>NC_090417.1:10269343-12669343 GCF_036365525.1 Heterodontus francisci
TGTTATTTCCCTTCATTATCCTCTTAATGTTGCATGGACTGTTTTGTGGCTCTGTACCCTAACTAGCATGTGTCTTGTTACAGGAACAGCAGAGGATTCTCACACTGGGTATCACTGGACCTGAAGGACATGTCCTGAGCAGGCCAGAGGAGGTAAGAGTATAGGTTTTTAATTGAAGAGATAACAATTGGATCCACTCCATTTTGGGATTAGGATAGTCAAGAATTCAAATTGAGCGTTGATTACTACACTCCCCTCAAAGAATGGCTTAGCTTAAACAGGTGGAATAAAGTCCATAAAGGATGATGACTCTTCTTGTAAGAGACTATATTTGCATTGAATGAGAAGACAGAAGTGCAGCCACCTATCAAGTCTTAGGGGAGGGAAATATAATGGACAATTTCAGGATTTGTAGTGGATGGAAGAAACGTAACCAATACCAAAAAATTGGGGAACATGGCTCCCTCATCCACCCCACACACCATTGGTTGCACTGCTGGAGGAATTAAATACATTGTTTCTCTGACAGAAAAGGCATGGAGCTTTGATTTCAGGCCTTCATTGTTCTGCGAAGACATCCCTGCCCTACATTTACTTTTTCTTGTCACGAGAGGAGGGAAGGAATGGCTGCAACCTTTGCCTGACTGCTTGCATAGTGATCTGGACTACTGCAGGCATGAATCAGTGTCTTAGTATTAAATGGCTCTGCAGATTGATGCTCCAACACAGTTTGAATGGATCCTCTTTTTGACATGTTTTGCGGATGAAGACTTTTTCTTATTGTGATTGTGTACCACTTTGTCATTGACTATTTAATCCGAGAGCAGAGGCTGTTGTAGCAATTGAGGCATTACAGCTGGATTCAGTCAGTGCTGCTCTGAAGTGTGTATGTCAGGCTGTGGGGTGAGGACAACACTGGGCTTTTTCTTGAAGTCCTCTCAATTATTAGAAGAGAACAGATTTTTAGAACTGCTGCTTGATGAACAGATATAAGTTAGTTATTTAAGTTCGACTGTGAACCACAGGGCAGGGTACAGAATGACCCTGCTTCAAGCAGGATTTTAGAATTAAATTTCCTCCTGCAAATCAATGGTAATGCAGAGTAGTCTACCAATTAATATCTTCTTAAGAAACAAGAGTTTGCCCAATATAAGAAATAGGAATATAAGTAGGTCATTCTGCCCTCTGAGCCTGCTCTACCATGAGGATGATCATGGCTGATCTATCTCAACTCCATCTTGCTGCCCTATTGCCATCTTAGTCAGGAGAATGTTTCTTCTGGCTGAGGAGTCTAGAACCAGGGGAAAGATATTTAGGACTGAGGTGAGGAGAAATCTATTTACTGAGGGTTCCTGCCCTAACCTGTACTCCTTGATTCCCTTAGTATTCAAAAATCTGTCACTCTCTCTTTTGAATATACTCGAGAATTGAGCATTCACAGGTCTCTGGAGTAGGGAATTCCACAGATTCACAACCCTCTGAGTGAATAAATTTCTCATCAGTTCACTCCTGAATGTCTGGCCCCTTGTTCTGGACTCCACAGCCAGTGGGGTATTCTCCTGGTTAAGATGGCAATTGAGGGTGAAAAGGAAGGGGTATAGGTGCAATAATGGAATGTGAGGCAAACAGCATGATTTCTGAGTTGCCACAACATGGAAAATGCAAAGGACGGGAGCTGGTCTGGGATGAGTAATATCGGGATATGTGTTAGGTGAGATGCATGGTATAGTCGCTTGGACTGTACATGGAGTGAATGAGAGCACTGAGCCAAATGGTCTTCTGTTCTTCATATTTTGCTCTCTCGTGGTTAATTAGTTGAAGGGAATGCTGATTTGATGAAGCTTTTTTCCCCCTGCAGTCCTTAATGTTTTCCTCTTTGCAGGTTGAGGCAGAAGCGGTAAACCGGGCTATCACCATTGCAAATCAAACCAACTGCCCACTCTATGTAACCAAAGTGATGAGTAAGACTGCTGCTGATATCATTGCTCAAGGCAGGAAAAAAGGTATGTCTGGGCCCTCCCACTGAGTCAGGAACATTTCTTTTATCACCCTCATTGCCTGGATTTTCACTTACCCAAGCCCTGTTCATTGAACATTCCTCCGCTGCTTCTCGGGATTTGCGCAAAGCCTGGAGTTAAATTATCTGTCTCACTCTGTTAACAAAATGGGAAAAATTCAAACCTGTGCATTCAGGATGAACATCTGTGGTTGTGCTTGGGATGATTGTTTCGTAGAGGAAGCAGTGTGTTACTCCATCTGATGTGTGGTGTCGCTGGGCTGGCAGCACTTGATGGGACAGTACAGTGGTCCTTTACTTTGAACCATCAAGCTGTTGTTTTGTTAAAATTGTGCTTGCTCCATATTATGTCCATTGTAATGTTGATGACAGTGGGGGAAAAAAACAATTACTTCCTCTAGGTAGCATCTGACTGCAGCAAATCATCTCCAAATACTGAGGTAGCTTTCAGGTACATCAGCTGTTTGAACAGCAATGTGGCAGTCATTTTACCCAGCCATGTCCTGTAAATAGCACCTGAGGTGAAAGACCCATCCATCTGTGTTTTTTTTCCATATTGTTTCAGGGCAGAATATTGGCTAGGGCAGCAGGGAACTTCCTGCTCCTCTTCACATAGGGTCGTCCAGCTGGATTGAAGAACGTGACTCCCAAAACTGCTGTGTACTCTCACTCCCGCAATGGAGTGCCAGTCCAGATCGTGAGCTCAACTGTTGGAGTGAGGCATCAAGCCAGAGTTTTAGATTTGGATGTGAGAGTGATACCAACTGAACCAGTCAGATATTGCTGGAGGTTTAGTGAGATGAAAAAAGTGTTCCGGTCCAAAGCTAAAATGGGAAAAGTAGAAGTAGATCATTATATTTTGAAATGACTGGGTTCAAGAGGAAATCAATTATCAGCTCTTTCAGTAAGCTGATGAGCCTTGTACTCAGTCCCCACAGTTCTACATGCACTATACATTAAATCGACTACATATTGATATCACCTATTGACTGACGGGGTAGTGCCCAACTCATTGTAAAGGCCGAAGGGCCAGAGTGTGCATTTCCTACAGCCACGATCCAGTCGTCAAGAGAAATGACAACATAGGAACAGGCTGTTTGGCCCAACCAGTCCTTGTTGTTCGTGTCCTGCAAAGACCCAGTAATCCCAAACCCATGTGTCTGCCTGCTGTACTGTATCTAGGAGTCCTAGATAAGCTGCATTTGTGGTGACGCCCTTGATCAAGGGAATTGCTGATGTCAGGACTTTCTGGAGCAGGAGGCTAGAATCAATGTTCTCCTATAATTTCTTTTTGGAATGTGCGGGTGATTTATTTAGTTGCACAGCCCCTTTAAATTTTTTGCATGGCTGCACATGTAGAGTAACTAAAAACGGTTGTCTTGTAAGTAAGCAGCCTGCACTTGCACTTTTGGGTTGTCCTGCAGCTTACACAGATCATTGGCTAGAAACATAGGCTCTTAGAGCACAACAGGAGGCTATTCATCCCGTCACGCCTGTGCCAGCTCTTGGAAAGCCAATTTAGTTCAACACCCCAACTTTTTCCCCAGAAGCCTGCAAATTAGCTCTCTTCAAGTAAATGTCCAGTTGCCTTTTGAGAGTTCCTTTGGAATCGAATAACACCACCTTTTTACGTTCCAGATCTTAACAGCCCTCTGTGTGCAGTAATTTCTCCTCAATTCCCCTCTCGTTCTTTTGCCAATTATTTTAAATCTGTGATGTCTGGTTGCTAACCTGTTTGTCAGGGGATACAGTTTGTCCCCACTAACCAAGGATTCATTGATAATACAAACAAACTGGCACCCAATCTACATATCTAACTCCAGTCTCCTGGGCTGCTCCTGATTCCAGTTTTTGGTGGCTCTGGTATGGATCTTTGAGTTTGCGCTCAGTAAATTGCCTCGTTTGCAGCCGTATGTGCTGGGTGCAGAGTATCGAATGCTATGTGTATGTGTGTGATCTGAATCGAAGTTCAACGTACATTTTCCAATGCTGTTAAATCCATTAGCAGTGAAATGTAAAAAAGTGCATTTTTCTCATTTCAGCTGCAGGTGGAGCTGAGGCTTGAAAATCAACCATGTTCTCTCAATTCAAGTCTTTATTTCAAAAAAAAGCTAACAGTGCTCACTTTGCCCTACAGGCACTGTTGTGTACGGAGAGCCCATCACTGCAAGTCTTGGCACCGATGGATCTCATTACTGGAGCAAGAACTGGGCCAAGGCGGCTGCTTTTGTGACTTCCCCTCCGTTAAGTCCTGATCCAACCACTCCAGACTACCTGAATTCCTTGCTATCTTGGTATGTGTTTGGTGTTGTTTGCCAAGTCACTTGAGCTGTCTATTTTCTCTTAGTGATATGTGTCATCCTAAGCATTGGCAGTGATGAAGTGACCAGTTAGGACAAATTAAACAAAGTCTATAAATGAAGGGTTTTGAGGCTAAATTAGGTTTTCCATTCTCTCCACTCACTTCGTAATGAGTTGATAGACTCGAATATCAGTAGAAGAACAAATGGGAAAAGTGGAACAAATCTATTCGCCCCCAGGATTATTCAGGCATGGAAGATTTACCACAAGTGTCTATTGTGACTGAAGCTACAACATAATTTAAAAGGGAATTGGATAAATGTTTGACGAGAAAAGATATAAAAGGACAGGAAATAGGGGAATGGAACTAGTAGGGAACTTTTAGAGAGGTCTTTGAGATAGAAATGGTATAGGTAAGGTACATCTAGAATGCTCCTTCAAGGCAAGCCAGGATATCAGAACAAGTGAACACAGGCTAAAACTCTGAAAGGTCTGTTTCAGAAGGAATTTTTCATTGCAACAGGTTAACATATGGAATCAGCTTTTGTGAAATAAATAACTGGGTGCTAAAAGTTAACGACACATGCACCCTGGGCTATGATATTTGATTTTGTGAAAACTCCAAGGTGTTGCCGTGGGATCTGAGAATCAGACATTGGCTGCAAATCAAGGACCTATTATTCTCTGTAAAAATACTGATGGTTGGGCTCTGATGGGTACTGTTCATTAACTGTTCATTGTTCTGTGTTGGGGAAGATGCCTTATGCTGTGCTCTCTTCCTCATTCCTTCACCCACTCCCCTCATCTGCCTTCCTGGTTATTGTCGCAGTTTGTTGGCTTTCATCGACTTTCAATCAAGCAGCTCCACAGAAATTCAGCCCTTAAACCAGCAGCATATTTCCATAATGATAGTTGGAGAGATTTCTCAAATAATATCCTTTCCCCAAATCCCCTGCTCCCCAGAGTTCTTCCCCTTTTCCACTCCTTTATCTTCAGAGGGCAGTGAAAGAAATAAATTCTTGCATTTATATCGTGCCTCAGGATGACCCAAAGAGCTTTACAGCCTATGAAGTGCTTTTGAAGTGTAGTCATTGTTGCAGTGTAGGAAACTTCGCAGCCAATTTGCGCACAGAAAGCTCCCACAGACAGCAGTGTGATAATGACCAGGTAATCTGTTCATTACTGGTGTTGATTGAGGAATAAATATTGGGCAGGACACTGGGGAAAACTCTCTTGCTTTAGTTTGAAATAATGCCATGGGATCTTTCATGTCCAGCTGAGAGATTTGATTGGCCTTGGTTTAACGTCTAATCCAAAAGTACAGCGCTCTCGCAGTACTCGCACTGTTGTGTCAGTATAGGTTTTTGTCCTCAAGTCTTTGGAGTGGGACTTGAACATCCAACCTAGTGACACAGAGGTGGGAGTGCTAGCTACGGAACCGCAGCTGACACTGAGTCTTGCTGGGGCGTTGCTGATTAGGTGAACATTGCTTTCTTCTTACCTTGTCCAGGTGACTCAGTCAGCAAACTATTGGACTGAAAGAGCAGGATTGGGGATGACGGGTGAGTCAAGTTGTGTCTTGCCTCAATTCCTGCACATGCAAACTTCCAGCAGGGTTCACTGAATGGCGCGGATCGGAGTTGGAAGCTGAACTAATTTTTCTTCTCTGTTACTCAGTGACACTGCAGTCAATTTGGATGCTTCTTGTAACTTTAGAATTGATAGCAATAATTCAACACAGACCAAATCGTCATGGCCTGTGTTGCTCAGTACCACAGTAGGTATTGAAGGACTGTTCAAAAAAAAAAAAAGGTCCTGGTTTAGCAGTCTTTGTGTTGAATCTGAATCACCCTTGTTGACTGCAAGTATTTCCCTGTATTTGCAGTGGCGATCTGCAGGTCACTGGCAGTGCACACTGCACTTTCTACACCTCTCAGAAGGCTTTAGGGAAGGACGACTTCACTCTGATTCCTGAAGGTACCAATGGAATTGAGGAGAGAATGTCTATTGTTTGGGATAAAGCTGTGGTAAGTACCATAAATGCCCCAGAAAGCATTGAAACTAAAGTAGATCTAAATGGGTTCAAGCTATGGAGATGTTGAAGATGAGGACCATGAAGCTGACCCTGGGATCAGAGCATTAGTTTATGAGGACAGAGCAAAGAAACTTTGGGACTCCCTCGCCTTGAAAGAAGGCAAGTAAGAGGGTTCCTTCATGGAGGTTTGTGAGATGTAAGCGGTGTAAATAAGGTACGCTTGTAACGCTCCTTCAAGGGAAGTCTGGATGTTAGAATAAGGGTGCACAAGCTAACACTCTGAAAAGTCAATTTAGGAAGACTTTTTTCATTGAAAGAGTGATGAACATTTGGAATGGTCTTTTTTGAAAAAAGCCACTCGGTCCTAAAAGGTGGTGTTAAGCTTGGCATGTGAGATGAGTTCCAGGATTTTGGGAAGTGTGTCATGTTGAACTCGTTGACCAAAGCAAGAGCAAGCTGGGAACGCATCAAAGTGTGCAGCTCTTTGGCAGTTAGGAACTAGAATCTTAGGAATGGCTCATCAGCCATCTTCTTCATTCTGGGGAGATCTAGGAGTTGAAAATGTTGATAATTGTACACCAATAACGAGAAGGAAAATTAAACAAAGGAGGATATAGCCACTGGGTTCAATATCTGTCTGAAAGACATGTTAAATAATTTTATTTGTTCTTGGGATATGAGAGTTGCTGACAAAACAGAAGGAGGCCATTCAGCCCAACATGTCTGTGCTGGCCAGTTCCACCCCCTGCCTTTTCCCCATAAATATGTTTTTGGGTAGTCTGGATCCATTTGTTATTGGCTTGTTAGACCCTAGTTGACAACCTCTCACATAGAGGCTGCTGTGGGAAAGTGGAAATATTACACTGGTTGCACTCGGGGCTGCCGCTAGGAGGTTGGCGTCGAGGATATTGTTGGAAGAGAATAAAAATAGAGTTATTTGGTATCTAAATTGTGCATCATCTGATCTCGGGATGCTTCAAGGGACAGTGAAGAAGAAGCTTAGCTCTGTTTCTAAACGGTGCTGTGTCTAACCTGGAAATGTTTGATGATAATAAAAGCAAAATACTGCGGATGCTGGAAATCTGAAACAAAAACAAGAAATGCTGGATTCACTCAGCAGGTCTGGCAGCATCTGTGGAAAGAGAAGCAGAGTTAACGTTTCGGGTCAGTGACACTTCTTCGGATGATAACTGGCTGCCCAAGGTGAAAGGTACTCCAATCCCTATGACATTCGTCACCTTGATCCTTCTCCAAAAATAAAGTCACCAAGTGAGCTAGGATGGTAAAAATAGCATCTGACGGGCTGAGCAAAAGCAACGTTAGTATGACAACAGACTAAGTGGATTAAATGGCTTGTATTTCGAAAGCCCAAAGTGGTTTGTTCGATGTCTTTGTGGCGTTTCCAGCAATCACATCTGTGTTCTCCAACTAAAATGCTTTCTGTTGCAACAACACACAGGTCTCTGGTAAAATGGATGAAAATCAGTTTGTAGCAGTGACCAGCACCAACGCTGCCAAGATTTTTAACTTGTACCCAAGGAAGGGACGCATTGCAGTGGGTTCAGATGCCGACCTTGTCATCTGGGACCCTGACATCGTCAAGACCATCACTGCAAAGAACCATAGCCTGGTAAGTTGACTGCTTTCTCTGCAGATTTATAGAGTACAGTGTCTCCAGTCAGTCACTATAATAGTGTTCCTGCACGAAAAAACAAATCATTGTGTCACCAAGGGACAAAAGACTCTATATATACCCTGGACTATAATAGTAAACATTGACCAGGAATTTCATCAGAGTGTCTCCTGCTTTGCCACGATAACTTTTATGGAAGTTTTGCAGAAGCCCTCATTTATGCGGAACTTCTCATGCTGTAATTTCCACTGAAGTCGTAGAGCGGGAGAAGCTCCCTGGAAATTCCTAGCAGTGCATGAAGTGTTTCGTTACACAAGTCAGGTAACCCACTCATCAAATCTGGTACCTGGACCTCCGGAAATAATTTCAAATGACATGTTGATGGCCAAGGAGCAGAAAGCAAAGTACAATGGATTCTCTTTAAGATTGTGTGATGCAGCTAGTTTAGTGTCCCAAAGATTTCAGCTGGAAATAAAGGATGATATCCTGCAGGAGGAGGCCATTCATAGACTTCATAGAGACATCATAGAGAGATACAGCACTGAATCAGGCCCTGTGACCCGTCGAGTCTGTGCCAACCATCAACCACCTACTTATACTAATCCTACAATAATCCCATATTCCCTACCACATCCCCACCTTCCCTCAATACTCCTACCACCTACCTACACAATGGCCAATTTACCTATCAACCTGCAAGGCTTTGGCTGTGGGAGGAAACCGGAGCACCCGGCGGAAACCCACGCAGTCACAGGGAGAACGTGCAAACTCCGCACAGGCAGTACCCAGAACCGAACCCGGGTTGCTGGAGCTGTGAGGCTGCGGTGCTAACCACTGCGCTGCCCATCAGATCTGTGCCAGCTCTTTGGTAGAGCTGTCAAATTAGTCCCATACCCCTGACCTTTTTCAATAACCCTGTAAATTTTCCTCTTCATGTATTAATCCAATTCCCCTTTGAACGTTAATGTTGAATCAGCTTCCACCACCTTTTAAGGCAGTAGATTCCAGATTACAATTTGGAAATAGAAAGAATTAGGAGATAGGATAAGAAAAATGACAGAGGCATCTGATGAAGCTAGCAACTTAGCGGGGATGGCGAAGTGCGAGGAAGAATGCTGACGGAGAGAGATTGGTAGAGGAGCAGTGAGGTGGCAGAGACAGTTCAGTGAGTCATACAGACGAGAAGTGTCAGGATCCATCCCTGATGTGCAGTGACAGCTTGATCTCGCTGGACTTCAACAGTCCTGGAATAGGGAGGGTCAGACAATTGGGCCAGGTTTCTTGTTCCTGAACACTGTCCTGTGACCTCTGATGGAAAGTGTCCATGTGTGGGCATGTCCAGTGAGGACATGATTATGCAGTCAAATAGGTTGTCACTACTCATTGGCCAGGTTTGGGCGTGGAGAACGATCACTTAGGCACTTTCCCAGAGAGCTCCTTGTGGCCATGCAGCTGAGCCCCCATCAAGAATCAGGAGGAGAGAAAATAGGAAAAGAAGTGAGTGAACAATGGGTTTTGCACCATTGATGGAATTTTTATTCAGTGCATGCGTCTTAGCTCTCATGCTCTTTCTCCCTTGTTGCAATCAGGCAGTAGAATACAATATTTTTGAAGGAATGGAGTGTCGTGGGGCACCCTTGGTTGTCATAAGCCAAGGTAAAATTGTCTTCGAGGATGGCATGGTGCATGCTGCTGAGGGCTCTGGGCGCTTTATCCCCAAGAAACCATTCCCCGACTATGTGTACAAGAGGATCAAAGCACGGAGCAAGGTAATGGCTTTTTTACCTTGTCCTTGATATCCTATATGTCTTCATATTCTGTGATGCACTGTCAGACCCTGTGGGTGAGATGTTCTGTTCAAGTTCAGTTTACGCCCCTGACTCAGCAAAGCCTTAACCCTACGCATCAGCAGATGTTTCAGCGTAATTGAAAACTGCTCAGACTTTACCTTGGTGACAGCTTCTGTGTGCATCATTAAATTGTCAATCCTGTGACCACTTTGGGTTACATGAAGCTAACCGCAGTTCTTTTAACTATTTTTCCCTAAGAAATTACTTTTTTTTTCGGGAGGGTGGCGGTGGTGGGGAGCATTGATCAGCAGCTCTGCTTCACATCGGGATTTGAGTACATAATCAAGGCTTAGGCTGCAGTGCATTGTGGAGCTGTCCTTCGATGAGACGTGAAACTGAGGCCTGTTTCAGTGGATCAGGTGGACAGTGAAGCTACTGCAGCACCATCTGAAGAAGAACAGGAAGTTCTTCTAGTACCATTCCTTCCTCAACCAAGATTGATTAACTGATCATACATTCCATTGCTGTTTGTGGGATCTTGCTGTGTGCAAAATGGCTGCTATGTTTGTCTGAATGGCAACAATCATTCTGCAGAATATATCTTGAGACCATTATGAAGTTTGTGATAAAGTTTTTTCCCCCTTATTTCTTACTGTCCCTGGCTCATGCACCACATTGGGTTCGCTGACCGTTGCCAATCTCAGTGTGTCCTGGGAATGATCATTCTTCTGCAGTGCACACTGGAGTGTCAACCAAGATTATGTGCTCAACTCCTCATGTTGAAGAGAAGCACAGATATATGCCCTCAAAAACACAAGCTTTGCAGAAATGTAGCAAAAATGCACTCCTCTTCGGAATAGGATAGAGTGCTGCGATTGAAACTGGCTTTTTTGCCACACGGCTCCCGTGAATGAAAGACTGAGCCACGTGTGTTACCTCCACAACTTCACGACAGTCTTTGGGAGCATTGGAGACAGAATGAGGTTTCCATAAAGGGACAGATGTAATCACAAGGTAGATGTTTCATTATTGTGGTTCTCCAAGCCCATCCATCTAGCAAGAGCCAAAGATCCCCCTCAACACAGCATCAAACTGATTCTCAAATGGTCTCCAGGTTTTTTCTTCCTTTACTCATTCCATATGTTGATCACTCTGTATGAAAACAGAATTCTTGACACTGCTTTAAACTGGCTTGAATCCATGGCTCTTATGCTGCTGTCACAGTTCCATTGTTGTTTGATCCAAAAAAAAGGAGGCCTTTACTAAGCATCAGTCAGGTTTTTTATTTCACACCAAGTGAATTTCTCAAGCGATTGTTCAGAATGGACTCATTTAATTCGGTCAGCATCAGTACCTTGAACTGTTGCACATCCATGTGTTACACATGAGCTACGACAAACAATGTTGTTTTTGTCAAGGTCTTTATCATTTGTAGTTTTAAACGCTGTCACTTTTTTCATCCCAGTTAACAGAACTTCGAGGAGTCCCCCGAGGGCTCTATGACGGTCCTGTCTGTGAGGTTTCAGTGACACCCAAATCTGTCACACCTGCGTCTTCTGCCAGGACCTCACCTGCCAAGCAGCAAGCGCCACCAGTGCGAAACCTGCACCAGTCAGGATTCAGTTTGTCTGGTAAATGTGTGTTTCCTCTTTTATTACCTCTCAGCATATTGATGTGGCAGTTTAATACTTTGTATTTATTATTTGCTTTAGCTCCTTGCCTTGGTATTGTTGAAGTAGCAGATACATCAAATATGTAAAACAAGTTAATTTATGTTTGCGTTTATGAAAGTCTTTGTGACCTATTCTGGCGTAAGCCATGTGACACAGTGATGGATGGAGTTCTCCAGTCTGTCTGAGATGGACTCAATTTGAAGGTTCTCACTGATGGCATCTCTCACTCCCTCTCGGGCATAGACCAGAGTTCTCTTAATGAAATGTGCTTTGCTAAATTCACCGGAACTCCAAGTCGGGTGGGAAAAGATATACTCACTGCCGGCTATCCCCAACAGTCTCTGTGAGAGTCAGGTAAAGGCAGGACATAGACAGCTGCCACTCACAGTCTTGGACTATGAGGGGGAAGGATGTGGAGCAGGAGAGTGCCCAATTCTTCAGGGTAGGGAGAGGAGCAACAATGACAGCAACAAAAAAAGGTGCATTTCAGAAATTGCTCGCTGAAAAATGCCTTGGGCTTCACCTTTGCAGTTCATGCAGTCTTCCAAGATGAGTCAAGCTTGGTTGGAAATTTGGGTATCGTGCATGAAAGTGGCAAATGTGCTCGTTGAGTTTTAACCAAAAGCTTTTCCACAACATAGTTTTGTGCACTTAGTAATTTAAACAAAAGTGTTCTCTCAGTTTTAGGTTTGAGGCCGTGCGCGAGGTGTGGGGGGGGGGGAGGTTGGTTTGTGTGGGAAGAATCAACTATCTTTTCAAATGTGTCCCTCTCTCTGTATTCTAATTCTTCCCCACTTTCTGACAGGTGCACAGGTAGATGACAATCTGCCTCGCCGTACTGGCCAGCGCATCGTGATGCCTCCTGGTGGTCACGCGAATATCACAACGCTTGGATGAACCTCCATTGTGCACTGGTGTTGGCAGAGCCATCATTTTTTTTTCATCCTTTTTTTAAGAGCCTGTGATGGTTACTGTGGACACAAAATCCTAGGTTCGCATAACTTCTTCCAGTATTATATTTATCAAGAGTTAAAGCGAGAGAGAGAATCTCCCATTCTTAAACCCACACCTGATGCAGTGAGACACACCTAGTATTTAAGCGATAAAGGAACTTCAGAATCCATGTGGCTTGAGGGAGATAGGAGTGAATTCCCTGGAGCTGTACGCCCTCGTACAGTATAGTTGTCACCAATGTTGTCCAGAGGCTGCATGGCTGCGCAGCAAGCAAGAAGTTCCTGCGCAGATCGAGCACAAGTTGGCCCCTTGAAGTTCTCAAAATAATTTCAAGTGCTGGTGCACTTGAATATGCCACGCACAACAAAAAACAATGAAAATTTGTTGTCACTATGGCATTCAATTAAATCCAATTGAACACTCAGATGAGGGATGTTCAGTAAATAAGTGCCAGAATGCAATCTACTTTCAGTTTATGTAGTTTATACTCTGCAGAGATAAATAACAGGGTGCAAGTATTATTTCAATTATGTTTAACAAGGTTTGAATTTCAATTTGATGAACACTTGTCCGTAAAAATTTTTGATTTCTAAATTTTAATTTTCTAAACGTGTGGTGACTGATGAATTGGGTATTCAGTTCTGTCGGGAAGTATTTGTTTTTGATGGAAAAACTGTAGCTGCTGGAAATCCAAAATGCAGTGGTGTACATACATGAGGCAGTGTCCAAAAATGATCAGACAGGTGGATATTATTTTGTCTTTTCTGTCTCAGTCTCTGAGGGGCCTGCTATAAATTTCCAGCACTTTCTGGTTTTAGCTTTGAACCTAGAATGCAATTTGCTTCCGAAGCTGTGAGTGCCATACAGCATTGTTAAGTATAACTGTAG
This sequence comes from Heterodontus francisci, assembly GCF_036365525.1. Lineage (NCBI taxonomy): Eukaryota > Metazoa > Chordata > Chondrichthyes > Heterodontiformes > Heterodontidae > Heterodontus > Heterodontus francisci. The sequence continues at coordinate 10,282,635 of NC_090417.1, forward strand.
TTTGCATGCGTATGCATGGACGTAAAATACTGACATGACTTGTACTGAGAAATGAAAAGTATGAAGTATGTGAGGCCACTGCTGAGAAAAATTCTAAGAACAGAAGAACAAGCTTTTCATGATGAGGCTGTTCGAACTAACAAGTTCCTTCCTTAGTCCATTCAGTCACGGACTATCATCTCTCCTGCAACGCTCGGTCTCTTCCTAGCTCCCCTGTAGAATGAGCCACTTTCCTATGACGCAGTACCTCGTGGCTTTTTTTGCTGACAGTAATCTCAACAGGATTCACTGTTGTCTTCCTCTATGGGTGCGTAAAGCACATTTTTGCTCTTTCAATTTAAGTTTCAGACTGGAAAGCCTACATGGGCTAGCCGCGTGTTCATTGATGCTTTCTTGAGTTTATCACTGGGTGAGCCTAATGCATTCTTGGGGGAGTTTCAAAGATTAATTGACCGCAGTGACTTGATGCTCTAAAACTCCTTGTAGTTTTGAAATGTTGTCTCGATGGCTTTTCTTCCCTCCAATCCTAAATTGTATTCTTAATAAAGAAATAAGAAAAAACCCAATTTGTGTTTTCATCGCATTCCTGATGATAGGGTTCTGCTCTTGTACTTTTCTCCCCTCTTCCATTGTTGTGTTCAATAAAGGTCTTGTGATTTATCCCAAAAGGGAATGTTGATTTTAAAAAAAACCGTGTTTTACTGACATGAACTGCTAATAAAACACGTTGCTGTTCAACCTTGTAAGAATGAGTGGTATTTGAACGCTGGACTCGGGGATTGTGGTGGTGGTGGGGGGGTTGTTGTTGGGGTGGGGTGGGATGTGTGTGTATGCTCGTGCGTGCCTGTGTGTGTGTGTGTTCCCAGTGCTTTGCAGATGAAAGCAAAGCACAAGAGCAACCTGCTTGACACATTTCCTCCGTTCCTGCCATTTTTCTTGTATGTCTTGACGTTGGTGATTCCCCAGTCCCCGATCCAACAGTGACTACACTTGAAAAAATACTGCATAACGGTAAATTGCTTTGACATACCCTGAGGTCGTGAAAGGCACTATAGAAATGGAAGTCTTTCTTGTATCTGCACGACACTTCTTCCTGCAAACTAGGGTTAATATTTTGGAGGTCAAAATTGAGATGGCTTAGTGCAACAATCAATGCATCTGCGATTTGCTATGCATCTCTGTGCATTCAATTGACTAATGTAAATTGATGTTCCAACTGACAACTGTAATTGATTTCACCGCATAAACACCCAGTCAAGTATTTGTGGTGGAGATGTGTTGTCGGTTGGATTGCAGCATGTAGCGTAATGATGGCTTCCTTTGTCAGTGCCTCTTTGCTTTGTGAAGTGCAGCCATTAGCAGCATCATTTCTGGGACAACTGGAGGTAGGAATGCTTCAGTCGATTGGTGTTTGGGGACTGATGGTCTGGCCATGCGCTTCAGCTGCTCCCTGGCCAGTCTATCCTCCCTCTCTTACTCTTCTTCCTCCAAAAGACAAAAGATAGAGAGGAATTCCGAATGGGCAACATGTTGTGCCTTCTTTAAAACTGGGGTTGGAAGGAATTGGAGACCCACAGAGGTAATTATTAAATATGCATTAAAATAAATAGGAAAATGAAATGAGTAGGGAACAATCACCAAACTAATCATGTTTCTGGCAAAATTTTGACTGCAGAAATGCTCCAAATACCATACAGGAGGTGGTTCCATTTCAAATTTTGATCAGTGCTTAGTGGACTTTTATTTGCCCCGGCTCATGTTGAATTGATGCAGAGCTGTTTTGAATGCAAGAGTTCTTGGTTGATGTCTCCTTGTATGCAGAGAATTACTGCTGTACCCAATCCCATCTTCCACCTCTATCAACACGTTCATCCAAAACTCTGCTGTCCGTGTCCTAACTCAGCAAGCCCCTTTCACCCATCACCATTGTGCTCACTGACTGACATTGGCTCCCTGCTCAGCAACACCTCAAGTTTAAAATTCTCATCCTTGTTTTCACATCTCTGCACAGCCTCACCCCTGCCTATCTCTGAAATCTCCTCCAGCCCTATAACACTCTGAGACCTCGGCACTCATCTAATTCTGTGCTCTGGAGCGTCTCTGATTTCCTTCGCTCCACCATTAGTGACCATACCTTCAGCTGTTTCGGTCCCAAGTTCAGAATTCCCTCCCTAAACCTCTCTACCTCTCCTTTAAGATGCTGCTTAAAATCAACTTCTTTGACCAAGCTCAAGGTCATCTGTGCTAATATGTGTTCATGTGGCTTCGTGTCAGATTTTGTCAATAACGCTGCTGTGAAGGACCTTGGGATGTTCTGCTACAATAAAGGTGCGATATCAATGAAAGTTGTTGTTGTCTTCCCCTAATGACCACAGCTGCCACTGGAGTATTGGTCATCAGAGAAGGAAATTCATCTGATATTGACTATATCTTTCGCAGGAGTAGAAAGGCCAATTGTAGTACCAATGCTGCTGCTCCAGCTGAGGTGAACTAACAATTTGCTGATGATACAAAGTTAGGCGACATTGGGGACAGTCTAGATGATAGCATAAAGTTGCAGAGATATTGACAGACTATAGGTGAGTGGGGCAAAACTGCAGCAGATGGATTTCAATGCGGGCAAGTGTGAGATTATCCATTTTGGACCAAAAAAGGATAGAGCAGGGTACTTTCTAAATGGGACTTGGTTAAGTACAGTGGATGTCCAAAGAGACTTGGGGGTTCAGGTGCATAGATCTTTAAAATGCCACGAGCAAGTGCAGAAAATAATCAAAAAGGCTGATGGAATGCTAGCCTTCATACTTGGAGGATTGGAGTAGAAAGAAACAGAGGGTATGCTGCAGCTGTACAAAACCCTGGTTTGTCCCCACTTGGAGTACTGTGAGCAATTCTGGGCACCACACCTTCGGAAGGATATATTGGCCTTGGAGGGAATGCAACGTAAGTTTACAAGAACGATACCTGGAGTACAGGGGTTAAGTTATGAGGACAGTTTACACAAATTAGGCCTGTTTTTGCTAGAATTTAGAAGGTTAAAGGGCGATCTGATCGAAGTCTTCAAAATATTAACAAGAAAAGATAGGCTAGATAAAGATAAACTGTTACCACTGGTTGGGGAATCTAAAACTAGGGCATAGTCTAAAAATTAGGAGCAGACCGTTCAGGAGAAATGTTCGGAAGCACTTCTTCACGCAAGGGGTGGTAGAGGTTTGGAACTCGCTCCCACAAACAGCAGTTGAAGCTAGAACAGTTGTTAATTTTAAATCTGAGATAGAGAGATTTTTGTTAAGCAAAAATATTAAGGGATATGGGCCAAAGGCAGGGATATGGAGTTAGGCCGTGGATCAGCCATGATCTCATTGAATGATGGGACAGGCTCGAGGGGCTGAATGGCCTACTCATGTTCCTATCTTCCTATGTTTCTATGTAACATAGCAAATGGGGATCAAGAATAAAAACAAAGTACTGGAATTACTCCGTCGGTCTGACATCATCTGTGGAGAGAGAAACAGAGTTAACGTTTCAGGTCAGTGACCTTTCATCAGAACTGGTAAAAGTGAGGAATAAAATAGACTTAAAATGATGCAATTCACTGCATGGCAATTCTGGGCCTTCATTCCAAATTATATGGACGAGGAAGCTCCTTGACCTGATCCCCATCATACACCTTCCCTTTTGTTCTTCCCCACCACCCCCCAACCCCCTTTCATTTGAAGTCTAACCTGCTGATGTTGCCAGGGAGGTATTTCCACCAGAATTTCCTGGCTCCCGTCATTTGCATCTCCTTTGGCATACTGATTTTGTATATGATGCTGATGGGAGAACTGCGCCTAGAAATTAGGGCTTTTTATAAGCCAATTCTCGTTACAGATGGCAGCAGCAGAGTGGAAGAGCAGGAGCTAAGTAAGGGCCATTGCTTGGCTGCCTGTCTTGGTTCACTTGACCAGCTTGGCTGGCTGTCTCATTGTTCATTTATTCAAAAATGTGTACGAGAGGGGAAGATGGGATTGGCAAACAAACAAGGTGCCAGGGGACAGCACAGAGGCAGAGAAGATAGTAGACCATCACAGACTCTTTGTGATTTAAAGTACCTACTGAGTGAAATGGAGGGCAGGAAACGTAGATTTCTGGGAGCTTCTGACAGGAAACTTGCCAAAAATGGCACTTAGGCCACATGGAAGGAGCTGATGCTGGTCACAGATTCTCTCATTCCAACTATTGACACGGATATACTGAGGGATGCTTCACTTGATCCTGCAAAGCCCTCACTTGGAGTGGGGTGAAGATCTGGTGGTTTCAGTGTTGGAATGAAGTACAGGTCTGTTTAGATTGACGTAAAACAAAAAGATTATCCATAATAAGTATTTCCCAGCCGCAGACGTGGCTCGTATTAACTGCAGACTCTTTATTCTGAGGAGGTCCTCACTTCCATCTGTCATCACTGAACCTGGCAACAGCTGTGTTGTGTAATTCTCAGTCTAACTTAACCCGAGCGCTTTGCCAGTATAGACTACAGTGCCACTTTGTAAGTATGGTCACGCGATGTACAACCTGAGAGTAAGTGTCACAAATGCAAGGGAGATGTGGGGGAGCAAAGGGTGAGGTTAGGGTGGAAAACTGGCCTCACCCCCGCATCTAATATACGCTGATATTCCCCCTCCCCAGTGACTTGAACTCTGAGCCATTTGGAAAGGAACATTTTAAGTTCACCGTCATGGTTTGTAAAGGCAGCAAAGCCCATTGTCATGCCCAGTAAAGACACGTCATATTCCTACTTTTAATATACGAGCTTTCTTCAGTGTGGACTCTCTTTTTTCAAAGAAGAAGCCAATTTCAATGTGCTGCAAGCTGGCTGCCTCAGGTCATATGACCAGGCCTGTGTAATCAAAAACAGTCTCACTGTCTTAAAAGGATAAAAGGTTACATTCCAGATTAAGACATATTATTCCATTTGCCGTGGTGGGATTCAAAGCCATGTGCCCAGAGCATTAGCCTGGGCTCTGGATTACTAGTCTAGTGACATTACCACAACGCCACCTCAGTGACCTTAAAAGGTAACCCCCTCTCTCTCTCTCTCTCTCTCTCTCTCAAAAGAGAGAGATCACTGCGACATCACAGTCCAGCGAGAGGCTGTGGAAAGATCCAACCTAAACAAGAAGCAGCCCTGCTGCTAATTCTACACTTCAACTTGGTGCAGCAGAGAACGGAAGGTGACTGCCACCGCCACTCAGAAATCCTAACTGCCAGAAATCTGCAACAACTCAAGATTGCAAACATCTAGGCCTGCATCTTTAAAAGAGAATGTCCTACTTAGAAGATTCAGCAGGTTTACCGTAAACCACGAACACCTACTACACCTTGTACTCTTACCCTTTACCTTCCATCTGCTCTTGAGAGTGCATGTAAAGCCATGCGTCAGTGGTGTTGTGAACTTTTTGGGGACCGAATATTGTTGACAAAACAGTTAATCTTCCGTTTTAAACCGATAAGAAAACCTGTCCCTGTCTGTTTATTTCGCAAGTAAAACACTCAGGGACTAACTCATCATTTTAAACAAAACATGATTGTCGTCAGTTGGAAGGTGAACACTGTGAACTACCCACACCCCTTACCACCTGTCCAAAACACCATTCAGAGTCGCAGTTGGACATGTCACATAGAACATGACTTATGGATGAATAATAGAGTGGAATAAAGTCTTGAAAGGGGAGTTACATGATAGTATCGCGAGCAATGGGTTATAAATATACATGAGATTGTTAAATCATTTGTGGAAGAAGAGAAATGTTATTCAGGACGTGGCAATATTATCGGGAGGAGTATTTATGATTTCAGTTTCTTTTCAGCTCTCCGTGCATTTAATCATCATCTGCAAAGAAATTGAAGTTCAGAAAAGGCAATGATGCAGCCAAGTCCCCATGTACATTGGAGGGAGCGAACTTACAGAGGTCTTGCTGCCACTTCATAAAACATTGGTCAGGCCATTCTTGGGATCCTGTGTTCATCCTGACTATCAAGTATTCAGGAAACCGATACAGAGAAGTGTGAAGAATTAATTGTTCACAATAAGGTACAGCCAGAATATTATTCAAAAGTAAGTCGAAAGCAGAACCAGAAGAATGTAGATTTAAATGACTGAAAGGTACATTTCCAACAGGCACAAGGGAAAAATATGAAACAAAACAAAGTGCTGGAAATACTCGGCAGGTCTGGCAGCATCTGTAGAGAGAGAAGCAAAGTTAACATTTCATCAGACCTTTCATCAGAACTGGCAAAGATTTGAAAAGAATTAGGTTTTAAGCAAGTGAAGGGGAGCTGGGGTGGGAAGACAACACAGGGGAAGGTTTTTGATAGGGCAGGAGAGATTAAATAACAAAGCTGTCCTGGGACAAAGGCAAACCAAGTGTTAATGCTTGTGGTGAAAGACAAATCATTAGTCCAGAGAGGCTGTTAATAGCGGAATAATGAGCATCTCTGACTACATGAAAAGCAGGCACATGGTTAAAAAATAAAATATGAAAAAACGGCCAGTCATGCTCTGAAGTTGTTGAACTCAATGTTCAGTCCTCAAGGCTATAGAGTACCTAATCGAAAGATCGGGTGCTGCTCCTCGAGCTTGCGTTGATACATATGAACATACGAATTAGGAGCAGGAGTAGGCCACTCGGCCCTTTGAGCCTGCTCTGCCATTCAATAAGTTCATGGCTGAGCTGATTACTCCACATTTCCACCTACCCCCGATAACCTTCCACTGGAACACTGTGCAGGCCAAAGACAGAAATGTTGGCACGAGAGCAGGGGGGAGTCTTAAATGGCAAGCAACCGGAAGCTTGGGGTTATGCTTTCCGACTGAGCGGAGGTGTTCAGCAAAGCTTAATGACCTCATAGTTAAGGTACCACTTGGTCGCAGCGATCATAATATGATTGAATTTTACATTCAGTTTGAGGGAGAGAAGAGTGGGTCCAAGACTAGTATTTTAAACTTAAATAATGGTAATTATGAGGGCATGAAAGCAGAGCTAGCTAAAGTGAACTGGCAAATCAGGCTAAGGGATAGGTCAATAGAGATGCGGTGGCAAACATTTAAGAGAATTTTTCAAAATACACAATAGATACATTTCAACGAGAAAGAAAAATTCCAAGGGTGGAACCCGCCATCCGTGGTTAATTAAAACAGTTAAAGATAGTATCAAACTTAAAAGAAAAAGCCTCGAATTGCACAAAGACGTGAGGCAGGTCGGAAGGTTGGACAGAATATAAAAAACAGCAAAGACTAACTAAAAGATTGATTAGGAAGGTAAAATTAAAGTATGAGAGAGAGCTAGCTAGAAATATACAGACAGACAGTAACAGTTTCTATAGATATTTTAAAAAGAAACGAGTTAACAAAGTGAGTGTTGGTCCTGTAGAAAGTGTGTCTGGGGAATTAATAATGGATAATAATGAATTGAACATGTATTTTGCATCGGTCTTCACTGTTGAGGATACAAGTAACATCCCAGTATTAGCTGTAAGTCAGGAAATGGAAGAGAGGGAGGAACTCAAGAAATTACAGTCACCAGGGAATTGGCACTGAACAAATTGTTGGAGCTGCGGGCTGACAAGTCCTCAGGTCCTGCTGAACTTCATCCGAGAGTGTGAAAAGAAGTGGCTAGTGAGATAGTTGAAACGTTAGTTTTAATTTTCAAAAATTCCCTAGATTTGGGGAATGTTCCACGAGATTGGAAAATAGCGAATGTAACTCCTTTATTCAGAAAGGGAGGGAGACAGACAGCAGGAAATTACAGGCCAGTTAGCTTAACATCTGCCTGAGGGAAAATGTTAGAAGCTATTATTAAAGAAGGTATAGCAAGGCATTTAGAAAAATTCAAGGTAATCGGGCAGAGTCAACATGGTTTTGTGAAAGGGAAATCATGTTTAACCGATTTATTGGAGTTCTTTGAGGGAGTTATAGTTGCTGTGGATAAAGGGGAAACGGCGGATGTATTGTACTTCGATTTCCAGAATGCATTTGATAAGCTGCCACATCAAAGGTTATTGCAGAAAATAAAAGCTCATGATGTAGGGGATAACATATTGGCATGGATAGAAGATTGGCTAGCTAATAGGAAACAGAGTAGTCATAAATGGGTCCTTTTCTGGTTGGCAAGATGTAACAAGGGGTGTGCCACAGGGATCTGTGCTGGGGCCTCAACTTTTTACAATTTACATAAATGACTGAGATGAAGGGACAGAGGTATGGTTGATAAACTTTCTGATGACACAAAGATAGGTAGGAAAGTGATTTGTGAAGAGGACATAGTTAGAGATGGTTCTTAGGGCTAAAGGGACCAAAGGATACGGGGAGAAAGTAGGAACAGGTTACAGAGTTTGGATGATCAGCCATGATCGTATTGAATGGCGGTGCAGGCTCGAAGGGCCGAGTGGCCTACTCCTGCTCCTATTTTTCTATGTTTCTATAAGGGAACTACAAAGGGATCGATAGGTTAAGTGAGTGGGCAAAGACCTGGCAAATGGAATATAATGTGGGAAAGTGTGAATTTGTCCACTTTGGCAGGAAGAATAAAAAAGAAGCATATTATCTAAAGGTGAGAGATTGCAGAGCTCTGAGATGCAGAGGGACCTGGGTGTCACAGTGCATGGTTTTGTGAAAGGGAAATTGTGTTTAAAAATGAAAGGTTAGTCTGCAGGTACAGCATGTAATTAGGAAAGCTAATAGAATGTTATCGTTCATCACGAGGGGAATTGAATACAAAAATAGGGAGCTTACGCTCCAGCGATACTGGACCACATCTGCAGGACTGTGTACATTACTGGTCCCCTTATTTAAGGAAGGTTGTAAATGCATTGGAGGCAGTACAGAGAAGGTTTACTAGACTAATACCTGGAATGGGCGGGCTGTCTTACAAGGAAAGATTGGACAGGCCAGGCTTGTATCAGCTGGAATTTTGAAGAGGAAGAGGCGACTTTATTGAAATATATAAGATCCTGAGGGGTCTTGACAGGGTGGATGTGGAAAGGATTCTCCCTTTTGAGAGAATTTAGAACTAGGGGTTACTGTTTAAAAATAAGGGGTCGCCCATTTAAGACAGAGATGAGGAGAAATTTTTTCTCTCCGAGGGTCATGAGTCTTTGGAATTCTCTTCCCCAAAAGGTGGTGGAAGCAGCGTCTTTGAATATTTTTAAGGCAGAGGTAGGCAGATTCCTGATAAGCAAGGGGGTGGAAGGTTATATCGGGGATAGGCAGAAATGTGGAGTAATCAGTGCAGCCACGAACTTATTGAATGGCGGAGCAGTTTCGAAGGGCCGAATGGCCTATTCCTGCTCCTAATTCGTATGATCACCCAATCTGCGTTTGTTCTCCCCAATGTTGAGGAGACCGCATTGTGAGCAGCGAATACAGTAAACTAAGTTGAAAGAAGTACAAGTAAATCGCTGCTTCAGCTGAACGGAGTGTTTGGGGCCTTGGATTCTGAGGAGAGAGGAGGTAAAATGGCAGGTATTACACCTCCTGAGATTGCAGGGGTAGGTGCCGTGGGAAGGGGGCGAGGTTTCAGGGGTAATGGAGGAGTGGACCAGGGTGTCGTGGAGGGATCAATCCCTTCGGAATGCTGACGGGGAGGGAAGGGGAAGATGCATTTGGTGGTAGCATCATGCTGGATATAGCGGAGAATTATCCTCTGGATGTGGAAGCTTGTGAGGTGGAAACTGAGGACAAGGGGAACCCTGTCGCGGTTCTGTGAGGGAGGGGAATGCGTGAGGGCAGAAGTGTGGGAAATGTGCCAGTCACGGTTGAAGGCCCTGTCAACCAAGTGGGGGGGAATCCTTGGTTGAGGAAAAAGGAGGTCATATCAGAGGCGCTGTTGTGAAAGGTAGCTTCATCAGAGCAGATGCGTCAGAGATGGAGAAACTGGGAGAATGGGATGGAGTCCTTACGGGAGGTAGGGTGTGAAGAATTGTAGTCGAGGTAGCTGTGAGAGTCGGTGGGCTTATAATGAATGTCTTTACTCAAATTATGAGAAATGTTTGTAATAATCTATGGGAGAAAGTGGTAATTCTGTTCACACTTGACAATTAATTAAAAAACCTGTTTAATCCTCGAACTGCTGCTTTGTAATTAGGGGTAGCATACCTGACTCTTGGCTTTAACTTGTTATTCTCTCTCTCTCTCTGGTTTTGTTTACTCCTATTAAGGCAGAATTTGTCTTACATTTTCCAGTTTTGATGAAGGTTCTCTCTCCGAAATGTTAACCTGCTTTCTCTTTGCAGCTACTTTTATTCCACCTGTTTTTCTTGTCTTGATATATAGTATTCACCAGGGGGCAGCATTGTCCACAAGTAAAGATTGCTCTAAAATTTCACCTTGCATTGAGCCCCAACATCCAGGTCCATTAAAAGCTTTTGGGGCTGGGGGAAGATGATGGTAACTTCATAGCATTTCAAGAATGAGACAAATTACAAGGTTTGTACATGATTTTTATTGAGAGAGGCAAACAAATGTAACTTTTGCAATGTTTAAAGAGTCTGAAAATGGGATTCAGAAAGCATCGCTGCGCAATGCCAGTCCTTGAGTTTTTGGGCTGCGTTTTGCAATTGTCCCACTGATGTAAATCATAGTTTGCAGAAATAATACAGATTGATGGCACCATAAAACTGCCAGTTGAAAGCTGGTGCCTGTTTAGAGGGATTACAGTGGACCAGAATTATTTCTCTTCCTCCAAGCAGCTTTTCATGCTTGCATTGTGCTCAGTTCTGCTCACTGATATCCTGAATACCGGACAAACTTTAAAGTTAGTAGCAGTTTGATGGGACAATCGCTTCCCGCTGCGAGGTTTTCCGTGGACTCGTAATTCGAGACTGAATGAAAGAAAGTGATCGTTGCTTAAAATAGGTTAATCTACTGCAGCTGCTTAACATGTCCATCTCTAGGTCAAACACGATGTTCATGCAGTCTGGATCGAGCTTTGGAAAGGGCACAGAGGAGGGACACTATGTTAATTCCAAGCTTAAAGCATCTTGGTTATTAAGATAGGCATGAAGAACTGCGCTCTGCCCTTCAAACTAGTGTTGACTTTGGGTTGATTTGATTGGGTTCACAAGACTAGGAAAGAAATTGATTGTGTTTGTGTAGACAGCTTGTTTCAACTAAACAGGTTTTGGAGAACCAGGGGTCACAATTCTAACTTGTATAAGGCCAAATCTAGGTTCGATGTCAGGAGGTGCTTCCTTTCCCAGAGAATCGTGGACTGCTGGAACATGCTCAGGCTCGTACGCTGGAGGCTAATTCTCTGGATTCCTTCAAGCGAGAGCTGGATATATCTCTGACTGGTGTAGCGATCGCCTCGTACTGAAGGTAGGCACCACAGGGAATTCAGGGCCAGAGAGATCTCCTGGCCTGGTTTTGATTGCTGAAAGGAGCTTGGTGGGGAATTTCCCAGATGTGTCTTTGTCCCAAATTTTCCTGGGTTTTTAAATCTGGTTTCTCACCTCTCCTAGGAGATCACATGGTTTCCGAGGGGGGCGGGTGTGGAAAGTGGATATATTGTGAGACACATGTTGCATTTGTGTGTGACGAGCTGGATGGACAAAGGGTCTTATCCTGTCGGTCATTGCTTGCATGCTAATCTGTAGCTGGATGCCTACCTGGCATATTGTCGTGGGATCCTCAGTAAATTGCAAAGTCAGACTCATATGAAACATTGCTTGAACAGGAAGTTCTCCAGTTTTTGGCTTCATTTTTCATGAGCCATGTCCAATCTGATGCTGTATTTATAAACCAAGGCAATATTTTCTCACTAAAGCACTTGGATATAGTTTCCATAGTTCCTGGTGATATTTACTCATGTCAGCATGGTTAGTGACTCAGCCTGTACCTCAGTCTCATTCTGTTCGAGGAATCTATAGCTATGTTACCTCGCCTTTCCCTATCTCTGTAACCTCGATCAGCCCTACAACCCCCAGCAGTCTTGACGCTCCTAGAATTCTGGCCTCTTGCACAATCCTCAATTGGCAGCCATGCTTTCAGATTCCTCAGCAATAAGCTCTAGAATTCCTTCCCTAAACTCACCGCCTTTCTACTTCTCCCTCTTCCTGTAAGCCGCTCCTTAAAACCAAGCTTTTTGTCATCTGTCCCAATATCTCATTACATTGCTCAGTCAAATTTCCATAATTGGCCCTATGAAGCTCGATGTTAAAGGTGCTGTATAAATGTTGTTGTTAGCTGCTTTGAACTGGTAATTACTTGAAGCCTGTTATAAGAGCCCTATCAGTGACCAGGCTGTGCTCAGTCTAATTCAGTATGTACTGTGACTGGATCCTGGGGCCGACTTGGTTTGTCTGGCTCAGCTAATAGGACCTTTGAGAGGGTGGATCTGAGCTTATGGTGGCAGCTTTGAAATGGTTAACAAGGTACTCTGTGAATGGAAGCAGGCAGTAGAAGGAAGGGTGTATTCCTTTATTAAGAGACAAAGAGAATGCTTGGACAGGCTTTGGAATGGATTCAAGGCCAAAGAGAAGAATTTTTTCCTGCACATTTATATATACTGATACCTCCTCCATTTTTTCGCTTAACTTTTATTGTTCATTGCTGTTGCTTTTTGTATTTCATCCAGAAGTGTCTATCTTTTCCATTAAAAAAAATATATCTTTGTTGTCGACTAACAAAACTAGTAATCTCCTCTTGGCGGTGAACAAATTTGATAACCTCTCAGCAAATTTTCAACAAGTTGGAAAGTTGGGATCAGCACTCTGAGACACAAGGTCATCTGTCCAACCCTGACTCCAGGACATGAGCACACAATCTAGACTGGCAGTCTAGTGCAGTCCTTGGCAGGGTGAGTTTGGAGGTTGGGGGCATGAAAGGTCATTATAGTTTTCACCTTCTGTATGTCACATTAAACTGAGGCCCTGTCGGTTCCATTATTTCAGGTTCAAATACAAAATACTGTGGATATCAAAAATTGGAAATGAAAATGGAAAATTGCTGGAAGTACCCAGCAGCTCAGGCAGCATCTGTGGAGAAAGAAGTTGAGTTCATGTTTCAGGTCGCAGACTTTTCGTTAGAACTGGAAAGTCTGTTATTTCGGGTGCATATTTTAAGATCTCTTGTCACTGTGTTACCAGCAGAGAATTCTCCCAATGCCTTGGCCAACATTCCTGACTCACTCAGCACCATCAAGAATTGAAGTAACTTTTTTCCCAACTCACAATTGATTCTGGGATCTTGTGTGCAAAATGCTTCTTCCCTTTGTTTACATCGTCTCTCTCTATCTACTCAAACCATTTCCACTGGTTGGGGAGTCAAGGTCTTTCGGGGGTACATTCTAAAATCTCGAGCCCAATCTTTCAGGACTGAAATTAGGAAACTTCTGCACACAAAGGGTGGTAGAAGCTTGGAACACTCTTCAGCAAATTACAGTTGATGCTGGATCAATTGTTAATTTTAAATCTGCGATTGTTGATTCTTGTTATCCAAAGTGGGGTAAATGGAGTTAGAATACATATCAGCCATGATCTCATTGAATGGTGGAACAGGTTCAAAGGGCTGTTCCTGTGCATGAGGAGAGTCATGGCACTTATCATATTTCACATCTACCCAGAACGTTTAATAAGGTTTGGCAAACAGTTTGTTTTTTTTAAACAAAGAATTTGTCCTTTTCAGCAAATGTTTAAAAATAGCAACACATTGCTGTCAAAGATTCTGCTTATCATTTTCAGACCTCTATTTTCCTCAGTTGAAACTCAATGTTAATTAAATCTTGGCATCTGGAATTCACTTGACTTTTTTGAAGAGAATTCATTCGTGAGTACTTTTCATAACACAATTTAGATTTTATTTAAACAAAAACTGACCAGTTGAAGCCATACTGTATGGGAAGGATAATTGTATTTTGCTGACGTATCGGTCATGTTGCGATGTGCAAAGCTTTAGAACAAGATCTTGTCGGATTGGATTTTACTCTGTTGTATTACAAAACATGCACTGGGATATTTAATAATTTCCTGGTAGTGCAGTCTCTTTTGATTACCAATCCTCCTTATTTCTGTATGTATGTTTGTCCCTCTAAATTCTTTGTCTCTGTGTCTTTTGCTTGTCTTTTTCTTTGCTTGTCTTTAATCTTTCATTTTCTGCTGTATCATTATTTATCTTTCGATGTCACTCTGTTGAAATCTATCATTTGGTCTTCTCACTCCCTCAGTTTTTTCCATCTCTTTCTGTCTGCTGCATTCTATCACTCTTTCCCTTTGTCATGCTCTCTATCTCAGCCTTTCTTGTCACCATCCCTCACTCTCTCCATTTCTTTCAGTTATACAAGGTGATAAATGACTTCCAGCACAAACATAGATTTGCTCACTTGTTTCAATTCTCATTGTGTGTGTCTATCCACAGTTGAGAGGGAAGTGACTTGTGTCGCACCAGTGTTACTTTGACATGCCCGCTTTGTATTCCACAAGACTGATCCCAAATGGTCTTTCTACCTCTTAATTTTCCTTCATGTACATTTGGTCCCTTCCTCTAGCAATGCACATTGGATTAACCCCCGGAGTCATCGTTGGATTTTTATGTTGTATAGGTCCGAAAGGAGTTTACACAGTTGGAGCTACTTTGAATTGACAGCTATGCAATTGGACTTCTGTACCATGCTTAACTCTGGTTGAATAAAAATGCAACACAAGCCTCTCAGCATGGCTAGGGCATGAGATGGAAAATAAAGCCTCCCCAACACCAACCCTTTTGGTACCCTGAGACCAGGTGTAGGACTGGTGCAGAGGCAGTGTAAAGCTCCCTCAACCTGATCCCAATGTTATCATTTCAAAGAGAAGTATTCTCTTCGGAGTGCCACTTTGGGAAGAGGAGTACTGTTGATGACAAGTATTTTTCCGAAAAGGCAAGATTCCTCACTAAACTAGATGACCAGCGGTCTCTTGGATTGAAGTCTCGAAATGAGAAAATATCTTCTCAGCGGATGTTTCGACTGGCTGTGTCACAACCAGTTGCCATAGAGAGAGGGGAGAAGATCACTGCCTTTGTTGTAAGTTTGGGACCTTAAGCTCAACTCAACAGCAGCCAGGAGTAACACTCTCCTTCTGGCAAGCAGTGGCACCACAAGAATGAATGGAACTTTGTAGACCAGTTGGGCTTGATTTTCATGAATCTCACTGCTGTCTGAGATACTTGATTTAAATGTAAGCTTTTTAGTTCTATTCTTTCCCAAGCAATTGTTGTTGGGTTGGTGAAGAGGCTGTGAAGCAACTTTCCTGAGCCAGTTTTTTCTCAGTTGCTGGGAGAACTTCTTACTTTCCATATTTAGAACAAAAACATACATGTAGTCGCTCAAACAGTAATGCCTTGACAGCCTTCAGATTCACAAAACTTCAAACGAAACAATATTTTGGGAAAAGTTTGAATTGGGAGGGTGAAGTGTTTGTTAAAGGGGGACAATGAAAAGATTTGAATGGCCATTGTCTCGATGAGAGAGTATCTGGCAAATCTTGTAATGCTCGTAAATGCGCAATAAATGCTTTATTGCATCACTTTCTCAGCAACTAATTGTGCCGTAATTGATTGCAATATACGTTCAGATGAAGAAGAACTCTTTGGCCAATTTGCTTGCATTGTCCCAGAATACAAACAAATGCAGTTTTCAGTGATGGTTTTTCTCCATCTAGAAGCCACACTAACCAGCTTTGCCAGTACTATGAAATGAAGATGCTGCTCTTTAGTGACCTTCAATGAATTTGGCCAACTGTTGGGTACAAAGGCTCCGATGTTTTCACACTTCCCACACACCCTATTTATTGATGAGGGCAGGCTCTTCCCCCTGTTACTCAACAATGTAGGATACAACAGATGTCACAAACGCCTATCACCATACAAGTTAAAATGAAACTGTGAATCAGCCCTATAAATGTTTGCAGGGTTCAAGCATCACTGTGGATTTGAGATCAAAATCAAAGCTGGCAGTCCAGGGCAGTACTCTGTTATTTGGAATTCTCTACCCAAGAGAGTTGTGGATACTCTATCATTGAGTATATCCAGGAGGCTGATAAATTTTTGGACTGTAAGGGAATCAACAAATATGGGGATAGGGCTGGGAAGTGGAGTTAAGGTCAAATGGTGGAGTAGACTAGAGGGGCTTTATGACTTGCTCATGCTCCTGTTTCTTACTTGGATGAGACATTAAGCTTATGCATTAAGTGGATGGATAAGTTCCTGGAACACTGTTCTTGGCGAACATATTTCTTACAACCAACAAAAGCAGAACAGAATATCCCCTCTTTCATGTAACGCATGAATCCTTGCTGAGTCAAATTTGGCTGCTGCATTTGTCTATTGCTTTGGAATGTCCTGATGATGTAAAATGGCACCATATAAATGTTGTTGTAATGAATGCTGAGATCCCACGGGATAAATCAAAGACAATGAATAGGGAGTTTGTCCCAATGTCTTGGCTGACATTTCTACCTCAACAAACACCATTTTTTGAATCATCTGTTTTTGAAACAGTGCATACTGTTATCAAATTGGCTGCCACATGAATCCTAGATTAAATGTGAGGATTTGAGAGTCAGGATAACGTGTTGTATAAATGGCAATTCGTTATTTTCTCTCTGATCCAGAAAGAAAATCCATGCGAACACAAACCCAGCAACTCTGCTCAGCATCATCCCCATCACCGACAGATCTGACGTAAGATTGGACACTCACCTATGTGAAGAACAGGTTTTGGGGGACAAATCCTTTGTGACATCACAAGGTAAACCCCAGCTTCTTTCTGTTGGTGTCTGAACTGCTGCCGCAGTTGGCGGACGTAAAGTATAAAGTTACTCAACTGAAAGACTGTGCTTGGACAGCACCTTCCAAACCCACGACCTCAAAGGACAAGGGCAGTGGACACGTGGAAACACCACCACCTGCAAGTTCCCCTCCAAGCCATACACCATGCTGACTTGGAACTATATTGCCGTTCCTTCAATGAAGCTGTATCAAAAATCTGAAACTCCCTTCCTAACAGCACTGTGGGTGTACCTACGCCACATGGATTGCAGTGATGCAAGAAGGCGGCTCACCACCACCTTCTCAAGGGCAATTAGAGATGGACAATAAATGCTGTCCCTACCAGCGACGCTCATATCCCATGCAAGAATATTTTAAAAAGTCACAAGGTGCAACAAGACATAAAAACAAAAATGGAAGATTATTTATTAAGCAATATGAAGAATTCTAATTACTTTGCAGCTCTTATTCAAACCAACACACCGCTTTGCTGACATCAGGTATTTTAGTTATGTTTCCTCCTGACAAATCTCAGTGAATTTCTCACGAGACTGAGACGCGCACAACCTCATAGGCAGGTTGGAATGCCCGAGCCATGTTGATCAGATATTTTATAATTTTTCTCTGAGTTACAGTCAAAATCAAAATAAATATGCTTTTTTAAAGTGAATATGCATAACTCTGCTAACAATTCTTCAGTCTGATTTGTTGTGGAAAGACAGAGTTGCTTGCCCTGCTCACTCAGGTCTCAGATGTTCTGTAGAGGGTAACGTGCCATTTTGAGTCTCTAAATTACAGTAGGTTTCAATGCAAAATCCCATGGAAAGTCTGCGGGCAAGGGCAGTGAATATTGGCACTGCTTATTTGTCGCACACTATGAAATCCGGACCCGAAAAATTATAATGGGACATAGAACTCAGCAGACCCATGTTGGAGCATCATAGTCTCAACTGGGACATCAGAAGGTCACTGGACCACTGGAATTTCGGACAGGAAACTCCAGCCCAATAACTTACAGGGAGCTTGCCCAGAGAGCCCAGCTTGTAACGCATGTAGTTGGGGAGCAGAAAATCCAGTGAGGCTGGCTATTTGAATGTGGCAGGCTTCACCATCAAGTATGATCCGGTCCCCATTCAACATCCACACGTGTGGTTATCAAGAGGAGTCCCTGGACCTGATTACTTTGGCATTGCCTTGTCAGTTACCATTCACAGTCTGATGCCTGGACAGTGTCAAAAGGGATGTTTTGTAACAGCACTTGGAGAACAAGCTGTGGTCTCTCAGTGTCGAAAGTCTAACAGCACTTGGAGTGCATTACCTTTTTTGCAACTGTACTGAAGTTTTACACCCCTCGTATTGTCACACCATGAGGATGTAGTGAAACAGCACATTAACTTCACCTGCATTGCAACAATACTGTGTGCTACCTCCTGTACAAGCCTGAGAACTGTTCTACAGTTGTTGGAATTTAAGATGTGTTTAGATGGGGGGGGAGGGGGTTAGCCATGTGCAGCATCATTTCATGAAAAAAGATCATAACAATTGATTGAACTTACTAGTCAATGAAGGTTCATTTACACCAACCAGAACTTAAAACAATATTATAATTACTTTTGAATTTCTTTTACATACTGAGAAATAAATAAGCAATTGCTGGCAATGTTAGGCTTGAGAGAAAGGTTGGAAATGTGTGATATTGCCATGAGTTTTCTCCTCAGAAACAATAAATCCTCAAGTTTGCTGGAATATCACATTCCACTAGGATGGTGGTTTTAACTCAAACTAGCTGGGTAAATTAGCCCAATATGGAGCCTTGAGACACACATCATTATGGGACATTGCTTTGTCAGAAAAATATAAAGTCATTACCAGACTTGCTCGTCTCGATTTTAAAGTGTCCTTTTTCTTTGTCTCTATGGCTTTCTGTCTCATTTGTCTTAGATTTCTTATGTTTCTGGTCAGTTTGGCCCAGTTGGAAGCACTCTTGCCTCCAAGTCAGAGTTTGTGGAGCTGAATCAGTACACTGTCTCGGTGTATGCCCCAGGAAAGTTCTATTTTGAAGTGGTCTTGCATTGCTTTCCTTTAGGTAGGAATAGAGGTCTGCTTCTGGTTCAGATGGATACTGAAGATCCCTTTGCCACTTCAAAAGAATTGCTGGGATTTCTTCTGGTGTCCTGGGCTACATTTGTGCCTCAACTAACACCCCAAATAAAATCAGACAATCCTGGTCACTCAGCCCATTCTTCTTGGGACCCTTCTGTGTGCACCATGGCTTCATAAAACCAGGCAGTACACCAGAGTTATGAACTCTAAGTTCATGAAAGATGTTTCTGTGAGATGCACTTGAATTCTTTTCCACGTTTCTTCAAGACTTGGGGGGTAAAGTTGGGCTTGGTCGAGCCCATTATTTGAGCGCTACAAGGCTCCATAAGGTTTCAAACTGGCATCTGCAACACCTGGACACACTTATGACGTCAACTGCTCTGGATGCCGTATCGTTCAAGGAGTTAGCTGACGTGCTCATAATGCCGGCTGAAAGTATGCAGAGCAGGTAGACTATGTCATCAATAAAAGTGCAACACTCATTTGAGCCCTGCTCCATGTTCCAGACTCCACCCCGTGTTAACCTGCCACAGTTAAACACACGTTCAACAGCAGAAAGAACCTCCTACCAGCGCTCTTTAAAGGAATTATCAGCTATTACAGGTTAGTTGCTGGATTATTTCTTCCGGCTGGTTGTGTAATTCTGCACATTTTTGGTGCTTCTCCATTCCTTGTTAAAAGTTTCAACTATGTGGAGGGAGTGGTCTGGCAGTGCTGAAGTACTTCTTGGGTGACTTAAAGGCTCGTGCGCAAAATGTTTTCTTCCAGATATAGATGACCTAGTAAAGTTTCCTCTTGGCACTGAGTATGACTGGGGGAATGAGCAGACTCCACACAGAGCATGACAAGCTGCTGGAAGAGGGAGGAGTTAGGAGAGAAGAGCTCTCAGCAGGAGGCCATATCTGCAGAGGGTCTTTTAGAGATCAGATTTCAGGAGTGCTGTGATGCACTGGTATCCAGAGCCATGATGGCAGCAATCTGAGGTTCCACTGCAGAACTCAGACTTAGTGTGGATGCACCACACGCAGATATCACCTCTATGCTATCCTTTAAAAACATGCACTGTCAATATTTGAGCTGGTGCAATCGAGTGATGGCATGTCTTCATAATTACTGTCTTACTCTTCCTCTATTGCCTGGGCAGGTTGCAATTCTTTGGTATCTGAAAGGAAAAAAGCACCTGGGTAGGTTTGTGGCGAGCGTAGATGTAAAAGTTAAAAAAGCATGCTTACAGCATCAGCGGCTTTTCAGTCAGAACAGACTGGGATGAGGGAAAATGGGATTAGAGAAGGAGGTTTAGGCATGCAGATATCCTCAACTTGAATGGCTTCAGCCCTGCCGCTGGCCAGGGCCTCAGCAATAGTCCTTCCCATAATGGCCAGCACCATCTCCCCCTTGGGGGTTAGAACGTGCAAGTTTGCTTCTCCCCCTCAGGTTAACTCCTGCCGCCTCTACTTGTGTGCCACCTTGTCCTGCAAGAGCGAGGAAAGTGTATCAGTGAGTGTGGTGCAACGTATTTGGGTGATGCGGCTGTCATAGTTGAATAGCTGGCAGTGCAATGTGTTAGATATGGGTGTGAGGTTTGCAGTGGTGCAAAGTATGTGAGGGTATATGAATGTCAGATATGAGACCTGATTGCTTGGTATTATCGGTAGGTGAGTGATTTGAGTCATGATTTGAGCAGTGCCTGAGACGAGTGGTCCAGTTGGTGGGACGTTGCTTTTGAAGATGTTCTCATTGAGCTTAATCACTTGTATGAGGTCACTGAACTGTTTTGCAGCACTGCCTCCAGGTCCTCAGGGATTGACTGCTGGCATTGACCTCCATGGCTATCTGACCCCACCACCTTTTCTTCATGTCTCTCGAGAGCCTCCTGCTCCCCTGCTGATATGGGACATCTCTCCTCCTTTCCACCTGCTCAACCAAGACCTCCAGTGCAGTGTATGAAAACATGGTGACTCACTCTCTTCCCATTGTCCACCATTGCAGAATGAATCCCAGCATCTGCTGCAGCCACAGTGCACCTCCCCTTGAAGCGCTGCAGGCCAGGTTTAATGAGTGTAAGTAACTAATGATATTGGATGCCCTGCTAGTGCGTGCAGCCAGTGAACAGGGCAGGAAGCCCTGGTTACGCACACAAATCATTATAATAAGCAGACAGTAGGAAGTTGGAGTGCTACCTGGATTTTCAAGAGCTAACCAATTTATGGCCCGACATTCCTTCACTGCTCCACCATAACTCTGTATCTCTTCGTTTTTTGCCTGTCTCTCTAACTTTTGTCTTTATCCTCCTCTCGCACAGTTGTGTAATTCTATCTCTTCTATTTTGCTTCCACCTGAATGTTTCTGTTTCTTTTGGAGAACTTTCAAATAAGTCAGCTTGACATGGGCTCTGCAAGTGATGCAAGTGCACTGATGGAATGGCACAGTTTGGTTCGTTCACTTCTGCTGCCGACTGTACAATGACAAAGTAACAAAATCAAGCTTTTGCAGCCAGTGCTGAGTTCCACTCAAAAATAAAAACAAATAGAATGAATAAGGAGGCTACATACTCCCTGGAGATTAACTGTCTGAGAGATCAATGATTGGCAATGGGGAGAGAGTGAGCCACCACGTTTTCATACACTGAACTGGAGGTCTTGGTTGAGCAGGTGGAAAGGAGGAGAGATGTCCCATATCAGCAGGGGAGCAGGAGGCTCTCTAGAGAGTCTAACTGGTAGAGGAAGAGAGAGGTCTGCGGATACAGATACACAAATCACTAAATAGTAGTGATGCATGTAAATAAAACTGTTGAAAAGCAACAAATTAATGTAAAATTTGTATCGAACCTTGGTCAGTCCATACAGAGTACTGTAAACAGTCCTGTTTTCCACATTGTAGAAAGGATATAGAGCACTGGAGAAGGTGCAAAAAATGATTCGAGTAATTACAGGACTGAGAGACTCAACCTATCAGGATAGATTGAACAAGGCTGGGGCTTTTTCCCTCCAGAAAACGGAAGATTAGACGGTGACCTGATAAAGGGCTTTAAGATTATGAAAGGGTTTGAGAGAGTAGACATAGAGAAGGTGTTTATAGCCTATCAAAATGCAATTTAAATGCCAATTGTTGTTGTTGATGATGTTCTTGCCAGCTTAGCTATTCCAGCAGCTGCAAAACCCCATTTGTTTTCAGCAGTTCTTCAACTCTTAAAATAGCTGAGAGAGGAATTACAGCCAAATGCTGTTATCTTCACAGGGTAACTTCAAGCCTTCAGTTCCTTCATCCATTCCCATTTGAATGACTTACAACTGCTGCGTGACAAATGCAAATCTCCCAACATCTGCATCAAGAACTTAGTGGAAACTAAGTTATATTTCCCAAAAATATATCAGTAACCAATAGATCATCCACAGCTAAGTTGGATGGAGCCCGTGCTTGTTTGGTTTTTGATGGAACCTATTGGTTTTTCTTTATAAGTGCTAGGTAAACGGTTGCTTCTACCCACTTGTTTTTGAAAAATTAGCCTCCACAATTACACAAGACAGAAGTCTCTCCATATTTAAAGGTGCGAACTGGTTTCAAGCAACTAATCTGTTAAAAAAAATCGAGAACCTCTTTGGAATTGTTCAGAAGAAATACTGTCAGAGGTTTGAAAGTATTTGACATCTTATTTACTATTTATTTCTCAGTTAGCTTCATCGGCAGCACACTCACCCCTCACAACACGAGGAGACTGAACTCATATCTTTGGCTGACTTGCTGGTGCAGTACTGAGGGAGTGCTGCACTGTTAGAGGTGCCATCCTCAGGAGGGGAGATTAATCAAGATCCCTTTTGACTGCTGACAAGAATCTAAGAACAGGAGGAGATCATTTGGCCCTTTGAGGCTTTTTCACCATTCAGTGAGATCATGATTGATCTGTGACTGAACACTACATCCTTTAATACTTTTGGTTAATAAAAATGTATCAATCTCAGATTTTAAATCAACAATTGACCCAGCATCAACTGCATCAGTCTCAATCTCTACTGGTTCAGATTTCTCAAAAGATTTTCACATGAGTTTTTTTTATGACTGAGAAGAGCAGGAATTCACTTGAGAATCTTGTTAATAAAATGTTGAAGATTATGGTAACAGTAAAATAAACATTCCTGCATTCCGAGAGAAATCTTTCAGGACATGGAGAGCTGGGTCAAGAAAATTAGTTTTTTATATACTCTTGTGAAAATACCAAGTCCAACCATTAATTAAAAAAATGTTGTTTCCTCCTCCAGACTTAGGTTTCTCCTTATCCAAAAGAATGTGTGCTGGGGTATAGTTCTGTGGGTTCCGACTGCCTTTTGGCAGTTATGCCCCATGTCCCAAGCTGGTCTTCTTCACTTGTGATAGCAACCATTGGACTATGGAGAGGCATCAGTCTTGAGCTCAATCTTAATCGTTCCCATTGTCCATACATGGTCATTTTTCTACAGGAGCTGTTGATGCTGCTGAACAGGAAGAAGACGAGCAGGTTTTTCTCCTCCCTAACTCAGGAATACTGAGACAAAAGGCCATGTCCCTGATGGAACACTCACTAAGATCTACCAACTCAATGCTAACAAGGGATCACACTTGGGACCTTGTTAACCTGTGCCATTTTGGTTGGACCTACATTGCCTCGAAGGAGCTCGATCACTGCCCAATCTCCCTTCCCGTAAACGCAGCATTGAAGAAATTTCAGCCATGGTGCTGGCCTGAAACTGGCGTCTGTGCATCTACTGGAAGCGTTGCACCCACTTAATCCCTGTCTGACCCATTTCCAGATCCACGTGCAGGTCCCATTGCCTTCTGTTCCATTCCGTATTGTTTCTGCCTTTCAACATCCATCAAAGAAAAGCTAACTCTTATCAACAGAAATGGGAATAGGATGGGAAAGTGGAGTTGATGTACAAGATAAGCCATGATCTGAATGAATGGTGAAACGGGGTTAAGGAGGTCTATGGCCTTCGCTTGCTCCCATTCCTTATGTTCTTATCTGGTAAGATAAAATGAGGAAGAGCATAGTGGGTGTCAGCTCTGTGGGATGAGGTATTTCAGCACATGTTTAATTGAACAATACCAGCGTAAGCTGAGCAGGTTTCTGAGCTAATTCACACTCAATTCAAGCATCAATATTAATGCCCAGTATCTTGTTGGCAACCAATTCATGTGACAAATCTGATAAAAGTTTAAATTGCGCCAACAGAGGAGCAGATATGCCCTCTTTCCCTCTCCGTTGACAGTATAACTGAGGCCAGAAGGCAGTCAGTGCCAGTTGTGTGAGGTCGAGTGAATCAGTGCCAGGTGTGTGGGGTCGAGTGAATCGGTGTCAGCTGTGTGAGGTCGAGTGAATCAGTGCCAGGTGTGTGGGGTCGAGTGAATCAGTGTCAGCTGTGTGAGGTCGAGTGAATCGGTGCCAGGTGTGTGGGGTCGAGTGAATCGGTGCCAGGTGTGTGGGGTCGAGTGAATCAGTGTCAGCTGTGTGAGGTCGAGTGAATCAGTGCCAGGTGTGTGGGGTCGAGTGAATCAGTGTCAGCTGTGTGAGGTCGAGTGAATCAGTGTCAGCTGTGTGAGGTCGAGTGAATCAGTGTCAGCTGTGTGAGGTCGAGTGAATCGGTGTCAGCTGTGTGAGGTCGAGTGAATCAGTGTCAGCTGTGTGAGGTCGAGTGAATCAGTGTCAGCTGTGTGAGGTCGAGTATATCAGTGTCAGGTGTGTGAGGTCGAGTGAATCGGTGTCAGGTGTGTGGGGTCGAGTGAATCGGTGCCAGGTGTGTGGGGTCGAGTGAATCAGTGTCAGCTGTGTGAGGTCGAGTGAATCAGTGCCAGGTGTGTGGGGTCGAGTGAATCAGTGTCAGCTGTGTGAGGTCGAGTGAATCGGTGCCAGGTGTGTGGGGTCGAGTGAATCGGTGCCAGGTGTGTGGGGTCGAGTGAATCAGTGTCAGCTGTGTGAGGTCGAGTGAATCAGTGCCAGGTGTGTGGGGTCGAGTGAATCAGTGTCAGCTGTGTGAGGTCGAGTGAATCAGTGTCAGCTGTGTGAGGTCGAGTGAATCAGTGTCAGCTGTGTGAGGTCGAGTGAATCGGTGTCAGCTGTGTGAGGTCGAGTGAATCAGTGTCAGCTGTGTGAGGTCGAGTGAATCAGTGTCAGCTGTGTGAGGTCGAGTGAATCGGTGTCAGGTGTGTGAGGTCGAGTGAATCGGTGTCAGGTGTGTGGGGTCGAGTGAATCGGTGCCAGGTGTGTGGGGTCGAGTGAATCAGTGTCAGCTGTGTGAGGTCGAGTGAATCAGTGTCAGCTGTGTGAGGTCGAGTGAATCGGTGTCAGCTGTGTGAGGTCGAGTGAATCGGTGCCAGGTGTGTGAGGTCGAGTGAATCACTGTCAGCTGTGTGAGGTCGAGTGAATCAGTGTCAGCTGTGTGAGGTCGAGTGAATCGGTGTCAGCTGTGTGAGGTCGAGTGAATCAGTGTCAGGTGTGTGAGGTCGAGTGAATCAGTGTCAGCTGTGTGAGGTCGAGTGAATCGGTGCCAGGTGTGTGAGTTCGAGTGAATCGGTGCCAGTTGTGTGGGGTCGAGTGAATCGGTGTCAGGTGTGTGAGGTCGAGTGAATCAGTGTCAGCTGTGTGAGGTCGAGTGAATCAGTGCCAGGTGTGTGGGGTCGAGTGAATCAGTGTCAGCTGTGTGAGGTCGAGTGAATCAGTGCCAGGTGTGTGGGGTCGAGTGAATCGGTGTCAGCTGTGTGAGGTCGAGTGAATCAGTGTCAGCTGTGTGAGGTCGAGTGAATCGGTGTCAGCTGTGTGAGGTCGAGTGAATCGGTGTCAGGTGTGTGGGGTCGAGTGAATCGGTGCCAGGTGTGTGGGGTCGAGTGAATCAGTGTCAGCTGTGTGAGGTCGAGTGAATCAGTGTCAGCTGTGTGAGGTCGAGTGAATCGGTGCCAGGTGTGTGGGGTCGAGTGAATCAGTGTCAGCTGTGTGAGGTCGAGTGAATCGGTGCCAGGTGTGTGGGGTCGAGTGAATCGGTGCCAGGTGTGTGGGGTCGAGTGAATCAGTGTCAGCTGTGTGAGGTCGAGTGAATCGGTGTCAGGTGTGTGGGGTCGAGTGAATCGGTGCCAGGTGTGTGGGGTCGAGTGAATCAGTGTCAGCTGTGTGAGGTCGAGTGAATCAGTGTCAGCTGTGTGAGGTCGAGTGAATCGGTGTCAGCTGTGTGAGGTCGAGTGAATCAGTGTCAGCTGTGTGAGGTCGAGTGAATCAGTGTCAGGTGTGTGAGGTCGAGTGAATCGGTGCCAGGTGTGTGAGGTCGAGTATATCAGTGTCAGGTGTGTGAGGTCGAGTGAATCGGTGTCAGGTGTGTGAGGTCGAGTGAATCGGTGCCAGGTGTGTGGGGTCGAGTGAATCAGTGTCAGCTGTGTGAGGTCGAGTGAATCGGTGCCAGGTGTGTGAGGTCGAGTGAATCGGTGCCAGGTGTGTGGGGTCGAGTGAATCAGTGTCAGCTGTGTGAGGTCGAGTGAATCAGTGCCAGGTGTGTGGGGTCGAGTGAATCAGTGTCAGCTGTGTGGGGTCGAGTGAATCAGTGTCAGCTGTGTGAGGTCGAGTGAATCAGTGCCAGGTGTGTGAGGTCGAGTGAATCGGTGTCAGGTGTGTGAGGTCGAGTGAATCGGTGTCAGGTGTGTGAGGTCGAGTGAATCGGTGTCAGGTGTGTGAGGTCGAGTGAATCGGTGTCAGGTGTGTGAGGTCGAGTGAATCGGTGCCAGGTGTGTGAGGTCGAGTGAATCGGTGTCAGGTGTGTGAGGTCGAGTGAATCGGTGCCAGGTGTGTGAGGTCGAGTGAATCGGTGTCAGGTGTGTGAGGTCGAGTGAATCGGTGTCAGGTGTGTGAGGTCGAGTGAATCGGTGTCAGGTGTGTGAGGTCGAGTGAATCGGTGTCAGGTGTGTGAGGTCGAGTGAATCGGTGTCAGGTGTGTGGGGTCGAGTGAATCGGTGTCAGCTGTGTGAGGTCGAGTGAATCGGTGCCAGGTGTGTGAGGTCGAGTGAATCGGTGTCAGGTGTGTGGGGTCGAGTGAATCGGTGTCAGGTGTGTGGGGTCGAGTGAATCAGTGTCAGCTGTGTGAGGTCGAGTGAATCGGTGTCAGCTGTGTGAGGTCGAGTGAATCGGTGTCAGGTGTGTGAGGTCGAGTGAATCGGTGTCAGGTGTGTGGGGTCGAGTGAATCGGTGTCAGGTGTGTGAGGTCGAGTGAATCGGTGTCAGGTGTGTGAGGTCGAGTGAATCGGTGTCAGGTGTGTGAGGTCGAGTGAATCGGTGCCAGGTGTGTGAGGTCGAGTGAATCGGTGTCAGGTGTGTGAGGTCGAGGGAATCGGTGTCAGGTGTGTGGGGTCGAGTGAATCGGTGTCAGCTGTGTGAGGTCGAGTGAATCGGTGCCAGGTGTGTGAGGTCGAGTGAATCCGTGTCAGCTGTGTGAGGTCGAGTGAATCGGTGTCAGCTGTGTGAGGTCGAGTGAATCGGTGCCAGGTGTGTGAGTTCGAGTGAATCAGTGTCAGCTGTGTGAGGTCGAGTGAATCGGTGTCAGGTGTGTGAGGTCGAGTGAATCAGTGTCAGCTGTGTGAGGTCGAGTGAATCGGTGTCAGGTGTGTGAGGTCGAGGGAATCGGTGTCAGGTGTGTGAGGTCGAGTGAATCGGTGCCAGGTGTGTGAGGTCGAGTGAATCGGTGTCAGGTGTGTGAGGTCGAGTGAATCAGTGTCAGCTGTGTGAGGTCGAGTGAATCGGTGTCAGGTGTGTGAGGTCGAGGGAATCGGTGTCAGGTGTGTGAGGTCGAGTGAATCGGTGTCAGGTGTGTGAGGTCGAGTGAATCGGTGCCAGGTGTGTGAGGTCGAGTATATCAGTGTCAGGTGTGTGAGGTCGAGTGAATCGGTGTCAGGTGTGTGAGGTCGAGTATATCAGTGTCAGGTGTGTGGGGTCGAGTGAATCGGTGCCAGGTGTGTGAGGTCGAGTATATCAGTGTCAGGTGTGTGAGGTCGAGTGAATCGGTGCCAGGTGTGTGGGGTCGAGTGAATCAGTGTCAGCTGTGTGAGGTCGAGTGAATCGGTGCCAGGTGTGTGAGGTCGAGTGAATCGGTGTCAGGTGTGTGGGGTCGAGTGAATCGGTGCCAGGTGTGTGGGGTCGAGTGAATCAGTGTCAGCTGTGTGAGGTCGAGTGAATCGGTGTCAGCTGTGTGAGGTCGAGTGAATCGGTGTCAGGTGTGTGAGGTCGAGTGAATCGGTGTCAGGTGTGTGAGGTCGAGTGAATCGGTGTCAGGTGTGTGAGGTCGAGTGAATCGGTGTCAGGTGTGTGAGGTCGAGTGAATCGGTGTCAGGTGTGTGAGGTCGAGTGAATCGGTGTCAGCTGTGTGAGGTCGAGTGAATCGGTGTCAGGTGTGTGAGGTCGAGTGAATCGGTGTCAGGTGTGTGAGGTCGAGTGAATCGGTGTCAGGTGTGTGAGGTCGAGTGAATCGGTGTCAAGTGTGTGAGGTCGAGTGAATCAGTGCCAGGTGTGTGGGGTCGAGTGAATCAGTGTCAGCTGTGTGAGGTCGAGTGAATCGGTGCCAGGTGTGTGGGGTCGAGTGAATCGGTGCCAGGTGTGTGGGGTCGAGTGAATCAGTGTCAGCTGTGTGAGGTCGAGTGAATCAGTGCCAGGTGTGTGGGGTCGAGTGAATCGGTGTCAGCTGTGTGAGGTCGAGTGAATCGGTGTCAGGTGTGTGGGGTCGAGTGAATCGGTGCCAGGTGTGTGGGGTCGAGTGAATCAGTGTCAGCTGTGTGAGGTCGAGTGAATCAGTGTCAGCTGTGTGAGGTCGAGTGAATCGGTGTCAGCTGTGTGAGGTCGAGTGAATCAGTGTCAGCTGTGTGAGGTCGAGTGAATCAGTGTCAGGTGTGTGAGGTCGAGTGAATCAGTGCCAGGTGTGTGAGGTCGAGTATTTCAGTGTCAGGTGTGTGAGGTCGAGTGAATCGGTGTCAGGTGTGTGAGGTCGAGTGAATCGGTGTCAGGTGTGTGGGGTCGAGTGAATCGGTGCCAGGTGTGTGGGGTCGAGTGAATCAGTGTCAGCTGTGTGAGGTCGAGTGAATCAGTGTCAGCTGTGTGAGGTCGAGTGAATCTGTGTCAGGTGTGTGAGGTCGAGTGAATCGGTGCCAGGTGTGTGAGGTCGAGTATATCAGTGTCAGGTGTGTGAGGTCGAGTGAATCAGTGTCAGGTGTGTGAGGTCGAGTGAATCAGTGTCAGCTGTGTGAGGTCGAGTGAATCAGTGTCAGGTGTGTGAGGTCGAGTGAATCAGTGTCAGCTGTGTGAGGTCGAGTGAATCTGTGTCAGGTGTGTGAGGTCGAGTGAATCGGTGTCAGGTGTGTGAGGTCGAGTGAATCGGTGCCAGGTGTGTGGGGTCGAGTGAATCAGTGTCAGCTGTGTGAGGTCGAGTGAATCAGTGCCAGGTGTGTGGGGTCGAGTGAATCAGTGTCAGCTGTGTGAGGTCGAGTGAATCGGTGTCAGGTGTGTGGGGTCGAGTGAATCGGTGCCAGGTGTGTGGGGTCGAGTGAATCAGTGTCAGCTGTGTGAGGTCGAGTGAATCAGTGTCAGCTGTGTGAGGTCGAGTGAATCGGTGTCAGCTGTGTGAGGTCGAGTGAATCGGTGTCAGCTGTGTGAGGTCGAGTGAATCGGTGTCAGGTGTGTGAGGTCGAGTGAATCGGTGTCAGGTGTGTGAGGTCGAGTGAATCGGTGTCAGGTGTGTGAGGTCGAGTGAATCGGTGTCAGGTGTGTGAGGTCGAGTGAATCGGTGTCAGGTGTGTGGGGTCGAGTGAATCGGTGTCAGGTGTGTGAGGTCGAGTGAATCGGTGTCAGGTGTGTGAGGTCGAGTGAATCGGTGTCAGGTGTGTGAGGTCGAGTGAATCGGTGTCAGGTGTGTGAGGTCGAGTGAATCGGTGTCAGGTGTGTGAGGTCGAGTGAATCGGTGTCAGGTGTGTGAGGTCGAGTGAATCGGTGTCAAGTGTGTGAGGTCGAGTGAATCGGTGTCAGCTGTGTGAGGTCGAGTGAATCGGTGTCAGGTGTGTGAGGTCGAGTGAATCGGTGTCAGGTGTGTGAGGTCGAGTGAATCGGTGTCAGGTGTGTGGGGTCGAGTGAATCGGTGTCAGGTGTGTGGGGTCGAGTGAATCGGTGCCAGGTGTGTGAGGTCGAGTGAATCAGTGTCAGCTGTGTGAGGTCGAGTGAATCGGTGTCAGGTGTGTGAGGTCGAGTGAATCGGTGTCAGGTGTGTGAGGTCGAGTGAATCGGTGTCAGGTGTGTGAGGTCGAGTGAATCGGTGTCAGGTGTGTGAGGTCGAGGGAATCGGTGTCAGCTGTGTGAGGTCGAGTGAATCGGTGCCAGGTGTGTGAGGTCGAGTGAATCAGTGTCAGCTGTGTGAGGTCGAGTGAATCAGTGTCAGGTGTGTGAGTTCGAGTGAATCAGTGTCAGCTGTGTGAGGTCGAGTGAATCGGTGCCAGGTGTGTGAGGTCGAGTGAATCAGTTTCAGCTGTGTGAGGTCGAGTAAATCAGTGTCAGGTGTGTGGGGTCGAGTGAATCGGTGTCAGGTGTGTGAGGTCGAGTGAATCAGTGTCAGCTGTGTGAGGTCGAGTGAATCGGTGTCAGGTGTGTGGGGTCGAGTGAATCGGTGTCAGGTGTGTGGGGGTCGAGTGAATCGGTGTCAGGTGTGTGAGGTCGAGTGAATCGGTGTCAGGTGTGTGGGGTCGAGTGAATCGGTGTCAGGTGTGTGGGGTCGAGTGAATCGGTGTCAGGTGTGTGGGGTCGAGTGAATCGGTGTCAGGTGTGTGAGGTCGAGTGAATCGGTGTCAGGTGTGTGGGGTCGAGTGAATCGGTGTCAGGTGTGTGAGGTCGAGTGAATCGGTGTCAGGTGTGTGGGGTCGAGTGAATCGGTGTCAGGTGTGTGGGGTCGAGTGAATCGGTGTCAGGTGTGTGAGGTCGAGTGAATCGGTGCCAGGTGTGTGAGGTCGAGTGAATCAGTGTCAAGTGTGTGAGGTCGAGTGAATCGGTGTCAGCTGTGTGAGGTCGAGTGAATCGGTGTCAGGTGTGTGAGGTCGAGTGAATCGGTGTCAGGTGTGTGAGGTCGAGTGAATCAGTGTCAGGTGTGTGAGGTCGAGTGAATCGGTGCCAGGTGTGTGAGGTCGAGTGAATCAGTGTCAGCTGTGTGAGGTCGAGTGAATCAGTGTCAGGTGTGTGAGGTCGAGTGAATCGGTGTCAGCTGTGTGAGGTCGAGTGAATCAGTGTCCGCTGTGTGAGGTCGAGTGAATCGGTGTCAGCTGTGTGAGGTCGAGTAAATCAGTGTCAGGTGTGTGAGGTCGAGTGAATCAGTGTCAGGTGTGTGAGTTCGAGTGAATCAGTGTCAGCTGTGTGAGGTCGAGTGAATCGGTGTCAGGTGTATGGGGTCGAGTGAATCGGTGCCAGGTGTGTGGGGTCGAGTGAATCGGTGTCAGCTGTGTGAGGTCGAGTGAATCACTGCCAGGTGTGTGGGGTCGAGTGAATCAGTGTCAGCTGTGTGAGGTCGAGTGAATCAGTGCCAGGTGTGTGGGGTCGAGTGAATCGGTGTCAGCTGTGTGAGATCGAGTGAATCACTGCCAGGTGTGTGGGGTCGAGTGAATCAGTGTCAGCTGTGTGAGGTCGAGTGAATCGGTGCCAGGTGTGTGAGGTCGAGTGAATCGGTGTCAGCTGTGTGAGATCGAGTGAATCGGTGTCAGGTGTGTGGGGTCGAGTGAATCGGTGTCAGGTGTGTGAGGTCGAGTGAATCAGTGTCAGGTGTGTGAGGTCGAGTGAATCGGTGCCAGGTGTGTGAGGTCGAGTGAATCAGTGTCAGCTGTGTGAGGTCGAGTGAATCGGTGTCAGCTGTGTGAGGTCGAGTGAATCAGTGTCAGCTGTGTGAGGTCGAGTGAATCAGTGCCAGGTGTGTGAGGTCGAGTATATCAGTGTCAGGTGTGTGAGGTCGAGTGAATCGGTGTCAGGTGTGTGAGGTCGAGTGAATCGGTGTCAGGTGTGTGGGGTCGAGTGAATCGGTGCCAGGTGTGTGGGGTCGAGTGAATCGGTGCCAGGTGTGTGGGGTCGAGTGAATCAGTGTCAGCTGTGTGAGGTCGAGTGAATCAGTGTCAGCTGTGTGAGGTCGAGTGAATCGGTGTCAGCTGTGTGAGGTCGAGTGAATCAGTGTCAGCTGTGTGAGGTCGAGTGAATCAGTGTCAGGTGTGTGAGGTCGAGTGAATCGGTGCCAGGTGTGTGAGGTCGAGTGAATCGGTGTCAGGTGTGTGAGGTCGAGTGAATCGGTGCCAGGTGTGTGGGGTCGAGTGAATCGGTGCCAGGTGTGTGGGGTCGAGTGAATCAGTGTCAGCTGTGTGAGGTCGAGTGAATCAGTGTCAGCTGTGTGAGGTCGAGTGAATCGGTGTCAGGTGTGTGAGGTCGAGTGAATCGGTGTCAGGTGTGTGAGGTCGAGTGAATCGGTGTCAAGTGTGTGAGGTCGAGTGAATCGGTGTCAGCTGTGTGAGGTCGAGTGAATCGGTGTCAGGTGTGTGAGGTCGAGTGAATCGGTGTCAGGTGTGTGAGGTCGAGTGAATCGGTGTCAGGTGTGTGGGGTCGAGTGAATCGGTGTCAGGTGTGTGGGGTCGAGTGAATCGGTGCCAGGTGTGTGAGGTCGAGTGAATCAGTGTCAGCTGTGTGAGGTCGAGTGAATCGGTGTCAGGTGTGTGAGGTCGAGTGAATCGGTGTCAGGTGTGTGAGGTCGAGTGAATCGGTGTCAGGTGTGTGAGGTCGAGTGAATCGGTGTCAGGTGTGTGAGGTCGAGGGAATCGGTGTCAGCTGTGTGAGGTCGAGTGAATCGGTGCCAGGTGTGTGAGGTCGAGTGAATCAGTGTCAGCTGTGTGAGGTCGAGTGAATCAGTGTCAGGTGTGTGAGTTCGAGTGAATCAGTGTCAGCTGTGTGAGGTCGAGTGAATCGGTGCCAGGTGTGTGAGGTCGAGTGAATCAGTTTCAGCTGTGTGAGGTCGAGTAAATCAGTGTCAGGTGTGTGGGGTCGAGTGAATCGGTGTCAGGTGTGTGAGGTCGAGTGAATCAGTGTCAGCTGTGTGAGGTCGAGTGAATCGGTGTCAGGTGTGTGGGGTCGAGTGAATCGGTGTCAGGTGTGTGGGGGTCGAGTGAATCGGTGTCAGGTGTGTGAGGTCGAGTGAATCGGTGTCAGGTGTGTGGGGTCGAGTGAATCGGTGTCAGGTGTGTGGGGTCGAGTGAATCGGTGTCAGGTGTGTGGGGTCGAGTGAATCGGTGTCAGGTGTGTGAGGTCGAGTGAATCGGTGTCAGGTGTGTGGGGTCGAGTGAATCGGTGTCAGGTGTGTGAGGTCGAGTGAATCGGTGTCAGGTGTGTGGGGTCGAGTGAATCGGTGTCAGGTGTGTGGGGTCGAGTGAATCGGTGTCAGGTGTGTGAGGTCGAGTGAATCGGTGCCAGGTGTGTGAGGTCGAGTGAATCGGTGTCAGGTGTGTGAGGTCGAGTGAATCGGTGTCAGCTGTGTGAGGTCGAGTGAATCGGTGTCAGGTGTGTGAGGTCGAGTGAATCGGTGTCAGGTGTGTGAGGTCGAGTGAATCAGTGTCAGGTGTGTGAGGTCGAGTGAATCGGTGCCAGGTGTGTGAGGTCGAGTGAATCAGTGTCAGCTGTGTGAGGTCGAGTGAATCAGTGTCAGGTGTGTGAGGTCGAGTGAATCGGTGTCAGCTGTGTGAGGTCGAGTGAATCAGTGTCCGCTGTGTGAGGTCGAGTGAATCGGTGTCAGCTGTGTGAGGTCGAGTAAATCAGTGTCAGGTGTGTGAGGTCGAGTGAATCAGTGTCAGGTGTGTGAGTTCGAGTGAATCAGTGTCAGCTGTGTGAGGTCGAGTGAATCGGTGTCAGGTGTATGGGGTCGAGTGAATCGGTGCCAGGTGTGTGGGGTCGAGTGAATCGGTGTCAGCTGTGTGAGGTCGAGTGAATCACTGCCAGGTGTGTGGGGTCGAGTGAATCAGTGTCAGCTGTGTGAGGTCGAGTGAATCAGTGCCAGGTGTGTGGGGTCGAGTGAATCGGTGTCAGCTGTGTGAGATCGAGTGAATCACTGCCAGGTGTGTGGGGTCGAGTGAATCAGTGTCAGCTGTGTGAGGTCGAGTGAATCGGTGCCAGGTGTGTGAGGTCGAGTGAATCGGTGTCAGCTGTGTGAGATCGAGTGAATCGGTGTCAGGTGTGTGGGGTCGAGTGAATCGGTGTCAGGTGTGTGAGGTCGAGTGAATCGGTGTCAGGTGTGTGAGGTCGAGTGAATCGGTGCCAGGTGTGTGAGGTCGAGTGAATCAGTGTCAGCTGTGTGAGGTCGAGTGAATCGGTGTCAGCTGTGTGAGGTCGAGTGAATCAGTGTCAGCTGTGTGAGGTCGAGTGAATCAGTGCCAGGTGTGTGAGGTCGAGTATATCAGTGTCAGGTGTGTGAGGTCGAGTGAATCGGTGTCAGGTGTGTGAGGTCGAGTGAATCGGTGTCAGGTGTGTGGGGTCGAGTGAATCGGTGCCAGGTGTGTGGGGTCGAGTGAATCGGTGCCAGGTGTGTGGGGTCGAGTGAATCAGTGTCAGCTGTGTGAGGTCGAGTGAATCGGTGTCAGCTGTGTGAGGTCGAGTGAATCGGTGTCAGCTGTGTGAGGTCGAGTGAATCAGTGTCAGCTGTGTGAGGTCGAGTGAATCAGTGTCAGGTGTGTGAGGTCGAGTGAATCGGTGCCAGGTGTGTGAGGTCGAGTATATCAGTGTCAGGTGTGTGAGGTCGAGTGAATCGGTGTCAGGTGTGTGAGGTCGAGTGAATCGGTGCCAGGTGTGTGGGGTCGAGTGAATCAGTGTCAGCTGTGTGAGGTCGAGTGAATCAGTGCCAGGTGTGTGGGGTCGAGTGAATCAGTGTCAGCTGTGTGAGGTCGAGTGAATCGGTGTCAGGTGTGTGGGGTCGAGTGAATCGGTGCCAGGTGTGTGGGGTCGAGTGAATCAGTGTCAGCTGTGTGAGGTCGAGTGAATCAGTGTCAGCTGTGTGAGGTCGAGTGAATCGGTGTCAGGTGTGTGAGGTCGAGTGAATCGGTGTCAGGTGTGTGAGGTCGAGTGAATCGGTGTCAGGTGTGTGAGGTCGAGTGAATCGGTGTCAGGTGTGTGAGGTCGAGTGAATCAGTGTCAGCTGTGTGGGGTCGAGTGAATCGGTGTCAGGTGTGTGAGGTCGAGTGAATCGGTGTCAGGTGTGTGAGGTCGAGTGAATCGGTGTCAGGTGTGTGAGGTCGAGTGAATCGGTGTCAGGTGTGTGAGGTCGAGTGAATCGGTGTCAGGTGTGTGAGGTCGAGTGAATCGGTGTCAGGTGTGTGAGGTCGAGTGAATCGGTGTCAAGTGTGTGAGGTCGAGTGAATCGGTGTCAGCTGTGTGAGGTCGAGTGAATCGGTGTCAGGTGTGTGAGGTCGAGTGAATCGGTGTCAGGTGTGTGAGGTCGAGTGAATCGGTGTCAGGTGTGTGAGGTCGAGTGAATCGGTGTCAGGTGTGTGGGGTCGAGTGAATCGGTGCCAGGTGTGTGAGGTCGAGTGAATCAGTGTCAGCTGTGTGAGGTCGAGTGAATCGGTGTCAGGTGTGTGAGGTCGAGTGAATCGGTGCCAGGTGTGTGAGGTCGAGTGAATCAGTGTCAGCTGTGTGAGGTCGAGTGAATCGGTGTCAGGTGTGTGAGGTCGAGTGAATCGGTGTCAGGTGTGTGAGGTCGAGTGAATCGGTGTCAGGTGTGTGAGGTCGAGTGAATCGGTGTCAGGTGTGTGGGGTCGAGTGAATCGGTGTCAGGTGTGTGGGGTCGAGTGAATCGGTGTCAGCTGTGTGAGGTCGAGTGAATCGGTGTCAGGTGTGTGGGGTCGAGTGAATCGGTGTCAGGTGTGTGGGGGTCGAGTGAATCGGTGTCAGGTGTGTGAGGTCGAGTGAATCGGTGTCAGGTGTGTGGGGTCGAGTGAATCGGTGTCAGGTGTGTGGGGTCGAGTGAATCGGTGTCAGGTGTGTGGGGTCGAGTGAATCGGTGTCAGGTGTGTGGGGTCGAGTGAATCGGTGTCAGGTGTGTGAGGTCGAGTGAATCGGTGCCAGGTGTGTGAGGTCGAGTGAATCAGTGTCAAGTGTGTGAGGTCGAGTATATCGGTGTCAGGTGTGTGAGGTCGAGTGAATCGGTGTCAGGTGTGTGAGGTCGAGTGAATCGGTGCCAGGTGTGTGGGGTTGAGTGAATCAGTGTCAGCTGTGTGAGGTCGAGTGAATCAGTGCCAGGTGTGTGGGGTCGAGTGAATCAGTGTCAGCTGTGTGAGGTCGAGTGAATCGGTGTCAGGTGTGTGGGGTCGAGTGAATCGGTGCCAGGTGTGTGAGGTCGAGTGAATCAGTGTCAGCTGTGTGAGGTCGAGTGAATCGGTGTCAGGTGTGTGAGGTCGAGTGAATCGGTGTCAGGTGTGTGAGGTCGAGTGAATCGGTGCCAGGTGTGTGAGGTCGAGTGAATCAGTGTCAGGTGTGTGAGGTCGAGTGAATCGGTGTCAGGTGTGTGGGGTCGAGTGAATCGGTGTCAGGTGTGTGAGGTCGAGTGAATCGGTGTCAGGTGTGTGGGGTCGAGTGAATCGGTGCCAGGTGTGTGGGGTCGAGTGAATCAGTGTCAGCTGTGTGAGGTCGAGTGAATCGGTGTCAGGTGTGTGAGGTCGAGTGAATCGGTGTCAGGTGTGTGAGGTCGAGTGAATCGGTGCCAGGTGTGTGAGGTCGAGTGAATCAGTGTCAGCTGTGTGAGGTCGAGTGAATCGGTGTCAGGTGTGTGAGGTCGAGTGAATCGGTGCCAGGTGTGTGAGGTCGAGTGAATCAGTGTCAGCTGTGTGAGGTCGAGTGAATCGGTGTCAGGTGTGTGAGGTCGAGTGAATCGGTGTCAGGTGTGTGAGGTCGAGTGAATCGGTGTCAGGTGTGTGAGGTCGAGTGAATCGGTGTCAGCTGTGTGAGGTCGAGTAAATCAGTGTCAGGTGTGTGGGGTCGAGTGAATCGGTGTCAGGTGTGTGAGGTCGAGTGAATCGGTGTCAGGTGTGTGAGGTCGAGTGAATCAGTGTCAGGTGTGTGGGGTCGAGTGAATCAGTGTCAGCTGTGTGAGGTCGAGTGAATCGGTGTCAGGTGTGTGAGGTCGAGTGAATCGGTGTCAGGTGTGTGAGGTCGAGTGAATCGGTGTCAGGTGTGTGAGGTCGAGTGAATCAGTGTCAGCTGTGTGAGGTCGAGTGAATCGGTGTCAGGTGTGTGGGGTCGAGTGAATCGGTGTCAGGTGTGTGGGGTCGAGTGAATCGGTGTCAGGTGTGTGGGGTCGAGTGAATCGGTGTCAGGTGTGTGAGGTCGAGTGAATCGGTGCCAGGTGTGTGAGGTCGAGTGAATCAGTGTCAGCTGTGTGAGGTCGAGTGAATCGGTGTCAGCTGTGTGAGGTCGAGTGAATCGGTGCCAGTTGTGTGAGGTCGAGTATATCGGTGTCAGGTGTGTGAGGTCGAGTGAATCGGTGTCAGGTGTGTGAGGTCGAGTGAATCGGTGTCAGGTGTGTGAGGTCGAGTGAATCGGTGTCAGCTGTGTGAGGTCGAGTGAATCGGTGCCAGGTGTGTGAGGTCGAGTGAATCGGTGTCAGCTGTGTGAGGTCGAGTGAATCAGTGTCAGGTGTGTGAGGTCGAGTGAATCGGTGTCAGGTGTGTGAGGTCGAGTGAATCGGTGCCAGGTGTGTGAGGTCGAGTGAATCAGTGTCAGCTGTGTGAGGTCGAGTGAATCGGTGTCAGGTGTGTGAGGTCGAGTGAATCGGTGTCAGGTGTGTGAGGTCGAGGGAATCGGTGTCAGCTGTGTGAGGTCGAGTGAATCGGTGCCAGGTGTGTGAGGTCGAGTGAATCGGTGCCAGGTGTGTGAGGTCGAGTGAATCGGTGTCAGCTGTGTGAGGTCGAGTGAATCGGTGTCAGGTGTGTGGGGTCGAGTGAATCGGTGCCAGGTGTGTGGGGTCGAGTGAATCGGTGTCAGCTGTGTGGGGTCGAGTGAATCAGTGTCAGCTGTGTGAGGTCGAGTGAATCAGTGCCAGGTGTGTGGGGTCGAGTGAATCAGTGTCAGCTGTGTGAGGTCGAGTGAATCGGTGTCAGCTGTGTGAGGTCGAGTGAATCAGTGTCAGGTGTGTGAGGTCGAGTGAATCGGTGCCAGGTGTGTGAGGTCGAGTATATCAGTGTCAGGTGTGTGAGGTCGAGTGAATCGGTGTCAGGTGTGTGAGGTCGAGTGAATCGGTGTCAGGTGTGTGAGGTCGAGTGAATCAGTGTCAGGTGTGTGAGGTCGAGTGAATCGGTGTCAGGTGTGTGAGGTCGAGTGAATCGGTGTCAGGTGTGTGAGGTCGAGTGAATCGGTGTCAGGTGTGTGAGGTCGAGTGAATCGGTGTCAGGTGTGTGAGGTCGAGTGAATCAGTGTCAGGTGTGTGAGGTCGAGGGAATCGGTGTCAGCTGTGTGAGGTCGAGTGAATCAGTTTCAGCTGTGTGAGGTCGAGTGTATCGGTGTCAGCTGTGTGAGGTCGAGTGAATCGGTGTCAGCTGTGTGAGGTCGAGTGAATCGGTGTCAGCTGTGTGAGGTCGAGTGAATCAGTGTCAGCTGTGTGAGGTCGAGTGAATCGGTGTCAGGTGTGTGAGGTCGAGTGAATCGGTGTCAGCTGTGTGAGGTCGAGTGAATCGGTGTCAGGTGTGTGAGGTCGAGTGAATCGGTGTCAGGTGTGTGAGGTCGAGTGAATCGGTGTCAGGTGTGTGAGGTCGAGTGAATCGGTGTCAGCTGTGTGAGGTCGAGTGAATCGGTGCCAGGTGTGTGGGGTCGAGTGAATCGGTGCCAGGTGTGTGAGGTCGAGTGAATCGGTGTCAGCTGTGTGAGGTCGAGTGAATCAGTGTCAGGTGTGTGAGGTCGAGTGAATCGGTGTCAGGTGTGTGAGGTCGAGTGAATCGGTGCCAGGTGTGTGAGGTCGAGTGAATCAGTGTCAGCTGTGTGAGGTCGAGTGAATCGGTGCCAGGTGTGTGAGGTCGAGTGAATCGGTGCCAGGTGTGTGAGGTCGAGTGAATCGGTGTCAGCTGTGTGAGGTCGAGTGAATCGGTGTCAGGTGTGTGGGGTCGAGTGAATCGGTGCCAGGTGTGTGGGGTCGAGTGAATCGGTGTCAGCTGTGTGGGGTCGAGTGAATCAGTGTCAGCTGTGTGAGGTCGAGTGAATCAGTGCCAGGTGTGTGGGGTCGAGTGAATCAGTGTCAGCTGTGTGAGGTCGAGTGAATCGGTGTCAGCTGTGTGAGGTCGAGTGAATCAGTGTCAGCTGTGTGAGGTCGAGTGAATCAGTGTCAGGTGTGTGAGGTCGAGTGAATCGGTGCCAGGTGTGTGAGGTCGAGTATATCAGTGTCAGGTGTGTGAGGTCGAGTGAATCGGTGTCAGGTGTGTGAGGTCGAGTGAATCGGTGTCAGGTGTGTGAGGTCGAGTGAATCGGTGTCAGGTGTGTGAGGTCGAGTGAATCGGTGTCAGGTGTGTGAGGTCGAGTGAATCGGTGTCAGGTGTGTGAGGTCGAGTGAATCGGTGTCAGGTGTGTGAGGTCGAGTGAATCGGTGTCAGGTGTGTGAGGTCGAGTGAATCGGTGCCAGGTGTGTGAGGTCGAGTGAATCGGTGCCAGGTGTGTGAGGTCGAGTGAATCGGTGTCAGCTGTGTGAGGTCGAGTGAATCGGTGTCAGGTGTGTGAGGTCGAGTGAATCGGTGTCAGGTGTGTGAGGTCGAGTGAATCGGTGTCAGCTGTGTGGGGTCGAGTGAATCAGTGTCAGCTGTGTGAGGTCGAGTGAATCAGTGTCAGGTGTGTGAGGTCGAGTGAATCGGTGCCAGGTGTGTGAGGTCGAGTATATCAGTGTCAGGTGTGTGAGGTCGAGTGAATCGGTGTCAGCTGTGTGAGGTCGAGTGAATCGGTGTCAGGTGTGTGAGGTCGAGTGAATCGGTGTCAGGTGTGTGAGGTCGAGTGAATCGGTGTCAGGTGTGTGGGGTCGAGTGAATCGGTGTCAGCTGTGTGGGGTCGAGTGAATCAGTGTCAGCTGTGTGAGGTCGAGTGAATCAGTGCCAGGTGTGTGGGGTCGAGTGAATCGGTGTCAGCTGTGTGAGGTCGAGTGAATCGGTGTCAGCTGTGTGAGGTCGAGTGAATCAGTGTCAGGTGTGTGAGGTCGAGTGAATCAGTGTCAGGTGTGTGAGGTCGAGTGAATCGGTGTCAGGTGTGTGAGGTCGAGTGAATCGGTGTCAGGTGTGTGAGGTCGAGTGAATCGGTGTCAGGTGTGTGAGGTCGAGTGAATCGGTGTCAGGTGTGTGAGGTCGAGTGAATCGGTGTCAGGTGTGTGAGGTCGAGTGAATCGGTGCCAGGTGTGTGAGGTCGAGTGAATCAGTGTCAGCTGTGTGAGGTCGAGTGAATCGGTGTCAGGTGTGTGAGGTCGAGTGAATCGGTGTCAGGTGTGTGAGGTCGAGTGAATCGGTGTCAGCTGTGTGGGGTCGAGTGAATCAG
Source organism: Heterodontus francisci (assembly GCF_036365525.1). Classification (NCBI taxonomy): domain Eukaryota; kingdom Metazoa; phylum Chordata; class Chondrichthyes; order Heterodontiformes; family Heterodontidae; genus Heterodontus; species Heterodontus francisci. Next base: position 10,323,056 of record NC_090417.1, read on the forward strand.
TGTCAGCTGTGTGAGGTCGAGTGAATCAGTGTCAGGTGTGTGAGGTCGAGTGAATCGGTGCCAGGTGTGTGAGGTCGAGTATATCAGTGTCAGGTGTGTGAGGTCGAGTGAATCGGTGTCAGCTGTGTGAGGTCGAGTGAATCGGTGTCAGGTGTGTGAGGTCGAGTGAATCGGTGTCAGGTGTGTGAGGTCGAGTGAATCGGTGTCAGGTGTGTGGGGTCGAGTGAATCGGTGTCAGCTGTGTGGGGTCGAGTGAATCAGTGTCAGCTGTGTGAGGTCGAGTGAATCAGTGCCAGGTGTGTGGGGTCGAGTGAATCGGTGTCAGCTGTGTGAGGTCGAGTGAATCGGTGTCAGCTGTGTGAGGTCGAGTGAATCAGTGTCAGCTGTGTGAGGTCGAGTGAATCAGTGTCAGGTGTGTGAGGTCGAGTGAATCGGTGTCAGGTGTGTGAGGTCGAGTGAATCGGTGCCAGGTGTGTGAGGTCGAGTGAATCGGTGTCAGGTGTGTGAGGTCGAGTGAATCGGTGTCAGGTGTGTGAGGTCGAGTGAATCGGTGTCAGCTGTGTGAGGTCGAGTAAATCAGTGTCAGGTGTGTGGGGTCGAGTGAATCGGTGTCAGGTGTGTGAGGTCGAGTGAATCGGTGTCAGCTGTGTGAGGTCGAGTGAATCGGTGTCAGGTGTGTGGGGTCGAGTGAATCGGTGTCAGGTGTGTGGGGGTCGAGTGAATCGGTGTCAGGTGTGTGAGGTCGAGTGAATCGGTGTCAGGTGTGTGGGGTCGAGTGAATCGGTGTCAGGTGTGTGGGGTCGAGTGAATCGGTGTCAGGTGTGTGGGGTCGAGTGAATCGGTGTCAGGTGTGTGAGGTCGAGTGAATCGGTGCCAGGTGTGTGAGGTCGAGTGAATCAGTGTCAGCTGTGTGAGGTCGAGTGAATCGGTGTCAGCTGTGTGAGGTCGAGTGAATCAGTGTCAGGTGTGTGAGGTCGAGTGAATCGGTGCCAGTTGTGTGAGGTCGAGTATATCGGTGTCAGGTGTGTGAGGTCGAGTGAATCGGTGTCAGGTGTGTGAGGTCGAGTGAATCGGTGTCAGCTGTGTGAGGTCGAGTGAATCGGTGCCAGGTGTGTGAGGTCGAGTGAATCGGTGTCAGCTGTGTGAGGTCGAGTGAATCAGTGTCAGGTGTGTGAGGTCGAGTGAATCGGTGTCAGGTGTGTGAGGTCGAGTGAATCGGTGCCAGGTGTGTGAGGTCGAGTGAATCAGTGTCAGCTGTGTGAGGTCGAGTGAATCGGTGTCAGGTGTGTGAGGTCGAGTGAATCGGTGTCAGGTGTGTGAGGTCGAGGGAATCAGTGTCAGCTGTGTGAGGTCGAGTGAATCGGTGCCAGGTGTGTGAGGTCGAGTGAATCGGTGCCAGGTGTGTGAGGTCGAGTGAATCGGTGTCAGGTGTGTGAGGTCGAGTGAATCGGTGCCAGGTGTGTGAGGTCGAGTGAATCGGTGTCAGCTGTGTGAGGTCGAGTGAATCGGTGTCAGGTGTGTGGGGTCGAGTGAATCGGTGCCAGGTGTGTGGGGTCGAGTGAATCGGTGTCAGCTGTGTGGGGTCGAGTGAATCAGTGTCAGCTGTGTGAGGTCGAGTGAATCAGTGCCAGGTGTGTGGGGTCGAGTGAATCAGTGTCAGCTGTGTGAGGTCGAGTGAATCGGTGTCAGCTGTGTGAGGTCGAGTGAATCAGTGTCAGCTGTGTGAGGTCGAGTGAATCAGTGTCAGGTGTGTGAGGTCGAGTGAATCGGTGCCAGGTGTGTGAGGTCGAGTATATCAGTGTCAGGTGTGTGAGGTCGAGTGAATCGGTGTCAGGTGTGTGAGGTCGAGTGAATCGGTGTCAGGTGTGTGAGGTCGAGTGAATCAGTGTCAGGTGTGTGAGGTCGAGTGAATCGGTGTCAGGTGTGTGAGGTCGAGTGAATCGGTGTCAGGTGTGTGAGGTCGAGTGAATCGGTGTCAGGTGTGTGAGGTCGAGTGAATCGGTGTCAGGTGTGTGAGGTCGAGTGAATCAGTGTCAGGTGTGTGAGGTCGAGGGAATCGGTGTCAGCTGTGTGAGGTCGAGTGAATCAGTTTCAGCTGTGTGAGGTCGAGTGTATCGGTGTCAGCTGTGTGAGGTCGAGTGAATCGGTGTCAGCTGTGTGAGGTCGAGTGAATCGGTGTCAGCTGTGTGAGGTCGAGTGAATCAGTGTCAGCTGTGTGAGGTCGAGTGAATCGGTGTCAGGTGTGTGAGGTCGAGTGAATCGGTGTCAGCTGTGTGAGGTCGAGTGAATCGGTGTCAGCTGTGTGAGGTCGAGTGAATCAGTGTCAGCTGTGTGAGGTCGAGTGAATCGGTGTCAGCTGTGTGAGGTCGAGTGAATCGGTGTCAGCTGTGTGAGGTCGAGTGAATCGGTGTCAGCTGTGTGAGGTCGAGTGAATCAGTGTCAGCTGTGTGAGGTCGAGTGAATCGGTGTCAGCTGTGTGAGGTCGAGTGAATCGGTGTCAGCTGTGTGAGGTCGAGTGAATCAGTGTCAGCTGTGTGAGGTCGAGTGAATCGGTGTCAGGTGTGTGAGGTCGAGTGAATCAGTGTCAGGTGTGTGAGGTCGAGGGAATCGGTGTCAGCTGTGTGAGGTCGACTGAATCAGTGTCAGCTGTGTGAGGTCGAGTGAATCGGTGTCAGGTGTGTGAGGTCGAGTGAATCAGTGTCAGCTGTGTGAGGTCGAGTGAATCGGTGTCAGGTGTGTGAGGTCGAGTGAATCGGTGTCAGGTGTGTGAGGTCGAGTGAATCGGTGTCAGGTGTGTGAGGTCGAGTGAATCGGTGTCAGCTGTGTGAGGTCGAGTGAATCGGTGTCAGCTGTGTGAGGTCGAGTGAATCAGTGTCAGCTGTGTGAGGTCGAGTGAATCGGTGTCAGCTGTGTGAGGTCGAGTGAATCGGTGTCAGCTGTGTGAGGTCGAGTGAATCGGTGTCAGCTGTGTGAGGTCGAGTGAATCAGTGTCAGCTGTGTGAGGTCGAGTGAATCGGTGTCAGCTGTGTGAGGTCGAGTGAATCGGTGTCAGCTGTGTGAGGTCGAGTGAATCAGTGTCAGCTGTGTGAGGTCGAGTGAATCGGTGTCAGGTGTGTGAGGTCGAGTGAATCAGTGTCAGGTGTGTGAGGTCGAGGGAATCGGTGTCAGCTGTGTGAGGTCGACTGAATCAGTGTCAGCTGTGTGAGGTCGAGTGAATCGGTGTCAGGTGTGTGAGGTCGAGTGAATCAGTGTCAGCTGTGTGAGGTCGAGTGAATCGGTGTCAGGTGTGTGAGGTCGAGTGAATCGGTGTCAGGTGTGTGAGGTCGAGTGAATCGGTGTCAGGTGTGTGAGGTCGAGTGAATCGGTGTCAGGTGTATACGAGGCCAATTGGTTTGTAATAAATGTCAAATTTTTCCAATAGGTAAATAAATGGACGATTCTTTCATGTTACTAAGAAATAAATTTGCAGGACATCCTGTCGGGAACAGATCGTGTTCAGCCGGTGAGTTTGAGCAATGACCTGCCTATGTATTTGTGTGTTGCCCATCAAATTTGTGCTGAGGTAAGCAAAGTATTTCAAAAATATTTCCTCTCTATCATTGGGTTCTCGAATGCTTTTTTAGGAAGTACCCAAGGGGACATTTAAAATAATTTTCTACATCGTGTATTTCAGAGATTTTCCAAAAGATTTCATTGTAAAATATATGTCCCTATTACTCAAGTCATTTCATGTCCTTTTGACAGTAATTCTGGACTTACACTTTTTACCACCTTTATAATGTCTCACAAAGAAACCTCCTAAAAAGTGCCAAGTGTCGAATCGATTTCTTTGGTGCAGTTTCCTGGGAATTCGGGCAGCAATTTTTGCAGACAGTAAAATCTAAGAGAAAAAAGTGATATAACTGACCTGGTAATATGCTTTTGTTTAGTTTAGTTTAGAGATACAGCACTGAAACAGGCCCTTCAGCCCACCGAGTCTGTGCCGACCATCAACCACCCATTTATACTAATCGTACACTAATCCCATATTCCTACCACATCCCCACCGATCCGTATATTTCCCTACTACCTACCTATACTAGGGGCAATTTATCATGGCCAATTTACCTATCAACCTGCAAGTCTTTGGTATGTGGGAGGAAACCGGAGCACCCGGAGGAAACCCACGCGGTCACAGGGAGAACTTGCAAACTCCGCTCAGGCAGTACCCAGAATTGAACCCGGATCGCTGGAACTGTGAGGCTGCGGTGCTAACCACTGTGTTGCCCTGGGAGAGGTGGAGGGATGAAGGTTGGTTGAACACTGGGAGAATTGTGGTCTGCCAATAGTAGTCCACCTGAACAGCTAAATCGAGGCTCACTCAACATTTTAGCCAAATGACAGCACCTTTGACAGTGTAGCACTCCCACAGCACTACATGGTGAGTCAGCCGAAATTATGTGGTTCAGTCTTGAGTGGGGCGAAAACACACACCCTTCAGACTTTGAGGTGAGGGTGCTATAATCCTGCGCAGATATCAGCTAACGGAAGGAGAAGTCTCCAGGAACATCTCCATCCTCAACGATGGCGGAGCCAAGCATGTCAGTGCAAAAGACAAGGCTGAAGCATTTGCAACCATCATCCACCATTAATGTTGAGTGTATGATCCTTCTTGGTCTCCACCTCAGGTCTCCACCACCACAGCTGGCAGTCTTCAGGCAATTATATTCATTCCACCTCAGATCAAGAAATGGCCGAATGCATTGTATAGAGCAAAGGCTATGGACCCAGACATCATCCCAAAAATAGTGGGGAAGACTTGTGCTCCAGAATTAGCCGTGCTTCTAGCCAAGCTGTTCCAGCACAGCTACAAAACAGTGTCTACCGAACTATGTGGAAAATTGACCAGTTATAACCTGTCCCCAAAAAACACGACAAATCCAATCTGGTCAATTACTGTGCCATCAGTCTGCACTTAATCATCAACAAAGTGATGGAAGATGTCATTGGCATTGCCATCAAGTGCCATATACTCACCAATAACCTGCTTCCAGATGCTCAGTTTGATTTCCGTCAGGACCACTCAGTTCCAGACCTCATGACAGCCTTTGTCCAAACGTAGATTTGTGATTACACTAAAGGCATGATATAAATGCCAGTTATAAAAGCAAAATACTGCAGATGCTGGAAATCTGAAATCAAAAGAAGAAATGCTGGAAATACTCAGCAGGTCTGGCAGCATCTGTGGAGAGAGAAGCAGAGTTAACGTTTCAGGTTAGTGACCCTTCATCAGAACTGGCAGAACCAGAAATCTTATAGGTTTTAAGCAAGTAAAGCAGGGGTGGAGCAAGAGATAACAAAAGAGAACGTGTTGATAGGACAAGGTCACAGAGAATAAATGCCAGTTGCTGTTGCTATTCGTTGCATTCTACAAAGAAGTCTTGTCTTTGTGTGGAGATCGTTGCGGGACTCAGTAAAGCCTTGCCACCACCTGCAAGGCACAAGTCAGGAGTATGATGAAATACTCGCTATCTGCCTGGATGGTTGGAGCTGGAGCAACTCAAGAAGCTATGCACCATACAGGACAAAGCAGTTTGCTTGATCAGTACCCCATCCGCCATCTTAAACGCCTTGCATGGCAAGTATACAATGGCTTAGTGTGCACCATCTATAAGATGCACTGCAGCAACACACCAAGGCTTCTTAGCACCTTCAAAAATCCCTGACCTCCACCACCTAGAAGGACAAGGACAACAGGGCACATGGGAACGCCACACCCCGCCAAACATCATGCTGACTTGGAAATACAATGTTTTTTTTTATCGTCGCTGGGTCAAAATCCTGGAACTCCCTCCCTTACAGCACTGTGGCACACAGACTACAGTGGTTCATGAAGGCAGCTCACTGCCACCTTCTGAAGGCCAATTAGGGATGGTAAATAAATGCTGGTCTTGGCGGTGACACCCACATCCCATGAATAAAAAAAAAACACAATTTATGACATGATTCACATTTAATATTTTCAGCAGTATTGCTGTCTGAAATGTTTCCACTGTTCAATCAAGATTTCCAAACACAAACTAGTTGCAACAGTTCAAGTGTACAGGGTATAGCTGGCATGAATAGACTCGAAAAATCCACTAGACCTGCCTCCATTTCTGTTTTGCTAAGAGGTGGATAGTGGGCATGGTGGATTTTCTTTGTGGAGGTTGGAGAGCCAGCTTTCGAAGACAATATCTTCATTCATTAAAGCCCTGTTATGTCCGACATTAAAGATTTTCAGCTCCCGCAACGGTTGCTAAAATTGAATGTCGTTGATCCAACAGGCCAGAAAGTTTTCATCCCCAAACTGTGAAGAGTTAGTTAATTCCAATCAGGGTAGGGAAGCAGTATATAGCCAGGGATTAAGTCGTGCTGTTGATAGGAATAAGGACAGGATGCGTTTTCTCCATCTTGCTTTCCACCGTGAATGAACCTGCTGATACATACTGCTTGGGCTCCCCCATGATGTGTGGGAACTTGAGCGAGACATCAGAGGTCATCAGCTGTCCTGGTGTACTCTTATCGAGCACAAGTCAACGTTTCTCAGGAGAAGAGGAAGAACAACGATGGCAAAAAAAAGTAAGTGCTGGCTTCATGAAATGATCAGGAGGCAGAACTTGAGGAAGTTTCCAGTTCTGATATAAGGCTTTACTGAACTACCAGCTAGGAATGTAAACAACTTGAAGCATATCGAGAAGGATAATTATAACACGCGTGCCTTCTCATCTTTGCAATAAAGGTTTCACTCATGTGACAAACAAATGTTAAGTACAACACAAAAGATTATCAATAAATATTTAACTTCACAGCTCAGTTGCATCCAAACAGTTTCCACGCATGTTTGCTGGCAGTAAGAATCTTAAAGATGCCTTGACATGAGTAAACATATTCTGCACTCGGTAAACAACTGTATACTTCTGTGTAAGCTAAGTGGTTCTGCACTGCAACCAAAAAACACAGGAAACAACATTTTATAACCCATATGAGACACCCCATCACTCGCCCCAGAGACTGAGAAATTGGATTTTAGTGCATGCAAATTGTTCACCAATGTTTTCTGCTGGCACTACACAAAGGAAGGGAGTGAGATGCCAGGAAAGATGGGCAATGCAAGACTGGAAGATGCAGCGAGGATAGTTAAGAATAGGCATTACAGCTTGTCTGGGCCAGTAGTAGCTACATGTTGTCCCCAGCGCAGCTACAACAGCATCCACTGTAATGGCCCGTGTGCAAGATGTGCCTTTTTTTTTCACCTATTGGAAGAAAGCCATGCATGCTGGATCTGTGCTAATTCTTTAGGAGAGCAATCCAAAAATTAATCTCATCGCCCTGATCTCTTCCTCTGGCCCTTTATCTTCTCTGTTTTAAACATTTGCTTTTATCTTCTCTAATATAAATATTTATGTACACTTAGCCACTGCAATCCACATTTATGTTTTGAAGTGATGTGACGTAAACCTTTTCATTGTCCTCTCTTATTGCATCTCAGTTTTTGTTGCGTGCAAGGTGCTGGGTTGACAAATGCAAGTTCATAGTTATTAACTTGATGATTCATTTTGGAACAACACATTGGCCCTGAGTTGAGCTGAACTTCAGATAAAAGAAAAATTTTCAGATGGCTTTTTTCAGATCTGCTTAAATTTAGACTTCACCTAACAAATGAAAATGAAGGAGGTTATGCCGAAGAGAGATGGATCATTAGATGATCATTAGGCATGATCTGGTATTTGGAGCTTGCTAGATTGCCTTTGGAGGATTGGTGAAGAATTTCCCAAAGTTTACTTCCCATATTGGCCTAAGGTTATTTTTGCGACTCTGGCTCTTCCTCTCGCAAGAGATTGCATGTCTGTAGGGAGAGAAAGAGGAGGATGAAGGGAGGGAGGAATGTGGAAAGGGAAAATTGTTGGGATCATGGCATTCAGATGTTTTACTGGGGTGGGAGAAGCTTTGTTGATGAGCTTTTTTTCCCCCAATCTAACTGAATCTGGAATAATGTAAGATTTTCACCTCTGTTATTCTACCCCAGGGACCAATCTAAGTGTTGATTGCTCTTTCTTTGAAGAAGATTTTTGTAACATCTGCCCTCGATTGGACTTTGACCACTTTCAATCTGTGACCCTTGTTCTCATGTGTTGAAGTCGTGCTCCAGAGTTACCTCATCAATAGCATTTCTCTTTAAAATTTTATAAGATCCCCTGATTACAAATTATTTTTCTCTGTTTCTTTTAAAAACCTACTTTTTGAAATATTACCTTCATGAAATAGTCCGGAGTGTAAGTATTCCTATTTTGACGGGAACATTATTCTGCTCTGGAATGGCAAACTCTTCAGCTCCAAGTTTAGTTTTACATTTAACAGGAAGAAAAACTGCAAATGCTGGTAACTGAAATAAAAGTAGAAAGTACATAGCAGGTTCATCAGTATCTTTAGTCTGAAAAAAAAACTGGAGAACATTTCAGGTTTGGCTTGAGAAAACTCAGCAGTCTCAGTGTTAACCAATCTTTTCTCTTTATAGATCTTGACAGAACTGCTCTGTATTTCCAACATTTTATCTATGTACGCTGTATCTTGCTTTGTAATTTAAGACTTAAAGCTGGTGGTGCAAACATATATTTTGTCGAATGGCTCTGCAATATCCCCGCTTTTCCACTGGGGTCTCCATGAATGGTGATGATGCATTTGACCTTACCATTGAGCTAACTTTGGAAAAGAGACAAAAATCTTATGCTAGACCAGTTGTAAGTACTGAAGGTACTGTTTGATTTCTGTCAAAATGATACAATTGAGATCACCTTCAAAGAAATTCTGAAGATCAGGGTGCGAGTACTCATCTTGAATGTTATCTGTAGATTCCAGCCCCAGGTATAATTTTACAAACAAATCATAAATATAACAAAAATTGTTTGAGATCTAGAATGTGAGAGGTGTCTATGGCTGTATTCTATCACTGAGCCTCACCTCCTCTCAGCACACACTCTCCTTTGTTTCTGTCCTTTGACCACTTCATCTCTAGGCTTCACTGATAAAGCGTGTAATATCTATCAACTGAGCAGCGTCTCGAGTGAACTGCACATGATTTTCACCGCTTCAGTTCAGAAATAGAATTCCAAGTGCACCAAGGCGGGGGTTCATAGAAAGAGGGCATTCAGCCCATCGTGCCTCGGCTGGCTCTTCGAAAGAGCAGTTGTTCTTAGTCTTGGAGTCTTCTTTTGCAAGGAAACTCTCCCAGTGTTTGAGTCAAACTTTGAGAATGCTATTCTTAACCCTATGAATTGGAGTGCTAGTTAGCATGTGATAAGTTTGTGCAAAACATTTCAATTGTAACCTGAGTACTCCGGAAGTTGTTGTCACGTTATTTTTACTTATGATATGGTAGATTAATTGTCAAGGGAGAAGGATAGTTTTGTAATCTGCTGTGCAAGAAATTTTGGTCCAAAAACTAGTTTAATTGAGCAACTTATGGCTTCAAATGAAAGTTGGAATAACTGCATTCTTGACTTTTAACAGTCCTTGTTGATGCTGCATGTGCATTTTAAACTTGAATGCCCATTTTAAACCTTCCTTAATCATGTATTTTAAGAGGATATTTCATAGAATCTCAAAACAAATTGTGTAATCACATTGGATCAGGAACAGCTATCACAAATTGCATTCATGTAGCACCTTTCATGTAGTATCAAACCAAGTTTGACACCTTGCCACATGGGAAGATGTCAGGGAATATGCTTGGTCATAGAGGTATATTTTACAAAGTGTCCTAAAGGAGGAAAGAGAAGTAGAGGGGCAGAGAGGTTTGGGGAGTGAATTCCAGAGCTAAGGGCCCAGGCAACTGAAGGCTGTGATTCAAGTTCAGAATACTCCAGAGGCTAGAATTGGAGGAGTGCAGAGATATATGAGGGTTGTAAGGCTGGAGGAGATTACAGAGATAGGGAGGTGGCGAGACCAAGGAGGGATTTGAAATCAAGGATGAGATTTTAAAATCAAAATTTGGCTTAACTGGGAGCCACTGCAGGTCAGTGAGCAGAGGGGTGTTGGGTGAATGGGACTTGATGGGACTTCAGACACGGGCAGTAGAGTTTTGGATGAAGTCAAGTTCATGGAAAGTAGAACGTGGAATTGTCTTGCCTAGAGGTAACAAATGCATGAATGAGGGTTTCAGCAGCAGACGCGGTGAGACAGGGATGGAATGGAGCGATGTTACAGAGGTGGAAATAGGCGATCTTAACGATCGCACGGATATTTGGTCTCAAGCTATCTTGGGGTCATATGTGACACTGCAGACTTCTGGTCCAGCCTCAGACAGTTAGCAGCAAGAGGGCTGGAGTCCTCAGCTAAGGAACAAAAGACTAAGAGTCGTTTGGTAGTGCAGAACTTGAGTCTTGCTGAAAACAGACATTTTGTCGGAGTTTTTCATCTTACACTCATCAGGACATTTTGCAAGAATACCAATTTAAGGGAAGCAACAAATTGTTACTCTGAGAAAGAGTGCTGATTGGTTGGCAAGTGGACTCTGATTGGTAGAGGTGTTGCCATGGAAAATGCACCATTTTATGGTGACCGACAGTTAACTGCCAAGCTTCGTTTGAAATTTAAACCAGGCAGCTTGACTCTGATTGGTCGAGGCATTGCCCTGAGGAATAAATCAACGAATGGCTGTCACTTATTTTGTTTAGCTGAAACAGGCGCTCAAGTGGTCACAAGTGTTTTTTTTTTTAGCAGAGTGATGATGACAGCAGATTGGAAGGAGAGAAGGACAGTACCTGAGGAGAGGCAGAACCGTGATAGATATCAGCTAACACAGGAGCCAGGAAGGGAAGTCAGGTGGTCAGCAGTTTACTGGGAATTGTGTTGAGGGAGCAGAAGGGAAGCAGGGAGAGCGAGGGAGGGAGATGCAGGCCAGAGGACTAACTTTTACTTAGCTTGTAAATCATCTTTTGAAATATTTGTGCAACAATTTTTTTTATGAATACCAACAAAAGTAGCAACATGATCTCTTCTCTGTCACATGCGAGAAAATTGCTCCTTAGGAAACATCCAACATACTATTCAGTGCAGTCAAAATTGGGGTAAACATGTGTGTCCTTGAGCAGACAGTGGAAGGACCTTGCTCTGCATGGCCTTAACCTACACTATCTCTTTGAGTTGTAAAATTATGCAACAAATATTACATTAACTTGTAAAATTTGTCAAAATGAAACTAATCTTGATTGCGAGTTAGGATTGTATTTTGTGAAGGAATTGCCTTTTTTGGATGAGAATCATTTTTTTTAAAATCAACTCCACTGCAGTTAGTTATTTGCCCTCCAATCTTTTTCACTTTCTCTTATGGGCACTGAGTCTTGATGAGTTACAGTTCCATGAGCTTCAGTTCCCCTCTGTTTCCTTGTCCAGGTGTCGACTCTTCATGTCAGCCTGTGCAGAGGAGATTTATGAGACTGTTGCCACGAATGGAGAACTCCAGCTATGAGGAAAGATTGGCGAGGCTGAGGTTATTTTCTTTCGAACAGAGGAGGCTGGGGGGAGATTTAATTGAGCTGCATAAAATTGTGAGAGGCCAAGACAGGAAGGACCTATTTCCCCTCGCAGACAGGATTGTAACCATGGAGCATAGATTTAAAGTAATTGGCAGAAGGATGAGAGGGGAGTTGAGGAGAAATTTTTTCACCCCAAGTGGTGGGGGTTTGGAACTCACCTGAAAGGGTGGAGGAGGCAGAAACCGTCGGCGCATTTGAAAAAAACTTGGAATATGCAGTCGAAGTGCCGTAACATACAGCGCGATGGACCAAGAGCTGGAAAGTGGGATTTAGATATTGAGCTCTTTTTGGGCCAGCACAGACTTGATGGGCTGAAAGACCACCTTCTGTGCTGAAAATTTTCCAAGTTTCTCATTGAGTGTGAATGCTTGCACCTTCCAACAGGGATCAAGTGTAGCAGTCAGGAGCGTAACCATGCCTGAGTTCTTGTCCTCTCTTCTTCGTAGACTCAGGGCACAGAATCTAATTATGGCATCCATCCGAACAATCAGTCAATTATTTTTCAACAACTTGGCTGACTTTTATTTAGTATATGTCTGAAGTGGGTTACGTGGGTAGATTTCAGTTTGAGGCTAATTTTGTGAAACTTGGAATCTGTCTTAGAAGCATTGGTGCTGAGCATCATGTCGGCTGTACGGTGATAATTTGTAATGCAGGTTACACAATAAGAAATGGTGTTGATCGAGTAGATATTCAAATTTGTTTTGAATTGAGGCAAATAATGAAACAAATCTTAAGCATTTGAGTAGGAAGAGTGTCAGAATTGCTTTGAGACTAAAGTGCACTCATTGGCGATGTGCAGGCAAATGCAGTGTCAATTTGTGCATGGTGTGATCCCATGATCAACAGAAATGACGCATGATCTGTGTTAGTTCGGGGATGGATGATGGCCTGGACACCAGGAGTACTCCTTACTGCTGCTTGAATCGTGCCATGGGGCTTTCAGCACTCCTTGAGTAGGCAGGCAAACCCTCAGATTCATGTTGCATCTGAGATGATATCTTTGATGAGATGTTCAGCCAAAGCCTCATCCAAAAGATGGCATTTACAACAATGCTTCACTCCCTGAGAACTAGCCGAGATTTTGTTTTGTTTTGTTTTTGTTTTAGAGATACAGCACTTTAACAGGCCCTTCGGCCCACCGAGTCTGTGCCGACCATCAACCACCCATTTATACTAATCCTACACTAATCCCGTATTCCTATCACATCCCCACCTGTCCCTATATATTTCCCTACCACCTACCTATACTAGGGGCAATTTATGATAGCCAATTAACCTATCAACCTGCAAGTCTTTGGCATGTGGGAGGAAACCGGAGCACCCGGAGGAAACCCACGCAGTCACAGGGAGAACTTGCAAACTCCGCACAGGCAGTACCCAGAATCGAACCCTGGTCCCTGGAGCTGTGAGGCTGCAGTGCTAACCACTGCGCCACTGTGCCGCCAAAGTGGGATTTGAACCCATAAAACCTTCTGATGTAGAGGCGGGAGCATAATGTATTGAAGAACTGCAACTTAGCATGAAACTCTGGGAGAAATGGGTTTCTACAGTTTTGGAAAACTGGGTAAGACTAAATTAGGTGAGGATATTGCATGATGAGGGTTAATTTTAACAGGTTGAGAAGGGAAATAATATTGGATAATCTCTTTGGAACTTGACTGGAATAAGGTGCAATCGTCAAAGTAGCTTCCAGTTTTAAATGAGATAACAGATGGTTGTGACATCTTTGGGAAATTTTCGCATGATGAGAGGCAGCTTTTTTGGAGGGAAACTTTTCCAGTCCTAGACTTGTGTATAGAAATATTTTTTCGATCCTGTTTATTTCATGCAACAGGTGAAAGAGGTTGAGAGGGGAAAGAGATTGAATTGGGCATCTTTTCTGTCAGTAAGCAGGAGGATATCTCCTGACCAAAAGAATTCACAACATTAGAAATGAACTTTTGAATATATGCATGTGTTTTGCTCGCTGCAAGATAAGTTATAAGTGTGGTATTTAAAGGAATTTGGATTGAATGTGTTGGCTGTTGTAATTAGTGGTGAAGTGGCCATTAATTAATAAGTTGTTTTTAGACTGACTCATTGGCTTTGCTGGTTGTGGTGAGCATCCTTTCAGAAGTAAAATGTGCAATTCATTGAGTTTTTTAAAATCAAATTGAGAAAATGAAACTGAAGATCAAAGCCCATGGTTCAGGACATGAGCAAGGTTGAAGAGGTGACACAGAAGCTGCAGCCATTCAGGATGTTCTGAATGATGCCAGGCTTGCAGTTTAGAAATTTCAAAACTGTCGGAGGAAGGGAGAACCTGAGAGACAAAAAGTTCCGCAGCTCTGAACTTCTAGGAAAACAGAGGAAAGGAACAACATGTAGGCTGGCAAAGTTAGAGCTTAGGAGGGGGAACCAAGCAAGAAATTTCGAAAAATAAAAGAAACGATGAGTTTTAGGAAGAGCTTGTAAGATGACTAGCTTCTTTTGTCTTCTACATGCAATGCTCATCGACTTGTAACTGGGACTTGCAGGGTGGTAGACTAGATTCCCTTGACTGTATGCGTTAACGCATAGAGGCCAAGTTCATCTTAGAAACACAGGAACAGGAGTAGGCCATTTAATCCTTTGTGCTTGTTCCGTCATTCAGTGAAATCATGGCTGATCCATTTCCCAGCCTTTGTCCCATATCCCTTCATACCTTTGGTTAACAACAATCTATAAAATTATAAATGATAAAATTAACAATTGATCCAGCATGAATTGCCTTTTTTTTTTACAAGAGAGTTCCAAACTGCTACCACCCTTTGAATATCGAATTGTTTCCAAATTATACTCATGATAGGACTGGCACTAATTTTTCGATTATGTCTCCATCCTGGACTCTCCTACCCTATGTACCTTATCTGTTCCCCTTAACAGCTTGAAAACTTCAATCAAATCACTCCTTAACATTTTGAATTCCAGGGAATATAACACTAGTTTGTGTAACCATTCCTTGTAAATTAACCCGTGGAGTCCAGTTATCATTCTGGTAAATCTCTGCAGTACTCCCTCCAAGACCAGTGTATCATTCCAAAGAGGTAGTTCCCACAACTGCTTCAGATTGAGCAAATATTATCTCTGAGTCCTTTTTTTCATGTTTCCCAAACAGTCCATTTTCTTTGCTCATCTCTCAAAGGCTCTGACTCATGCTGGGTTAGAATTCTATGGATGGCCATTCTCTGCAGTGCTTTGCCCATGTGGCCATTCTTCATAGGTGAACCTTTAAAGTGAGTGTTAGCAGTCTATTTCAACCGCAGAAGGCAGCCTTAGCAAGACTTGACCCATACTTTTTGGAAGAAGTTAATTGAGGGTAAACTATGTCTTCAGAATGTTGTTCTCCTGTGCTGCAATGACTCTCTGATTCTTTTCTTTTCTTTTCCTTCCCAATCTAAGAAGGTTGAGATCAATTGCAATGTCCCAATGCAAATCATCTAACTTCGCACAAAAACTACAAACCTGTGATCATTGCATCTGTTTAGCTCAGCTTTACATCATTATGTATCACTTATTCTTTAGATTGGTCAGGGTGGCTCACCTGTTATTCTTGTGTATCCTATTCGAATCCACATGGCAGAGAGCTGAGGATGGATAGGCTGCAAGAAAAACCTACTCTGAAGACATGGAGAAATGGGAGACGGATATACTTAGAAGAAGGGATTTGCTGCAAGCACGATTGACTATGACTTATTCATTCCATTACATCCAGAAAGTCAGACAGCATAGCAAGGTGCTGTGTCTTGTTATGCTATCTGACTTTTACATGCCCCATTTATTTCCTAAGAGCCAAATGCTATTGGGATATCCTGATTCAGTATGATCTTACTATTAAAATATGATTCTGATTTTGCAAACAAAAATGGGGGTTGGTAAAATAGAGAGAGAATTCTTATCTCAAAAAAACCCCAAAATGCTGTCGTGTTCTGTCGTGTTACTTCATGTTGATTTTACAGAGTAGTTTCATAACCACAAAGGACCACGAGGATGAGAACTGTCATGCTGACTTGAATGTTGTTATGAAATGCAAAGTTGTAACTTTCGAGCTCTTTCATTTGAAGTAAAACGATCTCTTTAAGCACCTTAGTTCACTGTCTTGTCAGAGAAAAGTTTCACATTAGCTTGGGCTAAACACAGATTACCTTACACATATGAATTGCTGAAAAGGAATAGGAGTCTTCCTGGATTTTAATCAGCCTGCAGAGCTTGCTCCACTTGGTTTCTTTCTAAATACATGTAATCCACAATAAAAATGAGCCTGCCACTAAATTTTAAAATAGGTTATTGGAAAGTCAAGCAAACCTAATTTAGCTACTTCACTTTTCAGGTAAATCTGTATAGAACTGAACAATAGTCCGAGATTGGAAAGAGTCTTTGCAGTCTCTCTTCGATTCAAGTGACTGAGTCTGTCTTTTATCTCCTTGTCAGGAAAGAACTGCATCTATCTTCGTGATCCAACCTTAAACACCATTTCAAACTTACCTCGGCTGCTGAAAGATGCCTGGTGTTGTGAGTGTACATTGGTGAGTAAACACTTCGTGTCATATGATGGATCAATGAAATTTGAGATGCAAAATTGCAGATTTCTGTCAGTGTGGAAAAATTGTGAGATTGGGTATTTTCCCCATCGGGAAGCTTCTTGTCAAGTGCTGGGTCACGCGTTCAAACGGCATCACCATAATCACCAACCGAGTAAGCGTGCAGTTTCAAACTCGGTGCACTGTAGGTATCGCAGTCTGCTCCATTGGCATCAGTACAACAGGAGTGCAAAATTGTTCTGTCTCTCCCATTGAATGGCTTACAGTTGTTCTTTGTTCTGTGATCTGGTAGGGTGGACAATAATTTCCATTCACACACTCCGTCAGATTTGGTGATCTTGAAGAAAGCCTCCTTGGACCCGACAGGAATGCGTACCACATTCTTTTGCCCCTCTGCAACATCGCTGCTGTCTGTGCTGTAGCTCAGGTGGGATTTGATGCATGCCTGTTTCCTGTAGCGGCATTGACCCTTCAGGATGTTTTGGAACGCCTTTTTAAATTCTTGATTTGAAGACGGGTATATGATCGGGTTTATGCAGCTGTTAAAATAGCCAAGCCAAAATGCTATTTTGAAGATAATCTCTGGAGGTTTGTACGCAGGGAAGAAGGAACCTGTGGTAACAAAGAAGAAATGCCATTGTTTAAGGTGCGCATTTGCATTGACGTCAAGTTGAATTTTAATCAGTGATTCACTGCAGCAGGGTCATATTCCTTCCTCTTCAAAATGATAAACAAGGAACAACGTGACCCACAATGATGGATTTGCAAGCTAAAGCTGGTATTTCAATTGTAGCTAAATTTAATAATCTGCCGGTCAAAGATCACAGCAAACTAAGAAGGCACTGTTCCATATTTATTGGCACGGAAGTGGGATATAGAGTACTGCTTTTGAGAAGGTAATTGAAAGCGGAAAGTAGTCATACTCTTTGAAAATACCAGTTACACAGGTAATATGCCTAATCACGCTGAATGATGAGATGTATGAGAGGCAGCGAATTTGTATAGAAACAGGTCATAGTGCAAAATGGTAAAGAGGGTATGTAATCAGCACTAAAACATTGAATTCAAAGGTTCACCCTGGCCCAGAATGTCTTTGTGAAGCTGAATGCATCGTGCTGACACTTGGGACAGGGAACATTACTATCCCAAGATTCCAAGTATATGAATCTTCCTTTCATTAGCTTCCGGGCCACTTGAAAACATATTGCTAACTAAACACAGAGATTCAATGCTCCCACTGAGGACCATCCAAGAACACTTTGGTGGTACTACACGATGACCCCAGTTAGTTTGCCCCACAAAAGCAAGAAAGAAAGTGGTGAGTGAGAGAGAGAAGCTCTTGGAAGGTTCGAGATGAAAATAAGCTTGCAGAAATCACAACTGAAATGTTGTGCCATCCTGTAAACATACAATAAACATTTGAAGTGAAGGCTAACCTGTCATTTCATTGTCTTGGTGCTTTTGTTCTTGGGATGTGGCTGACGCTGGCCATGTTGTGTTTATTCCCTATTTCTCACCACCCTAAGGACACTGACAGCTGGGTCAGACTGGGTAGAAACAGCAGTTTCTTCCTTGGAGGACATTAATGAACCAATTGGGTTGTACAGCAGTCTGGCAGACTTCGTGGTAATGTTTTTGGTACCTGAGCTATTGAATTCAATTTCACAATCTGTCATGGTGAGATTTGAACTCAGGACCAGTGGGTTGTTCGTCCACTCGCATAAACCACTACATTACCTAACCCCACTGCCTAACTGTGATTAATTTGGTGCAGCTCAGCAATTCAACACGGGGCCTTTTCTGATCTTGTGCTTGAACAGGAGGTGCCCATATCCACTTTAGGCTGTGGAATCTCTCGCCTTGTTTAAATTATTGCTGCATCATGTTTTTCGGGTCAAGTATTTAGTGTGTGCACAGTGCAGAGTAATAGCTGGTTTTGTGTCTTTTTACCATGACCTGTGCCATTCTGCAAACAGATTATTTTGCAGCAGGGTAGATCTGAAAGGGTTGAGAAGGGTGAAGTGTTGCATGAAAGCAAATGGATCTACCTTGATATTCTTCCGTCTGATTCAGAAATTAAAAGGAAACTTTATTTTCAAAAATATTGAATAAGTAAAATTTTACAAAGACCCTGCAGCGCTTGAAAGATGTTTTGTTTCCCATGTATTTATCTAGCCTGCTATTTACCTAACCTAGATGGCAGGGACTTGAATTAGTGAGTGGAAATTTAATCTGCAGTGGGAACAGAGTGACAATGTGTGTCTGATCAATCATTGTGTTTTCAAGATGCTTTGGACAAATAAGTAAAGATTGTTGATGTATTAGTCCCTGTTGCCTGTCGCATTTAATAGTCTTCATGTTTTCGGAATATGATGCAGTTATACAGAAAGGATGGTGCTGCTTTTTTTTTAATTAATTCTTTGTTTTGAATTTTTAAAATGGCATTTCAAGATGGTCTGTTCCACAACAGTGAAAATGAGAAAACAATATGACCAGCGATGAGCATCTCAGCTGTGTAAAGGGACACGATGTTTGGCAAACATTAATGATTGTCCAATGCAATGACCAGGGCCCCTAGCTGACTGTAACTGAGCCAGTCAGATAAATGTGTATGCCTATATGAAAGGGGCATTTACTGACTCACGTGCTGCCAACCAGTGCAATGGCTAATATCCTCTTTGTCATGACAACATATGGCTTGCTTTCTCTCTCTCTCTCTCTCTCCTGTCAGCAGTGGCTCAGTGGTTCGCACTTCTGCCTCTGAATCAAGGACTTCAAAAGGAAAGACTTGCAGGGCTACAGGGATTGAGCGGGGCAGTGGGACTGACTAAACAGCTCCGTGGAGAGCTGGCATGGACTTAATGGGCCAAATAGCCTCCTTCTGTGTCGTAAATGACTCTGTGACTCTGTGAGTCAGAGATTGTGGGTTTGAGTTCCATTCCAGAGACTTGAGCACAAAACTCCAGGCTGACCTTCCAATGCTGTACTGAGGGAGTGCTGCACTGCCACAAGCGCCATCTTTAAGATGAGACGTTACACTGAGGCCCTGTCTGCTTTCTCAGGTGGATGTAAAAGATCCCAGGACGCTATTTCCAAGAAGAGCAAAGGAGGGATCCTGGTATCCTGGCCAATATTTATCCCTCAATCAATATCAGAAAAACAGATAAACTGGTCATTGTTGTCACATTGCTGTGGGAGCTTGCTGTGCACAAACTGACAATCATATTTGCTACTTCACAACTGTGACTACACTTCAAAAGTACTTCATGAACTTTAAAGTGCTTTGGGGTATCCTGAAAGATGCAACATAAATGCTAATATCTTTTTTCTCTTGTAATTGGAAATATCACAACAGTTTAAGCTAACTCCACGGAAAATTGCAGTTTGTTCGCTTAACGAGCCTGAATTTTGTCCTTTTGGCCTTAGTTCTAAGGTGTAGAAAGATAAGGGGAGTTCAGGTTGTGAGAAACAGGTGAAGCTATTACATTGAACAGTCTACTAAATCATTCTTTGTCAATGAGTTATTGCATCATAGAATAATAGAGCATGGAAGGAAGCCATTCAGGCCATCATTCCCATTAATCCGATTAATCCGACTCCCCATACTTCCCTCATGCTGCCTTTGGTTCTTCAACCAATCACCTTAAACCTGTAAGCTTTGGTTACTACCTGTACGAATTACAACGAGCTGAGCCTGGAAACTAAAAAAATGGGGATTGTGGGGGGTGGGGGGTGGGGGGCGGTGGGCGGTGGTATTCGTGGGAGTAAGGAAAGCATTATGTCCACCTAAAGTTGATTGACACATGATTTGCTTGATTTTGAGATCAGAAGCCTCTACTCTGCCTTGGCGATTATGATTGCCTTTTTACATATGCTTTTTACTTAGGTCTCAGTGTAATCAATCCACATCATGAAAATTATTAGGCTGTATGATTGTACAGTTTTGCTTTGTTTTCTAATTGGTTGTTGAGCTGATCAGATTGCACAGGCAGCAGTAGCAGCCATTGTGGGGCTGTAATATACTGCATCAGCAAACTGGACTGAGAGCAGTAGGAGAATGAGAGTGTGTGCTCAAGGTTTGAGTGACGATGTAGGACTGGGTGATTATCCATCTAGGACCTTGCAGCAACTGCTATAAACATTATAAACCATGCTCAAGGCACCAAAATAGCAAATAAGCAATGCTAAGGGAGTTCTGGTATTCACTTAGGCTATGTGACAAGTAGTTTTAGTTCCTATTTTCCAGCACTCCCAGACTGAAGCAATGTTTACATAATGTCAGCACTAATGTGAGAACCATCTGACAACAGCAACTAGTGTTAAGTTGAAGGACATCCCAAAGTGCTTCACAGAGGTATAATCAGGCCACGTGGATGCTGAGCCAAAGAAGGAGGTGGTGGGGGTGACCAAAAGCTTGGTCCAAGATTTGGGATGGTGGAGGGGTTGAAGGAGAGAATTCTAGAACATGGAACATAGATGGTGGTTGGCATGACTGCCAGTGGTGAGACAAAGGGAAAGGAGGATATGGGATGCACAAGTTTCCAGAGTCAAAGGTATAGAGAGATATCGGGAGAAATGGGACTTGAATTGTTGGGCTGGAAGAAATTATGGAGATGGGAAGGGGTAAGGCCATGAAGATCTTCAAACAGGAAGATGAGAATTGCTGGCATTGAGATACCAGAAGTCCTGGTAGGTCACTGAGGAAAGGAGTGATGGGCGAGCAGGACAGGATAAACTTAAGTTTACAGCGTGGAGGATGGGAGCCTGGTCAGAAGAGTATTGGTACAGTCAAGTCTGAAGGTGACCAAGACATGGATCAGCGTTTTGGCAGCAGATGGTCTGAGGTAGAGGTGAAAGCAGACACATTATAGTAAGCAGCTGATCTTTGTATCGGAGAAGATATGAGAAGGAATTTACTAACAAACGAACTAGGAACAGCAGTAGGCCATTCGGCCCTTCGAGCCTGCTCCGTCATTCCATAAGATCATGGCTGATCTGTTTGTGGACTCAAGTCCACTTTCCTGCCTGCCCCCGATACCCTTTGACTCCCTTGTTTGTCAAGAATCTGTCCACCTCTGCCTTAAAAACATTCAATGGCCCTGCCTCCACTGCTCTCCAGGCAAGAAAGTTCCACAGACTCACAACCCTCTGAGAGAAAAATGTTTTCCTCATCTCTGTCCTAAATGGGAGACCCCTTATTTTTGAACTGTGGCCCCTAGTTTTAGTCTCTCCCACAAGGGAAACATCCTTTCCACATCTACCCTATCAAGTCCCCTCAGGATCTTATATGTTGCAATCAGATCACCTCTCATCCTTCTGATCTCCAATGAATATAGACCCAACCTGTCCAACCTTTCCTCATAAGATAACCTTCTCATCCCAGGAGTCAATCGAGTGAACCTTCTCTGAACTGCTTCCAAGGCAGGATATGAGGATGGTTGAGTAGTATCTTTGTCGATAGTTGAATGTTATTAAATATGGAATACAAAATATAAAAGTGTGAGGTGAAGTGTCTGCAGTGAGGTAAATTATCAAAAATGTGTTAATTTGATGCACTAGCAATGGATAGGTTTAACACATCATGCACATGAAAGGAGATTGAGTTTGATTGGTTTTTGATGCCTTTTTTCAGCATGCCTTTCACAATGAGCTATTTGTAGCTAAAATAGCAATTTAAAAAACTTGGCAGTTTTGTAAGGACAATTGAGAAAAATGCAGTTCCCCCCCACCTTGCCCTCTTCAATGTCGACCTGTCTGGGAAATTATAAGCCGAGGTGTGCAAAAGTCATGAGGGATTATTTTGTGGGGAGGGACGAGTAGGGGGTCATTGTTTTGGTGGGTGTTTACTAATAGCCCCTGCCCCCCCGCCCACCCCCTATTACCAGTGTGATAAATGTTGCGTGCAATTCTTGAAAAATTCTTGAAAATTGCCCAGGCTGACAGACTTTGCAACACAGAAACAGGTCATTCAGCCAAAAAGATAGATATGGGTGTTTATACTCCACACAAACCTTCTCCCACCCCTACTTCACCTCACCCTATCAACATATCCTTCTACTCCTTTCTCCTTCACTTATGTATCTTGCTTCCCCTGAAAGGCTGGACTATTTGTCTCAGTCATGTGCTCGCGAGTTCCATGTTCTCACCACTGTGAGTAAAGACGTTATTGATAAACTTAAATCGATAAAGACTATTGGTTTTTCTGTAGTTGAATTGTCTTAATAAACGAGCTTTAGTGTGAATGCTTCCAAAAAGCAGTTTAAAAGCAAAATCAAAATCATTGATTCATCCTTTTGATGTTTTTTTGCTGTATTGAATAAGGAGGTTAGTTATGATCAGCCTGAATCTCCTTTGTTCTATGATTGATGCAAGAAGCACAAAATTACAGTGCAGTGTGCAGCTTTCTGAAGACTGAAAGGAAAGCACACACTATCTGTTCCAATTAAATGCACAGTGGTTCTTACACAGTACCCAGCTATAATTACATCTTCTGTTAAACTGAGAAAGAAGTAAAATGCTAAATCTAATTGATACAAAAACGCAGAAGAAGGATATGAAGAAGTCAAAACAGAAAGTGCTGGAAAAACTCAGCAGGTTTGGCAGCATCTGTGGAGAGAAAAGCAGAGTTAACGTTTCAGGTCAGTGACCCTTCTTCAGAACTGGCAGATGTAAGAAATGTAAAAGATCTTCGGTAAGTAAAGCGGGGGTGGGGCAAGAGATAACAAAAGAGAAGGTATTGATCGGACAATGACACAGAATAGCTGACCAGAAGGTCATGGAGTAAAGGCAATCAATATGTTAATGGTGTGCTGAAAGACAAAGCATTCATACGGATAGGGTGTTCATGGACTGAAACTGAACAGCCGCAAGCACAAACATGAAAAAGGTAGTTAGGCACAGTAGAAACAAACTGAACAAACTAAAATCAAATAAACACAAAAAATAAAAGAAAAAAATAACTGAAGATAAAAGTAAAATGGGAGGCCCATCGTGCTCTGAAATTATTGAATTCAATTTTCAGTCCAGCAGGCTGTAGGACCTTGTCCTATCAATACCTTCTCTTTTGTTATCTCTTGCCCCACCACCGCTTTACTTGCTTAAAATCGTTTACATTTCTTATATCTGCCAGTTCTGAAGAAGGGTCACTGACCTGAAACCTTAACTCTGCTTCTCTCTCCACGAATGGGGCCAGTCCTGCTGAGTTTTTCCAGCACTTTCTGTTTTTATTTCATATTTCCAGCATTCGCAGTATTTTGCTTTTATTATATGAAGAAGTCAAACTCCTTTCACCTCAATTGAAGGGAAAATGAAGACTATGGGCAGTGCTTAATTTTTCAGTCAACAGCCTCTTTTTAGATTGTAAAACAGCAGGAACAAAGCAGAATTTTCTTCAACTTTAAGTTCAGGAATGCGGCGGGAGTGCAGCGGGGGAGGTTACTTTCTTGCATGCTGAGGAAACAGGAGGGGGCTGTGAATTCAAACTGGCAATGATCCTGAGAATGCACACATTTGTCAACATTTTCATCCAAAATAATGCTATCCTTTCCCGCGCCAACTCCTGCTCACGCATCACTCCTGTGCTCGCTGACCAAAATTGGCTCCTGGTTCACAAACGCTGCAGTTTTAACATTTTTATCCTTGTGCTCAAATCCCTCCACAGCCTGACCCTTGCATATATCTGTAGTCTCCTCCAGCCCCACAACCCTTCAAGAGCTCTGTGCTCCTCCAACTCTGGACCTGTGCATGGTTAACCCAAACATTAGTAGCCATGCCTGAAACCATATTGCTCCTCCGTTCCCTCCTTAAACCTCTCCATTGCTCCACCTCTCTGCCTTCCTTTAAGACCCACTTTTAAAACCTATTGCTTAGACCAAGCTTTTCATCACCCGTACTGACATCCTACGTTGAAGGCACTATATAGATGCAAGTTGTTGTTGCGGTAGCATCCCATTCATGAAGAGCTAATTTTGGGTTCCGTTTCCTCTGCTGTACTATTTGTGAGCCTGTTGATGTATTTATACAAATTAGTACCTTTGTTAATTTAATGCAATTGTTAACTGAGTTAAGATGCGTTCAAAATTTTGCAGACAGGGAATATACAAATATGTTAATAATCATCCTAAAAATAGCATTTGGAAAGGTTAAACCCACTTCATATGCTTTTAACTCAACATTCGATCCTGCATAAACTCTAGATAGTGGGCTGGATTTTATTAGCATGCCACGCTCTGTGGCAGTGTGCTTTGAACTCGGCGGCCGTCCGATATGGAAGTGCTGCCACGCAGCTCCTGCATTATTACGCGCGGGGGCTGATTTAAATACAGGCGTGGAGTGGCTGCCCCGATGATGTAGAGGGGGTGGCTGCCGTGTCCCCGGCAACAGCGTCTGGCGCCATTTTTTAAAGGGCTTTAAGCCCCTTAGCAAAGATTTAAATGTTAAAAAGGTACATGATGCTTTTTTTTAACAAATAATTGTGATATGCAGGCCCTTCCCCAATGCCCCCCCCCAATGGTCATCTGATTGCCCGATATTAACAAAACTTGCCTTATTCCCTACATGAATTTCCGCCCCCTGCTCCCCACCCAACCTTCTAACTTTTGCCCTTCAACGCCTTCCTACCATCCCCACAGCCAACAAAAAGTGTTTTCCCTGCTCCCCCACCCCACCCACCCTGAAAATTTTATTCCTTCCCCCTCCCCACTCCTCCTCCTCACCAGGTTCTCGCCTCGGAGTTCCGAAGGTGTGCGAGCTGCGTTTGGCAGCCAGAAAATAGGTGTGGGACGGCCGCAGCCTGTAGGTAATTTCATTTGCATCTACATAAGGTTAATTTAAATATTTAGATGAAGGCCCCGCCGCCATGCGCCAGGGGACTGCACTCAGGTCCCCCCGCTGCCGATACTATGCGGTGGGCCCTTCACGACGTCGGGGGTCAAAGCGGGCCTCTTCCAGCAGAATTTTACCGGCGCCCGCCCGCCCCCCCCCCCCGCTCAACCCCCGCAGCCCACGGCTTTGAATTTCTGGTAAAATTCAGCCAAGTGAGTTTTTAAATTAGAATATTCACAGTTTCTGATAACCAAGAAATAGCATTAGGAAATTCTTCCAAAACATTTAAAAAGTACCAGTGCACCTATTCTCCTCTTGATATGTTTGCAACATCCATCATGGATGGTCGTGGAATTATTGAGTTTCTAACAAGCACCGATGCTCCTGAAACTAATTACACAAACCTGCCATATCTTATTCAGCTTCCTATAAATCTAGCTAGCCATCTAAGCTTATATCCAGATGTGTCAGATCAAGCTTATATGCCAACACGTTTTATCATCAGTCATTCATCTCTTCAGATGATTGCAATACATACAGGTTATTGCACCACAACTGTTACTGATCTTAAATCAGAGATAAGTTTTTCCTCCATTAAAAATGTTGACTTGCATATGATTTATTTGTCTCAGTGCTTCCCTACTTCAAGGTTGTTCTGGCAGTTTGTACTGCATTAACGGATGTTCATATGATTCCTCATGGTTGGTGAGATGCAGTGTCTGCACACCGATGAGTAGAGTTTCCGCTTTGGCTGCAATTGGTGGTTCCTCAGATTTGCCAACATTGAAATCCACAATTTTGCCCATTCACTCAATTTATCAATACCTCTTGGTAATTTTATGCTTCCATCTGCACTGCTTGCAATGCTGCCTATTTTTGTGTCACTGGCAATATTGGATATACGGCTTTCTATCCCATCACAGGCTCTTGCAGGCCTTCACCACATCCTGCCAATTAGAATACCTGCCCATTATCTCTACTCTTATCTCCTTCCACTGAGCCAAATTTTGGCAGCATTATGCACCACAAGATAAATATGATATGAGGAAGGACAGGAGTCTCATTGTTGGTTCACTTTCCTAACAGGAACTAGACCAGGACGGTTAAGGAGAAGGGAGACATCTCCATGTGTCAACCTATACGCTCACCAAATCAAAGCACAGCAACCGTAGCTGCCCAATTAGAAAGGTCTGATGGTGAACTATAGCTGAGAGAGAGATGTAATTCCTTGTCAAGACACAATCCATTTCATCCATTTAATGTTGGTGTATTTTATAATTATATCCAGAGAATGCTTGTCATGTCCTGGTCATACTTATTGAGTTTGGTGGTGAGCGAAAGTATTTTGTATCTGCAGTCTGATCCCTATTCTCAGCGGGCTAGGATATGATGAAGGAAATGAGAAACCCAGGATTTACAACTTTGAAGGAAGTGATGAAGAAATGACCTTACAAGTTTGTTATAAATTCAGTTTTGCTGTAGATATCTTCTGAGTTCAAGAGAAATCAGTAACTTCTGTAAGCAGTCTGCACATACTATTTTTGATTGGAGTTGACTTCCACCGTCTTGCATCCACTTGCATGATTATGAAAAACCCAAGGTTGAAACAGAAATACCCCCTTGTGACTTGAAGCAGATATTTTTGTCTTTGGAATGTGTATTTTTTAAATCTCTCCATAGGAAGACCTAATGATTACTTGATGAAATGAGGATTGATGCAAACCAAGCAGCTGCTTTATTTCATCCTGGAGTGAATATACAGAACGCCATTTATGTTTGGATGCAATTCCAGATAAAACAAAGTAAAGAGCATATCATGTTTCCTCACAGCAGCGGGTTCTCTTCCTTAATTTAAACATGGTGGTTTCCAGCGAGACTCCAGCAGTTCTTATCACTTTGCCTCCATGAAAGCCCTCACAGCTTTCTCATTGGCTAACCTCACCATCCTTGTAGGCTTCCTGTTTCAAAAGCTGCTCTTTCCCCTTGTGTCGCTGTTTAAAAGGGATCAAAGACTTTCCAGTGCACTGGGTACGATGATTTTTTTTGATTGCTGAGACAGTCTAACAAATTGCTAATAATTTTAGTCCATAGGGAAACATCAAGGCCAGCCCAAAGCATTTTAAATATAAATCATCAGAGTTTTTTAATGTAACGTTGGTGCTATTTTAATCCAAGTCTTTTCTGTGGCAAAATACGCAAAAATAAAGGCTCATAACATGACTTGGGTATTTAAGACAGTAAAGAAATGGGAAACACAGACTGCAAATTAAACCACCACGACAATCAGACAATAGGTTCAAACTTGTGAACACAAATTAGAAAATATGTCACACGAGCAGTCAACATGTGAAATGAACTTTGAGGCAGTGTGAAGGAGATAATTTTACTTTGTTTTATCTGGAATTGCATCCAAACATAAATGGTGTTTTGTATGTGCACTTCAGGGTGAAATCCTGGAATTTTTTAAGAGACTGCTCAATGCCGTGATTGTTGGGTATGAGGAGAACTGTCAATTCTTGATGTATGAGTTGAGATGGGCTTAATAATCTCACTCATTTCTCCCTATTTGGTGTCTTGTACAAATGAAACCTACTGGGAAGTGCTGCCTCCTGCGAAATCAAGCCTTTAATCCTGAAATATTTGAGTAACTCTATCTGGCAGCAGAACATTTCCCAGTGCAGTCAGCCTGTTATACACATTCAGCATTCACAGGAAATGAAACTTGTGCGTTCTTTTATTTTCCAAGATGAAAATGTTTTTCCATATTAAAAGTTTTTTTAAAATTAAATTGAGAAAGAAAAAGGCACTGAAATGGGGTACCAGAATAAGAAAGAGGGCGAGGGGTAAATCGGGAAGTAAAGATTAGTTGGCACCAGTGTGAGTTTTCGAAGCACTTCTAATGCCTTTGGAAAGGAAGCAGTGAAGTCGGAGACAGATGTCTGAACTGTACAAAAAGGCACTGAAGTACATGAGCTCTGAATAGTTATTACATTTTCACTAAGGGGGATCATTTTCTCTTGTGTGGAGGAAGTGTCAATAATGATTTTATGTTGAAGAATTTAAATGTCTGCCATACAAATTAGTCGGCGAGTGTTATTTTGAAACCTGAACTGGTGACCAGAAAACCAACTCAATATGATGGAGCTGGAGTGATGATCTTCCCTTTTCTTTCAACGAACTAAAAGGCAATTTACTGGCATAACTAATGAACCTTCTGTAATCCAGCTCCAGAAACCAGAAGACATAAATCCCCATTCATCCCCAAGGCTTAATTTCCCTACAAAGTACAACTCAATCACAAATGATGACAACATAACAACTTGCATTTATGCAGCACCTTTTAAAGTAGTGAAACACCCCATGGTGCTTGACGGAAACATTATCAAACAAAATTTGATACAGAGCCAAGTAAGGAGCTCTTGCGTCACATGACCAAAAACTTTGCCAGAGGTAGGTTTTCAGATGCATCTTAAAGGAGGAGAGAGAGAGAGAGAGAGACAGATGGGGTTGAGGGAGGCAATTCCAGAGCTGAAGACCTCAGCAGCTGAAGACATGGCTGTCAATTATGGAGCGATTAAAATTAGGAGGCCATATTTGGAAGAGTGCAGAGATCTTACAGAGTTCTAGGCCTGCAGGAGGTTAGGTGTGAGGCCTGGGGAGAGGTGTGGCCATGGAGAGATTTGCAATTGAGGCTGAGAATTTCAAGACTGCTAATCATTGTTGTTCAATTACAAATGGCAGGTGCTTGTCTTGGAAAGCAAATGCCATTTTAAAAATGTCTGCATTTAAATGGTATACATCCTTTGGTGCAAGAAACTGTTTGTGGTCATTTGCATTAAGAAGATGCTTCTTGCAAGGCGGGTATCAAACATTTTTTATGCTTCTTGTGCTGTGAACTTGTTAGAATTAAATTAACCGTATATTCAGCAATCATAAGCAGAAGCCAAGACCGGTCAAATGGGTCAGACATGCAGCCAGCAACTCTGAGCCACTTGCTGAACCTGGTCACTAATGTTGAAGTCAGAGAATAAGAGTTTGAATTTTGAAGCTGTTGGATTGTATAAAAGCCCAACTGGCTCACCAATGGAAAGAAAAATCTGCCATCCTTACCTGATCTAGCCTGTATGTGACTTCTGTCCCAAACCAACGTGGTTGAGTCTTAACTGCCCTGTAAAGTGGCCTATCCAGTCACTCAGTTCAAGAAGATAGCTCATCACCAACCTCTCAGGGCAATAAATGCTGGCCTTGACAGTGAGGTCCACATCTCAAGAATTAATTCAAAAAATATTAAGGGCGATTAGCGATATGTTCAGTTATGCATTGTTTAAAAAGTGCATTAGATTGGGAATATAAATGTCCAAGTCGAAACGAAACTCTTGATTTTTGTCAGGAAATGTGCATTGGGAAAGGAGAGAAAAGAAAGAAAATGTGCTTTTTTCAAATTGTTAATACCTCTCTATACCGGCCACAACTTAATCGTAGAGTTTAATCATATTTCCTGATACCAGCTTTTTATTTGCAAATTTTTAAAAACTGAATTCAAATTCTCAAACTCCTATGGTGAGATTCCAACTTTCATTCTTTGGGTGAAATATCAATTTTCAGGAGTAACAAGTGGTTCAGAGTTGTTGGCTGCTTGCATGACCCATCTTAAAATCTGCTCCAGCTGGTTAAGTACATTTTTTCTGTGAATCTAACATGTTACCTGCCGGTGTAATTGTGTAAA
This sequence comes from Heterodontus francisci, assembly GCF_036365525.1. Classification (NCBI taxonomy): domain Eukaryota; kingdom Metazoa; phylum Chordata; class Chondrichthyes; order Heterodontiformes; family Heterodontidae; genus Heterodontus; species Heterodontus francisci. Next base: position 10,352,722 of record NC_090417.1, read on the forward strand.
TCTTGCTCTTTGTAAATATTTTAGTTGGGTTTGGTGGTTAAGGAAGCTACTTAACAGAAGTTAAGCAGGAATTGTGATGATGCCAGCAGCTGAAAAATAATTGGCATTCTACTTGCAGATTGTAATATCAAATTTTCGTGTCTTGCGCTTGAATGACATATAGTGGAATTCACTACTCCAGAGTGCAGTGGATGCCGGGATATTGAGTAAATTTAAGGAGGAGATAGACAGATTTTAAATCAGTAATGGGTTGAAGGGTTATGGAGAACGGGCAGGAAAGTGGAGTTGAGGCCGAGATGAGATCAGCCATGATTGTATTGAATGGTGGAGCAGGCACGAGGGGCTGAATTGCCTGCTCCTGCTCATAGTTCTTATGTTCTTATCTTATGTTCTTATGCTCTTATAAACATTTTTATGATGAGAAATGTTGATCTTTGCATACAGGACTAACTCCATAGAAACCAAAATGTGACATCTGACCCATTGTGTTTGTGCCAGTGGTATCTTTTCAATTGGAGCTATCTTAGAATTAGAATTAGAATATTACAGCGCAGTACAGGCCCTTCGGCCCTCGATGTTGCGCCGATCATCTGACCTACACTATTCCATTTACATCCATATGTCTATCCAATGACCACTTAAATGCCCTTAAAGTTGGTGAGTCTACTACTGTTGCAGGCAGGGCGTTCCACGCCCCTACTACTCTCTGCGTAAAGAAACTACCTCTGACATCTGTCCTATATCTTTCACCCCTCAACTTAAAGCTATGTCCCCTCGTGTTTGCCATCCTCATCCGAGGAAAAAGACTCTCACTATCCACCCTATCTAACCCTCTGATTATCTTGTATGTCTCTATTAAGTCACCTCTCCTCCTCCTTCTCTCTAACGAAAACAACCCCAAGTCCCTCAGCCTTTCCTCGAAAGACTCTCCTTCCATACCAGGCAACATCCTAGTAAATCTCCTCTGCACCTTTTCCAAAGCTTCCCCATCCTTCCTATAATGCGGTGACCAGAACTGCACGCAATACTCCAGGTGCGGCCTCACCAGAGTTTTGTACAGCTGCATCATGACCTCGTGGCTCCGAAACTCGATCCCCCTACTAATAAAGGCTAACACACCATATGCCTTCTTAACAGCCCTATTAACCTGGGTAGCAACTTTCAGGGATTTATGTACCTGGATACCAAGATCTCTCTGCTCATCTACACTACCAAGAATCTTCCCATTAGCCCAGTACTCTGCATTGCTGTTACTCCTTCCAAAGTGAATCACCTCACACTTCTCCGCATTAAACTCCATTTGCCATCTCTCAGCCCAGCTCTGCAGCCTATCTATGTCCCTCTGTACCCTACAACACCCTTCGACACTATCCACAACTCCACCGACCTTCGTGTCATCCGCAAATTTACTAACCCACCCTTCTACACCCTCATCCAGGTCGTTTATAAAAATGACAAACAGCAGTGGCCCCAAAACAGAACCTTGCGGTACACCACTAGTAACTAAACTCCAGGATGAACATTTGCCATCAACCACCACCCTCTGTCTTCTTTCAGCTAGCCAATTTCTGATCCAAAGCTCTAAATCACCTTCAACCCCATACTTCCGTATTTTCTGCAATAGCCTACCGTGGGGAACCTTATCAAACGCCTTACTGAAATCCATATACACCACATCCACGGCTTTACCCTCATCCACCTGTTTGGTCATCTTCTCGAAAAACTCAATAAGGTTTGTGAGGCACGACCTACCTTTCACAAAACCGTGCTGACTATCGCAAATGAACTTATTCTTTTCAAGATGATTATAAATCCTGTCTCTTATAACCTTTTCCAACATTTTACCCACAACCGAAGTAAGGCTCACAGGTCTATAATTACCAGGGCTGTCTCTACTCCCCTTCTTGAACAGGGGACAACATTTGCTATCCTCCAGTCTTCCGGCACTACTCCTGTCGACAATGACGACATAAAGATCAAGGACAAAGGCTCTGCAATCTCCTCCCTGGCTTCCCAGAGAATCCTAGGATAAATCCCATCTGGCCCAGGGGACTGATCTATTTTCACTCTTTCCAAAATTGCTAACACCTCCTCCTTGTGAATCTCAATCCCATCTAGCCTCGTAGGCTGTATCTCAGTAATCTCCTCGACAACATTTTCTTTTTCTACTGTAAATACTGACGAAAAATATTCATTTAACGCTTCCCCTATCTCCTCTGATTCCGCACACAACTTCCCACTACTATCCTTGATTGGCCCTGTTCTAACTCTTATCATTCGTTTATTCCTGATATACCTATAGAAAGCCTTAGGGTTTTCTTTGATCCTATCCGCCAATGACTTCTCGTGTCCTCTCCTTGCTCTTCTTAGCCCTCCCTTTAGATCCTTCCTGGCTAGCTTGTAACTCTCAAGCTTCTCCAAACTCACATCTTTTCACATTTTTTTTTCTTTTCTAGTTACCTGCTGAAGGATTACAAGTTTTAATAACTGCATGGAAATCATTTCTAACTTCACTGTTTGCTTATTCTTTGATCAACCTGTCTTTCATTCTTATAGCATCTTGTATCATTTTCAGAATTACAATTAGTTCCTCCTGTTAGCTTGCTCAGTTGCAATGAAAAAAGACCTAATTTTTTCAAGCCTTTATTAATAATGTCACTCACTTGGCAAATGTTTAGGGATCTTCACTCTATCTTTTGTGTGGCTGCAGTACTGAGATTGCATTAAAAACTTTTTTCCTTTATACGTCCTGTCCCATCCCATGCAATGTGACACAATTTTCTCTCCTTTTGGCCTTGAAGAAAGCCATAATAATCCTGAAAAAAAACCTATTCAAGATGGGACCAAAACTTGGGAGCTATTGAAATGAATGAAAACTCCATTCCCCCATTCAACTCGGGTCTTTTTCAGGAAAGTTGACACCCAAAGCATTTGAACAAATTATTTTTATGAATGAAAGATGGAATGGATTTTACGACAGCAGATGCTTTATTTTCCAAAGCATTTAAAGCCATTAGTTGCTTCTTTGTGCCATTAGTCAACCTCTGTATGCCAGAGCTTTATTTGTTGGGTTCTTTGCCTCCCAAACTGCTTTAGTCAGTTCAGCTATCACTTTTTGATTTTCAAATTCCTCGCCTCTGTCCTCAAATGTTGTTTCTCTCTCTCTCACTTTTTTTTTTGCACTTTTATTACTGTTAAACCTCAATTGCACCACTGTTCTCACTCCACTCCATATCCTCATTCTGTTGGAATGGATTCCCCCATCATTTGTGACAAAAGCTCATTCACAGAATCTTCAAGCTGTTGAAATCCTTAGCTCCCCATCTCTTCCTTTCCTCCGACACTAGCTTTGAATCGCTACTTTCTAATTTAACCTGCTCTCTATTCTTCAAACCTTGGTGGTGCTTGCAGTATGGGCCTTTCACTTGACATTCATTTATAAATGCAATATTTTTATATCTCATTATCAGTGACCAAGCCAAATAAAGGGGAAAACTAAGAGCTGGAACTATCCTTTCAGACTAAGATCCATTAACTTGTCCCTTCACTTCAGAGGTGACTGACCTGTGGACTGCCAGCATTTTGTGAAAATTTTAAAATCCTTATCTTTGTTTCCAAATCTGTCCATGGTCTCACCCCTCTCAATCTCTGGAATCTCCTTTAGCCCCACAACTCTTCGAGATATCTGCACTCCTCTAATTTTAGCCGATCCAGCATTCCCAATTTTAATCACTCCACCATTGGTGACTGCGTCTTCTGGGTCCGAAGCTCTGGAATTCCATCCCTAAACCTCGCTGCACCTCGACCTCTCTTTCCTCCATAAAGGCTCTCCTCAAAACCTATCTCTTTCACCAAGCTTTTCGTCATCTGCCCGAACATCATTTTATGTGGTCTGGTGTCAAATTTTGATTTATGATGCTGCCGTGAACACCTTGAATGTTTTATTATATTCAAGGCACCGTGGACACAGGAATTAAGAATTTTGAAGAAATCAATTGTTAATTTGTGCCCCACCGAAGTTGTTTGCAAGGACTTGAAATGTGAGCTTTCATCACAATAGTATTTAACTGATGCCTGGATATTGATGAAGTGATCGGGTTGCCTCACAGAGACAATTTCATCAGACTGTCCATAAGTCTGCTCGAAGCGATCCTGACATAAACAATGTACCCCACCATTTAAAAACAATCGTAATTATTGAGTGCTTTCTATCTGCCTGTCCTGCAAGTGCGAGTAAGGTCATGGATAGCAATGTTTTTTGTTAATTTACAGCACGAAGTGGCTCTCCATTGATTTATCTGTCTCAAAGCAGACATGTTATCAGATAACAGGAGGAGATGCAGGGTTTGGACACATTGACTCGGCATCCCAAGGTCACCATGAGAAAAATGCAGTTTTCTCTCGTGTTTGTCATGGTCACTGAACATTTAAAAAGTAACAAATCAGCGTCAATATTTACGCAACCAGCCACCAACAACAGATCTGACCCTTGAATGAAATCGGTCCTTACCTAACGGCAGAGCTACAAAGAATGGGAGCCAGCAGAGTACGAAGCCTCCCACGACTATTCCTAATGTCTTGGCGGCTTTCTTCTCTCTCGAAAACTTGAGGAGTAAGACTGAGAAATGAGTTCTCAATTGAGTGCCTTTGTTCCTGGAGTTGAGCTCAGAAAGTCGAGGTGAACTATCCGCCTGTGTATTTTTGCGGTGGATACGCAATGTCACTTCGTCCGCGTGTGACCTCTCTCTCTTCTTGCCAGCTTTCAAACTTTTGGTTTCTCTCTTGGCCACGATGTAGACTCTGCAGTACATTATGAGGATGATGGTTAAAGGGACATAGAATGACCCAAAGGCTGAAAATAGGACATAACCGGGTTCTTCTGTAATTTTGCAGATGGTTTCGTCTTCTGGGGCGGGCTCTTTCCAGCCAAACAATGGTCCAACTGATATAACCAGGGCCAGCATCCAAACCGCTACTAGAGTTAGTAGCCCCCTCTTCTCAGTCATAATGCTCGGGTGTCTCAATGGATAACTGACTCCGATATACCTGTCTATGGATATTACGCACAGGCTCATGATGGAGGCGGTGGAGCAAAGGACATCCATTGCTGCCCAAATATTGCAGAAGATCCGACCAAATGCCCAATGCCCAAGAATTTCCAAGGTGGCAGAGAATGGCAGCACGGTGCAGCTCAGGAGCAGATCGGCAATGGCGAGATTGATGATGAAATAATTGGTGACCGTCTGGAGGTTCCTGTGACAGGCCACGGATAGGATCACCAGAATATTGCCCAGAATTGCGAACAGGATGAAAAAACCAAGCACAATGCCGAGAGCGACAGCTCTAGTCACATTCAGGGGATAGTAACTGCAAGTGGAGCAATTCAGAATCAGGACTGATGTCTTATTTTCAGAAAGGAATCCCATTTTACTTCCCTTTTTGTTTGCCAACAAGCTTGAAGATTGGCGCGATCCGAAATGTTCCAGTGACCGAATCAACCCGCACTGTTCAGTTCGACACTTCAACTGAGGACTTGTTGCACACTGAGGAATGATGCTCCCCACTGCTCCTCCCTGTTGTTCAAGATCCAAATGGCGAGGAGCTTCCTTCTGCCTTGGGGCGAGAAATCTTCAGGTCCCGTTTCCAGCTTCTCTCTCCTGTCAGGAAGGGAAGAACACACGACAGTGACATGAATTCGCACTTTGCTCTTCGTGAACCAGGAGTTGATAAGCGGACGTCAAGGCTGCAGAATTTTAAACTTCCAGCCAAGACTGAATGTGAGAAACCCTCTCCCCCTCAAATACAACAGACTGTTTGACCTCCACCCACCGACTTGTCAGTTTCGATTGAATTTCACATGTATTTGCCGTGATGTGATCGTCCTGGATGGGTTGAGTCAGTTTAGAAGAGGCACATTCTGAAGATTGGCTCACGGATGGGTAGGAAATGACCGCAGTGACTCCACAGGGGCGTGGGAGAAAGCGAAGAGCCTTGAATAATGTTGAGCAGCGAACAAATCGGGGACAATTGGAAGAGGCAGCATACAGGCTCTTGAAAGGGTTATCTTTTGCAAGGCTGTTTCAGAATCAGAAAATAGAGCAGGTTCTTGTAAGAAGCTGTGACAATTACCATGAGTTGGAATCAGTTTGTATGAATTATCATGGTCCCTTTCAAGTGTCAGAAATTGAACAAAGCAGGGTTTTCCTTTGGAATTAAATTCCGCCCAGTCAATACCTTAGTGATGTACAAGTGTGGGAACTGTTTACTTGCCTTACAAATCACAGTCGGTCAAAACAGATTGTCGTTCCTGCGAGTCGAGACTTGAAAACACCGTCCCTCGATTCGTCTGCGATCAGATTGCATTGAGATTTGCAGCTGCAGAGATGCAAACTGCCGGTGGTTTTGCTTGAAAAATCACCTGCAAATGTCTGATTTGGAGGAGAGAGAGGAAGAGAATACCTTTGCGGAATTGACTCCCCCTGTTTAGCATTCAGTAAATGTAGGAGAGCCCTGACAACCCCCAACGTGGACTATGACTCTTGCCATTGATCTGCTTGCTGCGCGTCCTCACGTCAGTGGTGATGACTCGATTCATGTCGCAAGTGCCCCGACACATCAAGCCATTCCATTTGGTTCGCCCGTTCGGAGGAGACCTGCATTCACTTTCCTTTGAACTTTGCATACTTTAATGCATTTGATTCCTAATGACAGAAAGCTTTTCGAACGACAGCAATCCTCCTAATGCTTGAATGTGTTCCGAAAGCTTGACAATCCATAAATGCGCAAGAGACAAGTTTGCAGGACATCCGAATATATTTTCCAATGGAACCATGTTGGAGGTACCTGAGAATATTTGCTGTGTGTTTTCCTACGTGTGACAACTTGCCTCTGCTGCTTTTTATCGTTAAGTCAAGACAAGGAGCCAATTGTAAGAAAACCTTCCCAGAGCTGGTAAAAGATTTGGAAGGGCAGGTGAAATTCCCTCGATCCTCCATGTATTGTGGCTTTCAGGCATCATGAGAGATAGGTTTCAATCTCCATTTCACCTCTGATCAGTTGTAAATGTGAAGACTCCTCATTCGCCCTGGTTAACTTGCAGTGAGTGAAGAAGAACATGGCTGCAGTTTGAACAGTGTCCAAATTACAGCAATCAACTACACAGACCATTGCTCATTTGTTGACTTAGAGTTCATAGTCAGAATTGAAGGGCAAGTCAATCTTAAATCAAGTGATTAAAACACTTTGAGGATATGCACACGTTCAGGTGACTCGAGGCAGCAGTCTGGTACTTCGAGATGCGATGCAGAGCCAGCCAGTCAGTATTATACCAGTTACTCTCTGCCCAGGGGACAATGCTTCTCAATACTTATTCTTTTGGAATGTTAAAAGCCAGTGATTCCATAATTTTTTTAAAAGTTTGAACAGGCACACAATAATTTTCTTCTAAAACTCTGCCGACCACCAGGTTCACTCAACACTTCTGATGATGCTATGTCTTAGAAAACAAGCAAACTCTAAATCATCGACCCTGGAGGTTCAATGTATAGAATGGAATTCAAGAGCACAGGTCTGAGGCATGAGAAGTGCAGCTTTTTTACTGTGGACACTCCAACAAGGAGCCAGATTAGCACAACTGCAGTAAAAAGGGACCAGCTGATCTTTTAAGTCAAGGGTCTCTCTGTGCACTGCTTTCCTGCAGCTCAAGCACAAGTCCAAAAATACTTTGGTTGACTGGCATTTAATGCATGTATCAACAGTCAAGGGCTCCCTAAAAGACTCCGGGAGGTTGATGCAATTTGATGCTGATGAGTGTGATGAATGAGAATGTACACTCAGTGAAGAGATGCTGAATGGTGTGAATGAACTAAGAGATCGAGGAGTTCAAACACCAGAGTCCTCCGAAAGGTTCAGGTAGATGAATCCTGAAAAGGGCCAATAGTATTTTTACATTTTACAAAGAAGTCATCGTAAATTTGTACAAGGCAATGGTCAGGCCACTTAGAGTGCTGAGTACGTTTTTGCAAGTTTTGCCTTTTGTGTTTCAGGTTGTCTGAAAATGCTTTACAGCCAATGAAGTACTTTTGAAGTGCAGTCACCGTTGCGATGTAGAAAGCACAGCAGCCAATTTGTGCACAGCAAGGTTTCACAAACAGCAATGATTTTTATGATGTTGACTGGGGGATAAATACTGGCTAGGGCACGGGGCAGAATTTCCCTACTCTTCTTGGAAAGTATTGGAAAACAGTGGATTGTTTGCACTCACCTACAACTTTCACAAAGTGAACTTTAAAAAGTTCTTGAAAACATTTCCTAAGCAAAAATATGCACGTGCCACTAATTGTATTCATTCGCATTACACAGCTGTACTTCCTTTCAATGAAGAATAGTTTGAAGATGCTTGTACAAGCTGATGTCTAAGTCACATATTTAACATCAAATCAGTAATTGCACATCAAGTGTTTCTTCAACTGTACCAAGCCACCTCAGGCACAAGTTTATTGAGTCAATATGCAGCTGGTGGAAACCAGTTTGCCCAACATCCTTAACTTTCTCAAGAAACTTGAGGCTCTGAATAAAACTTTGTCTCCTAATATATTAATATGACATAAGTAATGACAGAGAGGTTGAGGGAACGAGTGTTGGCTTCTGTGGCAGATGGATTCCTTCATTTTTCTTTTCTCCAGGGACATTATAGATGTTATTCACGATCCTTTAGTCAGTAATCCATGAAATTAAATGTTTGCCTTATTCTCTGCTCAGTTATGTGCCTCGATTGTTGAAATGTACTCTTAAGGTTAAGATCCTCTGCTTTTCCTCTTGGCTCTCCAACATTACTGTGTCTTATCTGAAGATTGCTCTTTGGAAATTGACGAATCAGATTTGGCAGGAAGTTATGATTCATGACTTTCATTTTTTGACTGTGTCACAGCCTTATGAACAATATGTAGTAAATTTTTGCTTTTCAACATTTCTGGAATTCACATAATTTTGATTGCAGCTGCAGAGTGCCAAATGCAGCATTCAGTGAATAACAGCATTAATTTAGTTGGAAATTCTGTGTCTTACCTCCTGTTGTACCTTGGATGCTCAGAGGGAGGTATACGAGCTGGGAAAATACATTACTAACCAAGTACACGGAGTAAATCTTTCATAAGTCATGTTTAGTGTGGCGTACAGCAACAGGAGGGAAATAGAGCAACCGGTGGATGACATGATGTCCATGTTTGCAGAATAGCGGGGAGAAGCATTATTTAGAGCATAATAACTGAGTTAGGAAAGCAAGCCTTCACTGTTCATAACAAGATAGCAAGAAATATTTAATTACTGGTGCAGCTAAATGTTGAAGAGTCTGATGCTGTGTTTCACACTTAGATGAGCTGGCATTGCATTAATTAGTAGAGAAATAACTCTCCCAGTTTTCAGTCGTACTTGCTACTAACTCTGAACAATACTTGTTCCATCCTATATGTACCTTGATTTTTAAGGTGCAACATAGTCCTGGAGTCAGATCTTGGTCCAAAGGAACAATGTTGGAACTTATAATTTTGTGCGTGTGTGTTTGTGTGTGTTCGCACACTTAGACACACACAGAGTTCTGGATCCTGCTATTAGATTTTATGCGTATTGCAGAACCTTTATAAAACACTAGATTAGCTCCAACTGCAGTGTTGTGTCCAAATGTTTGGGCCCACACTTCAGAAAGGATGTGAAGGCTTTGGAGATGGTTTGGACAGATTTGCCAGAATGAACGATTACATGGATAAACTGGAGAAGCTGGGGTTTTTCTGCATGAAGCAGATAAGGCTAAGAGGAGATTTGATAGCGATGCTGAAAATCATGAATGTTTAGGGAAATAATGAAAAAAAAGTTAACAAAAAACGATCAATCCCAGATTTAAAATTCACCATTGACCGAGCATCATTTGCCATTTATGGAAGTGAGCTCCAAACTTCTATCACAATGCGTATCGAAGTGTTTCTCAATTTCACTCCTGAAAGTTCTGGCTCTAATTTTTAGGCTGTGCCCCCTAGTCCTACACTCCCTAACCTGTGGAAATTGTTTCTCTCTACCCTATCAATTGCCATTAATAGTTTGAAAACTTGAATCAAATCACCCCTTAACTGTCTAAATTCCAGAGACTTCACCCTGTTTTTATAATCTCTTCTCGTCATTTAACCCTTGGTCTACACTGTACTACTTCCAAAGCCGGTATATCCTTCCAAAGAAATGGTGCTGAGAACTGCTCACAGAACTCCAGGTGTGGACTAACTCGGGCTTTGGAGAGCTGTTGCATAAATTCTGTCAAAAATTAAGTACTGACAACGCTATAGCTGTAAATGTCAGGCAGAAGTAATGCACCTTAATATGGAAACAACTCACCAGGACCGTCCTGTGCGGCTCACTCCCTACACTCTGAATTCTATGCACCAAACTATAAAAACTGTCTTAGGTCCCTAAATATAGGCAAGTGCTACTTGACTGAATGCTGTACTTGAGCAATTGTAACAAAAGACCAAACAAACAGCACAATTGATTTCTTGGACATGTCCATGCACATTACTTCAGTTGTTTAACTAATTTGTTAAGTTACTCTAATAACCATTAAGGATCTTCTCTTGGAGCAGTATTTGTGAGCACAACACAAATCAGTTATTTTAGTTAAATTAGATTAGGCAGAACCTATTTGCTGAAAAGTTATATTAAATTAAGGAAAGATTGCTTTTGTTTTTCAGTTTGAATTGCTATCAATTGACTGTATGCTTCATTCCTTGCCAGTTTTGTTAGGATTCTGGCCATGCATATTTCTGATGTGACACAGGGTCAACCAAATGAGTTTTTGCTCTGAAATCAATGACCTCGATTGTACACATTCAAATGTGCATGGCTGCTCAGAAGGATTGTTCGGTTGGTTCTGATCAATGCATTACCCCTTGGGAAGCAAGACTTAGATTTGTGTAACACATTATCATGCCTCATTGGCAATGGGTTGCTTTGCAGGGACTGTTCAGTAGTTGGGAAGATGTCACAAATACGAATGAGATTATAGCAGTGGGAAGAAAATCATTGTCCAGGTATTGGGAGATCTCCCTCAATTTCTTTGTATAGTGCCAGGGATCTTGGATCTTTGCTTAAACCAATAGAACAAACAACAGTAACGACACTTCAAAAGTTAACTCTATTTAACTTCACAGATGCTGCCTCACCTGCCTGTTTTCAGCACTTAATGTTTTTAATTAAGAATCCCAGCATTTTCAGTAGTTTTTCATTTGTCCTGTTCGATTCCTCAACCTGCTGATGCAATAACTCTGAACGCCAACAAAAAAAATATTGAAAGCCATTTACAAATTTAAATGACCCTCAATCAGAGGCAAAACTCTAATTTCATTTTGTGTGAACCCAAAGTAAGATTACAGTTTGATGATGAAGTTTTGCAGCTCAGTAGTAAATGTGGATTTAATTGTCTGTGCCTCATTAGTTGAATCAGTGCTTCTGATGTAAATTCCACAATTGATCAAAGCTGATACGAGATAGCACCAAACAGTTGTTTGATGGTGGTGGTTATTTCACAGCACGATAAAGGAGAGTGGTATGCCTTGTGCATATCTATATTGTGGCACTAGCTTCATCGAAAAGATCATCAGCACTCAATGTTGCAGCAAAACAGTTTTTGAAAACAGAGCAGAAGAGACACATTTAAGGGGAAGCTAGATATGCACATGGGGGAGAAATAATATAATATACTAGAAGGATATGTTGATGGGGTTAAATGAAAAAAGGTGGAAGGAGGCTCCTGAGGAGTGGAAACACTGGCATGGCCTGTTTCTGTGCTAATACACACAATGGTGCAGCAACAAGTTTCTTCTTATAAATGGGGGGACATTTTTCAAGATGTGATATAGTGGAGTTGGCTAGCCAGCATGTTCGTAAATTTGCTTGGTAGATTCACCACCATGCATGAGGGATGCACTTAGAATCATACAACACAGAAGGAAGCCATTTGGCCCATCGTATCTGGCACTTTGAAAGAGCTAACCAGTTAGTCCCACTGTCTTCTTGTTTCCTCACAGCCCTGCAACGTAACCTCCCCTATGCTAGGGCACAATCCATGGTAATGCAATGGTAGATGTACACACATGTAGCCCCTGTGGCCATTCACAGGGCACTCTGTGAAGCTCCTGACTGTCACTTAGTATTGTGCCCCGAGCATCTTGTCCACCCGACTGCATGTATCAAAGGCAGAGGGGTTTTTGACCCATTAATGAAAATGCTTATTTGGGTATGAAGAATATTTCCCCACTCGACACGATCAAGCTTTCAGCCTGAGCCTGAGTGAGAATGGCCGATGTGTTGCTCACAGAGGACCATCCATTGTGCAGTGAAGGTGGCTATTGGAGCCCCTCATCATGCCCACCAGTGGCCTACTTGATCCAGCGCAGTTGTACTACTTCACCATAAAAACCAAGAGGCTTCAGATTCCATTTCCGATCTGTGTTGAGTTTGCTGGTCTCTGGGAGGACCACAATTGGCCTCAGGATCTCCGGGCTACAGAAAGGGAAAGCTAGCCTGATCTTGATCACAACCTCTGCTGCAAATATGTGCTGGACGAGGACCACATTTGACTACGTTGTGATCCCCTCTGTAGTTGAAGAGCCCATCGACACACGCCACTCAGCACACATCAAAAGGTGAGGCATTTGAGGGCAGTTTGCGCCCATGGAACCAAATTCCAGGTCACAGAGGAGGGGAGGCAACTCATTCGGTCAAAGTAATAAGAACAAAGAACAGGACAGCACAGGAACAGGCCATTCGGCCCTCCAAGCCTGCGCCGATCTTGATGCCTGCCTAAACTAACACCTTCTGCACTTCCGGGGCCCTTATCCCTCTATTCCCATCCTATTCATATATTTGTCAAGATGTCTCTTAAACGTCGCTATCGTATCTGCTTCCACCACCTCCCCTGGCAGCAAGTTCCAGGCACTCACCACCCTCTGTGTAAAAAACGTGCCTCGCACATCCCCTCTAAACGTTGCCCCTCACACCTTAAACCTATGTCCCCTCGTAACTAACTCTTCCGCCCTGGGAAAAAGCTTCTGACTATCCACTCTGTCCATGCCGCTCAGAACTTTGTAAACCTCTATTATGTCGCCCCTCCACCTCCGTCATTCCAGTGAAAACAATCCTAGTTTTTCCAACCTCTCCTCGTAGCTAATGCCCTCCAGACCAGGCAACATCCTGGTAAACCTCCTCTGTACCCTCTCCAAAGCCTCCACATCCTTCTGTTAGTGTGGCGACCAGAATTGCACGCAATATTCTAAGTGTGGCCTAACTAAGGTTCTGTACAGCTGCAACATGACTTGCCAATTTTTATACTCTATGCCCCGACTGATGAAGGCAAGCATGCCGTATGCCTTTTTGACTACCTTATCCACCTGCGTTGCCACGTTCAGTGACCTGTGGACCTGTACGCCCAGATCTCTTTGCCTGTCAATACTTCTAAGGGTTCTGCCATTTACTGTATTAGACCTGCATTAGACCTTCCAAAATGCATTACCTCACATTTGTCCGGATTAAACTCCATCTGCCATTTCTCCGCCCAAGTGTCCAACCGATCTATATCCTGCTGTATCCTCTGACAATCCTCATCATTATCCGCAACTCCACCAACCTTTGTGTCGTCCGCAAACTTACTAATCAGACCAGCTACATTTTCCTCCAAATCATTTATATATACTACAAACAGCAAAGGTCCCAGCACTGATCCCTGCGGAACACCACTAGTCACATCCCTCCATTCAGAAAACCACCCATCCACTGTTACCCTCTGTCTTCTGTGACTGAGCCAGTTCTGTATCCATCTTGCCAGCTCACCTCTGATCCCGTGTGACTACACCTTTTGCACCAGTCTGCCATGAGGGACCTTGTCAAACGCTTTACTAAAGTCCATATAGACAACATCCACCGCCCTTCCCTCATCAATCATCTTCGTCACTTCCTCAAAAAACACAATCAAATTAGTAAGACACGACCTCCCCTTCACAAAACCATGCTGTCTCTCGCTAATAAGTTTGTTTGTTTCCAAATGGGAGTAAATCCTGTCCTGAAGAATCCTCTCTAATAGTTTCCCTACCACTGACGTAAGGTTCACCGGCCTATAATTTCCTGGATTAGCCTTGCTACCCTTCTTAAACAAAGGAACAATATTGTCTATTCTCCAGTCCTCTAGGACCTCACCTGTAACCAATGAGGATGCAAAGATTTCTGTCAAGGCCCCAGCAATTTCTTCCCTTGCCTCCCTCAGTATTCTGGGGTAGATCCCATCAGGCCCTGGGGACTTATCTACCTTAATGCTTTGCAAGACACCCAAAACCTCCTCCTTTTTGATAATGAGATGACTGAGACTATCTACACTCCCTTCCCTAGGCTCATCATCCACCAAGTCCTTCTCCTTGGTGAATACTGATGCAAAGTACTCATTTAGCACCTCACCCATTTCCTCTGGCTCCACGCACAGATTCCCATCTCTGTCCTTGAGTGGGCCAACCCTTTCCCTGGTTAAATGATTAAAATAGAAAGAAAAATGAACTTGCAAAACTACTGAGGGAATGAGGCAGTTAGCCACTGAATTTGCTCATGGGGGAACCTTACAACACTAATGTAACCCTCAATCTGCTGCACCTTAAAGTGTAAAGCACAGACTGAGCACAAAGACAACATGAATAAGTGAATTGGTGTGAAGTTGCATTAGGATGCAGACGATACACCAATGGATCTTCTTCCAAAAGTGAGTTGAGGTAGTACTGCTGAGCCCAATGCAAACTGGCAGCTCACAGTAAATAGCACAGTCACCTTCCTGCCCCAGAAGGCAGGTCTTGCTCGGATCCCATGGGGACAGTAAAAGTGCTTTTATGATGCAAGTCTAGTTAATAGCACGCCCAAGCCACATAAAGGTGTTTGCGGCAAATTAGCCCATCCCTGGTTCTCTATGAAATAATGATCTTTTGAACCACGTAAATTGCTGAATTACATCCCAGTCCTGTTACTGTTTGATTGTATCATTAGCTCTTAAATGAAATCTGACAGACAGTTCGTTGTCATAATATTGAAATAGTCTTCCTGATGTTTTAATTTGGTAAAGCAATGATAGCAATTTAATTCAAAGTAATTAAGAAAGCAATAAAGCAATTTAAGATTATCAGTCGGGCTCGCAATGTGGATAATGAACGCTTGTTCGAAGCTATATATGTTCATCGGCAAGGGACCTGTCCTCCAAAGCACAAAGAATATATCCAGGTATGGTGCCTTTTTTAAATTAAAACTTGGGGGACAATAGTTCCCTAGTGCATGTTAATTGTGTATTAGTTGTTTAATTATATGCACGTGGATAGTGTTAATGGGGTCTTAATGAGCACTGAAAGGAGACTGTTATGGAGACTGGTGGAGCTACATTTTTGTAATCCTTTTATTCTGTACAATAAATGTGAAACTGAGTTAAGATAGGCTCCAGCATTATCCTTACACAACAAGCTTTCTGGAGTTTAACAGTGCATTCTTCATGGTGACAATTAGCTACAAACATGCTCTAAGCGAGTTGTGACTGGCAGTAGATATATGTTGGAGTTTGGACCTGAAACCGCTACGGCAGCAGCAGGAGCATTCATTGAATGGTACTCTTACTTTGCCTATGCTAATTGTATGTTGTTATGACCGAGGATGGAGGAGTGCACTGTCTTTCTCCAGTTCCACTTCTCCACGGGTCACAACATATATTGAAATGCTTTACCCAGTTACCCATATGACCAATTATCTCCTTAATCTGTTTTAGTTTCAGAATAAAATCCGCCAACCAGGTTTCTTTAATAGACAGCAACATTATTAATTTATTATAAAACAAGACCCATTCAATAAAGATGCAAAGCTTATTCACACACAGGTTGAAATATGAAAGTTTCCTTCTAAATAACCAAACACAAACACACACCCCCACCCCCACCCCCACCCCCCCGGCCCAGTTAAAGAGAAAATAAAGTGTTCTCTGCCGAGAATCACTTTACAAAAAAGACAAAAAATACTTTGTCCAGATACTTGTTAATTCTTGAAGAAAAAGGATAAGATGTCGAATGTTCCCACCTGGTCCTTTGGTCTGGTGTCCAGGTACACAGAGATGGCTGTCACTGGGATCTTTTTTGAGCAGTTCTCTTCAGGTGATTTAGTTTTAGTTTTTAGAGATACAGCACTGAAACAGGCCCTTCGGCCCACCGAGTCTGTGCCGACCATCAACCATACTAATCCTACACTAATTCCACATTCCTACCACATCCCCACCCGTCCCTATACTTCCCCACCACCTACCTATACTCGGGGCAATTGCTAATGGCCAATTTACCTATCAACCTGCAAGTCTTTGGCATGTGGGAGAAAACCGGAGCACCCAGAGGAAACCCACGCAGACACAGGGAGAACTTGCAAACTCCACACAAGCTGTACCCAGAATTGAACCCGGGTCGCTGGAGCTGTGAGGCTGCGGTGCTAACCACTGCGCCACTGTGATGTCGAGGATTAGTCTGGCAGTCTTGCCAGGAGAAATGTCACATCTGTTTGTCTATTTCTCCCACTGGATTCTCAAGGTTTCTCAAAAAGGTGGCACAAGATGAGTTGGGTGCTTCTCTCAGCAGGCTGCAATCCCAACTGAAGTTCAAAACAGTCCACACCACAGTTGAACCAAAACAATATCCAAAAATGAAACCAACTCTTGACCACCATAAATCTTGACATGTCATTTCTCTGTAAACAACTCCCATAGTCAGCAAGGTTCCTACTTTTACTTCGCTTAAAGACATGTGACTTCCAGTAAGTGTTTCTTTTTAAACATCCAGTGACCTTTTTTAAAAATAAAAGTCCAGCATCTCCTCAGGTATTTCCACAGACTTTTACGCACAAGTCCTCAAAAAATATTGGAAAATGGAAGTACCTTCACAACAATATCAATAGTGTTTAATTTTATACAGGTTGCAGGCATTAACTGGGGTTTTACTTGAGCACCTATAAATAGACAGAGACTAAAACTGTGATTGTTGGGTTAGGAGATGTGTGCTTGTAACGTGTAACTCTGTAAATAAATATAAAAATGTGTAAAGATTAGCTTCAGTTCTATCCTTCAACTGGTTTTCTGGAATAGAATACTAGTGGCTAGTGTAACTGAGGTCAGCACTGCCAGTGCTTCTGGGGTTGCCAAGTGGTAACATGACTTCTGCCTGACAAAATTATTGGTGTGGATTTTGCGGTCAGCGGTGACGTGACCGTGCTTGCTGCTGGTCTCGAATAAAGCTGCCTAGAAAAATCCAGCAATCTCTGTGGCATGGATTTCCCCTTTCCCCTACATCTTTTTGAATCTGGTGTCCAAGTCAAGAGGGTCTCCAGACATCCAGCAACAGTGATGTCATCTAGCAGGGTAAGCAGCCAATCACATTTCAGTATTCTTAGACAGTCAACTAGCAAAGTACAAAAATTACAGAATTTTTCACTTGTAATTAAAATTTTACAGACAATGAAATAAATGATTAGGACATACACATGAGATGAAGGTAGAAGCTGAAATATCAAACTAAATTGATTGCACTAATTGAGTACACTTCAAGGCCTATTTTTCCCACAGCTTGAAAGAAAAATTACCCATTTTTCTTAGTAATCTACGACCCAATGAAATCAAGAGCACAGCTAGTTTCAAAGGAACTGAATTATTGGACTGAATTATTTAACAGAAATATTTTTAAAATGTAATTTTTTAAATTATAATTGATAAATTTGACATTCCACAAATACATAATTAGTGTTTCAGCTTCAGTGAGGCGATTCAACAATAATTATGAACTTAGTATGCTGTTAAAAACAGTTAGGCCTCATTCAACAAGGTGTACGTTTTTACAGCAAGCCTAATAGGCTGGATTTTCTGTGTATCCCGATGGTGGGTTTTGTGGCAGCGAAGGCCGGAGAATTGGGGCAGAATCGCCTGCCATGGAACCCGACGCTGGAAATTTCAGGCCCGATTCTTCCGGGGGCGGGATAGGCTGACAACGACCTTCCTGCCAAGAGGCCAAATAAGGGCCTCTTCCCAGCCCCGCCGGGATCTTATCAGTGGCGGGGGTCGCCTTGGAGAATGAGGGCTTAGGAGTGGTGCCTCCTTTGCGGGCAATTTGTGGCTCACGGAGGACCCCCACTGGGAACAAATGTACCCCCCCGCCGGGCCCTCCCACCCCCTGGATCGAACACCCATGCCGTGGTCTTCCAGATTGGCCCCGCCAATCCTGCCTCACCTACCTCTTCTCCGGGGATCCACTGCTGGGCCTGGGTTTGAGACCTCTGCAGTACCAGCAGTGGCCACCGCACGCCGATACATCTCAGCTGCCGGCCCTGTGATTGGCCGGCAGCTCTTGGATGCAGGATCCTGTCTTTAATTTTCAAAGGCACGAGGATGCTGCCTCCTTAAACTTTGACCCCAAAGGACTGGAGGATTGCTCTGAGGGTCTGAAAAAAATACAGAGGCGGGGTTCCCCCATCTTTTCTCCCCGGCACCAGGAGCCTCGCCTCCTGCACAAAATCCAACAAACAGAGTAAAGAGTAAGTTTTGTCCGTTCGGTGATCTTTAAATTCCATCTGCAGAGTCTTGTTTCTTTTTCTTTCTTGGGATGTGAGCATCGCTGGCAAGGCCAGCATTTGTTTCCCATCCCCAATTGCCCTTGAGAAGGTGGTAGTGAGATTGCTTCTTGAACCGCTGCAGTCCTTGGGGTGTAGGTACACCAACAGTGCTGTTTGGAAGGGCTGTTTCCAAGTTGTTGATCCAGCGACAGTGAAAGAACAGCAATATAGTTCCAAGTCAGGATAGTGTGTGGCTTGGCGGGGAACTTGCACATGGTGGTGTTCCCATGTGTCTGCTACCCTTGTCCTTTGACGTGATATAGGTCGCGGGTTTGGAAGGTGCTTTCGAAGGAGGCTTGGCGGGTTGTTGCAGTGCATCTTGTAGATGGTATACACTGCGGCCTTTGTGCGCTGCTGTTGGAGGGAGTGAATATTTAAAGTTGTGGATTGGGTGCTGATCAAGTAGACTGCTTATTCTTGGATGCTGTCAAGCTTCTTGAGTGTTATTGGAGCTTCACTCATCCAGGCAAGTGGAGAGGATGACATCACAATCCTGACTTGAGCCTTGAAGATGCTGGACAGGCTTTCGGGAGTCAGGAGGCGAGTCACTCGTCATTAATTTCCCAGCCTCTGACCTGCTCTTGTTGCCATAGTATTTATATGGTGGGTCCAGTTAAGTTTGTAGTCAGTGGTAGCCCCCAGGATCTTGATGGTGGGAGATTCAGCACACACTTTGGGGAAGCTTAGAGTCTGTTTTCAATTTCTGCGTTTATGTATGTGCAGACTCCAGAGGTTGCTGTCTGTTTCTAAGAAGTAATGACGGTGAACGCTGATAGTTTCATCGTCATTTCTGCCACAAAATCTGGGCCATTGCTTTCAGTGCTTTGCAACAGAGGCCCGAATGCATAAAGGGCCTGGTCTGAAACTCACCTTTTCTCAAGCTTTGTTGACCTATGCTTCAAAAATGTTGACCATTCTACAACTGGATTAACAGACTTGTTGATGTTTATCGCAGCATAATGAGGCCATTACTTGCTCAACACACATGAACTGATCACCATTATAGATTGACTGTTAGTTTTCTTTCCCTGATAATGAATCACCATTATAGATTGACTGTTAGTTTTCTTCCCCTGATAATGAAATTGAGTACCAGAATCATTGCTTGAAAACTAGCTATGCTCGCGATTTCGTTAAGGTGTAAATTACTGCAAAAAATCAGTCATTTTTCTTTCAAGAGGTGGGAAAATTAAGTCTTGAACTAGAACTGAATTATTGCCATATACAATCAGCCCAGCTATTTACTATAAAGCTGCTTAGTGGTTCATTATGTTTATCCAGGATTAGGTGAAACCTTGGTTCCAAAGATTCATGTTAGAAAGATTGAGTTGAGCAGGACACACACAGTGCAGTACTCGCGGGGCTTGGCTACATTGAGAAATCTAGGTGAGGGGCCAAGGTACGTAGTACAGGACATCATCAAGGTTGAAAAGATGAACGAGTAGAGGTGAGCAAATGCCAAGCCTGTGGATTGTAGGAGGGATCTGAATTTCCTAAGCTGAGACGAAAATTTTCTTCTTCACTGAGCTGTTTTATGCTAAATCTAACTCTTTGCTTTTTGTTATCTTCCCCATGTAATTCTGTTTCCCTTGATTTGCTTTAATAAACAACATAAGGTATGCTATTTTGTGGACTAACTTCCATTTTTGGAAGGGACATGTGGCATTGATGCTTCCTATTAGTATCGCAAACTGTTTGTGCATGTGTGCATTCTTTACAAAAATAAAAATTGAATGTAGCACAGAAAATACAAGAGTTGATTGATTTGATTATTGAAAAGATATAAAAGATAAAGCAGAGGCTTTTCCAAAAATCAAATAATTGCCAAATAGGAAGATGTCACATTCATTCAATGCTGTCCGTTTTTGTTTTGATGATTATGCAATGCTTTCTTATATTTGAAGCCAGTTGTGGGGTTAATTTTGGAATATAGTCCATCATTAATCTATGGATGTTATTCAACAAGCAGTCTATTTTAATTAAGAGGTCCATAGGAACAGGAGGCAATTCAGCCCCTCAAGCCTGTTCCACCATTCAATGAGATGGTGACTGATCTGTATTCTAACTCCATTCACCTAGCTCAGCTCCATATGCCTTAATGCCCTTGGCTCGCAAAAATCTATCAATCACAGATTTAAAATTATTAATTGTGGTAGCAGCTACTGTTATTGGTGGCAGGGAGCTTCACACTTCTACCATCTTCTGAATGATCTGGCTTTGGTTTTAAGGTAATGTCCCCTTGTCCTAGACCCTCCCCACCAACAGAAAATGTTTCTCTCCATCTAGCCTGTCAGTTCCTTTCAATGTCCTAAAACCTCAATTACAAGACAAATACAGATGCGCGAGGCTATATTATCTCTTGCTTTCAAAGGGAAAACCAAGCATAGCCACCAGACTGCCACTGCCATGTGTCATTTTACCTACGCTTCAGTGAACCTCAGATTTTTGCCACCATTATTCTCCCCAAAAGACCATTTATATAGTAACTTTTATGACATTAGGATGCCCCAGTTGTTTCTCGTACAGTTCCTCAAAGGAAGCAAAGTCAAGGGGGAGGGAGCACCAATACAACAGCAAAATACTTTGGATGCTGAAAATCTGAAATAAGTACAAAAATGCTGGAAATACTCAGCAGGTGAGGCAACATCTGTGGAGAGAGAAACAGAGTTAATGTTTCAGGTCAATGACCTTTTCGCCATGAAATCACTGGCGCACAGCCGCATGTTTCAGGATGGCTCAGGGACCGAATGAAAACCTGCACAGGTTCGCGGATGTGGAACTGGAGACCTGGGCGAGGAGAAACGTCCTGTACCTGAGAGGTGGAAGGAGTCCACCTCGCACCCCCCCCCCCCCCAACTGTTCCCCTCTCCCTCACTCCTGCAGCAGTTGGTGCTGTTATGCCTGGCCTCGTGTCCTCCTCCCATTCCTTCTGCAGACCAAAGGGAAACTTTCGTAAGATGCTAGTGACCAAGGACTCCCTTTCTTCTGGTGACTGACAAGTTACAGTAGCAGAGCACGTGCTCTTTTTTTTGGTCAATTCCTCAGAGAATTTTGAGAATAAATCTTGAGTGTTCGTGAAGTCTTGACAATGTGTCCCATAAAGTCTCCCAATGTGTTTCAAATGTCCTCTTAAAAACTTCAGCAGCAAATAAACAATAAAAGATGATATACCTTTAAATAGTGCTTAAAGTCCTTTGCAACAACTAATTCATTCCCAACCAACAGGCTACTGTTAAGAGAGGACGTTAGGTCAAGTACTAGCTACCAGAATGTTGCGCAACCTCTTTAATGAGCGTGAGGAGGCAATTTAAGTGGCAATCCTCCTTAACAGTCCTCCTGGATGGCTGTTGCCAGCGCAAGCATCACGTCCTTTTCCAAGATGGTATATTGCGCTAAATGTAGGCTAAACCGACCTTTCAGCTCACGACCTGGTCTTGGCCACCTTGGAGGCTCTTGAGTGCCTGAACATGTTGTCAAAACTCATCCCCTTCGTATTTTAGTGTTGAATTGAAGTGCATAGATTGAAGTGATCTTGCATAATTAACTGTAAGGTATTGCTGAAAAGAGAGACATTTTATCAAAGTTTTTTGTCTTGCACTTATCAGGACAATTCGCAAGAATACCAATCTAAGGGAAACAGCAAAGTTATACCATATGAGAAGAGAGTGCTGATTGGTTGACAAGTGGACTCTGATTGGTAGAGGCCTGTTTTGAGTTTTGCAACATTCAATGTGATTCTGCGACTGGACAACATTTGCTAAATCACCCTCAGTTTGCTTAGAATTATGCTGACAACCAATCGAAGATTGTCAGTTGGGCTTGCAGTGTGGTGCATTTGCACGTACAGAAAGCTACAGACCTAAATACACAGGGCCTTGTTCTTTGCAAACAGAAAGAACATGTACACTCATTGTGCCTGTTTCAGCTAAAGAAAATAAGTTGCAGCCATATGTTGATTTATTCCTCAGAGCAATGCCTTGACCAATCAGAGTCAAGCTGCCTGGTTTAAATTTCAAATAAGGCTTGGCAGTTAACTGTCAGTCACGACAGACTGGTGCATTCTCCATGGCAACACCTCTAGCAATCAGAGTCTACCTGCCAACCGATGAGCACTCTCTTCTCATACAATATAAACTTGTTGTTTCCCTGACATTGGTATTCTTGCGAAT
Source organism: Heterodontus francisci (assembly GCF_036365525.1). Classification (NCBI taxonomy): domain Eukaryota; kingdom Metazoa; phylum Chordata; class Chondrichthyes; order Heterodontiformes; family Heterodontidae; genus Heterodontus; species Heterodontus francisci. The sequence continues at coordinate 10,375,584 of NC_090417.1, forward strand.
TGTCCACATGAGTGCAAGATGAAAAGCTTCGACAAAATGTTTCTGTTTTCAGCAATACTCAAGTTCTGGATGACCAAACGACTGTTTGTAAAGTTTTCCTACATTGCTGGGATTTAGAGGACACTGACGATCAATGTGACACTTGTGCCTCTGAATATGTAAATGCAGAACTGTTTTTAGATGAACAGATCCACTGACACAATACTTTCGCATATCTTTCTCGCCGCCCCCAAAGATGAAATGAGCAAAACTACTGAATGATCCAGCTGACATTTTGTGTCTTTGCGTGCCTGCTTACCTTGGTTACAATGTCAGCAAGATAAAATGACATGAACTCGAAGGTTAATGAGAAAACACAATTAACAGTGATGTTCAAACTTGGCTCTGGAATCTTCAGTTTTATTTTGCGTGAGCAATTGGATATTGCATCTAATTGGGGTAAATGTCAAGCGTTCATGCACAAATTGGATTTGAGGAGCAAAAAATAGGTTTTGCAATGGCTCAGTGAGTAAAGGCAATCAGTAATTGGGTAATAGAGACTAGAAGGTGTTAGGTTTCGACCCTGGTCTGTGCAAAATTATCTGATCTCAGCTAAAGGTGCTACAATTGCTCCTCATTTATATAGCACCGTTCACAACCTCAGGACATCCCAAAATGCTTCGTAGCCAATGAGGTACCTTTTGAAGTGCAGTTATTGTAATGTAGGAATTGCAGCAGCCAATTTGCCCACTGCAAGCTTCAATGTGATAATAATCAGATAGCCTGATGTTTTTCTTGGTGTTGATTGAAGGATAAATATTAGCCAGGGCACCAAGGAGAACTCCCCTGCTTATACGTCCACCTGAGAGAATCACAGAAAAGTCATGGCACAGAAAGAGGCCATTCAGCCCATTGTGTCTGTGCCAGCTGAAAAAAAACTAGCCGCCCAATCTAATCCCACCTGGACCATAGCCTTGCAGGTTACAGCACTTCAGGTGCAGGTCCAAGTGCATTTTCAATGAGTTCAGGGTTTCTGCCTCCACAACCAATCCGGGCAGTGAATTCCAGACACCCACTAACCTCTGAGTGCAAAAGCTTTTCCTCATGTCCCCTCTAATCCTTCTACCAATCACCTCAAATCTGTGCCCCCTGGTAATTGACCTCTCTGCTCGGGGAAACAGTTCCTTCCTGTCTACTCTAAGCCCCTCATAATTTTGTACCCCTCAATTAAGTCACCCCTCAGCCACCCATGTTCTATGGAAAACAACCCTAGCCTCTCCAATCTTTCCTCATGGCTCAATTTTCAAGCCCTGGCAATATGCTTGTAAATCTCCTCTGAACTCTCTCCTGAGTAATTATGTCCTTCCTGTAATGTTGTGACCAGAACTGTATTCAATACTCCTATGGTCTAACTCGCTGTTCAGAGAGTTCCAGCATTACTTCCCTGCTGTTGTATTCTATACCTCGGCCAATAAAGGAAAGCATTCCATATGCCTTCTTCACCACTTTATCTGCCTGTCCTGCCACCTTCAGGTACCTGTGGACATGCATTCCAAGGTCTCTCACTTCCTCTACCCCTCTCAATATCCTCCCGTTTATTGTTATTCCCTTGCTTTGCTTGCCCTTCCCACACTTCCCGGATTGAGTTCCGTTTGCCACTTTTCCGCCCACTCAACCAAACGGATGATATAATTCTGGAGTCTACAACTATCCTCTTTACGAACAACCACATGGCTAATTTTTGAGTCATCTACAAATTTTCCAATTATGCCTCCCACATTTAAGTCCAAATCATTAATATATACCACAAACAGCAATGGATCCAACACTGAGGCCTGTGGAACACCAGTGGAAACCGCCTTCCATTCACAAAAACGTCTATCGACCATTACCCTTTGTTTCCAGTCACTGAGCCAATTTTGGATCCAACTCACCACATTCCACTGTCTCCCATGGGTTTTTACTTTTCTGACCAATCTGCCATGTGGGTCATTGTCAAATGCCTTATTAAAATCCATGTAGACAACATCCACTGCACTACCCTCATCAATCCTCCTTGTTACTTCCTCAAAAATTTCAATTAATTAGACAAGATCTTCCCTTAACAAATCCATGCTGACTATCCCTGATTAATCCATGCCTTTCTAAGTTTATCCTTTCTCTCAGAATTGATTCTAATAATTTGCCCACCACCGAGGTCAGACTGACCAGCCTATAATTATTTGGACTATCCCTCGCACCCTTTTTGAACAATGGTACAATGTTCGCAGACCTCCAATCCTCTGTTATCTCGCCTGTATCTAGTGAGGAAGTGAAGATGATCCTTTAACAACCTGGGATACAATCCATCTGGCCCTGGTGATTTATCCACTTTCAAGGATTGTCAGACCCACTAGTACTTTCTCTCATTATGCTTATCTGATCTAATATTTCACACTCCTCCTCTTCAACAACAATGTCTGCATCATCCCTCTCCTTTGTGAAGACAGAGGCAAAGTACTCATTAAGAACCCTGCCCACATCTTCTGCACCCACGCATAAGTTTCCTTGTACATCTCTGATAGGCCCTACCCTTTCCTTAGTTATCCTCTTGCTCTTAATTTACAGTAGAGAAAGAAAATGTTGTCGAGGAGAATACTGAGATTCAGACTACGAGGCTAGATGGGATTGAGGTTCACAAGGAGGAGGTGTTAGCAATTTTGGAAAGTGTGAAAATAGATAAGTCCCCTGGGCCAGATGGGATTTATCCTAGGATTCTCTGGGAAGCCAGGGAGGAGATTGCAGAGCCTTTGTCCTTGATCTTTATGTCGTCATTGTCGACAGGAATAGTGCCGGAAGACTGGAGGATAGCAAATGTTGTCCCCTTGTTCAAGAAGGGGAGTAGAGACAGCCCTGGTAATTATAGACCTGTGAGCCTTACTTCGGTTGTGGGTAAAATGTTGGAAAAGGTTATAAGAGACAGGATTTATAATCATCTTGAAAAGAATAAGTTCATTAGAGATAGTCAGCACGGTTTTGTGAAGGGTAGGTCGTGCCTCACAAACCTTATTGAGTTTTTTGACAAGGTGACCAAACAGGTGGATGAGGGTAAAGCAGTGGATGTGGTGTATATGGATTTCAGTAAGGCGTTTGATAAGGTTCCCCACGGTAGGCTATTGCAGAAAATACAGAAGTATGGGGTTGAAGGTGATTTAGAGCTTTGGATCAGAAATTGGCTAGCTGAAAGAAGACAGAGGGTGGTGGTTGATAGCAAATGTTCATCCTGGAGTTTAGTTACTAGTGGTGTACCGCAAGGATCTGTTTTGGGGCCACTGCTGTTTGGCATTTTTATAAATGACCTGGATGAGGGTGTAGAAGGGTGGGTTAGTAAATTTGCGGATGACACGAAGGTCGGTGGAGTTGTGGATAGTGCCGAAGGATGTTGTAGGGTACAGAGGGACATAGATAGGCTGCAGAGCTGGGCTGAGAGATGGCAAATGGAGTTTAATGCGGAAAAGTGTGAGGTGATTCACTTTGGAAGGAGTAACAGGAATGCAGAGTACTGGGCTAATGGGAAGATTCTTGGTAGTGTAGATGAACAGAGAGATCTTGGTGTCCAGGTACATAAATCCCTGAAGGTTGCTACCCAGGTTAATAGGGCTGTTAAGAAGGCATATGGTGTGTTAGCTTTTATTAGTAGGGGGATCGAGTTTCGGAGCCACGAGGTCATGATGCAGCTGTACAAAACTCTGGTGAGACCGCACCTGGAGTATTGCGTGCAGTTCTGGTCACCGCATTATAGGAAGGATGTGGAAGCTTTGGAAAGGGTGCAGAGGAGATTTACTAGGATGTTGCCTGGTATGGAGGGAAGGTCTTACGAGGAAAGGCTGAGGGACTTTAGGTTGTTTTCGTTGGAGAGGAGGAGGAGAGGTGACTTAATAAAGACATATAAGATAATCAGAGGGTTAGATAGGGTGGATAATGAGAGTCTTTTTCCTCGGATGGTGATGGCAAACACGAGGGGACATAGCTTTAAGTTGAGGGGTGAAAGATATAGGACAGATGTTAGAGGTAGTTTCTTTACTCAGAGAGTAGTAGGGGCGTGGAACGCCCTGCCTGCAACAGTAGTAGACTCGCCAACTTTAAGGGCATTTAAGTGGTCATTGGATCGACATATGGATGAAAATGGAATAGTGTAGGTCAGATGGTTTCACAGGTCGGCGCAACATCGAGGGCCGAAGGGCCTGTACTGCGCTCTAATGTTCTAATGTTCTAATACTAATCTAATGTACCGATAAAACATCTTTGGGTTTTCCTTGATTTTCCCTGCCAATATTTTCCTGTCCCCCTTTACTAATTTCCTTTTGAAGTTCACACCTGCACTTTTAAAACTCCTCTCGGCTTTTTAAAGTATTAAGTTTTTTATGACTGTCATAAGCTTTCTTTTTCTGCTTTAACTTACCCTGTATGCTTCTAGATAACCAGGGGGCTCTAGATTTGGCAGTACCATCCTTTTTCTTTGTGGGGAGATGTCGACATTGTGCCTGTAGAATCTCTCTTTTGAATGCCTCCCACTGGTTTGTCACTGATTTTCCTTCAAGTAGCTGTATCCAGTTCACCTTCTCCAGATCACCTCTCACCTTCATAAAATTTGCCTTGCCCCAATTTAGAACTTTTACTCCATACAGATCCTTGTTTTAACAGCTCATTCAAACGACAGCATGTCCAACAGTGCAGCACTTCCTCCGTACTGCACAAAAGTGCCAGTCCAGACTATGTGATCAAGTCATCCCTAATTACCCTGAAGATGTTGGTGGTGAGCCGTCTTCATGAACCACTGCAACCGATCCAGTGTAGATACACCCACATTGCTGCCAGGAAGGGAGTTGGTTTTTCGCCCAGTGACAATGAAGGAACGGCAATATAGTTCCAAGTCAGGATGACGCGTGACTCAGAAAGGAACTTGCAGGTGGTGGTGTTCCCATGCGTCTGCTGCCCTTGTCCTTCTTGGTAGTAGAGGTCGCGGGTTTGGAAGGTGCTGTTGAAGGAGTTGCTGCAGTGCATGTTGTATTGTTTTGGTTCGTCTATTTGCATCAAATCCTTTATGTTATTCGAACAAAATTGTTCATCTTCAAAATAGCATGATCAAGAATTTGGAACGAATGTGTCAGCCATACTGCCAAAAACAGGGCACTGAGTAACTTCAGCTCCATCAATACCCTGATGTATGGGAGGGAAAAAGTAGCCATGTACTGAGTGGCATTTCTAGTTTTTCCTCTGTCCCAAATTTTTTGCTAAGATGTTGCTAAATTCATTTAGATTGGATTTAGATTCATTGCTACACATGAGAACACATGAGAGTTGATAATCCTTTCATCGTCTGTATTGTCAAATGAGGCCCCAAAGTGAAAATGTCTCTCAGTTGATCAATTACTGATATAATAGCTTGCTCATTAACACTGTTCATAAAGTTGGTGTCAGCTTGCAACAAAGCACAGGGTGCAGAGCTCCTATTAATGCTTTTATACTGGTGTTTATATTTAATCAGTCTCACAGGAGAGCAGCATTCACGGGCTAGTTCCTTGGGTTCACATTGCTGAAACTGACTTGTGGTATTCCATTTGGAGCAAAGTCTGACCTTTGGGGGCTATAACATTTCATTGATTGAAGGCACATTCTCGGCTAGAACAAAAACATATAAAGGTTAAAATATAAAATGAAATACCCTCAACTTCAACTCAGAGCTTGAAGAGTTTTGCTGTGAAGCAAGAACAGATGCCATTTAAATACTGGCTTTCACCTCCAAAAATTGCTGCACCTCCCATTGCTGCGTAATCCGACAAAAATGAATGAAAACAAGTCAAAGAAGGAAATACTAGGAGGGGTGACCAACAGCTTGGTCAAAAAGACAGGTTTTAATGAGAGTCAACATAAGAACATAAGAAATAGGAGCAGGAAGAGGCCATTTCGTCCCCCAAGCTGGGGGCTGACAAGTCCCCAGGACCTGATAGACTTAATGTCTTAAAAGTAGTGGCTAGTGAGATCGTTAATGTTTTGGTTTTAATTTCCCAAAATTCCCTCGATTCGGGAAAGATTCCATTCGATTGGAAAATAGCCAATGTAACTCCTTTATTCAAAAAGGGAGGGAGACAGAAAGCAGGAAACTACAGGCCAGTTAGCTTAACATCTGTTTTCGGAAAAATGTTAGAAGCTATTATTTAAGGTGTTCCCGCAGGGCACGAAGAAAAATTCAAGGTAATCAGGCAGAGTTAACATAGTTTTTTGAAAGGGAAGTCATGTTTAACCAATTTATTGCAGTTCTTTGAAGAAGTAACATGTGCTGTGGATAAAGGGTAACTGGTGGATATAAATGTACTTGGATTTACAGAAGGCATTTGATTAGGTGCCACATCAAAGGTTATTGTGGAAAATAAAAGCTCATGGTGTAGAGGGTAACATATTGGCATGGATAGAACATTGGCTAGCGAATAGGAAACAGAGTAAGTATAAATGGGTCATTTTTTTGGTTGGCAAGATATAATGAGTGGTGTGCCACAGGGCTCTGGGGCCTCAACCTTTTACAAGTTATATAAATAACTTGGATGAAGGGACTGAAGGTGTGGTTGCTAAATTTGTTGATGACACAAAGATAGCAAGCAAAGCAAGTTGTGAAGAGAACATAAGGGAGCTAAAAAGGGATATAGATAGGTTAAGGGAGTGGGCAAAGATCTGGCAAATGGAGTATAAAGTTGTAAAATGTGAAATTTTCCATTTTGGCAGGAAGAATAAAAAAGAAGCATATTATCTAAATGGTGAGAGACTGCAGAACTCTGAGATGCAGAGGGATCTGGGTCTCCTAGTGCATGAATCGCAAAAGGTTAGTATTCAGGTACAGTAAGTAATTAGGAAAGCTAATTGAATGTTATCATTTATTGCGAATTGAATACAAAAGTAGGGAGGTTATGCTTCAGTTTTGCAGGACATTGGTGAGACCGCATCTGGAGTACTGTGTGCAGTATTAGTCTGCTTATTTAAGGAAGGATGTAAATGCTATGGAAGCTGTTCAGAGAAGGTTTACTAGACCAATAACTGGAATGGGCGGGTTCTCATTTGAGGAATGATTGGATAGGCTGGGCTTGGATCCGCTGCAGTTGAGAAGAGGAAAAGGGAACTTGATTGAAACATATCAGATTCTGAGCGGTTTTGACAGGGTGGATGTGGAAAGGATGTTTACTCTTATCGGAGAATCTAGAACTTGGGGTCACTGTTTAAAAATAAGGGGTCGCCCATTTAAGACAGAAATGAGAAGAAATTTTTTCTCTCATGTGTCTTTGGAATTCTCTTCCTCAAAAGTGGAAGCAGAATCTTTGAATATTTTTAAGGCAGAGGTAGATAGATTCTTGATAAGCAAGGGGGTCGGCAGGAATGTGGAGTTGAGTTGACATTCAGATTAATCATGATCTTGTTGAATGGCAGAGCAGGCTCGAGGGGCCGAGTGGCCTACTCCTGCTCCTAATTTGTATGTTTGTATGAGTCTGCTTTGCCATTCATGAAGACCATAGCTCATCTGATTGTGGCCTTTACTTCACTTGGCTGCCTGCCCCCGCCATAACCCTTGACTCCCTTGTTGATCAAAAATCTGTCTAATTCAGCCTTGAATATATTCAATGACCGAGCCACTGCTCTCAGGGTAGAGATTAAGATTAATCAAAGATTAAGGATCCTCTGGGAAAAATTCCTCCTCAGCTCCCTCTTAAATGTGGGACCCCTTCTTTCAAAACTGTGGCCCTGAGTCTTGGTCAGTGAGCACAGGGTGGTGGGTGAGAAGAATTTAATGCTGGATAAGATGCAATCAGTAGAGTTTTGGCCTAGTTTACAGGGAGTGGAAGATGGAAGACCGACCCGGAGGACATTGGAATAGTTGAGTCTGGAGATGACAACGATATGGATGAAGGTTTCAGCAGCAGGTGGGCTGAGGCAGGCGATGTTATGGAAATGGAAGTAGGCATCTTTTGGACAGGGGTTGGAAGCTAAGCTCATGGTCAATTAAGATGCCGAGGTTGCGAGATTCATTGAGGTCACTCCATGTGAACATCTCAAAGTGCTTCACCCATGTAATTACCCTTTGAAATGCAATGAACATTATGTAGAGAAATGTAACAGGACTTGAGTAATAACATCCCAGAGAAAACTGTTGTTGTTGAAAGAAGAATATGAGTCAGGGTACCAGGAGAATTCACTGTTGAAATATTGCAATATTTGCCAGCACAGACGGATGGGATTTTGTTGAATGCCGTTGAGTATTGGCTTCGATCAGATGTTTCCAAATGATTTATTTTGCAGGACCCCTTTCAAATTTGGACACATTTTTGAATCTTTAGTCCTAATTTGCAAAAGGCAGCTATCCAGGGGAAAGTGTTGCAATCATGACAGACAGTGCATTTACTGTTAGTTCGATTTTCCCTTGCACATTTAGGTTTTTAAACTTTTTGCATGGCAAGCTGTTGAGAGTGAGTTGATGTTGCAGTGAGGGGAAACTAGTGGTCTGGAACCTGAGTGAACAGGGCAAGCAACTGTGCATCTCCTTAACCAACCAGATTGAAGGATTGTGAAAATAACAATGCAAGGATCGAGAAGGAAATGTGCAATTTCGAGTGGACAAATTCAATGTCACATGCAGAAATAGAATTAAAGAGAAGGAAAGAAAAATTGGATTAAGAGGGAAAAAAGATGCAAGAAAAGTTTAAAAAAAGTTTTAATTTTGAATTTTACTCTTTTAAAATCTCCAACAATATAAACTTGAAGAAATGAGACTCCATACTTGTAATAGTTAATTTTCAGTACCAGGGAGGTTGACTGGCAGTAATTAACACATCACATTGTTAAAAGAGTACTGAGACTTCACGTTCCTTGACTTAACTTTCTGTGGTGAGTTTCGCTCATGCAGCATGTGACACAGCAACTTTGTGCGAACCAATGCATTTCAGTGGTGAACGAGACAGTGAGACACCACACTGGCAAAGTTAATGGTGAAGTGTCGCAACTTGGACAGGAAGTTGTGGATTTTTGTGTTTCACCGCACATCCGCCCTTGTCTGAAGTTGCTGTCCTGTTTGGACAGAAGTAACAGCGATTGGAATGAGCCGCACGGTTATTTTGCCAGCAAATTATGTGACAATATGCTCGTGATTCAGTGGTTATGGAGGTGGTGCATCTGGTGCACCCGACCACTACTCAGTGGGGAGAAAGACTTTTTCTTGTCAACCTTATGCGAGGTTTGTGAATTTTGGATTTGAGTTACAATTTTATTTTTCTCAAAAAGCCAGTCTGCCTCTTTGAAGGAGCTGTCAACTAATATTTAATATTACACTGTGAATCTGAAAATTTGTCACAATTCAACATTTGCCAAAAAAAAAAATTCTCGCCACGAGAATTAATAATGTATGGTACACATCCTGAGCATGCTCTCACATTTATTGAGACTCTCACCTTCGCACACACACGCACTAACTAATATACTTCCAACATGCACAACCTTTGCTATGCAGAAGACTTATGAGTGAAGCCATTCCATTTAGCCTGATTGAAATTGAAGTTAATCTCTGCATTGTTTCCCCCAGACCTGGTAATTATTGATTGCAACTATTACTGCACTGTGAACAGCTGCCTCTGACAGATTACAGACAGACCTACAAGTGCACCTTCCAGCAATAAAACAGAAATAATCCAGATTGCCTGCTTTGAATCATTTCCTTTCGACAGTTCACATCGAAACCTCTGCCTCCCACGCAGTGAGCTCTCTGTAAAGACTGTTCTCAGCCTTGCTTCCTAGTATGGGCAGTGAGCCTTATGTTCCTAGGTTTCTCTTTTCCCATATGAAAACTATACTGAATGCTGAATTGCTCCTGTTGCTAGGCAGCGCAGCTTTAAATAATGTTCATGAGTTCCTGCAAATTCATATCGCTGTTTGTTTTCATTTGGATGTAAGTCTTGTTTTAGGGCAAAGAAATCTCATGTTTTGAAATATCCTTTTGCGTCCATTGCTCCTGACGAGTGGTCACAGGCTGACTTTGTTAGAGTCCTTGTTTGACTAATCTGCTTGTCAGTGCCCCTTGTTGTAAAGTGTGTGTACGTTTATTTGCCGTCGCTTTTCTCTGGTTCTATGGATAGGGGCAAGCCTGGTTGAATAGCTTGTTAGTGCTTGCGGACTAGGTTTGTGTGCTGCAGGAACGTAGAAACAGGAGTAGGTCATGTCACACCTCAAGCTTGTTCTGCCATTCAGTGAGATCATGACTGATCAGTAAGCTAACTCTATATACCCGCCTTTGTCCCATAACCTTCCCTCGCTTTGGTTAACAAAACTCTACAATCTCCGATTTAAAATGGAACAATTGACCTAGATCAACTGCTGTTTGCGAAGGAGAGTTCCAAACCTCTACTGCCCTTCGCGTGTTGAAGTGTTGCTGTACTTTACCCAGGAACAGCCTGCCTTTCAGGACAGGAGTGGAAAAAATCTGTAGAACATTTTTCTTTCAGAACAGGAGTTCAGACCTACAAGTTAGAGTTTGAAACCCTCCAGGTTAAGTGCCTAGTACTCTTGGATAAATTTACTTTGCCAAGGTGTTGGATTAGAGCAAGCAAAATTTTGTTAAAAAACAATAATGGTTATGTAACTCGTATTTCAGATATTTAAGAACTCCAGTTGAGAAGCTGACTGTACTTTATTGGTGACTTTGTAGGTCTCGAATTATAAGGTTAGCCTTCCTCTTGCTGGTGTTCATTGTGTGTCAACTCAAACAAGCAAAATTGACAGTGCAACCACAAAGTGGCACAGAACTCGCACATGCACAAATGCAGCTTCTTCCACTGAAACATCATTGTCAGCGACGTTCAGGCAGCTGCCAGTAATAACGATGGCGCTGCTCAATTTATCACAAAAAACAAATTCAACCCGAACATCCCCTCAGTGGTTGCCATCGCCTCCTCCATACCATCCCCAACAGTCCCCCGCTCCCTCCTGCCATTGTGCTTTTCTTTGCTGCTCCCTCCTGCCCTGCTCACTTCCCGCTGCATTCCCTTAGCCACTCGCTCCAGCTTCGCCGCTCCCCCGCCTCCAACTGCTCTCTACCCGCTCCTCGCTTCCTCTCTCCCCCCCCCCCCCCCTCACCCGTCTCTCCAGCCACTTGCTCCCCGCTCCTCCCCCCCCACTCCCAGCCTCCAGCCGCTTGCTCCAGGCCGTGCCGCTTCCCTCCTCAGCCACTCGCTTCCACGTTCGATCGTTCTCTGCCGCGCTGTCCGAAAAAGCAAGGTGGGCTGCGAGCAGTGACGGGGCAACGTGGCTGAGTGGAGGGAAACGGCGTGGCCAGAGTGGGAGGAAGCAGGGAGTGAGCAGCCGGAGGCTGGGGGGGGGGAAACAGCTGGAGAGTGGGGTGGGGAAGCGAGGAGAGGGGAACGATTGGCCAAGGGAGAGGGGAGGGCAGTGGTAAAGTCTGGAGCAAGCGGCTGAGGGGGGGATGCGGCGGCCGAGGTGGGGGGGGGGAAGCGGCCAGTGCAGAGGCGGGGGGTGGGGAGAAAACTTCGAGGCCGGGAGCGAGTGGCTGAGAGGGGAGAAGCGGGCGGGGGGAGTGAGTGGCCGAGGGAAGGCAGTGGCGTGGCGGGGAACGAGCATTCGAGAGGGGGGATGTGGCGATTGAAGCAGGGCTGGTGGGAATGAGCGGAGTACAGGTGAATGGAGAAGGCTATTGAGGGGTGAGGACTTCATTGCGTGGTAACATCATGTGTGCATTCATACTGGCAACATGGCAAATGTTGGCACACTCTGATGACGCCTGCGGTCACTCTACACATGCTCCGCATTGTCAGGAGTCACTTTGAAGTTAAAAAGGTTAATTCCTCATATCCCTCAGTCTGCTAGAAATGTTGCAAGCACTGACTCATGTTTGTGAATCATCAGACTGAGTACATCCAAGGTGGTGGGGCGTTTTAACTGTGCTGAATTTTCAATTAAAAGAAACAAAAACTTGCATTCATATAGTGTCTTTCAAGACTTCTGGATATCCCAAAGCGCTTTACTGCCAATTAAGTACTTTTGAAGTGTCGACAGTATTGTCATGTAGAAATTGTGGCAGCCGATTTGCACACATCGAACCCCTCAACAGCAAGGCAATAAATCAGATAACCTATTTTTTGTGATGTTATTTGAGAGATAAATATTGGCCAGGACATGGGGGAGAACTCCCCCTCTCTTGTTCAAAAGGTGCTATGGGATCTTTTACATCCACCGAAGAAGGCAGGCAAGGCTTCGCTTTCACATCTGACCCGCAAAACTGCACTTCCGACAATGCAGCACTTCCTCAGTGCTGGAGTGTTCATCTCGGTTTTGTGTTCAAGTCTTTGGAGTTTGACTTGAATCCACAGTCTTCATAGGTGAGATTGCTACCCACTGAGGGGAAATAACTCTCAAGATCAGAGCTCGCATAATATTTTAATTGGTCAACTGAATATCTGTGTCCGCAATATCCGACGTTTGTTTCCACTGAAATCATCAAATTTTGTGAGTCTGGAAACAAAGAATAAACTTGCACTTACATAGCACCCTTCATATTTGCTGGTAGCCCCACAGGGTTTTGCAGAGTATTATCACCGTTGCTTTGTAGGTCAGCCAGTTCACACACAGCAAGGACCCACAGATGTTAATCTATTTTAGTGATGTTGATTGAGGGAGGACTCCCTTGCTGTTCTTCAAACAGTTATGGGATCTTGTATGTCCATTTGATAGAGCAGTCGGGGCCTCCGTATAACCTCTCATCTGAAATAGGGCACCTCTGACCAAGCAGCACACTATCAGTGCCGCACCGACCGAGGGATACGTGCTCAAGTGTTGGAGCGGGGTTTGAACCCACAACCATCTGCCTTAAAGTTGAGAGTGCTACCTCAGAAACAAAGCATATACATTCCTTTTAAGTTGAGAATACAGAACTTAATGTGCTATCTGCTGTGAAACCTTCCTTGTGAGAAATATTTACAGAAAAAAGATTAATGGTGCAAGTGTGGACAATGAGTTGATTAAGTGATTTTGGACCCTATTGTCTTTCAGTTAAAGGGGAAAACCAGGGCAGTTCTCGGCCCAGTCCAGTGCCAAGTAATTCAGAGACTCTGTACATATGAGATACAGTGCATTAATGCTGGACATGCCTTTCCCGAAGGGCTGTGAAGATGATCTATTCCGTCCAGTTGCCTGGTGGCGGCTTTCATGATTTTAAAATATCAACTGAAATTGATTGCTGTCTCATTGCAATCACTTTCCATTTCTTCCTCCAGAAAGAAAACATTATATGGACGATTGTCTCATTGGGGACAATTGCCATGAAGAGTAAGTGATGAAGAAAATTGATTGGAGCAAGCCTGTGAGGTCGAATTCACGATCAGTGCAATATTGAGTGAAAGAAAAACTGGCAGTTGTATTATAGATTGATGTGCACAGCAAGATCCCACAAGAAGCAATGGGATGAACAAACAAGTTATGGTTTTCTTTTTGTGATGTTGGTTCAGGGATAAATATTGAACAGGATGGCCTTGGGATAGAAGCACTTCTCCATCAAATGAAAAGTTTCTGCATTACATCTTGTACAGCTTTCCAATTAACAGGATAACAGTGTTCTAAATTTTACTGTGGTGAGCTGAGGTTGTGACATCATTCCTTGTCTTGAAGCTGTTTGGAGATATCTGTCACTTTTGGAGGGATAAGAGCAGATATTGTTTTGATGTTACTGCTTGATCGGAAAATGCCTGTTTATACGACGAGCCCATCACGTGTTTGAAACTTCCATCTTTGCAAACTTGCAGATTAGTATCTGATTTATGCATTGAGTTCTCTTGCATAACGATGTCCTGAGCAGCCAAGAGACTGCCGCTCATACCTTAATTATGTCCACATTCAAGTAAAATAACGTTTTGAACTCCAATTAAAATACTGGAAATGTGAAAGCACAACAGAAAACGCTGGAAGCAATCAGTGGGTTCGGCAGCTTCTGTGGAGTAAACATGGGGCAGTTGCCTCTTCCCTCCACAGATGCTGCCTGACCTGCTGAGAATTTCTAGCATTTTCTATTTTTATCTGAGATTAGATGTACCCCACATGAGTGTTGGTCAGGCAGTATTATTATCCTGTGACATTTTTTTATTCTTTCATGGGATGTGAGTATTGCTGGCAAGACAGTGTTTGTTGCCTTTCGATTCCACATTTTTTTTGAATTGATTTCACTTAAATTCCACCAGCTGTCCTGGGGGCATTAGCCTGGGCCTCTAGGTTACTAGTCCAGTGACATTACCACTCTTCCACTGTCTCCCCTTGTGCTTTGGGTGTGGAGCCCCAGTGGTCGGAATGGATTGGGGAAATGACCCTCTTGTTGCCACTTAATCCTATCCTTATCATATGCTTCAATGACATTCCACAATTCAGTTAGCCTTTGAGTTAAAACATTGTGTATAACTTCTCACCTTAGTTGCAGCTTGCTAGTTTTAACATTTGTGATGCCCTGGTCTTGGAACCTGACAAAATTTGGCTACATTAAGATCTGTCAGCCTCTTTCAAAATGTGGAAGATTTCAATGAGGTAAATTCAAAAGTCTTGTTGTGCTTCCAAAGCAAACAAACACAACTCCTGTAACCTTTCCTCATGAAAATCTGTGGCTTCAAGACCAGGTCAGAGGCTGGGAATTCTGCAGCAAGGAATTCATCTCCTGACTCCCCAAAGCCTGTCCATCTACAAGGTGCAACTCAGGACGATGACGGAATACTCACCACGAGCCTGGATGAGCTCCACCAACTCTCATCCAGGAGAAAGCAGTACGCTTGATTGGTGCCCCATTCACCACCTTAAACATTCACTCTCTCCACCACCGACAGTGGCAGCAGTGTGCACCATCTGCAAGATGCACTGCAGCAACTCGCCAACTCTCCTTAGACAGCACCTTACAAACCCGTGACCTCTACCACCTAGACGGACAAGGGCAGCAGATGCATGGCGACACCACCAGCTGCAAGTTCCCCTCCAAGCCACACACCATCCTGATTTGGAATTATATTGTCATTTGTTCACTGTCACTGGGTCAAAATCTAGGAACACTCTCCTGAACAGCACAGTTAGTGTACCTACATCACATGGACTGCAGCAGTTCAAGAAGACGGCTCACCATCACCTTCTAAGGGGAGTTAGGGATGGGCAACAACTGGGCAACAAATTCCTGAATTTGGGAATGAGATGTGTTGCTCACATCCATTCTCCCTCACGGGCAGTAATACACAACAATATTTGAGTGTGAAACAGCCCTTTAAAAAAACAGCAATGCAGATATTTGGAATGATGTAATTTCAGTTTAGTTCTGCAATTCTATTTGTCTTGAGATATTACTTGCGGCGCCCATTTATGTTTCATCACAATGAAGGTAAAGCGTCCGTCATCAGGATGTTGAATGTCAAGCCAGCCTGTTGGATTAGAGCAGCAGTTTAGGTCAGGAAAAGTGAGGTGGCCTGAAGAAGATTCAAAATGATGTAGCACGTAGTGATATCACGGGAAGTAGAGTTCAAGATCACTTCTAAGTGGTACAGGGCTTCTATCTGCTGGTGACAGCAAGGTTGCAAGGGAAGTTTTATTTCCTTTCTTTCTGCATTGAGCAATTTGACATAAATAGATTGTCACTGACATTATTTTGAGATGAACAATGTAGCTATGTGGGATGATGTGGAGCTGTGTGGTATCAGCTGACAAAACAGATTCCTTTGTTTTACCATTTTGTGGAGACATTATCTCTGATTAAAATTATGGATGAAGGAATTTCATATGTTTTTGTGGTTGAATGCAAATTTTACCGAGTGTAATTTCATCTCAATGCGCTCTCAGAATAAAGTAGTCAGGCTACAATTGCAGACCGGCAAAGGATCATTCATTATTTTGGGACTTGTTCAGAAGGAAAGACATGTTAACACATCAGGTGGATAGAGATTGGATGGAATTGAATACAGAGAAAAGGATGAACAAGTCATGATAAAATATACTCAATGATAAAGCTTTAAAAGGACTGGAGGAGCAGGGGTTTAGGGCCAAGATGCACAAATCTTTAGAAGTGGGAGAACATTCACAAGGTTGAACAGTGCCAAAAGGATATTGGAACTATTGAGACGATACAGAAGAGAGCAACCAGATGGATGGAGAAGATGGAAGATTAGATGATGAGGAACAATTACAGATGTTGGGAAGAATCTTACTGGAAAGGACAAGGTTGAGAGGTGATACGATTGCTGTTTTTAGTGTACTAAAAAGTCCAGATTAATGTAGAATCTAACCAGCAGGTTAGATAAGGGGGAGCCAGCCGATGCAATATCATTGGATTTTCAGAAGGCATTTGATAAGGTGCCACACAATAAGCTGTTAAACAAGAATAGGGTTCATGGGATTGGGGTAATTTATGAGTATGGATTGAGGATTGGTTGACGGACAGAAAGCAGAGAATATGAAGAAATGAGTCATTTCCAGGATGGTACTGTGTAACAGTGCTGCAAGGATCAGTGCTTGAGCTGCAACATATCAATGAATTAGATTTTTAATTTCAAACCATCTGCCAGACTTCCTCGAGGTTTACACAGTGGGGACAGAGTATGGGCGACCAATGAGCTGCTCAGTAAAAGCTTTTATGGAGGCTGTGTGTCTCCATTTTAACAGGTTTTTTATTTGGGGCTGGTTTCCCAACCTTGGGAAATGCATCAGGTAAAAAGAGGCGAAAAGAGCTGGATCTATAAGGTAAGGGAAGAACCTTTACAGCACTGCTTGTGGGCCAGGAGGAGCACATTTCCCTCTAACCCAGCTTACCTTCTTGCAGCTCCAGGATTGCTGATTCTAATCCCGCCAGCCACAGTCTCCCCCTCCCCCAAACACGATCTGCAACCCCAACCACTTACTCTCCCACTTCCCTCAATCTCTCCCTCCCTCCCTACCTGATCTCTGATTTTCATCTGTGGCCTTGTGTTACATGCTTTCGTGACCGACAGTCAGCTTCTCTGTTGGGCGTGAAAGCCACATTTTATATATTCAGGACGTTAGGGAGGCTGGTACTTCCAGGTTTCCTGTTCAGAATTCCAACCCCTCCTTACTACAAACGGGCCTCCCCATAAAAATCAGGCTTTAAGGTTCCGTTTGGGGAAAGGTTTCCTCATTTTGACAAGTGCAAGTGGAATTAAATGGCATGGTCGTGCATCTTGGGTTGCAACTGTTACTGTAGGTGGGTTCATCTCTCAAATACCTCTTTGGGCCAGCAACGGCATTTCCTCCTGAAATTCATATCTTCCCAGCCAGAAAAATCCCCTGAAACCCTGAAAATGCAAATTGCAGACAAGTCAGAAGCTCAAATCCCACTGTGACCGATTGAGAAATTGAATTCAATAAATCTGGTCATTTGTGAGGTGGCACCAGGCAAAAATAACCTTGGAAACTTTCAGATTGTCATAAAACCCCAACTGGTGCTCTGTGCCAATTGCCCTGCCTATCAGGTCAGTCCCGCACTCAGATGGTCGACTCTGAATGCCTCAGGGACATCAGTAGTGAGGAGATGTTGGAAAAGATAGGACTGTTTGCCTTGGAACAGAAAAGGTTGAGAGGTGACCAGATAGATGTTTTCAAGACGATGAGAGGTTTTGGTAGAGTAGGTAGAGAAAAGCTGTTTCCTCGTGAGAGGGTCAATAACCAGATGTCAAAGATTCAAAATCATTGGCAAAAGATCTGGAGGGGAGATGAGAAATTTTTTGACTCAACGTTGTTGGGATTTAGAATGGTCTACCTAAAAAATTGATGGAAGCTGCTTCCATTAATAATTTGAAAAGGGATTTAGACAGGTACACAAGGATGAGGAACTTACAGGGTTGCAGGGAAGTGAGACTAAGTACGACTGATCTTTTGAACACTCAGCACAGACTCGATGGGCTAAATGGCCTCCTTCTGTGCTGTAAGTTTCTGTGGTTCTATAATTTAACTTGAAGTGACTGCTTTCAGATAGTTATTGGAAGGATGCATGCCCATTGTAATAATTCCATTCCGAAGGTGAAATGGCAGCAAACAAATTGAAGGATCGCTCGGAACTGCACTCAGTTCTGAGTCTTGAACGAGCTGAGAGGAATTATCGATCCCTTGTTAACAAAAGAAAGACCAGCACAATAAGGATGACTAAAACATCTGCCATCAATTTTTGTTAGTGCTTATCTAACCTGAAAATTAGATCTGCAGGATTGGAGATGATGTTTGTCTTATTTTTCTCTCCCTGATAAATTAATCACATGGTGGTTTATCCATATTAAATTAGATTTTTAAAATGTTTTTATGTAAAGAAAGTCTCTGGCAGCGAGAGAAACACTGAATGCTTGTTACATTTGTAGTCTGTGTATGCGAGTGGTGGTGGGGGATGGGGAGTGGATTTATGGTTAGGGAATTCCAGAGGGTGTTTTTGTTTGTACCTCCAGGTTTCTCACTTGCCAGCTAGTCTGATTGGCATGGTTGGCTGGCTGCTAGGTGGGAAATCCTTTGGCGTGAGGCTACAGCTGCAGAGCAAGGAGGTCTCGTGGTGGGGGTGTTTGGCAGGGGGTTCGGGGGAAGGTGGCAGAGATCGCGGGAGGTGATGGCGGGGACGTCAGAGAGATCACAGTGAGGCAGCGCTTGTTGTCGGTCAGATCGTGGGCAACAGTGGGTATTTACAGGGTCAGCTTGTTGGGTCTGGAGGAAACACTCATGTTGCTCCTTGTCCATGAGCCGCTGTGCTGTTAAGGCACTTGCCTTATGGATCTGGCCCTTCCATCCTCCTCCTACAAGCCAGTTTCCCGTGGCACAGGAAACCCAACCGACATGATTCCAAAGTAGAAATTTTGTTAAAATGGCGGCATGCACTCTCCTTAAAAAGGTTTTACCTACTGGAGAGTAGGTTGGCCGGTCACACCTCATCCCAGCTCTATTAAAACCGGAAGCGGAGGTTTGTTGGTTTGGACTTGACATTGTAACTTCTCTGCAAACCAATGTCACCCGTTTTGGTGCTTAAAATTCCTCAATTTTTACAAACTTCCTGAGTAATGAAGATTCTCCTGAATTCCCTGTTGGATTTATTCGTGGCTATTGTATATTGGTCTCAACTGCAAGTGGAGATATCTTCTTCATAAACTGATAACTTTTGCTCTTGGCAAATTTTTCACCACACTGTTGATTATATACCCGTTAGCCTTGCTCACTAATGGAACTTGAAAAAGTAGGATACTTCACACTCAGTTCCAGAATGCCATGCAATTCAGTGCTCGAATGGATGGTGCTGACTTAAAAACAGTGGGAAGATTATCAGTGATGAAGATTAGTCAATTCTGAAATGACTCTGCCAATCGCAACCAAAGCTCCTCCGCCTTGGAATAGAAGGGTTTGTCCCTGCGGCAGCAGAATGTGTAATCTGCATTGTGCAGACAGAAATTCTCCAGGTGTTGCTTTCCATTTGAATCGTTTTGAAGATTCTTTAACAGACCAGCCAAAAGAAAAATGCAGAGATTATGACAGGTGAGCAAGAAAGGAAGAGCTTGGATTTGTATTGCGCCTTTTATGGTTGATTTCCAACCAATAATGTACCTTTTGAAGTAGACCACTGTTGTAACGTGGGGAAACATGCAAGCCAATTTTGTGCACAGCAAGATCCAACAAACTGCCATCAGACAATGATCACATAATCTGTTTTGGTAGTGTGAATTGAGGGATAAATATTGGCCAGGACACCAGGGAGAACTTCTTCATTCTTCTTCGAAATAGTGCAGTGGGATCTTTTATGTACGCCTGAGAGAGGAGATGGGGCCTTCTTTTTACATCTGAACTGAAAGATGCCACCTCCTGTAGTGCAGCACTCCCTCAGTATTGCACTGGGAGCGTCAGGCAAGATTAAGTGCTCAAGTCGCTGGAATCAATTCTGTTGATCAGCTGACCTTCGCCTGAGATCTGCAGAAGTCACCTCCACACTGGCAATTCATTTACCAAGTAACTCAGGTTGAATTTATAGGCCTTATTTCAGTTCTGAGTAGTGTAGTGTGTGCAGTGGCTTTCACACTGAATCACAGTGCATTCGTGCCATTTAAATCCCTAACATTGGAAGAATGCATCACTTAGCCTTTTCACTTCAGTTTTACATGCATTCCTTTCATTCATAAGTATTGTCTATATCGATATTGAATGATTTATGAAATTGAAATTAGCACTAGCCTGAGGGGGGGAAAAGTGTGTGAAATAAGATTTTGAAGCCTGACTCGACAACTTCAACGTGCTTTGAGTTATTTAAGAGGAAGCCTTACTGCCGCTGATTCTGTGACTATGCTTATAAGTGGGATTGCTTAGGACCAGTACTGAGCACTCTTGCATTTTCAATTTAAGCAAGATTTGCATTTCTATGACACCTTTCGCGACCTTAGGACAGTTCAAACTGCTTTGCAGCCAATGAAGCACCTTTGAAGTACAGTGACTGTTGCAATGTACGAAACGCACAGCCAATTTGCACACAGCAAGTTCCCACAAACAGCAGCAACCAGATAATCTGCAGTTTAGTGAAATTAATTGAGGAATATCTCCCCTGCTGTTCATTGAAATTGTCCCGTGAGATCGTTTATGTCCACCCGAGAGAGCAGTTGTGACCTCCAAAATTTCCTCCGAAAGATAGCACCTCTGACTCTGCAGCAATCGTTCAGTACTGTGATGTTAGCCTAGATTTCTATGCTGACAAGTCCTGGAGTGGGACTTGAATCTGCAACTTTCTTACTCAGTGGTGACAGTGCAACCTTTTGAACCATGGCTGACACACTGACTGCATTACTCAATCTATGCGGTTCAATGAGGTGCTTACTGTGTTCCACAGGACCTGAAAAAGATCATCTGGACCATCACATGGTTCCCTGTTCAACAATAAAGAGTGAATAAATAGTGACTATGATATAAACTCTTGTAAACCCTCAAAGTTCCTCCTGTGACAACATCAGTGAGTTTCAATGCGCTTTTTGACTGTTGAGCACATCATAGCCAAGTCACAACTTTTTGAGTCACAGGCAAGAGTGCTATTAAATGAGCCACACTGACACCATACGTTGAAAATATGACACTCAACTTTATGTTCTGTCAGCAACAAAAACAACATGGATTTATGTAGCACTTTTAATGTAGTAAAACATCCCAAGGTGCTTCACTGTAGTAAAACGTCCCAAGGTGCTTCACAGAACCGTTATCGAACAAAATTTGACACTGTGACACATGAGGAGATATTCGGACAGATGGCCAAAAGCTTAAGTTGTAAAGTCTCAAAGGAGGAAAGCGAGGTTACGAGATGGAGAGGTTTAGGGCCAAGGCAGCTGAAGACACGGCTACCAATTTGTAACAATTAAAATTGGGGATATGCAAGAGGCCAGTATGGGAGGAGTGCAGAGATCTCGGAGGGTTGTGGGGCTGGTGGTGGTTGCATCAATAGGGAGTGATGAGACCATGGAGGGATTTGTAAACAAAGATGAGAAAAGCATTTCATTTATTAATCTCTGCTTACCCAATAGTCACACTCTTCCAACCGGGGTCAGTGGAAGAGGTTGGAATCCTGCCTGATTTGCATATACCCCACATTGTGTAATATAATCTGGATCAGGACCTCACAGTACTGATGATGTACCTATGAATGAATCGCCTTTCACAACAATTCTACTCAACTCCTGTTCCAAAATCCCTATTTTTAAACGATATTGAGAATCATCAATGCAAACTTGCTGTTACTGAGATGTAATATGAATCACTACTATTCTTGTCAGCGTTGTGGTATCTTAATGTGACGGCCTTGTCTTTCACTTAGGCTTTAAAAAAAAAACTTCGAGCAACAATGTAATCACAGCTAGTTTGCAGTGAATGTTTATCCGTGGAACTGCACTGTTGTGATGTACACTGGGTGCAAGGTAGGATGGGAGTTTTAGCTTACGATTATAACAATGTCATTTGGGCCATTAGCTTTGATGGCTGAATATAATTTTATGGGTCTGTGGAAAGTCTCTGTTGTATGATATATGTTGAATTAGGACTGGTGCTGAAAGTCAATTCAGACAGACCAGTAAGCAAGGCTGCATCCCTAGATAAGTGCAAGAGGCAGAAAATAGGATCGTAGAGAAATGTGTTGAGCCTGACATGATACATCACTGTGTTATGTTCCTCCATGAAAAATGCATTCTGATGCTGAACTCAAGCTCTGTTCTGAGTATCTTGGAGTTCTATGCGTAATCAGTGAATTGAATACTAAGTAGGGGCTGCAGAGCAGAGGTATTGAGCATCCTGTGTTTCAGTGTATGACAGGGGTCCTCTTGTGGAAAAGAATGCTGTCCCTTTCATTTCAATGAATTCGGGACGCATGTCCAAAATGTGTGCAGCCTGATCTGCCGAAACATGATTTATGTCAGAAAAAAATAAATGTGACAAAATGTGACTGAAAATTCGCATCTTTGTGTACCAGTTTCTCCATGGCCTTGCCCCTCCCTATCTCTCCAACCACCTCCAGCCCCACAACCCTCCAATAATGGCCTTTTGCACATCCCGAATTTTAATTGTTCCACCATTGGTGGCCGTGTCTTCAGCTGCCTTGGCCCTAAGGTCTGGAATTCCCTCCCAAAATCTCTCTGCCTCTCTACCTTGCTTTCCTCCTTTAAGACACTTCTTAAAACCTGCGTCTTTGAATAAGCTCTTGGTCATCTTTCCGAATATCTCCTTTTGTGTCACGGTGTCAAATTTTGTTCGATAATGCTCCTGTGAAGTGCCTTGGGAGTTTTACTGCATTAAAGATGCAAAATGAATGCAAGTTGTTGTTGTCGAGAGAATGTAATGTTGAGTTTCATATTTTGAGCTTATGGTGTCAGTGTGGCTCGGTTAGTCGCAGTCTTGCCTGTGACTCAAAAAGCTATTATTTCAAACCTCAAGTGGATTATAATAGTTAATCTGGCTCCTGAGCTTGAGTTGACACTTGAGTTGATGAGGCTTGCGGGGAGGGTTTGTGGTTTGCACTGTCAGAGCTGCCATCTTTTGGTTGAAACATGAAAGCAAGTCTTGCCTGTTCTGGCACCTCTTTAAACAGAAGAAGCAAGTGCTCCTGGGCTATTGGCCAACATTGCTTTCATCATCTAAAGCCATCAATAAACAGGTGAACCAGTCATTTGTTCCATTGCTTTGTGTGGAATGTTGCCCTGTGCAAAATGGCTGCTGATTTCGGCCAACAAAGCAACAGTCACTGCATTCCAAAGCAAACCGTGGGACGTGAAACGCTTAGAAACCTTTCTAAAAGATTCAAGAAGCTGCCAAATAAATTCTGGCCTCTTCTTTCTAGTTTTGAAAATTACCCATTTATTAATAGCCTTTGTTAACAGCTTTCTGCTGTTAAACCAGTGTGTTTCAATGGATTAGCCACTTAGCTAAAAGAGAACTGAAGAAGAGAACCTGATAATGTTGTGTTACAAATATTGTTGAGTGCAATTTCAGACCCCCAAAATTGAAATCTCATGACTTTCAGGAAATGAGATTGGGACAATATGAATTGATGCAATCTTCCTGAGGTCAATATATTTTAGGGCAACCCCTCCTTGGCCCCCTTTCAGCCTGACACTCGACTCACCTTTTGTACTATATTTTCTCATTCCTTTTCTGCATTCTCAGGGAACTTGATATTTTAACGCATGTGGGGGCAGCGTGAGAGGGGTATTTATCAGGCTTGCACTGAGAAGCAGCCTCCTGCTTCACTCAGTCCTGGCTGGAGTGGCTATTTGCCAAGAAATACCAAGCTGTCTGTAAGCAATGCCTTTGAGAACATTGACCAAGTGACTGTGAAGGATGAGGATGGACGTGTGGGACAGGAAACAAAGGGACTATCTACAACAGAACAAGAACTACTCGAGCTCAAACTTCTGCAATGGGAATGAGGGATGTTAAGACAGTTACGTTTATCCCCAGGCATGCTCGAGTTGATTTGGTGAGATGAACATATCCTGACGTATTTGGTAAATGGTGCTCCATCATACTCTTGATATTAAGAGTTTCCCGATCAGATTTGCTATATATTTTGGAATTCGGGCTGGGACTAGGGTATTTGGTTGCTGGCTGTGTCTATATCCAAGTGAATTGAATTCACGATAACTGAGACACTTGTGGCTCATTTGGTAGCATTCATGCTCTCAGTCAGAAGGTTATGGGTTTAAGTTCCACGTCAGAACTTGAACATAAAAATCGAGGCTGACATATCCTTTGCAGGACTGAAGGAGTGCTGCACTGTGGGAAGTGCTGTCATTTGGATGAGATGTTAAACCAAGGCCATGTCTGCTCTCTCTGTTTAATGTAAAAGATTCCATGGTACTTTTTCAAAGATGTGCTCCCTATTGCAATACTTATTGTTTATCCATTAATCAACATCACTTGTTTAAAAAAAAAAGCAGATTATCTAGTCAT
The DNA here is from genome assembly GCF_036365525.1 of Heterodontus francisci. Lineage (NCBI taxonomy): Eukaryota > Metazoa > Chordata > Chondrichthyes > Heterodontiformes > Heterodontidae > Heterodontus > Heterodontus francisci. The sequence goes on from NC_090417.1 coordinate 10,400,049, forward strand.
TTTTAGACTGCTGTTTGTGGGAGCTTGCTGTGCCCAATTTGGCTGTTGAATTTCCTGCACTTCAAAAGTTCTTTTTTGGCTGTAAAGCACTTGGGGATGAGGTTATGAAACATGTTGTAAGTTCTATTTATTTTTATTTTATTTAGAGATACAGCACTGAAACAGGCCCTTCGGCCCACCGAGTCTGTACCGACCATCAACCACCCATTGATACTAATCCTATTACCCTCTCACATCCCCACCTTCCCTCAATTCCCCTACCTATATTTGGGGCAATTTATAATGGCCAATTTACCTATCAACCTGCAAGTCTTTGGCTGTGGGAGGAAACTGGAGCACCCAGTGAAAACCCACGCGGTCACAGGGAGAACTTGCAAACTCCGCATAGGCAGTACCCGGAATTGAACCCGGGTCGCTGGAGCTGTGAGGCTGCGGTGCTAACTACTGCGCCACTGTGCCGCCCCAAGTGATGCTCCTGTTCTTCAGCATTCAGTGTAGCCACGTTTTGACAATGGCAGGAGGGCCAGAAAAGTGGCAGTAATGGCCTTGGGCTTCCTCATTGGAGGAAGAGGGCCTTGAAAGCAGTCTTCCCTCCTGATCTTCCTCTGAAGACGATGGTCCCTGCCAAAGTCTATACTGCCAAGTTGATATTCCTATCCAGATACTTCTGCCCCTTTAAGTTCCGACCACCTCATGTGCTACAGAGACGGTTGGAGGGATATGCAGAAGTCCTGGCTTGCTCGAACACCACTGTTGGGAGGACAATCCAGGCCCATATATTTAAGAGATTAACTGTGCAGTATTAACTGATGTTAATGGGAATGCATATTAGTGGGTTGCACAAAATATATATTAAAAAGGATCAAGTGAAAATAAAAGCCATAGTACCACAAAGTCTACCATTCAGCTCATTGGGTCTGTGCTGGCATTTTTTCAGAGTAATAAGAAGTGTAATGTTATATGGGAGATATGCCATATCGTCACACTCTTCCCTTTCTGAACAGTGTGACAAAGTGTAGGATTTACAGGCTCATTCCATGGCCTAAACCATCTTTATGCGAAACAATCAGGTGGTTAGTATGAGACGGCAGAAGGGTTTTTTCGGTTCCCACACCTCCCGCTGGGTGTCAACCAGAATGCAGAGCTGGAGCTCTGGTCTTCTTTTGCCGGAATGATCTGGAGTGGAATTTGAACCCTGCACCTTCTGATGCAGGATCCTACTACTGAGCCAGTGGCTCACTCTCGGAGACATGTTGATGAGAATGAACAACATTGCACCGTGTTTAATCCCCCTCATTTCTATCTTGGCCATTGGAGGCTACTTCCAGTGAAACCTTCACTCTGGCTTTGCCCTGGTTCTGATGAAGACGTCCATCTGAAACCTTAATTTGTTTTTTCTGAGGCTGTACATTGTCATGCTGGGCCCCCACCTGCCAAGAATGAGGCACATTAATTTTGTCATGAACATTGATTTTAAACTGTTACTGGAGTGAAGAAAGGACTTGTTAAACAGATCATCCTTGGCTGAAAAGACATTTGCATATTAACAGACAGTGCTTAGAAAGGACAAAGGACCATTCCCTGACACATTCAACCCACAATGGACTTTTGATCACCAGATATTGAAGGTGGGGGAGCTCGCATTCCAGGTTGACTGCTTAGATGGCCGAATACTGAAATGGACATGGTCAAACCAACTAGTCACCTGACTAACCTGCTGGGCAACCTGAGTTTTTTGAATTTGTACAAACAGTTTGGGCAGAAAGCAGAATGCTCCTAGACTGAGAAGATCTCTCCTGGCTGGCTCGCCACAGACTCTCCTGTCTGCCTGCTCCCATCTCTTGCTCACAAGCCTCTGAATCCACTGAAGTCACATGAACCCCAAGAGAGAAAAGTCTCCTACAGCGAACAAGGTTTAAGAAGAATACTGGGCCCCAACGAAAAGCAAGATATACCCATAATCAAGGACTCTACAGTGAGCTCGAAGACCCGTCATAAAAACTCTTCAGATATTGCCTCAAACTTTTCCACTTTATTTTTCTTCTCTTTTCTGTCTCTATTTGCATGTATGTATCGCGTATGCATGCTAGCATGGGCGCGTCGTGTATCCGTAGGCGTTAACCGAATTAGAGTTTCAGTTTAATAAACTTCAGCTTTTCTTCTTGAAAACCTAAGAAAGTCTGTTTGTGCTGGTTTGTGCCTTATAATTGGAAAGCGGTGAACAAGGATTCACCAAGGGGGAGCTAAAAACACGGTGTGTTTAAAATTAAAGGCTGTTACAGTAAGACCAGGTGAAGGCTGAGAGAGACCCCGAGACACCTTTCTCACCTGGTTATCACAACATACAGAATTACATTATTTTCATTTTTTAAAAATTCCTTTGACATTGATGTTCAGTCAGCTCTCAGTACAACCTTTTATCCAGCCAACTGATAGCATCTTCACTCAGTTATGACGGAAACGCAGTATGATTTTGTGTAAAACTTAAATTAGCTCCAGATAAAAGCCATCTGCATGCCATCACTCCTTACAATCTGAGATTTGTATATATTCTCCCATAAGTATCTATTTCTGCTTCAGAAGTCTTGCTAACTTTCTTTCATGTCGTGTGGATGTAGTTTGGAGAGACTACGGGCCCGATTTTAACTCAAAGTGAATGGGTTTTGAGTGAGTTAAAATATCATCCTGAATATTTGAATAGACTCAGAAACTCTTTAACCCAATCTGCTCTGGTGACTCAGCTGCTTGTGGGCTTCATTCAGAGTTCACTGCTGAGTGATCAGGAATTGGGATTATCAGACAGTTTTCCTCTCCCTAACACAAGTTTGCTGAGGCTAAATGCAATGTTTTGGCTGCGTTCCAGCTGAGATCAGCTGGCTGGCACAGGCACAATGGACTCAATGGCTGCCTTCTGTGGTTGGCTCTTAACTGCCCTCTGAAATGGCCTTGCAAGCCACTCAGTTGTCTCAAGGACATTTCGGGATGGGCAATAAATGCTGGCCTTGCCAGGCATGCCCACATCCTGTGAATGAATGAACAAAATGGCTGCACTCCAAAAGCATAACGAACTGATGCATAAATGCAGGCCCTTTCTCTTTTCAATGGATTACTGACTGTTAAAATAGTGCTCCTGGAAGAGCAAATTCTGGGCCCATGCAAAGCAGAACTAGAAAGAAAAGTGTGAAGAGCAACAGCATTAATGTGGGATGTGACAAGAACGTAAAACGGAAGGAGAAGAAAGCACAAGCGAGGAAGACCCGAATGCCTTGACTAAATAAGGACATGAAAATGCATCTAACAAGAAAGCAGAAGCCAAAATGAATGAGACTCAGGGTTGTACTTAGGTCAGCTGAAGATCACTCAAAGAATTTTGAGAAGAGATAGGAGGACAAGAGAAAGTGTAATTTTGAATAGCAGTCCAAAGAACCCAGTTTTTAAAAGCTGTTTGCTGATCTGTCAGTAATTTGGTAAAGCTTCTGAATAAAATCCTGTTCTAATATTAGCACATGCATTTATACAACACCTTAACATGTCAAAGCATCTAAAAATGCTTGACACAATGAATTACTTTGGAGACATTAAAATCATAGAACGCACAATGCATTGTCTTATTGTTAAGGAATGGCTGTATGTAACTGGGTCTGAACTTTGCAGTATCACAAAGTAGATACAGCACGGAAATAGGCCATTTGACCCACCAGATCCATGCCTGTGTTTGTGCTCCACACGCACCTCCTCCCATCCCTCTTAATCTAACCTCAATATATCCTTCTATTCCTTTCTTGCCCATGTGTTTATCTAGCTTCCCCTGGAATGCATCTATGCTGTTAGGTCTATTCATGACTTATATTTATGGCCCCAAGTTCTGTCCTCGGCCACAAGAGGAAATATTTCTACGTCCAAGCTATCAAACCCTTTCATAATCTTCAAGTCCTCTATCAGGCCACCCCTGAGTCTTCTCTTTTGTAAAGAAAAGTGCCTCAGTTAAAGATCATGGGTCAGATTGTAACTAGGCACATGCTGAGGCCAATCAGAGGGAAATGTGGTCATGTAAATTGAAAGGCAATTTTTATCCAGCCAACAGGAAATGTCTGGCTAGCTATTTTGCTCTCTTGTGTGAGAGCACCATTCTGTTTCTGCTTTGGTCGTGTCAGCATCACAGACTAACATCTATATTACACCAACATTGTGAATGTGGTTCGCGCTAGCTAAACCAGACATGACCCGCTGATATGGCAGTCATGACAATGAAAAATTTATAAATGGGGATGATGTAGAGATGGGTCTTGAAAATTTCAAGTCATGGGGCTGTGACTATTTCCTTTGGCTGCTTGTTCCTCAGTGGGTTGTTCTTGGAAAGAAAGATTGTTGATACACTTGTCTTGGAAACAAACGGTCTTTGTAGTTTACGTGGATGGCTACCTGATGTTTTCTCATTGCCAGAGGGCACTAGGTACTTGTGTCTGTCAATTCCTACCAGTTCATTCAATATTTTATAGAACATGGCCAGTCTACTTTTCTCACTCCTTTGCTGTAATGATTTCCATTCCAAATCTCTGATCAAGGATGTGACACTGGTATATTTCGCATCCTGATTGATACAGAATCGTGCTGCACGTCATTGGATTGCTCCAAGCTTATTTATTTATCTTGACGCTTAAGGATCCACACACAACTTGCATTCTCCAGGAGTGGACTTACAAATGTTTGGTAAGCTGTAACTCTGATATTTCTGTTGCAATACCAAAGATTCCTGCTCAGACATCCAAGAACCCTGTTGCTTTGAATGTTATCTGCTGAATGTGGAATCCACGTTGAAGATTGCTTTTATGATGAACCACTAGGTATGGGTTGTGTATCTATCTGTTGGAAAATTTGATTACAGAACTTAAAGCTATCTGTTGGTGGATCGTTTTTGTTGGTGATGCACATGAAATAACGTTTTTTGTGTCGATGTCATTTTAATATCTCTTTTTAATTGGAATGGAGAAAAATAGACATGAGTATAAATTGGTACAACCCAGAGATTAGAGTCTTGCTCGATTAGCATTTTGAATCAATGTATTTGTACCACACTTTCTCAGAGGATTAAATAGGTTTAAGGAGTCCATGCTTTGGAAATTGGGAGGATCTCAGATCAGAAGAAGAAAATGTGGAATCTATTTGGGTGGAGCTAAGCAACAGCAAGGGGCAGCAAACATTGGTAGGAGTTGTTTATATCATATTAATCAGGAGATTAGAGAAGCCTGTAGCATGAATAATACAGTAATTATGGGTGATGTCAATCTGTACATAGACTGGGTAAACCTAATGAGCACTAATGTTGTGGAGGACGAGTTTCTGGAGTGTGTTAGGGATGGGTTTCTAGAGCAGTATGTTGAGGAACCGACTAGAGAACAGGCTATTTTAGATCTAGCATTATGTAGTGAGAAAGGGGAATTAATAATCTTGTTGGAAAAGAACTTTTAGGGATGAGTGACCATAATATGATGGAATTTTACATTGTTTGAAAGTGAGGTACTTCAGTCTGAAGCCAGGGTGTTAAATTTGAACAAAGGAAATTATGAAGCTATGAGGGGAAAATTGGCTGAGGTGGATTGGGAAAATACATTAAAAGGTCTGACAGTGCACAGACAATGGATAGTCTTTGAATAATTATTACATAGTTTACAGCAACTATACATTTCTTCAGGGCACAAAAACCCCAAAAGTAAAGGCAGTCAACCGTGGCTAACAAAGGAAGTTAAGGATTGTATAAGATTGAAAGAAAAGGCCTGTAAAATTGTCAGAAATAGTAGTAAACCTGAGGATTGGTAGGATTTTAGAATACAGCAAAGGAGGACCAAAAAACTGATTTAAAAAAAAGGGAGCATAGAATATGAATGTAAACTAGCAAAAAAGATTCTATGGGTACATAAAAAGGAAACATTTAGCTAAGACAAATGTGGGTTCATTACACACAGAGTCAGGAGAATTTATAATGGGGAATAGAGAAATGGCAGAGAAGCTAAATGATTACTTTTTGTCTGTCTTCACTGAGGAAGACACAAGTAATCTCCCAGAATTAGAGATCCAAGGGCCTATGGGGAATGAGTTGAGGGAAATTACTATTAGTAAGAAGGTTGTATTGAAGAAACTAATGGGGCTGAAGGTTGATAAGTCCCCGGGACCTGATATTCTACATCCCAGAGTGTTGACAGAGGTGGCTCTGGAGATAATGGATGCATTGGTGATTTTCTTGCAAAATTCTATAAATTATGGAATGGTTCCTGCAGACTGGCAAGTAGCAAATGTCACCCCACTATTTAAAATGGGAGGGAGAGAGAAAACAGGGAACTATGGACCTGTGAGCCTTACATCAGGAGTAGGGTAAATGTTAGAATCTATTCTAAAGGATGTGATAAATGGACACTTGGATCATAATGATCTGATTGGGCATAGTCAACATGGATTTATGAATGGGAAATCATGGTTGATGAACCTTTTTATTTATTTATTTAGAGATACAGCACTGAAACAGGCCCTTCGGCCCACCGAGTCTGTGCCGACCATCAACCACCCATTTATACTAATCCTACACTAATTCCATATTACTACCACATCCCCACCTGTCCCTATATTTCCCTACCACCTACCTATACTAGGGGCAATTTATCATGGCCAATTTACCTACCAACCTGCAAGTCTTTGGCTGTGGGAGGAAACCGGAGCACCCGGAGGAAACCCACGCAGACACAGGGAGAATTTGCAAACTCCACACAGGCAGTACCCAGAATTGAACCCGGGTCGCTGGAGCTGTGAGGCTGCGATGCTAGCCACTGTGCCGCCCACTGTTGGAGTTTTTTGAGGATGTTGCTAACAGAATTGATAAAGGGGAATCAGTGTACTTGGTAGACTTGAATTTTCAGAAGGCTTTCAATAAAGTCCCCCACAGGAGGTTCATTAGCAAAATCAAAGTACTTGGGATAGGAGGTAATATGCTGGCATGGATCAAGGATTGGTTAACAGGCAGAAAACAGAGAGTTGGAATCAAGGAGTATTATCGCGTTGGCAAGCTGTGACTAGTGGGGTACCACAAGGATCAACACTTGGGCTCCAGCTGTTCACAATATATATCAATGATTTGGATGTGGGGACCAAATGTAATATTTCCAAGTTCGCAAATGACACAAAACTAGGTGGGAATGTGTGTTGTGAGGAAGATGTAAAGCGGCTTCAAGGGGATTTGCACAGACTTGGAGAGTGGGCAAGAACGCGGCAGATGGAATATAATGTGGAAAAATGTGAGGTTAATCACTTTGGTAGGAGGAACAGATGTGCAGAGTATTTCTTCAGTGGTAAGACATTAGAAAGTCCAGATGTACAAAGGGACCTGGGTATCCTTGTCAATAACTCACTGAAAGCTAACATGCAGGTTCAGCAAGGAATTAGGAAGGCCAATGGTATGTTAGGCTTTATCGGAAGAGAATTTCAGTCCAGGAGTAGTGAACCTTAGTTAGACTGCACCTGGAGTCCTGTGTGCAGTTTTGGTCCCCTTACCTTAGGAAGGATATCATTGCCATAGAGGGAGTGCAACGAAGATTCACCAGACTTGTTCCCGGGATGATGGGACTGTCCTATAAAGAGAGATTGGGGAAACTGGGCTTGCATTCTCTAGAGTTTCGAAGAATGAGAGGTGATCTCATTGAAACCTACAAAATACTTAAAGGGGAAGACAGGGTAGATGCAGGTAAGATGTTTCCCCTGGTTGGGGAGTCTAGAACCAGGGGACGTAATTTCAAAATAAGGGAATTCTCTACCCCAGAGGGCTGTGGAAGCTCAGTCATTGAGTATGTTTAAAGCAGAGATTGACAGATTTCTAAATACCAATGACATAATGGGATATGGGGATAGTGTGGGACAAAGGCACTGAAATAGATGATCAGCCTTGATCATATTGAATCACAGAATTGTTATAGTGTAGAAGGAGGCCATTCGGCCCATCGTGTCTGCAGCAGATCTCCGAAAGAGCAATTCAACTAATCCCATTCCCCTGCCTTCTCCCTGTAACCCTGCACATTCTTCCTTTTCATATAACAGTCTAATTCCCTTTTGAATGCTTCAATTGAACCTGCCTCCACCACAGTTTCAGGTAGTTCATTCCAGACCTTAACCTATCACTGCGTGTAAAAGTGTTTCCTCATGTCACTTCTACTTCTCTTACCCATTACTTTAAATCTGTGCCCTCTCGTTCTTGATCCTTTCACGAGTGGGAACAGTTTCTCTCTATCTACTCTGTCCAGATCCCTCATGATTTTGAATACCTCTATCAAATCACCTCTCGGCCTTCTCTTCTCCAAGGAAAACAGTCCTAACTTCTCCAATCTATCTTCAAAACTGAAGTTCCTCATCCATGGAACCATTTTCGTGATTTTCTTTCTGTATTCTCTTCAATGCCCTCACATCTTTCTGAAAGTGTGGCGCCCAGAATTGGACCCAATACACAGCTGAGGCTGAACTAATGTCTCACAGGGCTCAGTGGAACCCCATTGCAAACAAGATTCCAGTCATTATTCAGTTCCAGATGTGATTAACAGCAGCAACAGCAGGATCTAACCCCTGCCATGATATGTGAACTCGCTGGTGTCTCAGCAGTTGGGACAATCGAGTGAATCCCTTTCTACACTCGGAGCAGACGAACGGCCTCTCCCCAGTGTGAGTGCGTTGGTGTGTCTTCAGATCACGTTTCCTTTTAACGCTGTTCTCACAGTCAGAACATTTAAATGGCCTCTTTTCAGTGTGAACTCGCTGGTGTGACAGCAGGCAGGGTGGATGAGTCAGTGAATTCCTTCTTACATTCAGAGCAGGTGGACAACAGAGCAGACTCAATGGGCTGAATGACCTACTCCTGCTCCTGTGTTCCTAGGTTCCTATGGCACATGGTTTTGTGGAAAGAACTGGCTTGATGGGCTGACTGGCTTTTTCATTCTATAGTTCTTTGTGGTGCTACACAAGGCAGTTCGCACACAAAGGGAACTTTATTTTTCAGTCAAGCCATGTACACCTTGTCCATGAGTACAAACAGTGGGAACATGATTTAGGAAAACCATCACATACAGGCGTTGATTTTGCACCCAAGAACACAGTCTTGCATTTTCCCCAGACTCTTTGCAAAAGAAAAAAAGTTTCTACACTTAATTGTAAGCTTGTTTTTGAATATCAGCATAATAATGGAAAATGTGAATGTTTTGGGAACTGCTAAAGACTCCAAGACATTACTAAACTTGGCTATAATGGTCACAAGAATTATTCTGCAATTATTAGATTAAGTTTTACCAGATGACGAGGTAATACAGAGTAATTTGTTTACAAATTTCAAAGAATAATTCAATAGAACAGAAAGTTATTCCCTTTTGTATACAGTCTGAGAAAAGTTAACTGGAAAGTTTTTTATATTTAGATTTGGTCCGTGATATTCAGAGACTGGAGGGAGACTTTTTCCAAAGTATATATATTTAACACAGTTGCAAAAGAAACTACAACACAAGAAGTACATAGGGTAAAATACAAAGGTCAACACTGTGAAAAAGATGTTGAAATACGACCCGTTAACATCATAAGGCACCAGGCTGATCAGACTCTGATTGTCTTGTCCAGTTCTGCTCTGAGAACATTCAAACATTTGTGCCTCAAGTACAGTTTGAAAACAACAAACTTACACTTATTCCAACTATTCTGGTGCCGTGAGAGGCCTCCCATCAATTGTGTTCCTTGTCACTTGCCTAACAGCAACCTGCTCTACCCCTACATAACACCTGGCCTCTGCCTTCCAAGCCTTCCTAAAACCATCCACTAAAACATAAAACAATAAGATCCCCTTTACTTGGAGTGCTCGAAAGACAAGCTTGATTAGACAAGGTTTCAATCTTTAGCTGTCTAATTAAACTTCTCTCTGAACATGGAAAGTCTTAATCTAAAATTTAATTTTGAGTTTCAAATGGAAGCTTTATTCTAAAATATAAGCCTGCAATAGCCCTTGGCATTCACTGACCTAGAACCTTTAACCTTAACTTTTCTTATAATTACCCACCCCCCAAAAAAAGCTAACTGACACTCCAAGGAATTATTTTTTAAAATTTTGAATAAAGAGAGAAGTGCTCCAACCAAATACAATGCGGCAAAAAATGGAATTATGGAGCCCAAATAAAATCAACTAATTGAGAAAGAGAGTTACTGTTGAACATCTGCTCTCACATGATCCATACTCCTGATAATACAATGGAATTTTCAGCGAGATGGCGTCATAACTTTGGGTATACCAGCTAAAATGCAGCTAAGAGTTGATTATAGAGATGGGAGGAGTAGCTGGAACATGGATGTCCAACACAGGGAGAGGTGTTGTCTCCGCACTACAGAGTGAAAGGAAGTCAGTGGTGAAATATTGGAACAGCTGAGGCATCAAAGCTCGGGTGCGAGGAGTCTACACTATCTTAGTTTGTAGTCTCAACTGTTCAGTTGGAAAAAAAAACTGATACAAGCTCATAGCATTAGAGGTGAGGCCGGAAGGGATGTTATCAAGATAGGCTGAAGGAGCTGGGCTCTAAATTTTAGAGAGCATAGACTCAATCTTCAGTTTAAGGTCTAACTTGAAGCCCGACATTTCCAACAAGATGGCACTACATTTGCGTCTAAGCCTAGATTATGTGCTGTAATATCGGGTAGAGCTTGAACCCACAACTTGGAGTCACAGATAAAAATGTAATTGAGCTGTGTGCATATTCTGACAAAAAATGGGATGAAATAAATTGTTGAATATCAGCAGTGCAGCAAAAGAGTCCCTCTAATTTTTATGTGAACAACATCATGCATGCATTCATGAAGATGTCCTCTGGTTGGTTAACAGCACTGATCGACTTTGCGAACGAGCAAGCAGAAGAAACTGTCACAGAGTGTTTATGATATTGCTGTGTAAGATCCAAAACATATTTTCCAACCATTGTTGCATGAGGTTGTGGCTTCAAATCCATCTCCTAAGGCTTGAGCACAGAATCTAGGCTAAAATTCCAGTGCATCACTGCATGAGCACTGCACTGGCAGAGGTGCTGTCTTTCAGATGAAAGGTTAAATTGAGGTTCTATCAGCCTTCTCCGGTGGACGCAAAAGATCCCAAAGCACTATTCAAAGAAGATTCGGGAAGTTCTGCCCAGTGTCCTGGCCAAAATGACTAAAAAATAAATGATCTGGTCTTTGTCACATTGGTATTTATGGGATCTTGCTGTGTACAAATTGGTTGTCACGTTTTCGACATTATAACAGTCACTCCACTTCAGAAAGCACTTCATTGCCTACCAAGCACTTTGGCGCATCAGGAGGCTGTGAAAGCTGCTGCATAAATGCAAGTCTGTCTTGTTCTTTCTTCCTTTGCCTCTTACATTTTTCTCAATTTGTGTCAAAAGAAATCACAATGTCAAAACCTACGTGGTCACAAATGAAATGGAATGAGGCATAATCGGCAAAACAATTTTGGAAGAAACAAATAAAATACTTCAAGTAAATTATAGTTACTTGCTTGTGTAAGACTCTTAAAAAGGGGGTCTCACTTCCTTGGAAGATCCTGACCCCTCTTCTGAGTGTCAATCGCACAAAACAGACTTTGGATATCAGGATATGATATCTGCAGGTTGATAAGGCAAAAAGGAAATCATTCACACATGTTTCAAAAGGTCATAGTCCATGAGTGTGGTTGTAGACAAGCTGTTTAGCCTAGGCGATCACATCAGTGGCATATGCCTACTTGTTTGTCTGTCTGTATTTATGTGGGGGTCCTTGTTCAGTTACGCTGTCTTTTATTTTTAAGAAGTCCAATATCAACCCCAGCGATGATGTCTTCGGTCAAAATTCTCCTCCCTTTGTCCCAATGTCCTTCGCCTCCACAGTTTTACCACCTGGTGAGCTCCACACGCTGGTCCACACCACAACTTGTTCCATTTTACTTATGAACAGAAATGCAAGGGATATTAACAAATGTCTCACAGCATAACAAAAATACAAGAGATATCCAAATGCCTTACCTTGGACAAAGTATAATGCAAAAGGAGCTGACGGACGTCATTAGCTGAATCCGAAGTTTCTCTTCTCCCCTGGCCCCTTCACCAAACATCTGTGTGTAAAGCTGGTGGTTAAATCGATGCTGTCTGTATGTAAATAGAGAAGGTGAGATTCTCCTTATGCAGAGTAGGGATGGTGGCAGCAGATTACACCAGAACTAAAATGGACTGACATCAACCTAATGGGTTTCTTGGGGTTTTGATAAAATCTGAAGGTTTAAACAGAAATAAAGGTTGTGTGAATTGCTGACCAAACTGGACCTATCTGGTATCTGGTTTACTCCTTCCTCAGAATCTCAGGTCTTGAGTGAGATGGAGGTGAAAATGTTTAGAATCTACGAAATGACCAAATCAAATTGTCGCACTCCCTCTGGTGGACATCACAGCCTCTAGCATTCAGATGTTGTTTTCATGGAATAGAAACATCAATTTCTGGAAATGCATGACAGCTAAGACAGCATCCGCAAATGGAAAAGACAAGTTTTTTTTTCCCAGGGGTGTAACCTTTCAGCAGTTCAAAAACATTAACCTTGCTACAGATGTTGACTGGCCTGTAGTACTGTTTAGTTCACTTACAGCATTTTCAGATTTTTCTTGATCAGAATTCATAAAATTCTTGACATTGCTACGATCTTCTCTATTTTGAAAAGAACTAAACTCTGCAGGAGCAGACGGACCTGGGGGTGTATTTGCATAAGTCATGGAAGGTGGCAGAGCAGATTGAGACAGTGGTTCATAAAGCTTCTGGGATTCTGGGATTTATAAATAGGGGCATAGAATATGTTACGACCGGGTGAGAAAGGGGTCTGGGGGTTTAACTTTTAAAACTGTGTTTTAAGCCTCCCCTCAATGAATCCTTGGTCACCGTTCTCTAATTGTAATGGCAAAGAAACCAACCAGCTAGGTTTTAAAAGAACAAAGAACAAAGAAAATTACAGCACAGGAACAGGCCCTTCGGCCCTCCAAGCCTACGCCGATCCAAATCCTCTATCTAAACCTGTCGCCTATTTTCTAAGGGTCTGTATCTCTTTACTTCCTGCCCATTCATGTATCTGTCTAGATACATCTTAAAAGACTCCATCGTGCCCGCATCTACCACCTCCGCTGGCAACGCGTTCCAGGCACCCACCACCCTCTGCGTAAAGAACTTTCCACGCATATCCCCCCTAAACTTTTCCCCTTTCACTTTGAACTCGTCTCCCCTAGTAATTGAATCCCCCACTCTGGGAAAAAGCTTCTTGCTCTCCAACCTGTCTATACCTCTCATGATTTTGTACACCTCAATCAGGTCCCCCCTCAACCTCCGTCTTTCTAACGAAAATAATCCTAATCTACTCAACCTCTCTTCATAGCTTGCGCCCTCCATTCCAGGCAACATCCTGGTGAACCTCCTCTGCACCCTCTCCAAAGCATCCACACCCTTTTGGTAATGTGGCGACCAGAACTGCACGCCGTATTCCAAATGTGGCCGAACCAAAGTCCTATACAACTGTAACATGACCTGCCAACTCTTGTACTCAATACCCCGTCCGATGAAGGAAAGCATGCCGTATGCCTTCTTGACCACTCTATTGACCTGCGTTGCCATCTTCAGGGAACAATGGACCTGAACACCCAAATCTCTCTGTACATCAATTTTCCCCAGGACTTTTCCATTTACTGTATAGTTCACTCTTGAATTGGATCTTCCAAAATGCATCACCTCGCATTTGCCCTGATTGAACTCCATCTGCCATTTCTCTGCCCAACTCTCCAGTCTACCTATATTCTGCTGTATTCTCTGACAGTCCCCTTCACGATCGACTACTCCACCAATCTTAGTGTCGTCTGCAAACTTGCTAATCAGACCACCTATACTTTCCTCCAGATCATTTATGTATATCACAAACAACAGTGGTCCCAGCACGGATCCCTGTGGAACACCACTGGTCACACGTCTCAATTTTGAAAAACTCACTTCCACTGCTACTCTCTGTCTACTGTTGCCCAGCCAGTTCTTTATCCATCTAGCTAGTACACCTTGGACCCCATGCGCCTTCACTTTCTCCATCAGCCTACCATGGGGAACCTTATCAAACGCCTTACTGAAGTCCATGTATACGACATCTACAGCCCTTCCCTCATCAACCAACTTTGTCACTTCCTCAAAGAATTCTATTAAGTTGGTAAGACATGACCTTCCCTGCACAAAACCATGTTGCCTATCACTGATAAGCCCATTTTCTTGCAGATGGGAATAGATCCTATCCCTCAGTATCTTCTCCAGCAGCTTCCCTACCACTGACGTCAGGCTCACCGGTCTATAATTACCTGGATTATCCCTGCTCCCCTTCTTAAACAAGGGGACAACATTAGCAATTCTCCAGTCCTCCGGGACCTCACCCGTGTTTAAGGAAGTTGCAAAGATATCTGTTAAGGCCCCAACTATTTCCTCTCTCGCTTCCCACAGTAACCTGGGATAGATCCCATCCGGACCTGGGGACTTGTCCACCTTAATGCCTTTTAGAATACCCAACACTTGCTCCCTCCTTCTGCCGACTTGACCTCGAGTAATCAAACATCTGTCCCTAACCTCAACATCCGTCATGTCCCTCTCCTCGGTGAATACCGATGCAAAGTACTCGTTTAGAATCTCACCCATTTTCAATGACTCCACGCATAACTTTCCTCCTTTGTCCTTGAGTGGGCCAATCCTTTCTCTAGTTACCCTCTTGCTCCTTATATATGAATAAAAGGCTTTGGGATTTTCCTTAACCCTGTTTGCTAAAGATATTTCATGACCCCTTTTAGCCCTTTTAATTCCTCGTTTCAGATTGCGCCTACAATCCCGATATTCTTTCAAAGCTTCGGCTTTCTTCAGCCGCCTAGACCTTATGTATGCTTCTTTTTTCCTCTTAGCTCATCTCACAATTTCACCTGTCATCCATGGTTCCCTAATCTTGCCATTTCTACCCTTCATTTTCACAGGAACATGTCTCTCCTGCACGCTAATCAACCTCTCTTTCAAAGCCTCCCACATATCAAATGTGGATTTACCTTCAAACAGCTGCTCCCAATCTACATTCCCCAGCTCCTGCCGAATTTTGTTATAGTTGACCTTCCCCCAATTTAGCACTCTTCCTTTAGGACCACTCTCGTCTTTGTCCATGAGTATTCTAAAACTTACGGAATTGTGATCACTATTCCCAAAGTAGTCCCCTACTGAAACGTCAACCACCTGGCCGGGCTCATTCCCCAACATAGGTCCAGTATGGCCCCTTCCCGAGTTGGACTCTTTACATACTGATCTAGAAAACCCCCCTGGATGTTCCCTACAATTTCTGCTCCATCTAGACCTCTAACACTAAGTGAATCCCAGTCAATGTTGGGAAAATTAAAATCTCCTATCACCACCACCCTGTTGCTCCTACAGCTTTCCATAATCTGTTTACATATTTGTACATCTATCTCACGCTCGCTGTTGGGAGGCCTGTAGTACAGCCCCAACATTGTTACCGCACCCTTCCCATTTCTGAGTTCTGCCCATATTGCCTCACAGCTCGAGTCCTCCAGAGTGCCCTCCTTCAGCATAGCTGTGATATCCTCTTTGACCAGTAATGCAACTCCTCCACCCCTTTTACCTCCCTATCTATCCCACCTAAAGCATCGGTATCCTGGGATATTTAGTTGCCAATCATGCCCTTCCCTTAACCAAGTCTCAGTAATAGCAATAACATCATACTCCCAGGTACTAATCCAAGCCCTAAGTTCATCTGCCTTACCTATTACACTTCTTGCATTAAAACAAATACACCTCAGACCACCAGTCCCTTAGCTTTCATCATCTGCTCCCTGCCTACTCTTTCCCTTAGTCATGCTGACTTCATTATCTAGTTCCTTACAGGCTTTAGTTACTACATCCTTACTCTCCACTGACCTCATTTGGTTCCCATCCCCCTGCCACATTAGTTTAAACCCTCCCCAACAGCGTTAGCAAAAGCACCCCCAAGGACATTGGTTCCAGTCCGGCCCAGGTGTAGACCGTCCAATTTGTAATAGTCCCACCTCCCCCAGAACCGGTCCCAATGTCCCAAAAATCTGAACCCCTCCCTCCTGCACCATCTCTCAAGCCACGCATTCATCCTGACTATTCTTTCCTTTCTACTCTGACTATCATGTGGCACTGGTAGCAATCCTGAGATTACTACCTCTGAGGTCCTACTTTTTAACTTGGCTCCTAACTCCCTAAATTCTGCTTGTAGGACCTCATCCTGTTTTTTACCTATATCATTGGTGCCTATGTGCACAACGACAACTGGCTGTTCACCCTCCCCCTTCAGAATGTTCTGCAGCCGATCTGAGACATCCCTGACCCGTGCACCTGGGAGGCAACATACCATTCGGGAGTCTCGTTTTCGACCACAGAATCGCCTATCTCCTCCCCTTACAATCGAATCCCCTATGACTATAGCCCTTCCACTCTTTTTCCCACCCTTCTGAACAGCAGAGCCAGCCACGGTGCCATGAACCTGGCTATTGCTGCCTTCCCCTGGTGAGCCATCTCCCTCAACAGTATCCAAAACGGTATACCTGTTGTGGAGGGAGATGACCGCAGGGGACACCTGCGCTGCCTTCCTGCTCTTTCTCTGTCTTTTGGTCACCCATTCCCTTTCTCCCTCAGCAATCCTAATCTGCGGTGTGACCAATTCGCTAAATGTGCTATCCACGACCTCCTCAGCATCGCGGATGCTCCAAAGTGAGTCCATCCGCAGCTGCAGAGCCGTCATGCGGTCTAACAAGAGCTGCAGCTGGACACACTTCCTGCACGTGAAGGAGTCAGGGACATCAGCCATGTCCCTGAGCTCCCACATTGAGCAAGAGGAGCATGTCACGGGTCTGAGATCTCCTGCCATTTTTAATCTTAAGTTTAAACTTAGTTAAATGAAAAAGGAACGAAAAGTTTTTAACCAATCACACGATAAAACAAAAAAGAGAAATAGAAAAAGCCTTACCTTATCTACACACCACCGAGTCCTTTTCTTTTGGTTAGAGGAGGAGGGCGGGTGGGAGACACTACAGGTGTAGTGTCTCGGGTTCAGAAACGGCCCAAATATATCGGGTTTTACTTACCCAGCAGCCCCCTGGTCTCCGCCGAAAACAAAAGGAAATTAAGTTTACTTTAAACTGACCTTCCCAGCTGCTCACTCGCTCGCACTCTCTGCTCCCGAAAAAGCTGCTGCAATGATTTAAACAAGAAAGATGTAAGTTTATTCACCTTAAAACTCTAATTTGCTTAAAACTACGAGAAATATGCGACACGACCACGTGAGCATGCATGTGCAATAAACACACACTCAATTAGAGACAGAGGAGGAGCAAGAAGGCGAAAGGTTTAAAGTAATAACTAGAGTTCAGTTACTAGCATTTGGGTTTGATGTGAACCCTTGATTGCAGTTGTCTTACAGTTCTCGTTGGGGCCCAGTGCATACCTTCAAACTTGTTTCGCTGTCGGAGTCTTCTCTCTTGAGGTTTGAGTTGCTTCAGTGGATCCCCTGGAACTTCGGGAGAGAGAGACGGAGAGACCTTCCTTCTCTGTTGTCTTCAAATTGCAGTCTCTTATTTAACTGTCCTCTGGGCACAATTCAAAACTTCAGATTGGTCAGCAGGTGAGTCATGTGACTAACCCCTTATTTGGAACAACTGCTCCTGCCGTTTGTGGATTTTGGTTGGGGGTTGTAGTGCTGTCTCTTACACAGACAAGATGTGGATCACTGTTGCCCAGACAATCTCTGTTAACTGAATCAGTGAGCAGTTCCCAATGTCTCTTTTTTTTCAACTGTCTTTTAGAATGAAAAACGAGCAGTCATGTTTCCAGCCACTGTCCTTTTAAACCAAGCTATTTTTCCAGTCCAGTAACAGTTTCAAATTAATGTTCCAGTTGATGAAATTAATATGTCTCATTTTTCATGACAAATATAAAAACAAGGAAACACTGGTTTGGCCTCAACTAGAGTACTGTGTCCATCTGGGCACCTCACTTGAGAAAGGATGGCAAGGCATTCGAGAGGGTGCAGAAAAGATTCATGAGAATGGTTCGAGGGATAGGAATGTGGATAGGTTGAAGAAGCTGGGGCTGTTCTTCTTGGAGAAGAGAAGATTGGTAGAGGTGTTCAAAATCAGGAGGGGTCTAGACCGAGAAGATAAGGAGAAACTATCCCACTGGCAAAAGAATCCAGAACCAGAGGATATTGACAGAATGAGATTAGCAAAGGAAGCAACAGCGACATGATGAAAAACCTTTTTACACAGCGAGTGGTTAGGATCTGGAATGCACTGCCTGACAGTGTGGTGGAGGCAGATTCAATCGAGGCCTTCAAAAGGGAACTGGATAATTATCTGAAGAGAAAAAAAAATTGCAGGGCTACGGGGAAAAAGCAGGGGAGTCGGAACAGGTGAATTGTTCTTACAGAGAGCTGGCACGGATACAACAGGCAGAATGGCCTCTTGTGTTGTAACCATTCTATGGAAGTGAAATTTGAATTGGAAGTGAAGTCCTTTCTTTTCGTCCGATGTAAAATCTTGCAGGGAATTCTGTGCGGGAAGCATTTTTTTTACCCTTAATTTAACCCAAGGAACACACCGACTTAATGCTTTGTGTTTCACTACATCTCTCTTGCAACACTTAAGAGAAAGGAACGTGCCATCTCAGTCTGACTTGGCCTACATGTAACTCCAGTCTCACAGTGCATGGTCAGGTCAATTAGGGATGAACAATAATTGCTGCCTTGGCAACACTTTCCACATTTAAAATAAAATCATCATCAGAATTGTCTGGGTATGTTCTCCTTATAGCAGAGAAGGTTACGGAGAGATTTGATGGAGGTGTTCTAAATGATAAAGGTGATAGAATGAACAACTGTGACAGTAGAGTCGGTAACCAGAGGACACAGATTTACGGTGACTGGCAAAAGAACCAGAGGGAAGATGAGGGGATTTTTTTTTTCAATGCAGCAATTTGTTTTGATCTGGAATGCACCATCTGAAAGTGTGGTGGAGGTGGATTCAGTTGTAACTGTTAAAAGGGATTTGGGCGAAAACATTGAGATAATTTTTCAGGGTTATGGGGATAGTGCAGGACAGTGAGAGTAATTGGATAGTTCTTTGAAAGACCCCACACAGGTATGTTGGGCTGAAAGGCTCATTTCAGTCCTGTATCATTCTGTGATTGTAAGGGAAAGTGAAGGTCCGTCATATCTGTAGGGTTATATATTCCAAGTAATATAAACATAGTGAACGTTGCCTTCAGGACAGCATAGGGTGCCAGAGGGGAATCTTTGGTTTCCCCACCCTAACTTGCCCTAAGTTTTTATCTGGATTTTTGCCTCTCTGAGGAGATCACATGGCTACTGATGTGTTGGGAATGTTCAATCTGATTTTTCAGGCATCGTGACTATGCGATTGGCAAAAGAACCAAAGGCGACATGAGGTTAAAACTTTTCTACGCAGTGAGTGGTTACAATTGGGAATGCGCAACCTGAAAGGATGGTGGAGGCAGATTCAATCATGGCTTTTAAAAGAGAATTGGATGAGGACCTGAACGGGAAAAAAAATTGCAGGGCTACAGAAAAGGGCAGGGGAGTGGGAAGATTGTTCTTACGGAGTGCTGGTTCGGCTCGATGAGCTGAATGGCCTGTGCTTCTGTGCTTTAATCATTCGATGATTCTGAAAAAAAAGCTATACAGGGTAACATTTCATCAAGTCAAATAGGCTAACATTCCTTTTGCATCAACTCCATCTGGTGCTTGAACAGTTGCACTGCAGAAAGCTTTGGCAGCAAGGTGCTCTCCGCATGGCAGACCATGTCTTCAGTTTTTGAGATTACAGAACAAAGAATTACGTTATTTACAGCTGCTCTTACTGTGGCGCAACATTGAGAAAATGCAGGTATTTAATTTATTCTGTGAGAGTCCATTAAAATATTTTTAGACTCACCAATGCAACCACACCAATTACTTAGCAGCATTGCAGAGTCGAATGTTGAGCTAATACGTGGAATATGTAGTTAAGCACTAACTACCATAAAGCTTGGTGTTTGCATCATCCATAATTCATATGTTTGCCCAGGTTCAATCATGAAATTACAACACTTACAAGTCAGGCCAATAAAACTGCATTCAGGCAGAACATTGCCACAACAGCTTGCATTTATATAGCGCCTTTAATGTTTTAAAACGTTCCAAGGTTCTTTGCAGGAGAAATTATTGAAAATTTGACAGTGAGCCACATGAGGAGATATTTGGACAGGCGACCAAAAGCTGGGCCAAAGAGGTGGGTTTTAAGCAACATCGTAAAGAAGGAAATTGAGGCAGAGATGGAATTCCAGGAATTGGGGCTTGGACAGAGCAAGGTCCGACTGCCAGTGCTGGGGTGAAAGAAATCAGGGATGCACAAGAATGCAAAATTGGAGAAATGCAGAGTTCTTGAAGGATTGTAGGGCTGGATGAGGTGACAGTGAAAGGCAAGGGTGAGGCTCTGGAGGAATTTGAGCAGAGGCATTTAATGGACTGGGAGTCAGTGTAGGTCAGTGAGCACAGCTATGTTGGTTGAGTTATACTTTGTGGAAGGGGGAAGGTGTGAGGCCAGCCAGGAGAGCATTAAAATGTCAAGTTTGGAGGTAAGAAAAGCATAGATGAAAGTTTCAGCAGCAGATGGACCGAGACTCAGTCATTCAGTGAATTTATTCAGCAAGTAGCTGAGTGTTGCAGACTTGGAAGGTTTCAGATGTCATCTTCAGCCTGTGCTAAGATGCTGATCTCAGCTGTGCTGATATCCTGGATTTCGGATGGAAAAAACCAGCCAGGGTTCACACCTCTGATTGCTACCTCAAAACACCGGTTGAAATTGTGTATATTGGCCATCAGGTAAAGAGAAAATTGGGCTTGGGTGTGATGTGATGTTCCCTTTGTTTGAATGGCTTTCAGAACTCAATGTCGAGGCTTACAAGTCAATTCTCAGTTTGTTGTGGCCATGATCTCATTCCTGGCTCATATCAGATCACACACTTGATAAAATAACAAACACCTCTCCTGCTTTCAAATTAAATCGATGGCAGGCTTTCTCTCATTGTGGCCACCTGCTGTTGGTGGAATCTGAAGAAGCACAATTGTCCAATGATCTGGATGATCACTGTATGACCGTAAAGATGAAAGAGGCATTTCTTTTGAAGCTCAAGCAAAACTGGGAGAGAAACACGCTCACATTTAAATTACGGGTGGCTCATTCTGAGCTATTTCCTTTCCAGACAACCAGTGTCATGCTGACTGTCTTTTCCGGCTCGTCCTGCCGAAGCTATTGCACTGTTTTGCAGGGTCATGTGGGGGCTCCACTCTTTGTATAGAACTGTGGATGACAGGTGGGATATGGTAGCTTTCTCCATAGTACTGAGGCCTTGCACAACTCAAGAGTTTTAGTTTAGAGATACAGCACTGAAACCGGCCCTTCGGCCCACCGAGTCTGTGCCGACCATCAACCACCCATTTTACACTAATCTACACTAATTCCATATTCCTACCACACCCCCACCTGTCCCTATATTTCCCTGCCACATACCTATACGAGGGGCAATTTATAATGGCCAATTTACCTATCAACCTGCAAGTCTTTGGCATGTGGGCGGAAACCGGAGCACCCGGAGGAAACCCATGCAGGCACAGGGAGAACTTGCAAACTCCACACAGGCAGTACCCTGAATTGAACCCGGGTCACTGGAGTTGTGAGGCTGCGGTGCTAACCACTGCGCCACTGTGGATCGTGCAAGTGTTAATTGGAAGATGTAATTGCTGATTTATATTCATACCTAGAAGTTCGGAAAAGCAACTTCAGCACAGTCCTTCATTAATGGAAAGGGGCTGAGGGGACTTGGGTACGTTTTCTTGAATGACAGTGAAGTGTCAAAGTGGGTTTATCTTGCATTGTAAAATGCAACTGTTTGAACTGGACTGAATTCTTAAGATGAGAGCTTTCTAAAAATAAATACTCCTTTATCCTTCTCCGAGCTTATGTCTCACTGTGATCAAGAAAGGCCTTGTTTATAATCTGCCCAGTTTCTTGTTCCTCTATTATCATCCTTGCTATGGTAACAATTGAACCCTTTATATCCTGACGTACCATCTTGCTGGATTGCACATCTGCCTGGTTATCTGCCATTGACACATGGCCTCAGCACTCAGCACAAGAGACCATTACTTTTATGACTCCCTTGTTGACTTTTCCATTACCCCAATTCTACTGCTCATCTCCAGGCACTTTCCTACACCAGCAAATTTCTATTCCCATGTTCCTGCAATACTGAATACACTTTCCACAGGAACTTTGTAGTTCTTTCAATCTATTGTACTGTATCCACTGCTCATGATGTGGTCTCTGTGGTGAGAAGACCTGATTGTGTGGTTGCTTTGCTGAGGATATCTCCTCTCTGGAAACGTGATCTTGATGCCTCTGTAGCTTGGTATTCTAACTGCCCCTCCCCGTTCTCACTCTGACTTGCTCATGTTTAGAGTCCTGCACAGCTCCAGCTAATTTCATTGTGAAGTTTAGGAACAGTATTGGTCTGGTGTGCATTGGATAAAAATGATATAGAAACACTGGAGAAGGTGCAAAAACGATTCACAAGGATGATACAAGGACTGGCACAGTCATGATGGGCTGTGCAGTATCATTGTGTGATTTTAACTGAGAGGATACAGGTATCAGCAAAGGCTGATTAGGCTGGGCTTAAAGACCTGATATCGGCCTCTAAGATAATGAAAGTGTTTGATGGAGTGGATGTAGAGAAGACAATTCCACTTGTGGAAAACGTATGAAACTAGGGGCTATAAATGTGATAGTTACTAATCAATCCAATAGACCATTCAAGAGAGTGGTGCGAATGTGGAACCCAGGACCACAAGGAGTAGTTGAGGTGAACAGCATAGATGCATTTCAGGGGAAGCTAGTGAAGCACATGAGAGAGAAAGGAATAGAAGGATATGTTTATCGAGTTAGATGAAGTCAGGTAAGAGGATGCTCGCGTGGAGCATAAAGGTCAGCATGGACCTGTTGGGTCAAATGGTCTGATTCTATGCAGCTCTATGTAATATTTCCTGTTCTCCTTGGGTCCTCTCAATGCAATCTTAATTTTAGGAATCTTGGTCCTTGGGTGTCTTCTGCATCTGTTTGCCAGAGTATGTTAAACTGCAATCCTTATCCTTATTGATCTGTTTTACTCACCAATGTCTGTGTGATGCATTTACAGATCCTGACGGAAATGATGTGTCAAGACCATCATCTTTCCAGCTCTGTGGAAAAACTGTACACAGGCTGACGAGTGAACTCATGAGCTGTCATCAGTAAACAGTCGTGCTCCGTCTAGACTTGACCTGTTGTTCCTTGTTATTCTTTTCATTTCAATCCACCCGGAAGGAGATCTTCTGCCTGAGGTAGGGACCTCTATTCAAAACCTGAACTTGGTCTTAACTGTGCTGTGTGCTTTTGGCATTTTTCTGCTGAGGTTTTGGTGTATTACGAGTTTGTTAATTTCATACGTTGCTTGCGTCCAGTTTTCAGGAATTTAGGGATGGATTCCAGCAAAGAAAGTGAACGAAGAAAGTTGTGCGGAAGTATGCCTGCAATATCTTGCATTGTTTTTCCTACTTACTGAGTGTGCTTGTGATATTTGATGGTAGACAATCAACACAGAATGCTGCTTCTCATGTTGACAGCCTGCAACTCTTGAGCCCGTTCTATCATGTCAAATCTGAATGGCAGATGTTAATTGGAATTTTGGACAGAGGCCTAGGTTTAACATCCCAGTCAGGAACATTATTTGCATACTTCCATCTAATTATGCAAATATCTAAATTAATCTTTTTTTTTAGGAAATTATTCATGGTGTCCTGATTGCAATCTGCCTGCAAAATGTAAAAAAAATCTTTCCTCTTTGAATTAGAGTGTGGGAGATTGTAAACTCATTATCCATTAAATGTTCGAAGGAGTATTAGTCAAATTGGCAGCTGCAGCTCATTCTCTGTGATTTTTGGTTTGCAAAAGAGCAAATTTGAAGAAGTGTGACCAAGAAGTGTATGGAAAGCTGAAAAAGTAAAAGAGCAGAGGTCTCATTTATGAAAGAGTTATATTTTGGAAAAGGGTAAGACTGCTACTCTGGAAGGATGTGATTAAATGAAAGGTCAATTTCATCTGAACCAACAACATCTTAATCTATGTCATGCCGTTAGCTTTGCAAAAACCTTTCAAAGAAGGTGACTCTACCATTCTCTAGATTGAAGCTTACACATGAATAACAGCTCAGGTGCAGAGTCTCGATTCCTTGCAATTATAGAATATCAAGTTGATTCAGCTTGAATTGCCTCCTCACCCAGCATGTTTCCAATTTAAGATTGGCTATGTTCTCAGTTTGTTTGGGAGAGGAGAATGAGGATCTATTCAATGGAACATGGATTTAACATCTGTCTGAACAGGCAAACAAGACTTGGGTTTTAATGTCTCAATTGAAAGGAACAGGTTAAACCCTTTGACCTGGTGATAATGCTCCTAAATGAACACAGCCAATGAATAAGGGGTGTGGTGAGAAAAAGGGTAGATGGGGTTTGATTAGTGATTTGAAAAGGACAGATTTTTGTTCACAGATCAAACCCCAGTTGGGTGTAAGTGACCTTCTTGATAGATGGGAGGAGCCACTGTTTGCTGGTTTATGTTACTGTACACAATTGTGCAGATAGAATTCAGCTGCTGAGGCAGTTTCTTCCTGAGGCAGTTGTGTCGGACAAGATGGATATTCGTAAACAAGTGATGGGTAAATCTGAGTTGCATGACGAGAGCCAGTAGTTAAGCAGCATACATACATAGTGTAACGTCTCCAGTCATCCAGTCTGTTATGGGAAGCCCTTCACGTCATATCAAAAACAAAATCACCCAAGTTTAATTTGCTAAATGTCTCGGATGCAATTTGAAAAATGATTCAACTTCAAAATCCTTTGAAATAAACTGTTTGCCAGGAGATTTCTGCTGAATGTTAAGAGAATATTCCTTTTATGGTATTGGGCTTTGGGAGAGCTCGCCAAACCCACTGGAGCTCGAAGGTAACTGTGTTATTTTTAAATAAAGGGAAGAGTAAAAGTTGCTGAAACAATGGATGTTGATGGAAATTTCTAACTGGAGGTTCTATGCAATTTATGTAGTTCACAAAGGTCAGAGTGAAACAGAAGCATGCAAGTATTTCTCAAAATATGTTGTTGAGGTGGCCTCCATCGAGTGTGTTGAGCAATGGAAATAATTTCACAAGCAAAAACTGGAAAGATGGAAAATGCACAGTATGCAAATCAGCATCCGAAAGAGGCTATTACTTGAAGTGCCTCCCTTCTCCTAGTTCTGTTGAAGGGCAGGCAACCTCCTCCTCTTGTCTGATTTATTGTGTGTTGCCACTCTTTTGTAGTTTAGTTTAGATTTTTCCTTTTTTCTGTAAATCTCTGCTGGCAGTGGTGGAACCAACAGCTTTAGCATGCTGCCGGTGTTGCATGTGTGGCAATGGGCTCTTGCCTCTGAGTCAGAAGGCTATGGGTTCAAGTCCCATTCAAGAGACTTGAGTCTTAGTGCTGTCTTTCAGATGAGAAGTTAAACAGAGGCCCCTTCTCTCCGAATTGGATGTGAGAGATCCCAGGACATAATTTTGAAGAAATTGGGATTTCTCCCTGGTGTCCTGGCCAATATTTATTCCTCAATCAACACCAATTAGCTGATCATGAACACATTGCTGTTTTTGGGAACTTGCTGTGTGCAAATTGGCTGTTGTTTTTCCCACAATATAACACTACACTTCAAAAGTACTCCATTGACTGTGAAATGTTTTGGGATGACCTGAGGTTATAAGGCACCGCCATCCTTCTTTCGCTAGTACTGTGGGATCTTTAACGTGCACCAAAAGCAGGGAAACGGGCAGATGGAGCCTCAGTCTAATGTCTCATCAAATGGGGGGATTCTCCAAAAATGCAGCATTCCCCCAGTACTGGACTGAAGTGTCAGCCTGGTCTTTGTGTTGAAGTGATTGGGTGTGGGGTGGGGGGGCTTGAAATGTGACTCCAGTGCAAGTTCTAGCACAGCCCGCAGTTGGGAGTGCTAGATTCTTAGCTGATGTATGAGGCTCATTAAGTTAGCTTTGGACTGAATATAACTTGGAGAAATTGGACAGGGGTGGAAAGAGGAGAATGAATTACAGTGAAAATTTACAAAACTGGAGACTGGCTGAATGTGTTTTATCCAAGGAGGTTGCTCCCAAAACATGTTTCAGTTCAGTGATTGGGGCCTTCCTAAGATAAAACAAACCATGAAACCTGATTTAACCATTTCTCCTGATAGCATGTTTTAAAAAAAAAATGTTGCTCAGTTTTGCCATGATTTAGAAATTATCCGTGCTGCAACACTTGCCGTAAGAGACAGATTTATGATTTGTATTGTAGCGCAGTGCTTGTGTTGTAATCACCAATGGACACAAACAAATTCTTGAGACCTCATCCATTGCTGATCTCTTGCCCAGTTTCAGTGCAGATATTTTGTTTATTTAAATTGTACCATTGTAGTAAGCTGATGCCATTACTTAATTCTAAGTGTTAGCCTAAATGCACTCTATGGATTTTCAATTTAAGCTGAATTGGACACAGATTGAAACATAATTAGATTTTATTTGTCTTTACTGTCTGATTTTATGCACCATCTTAGTCAGAATGTGCAGTTCATTTTCAATATATTCCCACTGGGATAGTGATTTAAGTCTGTTATATTGGTATATGAATATGTACTTGACCACAAAACTAATCGCAATTCTTTAAACAATGTGCCCTTAGTTTTTGAAATATCAGCCCAACCCAACTTGTAATCATTTTTGACGTTTTATACTACAACAGCAGAGAAACATGGCCCAGTATGTTTGAGGACAAAGCGGCATTCCAATAAATAAATCATTTATTCTGGGAAGAAGTTAAGAACAAGCAAAAATCCAATGGTTTGGTGTGAAAGGGCAGAATCTGGCTTCCAGGTTGATTAATCACCTCCTGTTTACTTGGTATCTGTTGCTTTCTCCCTTCCAAAGATACTGTAGTGCTCTGTGAAGAAGTGACCTGACTAATGTTCCTCACACAACCACCAACTGCTTATTATTTTTGTGAAATTTGTTCTTGAGATATTGGTGTCACTGGCCAGGCTGGCATGTTTTGTCCATCCTAAGTTGCCCTTGATAAGGTAGTGGTGAGCTTTCTTGAACCATTGCAGTTCATCTAGTGAAGGTACTCACACTGCCGCGAGGGATAGGAAGTTCCAGTCCATTAAATCTTAGCACACGCCAAATGCATTCTCGTGTCTACTGACAAAGCACAGGTGGAAAGCACACAGAGTCTTTTCTGAGAGTCCTGATGGGGTTCAGATTAAAAGAAAGAAGGAACAGGGTTGTGCAAACGACCGGTCACATTTTTTGATGCCGTCTTTACCTTTATCACATTTTTCCCTTTCCTGCCTCTGCTCATTCTCCAAGTGCAGGTTTTTCTACAACTGCAGACATTGCACGGGATTCTACTGCTTCCTGAACTCAGACTGACCAATCCAGTTTTACAAACTTCATCACACATGCGCCCAACGAAAAATCACTACCATATGAACCCAACACTTATTTCACCAGTGGGTTGCCCCAGTCCAATCACCGACAAAGGAACGACTAATATCTTTGCACAGATGGTATAAATGACTGACTGTCAGGACAGGAGTCTGTTGTTTAGCACAAAAGAGTAAAAATTAGTTTTGAAGTGTCGACTGTTGTCCTTTAAAACTCAGCACAACAGCATCGAAATGGTTGTATAAACCCTCATCTTTATTTTGATTCTATCCTACCGTACCCAAATGGCCTCCTTCTGTGTCGTAAATGACTCTTTGTAAAGCTCAATTTCCTGTCTCTGTCAATCTGCCTGTCTTTCTATGCCTTTTTATTTTCCTGTCTACCATATTCTGTGTGTCTACCTCTCTCCCTGTGTCTACCTCTCTCCCTGTGTCTAACTCTCTCCCTGTGACTACTTCTATCCCTGTGTCGACCTCTATCGCTGTGTTGACCTCTCTCCCTGTGTGTCGACCTCTCTCCCTGTGTGTCGACCTCTCTCCCTGTGTGTCTACCTCTCTCCCTGTGTCGACCTCTCTCCCTGTGTCTACCTCTCTCCCTGTGTCTACCTCTCTCACTGTGTGTCTACCTCTCTCACTGTGTGTCTACCTCTCTCCCTGTGTCTACCTCTCCCTGTGTCTACCTCTCCCTGTGTCTACCTCTCCCTGTGTCGATCTCTCTCCCTGTGTCTACCTCTCTCCCTGTGTGTCTACCTCTCTCCCTGCGTGTCTACCTCTCTCCCTGCGTGTCTACCTCTCTCCCTGCGTGTCTACCTCTCTGCCTGCGTGTCTACCTCTCCCTGTGTCGACCTCTCTCCCTGTGTCGACCTCTCTCCCTGTGTCGACCTCTCTCTCCCTGTGTCGACCTTTCTCTACCTGTGTCGACCTCTCTCTCCCTGTGTCTACCTCTCTCTCCCTGTGTCTACCTCTCTCCGTGTGTCTACCTCTCTCCCTGTGTGTCTACCTCTCTCCGTGTGTCTACCTTTCTCCGTGTGTCTACCTCTCTCCCTGTGTCTACCTCTCTCCCTGTGTCTACCTCTCTCCCTGTGTGTCTACCTCTCCCTGTTTCTACCTCTCTGTCTGTGTCCACCTCTCCCTGTCTGTGTCTACCTCTCTCCCTGTGTCTAAGTCTCTCCCTGTGTCGACCTCTCTCTCTGTGTCTACCTCTCTCCCTGTGTCCAAGTCTCTTCCTGTGTCGACCTCTCTCCCTGTGTCCAAGTCTCTCCCTGTGTCTACCTCTCTCCCTGTGTCTACCTCTCTCCCTGTGTCTAAGTCTCTCCCTGTGTTGACCTCTCTCCCTGTGTCTACCTCTCTCCCTGTGTGTTTACCTCTCTCTGTCTGTGTCTACCTCTCTCTGTCTGTGTCTACCTCTCTCCCTGTGTCGACCTCTCCCCCTGTCTGTCTCTGTATCTCCCTGTCTGTCTCTCTATCTCCCTCTCTGCCTCTGTCTGTTTCTCTCAGTTTCTATTTCCTCATCTCTTTTTATATATATCTGTTTCTGTGTGTGTGTGTGTGTGTGTGTGTGTGTGTGTGTGTGTGTGTGTGTGTGTGTGCATGCATCTGTCTCTCTTCAAACTCCCTTGCACTTTCTAACTTGGGAAACTAGTGAAACTGGCATGGTGGGGATCTGGGAGGGTTATGGCCAGAGGAGGGTGAGAGGTTGCAACGGGGGAGGGGAGAGGAGGGGTTAATGGTGTGGGTGGTGATACAAGGTGACCAGAGGAAGAACAGAAAATCTGTTGGAAACAGTGACCCAACTAAATTCAAGAGTCAGGGAGGGGAGAGGGGGACGAGATGTGAGTATGTGGAGGGAGAGGTAGGAGGCAATGGGGAGGGAACGAGGTAAAGAGAGCAGATGGAACATGGTCAGGGTTAGAGGGCAGATGGAGAGTGGTTGGGGAAGGATGAAGTGGTCTTGACATGGTGAGTGAGGCAAGAGGATATGACAGTTGAAAATAAAATTAGGACTGAGAAGAATAATTAAAAGATGTGTGATTGATGAAATTTAAGCAGCCATACACAGGATGTGGAAAGACAGCATAAATTAAAGTTTTTGGTGCTGGGCTTAAATGCATTGAATAAATTGCAAAGAAAACTAATAGAATTAACTCAATGAAGACACGGGGTTAATAAAGTGAAAGGACCCTCACATGTCAAGGTCAGTTTAAAAAAAAAAGACCATGAAAATTCAGACAAGAAAATGAATTAAAGCTCGGGGCTTCACGTGGTAAAATTAATTAATTATAGAGCAGGGCTTTGCTGGGGAAAATTAATTAAATCCACGGTTGTCAAGGGCTTAGTCGGCAGGGAGAAGCAACACCAACACTTGGTTTTACGCTGTGGTTATCGGCGAGTGACCAGGGCCATAGTACTGCAGGCCCAGCGAGGTGGGTCAATGCCTAAGGCTTGAGCAAGGGCACCTGGCAGAATGACACAGAATGGCAACCTTTTAAGCAAATGGAGGAAGAAGAGGGACAGGAAGCAGTGGCAGTGTTGCTATTAGATAGAAGGGGCTGGCGAGTGGAGCAGGCGCCAGGATTCAAACTGACTCTGCACAGAAAACACAAGCGCCGATTGTAGGGTAGCTGGACGTGAACAGAGGTCCGTCTATGGGCCCAAAGATGAGGGCAATGGATTTACCTTATCTTTACTTTACTTTTGCTGTTCTGTGGGAAATGTGCTGCTGTGGCACTATCCTGTGACCAGTATTAAGCACTGCTGTTAGAAAGAACTAGAGTTCAGTTGATTCATGGTCGCATAAGGTTAGGTGACATAACCCAATGCCTAAAATGCTACTTACTGGGGAAATAAGATTAGAATGTTGAAATTACTTGCACTTGTTAATAATAGGTTTTGGAGCGTTTGAGCTACTTTCTTCAGGTCTTCCCCAGATACATCATTGTTTGTCGGATGAGCAGTTGTCCAAGAGAAGCGAGATGTTAAATTTTTGGAAATTATATTGTACCTACCCTGGGAGTGTTTGATGGGACAGTGTAGAAGGAGCTTTACTCTCTATCTAACCCTGTCCTGTACCTGCCCTGGGAGTGTTTGATGGGGACAGTGTAGAGGGAGCTTTACTCTCTATCTAACCCCGTTTTTTTTCCTTTTTTTTGATGGGGACAGTGTAGAGGGAGCTTACTGTCTATCTAACCCCGTTTTTTTTTCTTTTTTTTGATGGGGACAGTGTAGAGGGAGCTTACTCTCTATCTAACCCCGTTTTTTTTCCGTTTTTTTTGATGGGGACAGTGTAGAGGGAGCTTACTCTCTATCTGACCCTGTTTTTTTTTCGTTTTTTAATGGGGACAATGTCGAGGGAGCATTACTCTGTATCTAACCCCCGTGCTGTACCTGTCCTGGGAGTGTTTGATGGGACAGTGTAGAGGGAGCTTTACTCTGTATCTAACCCCGTGCTGTACCTGTCCTGGGAGTGTTTGATGGGGACAGTGTAGAGGGAGCTTTACTCTGTATCTAACCCCCGTTTTTTTTTTGATGGGGACAGTGTAGAGGGAGCTTTACTCTCTATCTAACCCCGTTTTGTTTTCTTTTTTTTGATGGGGACAGTGTAGAGGGAGCTTTACTCTCTATCTAACCCCGTTTTTTTTTGATGGGGACAGTGTAGAGGGAGCTTTACTCTCTATCGAACCCCGTTTTTTTTTCTTTTTTTTGATGGGGACAGTGTAGAGGGAGCTTACTCTCTATCTAACCCCGTTTTTTTTTCGTTTTTTTTGATGGGAACAGTGTCGAGGGAGCATTACTCTGTATCTAACCCCCGTGCTGTACCTGTCCTGGGAGTGTTTGATGGGACAGTGTAGAGGGAGCTTTACTCTGTATCTAACCCGTGCTGTACCTGCCCTGTGAGTGTTTGATGGGGACAGTGCAGAGGGTGCTTTACTCTGTATCTAACCCGTGCTGTACCTGCCCTGTGAGTGTTTGATGGGACAGTGTAGAGGGAGTTTTACTGTGTATCTAACCCCGTGCTGTACCTGCCTGTATGCTAAATGCTTTTTTCAAGTTCAAATTTTAGAATTAGGCTTTCTAAATCAACATTGTATTTAGGCACTTAAGGATTGAAAGCTTGTCTCATCAAGCCTGTCCTTGGGACTTGGTGAGTAATTCTTATCTAATGATTATAGGTTGGTTTGAAGAAGGCTTGGGAGGTCAGGTACTGTGTCTGTTCCCTCAGATAAGGTAAAAGAATGGATGGTTGTTCGGCTGAGGAAAAAAACCATGATTCATGAGAGGCACTCGGGGGAACAAGGATAAGGATGCCTGTTGAATGTATTTAAGGAAGATGGAAAGCTTACATTATTTTGACCTTTCTCAGAGCAAAAGTGGACTGCTCATTTAGTATCACAAGGCCACTCTAGATCAATTGCTTTGAAATCTTGCTGTTATTAACAGGTTGCATCTGTTTTAAACTATACTAGAAGTATAATCTTTGTATTTTAACTTCTTTACTCCTTGTACTGTAGCTTCTAAGATGACTGTAATGAACACATATTTTGGAACAAGGCTCTCTCTAGCCTCTGAAAATCACAGAACACATCTAATATAAATCAGTTACATTTGGCATTGCAAGAGGTGCTGTTTTTGGATCCAGTGGGCTGAATTTTACGCGGCCGTCAAGAGCAGGTATGGTGGCATGGGGGATGGAGAATCGCACCGCAATTGCCTGTCCGTACATCTGGCATCGTGACATAATTTCTGGATTTTGTCAGTGGCAGGAAATCACAGTGGCGGCATTGCCATCGAAGCACAATGGGAGCTGATTTAAAGTTGCTGAAATACCGTTGACATGCATTTAAATGTCATTATATCTTATTTAATTATCAGTGCACAATTCTGTGAATGGTGAGCAGCACTGAGGCGAGAGGCCATGTTGCTGTGATGAGTAGGCAGCTTTCAGCATTGCTGCATCAGGGAAGCAGGGGGTGGTCATCGGAGACCATTGAGGGACTTTGTTGCTGGGGGTGCAGGGTCCTGGGGGTTCTGCAAGTGGGTCCAGGATCCCAGGGGCTCTGTGAAGGGGTCCAGGGTCCTGGGGGCTCTGCAAGTGGGTCCAGGGTCCTGGGGGCTCTGCAAGTGGGTCCAGGATCCTTGGGGCTCTGCAAGTGGGTCCAGGGTCCTAGGGGCTCTGCGAAGGGGTCCAGGGTCCTGTGGGCTCTGCAAGTGGGTCCAGGATCCTGGGGACTCTGCGAAGGGGTCCAGGGTCCTGGGGACTCTGCGAAGGGGTCCAGGGTCCTGGGGGCTCTGCAAGGGGTTCCAGGGTCCTGGGGACTCTGTGAAGGGGTCCAGGGTCCTGGGGGCTCTGCAAGGGGGTCCAGGGTCCTGGGGGCTCTGCGAAGGGGTCCAGGGTCCTGGGGACTCTGCGAAGGGGTCCAAGGTACTGGGGACTCTGCGAAGGGGTCCAAGGTCCTGGGGGCTCTGCAAGGGGGTCCAGGGTCCTGGGGGCTCTGCGAAGGGGTCCAGGGTCCTGGGGACTCTGCGAAGGGGTCCAGGACCCTGGGGGCTCTGCGAAGGGGTCCAGGATCCTGGGGGCTCTGCGAAGGGGTCCAGGGTCTTGGGGGCTCTGCGAAGGGGTCCATGGGTCCTGGGAGCTCTGCAAGGGGGTCGAGGGTCCTGGGGCTCTGCGAAGGGGTCCAGGATCCTAGGGGCTCTGCGAAGGGGTCCAGGGTCCTGGGGACTCTGCGAAGGGGTCCAGGGTCCTGGGGGCTCTGCGAAGGGATCCAGGGTCCTGGGGGCTCTGCAAGTGGGTCCAGGGTCCTTGGGGCTTTGCGAAGGGATCCAGGGGACTCTGCGAAGGGGTCCAGGGTCCTGAGGGCTCTGCACGCGGATTAAGTTTGGGTTTGGTGGTGGGGGCACAGTTTAGGGTTGATAAGTTGCTGTGCGACGGGTCTGGTTGCTCACACTGCTGAAATAGAGGGTGGGCTTTCATCAAAGTTGGGCTTTGAGGTCCATCAGTGACTGCACCGAGTGAATTGTCATATCCTCAGTTGCCTAGACAGGAGTCCATTCACAAAGACTCAAATGCCTTAATGCCTGAACTCTGTTGCCTCCATATAAAAATAAGCAAAATACTGCAGATCCTGGAAATCTGAAGTAAAAGCAGAAAGTGCTGGAAATACTCAGCAGGTCAGGCAGCATCTCTGGGGGGAGAAGCAGAGTTAACGTTTCAGGTCTATGAACTTTCATCAGAGTTCTGGTGAAAGGTGACAGACCTTGAAACATTAACTCTGCTTCTCTGTCCACAAATGCTGCCTGACCATTTTTTATTTGTTCCTGGAATGTAGGCGTCACTGGCCAGGCCAGCATTTATTGCCCTTCCCTAATTGCCCTTGAGAAGGTGGTGGTGAGCTTCCTTCTTGGGCCACAGCAGTCCATGTGAGGTAGGTACACCCACAGTTCTATGAGGAAGGGAGTGCTAGGATTTTGACCCAGTGGCAGTGAAGGAACCGCGATATAGTTCCAAGTCAGGATGGTGTGTGGCTTGGAGGGAAACTTGCAGGTGGTGGTGTTCCCCTACAACTGCTGCCCTTGTCCTTCTAGGTGGTAGAGGTCATGGGTTTGGAAGGTGCTGCCTGAGTAGGGTTGGTACGTCGCTGTAGTGCATCTTGTAGATGGTACACACTGCTGCTGCTGTGCATCAATGGTGGAGGGAGTGAACGTTCGTAGATGGGGTGCCAATCATGCGGGCTGCTTTGTCCTGAAAGGTGTTGAGCTTCTTGAGTGTTGTTGGATCTGCACCCATCCAGGCAAGTGGAGAGTATTCCATCACACTCCTGACTTGTGCCTTGTAGATTGTGGACAGCTTTGGGGAGTCAGGAGGTGAGTTACTCGCCGCAGGATTCCTAGCCTGTGACCTGCTCTTGTTGCCACGGTATTTATATGGCTACTCCAGTTTAGTTTCTGGTCAGTGGTAACCCCTAGTATGTTGATAGTGGGGGATTCAGCAATGGTAATGCCATTGAATGTCAAGGGGAGATGGTTAGATTCTCTCTTGTTGGAGATGGTCATTGCCTGGCACTTTTGTGGCGCAAATGTTACTTGCCACTTATCATCCCAAGCCTGGATATTGTCCAGGTCTTGCTGCATTTATACACGGACTGCTTCAGTATCTGAGAACCTGTTGAGTATTTACAGCTCTTACTGTTTTTGTTTCTGTCGCCTCCATCCCATTTGTGGTTTCAGTCTTACGAGTGGCTGCAATGCGCGAGTGACCCTGGGAGACTATATGTTAAAAGGGCTGTGGTCACATTGGCTCTGCCCGAAGGGGGAAGTCAGCAATTCACAATCAAGGCATAATTGAATGCCGTTTTCATACAATGATGGCAAATGAATTGAACAAAGTATATTTTAATTAATTACTGCAAAACATATGTGTTACACCCGTGAGACATAAAGTGTGACTACGTGGTCTTAAAACATTTGCGGTCATTGGCAGAGGGGCTGAGGAGCTGGTGGCCATACTGTGAGCACTCTGAAGGGAGCCCCCAGATGTGGATGGCAGCCTCTTCTCCCTTTTAAGGCTCATTTGAATCTCCCTGCTGACCAGAGAAGAACGAGGAGCTGCTGAAGACTCCAGGGGCCTTGTCCTTCTCTCACCTTGCCACTGCTACATTGAGCTCCTGGCCAAGGTGATAATGTGCAGGTCTGTGTGGATCTGGGGGATCTGGCTGTCCAGGAGAGTTACCAGCCTCTTGATGGAGGAAGCTATGCGCTCATAGGCCTGAGACATGGCAGCAGTCATGGCATGGATGGACTCCTCTGTTGTCGGCTCCTGGCTGCACATGGCCTCTGACATCTCCACCAGATGTTGCCTTACCTTTCTCTGTAACTCCAGCATGTCCTGTGCTGTTGACACCAGAAACTTGTCATAATCCTGGGGCTCAGCATGGCCCTGGCCAACCACAGTCCTCTGACTGTCAGCTGTCTCAGCCTCAGCCAGCTGCTCAGGTGCGTGTGGGGGTGCTCTCACCAGCTTGTGACCCTGATTCTAATGCTGATTGCGTAGCCACAGCTGGCAGAGTCATGGGATGGTGTGTCCTCTGTGTGGCCTTCCTCCTCAGAGGTGCACTATTGTCCCCCAGTGGCTGTGGAGCCCTGCGCACGGCAACCTGTATGAGAGAACACAAATATGTTATGCTCACAATGCAGTCTTCTCTACATTGGGGAACCCAAACGCAGACTGGATGACCGCTTTGCGGAACACCTCCACTCAGTCTGAAAACATGAGCCCGAGCTTCCTGTCGCTTGCCATTTCAACACCCCCCACTCCACAGCTCTCTTGCCCACATCTCTGTCCTGGGCTTGAGGCAGTGTTCCAGTGAATATCAATGCAAGCTCGAGGAACAGTACCTCATTTACCGATTAAGCGCACTAAAGCCTACCGGACTGAACATTTGAGTTCAATAATTTCAGAGCAGGACTGCCCCCCCCCGCCCCGCCCCCCCCACCCCCCCCCCCCCCCCCCCCCACCGCCCCCCAACCTTTTTTATTTTTGGTTTAACTTTTCATTTTTTATTTTTATTTCATTTTATTTTAGTTTGTTTCATCATTCAATTTTTTTTTTACCATGCTCCTGCCGCTCTTTTTTCATGTTTGTGCTTTTGGTTAGGGCTTTCATTATTTTGTAATTTAACACCCTCTTTGCAGTAACACTTTGTCTTTGACCACACCATTAACACACTCTTTGCCTTTGCCCTATGACCTCCTTGTCAGTTATTCTCTGTGATCCTCTGTCCGATCAACACCTTCCCATTTGTTCTTTTTTGCCCCACCCCCACTTTATTTGCTTAAAACCTGTTACATATCTGACCTTTGCCAGTTCTGATGAAAGGTCACTGACCTGAAACGTTAACCCTGCTTCTCTCTCCACAGATGCTGCCAGACCTGCGAAGTATTTTCCAGCACTTTTTGTTTCTATTGCAAATATGTGTGGGTTTGGCTGTGAAGATCTCCTGATGCCAATCATGCGTGGTGTGGATCTCCAACATGAATGCGCACGCTGACAGGATCCAATCCTCACTTTCTTGCGCAGGGACTCCAATCTTCCCGTCTGATATTGCACGTCCACCATGGCTCCCACCAGCTCCAATGCCTCACCTCAGAGATGAGTGGACGCAGATCTGGGAGTTCTCTGCCAGTCTGGGCTGTCTCCCTCCGATTATGGGCCCTCTTGCCCTGCAAGAGGAAGGATGCAGATAGTAGAGAAAGGCAGGCAGATCAACATGACATTGACGCTCATGTCAGCCCCTCATCTCCTACTGGCGGATCGGATGTATCTCATGCTAACACTCACTGTCAGGGGAGTTAACCAGTGTGGGGGTGAGCTATGAACGAAGGTGACCTCTGGCCGAAATGCAGCCCTAAAACAAAAGCCAAAGTGCTGCAGATACTGAAACTCTGAAATGAGAACAGAAAGTGCTGGAAATACTCAGCAGGTCTGGAAGCATCTGTGGAGAGAGAAACTGAGTTAATGTTTCAGGTCTGTGACCTTTCATCAGAACTGGCAAAGGTTCAAAATGTAATAGGCTTTGAGCAAGTGAGAGCGGGGAGTGGAGGAAGAACATTGATAGGGCAGAGGGCAGGAGAGATTAAATGAAAAAGATGTCATGGAACAAAGGCAAAGGGAGGGCTAATAGTTGGGGTAAATGTCCCACGGCTGTTAACATCTTCTGCGATCTCCACCCAGGGCTTGCTTGGTCAGGTGGGAGGACCTCTTCATACCATCACTGGGGAAGAGAACCTCCCATCTTTCTCCTGCTCTTTCTCACTGAACCATGGGGCCACCTTGTGTCTGGCGTCGGACATCATTTTCTGCTCTCATCGGGAGCTGGAGGGGTCCAGGAATCAGTCAAAGTTATAAGCAGCACAAACCTACAAATAACTCTCAGGCAGGAGTGAATGCAGGGCTGGCAGGCCTTTCAATATGGAGCTAGCATCTGCTCCAGAGTCATCTGACAATGTAATCAATGACTTTCCTTCCACTCCCACCATGTGATTCCGGTTGGGGGGGCGGTGCAGGGGTGGGAGCCCGTGCCTCCACTGTGCAAAATGGAAGCCTGCTGCATATAGCGGTGAGTCAGCCACCCACATGATGGACGGGAATAGCGCCCTATTCCCGGTCCTGGCAGCGGGCTCATGAAATTCACTCCGCTATTTGCATTGAGGCTGTTCTACCTGTTGATGAGTTTTTGGGTCATAAGGTAATAGTTCAGAGAAGTTACCATAATGGGTTCACAGACAGACTGAGGCGTTTACTGATACATACGAACATAGGAATTAGGAGCAGGAGTAGGCCACTCGGCCCTTCGAGCCTGCTCCGCCATTCAATAAGTTCTTGGCTGAACTGATCACTCCACATTTCCACCTACCCCCGATAACCTTCCACCCCCTTGCTTATCAAGAATCTATCTACCTCTGCCTTAAAAATATTCAAAGACTCTGCTTCCACCGCCTTTTGAGGAAGAGAATTCCAAAGACTCACGACCCTCTGAGAGAAAAAATTTTCTCCTCATCTCTGTCTTAAATGGGCGACCCCTTATTTTTAAACAGTGACCCCTAGTTCTAGATTCTCTCACAAGGCGAAATATCCTTTCCACATCCACCCTGTCAAGACTCCTCAGGATCTGATATGTTTCAATCAAGTCACCTCTTCCTCTTCTAAATTCCAGCAGATACAAGCCTAGCCTGTCAAATCTTTACTTGTAAGACAGCCTGCCCATTCCAGGTATTAGTCTAGTAAACCTTCTCTGTGCTGCCTCCAACGTATTTACATCCTTCCTTAAATAAGGAGACCAGTACTGTCCACAGTACTCCAGATGTGGCCTCACCAATTCCCGATATAGCTGAAGCATAATTGCACCTTCAGAAGCCCAACAGCCTAATCAGTGGTTATCCGAGTTAGCAGGTTGCATTGGTTGTATCGCCTCTGACTAGACTCTTGTAGAGGGGTCAATAGCCATCTCTTGAAGGGATTTCCCTGTCTCCTGGGATCCAATTTGGGGTTTGGGTTCAAGATCTGAGGCAGTCTGGACGAGCGGAGAATGAAGGAGTCATGGCAGCCGTCAGAAAAGAAAACGTCACACGGAGGAAACTCTTGTTGTGGTCGGAGACCAGTTTGATGGTGAGGGAGTGGGAGCCCTTCCTGCTGATGGATCTGAATGGCCAGTCTCTGGGTGCCTTGATGGCTACATGCGTGCAACCCAACGATGGAGGGGAAACGAATGCCATCTGTCACATTGAGGCCGTGTCTGTCGTGAAATGCATGTGCTGTCCAGCTCTGGCAAAGAGGGCATCAATGACCAGCGAGGTGCAGTCGTTTGTGGCATTCCACCAAATCTACAACTTATCCTTGGAAGGAGCCAGAAGCGAAGTGACTTTTACGGCCACTGGCAGGGCATGGCAACCAGGGCTGCAAGGTCGCAGTATCATAGAGTTATACAGCACAGAAACAGGTCCTTCGGCCCATCGTGTCTATGCTGGCTATCAAGCACCTAACTATTCTAATCCCGTTTTCCAGCATTTGGCCCATAGCCTTGTATGCTATGGCGTTTCAAATGCTCATCTAAATACTTGTTAAATGTTGTGAGGGTTCCTGCCTCTACCACCTCTTCAGGCAGTGTATTCCAGTTTCTAACCACACACTGGGTGAAAACATTTTCCTCAAATCCCCTCTAAACCTCCTGTCCCTTACCTTAAATCTATGCTCCCTGCTAATTGACCTTTCCGCTAAGGGAAGAAGTTTCTTCCTATCTAACCTATCAATGCCCCTCATAATTTTGTATACCTCAATCAGGTCCCCCCTCAGCCTTCTCTGCTCTAAGGAAGACAACCCTAGCCTTTTCAGTTTCTTTTAATAGCTGAAATGCTCCAGCCCAGGCAACATCCTGGTGAATCTCCTCTGCACCCTCTCCAGTGCAGTCACATCCTTCCTATAGTGTGGTGCCCAGAACTGTACACAGTACTCCAGCTGTGGCCTAACTAGTGTTTTATACAGCTCCATCATAACCTCCCTGCTCTTAGATTTTGTGCCTTGGCTAATAAAGGCAAGTATCCCATATGCCTTCCTAACCACCTTATCTACCTGTGCTGCTGCCTTCAGTGATCTATGGACAAGTACACCAAGGTCCCTCTGACCTTCTGTAATTCCTAGGGTCCTACCATCCATTGTATATTCCCTTGCTTTGTTAGTCCTCCCAAAATGCATCATGTGAAATTTTAGGCAACAAGGGCGCTGATGTCTTTGACCATCTCCCTGGAGAGTCACAGTCTCCTGCGGCACTCGGTCTCGGTCATCAGAAGTTAGCTCTGTCTTTGACAGTAGATCCTGTGTTGAGAGTGTGGCTTCCATTGCTTTCCTGTCCCTCCTTCCTCTCCTGTGTCCTCCTGCTACTTGGGGTTCCGTCCTTCCTGTGGATCACGCTGCCCCTCATTGCCACTGGGCCCAAAATCTGGCTATCATGCTCCCAATGCCATCAGCAGCCTTCCTTTTAAGCAGGTCCTATTGTGTTTGGCAGTCTTGTCCTTGCTCTTTTGCCCTCATGATACCAGAATGTGTGCTGACCCCATTGGATGCTGCAGTGCTGAATGCCCACTCTCCCTACCATCCGCTCAGCACCAAGGGCACTTTCTTACCAAATACCCAGTCTCCTTTGCTCACCCTCTTATGGTGCTGCGATAATGTCCTGGGGCAGCGTTGACTGGCTCCCCACTCTGCACCCACCTCCCATCAGCTGATCAGAAACTGACAGCTCCTGAAACCTGGTCACCCCTTGAAATATTCCATCCTCCTCCTCCAACAAGCTCCTAATGAGGTTTGCGACTGAATCAGTTGGCCTCAGTTGGGAGGAAAGTGGGATCCCTATACTTCCCTCCCACCCTGGTTAACACTGTCCGTGCCAGGAATAGCATCCTGTAACTGACATGCCAGCTGGCACCGGTATTTTTGGGATCTCCCCCTCTCCCCCCGCCTCCATTCATGCCTTTGGGGACCCCGAAAAGTCATCCCATAGACTCACAATTGGGGTCAGTTAACGTGATGCAAGATGTGGAGTCATAGAATAGTTACAGCACAGAAGGAGGCCATTCGACCTGTCATGTCCATGCCAGCTCTCTGTAAGAGCAACCCACCTAGTCCCACTCACCTTTTCCCATTGCCCTGCAAATTTTTTTCTCCTCGGGTAATTATCCAGTTCTCTTTTGAAGGCCTCCACCTGTCTCCACCACACTTTCAGGCCGCTCATTCCAGATCCTAACCACTCGCTGCATAAAAACATCTTTTCCTCATGTCGCTGTTGCTTCATATGCCAATCTCCTTAAATCGGTCTCGTCTGGTTCTGGGTCCTTCCACGAGAACTGTTTCTTTCTATCTACTCTGTCCAGACCCCTCTATCAAACCTCCTCTCAACCTTCTGTTCTCCAAGGAGAACAGACCCACCTTCTCCAATCTTTCCACGTAACTCAAGTTCCTCATCCCTGCAACCAGTTTTGTGAATCTTTTCTGCACCCTCTCTTAAGCCTTCACATCCTTCCTAAAGCGTGATGCCCAGAACTGGACATAATACTCCAGTTGAGGCTGTTGTAAAGTTTTATGCAGGTTGATCATAACTTACTTGTTTTTGTACTGTGTGCCCCTCTTTATAAAGCCCAGGATTCCGTATGCTTTATTAACCACTTTCTCAACCTGCTCTTCAAACTTCAATGACTTGTGTACAAATATCCCAGGTCCTCCTGCTCCTGCATCCCCTTTAGATATGTACCCTTTAAGTCATGTTGCCTCTCCTCGTTCTTCCTCCCAAAATGAATCACCTCACACTTTTCTACCTGAAATTTCATCTACCATTTGTCCTCCCATTGCACCAGCCTATCCATGTCCTGTTGAAGTTTATCATTATCCTCTTCAAAGTTCACAATACTTCCAAATTTTGTGTCAGCTGCAAATTTTGAAATTGTGCCCTGTACTCCCAAATCTAGGTGATCAATATATATATCAAGAAAAGCAGGGGTCCTCATACCGATCCCTGAGGAACGCCACTATATACCTTCCTCCAGTCCGAAAAACACAGACTCTCAGTTTTGAAATTGAGAAAAGCTGAATGCCAGATGCAGACTTTGTGTGAGGTTAAAGCCAACACGCAGGCTGAAAATAAAATGTTGAATGATGTCGCACAGGAGGAGGGGAAGTTAACATCAGCCCTTTTTGAGCGGACCAAAGGCTGTGGAAAATTTCCTTAAAAATCCTTGGGGTTGGCTACTTCAGGTGTAACAGAAGGGTTAGGAGGAAGAGAAAATAGTTAAAAGTTTACAGCAAGAATGAAGATGTGCTGAGGAAGCGAAGACCAAAGCAGAATACCAGAGGTGCTGAATCGGCTTGTGTTACCACCATTTTCGGTTTTTATTTGAAAAGGAAAAGGCTGTGAGAATTTCAATCTCTGTGTTTGTTTTCAGTGTCAGCTCCACCCTCTTCTCTTCACAGAGCTAACTGCAGTTTCACCCTGTCATCTTGTCTTTTATGTTGGCAGAACTTTATGCATTTTAATCATTGTCTTTTCTGCAAGCATATGCTGTGTTAAGTTTGTTATGTTTTTCTCTGTGTTTGTATATGCGTGTTAGTGGGAATGAATCTGAAAGAATCACTTGCCACTCGGGTCTGTTCCAAACGTCAGACAGTTTATTGGGTTACACCGGCGGGGAGCAGGTCACTGGGCAATCCAGGTTCCTTTCCACCGAACAAAGGAAAATCATCAATACTTATACAGTTTCAAACAGTTACTCAGCCCATCATGGCTGGACACGTTCCAATCGTAGGGATTATAAATGATTTACATTGATTAGTAGAACCAATGAAATGGGTTACTAGACATTGGGGGACTCTTGGACAGCTAGGGGTTACTCATGCATACATGATGTCTTCCAGATCCCCTGCTTCACCGTCCTTGGGCCTTATGTATACATAACATCTTATCTTAACCTTGTTACAGGCGGGTGACTTTGTCAGCATTCCATCTTTGTTGACATTTCATAAGGGCATCGGCTAGAGGCCACTTGATTAGACTCTGCTGAATTTATGTGCATCATCCCTGGTAAGGAATGTGGTCAAGTTAGCTGAGTCCCATGATGCCTTGCAAACATTTCATTGCGAGCTAGAATTATATGTTATTGGTTATTCACATAGTATTTATTGCAGGTGCCTCTGCCCTGGGAACACACTTCAACAATGCGTGTATTATTTTAAAAGTATTTGAATCATTTCTTTTGGCTCAGAAATGTTTAAACTATGTGTATATTCCTCGGACTTGCAATGTGAGAATATCACATAAAATTTGGCCCTTGGAGTTCATAATCCCTTCGAGGGATCAGTATTTTTAAGGCATTTTAATTTAAGGTTGTGGCCTCAGAAATGGGAGATTTGAGGAAAACTTTAGTTTTTTTATATTTTTAAGAAAAAGATGCTGGTGTGGATTTTGACTCAGGTTTCCTCATGCAACTGTTAAAAGCACGGAGTGCCTACAAAAAAATGAGATGCTGCTTTGAAGATTTACAGGTTAGAGTTGCAGGATGGCGCCTGGTTTGAGATTAATTTAAACTTCTTCAAAGACAGGGCCACTTGAGCGTTATGATATTCCTGTCCTTGGAGTCTCAAGTTTGAGTAACCTGCATTTGCAAGGCTTGGAAAGCAAATTTCAATTGCGTAGACGCACACAGAATTTACAGCACAAAAACAGGCCATTCAGCTCAACTAGTCCATGGCAGTGTTTAGGCTCGACACAAGCCTCCTTGCACCTGACTTCCTCTAATGCTACAAGCATATCCTTCTATTTGTTCCTCCCTCATGTACTTATTTACTTCCCTCGTAAGCGCATCTTTGCTATTTGCCTCAAATATACCATGTGGTAGAAAATTCTACATTCTTACCACTCTCTGGGTGAAGCAGTTTCTCCTGGGCTCCTTCTTGGATTTAATCCTATTATATATGAATGATCCCTAGTTTTAGGCTTTACGTCTACCCTATCAAACCTTTTCATCATTTTGAAGACTTCTTTCAGTTCACCCCTTAGTCTTCTCTTTTCCAGAGAAAAGCGACCCAGCCTGTTTAATCTTCCCTAATAGTTATATTTACGACAAGACT
This sequence comes from Heterodontus francisci, assembly GCF_036365525.1. NCBI lineage: Eukaryota > Metazoa > Chordata > Chondrichthyes > Heterodontiformes > Heterodontidae > Heterodontus > Heterodontus francisci. The sequence continues at coordinate 10,443,933 of NC_090417.1, forward strand.
CGACGATGCTAATGTCCTCCTTGTTGACCTCTGTCCTCCTGAAGCTCTAATTCGTCTAATACTCTGCTGCCCTCATGCTGTCTTGAAGTAAGTTGTGTCGATGGGAGCAGCAAGTTAAAAAGGAATAAAGACTGGCAAGGTGTGTGGACAAAAATACGGCAGATGGATTTCGGCGCAGGGAAGTGTGAGGCCATTCACTTGGCATCCGAGGAAAACAAACATTTTCAAACTGGTGAGAGACTCAGACGGATGTAGGAGCAAAGAGATTTAGGGGTCCATGTACATACCACACTAAGTTACAGAAAAAGAAATAAAGAGAGGAAAGCAAGATTGGATTGGGTGGGGGGGAGGGGGGGGGCGGTGGTGGGGGAGTAGAAGGAGACAGAAAAGCAAAGTAAGGAAAATAATTTTCAAATTTAAAATCTGACTTTTAAAAAAAAAAGTCTCGCCGAAAAATTTGCAACCGAAAGGAGAAACTCCATACTTGCAAAAGTTGATTTCCAATGTCGGAAAATTGATCAGCAGCAATTAGCACTGATCACATCATTAAAAAGGTACTCATGCTTGTAATTGCCAGCTTTAAATATCTGTAGCGGGATTAGTTTGTCTCTACCACACAAAACTGCAACTTCATGATGTTCGATGCTTTGCAAAGGCCAACCAGATAGTGAAATGCCCTTTTTGTCAAGTGAATGATTGAGCAATGTAATGCGGACTGCAGCGTTTGGACATTCAGTTTTAACTGTGTATCTGTCCGTCACTGAAATTGCTGCATATATAATGAAAGTGTTAGCCTCACCTGGTCCATCATTATAAGTTATACTTAAATTCTCTTCATGTCACCATAAGAATAAAAATGCCAAAAGCTTCAGTGTTTGTCTTTGAACTAAGAAATGGAATTATGGTCAGGGTCTGACAACATTCTGATCAAAGTGCTTCTGCGGAAAAAAAAAATGCCTGTGGAGGAATTGAGATTTTGGCAGACCAGATTTTGGAGACATTCCCACTAGATGGCATCAGAATGTTGTGGATGCCCGGCATTGTCACATTGTATGTGTTTGTAATCGGCTTCAAGAAGATGTTGGTACTATCAGTTCCTCCCTCAGATTGCGAGTTCATTCACATAGGTTCGATCAAGTGGCAAGACTGGGTATGTTGCACGTGGGCTCAGGGGACGTCTCGTGGACATCAGCCTGCCCTGTATAAAGATACTCTGCAACTCGTGTTGTGTTATTCTTCTCTTGCCTTCATAAAAGTGGGAGTTGATCTTCCACGGCTTCAGCCCTTAGCTGTTTTGCCTCGCAGAGTAAAATGACAGACCTATCTCCTCTCCTTACTGTGCTTTTTCCTGTCTGGTCATGTTTCTTGACAGATAAGGTATCTCTTCCTCATCTTCATGACAAATGAGTCCTCTGTCTGGTTGTTTGCGAAGTTTGAGATAATCATTTTTATCTTTTATGACTTTGACAAAGACAACAGTTTCAGGCATTGAAGAGAATGCTTTTCCTCTTGATAACTTTTTTTACATTAATTCCCACATAATCATTTGAGTGAGGAAGGCTTCGTGTTCTGGCATTTTTGTTAATCTCTGTTTCAAGGCAGCAACCTTGACTGTAAACGCTTGTCATCTTGGATCTTGGCAAGGTCTGCTGTTTCCTTGTGCCAATTGTGCTGAAGGCATTGTTTCGGCAAAGGGTACTAAATTGACAACTATTGATGCTGACTCTACTGCAGGACTTGCACTAGGGATTTTTTTTTTTGACAGTTAGACACATAAGAAATAGGAGCAGGAAAAGGCTATTTAACCCTTCAAGCTTGCTCCGCCAGTAAAATCACGGGTTATCTTCTACCTCAACTCCACCTTCCTGCACGAACCCCATAATCCCTTGCTTGCCTTCCTATCCAAAAATCTAGCGATCTCAGTCTTGAATATACTCAACAATTCAGCATCTGCCCTGACAACACTGCCACCTGTCCCCCAATGCTGACACCCAAGCGATAGTTCCCTGACTTAGTGCTGTTGCTCGAACCATGCATCAGAAATCTGTCCATCTGCTGCACACATTTTTTGACCAAATTAAAATTTCCTTATTTTTACAGTTGTTGCAAAGGAATAGGAAATTGGCAAGTTAACCCCTTGTTCTCTGCCTTGTTAACATCATATCTTCACAGCCATGTCAAATCTGTGACTCTTGGATGTAGATTCCACTTGTTCAGTTTTCCAGGTTCGTAAGAGGGAGCAAATAACTTGGATTTTTTAATGAATTCACAGGATATGGGCGTTGCTAGTAAGGCCAGCATTAATTGCCCATCCCTTATTTGCCGTGAGAAGGTGGTGCGGAGTCACCTTCATGAATACAAGTGAGTGGCTTACAAAGCCACTTCAGAATCAACCACGTGTCTGTGGGTCTGGAGTCACATATAGGCCAGACCAGGTAAGTACAGTAGATTTTCTTCCTTCGAGGACAGTAGTGAACCAGCTGGATCTGGCAGTTTCATGACCACCATTACTCCAACTATCCATTGACTCAGGAGCAAAAGTTGGTCTCCCTTAAGGTGTTTTTTTTATTTCACTGTTGAATCTTATTCATTTCTGCTCCTCCTGGCCTGGTTTGGCCTGGCAGGAACTTTACTGCTGCTTCCCACCCAGACAGTCTCGTAAAACCTGCACTTTGGTCCTGATGATGAAGGTGCGTAGGTTAAGAAGGACCCTGGTGTCTGTGGGTGGCTGTCCTGCTGCTCGTTGAAGAGAGCAGGTGAACACCGAGTCAGGTTGGCTTCAGGGCGGCACAGTGGCGCAGTGATTAGCACCGCAGCCTCACAGCTCCAGCGACCCGGGTTCGATTCCGGGTACTGCCTGTGTGGAGTTTGCAAGTTCTCCCTGTGTCTGCGTGGGTTTTCTCCGGGTGCTCCGGTTTCCTCCCACAAGCCAAAAGACTTGCAGGTTGGTAGGTAAATTGGCCATTATAAATTGCACCTAGTATAGGTAGGTGGTAGGGAAATATTAGGACAGGTGGGACAGATATTGGGACTGATGCTGCCAGACCTGCTGAGTGATTCCAGCATTTCTTGTTTTTGTTTCAGATTTCCAGCATCTGCAGTATTTGGCTTTTATTTTGGGACAGGTGGGGATGTGGTAGGAATATGGGATTAGTGTAGGATTAGTATAAATGGGTGGTTGATGGTCGGCCGAAGGGCCTGTTTCAGTGCTGTATCTCTAAAAAAAAAAGAGACTGTGCACAACTAAGTAAAATTGGAGGAAATATTGGTGGTGTTGCAATGTGCTGGCTGCCATTGTTGGTAAAGGCTACGGTTTGGGAACCTTGGTTATCAACCTGTGTACTTGGGTAAAGCAAGTCATTGGTTGCAATATTGAAGATTGATGGGTTGATTCAGGTGTTTCTGGTGATTAGATGATCTGATAGGGTCTATAAGGAGAATAAATTCTTCTGGTGGGCAACTTGAGAGCAAGAGGGCAGAACCTTAATATTGGAACTCGACCGATCGAGGAAATGTCAGGAAGCACTTGTTGACACGAATTGTAGTGGAAATCTGGAACTCTTTCCTTGAAGAAGCTGTTGAGACTGGGGGTCAATTGAAAATTTCAAAACTGAAATTGGCAGATTGTTAGGCAGGGGTATTCTGGGTTACAGAACCAGGGCAGGGAGATGGAGTTAAGATACTGATTAGCCGGTGTGAAATTGAATGGCAAAACAGGCTTGAGGAACTGGGTGGCCTCCTCCTGTGCCTGTGTTCTTGGGTAATTTGAAAGAACCTGGTGTTCAGCCAATGGCAGAGTCAGGACTCTTCCTCTGGCCGCTGCACTGTAGAGTGCAAATGATTCAAAGTTCTGGGAACTCTATTGGGTTATACCACCTGTTGCAGTCAGGTAAATGGGATGGGTAGAGTACTGTTTCTGTGCATTTGCTCTCTGGGTGTCTCTATTATACAGCAGAGTCCAGCAAGTCAACACAGATTAGATCCCAATGTCAAAGCGGAGTAGTATTTGAAGGTGATTTTCTTGAATCAGGGTCAGTAACTGTGTAAAAGTACCCCACGCATCTCTGTGCTCTATCTGATGCCAGTGATGCTTGATATGTTGATGGACAGCCTTGAGGAGCTTGGACCTTGGCTCATGTGAACAGCTTGCAGCGATACATGGGGATGGTTTAATTTGAAAGCTGATGGAACTTGCTTGCCGATAGATTTGCAGCAAGTTGGGGGAAAAGCTGCATTCACCCGGCAATCAGTGAGATCTCTGCAGAAAGCTTGTAAACCCCTCAGTAACCTCCTCTGCTTCACCGAAGCTCTACATGTCGTCTTCTTTTTCAAGCACAAAGTAGGTTGCTTCAAAGTCAGGAAATTCACAACAAAAATAAGACGATGGGGCTGATGGTACATGAGAGCGGCCTTGTTTGTCCACAGGACGGTTGCTACATTTTGATTGCATGTGAAGTGCTCTGAGATACTTAAACGTGATGAGGTGCGATGCAAATATAATCTTTCCTCAATTATCAATAGTGCTCTTTGACTTTGTCAGATGCTTCTTTTGAAGGGGCAATTGTTGATTGAAGGCAGCAAGCTGAAGCTGTTTAGTTATGAAGTTGTGACCTTACTATGGAACTGGTGCTGCTGATTGTGGACTTGATTGCTGATGAGTAAAATTACATCCTCCAAGTGGAACAAAGAAAAACATTACAGAGCTGGGGCCAGGATCACAGCAATAATGAATGGGTTTCAAAGTCATTAATGCGTTTTGAAAAATTAATTTCACATCCAAATTTGGTTCACCCAGCCTTTCATTTCTGATTCTCTTGATCTCATTTAAATCACATTGGAAAGGGTCAAGTCACCAACTGATTGATAGGGGAATGCTCCAGAATATAAAGTACATTGGACAATCAGGCTTGCCAAGGTTTGGTCCAGAAATCAAGTTCAATTACACATTTCTTCGTGGTATTTTTGTGGGTGCAGTTGACTCTATTTCTGCTCCTATTCTTGGTTTGGTGACAGTGATTGTTAGGTTGAGAGAACAGCACAGCGACAGGGTCACACAAACAGCAGTGTAGGGTTTGTCGCAGTCACATGGACCTTTCAGTGGCCAAGCTTTGACTATTTAACCAAAGCAACAAAGCTAACTGCAGATCAACGGAGGAAAAAGAGTGAAGGTTACACTTGCTTCCATGTTTTAAAACCTGGTTCACAAATGGGAAGGGAACCTGCCACCCCTACTTGATCTGCCTAGATGTAACTCGAGCCCCAGACGACAAGGTTCACCTTTAATAGCCTCAGGACAAAGATGGATGAGCTCCAGTTGATGTAGAGTGGAAGATGGGACGCCGGTCAGGAGAGTGTTTGAGTTGTTGAATCTGGAGGAAAGAAGAAGATGGGGATGAGTGTTTCAGCAGCAGATGAGCGGAGGTCGGGGTGGAGACAGGCAACATTATGGACCTGGCAGTAGGCAGTCTTTGTGATAGAGAGGATATAAAGCTGAATGCTTGGCTCGGAGTCAGATAGGAAGATGCAAACAGTCTGGTTTAGGCTGAGGCACTGGCTGGAGAGGGGGATTGAGTCCATGGAGTTTATCGGGGGAACCAAAGACAATGGCTTTGAAAAGCATTGCAAACTGTCGATGTAAACTTGTCCTGAGGTGGTTATACCCTACTGCCAGTGGAGGCACTGTAGCATCTTTAGCCTCGACAGCCTGTACTGCAAAGAAACTCTCATGTTCCAACCAACTTTCTTTCTTCACTTAGTAAATTGTGTTCCCTGGTCCAAGTATCCTTCGCCCTCTAATCCCTCTTTGAACGAAGACCACACTTGGTTTTGACTCTCACTTATGCAACACCACGGGAGATTAAGCATTATCTTGTCTTTCAGATAATATGTTAACCTGAGTCCCCGTCTGCTCTCGCAGATGGATGTAAAAGATCCCATGGCACTATTTCCAAGAAGAGCAGGGGAGCTGTCTTTGGTCTGCTGGCCAATATTTATCCCGAAAGCAAATTATCTGGACATGATCGCATTGCTGTTTGTGAGAGCTTGCTTGGTGTAAATTGGCTGCCACATTACTTAGGAAGTAAAAAGCTTACTTGCAAAAATAATTATTTAAAACAGTACATCAAAGCAAAGGCAGTTGATGTATCAAATAACACATCCTAAAAGCAAAATATAGTATTTGGTCAGCAGCATGACTGAAGGTTCCGAGGTTAAGCCCAGACAGAAAAGATCAAATGAATGAAACATGACGGTTTCTGCGTTGATGGGACATGGAGACATCATAATAAAGAGTGACACCTGGTACATTAGATTGTTCTTTTGATCTTTTAATGAAAAGGAAACAATCAACACTGTTTCTAAAACAGCACGGAGAGGAATGTTGTGGAAATAGATTGTCGTCGTTGTTAGCTTAAGATCCTGGAACTCCGTCCCTAACAGGACTGTTGTTGCACCTGCAACACGTAGCCTGTAACTTCAAGAAAGCAGTGTGCCACCACCTCCTCAAGGGCAATTAGGGATGGGTCATAAATACTGGCCTTGCCAGCGATGCTCACATTCCATGAATGAGTAAATTAGAGAAAAAAAACACCTTATACATTTTTGTGCCTTATTAATCTGCAATGCATTGCTTCTCTTTTGTTGAAATATCTAGATTCATGGCTAGAGTTCACAAGGTCAGGTACGATAAAGGTTGAAGATTGTGGGAATGAAAATGAGTTCAATCAGTAGTAGCATTTTGATGATGTCAAGCTTGGATATTGGAAACCTGTGGATTCTAGGTGGTAAACCAGGCTATGAGAGGTAAGAGGTGCTCAGGTGCTTGGGAAGAATGAGAGTAAGGGACCACGTGGAAAGTGGTGCTTTTAATTGAAGTGGCAGTCACCAAGAGATATGGCTGGAAAAGCGGTCTTGGCAAATGCCCAGTTACAATGAAGATGGGAAAAGTACAACAATGATAATAAGCAGAATAAATGACAGGGACTTGATTTGATTTGAATTGAATTATTCTGGAGTTCGGCTTTTGTAAAGCAGATTACCCAATTTAGGCAGCTTTAGCAGTTTCCATGCTGTGCCCAGTGAGTTTCAGATGGCACTGAATTTGGATGACTTGCCACTGCTGCTTTTATTGAATAAATCAAAGCAATTGCCAGTTTTTCCACCCCAGATTATGCCAAGGCAGTGAACACATGTGTAACTGCACCGGTTCTCCCTTTCTGTCCTGACGGCGCTCTGCTTTGCTGGTATATGCTTCTTTGGATGTAGTCTAGTTTCCAGTACCCTGCCAAAATGGCCATTCTCCAGGTATCCACTTCATCAATGACGGGCACCAGGCCATTTGGCTATGTAATGCATCACAGCCCAGCTGACACCCATCCCAAGTATGTCTACATGCATGCGCCTCACAACAGGTCTTGCTGGCCAGTGATTTGGAACCAGGAGCTTTCCTTTTCCAGAACACAGGGCACTTGTAGCACCTGAACTGCTGCTTTAAATGAGACGAGTTAACGGTGTAGGCGCAAGATGGAACCTGGCGCCGCTGTAGGTTTGTATGGCTTAGTAATAGACTGGGTAATGCACTTAGCTCCAGGGCATCCACTTGAGGTTTGTTTTATGTGGAAGGCTATTTTGGTTTTGAGGACATTTCGAAGCACTTCACAAACAAGGAAGTACTTTTGAAGTAAAAACAGAAAATGCTGGAAACACTCAGCAGGCCAGGCAGCATCTATGGGGAGAGATGCAGAGCGAACAGGCTAGATTTTGCAAGGGCTGCTGAGGTGGGAATGGAGGTGGGTGGGCCCGCGATTTCCCGCTGCCAGCCGACGTCCCGGTTTGCCAGCATGTTCCCGCCTCGGGGCCATTTTCGAAGAGGCTGGTTGCAAGGTGGAGGGGCAAAGTCTGCCCACTCACTCGTGGTGGGTAGCCAATTATGCTCCTGAATGGAGTTATTAAGGCCACTGTGCTGACGCCAAATGGAATTTTCCAGCTGGCAGTCAGGTTCCTCACTGAAGCCAACTATTTCTGGTTCTGCTTCATTTTTCAGCATTCGTCGTGTTCAGCTTTTAAGTTTTTGAAGTGCAGTCACTGTTGAAGTTGGAAACCTGTGGATTCTAGGCAGTAAGCCAGGCTACGGGAGATAAGGGGTGCTCAGGTCCTTGGGAAGAATGAGAGTCGGAGACAGCATGGAAAGCAGCCAGACTGCTCACAGCAAAGTCCCACCAACAGCAGTGAGATGAAGGACCAGATAATCTGTTTGTGTTGCTGGGTGGGGGTTAAATGGTGGTCAGGGCAGCAGGAGAACTCCCCTGCTCTTCTTCAAACTGCTCTGGGGGTTCTTTATGTACACTTGAGAGGGCAGATACACTGTCTGAAAGTTGAAAGTGCAGCACTCCCTCAGCATTAGACCAAAGTATCGGCCTAGCTTTTGTGCACAAGTAGCTTGTTTAGGGCTTTAACCCATAACCTTCTGAATTGGAACAGAGAGTGCTGCCAATCAGCAATGATTGACATTTTTCCAGAATGGATTGCTTTGAACTTAATCTGTTACCTGTGCTTGACAAAAATCTTGATAGAATGTTCTTATTTCTTTGTGCACAACTCTTTGTCATGTACTTCAATCAGAAATAACTCAAACATGTCACTTGTTTGAAAAAAAGAATCAACCCCTCTTATTCTCCCTTTTTCTCTGAAGCATGGGACTCAGTTGCGTGGGTGCTTTTGATAGATAACCTGAGACTATAGGTAATGGGTTAATTGATTGAGGTGTTTTAGGATTTTGAAAGGAACTCATATGGGAGATAGAGAGAAACTTATTCTGCTGGTGGGGGAGTCTAGGACAAGGGGGCATGGCCTTAAAATCAGAGCAAGGCCTATCAGGAGAGAAGTTCAGAAACACTTTGTCTTGCAAAGGGTGATAGAAGTGTGTAACTCTCTCCATGAAATGCATTAGATGCTAACTTATTTAATTTTAAATCTAAGGTTCATAGAGTTTCAATTAGCAAGGATGTAAAGGGATCAGCCAAGGTGGGTGAATGGAGTTAAAATACACATCAGTTCTCACATTGAATGGTGGAACATGCCCGAGGGGCTGAATGTCCTGAATGTTCTATTCCGATGACACTTCCTTGCTCATAAGCACACTGCTATTCTCAGCTGATATCCACACAGGCACCCATCCAGATGTAGTTGCTTCTTCGAGATCCAGCTCTATTTATACTCCCTACCCAGGAAAATTGAAAGCTTATTCCTGCACTCACTGAAGTCTTGGCAACTCGGCACTTGACCTTGGTACATCCTTAACCTCTCACCCTCTTGCCAGATCACGTGCTACCTTTTCCCTCCTGGCTGCCAGTCACTCGGAGTTGTGTTAGTAAAATGGCTGCTTCGTGATCAGATTTTACAGAAAAATCTTGCATAATTTGGGTGAAAGCAAGCACCTTGCACTTGCCCTCTGGAATAATAGGCATGCAAATGATTATTGAATTTGTCTGACATTTATTTGTCCATTATTTTAGTGGAGCCAGGTACTCATTTAGACTCAAATAGACTTCTGTTAGATGAACCACCCCAAGACATTTCAGAGAAGCCCATTTGGACCTAAATTATCCCGCAGCCTAATTGGAAGCCCTCAGGATGTCCATCTGCAGTTGGAAGACCGTGAGCTTCATTGCCACCTGTTGGGGCACATTATTCTATTTCTCTGCTTGCCATGGCCTTTTTGTGTCTTCATGTTGCAAAATTCCAGTGGCATTGGTCTTTATGCCTTTGAGGTCTTGGTCCTCGCCCAGGATAAGACTTCTGAAGATGTTGAGTTGAAAAAGGGACTGTGAAATGAGCACCATTAAAAAGATAAAATGTTTCTACTTCTGGTAGATGAACCATCGGAGACTCTTCGCCCACTGCACTTCACCAGTAGAATGACTAACAGTTACTGCCTTTGAAGTGCCAATTTCACATGTTAATTTCTTGACTTAATTTCATTGATAATTAATCAATCATGGCCACCATATTTGAGGAGTAGCTAATTATGCTCACGAATTAATTACGATTAACTCTGTGTCTAATGGAAAAGATTTAAAAACGGTATTTTCTGATTAAAATTAAAACAGCAGTTACTTTACTCTGAAAATGATAGTCTTAAAATTAAACTTTAATGAATCTGCTAATCATTATCTCCTTTAACTGGCTGTGTAGGGAATGTGCTATTAATTGCTCATGTGGTGACTGGCCACCCTCACATTGTTTCAATTAGAATAAACACAGCTAATACAAATATTTGTAATTCCATTTTGAATATCTCCGCTGTAATTCTGCATATTAGGTTACAACAACCTAATTTTTGTATAACTTAGATGAAGCTCTCAATAGAGGAGAAGTTCTTAATTGTTTAGGCCTACATTGAATTTGAAGTCACTTGATCCAGTACTCTTATTTTTTTCTCAACAAGTACAACCTGCATTTCTATCATGCTCGTAATGCAGTAAAACACCCCAAGGCACTTCCACAGGAGCGACTATCAAATTTAATTTGACATTGAGCTACCGTAAGTAGATATTAGGACAGATGACCAAAAGCTTGGACACAAAGGTGGATTTTAAGGAGTGTCTGAAAGGAGGAGAGAGACGGAGAGGTTTAGGGAGGGAATTCCTAAACTGGGGCCGAGGCAACTGAACGCACGATGCCAATGGTGGAGCAGGTTATAATTGGGATTGCGCAAGTGGGCAGAATTGGAGGAGCGCAGACGACTGGGACGGTTCTTCCCCAGATCTTTCTCAGCAAATTTTGGTCTCCGTCTTCATTTAAACTGAAATTTCACATTGCGTAGCTGCATTGACACTCCCAACAACTCCCACCCCCCCCCCCCCCCCACAAAATTCTGTTTGCTCTGCATGCCTGTTAACTGGCTGTTCAGCAGAATTCTTTCAGTTTGTTTTGGGCGAGACACACAGTCGTGCATTACTTTTAGCATTCCTGCAAATTTGTTCGTGAGTTGCTAATCACAGAGAGATCCTTCCCTTTTTTCATTCGCAAAGTAATTTCACATCCCAAATGGAGATTACTCCCTCGATTTTTTACCTCATTCTCCCGACGGGAACAGGTTGGGCTCAGGTTTGAGTCAGATGCCCATGTAGTGACACTCAATCCAACTTTAGTCTCCATTCAGTGCAACCCCCTCCTCCCGCTGTTCCTGCCTGGAGAGTTTCCATTGCTGTCATCGAATGGAATAGACTCAAGTACGCAGACTTTATGAATATTATGATCTCTGTTCTTCCTCCTCTGCCAACCATGCAAGAGAAGCCAGCCAAAGTGACAGCAGCATTTTTCTATTTGCAAATAGGGTCTGTGGTAGTCTGTGAAATATAATGATTTGTTCGTTGACTGGATGGTGAATATAATAAACAATTTCTATGTCAAAAATGCAATCTTAAATATGACAATCAAATGCCACAAGAAATATCAGATGCTATTGAGTGGATATTAGAAAATTCATCAACCCATTTGGGCCGACTCAGCACCTACAATCATTCAGAAGAGTGAAAGCTCTGTGATTTTTCAGATTTGCTGCATTTTAGTTGCACTGTCAGTAAGTTTTTATTAGCAACTTAAACATTCGATTCCAGGATTTTTCACAGGAGTGAAGACGACTGTCATCTGCAATATCTTTACAAAGGAAGTTTAAGAATATTATGGGGTTATTAGACCTGGTTACGTGGGCCATCGATATGCTTTACTTTGTACGTGACCCACAGATATGGTTGAAACCAATTTTTATGGTCAAGTGAGGAGGGATTGAAGGGCTTCCCTCTTTTCCCTCTCCTGGTTAGACCACAACAGGTTTAATTCTTTCTGAAAGTGGATGAACTGGCCAATTCAGTAGGTGTTTTATTACTTCCCTGCTCTGATCATAACAAGAACCAATCGGACAGATTTTCTTGAGTTAACAAAGAAACAGGTTAACTTTATTGTACCTAAACAGAACAAATGAAAAAAATAAACAACACACCAACCTCAAATGTAGTGATCTCAGGATTACTACCAGTGCCATGTGCTAGTCAGAGCAGAAGTAGCAGGATATATCAGATAAATACGTGGCTGAAGAGATGGTGTGATGGGGAGGGTTTTAGATTCCTGGGGCATTAGGACCGATTCTGGGGGAGGTGGGACCATTTCAAACTGGACGGGTTGCACCTGGGCAGGACCGGGACTGATGTCCTAGGGGGAGTATTTGCTAGAGTGGTTGGGGAAGGTTTAAACTAAAATGGCAGGGGGATGGGAACCTTTGCAAGGAGTCAGAGGAGGGGGGGATCAAAGACAAGAACAAAAGACAGTAAGGGGAATAAGAAAAGTGATAGGCAGAGAAATCAAGGGCCAGAATCAAATAGGGCCACAGTGAAAAATAGTGGGAAGGAGCCAAGTAATGTTAAAAAGACAAGCCTTCAGGCTTTGTGCCTTAACACGCGGAGCATTCACAATAAAGTGGATGAATTAATCGCACAAATAGATGTAAACGAGTATGATATCATCGTGATTAAGGAGACATGGCTGCAAGGTGACCAGGTGTGGGAAATGAACATCCAGGAATATTCAGTATTTTGGAAGGACAGACAAAAAGCAAAAAGTGGTGGAGTTGCATTGCTGGTTAAAGAGGAAATTAAGGCAATAGTGAGGAAAGATATTAGTTCTGATGATGTGGAATCTGTATGGGTAGAGCTGAGAAACACTAAGGAGCAAAAAACATGAGTGGGGGTTGTATATAGACCCCTAAACTGTAGTGGAGATGTTGGGAATGGCATTAAACAGGAAATTAGAGATGCATGCGATAAAGGAACATCTGTAATTATGGGTGATGTTAATCTGCATATAGATTGGGCAAATCAAACTCGTCACAATACTGTAGAGGAGGAATTCTTGGAGTGTATACGGGAAGGTTTCCTGGTCCAATACGTTGAGGAACCAACTAGAGAACAGGCCATCCTAGACTGGGTATTGTGTAATCAGAGAGGAATAATTGACAATCTAGTTGTGCGAATCCCCTTGGGCTCGAGCGACCATAATATGATAGAATTCTTCATCAAGATGGAGGGTGATATGGTTGATTCTGAAACTAGGGTCCTGAATCTTCAGTAAAGGAAACTACGAAGGTTTGAGTTGGCTATGATGGATTGGGAAACGTTACTTAAAGGGATGACGGTGGAAAGGCAATGGCAAATATTCAAAGAGTGCATGGATGAACTGCAACAATTGTTTATTCTTGTCTGGTGCAAAAATAAAATGGGAAAGGTAGCCAAACCATGGCTTACAAGGAAAATTAGAGATAGCATTAGATCCAAGGAAGAGGCATATAAATTTGCCAGAAAAACAACAGACCTGAGGATTGGGAGCAGTTTAGAATTCAGCAAAGGAGGACCAAGGGATTGATTAAGAAGGGGAAAATGGAGTATGAGAGCAAGCTTGTGGGGAACATAAAAACTGACTGTAAAAGTTTCTACAGGTATGTGAAGAGAATAAGATTATTGAAAACAAATGTAGGTTCCTTACAGGCAGAAACAGAGGAATTTATTATGGGGAATAAAGAAATGGCTGACCAACTAAATGCATAAACAGCATCTTCATAAAGGACACAGATATCATACCAGAAATGTTGGGGAACACAAGATTTAGTGAGAGAGAAGAACTGAAGGAAATCAGTATTAGTAGAGAAATGATGTTGGGGAAATTGATGGGATTGAAGGCTGATAAATCCCCAGGGCCTGATGGTCTGCATCCCAGAGTACTTAAGGAAGTGGCCCTAGAAATAGTGGTGCATTGGTGGTCATCTTCCAAGATTCTATAGACTCTGGAACAGTTCCTACAGATTGGAGGGGAGCTAATGTAACACCACGATTTAAAAAGGGAGGTAGAGAGAAAGCAGGGAATTATAGACCAGTCAGCCTGACGTAGGTAGTGGGGAAAATTCTAGAGTCCATTATCAAAGATTTTAGAGCAGAGCACTTAGAGAACAGTGGTAGAATCGGGCAGAGTCAGCATGGATTTACGAAAGGGAAATCATGCTTGACAAATCTACTAGAATTCTTCGAGGATGTAACTAGTAGAGTTAATGAGGGGGAGCCAGTGGATGTGGTTTATTTGGACTTTCAGAAGACTTTCGATGAAGTCCCACATAAGAGATTAGCGTGTAAAATTAAAGCGAATGGGATTGGGGGTAATTGGTTGGCAGACAGGAAACAAAGAGTAGGGATAAATGTTTTTTTTTCCGAATGGCAGGCAGTGACTAGTGGGATACCGCAGGGATCGATGCTAGGACCCCAGCTATTCACAATATTCATGAATGATTTAGATGAGGAACTAAATGTAATATCTCCAAATTTGCAGATGACACAACACTGGGTGGGAGGGTGAGTTGTGAGGAGGATGCAGAGAGGCTTCAGGGTGATTTGGACAAGTTGAGTGAGTGGGCAAATGCATGGCAGATGCAGTTTAATGTGGATAAATGTGAGGTTATCCACTTTGGTAGCAAAAACAGGAAGGCAGATGATTATCTGAACGGCTATAAACTGAGAGAGGGGAATATGCAGTGAGAAATGTGTATTCTCATACACCAGTCGCTGAAGGTAAGCATGCAGGTGCAACAGGCGGTAAAAAAGGCAAATGGTATGTTTGCCTTCATAGCGAGAGGATTTGAGTACAGGAGCAGGGATGTCTTGCTGCAATTATACAGAGCCTTGGTGAGGCCACACCTGGAATATTATGTGCAGTTTAGGTCTCCTTATCTGAGGAAGGATGTTCTTGCTATAGAGGGAGTGCAGCGAAGGTTTACCAGACTGATTCCTGGGATAGCGGGACTGATGTATGAGGAGAGATTGAGTCAGTTAGGATTATATTCGCTGGAGTTCAGAAGAGTGAGGGGGATCTCATAGAAACCTATAAAATTATAACAGGACTTGACGGGGTAGAGGCAAGAAGGATGTTCCCGATGGTGGGGGAGTCCAGAACCAGGGGTCACAGTCTAAGGATACGGGGTAAACCTTTCAGGACTGAGATGAGGAGAAATTTCTTCACCCAGAGAGTGGTGAAACTGTGGAATTCGCTGCCACAGAAAGCAGTTGAGGCCAAAACATTGTATGTTTTCAAGAAGGAGTTCGATATCGCTCTTGGGTTTAAAGGGATCAAAGGGTATGGGGCGAAAGCAGGAACAGGTTACTGAGTTGGATGATCAGCCTTGATCATAATGAATGGTGGAGCAGGCTCGAAGGGCTGAATGACCTACTCCTGCTCCTATTTTTCATAGAACATGATTCTGTGTTTCACTCACACACATACTCCGGAGGTTTACACACAAAAAAATAGGTTACAGAGTGGGGAAAGCTAGATTGGTTGAGTTAGAGTCCATAAGAAAAGGGTATACAGTCTGTTCATTTGATGATTCAACTGGCTTCTAGCTGAATTCAGTGGTCCCGGGGCTTTTAGTTTCCAGAGATAGAAGACAGGTTCGCTGGGTCTCTCGGAGACAGTGATGTGGATGATTTCCTCCCACGGGGTTTCTGATTGTAGCCAGAGTATGCAAAGGTTGTCACTGAACAGACAGGATTTGAAAGCTTTCAAGCTCCAATGGAAAGAGTGAGAGGCACTCCCACTTGGGTCTGCACATATCAGTGTCCAGTTGTTTCTCTTCTCTCTGCTGCAGAAAGACACGAGCTTAAAAGCACAGATGGGGAGGGGCTTGTCACATGACAATCACTCAGTCATTGAAAAATAGCAGTTAGCTGTATTTTTCTCTTGCTGAAAGGAACAGGTAGTTCCTTTAAACTTCCTGGGTTTTGGTTCTTGCTGGGGCATGAGCAGACATTTCGTCTCCCTCCTCACACGCGTTGCAGTGTAGGATACAGTGTTGCAAATTAGGTAGCCATCATTAAGCTGACAGCAAAGTCATGCTTTTAACTCGTCTTTTCAAAATGTCTTTCGAAAAAAATAAATTCAGATCTCCAGTCAGTGGATTAAATAAAATTATCACTCAACAAAGCACATTGGCGTAAAAAATTTTTCTGGAGAAGCCAAAGCTATGGGGTAAAAAAATCCATCCTGAAAAACTCATAGCCTTTATTTATTCTCTATTGTCATGCCAACTTGCTTTGTTGAATGATAATTTTCTTTAATCCACTGACTTGAGATCTGAATTTATATTTTTTTAAGAAATTTAAAGAAGAACAGAAAGAAGATTACTTTGCTAGCAACTTAAGATGGCCACCAAATTTACAACACTGTATCCTACATTGCAAAGTCTGTGTGAAGGGAGAGAAAATGTCTGTTCCTCCCAGGAAGTTTAAGGGAACTGTATGCCCTTTTTATGGACCCTAACTCAACCAATCTATCTTTCCCCACTTTGTAACCTTTTTGTTTGTGTGTGTAAACCACTAGTGTGTGTGAGTAAAAGTTGACATGCAGTTTATTATTTTCATTAGTGAGGTTTAGATACAGTGAAGTTAACCTCTTTGCTAAGCTCAAGGAAACTATCAGATTGGTTCTTCTTCTGATCATAGCAAGTAAGTAACCAAACACCTACCGAACTGGCCAGTGCATCCACTTTAAGAAAGAATTAAACCTGTTGTGGTCAAACAAGGAGAGGGACAAGAGGGAAGCCCTTCAACCCTTCCTCACTTGACCGTAACACTATAAATAACATGGAGAAACACAGTGAGAAACCTGATCAGACTGAAAGATGAAGAACAATATCATCTGTTTTGGGTCAATGATGGTGTTTAATTTTATTTGTAGTTAGGACACTGTGTACGTGCCTCAGAATGCAGTACTGATCATTGTTAGTTTATAAATGTGTCTGATGTCTATAAACTATATGGGCAGCAGAGTGGTTATGGTACTGCACTAGTAATCCAGAGATCTGGACTAATGATATGGAGATAGGAGTTCAAATCCCACCATGGCAGCTGGGGCATTTAAATTCAATTCAATAAATGTGGAAAAATTAGTCTTGGTAATATTGACCATGAAACCACCAAATTATCATAAAACCCCATCTGGTTCACCAATGTCTTTCAGGGAAGGAAATCTGCCCCCCCCCGCCCCACTTACCTGGTCTGGTCTACATCTGATTCCAGACCCACAGCAAGGTGGTTGACTCTTATCTGACCTCTGAAATGGCCTCGCAAGCCACTCAGTAATATCAAACCTGCTACGAAAAAATGTAAGAATAAAACCAGATGGACCACCTGGCATTGACCTTGGCATCAGACACGACAAAGGCATGTCTCACTGGCAGAACACACACACCAGGTTTGGCCGCACAGTGGTATACAGTCGGCAGGGAGTGGCCCTGGAAGTCTTCAATATTGACTCTGAACCTCCTGGCATCAGAGCAGACACGGGTCATGAAGCCTCCTGCAGATTACCACCTCCCACCCTCCCTCAGCTGATGAATCCATACTCCTCCATGTTGACCACCACTTGGAAGAAGCACTGGGGGTAACAAGGACACAGACTGTACTCTGAGTCGGGGAACTCAATGTCCATCACCAAGAGTGGCTTGGTAACACCACTGCTGTCCAAACTGTTTGAATCCTGAAGGACTTGACTGCCAGACTGGGCTTGTGGCAGGTAGTCAGAGAACCAACACAAAGGAAAAACATTTTAAGAACATAAGAAAATCAGAAAGAGAAGCGGGAGTAGACCATATGATCATGGCTGATCCTTGGTCAATACGATCATGGCTGATCCTCGGCCTCCACATTCCCGCCCACTCCCTAGATCCCTTGATTTCCTGGGAGACCAAAAATCTATTCATCCCAGCCTGAAAGATATTCAACGATGGAGCATCCACCACCCTCTGGGATGGAGAATTCCAAAGATTCACAACCCTTTGTGTGAAGAAATTTCTCCTCGTCTCAGTCTTAAATTATGGGCCCTTTATCCTGAGACTATGCTCCCGTGTTTTCGATTCTCCAGATAGGGGAAACAACCACTCAGAGTTGACCTGAAGCTCACTTCTCATTCTTCTAAACTCCAGACATTATAGACTCAATTTACTCAGCCTCTCATCATGGGACAACCCTCTCATCCCAGGAATTAATCTAATGAACCTTTGCTGTACTGCTTCCAGTGCAAGTATATCATTCCTTAAATAGGGAGACCAAAACAATGCACAGTACTCCAGGTGTGGCCTCACCAAAGCCCAATATATCTTGTACTCCAATACCCTTGCAATAAAGGTCAGCAAGCCATTTGCCTTCCTAATTGCTTGCGGTACCTGCATGCTTACTTTCTGTGTTCCTTAAGAGTACATCCAAGGCCCTCTGACCATCAACATTTACACGTTATTCTGCTTTCCTATTCTTACTACCAAAGTGAATAACCTCACAATGTCCTACATTATATTCCATCTGCCACCCTGTTGCTCACTGTCTTAACCTGTCTACATCTCTTTGCAGCCTCTTTGTGTCCTCCTGACAGCTCACATTCCCACCTCGCTTTGTATCGTGAACAAACTTGGATACATCACTCTTGGTCTCTTTACAATCTATATGAATGACTTAGACAAATAGCTGAGGCCCCAGCAACAATCCTTATGGCACTCCACTCGTCACAGCCTTACAACTTAAAAAATGGCCCGTTTATCCCTACTCTCTGCTTCCTGTCCATTAACCAATTCTCCATTTAGCTAATATATTACCCGCTACTCCATGAATCCTTACCTTGTGTATTAACCTTTTGTGTACTCAACCTCATGCTCTAATCTACCTGTTGCAGATGCATCTGTTCCTGACATTATTGATAGAAGTGATCACCACGCAGTTTTTGTGAAGATGAAATCCAGTCTTCACACTGAGAACAAGAAGCTTCATACCATTCAGCCTGCTTGATTGCCACCCTATCCACCAACTTAAAATTCACCTCCTCCACCACTGGTGCGCCGTGGTAGCAATGTCTACCATTGAAAAGATGCACTGCAACAACACACTAAGGCTCCGTCAACAGCAACTTTCAAACCCCTGACCTTTGCCACCCGGAAGGACAAGGTCAGCAAACACATGGGAACACCACCAGCTGCAAGTTCCCCTCCAAGCCACACACCATCCCATTCAAGTCATATGCCGTACTGACTTGGAAATATATCACTGTTCCTTCACTGTCACTGGGGCAAAATCAGGAACTCCCTCCCTAACACCACTCTGGCTGTACCTACACCACATGGACTCCAGTGGTTCCAGATGACAGTTCACTACCACATTCTTGAGGGCAATTAGAGATGAGCAATAATTGCTGGCCTTGCCAGCGACGCTCATAACCCGCGAATGAACAGAAAAAATGTCAATAACATCTTATGTTTATAAAAGAAGTTGAAAAAAGTAGCACATGACAAAGGTTAAGGTAGTGAAGCAAAAGAAAGTCATGAGAAACTATATAATCCACAAATAAGAACAGAAAGAAAAGGAATGGGAGCAACGAGGGGTTATAAAAATAGATAGCAGCCTGCTTAACAGGGAAAAGCAATAATTTTATAAAGACATTAGGATAAAGAGAATCATTAAAAGGAGCTTGGTGCCATTCAAAAATGAGCCTGGTGAGATTATTTGAGTCACTAGGGAAATGGCAGAGTTGTTTAATGAAGTAATTACTGCTCAGAAGATTGAAAGAAGTCTTCAAAGGTTTCTGAATGAGCAAGTGGAAAAGTGTCTGTTAGATATATATGTATTACTAGTTTCACAGTTCTTAAGGGCCAGAAGCTTCCAATTGGAAAGAATGGCCATGACGATGCACCCCACAATACCAAAGATGCGGAGAATGTCATGGAGGGACTGATGATGTCATTCTAAATTCATTACAAGATGGGAGCTGTTCACAGGACTGCAAGTGGCAAATGTTAAACCTCTGTTCAAAAAGGGAGAGAAGGATGAGCACTTATCAACCAATTAGCCTTCTGTCAGCAGCAGGAAATTTACCAGAAACCATAACAACAGATAAAGGAAAGAAAAACTTGCATTTATATAGCACCTTACATGAGTTAAGGATGTCGCAAAGTGCATTAGTGCCAATGAGTTGCTGTTGTAATGTCGGTAACAGAGCAGCCAACTCCTGCAATTCAATTCACAGTGGACAATAATAAATGACGAGGTAATGTGTCTTCAGTGATGGCGGTGATTGCATGAAGATATTGGCCAGGACACCAGGAGTACACCCATCCATTTCCTTGAATAATACTATGGGATCTTTGATGTCCATCTGAGAGGGTAGATGTGGCTTTGTTTTCACTTACCATCCAAAAGACAGCACCTTTGACATTGCAGCACTTGCTCAGTACTAAGATGTCAGCTGAGATTATGTGCCTGAATCTCTTAAATGGGGTTTAAACTCACAACCTGCTAACTCAGATGTGAGAGTGCTTAACACCTTGAATGAAGATTTAGAAGAGTCAATCTTCAGTAATGTGAAGGCAAATGGGATGTTGAGGTTTGTATTGAGAATCGTTAAATATGAAAGGGAAGAGGTCATGATGATGGTTCAAAGCAATGGTTAGACCTCACCTGTGGTACACGATGTAATTTCGGGTTCCTCATCCCAGGAGGGATTCAGTAACCCTGGAGAAAGATTTACCAGAATGATATCAGGGACAAAGGGCTTGTGTCGTAAGGTTGTTTTCGCTTGAACCGAGAAGGCTGCGAAGGGATTTGATAAAGGTGTTCAAAATGATAGAAGGAATAGTGAAGGTAAATGTAGGTAGATTATTGGTTCACATGTCAACGACAAGAGCCCACAATCTCAAGTTGATGCTTAAAGATGAGATGAGAAGAACATTTTCATGCCTGGAGTTCGCAGAGGGATGAGCAATGTTAAATCAGTTAATGAGAGCTGGCTCAATGTTCACGGAAGGACCAGATTCTTAAAGAGGAAGGATTGCAAATGGGATATAGGGAAAGCAGAAAAATTTGATGAAAATCTGTCCCTAGTTGAGGTCCAAATTTAGTGCAGCCCTGAGGGGCTTCGTCTTGTGCTTTAAATATTTATTGGGGCAGATTTTGCGAGGGTTGGGGGAGGAGTTTTGGCGGGGTGCACGCTGTGCGTCGCTTTTCCAGAAGGATCCTTGCCCGGAAACGAACATGATTGACAGGTGGGGAAAACTCCAGAGGAGGCCACAGGCTACGAGCAGGTCGTGAGCCTGCAGCTGGGATAGTGGGAGAATGTTGCAGGGCCCAGTCTTTGTGGAAGGGGTGAGTCTGATCTCTCATCGGTTGGGAGGGTCACGGAGAGGGTTCCATTCTCAATCCAAGGGGTGTTCCGATGATGGGCAGCTAAGAAGATAAGATTGTTAGGTTGGGGAAAGCATTACTGGTCCTTCTGGGCTGCAAGCAATGGGAGAAAGACGTCTACCTTTTCCATGCAGAAAAAGTCACCGCCCTTTAGCAGCTGGGTTTCTTAAGCCCGAGAAGATAGTTTAAATCTGAAGTACACAGCCTTTGTTTAATATTTACATGACCAACCCACCTCCTGGGACCAGGTTGGTTGCCTGTGCCTAGTCCCACCTCCATCAAACCCAGATCCAGGCCAGTTGGTGTCAAGGTTTAGATTTTTCACATCTCATAGGGCCCAAATCCACCAGTTTTTGGGAGTTAAAATTCCCCTTTTGTTTCCATACGATACCCAACATGTGAACTAATGTCCCAGAGTACTGTTTGTCTGTGTGTGTCTCTGTGTTGAAGGATGTTCGGAGGCTTTGGAGGGCATTGGCAGAACTGCATCAGTGGAGTGCTGCTTGTGGAGAATTCCAATGGGGGTTCGGGGCGTTATGACTAAAAGATACAACAGGAATCTAAAATCTGAGGAAGAAAGGATGCAGACTAATTGGTACCTATATTTTAGGACACCTGCTATTTCTGCGACGTGAAGGAAGATGCCTTGGAAATTAACCTGATATAACAATAAAAGTATAACAGATGCATAAATGTACACATTTATAATAGAATACTGCAGCATGAATGGATTAGAAAAAACAAGAGTTTGAAGATGTATCATGAAATACAATGTCAATTTGCATAAGCATGCAAATTTCTGTCAAGTGGCCAAGGGAAAATCCAAACTTTACTGTGTGGCCAGCGGATTATCTCCCGAGTACGATGTTTTTGACAAGGTAATTTCAACAATAGAATCTTTCTAATTGGCCTGAAATGTTCACTCTTTGTTACCATTCAAATCCGAAATCTTGGGAAGTTACTGCTCCTTGCAAAAGGGAAGCTGAGAGGGTCAAGTTACTTCAAACTGTATTTCAGGTAAATATTGTAAGTGCTAACTTTCATTCATGCGACAGTAATTAAGTTTCTCTTGACTCTGGAGTAGCCGTCTGGCTGTAACATTAGTATTTGTTTACACTCCACATTGCACAAGCTGAAAAGTATTTAAAGACTCGTCAGTCCAGGAGATCTACCAGCTGTCTAAGGGTTAAAAAAAAAACAATTTGTTCACTTCGGACAAATTACTCTTTAGCTGGGATTTCGAGCTCATTATTCTGAACCATTTCAGCATTTGATGAAAAGTAGATGACTGAGCTAAGCTATTAATGGATCTTATTACACTGGAGTCATTTTAAGTCTAATCTGTTACGACCAGGTGAGAAAGAGGTCTCGGGTTCCCTTTCAGCCTTCAGCTGGTCTTAATGTAACAGGGTTTAATTTTAAACACACTGTTTTTAGCTCCCTCTTGGTGAATCCTTGTTCACCGCTTTTCTATTATAAGGCAAAGAAACCAGCACAAACAGGCTTTCTTAGGTTTAAAGAAGAATGGTTGAAATTTATTAAACTTAAACTCTAATTCAGTTGACGCCTATGGATGCACGACACGCCCAAGCTAGAATGCATACGCGATACACACATGCAAATCGAGACAGAATAGAGCAGAAGAAAAATGATGTGGAAAAGTTTGAGGCAATATCTGAAGAGGTTGTTACTGTTCTTTGAGCTCATTGTAGAGTCCTTGATTGTCAGTAGATCTTGCTTTTTGTTGTGGCCCAGTATTCTTCTTAAACCTTGCTCGCTGTAGGAGACTTTATTTCTCTTGGGGTTCATGTGTCTTCAGTGGATTCAGAGGCTTGTGAGAAAGAGGTGGGAGCAGACAGGAGAGAGATCTTCTCAGTCCAGGAGCAAACTCTGCCTTCCAACTCTCTGTGGCTTGTTCAAAAGAAAACCCTGCAACAGCCAGATAGTCATGTGACCAGCTGGTCTAACCAGTCCTGGCACTTGTGGATTGTATCCTCCTTAGCAGGCCCTGGAATGCGCTTCCTCACCTTTGATGCCTGTTGCTATATAACTTTTTTTCCAGACACTGCTGATCTGTTTAACAAGTCATTTCCTCACTCCAACATCAATGTTAAAAATCAATGTTTATGACAAAATTGATGTGCCTCATTCTTGGCAGGTGGGATCCTAGCATGACAAATCCATTTGAGATATATTAAGATCACGCTTGGTTGGTTTGATCACATTTGTTGTAAGAACCTGTTCTTTTGTTGGTCAGCTGTTAACCTCAACTCTGTTAATGTTTTTTCGGCCATTTTGAAATTTGTTGGTCAAGATCATCAATTGCGGCTCTGAAACCTGAGCAGCGAGGAACATGGCAACAGGAGCGGGCTGTTCAGCCCCTCGAGCCTGTTGTATGTTTGGTTGGTCTGCCACTGTTGGTACATTGGCTTAGTCCAGCTCGGAGAGATTACTGAGTCTTCAGTGATTTTAACATGAACTCATGTATTACTTTTTAACTATATACAGCTTTGCATAAATCTGTGTGACTCCTCAGAAAGCGTGCTGCTTCTCCCTCCAGTCCCTCTCACATGTGATCTCTTACATCATCATGGTGGGAGGTATTCCTCATATTGTCTCAAAAATTAACCCTTTCAACCCTTATACTACAGAGCCTGTTCAGCCATTCATTTAGATCATGGCTTATCTGAACCTTAACTCCATCTACTTGTGCAGCAGTGTGGTGTGCATTGGTACTCATCAGGGTAAGGAATGTTACTTTCGACAAACTGAACAAGGTTGCATAGCAGGGGCGAGATTAATAGGTTAAAAGCACTATTAAGCTCCCTCTAAACTGCCCTATCAAGCATCCTCAGTCCGAGTTTGGTACACAGTAAAGCTTCTTTTGCACTGCTCATGCATTTCAATTGAGCCGCCATTTTTCTGTGACCCAGCTTAACAGGGCTCTTCTGCAAAGTCGACCTAATGTACAGTTGTTAGAGGTGGATATATTGAGCTGGCATTCGGCAACCATTATGAGATTTGGGGAGGGAAGGAGAGGGGATGCACTGAAGAGTCGTCATGTGTCATGAGAGCCACTCATCTCTGTGCAGCCTGGCTATATATTGATCAAAGATTGCATTTTGGATAGCTTATTCCACAGTTTCCTCTCCTTCTGTCCTGAAGGTGCCTTCTGGTATCTTGAACAAGAAAACATTTTTGAAGTTGTTCCCCCAAGGAGTTGCTCTTGAACATGGACCAAACAGATAATTCAGTTGCAACATGCGGAGATCCACCTGTATCTCTATGACCCTAACAGAGCTTGCCATGAGCAGAGAAGACCATGATATATTGCTTTCATCGACCTCACCAAAGCTTTCTATCATGTGAGCAGAGGCAGTCTATTTAAGCCGCTGAAGAAAATTGGCTGCCCACCGAAGCTGCTCTGTGTTATCTCCACCTACCATGACAACATGAGGACGAAGGTCAGCTCTGACAGGTCAGCATTGGAACCCTTGAGATCCATAGTGGGGTCAAACAGGGTTGCGTTGTGGCATCAACACTCTTTGGCATATTCTCTTTTCTGCTGTCATATGCCTTCAGTTCATCTACAGAGGGTGTCTACTTATATACCATGTCGCGGACCTGTAATTATTTTTCTCCATGGATTAAAAACAGCGTGTGTGTCTTTAAGACTCTGTTAAAAACAGTGCACCTTTGAGGGACAGAAGATTCTGGAATTCCAGAAACACAGTGTGCAGCAGCTGCATTTTTGTTACCCTGGGCTGCAGCAGGAGAGAGAGAGGGATGTCATGTGGTAATGTGTCCATTTGGCTGTGTGTGGAATGAGTAAAAACTGGCTGAAACCAGTTAGTTTTGAGAGACTTTCCAGCAAAGCGGATTGAAGAGAAAGAAGCTATTTCCTCTCAGCAAAAATTCTATCAGGAGCTACAAGCCGAGTTAATTGCCTGAGTAAAGAAGAAAAGCCTTTTTTTCAATTGTATTGTTTGTATTGCTGTGCTCATCATTCAAAGAACTGTTTAATGCTTGCTGCAGCTGAAGAGTTGCATGCCTATCTACCGAAGGACTATTTTTTATCAGATCCACATGAAGACTTCAAGTGGCCTTTGATTATTTTTCACATTAGAAGACCTCATCCATCAGGCACGTAACCCACAAAAACGTACTTATTTTCTTGATTCTGAAGAGATAGCTTATTTTTAAAAACTCCTCTTTTAATACAGGTTAACTGTTAGTTTTTGAGTGTTTGTGTGTAAATGCGGGAGTTAGGTTGAAAGAAGAAGTTATAAGGTCTTTCGGCATCGGTTTATCTTAATAGTGTTTGAGATTTAGTTTTTAAAAAAATAAATAGTTAATTTGTTGTTATCTAAAGATATCTGGTTTGGTCTGTTTTATTCTGGGGTTACTAGTATGTTTAATTTGGCTCTTTTCCGATTGGGTGTTAAAGCTTAATAATATGCTGCGACCTGTGGAGTGATGGGATTGAATTGACAGTGCGCTACTCCTGCCACGGTCATAATGACCAGAACCAATGGAAAGCTGTTCAGCCTTGACTGCCTAAGCTCCATGTCAAAAGTGCACTAAGTCCTCATCAGAGACTTGCTCTCCGTCGATGATGTCATATCGAGGAACACCTTTAATGGCAAATGGTCAGACTGTCTCACAGCTGTAAAGAGTTTGGTTTGACCATCAGCATCAGGAATACGAATGTCATGGTCCCGGAGGTTGCCATACAGCCATCAATCAGCATTGGTAATGTGACGCTGGAGGTTGTTGATAGCTTCACATATCTCGGCTCCACAATCACCAGCAATCTGTCACTTGATGCTGAAATCAACACGCGCATTGCAAAAGCTGCAGCTGTTGAGTCCAAGCTGAGTAAGAGAGTATGAACAAGAGCAACCTAATGGAGAGCATCAAACTTTGAGGCTGCAAAGCCTCTGTCCTTAGTGCACTCCTCTACAGCAGTGAGACCTGGACAACATGCTTGGCAGGAGAAAAGGCTGAACGTTTTCCATCTTCGCTGTCTCAGACATATCCTTGGACTCTCTTGACGGGACAAGGTCATCAACTCAGAGGTCCTGGAGTGTGCTAACTCAGTCAGGATACACTCACACTACTAAGCCATCAAAGTCTGCGATGGCTTGGCTGCATTCGTCGATGGATGACAGCCATATACCCAAAGGCCTTCTGTACAGTAAATTGGCCAACTGGCCACGGCCTGCTGGATGTCGATACCTCTACTATAATGACACCAGCAAGCAAGATATGAAGATAGCAAACATTGACACAGACAACTGGGAGACAGTCACTGACAGCCAGCACCGCTGGAGGCTCTGAAGGGGCATCGGAAGGGGCGAGAAGAAATGAAAAGCTCAGCTGGCTGAGAAGAGGGCCTAGAGAAAACAGAGGGCAACAAATCCTGCAACAGAGTCAGGGAGCAGGTAATAAAGTCTGAGTCAGGGTTAATGTGCATGTATGTGAATGCACAGAGTGTGGTAAATAAGATTGGTGAGGTACAGCCGCAGATTAACATGTGGAAATATGATGTTGCGGTTATAACAGAGACCTGGCTCAAAGAAGGGCAGGACTGGATATGAAAAATTCCTGGATACGAATTGCTCAGGAAAGATAGGAAAGAAAAAAAAGGAGGAGGGGTGGTAGTATTGATAATGGACAGCATTGCAGTGTTGGAGAGACAGGATATTCCAGAGGGGTCAAGGACAGAATTTATTTGTCTAGAGCAAAGGAACAGAAAAGGTGCAATTACATTGCTCGGTATAGTCAACAGCCCACCAACTAGTGGAAATGATGTAGAGAAAGAAATTTCCAAGCAAATTACAGAGAGGTACAAGAATTATTGAGTAATTATAATGGGGGACTCGAATAATCCAAATATAGACTGGAATAGTAGCAGTGTAAAGGGCAGAGAGGGGCAAGAGTTCCTCGGGTGTGTTCAGGAGAATTTTCTACAGCAATATGTTTCCAGTCCAGTGAAAATGGAAGCACTGCTAGACCTGCTTCCTGGCAATGAGGTGGGCCCAGTAGTTCAAGTGTCAGTTGGGGAACTTTTAAGGGACAGTGATCATTCTATAATAAGGTGTAAGTTGACTATGGAAAAGGACGAGGAACAAACCAGAATAAGAATAAGTAACTGGGGGAAAGTGAAATCAATGGGGTATAGAATGGATCTGGGCCTGATAAATTGGAATCAAAGGTTGGCAGGAAAAACGGGACCTGAACAATGGGCTATCTTCAAAGAAAAGCTAGTTTGGGCACAGTTAAGGTATATTCCCACAAAGGGGAAAGGTCGGACAAACAAATCCAGAGATCCCTGGATGACGAAACAGATAGGGATTAAGATAAAGAAGACGTATGCTTATGACAGATGTCAGCTGGACAATACAATGGCAAATCAAGCTGAATATAGAAGGTTCAGAGGCTAAGTGAAAAAGCAAATAAAAGAAGCAAAGAGAGAGTATGAAAAGAGACTGGCAGCTAATATGAAAGGGAATCCCAAAGTCTTCTATAGGCATATAAATAGTAAAAGGGTGGTAAAAGGAGGAGTGGGACCAAAAAGAGGATTTATGAATGGAGGCAGACGACATAGCTGAGGGATTAGATGAATACTTAGCATCTGTCTTTACCGAGGAATGAGATGCAACCCAGGTTACGGTGAAAGAGGAGGTAATTATTACTCGAGAAAGATTTAAAATTGATAAGGAGGAGATATTAGATCGGCTGTCTGTACTTAAAAGTTTGATAAGGCACCAGGACCAGATGAGATGCATCCAGAGACACTGAGGGAAGTGAGAGTGGAAATTGCGGAGGCACTGACCATAGTTTTCCAGTCTTCCTTCGACTCAGGAGTGGTGCAGAGGAATAGAGAATAGCAAATGTTATACCCTTGTTCACAATCGGGTTTTAAGATAGGCCCAGCAACTACAGTCTCGTCAGTTTAATTTCAGTGATGGGGAAATTTCTAGAAACAATAATTTGGGACAAAATTAACAGTCACTTGGACAAATGCAAGTTAATTAAGGAAAGTCAACACAGATTTGTCAAGGGAAAACCATGTTTAACTAATTTGCTGGAGATTTTTGAAGAGTTTACAGAGAGGATTGATGAGGGTAATGCTGTTGATGTGGTGTACATGGATTTCCAAAAGGCATTTGATACAATGCCGCACAACAGACTTATGAGCAAAATTAAAGCTCATGGAATAAAAGGAACAGTAGCAACATGGATACAAAATTGGCTGAGTGATAGGAAACCAAGAGTAGTGGTTAATGAATGTCTTTCGGACTGAGGAAGGTTTGTAGTGGGGTTTCCCAGGGGTCATTGTAGAGACCCTTGCTCTTCCTGATATATAGGATGACCTAGATCTTGTTGCACAGGGCACAATTTCAAAATTTGCGGATGATATGAAACTTGGAAGCATTGTGAACTGTGAGGAGAACAGTGTAGAACTTAAAAAGAACTTAGACAAGTTATTGGAATGGACGGACAAGTGGCAGATGAAGTTCAATTCGCAGAAGTGTGAAGTGATTCATTTTGATAAGTCATTGAAGGTGCAGGACAAGTTGAGAGAGTGGTTAATAAAGCATACAGCATCTTAGGCTTTATTAATAGGGGAATAGAGTACGAGAGCAAGGAGGTTATGTTAAACTTGTATAAAACAGTGGTTTGAGCTCAACCGGAGTATTGTGTCCAGTTCTGGGCACTGCATTTTAGGAAGATGTGAAGGCATCGGAGAGAGTGGAAAAAAGATTCATGAGAATGGTTCCAGGGATGAAGAACTTCATTTACAAAGATAGATTGGAGAAGTTGTGACTTTTTCCTTTGGAGAAGAGAAGGCTGAAAGCAGATTTGTTTGAGGTATTCAAAATCATGAGGGGTCTGCACAGAGTAGGTAGAGAGAAACTGTTCCTACTCGTGGAAGGATCCAGAATGAGAGGGCATTGATATAAGGTAATTGGCAAAAGAAGCAATGGCAGCATGAGGAAAAACTTTTTCACGCAGCGAGTGGTTAGGATCTGGAATACACTGCCAGAGTGTGGTGGAGGCAGGTTCAATCCGAAAGTGAATTAGACTGTAAGCTGAAAAGGAAGAATGTGCAAGGTAATGGGTGGAAGGTGGGGGAATGGCACGAAGTGAATTGCTCATTCAGGGAGCTGGTGCAGGCACGATGGGCCGAATGTGCTCCTTCTGTGCTGTAACAGTTCTGTTATTGAGATTTTCAGCCCATTGCTTTCATCTGCAGCAAATGCAGCAGAGACTACCATATCAGAGTGGGGGTTCGAAGCTACACCGGGTGATGTTGAACACAAAGTTGACCACCAAGGCGCAAATCATCATCTCACGAGACGAAAGGTTGCCATGCTTATCACTTAGCAATTAGCAGGTTGCATATATGTTATAGTTTATGGCCTTCCATCTACTGAAATGGCAGGAAATGTCTCCACATTTTGCATGGGTTTGAAACTTAACTGCACCGAATTTTTGCAAGAAGCTGAAATGTTACTTGGATTCTGTCGATAAGAAAATTATGCATATGTGGTATGTTTCGAGAATGGTGGGGTACCACTGGCGTAATGCTGCTGCTGGGACAACATGTTAATTAACAGTACAGATGTTTGAGGCCGCAGTAGATATCATGGTCCAGACACGGTTCCCACGTGAAGTATTGCTTAGGTTTGGAGCAGGAAATTGGTTTCTGAAATGCTCTAAACCTGTGAAGTTGCTCAATTATATTAAAAACATTTTCCCTCATGCCATTACAGACATCTGTTTTCCATTCGGAAAGGGTAATCAAATGCTGGCTTTTTTGTCAGAGCTCCTTCCTACGACACTAAGTGACTTTGTAGAATTTTACAATGCAGAACAAGGGAATCCTGCCCTTCACATTGTGTGCAGACTCTCATACAACCACTTATTTTGTCTTATTTTGGCAAGTGATTCCAAGTGTTGATCAGTACTACCTGAAATTAAGCTCACCATTGGTGGTTTAGTGTGGAAATTAACTGTTGATTGATGGGCTGAGCAATATAGGCCAGAAGGTCTGAAGCCTGATCCCTGGTCTCTGAGCTGATCTCATCTTGAGAGCTGATACGGGATATGATTCTTTGCCTTCATATCGCTGGGATAGGGAAAGTTAAAGTAAGACAGAGTTTCCAATCTTGATAGCAATATATGTCGTGTGTGTGTGTGTGTGGGTGGAAGTTAGATGAGAACAAAATTGCGCTCAAGTCCAATGTCCTGCAATGCCAAATGGTTCCTCAACCCACGCTGTTCAGTCTCACACATAAAGAGCGGCCACTCCAATGAGATGTACTGAGAGCTGGTAGTGTCTCTGGAGTCAGCATCAAGTCAGGGAATGAACTAACTGAAATTAATCTCTCAAGAGCTTGACAAGCTCCCAGATAATAAGCAGCAACTGCAACTGTGCTGCTGATGAACAATCTTTGTACAGATTGCGATGCTGGTCTTACAGAAGCAGCTTGGGCACACTTTCTTTCTGGTTGGCTTCACACGTGATAGAGATTTCCGAAGCCACGAGTTGGCGTTGTGTGTCCTTGTGTAATTCACAAGTCACATACCTTTGCATGATGTTGATTTTCAAAAAATACATTCAAACAGTGAGACCATTGATGTCAACGCACAGGAGCATAATGTTATGTTCATCAACCAGTCCCAGGCCTGAAGAAATGATAAATTGGCAGAATGTCATGGAAAAATAAGATTACAATTTTTATGGTGTGTAGTTTCCAACAAGATTGTCAAAAAGATTTTGATATGTATGCAATTTATTTTGCTTTTAGTTTCAGCTGAACAGTAAACAGTCTTGCAGGTAGCGCTGTATTTTCCATTATTGTGCTATTTCCAGCGCCTTGAGAGAAGGAAGGGCATATGTTGACTTTGGCGTCTGATGAGGCAGTTCTGCATTGACTGACAGCTATTAGCACAAGGATGCCATCTGTTTGCAGATTGCTTGGTGGCCCAGTGTCTTGGTGTATCAGTGTCTTGGTGTATCAGTGTGCTGTGCAACACAATGGTGAAATAAATGATGCTTGTGTTGTTCCATACGCTAGGCTTCTGATCTTTGTTGGGGGAGCTCGCAAGGCAGAGGGTAGAAGGAGCCAGAGCTGGGTTGTGCATCACTGTGAACCCTTGGCACACAAAGCCCATTGCATCCATTGGGTTTAGCCCTAGCCAATCACTTCTCCAACAATTCACCAAACTCCAATGCTGCATTCCACATAAACTCCAAATCTTCCAAGTTCCACTGCTCTGTACTGCCCCACTCGCCTATCACCACTGTAATCAATGATTTGTACTGGGAGCCAACTTCTAAACCTCTTTGACAAATTTCACAACAGCCTTCCTCCCCTACACTACTTCTGTAATCTCCTCCAGCCCCACACCTCAGCTCGCACACTCTGGCTCCCCAGCTGTGCATTCCCTCTCTTCTCCTTCCACATTTGTTCAAGAGCCTTCAGCTACCT
This sequence comes from Heterodontus francisci, assembly GCF_036365525.1. Classification (NCBI taxonomy): domain Eukaryota; kingdom Metazoa; phylum Chordata; class Chondrichthyes; order Heterodontiformes; family Heterodontidae; genus Heterodontus; species Heterodontus francisci. The sequence continues at coordinate 10,475,692 of NC_090417.1, forward strand.
GACCTGTGTAGTCTGGACTTATCTCCCTGAAGGTCTTTATGCCTTGTTACCACTGCCCAACCTTCAAAACCCTCCTCAAAACCTAGTACCTTGATGCGTTTTTATCACAGCCCATAACTCCCCTCTTAACATCTGCCCAGTGTTTGTTCCCCATTCCTCCGCCAACCCTGCTCTCCTAAATTTTGTGTTGGAAAGTTTAGTTAAATTAGAGGTGTTATATAAATGTGAATTGTCAAATTCATCATACAAGGGTCAACAATAAATTAAAACTGCAAGGAAATATATGGCATCCACATGGCTTCAGTCCATGGATTACCCTTCTTGCCCGCACTTAGTGTGGGTGGTTTCAGGGCAGAGAGGTGATTAAGAAGGTCAGTGGATGCTGGAGTGGAAAACCAAGACCGGAAGAATTGTCCACACAAGTTTTCAGCTCTCCATTACTTTCAATTCCTTAAATTGTGGTTTTTAGCAGGTCCAGCTTCAAAGATAAGCAGCTTGTCTGATCCATTCTGCAGTGTAGTATCCAATTTACAAACTACTGGTAATAGACATATCTTTAAAGGTAATCAAATTGATTTATGATCAGCCTATCCTTTTTAGATGTTTGAGCCACTATTCAGAGCCTTGAAGCGTCGGCACATCACAGATGGTGTTCATCAAACCTGAGTAAAAGTGTTGCAATATTCTGGGGAGAAATTCCCATGCTCTTGAATCCTATTTGCAGCACTGCTCAAATCCTTGGAAACTGAAGGAAGAGACCAGTAGGATAAATTTCTCCAATTGATCATAAATTGGCACAGCACTTATTGCCTCCCATGAGAAAATTCATTGATGTGAAGGCAAAGAGCAAAGCCTCTGCCGTAATAACCAATAAAAATAATTCTTTGTAATTGAATGGTAGGAAAGACTTTCAATTCGCAGCACTCAGAAACATCACAGAGTGCTTCTCATATCATGAATGACTTTGAAGTGCATGGTGTGGTTTCATGTTTGCAAGTGACACTCAGCAAGATTCCACAAGTGACTAAGAGAGGGTAGACCAGTTTGTCTCCTCTTGATGGTGCCGAAGGGAGGACTGTTGGTTTGGGCACCTAGAGTCATGGAATTATACAGCACAAAAACAGGCCCTTCAGCCCATCATGTCTGTGCTGGCCATACAGCACCCAACTATTCTAATCCCATATTCCTGCACTTGGCCCGTAGCCCTGTATGCTATGATGTTTCAAGTGGTCATCTAAATACTTCTTAAATGCTGTGACGGTTCCTGCCTCCACCACCTCTTCAGGCAATGCATTCCAGATTCCAACCACCCTCTGGGTGAAAAAATGTTTCCTCAAATCTCCCCTAAACCTCCTGCCCCTTACCCTAAATCTATGCCCGCTGGTTCTTGACCCCTCCGCTAAGCGAAAAAGTTTCCTCCTATCTAACCTATCAATGATCCTCATAATTTTGTACACCTCAATCATGTCCCCCCTCAGCCTTCTCTGCTCCAAGGAAAACAACCCTAGCCTTTTCAGTCTCTCTTCATAGCTGAAATGCTCCAGCCCAGGCAACATCCTGGTGAATCTCCTCTGCACCCTCTCCAGTGCAATCACATCCTTCCTGTAGTGTGGTGACCAGAACTGTACACAGTACTCCAGCTGTGGCCTGATTAACATCTCATCCTATGCATGGCACTTCTGGACTGAAGAGTGAGCTGAGATGTTCTACTCAAATCTTGGAGTGGAGCTTCAGTCCACAATCTTGAGAGTGCTACCAACAAAGCCAAACTGACACTTTAAATATGTTTTTATTTTTTTGTCTTATGAATGCTATGCTTTGATAATAAACATGCAAATTGGATCAGTTTATCAGATATAAGCACTTTGGATGCCGCTAACCACAACGGCTCCACTGATAAAGGCATTGAGCCAAGGGCCCAAGTTTCTATTTTCAGTCCTTACTGAGTTAGTTAATGTTAGGACAACATTTGATGTACACAAAACCCAGGCAGTGAAGAATATGCCACCAGCATTTCTTGAGTTGAATACATGAACTATATAAAGAAGTTTTGAGCAAGGAACAGAGTAAACTTTGTGACTGTAATTCCTTTCACCTGAATAGGCTTGCCCAACAATTCCATTCATTTCTGCAATACATTAGGAGGAGCTAGAATGTTGAACCCGTACAGCTCTGCTCCTGATGGATTACACTCTGGAGAGTAAAAGAATTGTAAAATAAATCTTTAAATTGGATCAATTGTAACCTGCCTCTCTTGCGATTTATAGTTGAGATGTAGCTCGTTTGGAAAAAGAATTGTTGAGTGAATTTTGTGCTCGTTGAGGTGAGGAATGTTCGGACTGGGGAATCAAACATTTTGAGTGTTGTGCATTCCAGCACAATTACAGCTTGAATTAGATGCAGGCTGAAGCTCTCTCGACACTGTTCCCAAAATGTGCATCAGTTCAAACCTGAGAACAGCAAATTCCAAAGCACCTGTGGGCCATTTCTCTATTTGAAGCACCAGCCATCCTGCAACTTCTGTTGAGCGAGATTGACAGGTAGTGCTGATTGATGCCCAGATAAATATCTCTCGGTCTTTCTTCTCAGCACTGTCAAGCACGAACCTGCTTGCCCTTAGCTCTGTGTTCAGAGCATGAGGTTTGACTGTTAAAAAGCAAACTCTGTTTTTTTCGTAACCAATCTATTTAACTTCTCTTTCGCATGATTTAAATGAAGACCAGATTTCCTGTGGTCTCCTCTTGCTCCACCAGCAAATTTGGACAGAAAATTGTGTTGCAGGTGCAGAGATGGAGCAAGAGAAGCCCCCAGGAAAATCCCAGAGCATCCAAAGTTGTGACTTGGTCTTGCATTCTGTAATCCTATTAATGAGCAGTTCCGAGTTGTTAATTTGCAGTTTACTCTGTTTATCTTCACACACTTGAAAACACAAAACCAGGATGCTCCATAATGCTTTCCCAGGATGTCAGCATCCTGGTAGACACATGATACAATGATGATGGAGTTGTTGACAAATCATAGCAACCAATCTCTCATCATTTAGCCTTCAACAGACCCAGACACGGCTCCATCTCCACAAACCCTCACTGGAGAGAGGTTCAGTTGGTGTCACGAGCCATTTGCCATCTTTACAAATGAACTATTCCTCTGGTAAGGTAGTGAATGTCCTAGATTATTCAGGCATCTCACAATCCAATGCTCATTTGATATCCAAAGTATACCCTCTGACATAGATCATGAGACTGTGATCAGAAGAAAGAACCCTAGCTGAGGTTTCTTTCCACCTAACAAGGTAGTGCTGAGGCCAACTGACTAGGAAGGCAAGAGAAAAACACACTTCGCACGGCTTGCTTGCTTCAATTGTCAATTTCGCTCGTTCAGTATTTATGTCCGCCCTTGACTGGGTTACAGGGAAGAACATTGTGGCTGGAGAAAAATGCAGAAGATCAACTGGCTTCCAAATTGCAGAGTCTGGAGATGCCAACCAACCTTAACACTAAATATTTCCACGGTTGAAAAGCTCTGTGTATATTTGGGATTGACACGTTCAGTACATCAACAGATACTCCCTGTAAAATGAAACACGATTGCATTTCAGTGAACTTGATGTATTGAGGATATTAATGGGTGAGATACAGCTCTGGGATATTAATGACGAATGTGCAACCATGTTTTATGACATTTCACTGCTATTTTAACTTTCATTAAAATAGTAGACAGGAATATTGTATGAACACTGTGATGTGCGTTTTACTAATATCCTATGGCACAGTATTAACCCTTAAATGTCTCATATGTAATGCTTTGGAAGACAAAAATTCTTTCCTAAATTAGAATTGACCTTTCAAATGGCATTTGCCGTTTATAACGTGAACATCTTTTTTCAATCTTGCAGAAATACATCAAAAGCAGTTTACTTGCCTTTTACACTTCTTGAATTTTTAAGCCCATAAAATTGCAGTTTAATGACAGAACTGTTATAATTGAACCACTGAAATGTCATTGCTGTGGAAATATGGTTAGTTCTGCACCGCAGTAGCACTCTTCAAGTTCTAAATCAAGAACAAAAAGACCAATTACTTCTCCATGATAATGCATTTTCATTCAGCTGCCTTCAAAGTCATTGGGTTTTTGCTGTCCTTTTACAGGTGTCAGCTCCTCATTGACAGACATGAGCTAAAGGTCTCATTTCGTTTTTTTCCCCTTTCATCACCAATAAGATTTTAATTAAATCCCCCCCTCTTCTGATTCTTGCTGGGTTGCAGTCCCGCTGATGCCAGCCTTCTTGTAGTAGCACAACCAAGGTACCAGTCTTCCTTTGAGAGCCCAGACAGTGAGTGTCAGCAGACTATTGCCTCATGACTATGCATACACAGGACTGAATTTTATGGAGATGGGCAAGGAAGTGGGGGTTCTATTGAATTGCAACGTGAGGTGGGGGCCAAGGGGCTGTTGCCTTCCAGTCGCACCACAATTTATTTGGGGCTGGGATAGGCCAACGATTGCCTTCCCGCCCAGATGCCAATTGAGGCCCTTAAGAGGCCTATTAACAGCCACTTCGGGGTTCTTCCCACCGTCGCTGTCTTACAGCCCGGGGTGGGGCAGACCTCCACCATGCAAGGGCGTTGCCCAGTAAAGTGAGGCAACCTTCCTGCTAGCTTGGGTTTGTGTGGGTCCTCCTCCATGGACAAATTATGGCTCATGGAGGGCCCCTGCTGGCAAACAACACAGCTCCCTGGACCCCCCCACCCCCCTGTACTCAATGCCCACCTATCTCCCTGCCACCGCACCCCACATTGCTGAGGCCTGCCAGACTAGCCACAATGACCCCACCTCACTTACCTCTGGTCCTTCTTTGATCCCTGGGCCTGGGCCTGGGCCCGGGCCCGGGCCCAGGCCCAGGTCATTGTGGTGGCCACTGCCGATACTGCACTCCAGGTGGCGCTGCCGATATGACTGAGCTGCCCACCCTGTGATTGGCTGGCAGCTCTTGGAGGCAGAACCCCATCTTCAAAGGGATAGGATCCCAGCGCCAAGTTGTTGATTGGCCTGGCATCGCAGAATTGCTCGATTATAGTCAGTGATTTGAGCTACTGATTGACGTTGTTTTATTTTCTTTGTTCATGGATATGGGCCTCACTGGCAAAGACAGCATTTATTGTCGATTCCTATTTGCCCTTGAGAAGTTGGTGGTGAGTTGTCTGATTGAACCGCTGCAGTCCTTGTGGTTGTAGGTGCACCTACAGTGCTGTTTGGGAGGGATCTCCAGAACTGACCCAGCAACAGCTAAGAAACGGCAATATGTTTCCAAGTCAAGATGGAAACTTGCTTTGTGCTGCCTTTGTTCTTCTGGGCGGTAGAGTTCCCGTGTTTGGAAGGTGCTGTCCAAGGAGTCTGGGTGAGTTGTTGCAGTGCATCTGGTCAATGGTACATACTGCAGCCGTAGTGGTGGTGGAGTGGAGGGAGTAAATGTTTTAGATGATGGATGGGGGCTGATCAAGCGGTCCTCAGAAAAAAAACTTGTTCAATTTATGTTTGGTACCGTTGTGTTACTATTGCAACATTGTCCAATAGTACCTTGAACAGCTCTACACAGTGAAAGGTTGAAACACAGAGGTACAGGAGCATCCAGAGTCACTCCCTAGTTTCAAGTGAGTTAAGAGGCCAGACCGGGTAGTACAATTGGGCTCAACAGCATTGAGTTTGCAAGCATAGCATCAGCCAGACTCGCAGTCCCTATTGCATTCAACTAACCCCTCACAAAAGTATGAGTTTTTGAATGATGCTTTGGAATTGGCTATGATTTCCTGGCTGTCACGGATCTAATCACCTGCTGGAATACACTGTCTTGCTTCACAAATGAAGAAAAGCCACTTAAGGGAGCAGGCAGGATTGTACCCAGGAAGGAGTCAAAACCGTCAGACATGGAACAAGCGATAAACTTTGTTGGGGTAGAGATAGGGAATGTGCATGGAAGAAAATACCTTTCTTCAAAAATCAAAGCTGAAAGCTTCAATTGTGTTTTGTGCTGAAACACCATGAATGTATTCCTTGCTAGGGAAAAGTTTGAAGTTGGAATTTAGAGGTATCACCAGCATCCGGAATCTGATTTCAGTCTATGATATTCTGGAACAATTCATTTATTTGCTTTTTGAGGATTGAGAATAAATGTTAATATTTTCCATTCGCAGTTTCATCCGTGACCTTTCACTTTCCTCAGGGTCAGTTAAATTGGAGAATGTCCAGTCTTACAAAGTGGTACTTTTCTCAATCTAACCCCTTTCATCCTGTACGAAGATACACTTTCGTGAGTGAAGTTGGCTGTGGCCCATTTGATCTCCACCTTCCAGAATAGCAACTCTACCACCATCCCACTGTAGCATCTTGTTGCTTTTGAAGTAAATCCAATGGCCTGGGTTCAACTCTTGTTCATGACAGCCCAATTAGCTCCTGATAGTTCTCTGTGATGCACCATAAGGAAGTGTTCCACCAAGTGCTCTTGTCAAGTATCGTTCGGAGTGAGCCCTTTTTGGTGTGGATTTAGTTCATAATTGAGACAGGGCATTTGGCCCAACCGGTTTCTGCTGGGGTTTATGTTCTACACAAGCCTCCAACCACTCAAACTACTTCATGTTCCCCTATCAACTCATCTTAGTCTTTTCTCCCTCATGCACTCAGCTAACGTTCCCTTAAATGTATCTATGCTATTCGCCTCAGCCAGTCATGTGGTAGCATGTTGCCCATTCTTAACACTCTCTGGCTCAAGAAGTTTCTCCTAAATTTCTTACTGGATTTATTAGTGATCTTCTTAAATGTACGGCTGTTAGTTTTGGACTATCCCACAAGTGGTAACATATTCTCTGCATCTAGCCTGTCAAACCCCATCATAATTTTTAAAGACCTCAATAGGTCCCCTCTCAGACTTTTCTTTTCGAGTCAAAAGAGCCCCTGTCTGTTGAGTCGTTGCTGATAGTTGTACTCTTCCAATTCTGGTACCCTCCGAGTAAATCTTTTGTGCACCTTCTTCACTGTTTCTATATATTTTTTTGTCATATGGAGATCAGAACTGTGCACAGTATTCCCTCAGCATGGTCTAACCATGCTTCTACATAAGTTTAACATAACTTGGCTGCTGTTGAATTCTATTCTTCTGGAAACCTCAGTGCTTTGTAATTTGGATTCCAGATTTCTAAACTCTAAACTAATTTGTTTTGTCTGGGCACAATTAGTTGGGCAGACCTTAGATCCATGTCTTGAAATTGTGGTGTGTGAAAGAAAATTCTTCTTCTCACATTAAGTATGTTTTAACTGAGGTTTGCAGGAATGCACTGTGTAATTGAAGTTGAATTGAAAGAAATTAGCTGAGCTTGGTTAAAAAAATGTAGAGTAGATGGTTTGAATTGCAGTGTCACTGCTTTTATGAAGTCCTGGATTGTGCTTATGTAATTCCTACAGTTGACTTGATAGGCATTTTCCAAAATGGGCTTTGAATATTATCGTGTGGTGTTATTAATGGGAGATTAATTCAATTTTGTGTTAAGTCTATAACATCAGCAAAAATGCACAATATTCAGAAGGATCACTTTTGAAAAATGAGCCAAAAAACAAAATCTCCATAGATGGATTAAGTGTATAACCTTCGGAATAAAGGCCGTTCTTAAATTCTCTTCTAAAGAGTGTATACTGACTTTGAGATGAAGTCCAGTCGGCTTTTGAATCTGGAAAAAAAAATCCCTCATTCTTGTTTCCACGTTGTTACAGTTTATCTGCTTTGTCACATCAACGACCTATAAAAGGAACCCGCTAACAAGTTAAAGTTCAAAAAAATGCCATTCTACCCTGTATCATGCATCTCCCTATGCCACTGCTTCCCCCGTTGGGCTTTCCCAGCACCCTTCTGATTTTGCCAACATTAGCCATTTCCATTTTCCTGTCTATTCTCCTCTCCAAATGTGAAGTGGTTAAATATAAACCATGTTCTTATTCCCTTGTCTAAATTTCCATTTGTGGTTGTAGAAAACTATTTATCGGAGTTCAGTTTTGCATCCATTAATTTTTTTTTTTGAGGGGATGTTGGTGACACTGTTAGGGCCAAAATTTATTGCGCAACTGTAATTGCTCTTGAGAAGGTGATGGTGAGCTGCCACCTTGAATCCAACTTTATGACATGCTCGGCCATTTCAGAGGGCAGTTAAGAGTCAACCACATTGCTGTGGGTCTGGAGTCACATTTTGGCCTGATCGGGTAAGGACAGCAGATTTCCTTCCATATGCAACAGTAGTGAAACAAATGGTTTTTTATGACAATCCAGTAGCTTCATTGTCGCCATTACTGAGTCTAGCTTTTTCTTCAGAATTTATTTAATTAATTGAATTTTGGTTTCCCAGCTGTTGTGGTGGGGTTTGAACGTGTGTTCAATGAATGAATCTGAATCATTCATCCAGGTATCTGAATTATGAGTTCAGTAACATAATTATGATGTCACGATACCCCATCAACTGAGCGTTTCTTAAGTGTAAACATTCTCAGCTTCTTTGATCTCTGCTCAAAGCCTGGGTGTCTAATTTGTGGTATCAGTTCCTCTAGACTCGCGCTGATGCCTTGATACCCCCACTGTAGGCAGGGGATGGAGAAGTGACCTGAATTATACACAGTATTCCAGATGCAGCCAAGCCAGTTCTCCATACAAGCTCGTCATTACCTACAGGAACATATGTTGTGTCCCTTGAGCTGTGCAATGTCAGTTTGTTCAATCTGTTTACAGGAATGTCGACTGACACAAGTGTCTGCCAGGAAGAGTTGTGTCTGTTGGTATAGTAGTGTTGCTGTCATCATAATCAAAATAGTTGGCAGGGTTTGCTGGATGGCTGGGCAATGGCTCCAGAGAGGTTATCCAGACTTGGGAAATAAGTTCATTGAATCACTGTTTTTTGATTCCTGTGATGTATTCCAACCCACTAGGGTGGGTGGGTGTTGTGCAGAAACTCAAGAAAGGGCATCTGGTGGAAGCAGAGTCTTTAAATATTTTTAAGGCAGAGGTAAATAGATGCTTGATAAGCAAGGGGTTGAAAGGTTATTGGGGGCAGGTGGGAATGTGGTTTTAAGGTTACAATGAGATCAGCCATGATCTTATGAAATGGCGGAGCAGGCTCGTGGGGCCTGCTGCTGCTCCTAATTCGGATGTTCGTTTGGATGGCTTGATATTTCGCCAACCTTAAGTAGAGGGTATATATCACAGTCTTTAAAAATAAAAAGTATAAAATTAATCCAGCATGGAATTCATGGAAAACTTCTTGACCCAGTGAGTGGTGAGAATGTAGAACTCGCTACCGCAGGGAGTAGTTGAGACAAATAGCATAGATGCACTCGAGGGGAAGCTAGACAAGGACATGAAGTAGTAAGGAATGGAAGGATATGTTGATGGGGTTAGATGAAGTAGGGTGGGAGGAAGCTCTTATGGAGCACAAACACCAGTATGAAGCTGTTGAGCCAAATGGCCTGTCTCTAATAATTTATAGTCATTTTCTTTCTGCTCAGGAAGGTCCATACTGGGCACTGGACCATTTTTGGCACCTAATCTCAGCATAAGGTGCTCCAAGTTTGGTGCAGATTGAAGCTTTGCCTGTATTCCACCAATAATATTCCTTATTCTTAAACTCACAGTACGCTCATCACCTTTGTGACTCTCTTGACTAATATCTGAAATGACCTTGCAAGCACTCAGTTTGATCAGAATAATGAGGAATAACTATAATCCCTATGGACTGCAGCGTTAAAGAAGGTAGATCACCAGTACTTTCTGAAGGGCAATAAATGCTGGTCTTGCTAGTGATGCCAATGAATTACCAAAATATTGTGCTTCTACCAAAGCACAACTAAGCTCGGCCATCAAAAGATGTAAAACGGGCTTCCGATTCGCTGTCATCTGTTTTACAACATCAAAGCTATCCACCCTTGTGTGCGAGTGCCAATTTGTGTCAATTCTGATTGGCTTTGTGTTGCAAATGTCCACGCAGAAAGAGTTGGATGAGACCAACCAAGCTCATTTTGCATTGGCTCCTGACAGTTGGAGGATACATGGAAATCATAAACTATTCTGAGCTGGAATTAAACCTGCATGTTACAAATGAAAGAAACATGTGATAACGTGTCACCTTTCCCTGGGCTCCCTTGATGTCTCATTGAGTAGCTGACCCACAAAAACCAAGAAGGTTTCAGAGCTCAACCCCTGGTCTGTGCTCAGTTTGCCAATGGCAGGAGAGCAAACATTTTTAAAATTAATTCACTTTTCTGTTCAGAATGCACGCAGTTACTTCTGGAGCCCATTACCATCATTGGCTCAAATTACATTCTGTTTTAAACTATTCCACAACTCTATTTCCCTGTAGATGAAGACATTGTCCCTTTTTTCCTCCTTCTCACTCACCCACGTTCTCATTTTTATCTTGCTCGCTGCCTCCCTTCCCTGCTCCTCAATAGCTGATCCTATGCTGACATCGTTAAGATTCCACGAGTTATCTTCCTCTCTTTTGGAACATGGCACTGAAATTGGGATGGAATCCAGTCTGGGGATAGTTCAGATTTCATACTGATTGCCTTATTGTAGATATTGAATTCAACCGAAATAAAATGGATTCTCCTCCAAATGGTACATGATGTTAGACTGCACTCTTCAATGCCATCAGTAATTCCGTAATCAGTTTAACAGTGCCTCTGTAAACTCTCAAAGGCTAATGCTTGCATCTGTAACATTACAGAAGGTAATTTAGCCGAATACTAGATACATCACTGTACAGTGTAATAGATGGCCACCACATTTAATAACAGATTGAACAAGTGTTACTAATTTTGTATTTTAATACAAAAAGGAGTGCATTAAGCAAGATCAGGAAAAAGATTAATTTTCATAAAGTAATGTGTTTTAAAATTAATTCTCAAAAACCTTTCATGCAATTAATCAGTGGCGCGAAGGCCTTCATGCTTTTAATTAATTATCTGGGGCCACAGGAACAACAGTAGTTCATGCCAGCAAGTCTCTGGGAAAACAAAGTAGTGAAATGTTAATGCAACGATATTCAAAATATGCATTTTTGTTAATTGGTAACTAAGTACGTAATCTTGGGGTGGAAGCTTTAATTAAAAAGAATTGATGAATAGCAAATATATTTCGGAACTGGCTCATTCACACATCAGTGGGTGCAGGTTCAGGCCCCAGCAGAGGTCTTTGTTTATTCCCACTCCAGCTGTGACAATCTCTTCTTCTGGCCTTTTGCCAGTGAACTAGCAGAGCGACACAGGCCCAGACTGCCGTGAAGCAGGTGACCAAGGACATACTCCTCCGAGCTGGTACGGGGGTCTCTGACACTTCACTGAGTGAAAACTATGTGAAGTGACGATTGTCATTTGGTTCTGTTCATCTTCTGAAGCATCTGCATTGAAAGGAACTTGTAACTTTTATCTTTATTGCCCATACACCTTCATTCCTCAAAGCAATAAGAACATAAAGATTTTAGGGATATTTGACTGAATAAGCCTCTCAATTTTTAATATTCATCAACCCCAGAGTGAGAAATATGGCAGGATTAACAGAAAACAGTCTATTTTACAGCACACAGGGTTTATTCATAAAACAGGATGTGTTTAAGCAGGGTGCAACAGCAAACAGTCTAAAAGGTCTATTTGAAAACAGCCTGGACAAACTACAGCGAACAGATCTCTGCTGATAAAAGCAGAGCGATTTCTCCAGCAAAATGCAGTAAATGGAGGGTAGTTACATAAATCTGTAAAATAAATCGCAGATCACTAATATATTCAACAAGTCCATTTTGCTTTGGATGATGAAATTCTGCTCCACTTCTTTCTCCTAACTCTCAGTTTTGATTTGTATCTTGTGATACTTAAGTGTCAACTTGGCTCAGTTGGTGGGACTCTGATTTGGAAGGTTGTACATTCAAGGCCCGCATCTCAGATTGGAGCATGTGATCTCGAACTTGAATGCAAGACTGAGGAAGAGTCGCATTGGCAGAGGTGTTATCCTGTAAATAAAACATTTAAATCAAGGCCCTGTCTGTCAGTTCAGGTTGCCATTAAAGGTTCCTTGGCATCCTTTGAAGAAGAACAAGATATTTGTCCGAGTTTTCTGACCACGATTGCTCCCTCAACCAACACCAGCACCGCTGTTATTCATTTCATTGGCATAAGTGGAGACTGACTGGATATTTGCTGAGATAACAGGGGCCACAGCACTTCTCGGCTTGTACAGCAATTGAAAATGTTTCTGACATACAATAAGGAGCTCTCTCGAAGAAATCTGGCAGATGAAAGGAGTGGCTCCGTAAGATAACTGCATCTACAGGAATGTTTTCCCCATCCCAATCCAACAAGCTAGCTTGCTTCATTCCCTGCAATTGCCAAATCACCCCCACCATGATCTCCCCCTCCCTGCGATTTCCTCACCAACCACCATCTCCCTCTGCCGCCCTCCAGATCATTCCCTCACATTGACCCCTCTGTCCTCGATCTCCTGCAAGTGTTCCAATGAAGCGCAACATAAGCTTGAGGAATATCACTTCATCTTTTGATTGGGCACTTGGCAGCCTTCTGGACTCAAAATGCAGTTCAATAATTTGACTGTAATCTCTGCCCCCATTTTGTTTCCTTTTCCTTTGCAGGTTTGGTTTTTGTCTCGTTTTTGCCTTATTTTTGCTTTCAGATGTTCGCTGTTCATCATTCTGCCATGCACACCTCCTATAGATATATTTTTTATTTCTTTACCCTTTACCACACCCATGACCACACCCTTTGACCCTGACCCACCGTCTCTTTTGTTATTTATCTCTCCTGCCTTCCACCCTATCACAGACCTTCCCTTTTGTTCTTTTTCCACCATCCTCCCTTTCACTAGCTTAAACCCTTTTCCCCATTCTGATGAAAGGTTCAACTCTGTTTTCCTGTCACTGCAAATACTGCCTGACCTGCTGAGTATTTCCAGCATATTCTGTTTTTAATTCACTCCCTCAATCACTGTTTCATTTGACTCTGACTATGCTCGACCCTGACTCCCATAATCTATCCCTCCATCTCTCCTCCCCTCCCCCCCCCCCCCCCCACCCGAGGTTACCGTGAGATCCACCCCTCCTCCCTGACCGCAAACACTCATTGCCTCCAAACCTACTCTTTGTTTGTCTGCATTCCTGCGCTGGAAGGAGTGCGTTTTGTGGGCACTCAACTTGGGCGTTGATCATCTGCATTAGTTTTGCAGTGTTTTGTCCACCTCACATGGAGATAGCACAGAATGGCTGGTGTGGGAAATAAATGGAAAATGTTGCACTGGGTGCAGGACAGGACTGCTTTTGAGTCTCCGGGAATTGAAGCTGAACATCTTGGTCATTGTTGCAAGTAATTCAAGTGGAAAATTCAGAGATACGTAAAAAATAGTGTCTTTGTTTCATTTTCTTTGAATAATTTTGTTTTGTTACACCAATGTGCTTTGTTGAATGGTAATTTTCTTGAATCCACTGATAGGAGATCGGAATTTTTATTTTTGAGGAAATTTAAGAGGAACAATTGAAAAGAAGGTGAGTTCGCTGGCAGCTTAGGATAGTCACCTAATTTGCACACTGTATACTGAACTGCAATTCTGTGAGAAGGGAGACAAAATGTCTGCTCATATCCCAGCAAGAACCAAGAGCCAGGAAGTTTAAAGGAACTACCTGTTCTTTTTAGCAAGAGACAACTACTGCAAACTGCTTTGTTTGAATGAGTGAATGACTGTCATATGACAAGCCCCTCCCCATCTGTGATTTTAAGCTTGTGTCTTTCTGCAGCAGAGAAAGGATAAGCAACTGGAATCTGAAATTTGCAGACTCAAGTTGGGGCCGTTCTCTCTCTCTCTCTCTCTCTCTCTCTCTCTCTCTCTCTCCCTTGGAGTTGAAAGCTTTCAAATCCTGCCTGTTGACTGACCACTTTTGCCTATTCCGGCTTCAATCAGAAACCCTGTGGGCGGAAATCATCCGCATCGCTGTCTCCAAGAGACTCATCCAACCAGTCATCTATTTCTTCAAACTAAAAGCCTCGGGGCCACCAAATTCTGCTCGAGGCCAGCCGAATCACCAAATGCCACAGACTATATATCCTTTTTTATGGACTCTAACTCAACCAATCTACCTTTCCCCACTCTGCAACCTGTATGTGTGTGTGTGTTAACCTCCAGTGCGTGTGTGTTCGTGAAAGTTGGCGTATAGTTTATTATTTTCGTTAGTTTGATTTAGTTCACCTCTTTCATTGTTAACTCAAGAAAACCTGTCCGATTGGTTCTTGTTATGATCATAGCAAGTAGGTTATCAAACACCTACTGAACTGGTTGGTACATCCACTTTAAGAAAGAATTAAACCTGTTGTGGTCAAACAAGGAGAGGGAAAAGAGGGAAGTCCTTTGACCCCTCCTCACTTGACTGTGACAGTTTATGAGTTTGTTACGGCCACGTGGTGCGATGTGGGTGGTTCCTGGTGTTCAAATCCCCACCTGACCGCAGCAAGTGTGTTTTGTTACTGGGGTTTAATCCCATTGGTGTTTTATTTGTCAAATAAACAGACAGAGACAGGTTTTCTTGTATGTTTTAAAAACAGAAAATCAATTGTTTATTGATCAATATGCCTTATCCCAAAATTGTTGCAAGAAGAGATAGATAGAGAAGGAAAAAGGGGAAAGTCAGTTTTATTGGGGGAAGGTCACGATAAACCTGTTGAATTCTCTTGGAAATTGTGTTCTCATTGGGTGCAGGCCTGAGATGCTTGTAGATTTCTCTCTTGTTTGAAAGTTCAGTTCACTTCGAGTTCACTACTGTCGAGTATCTATGCAGGATTCTACCGCAGGGATTGTGTCTTCCAGTTTTCTGGAAAACAAGCTGCTGGAAGTTGCTTTTCGTCTCTCTCTTTCTGGAGTCTCTGTCTCTGGGCTTTTTTTTAAGGCCAAGCTGTGTTATTTCTCACTTCCTAGGAGGAGACGGTGTGGTCTCTTCCGCATGATGATCGCACAATGGCCCAGGACGTTGCTACTTCACACCTTCTTTGTTTCAGAAGAAGACATTCAATTCTGGAATGTTTTGGGATGGGTGCAATTGACACCTCTAAGCTTTGAAGGTTTTTCATTTGTCCCTGTCAGACAGTTTGAATTCACAAAAGGCCAAGCTTTTTTCTTTGGTTGCCAGTTTGTATCACATTGTTCACGTTTTAAAAGAAAGGTTTATTTTTTAAAAGCCAAAGTCAGTTTTTCTAACTCTTCAGACTTTGTTCATGATTGTTGTATCATGGCACTTCTTATGTGTGTGACAAGTTATAAAAACATTGGAAATGGGGAAGAAAGATTGCTGTATTGGATGGGGATGTTGGAGGCAGGAGGTCATGTGATGAAACCTCCAGAAATACTTCCACCTCGGGTTAGTCCAGGGCACTGTTCTGAAATCAGAGCTGAGGCTGCTGGTTGCCATCATAGCTGGCACAAAGGAAGACAGTTGTGGGTCTTGGATGCCAAACATCAAAGTCGCAGGACATCACTGCTGGAGTTCCTCAGGATAGTGTCCTTGGCCCAACCATCTTCAGCTGCTTAATCAATGACATTCCCTCCATCATAAAGGTCAGAAGTGGGAATATTTGCTGATGATTGCACTGTGTTCAGCACCATTCACAACTCCTCAGATATTGAAGTACTCCATGCCCACTTGCAGCAAGACCTGGACAACATTCAGACTTGGGCTGATAGGTGACAATTAATAATTGCGCCAAACAAGTGCCAGGCAATGACCATCTCCAATAAATGAGAATCTCCCCATCTCCCCTTGGCATTCAACGGAATTACCATCGCTGAATCCCCCACCATCAACATCCTGGGGGTTACCACTGACCAGAAACTGAACTGTACAAGCCACATAAATCCTGTGGCTACAAGAGCAGGTCAGAGGCTGGGAATTCAGTGGTGAATAACTTACCTCCTGACTCCCCAGTGCCTGTCTACCAGCAAGGCATAAGTCAGGAGTCTGATGGAATATTCTCCATCAGTGCAGCGCCAATAACACTCAAGAAGCTCAACACCATCCAGGACAAAGCAGCCCCGCTTGATTGGAATCTCATCCACCGCCTTCAACATTCACTCCCTCCACCACCGACGCACAGTGGCAGCAGTGTGTGCTGCATACAAGATGCATTGCAGCAACTCACCAAGCCTCCTTCGACAGCAACTTCCACACCCACGCCCTCTGCCATCTAGAAGGATGAGGGCGGCAGATGCATGGGAACACCATATCTGCAAGTTTCCCTCCAAGTCACACACTATCCTGACTTGGAACTATATCGCCGTTCCTTCATTGTCGCTGGATCAAAATCCTGGAACTTCCTTCCTAACAGCACTGTGGGTGTATCTACACCCTAAAGTCTGCAGCGGTTCAAGAAGGCAGCTCACCACCACCTTCTCAAGGCCAATTAGGGATGGACAATAAATGCTGGCCTGGCCAGCGATGACCACATCCCATGAATGGAAAAAAATGTTCCTGGGGCTGTGCCTGAGATGTGAGCATGACAGCTAACATTCGATGCCTGATATGAAATTGCACAGCAAAAGGATTGCCTCACTGTAAGAATTTACAGGTCACTTAGAATTGATTCAAGAATGTATCTTAAGTCTGACAGGTGTCTACCGTCCCCAGGCATGGTTTTTCTTGTTTACTCCTGGAATTTCAACCTTGCCCTGTCGATGGTGCCATCTTCTATGAGATGTTTAAACCTCGGCCTCATTATCCTTTCAGATGTACGTAAAAGATCCCCATGGCACTTTTTTAAGAAGAGCAGGGGTGTTATTCCCAATGTCCTGGCCAATATTTGTCCCTCAGTCAACATCACAACAACAGATTCCCTGGAAATGATCACATTGCTGTTTGTGGGATCCTGCTGTGTGCAAATAGGCTGCCACGTTTCCTACATTACATAAGTGACTGCATTTCAAAAGCACTTGATTGGCTGTAAAGCCCTTTGGAACATGGTGAAAGGCACTGTATCAATGCAAGCATTTCTTTACTTTTTTGTCTCAGCTGGGGTGGTGTATGGTTGCTGCAAATGGACTTGGGAGGGAAGCTTTTAACAAAGGACCCCATTCCTGATGGCTGTCCCAATTAATCTAATGCAGAAAGACACTGGTTGAGAAGGGAGATTCAAGTTCAGGTGTGAACGGCTTACTGATGGTCAACTGTGAAGAATTAGGTTCGGAGTAGTGACTAGTTTACTGGGACTCATGAAATTAAACTTCAGCAAGAACCAGTGACTTCAACACAGCGCAAGAAGAAAATGAGGAGGGGAGAGCACTCTATTCTACAAAATAATGACTCATAGTTGTAACCCAAAAAAATGCTTCAAGGTCAAAGAATTTCATATTTTAAAGAAATGTAGAGTGCGAGAGCTGGCAAAGACATTCACGTTGACTGCAGCAAGAGTGAAAGGAGACTTTCATTTGTTGATTTGATAAAAGCCGAAGATATGGTTCCTTTATGTCTAATTGCGTTGCAGTAAACGTGATGAGGTGTATTTGTGTGAAGCAGAGTATCAGTCTGGATAATATCACCAGGTTCCAAGCTGTGAGTTATCTGCCTTTCTGATGTAATTTGCACAGGACACAAAATGAGATTCATATAATAAGATATGAATGCATAAAAACAGAGGAGTCGGGACTCCCAAGTTATCTTTTTGATTGCTGCCCAATTTTTAGCTCTTGCATTGTGTCTGCTGTGAGTCAGTGGGTTTCACTCATATTTGAGTCAGGAAAATTGTGGGTTCAAGTCCCCGCTCCAGAGACCTGAGCACAAAAACTCTGTGCTGATTCTCCTTTGCAGCGCCAATGGACTGCTCTTCCATCAGAGGTACTGTCTTTTGGATGAGATATTAAACCGAGCGTCGCCTGCCCTCTTGGATGTAAAAGATCCCATTGCACCGCTTTTGCAGAAGAGTTAGGGAATTCTCCCTGGTGTCTTGGCCAATATGTGTCACCAAACATTACTCAAAGCAGTTTATCGGGTCATTATCACATTGCTCTTTGTGGGAGCTTGCCATCTGCAAATTGACAGCTGTATTTTCGACATTGCAAGTGCCTGCACTTCAAAAGTACTTCATTGGGCTGTCAGGTGCTTTGAGATGTCCTGAGATCATGAAAGGTGCTATATAAATGCAAGTTTTACTTTTTACCTTCAGCATTTAGCTGCCTGGGCCCTGAGCTCTGTAATTTCCTCCCTAAACCTCTAGCTCTCTACCTCTCCATGATGTTGCTTCAAACTGACCTCTTTGAGCAAGTTTTTGGCTTTCTGCCCAAATATCTCCTTTTGGGACTCGGTGTCAACTTTTGTTTTGTATTTCTTCGTTGAAGCACCTTGGCACTAAATAAATGAAAGTTGTTGGTGTTTTATATGTTAATCACAATTGGCCTTGAGCCTTGAAAATTAACCCCCTGAAAAATAATTCATGGAGCAATCACACAGGATTTGCGTAAACAAAGACCACTGTAAATAAAAGCACTGTAATAATCCATCATAGCTCAGGCCAACTCATATGTCAAGCACGGACGTGCTCTCCGAATCCAATTTATATTCTCATCTACCTCGATACAGCAGGAAACATGAAATCACATCTTGCTTTAAATTATCTCATCCTCTGCTGGTGATGTAGTCAGGGATTGACAAGGGACACTTTCTGGAATTAAGATAAATCAACCTAAGCTTCATTGCAAATGTTGTTAACTGCGCAATGATTGTCTTGTGGTGCCTATATTCCCACAAGCCACAATAAGAGATAAATAAAGATGTGTTTACATAGCACCATATTAGTCTCAGAAATGCCTTCAGCTGCTTCACATATGATGTGTGACATTGAACAACAACAAAAACTTGCGTTTATGTAGTGCCTTTAGCATCATGAAAGGTGCTTCATAGGAGTGCGATCAAACAAATTTTGACATCAAACTCCATAAGGAGATGTTAGGACAGCAACCTACAGCTTGGTCAAATAGATCAGTTTTAGAGAGCAATTTAGAAGAGGAAAGAGAGGTTGGGAAGTGGATTGGTTTAGGGAGGAAATTACAGAGATGTAATCCTCAGCAGCTGAAGGTATGGCCACCGAAAGTGGAGCGATTATAAATGGGGATGCACAAGAGGCCGGAATTGAAGCACCGAGATCCCAGAGGGTTGTGGGGGTGGAGGAGATTACAGACGTAGAGAAGGGTGAGGCCTTGGAGGGATTTAAAAACACGAATGAGAGTACTAGAATTGAGGAGTTGCTGGATTGGAAGCCAGTGTAACTCAGTGGGCAGAGGGGTGATGGTAAATGGGCCTTGGTGAGAGTTAAGATTCGGGCAGCAGAGTTTTGGTTGAGCTCCAGTTGATGGAGGGTGAAAAATGGGAGTCTGGCCAGGAAAGCATTGGAATAATCAAGCCCAGAGGTACTGAAGACATGGACAAGGGCACAGTGACTGTGGCAAACATGGCAGTCATTTTGAATACAGTCCGATCACTCAAGCAGTAACGAAGTGAACTGATAAATTTTTAATTTTATGTTTTTTTCCCCCCAGATTTCCAGCAGCTGCAGTATTTTGCTTTTGCCATCAGGTTGTATGTTAGTGTTGTAGGTTGAGGTAGATATGTTGACCAGCACAATAGAGAGGTGAGTGTTGGAGGTGGGGTGCCATGATCGGGGTAACACTTAGTTACCACCATTTGCAGCTTATAT
This sequence comes from Heterodontus francisci, assembly GCF_036365525.1. Lineage (NCBI taxonomy): Eukaryota > Metazoa > Chordata > Chondrichthyes > Heterodontiformes > Heterodontidae > Heterodontus > Heterodontus francisci. The sequence goes on from NC_090417.1 coordinate 10,495,450, forward strand.
GGCCCTGCAGTAAAAAGATAAATGGTTGAATATATTTCCAATCGAGCTTTTCTGAAACTAAGACCTTGTCAGCCAAAATAGGTGGATGTTAAAGATCCCATGACTATGAAAGGCTTTGGTGCATCCTTAGGTTGTAAATAGCACTATATAAATGCAAGGTCTTTTTTTCCCCTGTTTTACTGACTGCAGTCCCATTTATGTTTTTATTCGCTTGTGCAGAGAAATAAATGTTCTGGCAGCATATTCCTGTGTGGAAACGAGAAACCAATTTAAACATATTGTACCTCTTGACAGACTTACACTAAAGGGGTAGTTTTTACAAGGTGCTTACACTATCTGAATGCATTTGCCATCTGTGACTGCGTTCAGTACAAGGCTTACATGAGGTGGAGAAAGGAAGCTGAACTGAATACATGTGCAACATTTTTTTTCAATTTTCACTTTAATGTTTTTTTATGTTCTAAACAAGCAAGACTCGTATATCCCCTTTCATAACCTCAGGATGTACTGAAGTACCTTTGAAAAGTAGTTTCTGTCGCTACATAAAAGCCAATTTATGAGCAGATAATCTGTTTACAGTGATATTGGTTGATGGATAAATATTGGCCAGGATAACAGGGAGTAATCTGCCTTTCTTTTTCAAGTGGGATCTTTTACATTTGGTGGAGAGGACACATCAGGCTGAATTGAAAGAAGGCAGCTCTGACAGTACTGTATTGGAGTGTCAGCTTGGATTTTGTGCTCAAGTCTCCAGAGTGGGACTTGCGAGCACGCAACCTTCGAGCTCTGAGGCAAGAGTGCTACCCACTGAATCACAGCAGATTTCTGCTGTAGGTACGATGCAAATGAGGCACACGTGAGCCAAACAACTCAAGTGATTTCCAAAATTTAATTGGAAATGTAGTATTTTTATTCTGGGAAATTAAACTGGAGGGCCAGAGCCACAGTGCAGTATGCCATCAAGGTTATAAATGGAAGAGAAGACAACAAGGTGCCAAGATGCAGCATGAAGAGAGGATTGGAGGAGGTTTGGAGTTCGATTTTTGATGTTCTGGGAAAGAATGTTAGGGAATGGTGTTATGAGACAAAATTTCACCAATCATGAAAGGGAGGGAGGAGGAAGAGCACATCAGCTGGAATATTTGCAAGTTAAGAGGAATAAGAAAAAAAGTCAAGAAAACAACAACCATAGCATCAGAAAAGAAAATCCAGAAGATCAGAAAGGTGACCTGGATGTATTTTTTAATAAGTAAGGGAGAATTCTCTGGATGACAACACAAGTTCAACCTCCGAAAAAGCACGTGACATAAAATTCTCTTTGATGCCTGCCATATTAACCTTTGGAATGTTACTGCTGCAATGCCCATGAGCTTCGTTGTATTTTGCACACCACATTCTTTTGTGCAGCTGAGATGGACACACCAAGACCACTGTGAACAGTTCACCCTTCTTGGCTAGTGGCTGCACACTGCCAGTAGACAGGGGACTCCATACCGCTGAGGGCATCCAGGGCCTACTTTTCTTTGATCCCGTGTGTCACTGTTGAAGGCACGAGGCTCCATCCCATTGGCTTTCCAAAGGACCCCAATGAAGAGACCAGTAACACAGGAACAATAAATAGCAATGCTCAGAGACCACAAATTTTTGAGCACAGCACAAATATTGAAGTGTCTAAAGATAACTTAACTCATTCAGTTTTCAAAACATATTTAGGGGGTTACCAGAGCAAGAGATGTTCAGGCTACAAAATGGCATGTGTTTCAACCTTTTGTGCCAGGTGTCAGCAGCGAGTAGCTTCTGCTTCGTTTTGAAATGTGTCAGATTAAGTGTAAGGCTCCCTGTACTCCATCCCATGAACAAAATGTCAAGTTCAACTGAAACTTACAAGAGCTCAACTTTCTCCAATTTCTTTTTTCCCCAATTTCCAAGTCAGCCATCAACTTGAACAAAGCGGTCAAACTGAAGCAAGAAAAGAGAGGTACCTGTGCTGATGAGGCACCAGTTGTATCTCAGAAACACCTCACTGTGCTTCAAGTACAATAAATTACTTTGAAGTCTAGTGATTGTGCCCGTGTAGGCAAACTTGGTAGCCGTGTTGCTCACACCAAGATCTGACAAGCAGCAATGAAATGAATGACCAGTTAACTGTTTAATTGAAGGAGGACTGTTGGCCAGGACATGATGTAAATCTCCTTCTTGTCTTGAAACGACTCATTGGGGTCTTGAATATCCACTTGACCAGGCATATGGGGCTGTGATTTCACCTCTCACTTGAAGGACAGTGCCTTCAGCAGTGCAGCATTCCTTCAGGACTGCACTGATGTATTGGCCGACATAGTGTGCTCAAGTGCTGGAGTGGGGCTTGAACTTGCCAAGTTTTGATGTTTGGTGAAACTGTCATTGGGCCAAGGTGATGCTGATGTACCATTGTTTGCCATATTATTGCTAGTTTTTTGTTGCTACTTTGCTTCATCGCGTATATTCCTGGAACGTAGTGTGACTTGTTTTACTGAATACACAGGTTATCTCATAAGCTTCTTGAAAAGGCGATGAATTGTGTTCATTAGCTTTTTTTTATACTGCTTCCAAGTTATTTGACACAAAGACAGAGGAGACTGCATCTTGTGTTGACATTTTCCCCTGAGTTCTTTGAAAATCATAATTATTAATTGATACAAACATAAAAAACCAAAGGATGGCAAAATAACAGCTGATTATTTTGACCCTATTGTATATTGTCATGGCTGTGACTTCTGCACACAATCAGCCTCATCCACCCTATTCTACCCACAAGTTATGCAATCGCCCGAAGAGGCAACCAAAACTAAACCTTCGGCCAATGTAGGTAAAGTCTCTTGGAAATTCCTCCCTGGTCTCTTGAAGGAGATCAAACAAGTTCCAGGAGTCAGCAGTGACTGTGTGACACGTTCACCCAATCCGCACCGACCTTCTATATGCAGCTCAGCTTCCTTTTGAATGCTTTGACTGATCCTTCACTCACTATACTTACCAGCAACTTTTTGCATTAGTCATTGACCCTCAGTGGGGGAAAAAAGTGCATCCTCACATCTTAACTTAGTTCTCTGCTTAAGTAATTTATATTTTTCTCCCCAGCCCTCCCTAACCTATCTAGCATGAATATCTTCTCCACGCAGAGTGAAGATAATCCATGCGTTATTTTAAAGTCCTCAATCAAATTTCCTCATATTTTTATACAGTAAAAATAACTAGCTGTCCAAGCTGAGTACTTATTCAAGACCTCTAAGCTTGGTATCAATCAGGGAGCCCTCTTATCTTTTCCCAGGGTTCTCTGTCACCCATCATGTGAGGGAACCATAGCTGGACACAGTATTCTAGATGAGGGCTTGTTTTATACAGAAACAGTATTTCTTGGTTTCTATTTAATCATCCTAGAAGTGCGTCCTAACATTCTTTGCCTTTGCAACAGCTTTCTGTCAGTGATCATGTGCCTTTAACTAATTAATGCAGAATAACATCCAGGGCTTTTCTATCCCACTGAGCGTACATGTACTTAACACAGCCTCGAGCAAATGTACAACCCTACATTTATCTGTATGAAGACAATAGTCATCTTCCCTCATCATAACTAGATCTACTTGCAATCTGTTTTTCTCATCATGGTCCTTAGTCTTGCACCATATATCATCCATTAACTTGAAGATAGTTCCCCTGCTGCTTTTACATTGGCCATTAATAATGATGTCGAAGAGTAACGGCCGTACCGCTGATCCCTGTGGGACTAAAATACTGACTGGTTGTCATGCAGAAGCACGACCGTCATTAATTGCCTGCTATGAACATAGGAGCATTAGGAGGTCCTCAAGCTTGTTCCACCATTCATTGAAATAATGGCTGATGTGTGTCTTAACTTCAGCCACCTGCCTTGGCTCCATATCCCTTAATACCCTTGGCTAGCAAAAATCTATTGATCTCAGATTTCAAATTATTAATTGAGCTAACATCTATTTATTTTGTGGGAGAGAATTCCAAACTTTTCTCTTGAACGGCCTGGCTCTGATTTTAAGTTAACGCCCCCTTGTCCAACACTGCCAGTTTCCCCCTCTATCCATCCTGTCACTTCCCTTCAAAATCCTGACAACCTCAGTCAGGATACCCCTCAATCTCCTATATTCGAGGGAATGCAAGCCTAGTTTATGTGATCTTGCCTCGTAATCTCTCCATCTATCCATGACAGTGCAACTAGTTGTTTACGCTAAGCAAAATCCGCTGACTAATTTCATTTGTGTCTCAGTTTCTGAAATTCAAGATAGAAAATTTTGACTGAGTGATTGATATCCACCAACCTCATCACTTCCTCTGATGTAAGTTCACTTCTCCATTATTAGATGAAACACCGTCCAAGTCTGCTTTATGTGCTTTATGTTTCTGACTTGTTTGATGAAAATAAATGATGGACATGGAGAAGAACTAGAAAGGGCTGAGGTGATTGAGAGCTGAAACCATTTCTGGCATTGACAGGGTCACAAGACAAACTATTTTGTGTTGTAGCTCCATTCTCCCCGCTTGTTCATTCAGAAGCATCGCAGATATGTGAAGACACGTTGAGAGACGTGACCTACAATCCATGAGCAGGGTGTTTGAATGGCCTGAGTGTAACGAGCTCTGGAGTGAGCTTTAAGAGAATTAGGATGTGTGAGAATTTTTATCCCGAGGGCTTTCTGAATGAGTTCTGTTTATACCCAACATAAATTAATTGGTTGTAGTCAATTCACCGGAGAGGTCTAAAAAAGAAGGGATGACAATGGGTTTAGTGGCACACTCAGCCTCTTGGTGGTTTAGTACCAGAGTTGCTGGAGGCACTGCAAATGCTGATGAAACCAGTGTTCCACAGGAGAGATTTGGAAGATGATTTTTTTTCCCTGCGTACTTTTTTGTCCAATTTAAACTGCTCCCACCGTTCACCCCCACTGACCCCAAGTGGGATTGCTTTCTTGGGGTATGGGCCCAACCTCCATTGTCTTAATCAAGTGACTGTTCTTCCCAAATGAACCAGTGGATCCAGAGTTTACAGCATCACAGCTGTCACCGATCCTCCCCACACATTCGCAGGCTCCAGTTGGACGATCCATGGACAGCAACTGGGAGTGGGAACCCTGGCTGATATTCCTAACCTCACCCACCCTTGTTGCCCTGACTGTCATCAGCTCACTCAATGCATTTGAACCCAGGGTGATTGTTTGATGTGACAGTACCTTTACCTACTTTCAGACTGGTACGAAGAGAAATTTCCTTTTTCCAAAAGATGGTTTTGCATTCAGCATCTCTTATAGTTACTATTAGTCGTTTGTGTTTGAAAATTCATCCCTGAACACTCCCAATTTCCCCACTAGTTATAAGATGCTGTGCCTAAGAGCTACAAATAACCCTTTTGAAAGTGTCATCCCATAAAGTACAGTTCCATTGATACATTGTGCCCTCGGAACATCTCCAAGAAAAGGAAGGGTGAAAACCGACGGGGAAAGTGGGGCAGCGGGGAAGAAACTACAAATATAAGAATATTTTGAACAATCCAGAGAAAATCCTGGGTCGCTGGGTGCTTGGGGAAGCTGTCAGATCATAAAATTTGTTCTTGTTTTTTTTTATTATTTGTTCATGGGATGTGGGTGTCGTTGGCTAAGCCAGCATTTATTGTCGATCTCTAATTGCCCTTGTCATGAAGGTGCTTCCATTATTAATATTTTTTTGAAGACTCGTGTTTAAAAAAGTGATGCCTGGATTTGTTTTTCTTTAAAAAGGTTGCTGGAAGGACAGTATTTTTTTAAAAAGCACTTACCGGAAGAGACAATAAAGGGCTAAAAAAAAACATAAGGAGTCTTGCTGGCTGTTGGAGTTGATTCCTGAGAAGTCACATTTCGAGGGTTATGGTTGTCAGGAGTTTTGGCTTTCTGATTTGGGCGTGGACTGTTTGACTGCTCAGTAGGTGTATAACCTGCGAAGAGCAGGGGAGGCGGTGGCGTAGTGGTAATGTCACTGGACTGGTATCCCAGAGGCCCAGGCTAATGCTCTGGGGAGATGGGTTCGAGTCCCACCACGACAGATGGTGAAATTTGAATTCAATTAATAAATCTGGAATTAAAAAGCTAAGTCTAGTGTGACCATGAAACCATGTGGTTGACTCTTAAAATGCCCTCTGAAATGGCCACTCAGGGCAATTAGGGATGGGCAATAAATGCTGGCTGAGCCAGTGATGCCCACATCCCATGAACGAATAAAAAAAAATAAAATAAGAGAGAAACCACCCAACTTATCCTTTGTCACCTGTTGTGAAAAATCTTCTGAGAATCCAGTGTGATAGCTGAACCCATTGAGATAGAATTCTCCCGGAAAGCCTGCGAGATGACTACTCAATGTTTCCCAAACAGAATTGCTCCAGAAAGATTCCAGTGACAAGTGTCGATGTGTACCCAGACACTGGATGAAAGGCCATCTGGAACATTCCACATCTTATCCTTTTTCTTCGAGAATTGATAATAACTTGGCCAAAGTATTGAGAGAAGCAGAGTTTATATTTCAGGTCTGTGACCTTTCATCAGAACTGGCAAAGGTTAGAAAAGAATTAGGTTTGAAGCAAGTGAAGGGTGGGGTTATGTTTTGGTGGGGAAGAGAACAAAGGGAAGGTGTGTGATAGGGCAGGGGGAAGGAGAGATTAAGTAGCAAAGATGTCATGAGACAAAGGCAAAGAGACTGAATGCTCGTGGTGAAAGACAAAACATTAGTCCAGTGAAAGTGTTAACACTGGGCAGACCAAATGTAGATTGGGTGACTGCTTTGCGGAACTGCTCCGCTCAGTCAAAAGCATGACCCTGAGCTTCTGGTTGCTTGCCATTTCAACACCCCCCGTCCCCCCCACCTTCTCTCATGCCCACATTTCTGTCCTTGGCCTGTTGCAGTGATCCAGTGAACATCAACACAAGCTCAAGGAGCAGCACCTCATCTTTCGATTAGGCACTCTACAGCCTTGTGGACTCAACATTGAGTTCAACAATTTCAGAGTATGACTGACCTTCTTAAAAAATATTTTTCTGTCTTTTTTATCGTTTTATTTTATTTCATTTTATTTTTTAACCAGGTGCCTGTTTTTCAGGTGCTTTTGGACAGAGCTGCTCGTGACACTACCATTAACACTCTCTCTGGACTAATGTTTTCTCTTTCATCACCAGCATGAACACTCTTTTTGCCTTTGTCCCATGACAGCTTTGTTATTTAATCCCTTCTGCCCTCTGCCGCATCACACACCTTCCCTTTGTTCTCTTCCCCACCAAACCATACCCCCACCCTTCGCTTGCTTAAAATCTAATTCTTTTCTAACCATTGCCAGTTCTGATGAAAGGTCACAGACCAGAAACGTTAACTCTGCTTCTCTCTCCACAGATGCTGCCTGACCTGCTGAGTATTTCCAGCACTTTGTGTTTTTATTTCTGATTTCCAGCATCTGCAGTATTTTGCTTTTTTTAAAAAAAAAGTTGATTTCTGCAGAGCCAGTTTTTTTCATTTTTCTTTTTTTCTTTTATCAGTGTGTGGGTGTGCGCGTGTGTGTTAGCTTATTTTAGAAAGGTTGATATTTATACTTTCATATTTACAACTGTGTTAATAACTTTTACATCTTTATTGAATAAGTCTTGTTTTAGAAATAAATAAATAATTTTGTTGTTTGTGAAAGAAACCTCATTGGCGGATTTTTATTCTGAAACTAATGTAAAGTATATAATCGGCCATATTGGTAACTGGATAAAACAGGAAATATATTTTGTGACCAGTTGAGTAGTGGAACGAACATTCCTCCAGCCTCAGTCGTAACACCCTTCAAAAGATGGTGGTGAGCTGCCTTCTTGAACTGCTGCTGTTCTTGGGGTAGAATTATACCAATAATGCCGTTAGGAAGGAGTTCCTGGATTTTGCTCAGCCTGACATAATGGGGCAGCAAACTGATGAGAAGGAATTCATGATCTTGTTGGTACCAGGAAACCAGGATGTCAATTAATGAACATCAATTGATTACATCGTTAACCCTGAGTGCTTTTGGTATCATGTCATTTCAGTTGTGTTTATGTTAATTTAGTTCTGTCACACCATCGGGCTCTGTTGTCTGACTGTCTATAATTGATGATTTTTCAGTCCTTTGCACACTCCAAGAAAAATATGTAATTTGAGAAATGGATAAGATGTGCTCGTAAGTAATCCTTGTACAGTGGGAATTGTGTCTTAAGATATATAATCTGTGATGGTTTCCAATCTACAGGTATCTTTTGAATTGTTTTGAATGTTTTAAAAAAAAATTACGACTCGAGAAAGGTTTTGTAAATCTTTTCGAAGTCATCACTAATTTAAGAACAGGTTACTCACCAGTGGTGGATTGACACTGCGATTTTCAAATGCTTATTTTTTTTGTGATAAGCCCATATTCAGCTCTATTAATTAAACTTTACCAAGTTAACAATCTAAACTATATCAAGGAAAATCAAAATATAAAAACAAAAATGGCGTTTTCACAGGTTATCAGGTCTGTCAGCATCAGCTGGAACAACGACGAGTTGCATTAAAAAGCACCTTTTAATGTAGAAAAACATTTCAAGGAGCTTCACTGAGGCTTAATCAGAGAAGGAAATGGACATTGAGCCAAGGATGACGGGTGGTCAAGGAGGAGGGTTTTAGGGGAGAGTTTAATCTCCATTGCGTCATTGCTGATGTGTGTGTGCACAGTGTAGCTGAACCCAGTCTTGTCCTCGCCCTTGTCCACACTTCACACTGAATCCTGAATTCCAAGCAGGAACAGGAACCCTGGCTCGTTGTCCCCTTCCCGATACCAGGGACGTTTTTTTTTTCTCGATGCTTTTGTTGAATGAGATGACTGCTGTGGAGATTTTCTTGTTTACTCAAAGCTCAAATTGTAATGTGAAGCATGTATGCCCTGAGAAGGAAGCATAATGAGTCCAAAAATATTTCTGAAAAGATTTTAAACTTGGCTTTGCGCATCACAAATGATGTAAGGAAGCTGGGTGTGGGTAAACAATGATTCTGGTGCTGGATTGATACACGATTCCTGGAGTTTGTTGCAGAATCAGAGTTCCAGAATGGATTTTGGGGCACAGACAAAAAACTTTTCTGTAAGTTTGTCCTCGATTAAACATCAATTCCTGGACAAGATGATTCAGTTCTTGCACAATGTAGACCTCAGTCAGGAGACAGACTATAGACTTGGCAGAAATAATCATTGCTCCGTGCATCCATTAGGAGGAACCTGAAAGCACACAGCAGTCAGATCTGTCAGCTTCAATGAATGGAATGGTTATTTATATAAATGGGTGTACACTGCACAGAGGCGATCAGTAAATTGTGAAGAAGCCCTGGGGAACCTTCAAGAGGTTTGTAGTCAATACGTGACCTGATAGGCCTCTCTGTACATGTTGGAGTAGCTTAACTAAACGACAGGCAACAACATACAATCCCCGCGTGGCCATTTTAATAAATGGAGTGCATTATTTTATTTTCCACTCTACCTGTGAGCTGCTGTATTTGGCCATAAATCACCACCTGTGACAGACGGTGGATTAGATATCAACCAATTTAAATCTTCAGGCGCTCCAAGCAAGTCCCAGCGTTGGGAGGACATAACAAATACATGTTTATATAATAAAAAATATGAGGAACTGCCAAAAGCATCTGTATATTTGGTATTATGGAAAATGTCACATTGCCATTTTATTAAATTACTCTCGAATTGGAAGCATTTTGCACGTTGATGTACATGAGTCCCGGGCAAGTTTTTTTTCAAAAAGGAAATCTAGGGAAGATTTTCTTTTTGCGAATGTAGCAAGATTGTAAACATCCTATCAAAAACTTTGTTGGGTGATGTTATAACATCTCGTCTTCACAAAGGAGGACTCAAATATCATACCAGCAATGTTGGGGAACACATGGCTTAGTCAGAGAGAGGAACTGAAGGAAATCAGTATTAGAAGAGAAATGGTGTTGGGGAAATTGATGGGATTGATGGCCGCTAAATCCCCAGGGCCTGATGGTATGCATCCCAGAGTACTTAAGGAAGTGGCCCTAGAAATAGTGGATGCATTGGTGGTCATCTTCCAAGCTTTTGGGCGGCACAGTGGCGCAGTGGTTAGCACCGCAGCCTCACAGCTCCAGGGACCCGGGTTCGATTCTGGGTACTGCCTGTGTGGAATTTGCAAGTTCTCCCTGTGTCTGCGTGGGTTTTTGCCGGGTGCTCCGGTTTCCTCCCACATCCAAAGACTTGCAGGTGATAGGTAAATTGGCCGTTGTAAATTGCCCCGAGTGTAGGGAGGTGATAGGGAATATGGGATTACTGTAGGGTTAGTATAAAATGGGTGGTTGTTGGTCGGCACAGACTCGGTGGGCCGAAGGGCCTGTTTCAGTGCTGTATCTCTAAATAAATAAATAAATAACTAAAGACTCTATAGACTCTGGAACAGTTCCTGTAGATTGGAGGGTAGCTAATGTAACCCCACTATTTAAAAAGGGAGGTAGAGAGAAAGCAGGGAAATATAGAACAGTCAGCCTGACGTCAGTAGTGGGGAAAATTCTAGAGTCCATTATCAAAGATTTTAGAGCAGAGCACTTGGAGAACAGTGGTAGAATTGGGCAGAGTCAGCATGGATTTACGAAAGGGAAATCATGCTTGACAAATCTACCAGAATTCTTCGAGGATGTAACTAGTAGAGTTGATGAGGGGGAGCCAGTGGATGTGGTTTATTTGGACTTTCAGAAGGCTTTCGACAAAGTCCCATATAAGAGATTAGCATGTAAAATTAAAGCGAATGGAATTGGGGGTAGTGTATTGCGATGGATAGAAAATTGATTGGCGGACAGGAAGCAAAGGGTAGGGATAAATGGGTCTTTTTCCGAATGGCATGTCGTGATTAGTGGGGTACCGCAGGGATCGGTGCTAGGACCACAGCTATTCACAATATATATTAATGGGTTAGATGAGGGAACTAAATGTAATATCTCCAAATTTGCAGATGACACAAAACTGGGTGGGAGGGTGAGTTGTGAGGAGGATGCAGAAGTGCTTCAGGGTGATTTGGACAAGTTGGGTGAGTGGGCTAATGCATGGCAGATGCAGTATAATGTGGATAAATGTGAGGTTATCCACTTTGGTAGCAAAAGCAGGAAGGCAGATTATTATCTGAATGGCTATAAACTGAGAGAGAGGAATATGCAATGAGACCTGCGTGTTCTTGTACACCAGTCGCTGAAGGTAAGCATGCAGGTGCAACAGGCGGCAAAAAAGGCAAATGGTATGTTGGCCTTCATAGTGAGAGAATTCGAGTACAGGAGCAGGGATGTCTGGCTGCAATAATACGGGGCCTTGGTGAGACCCCACCTGGAATATTGTGTGCAGTTTAGGTCTCCTTATCTGAGGAAGGATGCTCTTGATATATAGGGAGTGCAGCGAAGGTTTACCAGACTGATTCCTGGGATGGCGGGTCTGACGTATGAGGAGAGATTGAGTTGGTTGGGTTTATATTTGCTGGAGTTCAGAAGAGTGAGGGGGGATCTCAAAGAAACCTGTAAAATTCTAACAGGACTTGACAGGGTAGATGCAGGAAGGATGTTCCCGATGGTGGGGGAGTCCAGAACCAGGGGTCATAGTCTAAGGATACGGGGTAAACCTTTCAGGACTGAGACGAGGAGAAATTTCTTCACACAGAGAGTGGTGAACCTGTAGAATTCGTGACCACAGAAAGCAGTTGAGGCCAAAACATGGTATGTTTTCAAGAAGGAGTTAGATATAGCTCTTGGGTCTAAAGGGATCAAAGGGTATGGGGCGAAAGTGGGAACAGGTAACTGAGTTGGATGATCAGCCATGATCATAATGAATAGCGGAGCAGGCTCGAAGGGCCGAATGGTCTACTCCTGCTCCTATTTTCGATGTTTCTATGTTTCCAACCTGGAACACATTTTCTTGACACCATCAGGGGTGCGACAGAAAGTGAGCAGAAATTTTTCTCCCTGAATTGGCCTAGTTATTGTTATCAGGACATTAAATAGATGACTAGCACAGCTTGGCAAGACAGTTGTGCCCTCTTGGTATCATTGAGAAATGAAGGTGAAGAGCCAAATCGTCCATTGTCCAGGACTGTACAGAAATTGCAAGAGAAAGAGAAGTCGGGGCTTTCGGGCAAATCATTTCTATCGCACCTTTAAGGACCTCAGGATAACCCAAAGGGGTTCACAGCCAATCATGTGCTTTTGAAATATAGACACTGTTGTAATGTAGGAAATCCGACAGATAATTTGCGCACAGCAAGCACCTGCAATGGTCATGAAATAAATGACCAGATAATCAGTTTTTAAATGATATTGGTTAAGCGATAAATATTGGCCAGGAGACTGGGGATAATTCCCATGCTCTTCTGCGAAAAAGTGTCACGGGACCTTTTACACCCACCTGGGAGGGCAGACAGGATCTCGGTTTATGGAGTGTCAGTCTGCAGAATGGGCTCAATTCTCTGGAGTGGAATTTGAACCCACAACCACCTGATTCAGAGACAAGTGTGTTGCCCATTGAGGAGCCAAGATGAAGACTTAGTGGCTGGTGGGCACCAAGTGCAGGTTTTAAAAGCCTGAAGCCTGCAAGGACAGAGGGAGATAAGGAGTTTGTGCAGTGTCGCTCTGAATCAGCAGTGTGACTGACATGCCTCTGTCTGCAATCCTGCTTTCTCTGGAAAGGAGTTTTGTGATGACATCAACTTTTGGATTACTTCAGACAAATAAGTGCAAAACATAGACAGTAAAGATTTCAGATTGAGCGTTTCATCTTTTATGTTGATTCCAAACAGGGGAGAATTTTCTAGGCCTGGTTAAGAAGGAAGTTGGGCAGTCTGTATTGAGTTCCTCAACCTTAGCTAGGCAACAGGTCGGGCACTATAACTGGACTTTCAGCTCATGACCAAAGATTGGATATGCTCTGTTTTTTTTTTGCAACACAGGTGACTGAGGAGAGACTTAATTGTGTACAAAATTATCAGGGGTCAAGATAGAGTGGATAGAAAGGACCTATTTCCCTTAGCAGAGAGTTCAATAACCAGGCATTCGTGGGGAATAGAGAAGAAATATTTGCACTCAGAGGCTGTTAGGCATCTGGAACTCACTGCCAGAAAGGGTGGTAGAGGCATAAAACCCTCATCGCATTTAAAAAGTACTTGGATATACACTTGAAGTACCATAACCTGTAGGGCTACGAACCAAGAGCAGGAACATGGCATTTTCTGATTAGTATTGTTTTAACAATGGTGGTAAACTATTTTAAATAAGTACGGTATCACTGGTGTTAAAATAACACTATAAAATCTAGGGCTTTACTGTTGATAAGCTATTTGAGCACACAGGCTATCTGTCACAGCTGAACTCGATTCTCTTCTCACCTGATATGCACAAGTGCCTTGGATTGTGATCAGGAGCAGAAAGCATATTTCGTTTCCTCCCTTGTCCCTTGAGTAGCTCAGGGTTACTGTCTTTGGTGACACCTCCCAAACCTGCAATATCTATCAGCTTGAATGTTAAGGGCAGCAGGCACCTGGGAACACCACCATCTCCAAGTTCCCCTCAAAGTCTCACACCATGCTGACTTGGAAATATATCGCCATTGGTTCATGGGTGCTGGGTCCAAATCCTGCAACTGCTTCCTAACAGCACTGTGCTCGCACCTACACCACGCGGACTGCAGCGATTCAAGAAGGCACCTCACCACCACCTTTTCAAGGGAAATTAGGGATGGACACTAAATTCGAGCCTTGATTCACAAGCTAATGCTTTACAAGACTGGAATCAAACGTAAGACCTCCTGGGCTATGTGGCTCAGTACTGCTCATGAGGAGACTTCTGAAAGTTGAAAAGCTTTTATGCTCTTCGGCTCGATTTTTTAGCTGTAAATTGGCATTTGATCTACACCAACAGTGAAAGGTCTGATATAAAGGTCTGATATGTGCTAACTATGCTCTAAATTGAACTCGTGCCCAAGTTCTGCAGCTGAAGATCCATTCGCACACTTTTCCAACAAATATGTTTGGAACCGGAGACGCGTTTTAGCCTGAAACTTGAGGATCTTATTCCATTCAGGTCAACACAGCCTCAATTGAATGTGATGAAGCAAGGCTAATAGTATAAACAGGCTAATAGTCCATTAGTTCAACAGTTACTATCATGCTTGAAATATATTGTCCTCATTACAAGAATAATATATTATCATTAACGTTATTACAGCCTTTGTCCTTTTAGACCCACTTTCCTTTTCGAGTAATGTTTTAGTTCTATGGGATTATGTTCCTTATTACAATAGATTCTCTACGCTACAATGACTTGGTAATGCTTGGGGTTAAAAAAATGCATTTCGAGGGCAAAGGTTCAGGGAAACTAGTGTTGAGTAGGAAACAATTTATATACTCTATTATAAGGAGTCAGTCAACCTGCACACAGCTAAGCTCTGGAATAAATTCACAGCAATAACTAGTACAGTTAGGGGAGGCACATTAAGTGATGTTTGTCAACTGGATCCAGAATGTTTCTTTATTCACCCTTCCTGCAAAATGCAGTGTGCCAACGTTTATGTAAAAGTATGCGTTTAGTTATTCCTATCTGTGGAAGAGATTGTATTTTTGATGATAAAAGAATATATATAGAGAGAGAGATTATAATCTAACCAGCAATCTCCTTTGCCATTGCTTGTAGTAAATCAGGACAGGAGCAGTTCATCATGAAGCATACACTGGGGTAACATTTCTCTGGATGGTAGTGCTCATTGGATGACAGTGAGTCAGCAGCCCGTTTTATACTCTGCCATTGATTTCGGTCGATGAAGATGTTCAGTGAGTCAGCAAGTGCTTGTAAGTTTCCCCCTTCCCCCATCTCCTCTTGCCAAGGTCAGTGAAACCAACAGGCAATAACTGTCTCTCCTTTTTCAATGCGATTAAGATGTGTCATCACTGACCTCTCAAATACAGATATGTATGGTTGACAGTTGGCAGCATTCAAAGAGGACCAGGCCTTTGCCCCAGTCTCCTGGCCAACATTTCTCCCTCAGTGAACAGCACCAAAACTGAATCAAGTGACCGTTTATCTCATGGTTGTTTGTGGCATCTTGCTGTGTCCAAAACAGCTTGCTTGCACGGCATTTCAAAATAATTCACTCCAAAGCTCTTGGGTGGTAATGAGTTCCACATTCTCACCATTGGGTAAAATAAATTTCTCCTGAATTGTCTCTTGGATTTATATTTACGGCCCCTGTTGCACATTTGGTTGGTTTGCTGCCACCTTAATATACTTAGTTAGTCGAGCTTAGAGTGATTCCTTAGTCCTGAGTACTTAGAACATTAACCTTTACTGCTTTATAACTATATACAGCTCCACACCAGTCTGTGTTACTCCTTTGAAGCCAGGCTGCAGCTCACTTCAACTCTCTCTCACATGTGTTCTCTTACCTCATCATGGTTGGAGGTATTCTTTACACTTTCTAAATATTAACCCTTTCAGACCCTTATACTAGAGACCCTAGTTCTGGTCTCCCCATAAGTGAAAATATCTTAGTGGTGTGGGTGTAATATTACTGTGTATGTTAACAAAGAATAGGATATCCCAGTAGAGTGGGTGAGCATACTCTCCTTTCACTTTGGGTTGACATCCAGTAATACACTGATGTGCTGAAAGCCTTGACCCTCTGGTTGCTGAAATGGTTCTTTGTGAAATGAGTTCTGCCAACTTTAATCCGGTTAGCTGACAAGCTGACTCAGGAAGGCCAATTGGATGGTCAACATAGGAAGTGTTATAATACACAATGGTGCAATCAGGGGTACAGTATTGAGACTTGACCATCAATTGGAACAGCTTCTTAAGCTCATTCAGACTGAACATTATGATAATGTTCTGCACAAGCACTCAGAAGAAATTGTCCCTTATTTTAGAAACAGGGCAGAAGAGCATCTATATTTAATACAAGATACTGAACGATTTAAACAGGAAAAATGACTCCGTTCAAAACACAACCGAAGAAAACTTCGGGACGAGGACGTTGACCATTCATGCAATCATATCGTCATCAGTAATTTGTCCTCCCAATGAATGGGATCTCCTGTGCTGTGGGGAGGGCACCAGTGGGGTTCTGATTCAATGGAACAGGAACAGGACCTCAGTATAAGCAATGTCACAAGAGTTTCTGCTTGTGTCGGTTAAGATCATTTAATGGTTTTGTGAAGTGGACACTTGAGTTCAAACTCTCATCCTCTGAAGGATCCCCAATCAAGATCAGGTCAGAATAGCCTCATTGAATTTGTACCATGAACCATGATAATTTATTGCACTTGGAGTGATTGTGAACCACTTCTATGAGTATGCTTACCTCTGATATTGAGACCTTGAATTTGCTTATTAAATTTGTGATAGATACCAGGTCCCACATAAGATGAGTTTGGGGTTATCTCAACCCATTTCCTAGTGGCAGTGTGCATACAGCGCAAAAATTGACCTTAATTTGGTATTACTTTGCAATTTCAGAGATGCCACAAGATTCCTGGTGTGGGAAAAACGGAAGTAGGGAACTGGAGCAGTATATGGTGCTCTACTGAGACTGAGCTGAGACAAATTTTGCAAGGGTGTAGTGTGGAGGAAGATTTCTGTATCTGTTGCTGCTGTATCTGATCGTGAAGTGTTTGGTGGGACATTCAAGACCTTTACATGTAACCTGAGCTATATCTATCCCAACAGTATAAGACGGGGTCAAGAGGATATTACAATGGGTCCAACCTGTCCTATATCTGATGGAACATTAGGTGCCTGAATGGTGGAAGGATTCCATTCAACACCAACCTCCCTCACCTTGATGAACAGTGGAGAAAAAAAGTCAAGTTTTGTCAAGAAAGAAAGACGAAATCCCGGAAGAAGACTCGGAGTCAAATAACTGGGGGTTGGGCTGGGTTGGGATGAAGCTGGTGGTGAGGGAAAGAAAATGGAAAACAGTGACTTAGTTCAGCATCCCCTTAGAAATACTGATCTGAGAGGTTGTCCAGACTGCTTTTACCAACCTTGACTGAATTGTTAAGTTGTGTACAGAGCTGGTTCATTTTCTTTTTCAAACTATGGTGTGCAGTGTTTAGATCCCCGAATACTGATGCATGTGCTTGTAGCACTGACACTGTCCATTTGTCACCGAGAGCAATATGTTTACTTTCCAGGGGAGAGCCAGAACCAGGTATGAATCTCAGCCAAAACTCAGGATACTGTCATCTCAGTATCAAATTGTAATTACTGGACTCCGTGTGTTCCACTTGCAAAAAACTATTTTTATTTCTTTTTCATCCTTTTTCATTTCTTTCCATCGAAAACTTGGTTACATTTTTCCTTTCATAACTGTGCACCATGTGTGATTGACCTGTTGCACTTTCAAACAGGCGAATAGCATCGATGAATTTCAAGGGTTACTCGTTAAGTAGATGAGAAAGAAAGGAATAGAAAGATATGTTGAAAGCCTTAGATAACGTCGGGTGGGAAGAATCTCGTGGAGCATCAGAAACCAGTTGTCCCAAAGGGGCTGTTGCTGTGCTGTAAAATTGGATGTAATTCTAAATTCTTGGTTAAATTTTGTGGCTTATAGACTATGTGTACCAAGATTTTGCCAGATGGTTGCTGCTAAATATCTTCTTGAGAGCTCAAGTGGATGGCTCATTGCAAGGAACAGCAGTACTGAAGTCGCTGAAACTCTCTTGCAGGCTTCAAAGGACTGGTGGTTATTGCTTTTGGTTCTGCTGTTTTCAGAGTGCAGTGTAATTCATATGTAGGTCAGAACTTCTTACAACTCCTCCATTGGTTTAATTGGTAAAGGAAATGTGGACAAATGAGAGTGGTGCCACGTTCTGCTTCTGTGCTCAGCTGACCTCAGCCACGACTGGAGTAACAGCGAAAGTTGATCTGGTCGAAGCAGAAGAAAAGTTGGGCAAGATTACTGCTGCTGATGGCTGTCCATTAACTTCTGTTGTAAAGCATACCTTTGTAGATTTTAGGTAAGGATAGGATCTTGCTCAGCAGTTCAATAGCCTTAACACATGTAGAATGGAAGCTTGGGCAAATACTTGTTACACTCACTGTCTCGACTCAGACATATGTGGAGTAGAAACTTGAACAAGTTACCCAAACATGTCTAACATCCAGAAAACTGCACCCCAGTGAGGAGTCTGCACCTTCAAAGAGAAAGAAGTGAGAACAAAAACCTTCATTGTTCATTAGCTATGTATTATTGTCACTGTTGCCAGAGATATAGATATTACTGATGAATTACGGAGCTCAAAGCAGTTAAGAAGTAAGGAGCAAAAGTGTAAATCTCCTCACCCATTCTGAACATACAAACTTTGAATTGGGTCTGGAAGGTCAGGGGTTTTGTTTCTTCTATGGTGTCTGCTGACTTCATTTGGGCAGGTGTTTGTGCAGTACTATTTGATCTGCTTCTGAGAAATGTGACCGTTTGCTGCACAAAAGTGTGCCACTTCAGATTTGGAGTTAGTTCTAACTTACAAAGTGTTGCAATTGCCTGTGGCCATAAATATTTTAATTGGCTTTGAAAGTTTAGAGTGCATTACCAAAGTGTATTTGCAAAAAAAAAACTTTCAGCATTTTTAAACTGCAATGTTCCTAATGGTTTTCCAGCTTAATATGGTTTACCATAATAATTCCATGAGGGATTTATGAGCGCCTCGGACTTCATAACCCACTCTTCCTTAACTAATCGTCACCAACATACATTTATTTCAGTGATGGCTGTCTGGTTGGATGAATAAAGTGGAGGAAATTGATTTAGCTCTGTATCTTTTCAAAAATTAAATGCAATCATGTCAGTGAGATGGAAGGTTTGAAGTGGTGATATGGAACACTGGGATCTGCTCTACCTTGAAAATTCTAACATGCTTGTCTTAAATAGCACTCTTTCATAAGCAATCAAATCACCTTTCTGTTCTAACCTTGCTTTTATAATAGGAGATGATGTCTGCAGTTTTGTAAAAATGTCTTGCCTCAGGGAGTAATTATTGTACTTCAGAATTGGAAATGTAATTGAGTGAGCTTTATTTTTCCAATTTTCTTCCTTTCTGTTCACAAGGCCCTAATCTGTAGTCAGGCAGTGTGAGGAGAGGACCCCTTGTGGATAGCTCATAGCATTGTCCCCTGATCAGGCTCCCACCTGTCAACTGTGGACTGCTAGTACACGATAGCAGTGCAGAAGACACAAACAATGGTGCAAACAATGTATGCACAACTAGTCCAGGAGATAATACTGGTCCCAAATATTGCGGCCAAATCAGTTGAAGGCACTTGTTGTCTGTCGCGTGGTCTTGGTGATGTTTGGGTCACACATGCCAAGAAGGAAGCACACTGCACATTATCAATAAGTGTATGGGTTTTATTAATAGAAGAATAGAGTACGAAATCAAGGAAGTTATGCTAAACCTTGATGAAACATTGGTTCAGGCTCAGATGGTTGAGTTCAATGCAGCAGCCCACACCTTAGGAAGGATGTCAAGGTGCAGATGAGATTTACGAGATTGGTACCTGGGATGAGAGACTTCAGTTATGTAGGAGGCCATTTGGCCTGTCATGCCTGTGCTGGTTCTTTTCTCTTTCCACTCTTCCTCCATAGTATTTTAAATTTTTCTCCCTCAAGTATTTACCAAATTCCCTTTTGAACAACATAATTGAAACTGTTTTCACCACTTTTTCTGGCAGTTTAATCCAGATCACAACAACTCACTGCGTGACAGCTTTTCCCCTCATGTTGGTGTCTGGTTCTTTGCCAATTATCTTAAACTTGTGTTCTCTGGTTACCAACTCTTCTGCCATTGGAAACGATTCCTCCATACTCTATCAAAACCCTTCATGATTTTGAACATCAAGTCTCTCTTTAATCTTCTCTGCTATGAGGTGAACAACCTCAGTAATGAAGCTGTTCTGTGGTTGTTGGCTGCCCTTCAGTACCTGCTGCCAGTGGCCACTGTTTGTGCACAGGTCCAGAGTCGGAATGGCAGCAAGCTAGTTAAATCAGCTGAGATCTATACTGTCCTAATCCAATGTGTTTTCGAGCAGGGGGCACGAGATAGCAATCAGGGACAGAAACTTGGTTGATATTCCCCTCCTTAACTCAGGAACACTGAGATCAAGTGTTGTGACCAAATTATTGTGGTCAGTCCAGATGCCACACTCTTCATGCTAAAATGCTTCGGAACTGTATTGCATTTGGTGCTATCAATGCGCTCCTGAAGTGGAGTGATTGCACTAAATGCAATAGAATTTCTAAGCATTTAAAAACCATTATTTCTGACAAATCAATAAATAACACATTTTAAACCATTACAAACAATTTAGCTTGTGTCTTATTTCAACCTGTGTAGCATTAGCGAATTTATCCACCGGAAAGATGTTGAGTTGAAGCCAATAGAAAAATTCAGAACTGAGATAGACGTCCACAGTGGGCCACTGTCAGAGAGGATGTAATTTGTTACTTTGTTTGGGCTAGAAGTGCTGTGGTCAGGGTGGAAACCTGATTGGAGAAATTCAAGCAGGGAGTCTCAGGAAAATAGGTGTGGATTTGGGAGGTGGAAACGAGGGCTTTAGAGAAGAAAGGGAGATTGGAGATGGGGGCTGTAGTTTGCAACGTCGCAATATTTTTGAAACAATTTGATAAGTTGCTTCTTGTTGATTACCTGCTCGGGATGTAGCTTCACAAATGATTGAGAAAGTCATTACGTTTTCTGCGACTGACTCATTCCTTATTGTTGCTTAGCAACCGTTCTGAATTCCTTTTGATTTGTTCACATTTAGTCAATTGAATATTTGGCAATTTAACAACCAACTCCTCACTCAGACAGCAACTTCTGATGGATAAACTTGTGACACCTTTGAAAGGTGTGATGGGTGAATTTTTAAATATAAATAATTGGACAAATATGCCGCATTGACTATCTCTTAGTAAATCAGCTGATATGATTTGGTAACTGTCGTGGTTGTGTCTCACTCATTCATTATCTGAAGTACTGAGTATCCTGGCTGCTGGAGCTTGTGATGACACCTGCTGTTAGCAGCTTTACTGCTTTCTCTCCATGCTGTTAATGTGGCCCCTATGGATTGCACAGTAAATATTGCATGAGTTAGCAGACATCTTGGAGTGATTACAAGACATTAATTTCAGTAAAGGGTTCAGATTACTGATAAACTAGTCAGGCTTCACTCTGGCAGTCTACGATATTATCACATTATCCTGCAAATGGGCTGCTGCAATCATTTCCATTGGCTGTCCTCCTGACAATTCACAGGAAGCTGCTGAACATTGACTGCCTGTGATTTGTCCAAGCTTGGTGCACTCAGCCAAGTGCCAAATCTTCAGCTGATTGCTCAACAATGGAAGTTATGATGAACCTTTACAAAAGATGGGTTCGCCTGCAACTGGAGTATTGTATTCAATTCTGAGCACTTTACAAAGGATGTGGTAACTTTCGAGAGGATGCAGAGGAGATTTACTGGAATGGTTCAAGGGATGAGGGACTTCAGTTGCGTGATAAATTAGAGGACCTAGGGTTGCTCTCCTTACAGCAGAGCAGGTTCAGAGGAGATTTGATAGAGCTGTTCAAAATCATGAGGGGTCTGGGCAGAGTAAATCGAGAGAAACTCTTCCCATGGGCAGAAAAGTCGAGAACCTGAGGATATGGATTTCAGGTGATTGGCAAAAGAACTGAAGACGACGTGAGGAAAACGTTTTTATACACAGCAACTGGTTCTGATCTGGAATGCACTACCTGAGAGTGTGGTAAAGGCAAATTGAATTGCGGCTTTCAAAAGGGAATTCGGTAAGAACCTGAAGAGAAAAGAAATGCAGGGCCACAGGGAAACAGCAGGGCAATGGGATGAGCTGGATTGCTCTTGCAGAGAGCCGCCAGGGACTCAACAGGCTGAATGGCCTCTTTCTGTGCTGTAAGCAATTTATGATTCTGTGAATGGGAGCATCACTTCTCCAATCCCGTCCTGACTGAATCATAAAGCCTATCAGACCAATCTTGGCTCTTTCAAGGAGCTATGCAGTTGGTCCCACTTCTCTTGCTCTTTGTGTTAGCTGTGGTTCACTTGGTAGCATTCTCACTTCTGAATTAGTAGGTTCACATCCCATTCCAGGACTTAAATGCAACAATCAAGCTTGATATTTCAGTGCAGTACTGAGGGTGTGCTGTACTGTCAATGGTGCTGTCTTTCAGATGAGATGTTAAACTGAGACCCTGCCTGCTCTCTCAGTTGCATGGAAAAGATCCCATTGCACTATTTCGAAGACAGGTAAGGGGAGTTACCCCAGTGTCCTGGCCAATATTTATCGCTCAATCGACATCACAAAAAACAGATTATCTGATCATGGTGCTGTTTGTGGGAGCTTGCTGTGTGCAAATTGGCTGCCGTGTTTCCTACATTCCGACAGTGGCTGCACTCCAAAAGTAGTTTGTTACCTGTGAAGTGCTCTGAGACGTCCAGCGGTCATGAAAAGAGCAATTTAAATGCAAATGTTTTTTTCTTAAATGTTTCCTTTTCAAGTATACATTGAATTCACTTCAGCAGTTGTGCCAAGGTGTAGTGATCAAGGGAGGAGCTAATGGGAACCATTAAAAGTGATTGATATGCTGTTCCTCAAACTGTTAGCTGTCAAAAGTTTCTTGCTGCCCGACAGCACATACCTGATGAACAGATTTCGGCACAATTCTTGTGTTTTATTCTTATGTTTTATTCACTGTCTCAAAACTTTCGACTGTTCCTCAATAAATTTGGTTGAATAATCACTTAACGCTGTTGTTGCTCAGTGACGAACTTGGAAATGGAAATGGAAAAATGATTGTTACATCGAAACTAAGGAAAAAGGTACCCAAGACATGAAGCAGTGGGTTCAAGTGCTGCTGAAGAAGTTAACTGCAGCAATGAAGAATGGAGCAAAGCTGACTGCATCAATGACCCCTCATCCTTGGTGATTTCACTTTGCATCTAAACACCCTGAGCTCCCTCCCGTTCCCACTTATATGCCTCCAATCTGCAATCAGTTTCATCCTTCAGGTATGTATGTTGCGAACAAGCAGTTCTACATCTCCAACACTTCCCTCCACCCAATGGCCATTTTTGGGTAGCCAGACCATCTTTCTGACATCGAGCCATGGAGAAGTCACAATTTTCTCCAACTGAAGGTTGAGAAGACCAAGCCATTACTCTCAGCTCTGGCTGTAACACTGTTCCCTTGCCACTGATTCCATGCCCCTTCCTGGGTCCCTGCTCTGGCTGAACAAGACCATGCAAAACCTTGGCATCCTGTTGAACACATGATTCAGTTTCAAGCCTCACATCCTGCCCATCACCGTTTGCTTGCTTTCACCTTCTCTATCCTTGCCTCACTCCCATTGCTGTTCAAGTCCTGACCTATGTTTTTGTCACCTTTAGCCTGAGCTTTGTCTGATGTTGTCCTTCCTAGTTTCTAATTCTCCATCACTTTGAACTTGTTCCAATCTCAACTGCCTGCATCCTGTCTTGAACTCATCTCACTAGCCGACTCTGGACTGCATTTCACATTCTGGCCTACCACTCCCCCGTTGCCACCTTGGTCCCACCATTAGGGGCCCAGTCTTTAACTGCCTTGGCCCCATTCTCTGGATCTCTCTCCTTTAAACCCCTCCACTCTCTCTTCACCATTTCCAGCAGCTTTTATTTTGAGCAAGCTTCCTTGACTGCTCTCTTATTTATCTTAAATTTATTCTTCTCCCTCTGTAACATGGAATGCTTTCCACTGTAAATATCTATTCTTATGGTCGTAGGAGGACGAGGAGGTAGTGAAGTTTCGTAGCCCTGACAGCTGGATTGCTGGTGCTCTGCTGATTATTTCATCTTCAACACCTATTCTTAAAGAAGTAACATAAAACCCCAGACTTCTCCCAATCTCTTTGAGTTCGTTCAAAGCAGTTGATTGATGGGGTCATCACTATTTTTGATGTCAGTTGATTTTACTTATCATATCTGTAGTGATGGAAACATTGTCTTCAATATCTTCTGTTGTCTGAAGCCTGACAACCTGGTAGTTATCTGCTCTGTGATTACAGCTTAATAACATGTTTTCACCTTTGTTATCTGTGCCTTGCAATATTTCAAAATCTATGTTGCATTCTTTTTGAAATATTGGTCCTGACGAAACGGAATCCAGTTCCGTTACGTGAGTCTCAAAATTGAATCTTGGAATTTTTCTCTGTGCCACCTCTTTTTGATAGTAAGGTGTCGATACTGTGTGCATTACTCCCAAGTATGACTTTATCAAGTGTTTTAATGGTTTTTAAAAATCTAGTCATGGGCATAATTTAAAATCGCCAAATCCTCATAATTACATTCATTGCAGGCTTAAGAGTATTTTTGTTCTAATGAAAGTTTGCTTTCTCTTAGTTTCAAGAGAAGGAACAGGGAATTGTGAAACCCAACCCCCTCCCGCCCCGATTTATGGAGAAGATGAGTCGGTAACTAGAGTTGGAATTAGTTGAGGCAAGTAGATGGCCATGAACGGACATTTGGGGAACAAGCTAGAAAATGATAATTTGTTTAGAAAGCTTAAGAGCATAAGAGTGAAAGTTCTCATCAGTTCAATGATTTCTAATTGATTATAGTCTGGAGGCACCTCAACACTGTACCATGTGGAGTAATGTAGAATCGATTACAGCAACTTCTGGATTTCTGGGTTTAACTACACAGGTGCAGACTCCTGAATTTGCTGTCAGTTTGACAGGAATAGTGATGCATACTGTTTCGCCTTCATTATGACTGCAAAATCAAGGACATGAATTCCTAATGTGCTCAGAAGCTGAGTGCCAAAGGTACGTCGTGTAGGCAACAAGATGACCAGTAGAACACTTGAATTTGAATCCTTGATCACCCAAAATGGTTTCCATTAGAGAATCAAGATGATTGCGAGTTAACAGCAGTTTACCTAATTTTAAATATCCCAGTATAAAGTCAATAGAAGGGTCGGAATGATGACTTTAGTGGTCAGCATAAACCCAGGCAAATGTCCGAAGTGAATGAAAAGTGGACTTTGAGATAAATTGGCATGGGAGCAGGATAAGTCTTGAGACAAATCTTGAAAATGCCACAATTTAACGAATACTATCACCAGTCAGGAGCATTGCACTAACTTGATCCTTTCAATGGACAAGAGTACTGATTTATTGAATTTCCCTCATTTTTCATTGGACCTCCCATGCATTGGGTCTGTGCACTGGACAATCAGGCATCACCTTACATTTTCCCACCTTTAAATCCCATCGGGTATTCCTTAGCACATCCACTTCACTGTACAAATACCAATCAGTTCCACCTGCATACATATCACTTGGCTGCACGTTGAGCATCATTGACCAGTTTTATATGGACATTAGAGTTTGCTTCGCATCATTTCTGAGTCGTGTTTACAGGAAAAAAAGAAAGATGCTCGCTTGTTTATCATCACCTCTGGTTTCCATTACTGAGGCAGTTACCAACTCTGTCAACTAACTTGCCATTTAATTCTTATACCTTGAAAACAGTAAGATGCAGAACTTTGCCAAATATATTCAAAAGACGCATTCTTTGTCTCGTAACTCCAGTTTCCTTCTCAAAGATAAATATCGATGAGCAAAGCCGTTTCGCATATCATAGCTCAACCATGCAGAAACAAACACCTACAGTCCCCTGATTCTAGCCTTGAAATCCAGTTATAATGAAGCTGAAGTCAAAATCAGTTCAACTTACGGTCACCAGGTAAAGGCCGGCTCGGGTCTGCAAATGAAACCCGACCCGAACCCGACAGAACCACATCCGACCCTGAGCCGACCCGGCCCGAGTCCTTCCATTCTTTCCCGCACCCGACCTGACCCGACCCGACCCGACCATCAGTTAACCTACCTTTCGTTTTTCACTTTGCTGTTGATTTTCACAAGCTTAAAATAACTGTAACGAAACCACCTTTCTCGTCCAAAAATTACATGAACAGTGGAGTCACTTACCTGAGGTTGTGATAGAACTTGTCCTACCCGGCCCGACCCGACCTGAGCCCGAATGCTGGACCCGGAATTGTGACCCGACCCGACCCGAACTTGACACATGCCGTCGGGTCCCGTCGGGTAGCTGGCCTTGATCACCAGGTCCTTCAGCTGAATATTGATTGTGTGTTGAAAGTAGTCATCATTATTTTTGTTTAACTCATGTTGGACTAATTGATCAATACTTGAAAGATTCATATTTCCAATGCACTCCTTAATGAATCAACACAAAAGTTATTTCACGTGAAGGGGTAACCATGATCCCAGTATTTACTGGGGTGTGTGCTCTCCAAGCTAGGGGACTTTGGGAGAGGGGTTCTGGTTGCTGCGCAGTATTAATAGCAAAGCGTGCTGTTGCATGTTCCTTGACCCTTTGTGTTCGTAGAGACTGTACACAAAGACTGACCACTGCAAATGGGATCAGTAAAGCAATATTACAGGTTCTTTATTGAGTAATGGTAGACCAGCTAGTACATCGAGAGGTTCACTGTACAGGCATTGCTTCAAGACTGCTAAACACTTAGAATCACATGGTGTGTTATATCATAGCTCTTAAATAACTAACATGATCTTGTAGCCACACCTATTAAAGATGAACGCACACAACATGTGCGTGTTTTTTTTTACAGGTTTACCGCCCGGAAGCCAGCTTGTCAGGCTTGGCTCCCTATTGGGTGAGGATCGTTGCAGAAGAGGCTGTAGCACAGAAGCAGGCAGTTTCCTACTGCTGGGTGTAGACATCATGGGTTGGTGAGGGGACTGGAGGGAGGTGGTTTGGTGGGATGCAGCATGAT
This sequence comes from Heterodontus francisci, assembly GCF_036365525.1. Lineage (NCBI taxonomy): Eukaryota > Metazoa > Chordata > Chondrichthyes > Heterodontiformes > Heterodontidae > Heterodontus > Heterodontus francisci. The sequence goes on from NC_090417.1 coordinate 10,522,370, forward strand.
TTGGAAGGTCAAGTGTGATGATCGCTGGGATTGGTGAGAGATCGGGGGGGGGGGATACATGGGGTGGGTGACCATGGTGTGCTGGTGCTTGGTGGTTGAGGGGGTGTTGGTGATCATAGGAAGGTCCAGTAGCAGGAATGATGGTTGGTGAGTGCTGGAGGGGTGTCCAATTGTCTGGCTCTGATCATGGAGGGAATCTGATCAGGTGGGGTGGTATGGGGTCTGATCATGGGAGGAGCTCTGATCTTGTGGAGTGGAAAACAGGTCTGGCAGGGGAAGCACCACTTCTCCTCCTGGCCCCCAAGCTGCACTGGAAAAGCACTTCCCACTTCCACACAGCTGTCCTTGCCTCTCTTGAGCTGTTAGGTTTCCTGAGGTCCAGGAAACTCGGTCAGCCAGCGTTGCCCTGGATGAGAGATAAAATCTAAGGCATGCAACCTCATTACAATATTTAAATGAGCGACCCATCTCCTCAGAGCGGGTTGGTTGCGCATCCCCATGTCCCGCCTCTGTTAAAACCAATAGGTTTGAGATTTGTTTTCACGTTAGCATCAAACCTGACCCAAACTCACCCGTTTTTGGAGATTAAAACTCCTCCCAATATATCAGCTAAAAATGTGACAAAACACCCCTGCTTGAGCATTCTTGATCACATCAGGAGCATTTGAGCGCAAATATATTCTCTAAGATTTCTGTTTCAGAAATGTTCTCTCTTGCACACAGCACTACAAAGACTTTCTGCAGATTCTGCAGTAATTTCAGGCGATGCTGATAAGTTAAAAGTCAACTGCGTAGAGGTGTAAGTAAAAAAGCCAAACTGGATTGATCTCTGCAAATGGAGATTCCCAGCTGCGCATCGCTGCTTTGTTTCAAAGGCTGCAAAGGTCTTCCTGATTGATTGGTTGTATTTTGTGAACATTTCTATTGAAACGGCCTTTGATGAGATACATTATTTGGAGTGCCATAGTGTGTAGAAATGGATTTTGCAATGTAACTTTGTCCAACGAGTGCTACTGGGGTTGCAATCAGGCACTGATTCACATCAAGCCTTGCTTAAAAGACGATGAATTATTTTCGAGGAGCGAAGTTGCACTCAACAACATCCACTTGCAGTTATACAGCACTTCCCAGCATTAAAATGTCCTAAGGTGTATGAAAGGAGCAGAATCAGGCAAAAACTTGACAACAAACCAAAGATGAAGACATTAGGACGGTTGACCAAACATTTGGACAAAGAGGTAGGTTTTGAAGTAGCATCTGAAAGGATGACAGAGAGCTGGAGAGGTCAAGAGGTTTAGGGAGGAAATTCCAGAGCTCAGGGTCAAAAGGACTAGAGGGCAGGGTCTAAAAATTAGATCCAGACCAGTCAGGACTGAAATGAGGAAAAGACTTCTTCACACAAAAGGATGGTAGAAGTTTGGAACTCTGTTCCATAGGCAGCAATTGAGGCGAGATCGATTATTTATTTTTAAGCTGCGACTGAGACATTTATGTTCGTCATGATCTCATTGAATGGTGGAGAAAGTTCCAGGCCTGAATGGGCTCCTCCTCTTCCTATGTTCCAAACGGTGGGGTGAAAGGAGAAAAATGGGGATGGAGGGGAGGACCGAGTTACAGTGACAAAGGGTTTTCGGAGGAATGTAGGGCTGGGAGGAGCTTACCAAGAGAGGGAGCATTGAGGCCAGTTGAACATAAGGATGAGAAATTAAATTTGAGGTGTTGGATAAACTTTCAGGTAGCTGTCAAAACATTATTTTGAAACGTGTGCTAAACATTCTGCAGTGCACTTAATTTGTGTAATTATTGATTGAATAATGAAATCCCCTGAGTGGCGTTATGCTCCAACAGGTTAAACACGAAAACGTTTATTTTTGGGACGCTGCTTGGAAACAGTGTCATTCTGCTGCCAAATGGAATGAAGTGTTCTTCACCTCCTCAGACCTGGGTTCAGGAATAATACACCAATGGTTGATGGATCCATTACCAAGTCCTGTTAAAGGTCATCAGCTATATCAATTCCGAGACTTTTGTTCTGGTTCCCAGTAGGCATTAACACACAGCACAAATGTATTCTTAATTTGACAATCTCAGCCCAGCAAAGAGTGAATGTACGTGGAGAGATTACAAATTGTCAGCAGCTGCGGTCATATGCCTGCTTCTTGAAAGTTTGCTTATGATCATTTTAGATGTACATTCAAATTCATCAAGACTGTCCACCCTCCTCTAATTTCCCCCCTCTGCTGCAGCATTGAAATCACTTGACCGATGTTGACTAATACTTCCTTGAGCACCATCAAGCCTCCACTGCCTCACCCAAATCGCCATGCTTCCTGTATGAGGCCAGACAACAAGGGTCAACAGGCCGTTTGACAGTGCAGGGTGTCGCAACCGAGACTGGTCCAATCCTCACTTGCCTTCTACACATGTGTGCGTTCCACCAGTTGGAGGATAACAATCCTTCTTGGATAAGGGAGGAGGAAATCAGTCACTGCCAATGTCATGGAGTGCCAGCTAGGGATCCCTGGTACATGCGTATGGGCATCATGTGAATGCAAGGCCAAGGCTTGGCTGTGATGTTCCATCCTCTTGCTGACTCTAACCTTGGACCTGAATAATAGTCACTCGGAATAGTTACTGGAAGAACTCGAGCACACATTATACTTCAATCCATCAAGAACTGGCACTTTGGGAGAGGAGAAAGATGGACTAGGAATGAATTTAATTTTGTTTGATAAAGCTCTTTTCCTTCGGGTGCCTTAATATGTTAAAAAGACGCTCAATAAATGCAAGTTGTTATTGTTCTGAGGGAAAGAATGCCAAATTACTAATCCAAAAGCTGCTCCTTTGTGGTAATTTTGTTTGGGGTAGAACAAGTTCACTTCCTGTTATGGAGCAGTATGTTAAGAGTTGTGCACCACCAGATTTTTGGCTCAATATGATGGGTACTGTCTGCCTGCCTACCTTTCTCTCTTATTCTCATGGCTTCTTTTGCCCTCTCTGGTCCATTTACTGTTTATAATTCTCACTGTGGGGGACGCACGACATTTACAGCTGCAGACATGTCTCACCACCTGCACTGAGTACCTGTGTCAAGTTAAACAAGGCATGCGTCAAATTGGCAGAGCAGGTGATTGTCAGTGCCCCTTTGCTCTGTACCACCCCCCCCCCTATCTTTTTGCTCACAATCATTAAAAATAAGTATTTAAAGTTTTGGGTTCTCACCCCAAATACACAATGAATACATTTTCAGGTGCACCGAGACCTGTAGCATCTTGAATGTATTGCAGTGATGAATTTCTTTAATGTAGTGTGCTTGGCAAAGACAGCTAGGTCAAAATGCAACCCAAAAAAGCCTACAGGGGCTAGCTTTGGAAGGCTGCATCATTTTACCAATCTGGTTCACAGTATGAAAAGAGCAAACTTATTTCATTGCTCAGTTCTAGATACATGGCAGCTAGGTTTTATACACACTTCCTGGGCAAATTTTTACTTGGCCTAGTCATCCCCAGGGGCAGGTTGCACTTTGAAACAAATTAGGAATAATAAGCCCAAGAATAACACTTTCCACTGTTGACTCCACTTTCCTGTAAACCTTTAAAAAAGGGGGAATTTATTGAGTCATGAAGGAAGCTGAATGACAGAAATGGTGACAGATGTTGTAAGAAGTAAATTTAACAGCTCATTCTAATGTGATGTCTACTGCCAGGAAGAGGGAACAGAAAAAAGATAACTGCAGAGCAATCCAAAATGTGCATGGTGTTACGACCGCGGTGGGAGCAACGCACTGTCAATTCAGTCCCATCACTCCACAGGTCGCAGCATATTATTAAGCTTTCACACCCAATTGGAAAACAGCCAAGTTAAGCAGTCAAGTAACCCCAGAATGAAACAGACCAAACCAGGTATCTTTAGACAACAACAAATTAACTGTTTATAAAAAACTAAATCTTAAACACTATTCAGATAAATCTATTTCTAAAGACTTTATAACTTCTTATTTTAATCTAACTCCCCATTCAGACACATACACTCAAAAAACTAACAGTTAACCAGTTTTAAAAGTGGTGTTGTTAAAATTAGCTGTCTCTTAAGAATAAATAAAATAAGTTTTTGTAGGTTACGTTCTTGATTGATGAGGTCTTCTAATACGAAAAAGTAATCAAAGATCATTCGAACTCTTCATCTGGATTTGATGAAAATAGTCAATCAGAAGATAGGCATTCAACTCTTTGGCTTCAGCGAGCATTAAACAGTTCTTTGAACGATGAGCACAGCAATACAAACGGTGTCTTGAAATAAAAGGCTTTTCTTCTTGACTTAGGGAATTAACTTGGCGTGTAGCTCCTTGTAGAATTTTCTGCTGAGAGGAAATAGACAGCTTCTTTCTCTTCAGTTCACCTTGCTGGAAAGTCTCTCAGAACTAACTGGTTTCGGCCAGTTCCTGCCAGTTCCACACACAGTCAAGTGGACACGTTGCTCCATGTGACCTCCCTCTCCTGCTGATGTCCAGGGTAACAAAAAAATGCAGCTGTGGCACACTGTGTTTCCAGAATGTTCTCTTCCTTAAAGGTGTACTGTTTTATTTAGCAGAGTCCTAAAGGCACACACACTGTTTTTAATCCGAGGAGAAAAATAATTACTGGTCCATTATAGGTATATCAGCCAGAAATTAAACATCAACTTTTGGGAATCAACAACTGGGACTCTAGTTTGGTTGCATTCAGCTTTGCATGCTGTTCGGTGCAGTGACTGTATGTGCCTACACAGTGACAGGTGCACATTTGTGCACAGTCAAATCCCATGAACAGCAATGGTATGGGTGATAAAAGAATTGTTTTTGTTGTGGTGATATTGGTTGAGTGAGGAATATTGGTCAGGACACTCGTTGAATTCCCACTGTTGGTTTGAATCGTTCCGTGGGATCGTGGATAGCCACCGGGAATAGTCTACTGGATCCTCCATTGGAACATTACGTGCTGAGAAATCGCAACCACAATTGTTGAGTATTTGCAGCATAGTTAGAAATAGTGGCATGGGATCTGCTTGCAAACATTGCTCAATACTCATTGAGACGCACATGATTCTGTGAGGACTTGACAGGGTAGATACTGAGAGGCTGTTTATCCTGGCTAGAGAGTCTAGAACTAGGGGGCATTAGTCTCAGGATAAAGAGTCGGCCATTTAGGACTGAGATGAGGAGAAATTTCTTGGTTCAGCGTTGAGAATGTTTGGAATTCTCCCTGAGGACTATGGGTGCTCAGTTCTCGAGTATATTCAAGGCTGAGGTCGCTAAATCTTTGGACTCTGAGGGAATCAAGGGATTTGGGGGGCAGGGACAAAAGTGGATTTGAATTCGAAAATCAGCTATGATCTTAATGAATGGTGAAGCAGGTTCAGGGGGCTTTATGGCCTTGTCCTGCTCCTATTTGCGATGTTCTTAAATATTGATAATCAATAAGCGATGTACTCTAATCCCTTTTGAAACGCTTGACAATTATTGTGTAAAGTAAAGAAGCATATGCAAATGTTCGTACTATTTTAGTACAGACTGAAGGCTGAATGCCTTCATAAGTAGCTCAAGCAACTGAGAAATTAAGAAACTTCATGTTTGAGAACACTTCATTGTTTCCTTTGGTGAAAAAGAGCTCTGAAAATCTAATTAGATATCTGTTGCCTTTACCCTGATTTGGGAATGAATAACATACAGACAGGAAATAGATCTTTCAGGAAAAAAATAATGTGGCATTGTTTGTAACCTTGTCTGATTAATTGCCCCACAGAATGGGTGAGGGTATACCTGTTCATTCATTAACCAAAGGAAATCGAGAATTCTCAATAATATATAAAGGCCCCCACTTGCCAAAAACAAGGCACATTATTTTTGTCATGAACATGGATTTTAAACTGTTACTGGAGTGAAGAAAGGTCTTTTTAAACAGGTCAGCTGTGGCTGGAAAAGACATTTGCATATTAACAGACGGTGTTTGGAGGGACAAAGCATCCATTCCCTGACACTCAACCCACAATGGACTTCTGATCACCAGACGTTGAAGGTGGGAGAGCTCGTATTCCAGGTTGACTGCTTTGATGGCTGAATACACAAACGGACATGGTCAAGCCAGCTAGTTACATGACTAACCTGCTGGGCCACCTGAGTTTTTTGAATTTGCATAAACAGTGTGGGCAGAAAGCTGTTTTGCTCCTGGACTGAGAAGATCTCTGTCCTGTCTGCTCCCATCTCTTTCTCAAAAGCCTCTGAATCCACTGAAGACACATAAACCCCAAGAGAGAAAAGTCTCCTACAGCGAACAAGGTTTAAGAAGAAAACTGGGCCCCAATAAAAAGCAAGATCTACCCAGAATCAAGGCCTCTGCAGTGAGCTCAAAGAACTGTAATAACAGCTCTTCAGATATTGCCTCAAACTTTTCCACTTTATTTTCTTCCTTTTCTGTCTCTGTTTGCCTGTGTGTATCGCGTATGGATGCTAGCCTGGGGCACGGCATGTATCCGTAGGCGTTAACCGAATTAGAGTTTAAGTTTAATAAATTTCAACTTTTCTTCCTTAAACCTAAGAAAGCCTGTTTGTGCTGGTTTCTTGACCTTATAATTGGAAAGCAGTGAACAAGAATTCACCAAGCGGGAGCTAAAAACACGGTGTGTTTAAAGTTAAACCCTGTTACAGTAAGACCAGGCGAAGGCTGAAAGGCAACCCTGGACCTCTTTCTCACCTGGTCGTAACAAAGCAAAATTGCGTTTGTTGCTATGGTGATAGGGAACTGCCAGTTGCAGGGAAAAAGCAGTATTTCATTGTTGATCTGTCAATGTTTGACACATCCAGCTCTTCAAGTCATTTATCCAGTTCTGAATGATGTTCAAATGTCATGGATGATTCTGCAGTCCAGTGCTACAGGTGGGGAGCCCTTGAAGAAAATCCCAAGTGGGATTTTAGATAGATGAAATTTTAGGGGCAAAAACTATGGGGTGCAAACCCACCATTTCCTGAGACATGTGCCATGTGGGCACAGAATTCCTCTCACCCTTACCCACCTCCTCTTGCAGCCTCAGTCTCAGGGGCTCAATGAAATGAGTACAGCAGCATAATTGTTCTGTTATTGGATCAATAATCCAGACCAGTCATGCAGGATGGGAGTTCAAATCCCTTCCAGGGGAACTGGGAAATTTAAATTCAAATAAATAAATTTGAGTAAAACAGCTGAGTATAAATCAAGCTGGACTTAATGGGCTGAATATTTTCTCAGTCTACAGATAATGGGTTGTCTGTGGTCAGTGGGGAGGCAGTGGTATAGTGGTAATGTCACTGGACTAATAATCTGCAACACAGGCTAATGCTTTGGGGACAGGGGTTTGAATCTCACCACAGCAGGTGGTGAAATTTGAAATCTATTAATAAAATTTGGAATTAAAAAGCTCGTCTAATGGTGGCCAGGAAACCATTGTTCATTGTTGTAAAAACCCTCTGATTCACTAATGTCCTGAAGGGAAGGAAATCTGCCCTCCTTACCTGGTCTGGCCGACATGTGATTCCAGACCCACAGCAATGTGGTTGTCTCTTCGCTGCCCTCTGAAATGGTGTCGTAAGCCACTCAGTTCAAGGGCAATTATGATGGGCAATAAATGCTGGCCGAGCCAGTGACACCGACATCCCACAAACGTAAAAAAAATGGAAATGAATTTCAGTTTGCAGTGAGTGGACCGAATGTTCCTGGGAGATGGCACCAGTTGGTAGTTGAGATACAAGGACGGACCAAATGAAAACTGGAGATGTCACACTGTTGAGGTGTTGATGGTTTTATGAGGGTGACGTGAGGTCATGTTGGGGAAGAACAGGAAATGCTGATACTGGACCTGATTTTTGGTGAATATATGAAACAGGCTCCCTTGAGAGATGATAGCAGCTGTTGGTATTGATTCATTTGAACACAAATTAGATAGATTCCTTTCAGAACACACCATTTTAGGATATGGTATGTGAGTAGTTTGAGACATGACACGGGAAGTGTAGTGTGCTTTGGATCCATGATTCCCAAAGCTCTCCACCACTGGAGGTTTTCCTTGTCTCCTGACAGCGTCTGTTGTAAACTAATTGATGGAGATCAATTATCAGGGTTAGTCAACAACTCCATTCTTATTGTAGCATGCGAGTACCACGATGGTAGAAGGTGTAATAGATGCACCTTGGCCTTCTGTTGAAAGATTCTGTGTTCCTTTTTATTTCCCTTGTTCTCACTATCCCACCGTGGTTCACACTTGCCTCTGAGTCATGGGTTCAATTCCCATTCCAGAGACACGAGTACAAAAATCTAGGCTGGTACTCAACTACAGTACTGAGGGAGTGCTGCACAGACTGAGGTGCCATCTTTTGGATGAAATGTTAAACCAAGGCCCCCTCTGCACTCTCAGGTAGACATCAAAGATTCCACGGTATTATTTCAAAGAAGAACAAGGAAGTTTTCTCTGGTGGTAAATAATTATCCCTCAATCAACATCACTGGGGAGAAAGGCTGACTGTGTGGTCTATATCACATTGAGGTTTGTGGGATCGTTCTGTGTGCTAATTGATTGCCGCATTTCTGACATGACACCAGTGACTACGCTTCAGAAAGTACTTCATTGGCTGTAAATATCCTCATGTTGCAAAAGGTGCTATGTCGATGAAAGTCTGTCTTTCTTTTGTCCTGATCTAGTGGGCTGAATTCCATTCCTGAGCTTTGCATCAATTCTTTAGTTAATAGCTTTAACCCATGGAATGAATTAAATAAAAAGATCAGGTTACCAGACATCTGGTAATTACATTTCACGGTGTGGTCTCAACATTTGCTATAAAATGTCAGGGCATGGCATTGCTTTGAGAAGTATCTGACCCTTCAAAACTGATTCTGCTCTGCAATGCAGACTGGAGTTCAGCTCGCAGTTGGTGGGACACTTTCTGCTCAGTGACAGTGGGGTATGTGCCCCCTCACAGGACGCAGAGCTGCACATGATTGCTTCCAAGTTATTGCTTCCACATGCTGATGGAATTTGCAAGTTGGGATACAATGAGAAGAGTGGCAGCTTGTTTTTGAACATTAAAACTTAATCTGAACTCTTTTTAATAAGATCTGTACCTGATGTGCAACCTGGGTGGCCTTGGAATTGGTGTTACTCCTCTTGGCTTTAGAGTCATAATATATCAGGCTGCTGAGTTGCCTCCTGAGCTTCAATACTGGTGACATGCCCGATTTTAATTCTAAATAAATGGATTTTGAGAGGGTTAAATTCAGGCCTTTTGTGTCCACATACATCAAAGTGGATCAGAAAATAAAATGTTAAACTGCACAGAGAGAAAGGACGACTGCATTTGAATAATGATCATCGCGCCTCAGTGCTCCGTCAATTAATCACTTTGAAGTATTGTGACTGCTAACATATAGGCAAGAGCATCAACCATTTTGAGCATCGCAAGATCTGAGAAACAGCAATGGGAGGAATGTTTTTCGTGGGTACTGATGGATCCCAAGAATGTTCCCTTGTCTTCTTCAAATATTGCCACGGGATCCTGAACTTCCACCTGGGTCACCAAAACAGGCTCGCGATTGAATGTCTCAACTGGAGGATATTATTTCCAACACCATAGTACTTTCTCAGTTTTGTGCTGGGAGCAGATTATCTTCTTGTGTCTTTCAATGCGGCATGAACCCACAGCCTTCTGTCTATGCTACCCACTGAGGCAAATCGACCCAAAATGCTGAATAGGGATTCAAGATGGAAGCTGAAGAAATGGTGAAAGTGTTGGGCTGTACTTGAAAATGTCCAGTCTGTCATGTTTGGAGCCGAATGATTCATAGTCAAGCAACTTGTCTTTGACAAGATTTAAATACTTGTCGAGAGAGGGTGTGTGAGGCGAGCGCTTCATTGCTATTCTCACTTAGTCATTATGTTTATTTCTCGTTACATGGCAGTGATGAATTGTAGCACTTCTTGAAGGGACAGAAATGCTGTTGTGCTCTTTCTCACATGGAACAAAGCTTCACAAACTGTTGCTATTCGTAAGGGTGTGTTGACTTTCTCTTGAAAGGCGAGCAGGGTCAAAATGGTCATGACTTGCGCGACAGAACTTCTGAGTAAACCCAATGTGACAGAGGGAACTGATGGCATTTAAAATAAATTACTAAGAGCCTATGAAATCCATGAAGCATAAATTGCCTTATTTGACAAATGTTGGGGCAACTCTACAGGGTTTGAAAACTCGTTGTTTTGGTGTTCCATTACAGCTTCACTTGGCTGCTTTCTTCACAACAACTTGCTGAGGAGACAGAAATACATGCTCTTTTTTTTTATGACATTCTAGCAAATCATTTATTGTTGATTTATTTTTTGCATTAGTTAAGGATGCAATGTGGGGACTTTGACGAATACTTCTTTGTTTTGGTGCCAGTCTGCAGACTTGAGGCGAAAAGTCGGATGTTGAGTGGACTAAAGCCCTCAATAAAAACTGACTGACAGACTTGCTGAGCTTTGAGATATGACTCGGCAGTCAGTGGAGAATTATTCACCCTGTTTATTGTTTTAATCTAACTATTAATTATGAAGATTAAAAAGATAATGACAGTAAATCTCCTTCAATTATGTTGAAGAGTTAGAGACCGTGATTATGTGTAAAGCATTTTATTGGTGCTAACAGCCATTTCCACCAGCTTTGACCTTGTGGTGCCCTGTGTTCTAAGTGCTTAATGCTTGCTGCACATGGCACTCCAGTTTTAATAAAAAGGTAGACGTGACCAATGTTTATCATCTTTGGTTTCTCCTGAATATGAAACTTTTATTTCCTAACTTTCTCTTCTTTTAAGACCTGAGATTTGTATAATTTATCACCTCCTTCTGTCTCCTTCCTCTCCAGAAGGCATTGACTGATGGAGGTTACATTTCCACTGGCCTCCCATCTCCCACTCCCCATTAACTTGATCTCATCCAAAACTCTGCTGCTCGTAACAAGTCCCGCTCCTGGGCTCGCTGACTTAGATTGGCTCACCATTAAGCAACGCCTCAATTTTAAAATTCTCATCTTGGTTTTCAAATCCTTTCAAGGTTTCAACCCTCCCTATCTCTGCAACCTCCTTCAGCCTTACAACCCTCGAAGATCACTGAGCTCTTCCAATCCTGGCCTCTTGTGCATCGCTGTTGGTGGCTGCGCTTTCAGCTGCCCCGGTCCTCCCTAAACACTCTCTATCTCTCTCCCTCCTCCTTTAAGATGCTCCTTAAAACATACCTATTTGATCAAGCTTTTGGTCACCTGTCCTAATATCTCCGTATATGGCTTGGTGTCAGATGTTGTTGGATAACGCTGGTGTGAAGCACCTTGGGATGTTTAAATTTGTTAAAGGTGCTTTTTAAATGCAATTTTTAATCTATTCTGCACCTTTCAATGTTACTATCCCAGTGGAGAGTATAAAAAAGGCATGGTTCTGGACCATACAAGGAGAGACTAGGAAGAGTAGCTCAAAGCATGGTTGTAAAATGGATTTTCTCATCTTCTCCAGGGCCACTAGGGATGGGCAATAAATGCTGACATTGCCAGTGACGCCCACATCCCATGAATGAATCAATCAATGTACATTTTTTTAAAAATGCAGTCAAATCCCTGCTTTTTTTTTCAATGACCCTGAGAACGTGACCCCTCCTCAAAGGCAAGAGCCAATCGACAGGAGCTTCTTTCAGCAATTAGCTTCTAATTGTTCAGAGGAAGTGTCCATTTTGGCCATTTTCAGGCTGGAAGCGCCTAAACAATTGCTTCATAGCTGCAATACAGGTTTAGTTAGAACGACATCATAGTAGCTATCTGTCAAAGCTGTGTCACAGATCCTGTACTATACTTGAGTAACATCATGCAATATCTGCTAGTTTTTTTTTAAAAAATGCTCCCAAAACACACAAATTTCTACTTGGCATCAAAAATATTGAAGTGGTATTGCAAAGTATTACAAAGGTACAAAAGGGCTTTGGTGAGGTCACACCTGGAATACTGTGTGCAGTTTTGGTCTCGACATTTAAGAAAGGATATACTTGCACTGGAGGAAGTGCAGCAAAGATTTATCAAATTGGTCCCTGGGATGAGGGGTTGTCCAATGATGAGCGACTGAGTAAATTAGAATTAGAATTAGAACATTACAGCGCGCAGTACAGGCCCTTCGGCCCTCGATGTTGCGCCGACCTGTGAAACCATCTGACCTACACTATTCCATTTTCATCCATATGTCTATCCAATGACCACTTAAATGCCCTTTAGGTTGGCGAGTCTACTACTGCTGCAGGCAGGGCGTTCCACGCCCCTACTACTCTCTGAGTAAAGAAACTACCTCTGACATCTGTCCTATATCTATCACCCCTCAACTTAAAGCTATGTCCCCTCGTGTTTGCCATCACCATCCGAGGAAAAAGACTCTCACTATTCACCCTATCTAACCCTCTGATTATCTTATATTTCTCTATTAAGTCACCTCTCCTCCTCCTCCTCTCCAACGAAAACAACCTCAAGTCCCTCAGCCTTTCCTCGTAAGACCTTCCCTCCATACCAGGCAACATCCTAGTAAATCTCCTCTGCACCCTTTCCATAGCTTCCACATCCTTCCTACAATGCGGTGACCAGAACTGCACGCAATACTCCAGGTGCGGTCTCACCAGAGTTTTGTACAGCTGCAGCATGACCTCGTGGCTCCGAAACTCGATCCCCCTACTAATAAAAGCTAACACACCATATGCCTTCTTAACAGCCCTATTAACCTGGGTAGCAACCTTCAGGGATTTATGTACCTGGACACCAAGATCTCTCTGTTCATCTACACGACCAAGAATCTTCCCATTAGCCCAGTACTCTGCATTCCTGTTACTCCTTCCAAAGTGAATCACCTCACACTTTTCCGCATTAAACTCCATTTGCCATCTCTCAGCCCAGCTCTGCAGCCTATCTATGTCCCTCTGTACCCTACAACATCCTTCGGCACTATCCACAACTCCACCGACCTTCGTGTCATCCGCAAATTTACTAACCCACCCTTCTAGGTCATTTATAAAAATGACAAACAGCAGTGGCCCCAAAACAGATACTTGCGGTACACCACTAGTATCTAAACTCCAGGGTGAACATTTGCCATCAACCATCACCCTCTGTCTTCTTTCAGCTAGCCAATTTCTGATCCAAAGCTCTAAATCACCTTCAACCCCATACTTCCGTATTTTCTGCAATAGCCTACCGTGGGGAACCTTATCAAACGCCTTACTGAAATCCATATACACCACATCCACTGCTTTACCCTCATCCACCTGTTTGGTCACCTTCTCGAAAAAGTCAATAAGGTTTGTGAGGCCCGACCTACCCGTCACAAAACCGTGCTGACTATCGCTAATGAACTTATTCTTTTCAAGATGATTATAAATCCTGTCTCTTATAACCTTTTCCAACATTTTACCCACAACCGAAGTAAGGCTCACAGGTCTATAATTACCAGGGCTGTCTCTACTCCCCTTCTTGAACAAGGGGACAACATTTGCTATCCTCCAGTCTTCCGGCACTATTCCTGTCGACAATGACGACATAAAGATCAAGGACAAAGGCTCTGCAATCTCCTCCCTAGCTTCCCAGAGAATCCTAGGATATATCCCATCTGGCCCAGGGGACTTATCTATTTTCACACTTTCCAAAATTGATAACACCTCCTCCTTGTGAACCTCAATCCCATCTAGCCTAGTAGCCTGAATCTCAGTATTCTCCTCGACAACATTTTCTTTCTCCACTGTAAATACTGACGCAAAATATTCATTTAACACTTCCCCTACCTCCTCTGATTCCACACACAACTTCCCACTACTATCCTTGATTGGCCCTAATCTAACTCTAGTCATTCTTTTATTCCTGATATACCTATAGAAAGCCTTAGGGTTTTCCCTGATCCTATCCGCCAATGACTTCTCGTGTCCTCTCCTTGCTCTTCTTAGCTCTCCCTTTAGATCCTTCCTGGCTAGCTTGTAACTCTCAAGCGCCCTAACTGAGCCTTCACGTCTCATCCTAACATAAGCCTTCTTCTTCCTCTTGACAAGCGCTTCAACTTCTTTAGGAAACCATGGCTCCCTCGCTCGACAACTTCCTCCCTGCCTCACAGGTACATACTTATCAAGGACACGCAGTAGCTGCTCCTTGAATAAGCTCCACATTTCGTTTGTTCCCATCCCCTGCAGTTTCCTTCCCCATCCTACGCATCCTAAATCTTGCCTAATCGCATCATAATTTCCTTTCACCCAGCTATAATTTTTGCCCTGCGGTATATACCTGTCCCTGCCCATCGCTAAGGTAAACCTAACCGAATTGTGATCACTATCACCAAAGTGCTCACCTACATCTAACTCTAACACCTGGCCGGGTTCATTACCCAGTACCAAATCCAATGTGGCATCGCCCCTGGTTGGCCTGTCTACATACTGTGTCAGAAAACCCTCCTGCACACACTGGACAAAAACTGACCCATCTAAAGTACTCGAACTATAGTATTTCCAGTCGATATTTGGAAAGTTAAAGTCCCCCATAACAACTACCCTGTTACTCTCGCCCCTGTCGAGAATCATCTTCGCTATCCTTTCCTCTACATCTCTGGAACTATTCGGAGGTCTATAAAAGACTCCCAACAGGGTGACCTCACCTCTCCTGTTTCTAACCTCGGCCCATACTACCTCAGCAGACGAGTCCTCAAACGTCCTTTTTGTCGCTGTAATACTCTCCTTGATTAACAATGCCACACCCCCCCCTCTTTTACCATCTTCTCTGTTCTTACTGAAACATCTAAATCCCGGAACCTGCAACATCCATTCCTGCCCCTGCTCTACCCATGTCTCCGAAATGGCCACTACATCGAGATCCCAGGTACCAACCCATGCTGCAAGCTCACCCACCTTATTTCGGATGCTCCTGGCATTGAAGTAGACACACTTTAAACCAGGTTCTTGCTTGCCAGTGCCCTCTTGCGTCCTTGTAACCTTATCCCTGACCTCACTACTCTCAACATCCTGTACACTGGCACTACATTTTATGTTCCCATTCCCCTGCTGAATTAGTTTAAACCCCCCCGAAGAGCACTCACAAATCTCCCCCCCAGGATATTGGTACCCCTCTGGTTCAGGTGAAGACCATCCTGTTTGTAGAGGTCCCACCTACCCCAGAAAGAGCCCCAATTATCCAGGAAACCAGAACCCTCCCTCCTGCCCCATCCCTGCAGCCACGTGTTCAACTCCTCTCTCTCCCTATTCCTCGCTTCGCTATCACGTGGCACGGTCAACAACCCAGAGATAACAACTCTGTTTGTTCTCGCTCTCAGCTTCCACCCGAGCTCCCTAAATTTCTGTCTTAAATCCCCATCTCTCTTCCGACCTATGTCGTTGGTGCCTATGTGGACCACGACTTGGGGCTGCTCCCCCTCCCCCTTAAGGATCCCAAAAACACGATCCGAGACATTGGGCCTATATTCTCTGGAGTTTAGAAGAATGAGAGGTGATCTAATTGAGACATACAAGATTCTGATAGGACTTGATAGGGTAGAAGCTGAGAGATTGTTTCCACTGGTCAGAGAATCTAGAACACGGGGACACAGTCTCAGGATAAGAGGCCAATCATTCAGGACTGAGATGAGGAGAAATTACTTCACTCAAAGGGTTGTGAATCTTTGGAACTCTCTACCCCAGACGGTAGATGCTCCATCGTTGAATACATTTAAGGTTGGGAAAGCTAAATATTTGGTCTCACAGGGAATCAATGGATATGGGGAGCGGACAGGAAAGTGGAATTCAAGCCCAGGATCAGTCATGGCTCGATGGGCCAAATGGTCTACGTCTGCTCCTATTTCTTGTGTTCTTGTACACAGTATTTAAAGCACAGAAATAGCCACTCGGCCCAACTAGTCTAGGCCAGTGTTTATGCTCCGCATCAACCTCCTCTAATCCCTCTTCATCGAACTCCATCATCATGTTCTTCAATATCTTTCTCCCTCATTTGTTTATCTAGCTTCCCTTGAATGCATCTGTGCTATTTGTCTGAACTACACAGAGAGGACCAGATTCTCACCACCTTCTGGGTAAAAATGTGTCTCCTGAATTCCCTTTTGGATGTTTCAGTGATTATCTTATATTCGTGGCCTCCAATTCAGGTCTTGCCCACAGGTAGGGAAAGCATACTTGATCACAAGTTGAGCCAGTATTCTCACGCCTAATGACTATTCAGTGATTACCGCTGGAAAGTATGAATGCCATATAAGAACAGGAGACAACTCACTGAGTGAAATAGCCTCGAACACTTGCTGTGTCTGCCTGGAAATGAATAATGGTCTCTTGGATGAGGAGTTAGCTAGCTGCCAATACAGAGGGAACTATACCCCAGAGTTTATGCTCGCATTGGAGCTTGGGGTGGGATCCTGAACTTGAATGTTTATCCATTTTTCATGCATTCGCTTGCCACAGATAGGGATACAAGGTGACGATCTTGCAATCAGCACCTGGATTTTGTGGCTTTAACAATTGAATTTTATGGACTGTGACTTAGTTGTGAGTTAGGAAGAACTGATCCCCAGGAGCTAACAAGCCTTCGGTTGTCTGACGGCGAACTGACAGAGTTCCATTGTAAATCCTTGAGGGGAATAGCCTAATTTACTTACACAGTAATGCTAGTTTGTGCAGAGCAGTTGTCTGTCTGAGGCAATTACAGTAAATCTCTGGGAGCATTAACGAAAAGGAACAGTGATGCACTTTTCAGAAGCACTTTGCTGGAGATTACATTAAATATAATGCTCTTTTGTTATTTCTAAACACATTGCTGTAGTCCTTTTGACTGTTCCTTCTGCTTGGCATTCAGTCTTCAATCCACTGGATTCTCTATGCAATAATGGGCGAATTTAATATTTTTAGACGTGCATGGCGAGAAATGTGGGCTGACAAGTTCATTCTCTCAGGAGGCACGAGATTAGTTATTCTCTGGACATGGGAAAAGTTAGTGATGGATTACGTAGGGACATTGGTAAAGCAATGATGCTGTAGTGCGTGGGTGTTAATATTATTAACAGGAAAACTTCAAAGGAGTTTGAGATGGGTCATCCTATCTGTTATCCTTATCAACAGCAAAGCCAGTTCTTCTCCTTGTCATGGGCAAAATAACATGTAATCTCATGTCTTGGCAATGGGTTTATGATTTCGGTCTCCATAATTCGAGAAAAAATATTCCCAGTTCTCCCTTGATTTCCATCCTCATCCCAAAATATTTCTGTTTTGTAGACTGAACATTTTGGTGTTGTATGAATTTAAGGACTTGATATCTTGGGCTGAGAAAAGGCAAATGGATTCAATCGTAAAATTCCTTCCAGGGCCGATGCATGACCATCTAAACCATAGACTTCTCCTCCCCTCGCATGCTGACACTCTCTTCCCAACTCTTAGGCAAGTCAAACAGATCTATGCATTTCTCTGACCCTCGATCACTGTTATTGATATGAATTGGTCCGACATCCTTCTGAGACGTATCATAGACTCAGACTTAACTGCCACTGAGAGCAATCTGTTCCCAGCTGCTTCAGGGTCCTTTCCTGACAACTTGCCCTTTGGCTTGTAAACTTGTACTGATTTCCCTCCTGTAGGAAAATTACTACTTTTAAATTGTGGGCTCAGATATTTGAAGATGTCCCCATATTGCAGAGTGGAAGGAGGAGGATTTGTGCCTACAGTTAGCCACATTCTGAGTTGTGTATCTCAGTCTGTAACTTAAGGGAAGAAGAGTTCTGGCATGGATTTCGATACTTTTCCACAGGCACCAGTCAGAGTCACCGTTGGGGGTGGGGGGAGGGGTCGGGGACGGGGGTCACTCTTGTGCATGCCAAAGGAAAACTGACACAGCAAGCACCCCTTGAAAGATTAATACAAATAAGGAAAAGGAGATTGGAAAGTTAGGAAGCAGATTTGCATTTAGATAGCGCCTTTCTCTCATCCTCAGGATGTCCCAAAGTGCTTTAAGCCTAAGAACTCTTGAAATGTAGTCGCAGTTGTAATGGAGGAAATGCGTCAGTAATTTTGTGTACAGAAAGCTCCCACAAACAGCAATGAGGTAATGACCAGATAATCTGTTTCAGTGGTCCTGGTGGAACGATAAATATTTGTCAGAACACTGGGGAGAGCTATTCTGCTCGACTTGGAATAGTGTCAGGGCATCTTTTACTTCCATCTGAGAGGGGACCTTGATTTTATATCTCATCAAAAGGACGCCACCTCCTGCATTCCCTCAGACTGTGCTGCCCATGTTAACTTAGATTATGTGCTTACTGGAATGGGATTTGAACGCACAACCTTCTGATTCAAAGGCAGGAACTTAAACCCAGCCTGCCTGGGTTGACCGATGCGGCCAGGAGGCCCCACACGATTAAATGCATTACACATCTCTATCGCTGCCCCTGCTGGCTCAGTAACTTGACAAGGTTTCCGCTCTACTTGTTTGTTAAAAGATATTCCTTACTTCATTCACTGCCTTGTTTGATGGGTGTTTTATGATCTCTTCCTAATGAAACATTCTTATCTCAGTTGGCTTCCCGCCATTCAAATTGCAGTTTGGGCCGTGTGCGTCTTGGCCCTAATTTAAAAAATCCTGAAGTGCACTTTAGCGTAGAATGAGTTTCTGCATTCACTTCGCAGTGGTGAATCAGGCATAGCTCTCAAAGCATTTGAACGACCTGTGAGCAGTATTTTCATAAGTGTTGTAACATATTATGATGGAAATGGTTAACATATTCTGAAAATTGGATGCTTTGAAAGCACCTTTGAAAAAATAGACCATTATATAAGATTAAATTTTTGATTTTTTGGGGGGAGGGAGCTGGTCTCACTGGGATGAAATTCAGGCAAGAGGGTAATTCCTCTGATACAACATCACCGACCAAATTATAAGTCTGTCCTTTCTCCGCATACGTGCTGCTTATTTTCTGTTCTAATTTCAAATTTTCAACAGTTTTTTTTTATCCCTTGTCGAAGATCTTCTCAGCTGCAAATAGATTGGACTACTCAGTGTCTATTTTCACTTCGCTTAAATTGAGAGTCATGGCACTTTCTCAAACTCATTCATTACCAGGACCTGACAACTGTGGGACTATCCCCGCCTCTCGATCTTCCCACCTTGATACAAACTGTGAGCTTTTCAAGCCGAGATTACCCCTTGGCGACTTGTCTCATCTGTCCATTGTGGTAATTGCCAGCGATCACCAGAGCTGGCGGGCAGTCATAAAGGCAGGGCTAAAGTGTGGCGAGTCGAAGAGACTTCGCAGTTGGCAGGAAAAAAGACAGAAGCGCAAGGGGAGAGCCAACTGTGTAACAGCCCCGACAACCAATTTCATCTGTCGCACCTGTGGAAGAGTCTGTCACTCTCGAATTGGCCTTTATAGCCACTTCAGGCACTGCTCCACAAACCACTGACCACCTCCAAGCGCTTACCCATTGTCTCTCAAGACAAGGAGGCCAAAGAAGAAGAAGAACAGTGACGACAGTTCAAAAAGTATCTAATTGGCTGTAATGTACTTCGCAATGTCCTGAGGTTGTGAAAGACACTCGAGAAATGAAAGTTTATTTTTCCTTTCTGTGTTTTAGAGAAAGGCTGTTCTGTTCGTGACTTTGGTAAAAGATGTATAGGATAAAATCTGCCTTGTCTGTATTTTCCAACATTCCAGAATTTGCGGCAAAAAATCATTCAGGGCCTGGATTTTGTGGTCGAAGTAACAGTGAGGCTGTCGGCACTCACCATTATTAAGGAGTAAATTGGACAGCAACTTACATTGTCTGTACAAACATGAAAATCAGGAAATTGAGTTTGAGTTTCCCCGCTCTTCTGAAAGCTTAGTTACACTGGTATCTCCCAAAGAGACACGGCTTTCAAATGCATGAAGCGGCATAAAGCTGCATGATTTACATGATAGCTACCCATGAAACACAGCAAAAAAGGTTAAGGCTGGTTCATTCAAGTGTTAGTTTATAACAGCGTGATCAGTCTTAATTATACCAAACAACTTCCTTGGCACTGAAAATTAACTTTTACAAGTGCGGAGCCTCATTCCTTCAAATTTTAATTATTGGAGAGATTCAAAAAAAATTAGAACATTAAAATTAATCTTTACTCTTTACTTTTTCTTCATGTCTGTTTTATATATCTTAATCCTGGGCACCAAAAACATTTGGGACTGCTCTGCACCCCTCTACACAAACACCAATCACAGCTCCTGCCAGATTAATTCAAATACAAATGTGCAGTAAAAGACATGAAGAAATAGACCAGTAGATTATTTAGATGCTGCATTAATAATGAAGCAAATCGCTTCACAATATACTGTGCATATATAAAACTTAACTTTGTCACACAACATTAAAATGAAACAAAGCAACAGCTGATTGTAAATTCTGTATTTTTACTCCCAAGGCTCTGTTCTATCCCAGCAATTACCGACCATCAGCATTTAATTATTGTTGGAGCTGCGGGCTGACAAGTCCCCGGGTCCTGATGGACTTCATCCTAGGCTGTTGAAAGAAGTGGCTTGTGCGATAGTTGATGTGTTAGTTTTAATTTTCCAAAATTCCCTAGATTCGGGGAAGGTTTCATTAGATTGGAAAATAGCAAATGTAACTCCTTTATTCAAAAAGGGAGGGAGATAGAAAGCAGGAAACTACAGGCCAGTTAGCTTAACATCTGTCTTCGGGAAAATGTTAGAAGCTATTATTAAAGATGTTGTAGCAGGGCAATTAGAAAAATTCAAGGTAATCAGGCAGAGTCAACATAGTTCTGTGAAAGGGAAATCATGTTTAACCAATTTATTGGAGTTATTTGAGGGAGTTATATGGGCTGTGGATAAAGGGAAACCGATGGATGTATTGTACTTAGATTTCCAGAAGGCATTTGATAAGGTGCCATATCAAAGGTTATTGCAGAAAATAAAAGCTCATGATGTCAGGCGTAACATATTGGCATGGATAGAAGGTTGGCTAGCGAACAGGAAACAGAAAGTAGTCATAAATGGGTCATTTTCTGGTTGGCAAGATGTAAAGAGTAGTGTGCCACAGGGATCTGTGCTGGGGCCTCAACTTTTTACAATTTATATAAATGACTTAGACAAAGGGACCAAAAGTATGGTTGCTAAATTTGCTGATAACACAAAGATAGTTAGGAAAGTAACTTGTAAAGAGGACATAAGGAGGCTACAAAGGGATATAGATAGGTTAAGTGAGTGGGCAAAGGCCTGGCAAATGGAGTATAATGTGGGAAAGTGGGAAATTGTCCACTTTGGCAGGAAGAATAAAAAGGAAGCATATCATCTAAATGGTGAGAGATTGCAGAGCTCTGAGATGCAGAGGTATCTGGGTGTCCCAGTGCATGAATCGCAAAAGGTTAGTATGCAGGTACAGCATGTAATTAGGAAAGCTAATAGAATGTTATCGCGAGGGAAATTGAATACAAAAGTAGGGAGGTTATGCTTCAGCTGTATAGGGCATTGGTGAGATCACATCTGGAGTACTGTGTACAGTACTGGTTTCCATATTTAAGGAAGATGTAAATGCATTGGAGGCAGTACAGAGAAGGTTTACAAGACCAATACCTGAAATAGGTGGGCTGTCTTATGAGGAAAGGTTGGACAGGCTAGGCTTGTGTCTTTTGGAATTTAGAAGAGTAAGAGGTGACCTGATTACAACATATAAGATCCCAAGGGGTCTTGACAGAGTGGATGTTGAAAGGATGTTTCCCGTTGTGAGAGAATCTAGAACGAGGAGTCACTGTTTAAAACTAAGGGGCTGCCCATTTAAGACAGAGATGAGGAGAAATCTTTTCTCTCAGAGGGTCGTGAGTCTTTGGAATTCTCTTCCTCAAAAGGAGGTGGAAGCAGAATCTTTGAATATTTTTAAGGCAGAGGTAGATAGATTCTTGATAAGCAAGGGGGTGGAAGGTTATCGGGGGTAGGTGGAAATGTGGAGTAATCAGTTCATTCATGAACGTTCTGAAGGGCTCGAAGAGCCGAGTGGCCGACTCCTGCTCTTAATTCGTATGTTCGTATGCAATTATCATTAAGAATGAAAAGCACAAAAAACAGTGAATATTTCAATTGAAGTATTTTCTTAGTAAAAATGATTCAATATATATCTGCCACATGCACCATCTCCTGAAAATAATTGAATTTTCCTGTTATCAGATGCTTATTTCAACTCCTTAATTTAACAGGGAAACAATTTTTGGAAGACAATAATTGTGGAACGTGTATTCAAGCATTGACTGGAATCTGTTGCGAGACAGAAACCCCTGTAATGACTGTGAATGTTTCAGATTTACATTTGTGCTGATATCCTGCCATTTTAAATAACTCTTGTGGACTTATTTAAAAACAAGTCCTCACTTGTTGCTAATCCTGGGGCTCATCCTGTCATGCCGAATATTTCCCCAGAGTTTTCATGAGATCGGAGGCAGGAAGGATTTGGTGCTGGAAGCTCTTGCATTTTAGAATGATGCACCGCAGAAGGAGGCCATCCAAACGATCATGCCTCTGCCAGCTCTTTGGTAGAGCTATCAACTCAGTCCCATTTCATTGTTCTTTCTCCACAGCCTTGCAACAGTGTCCCCTCTTAAGTATTTATCCAATTCCCTTTTGATGGTTATTGTTGAATCTTCTTCCACTGCCCTTTCAGGCAGCACATTCCAGATCAAAACAATGAGCTGAATAAAATGTCCTTCTTCTCGCCTCTGGTTCTTTTGCCAATGATCTTGAATCGTTGTCCTTTGGTTACTGACCTTTCATTAACTGGAAACCATTTAGTCTATGAAAACATTACAGAATTTTAAACGCCTCTATCAGATCTCCTCAAGACTTTTACCTGTTCTGAGGAGAACAACTCCAGATTCTCCAGGTTGTCCACATAACTGAAGTCCTACATCTTTGCTACTATTCCAGTAAATTCTGTTGTTGTGATGTTGCTTGAGGGCCAAATATAGGCCAGGATACTGGAGAGAGCTCCCCTGCTGTTCTTTTAAATTGTGCCGTGTGATCTTTTACATCTACCTGAGAGAGAGTAGACATGGCCTTTGTTCAATGTCTTGTTCAGTCTGGCGGTGCAGCACTCCCTCAGTACTGCTCTGGAGTGTCAGTCTGGATTTTTTTACTCAAGTCTCTGGAGTGAGACCTGAACCCATGACATTGTAACTCAGAGGTACAAGTGCTACCCACTGTGCCACCTGAGAAAGCTAAAAAATTGAAACTTGAAGGGTAAATCTATTTTGTTAGTATGGAGAAGGAAGACTGAACATCTGTTGCAGAGAAAGAACATCTGTATAGTCAAGGGTGCAACACACTTGAGGTTCTGATAGCTTTTCATAAATCACTCACGTTTTGTTCAGTGATTGATGATGTTTTTTGAACCCCCCCCCTCAAGTACATCACAGCTCCATAACAAGCCCACAGCCATCTGCTGTCCAGCAAAATGAGAGTGTGTGGCTAAGAGAAGGTTTTCAAATACTTCAGTCATTTTCATTTTCCTTCAATTCTGTCTCTTCCTCCTCGCTACGTGACAGTTCCACAGACATTTGGTTTTCGTCCAATATCCTGAAGTGATCATTATTAATGTGTGAAAGGAAAGGCGCTGATTTTATAGAGTGTCTTAGATAATCTGAGGATGTCCAAAGAAATTCACAGCCAATGAATTATTTCGAAGTAAGTCAGTCTTGAAATGTATAATAATGAAGTATCCAATTTGGTCCCAATGATAATAAATGGCCAAATAATCCCTTTTTTTTGAGTCATGTTTTTTGATGTCAGAATACTAGAGGAAATCCCCTGGTCTGTTTCAATTAGTGCCTTGGGTTCTTTTCCAACCCCTGAAAGAGGACACAGGAGCTTCAGTTTAACATTTTGCCCAAAAGACAGTGCAGCACTCTCTCAGTGCTGCACAGGAGTATCAGCCGAGATTACCTGCTCAGGTCTCTGGAGCAGAGCTTGAACCCACAACCTTGTGACTCCAAGGTGGGCAGCTACCACTGAGCCAAGGCTGGCACCTTGGTATGTTAATCAAGTATTCAACTGAGGGGGCTGTGGTTGGTGGGCAGTGGGGGCGGCAAGAAGAGCCTGATCTCAGCTTAGATCTACTCAAACATACACCCAAGCATACACTTTCAACAGGGCTCGTGTCCGGAAGAACAAAACCTGGTTGATTTATCCCTTCCCAAAGCAAATTGCAGTGGAGCAGTTGCCAACTGAGGTCAGCGAACAACACAGGTGAGGATTAGACCTGGGCTCTTTCTGGTCTGTATGCTTTATCTCAGTGAGTCAGAAAGGCTCTGCTCCTGTTTGTTGATCAGAGCAGGTGTACTGATCTAATTTGGCAAACTTGATTTGTTTATACAGATATTGAAACTCATGATTGCTGGTTTGTTGAGCTCAGAAGGCCTGTTAAGAGGCAAGTTCCCTTCTGGTGAAAGTAACAAGGTGAAGGTGAAGTTAACCATTTGATAACAAGCTTGGGTTTTAATTGTCTCGAAGTGACAGGAAGAAATGAAGACGAAGGGAGATATGAATTTTGACAGTTGAGAAATCCTGGGAAAACAAACCAGGGTATGAAATAGTGCATTGAATCATGAATTCCCACATTACATGCCTAGTTTAGTACTTGATCAGATTTTCCCCATTTTTAAACAAGTTATTAATACCTGAAATGATAATTTAAAATTGGCTAATTTCCGATCCAGCACCTTTATCTTCACCTCTTCTCTCCTTATCTGTTTTCAGTGTGAACCCTCCCTGGGTTCTGGTCATAGTTTGCCAAATGTTTTTACCTCCATTTTGCTTATTTGCCTTGTGTTGTTGCCGAGAACCAAATCCAGTTTTACATCCTTCCTTGTTGGATGCTCCAGATATTGAATAAGGAGGCAGTCTAAGTATCCCTTCCTTTTCCAGTTTGACCAAGAAAGTTTGTCTTTTCTCCGACATCGATTGTCAAGGCACATTGATCTTTGAAGTCACTGGGAAGTGAAATAACTGGTGGTTGCTTTGTAACCTCCACTTTTTTGGCGACAGTTATAATCACCCGAATGGCCATTTGGGCCTCTAATTTTGGTTGAATATGACTTGTGTCTCTAGTAGTGAGCCGAGCATAACCTTTTGGTCTTGTCCTACCTGAGAGAGTTGTGTGCAAATGGTGGAAATATGTTCATTCCCCATTACCAACATCCTGCACGAGCACAAAATCAATGCAGATCAGGTTGTCCATTTGATTATATACTGTGTATGAACCTTTTATGGTGTCTCAAGGGATCCGATTCAAAGAATTATTGCAAATTTCTTTTACATTCCTCAAGCTGTTGTTACGATCAGGTGAGGAAGGGTCTCAAGGCTCTCCTCTCGTCCTTCCTCTTATTCGACCACAACAGGGTTTATTCCTTTTTAACAGTGGATGTGCTTCCCACTTCAGTGAGTGTTTTACCTTTTTACCTTTATTGGGATCGTAAAAGAACCAATCAGACAGGTTTTCTTGAGTTTAAGCAAGAAAGAGGTGAGTTTATCATAATTAAAAGCATAAATATGATCTAAATAAAATAATAAAATAATGCTACACTTTCACGCACACCCACGCATGAGAATCACACACAAACAAATAGATTACAGAGTGCCGAGAAAGAGATTTGTGTTGGATTAGAGTCTAGAACAAATAAAATAATACAGTCTGTGTTGTCTGATGACTTTATTGGTCTTCTGGTTGAATTTATGGTCCTGGAGTCCTGTGTTGATAGTTGTTCTTGGAGACAGTTGAGCAAATGCTTCCTTCTTGGTATCTTTGTCTTGGATCGAGCAGCTGGCAATTAGGCTTCGCAAGCCCCACCAGGCCTTCTGGATAGATAGAGAGATGGAGACAGACAGCCCTTCTGGCTTCTGCCCAGAAGTAGTCACTGGCTTATCTGCTTGTCCAAGGGAAACTCCCTGCTTTCACACAGAGGGACAGACAGTCACATGACTGTCTCAGTGTACTCTCGGATACCTTCTAATGAGATTCAAGTAAAGGAATCTCCATCTCTCAAGACTCATGGTGTCAATGTTTTTCCCTGGAGGGGTTTGCCCTTGCAGGGTTCATGTCCCAGGATGGCTTTGAATGTCTTGTGAATGAAAGCAATCTCAGGAGCTCAATCAATAGGGCAAGCCATTGTTTTGGGTACAGGCGAATCAGACATGTGTCTCCACTTTTGATGCCTTGGAATGTGCAAGGTTTCCAAATGCAAATGGTGGTGGCCATTTTTAGCTGTGGCAAAGTTTTTGAAAAAGTGGTCTGTAATATTCCAGTTGCCCTTTTTTACAAAAGTTTAATGTTAGTTTCTAATCGATGAATTAAAATTCCTCATTTGGCATCGTATGTTTTCTTGACACTGCATACAAAAATTAATTCAAGGACCAGGGAAGGGTAGGTTTCTTCTGAAGGTCGTGACAGTCAAGGTGGAAAGTCTGTAACCAGCAGACCTGGAGGCAAATCTTCATTTAGCAGTTAACATTTTACTTTGGCACGGAATGTATTTTCATGGGACTATAGGGCACACTTTTCAGTGGCTGCGTGCTCCTGACAAATTTTGGCAAGCTGACATGTTGACTCTCCATCTTGGCTCTTGGTTTCTCTTATTCTGAGGCTGAAAAAGTTTATCGTGTTAACCTAAGGGTGCCACAAAGAATGTGATATGTTGTCTCTGTGGCATTTGTAATTCATAGGAAAGGCATTAGACGAGAGGTCTGACAGCTTGGAGTAAGGGAAGAGAAATGAAAACGCTTGAGTAGGTATTTTACTGTTAAGAGCTGCTTATTATTTCTAATGGCACTTTTTCATTTGTGCTCCTCTTGTCAACTCTTGTGGTACATTATTACAGCCTGGTGTTAGTATCTGAGTACAGCTGCAGGTGTATAAGCAGCGAAGAGAGGTATTGCATTTCACCTGAGCAAAAGAGGTCAAAAGAGGGAGGTCGACTCTTTGCTCAAAGTGCCTCCCTGTCGAAAAATATTGTTGTGATGTGTAAGTATCTGTTGTCAGTCTTGAAAGGAAAACATGTTTACTTCCATGAGGTTAGCTACCTCCTTGATGGACCACTCTGTGTCATCTCTGACAAGATGGTAATTGCTGGGCCGATTGGCCTCTTTTTGTGCTCTGAATACTAGTTATACTGTGTAACAGGGACTATCCTGTTGTAGCTCTCTTCTTTGGCCTCCTTATCTCGAGAGACAATGGATACGCGTCTGGAGGTGGTCAGTGGTTTGTGAAGCAGTACCTGGAGTGGCTATAAAGGCCAATTCTAGAGTGACAGGCTCTTCCACAGGTGCTGCAGAGAAATCTGTTTGTCGGGGCTGTTACACAGTTGGCTCTCCCCTTGCGCCTCTGTCTTTTTTCCTGCCAACTACGAAGTCACTTCGACTCGCCACATTTTAGCCCCGTCTTTATGGCTGCCCGCCAGCTCTGGCGATCGCTGGTAACTGACTCCCACGTCTTGTGATCAATGTCACAGAATTTCATGTCACGTTTGCAGACGTCTTTAAAGCGGAGACATGGACGGCCGATGGGTCTGATACCAGTGGCGAGCTCGCTGTACAATGTGTCTTTGGGGATCCTGCCATCTTCCATGTGGCTCACATGGCCAAGCCGTCTCAAGCGCCGCTGACTCAGTAGTGTGTATAAGCTGGGGATGTTGGCCGCCTCGAGGACTTCTGTGTTGGAGATACGGTCCTGCCACCTGATGCTAAGTATTCTCCGGAGGCAGTGAAGATGGAATGAATTGAGACGTCGCTCTTGGCTGACATACGTTGTCCAGGCCTCGCTGCCATAGAGCAAGGTACTGAGGACACAGGCCTGATACACTCGGACTTTTGTGTTCCGTGTCAGTGCGCCATTTTCCCACACTCTCTTGGCCAGTCTGGACATAGCAGTGGAAGCCTTTCCCATGCGCTTGTTGATTTCTGCATCTAGAGACAGGTTATTGGTGATAGTTGAGCCTAGGTAGGTGAACTCTTGAACCACTTCCAGAGCGTGGTCGCCAATATTGATGGATGGAGCATTTCTGACATCCTGCCCCATGATGTTCGTTTTCTTGAGGCTGATGGTTAGGCCAAATTCATTGCAGGCAGCCGCAAACCTGTCGATGAGACTCTGCAGGCACTCTTCAGTGTGAGATGTTAAAGCAGCATCATCAGCAAAGAGGAGTTCCCTGATGAGGACTTTCAGTACTTTGGACTTCGCTCCTAGACGGGCAAGGTTGAACAACCTGCCATCTGATCTTGTGTGGAGGAAAATTCCTTCTTCAGAGGACTTGAACGCATGTGAAAGCAGCAGGGAGAAGAAATTCCCAAAAAGTGTGGGTGCGAGAACACAGCCCTGTTTCACGCCACTCAGGATAGGAAAGGGCTCTGATGAGGAGCCACCATTTTGAATTGTGCCTTTCATATTGTCATGGAATGAGGTGATGATACTTAGTAGTTTTGGTGGACATCCGATCTTTTCTAGTAGTCTGAAGAGACCACGTCTGCTGACGAGGTCAAAGGCTTTGGTGAGATCAATGAAAGCAATGTAGAGGGGCATCTGTTGTTCACGGCATTTCTCCTGTATCTGACGAAGGGAGAACAGCATGTCAATGGTCGATCTCTCTGCACGAAAGCCACACTGTGCCTCAGGGTCGACGCGCTCGGCCAGCTTCTGGAGCCTGTTCAGAGCGACTCGAGCAAAGACTTTCCCCACTATGCTGAGCAGGGAGATTCCACGGTAGTTGTTGCAGTCACCGCGGTCACCTTTGTTTTTATAGAGGGTGATGATATTGGCATTGCGCATGTCCTGGGGTACTGCTCCCTTGTCCCAGCACAGGCATAGCAGTTCATGTAGTGCTGAGAGTAAAGCAGGCTTGGCACTCTTGATTATTTCAGGGGTAATGCTGTCCTTCCCAGGGGCTTTTCTGCTGGCTAGAGAATCAATGGCATCACTGAGTTCCAATTTGGTTGGCTGTGTGTCCAGCTCATCCATGACTGGGAGAGGCTGGGCTGCATTGAGGGCAGTCTCAGTGACAGCATTCTCCCTGGAGTACAGTTCTAGGTAGTGCTCAACCCAGCGGTCCATTTGTTTGCGTTGGTCAGTGATGATGTCCCCTGATTTAGATTTGAGGGTGGCGATCTTCTTGATGGTTGGCCCAAGAGCTCTCTTAATGCCATCATACATTCCTCTGATGTTTCCGGTGTCTGAGGCCAGCTGAATATGACTGCATTGGTGTTGCCAGTAGTCGTTTGCGCAGCGCCTGGCTGTTCTTTGTGCAGCGCGTCCGGCTGCTTTAAGTGCTGCCGATGTTAACTCGCTGGGTGCTTTCTTGTAGTTCAACAGTGCAATGCGCTTGGCGGCTATGACAGGTTCCAGCTCTTCATTATGAGATTGAAACCAGTATGCATTTCTCTTCACACTTTTGCCGTAGGTGGTCAAACCTGACTCATAGATGGCATCTCTGATGTGGGCCCACTTGGTCTCAGCATCCCCCGTGGGAGTGTTTTGAAGGGCTGTTACAAGTGAATTTAGAAATTTTTGTAACAGCTGTGGGTGAGAAATTCTGCTCGTGTTGATGCGCGGGTGGCCCTTCTGCTTGGAATGATGCAACTTCTTTGGTCTGAGTCTAACCTTGCTGCACACCAGGGAGTGGTCGGTGTCGCAGTCCGCACTGTGGAAGCTGCGTGTGATTTGAACACTGTTTAAGGCGGCTCGCCTTGTGACAATGAGGTCTAGCTGGTGCCAACGACGCGATCTAGGGTGCCTCCATGAAACCTGATGACAGGGTTTAGTGTGAAAGAACGAGTTGGTGATGCAGAGGTTATGATAGGTACACAATTCAAGCAGTCTCTGCCCGTTCTCATTCATCCTTCCAACGCCATAGCACACAAAGCAGGAGGGCCATGAGTCATGGTCGGCCTCAACCCTGTGTTTACTGTGTAACAGGAACTATCCTGGTGTAGCACGACTTTGGGGAAAAAAGGTAATTGCAACATTGGACTAGTCCTGGGTTTGATGAAAAAGAGATTGGGTAGACTTTGCAGAAATTCCCTAGAGTTCAGAAGAATGAGAGGTGATCTTATTGAAATACGCAAAATTCTTAAGGGGCTTGACAGTGGAGATCCCTTAGTTATTCAAACTAAGAGGTTTTGGGCAAAGTACACAGCAGGAGGAAAACTGAAACAACAATATTGAGCAGCTCTTAACTGTATTTCATGTTTAGAAGTAGGGAGTGTAGAGCAATGCATTTTATTATGTATGTGATAATAAAATAAGCAAGGACTGAAATGGATCTAATAATAAAATGGGCAAGTATTGCAAATACACAGCAGATAGTTTCGCTTCTGATAGAGAAAAGACAGACTAACATTTCAATTCCGGTCAAGTGCCCCACCTGAAATGTTAATCTGCCTTTTGACTTTCAGATACTGACTGACCTTCTGTGTATTTTTCAAATGTTGTTCCATTAATTTAATATTCCACCAATCACTGTACAGTGGTCAACAAGCTGGTCAGTGGTAGAGGTCATTTGTTTGCGATTATCAGCAAGGGTCATCCAGTGACCTCGGCCTGGTCAGTATTGGGGGTCGTACAGTAGAGATCATCAGTGGGGGCCATTCAGTAACTTCAGCCTGGTCAGTAACTGGGGTCATTCAGTGACCTCAGCCTGGTCAGTAACAGGGGTCATTCAGTGACCTCAGCCTGATCAGTAATAGGGATTCTATTCTGGTTTTGTTAGTCCAGTGTTCAGGATGTCAGAGTCAGTTAGTGTCCTTATTCATGATCATCAGACAGTGACTGCTGCTATAAAACTTGCCTGTGTGTGTGCATTGGCTGAGAATGGGATTGGGCAGGGCTGTATTGGTCACACTGGTTGAATATCACACCTCCACTCATTGCGTTCATTTGAATGAGGAAATGGGGTTGGCATCCTTGAAAGTGCAGATGAAAATAAATCAGTGCTTTCGGTAGAGGAGGGGGAAATGTTGGCAGAAAATTGAGAATGGTCAGCCGATCCTAAAACACCAAGATTCCAGAACAGATTCTGCAAAGCAGGCAAAGCAAACAATGCATGCAATTTTTTCAAAATGTGATGTTTAGTAATGAGTTTAAGACAGCAATTCAATTTGCTGTAACTGAGATCAAACCACACATGCCAAGCCCTTATGTTTATGAAGTAATATGAGCTGATGTTTACCTTCTGATTGTTGTTGAGTCATTATCCTAAATGCATACTTAGCAATGAATAAACTGATTTTTACATTCCCAGTGGTTCAATCTGCATCCCAGGCTAATTATCTAGAAATCTTACTCTCTGGTGTGTTGTGCTGTGTGTGACATGCCTGCTGTAATATACCACAGTGTGGGAAATGAAGGAAAGAATACTCCAGGATGCACAGAACATCTCTGGGCATTTGATAGAATAAGACAAGAGGCTGGCCTCTTTCACATTGAATTGCGTAGAATTTACAGCACAGAAACAGGCAATTCCACCCAACTGATGTGTGCTAGTTTTTATGGCCCACACAAGCCTCCTCCCACTTGACTTCATCTCACCTTATCAGCATATCCTTCTATTCCTTAAAATAAAAGCAAAATACTGCGGATGCTGGAAATCTGAAATAAAAACAAGAAATGCTGGAATCATTCAGCAGGTCTGGCAGCATCTGTGGAAAGAGAAGCAGAGTTAACGTTTCGGGTCAGTGACCCTTCTTCGGAACTGACAAATATTAGAAAAGTCACAGATTATAAGCAAGTGAGGTGGGGGTTGGGCAAGAGATAACAAAGGAGAAGGTGCAGATTGGACCAGGCCACATAGCTGACCAAAAGGTCACGGAGCAAAGGCAAACAATATGTTAATGGTGTGTTGAAAGACAAAGCATTAGTACAGATTATTGCTTTCTCCCTCATGTGCTTACTTAGCTTCCCCTTGAATGCATCTGAGCTATTCACTCAATTACTTCATGTGGTAACGCGTTTCACATTCTCAGCACACTCGAGTTGAAGAAGTCTCTCCTGAATTTCCTATTGGACTTTTTCATGACTATCGTATCTTTATGGCCCCTAGTTTTGGAGTCCCTGACAAGTCGGAACATCTTCTTTCTGCGACCCGATCAAATCCTTTCACAATTTTCAAGACCTCTATTAGGTCATCTCTCAGCCTTCTCTTTATTGCCGAACAGCCTCACTCAATTTAAATTCCCCAATCCGCTGACTTCAGCCTCTTGTGCCCCCCCGCCCCAACTTTGCCCCATGATTGGTGACTGTGTCTGTGGCCGCCTAGTCTCTACAATCTAGAATACCCTCCCTTAATGCCCTGAAATCTCCATCTCCTTCTTCTTCGTCCTCAGACCCTCCTTGAAAGCCACACCTTCAACTATGCCTTGGGTCACCCCTTCTAATACCCTCCTTTGGCTTGGTGCCCATGTTGTCCACACAAAGCACTTTGGGATGCTTTTTCAGTGTTAAAGGCCATATATAAATACAAGTGATTGTTGATTAGCAAAGACAAATGGAAGGAGAACAAGCAACAGGTAAAAGTGGAAAATAAAGAAGTATGGCTGACGATTACTAATACACTGCTGTACTTAATATCCTGCAAACTGATGATAAAAGCCTGAAAAGAGCTGGGCAATGTACAAAGATGATCTCAACCTATCTATGAGAAAGTGTATATTTGCCAATTTTGAATGCTCTTAATGTGTCCCCATTGTCCCACCTGGTCGATTGTTCATTATCTTTAGCGTGAAGAAGTTCCTTCTGACTACTCTTTTCAATTAATTTTTCATTATTTCATATTTATGAACTCATGCCCCACATTCTGGATTTTACTTTGTCTTTGATCCTCGATATTTTATAATTGGCAGATGAAGCATCTCTCTAATTGCCTTTTCTCAAGGCTCTGGTGATTCAGTTGATTGTTGTCTTCATGTATAGATCAGCCCCTTTACGCTTGAAATTAATTATCTTGTGGCTTTTTGTGCAATGGCATGTGCATTCCGAAATCGGTTCACTCCATCCACTGGATGCTCTACATTGCCTGTGACTCAGTGGGGAACACACTTGGGGTTGTGGCTTCAAGTCCCATGTCGAACACCTCAGTACAAAATCGAGGCTGACACCCCAGTGCAGTACTGAGGGAGTGCTGCACTGTCTGAAGCGCTGGCTTTGGATGAGTAGTTAAACCTCGGTCCCGTCTGCCCTCTCAGATGGACGTGAAAGATCACATGGTACACTCTTGAAGAAGAGCGGCAGGGCTGGGAGCGATGGGGTGCGGGCTCTCCCAAGTCTCCAGGAAATGACGACATAACATGCCAGTTTTAATCATGTCTCCACAGGAGTTATCCTAAAAAGTTGCCTTTCAGAGGAAGATCAGGTTATTTGCTGTTTAGTCACTAAACATGACATTTGTGCTGCGGGTGCCAGGCTACTTGTGAACGGTGCTGGAGGAGATTGGCTCGTGGTAAATTTCTAGGCCAAAGTTGCAATTTGAAGACTTAATGACCATCAAGAGGAAATTGTTGAAAATGAGGCGGGATGCATACACAATGATGTAAATACAGTTTTATTGAATTTTTATGATTCATTTTCTTCAAAAATTAAATTCTGAAACAATTTGTTTTCTTTTGGAGAATAATGTTTTAAATGGAAGAATTTCTCGACAGTGACATGACCCTGGGGGTGTTCCTGGTACGATGTGCAGTTTTCAATTTGTTCGTTGTGTCCAATTCCTAATCCTCAGTGGAAGGTAGGTGGAATATTGACACCAAATACATCATTGTCCTTCATCTAATTATCACAACAATGCCCACTATAACAGTTCTTAACTTCAGAGAACCTTGAGTGACCTGTTGTCAGCAGTCATGAGGCGGCTGCTTGCACAATGAACACACTATTTATAGCACAGCTCTTCACTTCAGAGACAGGGCTGCAATATAAGTCAGGTGGTGCAGTTGACACCCTGAAGCAGAGGACTCCACCTGCCACGGTGGCTTTGTCCCCGCCTCCACCCTCCCCCCGTCCACAACCACCTCCACCACCAAAAGCTAAGTGCCAGCACTGGGCAGCAGACAAGCCTCCCTCCATACTCTCGGGCCAGGTTTTCACCATGGTATGCTGTCTGGCGCCTTTTGAACGCTGGGTCAGATCTGTGGCCAGAATAGGAAAGGTTGAGGGAGCAACTCGAGAGCAACTGCGTATACGCTGGTTCTTCAGATGGTCTCTGAACCTGCTTACTGCTGCAAATGGGCAAATTCTAGCTGACACATTGTGAAACTGATTCAGATGTTGGTGGGAATTCCCCTCCTGTACTCACAACACCGTGAAATTTGCAGCCTAAATTTCAAATTTGGCTTCCTCAAGGTGTTGAGAAGAAGAGTTCATTGATGGGATGTCCGTGATTATGTAGTCAGGGCTACTCCAGTTCACGTTGCCTGATAATGTCTTGACACCAGGAGTGTTGCTGGTGTCTCGGAAGTAATATGGGTACAACAGAACGGATTTTGGTATTTGTCTTCTCAAGGCTTGTAAAGGAGAAGCAATGTTTGGGGAGATGATTTGAGTGGACAACACTTCCTCAGGTATTTGGAACACGCACAAAGAATATGTCTCCCAATTGTGTTTACTGAGGCAGTTGCTGAAAGGTGTTGTTAATTTGTCGTTTGGTATGACTGCTGTATGACCCACCCTGCTGCTCTTGAGTAGTTTTGGTCACTTTTGAAGAGGCTGCTTGCAAGAGCATTTAAACATCAAGTTTTATTTTGTCCTTTTTGCCTTTTTAATACAGTTTTATGACCCATTTTTGTCTCTCTCCAAGTCTCTCATATACCTTCTGATTCCTG
Organism: Heterodontus francisci; assembly: GCF_036365525.1. Classification (NCBI taxonomy): domain Eukaryota; kingdom Metazoa; phylum Chordata; class Chondrichthyes; order Heterodontiformes; family Heterodontidae; genus Heterodontus; species Heterodontus francisci. Next base: position 10,557,280 of record NC_090417.1, read on the forward strand.
AATCAATTCCTTCCCTTGGACACGAGCGATTTCCAACCAGCATCGAGTTGTTTTGATGATGTCTGTTACAGGAACATCACAGATCAGTTCCATTTACTTGCATGCAACTCAGTGCTTTGGTCAGACTGGAAGGTCAATCCAGCAGGGTCTACATTGGCTATTGTGAACAATGTTGTTCCTTTGAGCTTCCTGATTGGCTGCAGCTCTGAATGGTAATTACTCCTAATGGATAAGATGAAACAGGCCGGGGGCTCCTTTCTCTAGAAAAGAGAAGGCTGAGGGGTGACCTGACAGAGGTCTTGACGATTATGAAGGAGTTTGATAGGATAGACGTAGAAAAGATGGTTCCACTTGTTTGGGGTGGAGGCAGAGTTGGGGGCGGGGGTGGAAACCGAGCGAGAGGTGAGATATGCACCTGATGGAGAAAGGAAGAGAAGGATATGTTGATGGAGTTAGATGAAGGAGAGTGGCAGGAAGCTCATGTGGAGCATAAGCACTGGCTTGGATCTGTTGGGCTGACTGGCCTCTTTCTCTGCTGCAAATATGATGTTATACTATGTAAAAGCTTATAGATTGTAGAATGAATGGAAGACTGAGTGAGTTGAGAATTTCCATTTTTTCGAAGTGCTGGGGAAAGAATGATTGAGATCTGGAGATGGTGCAGTTGATTTTAAACATAAATGAGGACACAGGAGACTTGTGGAATGTGCAGAATGACATATTTGCCAATTGGTTCCAGGGGAAGAATAAAGCTCCGAGAAGCACTGACCTTAGTGGTAGAAACACAGTAGAGAAGGACCAGGACTCACTTTATGGTGGACAGTTGGGAGCTTGAGGTGAGAATGTCCTGTAACAGAGGTTCGGCTCATTTTTAAATTTTCGCTTTTTTTTCTCATTTGCGCAGTTTCGTCTGCAGTGCTGCTGTTCTAAAAAAAAAAACTGGAATGTGATGTTGATTTGAACGCACCTCAATCTTATATAAGTTAACTGGCTGACGTCTTTTGTGTTGTGTGCATTCAGTTTGGCTCTTGTGACATCGGTGGGATTTGTACCTGTTTATTTTTGTCAGTTCAGCAGAATATTGCTAAATTAGCTTTTCTTGCACTGGTTGTTCACGAGTTGAAGTCTTTGTATTTCATATGCTATTGTTCAGCAGTGCATCCTGTCCCCAAGTGTGGTGTTGTCTACAAGCGAGAATCTTAATGATTGTGACCAAATTTCTGTTTGCAGAATTTGTCAGTTGCAATGTGCTTGAATTTGGGATGCTTCTCATTTGTTTCTCAAGTGTTTGTTTCCTGTAAATCGCCCCTGGGTACTTGCAGATTAATTTTCTCCTGTTATGTGTAAAATAGTTTATTTTTCCCTATCCAAATTTCTCACCTCTTCACTTGAGGGCAGCTGCTGGTACATTGTCCATTTGTCCAGTCTCATGTTTAAAGCTGGACAGCGGACTCAGGCAACAGGAACATCTTATTTTATTTATTTTATTTAGAGATACAGCACTGAAACAGGCCCTTCGGCCCACCGAGTCTGTGCCGACCATCAACCACCCATTTATACTAATCCTACATTAATCCCATTACCCTCTCACATCCCCACCTTCAATTCCCCTACCACCTACCTATACTAGGGGCAATTTATAATGGCCAATTTACCTATCAACCTGCAAGTCTTTGGCATGTGGGAGGAAACTGGAGCACTCGGCGAAAACCCACACGGTCACGGGGAAGTTGCAAACTCCGCACAGGCAGTACCCAGAATCGAACCCGGGTCGCTGGAGCTGCAGTGCTAACCACTGCGCCGCCCACTAATAGTTATACATGATGCTTTCTCCCATGAGCATGAGCACGTATCTTCGATGTGGCTCTTGTCTGTTTCTTGTGGGCCATGGTAGGAAACGGGCAGAGTAGGGCTTAATGCCATATGTGCCCTGCTCTAAATATCTGCAGTTGAGTGTCAACTTAGCACTGTCCTGCCGCACAAGGCTTTGATAGGGGAAGATAAGGAGTCAAATTATTTTTGTTGAAGGGATGCATTTTGACACACTTTCCCCCGCGCCCCCCTTTCAGGTTGTGTGTTTGTCTACTGGGAAAAAAATAAATTGACGAAGAATTTTTTATTAAAATCAAGTTGCTTGAGATGGCAGAACTTCTGTGGACTTTGTTTTGTCTGTTCAGTCTTTTTTCAAAGTAGTGATTGTTTTGTAGTGTGATTGCAGTGAGATTGCACAGTGAATAGTGAGTGCCAATTGATGTATGGTAAAGGGAATGGTCACATTATGTAGTTGTCCTTTTTTCCAAAAATATTGTTTCCAGGATATTGGCCTCGCTGGGAAGGTCAACATTGATTACCCATCCCTAGCTGCCTTTGAGAAGGTGGTGGTGTGCCTTATTGAATCGTTGTAGTCCATGTGCTGAAGGTGCTCACACAGTACTTTAAGGTAGATTAAGACTTTGAGCCAGCGATGATGAAGGAATAGTGATACATTTCCATGTCAGGCTGGTGTGTGACTTGGAGGTGTTGGTGTCCTTATCCTTCTGGGTGGTGGAAGTCACAGGTTTGGGAGGTGCTGCTTTAGAAGCCTTCGTGAGTTGCCGGAGTGCATCTAGTGCACACAGCAGCCACTATGCATCGATGGTGGAGGGGTTGAATGTTTAATGTGGTGCACAGAGTGCTGATCAAGTAGGTTGCTTTGCCTTGGATGGTATCAAGCTTCTTGAGTGTTTTTGCAGCTCTACTCATCCAAGCAAGTGGAGATTCTTTCATCACACTCCTGACTTGTGTCTTGAAAATGGCAGAGAGGCTTAGGCGAGTCAGGAAGTGAGTCAATTGCTGCAGAATACCCAGCCTCTGAACTACCTCTATTAGCTACTCATTTAAGTGGCTGCTTCAGATATTGATGGAGAGCGATTCAATGATGGTAATACCATTAAATGTCATGGGAAAGGGTTACACTCTCTCGAGTTGGAGATGGGTTTTGTCTGGCACTTGAGTTGCAAATGTCACTTGCTACAAATCAGCCCAATCCTGGTTGTTGTCCAGATCTCGCTGGATGTCCTTTGTGCAACCTAAGTGAAGATTCTGTCCCAAGTATGGAACATCATCAAGGAATCTTTGTTCAAGAGGTAGCTTTTAAGGAGGAGAGAGAGGTAGAGTTGTTTCCAAGCAAGCCACGTACTATACTAATATGGTATTTCCATTTCTAACACCTGCTATCAGCCTGGCCTTAATTCACACTAGACCAGGCAGTTGGACAACCAGGAACAGTAATAGCTAGTTTAACTCTGTGATTCCTCTCTTATGTCAGTCTTCTGTCTGATTGTACTTTCAGTATCTGAGGTTCATTTGTCCAACTGGTGAGGGGAAGAGGAGTATTTAGATTCAGATGCAAGTTCTCGTTCCTGCTGGGGTCTCTGACAACCTTGAATTCTGTCCCCATAAATAGCAAACTAACAAACCAGGTGTACCAGATCTTTTGCATTAATATTGTCACCGCGTTTCAATACTCCCCACGGCTTATAAGGTACTGTTCACACATAACAATTATTACTCACTCAGTATCTGTGTCAATTCTTAACTTTGGATCAAGGCTCGCCTCCAATCACTGTAAGGCATGGATGGCCAAGCTTTTTGAAATTGTTACTTGTATGTTTATGTCGGGTGTATATAGAGGAGACGGCATCATGAGCGGCAAGTACAGAGTAGATCAACATTGAAGAAAAAAAACTCAGGTTGGGTGATCACTTTGCCGAACACTGCTGTTCAGTCTGCAAACGTGACCCTGAGCTTCCAGTCACCTGTCATTTTAATTTTCCTCTCTGTCCTCGACCTCCTTCCCTGTTCCAATGAAATTCAACATAAGCTCGAGGACCAGCACCTCATGTTTTGATGAGGCACTTTATTAGCCTTGTAGACCCAACAAGAAGTTCAACAGTTTCAGATCCTAACCTCTGCCCATGTTGGCAGACAGCAGGCGCTGGTCATGATTCTGCTCTTCATTCAATCACTTCTGCCTTTCACCCGATGGAAGATCTTCCCAGTTTGTTCTTTAAACCCCTCACCCTCCATTCCCTGCCTCTATACTTACACCTGTAACATTTTCCAATTCTGACAAAAGGTCATTGACCTGAAACATTCACTCAGTTTCTCTCTCCATTGATCTGCTGAGGATTTCCAGCATTTTCTGTGAAAATTAGTAAACCTATTTACTCACCCTGATAGTGCATTCCACAGTCACTCAACCCTCAGTCGAAATTGCAGGAGGGTCAGCAATCAGAGGACAGAGAGCTAAGGTAATTCCCAAAAGAACCAGAGGGAAGCTGAAGGGAAATCTTTATATACCGTGAGTTGATGTTAGCGTGAAAGGGTGGCGGAAACAGATTCAATATTTACTTGAAAAAGGGCTTTGGATGCCTACTTGAAGGGGAAAAATTGTAGGATTATTGGGAAAGCGTGGAGTGGGACAAATTGGATAGCTCTTTCAAAGGCCCAGCACCGACACGATGGGCCGATAAGCTGTGTGTGTCTCGGATTCAATCAAGCCACTGCTACTTGACTAACCTTTCAATGAGACATGCAAAATTGCCTTGGATTCACTTCAACACAGATTACTGCCACAGTATCTGACCACATGGAGGGAATATCATTTCCTCGATGGGTGGAAATGTTTACACAGCTCAGAGTAGGTTAATCCTTTCTTCTTATAACTGCTCAGTCAGCTGTATTTTTTTTTAATCAGCAAGGCGTGTTATGCTATGATAAATTATTCTGATGGGATCTTGCTGCCCATTAATGGAAGGAAAGTTACCCAGATGGGGCTGGCAGAAAAGGCCATGACATTGCGATTATCGTTTCATTGGGAGGAACGGCCCCTCTGTAATTGAGATTTTAATAATTAACTTGAAAAGGTTAAAAGTGTTCAGCACTCCTGATTTTTAGGCAGAAAATACAGGATCATTTTGAAGCATTACATATGGAACATTTTAATGTGAAACACTGTTGTACTTTGTGAACATATGTTTTCTTTATGAAATTCAAAAAGCACTTCCTTGCTCTTTACCCCCTAATCAACTCAGCCAACTATATAAATCATATCTCCAATTTTATTTGAATGTCAAGTATCTAATTTACTACATGATCGAGGAGGAAGGGCAAATCCCTGAAGCATAAAATCTGATAAATTTATGATCTCTCTGTAGCCTTACATACAGTCATTATGACACAGAAGCAGGCCGTTCGGCCCTTTGAGTCCATGTTGGCTCTCTGTAGAGCAATCCCTCAGTCAGCCCCATTCCATTATTCTATCCCTGCAGCTCTGCAAGTTTATTTCCCTCAAGTGCCAATCTGTTTTCCTTTTGAAATCATTGATCATCTCCGTTTCCACCACTCTCGTGGGCAGAGTCCCACAAAATTGAGTTCAAAAGTTCTTCCTCACGTTTCCCTTGTATCTCTTGCCCAAAACTTTAAATCTTTGTCCCCTCGTCCTTTTGCCATCAGCAAATGGGAACAGCTTTTCTTTGCCGACCTTATCTAAACTTGTCATAATCTTGTACACCTGTATCAAATCTCCCCTCAATCTCCTTTGCTCCAAGAACAACCCCAGCTTCTCCGACCTCACCCTGCAGCTAAAATCTCTCATCCTTGGGACCAGTCTGGTAAATCTCCGCTGCACCCCTCAAGTCTGGTGACCAGTACGAGATGCAATACTGTAGTTCTGGCTCAACCAGAGCTTAATAAAGATTCAGCATAACTTCCCTGCTTTTGTACTCAATACCTCTATTTATGAAGCCCAAGATCCCAAATGCTTTTTGAGAACTATTTCAATATTTCTGCCACTTTCAAAGATCTATGCATATGCAGCTCCCAGGTCCCTCTGACGCTTCTTAGAACTATGCCATTAAATATATATTGTCTGTCCCCATCCCTTCTGCCAAAATGCATCACCTCACACTTCTCAGTATTCAATTCCATCTGCCGCTTGTCTGCCCATTCTGCTGGCCCATCTTTGTCCTGTTGCAGGCGATTGGTATCATTCTCACTGTCAGACACACCTCCAATTTTGGTATTATCGACACATTTTGAAATAATCCAAGATCCAAGTTATTGATATACATCAAAAAAAGCAGTGGTCCGAGCACTGACCCTTGGGGAACACCACTGTCTATCATCCTCCAGTCTGAAAAACAACCATTTACCATGACTTGCTGCTTTCTGTCCTTAAGCCAATTTTTTTTTATCCAATTGGTCACTGACCCTCCTATTCCATGGCCTGCATTTTATAATGGCGGTCGGGGTCCCAGCAGCAGCCTGAAAGGCCAGTGTCGGGGAAGACAAAGCCTCCGCCCTCTATCAAACCCCCAAAGCCATTTGACAGAGGGCAGGCAATTAACTGCCTGCAATCCGGGACACCGTCCCTTTAAAGGACAAGCTCCCGCCTCCAGAACTGCCAGTCGCTTGAAAGGCCGACAACTCTGCAGGTCTGGCAGCGCCACTGGGACCCACTCGGCCTTCCCCGTCCTGGACCAAAGGGCAGGGGGCCCGGGCAATGTTGGGAATGGCACCACCTGTTATTATGTTGTTTCTCTCCCCACCGTCTCCAGCCCGTCTTGAAGGGTAGAACAAAATTCTGCTCTGTTAATTTGTCCAACATGATCTGCCTTTTACAAATTTGTGCTGGCTCTCCTTAATTGACTCAAATATCTCCAAGCGCCTGTTAATTTTTTCCCATATAATTGTTTAGAATTATATAGAATATATAGCACAGAAACAAACCATTTGGCCTCGCTCGTCTGTGCTGAGGATTATGTCCCAACAGGTCTCCTCCCATAGCTTCCACTTTACCTCAGTCTTTAAGCAGACCTTTCTCTTCCCTTTTCTCTCATGTACTTCCTAGCTTCTTTGTGAAACCATTTAAGCTATTTGCCTCAACCCCTTCATGTGGTAGCAAGTTCCACATTCGAACCACACTTGCGTAAAGAAATTTCTCCTTATTTCCCTATTGGATTTATTGGTAAGTATCTTGTATTTATTGTATGTCGTTTTGGATTCTCCCACAAGTGGAAACATTCTCTCCACATCTCCCCTGTCTAACCTATTCATAATTCTCCTCAAAATCTTCCCTTTTTAAAAAACTCCAAAGTGTTCAGTCTTTGCAGACAGCCTTTGTCAAAAGTTTCTACCGCAAAATCTCCAACAGCCCACTTTTTACAGGCACTGAGCAGCTGAACTGCACAGTCCAACAAAGCTGCAAATTTCAACCCAAATCTGTGCACAAGCTCATCTGGGTAGATGATATGTGTCTCACAATTTATCTCAATGCCTCTGGGCTGAGGAGGCAAAAAAAAAAAATGTGGTCAAGATTTCTGCTCCCAACTTGAAATGAGTGGGATAAGAAAGGGATTAAGTTTGCTTGTGATGCCTGTTGTTGCTGAATAGCCCACCAAAATTAATTAAGGCTCAAAGAGCAAGATGGAATGGCCTTGCGTATTGTCAACACTGCTGTTATTGTGGGGATGGGGTAGGCTGCAAATTATTGTCGCCAATTCTTGGTTGAATCCTTGGTGTTGGAGACTGTCCCTTCAAATCGGAGTTTTGTGCAGCTGATGTGGGGAGAACTTCCCTTTTGACTCAAATGGAAGCCCCATTGGGCTGTTTTGACTGATTTATTCGGGGTTTTTTGTTGCTGATTTCACGCAGTCATTTTCTGCGATTGTGGGCAGTAAGGACGTTGATCAATTAATTTCGCCCCAAGTGACTGGAATCAATTGCAGGGAAATTGATTGTCACAAAAAAATGCCCCTCCACTTCAGCTGCTCCGCTCCCTGACGCAGGCAGCTGTGGCCTATTGTTCTACCACCGCGCAGACTGTTAAAATGTGAATGAGCCTGTCTTCGGGTTGGTGGAGGAGGGGTGAAGGGGAAGCTGGAGTCAGGGATCAGCGATAGCCAAATCTATCCCGCTGACTTCATCCAACCGCTACGGAATATTCTGGCTGCATGTGACTTGGTTAAAAAGCACCGAGGTGGGTAAGGCCCCAGAAAGCAGTTGCTGCATCTGAGAGTTCACGTAATGGCAGGAGGTAGTCGGAAAAAAAAGATTTGTAGAGTATTACAACAGAGACAGAGACCATTTGGCCCATTGCAACTGTGCTGGCTCTTTGAAAGAGCCATCTGATTCATCCCACTGCCCTGCTCTTTCTCCATACCCTGAAAATCTTTTCTTTTCAAGTATATATCCAATTGAAATTGGTAACTCCCTATTTTTCCGTTAAACAAATATAAAAAGCAGTCACTGCACATAAGAAAAATATTTGAATTTATGTAATATCCTTCATGATCTTGGGATGCCCAAAGCATTTTACACTCAATGAAATACTTTTGAAGTGCAGTTACTGTTGTACTGTAGGAAATGAGACAGACAATTTGTGCATAGCAAGCTCCCACAAACAGCAATGTGATAATGACAAGATTATCTGTTTTTTGTCAATTCATGTTGTTTGAGGGATAAATCTTGACCAGGACAGTGGGGAGAACCCTGTCCTTTTGGGAAATCATACCATGGGATCTTTTACGTCCACCTAAGAGGGCAGATGGGACTTCAGTTTAACATCTCTTCCAAAAGATCGCACCTCCAACAGTGCAGCTTTCCCTCAGTATTGCACGAGAGTGACAGCCTAGATTTTGTGCTCAAGTCTCTGGAATCTGTTGGCACAACCTTGGAAGAAATTCCACTGCAGAGTTGCAACTTACCTCCTGGCCATTTATTTATGAACTTAGTTGCTGAGCCTGCATAACCTTTACAAATTCCACCTTGCGTTTACAATGGTTTTTGAAATGTCACGAGAGAGTCAGTTGTTTTCTGGTAAAGTCAAGGCACTGTCTTTAACGACAGCTTTCCCATTTGCTTCATTCCTTTCATGGGTATGATTCTGTTGCAATCAATTCCCCTGTCATCAGAAATCAGCCGCACAAAGAAGATGCTCCTTTCAAATATTCAGTGTGCATTCCGTCTGCATCTCCATTTCTTTCCATCCCAAAACAAGACGGATTTCTCCAGATAGCACCAAACATTCAACTGCAGTTTTGAGATTGCTCTTCCCAACCCCAACTTAGCCCGAAAGCATTAAATACACAAAGGTTGCAGCAAGCTCCATGACGGGACAATCGGAATTCTGCCAGACGCATAACTAGGGAGAAACCATCGTTGTCCAAGGACTGAGATGCCAGTGGTCCAGAAAAAAAAAATTGTCGATGAATTTTAGAGCATGGAGAAAGATTGAATTTTCACCCATTGTCCAGGCTGTATTGAAGTCCAGATCCCCAAAAATAAAAGTTAACAGGTCACCCAAACTCCATCTCCCCCTCGCACCCCAAAAACAAAATATAAATATTCTGACTTGATAGGATAGATAGGAAGGAACTTTTTCCCTTCGCGGAGGTGACCGGTAGCATAGATTTATGATAAAGGGCAGGAGGTTTAGGGAGGATTTGAGGAAAAGTTTTTTCACCCAGAGGGTGGTTGGAATCTGGAACACACTGCCTGAAGGGGTGGTAGAGGCAGGAACCCTCACAACATTTAAGAAGTATTTAGACGAGCATTTGAAACGCCATAGCATACAAGGCTACGGGCCAAGTGCTGGAAAATGGGATTAGGATAGGTGCTTGATGGCCGACATGGACACAATGGGCCGAAGGGCCTGTTTCTGTGCTGTATGACTCTATGACCTATCAGAAAAGATTGAAAAGACTTTGGGTAGAAATTTACGTTGGGCAGGAGGCCCCACCCACTGGCCCAAAGGTCGGGGGCGAGCCTGCCTCTGCCGGGAGACACGCCAGGATTTTACGCTCCTCAGGCCCTCAATTGGACTTAAATGGACCTGCCTCAAGGTGTTGGAAGCCCTGCCTCCAAAAGCTTCTGGCCAATTAGCGGGCCGGCAGATCTTGGCCCCAGCAGCGCCACCGGGAGCGGTTGCCACTGCTGGGACTGCACCCAGCCAACAGCAGGATCGTGGACGCCGGCCCTGGAAGAAAGGTAAGTTTCTGGGGTCTTGCCGGGTGTAATCGGCCGGGCCCTGGTGAGGCAAGGTGTGTCGATTGGGATGGGGGAGGAATTGATTTCAGTGGGGGGCAGTTGGGGCTTTGGTTTGGGGGGGGGGTCCCTGTGGGGCACAGGGTGCCCGATCAGGGGGGGCGTCTCCATCAGCTCACAAGGAGGCTGCCAGGTTTTACCTGGTGGAGTTCTGGGGGCCAGAGGCGCCTGCCGGCTGCTGGTAAAATACCCGAGGCAGTAGGAGGAGGCCCTTAAGTGGCAGATAATTACCTCCTACTCAATTTAATGCCCCCCCCCCAACCACCTTGCTACCAGCCCACACCTGTTGGAGGTGAGGGGGGCATAAAATTCTGGCCCTGGGCTCTTGCTACATATCCCAGAGTATTTGAATCTTTCACAGCAGTGAATAATTATCCCTGAACTTCAATAACGTTATTGCTCACGTTTGAAAACTTGAATTAGGTCACTGTAAATTACTCTCTTCCAGTAGATAGTAAATCTGACTTTCTTAACCTTTCATCATAGCTGAGATTTCCGAAAGCTAGAATCATCATCATCATCATTGTCATTGTCTGCCTTGATATGCTGTGTGAGAAAAATCATGATCAATCAGTGACTTGGATTGGTTTCCGGAATCCGATGCTTGCATTAGATCTTGAGCCTAAACAAACATGCATTTATCTTACTCCAGTTATGTTCGTGTGTGCTGGTGTTTTATTTGGACCATTAATGTGGAGGAAAGCAAATCTTTATTCAAAGCACGACAGGGTAGTTCTTGCAGCGGATGTACAGAAATCTCCAATAATTTGAAGTCAGCATTTGAGTTGAACCTGAGCTCAGCTTTGGCTTGAGGTGGTGTGGATAAGAATGATTATACTTTAAGGCACTGGGATTGTTCTCTTATGACTTGCAATGCTTTGTTTTCAATGGAAAAGCAAGTTTGAGTTTTGCTTCTGTCACAGAAGGTCAGACACTGATTTGAACAGACCTGACAACTGGTTCATCATTTTTACAGATGAGAGTTACATACACTTAGAATTCGTATTGCCTAAAGAAGATATAGTCTGACAAATATGAATTTCGATGCAATTCAGGCAACTCAATCTTCTAATAAAAATGCTGGTTCATTGACAGCTCTGTGAGTAAGATGCCCAGTGTTGCATTAAGCCTTGGAGAACAGAAGTTCACAGCTTAATTTCCCTGTTGGTGCTGAATTCTTTCAGACGTGGCTGTAAGGCAATACAATTGGCCACAGTCCTTCTGGATTTGGGAGGGGGCAATTGGCCGGGAATCTTGCTCCTGATTGCAATCCAGTTACCTCAACTAACTAGCCACTCTCTCTTTGTGGGCACAGACAGTGAGAGTGTTGGCAGGTTGGATCATACTGATGGCCAAAATCAATCACTTGCTCAGTTGAGCAGTATCAGAGGATTGTGATTGAGAACCAATTGCAGTTTCCGTTGCTGATTAGTTTGAATGGAAATATATTGAGAACATTGGCCCTCCCACTTGGCCAGCTTCAGCTCGTATTGCCTCCAATTCCTGCCACCTCTCCTCAAGATCCAATTTATGCTATTGTCTGTGCTGAGAATGCTGATACCATTTCCCTCCTCTTACTCTGACTTAGATAAAAGTCAATGCAAAGGTTTCAACACACTTCTCTTGAAAGGCTAGGTTCTTGTCATAAAGTCTGACCTGGACTTGGGTGGGGCAGAGAGTGCACATAATGTGATACACAAGGTATTTCAGTTAAAAGGCACAGGCTAGATAGACCAGAGAGACTTCGTTCATACTTCGGTATTCCCATAGGATATCATCTTCAGAGGTTGGAATGGGGAATATTGCAGTAATGTAGAGAAAGCATGACTCTGTGTGGATGTGCTTGGTGGTACAGCACAGAGATTGTTGACCGATGCCCTAGCTAGTCTGGGATTGCCTGATGGGTTAGTACAGAGAAAGCTTGATTGAAGCAGATATTGGAGTACTTGAAAGGGCAGTATGAAGGGGGTTTCACTCTGAGTTTCACTGTGACAGAACTGGTTTGGGAGTGCTTAATGTTGATACTAAATGCTTGGAGTGTGAAGTGTTGCATTTACTGGCATGAACATTCTTCAACTTGAGCACAAAATTTAGATTTAAAACATCAAATACCTACAAAAAAACCTTTGATTTATGGTCAGGTAGTTTTTTTTCTGATTGAGGGGTTGCTTTTTTTCAAAATTGCTGCTCAAACAGTGTACAGTGAAGGGGGAAGTGGCTGGGAGGTCTTTACAGGCAATTGCACAAGACAGTGTGATTAATGTCAGTCCACAGTGTCAAGCAGAATTGTTCAGTATATTAACAGCATGTTGATCTGTTCCCTCATTGTACCTCAACCTATAAACTCAAGGGCGCTTCACTGACGATGCTAGGATTGGTTAAGGTCTCCTATAAAGGCCGACTACCCAACCTGAACCCGATGGGATCTGACGACATGGGTCGGGTTGGGTCGCACTTTCGGGTCCAGCATTCGGGGTCGGGCCGGGTTGGACATGCTCTGTCACCACCTCCGGTAAGTGGCTCCAATGTTAATGTACTTTTTGGACTTGAAAGATGATTTTGTGACAGTTATTTTAAGTTTGTGCAGATCAGCAACAAAGTGAAAAATGGTAGGTAGGTTAACTGATGGCCGGGTCGGGTCGGGTCGGGCACGGAAAAAAATGGAAGGACTCGGGCTGGGTCAGGTTCGGGGTCGGATGTGGTTCTGTCTCTCGTTTGCAGACCTGAGCCGGCCTTCAGTCTCCTATAATGAGTGTAGGCCAAAAGTAGGTTGGCCATATAAATGTTGAAAATAAAGGGCAACTGAAGACAGCAGGGAAATTAAACTAAGTTTATCTGGAGGTGGGATGGGAGGGTGAGTGATTGGTTATGACATAGCGATGGCATAGGACATGGTAGAAAAACCAAAAAAAAATTAGTGTCCTAGGCCCAACCATCTTCAGCTGCTTCATCAATGACCTTCCTTCTATCATAAGGTCAGAAGTGGGGATGTTTGCTGATGATTGCACAATATGCAGCACCATTCATGACTCCTCAGATACTGAAGCAGCCTGTGTCCATATGCAGCAAGACCTGGACAACATCCAGGCTTGGGCTGATAAGTGGCAAGTAACATTCGCGCCACACAAGTGCCAGGCAATGACCATCTCCAACAAGAGAGAATCTAACCATCTCCCCTTGACATTCAATGGCATTACCATCGCTGAATCCCCCACTATCAACATCCTGGGGGCTACCATTGACCAGAAACTGAACTGGAGTAGCCATATAAATACCGTGGCTACAAGAGCAGGTCAGAGGCTAGGAATCCTGAGGCGAGTAAGTCTCCTCCTATCTCCCCAAAGCCTGTCCACCATCTACAAGGCACAAGTCAGGAGTGTGATGGAATACTCTCCACTTGCTTGGATGGGTGCAGCTCCAACAACACTCAAGAAGCTCGACACCATCCAGAACAAAGCAGCCCGCTTGATTGGCACCCCATCTACAAACATTCACTCCCTTCACCACCGACGCACAGTGGCAGCAGTGTGTACCATCTACAGGATGCACTGCAGCAACGCACCAAGGTTTCTTCAGCAGTATCTCCAAAATCCATAACCCCGCTCACCTAGAAGGACAATGGCAAAGTGCTTCGGAGCATCACCACTCTCAAGTACCTCCTCCAAGTTGCACACCATCCTGCCTTGGAAATATATTGCACTTCCTTCATCGACAGAGGGTCAAAATCCTGGAGATCCCTATCTACCAGCACTGTAGGAGTACCTACACCACACGGACTGCAGCAGTTTAAGAAGGTGGCACACCACCATCTTCTCAAGGGTAATTAGGGATGGGGAGAAACCTTGGCCTTGCCAGCAACACCTGCATTCCAAGAATGAATAAAAGAAGATTCTTTCTGAATTCTTTTCAATCTATTTTAAATCTAAATTTACCTTTCACTAGTCTGGGCCAATGCCACTCTCCTGCTACCTTAAAACACTGCTGCCTGCAATGCGTAATGAGACACTACATAAATGCAAGTTCTTCCTTTTCCTTCTTTCTGTTCCTTTGATTAATATTTTAGGTAGCGTGTCCACTCCATATCCCTCTTTGATTTGATTTCAGTAGGAACCTTGATGTCCGCACTCCTGAGCTTTGCATTGTTCAGCTTGCCTCAGTTGATTTGGCTCTTGCTTGCAAGTCAGAAGCATATGGGTTCAATGCATAATGTAGGCTTACACTCCAGTGCAGTACATGAGGGAGTGCTGCTGTCCTTCGCATAAGATATTAAAGCAAGGTCACACCAACGATTACAGCTGAATTAAAGATGTTACAGCACTATCTGAAATTCTCCAGGCATCCTGGCCAACATCCCCTCTTAATGAACACAACACAAATTAAGTGGTTATAAGGTATTTGCTGCCTCTACCCATGAAGTGTTTTTTTTTACTATTGGTCTATAATTACATTTTGGTCGTGTAAACCATGTCCATTTCTTTTTCTCCTGTAATTTAAAGTTTGGACTGTTTATTCACCTCATTGCTGTTTATAGGACCTTGCTCTCAGATCTCCTTTGAAAACAGTGGTCACTGCAATTCAAAAGCAATTCATGCAAGTGTAAATGCGAGAATTCTTTATTTTGACATCTCCTCAGTCAATTACACAGAAAGCCCAAAACTAAAATGGAACTTGTTTTTTTCAGTGAGTAATGTAGCCACTCGTGCTCAGCACCAGTGCTAGGGAATTCAATACAAGTCTGAAAGCTATTCATTTTATCATCTTTGTGAATTTGTTTTCCTATTTCCAGTTCTTATTGGATTGATTAAAGTGTAGGTGATTTTTTTTGACATGGGGAATCTGAATTTCTTCACACAATGAACCAGTTGATTTTGGCTGAATAAATTTGAAGCAGTAGATTGATATCCTGTGCACAGCTGAATGGGTTGCTGTTGGCTCCCAGCACACTACAAACAAAGCTGCTTTTGAAGGTTCAATGGCTCAACCAAATGCATTTAACGGGTTTTGTGGCATTCAGACAAAGAATTCTGGAGTACACAACTTTAAAAAAAAATTGTGACAGGCACCAGGATATTTTCGAGATGTTCATTGATGTGTTTAATTATTTGAGTTCAATGGTGGGAAAGGGAGAGACAGCGCTCAACATATAATGTTGTTTGTATACTTGTCAAAGTATGCGATGTGATCCCTGGAAATTGCTCCTTAAACCTCTCCACCTCCACTTCCTCCTTAAAACATGCCTCTCTGATGATGCTTTTGGTTACCTGTCCCAATATCTCCTTTCTCGGACATAAGAAATAAGAACAGGAGTAGTCCACAAGGCCACTCGAGCCTGCTCCACCATTCAGTAGGATCACGGCTAATCAGCTACCATCTCCACCTTCCTGCAATTACTCTCATATCCCTTGACTCCCTTGGTGCACAAAAAGTCTATCAATCTCAGTCTCAAATGTACACATTGACTGAACATGCAGAGCCCTCTGGGGTAGAGAATTCCTCAGATTCACGAACCTCTGAGTGAAGAAATTTCTCCTCTTCTCAGTTTTAAATGGCTGATCCCTTATTCTGAGCCTATAACCCTTAGTTCTGGACTTTCCAGCTCGATTAATCAGCCTCTCAGCATCTACACTGTCCAGCCATCAAAAAATTTATGTGGCTCTGTGTCAAATTTTGCTTGATAGCGCTCCTGTGAAGTGCCTTGGGACATGAAAGGCTCTATATAAATGCAAAATGTCAATGTGCGATTCCTCTACCTCCCCTTCCCTTCTCAAATGTACCAACTTGCATTTACATAGCGCCTAGACCGAAGTGAAGTGTATAAATTAAGAGGGGTCGAGGTAGAGTGGAGAGGAAGGTCCTGTTGCCCTTGGTTGAGGGGTCCATAACCAGGAGACATGGAATTGCGGTTAGAGGTAGGAAATTTAGAGGGGATTCAAGGGGAAATTATTTCATCCAGAAAGTGGTGGAGATCTGGAACTCACTGCCTGAAAGGGTAACAGAAGCAGAAATCCTCATAACATTTAAGAAGTACTTGGCTATGGACCAAGATCTGGAAAGTGGGAAGACGCTGGATGGCTCCTTGTCGGTTGGCATGGACATGATGGGCTGAATGGCCTCATACCAGACTGTACATTTCAATGATTTCGATGATGCTTTTCATGCTGGGAAATGGCCAGTGGTGCTTCACAGAGGGCTAAACTGAGACCCGAGCCAAAGAAGGAGAGATGAGGAGGGATGACCTAAAAGGTTGGTCGAAGATGTGTATTTTAAGGAGGGTTTTAAAGGAGGAGAGGGAGGTGGAGGGAAATGGAGAAGGATTTCTAGAGTGGGGCCCAGTCAGGTACAAGAATTGCTGCTCATGGTCACCAAAAAAGGCAAATCAGAAGAACAGGGAGTTTGAGGGTTGGGGGGGTTGGGTTGCAAGGGGTGAAGACTGTTACAGAGATGAGGGGAAGTGAGGCCATGATGAGCATTGAATACAAATATAAGAGATATTAAAGGACTGGAGCTGTACGGATTAGCTAGGGCAGCGGGTGATAACTGAGTGACACCTGGTGTGGGATAGGAAATAAGCAGTAACGTTTTGGATGAGCTGAAGTTTATGGAATGCCAAAGATGGGCGGACAACCAGGAGAGCATTGGAATTGTCGAGTCTGGAGGTAATAAAAGCACAGATTAGAATTTCAAATGTAAGCTGGGCTGAGATATGATTAGACGAGAATTAGGGGGTGTTTGTGAATGAGCGTATTTGGGGGGTCACAAGCTTGGCTTGGGTTCAAACAGGATGATGGGGAGACAAAATATTAATGTGAGATAATGGCTGAGGAGGGGGAATGAAATTGATGGCAGGGATTGTAGTGGCTTTCAAAGATGAGACTTTCAGTCTTCGTAGTGTTCATCTGGAGGAAATTTCTGCTCATCCAAAACTGGATATTTGACAAGCAGTCTGATCATGCAGGAGGATTGAGCAAGGTGTCGCTTGTGTGAATGTTGATAAGGGGCAGCTTGTCTCTCATCTGTGTCTCCCTCTCAGACTCCTCTTGTCTCACCTTCTCTGACTTTTTCTCTGCTTCCCCCTCCTCCTTTCCCCATCATTATTTCAATTTCATTTCTCTCTCTCTCTCTCTGGAACACTCCAAATCTTCCTTTTTTTCCCTCTCACTCTACCTTTCCATCAGCTTCTCTTAACTGTGCTGTTTCCCCTTGTATATTGTACTATTGTCTCCTCAGTTCTCTCTCTCTCTCCACCATATATGTCTTTTCTCTGTATCTCCCATATTTACTCTGTAGGGGTCACTGATAAGTGATTAAAAGGCTGAATACTCTTCTCACATCTCCTCTCCAGCCTTATGAAGACTACACACTGACGCGACACCAGATGGCTGGGGTGCTCATGGAACTGTACCCAGTGAAAGTTGGAACAATAATTGTCAGGGATGGAGGGGCGAAGGCCACAGAAATAATCTGTAACTGATACTGGGCTACAACCTGTTGGTTCCCAAATTATCGGCTTGGAATAAAATGCGTTTGCAACTCCGACATAGGAAACCAGTCTATTTTATATTTAGCTAGCTTTAATCAACAAAATACTTCAAGGTTCAACAACATGATGCATTGAAGTTAACCATCTCACATAAAATTTTCTAACCTTAACTCCTGAGACTTTCAGTGCTTGAGGTAAAATGAATGCTTTTTCCAGTTCGTTCAGTCTTCAGGGGATCCCGAAACATGGCAGGTGATTCATTAGAGAGGATGTTCACATCCAGTGAGTGTTTTATGTAAAAATCGCAGAAGAATTCTTTTTGGTTTAAAAAAAAGCCCTGGTCTGCTGAAGTACAGGTCAAGAGGTGGTCTTGCTGAGGATGAACATCTGTTCATCGAAAAATAGTTAAACATGTCTGCCAACAAGTGATGAAGATGAGAATGGCAGCATTTTACTTTGAAGATAGTACCTTATAGAGGCATGCAGGTATCAAATGCATAGAAAAAGTAAGTCTGGAGCACAATTTCCATTAAATCCACAGGAGTTTGACAAGACTCAAACTGGTGAAGGCAGAATTTAGACCTGGTGTTGGAAATCATTGACTTATGTCGAGTTGAGCCTCACTTCCTGTTAGCACAATGGAGATAACGACCTTTGAGCCCTTTGACATCCTGTTAGATGTTCCACTGGAGGGGCTGAAGGTTTTTTTTAAGTGTCAGCTTGGATCGATTGATAGCACTTTTGCCTCTGAGTTGATTCAAATACTAATCCAGGATTTGAGCCTCTAATCCAACAACAAGATTCGAAGGCACTTTACAGGAGCATTATAAAACCAAGCATGACACTGAGCCACAAAAGGAAAAATTCCGTCAGATGACCAAAAGCTTGGTCAAAGAGGGAGGTTTGCAGGAGTGTCTTAAAGGAGGAAAGCGAGGTGGAGAGGTGTAGGGAGGGTATTCCAGAGCTTGGAGCCTAGGCAACTGAATGGTGAAGCAATTAAAATCAGGTTTGCACAAGAAGCCAGAATTTGAGGATATCAGATAGCTTAGAGGGTTGTGGTGCTGGATGATATCGAGTCAGAGTTATACAGCACAGAACTACGACCTTCGGCCCATCGTGTCTGTGCCAGCCATACAGCACCCAACTATTCTAATCCCACATTCCTGCACTTGGCCCGTAGCCTTGTATGCTATGGCGTTTCAAGTGCTCATCTGAATACTTCTTAAATGTAGTGAGGGTTCCTGCCTCCACCACCTCTTCAGGCCGTGCGTTCCAGATTCCAACCACTCTCTGGGTGAAAAAATGCTTCCTCAAATCCCTCCTAAACCTCCTGCCCCTTACCTTAAATCTATGCCCCCTGGTTCTTGACCCCTCTTGATATGACAGAGATGGGGAGAGGGCGAGGCCATGGAGGGATTTGAAAACAAGGATGAGAATTTCAAAATCAAGACATTGCTTGATCGGAAGACACTGAAGGTCAGTGAGCACAGAGGTGATAGGGGAACAGGACTTGGTGTGTGTTAATGTAGGTCAGTGAGCACAGGGGTCAGAGGGGAACGGGACTTAGTGTGTGTTAATGTAGGTCAGTGAGCACAGACGTGATAAGGGAACGGGACTTGGTGTGTGTTAATGTAGGTCAGTGAGTACAGAGGGTGATGGGGAACGGGACTTGGTGTGTGTTAATATAGGTCAGTGAGTACAGGGGTGATAGGGGAACGGGACTTGGTGTGTGTTCATGTAGGTCAGTGAGTACAGGGGTGATCGGGGAACAGGACTTGGTGTGACTTAAGACACGGGCAGCAGTGTTTTGGATGACCTCAAGTTTACAGAGAGTAGAATGTGGGAGACCAGCCAGGAGTGCATTGGCATAGTCAAGTCTCGAGGTAATGAAGGCATGAATGAGGCTTTCAGCATCAGATGAGCTGAGACGGGCCAGGTTGAGGTTTCAGTCTACCAACGGAGTGCAGCATTGTTGAATGTTCTATCCTTCAGCTGAGACTTCGGAACTGATAGAACGCAGAGTCAGGAAACCCGGAAGTATGGGTTTCCCGCTGGCCTTGAAATTTTTAACCAGCCCCTGCCATTTATTTTTTCACTAGGTTCTCCGCCTGACAGGCTGGTTGTCTGCTGGGCTGGCAAGCAGTCAGGGAGAGGGTATCAAATAAGTTGGACATGCAGGAGGGTGTGCGAGGGGAACGGGGCATGGTGGGGGTTTGGTAAATGGGATGCCCCGAGCAATGAATGGGGCATCCCTGGGGGTTAGTAGAGGACAATGGTAGGTATGTGACCAATTTACTCTCAGGAAACTGAAGCTTATAAATCAGAAGAGAGTGTGGGATGAGGGGGCAGTGGGATGTGAGAAAGGAGGATTAGGTATTTGGTATTCGGTATTAGTTCGCTGCTTTCAGCCCCAACTCTGGCCACTTTCTCAGCAAAAACAAACCAATAATGGCCAGCACTGTCTCCTCCAAGGGGTTGAGGACAGTCAGGCATGCCTGTCCCCCTCAGGTTAGCTCCTGCTGCCTATGGTTGTGCCCATTTCATCCTACAAGAGATAAGGAAGTCTGTCGGTGAATATAGTGCAATCTCTTTGAGTGATGTGGCTGTCATGGTTGAATTGTTGGCCGCGTGTGCAATCTGTGAGACGTGCACCAGTGCTAAGTATATATGGGTGATGTTCAGCAGAGAAATGTCAACTATGAGCCTTATTGATAGAGATTATTAGGAGGTGAGTGATGGAGGTGTGGTGAATTCAGCAGTGTGTGAGGCTAGTGGTGCAGTTTGTGTAATGTTGCATTTGAAGATGACCATTAATGTGGGGTCGTGAAACTTCTTGCGATGCTACATTCGGGTCATGGGGTTTTGACTCCTGCCATTGACCTCCAAGGCTGTCTTCCCCTACTGCCATATGTTTGGAGGGCCTCCTGTGGTTACTGGACATCTCTCCTCCTTTCTACCTCCCCAACAAGGGCCTCCAGTACAGTGCCTGAGAAGCTTTCAGCCTGCTCTCCCATGTTGTGCCGTTCTTCATCATTTCCCAGGTCAGATTCTCTTCAACCACAGCACCTGCTCCAGCCACAATGAGCCTTCCCTTTAAAAGGTGAAGGCTTGCTTTAACTGTTGCGAGCCACTGAGGATGTTGGCCCTCTTTTGATGCATCCAGCCAACCAACAGTGCGGTCAGCTCTGGCTGGAAACAGAGATCATTAAAATGAGCAGGCAGCATGAAGTTTGCAGACTGCCTACATTGGAATTAATAGGTGCAAGTTAATCATGCATCACATTCCCTGCACCCATTTTTGGGGCTGTCCAAGTTAGTCCCTGAGGAGAAAGCTGAAAGTTGAGAGGGATCTAATAAATAACACTTCTTATTTCAGTCTTGTATCAATGGTAGAGTTGAAACCACAAAGCTTTTTGGCTTTGTGTATGTATGTGTTTCTTGCCGGAATTTCCTTGAATCTTTGATTTAGTTAACAGTTTTTGGCAAGCACTGGGGTCATTGGCATTGTTATGGGTTCAAGAATAGAATTCATCAAGGTCGCTGTTAGCTGGGGGCCAGTTTCAAGTTACTAATCACTGGAAAATGCTGATAACTAAATGAACTCTGATAGCTTTTAATTATGAGTGAATTACTTAAACTATTATCTTAAACTTGCAAACAATTCATCTTAATAACGGACTCTACCATTTTTAATTTGAAGTGCATTTGGCATCAAGATGTGGGTTACTGGGGTGGAGAACAGACAATATTTTGCACCCAGTGAGTTTCTATGTATGTCCTCGGTTATATATAAAGTAAAGCTCCCTTTATTAGGTATTTGCAAGTCATGTACAGGATGAGTTCGATCTGGAATGAAGCTCCCTTTACATTGTTCCCATATTGCATCCCCTGATCCACTTTGTCTTATTGTTAAAACTGAAAGGCACAGCTTTTGGTTGAATCTCCAATTGGTAAAACTGCGGCACAGTGGCGCAGTGGTTAGCACTGCAGCCTCACAGCTCCAGCGACCCGGGTTCAATTCTGGGTACTGCCTGTGTGGAGTTTGCAAGTTCTCCCTGTGTCTGCGTGGGTTTCCTCCGGGTGTTCCGGTTTCCTCCCACAGCCAAAAGACTTGCAGGTTGATAGGTAAATTGGCCATTATAAATTGCCCCTAGTATAGGTAGGTGGTAGGGGAATATAGGGACAGGTGAGGATGTGGTAGGAATATGGGATTAGTGTAGGATTAGTATAAATGGGTGGTTAATGGGCGGCACAGACTCGGTGAGCCGAAGGGCCTGTTTCAGTGCTGCATCTCAAAATAAAATAAAAAAATAAAACTAACTAATTTTATCCATCAGTGCTCTGTGTATTAACTGTCAAGGTGGATAATCAGTAAACTGAAGCAAGAAGATATGAACCCTGAATTCAGGTACCTTCTCTGGAATACTTGTTTTGTACTGTAAGAGCGGAGAGCAGATCCGTGACTGTCTCCTGAGCCACAGTCTTCGTTGTAGCTTCAGAAGACTGGGGAGCCATTGAGGGAAAATGTTTCATCATAAAATTGTAAAACAAGTTTTAAGTACACATTGTGGACATGTGTTTGCAATGAGATCGCCAGGAGACATGAGGTGAATTCTTCAGTTGGATCGTGAACACTTACATTTCCTTTATTCTTTGAATTTTCTACCCTCATCCCCTGATGGTGTTGACTTTGTTGGACTGTGGTTCATTGGTTATTGACAGTCCCTTGTTATATTGGCCTAGCTTCTACGCTTTGAGCCGAGGCTGTGAGTGCTATCAGGTTCTTCAGCCGTGTAGAGCATCATCGCTGAGCCCAATTCTGTCCTGATCAAATGTCCTCACCAGTGCAGTTCCAGTGACAATTTGCATAAACCCATGCTCATTTTCCCCTTCCTTCCATAGGGCCATTCAGGCTAACATTAACATTGAGGCTGCTGCTGCAGCTGAGCTGAGTCAGGTTTTCCAATGAGTATGACTGACTGGGTCAACAGTTTTTGATTTGCTTTATTTTTTACAATCTACTCTGATGAGAAAAGGGTCATTTGGCCCATGCATCCTACACAGTCTAGATACATCATGGATTCCTCCCCCAGTTCCTCCCTTCAATGGGGTAAAGCTGGAGCTGGGGCGATTAAATTGGAGTCAAAAGTTGGCAGGAAAACCGATAGCTGAACAATGCGCTACCTTCAATGAAGAGATATTTCGGGCACAGTCGAGGTATGTTCCCTCGAAGGGGAAAAGTAGGGCAAACCAATCCAGAGCTCCCTGGATGACAAAAGAGGTAGAGATTAAGATAAAGAAGAACAAGTGTGCTTATGACAGATGCCAGGTAGAAAATACCATTGAGAACCAAGCTGAATAAAGAAGGTCCAGAGGGGAAGTGAAAACGCAAGTAAGAGAAGGCAAGAGACAGCATGAGAAGAGACTGGCAGCTAGCATTAAAGGGAATCCCAATGTTTTCTATAGACATATAAATAGTTGGTAAAAGGAGTGGGGCCGATTCGGGACAAGAAAGGGGATTTACATGTGGAGGCAGAGGACATAGATGAGGTATTAAATGAATATTTTGCATCTCTCTCTTCACCAAGGAAGAAGATGCAACCCAGGCAATGGTGCAAGAGGTGGTAATTCAGATACGAGAAGGGTTTAAAATTGATGAAGAGGATGTATGAGATAGGCTGTCTGTACCTAAAGTGGATAAAACACCAGGACCAGATGAGATGCATCCAAGGATACTGAGGGAAGTGAGAGTGGTAATCGCAGAGGCACTGGCCACAATTGTTCAGTCTTCCTTAGACTCGAGGGTGGTGCCAGAGGACTGGAAAATTGCAAACAATACACACTTGTTCAAAAAAGGGTGCAAAGATAAGCCCAGCAACTACATGCCAGTCAGTTTAACTTTTGTGGTGTTGAAACTTGGAGACAAAATAATTCGTGACAAAATTAATTGTCACTTGGACAAATGGAAAGCTAGCATGGATTTCTTAAAGGAAAATCATGCTTAACTAACTTGCTAGAGTTTTTTGAGGAGTTATCAGAAAGGGTTGATTTTTTTAAATTATTCATTCATGGGATGTGGGTGTCGCTGGCCAGGCCAGCATTTATTGCCCATCCCTAATTGCCCTTGAGAAGGTGGTGGTGAGCTGCCTTCTTGAACCGCTGCAGTCCATTTGGGGTAGGTACACCCACAGTGCAGTTAGGAAGGGAGTTCCAGGATTTTGATGAGGGCAATACTGTTGATGTTGTGGACATGGACTTTCAAAAGGCATTTTGTGAGCGAACTTATAGTTAATGGAATAAAAGGGATATGGAATTGGCTGGGTGATAGGAAACAGAGTAGTGTTTGATGGATGTTTTTTACGCTGGAGGAAGGTTTGTAATGGAGTTCCCCAGGGATCAGTGTTGGGACCCTTGCTTTTTTTGCTTTATATTAATGACCTTGACCTTGGTGTACAGGGCATAATTTCAAAGTTTGCAGATGATACGAAACTTGGAAGCATTGTGAACTGTGAGAAGGATGGTGTAGAACTTCAAAGGACATGGTGGAATAGGCAGACAGGTGGCAGATGAAATCAATGCAAAGAAATGTGAAGTGATTCATTTTGGTAGCAAGAATAGGGAGAGACAATATAGAAGACAGGGTATAGTTCCTAAGCGAGTGTAGGAACTGAGGGACCTGGGTGTATATGTGCATAAATCATTGAAGGCAGCAGGGCAGGTTGAAAGAGTGATTAATAAAGCATATCCTGGGCTTTATTAATAGGGGCTTAGAGTACAAGAGCAAGGGAGTTATGTTGAACTTGTCCAAGACAATGGTTTGGCCTCAGTTGGAGTATTGCGTCCAGTTCTGGGCGCCGCACTTTAGCAAAGACGTGAGGGCATTGGAGAGAGTACAGAAAAGATTCACGAGAATGGTTCCAGGGATGAAGAACTTCAGTTATGAAGATAGATTGGCGAAGTTAGAACTGTTTTCCTTGAAGAAGAGAAGGCTGAGAGGTGATTTGATAGCGGTATTCAAATTCATGAGGGGTCCGGACAGAGTAGACAGAAATAAACCGTGCCCTCTCGTTCTTGATCATTTCACCAGTGGGAACATAGAAACATAGAAAATAGGAGCAGGAGTAGGCCATTCGGCCCTTCGAGCCTGCTCCGCCATTCATAATGATCATGGCTGATCATCCCACTCAGCAACCTGTTGACGCTTTCGCCCCATATCCTTTGATCCCTTTCGCCCCAAGAGCTATATCTAACTGCTTCTTGAAAAACATACCATGTTTTGGCCTCAACTGCTTTCTGTGCTTGCGAATTCCACTGGCTCACCACTCTTTGGGTCAAGAAATTTCTCCTCGTCTCAGTCCTGAAAGGTTTACCCCTTGTTCTGGACTCACTCACCATCGGAAACATTCCTTCCTGTATCTACCTTGTCAAATCCTGTTAGAATTTTATAGGTTTCTATGAGATCCCCCCTCACTCTTGTGAACTCCAGTGAATATAATCCTAACCGACTCAATCTCTCCTCATACATCAGTCCTGCCATCCCAGGAATCAGTCTGGTAAACCTTCGCTGCACTCCCTCGATAGCAAGAACATCCTTCCTCAGATAAGGAGACCAAAACTGCACACAGAATTCCAGGTGTGGCCTCACCAAGGCCCTGTATAATTGCAGCAAGACATCCCTGCTCCTGTACTCGAATCCTCTCGCTATGAAGGCCAACATACCATTTGCCTTTTTTACCGCCTGTTGCACCTGCATGCTTACTTTCAGTGACTGGTATACGAGAACACCCAGGTCTCGCTGCATATTCCCCTCTCTCAATTTATAGCCATTCAGATGATAATCTGCCTTCCTGTTTTTGCTACCAAAGTGGATAACCTCACATTTATTCACATTATATTGCATCTGCCAAGCATTAGCCCACTCATTCAACTTGTCCAAATCACCCTGAAGCCTCTTTGCATCGTCCTCACAAATCACCCTCCCAACCAGTTTTGTATCATCTGCAAATTTGGAGATATTACATTCAGTTCCCTCATCTAAATCATTAATGTATATTGTGAATAGCTGGGGTCCTATCACTGATCCCTGCGGTACCCCACTAGTCACTGCCTGCCATTCGGAAAAAGACCCATTTATCCCTACTCTTTGTTTCCTGTCTGCCAACCAATCTTATATCCATCGCAATACACTACCCCCAATCCCATGTGCTTTAATTTTATACGCTTTAAAATTTTTTAAAAAGCAGTTTCTCTCTGTCTACTCTGTCCAGACCCCTCATGATTTTGAATACCGCTATCAAATCACCTGTCGGCGTTCTCTTCTCCAATAAAACAGTCCCAACTTTGGTAAGAGAAGCAAAAGTGACATGAGGAAAAACTTTTTCACGCAGAGTATGATTAAGGTCTGGAATACTCTGCCTGAGAATGTGGTGGAGGCAGGTTCAATTGAAGCATTGAAAAGGGAATTAGACTGTTATATGAAAAGGAAGAATGTGCAGGGTTACGGGAAGAAGGCAGTTCAATGGAACTGAGTAAATTGCTCTTTCGGAGAGCCACTGCAGACACAATGGGCTGAATGGCCTCCTTCTGCACTGTAATAATTCTGTGATTCTTAACTGACCACTCCATGAATGAATGATCTTATTTGTTAGTATTACTGCAATCCTCAATTCTCCTTCCCAACAGATATTCATTGAGATCTGAAAGAACTGCCATGTTCTGGAGTCTGTTCCACGTACCCACTCTAATGTTGGAAGGATATAAATACTCTTAACTTGGCTTGAAGCTTGTGAACTTTGTACTTGTGTCCTCTGGTCCGACACTCATTGCCCAATTTAAACAGCTTGCCTACTAAACCTTCCATGATTTTCAGGACCTGAATCAAGTTCGTGGGTCTCACTCTTTTGAAGCAGTTTTCAGGGGGAGATGTAACTCAGTCAGTTGTTAAGAGCTTTTGAGAAGTCTTTGCTTGGATGGGGAGATGCGCCTTTTAAATCAGAACAGTATTGGGAAAAAAATCATTTTTTAAATTTTCAATTGGTTCAGCAGTTTGCTTCTTGCAGAAGAACTGAATGATATTTTCCTGTAAAGGTCAAAATATATGTGGTTGGAGCTGAGATGAGCAGATAAAAGTCCCAGAGTTTGATCCCTGCACTGATGATTATATTTTCAATTCACAGGAAGCTGTAATCTCTTGCTACAAGCAACGGATCAATGAGTTTGTTGATCAAATGTGATGAAATATCAAAGGCAGAATCTGTTGCCAAAAGGACAAATCAAATTGCAGTCGTGAGCAGCTACTGAATTTTTTTTTTTACCTTTGATTGTGATGCTTCTGACATCTCCTCAATTTAAGCGGGAGAAATATTTCAAGCTTTAAACATTCATTCACAAATTAACACTTTGATTTTTGGGTAGTGTTGAATACATGGTGATGACAACTGAGCTGTGGTACAGGATGGTACCGAGCAACTTAAGTTAAGGAGGTAGGGCAGCAACATGGTTTTGTTACTGGACTAACAATCGAGAGGCCTGGACTAATGGTCCAGAGGCATGAGTTTGAATTCCACTACAGCAGCTGGGGAATTTAAATTTACTTCATGAAATAAATCTGGAACAAAAAGCGAATGTAAGTAATGGTGACCATGAAAGTACCATTTTGTTGTAATAACCCACCTGCTTCACTCATGCCCCTCGGGGAAGAAAATCTGCTGTCCTTACCCGGTCTGGCCGCCATGTGATTGAAGGCCAACAGCAATGTTGCTGACTCTTTAATTGCCCTCTGAAATGGCTTAGCAAACCACTCAGTTGTATTCAATAAGGCAGCTCACCACCACCTTCTCAAGGGAAATTAGGGAGAAGCAATAAATGCTGGCCTGGCCAGCAATGCCCACATCCCACAAATGAATAAAACAAAACAATCGTGTAGATCGTGCTGCCACTATAAATAACTACAGTTCGAATTAATATAGTACCTTAATTATTTTAGATATCAGGAGACACTCCAATGTGCTTGACATTGAAGTACAGTGGCTGTGCAGCCAATGCAATGGCCATTTTGTGGCACATATTAAGGCCTCCTAAACAGCCACATGATAAATAACCATTTTACTCACATTTGATGGTTTTGGTTGAGTGAAGAATGTTGACTGGAATATTGGGAGATTGTGCTGCCTGTCTTCGAATAACGTCATGGAATCTTTAATGGGTATGATGCCACCAGCATTGTGCAGCTATGTCAGTACTGCTTTCAATTTTGGCTAATATTAGATGCACAAGTGGTGGAGCAGGTCACAAATTCAAATTTTCTGACGCAAAGGCAAGAGTGCTCCCAACTGAGCCAGAGACTTAAATGGGACTATTGATGTGATCGGGAGCTTCTCTGATGGCCCAGTTTAGCCCTACATTTTAGAGACTGGGAATGCCTGGGTTTGATTCTCAGTCTGTGCCCAGCTAACTCATTTCAGCTGAGGCAACAATGGAGTGCTACATTTGGTTTCTGCAGCCCTGAGCTGTCGAGGAGGAGATCAGGGAGTGTTCCCACTCCTGACTACTGTCATTGAGCCGGGCTAGAAACTCCATATTTGAGGAGTGAGGAGCACAATGGAACTTCTGATAGCTTTGCAGCTGAATAGCCTTCTAACAGTCTCTTGAACAGGCACTTTAACAATGCCAATTGGGTGAGATGTTGACAGGTGACAAATGACTTGAAACGGTTGAGCACTCTCAGGAGCAGAGGTCTGATATTAGGGAAACAGTACCCAATGACACTCTGGTAATGACCTGTATTTTGACTACATGGAGTCCTTGTGTCAAGGATGACTGGATGATCAGTTTTCGAAGGCATCTGACGTGTCATCTGGTGACTGTTGAACCCAGTGCTAGAACGATGTCTTCCCACACTGGCGCAGTCTTGGTGACTGTATATGGTCATTCGCTGCAGCCACTGCATTGTTGTGTTATTTTTTGCTCAGATCATATGTGCATATTGCATTCCAAGTGAGAGAATGCTGTACCATTTTATCCTGTCAGC
The DNA here is from genome assembly GCF_036365525.1 of Heterodontus francisci. Classification (NCBI taxonomy): domain Eukaryota; kingdom Metazoa; phylum Chordata; class Chondrichthyes; order Heterodontiformes; family Heterodontidae; genus Heterodontus; species Heterodontus francisci. The sequence goes on from NC_090417.1 coordinate 10,585,875, forward strand.
CAAACAAGAGGTCACTGAGTGGGACTTGCATTGTAGTACCATTAAACTTCCTCTACAGTACTAAGAGACTCGAACTGAGCTATTATAAGCCTTGAAATTCGGTCCCACAGTTAGGGTTTGATTTCATGGAACAAGGATGCTACATTGCTGATGAATGCCTTCCATCTCATAAGGTGATTGACCTCAGAGGTTTTAAGGAACGTTTTGAAGGAGGCAAGATCGGTGGAGAGACCGAGAAGTTCAGGGAGGGAATTGTAGACCTTGGGGTTTAGACAGCTGGAGGCACGGCCTCTAACGGTGGAGTGATTAAAATTAGGGATGCTCAAGAGGCCAGAACCAGAGGAACGCAGAGATCTCAGAGGGTTGTCAGGCTGGATGACATAAGGAGGGGGCGAGGCCATGGAGGGATTTGAAGTCAAGGAGAAGAGTTTTAAGTTTGAGGTATTGGTGGACTGGGAGCCAATATAGTTTAGTGAGCACAAGGGTGATGGGTGAAGGGGATAATTACCTGAGAAATGAAACCCATTTTTTTGGTTGGAAATTGAGGGCAGGGGGGAGAAATATTTCATAGCAATGTGAGCAATTAATAAACACAGCTTTATTAAAAAACTGAGCTTGCTTCAAATGTAATTTTGTTCCCAATGGTTTGAGAGGCGGGAAATACTGGTTCACAGAGGCAATGCTGATGTCAGCGATAATGTTCCCTGACAGGGACCAGGGGGCACGGCATTAATGCAAGGTTTTAACTAAAAATTGGTCTGATACCTTGGATTTTATCCAATTTGCTGCAAGGCAATATAGCTAAATCAAAAATGAATAGTATGCTGAAAATATTAAACTGCTTCTATATTTAAAAAATCAATCATTTTAATACTCAAAGATCAACACCCAAAATCGTAGCAGCATTTTTAAAAAACATCTTTAAACATAGTTGACAGAGAAAGGGACAGACAGGGATTGAGAGGGGGAAAGAGGGGCAAAATAGGGACAGACGGGGAGAGGAGGACAGATGGGGAGAGAGGGGAACCGACAGAAATGGAGATAAGACAGCATACCAATGTTCATCATGAAAAATGGCAGATGGATATTGTATATGAGTATGTCAGCAATAGATAGAATCTTCGATAAGAAATATAATTTCTTGGCCCATAGTCAGAGAATGACCAGGTTGAGAACATTTCAGCTTTCAACATCCCAACTTTAAAACCATTTGGTGTAGTTATTCTCATTCTTGGCTTTCTTTTGGAACCGTAGACCAATCTACTCATGATGCTCTTAAACGAGAAGTTTCCTGAAGGCTTGGGTGTACAGGCAACACATGGAATAGGACAACAGAGAAGGAGGCCGTTCGGCCCATTGAATCTGTGCAGGACAAACCATTGTTGCTCAGAGTTGAGTTGGTGATCTCAGCTCAGATGCCAGGATTGTTAACAGTCCGGTTCAGTCCAAGACAATAGCCAGGGAGGGGGATGGAATCAGCAGCAACAATATGGAATTTGTGACGGGGAGGAGGGGGAGGGGTGCAAAGGTTTACCCAGCATTCAAGTGGACGAAATCCTGGCTCATCCAAGACTCAATGTCGCACAAGCGGCAAAGAGGTCATGCAAGGGTCAGGAGATGGTGCCCAACTTAGAACATTCCAGCTTTCAACATCCAAACCTTAAAACCATTTGATGCTGTTGTTTTGTTTGTTCAGAACTAAGGAGGGAAAAGATCATCAATAGTGCCATCAAGCGGTACTTGCTTATCAATAACCTGCTCAGTGACGATTAGTTTGGGTTCCGCCAGGCCCACTCAGCTCCTGACCTCATTGCAGCCTTGGTTCAAACGTGGACAAAAGAGCTGAACTCCAGAGGTGAGGTGACAGTGACTGCCCTTGACATCAAGGCAGCATTTGACTGAGTGTGGCATCAAGGAGCCCAAGCAAAACTGAAGTCAATGGGAATCAGGGGGAAACTCTCCGCTGGTTGGAGTCATACCTAGCGCAAAGGAAAATGGTTGTGGTTGTTGGAGGTCAATCATCTGAGCTCCAGGATATCACTGCAGGAGTTCCTCAGGGTAGTGTCCTCGGCCCAACCATCTTCAACTGCTTCATCAGTGACCTTCTTTCAATCATAAGGTCAGAAGTTGGGATGTTCGCTGATGATTGCACAATGTTCAGCACCATTCACGACTCCTCAGATACTGAAGCAGTCTGTGTAGAAATGCAGCAGGACCTGGACAACAGCCAGGCTTGGGCTGTTAAGTGGCAAGTAACTTTCACGCCACACAAGTGCCAGGCAATGACCGTCTCCAACAAGAGAGAATCTAACCTTCTCACCTTGACATTCAATGGCATTACCATCGCTGAATTCCCCCCATCAACATCCTAGGGGCTACCATTGACCAGAAACTGAACTGGAGTAGCCATATAAATACCGTGGCTACAAGAGCAGGTCAGAGGCTAGGAATCCTGCAGCGAGTAACTCTCCACCTGACTCCCCAAAGCCTGTCCAGCATCTACAAGGCACAAGTCAGGAGTGTGATGGAATACTCTCCACTTGCCTGGATGGGTGCAGCTCCAACAACACTTAAGAAGCTCGACATCAACCAGGACAAAGCAGCCCGCTTGATTGGCACCCCATCTACAAACCTTCACTCCCTCCACCACCGACCCACAGTTGCAGCAGTGTGTACCATCTACAAGATGCACGACAGCAACGCACCAAGGCTCCTTAGACAAAACCTTCCAAACCCGCGACCTCTACCAACTGGAAGGACAAGGGCAGCAAATGCAAGTTCCCCTCCAAGTCACGCACCATCCTAACTTGGAACTATATCACCGTTCCTTCACTGTCGCTGGGTCAAATTCCTGGAACTCCCTTCCTAACAGCACTGTGGATGTACCTACCTCACATGGACTGCAGCGGTTCAAGAAGGCAGCTCACCACCACCTTCTCAAGGGCAATTGGGGATGGGCAATAAATGCTGTCTGAGCCAGCGACACCCACATCCCATGAATGAATTTTATAAAAAGGCTGCTGATGGTTATTCAATGGATTCTGACTGCCAAATGTCCGTTTAGGACACGGACTGAGCTCAGCTGTGATGATTGAATAACTTTTTGGCACTGCATTTAAATGAATTATTTGTGCTTTTCTTATCTTCTGCAGCTATGGTTACAGCATTTGCCTCTTTGGTTATCAAGAGAATTCAAAAGCGTTTGAGTCACACAAAGATGTGTTCATGTCAGCAGCTTTTGACACTCAACCACACCGTCCTCCTCCAATGCCTCTGCTCCTTGGATGAGCTCAGTGTGACTGCCCTTGCTGGGCTCTGTTGACAGACCTCCTCATCTTTCTTCTGTACATCGGGTCAGCTCCCACATGTGCACTGACGACACCCAGCTCAATGGCTCCACCACCATCTCCTGACTCCTGGGCTGCCTCTGTGCCATTGGGTTGTTTGTTCAAATTTCAGTCTTAGATGAGTCCACTTAAATGCTCGGTAAAATTTCCCCACTGCAGCTGGATACATAGATGGACACCACAAATACCTGAATAAATCATTGTTCTTGACTTCTCAAGATGAATCAAAAAGGCATGTTATTTAATTACCCGCATCTGTTTGTCTGCTTCGATTATCTCAGACAGTTTCTCTTTCCCCAGTCAAAATAAGCGGTTGAAAATAGTTTTACGTGCTGGAATTTCTCCACCTTACACTTGCTGCCATTGAGGAATCCTGTGAATTGCAGGCTCTTGACGACATGGGACTGACTGAGTGACAAGGTCTGGAAAGATTAAAAAGAAAAGTCCTTCCTTTATATCGTGCTTTTCATGACCACCAGACATCTCAAAGCACTTTACAGCGATCGAAGTGTATGTAGTCACTGCTGTCATGTCGCACTCCCTCAGTCCTGCACTAGAATATCACCTTGATTTTTGTGCTCAAGGCCTGTAATGGGACTTGAACCTTGAACCTCAGAGGTGAGAATGCAACCAGCTGAGACACTGCTGATACTTCCTAGATGGATTCTAAGACTGGACTTTTCAGAGTGGCTCAGTTAGATCCAGGCAAAAATGGAAATTAAGTTTCTCAAAGGCACAGCAGACAATTTTCGAGGCGAGTTCGCTTCTATCATTGTGTGCTACATAATTATTTTAATGTAATGGCACCACATGATATTATACTGACTGAGCAAAATATGGCTGCCAACAGATTTCCAAACGAAATGTCAGTGCTGTTTAATTGGTTGAGCTGCTCCTTTCTTTATTTCCACTCACTCGGCATTTGGGCTTTTTTGCAAAATAGACTTGAACGCAAAGGCAATTAGATTCTGCATTGTAAACCTGAGCCCAGCAGCAATTGGGTTGAGGCTGAGGGCCTCACGCTTTCGAACCACATGGCAACTGATCTCATTGCCTTTGGCTGCAGTACTTGAAGATAATCCATGGAATCCTTGTGGCATTGAAATAGCGTGAGGAAGAGAGCTTATTTTTTACAAACTTGTGGGGCCATCAATTCAGGGGAAACATTTGCTGTAATTAAAATCAGAAATCCGACTTTCAAAGACCTGAATCATTAACTCTGCTTCTCTCTCCACAGATGCTGCCTGACCTGCTGAGTATTTCCAGCAATTTCTGTTTTTATTTCAGATTTCCAGCATTTGCAGTATTTTGCTTTTACTTCAGTGACGCATTTGCTGTATTTGCTCTGAATTCTTGCACTTCTCCATTACCCAGGAATGCACGAACCAATGCTTTCATCATTCAAAACCTGTTGAGGTGACAACTCAGATGTCATTGTTGTTTTGAAGGCTAAATCTTAGCTCAAAAAGGACTTGTTAAAAATCTTGACTGGTATTTCAAAACCTGGCTCTTTGTTCAAGTGCCAAAGTAATAGACATACAACACGATGTCACTCAGCACAGTTTCTTTGAGAACATTTGGGCTGTGGCAATAATATATTTTAATGCATGATTTTAAAAAAAAAATCGCTTTACTTCCAAGTAATCCTAAATAGAAAGAGAGGTATTACAAACTGAATGCAGAAAGCCACAAGATATGCCGCTCAGCTTCGTAAGGAAGAAAGCTTTGTACCACAGTAGGATGCTTCTCAATGTATAGAATTTGTTTCTCTGTTCACAGGATTTCATAGTTATCTCGCAGCAGCGAAAAGCAAAGGCAAAATTACAAATGACAAGTATTGGAGAGTTGAGCCATGAAGCTGAGATCTGATTATCAGAAATTCCAGTTGTGAGTCAGATTTCAGAGCTTTTTCCCATGTTTTGTGGGGTAGAGTTCCACAATGGAGAAGAGGATTAAATTGAAGTTTTCAAATTTGATCAAGGTTCATGATGAGGCCAATCCTGGCAAATTATTCACTCTGGCGAAGGAGTCACGTATTGGGCAACAAAAGGGAGTCGCAAAGTTACAAAATATTTACAGCAGACAGCAGGCCATTCAACCCATCAGGTCCATGCCAGTGTTTCGACTTCACTGGAGACTCCTCCCATCCTCTGTCAGGAGCAAGGAGGGAAGTCACTTGGATCTTTCTCCCTCTCGGGATAAGATCATTGTGAATGAGGTCACCAGGGGAAGTTCTGAAGCAGGTATCAAGAGGTTATGATGCTATTGTGCAGAGGAAGAATTGAAGCATACAGCACATATAGTTACGTTATAATAAAAGCAAAATACTGCGGATGCTGGAAATCTGAAACAAAAACAAGAAATGCTGGAATCACTCAGCAGGTCTGGCAGCATCTGTGGAAAGAGAAGCAGAGTTAACGTTTCGGGTCAGTGACCCTTCTTCGGAACTGGTTACGTTATTGTGCTTTTAGGGTTTTATAATCTCGTGTTGAATGGCTGTGGAAAATTAATTAGATTAATTATGGTGAGACGTGCTTTCTATGCACCAGCTCCAGTTATTTTACAGATTCTCTCTTTCAAATTTACTCTAGTCCTATTCTAAGCAGTTGCTTAATTGCAATACTAATACAATACTTAAGAGTGCTAGGGGAATTACGAATATGTTAACACATAGTGTAAGTGGGCTCAAGGGACAATTCGGTATTGTTTCTGGAGGACCGGAGATATGGCATTTGGATGGAGACTTGCGGGTGATAACTTGTATTTATATGGCATCTTTAATGTAATTGATCCAAGGCACTTCATCTATCTATTTCATACATTGACTAGTTATTCTTTGTGTGTAATTCGCCCACTTGTCAACTTTTAAATTTGTGTTTAGTGAACATAAGAACATACGAAGATCAGGAAATTTAAGCAATAAATCTTTGCCTTAAAACCGACAAATAAGCCAAATTACGATAGATGGATTCCATCCAGGAATTAACAATTGCTGTGATCAACTTTGCACATGAGTAATGATCAACAATTTCTAGCCTTAAGATCAGAAAGCTCTGGATCCTCAATGCATTAGGGTGCATTAATGTAGTATCCTCTACTTCAAACTACTGTGTTTTTAAAATGGGACACATCTTCATTTGATTTTGTTGCACTCGCCCAACAGGGTAATGTGGTGAGGCTCTGCTCCCACTGTGGACTTGTGCTGAACTGTAACCTGGGTCCACTTGGGCCGGCGGGTGGCCTCAGGGCTCCTACCGTTGCAGCAGTGAACTGCACCTCATAAGAGGGTCAGGGTCAGAGATAGGTTTGTGGGATCAATTCACTGGTCCCTCGGGACATCCCAGAGCACTTTACAGTCAATGAAGGACTTTTCAGCTGTAGTCACTGTTCAGTGATGTTGATTGAGGGATAAATATTGGTTAAGGCACTGGGGATAACTCCCCTGCTGTTGGAATAGTGCCATAGGAGCTTTTACATTCACCTAAAGTTTCACCCAGAAGATGGCATCTTGGACAGTGCAGTACTCCCACAGTACTGCACTAGAGTGTCAGCCCAGATTTTTGTGCTCAATTCTCTGGAGTGGGACTGGAACCCACAATCTTCAGCGTCAGAGGCAATCGTGCTACCAACTGGGCAACTGTGAGTTGCACTCGAAAGTGGGTGTTAGAATTGAGCAGCAGGATTAATTTAGTGGGGAAACACAGCTAAAATGAGGGAGTAGCTTTATTCCTCCCCTGTAGATTTGATCCCAGATGCTGGTTGAATTAATTCTAACCATGTGGCGCTCCATGGTTTGGGAAAGTATGGACCACACTGGTGCCTCAGGTAGCAATAAGCAATGCATAGAAGAAGGGCCCGTGATTCAATTCTGCCTCTGTGCCAATTGAGTTGATTTCACGTGTGACATCAGTCAGGGGCCTCAGAGCATTGATGTAATGCTGGGGTACAAAAACAGTCCGTTCAAGATCTCTGATGAAAAGTAGACTGAATTGGGCTCGACTGTCATGCCCTCCCTGGATGAATAGCCCACAAGTGTGCCTGGCAGTGCCTTCCTTGTGAAAAGTGGGCACTTATTGGGTGCAGGCTGCTGGCACTCTCAAAAATTCCCCAAGAGTTAAAGCCTTTTGGAGGAAGTTAAGAGGTGGGAGATCAAATTTACATGGATATTTGCCGGTAAAAATGAATTGGGATTGATGTTTCTGGCCTCACTGTGCAAGCAATATTATTTCCTGTTCCTATTAACAGGGAATGTGGTTAATTCGGGTTGACTGAGAGAGTTTTCAGAAGGAACTCAGCAAGTTCCTGAGTCAGGAGCAATTTGCCTGGGAGTGAGGTAGTGATTTGTTGTGAGTAATAACAGTCTGTGTAGCTTGTTTGGTTGCCTTAGAGAGACAGTGAAGAATCTCCCACCTTTTTTGCCTCTGAAATTGGTCGCGGTCATTTTTCCCTTTTTCACCTGACTCTTCTGGAGTTTTATCATACTCACTGGTTGGGGAGAGGCCCCAGAGCAAGTCATTTCTCACCCATTTTTGCAGGTGATGATTCAGGTAAACTGATAAGAATGCAGCCTTCTGCAGTTCCATTTTTTTTTCACTGGCAGGCTGCAAAATTACACACATTGATTTTTCATACTCCATAATAGTACATAATTCAAAAACTCGGAAGAGCTGCAACCCACGGATTTTTTTTTTTTAATGCCAGCATTGCTAATCATTCATGTCATCTCGCTGTCATCAATACCCAGATATGCAGCTGATAGATTTGCAGGTCAAGGTATCCAATCTGTTGGTATTATTGATCAAACCTGCACCCACGGCCACATTATGGGACACGTCAATAAATCCTGTTTTTTTTTTCCGCTGGGGGAAGGAAAATGATGGTTGCATACTCTGAAAATCTTCAGTTAGTCAAACATAGAGCACGAGTGGGAAAAGCTGATTGGGATTCGTTTGCAGCTCTGATTGCCAGAGTGAAATGTCCTCAATTGCGGTCGAGGGGAGCTTGTGCTGAATTTAAGGGGCAGTCATGTTGCAACCTTCCCTGATACTGTTTATCTGTGCACTTCTTTGAGGGTGATACAACAAGGGCAAACATGAAAAATATTAATTGCTGAGGTATTTCAAAGAGCAGAGACTTGCTGTACAGATAGTTGCTTTATTCTGGAGATGATGCCTACTTTCATTGGAAGCAGTTACATCCCCACCATTCCTGCAGAATTCAGGGGCACACAGTGGTAAAGTACACAGGACAAACACAATCTATTAGGACGTGTAACCAGACCCTTCCAGGGTGTTTTATCCTTCCCCCTCCCCCCCGCAAAGTGGGTGGGTTTGTGTTTGATAGGAAGTAAAACTATAAAAAAATATCTTGAACTCAAACCCAACCTACCTCAAAGCTGCCCATTTCCACTTTTAAATCAGGCAGGGCAGAAGGCAACCAATCCGCTCCCAGGAAGGTGTTCACTCTTGTAAATATTTTCAGGAGGCTGCGTGTCTCAGATTTTATCTCCGTCCCAGCTTTTAATGCTGGCCAGCAGGGGTTTCCCAGACCTTGGGAATCCAGGCAGCTAAAGGGAGGTGAGGATTGCTGCATGGGAGATTGCTGCATTGATTGTGGGCCAAGAGGTGCCAGAGTGCTTGCCACAGCCCATCCCAAGCCAGCCTGCTTCACCCCTCCCCACCCCCTAGGCTCTTCTCTCTCTCCTCCCAGCCTCCCTACGTCAATGGCCCCTCTTCAATCCTCAGTCTCTCTCCCAAAACTATCCCACTCCCTCCCACCTCTCTGTTAACACTAGGGCCGAGTATATATAAGAGGAATTGAAGAGCATGTCCTCATTATAGAGACCAGCAGACCCTGCGTATACTATGGGAAATAACGCCCTGTGTAAACGAGAGATTCACAATGTTTATGTATTTTATCAGGATAGCAGAATTTACATACATTATTTAGCTTTTGGCAGCGGCACTTTACGTAGAAAAATGTTGCTAAAATATCTCCCTCCGAATGCTCTGCAACAAGCCTCTGTAGCAATTTTAAGCGAACATGTCCATTAAGGTGTCAAATTGCTGTATCTAGCTGATAAAGAGAAAGTGATTCCGAATAACTCCCTTCAATCTATAAAACTCAACGCCCACAAGCAATTTACTGTTCATTCAGGTTAACTGTCCCAGAAAGCCAGTGAATAGCATCAATGGGTCAGTTTAAATAATGCATAAAGGAATATTTGAAACTGCTTTTCCTCCTCCCAACCCCCAGCACCTTGAGCAAGCAGTAAATTTTCTCATCATTTGAAATGGACACTAGGTATTCGGAAGTGTGACAAGGCAACATTCTATGAGCCACTGATGGGACAGAGGCAGAAATGGCTGAAGGCGGGTTCAGTGTTGCTGTATGAAGGCGCAATACCATCGTCATCATAGGCACTCTGAGTACACGATAACCTGGTTACCTAGAGGACTGTTTACAAGCATGAATCGGTGAGGAAGTCCTTTGCGCAGCTGATGGGTTTTTCTAGCTAGTTAGGCAGCGTGATGCAACGAGGACTGTCGGCTCTCGATACCCATTGAGCAGCACGTAATGTCAGTGGTATCTTCAGGGATGATTGTTGTGCACACAGGCAGCAAGCACAGTTGGTGCCCCTCTCAGGAAAGCTTCTACCAAAGATGACCATGCTCCAATTTGCTTTTTAATTACTGTTTAACAAGTCATAAGCCACAATATTGTTGATGCAAGTACAGCAGAACCATTACATTTGCATTATCCTCATGGGCTTTCTGTTTGAGAGGGGAAGGCAGGTCAGCTCAGTGGGAGAAGCACCCACTGCGGTATGCAATCTTTAACATCCACCTGAGCAGGCAAATAGGCGAGTGGTTCAACATCACATCAGCAATACAGCATCCGTGTTGATGCAGCACTCTCTCTCCCTCGGTCAGCTAACACTCACTGACATTTTCTGCACAACAGTATGCATTTCCTGCAGTGTCATTTTACAACAAATGAAAGGTCAAAATTATTGCTATTTTAAGGCAGAAAAGCAGTCTGTTTTATCAGGTGCATAAGAGAGTTAATGAACAATCTTTCGCAGTTGCTACTAAGTCGATCTGCCTGTTATAATGTTCACAAGCATTCTTTTAATCTTTCTCCAGGGCTGCCTTCAGTCAAGGCACTGGCTAAATTTGGGTTAATGATATTTTCCTGTTAAATTATTCAGGAAAACTTGGCTGACAGTTGAAACCTCTTTGTATAGACATTTCTACCAATGTAAGATAATTGGTGCTTATAAAAATAGCGCCTTGTGTGACCTCAGGCCCTTCCAAAGCGCTTTACAGCTAATGAAATGCTTTTGAAGTGCAGTTACTGTTGTAATGTTGGAAATATGTTTGCCAAATTGCACACAGCAAGCTCTCACAAAAAGCAATGAGAGAAATGACCAAATAATCTGTTTCACTGGTGTTTGAAGGATAAATATGATCTGGGAGAAATATAAATATACACTGCAAATATACCAGTGTTGAGTAATTGACAGTCAAACCCATATATAGTAATATGAACTAATTGACAGTGATCCTCATTGCTTATCCTGACACTTTCTTTCTAATTTGGTACATTGTTCTGCACATGTCTCCTAAACACAGCGAGTTGTGAAAATCGTGCTTATGTCACGGACAGTACTGCTCCATTTCCTGATACCCTGAGCTATAATCTGAAGGGCCACATAACGGAAGCAGTCTTCGCTATATAACATTATCCCTCCAGTGGGCCCACCCTGGAGGTATATTATTTATGGCACTCATTTGGCTCTTACAAGGATTTAATGGGTGTTGAATGTTTCTTTCAGATTCCATTCATTGTAATGCATCTGAGATTCAACAATGCACAGTGAGCAAAGCTGTGTGAATGTATAAGCACGCTAGCAAAGTGCGAGAGTAAAAGTGGACTAATTTAATCAACTGATGCACTGAGCCAATCACACCTCTTGTGACGGAGACTGAGTAATTAGATGATGCGCATGAATGATCCAGTGCAGCGATCAATGAACCTGTCGCTTCTTTACTGATGTCATTGACCATCAAGATAATGTGACAGTTATGTGAGATCCATGACTACAGCTAGAACTCCACAAGATAGTGGAGTTTGATACTAAAAGTCCGGAGGGAAAGAACAGAACAAGTCCTTTGTGTTTCACACCTGCTGGACTATAGAACCCACTTATTGTGATGGCTCATGCACTCCAATTTGAATTCCAGAAGCCAGGAAGATTACACTGTTCCTCCAGCTTTTAGGATTGCCCTCACCTCTGAGTCAAAAGGTTGTGGGGTCAAGCCTTCAGCACATGGTGTGGGCTAATGCTGAGGAAGTACTCACTTTGTGTTGCATTGTTGGAGGTGCCTTCATTCAGATGAAATGTTAAGCCAAGACCTTTCCAACCTGTTCGGGTGGCTCTGATGGATTCCTTGGGGCTTTTTGAAGAGCAGTGGAGTGTTTGACATTTTCTCATTAAGTAGTGCTATCTCATCAGATTGTCTGATCATTCATCTCATTGCAGTTTGTGGGATTTCATCCTGAGCTGTATTCGCAAACATCACAGTCATAGCACTTCAGAATAAGTTATGTTTGGTGAAGCACTTTGGGATATTTATGAGGGATATGAGGAGGCACTATATAAATGGTAGTCTTCAGTTGGTTAAAAGTAAATGGACAAGAGTGCTATACTTCAGTGACACACAAACACTGACTTCGCTCTTGAAACATAAAAAAATGGCAAGAGAAATTTGGTTCAAAGAAAATTCATCTCAAAGATGGGTTTCTATATAAGATTCCTTTTGGAAGTTGTCGCTTTAACATAATGATTGCAGGGAATATCTTGCAATCATAATTCTTCCTCTGGCTACTTTTCTCTTTAATAACTTGACTTGAATAATTCTGACTTGATTCTTGGTATGTAAAAAAAAAAGTAGCTTTTTTAATATATTTTCCACTAAATTCCTTGGGCCATGTGGCACCATGCATGTCTTTCCTGCAGGGAAGGGGAAATCTGAGCAGTTACGAGCTCACTTGTCTGAAGAATTAAAGAAACAACAAAAATTCTTCTCCTGATCTGCCTCCCTGTTTGGCAATCTTTCTTCCATCTTCATCTTGCGTTTTCTGTGCTTCACTGCAGCTGCTTCACAGTAAACAATGAGCTTGGCTTTTCTGTTAATTTGATTTTGCATTTACGGAAATAAATTATTGTCTCAGCTTTAAATTTGAGTCCAGCTGATGTGATTTTTTTAATCCCAACGTAGGAACAGGGGTGGTTCTATTCAGCCATTGAGTGAGTTCATGCATGATCTGATGACTTAACTTAGTACACCAGTCTTTGCTCCATATCCTTTAATACCTTTGGTAAACAAAAATCTATCAATATCAGATTTAAATTTCACAATTTAGAGTTCCATCCTTTGCATGTACGAGTGTTTCCTAACTTCTCTCCTGGCTTTAATTTTTAGGATATGTCCCCTCATCTTAGACTTCCCAGCCAATTGAAATAGTTTACCTCAGTCGACTCTATCAGCTCCCCACAACAGCTTGAAAACTGGGATCAAACCATCCCATAATCTGCTTAATTCCAGGAAATACAGCCCTAATTTGTGTAATCTCTCTTTGTCATTTAACCATTGGAGTCCAGGTATCATTCTGGTAAATCTACTCTGCACTCCATCCAAGGCATTCAAAACACAGCAAGCATATTGTAGACTGTCAGAAACAAACCACATCGATCTACCTTTGATCATCAGAATACTCCTTGTACCAGTGCATGGCCACTGGCTTTTAACCAACAGTTTAAAACTTCATCCAAAAGGCAGTGCCTCAGACAGTGCAGCACTCCGTCAACAGCGCAGTGCACTGTCAGCCCAAATTTCGTGCTGAAGTCCCTGGAGTGGGATTTGAACTCAAAAAACACCTAACTCAGCTGTGAGAGTTCTACCCAAAGAATGAAAGCTGGCACGTTATGGAGATCTTCTGCGCCCAAGTCAAACATTGGAACAGGCAAATGAGATGTTCGTTTCAAAAGGAAATTGGACATCTTCTTGAAAAAAACGGAGCGTGATGGGGGAAAGAGTGGAGCAGTGCAAAAAATTGGATAACTCCACCAAAAGAGCCAGCAGAGGCAAGAAGAGCTGAATAGCCGCCCCCTGTGCTCTCACAGTCCATGATTCTATTCTCTGAGGGAGGTGATAAAGCCCATTTGGAGTAGCCAATACACACTTCCCATTCCCTGCCTTCTGCATTAAAATCATCATCCATCCCATCATTTCCAACTCCCAACTGATTGTTCCAGGATCTCGATGAGAAATATGGAATGTTGTCAAGTTTGAAAACAGGACATGGAAGCACCAGGTACTTCAGAATGTAGCAGTTGGGTGATCCAAAGCTAGGTTTTAAAAGCCTGTAGCAGAAAGGAAGTGCAGATGGAAGCAAGATGTCTCACAGTTCATTGAGGCCCTGAGATTGAATGAGTCAGAATGTAGGGGATGGTAGTGCAAGTCTTGGTGCCACCTGAGACCTCAGGTTGGTCTCGATGTCCTGTTTTAAAAGGAACAACCAGTGGCATTGAATGCTGTAAGCCTGACGTATTTTCTTGGATGTGATGTAGGAATGATGGATAGTTTCAGAGCAGAGAGGACTGAAAAAGAGATGTTAAAAATTCAGTGCTCCATTCGAAAGCTTATTGCAGGTGCAGGTCTTCTGTAACAATCACTCCAATTATAGAATTTTTTTGAATGTACTTATTTCTTTTGGTTCAGCAATTTTCGACTTGGCACAAAAATGAATCAAAATTGTGTCCTTTTCTTCTGTAGCAACAGTGGTCGAAATAAATAATAACAGTGACGACACTTCAAAAGTGCTTGGTTGGCCACCAAGACATCCCGAAGGTCATGCAAGGTGCCAAATAAATGCAAATTCTTTCTTTTCTTTCTGTTCAATGCTCTTTCCTCGCTCATGTCCCTCATATCTGCGGGAAGTGCACCCAACTCCAGCTCCTTGCAGACCGCGTTAGGGAACTGGAGCTGGAGCTGGATGAACTTCGGATCATTCGGGAGGCGGAGGGGATTATTGACAGGAGTTATAGGGAGGCAGTCACACCTCAGGTAAAAGAAGTAGGCAGATGGGTTACCGTCAGGGGAAGGAGAGGGAACCAGCAGGCAGTGCAGGGATCCCCTGTGGCCGTTTCCCTCAACAACAGGTATACCGTTTTGGATACTGTTGCGGGGGACGACTTACCAGGGGTAAGCAATGGGGTACAGGTCTCTGGCACAGAGACTGTCCCTGTTGCTCAGAAGGGAAGGGGGAAGAGGAGCAGAACATTAGTCATTGGGGACTCCATAGTTAGGGGAACAGATAGGAGGTTCTGTGGGAACGAGAGAGACTCACGGTTGGTGTGTTGCCTCCCAGGTGCCAGGGTACGTGATGTCTCTGATCGTGTTTTTGGGATCCTTAAGGGGGAGGGGAAGCACCCCCAAGTCGTGGTCCACATAGGCACCAACGACATAGGTAGGAAGAGAGATGGGGATTTAAGGCAGAAATTCAGGGAGCTAGGGTGGAAGCTTAGAGCGAGAACAACCAGAGTTGTTATCTCTGGGTTGTTGCCCGTGCCACGTGCTAGCGAAGAGAGGAATAGGGAGAGAGAGGAGTTGAACACGTGGCTGCAGGGATGGTGTAGGAGGGAGGGTTTTGGTTTCCTGGATAATTGGGGCTCTTTCTGGGGTAGGTGGGACCTCTACAAACAGGATGGTCTTCACCTGAACCAGAGGGGTACCAATATCCTGGGGGGGAGATTTGTTACTGCTCTTCGGGGGGGTTTAAACTAAATCAGCAGGGGAATGGGAACCTAAATTGTAGTTCCAGTGTACAGGCTGTTGAGAGTAGTGAGGTAGGGGATAAGGTTACAGGGACGCAAGAGGGCACTGGCAAGCAAGAACTTGGTTTAAAGTGTGTCTACTTCAACGCCAGGAGAATCCGGAATAAGGTGGGTGAGCTTGCAGCATGGGTTGGTACCTGGGATCCTGATGTTGTGGCCATTTCGGAGACATGGGTAGAGCAGGGGCAGGAATGGATGTTGCAGGTTCCGGGATTTAGATGTTTCAGTAAGAACAGAGAAGAGGGTAAAAGAGGGTGGGGTGTGGCATTGTTAATCAAGGAAAGTATTACAGCGGCAGAAAGGACGTTTGAGGACTCGTCTACTGAGGTAGTATGGGCCGAGGTTAGAAACAGGAGAGAAGAGGTCACCCTGTTGGGAGTTTTCTATAGACCTCCGAATAGTTCCAGAGATGTAGAGGAAAGGATAGCGAAGATGATTCTCGACAGGAGTGAGAGTAACAGGGTAGTGGTTATGGGGGACTTTAACTTTCCAAATATTGACTGGAAATACTATAGTTCGAGTACTTTAGATGGGTCTGTTTTTGTCCAGCGTGTGCAGGAGGGTTTTCTGACACAGTATGTAGACAGGCCAACCAGGGGCGATGCCACATTGGATTTGGTACTGGGTAATGAACCCGGCCAGGTGTTTGATTTAGTTGTAGGTGAGCACTTTGGCGATAGTGATCACAATTCGGTTAGGTTTACCTTAGCGATGGGCAGGGACAGGTATATACCGCAGGGCAAGAATTATAGCTGGGGGAAAGGAAATTATGACGCGATTAGGCAAGATTTAGGATGTGTAGGATGGGGAAGGAAACTGCAGGGGATGGGCACAATCGAAATGTGGAGCTTATTCAAGGAGCAGCTACTGTGTGTCCTTGATAAGTATGTACCTGTGAGGCAGGGAGGAAGTTGTCGAGCGAGGGAGCCGTGGTTTACTAAAGAAGTTGAAGCGCTTGTCAAGAGGAAGAAGGCGGCTTATGTTAGGATGAGACGTGAAGGCTCAGTTAGGGCGCTTGAGAGTTACAAGCTAGCCAGGAAGGATCTAAAGGGAGGGCGAGGAAGAGCAAGGAGAGGACACGAGAAGTCATTGGCGGATAGGATCAAAGAAAACCCTAAGGCTTTCTATAGGTATATCAGGAATAAAAGAATGACTAGAGTTAGAATAGGGCCAATCAAGGATAGTAGTGGGAAGTTGTGTGTGGAATCAGAGGAGATAGGGGAAGCGTTAAATGAATATTTTTCGTCAGTATTTACAGTAGAGAAAGAAAATGTTGTCGAGGAGATTACTGAGATACAGCCTACTAGGCTCGATGGGATTGAGATTCACAAGGAGGAGGTGTTAGCAATTTTGGAAAGTGTGAAAATAGATAAGTCCCCTGGGCCAGATGGGATTTATCCTAGGATTCTCTGGGAAGCCAGGGAGGAGATTGCAGAGCCGTTGTTGTTGATCTTTATGTCGTCATTGTCGACAGGAGTAGTGCCGGAAGACTGGAGGATAGCAAATGTTGTCCCCTTGTTCAAGAAGGGGAGTAGAGACAGCCCTGGTAATTATAGACCTGTGAGCCTTACTTCGGTTGTGGGTAAAATGTTGGAAAAGGTTATAAGAGATAGGATTTATAATCATCTTGAAAAGAATAAGTTCATTTGCGATAGTCAGCACGGTTTTGTGACGGGTAGGTCGTGCCTCACAAACCTTATTGAGTTTTTCGAGAAGGTGACCAAACAGGTGGATGAGGGTAAAGCCGTGGATGTGGTGTATATGGATTTCAGTAAGGCGTTTGATAAGGTTCCCCACGGTAGGCTATTGCAGAAAATACGGAAGTATGGGGTTGAAGGTGATTTAGAGCTTTGGATCAGAAATTGGCTAGCTGAAAGAAGACAGAGGGTGGTGGTTGATGGCAAATGTTCATCCTGGAGTTTAGTTACTAGTGGTGTACCGCAAGGTTCTGTTTTGGGGCCACTGCTGTTTGTCATTTTTATAGATGACCTGGATTAGGGTGTAGAAGGGTGGGTTAGTAAATTTGCGGATGACACGAAGGTCGGTGGAGTTGTGGATAGTGTCGAAGGGTGTTGTAGGGTACAGAGGGACATAGATAGGCTGCAGAGCTGGGCTGAGAGATGGCAAATGGAGTTTAATGCAGAGAAGTGTGAGGTGATTCACTTTGGAAGGAGTAACAGCAATGCAGAGTACTGGGCTAATGGGAAGATTCTTGGTAGTGTAGATGAGCAGAGAGATCTTGGTGTCCAGGTACATAAATCCCTGAAAGTTGCTACCCAGGTTAATAGGGCTGTTAAGAAGGCATATGGTGTGTTAGCTTTTATTAGTAGGGGGATCGAGTTTCGGAGCCACGAGGTCATGATGCAGCTGTACAAAACTCTGGTGAGGCCGCACCTTGAGTATTGCGTGCAGTTTTGGTCACCGCATTTTAGGAAGGATGTGGAAGCTTTGGAAAGGGTGCAGAGGAGATTTACTAGGATGTTGCCTGGTATGGAGGGAAGGTCTTACGAGGAAAGGCTGAGGGACTTGGGGTTGTTTTCGTTAGAGAGAAGGAGGAGGAGAGGTGACTTAATAGACACATACAAGATAATCAGAGGGTTAGATAGGGTGGATAATGAGAGTCTTTTTCCTCGGATGATGATGGCAAACACGAGGGGACATAGCTTTAAGTTGAGGGGTGATAGATATAGGACAGATGTCAGAGGTAGTTTCTTTACGCAGAGATTAGTAAGGGCGTGGAACGCCCTGCCTGCAACAGTAGTAGACTCGCCAAATTTAAGGGCATTTAAGTGGTCATTGGATAGACATATGGATGAAAATGGAATAGTGTAGGTCAGATGGTTTCACAGGTCGGCGCAACATCGAGGGCCGAAGGGCCTGTACTGCGCTGTAATGTTCTAATTCTAATATCTCGGGTTCCAATTGGGAAAGCGATTGGTATGTTAGCCTTTATTACAAAGGGTTGGAATATGAGAGTGAAGAAGTTTTATTGCCATTGTATAAGGCCTTGGTGAGGCCACACCTGTAGTACTGTGTACACTTTTGGTCTCCTTACCTCAGGAAGGATGCATTTGCTTTAAAGGGAGGACAACAAAGGTTCACTGGACTGATTCCTAGGATGAAGGGATTGCCCTATGAGGAGAGATTGAGTACCTATATTCCCTCGATTTTGAAGAATGAGAGTCGGTCTTATTGAAACCTAAATGTTTTTTTCTGAGAGGCTCGAAAGGGTAGATGCTGGGAGGATATTTCGCCTGGCTGTGGGGGATCTAGAAGTAGGAGTCACAGTCTCAGAGTAAAGGGTTAGCAATTTAGATCAGAAGATGGGGAGAAATACCTTCACACAAATGCTGGTGGATTTTTGGAATCCTTTACCTCAGAGGGCTGTGGATCTCAGTCATTGAGGATATTCAAGACAGATATTAACGTAATTAAGGGATATTGGGATAAGGTGGGAAGATGCAGATGAATTAGATCTGCCATTGAAAGGCAGAGCAGGCTTGAAAGGCTCCTATTTCTTATTTTCGAATTCAGGTTAAAATTATTAATTGCGATAAAATACTTATTCTGCCAGCACTGAATTACCTTGTATTCCCATGTGCTGTTTATAAACTTGACCACATCCTGTATTTTTCATCGAACACCTGGGGGAATCGTCAGTTGGGGAGTTAGAAATGATGGGATTGATCATGATTTCAATACAGAAGGGAAGTGTGTTTTGGCTGCTTCAAATTGGCTTTGTTACCCCCTCCATACGAGAGAATAGAATCACAGAATCTGATCATGCAGAAGGAGGCTATTCGGCCAATCTCGTCTGTGCCGACTTTCTGAAAGAGCTATCTAGTTTGTTAGCCCTGGGTGGTAGGCAGAGGAAACTGGTGTATTCTGGATTTCTGTCCCTTTTAGCATGGTGCACGTATTCTGTGATAGGTCTTGGTCTTGGCGCGGACAGCCTGACTGGTCCAGGTGGGAAGAATTAAATTAGATGGTAATGACCTGGGTGATGTCAAAATATGCGACATAGTTTTCCAGGGGGCAGCCAGGCAGTTGTCCAACAAAAGAGAAATGCCCAGGAGTAATGGGTGCTACAGGTTACAACCAACTGCTCCAGAAGGGAAGATCTAAAAGGATGCTGCCAGCAACCTCTGGCAAGGTGAGTTTTGAAATTCAGAAGAATAGAGAGAAGCAATATCCACGCTATTTTTGACGGAAGCCACTGTGAACCAGCATGTGTTCTATTTCTTGACTTGGAGCTCTCTGCCTACTGCTGGGACCATTGTTACAATTTGTTGCAAGCTTTGGCTGTGCTACTCGCTAAACCCCAAACTCCATTTGGTTCCACAAGTGCCCATTTGAGCAGCGGGCAAACGCACCACCCCCCTCCAGCTCACTGTGCGACGAATGGTGGAGGGAGGGGAAGGGAAGGACGATCAGCCGGAATGGGTTTCTGACTTTATCTTGTTTTGGATTGTTGAATGATGCCAACAGTGATTTCAAACCTCATTATGGATAGTGGCAGGACTGTGATTGTACCAGGCTTCATGACAAGTAGAAGAACTTCATCTGTCGCATGGTTTTTTTTGGGTTTTGGCCAAGACCACATTGTGAAGAAGTGACCATTAAAACCACTGTAATTAACGGCAATTGTGCATCTGTGCAGACAGTGTTTGGATCACTGCAACTAACAGCTGTCCTATGCATTAGGTGCCAACTAGAGACAGGGTGCTTTCCCACCAGAATGATTGAGTTGGATGGAGAGATTGGATTATGAGCAGTTATGTAAATTGGGCAATTTCTCCCTGGAATTAGAAGGCTGAGAGATGATATGATTGCTTATTTTAGAATTCCAAGGGGGCCAGATAATGTCGACCATGACCAGCTGTTTTGCCTTCTCCAGAACAGTAGAACCAGAGGACATGGCCTACACTTGAAGGGGAATAAATTCAAAACTAATCAGCAGAAGTAAAATTTCAGTGAGCGCGTGGTCAGTCTATGGAATAGTCTGCCTTGAGAGATGGTGAAAGCAGTTAGGATTGGCTCATGCAAATGGAAATTAGATTGATTTCTTCCAGAAAATAACATGAGTAGTTTGAGATGACATGGTGTGAGTGTGGCATTGCTTGCAAGGAACAGATGACTTTGGACCTATGATTTCCAAAGCTCTGGGGGAGGGGCGGTTTCTGACATCATTTTTGTGTCGAGAGCAGTCTAATTGGTGAAGATTGATTGCTGTGATGAGTGAACAACTCCAGTCAGTATGTAACAAGGCATGGGATAGCATCGGGCATCAATAATAGTAAAAATGTGCTCTCACCGTCAAATGTAAGAAAACTGGTGAAGGACGATTTACTCTTTAAGGGAAGTTAAATAAACATGAAGAAAGGAATCGAAGGTTATTCTGATAGGCTTAGATGAAGTAGGGTGTGAGGGGACTCATGTGGAGCATAAACACCAGCATGGACAAGTTGGGACAAATGGCCATATATTTTATATAATTCTGAAAAGGGACAAACTTATACCCTAGAGGGACGTAAGTTGGAATGTGGACAGATGTTCAGAGAAGCATCTGAATCAGGTTTCAGGTCACTGTCTCTTTTTCCTCGGCAAGCTGAGAGGATGCTACCCAATACTGGCATAATCTTCTCTACCAAGCTGGTTACAGCAACTTAACATTGTGTATTTTGTCGATCTGTTTCTTTACCTGCACTGCGCTATGTTGAAATGCATTTCAAGTTTTCAGCATATTTTGCGTGGAGAAGATTCTCCTGACCCTCAGTCCCAAGTTTGTTCTTTACCAGTTTGAACTTGTGCTCTACAACAAAAACAAAATAGTTCAGATGCTGGAAATCTGAAATAGAATCTCTGCCGGTCAGGCAGCATCTGTGGAGGGAGAAGCAGAGTTAATGTGGCAAATTTTAACTCTTGTGTAAATGAAGGGTTTGAGTGAGGTCAAACCTTTGCCAACGTTTCAGGTCCATGACCTTTCGTAAGAACTGGAAAAACCAGGAGATGTAACCGATTTTAAGCAAGTGCAGTGGCAGGGAGGGATCGGGTAAAGAACTAAAGGGAAGATCTGTTATCAGGTGTAAGGCAAGAGAGCTGAAATGACAAAAGGTTGATGATGCAAGGCAAAAGGAGGGGAATAATGGGACAAGGAAAGAAACAAAAGATGGGTCTGAAGGAGCTGCAGATGGTAACAGCAGAATCATGACCAATCATGACCAACGAGAGCAGTGCTTATGACTTTTGTGGAAAGCAAGTGTTGGTAATGGTTCCGCCGTTGCTATTTGCAGCCCCTCTAGACCCACCTTGTGTTTCTTTCCTTGTCCCATTATCGCTCCCTTTTGCCTTGCACCATCGTCCCTTTTGTCATTTCATCTCTCTTGCTTCCCACCTGATCACAGATCCTCCCTTTTATTCTTTCCCCGATCCCTCCTTGCCTCTGCACTTGTTTACAGCCTGTCCCATCCCTAACTTTTCCCAGTTTTGATGAAAGGTCATGGATCTGAATTGTTAACTCTCTTTCTCTCTCCACAGAAGCTGCCTGACAGTTGAGTATTTCCAGTGTTTCTTGTCTCTATGTTGGATGTTTGTTGTCTGCTGAGTTTTTGTTAGATATTGCCCATCTGGTGATTGGATGTATGAGATTGAAAGCAACATATGGTCTATCATGCAAAAGCCACTCAGGTGCATCGTCACTCCCCTGCCTAGCCCCAACCCCAAAATAGCAAAGTAAATTATTGTGGAAAAGATACAACCTACTTTTACCTTATTTTTGTTTCAAAAAGTAAATGTAAAAAATCTTAGATCCCATAAAACAGTTCTTTACTGCCAAGTGTAAAACAGAGGTCTGATTGAGTAATTAATTACTGTATAAAATGGGCTTGACAAGCCAAATGGCCTCTTTTTTTTTTGCGATAACCACCCTATGAAAACCACTCTTAGAAATGAAATTCGGATATGCCATGTGTGTCTGAAATGACCATGGGGAAGGAAGTAACCTCAACACTGTACGGCATGCCCTTGTCAATGGGTTGAAATCAGACCTCGTCTGGCGGTATTGCGAAGGAAACTGTAAATTTGTTCTGTTGAAATGCATTTGTAATTCTTCAATAAATACCAAGACTTCTTCAGCGTCATTTCAAATGACACTCATCCACGGCGATCTGAGAAAATCACTGACTTCCACCCTCAATCATTGCACTGAACCTGACCACTTGCTCACATCCAATAGATGTGTCATGGACAGATTAACAACCTGTAGGATTTCCAAATTCATCAATATGTTTGACTGAAATAGACAATATTCCAAGCAACCCTGTCACTACTACTCTTGGGAAACAAAACCCAATGGAGTGAAAACTAAGATTTTTTCCTTCAAAACTGATTTCCCCTTGTTGGAGAAGTACAATTTGGGGAAAGCACGACTATGAAATTAGTTGACCCATCCTTTACAGTTTTTAGTTTATTTTCTTAAGAACATCATAAGCAGAGTCTTATATTTACATCATCAAATACCAAAGCACAGAAAATCAGGAGAATGCCAAAACTCTGAAGTTTAGCTGTTGAGTTTCAATGGCCACAGATTGTTCAGTCGTAACTTTTTAAAACTCAGCAAGGACCACTTAAACATTTGTCTTTATCCTCCTTTGTCTTTTTGTTCTTCCAGACTGGAACTTATCGCACCAAGGTCCATCACCTGCGGGATAGCTATCTATGGTGAGTGAGGTGCTTCAAGATGTATGTTGGGTATAGCTGAGCGAGCCACTGTGCTAATGACATTCCGACTCACACCCGGCTCCACGTTGCTGGGCTCTGGCTCTTCCTGTAGAGGGGTCTCGTACCGCTTGTGTATGTGAAGAGTCTGATGTGCTTTGCAGTACCCAACCAGCGGCTGATCGTAGTTGTAAAAGGCTGTGATGTTCATGGGCAGTGGAGTCTGTAAGGGGAAGAGAAGAGAAGAAAGGGTTACTGTTACTGCAGCTGATCTTGTGGGCAGAGATGGGATCTTGTTTGCAAAAACAGATGCTTCAAACAAGTTCAGGACAATGCCTACAGCGGAGTAAGGAGAATCTTAGAATGATGGAATGCAGAAGGGGGCCATTTTACTCATCATACCTGTGTCAGCTCTTTGGCAGAACCACTCTACTAAAAATACACTACCCAGAACATCCAGGGGTGCAGTCTCAAGCATTAGTCTATGATCACTCCCGTTGTAGAACTTGGAATAAAGGAGGTATGCTAACAGTAATGTGTTTGATACAACCAGAAATTCTGGAACCAGGAGGCAGAAACTGAAACTCAGAAGAGGGGAGGGTGAACAGATGGTTTTGAATTAGCGACTTCACACAGACAGTTGGTGAATGCGGCTGCACTCGGGAGACTGTTAGTGCTGGAAAATTGGGTTTTCGGAGCTGCAGTATAATGTCAATAAAGACTTGGATTTATATCATACCCTTTCTGACCTTCGGACATCTCAAAGTGTTCTCTTGCTATTGAATTACTTGTGAATTGCCATCACTGGTGTAATGTGGGAAATGCAGCAGCCAATTTGCACACAGCAAATTGGAAGACAAGAGGGGGTGTTTCCCCCAGCGACGGACAATATTCATCCCTCAACAAACATCAATAAAACAGATAATCTGGTCATTGCCTCATTGCTGTTTGTGGGAGCTTACCATACACGAATTGTACCCCACATTACAACAGTGACAACACTTCAAAAGTACTTGATGGGCTGTGAGGCACTTTAGGGTGTCCAGAGGCCGTGAAAGGTGCTATATAAATGCAGGTCTTTTTTGTCTCAGCATTGCCTCATGAATGTACCCTTATCCCAGTCTCCGAACAGTATTCCGACTGCATTTCCATTTCAGAACTGTGCACCATTTGGTTTTTTCTGAATGAGGTTGCCAAATGCAGTGTGAATTTCTGCTGTATGCTGAAGCCCATTATGAAGACGATCGAGACTTGTGCAAACTCATTTCGTGTAAAAACATTACAGCCAGCAGAGCAAGAAGAAGCAAGACTTTCATCCTGTTAGTATGGGGAGAGGTGTTTGTAGCTTTCAACCCTGGTCCTAGACAGGAAATGGCAATCATGAAGCCAAAAATTAATTTCAATGAGGTGCTACAACAGGACCAGATGAAGAGAGACAAGACAGATAAACATCAGCCAAAATTATGCCATTATACACCCTCACCACAAAGTGCTTCAGGCTCTGATTGAAAAAAATTTTAATTTTTGAATATCTCTCTCAGAATCAGTGAATTACACTTCAATAACAATATACTCCTTCAGCGTAATCTGGCAATTAATGATGTTTTATGAGCTATTAATCTTTTATTGCTAATCTAAGCATTCATGCATATCATCTAGTGTCTGTCATCTTTAATTAGATATGCCAACTGATTTTTCAATTAAAATTTAATTGACGTTTGAGTTTTAATAGCATTCTTAGTTTCCTTAGTTTAACAGCAACAGTAACAGAAAAAACAAAGACCTTGTTATCTGCAAAGAGGGAACCTACCTGATATCCACCAGTTAAATGCCCTTACTTATCTCTTTTAAAAAAAGCAAGACCAGCATTTTGTGAGTGCTTTTTACGACCTCGGGAAATCCCAAAGCGCTTTCCAGAGAGTGAAGTACTTTTGAACTGTAGTCACTGTTGTAATGTAGGAAACGCGAAAGCCAATTCGTATACAGCAAGCTCCCACAAATCGTAATGTGAGAATGACCAGATAATCTGCTTTTAGCGCTGTTGGTTGAAGATGAATGAATGTGGGCACAGTACTGAAATTCCCGAGTTTGGTTTCTGGACTGTGCCGCGTTGTATCAGCTCAGTTTAGACCCTGCGTGGGCTCTGCAATTGGCTTTCATTCTGCTGGAATAGGGAAGAGTAAAATCAACTCTTAAAGCTTTCATGGCTTGTCTCCCATCTTCTATGCCCCCCATAAACTTGAGGAAATTCATCTTGGGCAGTGGAATACGACAGGTGGTATTTAATGGGTTGTGTATTATATTCCCTGCTCAATATTCAGATCTGTTGAAGTTACTGGAATTGAATATTGGGCGGTATATATTACAGGCAACTGTCTGTGCCATGCGAGCTTCTCTTCGCCCTTCTTCACCTCACCCCACCAATACATCCTTCCAGCCTGTAGAAACATAGAGCTTTTCACAAAGAAGACCTCTCACCCCATCGTGCATAGGCTAACTTGCTCCACCTAACTTAACTACTGGAATTACATTTGCCTGCTCCTGCTCTGTGCTATTACAGGTCCAGCAAGCAATCTGAAGGCAAATGGTATGTTTGCCTGTATGACAAGGGGTTGTTGTATAAGGGCATGCAAGTCTTGTTGCAATTACATAGGGCTTTGGTGAGACTGCGCCTGGAGTACTATGTACAGTTTTGGTCTCCTTATCAAAGGAAAGATATACTTGCCTTGGACTGGGTGCGCTGAAGGCTCAGTAAAGTGTACCTGGGAAGAGAAGTTTATCCTTTGAGGGGTGGTGAAATGAAATGGGCATAAATTCCTCGAGTTTCAAGGAATGCAAGGTGATTTCACTGAAAGGTAAAATTCTTAGAGTACTTGACAGAGTTGGTGGAAAGTCTGTTTCCCCTGGCTCGAGAGTCGAGAACTAGGCTTCTTAATCTCAGGATAAGCTGTTGGCCATTTAAGGCTGAGATGGGGAGAAAGTTCTTCACTCAGGGGATTGTGAATCTTTGGAATTCTGTACTCCAGAGGGCTGTGGATGCACAGTCATGGAATATATTGATGGTTGAGATGGATAGAATTTTGGATACTAAGGGAATCAAGGGATATGGGGATTAGGTGGGAAAGTATATTTGAGCAGAAGATTAGTTGTGATCTTATTAAATGGCAGAGCAGGCTTGAGGGGATGTACAGTTTAGGCGTGCTCCTATTTCTTATGTTCTTATGTTCTAAGTGTTCATACAGCTCCCTCTTACATGGTGTAATTGGACTTGAATAGCCACTTGTGGTAATGTCTTTCCTCTTCTCACAATGCTTTGCATGAAATATGTCTTCCAACCTCCCTCTTTATTTTTCTAGTGTTAACGTTGAGCAAATGCCCCTTTATTACTGATTAACGTACCAGTGGGAATAACCTTTCACTATTTACTCTCTCAGAACCTTTCATCTTTTTTAACACTGCTATTGAATCCTCCACTTAAGATTCTCTGCTGCAGAAACTAGGTTTTTCAAAATCTCATTCTGACCACATTCTCTGATCTCTAATTTCATCCCAGTGAATCTATTTTGGTCTTTTTCCATAGCTATGATATTGTGTTTAAAGATGGTTTCCCTCAAGCTGCACACAGTTGTTTCCCTGACCTTGTGGAGAGAAGTAAGGTTTTTTGTACAGTGCAAAATTAGATACTTTGATGCTTCAAACTACTCCAGTACAATATCTACAAATGAGGGAGAAAACTTGAGAGAACATAAAATTTGAAGAAGGAGGCTGTAGTTTTGTTTCAGCCAACCACAAACTCTGTTACCAGGAGGCACTGACTTAAGCTCAGAAAAGCAGAGGGTGAACACATGGTTTAGAATTAGCTGCTTTACACAAATGGTTGGTGAATGTCACTGCCCAGGCAGACACGAGAGGCTGGTGGTGCTTGCAGATTGGGTCTTCGAAGTTGCAGTTTAAGATGGCAGTACTGAGGGGGTGCTGTACTGTTGGAGGTGCTATTTTGGATGAGACGTTAAACTGAGATCCCTTCTCCCTTCTCACGTGATGGCACACGATGACAAGCAGGGGAGTTTTCCCGGTGTCCTGACTTAACATTACCCGACACCTAACCAACCAATAGTCTGGTCACTTATTTCATTACCGTTCGTGGGAGCTGACTGTGCACAAATTGGCTGCTGCATTTCCTACATTACAACAGTGACTACACTTGAAAGTTAGTTCATTGGCAGTAATGTGCTTTGGGACTAGCTGTGTTTATGAAAGGTACTACATAAATGCAAGTCCTTCTCTTTCTTTCTTGGAAGCCCCTCTATCAAAGTTTCCTGTAATGTCCTCTGTTCAAATGAAGACAGCTCCAGTTAGTGGACAGTATATTCCTTATTGTCTCTGATATTCTGTAACACTACATTTTGGGACTTCAGTTTTTCTGCAGTGGTTGAGGTTCTAGTCTTAACCATGCCACAAAAGGAGAACAGCATCTTCACTTCCTGTATCTGCAACATTCGCAATACATTGCATGACAAGACGAAAAAAAGTTAGAGGATAAATCCAATTTGAATCCACACAGCATTGCTGCGGAATTTACAGCATGCACCGTGGGACTTATTGGTCACTATTTAAAAACAAACTGATCTATTCCTAAGGTACAGCTGGATGAGATACATGAGTGAAGATGCTGGATTTCAGTTTGCTACGAGTCAGCACGTTAAGCTGAATATGACAGCACTCCAAAACTGGTCACATTCTTGACGAGCGTATTTTAATAATTGGTTTAAGAATAAAAAAATAGTTAACTGGGGAATGTAATGAGCGCTGAAATAATTCCGTGAAATAAAATCTCTCTGCAACAGTTTGAAATACTCCGACAAAGATAAATTCAAACCTGCAAATCAAGGACAGCTCCAGATAAACGCACTGCACGCAGCTGCGACTTAGACCGTGACTGCAAGTGTCTATTTTTTGTGCACAGCTCAATGCCTGCTTGGGCATCTACAAGTGTACCACTTGGAGGGAGTGATTATCTGTCCAGGCAAAGGTCTGAAAGGACTTTGACTCAAAATATTATCGGAACAGGTTGAATGAAACTGCTAGTCCCATCTGGTGCCCACTTGATCAAAGAATATGAGCTGGTGGATACCATATGCCACTACTCCAGAGACATCTCAAACATGGACAAGCAATTGGTGACACTCCTGCCTAGTAACACTCAGGATTATGAACTTAGAAGGGGCTTATTCAGCCAAGACTGAGAGCAGACTCAGCAGGAGGATCTCAACTTCTTGAACCTTTGAATAAAGGTTCTTATTCCTTTCAATTGTTTTCCCTCAACCTCATTGCAGAACCTGGACTTGACCTTATTCTTTTTACCTGGAGCTGTGATGCTGTTAGCTGAATTTTGATTCTGTCATATAAGCATGTTGAATGCATTAAAATTCCAAGGATGCATCAGTACCATTTGGTCAGCCAAACTGCTGGGATATTTTTCTTGAGCTTTTAGCAGTTTTGGCTCAGTTATTTTTTTGAATGATTTGAACAAGAGGGCAAATGTCAAAAACATTACTTAGGCTAAATTTATTATTTTAAAAGAGTGGTGGTTGTCTGTGTTTATGCGGTGAGTGAAGTAAATATGTTGTAACTCTTCTTGTGTTCATTACACTTGAGAAAGTACAGTAAGCTACGACCAAGTCTATCCTTCTGGTAAATTGAATGTTCTTCACAAATGAGCTGCTAAGCACCTGTGCGATTTTTAAAAATATATATTCTAGGGATGTGAGCGTTGCTGACAAGGCCAGCATTTATTGCCCATCCGAACTGCCCTTGAGAAAGTGGTGCTGAGTCACCTTATTGAATCGCTGTAAACCATGTGGTGTAGGTACACCCACGGTACTTTTTTCTGTAGCAGTTTTAAGACAACTGAGTGGCTTCCTTGGCCATTTCAGAGGGCATTTCAGAGTCAACCATATTGCTGTGGGTCTGGAGTCACGTTGAGGCCAGACTGGGTAAGGAGGGCAGATTTCCTCCCCTGAAGGACATCCATGAATCAGATGGGTGTTTACAACAATATGTTAGTTTCATGATCAGTATGAGTGAGATTTGTGCTTTATTCTAGATTTATTAATGGTTTAATAGTGTGGAGGGATGGGTAGAGTTATGATTTGGAGTCACTGTGGGCTTGTTAGTGTGGAGAGGAATGGTGTCCTTATTACTGGTTTACTAGTCCAGTGACATTACCACTGTGCTATTATCCCCCTTCCCCTATGTTGATAGTTGGATCAGTCTCATATCATATGATTATCATTTGGGTTTTGATGTGTGTTTTCTTGCTGATATTAAATGTAAACATTCTAATTACTAACACTTGTTAAAGAGAGTGGGAGTCAGGAAGATACACAGATCTTTTTTATCTTAATTCAAGTTTTTTTTTCAAATCAAATCAAATGAGTTAAATTTTGAATCCTTTAATTATCACCTATGTTTTGTTGTTAGTAATTAAAATGTTTCTCAGAGTTTTGAAACATCCAGGTAACACTGAGAAAACACCAAATTCAATATTTGCACAAACATTGGTCACAAATGAAAGCTGTTGGGCATGGATTCTGCTCCTGCCCCTGTTATCGCAGGACATTGCTCTGTTCATATCAGCAGTTCACCAGTGAGCTAACCCTCACATTTCACCTGCAAGCTCTGAGAAACATCACACGCTCCTATCAGACTTCAGCCAAACTCCAGGTCCCTATTCAACAGTGGCTCCCGGTGAGGATCCCACTCCCCTTGACTTCAACAAGCTTTAAGTTCCCATTCCACAGTGACTCCAAATCAGGACTTCCCCTCTCCCTCCACGCTACCAACCTTAGTAACCCCACTCAGTTCGATCAAACTCCATGACCATTCCCAGTCCTCCCAAAGTAAAGACAGCCCATAACTCCCTTTGGGCTCCAATTCCCCCTTCCCAGTATTGCTAAATGGCAGTTTAGTCGATAACTGAAAGTTATCTATTTCCAGTTAGTGCATCTTGAACTTCTGCCTTGCTGTGTCCTCTACGTTTTAAAAAATCGTATGGAATAGAACTTAAGTGTGTAGTGTTACGACTGGGTGAGGAAGGGGTCTCAGACTCTCCTCTCACCCCTTTCATGGTTTGGCCATAACATGGTTCAACTTTGTTTTTAGCTTCACGTCAGTGAGTCCTTGCCCGCTGCTCTCAAATTGTAATTGTAAATGAACCAATCAGACAGACTTTCTTAGGTTTAAACAAGAAAGGTGTAAGTTAATTAGCCTTAACACTATAACTCTGCTAAAGTTACTTAAAATACGTGACGCAGCCATGCCAGCATTCATACGCAATAAACACACACACAGATACATACAGAGGGAGAGGAGATTTGGAGTAGTAAATGGAATGGTTTGGATGTAAAGATCTTGATTGGAGTTAAATCTTGCAGTTCTCGTTGGGGCCCAGTGCACACTTGTTTCGCTGGTACCAGAAGGATGAAGAAGTCCTCTTAAGCTGCTTCCGTGGGTCCCTGAAACTTGGCTGGAGAGAGAGAGGGGTGCTTTTTTCTTGAACTTCAATTGCAGTGTGCCCCAAACCTTTCTGTGAGGCACAATTCAACAGTTCCCAGGTTGGTCAGCAGGTTCGGCATGTGACCAGCTCTTTGTTTGAAACAGCATCGCCTGTGAGGGTTGTTGATTCTTCAAAGCTTACTAGACACACTTGGTTGGGGGCGGGGGTGGAGTGCTGGCTCTTAGACAGATAATGGCTCTCAATGTCTTTTGACAATCACTTTTGCCCAGCCCAATCTTGCTAATTGAATCAGGGAGCACTCCCATTGTCTCTCTATTCAACAGTCTCTCAGAATGCAAATGTGCAACCATGTTTTCATCCGTTCAGCACTGTGGTCTTTTTAAACAAGTTATGTTCAATGTCCAGTAAAAGTTCAAATAGTGTTCCATATGACAAAATTGATATGTTTCCATTTGGTAGTTGTGGTTTTGTCACAATAGATAAACAAATTTATAACAATAAAGGCCATTGATGTATATTTTTCACAGAACATTGGTGTGGGATTCAATCCTAAAGCGCTGGCCGAAATCTACCAGAAAACCATGTAAGAAAAATGGAAACTGACTTATTCAGTGAATGTAAATCAGCAGGCCTGATGTTATTATTCTTATTTTAAAAAGCGTCACATTTTTTGTTTATTCTTTCATGGGATGTGGGCATCACTGGCCAGGCCAGCATTTATTGCAAATCCCTAATTGCCCTTGAGAAGGTGGTGGTGATCTGCCTTCTTGAACTGCTGAAGTCCATGTGGGGTAGGTACACCCATAGTGCTGTTAGGAAGGGAGTTCCAGGATTTTGACCCAGTGACAGTGAAGGAACGGCGATATAGTTCCAAGTTAGGATGGTGTGTGACTTGGAGGGGAACTTACAGCTGGTGTTGTTCCCATGTATTTGCTGCCCTTGTCCTTCTAGTTGGTAGAGGTCGCGGGTTTGGAAGGTGCTGTCGAAGGAGCCTTGGTGCATTGCTGCAGTGCATCTTGTAGATGGTACACACTGCTGCCACTGTGCGTCGGTGGTGGAGGGAGTGAATGTTTGTAGATGGGGTGCCAATCAAGCGGGCTGCTTTGTCCTGGATGGTGTCGAGCTTCTTGAGTGTTGTTGGAGCTGCACCCATCCAAGTAAGTGGAGAGTATTCCATCACACTCCTGACTTGTGCCTTGTAGATGGTGGGCAGCTTTGGGGAGTCAGGAGGTGAGTTACTCGCCTGAGGATTCCTAGCTTCTGACCTCCTCTTGTAGCCATGGTATTTATATGGCTACTCAGTTCAGTTTCTGGTCAACGGTAGCCCCAAGGATGTTGATAGTGGGGGATTCAGCAATGGTAATGCCGTTGAATGTCAAGGGGAGATGGTTAGATTCTCTCTTATTGGAGATGGTCATTGCCTGGCACTTGTGTGGCGTGAATGTTACTTGCCACTTCTCAGCCCAAGCCTGGATATTGTCCAGGTCTTGCTGCATTTCCACATGGACTGCTTCAGTATCTGAGGAGTCACAAATGGTGCTGAACATTGTGCAATCATCAGCGAACATCCCCACTTCTGACCTTATGATTGAAGGCAGGTCATTGATGAAGCAGCTGAAGATGGTTGGGCCTAGGACACTACCCTGAGGAACTCCTGCAGTGATGTCCTGGAGCTCAGATGATTGACCTCCAACAACCACAACCATCTTCCTTTGCGCTAGGTATGACTCCAACCAGTGGAGGGTTTTCCCCCTGATTCTCATTGACCTCAGTTTTGCTCGGGCTCTTTGATGCCATCCTCCGTCAAATGCTGCCTTGATGTCAAGGGCAGTCACTCTCACCTTACCTCTGGAGTTCAGCTCTTTTGTCCATGTTTGAACCAAGGCTGTAATGAGGTCAGGAGCTGAGTGGCCCTGGCAGAACCCAAACTGAGCGTCACTGAGCCGGTTATTGCTAAGCAAGTGCCGCTTGATGGTGCTGTTGATAACACCTTCCATCACTTTACTGATGATTGAGAGTAGGCTGATGGGGCGGTAATTGGCCGGGTTGCACTTGTCCTGCTTTTTGTGTACAGGACATACCTGGGAAATTTTCCACATTGCAGGGTAAATGCCAGTGTCGTAGCTGTACTGGAACAGCTTGGCTAGGGGCGCGGCAAGTTCTGGAGCACAGGTATTCAGTACTATTGCCGGAATGTTGTCAGGGCCCATAGCTTTTGCAGTATCCAGTGCCTTCAGTCGTTTCTTCTCCGACTCATGGCAGGAGATCTACCAGTAATAAATTAGTTGCTTGTGATGTAAACAGGGACAGCAATTGGGGTGCTACGATTGGCCTCAGTCTTATGTGATCAGGAAAGAAAATATCAGCCACTGTCCTGATCCAGTGAACCCCTTGGTGGCCAGTGAGTCTATACTTCAGTGGGAGGCATCCTCTTCAGCAGAGGAAGGAATTGACGATTCCAACACATACCTGGGTTGACCTCCCATCTTACACTGTCTGTAAACCTGAAGTCAGTCAGATCTCTGCTGTCCGTGTCCAAACTCGTACCAAGTCCCATTCACCCATCACACTTGTGTTTGCTGACTTACACTGGCTCCTGATTAAATTCTAAAGTTTCCATCCTTGTTTTTAAATCTGTCCATGGCCTAGCTCTGTCACACCCTCCAGCCTCACGGCCCTTCCAAATCTCTGCACTCCTCCAATTCTGGCCTCTTGGGGCCCTCTCCTCAGCTGCTGAGGCCCTAAGCTCTGGAGTTCCTCCCGAAGCCTCACCACCTCTCTCTCCTCCTTTAAGATGCTGCTGAAAACTTATCTCGTGGACCAAGCTTTTGGTCATCTGCCCTAATAACTCCTTAGGTGGCTCAGTATAATGCTCCTGTGAAGTGCCTTGGGATATTTTACTGTGTGAAAGGCACTCTATAAATACAAGTTGTTGTGAAATAAAAAGGGAGAAATTTGGAAAAATAATACTCCCAAGAGATGAACACACAATTAAATCTCCTATGCTGACCCTTTATAGAATAATAAACAGTACTGGAGGATGAAAATGAAGTGTGCCAAATAAAATCAGTCTCAAAAACTGAAATATATGTCCAATAAAAGGCTGTTGGAACTCAGCAATTTTGGAGATGATTCAATGCCATAACTTCCCCTCAGGACTCTAAGAACAGTCAGAGATGGCAATTCCTCTCCACCATCTGTTATCTAATTACGGTCCAGGTTATTTTCCATTTATCTTCTGCTCATGAAGGTGAGATATGTCATTGCTGAGAATGGAATACTTTCAAAGTTTAGGTCAGAAAACTTTTGAGGGCTATTGTTAACAGATGTGGAAAATTACTCTTTGCACTAATTTGTTCATCTGTGGAAAATAACAGTTGGTGGCACTTTGGCCACTGAGGCTGTGTGATCGAGTTCCACTCCAGCACTTGGGTTGACAACCTAGTTTGAGTACTGAGGAGGTGCTGCTTCATTGGGTTGGGTGTCCTGTCCTAGAGATGAAATATTAAGGACCCTAGTATCTGCAGAGAGAGGGCATTTTCATATCATTAGGTCAGATTGAATTCAAACTCAGGCTCCAGATGTGAAAAATTGAGCTGATTAACTCAGTGCATCCAACTTTCCATTCCCTCTTTGGGCTTTTCTGGCCTCTAGGGCATGACCTTCGTCCTGTTGTTGTGCCTTCAATCACCAAGACACCATGCTCTTCTTTGAAAGCTCCCTCTTGTGTCAAATCCTCCTTGAATTCCATCAGTTTGACTATTACTTTGCTTCCACCTCCTCATCCCTTATTCTCTGGCTCGATGTCTGATTTTTTTTTTTGTCCTTTACATCTCAGTGAAGTGCTTCGGGGTTTTTAAAACATTTAAAGGAGATATGTAAGTGCAATTGTCGTTGCATCATCCAATCTATGCCAGATATCTTCAACTCTACCACAGCTTCAATGCTTTTTCTATTTTTCCCATTGCTGTGCTCAGCTACAAACAAAATAGAACTTGTAATGAAAAATCAAACAGCAGGCAGGGAGTTGAGGGCAGTAACTCATTCTCTCTGTGGTTAGCAAAAGAGCTTCATTGAATAAATACTTTGTAATTTGATGCTCGGCCAGCTGCTATGTATTAATGAGCTCTTGGGATTAACCACAACGAGTGGCATCCAAACAGTGTTTTGCAAATGAACTGGGGGAGTTGTCCAGGCTGTTTTTATGAGAGTTAAACAGTAATGACATCTCCATGTGCTTCCCTGATGGCTCTTAGTAAATGCATTTACTAGTGTGGAACTGAGTCACAGAAACCAGGAAACGCTCAAGCTTGAAACCTCTGATAAGTCTGAAAGATCTCAGTCGAGGCTTTCAAAGCTGTCGATAGAGTGTGCAGGTGGCCTTGGAGCCTGTGGCCCAGTGAGGCTCAAACACATGGAGGTCGTAGAAGTTGTACCCTTGATAACTCTGCTATGAGGTGAAGTGGAAAGCATGGACGTGTGCACAGAACAGAAAGGATCACGTCCGCCTATTATGCCCGTAACTTGCTATCTCGGTTTGTCTGTGGTGGTCACCAAAACACGGTACTGGAGTCCAGCTGCCACCTGTGGACCTCACCTTTGAAAGTGTTTATCTTCATGGCCTTTCCTTCCTCCTATTCAGCGGCTCAGTGGGTGGACACTCTCCCTTCGGAGTCAGAATATTGTGGGTTGAACGATAGAGAGTTGAGCACAAAAATCTAGGCTGACAGTCCAATGCAGTCCATAGATCCCTCAAAGTTGCCACCCAAGTTGATAGGGTTGTTAAGAAGGCGTATGGGGTGTTGGCTTTCAATAACAGGGGGATTGAGTTTAAGAGCCGCGAGGTTATGCTGCAGCTCTATAAAGCCCTGGTTAGACCACACTTGGAATATTGTGTTCAGTTCTGGTCGCCTCATTATAGGAAGGATGTGGAAGCTTTAGAGAGGGTGCAGAGGAGATTCACCAGGATGCTGCCTGGACTGGAGGGCATGTCTTATGAAGAAAGGTTGAGGGAGCTAGGGCTTTTCTCATTGGAGCGAAGAAGGATGAGAGGTAAAAGCAAAATACTGCGGATGCTGGAAATCTGAAACAAAAACAAGAAATGCTGGAATCACTCAGCAGGTCTGGCAGCATCTGTGGAAAGAGAAGCAGAGTTAACGTTTCGGGTCAGTGACCCTTCTTCGGAACTCTTTCCACAGATGCTGCCAGACCTGCTGAGTGATTCAAGGATGAGAGGTGACTTGATAGAGGTGTACAAGATGATGAGAGGCATAGATAGAGTGGATAGCCAGAGACTTTTTCCCAGGACGGAAAGGGCTATCACCAGGGGGCATAATTTTAAGGTGATTGGAGGAAGGTTTAGGGGAGATGTCAGAGGTCGGTTCTTTACACAGAGAGTGGTGGGTGCGTGGAATGCACTGCCAGCGGTGGTAGTAGAAGCAGATACATTAGGGACATTTAAGCGACTCTTGGATAGGTACATGGATGATAGTAGAATGAAGGGTATGTAGGTAGTTTGATCTTAGAGTAGGTTAAAGGGTCGGCACAACATCGTGGGCCGAAGGGCCTGTACAGTGCTGTACTGTTCTATGTTCTAGTACTGAGGGAGTGCTGCACTTTCAGAGATGTTTTGGATAATATGTGAAACCAAGGTTCTATCTCCCCTCTTGGGCACATTAAAATAAGCTATGCCTCGATTTTGAAGAAGAGCAGGGGAGTTCTTACCAGTGTCCTGACCAATGTCTATCCTTCAATCAACATCACTTCGACACTAACATCACTCTCTGGTCATTATCGCATTGCTCTTTGTGGGAACTTGCTGTGCACAAATTGGCTGCAGTTTCCTTCATTACAAAATAGACTACTCTTCATTGGCTGCAAAGCGCTTTGGGACTTTGAGGTTGTGAAAGGTGCTATATAAATGCAAGTGTTTCTTTCTTCCTACTGCAACTGACAGGCTAAGATTCTGCAGCGAGTACCTGAATGAATGTTCCATCTGCTAACTTCGATTGTCATAATTTACTTCATTATCTCCGCCAATGCTTTTCAGCTGTGCAGGTGTCCTGCACCGAAGGCCTTGCTGCGTCCCCTGCATTCTTAACCAATAATAATTCAGACATTTTAATATCTGAATTAGTTTAAGCAGTCTATTGTTAACTTTCATCTCCACAGGGACCTGCCTGTGACTAGAATGGTTAAGTAATCATTAATAACTTTCCACGTCAAACACAGGCAGTCAATCTACACAGATCTAGCGGCACTGATTGGGCTATGATATTTCAGGGAGCTGGAATTACACCACCACAAAATGGAATTGCAACGCATGTGTCGACTAATATCAAAATACAGAACCTCAAAGAAAACATCAACCATGAAATCTCTCCTGACATCAAATGTGTTTATCAAGCCAGGCAAATAATTGACTTGAGGCCAAAACATGAACACAGTGACCTGATTATTGCTTGCATGTTAACTACTTAAACATTCCAGGCTTAAAAAAACCTCTTGGATGTCAGGGAAACTTTGCTGGTTGACTGCCTTCCCATTGAATCTTAGTAACTTCACAATCAACCTACTTGCCCTCATTCAGAAAACAGAAATGGGAGCAAAATATCCAATTAAAAGAATGCTTTTCACTCCATGAAAATGACTGATGTTTCGAGATGCAGAACTGCAGCAGTATATTTATATAAATTATGGGATGGGAATATTGGTTAAGTATTTTCTGTAGAATAGCAGATTGGAAAAGTGAACTACAAGCTATAATTTAATCAAGGGGCTAAGATTGTTAATGTACAGAATAATGGAAACCACAGAATGAGTTGGAGGCCAGTATTTAATTGAAGGGTTTGGATACTGTCAAACTGAAATTGAGGCACTCAGAATAACTTGTATTCAATTCATGCACATTTGACTTGGCTTTTAAAAGAATGAAGCTTGCCCTGAAACCAAAAGAGTTTTCTCCACAAATCTCATTGTTGCACATAGCTTGGGAAAAGATATTGCAAGAGAATGATAGTTTTTTCACAAAAAAAAATTCTTGAGTTGTGCGTGTCACTGGCAAGGTTGGCATTTATTTTCCATCCTTGATATAACTGATTAGCTTGCTAGGCCACTTCAGAAGGCAAATAAGAGTCAACCATGTTGGCATGGTCTTGGAGTCACATATAGGTTCAGACTGCGTATGGATGTCAGGTGCCCTTCCCTAAAGGACATGAATGAACCAGCCGGGTGTTCTTAGGGGTACTCTTGAAAGGGTCTGAAGAAGTTGAACTGATATGTACGGTTCCTGTTGACTCTTTCATGGTTTCTGACTGAACGCTATTACTTTGCCGACTTTTGACTTCAGGAGTGGGCTTATTTTGACGGCTTCCCAGTGCTTCTGTCTCCTGTTCATGTTCCCATCCAACAACATTGAATGTTGGAGAGAAAAAGACAGAGCAAGTCTCTGATTTTGCTGAAAGCATAATGGTGCGGCTCTCAGCCCTCACCATTATTAAGGAATAAATCACATAGCAATTTCTGGTGTCTGCAGTTAAATGCAGAAGTCAAGAAGTTGCTGTTCCCCCACAACTTTTGCTACACCAGTACCTCACTGAGAGACTCAACACGAAAAGACATGAAAGGCATGAAGCTGTGGTACTTACCCACGAGCTATCTTCAAAACACGCCAGATAAAGTTCGGCTGGTACATTTGGGTGTCAGTGAATCTTTAACGGTGTAGTAAATCTTAATTGCTGCCAAACAACCATTCTGGCACTGAAAATTTATCTTTACAAGTGTGTAGTCTCATTCCTTCAGATTTTATTTATTGATGGAGATTTTTTAAAAATTGTTTTGTTTTACTTTCTGTCTCTTCGCTCTCTTGCTTAATCCCATCTTTCTTCCCCTTTCTTTATTTTGCTTTCTGTGCATGGTTTTACATCAAATTAAGTATTCTAATTTATGCTTACTGGTTTAGACTCTGCGTGCCCTGGTGAGAATTCTTGGATCTGATTGTTTACGGAGACATGCGATTGCTTGCCTCTGCTTCAACACAATACAGATCTCCTGTAGTGGGAGCCACCCTCATGAGACGTTAAATCGAGGCCTCTTTCAAATGGACACAAAAGATCCCATTACACTAATCGAAGAGCAAGGGAGTTCTGCCTGGTGACGAGCCCAATATTTAGCCCTTGAAGAATATCAATGAAACAGATTATCTGGTCGTTATGAGATTGTTGTCAGTGGTAGCTTGCTGTGTAAAATTAGCTGCCACGTTTCCGACATTACAAAAATGACTACACTTCAAAACATACTTAACTAGCTGTAAAGTGCTTTGGGATGCCCCGAGGTTGTGCAAGGAGCTAGATATTTTCCTGGTTTCATAAACCTGTAGGGTTGAATGGCCTGTTTCTGTGCTGAAAAATCCTATGCAATTCGAATAGCCTGCCAACACTGATTTTACACATGTTCCTGGAGAGTGAGTGAGTTTTGGAGGTCTGCGAAGACCTGTCCTATCAGCAAGTGTCGGGAGGAAATTGGGATGAAAAGTCTAGTTTTGTAGAATTCTGTAAATGTTAGGAAGCTCCCTAAAGGAGCAGAGACTAAGTCATGCTAACAGGAAGAGTAGATAATATTTCAGTTGCTGGGCACTGCACTTATAAGTTTCAAAGGTTACACTTTGCATTCATTTGCACACCCACTGACTGAATTATTTTGATTGAGTATGTGTAACTGTGGCTCGTTTCCAAGGCGACTAAAACAGTGGTGCTGATAATGTTGAATTGCTCATCAGCCAATTTATCTTTTATTGAACCTCCTCCCCCATCCCAGATAATCTATGAAAACAAGCACATGTTACCTTGCAGTGAATGCTGCACTGTGGTTTGCCTGCATTCTGTCTGCATTTTCCTAATTGGCATCCTTTAAGCAATTGGAGTAATTTCCCGAGATGCTCGGGACTGACCAGGATGAATGGTGTGTTAAATGCCTTGTTCGTGTAAGTATTGACCACATATTCATATCAAAAGCATTGCAAGAAAGGCACAGCACTTTTGACCCTGTATTAATTAATACTATAGATGAGGTGATATTTCTTGACCTTTTGTGTCAGCTGTGCATTTGCTTCCTTGCTCTAGTATTTTGTCGTGGCAAAGGCCGAAATGTTAGCCTTCATTGTGTGTCTCTCTCATTTAGTCAGGGGGGCTGTGCATCTCAAAGGCAAAAAGG
The DNA here is from genome assembly GCF_036365525.1 of Heterodontus francisci. Classification (NCBI taxonomy): domain Eukaryota; kingdom Metazoa; phylum Chordata; class Chondrichthyes; order Heterodontiformes; family Heterodontidae; genus Heterodontus; species Heterodontus francisci. Next base: position 10,625,569 of record NC_090417.1, read on the forward strand.
AAGAAAATTAGTTTTATTTAATAAGTAAATATATTGGTATGCTCTGCGGCTTGTGGGATATTAGAAAGCCTGCTTCTTGTTTCATCTGTTTCCTCTTTTCCCTCATGTTTGTGACGAGATGACAGAACTTGCCAATTAGGGAAGCCCAGTATCAAAGCTGGGGTTCACTCCAACACAAAGCTAATGTGAAGTGAATATTTCACAAGAAACTCTGTTGACAAATCTGTCCAGTCTTGGAGCCAAAGGTGCAAGCCTTGTGGTTTTGGAGCTTCCTGTTCAGTTAGTAAATTTAGTTATATGTAGGTTTATCACGTAGAGACCTATCAATTTGAAATGCTTTCCTTTGGGAATAAAATCAAGAGAGAAATAATGTTCAATAGATCTTTTCTGCTGCCTCACTTGTATTAGTACTGCAGGGGCAGCAAACAAGGCAAAATCTGAAATGTTCCACCGACTTAATTGCACATTCCACATTACACCAACTTTGGATAAAAACACCAATATCATTTTGAATCTCTTCATTCCAGAGATGATGTGTTTGGGCTTGATGTTTGCAGGTCAAGCTAAATGCTGAAAGAGTTGGTGAAAATACTTCATTTGTTTCTGTACAAGATTGATAGCTTTTAGTTATGACATTGAAAGGGTTTGTTTTTGTGAATTTTATGTTAATCAAGGTGCAGGTTTTTTATGCTGGGGAATGGCCTAAATGACACCACCAATTTATTCTCAGTTGGCATTGAACAAAGAACTGAATACAAATGGGCAAAATTCATTTTTCATAGGACAAAAGGGTCAATTGGTTGAAGTTTTTATTTCATGTTGCCTACATAACAACTGCTACTGCCCTTGCATTTTGTGAAGCATTTTGAAAGATGTTCTGAGGGATTATATGGATGATCGTCTGTATTTTTGTCTTTGCCTCTTTATCTAGTTTGGGATGCCGATGATGGTTTCTGAATGGTTAGGCGGACCTTGCAGGTTGCAATGCGCTACATTGAGTCTTTAGCGCACAAACAGGCCATTTGCTGCAACTAGTCTTTGCGCCACACAAGCCTTCTTCTACACCTTTTCACCTAACACTGTCAGCATGTCCTTCTACTATATTCGCTCTCCTCCTTTAGTGACTGTCTTGTATTTATGGCCCCAAGTTTTGATCTTCTCCACAAGTAGAAACATTTTCTCCAAGTCTACCCTATCAAACCTTTGGTTATCTTAACAGATCTCTATCAATTTTTTCTTTCCATCTTTTTCTACTTTGAAAATGAGTTTGAGATGCACAGAATGGTATTTTATTGCTGGTTGGGCAAGCTTTCGAGGTTGCAGACCTCTCCATAGTTGCTCTTAGTGTTGGTCTGTGCCAGAGATGAAAGTCATGCCAAGCTTGGTAAGACAGGTCTAAGTTGGTAATCCTTCATCCACATTTCCTCAAAAGCAGTCTTGTTTTGTGCTTCATTCGTAGCCTCATCAATTAACAGCTAACCTTGTTTAGTAGAGACAAAGGAAAGTTTGTATATTATGGTTGGGTTTGAAATCTGTATCTCAGACTCTGAGTCCAATGTTTTATCAATAGAGGCACAAACTACCTTTAATACATTAGTTTATCTCACAGTTTCTATACCAAATTCCTGAAGCTTTTCCCTCCATTCAAAACAAAATTTGAGTTACAATTTACTTCCTGTTGTCTCGTTCTTCAGACTATTTCCTCCATCCCTGACGTACTGCATGTTGAAAATTTAATAGAACTTGACAGTATTCCAAAAGTGAAATCTTTTTGTTTGATGAGGTTAATACATCTCTCTTTCCCTTGATTTTCTCTGTACCAATGAAACTAACCACCAGCCATAGTTAACTTGGTCTCTGGCTCTTGGTCTCAAGGGTATACCACTGTCAGCCGTAGCTGAGTTGGTAGATTTCTGAGATAGCAAAGAGAAAGAGACAGGGAGAGAGAATGACTTTCATCGCTGGAGCAGACCTGTCCCATTCTGCATATGCTGCACCTCATTGTATCACTCTGCATTGTACCGGACTGAGTACACACTGCTGCATTTTCAACACTGTGCATATGTTGATGCATTGTGCACGTTAGTGTCCCAACACTCAAAGCTAGATAAGCCAATGCAAAACAAAGGAAGAGTGCCTACATTTTCTGTCACTGCGAACAGAGCAAATATATAATCTATCCAATTCCACCTGTTCAAAGCCTGGACAAGTAGGTCAAAGCCTAACCAGCACAAAGTGAATGATCGATAGCCAGGAGGCTTTTCCAATGCAGAGGTATTGCTGATAAGTAATCTTGTGTTGTATGAAGCACAGCTACAAATTGCATACTTAGAGGAACCAGCAGAACTGAAATTGCCAGCTTGTTGATGGTTGCATTGTACTTTTTCCCTGTTCCTTGGCTCAAAATTACATGGGCAGAGCAAGGAATAAAGGATCTTTTTGACTGGAAAGCTATATTTTACTTCCACCAGCCTGTGCATCAGTGAATGTGAGATTTCCAATGTTGTGAAGTGAAATTTCTTGCCTCTTTCTGTTGCCAGTCACCTGAGTGTGAATCAGTTGAATGACCCTAAGTGGGAGAAAAAAATGGAGACCAGCAAAAAATAAACTGTGAAGGCTGAAAATCGAAGGTGGAGAAAGTTGCACATCAGCTCCATTAGCATCTAAAGGAAATGTGACAGAGGCTCATCGAAATATTGACCTGCCCTTCTCTTTCACACACTGCTTCAGCAGTTTGATTTTGTTTGGAGTCTAAACACAAACGTGACCAGAACTTTGAGGTTATATCTAACTGGAAAGGATGAACAGGCTGGGTCTCTTTTCTCTTGAAAAGAGAATGCTGCGGGATGACCGAATAGAGACATTAGTATTATTAAAGAGTTTGATAGAGTAAACAGAGAGAGAGTTTCCACTTGTGGAGAAAAGCAAAAATAGCGGCCATTAATATCAGACGGACACCAAGTATGGATGCATTTCAGGGGAGGCTGGATAAGCAGATGAGGGAATAAGGAATGGAGGGTTATGCGGATAGTTACATGATGAGGCTCGAGTATAATGTAAACACCGACATGGACTGGTTGGGCTGAATGGTTTGGTTCTGTGATGTACTATAATTCTATGTAATCATGTTGATTAATATGGCTGAGAGCAAGTGAGCAGGAAGATTGCAGGCCGCAGGGGGCTAAATTATGAAGAAATGCAAAGCAATAAAAGTTAATTATTTTTGATGGAGAAGAAAAGACCAGGGAGATACAAGATTCAGCTTTTAAACATCATAAAATGTGTAGCTAAATATAAAAATAGGATAATCTGAAAACTTTTATTTGTGTTCAACCAAGTCTGAACTCAGTGGCTCGAAACAGTAGACAGACAGAGAAATAAAAGATATTATCCAGCTTTCTCTGGGTAAAAATACAAACTTTATCATTCTTCCTGATCATGACTCTGCAAATTGTTAAGGAAGGTGCAAGATCTTTATTGATCTCTAGTCATGCACACTGACCTTGCTGATTCATTATGGTGTGACAAGTGTTATTTTGTTCAAAAACCTCCAGAAATGAGGTAGTTGCTGCAATCTTCCAGGTGGTCAATCTGTTTATCATTTTGCATGCCACTAAGCTTCCTAAACCTATTGTTGCATCTTCTTATCTCATGTCTGTCTTGGTGATATGGTTTCACATTGTGACAAGGAAAAGAAGTCATGAGGCACCAGTCGCATCCTGCACCGCAGCAGAAGTTAAACAGCACAGTTGACTAAATTATACCCGAACACATCAAACCATAAAGCATCCTCGGAATAAATAACTTGAACCATTTCATTATTTCTAGCTGCAGCACAAATCCACAAGCCAAGAAAACAAAAAGCTCAATCCGTATGATATTAAATCAAATTCTAATCCTATGTATATATACATAAACAGCGGGCATATCTTACACAAGGTTGGAGTAAGCAAATCACTTAACTTGGACAATTAGCATAGACCCCACCCACCCACCCCAAACAACTGTTCCCCTTATTAGAGTTATTTAACTGAAGACAGACGAGGGTGTCTCTTCCTGAAATGTCTGGCTCAGTTTCTCAGTAGTTGGTGCATTTACACTTGAAAAAGGAAATAAAGGCTCACATTTTTATCGCACCTTTCACAACCTCAGGATTTCCCAGAGTGCTTTACAGGCAACTAAGTACTTTTAAAATGTAGGTAGTTGTGGCAGCCAGTTTGCACATAGCAAGATCCCAGAAGTTGCCATGAGTTAAATGACCTGGTTGTTTGGTATTTGGTTTGGAGGTGCCGGTTGAGGGAGAATTGTTGTCCAAGAAATCAGGGAGCACGGCTCTGCTTAATCCATTGCATACTAAGACATCAAACGCACATGCAGAGTCGAAAGGAAATGGAGCTGCTGCAATATGCAGTTAACGTTTGCTGCAGCTTCTGAACAGGAACACATTTCGCAATCATGCCACCATCATTTTTCAGACGTGCTGAGACGACGCGAGTGGTAATGATTGAGGGAAAATTACTTTTAATCTAAAATTGAGGATGTCGGAAACAAAATGAAACCAGCTGCTTAAATAGTGCATTAATGTTCCTTTTCTTCAGCTCTCAATGGGTGAGATGCCCTTTAAAAGCTGGTCTATCTCCTGCAAGGCAGAAAGGTTAACTGTGATAGCATTATAGGTTGTGTTTGGCAGAACTTGCTGGCATCTTCTGTTACTGTGCTCACTTTAACCCTTTTCTTTTCTCTTTTGGTAAGCTGCACAGAGCACTCAAAACAAACGATTGGTTGCAGTGCCAGGATAAAGTGAGGTTAAGTGTTCTGTCATGCTCACCACAGGCTGCCAACCATGCATGAAACAAGATTGAGCGTGAAGCCACAACAATAGATATTTCAGACTGTGCTCATTAGCATTCAGAACACTTTATTTGGACTTAATACTTAGATATGACTCAATCTTCTATTGAAACAATCCTCACCCACCTCTTGGTACTTGTGTAGGTGCCAGAGGTTGGAAGAACTCTGTTTGACTCATCTGTCATTCCTGTTCTTGACTAGATACACTGAACAACAACTTGGCTTCAAAGTCCTTGTCTTCCTTTCTAAATGTATCCACCATTCTCCGTTAATCTGCCTTAATTATCTAGTCAGTCTTCTTGAGGTTTACATTTCTTCCTGAAATCTCTGCTTCTTAGTTTTTGGGTAACTGGTCATGCTCCATTCCATCCAATTACTCTGCCATCAGAGGTCTGTTAGCTGTGTCTCTTCCCACCTACTCAATCTTAGTTAGTTTGCTTTCTTGAAACACCCCTCTGTGACTGTTACTATTCCCCACCTTCCCACTAAACCTGCTTTGTATCATGTTCAGCAGCATCATCTCACTTCAATGCGAGGCGTGATTGGTATAGATCAACAAAATTCTGTCTGGCACATGCACTAAACCACAAACTTGTTTACATGTGAAGGGAAAGAATTTGCAGGGCTGTGGGAAAGAGCAGGGGCAGTGGGTTGAGTTGGATGTGCCGAAAGGCCTCCTTCTGAGCTGTTTCATTATACGATTCCATGTGCAAAACATTCTTTTTCTTTTGAAAAAGAAAGCCAGTTATTATTATGGAAGCCTCAGGACCACCAGGTTCAGCCTGAAGCCAGCCAAGTCATCAACCTCCACAGGCTCTGTACCCCTTTATTTCTCTGCACTCTAATTTGACCAAACTCCCCTTCCCCACTCTGCAACCTATTTGTGTATGTGTGTGTAAGAAAGTTGGATTTTATTATTTTTACTTCAATCGTTTTAAGTACAATAAAGTTCACCTCTTTGTTTGGCTAAATGCAAGAAAACCTACCTGATTGGCTCTATTTATGATCATAGTGCATAAACAAGTAAACACTCACTGATTTGACAAGTATCTTCACTTAAAAAAGAAATAAAAAAGAATAAATCTGTTGTGATCATCAGGAGAGGGAAAAGAGGGGAGCCCTTCAACCCCTCCTCACCTGATCATAACTATATATATATATATAATATATATAAATATCTAGAGCGTTATGCTTGGTGTGATGCATTTCGGACTGAGATGAGGAGCAATTTCTTCACTCAGAGGGTTATGAATCTTTGGAATTCTCTCCCCCAAAAGGCTGTGCACGCTCAGTCATCAAGTATATTCAAAGCTGAGATCAAGAGATTTTTGGATACTCAGGGACTCAAGGGATATGGGAATAGCACAGGAAAGTGGAGAAGACCAGCCATGATCTGATGGAATGGTGCAGCACGCTCGAAGGACTGTATGGCCTCCTCTTGCTCCTATTTCTTATGCCTGCAGCACCAAAAGTATGTATTATTTTGTTATTCACTTTGCTGAAAATGTAACCTCATGCTTGGAGAATTATAGTCACCCTCATTCCGGCCTGAACTTCAAGCCATAGCTCTTGGACCTTTGAGAGCAGGTACCTCCGGGGCATGAACAACTCACTTGCATGAGAGAGACTTAAAGTGCTTCCACCTTGAAGCTCCCCATGTCACTTGCCCTTCTTAACTCTCCCTGGCAGCAGAACCTGAGCAGGAGCAGAAATGGCAAATTTGGCAGTATATCCCAAGACCCAGAAGAAGGTGCGTCTCAGCTAGCACTGCAACAATGTCAATGATTGCTTTGACATTGCTCCATTTAAGTTATGTAAGAGAGACAACCAGTCAATTACACCACAATCAAACCGTGAAGCCTTTCAAAAACAATGCTGAACTTGGCAATCAGAATCTGCTGAGGTTCAATCTTAAACTACCCACTCACAGTGGTTATCAATGCAATGGAGTCTTCGCAATAATGGAAACTAGTTCATTACCCCCTGTGGTGACTTCCATTGTTTCACATGTTCTATCTTTAATTCAGTCTCGGGAATCCAGCAGCCCAATACAAGTTAACTGGTGGTTAAATTTTACGATTTCTTGACTATTCCAAAAGCCAAAGGGTTGCATTATACTTGTGGAATTAAAGAAAAAAATTTCCTCGGTTGCTTTCTCTGGAAATGGAAGAGTGCTGTAACTGTGTGTCATTGTCCAACTCCTGATATAATTGATTTGTGCAGACCGACGGACCAGCAATCTTCTGTGATGTACAGTTTTTGGTTTGGTTGCAGGGTTGTGAGCATAGATGACTAGAATCTTAAAATATATTCCACTTTGTAGCATTTTTTTTTTTGCTGGCCTGGTAGAAGTGTCTGTTGAAAATAAACTGTTTAAGTATCTTGACAAGTTGAATTTCTAAGGCCAAAAGGCCATTCAGACCAGAAAACCCATCTCCCCTTCACAGATCAGCTTCTCATATTGATCTTCTCACCAGATACCCAATTCGCTTGACCCCGTTAATGTTGCAGAGATATGTGATGTGATTGATGCACCGCTGTCTGTTCTCACTTGGAACCTCAGCAGTTCCATCCTTGTGAAGATCCAGTGCCTGCTCTTGCCTTGGGAAAATGAACTTTCTGATCCTTGTCCTCACTTTCCAATCCATCTATGGCCTCGCCTTACCTCAGTGATCTCCTTTGGTCTTGGGGTCCCACACCCTGACTCCACTCCCCCAACCCCAGCTTAATTTGCTTTCTCTCTGACGTTTCATTGGTGGCAGTTCCTTCAGTCGCTGTATACCTCACCGCCTGGAATTCCCTCTTTCAGCATGCTGTCATCAGCTGCCTTCTAAAGTTTCCTGAAAGTCTTTCTCTTTGCCTGTGCTTTCATCCTTCCCAAACCCTCCCTTTTCCCTCATGTTGAGTGCCCGCTCATTATCCATCAATCTCTACAGTCTTTCCGTCTGTGTGGAAATTTAAGTGGTTGGACACTGTGATTGCAGTGCTAAGGCAATTTCTAAAATGCTAGGTGTTGTCATCATCTTGCAGAGCCATGACATATAATTTAGCTAAAGTAGATTTCAAACCTGGCCTTCCAGTGCATTTCAGAAATACATTATTGTAATTAAGCACTTGGGTTGACAGTAGCAGCCTTCAGGCATTCATATCTTGGAGCAGCGAGTTCTCAGACCTTTGTGTGTGGGATGATGATTTTCAGAAATGGAAAGGGATGATGGAATGAATGAGCATTTCTCAAGGTTTGAAGAGAGAGTGCATTTATCTCAATTGCATAAATGTTATAGATGAGACTCTCTGCCCACTTGTCTGAAAGTTGCTTGGCTATTAAGCTTGATGGTGCAACTGGCTGTTTTGAGCCAGCCTTGGGGGGAGGGGAGGTGGAGGGGAGGGAGCAGCCAGTTTGCTTTACGTACTCTTCAGAATTTCTTCCTGTGTTTAGAAAGATGACAGATGTCAGTATAGTGAGAATGGAAAGCCTAACTACTTCTTGGACTTGGCATCAAGATCTCCTATATTTGCGTCAACAAAGGTGCAGAGTGCAACTCCCCATGCTGCACTTAAATTCAGCAACTCAAACCCAGCATTCGACAAGCGGACCTGGAGCAAAAGTTCCATTTTCCATGTCAGCCATTTTTATGCTCTCCCTGAAAAGAGGGGCTGGACTTTAAGAGGTCCTTGGCGTCGCGATCCGAGGCGGAGGGGGGCCCGGTGTGGGGGAGCGGGGGTGGGTGCTGCCTGAAGATGGCTCTTGATGAGGCCCCCCCATGGCCCAATCCTCCCAGCAGTGGCAAGGCTCCGTGGCTGTGCCCCCAACCGCTGGGTGACATGAGCATAATTTAAATGTTCAAATAAATAACATTAATTCATTTAAATACAGTCTCCTGCGATATTGAGGGCCGGTATTCCCGCGCCTTCGGATCTCCGTCTGGGGAAACGAGGCGTGACACTGATGGGGAGGGGGGATGAGGTAAGTTTGTCAGTGCAGGAGGTTGGGTGATGGGATCAAATAAATATCATGGGTGCAGGGGATGGTGGGAAGGGCTGTACTTTAAACTTGGTGCAGTTTTGGGGGGGGCAGGTCAGATGTGAAAGGGAAGTGTTTTGTGGGAGAAAGGACAAATAGTTAATGGAATTGTAATTGGGGGTGGGAAAGGGGCAAAAGAAATGTATTTATAATGTATTTATTTAATTTTGGTGTATATTTCTTTAAATCTGCTGGCAGGGCTTGCTGCCCTTTAAAAATGGTGCCAGCGCCTGCACACAGGCAGCTGATGCCATTGCTGGTGACAGCAGCCTGCCCCCTCCACGTAATTTGAGCTCGGCAGTGGGCTGATAAAGTCCAGCCCAAGATTGCTAATGAATCGGGGCTGCTCTCTTCTGTGGACCTGTTGCCACGTACGTTTTCAAGATTCAAGCCCAGCTGGAAGGACCTGAAGGACGATGCACAAACCCGACAGCTCCACCCAGTTCCTTGGAGGACCATTAAGAAGGCCAGTTATCAGCAGTTGGAAATGGGAAGCTCTGATTGGAGCCCTCTGTTGCACCTCACAGTCAAACTGAATGAATGGCTGGATTTTTGTTTTATTTGTCTGCAGATTGTGACCATCGCTGGCAAGGTTAGCATTTATTGCCCATCCCTAATTTCCCTTGAGAAGGTGGTAGTGAGATTGTTTCTTGAACCGCTGCAGTCCTTGGGGTGTAGGTGCACCAACAGTGCTGTTTGGAAGGGCTGTTTCCAAGTTGTTGACCCAGTGGCAGTGAAGGAACGGTGATATAGTTTCAAGTTAGGATGGTGTGTGGCTTGGAGGGGAACTTACAGGTGGTGGTGTTGCCATGCATCAGCTGCCCTTGTCCTTCCAGGTTGTGGGTTTGGAAGGTGCTGTCTAAGGAGACTTGGTGAATTGCTGTAGTGCATCTTGTAGATGGTACACAGGGCAACCGCTATGCGTCGTGGTGGAGGGAGTGAATGTTGAAGGTGGTGGTTGGGGTGCTGATCAAGTGGGCTGATTTGTCCCGTATGGTGTCAAGCTTCTTGATGAGCTGCACTCAACCAGGTAAGTGGAGAGTATTCCATCACACTCCTGACGTGTAATGGTGGACAGGCTTTGGGTGGTCAGGAGGTGAGTTACGCATTGCAGAATTCCCAGCCTCTGACCTGTTCTTGTAGCTACAGTGTTCATGAGGCACGTCCACTAAAAACCCATCCGCTTGCACAGAGTTAAAATCTGGCTCATTAACTTTGTTCCTTCAACCACATACGCTGCCTGAGTATTTTCATGATTTCACTCTGTTCATTTCAGATTTCCAGCATCTGTAGTATTTTGCTGATGAGGACAGAGATGAATTGGCGAGAGTACATTATAGATTTGGCGGGGTTGTGGTATGGAACTGGATGAGCAATCCTGGGATAATGAATTCAAAACTCACAATGCCATTTGTATTGAAATAATTTGATTTCTTGACCTGAAAACTACTGGATTGTCATTCAGTCAGAACAATATGATGATCGGGTGAGATGAAGTAAGGTGGGAGGGGGCTTGTGTGGACCATAGATATCAGTATGGAGCTCATGGGCCGAATGGCCTGTTTCTGTGCTGTAATTTCTGCGTAATTCTGTGTACGAAGACAAATGCAGCAGCCAGTTTGTGCACAGCAAGATCTCACTAATAGCAGTGAAATGAATGACTGGTTACTCTATGGTAACTTTTGGCAGTTAAGGGGAGTGGGGAGAGCTCCTTGCAGATCCAGCTGAGCCAGTGGGACTTTGGTGCAGCTTCTGTTCTGGAAGGGTGCCACATGAGTGTGGGAGACAGATACTTTTCCATTTCCCTCTCTTGCATTAATGAGCGACCACATGAAAAACATGCTTCTTTCTCAGAAAACCCTTCCAGATTGAACAAAGTACTCTTGTGTTCGTGAGATTGGAAGAACTGGGGCAACCTCATTTGTTTTAGAGTGCTGCTGCTGTCGAATTCTGGGCTGCTGTAAGGTAAAGCGAGCATAAGCATGAAAAACTTGCCGCTTCTGTCTGAGACACCTCATCAAGCAGAAAACTTTGTTATTATGCTGCTTTCACTATTCTGTGCCTTCTGACAATTGGGTTTATTAATGAGAATGTTGAGGAAGAGAGACCCGAACCTCTGCAAAGTCCATATTCAGAATCCTCTTAATCAAAAAAAAAAGAATTTTGATTTCGTGTTCATTGCCCCATCTTAATCATTTCTTCCCCTGTGCCTAGTTTGAAGGAGACGGCAAGTGCAGCATGGGCTCTCTTGATTTGCCATCAACTGTGCAAAAGCACTTTGCTTTTTTTCAGAACTCCACCTTGGTTTGAGGGTTTTCAAGCTCTCCACCCCACAACTCTGCATTTAATGCTTCGGCTTTGCTGGGGCATTGCTCGACTTTTTCACAGAGCAGACATAAAATATACAGTCTGTGAGCAAGTGCAGTGCTGATTAACTCTTCAAATGAAGGGCTGGATGAATACATGAGTTTTGGCTGCTTCAGCAGAGAGCTGATACAGACACGAGGGGCCCATTGACCACTTGCTGTGCGACCAAATACTGGGGCTGGAGTTTCAGCTTTGTGTGCATTTGGTGATCCGTATGTAAATTGCGTTATCTTTTTGCCCTGTTATGCCAATTTTGGGTGAATTGTGCCGAAGAGGCCAGCGCAACTGAGTGGAAACTCAAACCCCACACCCTTGTCGCTAACCATCCGCTTTCCGACTGGACAGCTTGCTTGCTTGACCCCCGGGTCTGCTTTTTTTCCTGTCGTGGCTGTGAAAACAGCCACAATCAGCATTGCTGTCCTGCAGCGATACCCGGCAGATAACAGCAAGAAATGGCACGTTTTCACGCCCAGTACAGACTTTGTTTCACAGAACGCTGAGGCGATTTAACAAGTGGAATAGAAGAATTGATGTTAGAGCAGATTGTACTTGAACATTGGAGGAGCAAGCTAGCTTGGCTCGATGGCCTTTTCTATTTCCATGCTTTATGTTCTCATAAGCTTAGAGTGCAGAGGTGGTTGATACACTTGTTAGTTGTGCATATTGTTGTTTGAAGAGTTGCATTTGTATAGCGCCTTTCACAACCTTGGGTCGTCCCAACGTCCTTTACAGCCAATGAAGTAGTCCTGAAGTATTAGAATTAGAATTAGAACATTACAGCGCAGTACAGGCCCTTCGGCCCTCGATGTTGCGCCGACCTGTGAAACCATCTGACCTACACTATTCCATTTTCATCCATATGTCTATCGAATGACCACTTAAATGCCCTTAAAGTTGGCGAATCTACTACTGCTGCAGGCAGGGCGTTCCACGCCCTTACTACTCTCTGAGTAAAGAAACTACCTCTCACATCTGTCCTATATCTATCACCCCTCAACTTGAAGCTATGTCCCCTCGTGTTTCCCATCACCATCCGAGGAAAAAGACGCTCACTATCCACTCTATCTAACCCTCTGATTATCATATATGTCTCTATTAAGTCACCTCTCCTCCTCCTTCTCTCCAACGAAAACAACCTCAAGTCCCTCAGCCTTTCCTCGTAAGACCTTCCCTCCATACCAGGCAACATCCTAGTAAATCTCCTCTGCACCCTTTCCATAGCTTCCACATCCTTCCTATAATGCGGTGACTAGAACTGCACGCAATACTCCAGGTGCGGTCTCACCAGAGTTTTGTACAGCTGCATCATGACCTCGTGGCTCCGAAACTCGATCCCCCTACTAATAAAAGCTAACACACCATATGCCTTCTTAACAGCCCTATTAACCTGGGTAGCAACCTTCAGGGATTTATGCACCTGGACACCAAGATCTCTCTGTTCCTCTACACTACCAAGAATCTTCCCATTAGCCCAGTACTCTGCATTCCTGTTACTCCTTCCAAAGTGAATCACCTCACACTTCTCCGCATTAAACTCCATTTGCCATCTCTCAGCCCAGCTCTGCAGCCTATCTATGTCCCTCTGTACCCTACAACATCCTTCGGCACTATCCACAACTCCACCGACCTTAGTGTCATCTGCAAATTTACTAACCCACCCTTCTACACCCTCTTCCAGGTCATTTATAAAAATGACAAACAGCAGTGGCCCCAAAACAGATCCTTGCGGTACACCACTAGTAACTAAACTCCAGGATGAACATTTGCCATCAACCACCACCCTCTGTCTTCTTTCAGCTAGCCAATTTCTGATCCAAAGCTCTAAATCACCTTCAACCCCATACTTCCGTATTTTCTGCACTTGCCTACCGTGGGGAACCTTATCAAACGCCTTACTGAAATCCATATACACCACATCCACTGCTTTACCCTCATCCACCTGTTTGGTCACCTTCTCGAAAAATTCAATAAGGTTTGTGAGGCACGACCTACCTGTCACAAAACCGTGCTGACTATCTCTAATGAACTTATTCTTTTCAAGATGATTATAAATCCTGTCTCTTATAACCTTTTCCAACATTTTACCCACAACCGAAGTAAGGCTCACAGGTCTATAATTACCAGGGCTGTCTCTCCTCCCCTTCTTGAACAAGGGGACAACATTTGCTATCCTCCAGTCTTCCGGCACTATTCCTGTCGACAATGACGACATAAAGATCAAGGACAAAGGCTCTGCAATCTCCTCCCTGGATTCCCAGAGAATCCTAGGATAAATCCCATCTGGCCCAGGGGACTTATCTATTTTCACACTTTCCAAAATTGATAACAGCTCCTCCTTGTGAACCTCAATCCCATCTAGCCTAGTAGCCTGAATCTCAGTATTCTCAACAACATTTTCTTTCTCTACTGTAAATACTGACGCAAAATATTCATTTAACACTTCCCCTACCTCCTCTGATTCCACACACAACTTCCCACTACTATCCTTGATTGGCCCTAATCTAACTCTATTCATTCTTTTATTCCTGATATACCTATAGAAAGCCTCAGGGTTTTCCCTGATCCTATCCGCCAATGACTTCTCGTGTCCTCTCCTTGCTCTTCTTAGCTCTCCCTTTCGATCCTTCCTGGCTAGCTTGTAGCTCTCAAGCGCCCTAACTGAGCCTTCACCTCTCATCCTAACATAAGCCTTCTTCTTCCTCTTGACAAGCGCTTCAACTTCTTTAGTAAACCACGGCTCCCTCGCTCGACAACTTCCTCCCTGCCTCACAGGTACATACTTATCAAGGACACACAGTAGCTGCTCCTTGAATAAGCTCCACATTTCGATTGTTCCCATCCCTGCAGTTTCCTTCCCCATCCTACGCATCCTAAATCCTCTATAGTCAGTGTTGTAAAGTGGGAAAGAGTTTGCACACAGCAAACTCCCACGAACAGCAATGTGATAATGCCCAGTTCATCTGTTTTCGCGATGTTGATTGAGGGGTGAATTTTGACCAGGGCACCAGGGAGAACTCCCTTGCTCTTAATAGAAATAGAGCCATGCAATTTTTTACGGCCCCCTGGGAGAGCAGACGTGGCCTTGGCTTAAAGTCTCATCCAAACAACAGTAACTCTGACAGTGCAGCACTCCCTCAGTACTGCAGTGGATTGTCAGCCTCCATTTTTTTATGCTTAAATCTTTGTGGTGGGAATTGAACCCACAACCTTCTGACTCAGAGGCTCAACTGCTAGCAACTGAGCCCATGATGAGGAGGGATCAGTGATTTCAGGGGGTGTCTAGTTATTCCATCTTAATTTTTTATATGGTATCCAAATCTTCCCTCGTGAGTAGAATAACTTTTAAGGGAAGGGAAATCATACATGCTGTGAATTGAGCTCCCTGATCTCCACACCCGAGTTTTTGGTATGCATGTGTATTGTCATGTTAGCGGTCTGACATAGTAAAATATACTTCATGGTGCCCAGTCTGCATATTGGGCTTTTCCAGTCAGCCCATTCAGTACTGGTGCCCTCCTCCCATAAAGGGATGGGAGATGACCACATATGTTGTCTCTGTTTACCATTCCATTGAACATCAAATTTGGCAAATAAAATCAGAAAATGCATGCAATCTGAAACTACATTATTGCTCAGCTATTCAGGTGATACGAAGAGCCGAAGTTCCGACAAGGATTCTACAGCTGTAAAATTAAGCTGTCTTTTTTATCGCGACAGATCTGATGGGTGTTGTAGTCCTGATTTATTTCAGATTTCCAGCATTTGTTGTGGGTTTTTTTTTACAGTAAACGACAAGCCAAAAAAAAAATGTTTTCAATAGCTGTCCGTGTGACAAACACTTTATCCCTTGTGGCACTCCTCTTAAATGAGAACAATTCTTAATGTGGTGGGAGACGGTAAATAAGTTACATCATTGTCGTTGATGGCAATAATGATCTGGGGGGATATTTGTTTTCAGCTTAAAACTGGGCATTCTGTGCCGAAGCACTCAGGCCTGTCAAGATGCTCTTGCAGGAGCTACAATGCTCTGTCCGCCCAGTTGCATTTGGTTCTGTTGTTGAGAGAGCTTGGAATGTATTAGATGCCTCAGGGACTTTGATCTAAATTCAGCAACTTAACATCACCTCTACATGGTGCTCGGTGATTTCCAATTCGACAGAGAGATGCCTGAGACTTGACCTGTAGCAGTGTAAACAGAGTTGCTCTGTGTGTTTGTGTGTGAGATACTTTTTATTCCTTGTTCCATTTTTCTGCCCCCCCCCCCCTCCTGAAGGTGAAAAATCTTGCTGTGTTATAGTTCCACGCGCAATAGAAGATTTCCCCCACAACTCCCAACCCATTTTTGCCAGTCCTTGTCCCCGAGGGAGCTGAAGGCCATTATCGTGACCCAGTTACTACTGAACTAATACCAGCTCACCAAATACACATTAAAGATAAACCTCGGGGCTCTGGTTTGAAAGGCTCAGGACGATGCAGTTATGAACTGAACCTGAGAGGGCTCCCTAACTCTTGTAAAATGTAATTTGACCTTTACTGAAGTAAACCTATTAACACATTGACTGATGAGACAATGGAAGTGAACATCCAAAAGTAGCAATGGGGAAAAACATATTAAAATATCCTATGAATATTGCAAATTCTCCATTCTGGAAGTCGCTTTGCCTTGATGCTTCCATTTCACTCAGTAAACTTATAATAACCCCTTCTTTTTGATCATGCTCTCACCTCCCTCTCTTAATTTTCTCCATTTCATCTCCTGCTCACTTTACGTTGTCATGTAAAGTGTTGTTGAGATGTCTGTCTGCGTGTAAAGAGCACTTTGACAATGCAAAGTGTTGCAAGAATTTTGATACAGTAAAAGTGACATCATAGTCTGTGCCAGGATCAGTATCGATTTCAGCACATGTGCCAGAACATGATACTCTCTTAACTTTTTGATCTCTTGCCAAGTTTGCCACTTTTCTCTCCTGAAGGTCAAGAAAATGGCCATTATTTGAAATGGCTTCAGTCCCAAATAAATTTGTCATCACAAAGACCAAGTTGACATCCCCAAGTCCAATACAGTCAATATTTTGAAATTCATAGATCCTCCACCGACCCCCAGCACACTTCAATTTCTCTCCTTTTTTAAAGGCATCATTCCTTACTGGGATAAAAACAAAAAATGCTGGAAATACTCAGTAGGTCAGACAGCACCTATAGCGTGTGAAACAGAGTTCATGTTTCAGGTTGGTGACTGACGAAAGTTGAAGGACCTGGGATATTAGCTCATTTTCTCTCTCCACGGGTGCTTCCAGACCTGTTGGAGTATTACTCACATTTTCTGTTTGTGCTTTACATTTCCGGCATCCGCAGTACTTTGTTTTTGTACTCCGTGCAGTTCCAAGAGCATCAACTGCCTGCAGTTTCCTCAACCAAATGATCACTTTTCATGTGTGAGTCGAGACAATGAGTTTTTGTAGGCTGTTCAATGAAGGGAGGTAGAACAACGATGTCTCATTCTGTCCACACTCATGCATTTCCCAAAGGAGGTGGCTGGGAATGTTGGATGATGCTGCTGTTTTTGACCCAAGACTGTGCGATCAATTGTCGTGCCACTCTGGCTGCGATCAGCACAGACATGGGAATTATTCTCTCGCATTTCAGAAAAATAGGAGAGTCTAGCGAACAGATTTAACATTTTATGATTATTTGTGAGTGTGTTATTTTCTTAATTGCTGTTAATAAATACAAAACCAACAGCTGGGATGTTAAAACTGCTCATATTAATATTGTACCGTAACATGACACATTAACACACTGGATGAGGAATAATTCTGTTTTGATTTTCCCAACTTGTTGAATCTTTTTATGTTCACATGCCATTCGCATGGGAGCAAATTAAAATCATTGAGGGAGGTCAGATGTTCCACAATCTGGAGCAAAAGAAGTGAAAGAAAGAAAAAGCTCTGGAGCATATTATAGCCAATAAGCACAATTTTTATTAAGCTTCAGTCGCTATAGTAGGAACCGCAACACCTATTGCAAGTCTTCTAATTACGAGCCTTGGTCTTTTGAGCAAAGTTTTTTTAAAAATGTGTTCTAAATTAGAAAGAAAGATATATAGTCCCTTTCAGGACCCAAGTATATCCCAATGCACTGTACGGCTGATGAAGTACTTTTGAAGTGTTGTCACTTGTCATGTCGGAAACAAGATCGTCAGTTTGCACACAGCAATCTCCCACAAGTATCCCACAAGTAGCGATGTGATAATGATTATATAATGATGTTACTTGAGGAATAAATAATAGCCAGGACACCCGAAACTGCTCTTATTTGAAGTAGTTCCATGGGATCTTTTACGCCCACCTCAACAGGTAGATGGAGCCTCAGCTTTTAATGCTTCATTCAAACAACAGCACCTCCGACAGTGCACCACTTTCCCGACACTACACTGCAGTGTTAGTTTGGTCCCAGAAAGTTGGTTGCCGACTCCCTATCTATTTCCTTCCTGTTAATACATGAAATAACCAGCATGCCAAGGTTCATCGGCATAAAACAGCTTACATTTTTCTTAAATTTTGAACTTGGTCGAAATACTTCAAGGACTGCGCATCAGTGCTGGTGTACTTTAAAGATAGTCTTATGGGGGAGGGGAATTCTGCAGTGAAATTAATGTTGCAACTCAGGCTACTCTGAATACCTTTTACACACACTTAACACCCAAGTCTAATTCTATCAAGAAGATCTTGATCCCCATCAAACAAAAGATGACATTATGCATGACCTAACCAGGACACTGCCATCAGGGAAAGAAAACTTTGATTATTGTTCTTCACTGAAATAATAAAGATTATCTCCATTTAGTCAAATAAAAGCAAAATACGACGGATGCTGGAAATCTGAAATAAAACATAGTGCTGGAAGTACTCTGCTGGATGAGGCCAGACCTGCTGAGTATTTCCAGCACCATCTGTTTTTATCTCCATCCAGTCTTTATTTCTCCATCTGATAGTAAACATTTTGCAGACAAACCATTTGTTTAAGACTGAAAACTGTGAATCAAGTTTATTAAAAAGCAATAACTAGAACAACCACATCAAAATGACGTGCATTTATCTACTGCCTTTAGCATAGGAAAACAATGGCTCTTGGTGAGTATTTATGTACATTTCTTAGCGAGTATTTACAACAGAGAAACAGGCCATTCAGCCCAACAGACCTGTGCTGTGCTTATTGTCCACAAGCATCTCTTCCCACCCTTCTAACCCCATCAACAGATTTTTCTATTCCTTTCTCCCTCATGTGTTTATCCAACTTCCCCTTAAATGCATTTATGCAATTTGCCTGAAATACTCCACGTGATAGCAAGTTCCCCATTCTAAACACTCTCCGGGTAAAGAAGTTTCTCCTCAATTCCTGATTTGATTAATGTTGCTGCAGCATTATAACTGGTATAACAAAAATAAATCGCACTCCACCAACGTTCAAAAGAAGGGAAATCAAGAAGCAATTCATCAAAAGCAGAGTGCATTGCAAACCCGTTTTCAAAACGATGCATCAGTTAATTTCTTCAAATAAGATAGATCTGAGTCCGAGATGTAATACGTAACAAAACTAAAAGGTTTCCAGATTAAAATCAAGTTAACTTGATAGCTCGGTCAAAGCAAAATGATGTACCAGTAATCTTTGTCCAGAAAGAAAATTTGGGAAAGGCAACCCACAGAATCCTGAATTTGCTTCCAGTCCATAAAATATTAGATTAAGAAGAGAACAAAGGAGCATGGGCTATAATCCCAGTTTTATGTCTCTCTCTGCCTTTGATTGAGGTGAGGACAAGAAATAGATTTTAAAAAGGTTCCTTCACAATTAATCAAAACTGTCAATCAACCTCGAGTTTAAAGACACAAAGTCAGGATTTCTGCTTCAATTAGCAATCCTTTCACTCACAGTGGGTGAGAATCTTGCTCCACTGGTGGGATGGCCATTATAGATAATGTCTTGTCAGCTACAACCAGACAGCAGGTAGTTGATAGAAATAATTAATATTGATCACTGCACTATCACCAAGGTGGGCTTGATATCTTCTGCCATTTGTTAGACTATCTGCCTAGCTTAGTTCTTTGTGAAAGCTGACACGCTTGTCACTATCAAACTGTTTTGATTTATCTCACTAATGTGCAACCTGCGATGTGGTTTCGCCCGCCTCACCCCAATACAGCAAAGGGCAGTGGACAGGCTGTCTCAGTGTACATTTACAGAAGATATTTCTAAAGACTAGAGTGCTGGCACGCCAAAAATGCCTCAAAAACATATACATTGTCGAGGTTATTAAATGATTAGACAGGACAGATTTGCAGTCTGACATCCATCACATTATGCAGTGCTCTGCTAAATTTATAATATGCTTGGGACTGTATAACTTGACATCCTAGATTTGGTTATTACATTTCCATCTTCTTTGGGATGTGAATGGGACAATTTCCATTTTCAGCACACAGTGTAAGAAGCAATCACATCGGGTGTTGCCTAAATAAATGAAGAGTAAAGCTCCTCGAATCTCCCCCCATGATATGCCTGCGACCCAGAAAAGAAACCTATTTACCACACAAGGTTGCCAATTCCATATTGTGGGCCGTGCACATACCCACAAGAAACTCAGTGGCGATTGACCAAGCTCATCTCTCAGTTTGAACCTTATAGTCAGCTGAGACAAAGGAGCTTTTCATCCTATCAGCTGGATTTCAAGACCTAAAAGACAGGTTTCCAAAGCACTTCAAATATTGTGATGTTAAGTTGTGAGGGCTGTCCAGCAACTGTGCACTCCCAGAAAACAACTAACCCAAGCAATTCTGGCACCATTGTAACTAGGGCCAATAAACCATTAGAAGTGAATGGCTAAATTTCTCATGGTCTGGTATTAGTTGGCATTGCATTTAAGTGGAGGGTCACCTTGACTCAGTCAAAGAAAGTCTTGTTGTTCAACCTGAAGATGCTTGGGATAAGTTCTATTCCAGGTCTGGCTAGTTTTGTACAGTCTCATATTGCAAGTGGAGGCCTTGCACCAGTACCTTTCACTGTCCAGTGTTGCATCCAAGGGTCTGTTGGTAGCACTGAGGCCCAAAGATTTACCCAACTAGTGTCCCAGTGCAGGACAGAGAGAGATGCTTTCCTTCAGAAGAGAACATATGTTAAGCCAAGACAGTGAATCAGTGGTTCAGGTGGATGTTGAAGATCTGATGGAATTGTCTGAAGATTGTTAATGGAAGTTTTCCCAGTGTCTGAGTCAACATTCCCGCCTCACTCAGTACCAATAAACAGACTAACTGGTCACTGATTTTTGTTGTTGTTTATGGTGTCCAAAATGTGTGCTGCATTTACCTACATAGCACTCACTGCTATTCAAAGTAATTAAGTGAGCAATGCAACTTTGGAAAGACTTTGTCTTGTGTCCCGTCTGCTCTCCTGTTGTAGTTTGTGAAAGCTTGACGTCCAATTAATTTTATCTAGTACGGCCAGCTTCACCTGGGTTTACTGCAAAAGCGAGCTGAAAAGGATGTGTCAAGCTATAACTCTTTAGAAAATGAAAAATGAGTGCAGTGTAATTAAACCTTGAGTTAACATTCTTTGATTTATTTTGCATTTACTGTGAATGAAGAAATGTTCCATGATTTCATCGTCCGAGCCATTTAAAATTGATATTAATCACTGTTTTCATCTCTGTTTGGTGCCTTGAACTTCACTCCTTCTCTCATATGCTTTGATCAAATGTAAAAGTTGTCTTTAGTTTATTCAACATGTATATTTTTGAAATCATTGCAAAAAAACCCCGAGCAGATTATTGCAATTGTTTTCTCATAATACTCTGTTACTCTTCTATTCCTTGCTCTACGAAGCTCATTCATCAAAATTATGTGCTCCGTATCCCTGCTCCCTGCTGAAATGAAGGCTATTTGTCAGCCAACAAACCTTGTCTGACAAACGTCTTTGAACCTCATGACCCACTTCTCATTCTTCTTGCTTTTTCTAAGCTTTTCTTTTTGAAGAAAAACATATCTTAAATTCCCAAAGAAAACATTTCTGAAATCAAGTCAGAGAGATCTTTGTTTATCTGTTCCTTTGGAAAAATGAAAGGTGTGAAAATCCAAACGATAAATCACTGGGGAGATCAAGCACGTCCAGGCCTCAAACAATGTCTTAGTCAAGCATGGACCTGAGGCTTCTAACTTGATGTTTTACTCGAAATTAATACTTTTTGGACTTGCTGACTGACTTAACTGGTTAAAGCTATTGCAACACAGAGATGGCCAGCCTCTCTCTATAAACTTGGGGTTATCCAAAGTTCTGCTACCCATGTTGTTATTCGCAGCAGTTTCTGTTTCCTATGACCTTTGTGCTCAATGATCTGCATTGGTTCCTGGTTAACTAATGCCTCGATTTAAAAATTCTCATCTTTATTTGCAAATCCCTCCATAGCCTTCCCCTTCCCTATCTCTGTAATCTCCTCCAGCCCCACAACCCTCCGTGATATCTGCTCTGATTCTGGCCTTTTGAGCATCCTTGATTTTAATTGTTCCACCATTAGTGACCATGCCCTAAGCTCTGGAATTTTCTCGATAAACCTTTCCACCTCTTGACCTCTCAATCCTCCTTTAAGACGCTCCTTAAAACCAACCTCTTTGACTAAGCTTTTGGTCATCTTAAGTGGCTAGCTATCAAATTGTGCATTTTTACGTTCCTGTGAAGTGCCTTTTAGACATTTTATGATGTTAAAGGCGATATATAGATACAAGTTGTCGTTGTTGCAAAGTTGAGCAAAGTATAGACCAGGAAGATCATGGGTTCAGTTTCAAATCTGTACTGAGCTATTGGCTGCTACTGTTGGCCTCCGTGTTCTTGAAGCTAAGATGGGGAAAATTCAGCCAGCGTTTCCAGTCCCGTTTGCTGTCCAGCAAGCCCTGCTTAGGAACACAGGAATTGCCAGTTGAAAAGAAGACCATGGTCCATTCATCCAACTTCTGTTATCATGACAAAAGGATCAACATAATCACAGCAATCAATCTTTATCAATTAATTTACAGCAATAATGAGAGTGTTGGAGAGCTTTGGGAACCATAGGTCCAAGGCCATCTGTACCTCCCAAGCATGCTGCACTTACCCATATTATGTTTCAAATTATTCATGTGCTGTATCCCAACATGTTATTCTGTTGGAAGTCTCTGTATTGTTACGACAGTGCTTCCATTTTTTGTTAAAATTTTGAGGGCTTACATTTAAATTGTGGAAATGGATTCATTTTTTGAAGGCTGAAGTTCACCGAGGGGACACTTGAGATGTTGTTGAAAATAACGCTTTGCTGGAAATCATGTGATTTAAGATAAATAAACAATAGTAATCTTGGACGAAGGGGAGATGTTTACAGAGAAGCGACTAGGCAAGATTTATGAGGGTCAGGGGGTTTTTGACCTGCTGTTTGGAGTTTCGCTTTTGGAGAGATTGTTTTTGGTTTCGTTTGGACAGAGTTGGGGTGTGGAAAAAAAAACAGGTGGAGAAAATTTGCCAAAGGAGCAAACCCCAACTCAGCTTGTTCCATCTCTTTGAAAAGTCTGCCAGCTTTGCGATCTCTTGAACAAGTCCTGAGAAGCGAGTGTCTGAAACAGACTGAAATTGTTGCCGCATTTCTCCTGAAAGGCCTGCCAAACAGATCCTCAACGTCACCTGAAAAGAACTGTTCTAGGAAGATCACAGTGACAGCTGTCTACGCGGAACTGTGATGCCAGACAAAAAAGGGACAACCGACATCTTTTTCCATTTCTTCTCTTTTTTTTCAAGAATTCGCAAGTATTTGGCCAAAGTATTCTTTTTTTGTATGTTTTGTAACGAACCTCTGCAGAGAGAGAATTTCTGTCCTTTTTTCAGAGTGAGTGTGAGTGTGTGAGGGGCTAATTTAACAAGGGGAACTTGAATATTTCAATCCGTGTGTTAATGCTTAGCTTCGTTACTAGATAAGTCTTGTTTTGATAATAAACTGATAATTTTGTTGTTTATTAAAGAAACCTGGTCAGGGTATTTTATTCTGGGATAAAGAGTAGAGTATATGATTGACCGCATAGGTATCTGGGTAAACATTTAAATTTCTGTTTTGACCTATGGAGAAGTGGAACTAGAAATGACAGTGCAGTCCTCCCACCTCGGTCGTGACAGTCTGTGCACATATGTCCAAGTCTGTTGGACAAGGAACGGTAGGCTTAGCTGTGCAGGAAACTCTTGTTTAATTCATTAGCTTTGTTGTATTTGGCACTGGCAGAATAACTAAAAGGTCCTTTCGAGTGAAAGTTCCCCGTTTGCTTTGTATGTTCGAGAGCAGTAAGCAGAAGTCAGTTTAATCCATCAATAAAAAAGGATCGTTAATTGCAACAACCAGTTGAGTGGTCAATAAAAGTAGGTACAATACAAGCCTACGTGTCAATTGGCTAAGGCTAGCTATCAGGAGAATCAATTTGGAAAAGCATGGAACAAGAAAAGGCCAGCCAATCCATAAGGCTCTTCAACAAATGATCTATGCCACCCTGGACTCAGCCCCAGAGCCAATTAATCTCCTGAGACAAAATTCTGTGTAAGTACTCCCATGCCTCAAAAATAATCAAGTAAAAGCCCAGGAGAGTCAATCAACCTCAGATCCACATTATTCAACCATATCCTCTAGTCCTTTCCAGATGATTGCCATCTCAAGCAATACTTGCTGCAGAGGAACCATTGTGTTCCATGGATTTTGATCATCTAAGCCAAAAGCTACCCGATAACATTGAGTTCCTTTATCAAACGTATATTCATACAGCTGTTTTTGGAAGAAATTCATCAACGTAGCATCAGTGGTTTTTGCTGGCAGTCTGGTCCACATATCTGCTGATCTCCATTGAGCTTTGTTAAGCTTAAACCTACTTCCTCTATCTCTCTGCTCGCTCTTCAAGTTAGCTTTCTTGGATTTGAACGTCTTATCTTGGAAGCCCAAGAGAATCACTCTCAATTTTCTTATTGCCAATGAAAGAAAGTTTAGGTCTGTGAATCTTTCACTGTAATTCTTGGGCCTATTTTCCTTCACCACTAACAATTTTGCTGTAGTGTAAAATATTTTACAGTCACACTGATTTTTTTTCACTCACAATAGTGATTGGAGAGAAAAATGTTTTGTTCGGAAACTTAAATCCCAGAATCATATGTCTTGGTGTCCATTTTGTTCATTGGTGATCAGCCTCATTTTGAAAGTAGGACACCCAAAACTGTACACAGTATTCCACATTCACCAATGATCTTTGCATACTTAGAATTATTTCTTTGAACTAGTCTATACTGCAAGACATTTGAGTATGTGATAAATTATTGCAGAGCTAATCTAATCTAATCCAGCCTAAGCAACAATGGCTCGGTCGGGCAAATTCAGCTTGTAGTTGTGTTCACTGGACATGAAAACCCGAGAAGTGGGTCTACCATCTTGTTGGCAATCTTCTACTTTGACTTTTCCTGAGATTGGCTTTCTTGCTGGGGGTAAAAGATCTCTAAATTAACACCTATATGTTCAATTAAAAGTAGTTTGTGGTCTTGCTCCCTCCCTATCTAGAGAACATCCACCAGGCCTACAACCCTCCGATTTCTCTGCGCTCCTCCAATTCTGGAATTCTTTCTATAAATCTCTTGGCATCTCAATCTCTCGCTCCTCATTTAAGCCACTCCTAAAAATCTACCTCTTTGAGCAAGCTTTTGGTCACCTGCTTTAATATTCTTTTATGTGGCCCATTGTTAGGGTCTGTATGACTTATAGTGCAGTGATGGTCAAGATGTTGTACAAACAGGTCGGTGCTAGCGCGAAGTATTGTCCAGGTTCAAGCGTCTAACCCTGGCACCTGTGCTTTCCAGAGCTGAACTGCAGATTGCAGACAAAAGTGTAAACATGGGTTTGATGCGATTTGGGTCCTAAAAGGCTAAATTCAGTAGCGCCAGAAAGAAATCAAAATGAAACTTCACATTCCAATCCTCATTAGGTGCTTGGTCGTAGGGATAGAATTTGAAATAATTTTTAAGGTAAAAATAAAAATTCAACTAAGATATGGTGTGATATCATCACCAAACAAATCCCCAGAAGCATAGATTGGGTTTTGGTATATTCTGTGCAAATGAGGCCCCCCAAACAAAGCAAACGAGGGAGCGATTCACTCCAAGGTTCATTACTGTGAAAGATCTGATGGATCCTCCTTGAAGAAGAGCAGGAATTCTCCCTGTGTCTGTGGAGAGAGAAGCAGTGTTCACGTTTCAGATCTGTGACCTTTCATCAGGACTGGCAAAAGTTAGAAAAGAATACTTTTCTCACCTTTGCTCGTCCTGATGAAAGGTCACAGACCTGAAATATTAACTCTGCTTCTCTCTCCACAGATGCTGCCTGACCTGTTGAGTATTTTCGGCACTTTCTATTTTTATTTCAGATTTCTAGCATCTGCAGTATTTTGCTATTAATTCTCCTTATGTTGTGGCCAAGATCCTCCCTTCGAAAAAGGCAATCGAAACCAGATTAACTGTTCACCTGCCATTGTCCGCATTGGAACAGTCAATACTCTCAAAAATAATTCACTCTGAAGGCATCTTCACTGCTACACCATGTGGTGCCTGTACAGTCTAGGCCAGCTGAGGAGCTTTTTAAAACCACGTTAAGCAGTGTAACTGTTTTTTACTATCTTTGGACCATTGTCCTTAAATATTTCTGGTTAATATTTGAAGTGAGTTTCAATTAAGTTGGAGAAATGCTGCAGCTTGGAGGGGGCCCTCAATGTCTCACAATGGATTGAAGAATGTTAATTCAATTGAGGGATTCATAAAGCCTCAATAAAAAGGTGCCAACTGAGCTGTTAGTGTTTTATATTCATTAGTTGAATCTGTAAATTGAATTGCTGCTGTAACACAGCAAACATCGTACTGCATCAGTTTAATCTGGAATGTGAATGTTTGTTGCAAATTAAGTCAATTGACATGAGTGCATGGATTTTATTGTTTAAGTTAATGCAAGGGTCAGCTTAGCCCAGTTGGGAGCATTATTGCCATCGACAGTTGCAAGGTCCAATCCCCACACCTGAATGCTGACTTTGTAGTCTCGGCTAATGCTCCAGGGCAGTTACTGAAGGAATGCAACATTATCCGTGGTTCTGGCCTTTAGGTTGAGACCTGAAACCAAACTGCCTGCGTCAGTGGTGTCTATGGTGCTATTTCAAAGAAGAGCAGTGGATGTCCCCAATGTCCTGGATAATATTTATTGTCCAATCAACATCACTGAAACAGATATCTGGTCATTATTTCATTGCTGTTTGTGGGAGCTTGCTGTGCACAAATTGGCTGCTGCATTTCCTGCATTACAACAGTGACCACACTTCGCAAGTGGGTCACTGGCTGTAAAGTGCTTTGGGATTTCCTGAGACTGTGAAAGGCGTGACAGAAATGCCGATTTTTTTTTTTTATTTCTATAGTTTTCAGATCCTCAGATAAGTTAAAAGGAGGAGATCTGCGAAGACCTGAAGTTATGCAGTGAGCCAGGACTATTTTATATCTGAAGTAAAGAAATTGTCCAGTGTAGTCTGCCAATTTGTAGACACATTGTTAATGAGGCAACAGTTCATTCAAGCGAGTACTTGCTGAAGCACAGGTTAATTTTCCATTCAACCTGCGGCGTTCCTTTAATTGCAACAAATGAAACATTTTACTTCCCATTCTCGGCTTCTTTCCATTAATAATATCAACAATTGGGACTATTCCATGCAGAAAATATACTGGCTCTTTTAATTAGTGGAATTTCACTGAATTGGGCACTTGTATTCAAATCACAATGAAGTTGCTATAATTATGCACAGTATGACAAAATAGGTTCTATTTATGGGCAAGTGACAGTGTGCTCGAGGCTCACAAACTTAACAGTTGGTGTAACTATAGGAGGAGATCTTTACCTTTTCTCTCAGCTCCATCCAAACAGGGAGTGCCAAGGAATGGGCTGACAAATAACTGTCTTACACGCCCAGATAAAATGTTCAGAGCTTGTTATTAAAATAATGAGGACAACTGAGTTCATCAAATGCACATCAGGATTATGTAACTCAAAAAAAGCACCTCCCAAAGGAGGACTTGCACTTAATAGCACGTGACCACTTCTCTTACGAAAGTTACAAAGTGCCTCAGTTACTTCTGCACTGTAATGACGGCTGTTGCATCTGAAAATGTGCCAAGCAAAAATCCTCCAACAACAAGGCAATAAAAGACGAGCAAATCTTATTTTTGGTGGTGTTTGATTGAGGGAGGCAGGAACTCCATGTGATCAGCATCTGTCTGAAATATCCAAAGGACAGCGCTGTCAACAATGCAGCACGCAATGAACTGGAGGGTTAGCCTTGATTCTGAGTTCAAATTCCTGTTCTGGATTTGAATCCACAAACTTATGACTCCAAAGTTGAATGTGCTTTCAACTGAGATCTACTGCCACACAAGGTCCAGTGAAAGGTCCAACTACATACGGTTAATAATACTCGAGTACTAAATTAAAAGTCATTGAGTGTACATTTGTGCTCGCTGGGGGACAAAAAACACTGATCAATCTTCATCAGAAAAACTTAAGAATTTTCTTGCATATATTACTTGACGTTTGAATAATTCTAATTCCCAATTCTGTCTGGCACTCGTTCCTCGATGCAATTTAAATGATAATTCCTAGTGGCAGATCTTCATGCAATAATTAACAAATTATGCATATAAATGCATTGCTTATGTAAAACTGTGTTGCTTATCCACAAATTAATGGTGATCACAGTGTTTATGGTGCAGGATTTAAGAAAAGAAGTATGAGAATCATCTTTGTTCATCACCGTGTCAAACAATTATTGACATAGTCAGTGCTTTCTGTAAATATTTATCCCGAGGAAGTTTCAGATTAAGAAAGCCCTTAATCCATTTGACCTCCTGCTTTCAGAATGCCAATCCTGCCATCTTTCTCCACATTTAATTGTTCCGTAAATGAGTCGAGCCTCCTGGCTTCAGCCTCGCTAGCAACCTTCTCCAGCGGTTGACAACCATCTGTGCAATGCATGTTGACATCTGTCTAACTTGGCTTTCATATCCTGATCCTGTGCCCTCTTGCCCTGATGCCCTGGTGTTTCTGGAAGCATTGTTTCAGATTTACGTTCTCTATCTCATTAACTGTCTTTTTTTAAATTGCTGTAAATCCCCCCTGAGGCATCTCCTTCCAATGACAAAGAGCACCGGTTTATGAAGTCTCCATGCTTCACTCCAGCAAATCGCTGCCTGCAATAACTTTGGATTAATGTAGTGCAGCACCAAGGTTGACCCTCCAATCATGGATTGAGCATTCTTGTTTCGAGTGGTCACCTTTACATTTTGAATACTGTGGGGGGCTGCGGACGCCAGGATTGATGTGCAGGCCAGCACGCTGTGTACCACATTGTATGGCCATGAGAAATGCCAAGTTTTAAAAGCTGGTAGCCATCTTAAAGCTCATTAAAGATCCAAAAATGATGACACTGCTTAATTTAATGTCTTTGTAATTGGGTTGCAGGCACATTTGAAACCGATGCCGCAAAGCACAGAATCTAGCATCGAGATGAAAGCTTCTTAAAAGATAGTTTTTTTTATTTGTTGGTAGGAAGGGAACAGTTTTTTTGCTTAATACTGCTCCACATGGGCGTCCATGCTGCATTGGTTTTTCGTCTGGCGTGGGACTGATTTTTTACATTGCAAAACTTGATTTCCAGCTCTTCTTTGTAATTGTCTTGCTCCAGCTGGCATTTCATGAAATCATGCAATGATATAGGCCAGTAACATATGCCAGATTGGTTATTTGATTATACCTCAATTAACATCACTAAAACAGATGAGTTGGTCATTATCACATTGCTGCTTGTGGGAGCTTGCTGTGTGCAAATTGGCTGCTGTGTTTCCTACATTACAACTTGAGGAGGGCACCCTGAGGTGTCAAACGTGGCAACCCTCATTGCATCAGTATATCCACTTTTGCCAGTCATCAAACCAGGGATGGGCATATGCCACCTTGTCACCTGCCAGCAGTCTCTGTTTTGTATCTCCTTTCATATTATTTTTGCCTGGCACTTATTTCCCCTTCAAAGCCTTGGCAAACTCTGACAAATGTCAAAAAAATCTGTATTTCATAGAACGTACAGCATAGAAACAGGCCACTCGGTCCAACTGGTCCATGTCAATGTTGATGCTTCACAGGAGACTCCTCCTGCCCTTACTTCATCTAACATGCTGATGCCTTAAAATATTTGCTCCTGTATGCAGCTGCTTACATTTAAATAGGTGCATCCTTTTAAATTTGAGCTGGGGGCCAGATTCTCCACATAAGTGCCAGTACAAGACCTTAATTGTGCTGGGAGAGTATGCTAATTCTTCGATTACTGCTGCAGCAATGCCAGTTTGCTTTGGGTTATCTTGGTGCCATCCATGGCACTGATTTTGCCAGCACCATAGCACTGGGACTTCACTTTTCATCAGTGTTGACTCGACTTTAGCTCAGGCAATTCACAGGTGCCTCCAAAGTACAGATATTTTGAAACCTTTTGAATTTCAATTATAATTTTCAACAGAAAAAAAGACAAATTCTCTTTCTGTTTCGAAAACAGTTCAGTGTGATTGTGCAGCAAGACCTGGACACTATTCAAGCGTGGGCTGATCAGTGGCAATTTTGCCAGGCAGTGATCATTTTCAACAGGAGAGAGAATGTAACCATCTCCCCTTGATGTTCAATGGCATTACCATCACTGAATCTTCCCACCACCAACATCCTGGGGGTTACCATTGACCAGAAACTTAACTGGACCAGCCAGAGAAATGTGGCTGCAAGAACACATCAGAGGCTGGGAATTTTGTGGTGAGTAACTCACCTCCAGACTCGCTAAAGCCTGTCTGCCATCTACAAGGCACAAGTCAGGAGTGTGATGGATGAGTGCAGCTACACCGAAACTTAAGGCTCAACGCCATCCAAGACAAAGTAGTCCACTTGAAGGGCACCTTAAATATTCACTTCCTCCACCACTGGCACATTGTGGCTGTGGTATATAACATCTACAGGATGCACTACAACAACATAACCAGGCTCCTTCGACAGCGCTTCCAAACCAACGACCTCCACCATCTAGAAGGACAAGAGCAGCAGATGCATGGAAACACCACCACCTGCAAGGTCCCCTCCAAGTCACACACCATCCTGATTGTAATATATTGCTGTTCCTTCCTGGAACTCATTTCCTAACAGCACTGTGGGTGTACCTACTTCACATGGACTGCAGCAGTTCAAGAGGGTGGCTCACCACCACCTTCTCAAGGACAACTAGAGATGGGCAATAAATGCTGGCCGAGCCAGCAATGCTCACATCCCAGGAAGAAATAAAAGAAACAAAAATAACACTGGAAATCTGAATAAAAATACAAGATGCTGGCAACACACTGTAAATCAGATGACATCTGTAAGCAGATACTTCGGGACAGGAACATACAACAATGAGCTGGACAGTAGAATTTTCAAATTTTGACCCCTCCCATGTACTGTTCCCACTGGATGGCAGGGGGATGAGGTTAAAACAGTTACATGTGATTGTGCAGCAAGACCTGGACACCATTCAGGCGTGGGCTGATCAGTAGCAATTAACATTTGCACCAGGCAGTGACCATCTGCAACTGTCCTTTGGTGTGAGTCAGACTTAGCATACTTGCTGTGGAATATCACAGTTCAATTATATCCAAACCTTGCTGCAGAGCAGAGGATGCATCATTGCGTGCTATAGTGGCCAATGTGTTGGTTGAACAATGTTCGCAACGCAGGGTGCAACTCAACCAGAGAGGTGGCCCCTTTCCATTAAAGTACTGCCGCCTTAATACTGTGACTTGACCTGCATGCCCTTGGGAGTATAGAATCACAGGATCTTCCCTAAACTTCCAGAATTGCTCTTGTCTGTGTTCATCATGGACACAGGGATCTCTTGTAAAGCGAGCCTGTGAATGACAGCCACAGGTCATGCTCAAGATTTACTCTGTGAGTGATTAACTTGACATGTGTTGCATTCTGCTGTCAACCTGAGGTTTCTCTTTTATTTGTACATAATGGATTTGAATTTTGAGGAGGCGTGTCGTATTTCACTGTGCCATGGGGCTTCTGTTCTAGGCTGCATCTTTGCAAAGGAATATCCCACGCCGTCATGCTGAAGACTGCTGTTGTATTGTCTTTGTCCATTAGCATGCGATACAGTGCCACCTTAACTTGGTCTTGTTTCTCCCACCCTCTCCTAAAGGAGCTGACTGTTGCTGGGGTATTGTTGCATTGCTATCACTCTCCGGTGCTTCACCCATTTGACCATTGCTCACTCTGTTCATTTGTGTGGAAGATCATTAACTCCGCCCTGACCCAACTTCCCTGCCCACACTATTTTCAACATTGGCGGCAGCACTTAGGCTAATCTTCCTTTTCCCGAGCAAAGGAACACTGGGGCTGAATGAAACCCCCTGACTATTGTCTGAGATCTAACACTGACAGAGTATAATTCTAGGTCTATCTTCTTCGCTGGCCACTGCCTTTACATAGCAACATGTGAACAGGAGGCCATTCAGCCCCTGGAGCCTCTTTGACCATTCAGTTAGATCATGGATGATCTTACCCTTACCGATTAAAAAAAATAATTCTCAATCCCAGAATTGAAATTTTCAATTGATCCCCAGCCTCAACAGCTATTTGTGGGGAGAGGGTTCCAGATTTCCATGACCCTTATGTGCAGAAGTGGTGTTGGTGTGGTTTGAGGAATAGAAGGCACTGGTAAAACTTGCTTCTCTTTAAATAGTGCCCTGGAATGTTTTGAACAGATAAATAGTGCCTCATGTTGTCTGAAAGAGGGCACCTCTGACAGTGTGGAGCTTCCTCAGTGGTACGCTGAAGTGTCAGTCTAAGCTTTGTGCTCAGGGTCTCTGGAGTGGGTCGTGAACACATGACTACCTGACGGATGTGCTGCCAAGTCGAGGGTGACACCAGCTTGAGCTTATCTAAAACGGCCCTCCAATTGTGCATGTCGGAGATTTGGGCGCAAGTTGTCTCTGATTTCCTGACACTGATTTTTTTTTTTCATTCACGGAATGTGAGCCTCGCTGGCAAGTCCAGGTTTTATTGTCCATCCCTGATTGCCTTTGAGAAGGTGGTGATAAGCCGCTGCCTTGAGCTGTTGCAGTCCATGCAGTGAGTGTACCCCATAGTGGTGTTTGACGGAACAACGATGAAATGATAATATATTTCCAAGTCAGGATGATGTCTGACTTGGAGGTGATGGTGTTCCACTGTGCCTGATCCTTCTGTCCTTCCAGGTGGTGGAGTTGACAGAATTTAAGCAGTCACAAAATAACACCCAGAGTTTGCCCAGGTTTCTGATCTGCATTTACAGTGAGTGAGGCGACCGGCAAGAAGGATTAAACCAGAATATTGCACTTGTATGATCTTCTGTTTGAAGTGGCAGAAGTCTGTCATCCACAGGGCAGAGAATGAAAGTATTTAACTAAGAGAACCATAGGCAAGATCAGATTTTTTCTAATGCGCTGGATCATAATCTGAACTGCGCTGCCTGAAAAGGCGGAGGAAGCAGATTCAATAGTAAATTTCGAAAGGGCACCGGATAAATACGTGAAGGGGTCAATTTGCACGGCTATGGTGAAAGGACAGGGGAGTGGGATGAATTGGATTGCTCTTTGCAAGAGCCAGCACAGGCACTTCTGTATCACTCTGTGATTCTGTGATTCTTCGATCATTGCTCCACAGCCATCTGTTATACACACAGAATATCAGAGTCTGGCGCACAGAAGAATGGAAGCAAAATACTGAAGATGCTGGAAATCTGAAATAACAGCAAAAAGTGTTGGAAATGCTCAGCAGATCTGGCAGCATCCGTGGAGAGAGAAGCAGAGTTAACGTTTCAGGTCAGTTCTGATGAAAGGTCACTGACCTGAAACGTTAACTCTGCTTCTCGCTCCACAGATGCTGCCAGACCTGCTGAGTCTTTCCAGCACTTTTTGTTTTTATTAGGCAGAAGAATGACTTCTTTGGAAGGATGCAAAATGCAACATTTCTTCTGTAAAGTTGGATGTTCTTTATGGAAGTATTTTTTTTTGAAGAGAAATGCAGTCGACTGGGACGTGTCCAAATGTGATTAATGATACCTTGCTTTGCACGCGCTGAAGTTATAGCTTTGCCAGCAATTTATCTTGAAAAGATAGAGTGTTGCTCTCAGAAACTACTTCTGTAAATACCAGGGATCAAAATAAGTGGGAGCAATAGGAGCCTTTCAAACACTGATTATTGTTGAGGGAGGGGAAGCAATGAAAGGGGAAGACATTACTGATACGTTCCTGATAAACGACTTTTGAGTGTTTGCCACCTCAGTCCTTCAAAGAGATGCTTGTCAGTGCTGCCGTTGCAATCTGGGTTTGAAAGTTAGGTTATGGAACACTGTTGTCTTGTCAAAATCTCCAGGGATTTGTAGCTTGCCCTGGATGTTCCCTTGAAGCTTTCTGGCATTCAAATCTGCTTGCTGACCAAAAGATGAATACAAATGGTACAGGATGTGCAGCAAAACAGTTGGCTTTATCTGTGGAGACAAACCCCTGAGCAGATTTAGCAGTGTGTCTCGAAGGCCCGCATAAATTTGTCCAGCAAGTAACTGAGCCATACAGACCAGGGACGTCTCAGAGTCTCTCCCCAGATCTGTGTTAAGTTCACTGATCTCAGATAAGGGCTGCAGTTGTGTTCTACCAGAAAAACAGGAAGTGATGGAAACGCTCAGCAGGTCCAAAACATTTGTGAAGAGAAAAACAGAGTTAACTTTTCAGGTCGATGACCTTTCCTCAGAACTGGAGAAAACTAGAGATGTATAACAGGTTTTAAGCAAGTTCCAAGACAGGGAAAGGAGGATTGGATTCAAGGGGTTGGGGGGCAAGAACAAAAGGGAAGACCCGTGAAAATGTCCCATGTCTCACTGTCATCCCTTTTGTCACTTAATCCCTCCTTCTACCTTCCAACCTGTCACAGACCTTCCCTTTTGTTTTTTGCTCCCCTCTCCCTGTGTCTGTACACACTTAAAACCTGACAAATCTCAAACTTGTTCCATTTATGACGAAAGGTCATCGACCAGAAAGGTTAAATCTCTTTCTCTTTCCACGGATGCTGCCTGACGTGCTGAGCTTTTATTTCAGATTTCCAAGTATCTGCAGTATTTCGTTTTTGTATTAGAGGTTAACAGTTGGGCTTCAGACCCTTGGTTAACGAAGGGATAGTTGGCCTGATGTTCTTGGCCCCAGCATTTGAACGTGCTGACTGTGAATGAGGATACAATTGGACTCTGCTGTGACCCTGAAGATAGTTTGCTTGGACCTATTGCTAAGGTTTACACTTGACGAACAACCACTTGGGGGAGGTTTTGATGATTGATCAGTGCTCACGGAGCTGGACTTTAGCCAATGTCAACTTGTTCAAAGGATGGAGAAGCAAAGGGTATGGAAATTGGCCAACAATATCCCTTGGGCACCAGGTTGTCTTGAAATTACCCAGTGACTGGGGAAATGTACCATCTGATGGGGAATTATAGGACATGGCCTGGAGTTGTACTGCACTTCTCAGCGAGGGTCACTGTCCCTGGGATAGGAAGGGTAAGTGTTGAATAGGCATTCTGCCCCTGAATGCTTTTTAGTGCCTTTGTTATGAAACGTACCTCTCAGTGAATAAAGTACATGCGTTTTTTGTAAAACGTACCTCAGTAGAGAAGGTACGTGCATTGGTGTGCATGTTGCACACATGTGAGAGTTTGATGTTATGTGTAGATTGAGTTTGTGGTTGTTGAATGGATACATGTGTTTCACCCACGTGTGAGCATTACACAGGTGTGTGTAGCTGC
This sequence comes from Heterodontus francisci, assembly GCF_036365525.1. Taxonomy (NCBI): domain Eukaryota; kingdom Metazoa; phylum Chordata; class Chondrichthyes; order Heterodontiformes; family Heterodontidae; genus Heterodontus; species Heterodontus francisci. The sequence goes on from NC_090417.1 coordinate 10,660,771, forward strand.
CACATGCATCTGTGACTTGGCTCCATTATCTCCTATTCCTGCACTTAAAAAGCCTACAAATGCTGACTGTGCAGCAGAACCTCAGATGTGGAATTGCACTTGGGCGCTAGACCATGTTTTAAACATTTAAGCCCTGTGTGAATATCGGGTAGGAATGGCTTAACAGGTCTGCTTGACACACAATGACATGACACCGCAATTAAAATAGTGTCAGTGGCCTCTCATGGGTGCACTGATATTGGCATGATATCATTTTGCAGCCTTGATTCCTGCAATGTCTTAGAGAATTATATGAAGAAACAGGGACCTCAAGGAATCTGGAAAAATCAGTGCAGTTGACCTCTCTCTCTATTGCATTGGCAGGGTAACATCTGCATATTTGTTAAATATAATTGTATTTACATGTTGTGGAAGTTCAGTTGGTTTGCTTTCATCTACTGCAAGAATGAGCTGCCCTTGCTAAATGATTCCCCTCCTTGCCTTTTCTCTGCAGTCCAGCACCACTGAAAAGACTTGTGCATCCTGGGTTAATCTCTCCCCTCTAATCATCTCAAGTGCTGCTTTCTGCAAAAGTAATCTCGATGCCTAATAAAATAGTAAGCCTTCCAGGGTAGAGGGTAATCTTTGCATCGCAAAGAGGGCGAGGAAGAAAATTAAAAAAACGACCGCTGCTTTTGGGGGTCGTGGCTGTGTGATTTGGTTTACTTTGTGAAATCCAAAGCAGTGCCAACTGGATGTGCCTCCATGATAATACTTGTGCTGATCTTAGATAATTTCTCAGACTAGCTTCTTCCTCCTTCCCCACCCCCTCTCACCGAGTTCCTCTTACAAAAACAAATTGATCTATAGGTTTCATTAATCTTAGAATCAGCCCTGGCTCCGAGTCCAGCTTCAAGATGAAATGGATCACTGGGCTCAAGAGTTCATTAACTGTAATGGGAAAATGAATCAAAATGAAAGGTTGAGAAATAAAAGGGGAGCCTGCTGATGTTGTTTCCACATGGTTAAGAGGAGCCTAACAGCAGAGCGTTTAATGAGAAATGATGTGTGCAGCTCCCTCTATAGCCAAATGTTTAAAGGCCCGGTATGGTACTGAGCCATGTAGAACAGCAACGTCCCTCAGAACTAGAATGCAGGGAGGGAATTCCAGAGCTTAGGGTTTAGACAGCTGAAGGCACGGCCAGCAATGGTCGAGCGATTCAAATTGGGAATGCTCAAGAGGTCAGATTGGAGGGGTGCAGAGATTTCAGTGCGTTGTCGGGCTGGAGGAAGTTACAGAGAGAGGGAGCGGGGAGGTGATGGAGGAATTTCAAAACAAGGATGACAATTTTAAAATTGATGTGTTGCCAGACCAAGGACCACTATAGGTCAGTGAGCACAGAGCTGATGTGGGGATGGGAGTTGGTGCGAGTTAAGATATGGGCAGCAGAGTTTTGGATGAACACAGATGATGTACAGTGGAAGATGAGGGTGTTGGCACTACAACTATTCAGAGGACTGGCAAATCTCCTGCAACTGTGTCCCAAAGAAAAGAGAGGAGATAACTGGAAAGAAAAAGAGAAAGAAAACACTTGCATTTATCTAGCACCTTTCGCAACCCCAGGACATCCCAAAGTGCCAATGAGGCACTTTGTTGAAGTGTAGTCACTGTTGTAATGTCAGAAACACAGCAGCCAATTTGCACACAGCAAGCTCCCAGAAAACAGCAATGTGACTATGACCAGATCCTCAGTTCACTGGCGTTGGTCGAGGAACCAATATTGACCAGGACACCGGAGAGACCTCCCCTGCTCTTCCTTGAATCGTGTCATGGGACCTTTTGCATCCACCTGAGAGGGCGGACGTGGCTTCGGTTTAGTGTCTCATTGAAAAGACGGCCGCTCCGTTAGTGCAGCAGTCCCTCAGTACACTGCCACTGGATTGTCAGTCTCGATTCTTGCTGATGTTCCTGGACTGGGACTTGAACCCACAACGAGTGCTTCCAACTAAACGTTAGCTGACAGGAGGAGACATTGCCAATGGAAAGCTTCACTTTGAGCATGAACTGGGCTTTTTAGTAAAACAGATATTTTTCACCTTGCTAAGTTGATTGTGGACAAACAATTAAGAGTGCATTCAACAGTTTACAGATAATGATGTCTGTCTATAGACAGGTTTACTGCAGCTTAAACTGCTGTTCTCTCACAGTTCCAGTTGATTCATAATTTTAATAGCAAAAGCTAAGTGCTGTCAGCCAGGTTGTTAAATATTATACGCTTGAATACTTCAGATGAACACATTTCTTGATTGAGCTCCCCATACCGTAGCATTTATGTTCTCTTCAACAGGTTGTTGCCAAGTTAGTGATGCCTGCAACAACAAGTTGCATGTATGCAGAATCATGGCATGGTTACAGCACAGAAGGAGGCCATTCAGCCCATCGTGTCTGTGCCAACTCTATGCAAGAGTAACTCTGCTAATCCCACTCCCCTGCCCTTTCCCTGCAGCCCTGCAATTTTTTTTAAATCTTCAGGTGCTGATCTAATTCCCTTTTTAAAGCTACGATTGAATCTACCTCCACCACACTCTCAGGCAGTGCATTCTGACCACTCTCTGCGTAAAGACGTTTTTCCTCATGTCGCCGTTGCTTCTTTTGCCAATCACCTTAAGTCTGTATCCTCTGGTTCTCGACCCTTCCATCAGTGGCAACAGTTACTCTGTATCTGGTCTGTCCAGACCTGTCATGATTTTGAACACCTCTATCAAATCTCCTCTCTACGTTCTCTTCTCTAAGGCAAGCAAGTCCAGCTTCTCCAATCTATCCAAGTAACTGATGTTCCTTATCCATGTAACCATTCTCGTAAATCTTTTTTACACCTTCTTTAAAGCCTCCACATCCTTCTGAAAATATGGTGCCCAAAACTGGACACCATATTCCAGTTGAGACCGAACCAGTGTTTTATGAAGGTTTATCAGAACTTCCTAGCTTTTGTACTCTATGTCTCTATTTATAAAGCCCAGGATCACATATGCCTTATTAACCATTTTCTCAACCTGCCCAGCCACTTTCATTGATTAGTGCAGATGTCCCCACACTCTCTTTCTGCTCCGACATCTTTGGGAATTGTACCATTTAGATTATCTTGCCTCTCCCCATTCTTCGAATCAAAATCTATCATTTCACACTTCTCTGCATTAAATTTCACCTGCCACATGCTTACCCATTCCACCAGCCTGTCTACGTACTGTTGAAGTCTATCACTATCCTCCTCACAGTTCACAATACTTCCAAGTTTTTTTGTCAGCTGCAAATTTTGAAATTGTGCCGTGTACACCCAAGATGAGGTCATCAATATATATCAAGGAAAGCAGGGCCAGGGCTGTTCATTTTACAGTCAATTGACACCCCCTGTGTACTCATGCTTTGTCTTTCAGCACACCATTAACATACCGTTTGCCTTTGTTCCACGACCTTCTGGTCAGTTACTCTCTGTGACCTTGCCCTATCAACACCTTTTTTGTTATCTCTTGCCCCACCCCCACTTGACTTGCTTAAAACCTTTTACATTCCTAATATTTGCCAGTTCTGTCACAGACCTGAAACATTAACTCTGCTTCTCTCTCCACAGATGATGCCAGACCTGCTGAGTATTTCCAGCATTTCTTGTTTTTAGTTCTCCTACTAACACGTGGGGAACCCCACTATATACTGTCCTTCAGTCTGAAAAACAGTCGTTTACCACTGCTCTGTTTCCTGTCACTCATCCAACTTGACATCCGTGCTGCCACTGTCTCTTTTATACCATGTACTTCTACTTAGATGACAAGCCTTTTGTGTGGCACTTAATCAAAAGTCTGTTGGAAGTCAATGCACAGCACTTCTACTGCATTACCCTCATCAACCCTCTCTACTACCTCATCAAAAAACTCAATCAAGTTGGTTAAACACAATTTGCCTTGAACAAATCTGTGCTGGCTTTCCTGAATTAATCCACATTTGTCCAAGTGACTGTTAATTCTAAGCCTGTAACAAAGTAAAAAGTCCCAAGATGCTTCACAGAAACATGATCAGACAAAATTTGACACTGAGGTACTTATTAGGACAGGTGACCAAAAGCTTGGTTCTGGAGGTCGCTTTTATGGATCATCATAAAAGAGGAGAGAGAGGCGGAGAGGTTTAAGAGAGGGAATTCCAGAACTTGGCAGCTGAAGGTGCGGCTGGCCAACAGTGGCAGCGATGCAAAAGAGGCCAGAATTGAAGGAGTGCAGAGATCTCAGATGCTCAAGGGGGTTACAGATAAAGGGGAGGGGTGAAGCCCTGGAAGGATTTTAACATAACCTTTGTGTTTTAAAATCAAGGTGTTGCCAAACTGGGAGCCAATGCAGGTCGGCAAGCACAGGTGTGACGGTGCACCACCAGCTTCTCAAGGGCACTTATGGATGGGCAATAAATTCTGGCCTTGCCAGTGACATCCATATCGTGAGAATAGAGACATTAAAAAAAAAAATCACCATTACGTGATTTGCTTTCTCTTTGCTTCTCTCTGCATTCCAACTTGGGTAACCTCCTACACTGTTGGCCTTAGCCCTGTATCTGGGCTCTCACAAATACATACGTCACAAACAAGGTTGAGCCATCCTCTGACAAAGAGGAAAAGCATTGTCTTGAAGCCTTGGAAGAAGGATTTGATGGGCCGAATGGCCTCCTTCGATGTTGGAATGACTCTAAGGATTTAATAAAAAGCAGAAAAGTTCAGAGCAAATTGCAAAGAACAGAATGAGAGGTGCATCCCTTTAGCAGCATTTATAACAAATAAAAATGATGTGCCTGGAACCTGGCTTTGGAAAAGTAGAGACTGCAGGTGTGCATTGACAATGATTGATTCAGATGCAATGCTGAACGGTTCCTGAGCTGGGTTTTTCCAGCATTGACACGTGCAAAACCCAACATTTTAACACTTGATTGCATAAAGATTCATCACAAAATCTACCTGCCAAGTGTCATCCGCTTATTGTCAAAGTAAAGACAATTCTATTAAAATTCATGCCATCTCAATGCAAACTGCAGTCCAAACAGGCTGTGACTTTCATCGTGAATGGCAATGCAAGGTCTCACTGCACGAATGAGCCAAATGTATTATTCTTGGCGCCAAAATGACAAAGTCTTGTTTATCACTGCAGGGGATAGTGGAGTAAAAGAGCGCTATTTTGTCTTGTTAAACCACGGCATCCGAACTCAAATAGCAGGGTAATGACTGGATATCACTGTTACAGACAGTGATTTCTTAATCCACAATGATATTTATCAGCCAAAGAGATGGGATAACACATTAGGAATGGCGTTGCAATGGGAATCCAGTGCTTTGTGATGGAAACAGATGAGACTCACAGTATGAGATGATTAGGCCTGTTCAAAGGTGCTAATGTGACACAGTTACTGAATCTCTTATTGCATGTATCACATCATTTTCATGGCTCACTTCTTTGTTCCTTCCTATAGCTTTCCCACCTCTCTAGAACGTACCAGTGCGGGCAGAGAAGTCCATGAGCTCCAGTCAAACTCTATTACGTTGGGAGAACACGTTCTTCCCAAATTTATTCACACGGTTCCTCCCTTCCTTCCCTCCCCCCCTGCCCAAGCCCCACAGTTGTCCCTGATGTGCCCTCAACTCTTTATAAAAGAAAGACTTGCATTTATATAGCACCTTTGACAATCTCAGAACCTCCCAACGTGCTTTGCAGCCAATGAAGTACTTTTGATGCGTAATCACTGTTGTAGAAAACAGGGCAACCAATTTTCACACAGCAAGCTCCCACAAACAGCAATGTGATAATGACTCGACAATCGTATTTTAGTGATGGTGGTCGAGGGATAGGAAGCTGTGTATAACTCCTCTACTCTTCTTAGAAACAGTGCCATGGGATCTTTGGCACCCACCTGAGAGGGTTTACAGGGTCTCAGGTTAACATCCCACCTGAAAGACCACTCCAAAAATGAAAAGTAAAAACTTCAGCATAATTACAATCTCGACAGATTGCTAACATAGAATGTTGATGGTGTACGGAATGCAAAAATTAGAACTTTGGCTATCACCTCATGCTTTTGACTAGTTTGGGCCCAGATTCTAGTTCAGACTAGTTACCCTCCCATCTGTAACCTCTACAATAGCCACCATAGTTAAACAAGTCATGGGAAAATCTATTAAAGAGATACCAAGTCTTCCATTAAGAGCTCCCTCAGTACTGCGCTGGAGTGTCAGTTTTTTGTGCTTAGGACTCTGCAGTAAGAGCTTGAACCCGCAACCTTCTGACTCAGAGGCACGAATGTTACCCACTGAGCCACAGATGATAGGGGAGTTTGGGTTTAGTGACAGAAAAAATAATCTGCCACTTGTGGAGAGTAGGTCATTCAGCATCAAAAAGACAAAGGACAGGTTAACATCTATTGGAGCTGCTGTCTTTTGGATGCAATGTTAATCTGAAGCCTTGTCTGCCTCTTCAGTTGGATGCAAAAGATCCCATAGCATTATTTCAAAGAAGACTTGGGGGTTCTTGCCTGGTGTCCTGGGCCAACATTTATCTCTCAACTGACATCATGAAAGCAGATTATCTGGTCGTTATGACATTGCTATTTGTGGGAGCTTGCTGTGCACAAATTGGCTTAAACGTTACAAGAGAGATTGCACTTCAGAAGTACTTCACTGGCTGTTAAACGCTTAGGGATGTTATGAAAGACACCATAGAAAAAACAATCCTTCTTTCAATAAATTAGGCCCAGTCTCCAATCAGTTGTACGTTTTTTGTTAACAGAACTCGAGCTGCTTACCAATGCCAGTGTCCAGAGAGCAACACTGCAGAAGGCAATGGGATCGAGTAATTTTTCAACCAGCTGCCTTCCTTCTGCTCAGGCCAAGTGGAAATAATATGCATGAGATTTTCACTTCTCCCTTATATTTGAAAATAGTTCTGGACCTGTAAAATTAAGCTTTGTGAGGTGAAGAGACCTCTAATTGATCATGATAGTACAAAGGAAAATATGTAACTATTTATCCAGTGTGGGAGTTTGGACGAGATGAGAAATTATTTGTACCTTGAACTTAATAGACATAGAGCGACGTTTGGGCTGCTTTGTGACAGTTTATAAATAATGGAGGCCATGGAGTATCTGAGCTTCCCAATTAAATTTGCTGATAATTTTTAATTTTCTCTTTAATTTTCTCCTGTCCTGGAGGTGTTGGCTCTTGCTGGGGTTCCGATTTCCAAGCACCTCGTGCCTCACCCAACTGGACTAACATCGAGTGCACAGCACAAAAAGGAGCCATTTCGGTCCAACTGGTCCGAGCTGCACAGGATCCTTCCTTCGCCCCGATTTCATCAAATCGCACAGCCAATTTTGGCGAGTTATTCAACAAAATGAGGTCTCAGAGTTGACCCTGTTGGTGCTGTTGGGCGGGGCTCAGAAGCAGAAATCACAACTGGGGGCTGAATTTTCGGGGCAACCTGAAGATGGTATCAGAGGCAGGGGGGTGGGGGGGGGGGGGCAGCGCCTGAAAATAGTGACTCCGGGCAGCGTGTTGATTTCAAGGCGCCAATCCGCGTGCCGGCAATAATGAACAGTGCAGGGTGGAGGTGAGAGAGAGACAGGAATCCCATTCTCCCTCTCACTCAGGCCAATTAAACTTGTTAAAAAGCTCATTTAGACCTTGTTAAAGAGAGAGGGTGCGAGATTTCAAAGGGGCACATTGGTTTTAAAAACCGTCAGTTTCAGAACAGGTGCGTGGAGGTGGGGTGCAGAGTGGGAGCCAGCCATGGCTACCCCAGGTCATCACCCCAGCCCCATAAGAGGGTTAGCAGGGCAAAGCGGGACTGGATACTTGGTAAAAGGGTGCCCTTGCCTCTGTGCAGGTGGCAGTGAGAGTGGGCACTCAGCATCTGTGCTTTGATCAGGATCAGTGCCCCCGGTATCACGGGGCAGAAGAGGTGGAGACAAGGCTGCCGAGGAAAATTGGGCAGCCCCCTGCCCAGAAGGAAGGCTCTGCCTGGCAATGGGGGCATGACTGTCTGATTTTGGGCCCAGTGGCGATAAGGGGCAACAGCCTTCGCAGGAAGGGAAGAACAAAGAACAGTACAGCACAGGAACAGGCCATTCGGCCCTCCAAGCCTGCGCCGATCTTGATGCCTGTCTGAACTAAAACCTTTTGCACTTCCGGGGACCATATCCTTCCATTCCCATCCTATTCGTTTATTTGTCAAGATGCCCCTTAAACGTTGCTATTGTACTTGCTTCCACCACCTCCCCCGGCAGCAAGTTCCAGGCACTCACCACCCTCTGTGTAAAGAACTTGCCTCGCACATCCCCTCTAAACTTTGCCCCTCTCACCTTAAACCTATGTCCCCTAGTAACTGACTCTTCCACCCTAGGAAAAAGCTTCTAACTATCCACTCATAACTTTGTAAACCTCTATCATGTCACCCCTCCACCTCCGTCGTTCCAGTGAAAACAATCTGAGTTTATCCAACCTCTCCTCATAGCTAATGCCCTCCAGACCAGGCAACATCCTAGTAAACCCCTTCTGTACCCTCTCTAAAGCCTCCACGTCCTTCTGGTAGTGTGGCGACCAGAATTGCATGCAATATTCTAAATGTGGCCTAACTAAGGTTCTGTACAGCTGCAACATGACTTGTCAATTTTTATACTCTATGCCCCGACCGATGAAGGCAAGCATGCCGTATGCCTTCTTGACGACCTTATCCACCTGCGTTGCCACTTTCAGTGACCTGTGGTCCTGTACGCCCAGATCTCTCTGCCTGTCAATACTCCTAAGGGTTCTGCCATTTACTGTATAATACCCACCTGTATTAAATCTTCCAAAATGCATTACCTCACATTTGTCCGGATTAAACTCCATCTGCCATTTCTGCGCCCAAGTCTCCAACCGATCTATATCCTGCTGTATCCTCTGACAATCCTCATCATTATCCGCAACTCCACCAACCTTTGTGTCGTCCGCAAACTTACAAATCAGACCAGCTACATTTTCCTCCAAATCATTTATATATCGCCCAGGAATCAGGAAGGCATGGGAGAGGAAAGAAGGGCAGGAAAACAGTGTAAGCCAAACCCTCAACACAGGATCAACTGCAAAAGATGGAGCTACCAGGAGATGACCGAGAAGCAATGCTGCATGAGACTGCGACTCTCCAGGCAGATGGTCACAGATATCTGTGCTCTCTTCGCCTAAAACCTAGCACCTTGCAGAACTGGTTGCCATGCCCTGCCAGTGGCTGTCAAAGTCACTTTGGCCTTAAACTTCTTTGCTTCTGGCTCCTTCCAAGGATCAGCGGCAGACCTTAGTGGCATCTCAACAATGGCTACACTACTGCATTTCGCTGGTCATTGATGCCCTCTTTGCCTGTACAATCATTTAACAACAGACACAGCCTTGCGGGGACAAATTGGGTTTTGCCTCCATCACTGGATTCCCCCAGGTGCAGAGCATCATCAACTGCACCCATGTAGCCATCAAGGCACTGACTGACCGGCCAGTGAGCTTTATCAACAGGAAGGGCTTCCAGTCCGTCAATGTTCAACTGGTCTGCAACCAGAACAAGAGCTTTCACCGTGTGTGCGCTTGCTTTCCTGGCAGCTGCTGTGACTTCATCCTCTGCCAGTCCAGGCTGCCTCACATCTTCATTTCAACCGCCAAAGTGGGTGGATGGATCCGAAGGGACAAGGAAAATCCTTTGAAGAGATGGCTGCTGAGCTCTCTACACCAGCCCCATACAGAGATACAGAGGCGATACAACCAATGCCACCTTCTCAGTCAGACAACCTTTTTGAACAGGTAGCCCAACTTGTGAAGATATGATTCTGGTGTCAGGATTGGTCAAGTGGTGCCTTCCAAGACACTCCTGCAAAAGTGTCGGTCATTGTTGTGGTCTGCTGTACTCTACATAACATGACCCTCCAGAGACATGTGGACCTTGAGGATGGTGAGGCCCTGGAAGCAGACAGCTCCTTAGGGGAGGGGCAGAAGGCGGAGAGAGATAATGCTGAACAGAGAGGTTCCCCTGCTGTACGACAAGGTGGCCTTCTGGCACCCTCCGGGAAGGACCTCCTTCCTCTCCCTCATAGCCTGCAGTGGAAAATCCAGGTTGGTATTGATGACACGAGGAACTGCCCTGCTTCAGGTGCAAGGCCTCAGGCTTCCCTGTGACATCTCTAGCGAAGTGAAAGGCTTTGGCACAATGGACAGATCTCTCCCTTTGGACAACCAGAAGCTTCAGTGATGGCTGCCGTGAGGTCTCTAAATGAGTTCCACACTTCATCTGACCCATGTCCATTCCCACCTCCGCACGAGTTCTCAGTGGAAAGGAAACCCGTCTCCATAACAATTACAGGCTCAATCCCGTGAAGATCTGAACTTCAATCAGTTTCCTAACGGAGGCGTGTTTCTGACCCCAAAACCTCGATCCTGTCACCCACCTCCAAGGTAAAATTCAGCCTTTGATCTTTCCCTTCTCTAACCTCAAGGGGTTGTACAGCCCAGGTCCATCTCTATTGTGGAAGGAAAAATTTCAATTCTCCATTGCTGAGCCTCTTCAGTTTAGTTGACAACTGTAGCTCGTAACATCACATTTCTTCCCCGTGAGGTGGTCATGCGCTTTGAGTATGACTATCCTTTTCAGTTTTGGAACAAGCAATCTGCTCATGCAACATATTGCCCAACCCAATCCCATTTGGCTTTGCATTCGGAAAATTGTGGCATCTCATATTTATTTCCTTTCTCTGAGAGATGGACAAGCCACAGTCTTGATCTTTGAAGGATAGGGTTGAATGTCTTTACTCTTGTCCAAGGATGGATATGGCTGGATGGTGAGTAGGACATTCACCTGAGATTCGTTTGGTGTCCTCTCCTATTGGTATGTTTTTCTCATCTTTGTCTCCCTTCCTCTTCTGCAGGTGCAGACTCCATGTTGGAGTACATTTCAATTTGGGTGCCTTTTGACCCCAAGAACTTTATACAGATGACCATATTTCATCTGTGATTCTAGAAAGTGAGCAAGAACAGTCAAGGGATATGGAGATCGGGCGGGAAAGCGGAGTGAGGTAGAAGATCAGCCATGATCTTACTGAATGGCTGAAAATGCTCAAGGGGCCGTATGGTCTACTCCTGCTTCTATTTCTTCAGCTCTTTTGTCAAGCCCAGTCCTATTCTGACATGGCACCATCGGGTACTCATAACGAACCCTGGCTCATTTTAGTGACTGCTGAGTTCAGGGGGTTACTGGTGTCTAACGTAATGGTTCTATTGGGACCCAAGCTGGGAGTCAGCAAACCAAATACAGAGTAGGGATAGAACACAAAACCCTCGTCTCCCTATCACACCAAGATGTGACTTTACTCATAGGCCCATCCAGTTTTCATTGGCTGATCCTTATCCGAGTCTCTTCAGATTCTGAATTATTGCCAAAATATAGTTGAATCATTAATGTTTGCTGCCTAATGAATATAAAATGCTTCTGTGATCTGCAAAATGGGGAAAAATACAAAGCATTTGTTTAAACAAAAAATAATTCCAGGTGGGACACATTATGCAGAACACTGAGCTCCAAAATGCTCTTATGACAAAGTACTTTCAATAATGGGACTATTATTCACCCGGAGGCTTGTTTGTAATGATGCCAGTAGCACACGAATAAAATGCCTTTATGTTTGAGATAAATTGCAATGATTCCAAACTGGAGACAATAGCAAATAGTGAGATTACAAATTTTACATTGAATATAATGTCGAAAAGCAAGGAACGATATAAGGTAATAAGGTAGAAGAGACAGCTTGGTAGAGGGCTAATTTCAGTCCGATGAGAAGGGATCTAGCCAGGATAAAATGGAACCAAAGACTGACTGGAAGAGCTTTATCGGAACAAGGGGTTATCTTGAAGGAAGAGATGCTTCAGATACAGGCTCGGTATGTTGCAACAAGGGCAAAGGTTAGGGGAACCAAAAACAGGGCTCATTTGGATGATGACAGCAATAGAGATGATGATGAAACAGAAAAGGGGTTGCATGTTGCATGTCAGGTGAATTCTTCAAGTGAAGAGGAAAATAGGACTGGCAAAGAGAGAATATGAAAATAGAATTGCAGTCAACATAAATAGGGAACCCAAAAATCTTCTCCCGGCATGTAAATAGTAAGCGGGTAGTAAGAGTTGGAGTGGGGCCTGTTAGGGACAAGGAGGATAATATATGCTCAGAGGTGCAGGGCAAGGCTAACATACTTAATGAGCACTTTGTATTGGTGTTTACGAACGAAGAGGAATCTGTCAAAGTATCGGAAGAAGCTGATAGAGGCAATGGATAGGGTAAAAATTGAGAGTGAGGAGGTACTGGAAAGGCTCGGTATGCTTAGGATAGATAAGTCACCTGGTCCGGATGGCTTGCATCTCAGGTGGCTAAAGGAAGTGGAGGTGGAGATAGCAGAAGGGCTTGCCGTAATCTTCCAATCTTCCCGAGATATGGGGGAGGTGCCAGTGGATTGGAGAATTGCAAATATGACACCCTTATTCAAGAAAGGGTGTAAGAACAGTCCTAGCAACTACAGGCCAGTTAGTTTAACATCAGTGGTGGGGACTATTTCTGAAACAAAAATCAGGGAAAAGATCAACAGACAGTTGGAGATGTTCAAGTTAATTAAAGAGAGCCAGCATGGATTTGTAAAAGGCAGATCATACTTGACTAATAGAATTTTTTGATGAAGTAACAGAGAAGGTTAATGGAGGGAATGTGGTGGATGTTTTCTGTGTGGATTTTCAGAAAGTGTTTGATAAAGTACCACATAAAATGCTGGTTAACAAAATTGAGGCTCATGGAGCAGGAGGGTCAGTGTCCAATTGGATAAAAATTAGATCAAGGACAAAAACAGTGAGAAGAGGTAAAGAGTTGTTTTTTAATCTGGAGGATGGTAGACAGTGGTGTTTCCTAGGCTCAGTGCGAGGACCACTGCTTTTTTAAAATATATATATAAATGACTTGGATCTTGGAATACAAAGTAGAATTTCAAAATTTGCCAATGATACCAAACTTGGAGGACTGGAAAACAGTGAAGATGTTAGAAATTGCCTGAAACAGGATATAGATAGGCTAGTGGAATGTGCAGCAAGTGGCAGATTGAATTTAACACAGACAAGTGTGAGGTGATGGATTTTAGCAGAAGGGATAGGGTGAGGCAATATAGAGTTAAAGAATGTGCAGGAACAGAGGGACACCTGTTTTTTTTATTCATTCGTGGGATGTGGGCATTGCTGGCTATGCCAGCATTTATTGCCCATCCCGAATTGCCTTGAAGAAGGTGGTGGTGAGCCACCTTTTTGAACCGCTGCAGTCCATGTGGGGAAGGTACACCGACTGCTGTTAGGAAGGGAGTTCCAGGAATTGGACCCAGCGTTCCAAGTTCCAATTAGTTCCAAGTCAGGATGGTGTGTGACTTGGAGGGGAACTTGCAGGTGCTGGTGTTCCCATGCAACTGCTGCCCTTGTTCTTCTCGGTGGTAGAGGTCATGGGTTTGGAAGGTGCTGTCTAAGGAGCCTTGGTGTGTTGTTACAGTGTATCTTGCAGATGGTACACACTGCTGCCACTATGCGTCGGAGGGATTGAATGTTTGTGAATGGGGTACAATCAAGTGGGCTGCTTTGTCCTGGTTGGTGTCGAGCTTCTTGAGTGTTGTTAGAGCTGCACCCATCCAGGCAAGTGAAGAGTATTTTATCACACACCTGACCTGTGCCTTGTTGATGGTGGTCAGGCTTTGGGGAGTCAGAAGGTGAGTTGACCACTGCAGGATGCATGTGCATCAATTTTTGAACGTGGCAGGACATATTGCGGGAGTGGTTAGCAAATAATATGGAATCTTGGGCTTCATAAATGGAGGCAGAGTACAAAAGCAGGAAAGTCAGGCTGAAACTGTATAAATTTTTGGTTTGGCCCCAACTGGAGTATTGCATCCAGTTCTAGTAACCAGACTTCAGGAAAGATGTGAGGGTCCTTGAGACAGTGCAGAGGAGAGTTACCAGAATGGTTGCAGAAATGGGGATTTTAGTTACAAGGTTAGGTTGGAAAATCTGGGGTTGCTCTCCCTGGAGCAAAGGAGATTGAGATTGATAGAGGTGTACAAGATTATAACAGGCTTAGATAGGTTAGACAAAGAACAACTGTTCCCATTAACTGCTGGTACAAGGACTTGGGGTCACAGATTGATGGTTTCAGGCAGAGATGCAGGGGGAATATGAGGAAGAACTTTTTTATGCAGCAAGTGATCATGACTTGGAACTCGCTGCCCACCAGGGCGGTGGAAGGAGAGACAGTCAATGATTTCAGAAGGAAATTGGATGGGCACTTGAAGGAAGTAAACTTACAGGGCTGTGGAGATAGAGTGGGGGAGTGGGACTGACTGGATTCTCCGCCGACAGCCGGCATGGACTCGATGAGCCGAATGGCCTCCTCCTCTGCCGTAAATGACTCATTGGCCGGAATTTTATGACCCTCAATGAGCAGACTGGTGGTGGGGAGGGGGCTGTTCCCAACCCCTCTTTCCCCCGCTGCAATTTTAGGTGGGGCATCAGTGGCGAGCAATGGCCTGCCCGCCCCAGGCCAATCAAGGCCCTTAAGTGGACAATTAACTGCCTATTAAGGGCCTCCTCCTGCCGCCGCTGGTATTTTACCTGCGGAGGGTGGGGGAGGTGTGGGGGGTGCTGGCAAAGATCCCCAAGAAGGCCTTCCTGTGGGCTGGTGTTGGGGGAGGTGGGGGGCCCACCTGATCAGGCACCCTGTGCCCCACGGAAAGCCGCCCCTGAAGCACCAACTTCCCCCCCCCCCCCCCCCCCCTTGCCTTGCCAGGGCCTGGCTAATTGTCCCCGGTAAGGCCCCAAAAACTTGCCTGTCTTCCGGGGCCATCTTCACCTTGCTTGCGATGGCTGGGTGTAGCCCCAGCAGCGGCCACCGCTCAAGGCGGCGCTGCTGGGACTGAGAGCTGCTGTCCCGCTGATTGGCCGGCAGCTCCATTAGGCGGGACTTCATGTCTGAAGGAGGTGGAAGTCTTGCCCAAGACCAATTAAGGGCCTGGGGAACAAAAGTTCCCGGCGTGGCTCCCTAGGCCTTGGGGGAGGGGGGGCTCACCACGGACTTTCCGGCTGGTGGTTGGGGCCTCCCGCCCAATGCAAAATTCCAGCCTATGACTTTATACAGCACAGAAATAGGCCATTTGGCTCACCCAGCCCATTCCAGCATCAATGTTCCACTTGAACCTCCTCCCATCCTTCCTCATCTGACTTTGTCATCATAACCCTCTATTTCCTCCTCTCTCATATGCTTAACTAGCTTCCCCTGCAATTCTTCTTTCTTTCTTTTGGGCCTCCTTATCTCGAGAGACAATGGATACGCGCCTGGAGGTGGTCAGTGGTTTGTGAAGCAGCGCCTGGAGTGGCTATAAAGGCCAATTCTGGAGTGACAGGCTCTTCCACAGGTGCTGCAGAGAAATTTGTTTGTTGGGGCTGTTGCACAGTTGGCTCTCCCCTTGCGCCTCTGTCTTTTTTCCTGCCAACTACTAAGTCTCTTCGACTCGCCACAATTTAGCCCTGTCTTTATGGCTGCCCGCCAGCTCTGGCGAATGCTGGCAACTGACTCCCACGACTTGTGATCAATGTCACACGATTTCATGTCGCGTTTGCAGACGTCTTTATAACGGAGACATGGACGGCCGGTGGGTCTGATACCAGTGGCGAGCTCGCTGTACAATGTGTCTTTGGGGATCCTGCCATCTTCCATGCGGCTCACATGGCCAAGCCATCTCAAGCGCCGCTGACTCAGTAGTGTGTATAAGCTGGGGGTGTTGGCCGCTTCAAGGACTTCTGTGTTGGAGATATAGTCCTGCCACCTGATGCCAAGTATTCTCCGAAGGCAGCGAAGATGGAATGAATTGAGACGTCGCTCTTGGCTGGCATACGTTGTCCAGGCCTCGCTGCCGTAGAGCAAGGTACTGAGGACACAGGCCTGATACACTCGGACTTTTGTGTTCCGTGTCAGTGCGCCATTTTCCCACACTCTCTTGGCCAGTCTGGACATAGCAGTGGAAGCCTTACCCATGCGCTTGTTGATTTCTGCATCTAGAGACAGGTTACTGGTGATAGTTGAGCCTAGGTAGGTGAACTCTTGAACCACTTCCAGAGCGTGGTCGCCAATATTGATGGATGGAGCATTTCTGACGTCCTGCCCCATGATGTTCGTTTTCTTGAGGCTGATGGTTAGGCCAAATTCATTGCAGGCAGACGCAAACCTGTCGATGAGACTCTGCAGGCATTCTTCAGTGTGAGATGTTAAAGCAGCATCGTCAGCAAAGAGGAGTTCTCTGATGAGGACTTTCCGTACTTTGGACTTCGCTCTTAGACGGGCAAGGTTGAACAACCTGCCCCCTGATCTTGTGTGGAGGAAAATTCCTTCTTCAGAGGATTTGAACGCATGTGAAAGCAGCAGGGAGAAGAAAATCCCAAAAAGTGTGGGTGCGAGAACACAGCCCTGTTTCACACCACTCAGGATAGGAAAGGGCTCTGATGAGGAGCCACCATGTTGAATTGTGCCTTTCATATTGTCATGGAATGAGGTGATGATACTTAGTAGCTTTGGTGGACATCCGATCTTTTCTAGTAGTCTGAAGAGACCACGTCTGCTGACGAGGTCAAAGGCTTTGGTGAGATCAATGAAAGCAATGTAGAGGGGCATCTGCTGTTCACGGCATTTCTCCTGTATCTGACGAAGGGAGAACAGCATGTCAATAGTCGATCTCTCTGCACGAAAGCCACACTGTGCCTCAGGGTAGACGCGCTCGGCCAGCTTCTGGAGCCTGTTCAGAGCGACTCGAGCAAAGACTTTCCCCACTATGCTGAGCAGGGAGATTCCACGGTAGTTGTTGCAGTCACCGCGGTCACCTTTGTTTTTATAGAGGGTGATGATGTTGGCATCGCGCATGTCCTGGGGTACTGCTCCCTCGTCCCAGCACAGGCATAGCAGTTCATGTAGTGCTGAGAGTATAGCAGGCTTGGCACTCTTGATTATTTCAGGGGTAATGCTGTCCTTCCCAGGGGCTTTTCCGCTGGCTAGGGAATCAATGGCATCACTGAGTTCCGATTTGGTTGGCTGTATGTCCAGCTCATCCATGACTGGTAGAGGCTGGGCTGCATTGAGGGCAGTCTCAGTGACAGCATTCTCCCTGGAGTACAGTTCTAGGTAGTGCTCAACCCAGCGGTCCATCTGTTTGCGTTGGTCAGTGATTATGTCCCCCGATTTAGATTTGAGGGGGGTGATCTTCTTGATGGTTGGCCCAAGAGCTCTCTTCATGCCATCATACATTCCTCTGATGTTTCCGGTGTCTGAGGCCAGCTGAATATGACTGCATAGGTGTTGCCAGTAGTCGTTTGCGCAACGCCTAGCTGTTCTTTGTGCAGTACTTCTGGCTGCTTTAAGTGCTGCGGATGTTAAATCGCTGGGGGCTTTCTTGTAGTTCAAAAGTGCAATGCGCTTAGCGGCTATGACAGGTTCCAGCTCTTCATTATGAGATTGAAACCAGTCTGCATTTCTCTTCGCACTTTTGCCGTAGGTGGTCAAAGCTGACTCATAGATGGCGTCTCTGATGTGGGCCCACTTGGTCTCAGCATCCCCTGTGGGAGTGTTTTGAAGGGCTGTTACAAGTGAATTTAGAAATTTTTGTAACAGCTGTGGGTGAGAAATTCTGCTCGTGTTGATGCGCGGGTGGCCCTTCTGCTTGGAATGATGCAACTTCTTTGGTCTGAGTCTAACCTTGCTGCACACCAGGGAGTGGTCGGTGTCGCAGTCCGCACTGTGGAAGCTGCGTGTGATTTGAACACTGTTTAAGGAGGCTCGCCTTGTGACAATGAGGTCTAGCTGGTGCCAACGACGTGATCTTGGGTGCCTCCATGAAACCTGGTGACAGGGTTTAGTGTGAAAGAACGAGTTGGTGATGCAGAGGTTATGATAGGTACACAACTCAAGCAGTCTCTGCCCGTTCTCATTCATCCTTCCAACGCCATAGCGCCCAAGGCAGGAGGGCCATGAGTCATGGTCGGCCCCAACCCTGGCATTAAAGTCCCCCAGCAGGAATAGGTGTTCGGTGTTGGGGATGCTGCTAATGATGTTATGGAGTTGTTCATAGAACTGGTCTTCAGCTTCAGGTGCGGAACAGAGTGTTGGAGCATAGATGCTGAGTAGGTGTACTGGACCAGAGGTGGTGAGCCTGCAATATATCTATGCTATTAGCCTCAACCATTCCCTGTGGTAGCCTGTTCTACATTCTCACCACTTTGTGGGTAAAGAGGCTTCCGTGTTAGATTTATGAGTGACTATCTTTCTAGATACACAGATATAGATCATTTTCACTATTCAGTCAGAAGGTTGTGGGCTGAAGCCTCACTCCAGAACATATATTCCAGACTGATGCTCCGGTGCAGTACTTCTTAATCAGAAGGGCTAAACTTTGGATGATCCAAACCAGGTTCGGTGATTCACACGAATATTCATGATCCAACAACATTATTCAAAGAAGAGCAAAGGGTCCTCTGGATGTTATGTTCAACCAACACCCCAAAAATTGATTAACTCACGAATCATTGCCTTGCTGTTTTATTTGGGGATCTCGCTGAGTGTAAAATGTAATTGCCGTTATAACAGTCACTTCGCATTTTGAGATTTAACGAGGTACAAAGTGAATAAAAGTCATTCTTTTTATATACTTCATACGGAAAGCAGTTTTAAAATATTGTACACTTCTATTCATGATAAGAAAGGAAACGGGGAATAGTAGAAATGTAAAATAAAAACCAAAAGTGCTGGAAATGCACAAATCAGTCAGCATCTGGATGATCTTGAGGGGTGGAATGTCACATCTAAAGCATTCGTCTGATGCTCTTTTTTAGCTGCTGATTTGTCGGCTTGTGCAATCACCCTTTTTGTGTTTCTCTCGGCATGTAGCTGTTTTAAATAAATTCCAGCTTATATTTACCGGTGCCTGCTTTATTTTTTGGTGCGAAGGCTGACTTTAAGTTTACCGGATGATGTAGCCCAGAAGGAAGCCATTTGGTGGGTCGTGCCTGTGCCAGCTCTGTCGCAGAGCTATTCCTGTAGCCCTGCAAGTTTTTTCCCTTGAAGTATTTCTCCATTTCTCTTTTGTAGGTTATTTATTTGCTGGTGTCTCTGCGCAGTTTGTCTTGAGAAACTTGTGCAATCGAGTTCACAAACGATGCAGCTGATGGGGTAAGTGCTAAAGCCACCCAGCATCACGTATGGCAGAAAATGCAGCAGCAAAAGGGAGGAATTCAGCGGTGGATGTGTTCGTATATGCTTAGATATATAATTAAGTACAGTCAGAAACTTAATTTAAATCATTATTGACATGCACTTCAGTCCATTTCGTGAAATTCAATTATAAAGTTGAGGTTTCAAGTGTATCATATTTTTAATCCGAAGAATTGACTGCTGAAAATATATTTTTTTGTCAACAAGTTTCTTGATTAACATTCTCAGCTTAATAGCATTACCACATACTGCCGCTGTGTGATAAAATGGGAGAGAATAAATATTTTATTCAATATCATTAAAGCACTTAAGCTTTATTGTCACATGCTGTGTTGATTCTCTGCATTCACAATATTTTATTATTCCCTATCCATTTATCCAATGCTAAAAGGGCTCCTTGGAACTCTTCGACAATCCAGATAAAATAATTTGAGAAATATTGTTACTTATAGATTGTAGATATCCCTTTATTTCTTAAACTGGATTTCTGAGTGGATATCGAGTTAGATTTTACTGTGGAAATAATGGTGAGGCTAACTACATCCAAATCAGACAGTAACTTCCAGTCATAAGATCATAAAACTTAAGAAATAGGCCATTCGCTATTATCATGGCTGATCTGATTGTAGCCTTTACTCCACTTTCCTGCCTCCACACCTCCCCCCCACCCTGCAACCCTTGACTCCCTTGTAGTTCAAAGATCAGTCTAACTCAGCCTTGGATTGATTCATTGACCCTGCCGCCACTGCTCTCTGGGGAAGAGAATTCCAAAGATTAACAACCCTCTGAAAGAAAAAATTCCTCCTTATCTCTCTCTTAAATGGGAGAGCCCTGATTTTGAAACTGCGCCCCCTTGTTCTAGAGTCCCCCATGAGGGGAAACATCCTCTCAGCATCGACCCTGTCAAGCCCCCTCAGAATCTTATGTTTCACTAAGATCACCTCTCATTCTTCTAAACTCTAATGCGTTTCGGCCCAACCTGCTCAGTCTTTCATCATAAGACAACCCCGTCATCCCAGGAATCAACCAAGTAAACCTTCTCTGAACTGCTTCCAATGCACCTATATCCCTCCTGAAGGAAAGACCAAAATTGTATGGAGCACTCTAGGTGCGGTCTCACCAATGCCTTGTGCAGTTGTGGCAAGACTTCAATACATTTATACTCCATTCCCCTTGCAATAAAGGCCAATATTCCATTTGCCTTCCTAATCACTTGCTGTACCTGCATGCTAACTTTTTGTGATTCATGTACAAGGACACACAGATCCCTCCGTACTGCAGCATTCTGCAGTCTCTCTCCATGTAAATAATATTCTGCTTTTCTATCCTTCCCGCAAAGTGGACAACCTCACCTTTACCGAATCTTTGGAATTCTCTACCCCAGAGGGCTGTAGAAGATCAGTCACTGAGCATGTTTAAAGCAGAGATTGACAGATTTCTAAATACAGATGACGTCAGAGGACAGTGTGGGAAAAAGACATTGAAGTGGATGATCAGCCATGATCATATTGAATGGTGGGGCAGACTTGATGGGCTGAATGGTTTATTCCTGCTCCTACGTTCCGATGTACTCCATTTGTCAGATTTTTGCCCACTCACTTAACCTTTCTATATATCTCTTTGCACAGATTTATGTCCTCCTTACATTTCCTACCAGTCTTTTTTCTCTTGAGCCTGTCTGCTGTTTACTGAGATCATGGTTGATCTGCATCTTACCTCCATCCACCTGCTTGGCTCCATATTCTTTTTATACCCTAGGCTAGCAAACATCAATCCATGTCAGATTTAAAATTATTCATTGATCAGGCATTTGTTACTTTTTGTGGGAGAGTTCCACACCTGTACCACCCTTCACGTGAAGAAGTATTTCCCAACGTCTCTCCTGAAAGACCTGGCTCTGATGTTAAGGTTATGTCCCCTTGGCCGAGACTCCCCCACCCGAGGAAAATATTACTTCATCAGTTCCTTTCAGAATCCTAAATACAGGGACCCTGGAAATTAATAAACGCACCCAAAAAATGAGGGTTCAAGTAAATAGGACAAAATAGTGAAATCAAATTAATCACCAATCATGTTGATTATACAATGAAAAGGACATTATGTTCATAACATGCACCAGGAAGCCAGATGGGCAATCTGCTAATTCACAGAGTTAAGGAAATGGGCAGACAAGTATTCTGGGCATTACATTACAGAGGCAGTTCATCAGGGAACATTCCTGAGATGCCAATGACAACAACAACTTGCATTTTTTTAACTTCATTTTTGGGATGTGAGCGACATGGGGAAAGCTGCCTTATTGAACTGCTGCAGTCCATGTGGTGAAGGGAATTCCACAGTGCTGTTTGGGAGGTCATTCCAGGATTTGGATCCAGCAATGATGAAGGAACACCCATATATTCCCAAGTCAGGTGTGACTCGGAAGGGGAACTTGCAGGTGGTGGTGTTCCTACGTGTCTGCTGCCCATGTCCTTCTTGGTGGTAGAGGTTGTGGGTTTCGGAGTTGCTGTCTCAGAAGTCTTGACAAGTTGCTGCATTGTATCTTGTGGATGGTACACACTGCAGAAACAGTGCATTTGTGGTGGAGGGAGTGCACGTTTGAGCTGGTAAATTGGGTTTCTTGGTCCGTGATGTTGTTGAGCTTCTTGGGTGCTGTTGGATCGTGCCTGTAACATAGTATAACCTCCCAAGGTGCTTCATTGAAGCATTATCAAACACAATTTGACCCTGAGCCATGTCAGGACATATGAAGACAGATGGGAATTCGGTTTTAGGAAGCATCTTGAAAGAGGAAAGAGAGGTCGAGAGACAGGGAGGTTCAGGGAGGGAATTCCAGAACAGAGGGCCTTGGCAGCTGAAAGCACAGGTGTCAGTGGTGGAACAACGAAAATTGGTGATGCGCAAGATGCCAGATTTGGGATAAGGCAGATATCTCGGAGGGTTGTAGGGCTGGAAGAGGTATTAGAAGTAGATAGGAGTGAGCTGATGGAGGTATTTGAAAACAAGGATGATAATTTGGAAGTTGTATTGTTGCCATATCAGGATTCAATGTACATCAGTGAGCACAGGGGTGATGCCGCTTGAAGCTGAAGACTTGGGACTCGAGTTAACCCCTTGAGCACAACTTGGATGTTAGACCCGGAAAGTACTCTCAACGTTGCACAGTTTTTGCCGATGTGAGATGATGACCTTCCCAATCTCATGGGAAAATGACCAAACTGAAAATAGATGGCATTCGGAGCCCCAGGAAAGTGGCGAACCAAGACTGCTTATTTCTTCTGAAAGTATGAAAGTTGAAGTTCCAACTCATTGAACCATCATTCAGGTGCTGCATATTTTGGAAAATTCAATCGGGGCAGCTATTCAGTTTTTAATTTTCCTGATAATTGGCCATAAAAATTCAGTCAAAAAAAGACAATTTCGAGCAGGATAAATTTTTAAAAATACTTAAAAATTGCAAATAATCACCAGAGTTTTTTGCTTTGGGCTTCATTGCTGATGCCAGCACAAATTGCTGCCATTGTGAAAAGTGGATTCTTCCTCTGTATTTCTCCTCAAATTCATTTGTATATTTGCCGAATGCAGAAATCTGCCATTAACCAGCGCAATTGGACAATGGCTTTCACAGAATTGTTCCAGCACAGAGGGAGGCCATTCGGCCCATCTTGTCTGTACTGGCTCTGTGGACGAGCAATTCACTTCATGCCATTCCCCCTCTGACAGTGCAGCTGTCTCTCAGTATTGCACTGGAGCATCAGTGTAGATTCTTATGTTCAAGCCCTGGAGCGGGACTCGACCTTCTGACTCAGACACAAGAGTGCTTTCAACTGAGCCACCGCTGAAGGCGATTTTTTTTTTTTGAGGTGTCATTTTTCATCAAAGTTTTAAATAAAACTCCTTGATTGATTTAAGAACAGTCAGTTTGTTCAGTGTGATTACTACATCTGAAAATGCGCAAAGCAGAAAAAAAATAAGCATTTTAAATTCATGTCAACCATCAGCCGATTTTTAAATGACAGTAAATAACTTTTAAAAAGCACACAGTGCTATTTGCTAATTAGAATGGGGTACAGCAGTGAGATCCTTCATAAATTAAAGAAAAAAAACATTCAAAATCTTTCAAAGCATGCCACTAATCTCTTGGAATTCATAGGTCCCAGTTTCATGGAGTCATTACGTCACAGTAAGAAGTCATTTGGACCATTAATTTCATGCCTGCTCTCTGTAGAGCAATCCAGTCAGTCCCATTACCCCCCGCTCTGTCCCCATAGCCCTGCAAGTTTATTTCCCTCAAGTGCCCGTCCAATTTCCTTTTGAAATCATTCATCAGCTCCGCTTCCACCACCTTCGTAGGCAGCGAGTTCCAGGTCATTACCGGTCGCTGTGTAAAAAGTCCCTCCTCACATTTCCCGTAACTCTTGCCCAAAACCGTAAATCAGTCATGTTCATCTTTATGTTCAAATCACCTTATGACCTCACGCCTTCCCGTCTTAATAACCTTTATCCAGCCCTAAAACCCTCTAGGAACTCCTCATGTTCACATTATCATTGGTGGCTGTCCGTCTAGACCCTAACTCTGGAATTCCACTTCCTAAACTCCTCATTGAGGAAGCTTTTAATCACCTGACCTATGAGCTGCTTCATTGATTTGTTGTCAATTTAGTTTGATTGTGCTGCTTTGAAAAGCCAAGCGATATTTTCCTTTGTTAAATGAAAGTTGCTGTTGTTTTCGACCGGGTGTAGTGACTTATGCATCAGTGCAAACTTTCTGTTTTTAACAAAAATGGCAACTGAAGCAGAAGTCATGTGACTCAAACTGGTCCTGACCACTTCTTCTGTGTATTGGGGAAGCAGCGACTGGGTTCCTTTTGTTCCAACACTGCTAGTTACGATGCAAATATCTTTCCAGTCAGAGGCTTGCAATTTTAAATTTTAATGTTCATGTGGTGAAATAATGTGTGCCTCAGTCTTGGCGGGTGGTGGGTTTTACCTGACATTGTTATTTTCTTGTTGCAGTAAAAAATCTGGTCACAATATTAAGAGGCAACATCTCCCTGCTCCACCCCATCAAACCAACTCACTTGCACTCGTAGTCGAGAGTTTTGGGGCTTGATCATTTTGGGGGTGGAGGGTTTGATTGACAGATGTACAAGATCGAGGAAATGTGGGAGTAATATGTGCAAACCAAGCTTCAAACGCGTTTCCTGGGCTTTTGTAGCACTTTGTGACTTCCTGGGGTTGTGAAAGTGACTCTCTAAATGCAAGTCTTTCTCTTTAAAATCATTCCTGGTTTGTGCATACATTTCTGGGCACAAATACAGAGGAAACACTTGGCTCATCAGTCAGTTTTTTGATACACAGGAACCAGTGGTCAGGATACAGATGATTGAGTTCTGGACGTTCTGAATGAGCTGTAGTTTGTGCACGGTGAGGACAGGCTTGCTGGAGGAAAAAAAAGAGCATTTGAAGAAGTTAAGGCCTGAGGTGATGAATGCATGATTAAAATTTTGGTACCAGTGAGGTGTAGTTAGGAGTCGAGGCACGAGAGGCATCAGAGGTGAAAGGAAATGGCTTTAATAATGGATTAGATTTGGGGGGTGGGGTCAGGGTTAAGGCAAGATTCTATGAGTTGGCAGTTGTGGAGGTGGATCGAGGCCACGACAGAGGCACAAAAGCAGTGGCGGGAGCTCAAGAGGACGGCTTTCATTTTTCCAACATTTATCCAGACGAAATTTCGGCTTCGTACACAGATCTTCGCATTGGGGCAGACAGTCGCAGAGCTTGGAGCTGCATCTTGAACAGGCTTTCACAGTCAGTAATCCATCAAGCATCCGCCAGTTGACATAGTAATCATCTTGCCACAGGCACCTCATTTCAATTGAATTAATTTGTTCAATTCCCACTCTGTGTGCAGATGTTGACAAGAAATGTAAATATATTTTTTTTTACTGGAAGTCGAGGGTTGTGTAATTGCTCTTTCTTTCCACCAAAAGAAGATGGCAATTACATCGTACATCCTCATAATTTGTGTCTGTTTTACATAAAGCAACACGTCTTGCAATGCTTTGCATTCAGTTGTCCCCATCAAATCACACTAACGTACATGTAACATCCTCCAACTGTCATGTATATAAAAAGGTGTCAACCCATTGACTGCATAATGATACAGCATTTCTCCCCAGCAATGAATGTAATAGGTACTTGTATTGTTTGAAACATGGAAATCCAGTTTATATACTCTGGAAAACTGTTATGTGTTTCCTTCCAAGTTGTTCAAGGGTCTGGCAGAAATAATTTTGTTATATTTTCTGTGCTTTTACATGTATTTTGTCTGAGTCACTTTGACAATTTATGCACGTCATAAAAGAGAGCGGTGTGTGAATGGTCCAGAAATCACATGCCCGTAAGTAAAACCCTTCTGATTCATGCATTTTGAACTGTGTCAGTTAGTGACTGAAAAACTAAGTGCAAACATGACGGTCATGTTATATTGAATCACCTGTAGCAACATCTCAAAATAAACTTGCCTTGTGCCATCAGCATCATCCAAATCCTTAGGATAAGCAGGGTTTGGGAGTGAGGGAAGACAGAGTTCAGGTAGAAAATTGTATCTCTTAACGGGATGACACAACGACAATTAACTTGCATTGCGATAGCGCCTTTTATGACCACAGGACGCCCCCAAAGCACTCTACCACCAATGAAGCACTTTTGAAGTGCAGTCACTGTTGTGATGTAGGAAATGCAGCAGCCAATTTGCACGCAGCAAGCTCCCACCAAGAGTACATCACAACTTCTGAAAGTGAGATTGCATATTAAGATTAACCAATCCAGTCTCGGCGATCATTCCATCAACCGGGCTTTGAAGTTAGTCGACAAAAAACAGCAAGATCTGGAATTTATATGGTACCTTTAACGTAGTGGAAATGTCCCAAGGTGCTTCGCAGGAGAGTGAGCAAACAAAAATTGTCATCGGGCCACCTAAAGAGATATTGGGAGCTTTTGAAAGGAGGAGAGGCAGGTAGAGATGTGAAGGAGTTTAGGGAGGCAATTCCAGAGCTTAGTGACCAGGCAGCTGAAGGCACAGCTGCCAATGGTGGAGCAATTAAACTCAGAATTGGAGGAGCGCAGAGATCTCAGAGGGATGTAAGGCTGGAGGAGGTTGCAGAGATAGGGACGGCGGGGGGCGGGGGGTGGGGGGGGACGGCTATGGTGGATATGTGTGCAATACTCGCATAAAAACATTCAACAGGCAGGCTGATCTCTTGATGGACTTGGGAACTACGGGCCTGCAATTGCTGGCCAGCATTCATCTTGCACATCACCACCAGGAGCCACGTGGAGAATTAATCGTAAAGTTCTCCCGAGCTTTCTCTTCTGGCTATTTTCGAGTGGCTTTTATCCAGTTTGAACTGTAGCCATCATGATTGCTGACACCGTTCAGAGCATTTATTGTCATGATAAAAAGGACTGCAAGACATGCCTGAAATGTGACAATGTCCCTTTAGTAACTCCGTGCTTTCCATGTTCTACTTGAATTGTTTTTGGAAGCACTGCTTTTGCAAACAACGTGCCAGATTAGCCCTGCAGCACCTCAGAATCTCGTGTCGAAAAAAAAAAATGCGACAGCGTAGAATCATTGAATGAAAGGTGGCCATTCAGCCCATCGTGCTTGTGCCAGCTCTTGGAAAGAGCTGTCCACTTACTCATACTCCCCTGCATCCTTCCTCATGATCCTTCACGTTTTTTATGTGAATAATACGTCCAACTACCTTTCGAAAGCTTCAATTGAACCTACTTCTAGCACCCTTTCAGGTAGTGCATTCCAGCTCATAAGTTACAGCATTAAAAAGAAATTCTCATCTCCCCACTGGTTCTTTTTCCAATTATCTTCAAGTTAGCATGAGTTTGGAATTGTTCTGAAACTTTGTGGAATGTATGCACTGCTTAAATTACAAAACATTCCTATTTAATGTGATAGAGTTGAACCATAAAAATGGTTGCAAGTGTGTCATGACTGATCCCGAGATTGAAATCGCATGCAAATGGACTGCAGAAATGAGCACAGATGGTGGTTTGCATTAGAATTGCAAAGCAACTGAAGAACTGAGTGTTTCAGTTTTTGAAATGCTTCTGTGAGAGCTATTTAGTGCCAAATCAGGGGCCATATTACCACAGAACTGGGTGGAAACTGACCCAAACCTGTTCATTTACAGATTCAAGGGACAGGATTTTCCTTGTGGGCTTCTGAACCCTGTTGTCAGGCTCAAATGTGGGTCAGAAGCCCGCACTGTGTGGAAAACAATCACTCAATGTGACTCTCGCTGGAGCGGCCAATTAATGGCCTGAGGGTGGCTCTCCATCCAGTTAAGGATGGTGGGTGGGCTCTCGAAGCTGGAGAACCAATCAGAGACCTTCCAGCGAAGTCGCAGGGTGAAATCGAAGTTTAGTGAGGGAGAGGGCACTTAGAAATGGGGGCATTCTGTCCCCAACTTCTTCGATATTTAAATTTTTAAACAAAAGGCTTTTACAGCTCGGCTGCCACATTTAGCTGGGGAAATTGTGGGGGGAGGTTGGGGAGAATTTGGGTGTTGGGGGAGCCCCCTCTACAGGGCAGCCTGCAGCTGCTGCTGCCCCCAGGCAGGCAGGGAGGGTCTCTAGGCCATCCTGGAATGCTGGTCCCCCTGTCTGCAGGCAGGAGGCTGCCTCCAGGCAGTTAAACCTGGCACCTCACCTCCCCCTCCCCCCGGCCGGCCTAGGGAACTGGGAGGCCAACTAGAAAATGCCAGTCCGCCTCCATTATCGAACCTTAATGATTTCAATTGGCTACCTGCCGCTTGCAGGTGGGTAGCCTTGCTGCGCCCTACCCATCCTGCCTCTGGGAAAATGGTTCAGGAGTCGGAGGGAGACAGGGAATCAACATGGAGGTCAGTGGCGTTATTTTTAGCCCCTTACCTGCCTCCGTTCCTGGCCCTGGTATGGCCGAAAAATCAGGCCCGAGGTACTGGCGGTGCCTGAAATTTACAGCAAAAGCAGAAAATGCTGGAAATACTCCTACTGTATTGTGTAGGCACTTAGAATATTCCAGGTAGAAACTTGTCATTTGACTCTTTTGCTACGTCCTATTTCCAACCTGGTACACGTCCTGTTTTTGATGGGAATCAGTGGCCTTCACAGTGTGCCTTGCAAACCGTTATTTTTCTTTGGCAGCAGCTGGCATGAATAATGATGGACAGAGTCCACTTGTGCAGAAGCAAGCCTTCAGTTGTTTCATTAAAAGGGCTCTATGGAAAGAGCTTTGTAAAATCCAGCACAGTGACGATGGAACAGTGCCCAGTGAAAGCCTGAGGCTGAGGTTCCTGAGCTATTTCCAAAGGTTGGGCTGTTCCAAAAATTCACCCAGCTCCCCTAAATATTGGTGACAACTCGTTAGAAAATATCCTGAATGACGAGTTGATTTGCCAGAAATCTCGGCGGTGAAACTTAACGACATGGGTAACTGGCAATGAGAAAGGGAAATATATAAGTATTTTTGTCGTCCCCCGGAACACTGGCTATTTGAGAGTTGAGAAAACAGGACCTGGCAGGGGAGACGGTTTTCAGCCATCCAGACAGTGTCCAGTCCATCAAAGTTGGTTTTGCAGGAGTTTTGCCTGAATGTTTGTGGAGCTGGCTTCAAGAAGGTCACTAGTGTTTGTTTGATGGTCCTCCCATTGAATCAGGAAGAGCGGTGGAGACATTGCTGATGGAATTTCTCTAGCGCTCTTATGTGTCGCTGATGCACAGTCCAGGTCTCACTGCAGTACAGGAGTGTGGTGACAACAACTGCTTTGCACACGAGGACTTTTGTTGACTTGTGGAGGTCTTTGTTAAAAACTCGCTGCCGTAGTTTGTAGCTGGTGCAGCTGATCCAGTGTTGGATCTCCTCGTCAATGGTGGCCTTTTGAGAGAGGTGGCTGCCAAGCTATGGGAAGTGCTCAACATATTCCAAAATATCTCCTTCAACACGTATGGGAGGTGGACTATTTGGCTGACCAGGTGTGGGTTGATGTGAGTTTTGTTTTGACAACATTCAATGACAGGCTGAGTCTCTTGTACACAGAATTGAAGAGATCGAGAGCGGCTTGCAAGTCTGGTGCAGAGTGTGGGCAATGACGCTGCAGTCATCCGCAAACTGTATGTATGTCTATGGTGGTCATTATGGTGGTTAGTTATGGCATGGAGGTGACTGAGGTTAAAGAGTTTTCCATCCAGGCAATATTTCATACTCACACCAGAGGGTGGCTGATCTTTCACAAGGTGAATAGCCTCTGTCAGGTATACCCCGCCAGGTCCTGTTTTCTCAACTCTCAAATGGCTCGCGTTCCAGGGGAGGACAAAGAAAACGCTTCAAAGCCACTCTGAAGCTCTCTCTGAAGCGCGGCAGCATTGACATTGATGTATGGGAGGAACTTGCTATCAGTCGTTCAAAATGGCAGCTCAGTGGCGCAGTGGTTAGCACCGCAGCCTCACAGCTCCAGTGACCCGGGTTCAATTCTGGGTACTGCCTGTTTGCGGAGTTTGCAAGTTCTCCCTGTGATCGCGTGGGTTTCCGCTGGGCTCTCCGGTTTCCTCCCATAGCCAAAGACTTGCAAGTTGATAGGTAAATTGGCCATTGTAAATTGCCCCTAGTATAGGTCGGTGGTAGGAGAATGGTGGGGACGTGGTAGGGAATATGGGATTTGTGTAGGATTAGTATAAATGGGTGGTTGTTGGTCGGCGCAGACTGAGTGGGTTGAAGGGCCTGTTTCAGTGCTGTCTCTCTATGACTATGAACTTGTCCATCAAGCTGCATCATGCTTTGAGGTCCAAACGCCACATTGATGAGGCAGAGAAGGAAAGAAAAGGAAGCAAATCCTGCACTCTGGATCCCACTGCCTCGTGGGACGTCCTGCCCCATGTGCCCAAAACTCTGAGGGTCTAGAATCGGTCTGTTCAGCCACCTGAAGACGCATGACAGAAACTAGTGACATTGGGGTAGACGTCATCCTCGAATTGAGGGACAGCCGACGATAAGTATCACATCACATTTAGCAGGCCTTCTCTGCTGATCTGGATAGGCTATTTTCTACAAGAGATAATTGCTTTCTAATTATTCATAAATGCTGATCTGAGGTGAATGAACATTACCTCAAATTCTATTACAATCTGAAGCACACTTAAAGGGTTCAGAAACAGTGATAATGGGGCAACACCAAAATCCGAATTGGGGTGCATCATGACTTGGTGTCAAACATGCACTTATCTGTCCGATTAAATGTTCTTCAGAAGCTGGCTCTGTTCATTGTGTCACCTGTGGCTCAGGTGGGAACACTCTCTTCTTGAAGCAATAAGCTGGTGGGTTCAAGCCACACTCCACAGACTTGAACACTAAACCTTGGCTGACACTCCAGTGCCAGGACTGAAGGAGTGCTGCACTGGCGGAGGTGCCATTTTTTGGATATGTTCAGTCGACCTCCCATCTGCTGTCTCAGACGGGCGTAAAAGATTCCATGCCATTCTTTAAAGAAGAGCATTGGTGTTCTCTCCAGTCTCCTGCTTATCCATCAACCAACATCATTAAAGCAGATTATTTGGTCATTATCATATTGCTGTTTGTGAGACCTTGCTGTGCACAAATTGGCTGGCACGTTTCCGACATTACAACAATGACTCCTCTCCAAAAGAACTTAATGAGCTGCAAAGTGCTTTGGGATGCTGATTACTTTTTGATGAATTTTTGGACTTTTCAGAACAACAGTTATCAATGCTTGAGGGGTCTAATGCAAGGTACAGGCTGGCATCTAATTGAGGAATTCATAGAGTTTATTTATAGAGTAACAGGTACCTGAGAGTGACTGATAAGGTAGAATCTAATTGAAAGGTTTGGATATTTTGTAAGTAGAATAACTGGCACCAGGATTGAGATGCAGATGGCAATCTAATTAAAGGATTCAGATTGTTTGTTTCTCGCATAATGGAAACCCAGGAGTGAGCTACAAGCTGGAAATTAGCTGAAAGGTTCATATGGTTTGTATACAGAATGGGCTGGAATCCAAGTCCAAGAATTCAGGACTTTCAGACTTCCAATGGAAATGACTATAAGAAACTAAGAAATAGGAGCAGGAATAGGCAATACGGCCCATCATTCAATAAGTTCATGCCTGATCTTCTACCTGAGCTCCATTTTCCTGCCCTATCGACACATCCCCTGATTCCCTTTGTATCCAAAAATCTATCAATATCAGTCTTGACTCCACGACTAAACATCCACTGCTCTCTGGGGTGGAGAATTCCAAAGACTCACAACCCTCTGAATGAAGAAATTTCTCTTCATCTCAGTCCTAAATGGCCAACTCCTTATGCTATGGCCCCTAGTTCGAGGAGTCTCAGGACTATCGGGATTAAACTGGAGGATCAGAATAGCCGACTGCAGTGCCGAAGTAAATTTCACAGGTAAAGTTCAGGTAGTTTATGCCTTATCTAAAGCTATTATCAATCTTTCGTGCCAATTTTCTCTCCTTCCTACTTGTCCGGGAGCTGTTAATTCACGCTTGGGTATAATTCATCTGGCTCTGGCTGCCTCGCCCACATTTCCATTCTTCATGTGTGAATGTAGCCATGCCATTCAACTGTGCAGGGCATCACTCCAACTAATATTTACAGATGCACTTTACAATAGTTAGACCTGTGGCTTGGCTTCCCCATCCCTGCCCCAAGGATTCTGAGGACAATTAGAATACCTGTTGAGTATACTACTGCTGCCTTGAGCTGTGGTAACTCAGCCCTTGTATCTGTGGCTTGTCCATCATGTAAATTCCATTGACTTTGGGTTGAGTGTATTTATTATTTCTGATCTGGAAAGTGGATTGAAGTTGGTCCAAGTGAAACACAAGACAGCAAAGTATCTGGATAAGTTAGTGCAGCATTCTGGATGATAAATTGAGAATGGTAGACGAATATGTCTTTCTCTGATGTTGGCTTGTAATTCAGAAAGTATTTTGCAAATGGGAACAGTTTTTGCTCCCTGCACACTGGACCTATGAAAAACATATGTATGATTTTTAGGCTGCGAGTTTGCTAAATCACTCATTTTGGTGAAGTTTATGCTCTTAAAGTTCAGGGATATTAGTGCTGGCAAATGGAACAATTTTTATTTCAAGCACTCAGGGTTTGCATCAAGCACTTCTTATCAAGTACTTGATGGGCACTGTAGAGGAAACTTCATTCTGCATCTAATCCACACTGTACCTGACCCAAACAGACTTTGTAGCCCTGGTAAACAGTAATACTGCACAAGAAAATCATGCCTTTTCGTGGAGGCCAGCTGAAATGTTTGCACATTCAATTTGGCTGTGTTCCAAAAAGGCTATTTGCTAAGTATTGACTTGTGCACAGAGCTTGGTATTAGAAAAGGAGGAAAGACTGGCATTTATGTAACAGCTTTGTAAATCTTTGAGAAACAATTCAAACCCCTGAAGTACAATTAATTTGTTTGAAGTTCAGGGATTGTGTTTCGGCAAATGCAGCAACCATTTTGCATATGGCCAGATCCACAAACAGTAGTGACATGAGTCAGCACATATTTTATTTTCAGTGGTGTTGGTTGAGGGCCATTTATTGGCCAGGCTACCGAGAGAACTCGTGGTCCTTCTTGCAGTTGTGTTTTGGACCTTTAATATCCACTTGAATCACCAGAATGGGCATACAGGTTCGACCTGTCACCAGGGGCGATGCACTTAAGTGTTCCGCATGGATCAGGCGCTGAGATCCTGGTGTTTGTTTTGTACTGTGGTGGATCTAAGAATCTTAGAAAGATAGAGCATAGAAGGAGGCCTTTGGACTCAGTATGCCTATGCTGGCTTCTTGGTGGAGCTATCAAATTAATCCCAATGGTGGGTGAGCTAAGAGAGAGGTGAGTTAGTTTGGGAGAAGCCCAAACCAGGCAGGGAGGCCATGATCGGCAGCTGGGGGCAGGGCGGTGTGGTCGTGGTGTACCAGCAGTGCCGTTGCCAGGCGGATGGCCATTGCCGCCGGGGGACCCCTTCCGTGTGTCATGGAATATACGTCAAGGACGGCCACCCCCACGGAACCTGCTGGGAGGCCACCAGGGTTTACCTGGTGGTCTCCTCACACAGTGGCGGGCCCTCCTGTTGCAGGCAGAAACCCCTGTTTGTGGGGGGGCGGGGGGAGGGCGGCCATGGGAAGTGGCCCTTAATTGGCTACTTAAGTGGCTCAATTGGCTGCCCAGTGGGTGGCTGCACTGACAAGGTTCCCGCCATTGGCAGTATGCCATGGTTGGGGGAAAAGGTCAGGCTTCCCTCCCAATGCCTTCCCCCACCATATTGCCAGCCCTCGTTCCTGGAAAAATTTTGAAGACATTGAAATTAGGAACATTAAAAACCCAGATCATTGTACAATACCTATTAAGCTGCTGATTGATATGGAACTGGTTTATAGAGCCAGTACAGAATGCAAGACCAAATCTGTTCAGGAGTGTTTTTTAGCATGTAACATAAACGGGAAGACTCTTATTGGGATACAGTTCCAGAGACAACCCTACAGACCCCCCTCTCTCTTTCTTTTGTACTATGGGGAATGGACATGATACATTAGAGGGGCATGAGCTTGGAAAATTTCTGTTTTCATCATTTGCAGACGTCTGACTCAGAAGGTTGTGGTTTCAAGTCCTACTCCAGTGTAGTACTGAGGGAGTGCTGCACTGTTGGAGGTTCCACCTTTCGGATGAGACGTTAAACCGAGGTCCTGTCTGCGCACTCAAGTGGACGTATAAGATCCTGCGGCAGTATTTCAAGGAAGAACAGGGGCGTTATCCCCAGTGTTATGGCCAATTTTTATCCTTCAGTCAACATCACAAAACAGATTTTGTGGTTGTCATCACATTGCTTTTTGTGGGAGCTTGCTGTGCACAAGTTAGCTGGTGCATTTGTGACACGGCAACAGTGACTATACTTCATTGGCTCTAAAACGCTTTGGTCATGAAATGCGATGTAGAAATGCAAGTCTTTCTGAATCCTCATCAGCTATTTCTCTGTTTTTAAAATCTGCTTCTACTTTATAAGTCACGCCGGATTCCTTATTGAACCTGACGTTGTCATCATCTGACCTCGGTGGGGCCAGTTGTATTATTTCAAGCAACGCTCCACCTGAGTCCACATAATCTAGCAGAGAGAGGACATGGGGTCTTCTGCCTTGTGGAGCTTCGTGCTTTGGTTGGTGTCAACTTTTGCTACTGATCCTACTGATAGGAACGTGCAGCTGGAGATCTACTTTTAGAAAAAAGCAATAACTGGGATCGACTGCAATTCTGAGGTATTTATCATCCTGCAAGCAAGGCTCAAGGGGTTTGTTCACACTGGCAGAGTTTCTGAAATGCAGCTGAAGCCTTAACTTTGCTTCCAACAACTGTCTGTGAAGTACAATTAAAACTTCATTATGTTCAAAAATATGCGTGTGGCTGTGGAGGTTGAGTGTGATTGGACAGTGGGAGAGAAGAGAGAATGGCAGGTGTGAAAGGGTCTGCATTAGTCTGTCTTCCGTGGCACTGCTTATGGTTTGTTTGAGACGATAAAGGTGTGGTGAGTGCAACAGGTCATCTGGGATCTCAGTGAGCAACGGGACCATCAGTCTGTCTTCTCAACCAACGACATTTGATGACAGAGAAAGAAGGAGCACTTGGGTGAGAAACTGCAGGGACGCTGAAACCCACTGTACCAAAATCTCACCACAAGTCGGCAATTCAGGAGAAAACTGGAAGGAAAGCAACTTAAAAGTTGGTACCGTTCCATGCCAGTACTGTCCAGAGATGCCATCTATGAGGCATCAAAGCAAGGCCCTGTTTGCCTGTTGCCATGGTTCAGTTGGTTTTATAGAACACATTGGATCACTTGTAAACGAGCAGAGGGTTTTCCTGGAATCTAACCAAAATTCCTGAATCATCAACACCAAAAATAGATCTCAATGGGGCTTGTGACTGCTGCAGGTAAAATGACTGTTGTTTTTTGCTCACACAATAATCAATACGCCACAAAGTATTTCAATGTATATGAAGGCGTTGGCATATTTCTGAATGATGTTTTATGGTGCTTTTAAAATGAAAGTCTGTTTTGGAACTCCATTTCATACCAACGCTTTAAGCACGGTAAGGATATAGTTTAATACAAGGTTTATTTTTATCATTTCTTTCTGAAAAGCACGTAGATGATGGGAAGTGTGGGGATGTTCATTGAAGTAGGCTTCATTAGCAATTCTTGCCCATGCATCAAATGACCTAATCTTTTCTCAGTTAGAGTGTTTTTCTCTGCACTTTTTTTTAATTAGCTGTATTAAAGCAAAAGCTACTTGTGCAAACTTGTTGCCAAGGCAACGCTTGGAATTGTTTTCCAGCTTCTACACGAAGCTTAATCAACGAATCATTCACCACAGGGCGCCAGGCTCCCAACAGTGACCAGCCTTTGAAGGACTGCACAAGTACAGAATCAACAAGACCGGGGGGCACTGTCCAATTTGGTCATCATTGCGTGGTAGAATTTGTCAGCCCACGAATGGAAGGGCACGAGCTGTTCCCTGTGCAGGACTGAGCCTGTCATGCTCTTACTCTCCTCATCCTGGGTCCTGAATCTGCTCGAACTGGACTTGACCTGAGAGTATCTCTTTGAGTTAGACAAGGGAAAGAGCAAAAACCACACCTGAGATCAGAACTAGGGGCCATAAATATGGACTAGTCACTGCAAATCCAGCAGGGAATTCAGGAGAAACTTGGTTAGAACGTGGAACTCGCTGCCACAGGGAGCAGTTGAGAAGAATAGCCTAGATAGACTCAAGGGAAAGCTACAACAGCACACGAAGGACACAGGATTAGAAGGATGTGCTGATGGGGTGAGATTAAGAGGGTTGAGAGGAGGTTCATGTGGAGCATGAACACCATGCGGCGGCAAGTTGGGCCGAATGGCCAGCTTCTGTGCTGTAAATACTTTGTAATACATTGTAACATATAAGAGGAGCATTCAGAAGGCACTGTGATGTGGTCTTATTCCATGGAACCAACCTCTACCCTGAGGCACCAGGCCAACAGCTCCATCTTGTGTCCCCTCTTTACCTCTCTGAAGACTTCCCCCATAAGTGTGCATGTAAAGGTAGGCGCGAGATCCATACAGATAAGGAAGGCAAATCGTGGCCCATCTTCAGTCATCTGTCAAGAAAATATCTGCAGCTGCCTCATTACTGCACCCAATGATTCTCAAGGGATCCGAGAATTTTTGCCTTTGCTTCCCCTACCTAGAGGTTACATGCATCCCATTTTGATCGCACTTTGCATGAAGAATTTCTTAACATCAATCTTAATTTCCACAAGTGCCCTTTTCTCCCACTGCCATTGGCTGATTTGAAGTATCATTCTTTCTTTACTTTTACCAGATTGGGAGAAAAATTTAAAGTGTGAAAGGAAATGGATCAAGGATGCACAGGATCAGAAACACAGAACGCAGCCTGCAGCTATTTCCTGGGCTATTGATAATGAAGCGTATGAATGCGATAATAAAGAGCAACAACTTGTATTTATAGTGTGGAAAACAGAGTGAACCATCCCAAAGAATCTCAGAGGAGTCTGATCAGGCCAACATTGACACCAATCCAGCAATTGCTCCCAACATTTTGGACTGAATTTTACGAGATTTCTGACGTTGGGGCTCGTGGCGGGGGGGGGCCCGGAAAATTCTTCCGGGAGTGGCCTGCCATGATCTCCGATGCTGAGAAGGCCCCGCTGCACGATATCAGCGGTGGCGAGGCCTCGATGCGGCCCTTCGTTTTACTATTAAAATTAATTTAAACACGTGCAAATTAACTTATCTTGTCTCAGCGGCTGTCCCACGCCAATATTCCGGCCGCTGGCCAGAGCTCCCGTGCCTTCAGAACTCCGTTCATAGTTCCGAGGCGTGAGATTGGTGGGAAGGGCAGGGAGGAGTGAAATTATCAGGGTGGGAGGGCAGGAGGAGCGGGGAAAACACTTTGTATTGGCTGAGGCGATGGTGGGAAGGGGTTGAAGGGCAAAGGTTATGAGGTGCGGGGGTGTCTGGGCGGGGGGGAAAGTTCGGGTTGGGAGTAATGTTTATTTTGGTTCGATAAGCCCAAAGACAAACATTGATAGGGGGTGGGGAGAGGGTGGGTGCTGGGGGACTGTGGGGGGGGGGGGGGGGGGCGTGGGTAAGGGCTTGAAGCCTTTTAAAAATGACGCCGGAGCCTGCGCGATGGCATCGGACGCCATTGCTGGGGACGGCGAGGCTGCCCTCTCTGTGTTATCGGGGGTGGCTATTCCGCCCCCTCCGTTTAAATGAGCCCCCGTGCGAAATATCACAGGTGCTCAGTGACGACAGCTGCGCACCGGCGGCCTGCCGACTTCAAAGTCGTGATTTGCCCGCCATGATTTGCGGCGCGCTCGAAAATTCACGCCCTCGTCTTCAAGACATTGGTGTCAAAGAATATAAAAACAACAACAGCAACTTGCATATTTATATAGCCCCTTTAGCGGAAGCATTATTGAGCAACATTTAGCCAAGAATATGATCCACAGCAGAGTTGAATCTTCATTTGAGCAAAACACGTTTGCTAAGCTTCAGCAGGACGACAATTGTGTGTCTCATGCCGTTTCAAAACAGAAAATGCAGAAACACTCAGCAGGTCAGGCTGCATCTGTGGAGGGAGAAACAGAGATAACCTTTCATCAGAGCCTGACACTGACCTGAAATTTTAAATCTCTCTCTCCACAGGTTCTGCCTGACCTGCTACGTGTTTCCAGCATTTTCAGTTTTTTTAAATTTTTATATCAGATTTACAGCATCTGCAGTATTTTGCTTTGACACAGGTTTCAGTTATGTCACTGTGGCCACGTACGAATAGTTCTGAGCAATTGAGAGATGTCATTGCATCATTTTACTCAACAGGTAAATTGCTGCTGAACTTTCTTCTCCTCAGAGAAAAGGAATCAAATGTCATTCCTGAAGAACATGAGGCCAGCAACAAAGTCAGTGGGATGAGGGACAATGTTTTGAGGTCCTGCAGCTATGTCTCCAAAGGCTCAAAACAGTGTGTTGAATCAGCTGTGCAAAACCTCCACTCATAAATTTCACAAGTAATTCACGGTCACAGCTTTCCTTGTGGATCACTTGGTAAACACGCTGTGGAACTGAGCTCGACAGATCAACAACAACAACTTTTATTAACATAGCACCTGTAGCAGGTAAAATGGTACATGGCATGTACATCATCAGATCCTTGGGTAGATGTTGCCCTTCCCCCTACCTGAGGAATTGCAGTTTCCAAGGGAAGACGAAAGTGGGGCACATATTGCATTGATCGATTTGATTTCAGGTACTCTGCAAGAAAGGGGTCGCAGACAATCTCAAAAAGAGGGCGAGCAGGCACAGGTTTAACTATCTCAACATTGATGAATGTGCATGTGAATTGGTGAGGGAGGTTGTGGAGATGGATAGTGTCAAGAGGAAACTGGATAGATGCTTGGTAGAGAAAGGGATTGATGGTTTTGAGACTGGTGCAGTGTATTGTGTTTTTCAAACTTGATGATCAACCCACATGTACTGCTGTGCTGTCACCACTTTCTGTTTATCCCAATGATCCTGCCAGGAAGTTTGGAGCGTGGCACAGGGTGCTTAGGTTTTGCTGTTTCCAACGTATCTCTTGCTTTTGTCACGAATTGCGAAATGGACAAGTATGGGCAAGAGGCAGCCATCTGCTGTGTTACGTTCACTGGATAAAGGTGTATCACCTCCAGAACTGCTCTCATATATATAGCTACCCAGATGATCACACAGCACATGGGACTGGCATCCATCATGTAGGGACATGGCTGTAAGGGAGGAAGGATGCTCTTTTGACTAGAAGACTGTGAGCTTTACTTTACAGTGAACTATTTTGTGTTTGACCTGGGGATGCTTGGTGGAGCAGTTCAGAAGAATCTTTACCCTGTATCGAACTCATGCTCAGAGTGTTTGATGGGGCATGGTAAAGGGAGGTTTGTAGTGCTACTAACCTATGCATATTGCCCATCCTGTAGACAGCCAGAAAGTGCAACCAGAGTGGAACCTTGTTGAGATTGTCAAAAGTAATATCCCTTGCCTGATGAGTATGGAATTCAATGAGAAATAGAGAAGGAAAGTAAACAGGACAGATTTAATTGCTTAACCACCCAAAGCTTGATCATTAATTTTATGTTTCAGTAGTGGTCAGATAATGAGGCGTTTCACACACTACATTTAATCTCATCACTCTTCCTCCTCTTAGTCTTATCTCGAATTTTAGTTTGTGTTTCCCCTCCAGCAGGTGTGAATTTTTGCTTCTGGTTCTCATGCGATTTTCTTGCAGCATTTTCAGAATTGGATTTGACTGCAGAAAATTATTTCCCTGCTTGGAGCCCGACGTCTTTTTGTCGCTGCACGTGGTGACACCATACCTGTGTTTGCAATTGTCTCCTCTGGTCGGTATTTCTGGTAAATGGTAAACAGGCTGAAAATTAAATATTTACTTGAGATACGTGGAGAAATGGCTTCTGGTGCCACCCAGGGACTTTCTCCATCTTCATGTTTTAAAGTAGAAATGTTTTTTTATTGCTGATAAAGTCTTTCAAAGTTCCCAGGGAGTAAATAAACCCTGGCGCAATGTCGGGGCACCACAATTTTAATTAATTGCGTTTGACTGATTTTTGTTCGTGAAGAGAGCACACAATCAATAAATCTTCGATTTCCTCAATCCACCCTCCTCTCCAATGAAGGCAGTGACTTGTCCTGGGCTACAGTTTCATCTGCATCAG
This sequence comes from Heterodontus francisci, assembly GCF_036365525.1. NCBI lineage: Eukaryota > Metazoa > Chordata > Chondrichthyes > Heterodontiformes > Heterodontidae > Heterodontus > Heterodontus francisci. The sequence goes on from NC_090417.1 coordinate 10,700,966, forward strand.
GTTTATTCTGATAGCTCAACCAAGTGCAATTCCACACACATGGACTATTGAGTAGGGCTCTGGATAGAGACCAGGAGTAGGAACGCTGCATGCTTTTTATCCCCGCTGCCTAGCTCCAGTGCACTGAGGTCAATTTTTGTATCCCAACCATTTTCCGAGCAGAGATCGAAACATTGGGGCCTCTGGTCTACTTTCATGGTCGCTGACCAGCTCAGTGACTGGGGGTTGGGGAATGCAATTAAATAAATGAGGAGGGTGTATGCAAGCCAATAAACTGTGACACTATTAATGTATTCTGCAATCATAAAGGTTAGAGAGGGACGCCGAATCAATAAGCTCTTGTATCCTGGTCCCTTCCTACAGATTTTCACCAGTTAGTGAATTAGTAACAATGGGACCAAAAAAAGTGGTGATTTCGTTGAGGGGCTAGAAAGAGCCTTTGGGATTATATCCCAGAAAATATTAACACACTGGGGAGACAGGAGAAAATGTTGGTTGAAAATGAAGGATGCAAAATAAAAGAATAATTTAGAAAGTGAAGGAATTGGTGAGAAGCTCAGTTGATGGAGAATTGTGATTTCACTCAGAACCACAGCATACCAGAACAAGATTAACACATCTTCAAATTTGAACAGAATGATGATTTATGAGTACAGTTACAAGATCACAGATTCAGGTGAACAGCTATCTTTGGTCTGTTGATCATGTCCTTGTAGAATACCAACCTGAGTGTCTTCCCATTACTGCATCTGACTGATCCTTAAATAACCCTTTAGAAATGCGCCCAATACTGAGGAATGTTCTGAGAGTCAGAGGCACATGGAGTTAAAAATTGAATCTATAATTGGTAAACTCGATCTACTTGCCTCTTCCCAACCCCGTTGATCTGTTAGTTCCCCCCATATTCCTTCATGATTGGAAAGTTTTACGACCAAGTGATGGGAGCATCTCAGCTAAGATCTTGGATGAGCATAACTTTAGAAGTCACATATACGGCTAGAGATCCTTTCCTCCTGTCTCCATCCTGTATATCCGTATTTGACAAGCCGCTTGTGATTGACTCCTATGTTCAATCCTAAATGCTATGATGACTGCTAACTTTGGTTTTATTCATAAAAGGAGTAACATTTCATATAAAACTCATGTGATTTTTTTTTAATTCTTCAGTCTGTTCCTTTAAGCTGGTTGTAGGCTCCACTCATGGCTCTTTGAGTTTATTGGGTGAGTAGCTGAGTTGGAGAGGACGGAAGGTCCTTTGGTCTTTGATGAGTCGGCTAATCTCAGCAGGGCTTGTCATTTTGTTGTTACACAGGGCCTATTAGATAGGCAAAGTTGGTAAATCAGCTCAGGTTATTGCGATGCATTGACTACTGCTGGTTAGTCTGAGAATGAAACAACAAAGAAGGGTACCTTTCTGACCAGCAAACCTGAGCTAGCTCCTTGAAAGAGCTACCTAATTAGTACCACTCCCCTGCTCTTTCCCCATTTGCCTGCAAATTTTTCACCCTCAAGTTTTTATCCAATTTCCTTTGAAAAGGTCATATTGAATCTGCTTCCACCGCCCTTTCAGGCAGCACATGCTAGAGTGTTGCGTAAAAAGATTTTTCCTTCTCTCACCTGTGATTCTTCTGCCAGTTATTTTAAATCTGTGTCCTTTGGTTATTGACTCTTCTGTCACTGGAAACAGCTTCTCCCTATTTACTCTATCAAAACACTTAATGATTTTGAACACCTCTGTCAACCTTCTCTATCTTCAGGGAAAGAATCCCAACTTCTCCAGTCTGCCCATGTAGCTGAAGTCCCTCAGCCCTGGTGCTATTCTGGTAAATCTCTTCTGTACTCTCTCCAAGGCCTTCACATTCTTCCTAAAAAGGTCCATGTGGCTTTTACTTAAATTAATACTTGAGTTTTGGACTTTGCTGAAAAACTGCCATTTATTGTCATTCCCTAATTGCCCTTGTTTTGATGAAACTGAATGACTTGCTCGCCCACCTCCTAGAACAATGAAGAGTCAGGCACGTTGCTATGACACTGGAGGTCACATCTATCCCAGACCGGGTAAGGATAGCAGTTGTTCTTCCCCAAAGGACATGTGTGAACAAGTTGAAGAAAGAAAGACTTATAGTGCCTTTCATGGCCTCAGTATGTAAAAAAAAAAGCACCTTGCAGCCAATGAAGTGCTTCTGAATTGTAGTCGCTGTTGTAATGTGGGAAACATGGCAGCCAGTTGCACACAAAAAGCTCCCACAAACAGCAGTGAGATAAATGACCAGGGAATCAGCTTTCTTTTTGTGATGTTTATTGATGGATAAATATTGGTCAGGACGCTAGAGAGAACTCGCCTTCCTTTCCTTGAAATAGAGGGGGCATGAGATCTTTTATGTCCACCTGAGGGTGCAGAATGGACCTTGGTTTAACGTCTGATCCAAAAGATGCTACCTCCAACATTGCAGTAACCCCTCAGACATGCACTTGAGTATCAGCCTAGATTTTGTCCTTAAATCTCTGGAGTGGGATTCAAACGCACAACCTTCAACTCAAGAGGCAAGATGCAGTCCCTGAGCCATGGCTGCCATCTTTTTATTTTATTGTTTTATTTTTTTATTTTTTTTATTTTTGCATGTTTGCATTTTGGGTAAGGATGAGATTGGGGACTTCACTAATACTCATGATGGGTATTTATCCTGCTCATCGTGGTTGTCTAGGTTCACCTATGAAGTAAGAGACATTTGGACAAGGTAGTGGAGGGCACTCGGCGCATTTGCAACTGTGGAGCAGAGGGAGGTTGTAGTGGAAAAGTGGTTGGCAAAAGAGCTGTAGCAGAAATTCTGACTGTATCAGATTGAAGCTGATACAAGAGAAGCGCGAACACAGTGCTCTGTGCTGAAATGTTAATTTTTATCCATTGGCATTCTTTGCATGACATTAGGCAGGAGCTGAGCCAGACTCCCAATATGATAAATCATTTCATTATGGAGTCTTTTGTGATGACATCTTAACTTAGAAGCTCTTTCATGTTGATATAATTTACTAGTTCAGACCAGCTGAAGCACATTGTCAAAGCTGATTTGTATGGATGCATCCAATGTCAAAATAGCAACAGCAGTTTTGTTTAACATACATTGCCAAGATGAGAGATAGTGGCTTTATCTGAGGGAATGCCATTGGCTTGCAAATACTGATCTTCTGGTCCTGTATCTGGCAAGTCAATAGGCCTGACTGTGTGCCCAGTTGCTAATTTTCCATTGTTTCTTGGTATTCGTCCTTACAGAGCTCCATTCTGTAGGGATGTTCTTTAAGGGGAGAGGCCTAGATATTGAAGAATAATAGATAATGAAGACATGGGGGTCTTCACAACCATTAAATGTCTACACTTGAGCACTATCCAGCCAACACCATTGGATAGCAATTGTGATTAGGGGTTGCCAACTCGGCTTCAGCATATTCATGGAGGTTTCTCCACCAGTCAAATAGCCTCCTGTCCCATCTCCATAATTTTATAAACGGAAGTTCTGGAAGAAAATGAGCAAAAGGACATGCTTTCTTCAAATGTCCTTTTGATTTTTCTCCCAGATTCCTCACATCAGTGGCCTGGAGTCAAATCTTAAATTCCTGGAGACTCCAGAGCAAACCTGGAGGGTTGGTAACCCTAAGTAGCATGGGTACCCTGGCTGTTTCCCCCCGCCGCTGCCCACCCCCCAACCCTGGCTTGGAAAACCCACCCCAGCCAAAATCAGGTATCCTTTCTCATTGTGCACAATTTTAGTTGACATTACTGTATTCAGCATTTGCAGCTCGGTCAATAGTTGAGTGCTATCACCTTCTTACTCAAGGTAGGGAATGTTGGCAGGTTCTTCAGCTATGGGAGGCAGCATAACGAAGCATGGTTCTAGCCCCTGCAAGGGTTGTTGGATCACCATGAGGAATGGCACATCTTTTCCCTCCCAAACTACAAGCTGCTTGATAAATTTGGTTCCCCCAATATTTGTGGTAAGCAGATCGATCAAGTCTCCTGTGGAACTGGACATCTAGATCATGATTTTTAGCATTGTTTGATGATGTTTTGAGAAAACTAAAGGCCTTGAGGCCATTATGCTGAAGCCACGCGGTTCTCCAGTCAGGCCATACATCGAGTGTTCTGTCCATTTCAGACTACTGAGGCCCAAGGGAGACGACCAACCCCAGAGTCAGTGCACACAAGGGTCACAAGGCCAATTGCTAATGCCAGAGTATTGGGTAATGAGGATAGGCTAGAAAAGCTTGGGCTCAGAGACTAGTGTAAGGCACATCTGGCAATGTAACTTGGGGTATGCTATTGTATATTTTGGTCTCTTGCACATTCCCAGTTTTTATCTTCCCACCTTGGGTGGCTGTGCCTTTAGCTGCCTGGGCCCTAAGCTCTGGACTTCCCTCCTTAAACCTCACCATCTCACTCACTCTCTCCCTGCTCCTTGATGATGCTCCTTAAAACCTACCTCTTTAACCAAGCTTTTGGTCATCTGACCTAAGATCTCCTTATGTGGCTCAGTGTTGAAGTTTATTTGATAACACTGCTTTGAAGCAGTGTTTTACTAAGGAATTTTTACTATGTGAAAGGCCCTATCGAAATGCAAGTTTTTGTGTGTTACTGTGTCTGAAATTGAAAGAAAAGGAACTTGGACTTAGAGCTGCTGTGCAGGTGAATGGATGGGGAAATCTATGCACAGCAAGATCCCACAGACTGCAGTGCGTTGAGTAACCAGTTCATCTATTTTTGGAGGTATTGGTAAGGGAGCAATGTTGGCCAGGGCATCAACAGAACCATCTGCTTTTCTTCCATGAGCGGCATGGGATTGCACAAGACCAGTGTCTGCAGCATATCAAGGCCTGAAGTGTTTACATTGCTGAAATGTTGTTGAAACTGCAGTTAATTCCCCAGCACTGCCGACAACAGACGAACAGCTATGCGGGTGCAGTTGTTCGAACGCTGTGCCTCACAGCTTCGTCTGCTGGCCGCCGGGGGGGGGCCCCCGTTGGTTGTGGGTGAGGGTCCTGTCAGGCCAGCGGCCAAGAAATGACACCACTGGGCTGAGTGAGCGAGCCAGGCACGCAGCCAGGAAAATGGTGGGCAGCAGCAGCTGAAGCCATGCTCACATTGCTGGGGCTGTGGTTAAAATAACTGCTTGAAGTGGCTCTCAGAATCTTGGGAGGCAGCAACACTGCATCAGTTTAAGACACAAGAACTGCTGTGGAGGTTGGGTTGGTAGCAGCAGCAACACTGTGAGTTAAGTACACCACTAAGCAGCTCAAATAACTTGAATTCATGCAATTACCATAATGGAAGGAGATGTATTTGAGGAAAAGGAGACAAAGGTGGCATGTTGAGTGACCTAAAATTTAACAGCTCAAGAGGATTCAAGTAATCACAAAGTTCCGATACACATTACCTTCATTTACAAAATTTAATGTTTAATTAGATGCTAACGGGATCGTTTTCAAAAGATTTGTCATGTTGCAAAGCCATCTGTGACTTGCAAATAAGCTCCAAATTACCCCAGTGAATTTTCTTTCAGCCTGTGGTCTATTTTCAGACAGGAAAGTGCAAGGTCACAAAAGAGCAACATGAGGAGTGGGTGTAAATGGTGGGTGCAAGGGGGAGGGGGTGTGCGTCACAAAATTTCTTCTGGGTGATATACAAGATTAAAGCAGAGTGTTTGGAGGAAAGCTCTCACCAAGCTGCCACACAATCAGTTCTGCTTTGCAGTGTTATGTGTAATTTGCATGATCCGCAGAGGCAAAATGTCCCAGTTGCTTAAGGATCAAGGGAACAAATGTGCAGGGGATCTGCCCCTGCACATGATAGAAACACAAAGTGGGAAATCATGCAGTTCCAGTCGATGGTGTTCCGTCTTAGCGCACAATCAACATGAGCAAAACAGATAATTGGCTCATGCATTGAATTGCTGTTTATGGGACCTTAGTGAGTTACAGACTGGAATCTAATCGAGGGGTTCAGATGGTTTATATATAGAATAATGGATACCCGGGAGTGAGTTACAGACTGGAATCTAATCGAGGGGTTCAGATGGTTTATATATAGAATAATGGATACCCGGGAGTGAGTTACAGACTGGAATCTAATCGAGGAGTTCAGATGGTTTATAGAGAATAATGGATACCCGGGAGTGAGTTACAGACTGGAATCTAATCAAGGGGTTCAGATGGTCTAATATATAGAATAATGGAAACCTGGGAGTGAGTTACAGACTGGAATCTAATCGAGGGGTTCAGATGGTTTATAGAGAATAATGGATACCCGGGAGTGAGTTACAGACTGGAATCTAATCAAGGGGTTCAGATGGTCTAATATATAGAATAATGGATATCCGGGAGTGAGTTTCAGACTGGAATCTAATTGAGGGGTTCAGATGGTCTAATATATAGAATAATGGATATCCGGGAGTGAGTTTCAGACTGGAATCTAATTGAGGGGTTCAGATGGTTTATATATAGAATAATGGATACCCGGCAGTGAATTACAGACTGAAATCTAATCGAGGGGTTCAGATGGTTTATATATAGAATAATGGATACCCGGGAGTGAGTTACAGACTGGAATCTAATCGAGGGGTTCAGATGGTCTAATATATAGAATAATGGATACCTGGGAGTGAGTTACAGACTGGAATCTAATCAAGGGGTTCAGATGGTCTAATATATAGAATAATGGATATCCGGGAGTGAGTTTCAGACTGGAATCTAATTGAGGAGTTCAGATGGTTTATATATAGAATAATGGATACCCGGCAGTGAATTACAGACTGAAATCTAATCGAGGGGTTCAGATAGTTTATCTTTACAATGATAGATATCCGGCAGTGAGTTACAGACTGGAATCTAATCGAGGGGTTCAGATGGTTTATATATAGAATAATGGATACCTGGGAGTGAGATACAGACTGGAATCTAATTGAGAGGTTTGGATAGTACAGCATACGAGAAGAACAAACCTGAGAGTGTCAAACTATTCTCAGAACCTCAAAACCTAAATTGACGTTTTTGTGCCACTGATTTTGATTTTGTGCCTTCCACTGTATTGAATCAGAGTAAAAATCCATCATCACAGTGACAGTGAAAAGGTGACCTCACTGGCAAAGTGAGTCAAGACACGGATTTCCAGGTATAAATGGTAATGAGAAAGCTAGGTCAACAAGTAAAAATAAACAAACTGACAATTTAAGATGAGAAATGTGAATGCATAATCTGATGGGATCCTTTGTGTTAGTCATGCCTTTTAACTTCTCAGTTTTCTGCCCTCTCCTTCTGTCGTCACTGACGTACAGTCTGACCAGAGCCATGGACACTGAGCAGCTTCCAACGCTTCACCCGAGTGGCCAGTCTTTACATGTGAATCTTGGCATTTTAGGGTGAGGGAGCTAGTAGAGTGCAGACACAGTCAAGCCAATTTTCGTGTTGACCTCACCCAATTTTCACACCTTCACTTTTTCCACACGAGGCTGCTGAGTGGCGATTAGGAGCAGAAACTCTGGTGCAGGACATCTGGGACCAATTGTACCTCCCCAACTGTTGTGCCAGCTGGGACCAGCTATCAGCTAACCCAGCACAGACCAGAGATCTGGATAGCTCTGCCCCAAGTTGCTCTCTCCTTCTCACTTTTCTCTCTCTCTTTTTCTTTTCCTCTGCGAGGTTATAACCTGGAATGATGGTTTGATGTTATTTGCAAACACTTAGTGCACTCGCAAAGAACCACAGAAGGAGGCAGTTAGGCCTGTCATGCCTGTGCCTGTTCCTAACATACATGCAAACATACAAATTCGGAGCAGAAGTAGGCCATTCGACCCCTCGAGCCTGTTCTGCCATTCAATAAGGTCATGGCTGATCTGTTTGTGTTTTGAATTCCACACTCCCATCTACCCCCAATAACCTTTGATTTTCTTGCCGAACAAGAATCTATCTACCTCCGTCTTAAAAATATTCAGATACCCCACCTCCACCACCTTCTGAGGCAGAGAGTTCCAAAGTTGCACAAGCAAATAATTCTCCTCATCTCTGTCCTAAAAGGGCGACCCCTAATTGTAAAACAGTGCCCTATAGTTCTGGACTTCAACTTCAATCAAGTCTCCCCTCACTCTTCTAAACTCCAGTGAAAACAAGCCCAGTGTGTCCAACGTTTTCTCACAAGACAACCCGCTCAGTACAGGAATCAACCTAGGAAACCTCCTCTCAACCGCCTCCAAAGCATTTACATCCTTTCTTAAATAAGGAGACCAAAACTGCACACAGTATTCGAGATGTGGTCTCACCAATGCTCTATATTACTGAAGCATAACATCCTTACCTTTATTTTCAAGTCCTCTCATAACAAAGGAGAGTATTCCATTAGCCTTCTTTATTTCTTGCTGCACCTGCATACTAACCTTTTGTGACTCATGCACTCTAGGAACACCGAGATCCCTCTGCACCTCAGAACTCTGCAGTCGTTCTCCGTTTAAGTAATAAATTCTGCTTTTTTATTCTTCCTGCCAAAGTAAACAACTTCAGATTTTCCCACATTATACTCCTTCTGCCAGATTTTTGCCCACTCACTGAACCAGTCTGCAACCTCCTTATGAGCTCTTTACAACATACTTTCCTACCTATCTTTGTGTTATCTGCAAATTTAGCTACCATGCCATCGCTCCCCTCATCTAAGTCATTGATATAAATTGTAAAAAGTTGAGGCCCCAGCCCAGACCCCTGCAGGACTCCACTCGTTACATCCTGCCGATCAACAAGGACCCAGTTATGAATATGTTACTCCCTGCATCATGAGCTCCTACTTTGCACAATAAACTTTTATCTGACACCTTGTCAAATTCCTTCTGGAAATCCGAGTACAGTATGTCAACGGGCTTCCTTTTATCCACAGCGCATGTTACTCCTTCAAAGAACCAATAAATTGGTTAAACATGATTTCCCTTTCATAAAATCATGCTGACTATTCCCGATTTCCTTGTGTTTTTCCAAGTGCCCAGCTATAGCCTCCTTCATGATTGATTCTAACACCTTCCCCATGAAGACAAACTGGCCTTTCGCTACCTGTTTTCTGCCTCCCCCCACTTCTTGGACAGAGGGGTAAAATTTGCTACTTTCCAGTCTGATGGAACCTTTCCAGAATCTAGCAAATTTACAAAGTTTAACACCAATGCATCTACTACCTCATTCGCCACCTCTTTTAAGACCCAAGGATGAAGCCCACCAAGACCCGAGGACTTGCCAGTCCACAGCTCCATCAGTTTGGACAGTACCACTTCCTTGGTGATTATAATTTCACCAAGTTCCTCTCTTCCTTCCACCACCTGATGTACAGCTATTACTGGAATGTTTTCTGTATCCTCGATAGTGAAGATAGAAGCAAAATATTTCTTCATTTCATCAGCCATTTCCTTATTATCTACTATTAATTCCCCATTCTCACTCTCCAGAGGACCAACTCTCACTTTACCTACTCTTTTCCTTTTTAAATACCTGTAGAAACCTTTGCTATCCATTTTTACATTTCTAGTTTGCTTCCTCTCACACTCCAATTTATTTCTCCTGATTAACCTTTTAGTCATTCTCTGCCATTTTTTATATTCTGACCAATCATCTGATCTGCCACTCAGCTTTGTGCAATTATCTGCTTTTTCCTTAAGTTTGATGCTTTCCTTAACTTCTTCAGTTAACACGGATGGTGGGTCCTCCCCTTAGAATTTGTCTTTATAGTAGGAGTATACTTACTCTCAGTGGAGCTGTCCAATTTATATCATTCCCCTGCTCTTTCCCATTAGCCTTGCAAGCAGTTTTAGTGTGGCAAAGCTCTGTCTAATGTCATAATGGAGGCATTAATCATTTTCATGTGAATTGGTTAATATCTCAGCAACTTGACAACTTGGAGGTGACCTCCCTACTTTTGAGCTTGTTTTCAGTAGCATTTCAACTGTCAAGTTGCGGAGTTGTTAATCTAAGATTTTTTACAATGTAAACCAGAAGCTCAGTCTGCCTCGTTCTTTCTGCATCTCCTAATTTAATATTCTGAATGAATTTCTGTCATCTGTGAAGTTACTTTGAGAACACGAGCTATGATTGCAATAACAACCTGAATTATGGTGAAAGGGCAGGAAAATGGAGCCGAGGTAGGAGATGAGCTGTGATGTTACTGGGCAGAGGCGCAAGCTCGAGGGGCCATATGACATACTCCTGCTCGTATTTCTTATGATTTTATGTCGTTTCATACGTAAGAAACCAGACCCCAATCCGTCTTGCCAACAGAGATCACAACACCATCATCAGACACATGGCCACAGGACCATCAAGTTTGCCTTTGTCTTTTGCTCTCTCTCTCTCTCTCTTTGATCTTCCAGCTGACTCCCGTCATGCAATGGCCCCGGGGGTGTAACATGAGAAAGATTGGCTAAATCAGGAAGTTTTAAAACTCCTTTGATTGTGGGAGGAAGGGAAGACTGAACGAGGTGAGGAATTTCACAGTTTTGAATGCTCGAGGAAGGATGAGACGATGTCATGTATCTTGATGGAGAAACAGTGCTGATGCAGAGAGGAGAAGGAGTGCAGTAGCGATGTAGTTGAAGTTGAGGAGGAGCAAGAAACTTAAATGGAATTTGCAACATGACAATTTGTCGCAATAAATCAGTGCTGGTCTTTTTCTTCCAAACAAGCAATAGTCCTAATGCTATGTGGCAGCTTTATTCTCTTTAGTCTCCTTTCCTTCTTCCTCCGATCTAACTAATTGACATGGTCTCTGCATCAACAGAGAATTCAGAGGAGCACTGACTATAATTGGAAATACAACAAACTGTGATGGAGCAATGTGAGAACCGAACTCCATTTTCACTCTTTTCCTCTTGCGTACTGTTAGTGGCTGCTCTGTTCACTTATATCTCCAGACAAACATCAAACAGACTTCTCTCCAACTGCCGAATGTCAAGATTGTGACTCATTTGGGATTAGTTATTTTATTCAGGACCAATAGGACACTGCGTGAATCTCCTTGGCCAATTTATGCTGCCGTGTGTTCCAAAAACTTTCAAATTCAGTGCACCGTCTTTGCATTTGGAAAGGGTCTCACTTTATCAGGAAAGATTCCAGTTTGCAACCATGACTAAGTGTACCACCCCCACAAAGCTGATCAAGATGCAGCTATCTGTCTTTGTGTCAGAGTCTGATACATTCCAATTAGGTAACTTTTGTCAAGAGTGCTTTCTGTGGACACAGTGCCTCTTCGCTGGAGGTCGAGGGGGAAGGTTTCGAAGGCTCCCATTCGCAAGAGCTTCTCAATGAGCCTTGCTGGAAAATGTGGACCTGGATTTTGGATGAGGTGGAATAGGGCTTGGTTGTCATTACCACTGCAGTCTAATGCCTCATGAATTTTAAAACTCTCGTCCTCATTCTCAAATCCTTCTATGAACATGCCCTTCCCCTAGCTCTGTAACCTCCTGCAACCCTCGGAGATCACTGTACTCCTCCACTTCTGGCCTCTAATGCATCACTGATTGTAATCGCTCCGCCACTGGCTGCAGGACCTTCAGCTGCTGACACCCCGAGCTCGGGAATTTCCTTCCTGTGCTTCAATGTGCTCCTTAAAACCTACCACTTTTGGTTCAGATTTTGGTCACCTGTGCCAATATCTCCTTATGTGGCTTGGCGTCAAATTTTGTTTGTTAACACGCCAATGAAGCGCCTAAATATATTTTGCTATGATAAAGGTACTGTGTATTTGCAAGTTATTGCTGTTCACAAGTACCATCATGGTTTTCCCCAGCAGAATGGATAATGGTACTAGAGTGTGTTATCGTCAATTTCCATCAAACCTTAAACAGGAAAGTGTGAGCAACTTCCGGTGAGGAGAAGGTTGAGAAAAACGTGTATTGAAAATCTTTTTCTTTGAGTACCTTTTCAGTAAAAAATGTCATTATTTGGAAATCCCAAACTGATGGGATGAGAACCTCAGCGACCTGCAAAAATGCTGCACTATTTTACAGACTGGCACAAACTGATTTCTTTCCACCGACCTCAGTCACAACATTTCCTACACTTGCTAACAGACTGCACCCCCTCCGCCCTCCCCAACAGATGCATCTCCCCCTGATGCCTCTGTATATATGCCAAAAGACACCACAGGAAACCTAAAGATTTGTGGCATCAGTTAGCAAAGGATGAAATGTAAAGATGGTTGAAATTGGACCCGCAGCAGAATAGGTGCGGGCTGACGCAAGGTCATGTACTGTACACACAGCACCTACGCGCACAAACTCCATGAATTTCACCCCTTAAACCAGACAACTGCTGGTGGACCAAAAGCTAGAAGGACATCTTCTAAACATATTCATGTTATACAACCACTTGCATTTATATAGCACCTTTAACATCGTCAAACATCCCAAGGAGCAGAATCAAACAAAATCTGACACCAAGAAAGGACACTTTAGGACAGGTTACGAAAAGCTCGGTCAAAGAGGTGAGTTTTAAGGAGGGTGAAGAGGCAACCGCATTCAGCCATTCTGGACAGTGGTCTGGAACCCAACAAGCATTCTTCACTGTTTTCATAATTCCAGAGGACCCTGCCCAATGCTTGTTGAGTCCACCCACTGCAGAGATCAGGGTCAGGATTTTCCCCCCTATATTGGGGTGGGAATGCAGGCAGGCGGGTATGTCGTTTTGCGCCGCTGATTGGCATGCCTATTTGCTGGCACCATCCCAGTCCCCCCGCCCTAGCCATTCTCCTGGAGGTCAGATCAGGGGTGGAATCGCTATCTGCCTGTGAGCAATGGGTAGCTTGTTAAAGTCATTCAGAGCCCAATTCAGGCCAGTGATCAGAGGCCTAGTCAGCCTGAGGGCTCCCCCCACAGCATTGGCAGTACAGCAGCCACCTGGATGCGGCTTTCTGGCGGCAGACCTAGGGGGTGGGTCAGCACTCCAGTAAGCCTATGAGGGCTCACGATGGATGACCCCTCTCTCTCTCTTACCTGCAATGGCAGGGTGCAACTTCTTCCGTGTTCGAGGACCTCCTGTTGGCCCTGCAGCTTCAATAATCCGCCCACCGTTCTTAATTGGATGGCAGGCATGTCCTCTGGCCGCTAATTGGCCAATCTAGGCAAAAATCAATGTCGGGTTGTTGCTCCCAACACAGTGTGGGCTTGGGACCTGCATTTGACCCCAACATCGGGGTCCCAATTCAAAACGCGAAATCCTGCCCTGAGTCTCCTGGCTAAAAACAGGCCAACACAATGTTTGTTCTGAACTGCAGGCATGATGCAACCCCTCTTATTTAACTGAGGTGGCTTCGGCTTGGAAACTGGAGAAACAAGGGCTTATTTTTGGGAGACTCACTCTGTGCAACTCTTCTCATGGTACGCCACCCCTCCACCCAGTCCACTGAGAACCCAGACCTCCAGGAGGAAAAGGTGGACCTCATGAGTCACACCTCAACAGGCAAACGCATGAATCTCACAAATTTCATCAATCCTTAGAATTGCATTTTTCCCAGGACAGGCACAGCAATGCTTGAAAACCTTATGGGTTCTCATATTCCTCTTGCTAGCTTCTTAAAGTATGAAACAGTTTCACTTTCAAAGGAAACAAAACCCATGCTTTATAATCACCCGGGATCTGTGCCTGCTGCAGGGAAACTGCAGTATTTAAACTTTAAAAAAAACTTCAACGTGTAATACCCGAGGAATGTGTGACTTCAAATCATTTGTTGGAGATGATTGTATCAGTAGCTGGGTGTTGTTCTGATAGAGACGGTTACTTGTTTACAAAGCTTGTGCATCTCCTTGGAGTGAGATTAACACTAAGGAGTAATTCAGCATCCTGACCTGGTGCCATAAAATTATTTTTTGACCGTTTCACCTTCCAAACTTGTTTTTGTTGCCCTTTCACTCATTCTGAGCTACCTTCCTCACTCTTCCTACCTCCTTACTTTCCTTTTTCTTTGCTTCTCTCTGTGTTTTCCCGCTGTGGGGCTGTTTCCCTTCTGAAGTCACTCTTGGATTATTTGCCTCCACTTTCCCTCACGCTGGACTTCTCTTCCTTTCCTTGTTTTGGGTCTGCCTATCCTGTCATCCTTTTCCTCTCTTTGCATCCTCATTGGCTACAGGCGAGGTCCCAGAGGACTGGAGAATAGCCAATGTTGTTCCTTTGTTTAAGAAGGGTAGCAAGGATAATCCAGGAAATTATAGGCCGATGAGCCTTACGTCAGTGGTAGGGAAATTATTAGAGAGGATTCTTCGGGACAGGATTTACTCCCATTTGGAAACAAACGAACTTATTAGCGAGAGACAGCATGGTTTTGTGAAGGGGAGGTCGTGTCTTACTAATTTGATTGAGTTTTTTGAGGAAGTGACTAAGATGATTGATGAGGGAAGGGCGGTGGATGTTGTCTATATGGACTTTAGTAAAGCCTTTGACAAGGTTCCGCATGGCAGACTGGTGTAAAAGGTGAAGTCACACGGGATCAGAGGTGAGCTGGCAAGATGGATACAGAACTGGCTCAGTCACAGAAGACAGAGGGTAACAGTGGATGGGTGCTTTTCCTGAATGGAGGGATGTGACTAGTGGTGTTCCGCAGGGATCAGTGCTGGGACCTTTGCTGTTTGTAGTATATATAAATGATTTGGAGGAAAATGTAGCTGGTCTGATTAGTAAGTTTGCGGACGACACAAAGGTTGGTGGAGTTGCGGATAATGATGAGGATTGTCAGAGGATACAGCAGGATATAGATCGGTTGGAGACTTGGGCGGAGAAATGGCAGCTGGAGTTTAATCCGGACAAATGTGAGGTAATGCATTTTGGAAGGTCTAATGCAGGTGGGAGGTATACAATAAATGGCAGAACCCTTAGGAGTATTGCCAGGCAGAGCGATCTGGGCGTACAGGTCCACAGGTCACTGAAAGTGTCAATGCAGGTGGATAAGGTAGTCAAGAAGGCATACGGCATGCTTGCCTTCATCGGTCGGGGCATAGTGTATAAAAATTGGCAAGTCATGTTGCAGCTGTACAGAACCTTAGTTAGGCCACACTTAGAATATTGCGTGCAATTCTGGTCGCCACACTACCAGAAGGACATGGAGGCTTTGGAGAGGGTACAGAGGAGGTTTACTAGGATGTTGCCTGGTCTGGAGGGCATTAGCTATGAAGAGAGGTTGGAAAAACTCGGATTGTTTTCATTGGAACGACGGAGGTGGAGGGGCGACATGATAGAGGTTTACAAAGTTATGAGCGGCATGGACAGAGTGGATAGTCAGAAGCTTTTTCCCAGGGTGGAAGAGTCAGTTACGAGGGGACATAGGTTTAAGGTGTGAGGGGCAAAGTTTAGAGGGGATGTGCGAGGCAAGTTTTTTACACAGAGGGTGGTGAGTGCCTGGAACTTGCTGCCGGGGGAGGTGGTGGAAGCAGATACGATAGCGACGTTTAAGAGACATCTTGACAAATACATGAATAGGAAGGGAATAGAGGGATAAGGGCCCCGGACGTGCAGAAGGTGTTAGTTTCGGCAGGCATCAAGATCGGCGCAGGCTTGGAGGGCCGAATGACCTGTTCCTGTGCTGTACTGTTCTTTGTTCTTTGTTCTCTTCCACACCACGAGAATACCTCTCATTCCCTGCATGTGTCTCTCTACCACTCTGGCTTTGGGCCCATCTCACATGATTTGGACCTGTGCTTCTGCCTCCTTTAATTGGGGTCTGGCTGTATGCCTGTGCTTGTTTATTTTGCTGAACATTTCCCATACATTTAAGTAACAAAAGAAAAGATGCAGATGGGACCTGACCTACAGCAGAATTTAAGGCCGTATCGATTCAGCCTAAACATTAATTAGATGGCCCAAGAGTGCTGTTCTATTCTGTTGTCTCTCAGTTGCATTTAAAAGGATAAAAAGAAAGAATTTGCATTTATGCAGCTCCCCTCACAGGCTCAGGATGTTCCAAAGTGCTTTATAGCCAATTGAGCTCTTTTTGAAATGTAATCACTGTTGTAATGCAGGAAACGATCCAGCAAATAATTATTCACGGCAAGATCACGCCAACAACACTGAAATAAATGAGTGGTTAAGTTATTTTAACAGTGTTGTTTGAGGGATAAATCCTGTCCAGGGCACTGAGAACTCTCCTGCTCCTCTTCCAGATAGCGCTGCGTCCACTTGGGAGGGCAAATGGGGCCTCAGTTTCATGTATCATCCAAAAGACGGCACCACTGACAGCGCAGCACACCCTCAGTCCTGCACTGAGACTGTCAGCCTGGATTATGTGCTTGAGTCTCTCGAGTGGAACTCACAACTTTCTGACTTAGGAGTGAGAGAGTGGACACTCGAGGGATCACAGCACAGATTTTCTCAATGAGCAGGACACAGTGCTGATGAGGAATTCAAATTCTACCGCTTCCTGCCGAATGAAAGGATATTTAGAATACATTCTGACTTGGAATGTTTGGGCAAGGCAATAAGTGAAATGCTGCAGATGCTGAAAATCTGAGATAAAACGTGCAGGTCTGTCAACATCTGAGGATACAGAAAGGTAGGGTTAAAATTTCAGGTTGAAGGCCTATTGTCCAAACCAATTCTGATGGAAGGTCTTTGATGTGAAACACTAACACTCCTTTTCTCTCTCCACAGCTGCTATCTGACCTCATTCAGTTTGGGGCTCCTCCATTGGCAACAGTGCGGGTCCCAAGCTCGCACTTGCTGGCAGTGGGACCGACTCGGCTATTTTACCAGAAGTGGCCTTCTAATTGGCCGCCTCCGGGCTCACTGTCCAGTTCAGGATGGCGGGACGGATGTAGATACTGCCGATCAGAGAACCGGCAGCTCTGCAGCCACTGCAGCACCACCGAGAGTGGTGCGAGCTGCCCAGGCAGCTCAGAGATCAAGAAGGTGCCTCAACTTGGAGGTGAGCTCGGAAAATTAAGTCTTAAGTTAAGGATGAGAGGGGACAAGCAGGCAGGCCCCTACTGATGGCCCATTGAGGTTGCGGGGGCAGCCTTCCTTGCCCACTGCCCCTTCTTTGGGCCATTGAGTCTTCAGCTCTGATGGTCACCCGGAGTGCCACAGGTAAGCTGCCTTCACGAAGCTGACGGCCTCCCCAAGCAGCAGGGGGCTGCTCCACCACCGGAAAAATGCTGGTTGCCCCAAGGAATCAACCCTAAGTCGATGCAGCTGCTCTGCATTCAGCCCCGCCACTGGGAAGCTTTCCCTCTAGTTTCCTGGTCTGCCCCCTGCCCATCACCTCTGGGCTGGGTAAATCCTGCCCAACTGTTTCAGCAGCGTGTGCGCCCTGATATCTCAGTTGGTGAGGACCCTACCGAGTGCAGTGCTGAAACCAGAAATGGCCTTGGTTCCAACCAGATTAAGTATTGAATTAGGAAATCTCCGTCTGGGGCAGCAGTTGCGATCGACAAGTGGTGAGTGGGCAGAGGTGGATGGGTGGGGGGATGGGTGTGCATTGGGGTGATTGCTGGGGTGGCAGAACTCAGCTTGGTCTCCTCCTCATCTGGTGACTCCTACAGCAAAGTGCAGTCGTGTCGGTGGCAACGGAAATTGGCTCAGCTGTGATACCTGTCTTAGCCGACCAGCCCACTGGCCCAACAAGGTATTATCTGAATCAAGATTGGAACATTGGGTAATATTACAGGACTGAACAGATGTGGCGATGGGTTCGAGCGCCGACAAACTGTGCTGTCCATTTTGAAAGAAGAAATTCAAGTCTTTGAGGAAGGTTAAGCAGAATTTGAATGTGAGAATGCCCCCATGAAGTTCAGGGCAAGTGCTTCTGAAGGGAAACTAAATTCCGCATGGAAGTCAGTGAGTGCTCAAATGTTGGCTAATGTTCCATTTTCAATGGAAAACCCCTTATGTTGTCACGATGGCTTCTGATTTACATTGGTAAAGAAATCCCGTTCATACATAAAACAATATTCTGCGCCACTTTGTGTCTCATTTTTATCTATTGTCAAAAACATAAACCTGCAGATATCACTCTGGAAAACCAAGGCCAGCACCAAGAGTCATGGAGAAGTAAGACACTCAGACTTTACTACGCTAAAGATTTGATCTGTGTACTTGCACAGTTGGCAGTGGGGGGGATTATCAGCAGCTTGTTGAGTAAGACTCTTGAACAATAGTGTTTGCAAACCGCAACTGGCAATCTGAGACACCTTTGCCTGAAGGTTTTTGCAGGCCCTTCACTAAGCCAGGTCTTATTTCAGAAGACCACTGAATTCTTAATTATCTCCATGTAGGGGTGCAGCAGCTTGCGATACCTTCACCACGTAATTAATTTCTTTTGAAGCGCTCCTTGACACACACTGCCAAGCTGCAAATTCCCTGCGTTTTGCGGAGAGCGCTCATCATTTTGTATCTAGGCAATTAGAAAAGTTGTCTTTTTGACCACGGTGAATCGTTACCTCAAGAGTAGAGAGGTTAGACAGCTGTTGCGATGTTTGAAACAGCAAATTAAAACTTCACCGTCAAAGGCAGAGGTGCATGGTGACTATCATTATCATTGAAATGAAAAGATAATTTAGTGTTCTTTTGCTCATTTGTTTCCTTAAAATGCCAAATTTCAAACCCCACCCATCTCCCCTGGATAGGAGAGGGAGTAGTCCATATAGTCACTCAAGCCTGATCTGCCATTCAGTCAGATCATAGCTAATCTTCTTCAACTCCACATTTCCACCCTGTCCCCATGTCCCTTGCTTCCCCTCGCGTCCAAAAATCTACTGAGCTAAGTTTGAATATACTCAATGATGAGCATCCACAGCCCTCTGGGGTAGAGAATTCCAAAGATTCACAACCCTTTCATTGAAGAAATTTCTCTTCATTTCAGTCCTAAATGGCTGATCCCTTATCCTGAAACAGACCCCGAGCTCTCATCTTTCTAGCCAAGGGAAACAGCTCCTTGGCATCCACCCTGGCAAGCCCTTGAAGAATTTTATACGCTTCAGTGAGATCAGCACTAATCTCTGGAGAATACAGGCCCATTCTGCTCAACATGATCCTTGATAGCATACAGTTTCTGCTGCCCTCGCAACCTCTGTTACCTCATCCAAGTGACTATTCTTCATGAACATGTCCCAGAATAGCTCAACAGTGTGCATGTGGGTACTGCAATCTGGCGGACAGGAATGCAGCTGAGAGTCTGAGTTGCACTCAGAATGAGGCTTGACCCAGGAAAATCCCTTCCTGCTGGGAAAAGATTAAGCCAGATCATCGACTGGAGAGTCACTTTGCCTCATTTACCAGCACTCTCACCTTTGAGTCAGAAGGTTGTGGGTTCATGCCTCACTCCTGGCACCTCACAGTATTACAGAATTGTTACAGGGCAGAAGGAGGCCATTCAGCTCATTGTACCTGCACCGGCTCTCCTAATGAGCGTTTCACCGAATTCCATTCCCCCACCTTTTCCCCGTAACCCTGCATATTCTTCCTTTTCATAAAACAGTCTAATTCCCTTTTGAATGCTTCATTCGAACCTGACTCCACCACTCTCTCAGGCAGTGCATTGAAGACCTTAGCCACTCACTATGTGAAAAAGATTTTCCTCATGTCGATTTTGTTTCTTTTCACAATAACTTTAAGTCTGTGCCCTCTCACCAGTACGTACAGTTTCTCTCTATCTACTCTGTCTAGACTCCTCATGATTTTGAAAACCTCTATCAGATCTCCTCTCAACTTTCTTTTCTCCAAGGAAAACAGTCCTAACTTTGCCAATTTATTTCCATGACTGAAGTTCCTCATCCCTGGAACCATTCTCGTGAATCTCTTCTGGACCCTCTCTAGTACCTTCACATCTTTCTGAAACTGCGGCGCCCAGAACTGGACACAACACTCCAGCTGAGGCCGAACTAGTGTCTTTTGCAGGTTCAGCATAACCTCCTTGCTCTTGTACTCTATACCCTTAGTAATAAAGCCCAGATGCTGTATGCATGACTAACTGCGCCGTCAACCTGTCCTGCCACCTTCAATGACTTATGCACAGATACCCCCAGGTCCCTCAGCTCCTGCACCTCCTTTAGAATTGTACCCTTTATTTTATATTGTCTCTCCATGTTCTTCCTGCCAAAATGTGTCACTTCACATTTCTCCACATTGAACTTCATCTGCCACCTGTCCACCCATTCCACCATGTCCTTTTGAAGTTTGACACTGTCCTCCTCACAGTTCACAATGCTTCCAAGTTTCGTATCATCTGCAAACTTTCAAATTGTGCCCTGTTCACCAAGGTCTTGGTCATATATCAGGAAAAGCAAGGGTCCCAACACTGACCCCTGGGGAACTCCACTACAAACCTTCCTCCAGCCCGTAAAATATCCATTGACCACTACTCTTTGTTTCCTGTCACTCAGCCAATTTTGTATCCATGTTGCTATCATTCCTTTTATTCCATGAGCTATAACTTTGTTCACAAATCTGTTGTGTGGCACTTTATCAAACGCCTTTTGGAAGTCCATGTACACCACATCAACAGCATTGCCCTCATCAACCCTCTCTATTACTTCTTCAAAAAAACTCCAGCAAGTTAGTTCAGTGTAATTTTCCCTGAAGAAATCCATGCTGGCTTTCTTTAATTAACCCGCATTTGTCCATGTGACCATTAATTTTGTCCTGAATTATTCGTTCTAGAATTTTACCCACCACTGAAATTAAACTGACTGGCCTGCAGTTGCTGAGCATATCTTTATGCCCTTTTTTGAACAAGGATATAATGTTTGCAATTCTTCAGTCCTCTGGCATTACTCCCGAGTCTAAGGAAGAACGAAAAATTATGGGCTGTGCCTCCATGATTTCCACTCTCACTTCCCTCAGTATCCTTGGATGCATCTTGTCTGGTCCTGGTGCTTTATCCAATTTAAGTACAGACAGCCTATCCAATACCTCCTCTGTATCAATTTTAAACTCCTCCAGTGTCTGAATTACCTCCTCTTTCAACATTGCCTGGGTTGCATCTTCTTCCTTAGTAAAGACAGATGCAAAGTATGAATTTAATACCTCAGATTTGCCCTCTGCCTCCATGCACAAATCCCATTTTTGGTCCCTAATTGCTCCACTCCTCTTGAACGCATCTTCTGGACCGTGACTCCAGTGTGATACTGAGGGAGTGCTGCACTGTTCTGGTGCTTTGGGTGGTCGGTAAAGATTTCACGTGACTCTTTAAGGAGTGCCTTAGCCCATGTTCCCCCTCCTTCACCAAAAGCAAATGAACAGGCCATTCACCTTATTGGCATTCGTGGAGATTTGCTGCATGCAGCTCGGCTTACACATTCACCCCAGTAGCAGCTGTGACGGCACCACAAAATATTTGATTATGTGGGAACCACTTGCCGTGCTTCTTGGAGCTGTGATAAGGTGCGATGTAAATATAACTCTCACTCACACAAAATATTGATGCCAACCTGTTCAGAGCCCTGGTTGCTATTTCTAGCTGTCCTCTAATATCGATGAACAAAATTAAAGGAAAGGAAAGCAAGTTAGATTCAAAAATAGATTCCGCTTTCGGGCTTGCTGAGTAACCGTGGTGTAGATTTGAAAATTGTAGCTTGTAACATATCCTGAAAACCTTGGCTAGGTCAGGATTACAAGTTTCCTCATGTAGGTCTGTTGGTCAGTTTGGCATGTTGCCTGTCAATGTCTGTAGGCTAGACAGCAGTGGGATAAGACCAAGGAGAAGACTGGGCTCAGATGGCCCACTGGATTAGATGCTGACCTTCCAGTTCTTGGACCATGGTTCAAGTCTAGCCCCCAATTGGTTGGATAAAAGACTTTTTTTTTCCACCTGGGGCTTGTTTGGTGAAATGATTGATGACAGTTCTATGCTGTGGGTTTATACTTCCGACGGAGGGAAATTGAGAGTGCCAAAATTGTTGAACTGATTGTGAGAAGCTCAGGGTGGCTTGTGTGGGATAAGTCAGTGGTGTGCTCTTCTGAGATTACAGTTGAGCAAAATGACTCTGCATTTTACTGCTTAACCCTGCCTGAATGGCTGAAATTCCCCGGTAATGTTGCCCATCATTCACAGATAGGAAAGACAAACCCGAACAGACACGAAGACTTGTACCTGTAAATTATCACTCTGAATCAATCTTTGGACAGGGAGTGTTTTATTGAAATACAAGTGTGTCAGGTGACGCACTGGACGAGGTTCTGCTTTGAGAGGGTTGTGTGATGGAATGGACTTTGCCAAGATCCATTGCACGCTTTTTCAGTGAGTGAGCTATCTTGGTGTGGGGCATTTACTTTCTGCTGCAGAGTTCAGTGAATAGAAGCCCAAGGAATATTGAACAAGTTCTCACTTGGCAATCGTTTGAACTCAAGCAAACTTTTCTTGTTTAAAAATAGATCCAAGCTTTTATTCTTCAGGGCAACCAGAGAATAAGGAACACTAGGGATGTGAACACTTGTCGAAGTGGGTCAGGGTTCCACAGTACACTGTTCCGGGTCTTGTACATTAATTTCCTGCTTTTAGCTGTCGTTGATGTTTAATCACCGGAGGCGAAAGCAATTTAGTTTCTGAGATCTGCAGGTATTGGACTCAAAAAGCTGATCTAAGCTGCAGCTGTGACAGGACATGATCAAGAAAGAAAGACGTGCATTTACCTATCGCTTTTCACAATCTTAGGATGTTCCAAAGCGCTTTGCAGCCAATGAGCTCCTTCTGAATTGTATTCACTGTTGTAATGTGGGAAACGTGGTAGCGAATTTGCGCACAGCAAAGTCCCACAAACAGCAATGATATACTGACCAGATAATCTGTTCGAGTGATGTTGGTTGAGAGATAAATATTGGCCAGAACACTGGGAAAAACCTCACTGCTCTTTTTCAGAACTGTGCCATAGGATCTTTGCCACCTACCTGATCGTGCAGACAGGCTTAACATCTCCCTCAGTACTGCACTGGCGTCTCAGCCGAGATATTGTGCAGCGTTCTGACTCAGAGGTGAGAGTGCTACCCATTGAACCATGGTTGATGATCTCTGTTTTTCAACGTGAAATCATTAGAGCTGTTGAATACATTCTCAACTTCAGTACAAATCTGTAACATTCTGTGCAATTAAAACAGAATTTGACTTAGTCAGTTACCAGTTGCTCTGGATATGATCGTCAGGATTTTCCCCGTGGGCTTCAGGACTCCGATATCAGGGTCAAATGGGGGTCAGAAGCCCGCACTGTGGGGGAATCTGTCACTCGGCTATGATGCTCCACAAATTGTCCAATTAGTGGTCAGAGGGTGGGCTTGCTGTCCACTTAAGGACACGGATGGACTTTCGAAGCTGGAGGACCAATTGGAGGCACCCTAGCACTGAAGAAGCAGCAGGCTGCCATTTCAGGTAAGTAAGAGAGAGGGTGCCTCCATTTTGAGGTGTCCTTTCTCCAACTTTTTAAAAATGAAAATGAAAAATAGACTGAGCAGCCGGGCCACCATTGTGGAGGGGGAACCCTTCCACAGGCTTGCCTGCAGCTGCAGTTGAAACCAAGCAGGCGGGGGAGGGCCTTGAAGCCTGCCTGGAGTGCTGGCCTCCCTTGTCCAGGCTGCTACACTGTTCCCTGACCCCACCAGGTCCCTGGAGGCTGACTGGAAAATTCCAGTGTGACTCTGGCAATATGCTTTCATGGGCCTCGAAAACAGCCTTAATTGACTACCTGCCGCTTGTGAGTGGGTAGCACTCCCACCATTCCCCCCTCCTCCCCCAACCACCCCCCTCCCCCATATCCTTCCACTGGGAAAATGTCCCTGGGGTGGGATGGTGCCAGGTAATAAGCATTCTGGCCAGCAGCGCAAAATGTCGAGACCACTTGCCTCCATACTCACCCTAAAAAAAAATTCAACACTATGTGTCTCCAGTTTGGATAATGGGCAGACGTAGATGGTTCAAGGATGTGTGTTGTTGGCTGAAGAGCTGTCATGTACAGTGAGGTTGCTGTGAGACTTGCACACATGAGCAGGTGCAAAATTAGATTTGTTGTTGTTGTTGTTGACTGGACCTGGCTGCAGTAACCTGAGACTCACAGCCCCAAGCCCCAACAGGGCCCTGAGTCAAAAGCTGAGAATGGGGGCAGAATCCCCATCATTTTGCTGGCTTATGACGACATGTTTGTGGAGCAGCAGCTATTTATATAGCAGCAAATCTTTCCAGGAAATGAAGCAATGACCATTACTTCATTCCACTCCATTTATTTGGCACTGCAGCCAGATTCGAAGTTACTGCCACATTTTCAGCAGCAGACTTCTCTGAGATTTGTGAGCTAGTTTTTTCTTTGCTTGTTTGGCAGGTTTTGAATCAGAAAGCTTTTGGTTCAAGCCTCAGTCAAGCCCTTTAGTGCAAAACACTAAACTCCAGTCCAGTACTGAGCACATTCTGGGCTATTGTATTTTTGGACTGGCTTCAGTAGCTTGCTGTTACTTTATTCTTCTGTAATTCTCTCTGTGATAAAGCTTGGCTGACAATCTAATCTGTTCTGAAGGTGTTTGGTCGAGCCAGTGGCGGCTATGTTTTGAAGGTACCTGATATGGAATACAGTTCTACATACTAATAATGAAAGTGTTTACTATTTGCCTGGGCCATCTTATTCCAGGTTGGGTATGATAGTATAGTGGTTATTTCACTAGACCAGCAATGAGATGATTGACTGATTCACCTTTATTGGTGGCCTTGGCTTAGCTCGTCATATTAGCTAGACCAACACGCTGCTGTGATTTGAAAAAGTGCCATGGAATTTTTTTTAACCCCACGTCAACAGGCAGATGAATTAATCAATCTGGGGACATGAGTTCAAATCCCTATATAGCAGCTGGGAAATTTAAATTCAGTTAATTAAATAAATCTGGAATAAAAAAGCTCGTATCAATAACGGTGACCATGAAACTGCAGATTATTGTAAAAAAAAAATCTGCTTCAGGAATGTCCTTTAGGGAAGGAAATCTGTCATGCTTACCTAATCTGACATCCTTGTGAACGAACGCACACTGCAAAGCAGTTGACTCTGAACTGCCCTTTGAAAGGGGCAAGCAAGGCACTCAGTTATTTCTCAAGGGCAATTAGAGATGGGCAATAAATGCTAGCTTTGTCAATATCTAAATCCAGTGTGTGAAAATAACTACTTTGTGCCGTAGGTCATTTTCAATTCATTGGAATGATCTGGGATGGAGCTATTTTGTGTTGTGTACCACTGTTGAAAATATTGGGGAGAGTCAGTGTAAAAATATGAGCTAGTGGAGTAATAGTAACATGAGTTAGGTCATCTGCAGTTGCAATGCTTCTGTCCAATCGCTCAAGGCCCAATATGCAGAGTATAAAATGTTAGAAACTTCACTTATATCGTGTCTTTAATGTGATAAAGCATTTCGAAGCACGATAGAGATGCAAGATAACCAAGAGACCAATAAATGGAGGGCCAAGTGTTAGCGAGGGTGACCAAAAGCAAGATTGAAGAGGTAGATTTGGCAGATGCTATTGGAGGAGGGAGCAAAGGGACTTCAAGGGAAAGAACCAGAATTTCTATGGTGCCTTTCATGTCCTTCGGACATTCTAAAGTGATTCATGTCCAGTGATCTCCTTTTGAAGTATCGTTATTGCAGGCTTGCAGGCAAATACAGCAGCCAATTTGCACACACCAAGATCACATGAACAGCAGTGAGATGATTGGCTGATTCACCCGTCTTGGTGGTGTTGGTTTTGGAATTAATATTGGCCTGAAAACTCTGCTGTAATTTGAAAAAATGCCATTTTTTTTTAGCCCATGCCAATAGGCCAACTCTGACAATAGTGTGTTCCCTCAGCACTGCACCAAGGTATTCATTTAGATTACATGCTTAGGTGCAGGAAAACAGCTAGATCCCACACCTTTCTGACTCCAAGATGGGCAAGTTCCATCAGGCTCAGTTTTGGTACAACGAACAAGTTGAACAAGCAAAAGAAGAATCAGTCAAGTTGGCAGTAGAATAGGAAGCTTCCAGGTTTTCCATATAAATGTGGACAAACTGCTGGAAGAAGCTGCACATCCTATTTTTCTCTGCTAACATTACTGTCAAGTATCTTGGAATGTTTTAGGATGTTAAAGGCAAGTTAACCAACACTTATTTTCAAACTTCAAGACATGGTGGAGGTAGATCTCCCCACTGTCTGCTTGTAGCAAAATTTTTCAGATGTTTTGAAGAATTTACGACATGAAATTGCAAGGAACCAGTGAAGCAGAAAGTCCAGTGCAGTGAGACAGGAACAAGTGCACAGAATAAATGTGAATTAATGCTTGGAAAAAGCCTTGGCTCTGTGTGTAGGCCTGCTCCCATGTGGTTTTGGATTGCCGAAATGATAGCTGCCCTCAATTCCCCATCTCTGAGAAAATTCCACTGGCTTTGTAAAGTGAAGAAGTCTCTGTAAACGAGTGGATTTTTGGATCTATTTGCAGGCTTATAAGAGGAAATTTCCTTTCTCTGCCAGCTATGCGAATCCAAAGGGAAATAAGCAGTCCCAGCCCAGCTGCCAGTGGGAAAGCATATAAAGCACAAGCCTCTGACGGTCTGGTGCTAATTTGGCAATTTCAACCTGAGGGGTGTGATGATCAGGTGAGGAGGGGTCGAAGGGCTCCCCTCTCATCCCTTTCCTTGTTTGAACACATCAGGTTTATATCTTTTTTTTAAAGTGGATTTTCTTGCCAATTCAGTGAGTGTTTAACCATTTACATGCTATGATCATAAAAAGAACCAATTGGACAGGTTTTCTTGAGTTTAACAAAGAAAGAGGTTAGCTTTATTGTACATAAATCGATCTAAGTAAAATCATAAACAACGCTCCAACTTTCACACACATGCACACACACAAACACACTCTTGAGGTTCACACAAATAGGTTACAGAGTGGGGAAGGATAGATTGGTCGGATTAGAGTCCAGAGAAATAAAAAGGCGTATATATTCTGTGGAGTTTGGTAACTCGGCTGGCTTCCGGCTGAGTTCAGTGGTCCTGAGGCTTCCGGTTTGCAGATGTGGACAGTGGATTTGGTGGTTCTTCTGGAAACAGTGATGCGGATTATTTCCTTCATGGAGTTTCTTTCTGCAGCAACGATAAGCCAAGATGGTTACGGCAGCAGGCAGGGTTCGAAGCTTGTTAGGTGGGCTGGAGCGAGAGAGAGAGGGAGGAGGGAGTCCACTTGGGTCTTCTCTTGTCGGTGTCTAGATGCTTGTCTTGGTTGCTGGAGAGAAAACATCAGCTTAAACATACAGATCGTGGGCCTGTCAAGTGACCATCACCCAGTGAGTCAGCATCATGGCTATCATTGTGTATTCCCTCTGGTGACTTAATCAGTTCATGTCTAAGAATTCCCTTCTCTCAACCAGGGTCCCATTGTTCAAGTAATTAAGATTGAGTGGTTTGTCTCCACCAGTTTAATGTCCCAAGTGATTGCCTTCATTTCTTGTTAATGGGAGCAGGACAGGTAGTTCACTCAAATCCTCCAGGTCTTTGTTCTTGAGGGGACTGCGCAGACAGCTCATCTCCACCTCGATGCACTGGAATGTAGGTTATAGTGATGCAGATTGCGTTGGCCATCTTAGCTGCTAGCAAAGGCGGTAGATTAAAACATCCGCAATCAGCATCGCACGTTTTCATGACAGGGGCCAGAAGGACTCCTGATGTGGGGAGTAACACTATCCCATTGGTTCTTTGTAAAGGATGGGCATCTAAAACTCGGGTTAAAATACAATGGACAACATTATCCCTTTATAAAAAAAAAACACAGCGGTTCACCAAAATTTACAAAACTCCTTAAACCAGAGGACGATGAGGCTTTGAATCCTGAGCTTCCTCAGATGTAACCTTGTTAGCAGGAATAAGAAAAGGCACAGCCAATCAAAAAATGCCTGCGATAATATTCCTTCAACACTTCTCAAACAGCGAATGAGCTACTTAACTGATAGAAACGTCAAAAAAATGTATACATCCAGCTGTTGAGACTTTTTTGTGAAAGTTGAACCTATCCCAGATTTGAAAAGGATGTTTTATATACCGGATCTTGGAGGTGCTGTCCAGCACTGTAACTGAGCATTATGAGTTGACTCATGCTGGGGAGAGTAGTTCCACAACAATAGGAAGCATGGCGGACAGTCACAGCGAGACTCAAGGGCGGCCCAATGACTTGAAGGCCTGGCTTAAGGTGGGGAAAAGCCATAGAAATGGATGACCCACAGAATCGTTACAGTGTCGAAGGAGGCCATTTGGCCCATCATGTCTGCATGGGCTCTCCAAAAGAGCAGTTCACTCAGTTCCATTCCCTTGCCTTCTCCAGGTAACGCTGCACATTCTTCCTTTTCATATGACTGTCTAATTCCCTTTTGAATGCTTCAATTGAACCTTGCCTCCACCACGTTCTCAGGCAGTGCATTCCAGACCTTGACCACTCGCTGCGTGAAAAAGTTTCTGCTCATGTCACTTTTGCTTCTCTCACCAAATACTTCAAATCTGTGCCCTCACTGACTCCTTAACCTGGGGAAACAGTCTTTCAATTCACTATATGAAGGGTTCATCATTTTAAAACTGTCTACTAAATCTCCCTGCTCATCTGGAGATGGTCCCAGAATCTCAAGTTGTTAACTTTAAAGGAGAGCACAATGGTAAGGCATTAATATCACACAGCTTGTAAATTACTGTGATGTGATGTTCATTGTCACTGGAGCTGAGTGCACGGTACCAGGTTTGATTGTCAGTACAGCTCTCTGTGGATCAGGTGACATACTTGAGTCACAACCTTCTTCACAAGCCTGAACTCGCTCAATTACCACTCCTCTACCTGACCTAGATAGCTAATTCTGCTGTGCTACACCTATTGTCTCAAATAGTACTTGCTGCAGGTTAAAGAACTTGCATTTATGTAGCACCCTTAACAACCTCAAGACATCGTAAGTCCTTAGAAGTACTCCTAAACTGTAGTCAGTGTTGCATTGCAGGAAGTGCGGCAGCTAATTTACACACAGCAAGGTTCTACAAACAGCAATGTTATAATGACCAGATTAATGTTGGTTGAGGGATAAATATTGGCCATGACATCAGGGGAGGTCCCTTCCCCTGGGTTGAATAATGCCACTTGATCTTTAATATCCACCTGAGAGGGCAGAAGGAGCCTCAGTTTAACATTTAATCCGAAACTTGGGACTTTGATAGTTCAGGGCTCCCTCAGTACTACATCGAAATGTCAGCCTCGATGCGTTCAAGTCCCTGGGGTCGTGGCTTGAACCCACAACCTTCTGACTCAGAAGTGTACTACCACTTAGCAAAGGCTGACACCGCCACTGTTGCTCCTCTGTGCCTGGTCTGGGAACATTTGATGGGACTGTGTAGAGGGAGCTGCACTTTGTATCAAACCCCTGCTGTAAACTGACCGGTGCTTGCCGATGCAATGTGGAAAAGAGCTTTACTCTGCATTTAACATTTACCGTACCTGACCTGGGATTGCTTCATGCTGATGCTGCAAGTCCGAAACATTTCACATACTAAAACCTCCATCGCCTAAAAGATCCCATTAAAAAGCTGACTGAATATATAAACGTCATCCTGGACAACTTATAAAGGCTTTGAATCTGAATTTTTCAATTCTGTTTGCGCACAAGAAAATTCAGCAGCACAAGCTGCACTTTGTATTCTGTGATGAGCAATTTCTTTTTCATGAGGATGATAGGAAACAAATGAATGTTTCTCCATGGCTCTTTTCATTTTCATTATTGGCAAATTAAACGTGAAATCTGTCAGACACTGGTTGAAGTTGTCTTGAATTTGAACCAGGGTTCAAATTCAGCTGAGATTGGATGTCCCCTCTCTGATTTTGTTAAATTTGAATAAAGGGCAGATAAGTTGTCAAGGAAGGCCATTGAAGTCGAAATGGCTTCAAGGTACACTTGCACAAATGACTAGAGAGTTAAGAGTTTGCAAGATGGCGAGAAGTTGGGTCGGTTATCGATGGAAAAGGGGTGAGGATTGTTTAGGCGTTATAGCCTCTCAATACTAAAAGTTATGTTTTTATGTCCTGGCTGATATGAGTTTGGTCAGGTACAAACTGTTTATTAATAGCTATGAATCCAAGAAATATAGTTATCGGTTTCACTCAGCAAGGCCCAGGAAGGCTCAGGGTGCGATTTGGAAAAGTCCCAAAGGTTCATTGGATGAAGTATTCCTATGAGTTCAGAGGTTAAGAGACCTTGTTGAGAGTGTTTTCCTGTATATCCCATTCATAATATATGAAATTTAGAGATGCATGCTCTGCAAAGTGGATACCGAAAGTACGATGATAAATAGTCAATTTTCCAGTTAATGCTTGGAACTATATCGCTGTTCCTTCACTGTCGCTGGATCAAAATCCTGGAGCTCCCTCTCTGAAAGCACAGTGGGTGGACCTACACCACGTGGACTGCAGCAGTTGACATCAACCTGCTCAAGGGCAGTTAGGGATGGGCAATAAATATTGCCCTTGCCAGCGATACCCACATCCCATGACGGATATTAAAAAAGAATCTGTCACCTTGGATCAACGTTTGAAGCAGCGGGCTCGGTTCTTGCCAAGATGTGATGGGCCAAATGACCTCTGCCTGGGGTGTTCACATTTATAGTTGTATGAAGTGGACAAATACGAAACATTCAGAACAAAACATCTGAACTAATCCCTGTACCTTGTGCAGATTGCGCAGAGAAAACGATTCCATGAGTCTATGCAGATGGTAATTGATGCGCATATTGTAATGAATATAAATCAGAATTAAAGAAATGTTCAAACCCGCACATCAATAACACAATTAAATTAAACTCCATAAATTTAATACTGATGCACGTTGAAGTATCTAAAAACATTCCGAGGCCAACAGGGGCAGAGTGCAAGTGGATAATGTACATGAGGCAATACCGCAGCACTCTTATGTACTAGCAGCTTCAGCTCCATAAATCAGTACAGTAAGCATCATTGCCAGTTTAAAAAAAAAATGCTCCCCTTCCTCTTAAAGCAGAGCAGAAAACCATGACTTTGGCGCTGACCTTCCTGCACGGTGGGTTTCTCAATCTTGTGTTTGTACATATCCGTGCATTTTAGAATATCAATTGGCTTTTTGCAAGGGAGACTATAAAAACTGGCATGATTTATATTTTGCCAGATGGCTTGGGTGTTCTGTTAGTTTTGTTGCGTCGAACTTCAATGAAGAAGAAATTAGAAGCTTCCACTGCCAGTAATTGAAGAGAGACCACTTCAAACAAATCACAAGCGGCCACAAGTACTTGTCATTTTAAAAGCAGCAAACACTTTGCCCTTGAAATGACACAATCAAAAATACTAGCCTAACTGCACAGTTTGAGTATCAGTGGAATAATACAAAAACAAGCTGCATTTATATTGCACCTTTCACAGGTAAAAACAGCCCAAGGTGCTTCACGAGAGCGTCATCAGCTAAAAATCGACATGGAGCCAAAGAAGGTGATATTAGGAGGGGTGACTAAAAGCTTGGTCCAAGAGGCGGGTTTTAAGGAGGGTTTTTCAGGAGATGTGGGAGGCAGAGAGACTTAAGGAGGGAATTCTAGTAATTATGGCCTGTACTGCTGAAAGCACGGCCTCCAGTGATGGCGTGAAGGGAATGGGGTTGCATACGAGGCCAGAGATGGAGAACACAGGGCATGGTCGGGCTGGGGAAGGTTATGGAAGTAGGGAGGGGTGAGGCCGGCAAGGAATTTCAATATAAATATGAGAATTTCACTCTGAGGCATCGGAAGACCGAGAGCCAATGGGGGTCATCAAGCAGAAGCGAGATAGGTGAGTGGGACTTGGTGCGGGACAGGACACAGGCAGCAGAGATCTGGATGAGCTGAAGGTTTTGGAAGATGGGAGGCCAAGAGAGAATTGCAATCGTCACATTTGGAGGAGACAAAGGCACAGATCAGGGTTTCGGCAGCAGACAGTCTGAGGCAGGAGCAGAGAAGGTAAAATGGTAAAAGTCGGCAACCGTAGTGATGGAGAGGAGAGAAGTGAATTTTGCAATCCAAATGTTAACATCATTATATAGTACAAATATTAACGCAGATGCATAGTCTGAATATTAGCATAATTAAACGGCTGGAATATTGCAAAACTACTGTCTGAAAATTTTCAGATTCATGCAAGCCAAATATTGGTATAATGGTGCAATCTGAATTTCAGCATCCAAACACTCAATCGTTTGAATTAAATTCTGTTTGCCACTGTTTTAACTATGGCGTCACCTTAATGAACATAAATAATAATTGTAAAAGCACTTGCATTTTATTTTAAAGAGGGAACATCTGAAATTGCACATGAAGACATTCACACACCAATGTTCACACTGTGCAATTTCAAGTCTATTTCTCCTGTGTTTCTTGCCCAGGAGAGCTTTCTGAAAAGATGCACATTTGAATTCCTCCTCTCCTTATGGCACTCACTGATGCTGGGAGGAGGAACAAAACTAGCTTATTTAAAGAACAAAGTCTTATTTGGTCATTACAGACACAACCTTTCTTGTAAACTGACAAACATGGCAGAACACCATGACACCATTCGTATCAAAATGCATCATTCAAATGAAATTGTCAGGTGCCTGGTTAATTCTTTCCAATGATTGCAACAAAACCTTTATAACTGTTGTAGATCCAGTGGAGCTAGAGTAGAATTGCTGTCTGATGAGAAAATGCCACTTCGTCTTAAAGCAGTTTATACCTCATACCTGGAACATCTAAGATTCTCACTCTTTGGATTGTAAACCTCCATTTAGTTTTTTGGCACTGGGTTTCTCTGCATTCTCTCTCTCTACATCTCTGTTTCTCTTCTGTTTGTCTCTTATCATTTCTGTCTCTGGCTCTCTCTGTCTTTTGTCTCTCCACTGTCCTTTGTCTCTCCACTGTCCTTGTCTCTGTTTTTCTCTCTTTGGCTTTGTCTGTCTCTCTGTTTCTCCAGTGTCTCTGTCTTTCCATCTGCCTCTCTCTGTCTCCATCCCATTGTCTCGTCCCAGTCTTTCTTTGTCCTCTGGCTCTCTGTTACTCAATCCTTGCTTCTCTTCTTGCTTTCTCCCTGCCTTACTCTTCTTGTTTTGCTCTCTGAAAACATCTCTTTCTCTCCTGATTTCTGTTTCTTCCCTTTCTGTTCCTCCAATTCTCTTGCTCACTGTTTGGTCTTGCATTGCTTTCCCCCCTTATTTTGTTCTTTCTCCATTCCTTTCTCCTATCTCCCTTCAATGTCAGCTTGGATTTGTTGACAGCACTCCATTCCAGGACCTGAGCATAAAATTAAACTGACACCAGTGCATTCGTGAGGGACTCCTGCATTGTCAGAGGTGCTAAATTTCAGATGAGAAGCTAAGTTGAGGCCCTATCTGCTTGCTCAAGATTTAGAAAGTCCTCTGGCATTATTCACAAAAGAGCATAGAGTTTTCCCATGTTTTTTTAATCTCTCTGTATTGCTCTCTCCTCATCCCTCATTGTTTCCCTCCCTATCTCTCATTTTCTCTGTCTCTCTCATTCCTTTCTCTTTGCCCACTTTCTTTTTCACCTCTCTCTCCCTCCCCTGCCACTCCCCATCATGCATTCATTTTCCTTTCTCTTGCTCTCTCTCTCTTTTGTCTCTTCGTTCCTTTGTGTCTTGTACTGCCTTTCTCATATCCTTCATGAAAACTGAAATGTGCGTGCTCTCTTGGAAGCCATTTCAGGCTTGTAAAAGACAACTGGAGCCGATGCAAACTAAATATTTAAACTCTGGTCTCAGCTTCTGTTGTTCCCGCTGTGTGTGGTTTATCTTTTACTCAACAGGACAAGAGTGAGGCTTGCACTTGCCAAATGATGATTGAGAGGATTGCTGTTGTATCAGACAGGCCTGGTATAGATTCCTGGCTATGGCTTGGTGTTTCTAAGGTTATCGAGGGAGAAGTAATTTTCGAGCAGACATCTCTCAGTTACAAGGCAAGCAATCTATTTAGAGTTCATTTATCATAACTCCATATTTGAAGAAGCACTCAAAAAGATGAGGTACTCTGTTAAAAGGCAGATGATCAGATTTTTGATGGGTTTTAAGAATACAATTTTTGCTTCAATTTGTGAAGCCAACTATAATTGAGTACCCTCACTCATGCAATAAAAAATGATATTCCAAGAATAGGTATTCAGATATTCTCCTTCGACTTTTGCATAACTTTCCTGTCAATGGATAAGGAGGATTAGTTACAATTTAAATGCAAAACTGTGAATATGGTATGAAGGACAAGGTGGGTGGAATAAGCAACTAGCCACTATCTTTAGCTGCTACCTCGACCCATCTGTTGGCTCAGATTCAGAACTAGCCCAGTGAAAGGAGACAACAATGTCTACCTTGCCACCTCACAGCTGTCAACTTAGTTTTGTAGACAGTATTGCTGCTTCTTGAGTGCCAAGATTTTGACTTTCAAACTTACCTGCCAGAGGAGAGACCACGTTCAGGGAAGCTTGATCCTGCAGGTGGCGTATTTGTGGGGTTTGTTTTGTTTCTTTGAGGTGGTTTCAGTGCCGTTTTTACGGCACTTCACCCTTTGGAATTGGAGATCTACTGTGGTTGTTGTTTTCCTGTTGGTTGGGGTCTTAGTGCCTGTCCCGGGAAGGCTTCAAGCAAAAAATGGCTGCAACCAACACCAGAGCTCCAGGCCAGGGGATGTATAACACCGTTCAGATGGCAATGAAGGATGTGCACCCATGGACCAGACCTTCTTCATTAAGCGAGTCCTGTTTGAATGCTGTGGATTCGAAGCTGCGGACATCTTCTACCTACAGGACTTTCCCAGCAGTGGCTATTTTGGCGTGTCGTTCAAGAACGTGATGTGCATGAAGTTTGATTTAGATTTAGAGATACAGCACTGAAACAGGCCCTTCGGCTCACCGAGTCTGTGCCGACCATCAACCACCCATTTATACTAATCCTACATTAATCCCATTACCCTCTCACATCCCCACAATTCCCCTACCACCTACCGATACTAGGGGCAATTTATAATGGCCAATTTACCTATCAACCTGCAAGTCTTTTGGCTGTGGGAGGAAACCGGAGCACCCGGAGGAAACCCACGCAGACACAGGGAGAACTTGCAAACTCCACACAGGCAGTACGCAGAATTGAACCCGGGTCACTGGAGCTGTGAGGCTGCGGTGCTAACCACTGAAGTTCCTGAAGGATTTCAAGGAGAGAGGAAACCAGGCGACGCTCTTTATCCTCACGGTGGAACCGCTCTTTACAGTGCCATCACAATGGAACCAGGTGGTGACCATCACCTCTACAACCCCTATGTTCCTGTCATGAACGTGCTCACTTTCCTCGCTAGGTACGTCAAGGTGGCCGAGAGCAGCACCGAGGTCAAGGACCCGTTCGGGATTTGGACCAGCAAGCCACAGGTCAAGGGGACGTTGAAGGTGGATGCCAATGGAACCATCATCCACCCTCCCTCCAGCTTCGCTATCGGGGGAAGTCGTGGCTTCCTGGTCTAGGTGGGGCAGCCCAGAGTTTGTCGTACCTGCGGCAAATCTGGTCATGTGGTGGCCAACTGCAGCACAGTCATCTGCAAGAACTGCAAACAGGAAGGCCACCAGCCAAGGGACTGCGAGCAGAGTAAGTACTGCAATCTGTGTGGTGGGGCAGCAGGCCACCTGTACAAGACCCGCCCAAAACACTGCCTCGGTTACACACAGGCAGCATGAACCAAGGAAAAGCTGGAGGAAGGAACGGTGAACGGCGAAGGAGACCAGAAACCCTTCCCCCATCAAGCCCCCCAGCGAGGAAAATCTGTCTAAGAAGAAGAAAGGGGAGGGAGCTACAGCAAGCTACCCAAGACCAACCCTTTTCCCAGAAGCTCCTCTTCAACAGAAAGAATCAATGGACGAGGAGCCAGCAGAGGGACAACTGGGTCAAAAGGAAAACCACAAATTTAGTTTTAGTTTTAGAGATACAGCACTGAAACAGGCCCTTCGGCCCACCGGGTCTGTGCCGACCATCAACCACCCATTTATACTAATAATACA
Organism: Heterodontus francisci; assembly: GCF_036365525.1. Classification (NCBI taxonomy): domain Eukaryota; kingdom Metazoa; phylum Chordata; class Chondrichthyes; order Heterodontiformes; family Heterodontidae; genus Heterodontus; species Heterodontus francisci. Next base: position 10,736,996 of record NC_090417.1, read on the forward strand.
CTAATCCCATATTCCTACCACATCCCCACCTGTCCCTAAAGTTCCCTACCAGCTACCTATACTAGGGGCAATTTATAATGGCCAATTTACCTACCAACCAATGCATGAAGCCTTCCTGGGGCAGGCACTAAGACCCAAACCAACAGGAAAACAACAACTACGGTCGATCTCCAATCCCAAAGGGGTGAAATGCTGTAAATAAACAGTGCTGAAACCCCCTCAAAAAAGGAACAGGCCACCCAAACCACTGGCAAGAGGAGGCTAACGTCTGAGACAGACTACAGCAGCTGCTCCTCCTCAGTTGAGGAAGGACCAGACCGGCCCAGTGCACCCCAAACCCAAAATACTGAACACAGCGAGATACCCAGCGCACCCCAGCTCCGGGAGACTGAGAGCAGCAACGTCCTCAAGGAGGAACAGAGGGAAAAGATAACGCCAGCAGAGGAAAGTCCAAACATCGCTGCTGACAAGACCTTCCTGATGGCACCCTGGTAGAACAAACCCCTCCGTGAGTCACCAGGACAGTTTTCTGAGCCCAGTGACTGTGCAACAGTTTGCAAATGCTATGAGTATACAGGAACATACCTCAGGACTCGGACTGGTAATGACCCCTGGAGCAGTAAGCAACATCCAGTTTGAAATGGGGTTAAGGATTGCTTCCAACTTCAGTGCGGAGTGTTAAGTGCACTACTGTATGTGTTTGGACCTTGGGTTACCTCGCCAAGGTCAAAGCCAACCTGCTGTTTCTGCCGGAGTGTGGAAGACCTCAGAATTTACAGGCAGTGGTCGCGATGGTGGTCCCATGGGCCATCGATCAGATCAGGGAGAAATGATTCCCGTTCCTCCGGCCTGGGTATCCTGCTGCACGGAGTCAACTTCACCATGTCCGAAGTTAAGAAGGTGGTGGGCGGTCGCCTGCTCATGGCTGATGTGACGTATAACAATGCTCCTCTCCAATTAATCAACATTTTATGCTCCCGGCTCAAAACTGCAAGTGGCTGACCGTCCTCCAGCAGCTCCCACTGTTGCTGGCGACGTCCAGGCGGGTCATTCTCAGCGGTGACTTCAATTGCATCATCGATGCGGCTGGACGATCCAACAGGGCTGGCTGACAGTCAAATGGACGCCACTTCCAGACTCCTAATGGAAACAGTAAAAGATGCCAAACTGTATGATGTCTTCAGCAACACTGATGGTCACCTTTGTGTGCAGCTGCATCAAGCTGTGAGAGGACACCCAGTTTGCAAGCACCGAGTGTCACTACGTGCTGAGGTTCTATCTGTCCCCGGTGTTGCGAAGGATGGGATCTGGCCCCAGTGCCGCAGAATGCTCCATCCACTTGGACCGTGCCATACCGCCTGTCCTTTGTGGAAAATGTTGTGCAGAAAAACAGGTTTTTCCACAAGTCTGTCAGGCAGTGGTCCACACGGAATGTCCTCGAGGCCCTGCGGGAAAAGGAGATGGTGGATTCTGTCGGATGGTTCCCGAGCAGACTGTCAAAGTCATTTGGCAGAATGCCTCATCACCAGAACTTTCAAACAAGCACCAGGACGGGCCCTTCCCGTCAGATCCTTCCAGCATGCCCGTAGCTCTCAGCCTCCGTACACTGCCCTTGAGGTGGCTGTGTTGGGGAAAAGACCGTTGTCCACCTCCTTCTGGAATGTGCCTTTGCAAAGCAGGTGTTGAAAGAGATGGAGTGTTTTTTGTCGAGGTTCATCCCGAGCAGCTCCGTTAAGCAGGAGTCTGTGCTCTATTGTCTGTTCCCAGGGATGCACACCAAGATACACATCAACTGCTGCTGGAGGACCATCAACTCAGTGAAAGATGCTCTTTGGTCTGCCCGAAAGTTGCTGGTCTTCCAGTGCAAAGAGCTGTCAACGACCAAGTGTTGCAGACTGGCACATTCCAAGGTCCAGGACTACGTGCTGAGGGACACAGTAAAGCTTGGGGCAGCCTCCGCAAAGGCTCAATGGGGTAAGGTCCTCCCACCGAGGGGCGGAACCCATGGAAAACCCCTCAGGCTGTATACACCAAAATGTTTTTTTCCTATGTCATGCCAATGTATTTTGCATATAAAATGGAATGGCATGAGTTGTGAATCTGATCTCTGTTGAACTTACTGAAATGTCGAATTTGAAAGGTTACTTTTTTTTACATATTTTTATGAATGAAGTATATTTTTGGGAAAAAATTATTTGACTTTCAAGCCCCACTCCAAAACGTGACTGTGCGTGTGAGGCTGAAGCTGGGATCGGAACACAGGAAAAAAAGTAGGCCATTCAATCTCTTGAGCCAGTCTCACCATTTAGTTCGATCACTGCTTATCTGTACCTTCACTCCATCTATCTGCCTTGATTCCATAACCCTTCAAACCCTTGACTCATAAAAATTTAGCAATCTCAGTTTCTCTCAGTTTCAATTGGCTCCAATCCAACAAGAACTTGCATTAAAATAGCACCTTGAACATAGTCAAGGAGCTTCACAGGATTGATACTGAACCACATAACGCTTGATCAAAAGAGATAGGTTGAAAGGGGCATCTTACAGGAGGAAAGAGAGGTAGTGAGGTGGAGAGGTTGACTGAGGGAGTGCTGCATTGTTAGAGACTGCCTGATCAGGTAGCATGTTTCAAGATTCCTTGGGAGCATCTGAGGAAGAGTAAGGAATTCTCCTGCTGTCCTGCCAAGCATTCCTTCCTCAAACTAACACTGTCAAAAATAAACTGGTCGCTCATTTCTTTGCAGTTTATGAGATCTTGCTGTGCATCACCTGGCTGACGTGTTGTGCTTATATAACAATGGTAATTGTATTTCAAAGTAATTCATTGAAAACAAAGTGCTTTTAAGACATTTCTGACAGACAGGATAATAATGCTACATAAAAATGCAAGTTTTTTTTTATTCCCCCGCTTGGACTTACCTCCTCATCACTGAGTTAATTATCAGGTTATTCACATAAAGGCTGCAAAAGGCCATCCACAATCACCTCTAGAATAGAACAGAGAGCTCTCTTGCATTCATCCACCCACTCCCTGCCTGAAGTGCATTGCATAAATGATGGAAGTTGATGAATATTTACGAATGCGCCCTGTTATGTTTTATCAAAATGAGCACATCAGCGATGAGAATAGAAGCCCAATTTCAGTGATCCTGAAACCCCCACCCCCACTGCACCCAGCCTGTCCCCCCAAAAAATGAAGCGCGTTAAAAATAAGCATGGGTGGGAGATGGAGCTATCATACAAAAACTATCTGCTAAGAGTGAGCAATCCACAACAATTTGCATTGACGTGAGTGAAGCAGAAAAACTAGCTCCGTCATTTCCTATCCAATGACAATTTAGACAAAGGAAGCCATATTGGGAGGGATGGTCAAATGCTTGTTCAAAAAGGGTTTGAAAAGAGGAAAGGGAGGTGGAGGGGAAGGGAGGGTATTGAGGCTGAATTGGCTGAAGGTGTGAAACCAGTTGTGGGTGAGGTAGGGGACGTAGGTTGCAGAAGAGATTCGAGTTGTGTGGGCTGGGGGCTATTGTACAGCTGAAGATTACTGAACTGGAGGAGGGGACAAAGATGATAGGGTCAAGGCCGTGAAGGGAGCTAAAGATGAGGATAACAATTTCAACTTGAGGTGGTTGGGGAACCAAGAGCCAATGTAGGTCATCAAGGACTGGGTTGTGGGATAGGGTGCAGGCAGCAGAGTTTTGGGTGAGTTGAAGTTTATATCGGGTGGAGGAAGGCATAGGAGCCTTGGAATTGCTGAGCATGGAGGTGACAAAGGCATGGCTGAATATTTCAGCACCAGATGGTTTGAGGTCGGCAGAAGGAGCTGGTCTTTGTGAATGAAACTCAGCTCATGAACTAACCAACGTCAGATTCAAGTGTCAAAATGCAGTGCAGGATATATGTAAGAGAAGTTTCCAAGACATGGACCCCACAGAGTTTTATTTGCAGGCCCATGGCAATTTGGGAGTGCATGTGGAACCCCTCCCCTCTGTCCACAGTCACCCATTTTGAGGAAATCAATGGTATCAGCTCAAAATTTGTGTTTGGCAGAAGCACACACTTGGAGGGACTTTGTAGTCCATCTACACGATGCGAAACCAGACACCCAGCTTTCATAATGAAACCTGGAAGTGAGGTCTCTTCATTTAAAGCCATAAAAATTCATTGTGCAGGAGAAGAACATTTGCCAGCTCTGTGGTGAAGCAGTGCAAAACTAGTCCTGCTGTTCTGCTCTCTCTCCATAGCCCTGTATCATTCTCTGCTTCACCTCTTCGTGCAGTAAAATGCAATGGTCTGTGCCTTAGCCAATCTGCATGGCAAAGCGTTCTGCATTCTTTACGTAGAGAATTTTTGCTTCACTTCTTTCCTCGCACTCAGATTGATGACTTAAAATTGAAGGCCCCCACCTGATTGACTGCCCAACCAAAGAACTTGGTTTTTCCCTATTCAAAAGCACAAGAACTCAAGAAATAGGAGCAGAAGTAGACCATATGGCCCATTGAACCTGCTCCGCCATTCAATATGATCATGGATGATCTTGGGCTTCAATTCCACTTTCCTGCCTGCTCCCTCGAACCCTTGATTCCCTGCAAGACCAAAATTCTATCTATCCCAGCCTTAAATGTATTCAATATTGGAGCATCCACAACCCTCTGGGGTAGAAAATTCCAAAGATTCACAACCCTTTGAGTGAAGTAATTTCTCCTCATCTCAGTCCTGAATGATTGGCCCCGATCCTGAGACGTGTCTCCGTGTTCTAGATTCCCTGACCAGAGGGAACAATCTCTCAGCTTCAACCCTATCAAGCCCTTTCAGAACCTTGTATGTCTCAATTAAATCACCTCTCATTCTTCTAAACTCCAGAGAATATAGGCCGCATTTACTCAGCCTCTCATCACAGGACAACCCAGGGACCAATCTAGTGAACTTTGCTGCACTGCCTCCAGTACCAGTATATCCTTTCTTAAATGTGGAGACCAAAATTGCACATAGTATTCCAGGTGCAGTCTCACCAAAGCCCCTGTATAATTTCAGTAAGACTTCTTTATTCCTGTCCTCCAATCCCCTTGCAATAAAGGCCAACATGCCATTTGCCTTCCTAATAGCCTGCTGCACCTGCATGTTAACTTTGTGCATTCCTTGTAAGGACATTCGAATTAGGAGCAGGACTAGGCCACTTGACTCCTCGAGCCTGCTCCGCCATTCAATAAGTTCATGGCTGAACTGATTACTCCACATTTCCACCTACCCTCGATAACCTTCCACCCACATCCCGCAGCAGCCCCCCCCCCCCCCCCCCCCCCGCTTATCAAGAATCTATCTACCTCTGCCTTAAAAATATTCAAAGACTCTGCTTCCACTGCCTTTTGAGGAAGAGAATTCCAAAGACTCACGACCCTCTTAAATGGGCGACCCCTTATTTTCAAACAGTGACCCCTAGTTCAAGATTATCCCACAAGGGGAAACATCCTTTCCACATCCACCCGGTCAAGACCCCTCAGGATCTTATACGAGTATCCCCAAGTCTCTCTGAACATCAACACTTGCAAGTTTCACACCTTTTCACACCAATCTGTGTGGCAAAACTCTTCATGATTTTAAAAATCTATACTAACTTTCCTATTAGCCTTGTCTGCCCCTGTGGCAACCTGAGTTTTTTTGAATCTGTACAAACAGTTTGGGCAGAGTGTCTATTTGCTCCTGGACTGAGAAGATCTCTCTCCTGTCTGCTCCCATCTCTTTCTCACAAGCCTCTGAATCCACTGAAGACACATGAGCCCAAGAGAAAAAAGTCTCCTACAACGAACAAGGTTTAAGAAGAATACTGGGCCCCAGCGAAAAGCGAGACTACCTACAATCAAGGACTCTACAGTGAGCTCAAAGAACCGTATCAACAGCTCTTCAGATATTGCCTCAAACTTTTCCATATCATTTTTCTTCTGCTCTTTTCTGTCTCTATTTGCATGTGTGTATCGCGTATGCATGCTAGCGTGGGACACGATGTGTATTCATAGGCATTAACCGAATTAGAGTTCAAGTTTAATAATTTTCAACTTTTCTTCTTTAAACCTAAGAAAGCCTGTTTGTGCTGGTTTCTTTGCCTTATAATTGGAAAGCGGTGAATAAGGATTCACCAAGGGGGTGCTAAAAATACGGTGTGTTTAAAATTAAACCCTGTGACAGTAAGACCAGATGAAAGCTGAAGGGGAAACCTCGACCTCTTTCTCACCTGGTTGTAACACCATGTATTGGTTCATGTGAGATTTTTGTTGTCCAACTTGCTTCACACAAAAGAGAAACAAGTCTCATTTAACATTCGTTGTATTACTAAAGTATATGATGACTCATGTATCAATCAAGTTGTGACTTCCAGCCAAACAAATCTAAGAGAAAAAAACGTGACCCAAGTAGAAGTTGTCCCAACAGTCACCACAATTCCCCAAGAGCAGGTGGATTGCATGTGTGCTGCTGTTCCATGTACAGTAATCATTGCACAGGGACCGGGAGTAGGAGAGGCGTGGAGCAGGAGAGAGGCGAACCAGAGACCTGGGGCAGGATTTTCCATTTTGGGTCGGGACTCCAGCGTTGGCATTGAGTGCATGTCCCAACTCTGCACCGTGTTGGGAGCTCCAAACTGACAGTGATATTGGCTGGATTGGCCAGTTCGTGGCCAAAGGTCAGGCTAGCTGTTCTTACGGACTCTTGAGGTTGGCTCGCATGAGGCCCCCCAGAAGTGAAGCAGCTGCAGCCCACCATTGCAGGTCAGGGAGTGAGAGGGCGCTGCCATTTTGAGGAACCCTCTCAGCACTGAAAAGATTTTGAATTAAAAAATGGCCACAGCTACCTGACCAGCATTGTGGAGGGGAAATCCCTCCTCAGGGTGGCCTGTGGTTGCAGATGTAGCCAGGTAGGCAAGGGAGGTCTCAAAGTCGCCCTGGGGGGGGGGGGGGGGATTTGGCTGCCCCTCAATGGCACACTCGGCCTCCAATCAGAGCGCCTTAATGGCCTTTTAATTCCCTTCACTCGCTACCTGCCACTTGCAGGCAGGTAACCATCCTGCACCCGATCTGGCCTTCCCGAAAATGCCTCAGGGGTGGGATGGTGCCAGCAAACTGGCAAGCCGGCCAGTGGTGTGAAACTACCCGCTCGCCTGCCTCAGTTCCCGCCTCCATCCGCCTCCGAAAATGTTGCCCCTGGAGTCTGAGAGCAGGGGAGTAAGAGAGAGTCTGAGACAATGGGGGCACAGCAGACTCTGAGAGATGGGGGTAAGAGAGAGTCTGAGAGAGAGTCAAGCCAGAGACCAGGAGTTAGAGAGACGGGATCAATGCATCAGAAGTTGGGAACAACAGATTGAGGCTGGAAATAAGGAGTGATAGACCAGGACCTGGGAAAAGGAAACTGGACACTGGCAGCCCGTCTCTCTCTTTCTCTCTCTCTCTCTGTGTGCCCACAACCCCTCCACGACCTTGGACACTGGTTCCACTTGAACCCCTTATATTGCTGACTTAGCACAGACTGGAAAACAAGCTGAGAACAATTACTTGTACAAAATTTAATCAGACCACACTGATGTCTGCTCCAACTCCCATTCTTTGGGTTTTCGCATTCACTTGAACCAGCAAGTCTACTTGATTCAACAGTTGGACAAAAGGTTGCGAATATTACAGCACGTTGCTGGTAATTTGTTTTGGCTTCTTAGTGAAAGCCACCTTCCGTCAGTTGCCTCTTCCTAGGTTTAATTTGCTCTGTTGTGTACCAAAGGACTTGCATATTTTAACAGTAAGGTCAAATGTTGAGGAAAGCCAGTTAGCCATCACCTTCCAGATGGAAGAATCTTGAATGACTCACAACTTTCCACTTCCACTATCTCACCCAGAGGTCAAGTACAAGTCTTGGTGAAGAAACTGTTTAGAATGTCAGGCTTAAATTTGTATTTCACCATTTTGAACCCTATGCCTCACCCCCTCAGCCCTGTCCTGTCCTCGAGATTTACCTGGAACTAGTGTTCCACATTTACTCCTCGAGATCTTTACACCTCTCAAAAGGATTCGATCCAGGCTGAACAGACCCAGTCAGCCTTGTGAGGTAAGCCATAGTGCTGCCTGATTTGCAGGGAAGGGAAGAGTTACTTATCTCCGAAGGCTGTTTCCTGCCCCTTTGATATATCCTTGGTTGAGTTGCTGAATCCTTGAAACGTTTCAAGTCACTGTTTTTTTTTGACATTACAAATGGATGTTTTCGACTTTGTGAGTGTATGGTTCAAAAGTGATGAGTCAGCCATCAAACTGCAAGAAATGTGATCACTCATCTCATCCCAAAGATCAGTACTGCAGTTGGCTGTGCAGGCTAGTTTGTTGCCAGGGATTTGGTACAGAGCGTTATGTCAGAGTTTGAGGAATTTCTGTTGAGACAGAGCGTCTCACAGATGAATAGTTACGTTTTGTTTATCTGCGTGCTGGTGCTGCGATTGCTCGGGGTGAGGTACCAATGACAAATGCACAATTGTCATATAAACCGAAGGACAAGGGCAACAGATGCATGGGGACACCAGCACCTCCGAGTTCCCCCTCCGTTACACACCATCCTGACTTGGAAACATATTACTGTTCCTTCACAGCTGCTGGGCCAAAATCTTGGAACTCCTGACCTGACACCACACGAGCTGCAGCGATTCAAGAAGGTGGCTCACCATCACGTTTTCAGGGGAAACGAGGGTTGGGCAATAAATGCTGGCCTTGGCAGTGACACTGATATCCTGTGAATGAAAAAATGAATAATAAAACTGGGGGGAATTGGGTGAGCTAACAGGAGACCCTTGGAACTGTGCACCAGCAAGAGTTCCTGCCTGAAGGAGCGAAGGGGAGGAAATTAACAACCTTTTTAAAAAAAATAAAATGTTAAAATTAAATACATGTAACCTCAGCAGTGCAAACCCATGATGACTCAGTGCTGCCTTATGTAATCGCAGCACTGAGTAATCTACATAAGAAGCTCACAGCAAATTTCTGATCTCCTCACTCCCTCAGTGAGCACTAACTTTTTCTGTACATCATTGCCTCCTCCACAATTATTGAGCTGCACAAATAGGATAGATGAAAAGACTTAACTATAATCTGAAACGTTGTTCGTTAAGCTTGGGCTCATTAAAATCTTTGCTGTCTCCAATTCCATTATTTAACAATGGAGCAGTTCCTCATCTCCCTGCTCAAATTCTTCATTGAACGTTGAATGACGTCTTTACATTTTAACTGTCAATGTCCTTGTTTTTCTCTCCCACCACCGCCCCACTCACTGCCACCATCCCCCCCACCCCACCCCACAACACCGCCAACATTGTGAATCACAAGAGGAAAGAAATGAACAATTTGTGGCAGCCAAATAGGCTTGGTTGACACAGATGGAGAAGGAATGCTTCCCAGTGTTTACAATATACACAGTGAAGTGCAGATTTGTCATCGACCATTGGATATGTCAAACTAATCAGACTATTCCCTCACACTGGATGTTTTTTCCTACAAACATCTTTGTTCATTTCCTTCCTTGTTTCCTCCATCAAAGCAAGTCTGGAAATAACTACAAGAGCAAAATACTGCGGATGCTGGAAATAGTCAGAATTTAAGCAGAAAGTGCTGGGTATACTCCGGTCGGGCAGCATCCGTGGAGAGAGAAGCAGAGTTAACGTTTCAGGTCGATGACCTTTCATCGGATAGCATTAACTTTTCTGATCAAAAGGTCACAGCCTGAAACGATAACTCTGCTTCTCTCCCCATAGATTCTGCCAGATCTGCCAAGTATTTCCAGCACTTTCTGTTTTTATTCCGGAAACAAGTAAGTTAATTGCAATACCTCCCAACTGAAGAGAAATTTCTGTTGCTTTTGACATCCTGTTTGAACGTTCAGGTATAGCTTCATGGCCAGTAACCCTGGGGAGGGTAAGGCATGTCCTGAGGGGTGGGAAACACAGGCAATCTCTGATCAGTGAACCCAGGGGTGTAGAGCATCTCCTATCTGTAATATGGGCTTATGAGGGTGTGGTTCTTCCATCAGTGATCCAGGGGTGTGTGCAACATCCACCCAAGTAGGGTAGGGCACAGGGCCAGGCATGGAATAATTCCTGTCAGTAAATCGGTGGAGTGGGGGGTGGAGATGGGATGGGATTGGATAGGTCTTACCAATAAACTCAGAGGGAAGGGATATCCCATCATCAAGAAATGTGGGAGGAGGGGCAGGGTGTGTCCCATCATTGAGTGGAAGGAAGGAATCCAATCAACAAACCTGTCTCAGGTTGGTTGGGGGCAAGGTCACTGGTTATCATCTAATAGTGAACTTAGGAGGAGTGGAAGCTCGGGGGATGCCAGGTCACTGTCGCTGGGAGTGATGTCTGCAGCTTTTTCTATTTAAAAACAACCTTCTCCACTTCTCTTGCGACTCCAGGCTCCCTCCTGTGCTCTTTCAGTTGAATCTAGACATTGAGAGTCAGCGGCCCATTCAACCAGGGAGAGCATCATATGCCAAGCCGAAACTTGTCCTCACCCGACAACCAACACACCTGGCAGGCCATTGAAAAGTACTGGAAAGCGGTGGCCCTTGGCTTAATTTTCTTCTCATCCCAGGGCAACTGGGGCCTGATGTAGCTTGGAGGGAAGGCAGAGAAAACACAAAGCACCTTTGACTTTGAAGCTTCAGGGAGTTTTAATTCAGATGTTGAAGATAACTGTACTTTTGTATCCAATACAAATATGCCTATAAAGGATGTGCAAGGCAAGAGAGGGAATGAATGCTTTGCTGATGTAGATTGCATTAAGAACATCAATGCAGATTGAGCGTGCCATTAATAACATATGTGCTGTCGGTGGGTGGGGCAAGTGCTGGTCGAAAAAGATTGCCCCTGATTTTCTCCCCATTTGCTGAAAGCGTTGAGTCCTTACATCTCCACTGCTATGCTCCTAAAGTCATACCAGTGGCTTATCTTCTTGTACAAGTCTGAATAGACCAATTGTGGCTGATATGTTTTCCTCTCAGCTGCATATAGTGACACCACAATTCCAGACCAAAGTGGATATGAGAGGGTAATTCCCCAACAATCATGCCTGGAGACCACACTGATTGGGGTTGATTGTACACACATCATTTGCATTCTTTTGTTGGGCAAGGATTTTAAGGGTTCAGAACCAAGGCCGGTAGATGGGGTTAAGAAACAGATCAGCCATGACCTTGTTTGACTAACTTGATCGAATTTTTTGAACAAGTAGCAAGGAGGATTGATGAGGGTAGTGCAGTTGATGTGGTGTGCATGGATTTTAGCAAGGCTTTTGACAAGGTCCCACATGGCAGACTGGTTAAAAAAATAAAATCCCTTGGGATCCAGGGAAATGCAGCAAGGTGGATACAAAATTGGCTCAGTGGCAGGAAACAAAGGGTAATTATTGATGGGTGTTTTCGTGACTGGAGGGCTGTTTCCAGTGGGGTTCTGCAGGGCTCAGTACTGGGTCCCCTGCTTTTTGTGGTGTATATTAACAATTTGGATGTAAATGTAGGGGGCATGATCAAGAAGTTTGCGGATGACACAAAGATTAGCCGTGTGGTAGATAGCGAGGAGGATAGCTGTAGGCTGCAGGAAGATATTGATGGTCTGGTCAGATGGGGCAGAAAAGTGGCAAATAGAATTCAACTTGGAGAATTGTGAGGTGATGCATTTGGGGAGGTCAAACAAGGCAAAGGATTACATGGTTAATGGGAAAATACTGAGACGTCTAGAAGAAGTGAGGGACCTTGGAGTCAATGGCCTCAGATCCCTGAAGATAGCAGGACCGGTCAATAAGGTGGTTAAGGAGGCACATGGAATCCTTTCCTTTATAAGCCGAGATATGGAATACAAGAGCAGGAGGTTATGCCGGAACTGTAAAACTCATTGTTAGGCCATAACTTGAGCACTGTATGCAGTTCTGGTCACCTCATTACAGAAAGGATGAAAATTGCACTAGAGAGGGGACAGAGGAGATTTATGAGGATGTTGCCGGGACTGGAAAAATGCAGCTGTGAGGAAAGATTGGATAGGCTGGGGTTGTTCTCCTTGGAACAGAGAAGGCTGATGGGGGATCTGATTGAAATGTACAAAATTTTGAGGGGCCTGGATAGAGTGGAGGTCAAGGGTCTATTCACCTCAGCAGAGAGGTTAGTGATGAGGGGGAATAGATTTGAAGAGATTGGTAGAAAAATTAGAGGGGAGATGAGGAAAAGCTTTTTCACCCAGAGGGTGGTGATGGTCTGGAACTCACTGCCTGAAAGGGTAGTTGAGGCAGAGACCCTCAACTCATTCAAATGGAGTCTGGATCTGCACCTCAAGTGCCGGAAGCTGCAGGGCTACGGACCAAATACTGGAAGGTGGGATTAGAGTAGGCGGATCGTTTTTTGGCAGGCACAGACACGATGAGCCAAGTAGCTGCTTTCTGTGCCTTAAACCTTCGATGATTCTATGATCGAGTGGAATGGCGTAACAGGCTTCAGGGGCTGAATGGCCTCCTCCTGGTCCTATGTAACTATCGTCCACTCACTGCATTTTGCTCGAAAAATCACCTTGTTTTTACTGGGAGATGTTGCTGTAGTTTCAGTCATGAGTCATTGGTGTAGTTAGTCGAGACTCTTTTATTCACATTGTTTGCTGAGTAAATAGACTATTGCTGTAATTCCAGCCATAGGCCACACCTCACCTCCATCTCATCGGCTGACACGGTTCTGCCAATAGACATGCTGAAGAACTTAATTCTCCATACCATAAGGAAGGGTCTACCTCCTGGTATTTCATGAAGGAACTTACCAATTGAGGAGATTTATTTCTGTAGAAAGTAGCATGAACTTCAGCAAATTACCTTTTAGTACAATAATTGGTTTTGCTGGATTTTGAAGTGTTACAAGGTGAGTGATCTCCTGTAAGGTTTTAATCATGAAAATCTGTGCTGATTCTCTGAACATGCAGTGTTCAAATCAATTAAAACCTTTTTACAATTACTTAAAGACTGGCTGTTGCCCCAAATGAGGCAGACAGGGAGAAAGAAAAGTGCACCATCTTATTTTATGTTATTGATGCCTTTGCCTGACTGTATGATAAAAGCTTTTTAAGAACTACTTATGTGGAATTGCAGTTCACAATGTAGAATAATGGGGGCAACCTTATCTCATCGCAATAGTGGAGGAACATGGGATGTTAGCCATATGTGTTCTTCAAGACAACCAAGTGCGATTTGTCTGGTGTCAGTGGCTGACAGTTACCAAATGTAACTGCAGCATATCTGTTCTCTGCGCACACAGGTCCCCAGCAATTCCTTCTTCACTCTCCGAACATTCTCTACGTATGCTGTTTTCTCATTAAATTGGATCTCTTAAGTTTACAGGCAGTAAAAGAATTGAGAGAGTACTATTCTCTGCCTGTTTGTACAGAATGCAGTCGATATTCCTGCTGACTGCATTTAACACCTTAATTGAATTGAGCGTGTAAACTCGGCCCTCAGTGCTCCAGTTGTTGGGGGGCGGGGGCTGGGGAGGAGACCTGCTCTGTTGGAGGTGCGGTTCTCTGGGTGAGGAAGCTCTGGCATTTTGGATGGGCCATTTAACATCCCAAGCTGGACTCGAAGGAAAACAGGATGCTTTCTCAGTGCCCCCGTCAGCATCAGTCCCTCAACCAGTACCCCTCAATAAAAACCCAAATTAACTCATCACTCAGCTCATTGCTGCTTGCAGCATCCTGCTGTGTGAGCATGGCTGCCACAACGGTCAATGCACTTCAAAAATCATCTGTTGTGAAACATTTGGAGACATTTCCGAGGCACGTGACCGCATGCTTTATAAAATGCAGTCTTCCTTTTTAATTAAACTCTGGAGAAGATGGAGTGCATGGCGTTAAAACCGCAATCTTTACAGATACACATTCCTGTGCCCTGTATAAATTTATACAGCAGTGATTTCTGTGCTTCAATTTGCCCTAAATTCCAGCATAAGCAGTACTTCTCTGAAACAGAAATGATACACACAAATTTGACAGTACCTGCAATGTAAAGGACAAGAAATGCTTGTTCTCATCTATCTGGCAGGTCCTGTAGTTCAGCAATAAGAATAGTGACAAATTGGAAGGGCCACTGCAGTTATGAAGCTTCATCCTTTTGGAACACCAATTCCCAATTACCAATCTTGCCACCAGATTTCTCTTTTCATTTTCTCGAAATGCATAAATTTGCTTCTTGAATCTATTTATATCCCAAGCTTGATTAACCTTAATGTGAAAAGGTTTTGCCCCCTTTATCACTCCTGACTTTCTCATTGTTCACCTCAGTCCTTAGTTTTTCAACCCTTCACCACAGTGACAGACTTACCTCAAGATACTCAGACTTTCAAGCTAGGAAATTACTTATTCAAAGAATTGTCCAAAGGGCCTGCAAACACTGCTGTGATCATCTACTTTCAATTCATTTGCATTGCAAAATGCCTTTCGGTCACTGACGAGAGAATGCATTCTCCTGCACTGCTCTTCACCCCTGTTTCCACTGTACAGTTTCACAGCAATTGAGGCATCACAGGCACATCTAATCCTGTTGTTGTGTAACATCCATGCCCATATTTTTTCCAGAGGGGGGTCATTGCTTACTGATTGGAACAGGAAATCTGGCTGTTTTTTTCCAGTCCCTGGCTCAGGAATGCTGAGACTAAGAGGGGGTTCCCTAACAGGGATGGAACTGCAGATTCCAGACAGCATGACTCCATGCCAAAATGGGCAGTGCATTTACCTAGTGAGTCCCCAGGGAAACCTGGCAATGCCTCCTTCCTGGGAAGATGGCAGCTTCCCTTCACTGCTTCCTCTGTTCTCCTCACTTGTAATGCAGGGATGGGATTGAGTTGTAAATTTGAAATGCAAACTTGGTATCTGCTTCAATGATAGCTTACATTTCTGTATCACTCCGCATGTACAGAGAGAGAGAGGTGTTTGAGTAGGGCAATGACCAAAGAGCGAAAACTGAACAGCGGGGGGAGAAAAAGGAACAGAGGCGTTAGGAGGAAGTGCTAGCATGGTTCAAGAGAAAGATCTTTGAGGCTTTGAAAGGCAATGGTGGAAGTGACAAGGTTGAGGTGCAAAGGGAAGTGTGCAGTGACTGAAAGATGCCATCAGCTATGGTGGAGCAATATGGTCTGAAAGGAGGGTAGAGTATGCAACAGGCTTCACAATGATAGTGGAGTGATTTGAAGATGAGAACCCAGAAGTGAATTCATGGGATTATTTCCTCTTTTTCTCATTATGCTGGGGTTGTAGATAACTGGAGAGAACTTTCTGGGGAGGATGCATTTTTGCAAAAAGAATGGGGTTTTGAGGTTGGAGTGTCAGCCAGGGCTCGGTGGGGAGCATTCTCACTTCTGAGTCAGAAGGTTGTGAGTTCAAGTCCCACTCCAGAGATCTGAGCAAAAATGTCGAGGCTGACACTCCACTGCGGTATTAAGGGAGTGCTGTACTGTCAGAGGTGCCGACTTTTGGATGAGACGTTAAACTGAAACCCTCTCTCCTCTCTTAGGTGAATGCAAAAGATCTCATGGTACTGTTTCAAGGAACAGCAGGGTAGTTAGCCCAGGTGTCCTGGCCAATAATTGTTCTTTGATCAACGTCACGATAACAGATTATCTGGTCATTATCACATTGCTATTTGTGGGATCTTGCTAAGCAAACATTGGCTGCCACATTTCCTACATTATAACAGTGACTACACGTCAAAAGTGCTTCATTGATTGGAAAGCACTTTGGCACATTCTCAGGTCATTAAAGGCGCTATATAAAGGCAAGTCTTTCTTTTCTGACAGATTAATTCAGAATATAGAGAATGCAGTTGGCAAGTAGCTAAACTAGTTGGGACAAGGATACTGTCGTTGATATTGAGTGTAGTTCCACTGTGACTGGGCGAGGTGAGATGTCTGATAGCTGAATTTCAATCACAGGGATGCAGGAACTTAAATGGGCCGAATGAACCCCATAAAATTGCATCGAACTCCTTGCCATGTTTTTATACTCGGAATATTAGAAGCAAAATGAAAAATTACAGGCAGTACACCCAGAGGAATTTAAGATATACTGTAATCGACATCTCTGATTGCATAATGGCAGTGCATTCGAAGTGATGTTGGAATTTGGTATTCAGTAAAAGCAGATTGGGTCACAAAGGAACTGGTGTAACTTAATTTATAAAAAAGGAAATAACATTGACAGGAAGGATTATTGGATCATAAGGAAGCAGTTGAAACAGTTTGCATCCAGTTAGAGCATGGAATTGGTCCAAGCTTGTCCCCTCGCATGGGTAGGGCAGGCCTGAGAACCTTGCCATGCATGATAATGAGCTGCAGAAGAGAATGAAGCTATCGTCACCTGGGATGTTCCCTTTCCCTCTATTAACTGTCCCGATATGGGCAGCCAAGTACAAACCAAGGCAAGGCTGTGTACTGTAAACGATTGCATTTATATTTAGGGTGAATAATGGAGAGGACAGTTTATTAGGTAGAATATCTCAATCTCATCCTTAGATGATATCTGATCTCCAAATAAGGATCATTGTATTGTTAGATTTCAGTTGTTAGGGTGATTGAATAGTGTTGATAATGTAATCTTAGTGCCTAATTTCAGGGGCAGCATGCATTTCCATAAAGAGATACCTTGGGGTAGCAGTGATGCTGAAGTATGTTGTATTATTTTTAAATTACTGCCAAAGGACAAGGAAGACGAAAGATTAAATGGAGCTGAAATGGCTCAATAGGGGTGTTCATAGAGAAATTAAAACCTAAACAAATATTTCTCTGGATCTAAAAGGGTTGATTGTCAAGAAAATAGAACAAGTATGAAAAGCAGTCGAGCAGAAATCAAGCCAGTGTTCTGAATATTGATGGCATTAGACAAAAGGGTGGTGATCAATTATATTGGAGGTGAGAAGCGATGCTCAGTCATGTGAAGAATCAGCGAAAAGTTCATACTGCATTGGACATTAGAGAGCCTTCTTTGTGCAAGTTACATATGCACATAATAATGTGCTGATGAGCTAAAGAGTTACTTTGCTTTTCACCTCTGATAAAAATGTCGTGATCCCAATGTTAGAGTGGGGCTAAAATAGCGTCCTCAAAGTAACTGCAAGTGGCTTTCGCTAAAAGGAGTTAATTGAAGATGGAGAGTGTTGTGGGATCTGAAACCAATTTGACTCCAGAGTGCCGAGGGAGATGGAGCAGATTGTGTCTAATCTGCCGAATCGTATATTCAGTAGCTTGCTTGTTTCCATAGACAGGACGAAAGCTCACAGAATCCCATAATTATAGAAAGGAAGAAATCAGATCTTGGAAATCGTATTCCTTTGATTCTGGTAATAAGAGAACTATTGAGTATCGAATGTGATGTTGGCAGAGTTCTTAGGGACAACCCAGCATGGTTTCAGACAGCACTTGATGGACTTAGCTGAGAAAGTGATGTCAATGAATCGGAAAAGATAATTCTGTTTATGTTTTGACTTGCCAAAGTTACGTGATTATCACATAGATGAGCACGAAGATTGATAACATCTCATGGGATTTTATTACTTCATTGGAGAGGGAGCTCATAAGCGGGCAAGTCCAAGTTGTTAGGGATAAGATTGGACATGGTTGGGGTCCAGTTATGAGCAGAGTTCCTCATGCCTCTGCGTTAGAGGATCGCGAGCTCGTGAGGAACCCATTTTGTATTCAGCTTCTAAGTTTAAAAGCTTGCACGGTGGCAGTTTTCACATTGATCACAAACAGGCTAATCTCAAGGTTAAGTAATGCAGTGATTGTGTTTAATTCTGAACTTTCTCAGTTTATACCTGCCTGTAGACCAACTTATCAGTGGTATAATGGTAGTTGGGTACATTATATGCTTTGCTTACAGCCTAAACACAAGCTCCTGCTGCAAGCCTCTGGGATCATGGATGATGGATGAATCGATATCCTGGTGCTTCTTGATAATGACAGATATGAGCAGATGCAATGTGTGTAAGTGCCATAGAATGTACATGAAGTAATGCAGTTAGAAATATCTAAAACAAATGGGAATGTAAAGCAAAGTTGGAAGAGAAAGATGCAGATTTAGAAAGCTGGACTCAACACCAGTAATTGTGGTCTTCTGCAGCAAAATGACACCATGTGTTCTGGCTGTTGTCTGTAACTGCATTCATTTAACTGTTAATAAGCTTGAAAGTTTGTTTCATTTGTTCAGGGGATGTGGGGATCGCTGGCTCAGCCAGCATTCATTGCCCATCTCTAATTGCCCTTGAGAAGGGCTGGTGAGTTCTTGAATCCTACATCTGGAACTCTCATTCCTGGTACATAGACCAGGATTGCAGTCTGTGCTTTGCTTTGCACTTTGCACTGGATCTACTGCTGTTCTGTTTCATTAATGAGTCCAGATAAAGGCTTGAACACAACTATTTGGAAATTTGCTGATAATGCAAGAATATCTGTGGTGGTTAATCATTCAGAACAAATTGTAGACTGCAGGCTGATTTAGATCAGTTGGTTGCATGGGTTTATGTGGATGAAGTGCATTGAACGTCGAGTGGGTTGGAAAATTCCAAGTGTATCTATACCACACAGAGGCGTTTAATTGAAGGATTGCAGAAGTTGGAGGCTCATCATATTGCAGCAATTGGCATCAGTTCATTTATGCTGCTGAGGCACCTGTAAGCCAAACCCCTGAGATTCAGGAATAAAAACAGAATGTGCTAGAAATACTCAGCAGGTCAGGCAGCATCTGTGCAGAGAGAAGCAGAGTTAACGTTTCGGGTCTATGACCTTTCATCAGGACTGTCCTGAATCACAGGTCCCTGATGGTCCTCTGAACTATCCACAGCCTCCAAAGAAAGTGCCAACAACTGCAAGGCTGGAAACACCAGTTCGTCAAATACCAATGACTGACTGCAGATCTGGAAGACAGCATCAGCCTTTATCTTGGTTTAAGGACTATTTTGTCTTGTGATTGTGTTTTTATGTTTGGGTTAAATGTCAGAGTTTCTCTCTTTTTTGAACTCTGGGATCATGAGCATATTCTTCTTTGAGGAGTAAAATGTAAAGTGGATTACGCATTGGGTGTTAGTGTATGATGTCAGAGTCATGTGATGTCATGTGACTCATCATGTGGTTCCTTTGCTCAGTTTTTTTGTCAGTAAAAAGCAATACACTGAAGCTTGTGGAAGCTGCTGTGAGTTTAACTTGTAACTGTTTGAATTTGTTAATTTAACTACTTAAAATATTGATACTTTTCACAATGTATCAAGGCTACATTTATGATCTTAGAGAGGTATTGATGCACAGAAAGAGATCCAGGGAGAATAGTTGATCACTTATTAAAGGTGCACAAGCAGTAAGAGTTGGCTATCAGTTTTAGGCTGCTTTGCTAGGATCGTTCAGTACAAAATGAGTGCTATTTTTAAGCTGTGCAGAGCTTTGGTACATCTGCATTTGTCCAGTGTTGGTCCCCAAACAAAAGGATATCGAGGCTCGAGGCAGCGTGTAAATCAAGTCCACCAGAGTAATGCCAAAACTTAGAGCTCTTCATTGTGAGGATAGAGTCCAAAACTTATGGTTAATCAGATTGCCCAAGTGTGACCTTGGTTGATGTCCTTAAAATGAATATTGTTTTGTGAGGTAGATCAGCTGAAATGGATTGGGCTGATAGGATGAGAGATCAGACTGACAAAAACCTAAGAAAAGAGTTTGATTAAATGCCAGGAATTGTTTCTTTTCAGAAAGTCATCACTCTGTGGAGGAAACTTCGAAGATATGCGTTGAGTATAAAGTCATTATAGTCTTTAAAAGTGATCTTGATAAGTTCACGAGACAAGAGGAGTTTTCCTGTAAAAAGGGGGTAATTTATATCTAGTGGAGATTGCGTTGAGTCACGGACAACTGCAGCCTCCTGCAACTTGCATGATTTCCTCAGGGAATTGGAGAGAAATTACCCAGTTTTTTTTTCTGAATTGGCTGATGTTTTATCTGGCTCTCTTTTCTCCAAGAGATACTGCTGCGAGGGGGTTGTAGATGGTATGCGAGGGGTGGGGTGGGTTTCATGGTCTTTGCTTGTAACTCTTCTTTGTCTGTTCATATGTCCTTCAGATGTAAGGATAAGGACAGTATTTGGTGAAAAGTTCTGTGTGATGATTATCATTATCAGTGTTAGCTGAAGATCTAGTGGGGAGGATTTAGACAATAGATGGGGATAATCTGTTCTGTTTGTCTGGTCCCTCCTAAAACACAGGACACCTCGAGTCTGCTCTGCCACACAAAGAAATACATGGAATGTGTGGCACAGAAACTGGCCCAAGCCAGTGTGAATGGTCCTCCTCACACCCTGCTTCATCTAACCCTATCAACATCACCTTTTATTCCTTTCTCCCTCATGTGTTTATTTAGCTTTCTCTTAAATGCTTGTTTTCATACCACTGATCTATTTCATAACCCAACTAAGATGATAAAACGTATCAAAATAAATATAGTATATTGAGTGTTGGTGTTTGAGGGGTGATGTGCTGCAGGTGTTTAAAATATTTAATGAATTTGGCAGCTAGATACAGAGACCATTTTATCTGATGGACAATATGGAAGAAATAAAATTAGACTTTGGTCATTTAGGACAGAAGTCAGGAAACACTTTTTTATGCAAACAGTCGTAAAAAACTAGAATTTCTCCCCCTAAAGGCAATGGATGCAGGGACAATTGGAGCTTTCAACACTGGAATCATTACATTAAAACTAAGTAAATACAACGAGTTATATGAATTTAAGGTACAGATCAGCCAGAATCGATTTGTTTGGCAGAGTAGGCTCAAAAGGCTGAATGGCCGAGACCTGTTCCTAATCTTCCTATATATAGTATAACAGAATTAAATCTGTAACAGAAGAATACATCAGCAGGGAATAGCTGGGGAAAATTGGTCTTGTGATCAGGCTTTGCTAATATATCGCCACCGATTCACTCTGGGGGGCGGGGGTGGGGAAATCATAGGATCCCGATATAATACTTGGATGGTACCTTCTGAAGATGCTTGAATTGCGTGTGACAGTCCTGTATCCATCAGTACCTCATCCTACGGTTACAGAGCTCAAAATGCTGTCTCCAGGCACAACTGAATATTGGAAGGGCAAAACCTCGAATTGCACAGCTGCAAAGTTCAAATTTCACCCTCTGCCTTGAAATGAAATTCGAGTGACAAAATTGTGATCAGTTCATCAATGACGAGAATGAATAACATGCACAGTGGTTGATCAGGTTGTTGACAACACCATCAACCTACATTTCCTTTCCTGTTTTCTAAGCAGATACCAGGCTGTACTATGCTGTACCATGAAAATGACTGGAGATCATTATCTGCTTGTATTCCAGTTTTGTCATCTTCTGTTCATAATCTGCCAGGTGCCAGTGTAGACAGCAATGCATGACCAGCTCCTGATCCAATCATATGGAGTTCAACTGAATTGCTGTTGCACAGGATGATTCAATATCAGAGATAAACAGTTCCATTTCACTGTGCATCCCTGTGCAGATTATCAACAAACAGCAGTATTTGTGTAGATTGGAGAATAACAGCCCCTGTGCGTATTGCAGAGAACAGCAGAAGCTATATATCAGAAATGAGAATTAGAGAGCCAGTGTATATAATTCAGAAAGACATTGAACAATCAGCTCTGCATGTTTTAAACACCCATTTAATATATAGAAATGGAAGTAGAATCCCATTGGATAAGTGAGTTATAAGATTAGGTTATTTGTCAGGACGTATTGAGACGAGATTGTCCATGGAACCTTCTGAATGTAACATGTCTCATTAAATGAGGGAAGATGGATTGCCTGACTAAAATAGTTTTAGTTGATTACATTTGTAGGGAAATATTAATGGGAAGTGAAAACAGCCTATCCCACAAGCATATCAAATGAGACCTGCTGAATCATATACGTTTGCAGATTGAAGGGTATTTGCCTAGCAAAAGCCCTGATTTCAGTTTCACTTGGCACTTGATTCAGCTACCCCAGATTTTCTCTGCCTTTCTCCCCATCCTGCCACACAGTTGTGAGTTTACGGTGGAATACAATACCGCTGCCTTTTGTGCCTTGTCCTTCTACTTGTGAATCTCAGTGAGTTGGTAAACGCACTTGAAAAGTACTTGATTGGTTGTAAAATGCTTTAGGACATCCTGCGGTCATGAAATGCTCTCTAAAAATGCATGTCTTTCTTTCTGTATCTAATATTAACACGCGTACTTGACCACAGAGTTCACTGAAGAGTTATGGGGAATGAAGACTGCATTAGGATTCCCCACCCATCACTCGTCCAGGATGCAATTCCATGGGTGCCAATTGCTTTAACCCACCCAAGTAAGCGCAGCAAATGAGCTTCAGGAGGCTAATGATTGCAGGTAGCATCTTAGTTTGTGAATACTAATGTGCAGTTGCAGCATTTTTGGAGCGCAGATCATTGGATAGCGATTAGAAGCAGGAAGATCATTCTAACTACCCCTCAGGCTGAAATCAGCTAGCTTAGAGTGACCCAGAAAGCCAATCTTCCTGAATGCACAACTCATTGAGCCATTGGGATACTTGTCGGGGGGAGAAAGTCTTTACAATCTGAGACTTTACCCAAGGCTCATTTCATTTATAGTTGTCATTTAGTTCAGAACTCCATCTGCAAATTAAGTCACCTACCTATATTTGCATTACTCATTCCTATTCAGATTTCAATCTTATTTACTTTTTAGTGAAAACAAGTTCAGCTCAGTGAGTCTTGCCTTTTTACTTAAAGTCTCAAGTTCTGGAATCATCACGTTACTTTTCCCCAAACACTCTTTAACACATGCATGTGCTTTTGCAGCTGGACTGCCAAAAACTACATACAGTATTCCAAAGGTGGCCCCACTAATGAGAGAAAGACGGTTCATACAACTGGTTTCCATTTAAAGGCAAATATGCTCAAGACCTGATGCAATTTCTAATCAACCTTATTGATAGTTTCTTATTGACTAAATGCTTTTGGTGAATGGTCAGCAATTCTGTCAGTAAGTGTAATCTGTGTGGAAGCGCTTAAAAGAGAGGTCAGAAATGGAATGGATGGTGCCTTTTCTCTTCACTTCCAGGATTGGGAGTTCAAATCGAGACCGGACTGATGAGATGAGACTTGCAAGAGTCCTGAATGAAATGAATTTGGAGCCCACTCAGCCAAGTTTCCACAGCTCAAAGCCATCCAGAATTACTATCATCCTTGCCTCCCACAATCCACAATCTTTGAAAATCCAGATCTGGTGCCACCGAACTGCTATTTGAATTGCTTCGTGCCCCTCACTCTGTCTAACTTTGGACACTGTGGACCTTGGTTCTGAACTTGGGCTCCTCAGCTCAAAAATAAACCCTGATCTGAGCCTTGAAGTGGGAAATAGAAGGTGGTTTTCTGAGGCTGGTTTGAAGGTGCACTGCTGGGAAAATAAAAGTCTCAAAGCTCCACTGGGAAACTTGCTCAATGAAAGGGTAAAATGCCAAGTAATTGGTCCCCAACTCAAAATCCCCCAACAGGAGTACGACAGAAGGAAAAAAAGAACAAACCTGAAACTAATTCGCAAGCTTGGAACACTCAATTTCAAAATGGTCTTCACTGATCCTTAGTTCCTTCATTTCAGAAAACCTCACTTGAATCTTCAAAGGTAAATTTCTACCTAGTATTTTCCCCCTTCTCGTCACGGATGTAGTTCCATTGCCACTGATAGTTATGTCATATCCCTCAAAAAAAAAATTGAGTCTTAATTAAAGGATTTTCACCTTAAGTAGAGGAAACTGCATCATGGATCAGGGGGCCTTGGGGGAGGGCGTGTAACTGGCATTGACGTATTGCTGGATGTATAAAGGCATAATTTAGAAATTATGAAGGGAACTGACAAAAGCTGACCCAGGAAAATGGTAACTTTTTGTGTTTGAAGCCCAGTAGGAAATCTTTCTCAACACTGCCATGAAATATTCCTTGCTGAGTTGTCTGAAGGTGACAATACGATTGTGATGTGCGACACCACCATCCCTCAGCTAATAAGCACTGAACAGCTCATTTTATGCCTACTTTATCAGTGCTCTCCTGCTCAATGGCAAGACCCCCGTAGGCCTTTGCAGAGGTACTTTTTTTCTATTTGCATGTTGCTATCTCCTGATTGAATAATCAGGAAGCAATCTCCTGTGGGTCTTGGGAGAGAGGAACTACAGCATATTAACAACAGCAAGGCCATTTGCAGTGACAAAGATATTCAGTTTGGAAAAATGGTTAGCTTGTTAAAGACCATTTTATGCAGGAGCATGGATTGTGTTCAGTCGCACAAGAGTCTTTTGTATGAACACAAGGAATAATATGTACAAATAATGGTTCAAAATGTAAAACTGCTCCCAGCTTTGGTGGTTCTGGCACAGCTTATCGTGAAGCAGCATAATATAGAAGGAAATGATATGCATTTATCCAAGGAGTGCAATATTTAAACAGCATATTAATGGGAATTCTGTTGCAATTCAGTTAAGCATCAGTAAGTATTGGAATAATTAAAGGCATTGAATAAACATGATTTTTGTTGGAATGTCTCATTGCTGACATTTAAACTTTGATTTGCATTTGGCAGAATATTCTATGGCCTTTCCTCTCCTTATCTTAGTCCCTTCTTCTGAGTCTTGCTGACATATAATTCCATGGCTCCCGACCATCTCACCCAAGTGTTTATTCTTCATGAGTGAACCTAAACTATTGGTGTTGGGAGGCTTTTCCACCATGAGAGGATTGTAGCTTGAGTCCTCACTTCAGTTATTAGGAAATTTTCAGTAAGAGTCACCAGACAGCAATCACCAAGAGGCACCTTGGCTAATTTCTCTCTCGTAATGACAGGGTTCTCAGGCTAATTTTAGCACCCGTATTAACCATAGAAAGTTATGACACATAAAGAGGCCATCAGCCCATCGTGTCTGTGCCGGCTGAAAAAAACAATCTAATTCCACCTTCCTGCATCTAGTCCATAGCTTTGCAGGTTACAGCACTTCAGGTGCAGGTCCAGGTACGTTTTAAATGAGTTGAGGGTTTCTGCCTCGATTCAGGCAGTGAATTCCAGATGCCCAACAGTCTCTGGGCGAAAAGGTTTTTCTTACTATCCCCCTAATCCTTCTACCAATCACCTTAAATCTGTGCCCCCTAGTAATTGACCTCTCCGCTTGGGGAAACAGGTTCTTCCTGTCCCCTCTATCTGGGCCCCTGATAATCTTGCACACCTCAATTCAGTCACCCCTCAGCCTCCTCTGTTCAAAGGAAAACAACCCTAGCTTATCCAATCTTTCCTCATCGCTGCAATTTTCAAGCCCTGGCAACATTCTTGCAAATCTCCTCTGTACTCTCTCCAGAGCAATTATGTCCTTCCTGCAATGTGGTGACCAGAACTGTACACAATACTCTAGCTTTGGCCGAACCAGCTTTTTATACAGTTCCATCATTACGTCCCTGCTTTTATATTCTATACCTCGGTCAATAAAGGAAAGCATCCCATATGCCTTCTTCACCTCATCGACCTGTCCTGTCACCTTCAGGGACCTGTGGACTTGCACTGCACTTCTTCTACCCCTTTCAGTATCCTCCCGTTGATTGTGTATTCCCTCGCTTTGTTTGCCCTCCCCAAATGCATTACCTCACACTTCTCCGGATTGAATTCCATTTGCCAATTTTCCGCCCACTCCGCCAAACCGTTGATATCATTCTGGAGTCGACAGCTATCCTCTTCACTTTGAACTACATGGCCAATTTTTGTGACATCTGCAAATTTCCCAATCATGCCTCCCACATTTAAGTGCAAGTTATTAATATAAACCACAAACAGCAAGGGACCCAACACTGAGGCCTGTGGAACACCACTGGAAACCACCTTCTATTCACAAAAACATCCGTCGACCACTACCCTTTGTTTTCTGTCACTTAGCCAATTTTGGATCAAACTCGCCACATTCCCCTGTATCCCCTGGGCTTTTACTTTTTTGACCAGTCTGCCATGTGGGACCTTGTCAGATGCCTTACTAAAATCCATGTAAGCACATCCACTGCACTACCCTCATCAATCCTCCTTGTTATCTCCTCAAAAAACTCAATCATGTCAGCAAGACACGACTCTCCCTTAAATCCATGCTGATTCTCCCTGATTAATCCATGCATTTCTAAGTGACAGTTTATCCTTTCTCTTAGAATTGACTCTAACAGTTTTCCCACCACTGAGGTCAGACTGACAAGCCGAGAATTGTGTGGCCTATCCCTCGCACCCTTTTTAAAAAATGTTACATCATTCACAGACCTCCAATCCTCTCGTACCTTGCCTGTATCTAATGAAGATTACTGGCAGATGATCTAACTCAGCCCAGGCCACATGAATTTCTGATCTATCGAATTCCAAATCACACTTTTCAACACAATTTTCATTTACAAAACATGCAGTTAATTGGTTCCCAAGGCAAGGTTAGGGTTTTCTTGAAGGGAGTGAAGTTGTATGAGACCCTGCACCTCTGGCAGGGTCCCAGAACAGCAGTGGGCAGCTTAATGGAAAATCGCAGGTGCACTGAGTTTCCTGTGCTGAGTGCTCTATAAATTTGAGTCAGCTGTCGGATGTCCCATGGCATTGCTCAGGAGTAGACTGGATCAAAGTTGTCAATTTGAGCTGCGACTGTGAAATTGTGTTAGTTTGTCCTTTTTAAAACTATTTCTCAGCGATTAACTGGGAAAGGTCAAAGCAGGAATAATTGTTGATTGGCAGATGCTTATAAAGCACAGGTTCCTGCCCTTTGGGAGCAAATAGGTTGGAAAAAAAATAGTGGGAAATTATTATCTTCCTTTACCTTTAAAGTTCTTTCCATATTTTCATATGTGATGCGTAAAATGTATTGGGATGTACACTAAGTACATGTCTTCACTGAAGCTACACTAATGAACAATGAATAGCGGAAATTAATTGAACGATCATACACTTTTTTCCCACTTAGGCATTGCATGAACAAAATAAATATTTATCCAGTCAATTCAATATCTGCAAGCACAAAGCAAAAAGCACACAACATTTACCAGCTTTAAGGTTCAACAAAATCTAAATTATATTTGGTTATTTTTAACTTCATTTCCAAATGCTATTTCAGGAAGACTTCTTAGAAACTTGTGAAGGCAATTGTGCCCACAAGTCCATAATTTATTGATAAATTAACACAAACTACCTCCTCCTTACAATATCCCTCAATCCCATCCCTCATAAAATGCATGGAAACAGCCTTCTGGAAAAGAACCTACCACATGACCTGATCTGACCTCTGGACAACTCATCCGCACGGGAGGACTGACTGCATGCCCTGTGAAATGATCTAACAAGTCACTCAGATCTGCAAGCAGTCTCAACTCAAGCAGAATATACACCAAAGACGGCCAACAAATCCAGCCCTTGCTGGCATCCTGAGGTGAAAAAAAATGCTCCTTGGCACTGCCTACTTCAATGGCTGTCCTAGTTCATGTACTCGGCCACTCTTTAGGTGAAAACCTCAAACTGACTCCCTCATCTTTGATAGAGAAATCATAAAAGTTGAGTCTATTAGTAAATGGGTCCTTCAGCGGAATGAGGTTTCCCTGAATTAACTTGGTTACATCTTTCCATTTTTGAAAGTTTTGACAGAATGGAACAGTGGTGTAGTGTTAAGTGACTGCACGTGCAACCTGGAGGCCTGGACTGCTGCTTCAGAGACACAAATTCATATCCCATCACGGCAGTCTGTGGAATTTAAATTGAACGAATTAATAAATCTGGAATGAAAGAATTAGTCTCAGTAATGGTGACCATGAAAGTACTGGATTGTTGTAAAAGTTGATGCCTGAAGGCATTGGCAGCAGCAAACGCCCTGACAACATTCTGGCAGTAGTACTGAAGCCTTGTGCTCCAGAACTAGCCGCACCCCTAGCCACACTGTTCCAGTACAGTTACAACACTGGCATCTACCTGACAATGTGGAATATTGCACAGGTATGTCCTGTACACAAAAAGTAGGAGGAATCCAATGTGGCCTGTTACCTCGCCATCAGTCTACTCT
This sequence comes from Heterodontus francisci, assembly GCF_036365525.1. NCBI lineage: Eukaryota > Metazoa > Chordata > Chondrichthyes > Heterodontiformes > Heterodontidae > Heterodontus > Heterodontus francisci. The sequence goes on from NC_090417.1 coordinate 10,765,125, forward strand.
TGATCATTAGCAAAGTGTCGGAAGGTTTCATGGACAGTGCTATTTCACGGCACTTACATACCAATAACCTGCTCACCGATGCTCAGTTTGGGTTCCGCTGGGCCTCTTAGCTCCTGACAGCCTTGTTCCAAATATGGACAAAAGAGCTGAACTCGAGGTGATGTGAGAGTGACATCAAGGCAACATTTGACCGAGTGCGGCACCAATGAGCTGAGGCAAAATTGAAGTCAATGGGAATCAGGGGGAAAACTCTCCGCTGGTTGGAGTCATACCTAGCATAAAGGCCGATGGTTGTGGTTGTTGGCCTCCAACATTGAAGCTCCAGGACATCACTGCAGGAGGTCTTCAGGGTCTTGTCCTCGGCCCAACCATCTTCAGCTGCTTCATCAATGACCACCTTTCCATCATAAGGTCAGAAGTAGGGATGGTTGCTGATGATTGCACAGTGTTGAGTCCCGTTCACAACTCTTCAGATACTGAAGCAGTCCATGTCCACATGCAGCAAGACCTTGACAACATTCAGACCTGGGCTGAGAAGTGGCAAATAACAGTGGTGCAACACAAATGCCAGGCACTGACCAGCTCCAACAAGAGGGAGTCTAACAACCTCCTGTTGATATTCAATGGCATTACCATTGCTGAATTCCCCACAATCAACATCCAGGGGGTTACCATTGACCAGGTCCTGAACTGGACCAGCCACATAAATACTCTGGCTGCAGAGCAGATCAGAGGCTGGGAATTCTGGGGTGAGGAACTCACCCCCTGACTCCCCAAAGCCTGTCCACCATGTAGAAGGCACAAGTCAGGAGTGTGATGGAATACTCACCATTTGCCCAGATGAGTGCAACCCCAGCAACACTCAAGAAGCTTGAGACCATCCAGGACAAAGCTGCTCACTTGATTGGCACCTCATTCACCACTTTAAACATTCATTCCCTCGACTGCCAGTGCAGTGTCAGCAGTGTGTACCATATATAAACTGCACTGCAGCAACTCGCTAAGCCTCCTTTTACAGCACCTTCCAAACCTGTGACCTCTGCTTCCAAGTAGGACAAGGACAGAAGAAGCATAGCAACACCACATTCTACATGTTCCCCTCCAAGCCAAACACCATCCGGATTTGTTGCTTCACTGTCACTGAATCAAAATCCTGGAACTCCCTTCCGAACAGCACTGTGTGTGTATACGCACCAGATGGACTTCAGCGATTCAAGAAGTTGACTCACCACCACCTTGTTGAGAGCAATTAGGGATGGGCAAGAAGTGCTGGCATTCCAGCCACGCCCACATCCCATGAATGAATAAAAACATTTTTTTTTTTGAGAAAAAGCATTCTCTGCTGTGAATGAGAAAGTTCTGGATTCAAATCTCACTTCAGGACTTAACTAAGTTGACAGTTGAGCACAGTCCTAAGAGATTTGTGGGAATGCTGACTTTCAGATGAGGCACTGTGTGTTTGTTTAGATGTGTAAAACATCCCGTGGTGCTTTTCAAAGATCAGCGAGTTCTCCTGCTGCCATGGGCTAACATTTGTTTGTTGTTTTGGGATGTGGATAACACTGGCAACACCACATTTCCTGGCCATTGCTCATAACCTTGGTGGTGTTGGGCCATCTGCAAGAATGCTGATGGTTGTCCCACAAGAGTGTTCAGTAGCAAATAACATCAAAAGCAGCTTAACCGTACATTTGTTTCATCTGTTGTTTTGGGGGAACCTTGAGTGCATGTGCGTTGCTGCATTTGCTGTTAAACCATGGAGGGCATCAGAGCTGAACTTGATTCAGTTCTGACTCAACAGCCACAGACCGTCTCCTTAAAGGATCACTGGATGATAATCAAGAACAGGAAGTCTGGCTCACTTCTTTGCCGTCCTCGTCCAGGCACGCTAACTGTAGTATCTCGGCCCTTGCTTCCAGCTGAGACTAAGCAACTTTGCTTCAAGCTGAGAGTCTGTTTGCTTTTGTGTTACATTGGGTGATGCTCCAAAACCACCAGGGGAGCTATGCTCTGCAATTTTACTGTGAACCATTCAATTTGATGATCAATATGGAACCAATACAAATGGACAGATGCAACTGTCCAATCGATGACTCCCAACACAAATAGGTGCACCTTGATGCTGAATTACTGAGTACCAAAGCAGGAGGGGTGGCACAAAAATGCATCTGAGAGTCTTACCCAGTTGCAATGAGATAACTCATAAAACTGTAAAATGATTGATAAATTTTGTTCAATTCCAGTCAGATGAACTAATGGATTTACTCTAATGACAGCCTTTTAAAAAAAAAAGTCTTCACATGTCGAATTGGCAAGTAAATGATCTGCACGAAAATGATCAAGCTATTGCCTTTTGTTAATTGATATATAAATAACACTGCTGTAGTGTGTAATAGGTGGCTAATCAGCAGGGCAGACCACTGCGATGGATAGACATGTGCCAAGAGAAAGCCATTCACATATTCTCAACAACGGGCTGGGTTGACACAGAGGGCAAGGCAGGGGATGATGGGATTCACTTTACACACAGCCTGTTTCCAAACTCAGGCATGTGTCCAGTAAAACTGCAGCTTTTTCATGGAATGCATTGGGGAAAAGATCCAAGGTGGGCCAGACCTGGATACCTCTTTGCAGCTTGGAATGGTCACTTCAAGAGGAACGTTTGCAGTAACCTCCCAGCAGGATGGCAGAGCCCATGATCACTTATGGAGAAGATGGCTGGCATGGATTCGTATTGATTGATGGAGGGGAAAAGAAAATTCTGAATGGTCTTTTAGTTACTTACTCGTTTGCTGTTACACAAAATCATTGCATTCAATCACCAACTTGCAGAATGTGGTTAATACAGTTGTGTAAAGGCTATTCATTTGAAATCACATCCGCTAACTGCTTTTCAATTATTCGTCACAGTGCTCCACTGCTAACCAAACCCAGAACTGTTTGGACTTTGCACACATCTGAATAGGCCAGATGAATGTTGGCAACCCAAACGTTTGCCACAGGCAGCTGTACCTGAATTGTCCATTCAGCAGCAACAACGATACAAAGCCAGGTCTTTGTGCAAAGTAAAGGAACAACCTTGAGTTCTGCCCAACCCCGGTGCTAAAACAGTTTGTATGAGCACAATGTTCCATACCTCACATTCCCTTGAGACGGGCCTGCTGTACGTGCAAGCTGCAGTCCCATTGACCAACACGTCCACGGTTTCTGAGTTAGTTGGCTTGTAGTCCACATAGTACTCCTGGAGTGGGGAGTTAATCTGCCTCTCGCATTCCCTCTTTTTCCGTCGCCTTTTCATGATGGATCGTTGTTGCAGTTGCTTCATGCTCGCTGGGTACCTTTTCCAGGAGACGTAGATTACCAGCAAGATCATAGTGACGGACAGAAAGAGGGCCACACTGCCTGCAATTATCTTGTGGAAGGAGATGGATTCGAAGTGGTGCTCTGGCTCCGGTGTGGAATCGTTTGTCGGATGCGCAGTGACAGGGACTTGGGGTTTGCTGGCGGCGCTTGTTGATCCTGGGGCGACCACTGTTTTGTGTGTTGTCTCGGAGCTGTGTGGCCTCTGGGTGAGAACCGGGGAAGCCCCAGTACAAATTTTGTAACTCTCAACCGCTTCCATGACATTCTCGCCCTGCACTGGTTTCGGTCCGGCGCAGATCATGGCACTCTCTCGGTAGCCTTGGAAGTTCTTGAGCCAGTTGACCAGCGAGCAGATGTTGCGATTGCATTCCCAGATATTGGACGAGAGGCTGATGGTGGTCAGCGATGTCCAGGAGCTGAGGATCTCTTGGCCGACTGTGGTGAGTTTGTTGGAATCGAGGTGAAGGCTGTGCAGGTTGGGCACACATTGGAACACGCCGGGGACGATGGCTTGAATCTCGTTGCCCGATAAATCCAACTTCTGCAATGAACTCCATGTCCAGGACATACCCTGACTGAAGACCCTGATGCGATTCCACTGAAGGTAGAGTGTCCGCAGACTGGCCAGCCGTGGGAAGTGGGCCAGGTTGACCTTGGAGAACTGGTTGTGCTCCAGGTGGAGTTCAGTCAACTTCATGAGGCCGGCGAAGACATTGCGGGCCAGATTGCGGAGACGATTGTAGCCCAGATCCAGAAACTCCAGGTTGCGGCAGTCCTGAAAGACCCGGACAGGTATGGCTTTCAGAGAGTTGGACCTCAGGTGCAAACTCTGCAGCTTCCGCAGTCCCTTGAATTGCTGAGCTTGCAAGGTGTGCATCTTGTTGTAGGACAGATCCAGATTGCGGAGGTTGGGCATGGGGTGAAAAGTGCTGTTGTGCAGCCGTGTAATCTTGTTGGAGCTGAGGATTAATTCCTTGAGCCGGCGGATCCCTTGGAAGGCGTCCTGGTCCACCGCGTGGACGTAGTTGTGGTCCAGGTAGAGCCATGTGAGCTGGTTGAGGCCCGAGAACTGTTGAGGTCGCAGGGACTTGATGCTGTTGTACCGGAGGGACAGGCCGAGTGAGCCTGCGGAAATATTCTGCGGGATTTGCTGGAGAGCTTGCGACTCGCAGTAGACGATCTTGCCGTCGCACCTGCACGTCCTGGGACACATTCTTTCAGCATTGGACAGCGTCACAAGCAACAATGCGGGCACGAACAGCAAGGTGGCAACCAGATGTTTGACAAAATAGAAACCTGAGGCAGGGCAAGAAAAGAAACAAGCGTTAGAGAGGAAAAGCTGCAGCCTTTCGAGCAAAGTTACAATGCTGTGCTGTGCCCGCTGCATTTATTTTGTCCCAGACACACAGAGAGAGAGAGACATATTTAGTTCATGAAAAAAAAAACCCTTATTTTTGCACCGTTTCAACCTGAGCTTTTCCAAGACAAAACGAGTTGACTTGATTCATGCAGCTGTAGGTCAGGGAGCCTTTTGGCATTGCGTGCTCTCTCATCAGCATCTGTCCAGTGCTAACTGACAGATGTTCGCATCCTTCATTACTCCAGCTGATTCATCTCCGATATTAGCGGGAGGAGGGGAGGGAGTGGGGAGTGGAATAAACTCTGCTCTTACTCACCCATCCTTCTGTTAGCGAGTCCACTTGCCTCTTGGTGATTGTCTTCCCCTCTCTCAGACGACAAGCTGCATGACAACCTCTGTCAGTCTCGCTGTTGAGAATCGGAGCTTGTTGGAATCCATGGACAAGAATGAAGTCCCGAGAGAAACGGGGAGCTTGCCAAGCGCTGTGCACTCTGCCACCTGGTCAAGTCTGCCATGAAAGAGCGTCGGCACGGGCACGGAGAGGGGAGGGGAAGCGGTGCCGGTGAGGTAAAGTTAGCCCAATCGATCCTGTCTCCAATTGTGTTGCTCCGAGTGGCCGGACACCCATTCCCAGGATGAAGCAGCAGTGGGAGAACCTTTCCAAACCCAATTTCCAGTGCCGGGGAGGGGGAAGTGGGGGGGGGGGGGGGGCGGTGGCGTGTGGGGGGCTCTTGCCACTGAATCCGACGGCTTGTCCACGGTCCTCCCCTGTCCCCTGCGCGTCTCCCTGTTCTTCTCTGTGTCTAACTTCAGCACCAACACAAGCACACACACACACACCAGCTCTTTCCAATCTCAGCGCGGCAGCGTGTAGGTCTGGGAGTCCTGACGCGTTGTAATGAGAACCCAACCCCCCCCCCCCCCCACCCTCACACACCCCTCAATACACACACACACACCCCCTCCGTCCTCTTTGGATTTCACATCAAGAGATGGACGCTGTGTGTGTGTCTTAAATACCACTCTCTTTCTGTAAACAAGACAAGGGGGAAAAAGTAGCAATTCTCATGCCCAAAAATGCCGTGGACAGAATCGCTTTGCGCTTGCTGCATTATGACATGTCAGATCTCAACAACAAAAAATGCATCCACATCATTCCAGCTCCTTCAATTTCAGAATCTGAATTGTATTTGTTAAACTGGAGCAGTGCCCTTTTTTTTCTCGGGAGGTTGAAGTGGGGGGTGGGGGTTGCGGGGGCGCAGATGTTGGGGTCTCGGGTGCGTTGGGCAGATGACAATTTGCATTTGTAAGTGAGGGGAAGATTGATATTCTGAGAAAGTGCCGAGGCGCTGCAGGAGTGGGTTGTGGGTGATGGTGTGTTCTGAAGACTGAGCTGTGCAGAGCAGAGAAACCATCGCCTTGTTTATTTTCCTGCTTCCAATTTCCCTTGTGACTCACCTTGGCGGTATGCCACGATTTGGGGGGGAACTGCTCAAGCATGTCAACAAGTACCCCCACCCCATTCCCTTTCAAGAGCAAACGACACAATTTAATTTGCAACACCATCACCTTGCCCATGCTAAAACTTAAAATAAGTGTGTTAAATGCATTTATTTTATCTCCACCATTGTAAGTATTCCATATAAATCATTTGCTTCGGGATCATTTTAACTGCAGTGTCTGTGTAATTCAATTCAGCTCCTATCTTAATTCATTCTGCAGTGTGAAAGTAGATAAATAAGTATATATAACTCTATTATATAGTTTCTAGATAACTGCATACTGTATCCCATGGAGCTGAATCTTTCAATCTGTTCTCAACCATTGACTGTCAATACAAAATCATAAATCATGATCATTTTGCATTTTTAATTAATTTCCAACCCAGTTGACCAACCCCCTCTCTCCTTTTGCATTGATCTTTAAGATATATTTATCCCTACTCCGACATACAGTTATGCCCAGTCTCTGGGAGCTGAGAAATAATGGCTATGTGAACAACTGATTTTCTTTTTTCTCGTTGATATTCGAGCAGCCCAAGCATTTCTGGGATGTGCAGGATTGAACTAATTGCATAGATGTATGACACAGAAATCACAGAAATGTGCAGCATGGACGGAGGCCATTCGGTCCATCATCTCCACACCAGTCGTCAAGTACTTTTGAAATGTTATGAGGGTTTCCGCCTCTAACACCCTTTCAGGCAGTGAGATCCCCATCACCCTCCAGGTGCAAACATTTTCCCTTGAATCCCCTCTTAGCTTCCTAACTCTTGTCCTAAATCGATGCCCCCTGGTTATGGACCCCTCAACAAAAGTGTACAGGGCCTTTCTATCCATACTATCTTCTTCTTCTTCTTTGGCCTCCTTGTCTCGGGAGACAATGGGTAAGCACCTGGAGGTGGTCAGTGGTTTGTGGAGCAGCGCCTGGAGTGGCTATAAAGGCCAATTCTAGAGTGACAGACTCTTCCACAGGTGCTGCAGATGAAATTGGTTGTCGGGGCTGTTACACAGTTGGCTCTCCCCTTGCGCTTCTGTCTTTTTTCCTGCCGACTGCTAAGTCTCTTCAACTCGACATACTATCTAGCCCCCTCACAATTTTATACACTTCAGTTAGGTCTCCCCTCAGCCCCCTCTGTTCCAAAGAAAACAACCCTAGCCCATCCAATCTTCTCTCATGATGAAATTCCTCCAGTCCAGGCAACATCCTTGTAAATCTCCTCTGTACCCTCCCCAGTGCAGTCACATTGTTCCTATTGTGGTGATCGGAACTGCACACAGTACTCCACTTGTGGCCGAACTATTCTTTTGGACAGTTCTCGCATCACCTCCCAGCTCTTATATTCTGTGCCTTGATAAATAAAGGCAAGTATCCTGTATGCCTTCCTGACCACCTTATCTACCTGTCCAACCACCTTCAGGGATCTTTGAACATGCACTCCAAGGTCCCTCAGTTTTCTTCTCAGGATCCTATCATTTATCATATATTCCCTTGCCTTGTTCGCCTTCCTCCAAAGCATTACCTCACACCTCTCTGGATTGAACTCCATTTGTCCCTGTTCAGCCCACTTGACTAAGCCATTGATCTCGTCCTGCAATCTACAGCTTTCCACGGCCAATTTTTGTGTTGTCTGCAAATTTCATCATCATACCCCCCGACATTCAAGTCCAAATCATTGACAGATATCACAAAAATCAAGGGACCTAGGACCTGCGGAACTCCACTGGAAACAGCCTTCCAGTCACATAAACGCCCATGGACCATTCCCCTTTGCTTTCTGCTTCTGAGTCAATTTTATGATTGGACTTGCCACTTTGTCTTGGATCCCATATGCTTTTACTTTTATGACCAGTCTGCCATGTGGGACCTTATCAAAAGCCTTGCTTAAATCCATATCGACTACATCAAATGCATGACCCTCATTGACCCTCCTTGTTACCTCCTCAAAAAATTCAATCATGTTCGTCAGACACAACCCTTCCTGAACAAATCCGTGCTGACTGTCTTTGATTCATCCGTGTCTTTCTACATGAAGGTTTATCCTGTCCCTCAATTTCTTCCGATAATTTTTCCACCACTGTGGTTCGGCTGACTGGCCTGTAATTACACGGTCTATCCCTTTTCTCCCTGTTTAAATAATGGTGTAATGTTTGTTGTCCTTCGCTCCTCTGACACCACACCTGTAGCCAGAGAGGATTGGAAAATAGTGGTCAGAGCCTCCGCTATTTCTTCTCTTCCTTCCCTTAACAGCTTCGAATACATTTCATACAGACATGGGGATTTATCCACTTTCAAAGATGTTAAACACATTAATACTTCCTCTCTCACAATGTTAATTTCATCTAAGATTTCACACTGCTCCTCCCTGACTGCAATGTCTGTATCATCTGTATCGTTTGTGAAAACAGACACAAAGTATTCACTAAGAACCACACCCATGTCCTCCGCTCCAAACACAGGTTATCCTTACGGTCTCAAATAGGCTTTCCTCTTCCATGAGTTATCTTTTTGCTGTTTCTGTATTTATAAAAAATATTTGGCAATATTTTTTCATGTCCGCTCTTTGCTTTCCTAATTTCCTTTTTAATTTCACCCCTACATTTTTTATACTGCTCCAAGTTTTCTGCAGTATTGAGCCCTCAATATCAGCCATTAGCTTCCCATTTTTTCTTTATCTCCTCCTTTAAGCCCTTGACATCCAAGAGCCTCTGGATTTTAATCCCTCCCTTTTTCTTTAAGGGAACATAGTTGCTGTGAACACCAGCTATCTCTTCCTTGAATGCCTTCCACTGATCAGGCACTAAGTTATCTTCAAGTCACTATTTCTGACCCACTTGAACTAAATCACATCTCAGCTTCGTAAAAGTGGCTTTTTCCCAAATTGAGAACTTTTGTTTCTGGTCTATCTTTGACCTTCCACCAACATGCACCCTTCTACCTGCTCAAATTCATTTCCTAAAACGAAGTCAAGAGCCACCCCTCTCTTGTTGGGATTGTAATGTACTTGCTAAAAAAATTCTCCTGAATGCATTTGAAGAATTCTGCTCCTTCTGTGCCTTTCACGCTCATTCTATCCCAGTTAATGTTCGGGGAGTTGAAATCTCTCGCTATTACACCCTATTGGTTTTTGCACTTCTCAGAGATTTGCCTACGTATTTGCTGTTCTATCTCCCTCTGACTGTTTGGGGGTCTTTAGTACACTCCCAGTAGTGTGATTGCCCCTTTTTTGTTCTTCAGTTCAACCTATATGGCCTCATTTGATCATTCTTGTGGCATATCATATCCCTCTTAACAGCTATAATTGTTTCTTTGATCAAGATTGCAGCCCTCTCGCTATCTCCTCTGAAAACTCTGTAACCAGGAATGTTGAGCTGCCATTCCTGCCCTTGCATTAAAAGCTATAATAACGTACTCCCATGTGTTAAGCTGTGCTTTCAGCTCATCTTCCTTATTCCCTAGACTTCTGGCATTGAAGTATATGCCACTTATCACAACTAAACTCCCTTGCTGACTATTTTAGAGTCATAGAGACATTTACGACACAGAAGGAGGCCATTCGGCCCATTGAGTCCAGAGAGGCAACATGTCTTGTAATGTACTCTGCCCTTTCCCTCAGCATTCAGTGTTGTTCCTTCCTGGTGTATGACTACCTGAAGCTACACAGAAGCTGGGCTTCTCTTCAGCTGAGAACCATAGACTGGAGTCACAACTTCCTTCCGGATTGTTGGAGTCTAGATGGTGACGAGGCATTCAAGTGCACGAGAGTGGTGCATTCAAAATAGTACTGAGGGAAGGATGCACCATCTTTCATAAAAGCGGGACACTGTCTACTATTTCAGGTGGTTGTAAAGATGGATCTATTTCTAAGAAGAGCAGGAAAATTTTCCCCAGTGTCCTAGCTAATATTTATCCCTTCATCAACATTACAAAACTAGATTAACTGATTATTACTAATTTGCTGTTTGTGGGAGCTTGCTGTGCGGAAATTAGCTACTGCATTCCCTACATCAGAATAGTGACGACACTTCAAATTGTACGCAAAGTGCTTTGGTACATTCTGTGGTTGTGAAAGGTGCTATAAAAATGCAAGCCTTTGTTTTTTTACTTCCAGTTTAGAGTTTGCAATGCTGTAAAATGGGACTGAGCCAAGATTATTGATTTGAGTTTACATCTGCCAATTCTTTTGGTGGGGAATGGCAAGGTGATACATCAAGATGGTGAATAAATGAGGGTTAAATCAGTGGAGAATTCAAGCTGCTCTTAGTAAAATAAAAAATAAATACATTCCATGGGGTTGCGGGCTTTAAAAACATTCCAACTCATAGTGTAACGTAGATTTATCACAATGAACCTGAATTCTTCAATTTTTTTGGAGAAACAAATATAAAAGCATTTTTCATGTTCTCTTGATGGATTCAGTAACAACGTTTCATGCAGCAGTATTTTCTGGCGAATGTGAAAAGCCCAATTCATAAACGCAACACAAAAATCTAGCAGCCAAACCATGTGCATCTGAAGTCACCTTTTCACATTTAGGAGACAACTTGTTGCCCATTTGTCAGTTGTAAACGTCTACAAGGCTGAGAATGTCATTATGCTGTGAAGAACAATGGTAGGAAATGTCCGCAAGAGCGAGGCAAAGTGAGGAGGGTCCGCGTATCCTGCTGAATAGAGTTACGGAGATATGGAATCACTTTGCTTATTTGTTGGGGGCCAGCAGCCCCAGAACAAGTAAGTAACAAGTGTGAAAATATGTCTCCCACAGGGCCAGAGCGCTCTCCTACTCTCGGATGACTTGGCTGACAGGCAAGCACAAAGGTATGTTATGAATATTGCAATAAATTTGTAGCATGGGATATACCTACTAGAGAGAAAGTTGCAGTTGTTAAAGGTATAGGCAAAAGATTCTGTCTTGACACAAGGAAATGTTGGAAGGAAGGCAGCCAATAAGATCTTATAACCGGAAATAGCTTTGTAAATTGCATCATGGATGCCATGATGGGACAGAGAATGTAGTGGAAAAGTAAATTTCAACTGGCTAATCACCCTGTCTCTGTTCCTAAGGCTCCCATGCTTAATAGAACAGCAGAGTGGGCTTAGGTGCTTCCTGGAACTGAACGTCATCCCATGTGAGGAAAGAATGATAGATCTGGCATAGACTGCAAAGAAGCAAGTCTGTGAAGATTGGACGACCACATCAAACTCATGGTAAGTACCATGTTAATGTAGGGTGTGGTAGCACAGTGGTTATGTTACTGGATGAGTAACCCAGGGGCCTCACCTCATGATTGAGACACATGAGTTCAAATCCCACCACGACAGGGAAGTTTAAATTCAATTTATTAAATTAATCCGAATTTTTTTGAAAAAGCTAGTCTCAGTATTGGTGAGATAGTAACTGCTAGATTGCTGTCAAAGTCTACTTGGTTCGCTGATGTCCTTTAGGGAAGGCTATCTGCTGTTCTTGGCCTATGTGTGACTCCACACCCACAGCAATGTGGTTGACTCTCAGCCGCCATCTGAAATAGCCGAGCAAGCCGCTCTGTTGTATTCAAGAAGGCGGCTGACCACAACCTTCTCAAGGGCAATTAGGCACAGGCAAAAAATGCTGGCCTCACCACTGACACCTGCATCCTGAGACTGAAGTATTAAAAAAATCAAGTAGTCTGTGATTTTCTTGATTTTATGATTTGCTTAACATTTTGTGTGAACTCGTCCGAATACATAAGAGTGCAAGTAATGACAGTGTAGCATCCAAATACGTGTGGCCTGAGATATTTGAGTACCATCTGCTCGCTTTGTAGAACAACTACAACTTGAAGTACGCAAGCACGTCCCATCCAGCCATCACCAGTACCATTTAAAACAGGGACCAGCACATGGAGGGGAAAATGTTGACACTAGTGAAGATAAGTCACTTGTGAGGAAGTTGTGGACGTGAATGAGGACAAAAGCTGGTCACAGGGTGGAGGTCCAGTGAGTTGAATGCATGTCCGATAGTTCCCTAGGTATATTGATCTCCTGTATTCTTACAATCTGCCACACCATGATTAGTGTGTCACAGTGAATTGTGATCATCGTCAGTTGCTTGCTGGAGAATGTGTAGGATGTCTGCTACATTGCCCATCACCTCAAATGGTCGAAGATGCTGTTATTCTTTACAACCTCAAATGATCCATATTTATTTACAGATAACATTTCTAGCAGTAAAAATATGCAGGCAAGATATTAAACAACACAGACGTCAAATTTGCTTGACAGTTTAAAAAAAAAAGTGCAATATTTATTCAGCTTCCCTTAATAACGTCACAGAAAAACAGTCTCTAGTGGTGCATTTGGAGCCTGTACTTAGAGATCTATTCAGACTCGAAGAAGTATTCAACAAGAAGCAGAAAAATGTGCTTGGATTATAATGATCTGTTGTCTTTTAAGTTGAAGCAAGTTTTTGACGATGGTATCACACATCAGCTTGATTGCATCAGTAATAACATCTGAACACCTCTTTCCTTACTTTCAGAAACCTTAAGACATTTCTTTTCAAACCTGCCTTCAGTCTCCTATCCTAACCATTTCAACCTCCTCTGTTATGATCCCTGTGAACACCACCGAAAAACTAAAAATAAAATTGAATCCACCGTCTGACCACAATTTAAGAAACCAAAAGCCAAACGGACAAGATGTCACTTTTATAAATTTTACTTTCACACACAAAGCACAACCAACATAAGTTAAACATGAACGAACACTGAACTCATGGTCCATGTATGTATATCTTAAAGGTTACACATTAACTATCAGATGCACCAAAGGTAGTCCTAACAAGTCCTTTGGCAAGGTCACTTCGAACAATCCCAAAGTTCTTTGAGTCTTTGAATGTTTCAAGAAGATCTCCAGATCCTGTCTCCCCAAAGATGCAAGAGCAGTTTCCACTTGATGGCAGTTTCTCTGCAATCCGAACCCCACTGGTATCATCTCCACCAAAACTGCACACCCTTCTGGAACTTGGATGGTTTTTCTTCCAACAGTCCTCGTGGTATAGCTTCACGGATAACTCTTTGAGTCAACGAAGACAATGATAGTAACTTGTATCTTCCAAAGATCAGCTACCAGAATAGAACTTGTCCTTTAAAATGCAACAGCTCCCAGACTTTTTTTTTCCAGTTCAGCAGCCCTGGGAGACACTTTTAAAACCAACACCATCCAGCCCTGCAGCTGGCTTCAACCTCTGTAGAATTTTCTTGAAAGTGAAACTTAACTTCCCAGTCCATCTCGGCCTCCTCCGAAAGTCCCCAGCATCACAGATGCCAGTCTTCAGACAATTCGATTCATTGCACGTGATATCAAGAAACGACTGAAGGCACTGGATGCTGCAAAGGCTGTGCGCCCTGACAACATTCCGGCAATAATACTGAAGACCTGTGCTCCATTTGGTTAAAGTTGAGAACCAAAAAGCCTAAGCTCATGTTATGGGGGGTATTCTATAGGCCTTCAAATAGTGAGAGAGAGAGAGCAGCAAATCTGCAGGGAAATCTCAGAGATGTGCAAGAATTATAGAGTGGTGATATTGGGGGACTTTAATTACACAAATATTGATTGGGATAATTCTAGGGTAAAGGATAAGGAAGGGAAGGAATTTCTGAAATGTGTTAAAGAGAACTTCATTAACCAGTATGTTCTCGGTCCAACTAGGAAGGAGGCATTTCTGGATCTGGTGCTGGGGATTGAGGTGGGTCAAGTGGACCAGTTGTCTTTGGGGAAACATTTGGGTAAGAGTGATCATTGCATCATAAGGTTTAGATTAGTAGTGGAGAAGGGCAAGGAACAATCTAAAGTAGAACTTTTAAAGTGGAAGAGGACTAACTTCAATGGACTGAGAGTGTATCTAGCCAAGGTAAAATGGAACCAAAGATTGACAGGAAACATGGAAATGGAACAATGGGTGATCTTCAGGGATAAGGTGTTACAGGTACAGGTGAGGTACATTCCAACAAGGGAGAAAAATAAAGGTGCCAAAGGCAGGGCTCCTTGGTGGATGAGGGAGATAGAGAATATGATGAAATAAAAAAAGAGGGTGTATAATTCATGTCAGGTGAATTCTTCAAGCAACCATGCCAAATATAATAAGATGAGAGGGGAAGTGAAGAGGAAAATGTAACTGGCAAAGAGAATATGAGAATAGAATGGCAATTAACATAAAAGAGAACACAAAAATCTTCTGCCAGCATGTGAATAGTAAGTGGGTAGTAAGAGGTGTGGTAGGACCTAATTGGGACAACGAAGGTGATATCTGCTTCGAGGCAAAGAGTAAGGTGAGAATACTTCCTGAGGACTTTGTATTGGTGTTTATTAAGGAATAGGATACTGTCAAATTATTAGTTCAAGCAGCGATGTTGGAGGCAATGGATGGAATGAAAATTTATTGGCAGGATATGCTAGAAAAGTTGTTTACACATAGACTGATAAGTCGCCTGGTCCAGATGGCTTGCACCCGAGGTTGCTCAAGGAAGCGGGAGAGGAGATACCACAATGGCTTGCCATAATCTTCCAATATTCCTCAGATACTGGGGAGGTGCCAGAAGATTGGATGAAAAATGAAGAAAGGGTGTTAAGGCCATTCCTAGTAACTGCAGGTTGGCCAGGTTAAAATGGGTAAGGTTTTCTGAACAATAATCATGGGAAAAAAATGAACTGGCACTTGGAGAGGTTGGAGTTAATGAAGCAGAGCCAGCACACATTTGTGAAAGGCCAATTGTGCTTGACAAATCAAAAAATTCAATGAGGTGAAGTAACAGAGAAGGTTAATGAAGGAAAAGCAATAAATGTTGTCGATATGGATTTTAGAAAAGTATTTGACCAAGTGCCACATAAAATCTATTGCTCGGCGAATTGTGTTCAGTGATAGGTCAATATATACTATTGTTCTCGCTGCTGATAGGCCAGCTATTGTATCTTGTGGTAAGTCAATGAATAACACATTCACAGTGTGTTGGCTACAGTGGCAATGTGTTTCTTGAATAGTGGGAGCCAGATATCACTGATGAGCGTACTACTGTCTTGGGGGACAGAATGGTGTTGATCGAATAGCAGCAAGCACAAGAACATGTAATGGCCGATCAGCAATAAGATCCCGCCCACTTTCCCATTCTCCACCACGTATAAAACCCACGATTCCACCCGTTCCAGTTATTTGTTCAGAGTATGTCAAGCCGTGCCAGTTCCTCCACGAGTTCCTTTTCCAAAATAACAACAGCTCTTTTCAGAGCAAATTTTCATGGTGTAAAACTGTAAAATCATCTTACTCAACAAGAGTAAACGAGTAAGAAACATCAAAACAGACAGTCAAAGATTCTACAAATATATGAAAAGGAAAAGAGTAGCTAAAGTTAAGTATTGGTCCTGCAGAGGATGAGACTGGGAAATTAATAATGGGAAACAGAGAAATGGCAGAGACGTGGAAGTCGTATTTTGTATCAGTCTTCACAGCAGAAGACACATAAAGCATCCTAAGAATAGCAGAAAATCAAGAGGCAAAAGGGAAGGAGGAACTTAAAACAATCACAATCAGTCGAGAAAAAGTGCAAGGGACTAAAGGCTAACAAGTCCCCTGGACCTGATGACCTTCATCCTCGGGTCTTCAAAGAAGTGGGTGCAGAGAAAGTGGATGCATTGGTTGTAATCTTCCAAAATTCCCTAGATACTGGAAACATCTCTGCGGATTGGGAAACAGCAAATGTGACGTCTCAATTCAAGAAAGGAGGGAGACAGAAAGCAGGAAACTATAGACCAGTTAGCCTAACATCTGTCATTGGAAAAATGTTGGAATCCATTATTAAGGAATGAGAAGCAGGACATGAGGTCGAGCCAACATGGCTTTATGAAAGGGAAATCATGTTTCACAAATTTCTTAGTTCTTTTGTGATGTAACAAGAAGGGTGGATAAAGGGGAAGCAGTAGATATAATGTTTTGGATTTCCAAAAGGCATTCTAAGATTACTGCACAAGATAAGAGCTCATGGTGTTGGGGGTAATGTATTAGCATGGATAGAAGATTGACTCCCTAACAGGAAACAGGGGGTCAGGATAAATGGGGCATTTTCAGGTTGGCAGGCTGCAAATCGTGGAGTGCCACCGGGATCAGTGCTGGGGCCTCAATGATTTACAATCTATATTAATGAGTTGGCCAAAGGGACCGGGTGAATTGCAACCAAATTTGCAGACAATACAAAGATGGGCAGGAAAGCAAGTTGTGGGGAGGATACAAAGCGATATAGTTAGGTTGAGAGAGTGGGCAAAAATTTGGCAGATGGAGTATAATGTAGGAAAATGTGAGGTTGTCCAATTTGTTGGGAAGAATAGAAAAGCCGAATATTATTTAAATAGAGAGAGTTTGCAGAATGCTGCAAGACAGAGGGATCCGGATGTCCTTGTACTTGATTCATAAAAAGGTAGCATGCAGGTACAGCAAGTAAATAGGGAGCCAAATGGAATATTGACATTTATTACAAGGGGGAGGGAATATTAAAATAGGGAAGTCTTGCTACAACTGTATAGGTTGTTGGTGAGACCACACCTCAAGTACTGCGTGCAGTTTTGGCCTACTTCTCTTGGCATTTGTTTGCGAACAAAGATTTTGGGAAAGTTGTACTCATCGGTTGCAGGCCCGCTGGTGGCCAGCCAGGCCTATCTGTGACCTGCAGATTCTCCCACAGTGGGTGCAAGTGAAGGTGTAGTCGCTGCTGGGGGAAATTGGATCTCCCCTTCTGCTCCTCCTCTCTTTCAGGCTGGTTTTTCACTCAGTCTCAAAGGTGTCTGTAGCTCTCCTGATGTAGCATCTCCAAGCATCATGATCGATGGCCTGTGCTTCCCACTAGTGATGGTCGATGTGGCACACACAGAGGGACTTCTTCAGGGAGTCCTTGAAACGTTTGCACAGGACCCCTGTGTTCCTTTTACCGGTGGTCAGCTTTCCAAACGACACCATCTTGGGCAGGCGACTCACGTCCATCCGGGTAACGTGACCCGCCCGATGCAGTTGGCTTTGAAGGAGGATGGCCTCGATGCTGGTGATGTTGGCTGTTTCCAGGACCTCAATGTTTGTGATGCGGTCCTGCCAGCGGATCTTGAGTTTGCTGCGGAGACAGCGCTGATGGAAGCACTCTAGAAGACGTACATGACAGCGGCAGAGGACCCATGACTCGGTGCCATGCAGAGGGGTGGTGAGGACGATGGCTTTGTACACTTTGAGTTTGGTCTGTGTTCAGAGGCTGTGATTTCTCTGCACTCGTTTGTAGAGTCTGCCGAATCTACTGTTTGCTTTTCAAAGCCGATGATCCACCTCCTTGTCTATGGTGGCATCAAATGCGATGCCGCTCCCTAAATAAGTAAACTGCTTGATGGCATTCAGCTCAGTTCCCTCGATGACAATGCTTGGTGGTCTTTCTTCTTCTTGGGGTGCAGGCTGATGCAGGACTTCAGTTTTCTTTAAACTGATTTTTAGTCTGAAGAGCTGTGCCGCCTCGGAAAAACGTGTTGTTATACATTGCAGGTCTGACTGACTGTGGGCCAAGAGAGCACAGTCATCGGCGAATAGAAGTTCACGGATGAGTTTCTCTTGTATTTTTGTGTGAGCCTGAAGACGCCTGAGGTTGAAAAGGCCTCCATCAGTCCGGAAGCATACGTAAACTCCCTCCTTAAGGTCTTCCATTGCCTGCTGCAGTATCATCCTATTTGCCTAAGGATATACTTGAATTGGAAGCAGTTCAGACAAAGCTCACTCGGCTGATTGCTGGCATGGAGGGGTTGTCTTTTGAGGAAAGTTTGAGCAGGTTGGGCCGATACTCATTGGAGATTAGAAGAATGAAAGATGATCCTTGTGAAACAGATTAGATTTTGAGGGAGCTTGACAGGGTAGATGCTGCAAGGGGGAATCTGGAACTAGGGGACACAGTTTCAAAATAAGAACAAAGAACAGTACAGCACAGGAACAGGCCATTCGGCCCTCCAAGCCTGCGCCGATCTTGATGCCTGCCTAAACTGAAACCTTCTGCACTTCCGGGGACCGAATCCCTCTTTTCCTATCCTATTCATGTATTTAAAGGGGTCTCCTGTTGAAGATGGAGATGAGCAGGAATTACTTCTCTGAAGGTTATTAATCTTAGGAATTCACTTCCCCAGTGAGCAGTGGAGGGTGGGTCATTGAATATGTTCAAGACTGAGTTGGACAGATCTTTGGTCTCCAGTGGTTTTCGGGGGCAGACAGGAAAGTGGAGTTAAGGCCACAAACAGATTAGCCATAATCTTAGCAAATGGCAGATCAGGTTTGAGGGGCCGAAAGGCCTACTCCTGCTGCTATTTCTTAGGATCTTATGAACTCCCCTGCTCTTTTCGAATCATGCCATAGATCTTTTACATCCACCTGAGAGGATTGATTTGGCCTCAGTTTAAGCCTTCATCTGAAAGACAGTGCAACTGTCCCTCACTGAGATGTCAGTGTCGATTATGTACTCAAGGCCCTTGAATTGGGTTTGAACCACAACTTTATGATTCAGAGGCAAGAGTACACAAGAGCTTAAGCATGACTAGGATCATTATCCTGAATTCCCAAATCGTTATTGATAGGGCGGCTTTAGGGTCAAAACTAAGATTCAGAAGAGATTCACTGGAATGGTTCCAGGAATCAGGGATTACAGTTATATCGATGAACTGGAGAAACTGGAGTTATTCAACTTAAAGCTGAGAAGGCTAAGAGGATATTTAACAGAGGTGCTTACAGTTATGAAGAGTTGAGAAAGAGTCACTAAAGACAAACGGTTTTCCATGACGGAGCGGAAGATGATGGACAATGAGTGGTTAGGATTTGGAATGCACAAACAGATCCCCAGTAGCTCTCAAAATGGAATTGGTTAAATCCTTGAAGGAGAAAAGTATGCAGGGATAGGGGCAAAGAGCAGGATAGTGGGACTAACTCTTGGAAAGAGCTAGTACAGGCTTGATGGGCTGAATGGCATCCTTCTTTGCTGCACTGTTCTCTGATGCTATGCATTTCCCACATTGTGGAGAAATGCTGTACATTGTATTCTTTGCATTGGTGATAATTACAGAGGTCTGAACTCTGTAATGTACTGATCTCTCTCTCGCCTCTGCAGCTGCAGCAAGTTTGTCATTTTTCACCGGCTGTTCAAATTGGGCTCCACTCTGGTGAGTAGAATGGAACTGTGCTTGCTAACTTTAATGAGCTGGATAAGTCCTTCAATGTTCGGCAGTAAAGAAAAGGCAAAATGCTCACACTGTAAAACACATTGCTGATTAAAATTGAAGTGCTGGTGAATGGAAAATCTGACAGGGGCTGAGCTCCACTTGGAAGAAAAATAGCCCTAATGATTTTCAGCAATTTTTGCCATGCTAAATCACTTGCTGGGGGAAAGCCATGTACAAAACCTTCTAACCTTCATCCCTACTCCATCAGTCGTGCAATCTATATGATCTTCCATTTCTTCAAGAAAATCTGAATTATTGACAATTGGGATTTGCATTCAAGTGAGCTCACAGCTTGGTAAAAAAGAACCCTTGGTTGTAACTTCTGTGCTGTGACAGAGATTATGTATGTTCAAGCCACAAAATGAGTTTGGCTTTTTAAAAATTCATTCAGACTATTAGGCTGTAATTAAAATGAACGCACTGACAGGAAACTGATAAGTAAATTAACGATGCTTTCAGAATAACGGATGTCGTTTTTACCAAAGTAGAAAGGTGTCGTTCGGTCCAAATCAGTTAACTTGGTCAAAAGTGATATTGACTCCAGAACCAAGGTTTTCATGTAACGAGCAGTGAAGAGAGGATTGACATGGTGTTGGTTTCAATGGCTGTAGCTGAATTTGCAATGAATTTGGCCTAACCATCAGCCTCAAGAAAACGAACATCATGGGGCAGGACGTCAGAAATGCTCCATCCATCAATATCGGCGACCACGCTCTGGAAGTGGTTCAAGAGTTCACCTACCTCGGCTCAACTATCACCAGTAACCTGTCTCTAGATGCAGAAATCAACAAGCGCATGGGAAAGGCTTCCACTGCTATGTCCAGACTGGCCAAGAGAGTGTGGGAAAATGGCGCACTGACACGGAACACAAAAGTCCGAGTGTATCAGGCCTGTGTCCTCAGTACCTTGCTCTATGGCAGCGAGGCCTGGACAACGTATGCCAGCCAAGAGCGACGTCTCAATTCATTCCATCTTCGCTGCCTCCGGAGAATCCTTGGCATCAGGTGGCAGGACCGTATCTCCAACACAGAAGTCCTCGAGGCGGCCAACATCCCCAGCTTGTACACACTACTGAGTCAGCGGCGCTTGAGACGGCTTGGCCACGTGAGCCGCATGGAAGATGGCAGGATCCCCAAAGACACATTGTACAGCGAGCTCGCCACTGGTATCAGACCCACCGGCCATCCACGTCTCCGCTTTCAAGACGTCTGCAAACGCGACATGAAATCCTGTGACATTGATCACAAGTCGTGGGAGTCAGTTGCCAGCGTTCGCCAGAGCTGGCGGGCAGCCATAAAGACTGGGCTAAAATGTGGCGAGTCGAAGAGACTTAGTAGTTGGCAGGAAAAAAGACAGAGGCGCAAGGGGAGAGCCAACTGTGCAACAGCCCCGACAAACAGATTTCTCTGCAGCACCTGTGGAAGAGCCTGTCACTCTAGAATTGGCCTTAAAAGCCACTCCAGGCGCTGCTTCACAAACCACTGACCACCTCCAGGCGCGTATCCATTGTCTCTCGAGATAAGGAGGCCCAAAAGAAGCTCTATGATATTGATGCAAAGTAATACTGGGCTGCACAGAATGGATTATAAAATAATAGGCCACATCTCTTTAAATAGATCCAGTACCAATTCGGAAAATCCATTTAGCGGCGAATTCAAGAGGTGATTTTAATCTTGGTTCTCTCCAAGTATTGATTCTGTTATAGCAGTTCACTGCCTTATACAGAAATGACTAGTTAATTTCCAAGAAGATGATGAGTACATCACACACAAGAGCAATTACCCCCTGATTTGTGATTTTTATTGTATTTTTTACATTTTTCAGAATGCTCTCCTATTCATAGTTAACAGCTGCAGCAAAGACAATAAATATCTATGAATATTATTGAGTGTCATTTCAAATAGATACGAAATCATGGAACATTTCTTAATGTGCAATTTTAAAAAATTTATCAAGGTTTCAGTGTCTGCACAATACTGCTGTATTCACAGGTATGTGTGTGGGAGGAATGAGAAATGAAACGCATGCACAGTGTTATACAACTGCTCCTTTTCCTTCCAGTTCTTTCTCCTCCTCTCTAAAAGCCCTGCTTGGTGCTGGAATATCGGTGTTTTCTGCCTTCTGTTACTTGGTTCAAGTGACCCTTTTATGAGCCATCAGAGTTATTATTTTAATGGTGGGGGAATCAGAATTGAATTCATTCCGGCCCTCAGCTGATATTCATGCATGTGGACTTGGCAGAGGCAGGAGTTGGAGGCAGATTGACACGGTGAGGCAGGCCAGTTGCGGGTGAGGGGTCATTGGCCACTGACCAGCAGCTTCCCTGTCTCAGGGACACTGAGATCAGCTGCAGAACTCCCAAGTGTCACCCTGAGGACAGCTTACTTGGCACAAACCACCATTGAAGTTAGGACCTGAGGCCTAGCTTAACTTGGATTAGTTGGCAGCACTCTCAACTCGAACTCATGACACCAGCGTACAATTGAGTCTTCTTCTCTTGCACAGAAAGCAATAATTTGCCTTTATTCATGACATCCCAAAGCACTTAACAGCCAATGCAGTACTGTTGAAAGTGTAGTCACTGCTATGATGCAGGAAACACAGCAGTCAGTTTGTGCACAGCAAGCTCCCAGAAACAGCAGTATGCTAATGGCCGGATAATCTGTATTAGTGATGTTGGCTGAGGGATAATTATTGACCAGGAACACTGCAGGGAGCTCCCCTACTCTTCTTTGAATGGTGCCGTGGAATCTTTGCTGTCCACCTGAGAGGGCAGATGGGGCTTCAGTTTAACGTCTCATCCGAAAAACGGCACCACCAGCAGAGCAGCACTCCCTCGGTGTCGCTCTGAAGTGTCATTGGATTATGCACTCCAATTTTGTTCAGTACAGCGCTGAGGGAATGTGAAGCCATCGTTGGAAGAAATGCCAAATTTAGGTTTTGTTTTCTTCAGGTGGACATTGAAGATCCTGCTGAAGGAAGAACAGGGAGTTGTCCCAGTGTCCGGGACATCATACCTTCCTCAAATAACATTACCAAAAAACAAATTGACGTCAAATTCATCCCATAGTTCATTGCTGGGATCCAGCTGTCCGCACAGTGGCTGCTGCATTTCCCTAAGTAACAAGAATTTCTGCACTTGAAGTTCTTGTAGGATGTTTCCTGGACATACGATAGAACAGAATGAAAATAGAAGTCTCTCTTTCTCATTTGTAAGGCTCAGTATTACATCAGAAATGCTTCCAATGGCCACTGGAGACTTCAATGTTTAATGGAATACATTATCTTATCTTAAATATTTGAATATTTGTGTAGATTCTTTTCATCTTTAACTGTTGTTAGATTAAAAGTGTAGCACAAATCCAGAAAAGTCATTAGAATGCATTGAAAAACTAGAGTTTGTCTATATCTGCACCATCACCTTTCCCCAGGGCAAGGCTTCTGTTATTCAGATTGGTTTGCAGTGCCAAGCAGTTGGACATACAGATATGAGTGGATCAGAGTACTGACAGCGATAGTAACATCAATGCAGTTCAAGTAATTGTCTTCAGCTGCATAGAGAACAGAAGTGTTTCCATTCTTAGAAGGTGTGGAAAGTGACACTTGCTCATCTCCTTCCCCACTGCCATGAGTCAGAATGTTTTATGCAAATGTCCTTCAATACACACATACCCTCCCGCATTTTTCTTTTGTGGATGTACTGACCTAGCTCATCCATTTTTCATGTCTGAATCTAAGCAATGCATGCTGCGTAGGCTATTCAACTGCAGGAAGCAGCATTCCACCCTGTTTTCATCCAACACCTGGTGTGGTTCATTGGCTAACAATTGGGAGTGGGAAAATGAAGCTGATTTTCCTTCTTCAGTCCCAAGCTGCTGAGGCAGGTTTGAGTGCCCAGCTGTCACGTCAATGAGGTCAGTCGATGCGACACACAACAGGCGTGAAACCCATGCATTTCCACGTCCACACCACGCTGGTTGTTGCATTTTCCAGCTGAGTTAACGATCGGCATATGGTTTTCAGTGTGAGCATGAGAAAAGGACCTGTTGGTAACTGGAGGGACAATGACAGCAACATGGTTTGGCTGATGTTTTTAACCACTGTCCAGAGCATTGCAGCCAGTCACGACGAAGCCTTTTTAAAAAATGCCTGATGGCGAGCTCCCTCCATCAAACTCAGTACAGGCCAACAGCTTGCAGTGCCTGCAATCATGCAGGTTTGCCTGGTGCACTGTCAACCAACATGAAGCTTTCCAGCTTACCCTCTTAGTCACTTCAGAACACCAACAAGAAAATTGATCTTCTTTTGTATTTTTGACAACAGTTTTTGATTGTGATTTTATTCATCACTTTCAAAAGCAATTGACAAAGCACTAAGGGTCTAATGTGAAGATGAAATCATGACTCGGCGTCATACTGAAAATAGATGCACTGGCTGGAGGCTGACCCATTACTGTTAAGGATAGGCATGGACCGTAGTCTACAAACACTTGATGCACATCTGGCTTTCCTCCGTCCTCCATTTTAAACTTCAGGATTGCCCTGTTTATTTTGAAAGAGTCTTGTAATGTTAATTACCACTGAAGTGAAAAGCAGACAGAGTAACGTCATCCAAAAGCACTGAGCGTTAATTTGCTAATGTCGCCAATTGTCATCTACGGCCTGTAATGAGGCTGAAGAGACCATGGCAACTGCGAGACAGAGGCTTACCCACGATGTAGGCCTCTGTCCTTAAGAGATGAAATGGAAAAAGCATTTCCCTCTGCTGCTGCCAGTTCCAAGCTTCATTAATAACTAGTGTGGCTCTGATCGTTCTCGAAGCAAGTTCTTCTTAATGTGTCTCTAAAATAGAAGCAAGAGTAGAAACTGAGCAGGTTTTCTATTTTAAAAGGTGATCTCAACACATCAATCTTGAATGATGTGATTTTTATTTTATAAATCCTTCCCTTCTGGTGCATCTTAAGCTATATTATTCAGTGTCTGAAGAACTTGAAAAGGCTGATTTGCATACTTTGATATTTTTGAGCAAAGGTTGTGTAACTATTTGATCAATAGGATGATATCAGTGTGCTTGGAGCTTTCTTGATAGGTTTTTCGACCTCCGTTGGGATGCTTATTGGTTAGAATTCAAGAATTAAGAACTGGCAGTTTCTTAGTTACATAGAATTTACATCACCGAAGCAAGCTACACATCTACCCCACATCAACATGTTCTTCTATTCCTTTCTGCTTCATGTACTTTCCCTTAAATACATCAATTGCTGTTTGTCAGTTCATGTGGTTGCAAGTTCCACATTCTCACTATTCTTGAGTAAAGAAGTTTCTCCTGAAAACCTCATTGATTTAACAGTGACTGTCTTATACTTATGGTCCCCAGTCTTGGTCTACCCACAAATGGAAGCAATGGGCCCAATTTTAACTCACTCAAAATCCATTCAGTTACACCGAGTTAAAATCAGGCCCAATTTATCTTCTCTATATCAAATTTAATGAACTCCTTCAACATTTTCAAGACCTCTATCAAACCACATATCAGTCTTCTCTCTTCTCGAGAAAAGAGCTCCAGCCTATCCGGTCGTTCCTGATCGCTGTACTCTCTCAGTTCTGGCAAATCTTCATACATATTTTTTGCTTCTATATCCTTGTTGTAGTGTGGAGACTAGAACTGTCCACTTCAGCTGTGGTCTCACCATGGTTCCATATAGGTTGAACATAACTTTGCTGCTTTTGAACTATGTTTCTGTCGACATGAGCTCCAGTGCTTTGTTTGCATTTTTTAATGAGTGAGTTAACTTGTGTTGCACTATTCCCCTTTCTGTTGAAATGAGATGAAAGTGACTGCCCTTGACATTAAGGCGGCATTTGACTGAGTGTGGCATCAAGGAGCCTTAGCCCTAGCAAAACTGGAGTCATTGGGAATCGGGGAAAACTCCCCGCTGGTTGGAGTCATACCTCGCGCAAAGGAAGATGGTTGTGGTTGTTGGCGGTCAGTCATCTCAGTTCCAGGACATCACTGCAGGCGTTCCTCAGGGTAGTGTCCTTGGCCCAACCACCTTCAGCTGCTTCATCAATAACCTTCCTTCAATCATATGGTCAGAAGTGGGGATGTTCGCTGATGATTGCACAATGTTCAGCACCATTCGCAACTCTTCAGATTATGAAGCAGCTCGTGTCCATATGCAGCAACAACTGGACAATACCTGGGCTGATAAGCGGCAAGTAACATTCATGCCACACAAGTGCCAGGCAATGACCATCTCAAACAAGAGAGAATTGAACCATCTCCCCTTGACATTCAATGGCATTACCATCGCTGAGTCCCCCACTCTCAGCATCCTGGGAATTAACGTTGACCAGGTACTGAACTGGACCAGCCACATAAATACTGTGGCTACAAGAGCAGGTCAGAGACTGGGATTTCTGTAGCGAGTAACTCACCTCCTGACTCCCCAAAGCCTGTCGACCATTTATAAGTCAGGAGTGTGATGGAATACTTTCCACTTGCCTGGATGGGTGCAGCTCCAACAACACTCTGGAAGCTCAACACCATCCAGGACAAAGCAGCTCGCTTGATTGGCACCTGATCCACCACCTTCAACATTCACTCCCTTCACTACTGATGCACAATGGCGGCAGTTTGTACCATCTACAAGCTGCACTGCAGCAACTCACCAGGGCTCCTTCGACAGCACCTTCCAAACCAGCGACTTATACCACCTAGAAGGACAAGGGCAGCAGATGCATGGGAACACCACCACCTGCAAGTTTCCCTCCAAGCCGCACAGCATCCTGACTTGGAACTATATTGTCATTCCTTCACTGTCGCTGGGCCAAAATCCTGGAACTCCCTTCCGAACAGCACTGTGGGTGTACCTATCCCACATGGACTGCATTGGTTCAAGAAGGCAGCTCACCACCACTTTCTCAAGGGCCATTAGGGATGGGCAATAAATTCTGGACTAGTCGTAAAAAAAAGTTGAGATTTTCTAGTAAGACTACTGCCTCTGCTATCTCTTCCCAGTTTTTTTGAGTATGCAGGGATGGAATCTATCCAGACTCTACATTTTATCCTTCCGAAAGTAATTATTTAGCACTTTTGCCATCTCAATGTGAGTTTAAATGGGGCATCCTTGAGTGGTCCTAACCCTATCTTAAATTTCCTTTTATTATTGATGTGTCTTTAGAATACTTGATTATGTCTTATTCAGTTCTTTTCTACTTTTATTGCATAATTCCTGTTTGCCTTCATGTTTCTTTTTACTTGTTTCCTGACCTCTTTGCCATCCTTTCCTTTATTACCTATGTACTTAATGCACTTCTTTTTCAATATTTTAAATTTTACACTGACCTCTTTCGTCATCTGATCTGTCTTAGTTAGTTCGCTTTTGTTATTTATTGGAATATAATTCTCGAAATGCCTCGATTTTAAAATTGTCATCCTTGTTTTCAAACCCCTCTTCGCCCTTCTTGAACCTCATCCATCCCCATAACCCTCCTGTACCATCGCTGTACCAATTCTGGCTACTTATGCATCCCTGACTTTCCTCACTCCACCATGAGTGTCCGTGTCTTCAGCTGGCTTGGCCCTAAATTCTGGAATTCTCTCCCTAAACCTCTCCCACCCTCTCCTCCTTAAAGATGCTCCTTAAAACCTACCTCATTGACCAAGCTTTTGATCGCTTGCCCAATGTGACTCGGTGTCAGTTTTTGCTTCATAACACTCCTGTGAAGCACGTTGGGTTGTTATATCACATTTAAGGCACTAGATAAACACAAGTTGTTGTTGTTACGCGCTCTAACTTTATCTCTTTAGTGAATGTTTTATTTTATGCTCATTCCTTTCCTTAGGCTTCTATTCTCTGCTCCTATTCCTTTTATCTTCAAGCACCTGTTATTTCTGCCAGATATCTCCCTCTCTCCCAGCTTACTAGTCTAAAATCTAAAATCCTTTCCTTGAAGACATGCATCTCATTTTGGGGTGGCGCAGTGGTTAGCACCGCAGCCTCACAGCTCAGGCGACCCGGGTTCAAGTCTGGGTACTGCCTGTGTGGAGTTTGCAAGTTCTCCCTGTGTCTGCGTGGGTTTCCTCCCACAGCCAAAAGACTTGCAGGTTGATAGGTAAATTGGCCATTATAAATTGCCCCTCGTATCGGTAGGTGGTAGGGGAATATCGGGACAGGTGAGGATGTGGTAGGAATATGGGATTAGTGTAGGATTAGTATAAATGGGTGGTTGATGGTCGGCACTGACTCGGTGGGCCGAAGGGCCTGATTCAGTGCTGTATCTCTAAATCTAAAAAAAAATCTAAAAATCATTCCGTCTCAGATGTATCCCTTCCCAGCAATAAGGCTAAAAGGGAATTTGTTGGAGGTAGAAACAGAAAATGCTACAAGTACTCAACATCTGTGGAGAGAGAAACAGGTTTAATGTTTGAGTTCTGTGACCTTTCATCAAAACTGGAGGAAAGTTGGAAATATAAGAGGTTTTGTGCAAATACAGAGGCAGGGAAAGTGAGGAGAGAAGGCAAGGACAAAAGGGAAGGTCTTTGATATGGTGGAGGACAGGAGCGACTGAATTTTGGATTTGCTTTGGAATTTGATAGAGATCTTCAAAACCAGGTTCTCCTTATGTACTTTATCAAAACCGTGCATGGTTTTGATAAAGTGAATAAGGAGAAACTGTTTCCTGTGGTAGGAAGGTCGGTAACCAGAGGACATGGATTTAGCACTGAACAAGCAGGTATCAATTCCCTCAAGGTGGAAGGGCATAGATAGGTAGTAGTCCCTTTGTGTTTCCAAGACGATGCAAATGTTTGTCATCACTTGCTGTTTTCCTTCTTGAAAAAATGATTTGCCTTTATCCAAAAGGTAGTCATGGTCACAAGACATATGTTGTGGGGTGTAATATTACTCGTTCCTTTAGTATATGAACTGATTTAAGAGTTACAGGACTGCCATGTAATATTACTTGTTGCTTTGATAATTATTGTAAGATTCACAGGACGACAAGTAATATCCAAAGAAAACGTTGGTTTTTATCATAACTTAACTGGAACCTATATTTGCACAGCGACTACAAGAGGCACACAAACACACGTCTCACTCTGTTGGGCTGCAGCCACAACTCCCTGGTCATGTGTGATGTAACATCACTTCCTCTGGTGACCTTCTCTTACAGTGTCTTTAGGTGGTCCTCTTAAGGGCATCCCACAACACAGGGACAGCAAATACCAGAGCAATATTCTTTGTTAGTGGAAGTTGGTAACCAGAGGACACAGATTTAAGGTAAATGACAAAAGAGTCTGGTTGGAGTGGGGCGAGGGTGGTGGAAGATGAGGACGTTTTTATACAGCTAGCTGTTTGGATCTGGAATGCACTGCCTGAAAGGTGGTGGAAGCTGATTCAATGGTAACTTTCAAGAGGATATTGGATAAAAACTGAAAAGGAGAAATTTGCAGGGCTGTGGGGAAAGCAGCTGAATGAGACTAATTGAATAGCTCTTTCAAAGATCCGGCACAGACATGGTTTAATTGGCCTCTTCCGGTACTGTGGGATTCTATCATTCCAACTTATGCCAGCTCCCCGGCACCGTGCCCCCCCTCCCCCGCACCCCCCCCCCCTGCCCGGCTGTTGATCAGCGAGACAGAAATGACTATAGACAATTGGGAGAACCCTCTCCAGAGGTTCAAACCTTCGAATTTTTATCTAAACTATCAAATATAAAGTAAGGTTTATATTCATTTGCAGTTCCATGCAATCCTCAGGTCTCCAAATGAAGATATCTGTACACTGACCGATGCTGTTCATTCATCCATTATTCCTGCGTTTTGTATCGTTTTCCTCCTGCACTGATGTCATTAAGTTCCGCTCCATTGACATCAGGCATTAGGAGCATTGCTCATGGCTGAAAATATCACAATATTGATCCATGCCGCTCTAATGGAACTCAGATCACTGAAGGGGGGAAATGATCAAGAAGGGCTGCTCCCAGACTCCATCAAGCCAGCAGTTGAGAACAAAATACATACAGGGTCAAGACACCACCCACCGACAATGTTCAGTGCTTTTTTTTATTCGTTCATGGGATCTGGGCATCGCTGGCTAGGCCAGCATTTATTGCCCATCTGTGACAAGTAGATTGGTGAGGACAACATCAAGTTGGTTTTTCCCTCTTGTTGGTTCCCTCACCACCTCCCGAAGACCCAATCTAGCAGCTATTTCCTTGAGCATTCGGCCAGCTCGGTCAGTAGTGGTGCTACTGAGTCACTCTTGGCGATGGACATTCAAGTCCCCCACCCAGAGTACATTTTGTGCCCTTGGTACTCTCACTGCTTCTTCCAGTTGGTGTTCAACATGGAGAAGCACTGATGCATCAGGTGAGGGGTGGGAGGGTGCTGGTAGGTGGTAATCAGCAGGAGGTTTCATTGCCCATGTTTGACCTGATGCATGAGACTTCATGGGATCTGGAGTCATTGTTGAGGACTCCCAGGGCAACTCCCTCCCAACTGTATGCCACTGTGGCGCCACCTCTGCTGGGTCTGTCTGATTGGTGGGACAGGAGATACCCGGGGATGGTGGTAGTGTCAGGGGCATTGTCTGTAAGGTATGATTCCGTGAGTGTGACTATGTCAGGCTGTTGCTTGACTAGTCTGTGGGACAGCTCTCCCAACTTTGGCACAAGATCCCAGATGTTAGTAAGGAGGACTTTGCAGTGCCAACAGGGCTGGGTTTGCTGTTGTTGTTTCCGAGCCTGTGGGGATGCCAGGCGGTCTGTCTGGTTTCATTCCTTTTCTTAAAGCTTTGTAGCAGTTTAATATACTGAGTGGCTTGCTGGACCAGTTCAGAGGGCACTTAAAGCTCAACCACATTGCTGTGGGCCTGGAGTCACATGTAGGCCAGACCAGGTAGGGGTACAATTCCACTGTCACTGTTGGGCTGTAGCATCTCACTCAAGTGATTATTCACTTGTTACTTTCAGAAGGATACCACGGCCTTGGAAAGGATGCAGAGGGGATTGACAAAAATAGTACCAGGGATGAGAGGCGTCAGTTACGTGGAGAGACAGGAGAAGCTGTGGTTGCTCTGCTGAGAGCAGAGAAGGTTAAGAGGAGATCTGATCGTGTTCACAAATCAGGAATGGTTTTGATCGAGTAAGTAAGGAGAAATTAGTTCTGGTGGTAACCAGAGGACACAGATTTAAGCTGATTGGCAAAAGAATGAAAGGCAACAAGGAAACATTTGTTTACATGACAAGTTGGGAGCTGGATGGCAGTTCCTCAAAGGGTGGTGTAAGCAGATTCATATAGAATTATACAATGGCTTCCTTCTGCACTGAAACCATCAGCTCATGGTGTCTGTACCAGCTCTCTGCAAAAGCAACTCAGCTTTTCCCAATCCCCCATCCTTTCCCTGTTGCCCTGCAAATTTTTCTCCTCAGGTACTCATCCAATTCCCTTTTGAAAGCCATGGTTGAATCTGCCTCCAGCACAATTCCTGGCACTGCATTCCAGATCCTAATCACTCGCTGCGTGAAAATGTCTTTCCTCATGTTGATGTTGATTCTTTTGACAATCACTTTAAATCAGTATCCACCATTTTAAAGACCTCTCAGGTGCCAGGGTACGTGATGTCTCCGATCGTGTTTTTGGGATCCTTAAGGGGGAGGGGGAGCACCCCCAAGTCGTGGTCCACATAGGCACCAACGACATAGGTAGGAAGAGAGATGGGGATTTAAGGCAGAAATTCAGGGAGCTAGGGTGGAAGCTTAGAGCGAGAACAACCAGAGTTGTTATCTCTGGGTTGTTGCCTGTGCCACGTGCTAGCGAAGAGAGGAATAGGGAGAGAGAGGAGTTGAACACGTGGCTGCAGGGATGGTGTAGGAGGGAGGGTTTTGGTTTCCTGGATAATTGGGGCTCTTTCTGGGGTAGGTGGGACCTCTACAAACAGGATGGTCTTCACCTGAACCAGAGGGGTACCAATATCCTGGGGGGGAGATTTGTTAGTGCTCTTCGGGGGGGTTTAAACTAAATCAGCAGGGGAATGGGAACCTAAATTGCAGTGCCAGTGTACAGGCTGTTGAGAGTAGTGAGGTAGGGGATAAGGTTACAGGGACGCAAGAGGGCACTGGCAAGCAAGAACTTGGTTTAAAGTGTGTCTACTTCAACGCCAGGAGCATCCGGAATAAGGTGGGTGAGCTTGCAGCATGGGTTGGTACCTGGGATCCTGATGTTGTGGCCATTTCGGAGACATGGGTAGAGCAGGGGCAGGAATGGATGTTGCAGGTTCCGGGATTTAGATGTTTCAGAAAGAACAGAGAAGAGGGTAAAAGAGGGGGGGGTGTGGCATTGTTAATCAAGGAAAGTATTACAGCGGCAGAAAGGACGTTTGAGGACTCGTCTACTGAGGTAGTCTGGGCCGAGGTTAGAAACAGGAGAGGAGAGGTCACCCTGTTGGGAGTTTTCTATAGACCTCCGAATAGTTCCAGAGATGTAGAGGAAAGGATAGCGAAGATGATTCTCGACAGGAGCGAGAGTAACAGGGTAGTGGTTATGGGGGACTTTAACTTTCCAAATATTGACTGGAAATACTATAGTTCGAGTACTTTAGATGGGTCTGTTTTTGTCCAGTGTGTGCAGGAGGGTTTTCTGACACAGTATGTGGACAGGCCAACCAGGGGCGATGCCACATTGGATTTGGTACTGGGTAATGAACCCGGCCAGGTGTTTGATTTAGATGTAGGTGAGCACTTTGGCGATAGTGATCACAATTCGGTTAGGTTTACCTTAGCGATGGGCAGGGACAGGTATATACCGCAGGGCAAAAATTATAGCTGGGGGAAAGGAAATTATGACGCGATTAGGCAAGATTTAGGATGTGTAGGATGGGGAAGGAAACTGCAGGGGATGGGCACAAACGAAATGTGGAGCTTATTCAAGGAGCAGCTAATGCGTGTCCTTGATAAGTGTGTACCTGTCAGGCAGGGAGGAAGTTGTCGAGCAAGGGAGCCGTGGTTTACTAAAGAAGTTGAAGAGCTTGTCAAGAGGAAGAAGAAGGCTTATGTTAGGATGAGACGTGAAGGCTCAGTTAGGGCGCTTGAGAGTTACAAGCTAGCCAGGAAGGATCTAAAGGGAGGGCTAAGAAGAGCAAGGAGAGGACACGAGAAGTCATTGGCGGATAGGATCAAAGAAAACCCTAAGGCTTTCTATAGGTATATCAGGAATAAACGAATGATAAGAGTTAGAACAGGGCCAATCAAGGATAGTAGTGGGAAGTTGTGTGCGGAATCAGAGGAGATAGGGGAAGCGTTAAATGAATATTTTTCGTCAGTATTTACAGTAGAGAAAGAAAATGTTGCCGAGGAGATTACTGAGATACAGCCTACTAGGCTAGATGGGATTGAGATTCACAAGGAGGAGGTGTTAGCAATTTTGGAAAGAGTGAAAATAGATAAGTCCCCTGGGCCAGATGGGATTTATCCTAGGATTCTCTGGGAAGCCAGGGAGGAGATTGCAGAGCCGTTGTTGTTGATCTTTAAGTCGTCATTGTCGACAGGAGTAGTGCCGGAGGACTGGAGGATAGCAAATGTTGTCCCCTTGTTCAAGAAGGGGAGTAGAGACAGCCCTGGTAATTATAGACCTGTGAGCCTTACTTCGGTTGTGGGTAAAATGTTGGAAAAGGTTATAAGAGACAGGATTTATAATCATCTTGAAAAGAATAAGTTCATTTGCGATAGTCAGCACGGTTTTGTGAAAGGTAGGTCGTGCCTCACAAACCTTATTGAGTTTTTCGAGAAGGTGACCAAACAGGTGGATGAGGGTAAAGCCGTGGATGTGGTGTATATGGATTTCAGTAAGGCGTTTGATAAGGTTCCCCACGGTAGGCTATTGCAGAAAATACGCAAGTATGGGGTTGAAGGTGATTTAGAGCTTTGGATCAGAAATTGGCTAACTGAAAGAAGACAGAGGGTGGTGGTTGATGGCAAATGTTCATCCTGGAGTTTAGTTACTAGTGGTGTACCGCAAGGTTCTGTTTTGGGACCACTGCTGTTTGTCATTTTTATAAACGACCTGGATGAGGGTGTAGAAGGGTGGGTTAGTAAATTTGCGGATGACACGAAGGTCGGTGGAGTTGTGGATAGTGTCGAAGGGTGTTGTAGGGTACAGAGGGACATAGGCTGCAGAGCTGGGCTGAGAGATGGCAAATGGAGTTTAATGCGGAGAAGTGTGAGGTGATTCACTTTGGAAGAAGTAACAGCAATGCAGAGTACTGGGCTAATGGGAAGATTCTTGGTAGTGTAGATGAGCAGAGAGATCTTGGTATCCAGGTACATAAATCCCTGAAAGTTGCTACCCAGGTTAATAGGGCTGTTAAGAAGGCATATGGTGTGTTAGCCTTTATTAGTAGGGGGATCGAGTTTCAGAGCCACGGGGTCATGATGCAGCTGTACAAAACTCTGGTGAGGCCGCACCTGGAGTATTGCGTGCAGTTCTGGTCACCGCATTATAGGAAGGATGTCGAAGCTTTGGAAAGGGTGCAGAGGAGATTTACTAGGATGTTGCCTGGTATGGAAGGAAGGTCTTACGAGGAAAGGCTGAGGGACTTGGGGTTGTTTTCGTTAGAGAGAAGGAGGAGGAGAGGTGACTTAATAGAGACATACAAGATAATCAGAGGGTTAGATAGGGTGGATAGTGAGAGTCTTTTTCCTCGGATGAGGATGGCAAACACGAGGGGACATAGCTTTAAGTTGAGGGGTGAAAGATATAGGACAGATGTCAGAGGTAGTTTCTTTACGCAGAGAGTAGTAGGGGCGTGGAACGCCCTGCCTGCAACAGTAGTAGACTCGCCAACTTTAAGGGCATTTAAGTGGTCATTGGATAGACATATGGATGTAAATGGAATAGTGTAGGTCAGATGATCGGCGCAACATCGAGGGCCGAAGGGCCTGTACTGCGCTGTAATATTCTAATTCTAATTCTAATTCTAATTCTATCAAATCTCCTCTCAACCTTCTCATTAAGGAGAACAATCCCAGCTTCTACCATCTATCCACATACCTGATGTTCCTCATCCCTAGAGCCATTCTCATATCTTTTCTGCACCTTCTCTAAAGCCTTCACCTCCTTCCTAAAGTGTGGTGCCCAGAATTGGACACTTGGCTGAGTTTTGTGAAGGAGGCTGAGACCCGGGGAGACATATTTCCATCAGTGGTCGATTAAGCTGCCACTGCCATGGCTGCCGAGCAATGACGGCCCACCCCAAAGAGCCTCAACAGAGCCAGCCGTAGTGGTGGTCAGTGCTGAGGCTGCACCTGCAGGATGAGGGCGCATTGGTCGCCGTGAGCCCTCGAAGAGTGGTAAGTAGGATCTGGGGACGCTGGGCCAGGCAGGCAGGCAGGCGCCACCAATTGGCGGTGGGGGAAGATGCTGAGGGTGGGTTGCGCCACTGCAGTGGGGGCAGCTGTTGCTGCTGGGGGGGCCCTCCCTGGGCCATGGAGGTCCCCCCTGGTGAGAGGCCACCTGATTTCACTGGTCGGTCTCCGCACGCAGCGAAGGGCACCCACTCCCACACCCCAACCCCTGGAAAAATGCCCGCAGAGGCAGGAGGGGGCTGTAAATTGTCCACTGAAGTGGCTCAATGAGGCTCCAGGCAGTGGGCAGCACGTCTGCCAGCTTTCCCGTTGCATGGTGGCAGGAAGACGTTGGGCAGGTGATCATGCCTTCCTGCGGCATTTTGCTAGCCTTCCAGCCTGTCGTCAAGGGGCTGGTAAAATTTCAGTTGGGGCCGAAGCAGCTTTTTTTTAAGTTTCAGTATAACTTCCTTGCTCTTGTACTTATGGCCTCTACTTATGAAATGCTCAATTGCTCATCCTGTATGCCTTTTTAATCACTTTCTCAACCTGCTCTGCCACCTTACAATAATCTGTGCACATGTACCCCCTCTGTTCCTACACCCTCATCAGAATTGTACCTTTATTTTATATTGCCCCTCCTTGTTGTTCCTACCAAAATGTATCACTTCACATTTTCCTGCATTAAATTTAATCTGTTATGTGGCTGCCCATTCTGCTAGTCTGTATGTCATCTTGAAATGTGTTCCTATCCTCCTCACAGTTCACTCTACTTCCAAGTTCTGTGGCATCAGATTCAACAATAACATTCAAAAGAGAATTGGATAAAGATTTGAAGGGCTGTGGGCAAAGGGCAGGGGAGTGAGATGAATTAGATAGCTCTACCAAAGAACTGGCACAAGCACGATGGGCTGAACGGCCTCTTTCTGTGCTGTGTCGCCCTATGATTCTGTGGTTCAACAGCTTCTTCCTATCCTGGTACTGTTGCCAAGTTCCGTTTTGGAGGAATATTTGTACAGTGTGCTCCATTCTTTGTGTATAATCTCATTGTCCTTGTTGCTGAGTTCCCTCCAGACTGTGTCATTAAAATTCCAACTCATGTACAACATAGATGAACTGCAGATGGAAGCACTCTCTGCAGTGCGTCAGAAAAGGACTTTCAAGCTCGGTGTAGCTTGGGTGAAATGAAAAGTAAAGCATCCTGTTCCTCTTCACTGCTTTGCACTTCACTGTGAGGTACAACATGTTCCCCAACCCATCAAGCTAACTGTACTCCCCTTTGAGCAGACTGTAATTGACCATGAAGATTAACCCGTGTTTTTCATCTTAATAAAATGGCTATGAATGCCTCTCAACTCTTGGCCCACAACTGTCGTAATGTACTGAGGGAATGCACAAACTTTGAGCGCTCATTTGACTAACTAGAACAAGGCCCCTTTTATTCTGCATTCTGACTCATAAGGCCTTGGACACAAACAACTGGATTTAAGATCCTGTAATTATTTCACAGTCTCAAGTGGTTAAACTCCTAAACAATGAATAGCCTTCAAACAAAGAGTCCCATTTCACAAGAGCCCCTTTGAGCAGTCTGTGTAGTGATTCCTTGTTGAGCTCGGGTTTCAGATCAGTAATACCAGCCTTTTGCGGCTGTGTTATGGCTTGCTCAGTACACATTAGTTCATCTTGATTCATCATCCATTAAATTATTCCCTTGCACAAAATGGTACCACTTAGAGAAACAATTTCATTCAAATGCTGTAACCTGTTTCCCAGAGAAAGAAATCAGTAATTGTATGAAACCATTTCCCAGAATGAGGGGAGGAAAATATGAACATACAAATTAGGAGGAGTAGTCCACTCTGCCGTTTGAACCTGCTCCGCCATTCAATAAGTCCATGGCTGAACTGATCACTCCACATTTCCACCTAACCCCAATAACCTTTCACCCCCTTGCTTATCAAGAATCTATCTACCTCTGCCTTAAAAATATTCAAAGACTCTACTTCCACCACCTTTTGAGGAAGAGAATTCCAAAGACTCACGATCCTCTGAGAGAAGAAATTTCTCCTCATCTCTGTCTTAAATGGGCGACCCCTTATTTTTAAACAGTGACCACTAGTTCCAGATTCTCTCACAAGGGGAAATATCCTTTCCACAACCCCCCCTGTCAAGACCCCTCAGGATCTTATATGTTTCAATAAAGTCGCCTCTTACTCTTCTAAATTCCAGCGGGTACAAGCCTGGCCTGTCCAATCTTTCCTTGGAAGACAGCCCACCCATTCCAGGTATTAGTCTAGTAAACCTTCTCTGTACTGCCTCCAACGCATTTACATCCTTCCTTAAATAAGGAGACCTGTTCGGACACAGTACTCCAGATGTGGTCTCACCAATGCCGTGTATAGTTGAAGCATAACCTTCCCTCTTTTGTATTCAATTCCCCTCGCGATAAACGATAACATTCTGTTAACTTTCCTAATTACGTGCTTTACCTGCATACTAACCTTTTGCGATTCATGCACAAAGACACCCAGATCCCTCTGCATCTCAGAGCTCTGCAATCTCTCACCATTTAGATAATATGCTTCTTTCTTATTCTTCCGACCAAAGTGGAAAATTTCATTAAATCAGAGCTCACATTAGTTTTTAGCAGGCTTGTCTTTGTTATATTACATCAGTAAACCATGCAAAATGAACCTGTCTGAATTGTAATAAATTTAAATTCCAATACTATCCACCACTGATCTCCTTTAGCAAAAGAAGGAGCTGAGTCTCCCAACAGGGTTTGCTCCCCTCCAACATCTCATCTTCCACACTGATTTATTGATACTATTTAGTGTTCACCACTCCAACTCTTGGCTGAGAGCTCCCACACTTCAAATCAACTCCCACCTTCTCTCAATATGGAGGTGATTTCTGTTTAATTTTTGCAGTTTTCTTCCTGCCTCCTCTTGATGGCATTGACTCTTGGTGGAAAGACAAGGTTCACAGTTACTTGAGGCCACTTGTCCAACTGTTCTTTCTTGTGAAGTGAACCTGGATGGTGAGTGATGACAGGGTATTGCACGGTTGAGGGAACCACTGCCAAGCCCAGCTCTCGCCTCACCAAACATCCACACGCATGCACTTTCCAGAAGGTCCTGCACCATTATCCATGCCTTTATTACTTGAATACTTGACTATTCCAACAGTCCCGTAGCTGACCTCCCAACTTTACCCTCCTTAAACTTGAGGCCAATCAAAACCTCACTTGCACCAAGTCCCTTTCATCCATCACTCCTGTGCTCGCTGACCTACACTCGCTCCCGGTCCAGAAATGCCTCGATTTTAAAATTCTCAGACTTGTTTTCAAATTCTTCCGTGGGCTTGCCCCCTCCCTGTCTCTGCAACATCCTTCAGCCTGACAGTCCTTTGAGATCTCTGGCCTCCCTGATTTTTATCATTCACCCAATAGCAGACTTGACTTCAGCTGCATAGACCCTAAACTCTGACATTCCCTCCCTAACCCTCTCTACCTCTCTCTCCTTCTTTAAGACACTCCTTGAAACTTACCTTTTTGTCCAAACTTTTGCTCAACTATCCTAACATCTTATATAAAAACAGAAAGTGCTGGAAATACTCAGCAGGTCTGGCAGCATTTATGGAGAGAGAAGCAGAGTTAACGTTTCAGCTCAGTGACCTTTCATCAGAACAGGGCTCGGTGCCCCTGAGCTAGGAAAAGAAGCAGAAACCAGGGATTCTGTTTCTGATCATTTTGTGACTTAAGTTGGCACATGTGAGTGTGTCTATGAAAGAGTGGGAATGACCGGTGAGGACAGACTTGAGTTTGACTGTGGTTGGACTCTCTTCCCCGCCCCTCCCACTCTTTCCAAATCACAACACATTTGTTGATAATACGATCTCGGCTTCACAGTTGTCCAGTAGGGCATGGAGACAGAAGAGCACCAAGGAACTAATGAACAGGAGGAGGCCATTTCGGCCTTTGAGTCTGCCGCACCAGTCACTGAGATCAATTCCAGATGCACGTCTTTTCTCCATATCCCTTAATACCTGGGGTTAACAAAAAAACTATCTATCTCAAATTTAATATGATTGATTAATTTTGCATCAATTGCTGTTTGCAGAAGAATGTTGCAAAATTGTGTCAACCTTTGCGTGTAGAAGCATTACCTGACCTTACTCCTCAAATATTTGGCTCTAGTTTTTAGTCCTAGACTTCGCACCCAGTAAAAATAGTTGCTCTCTATCTATCCTATCAGTTCCCCTTAATATCTTGAAAACTTTTGATCAAATCACCCCTTAATTAAATTACCGAGTGCGACTCTAACTATAACTCAGTGAGAGTCAGCGCCTTCAAGAGAATTGGATGGAAAAGTAGCTATAAAGTCAGAAACAGCCCTTTGGGAAAACCTTTCTGTTCTTCTCTCCTGCCTGCAGCCATTGTAGGAAATCAAAAACATGTTGCTAATTTGGTTACATCTGTAGCTGTGCTCCGAGTCTATTCATCATTTTTTCTCGCACCTTAAATATATTTGGAGAGTAAATCTAAAAATGTTGCCTCCGCAGCACAATCCAGGCGCCATTATTAAGCAGCCACTTTGGATTGCATGCATTTGCTATTCAGCTTTTTACTGTTGAATTAGTTAGTTAAACGTGGGTCAAAGTATTTCTGAGTGTTTATTGGGTTAAAATGCTGTTTGGATTCGCACTTTCCATCAGCAACTGTAAGACATCAGTGCTTCCCAGAATGTTAATTGGTCTTCCAAATAGAAGGTTTGGTGTGAGCCAACCATCTGCTTCAATTTAGAACCCCTGCAAGTGAATCAGCCTCACAAAGCAAAGCTTACTATCATTGTAACAGGTAGGGTGGTGTCTTGATTTTGTCACTCGTCATCGAGAGCTCTAGGTTGATAATCTGGTCAAATCTGAGTTCAAATTACACCAGTCTCATTTTGAGGGTTTGGATTTTTTTTTACAACAACTTTCAAATAAATAGCTGCCATAAATAAAGTTGAGCATGCAGCAGTCAGATTTATGTTAAAAACCCAGCTGGTTCACTTTATTTTTATTTGTTTAGTGGGATGTGAGCGTCGCTGGCAAGGCTAGCATTTTGTTGCCCATCTCTAATTGCCCTGGAGCAGCTCGTGGTGAGCTGCCTTCTTGAATTTCTGCAGTCCATCTGGGTACAGGTACACCCACACTGTAGTTAGGGAGGGAGTTCCAGGATTTTGATCCAGCGACAGTGAAGGACCAGTGATGCATTTCCAAGTCAGGATGGTGTGTGGAACTTTGAGATGGTGGTGTTCGCACGTGCCTGCTGCCCTTGCCTTTCTAGGTGGTAGAGGTTGCAGATTTGGAAGGTGCTGTCGAAGGAGCCTTGGTGAGTTGCTGCAGTGCATCTTGTAGATGGTACACACTGCTGCCACTGTGCGTTGATGGTGGAGGAGTGAATGTTTGTGGATGGGGTGCCAATCAAGCAGGCTGATTTGTCCTGGGAGGTGTCCAGTTTCTTGAATGTTGTTGGAGCTGCACTCATCCACGCAAGTGGAAAGTATTCCATCACACTCTGACTTGTAGATGGTGGATAGGCTTTGAGGAGTTAGGAGGCGGGTTACCTGCTGCATAATTCCTAGCCTCTGACCTGCTCTTGTAGCCACACTGTTTATGTAGCTGGTGCAGTTAAGTTTCTGATCAATGGTAACCCCCAGGAGGTTGTTGGTGGGGGATTCAGCGATGGTAATGCCATTGAGCGTCAAGGAGAGATGGTTAGATTCTCTCGTGTTGGTGATTGTCATTGCCTGGCACTTGTGTGGTGCGAATGTTACTTGCCACTTATGAGCCCAAGCCTGAATGTTGTCCAAGTCTTGCTGCATATGGGCACGGGCTGCTTCAGTATCTGAGGAGTTGCTTATGGTACTGAACATGGTACAATCATCAGAGAACATCCCCATTTCTGACCTTATGTTGAGGGTAGGTCATTGATGAAGCAGCTGAAGATGGTTGTACCTAGGACACTACCCTGGGGAACTCGTGCAGTCATGTCCTGGGGCTGAGTTGCTTGACCTCCGATAATCATAATCCATCTTCCTTTGTGCGAGGTATGACTCCAACCAATGCCG
The DNA here is from genome assembly GCF_036365525.1 of Heterodontus francisci. Lineage (NCBI taxonomy): Eukaryota > Metazoa > Chordata > Chondrichthyes > Heterodontiformes > Heterodontidae > Heterodontus > Heterodontus francisci. The sequence continues at coordinate 10,806,065 of NC_090417.1, forward strand.
AGTTTTCCACTGATTCACATTGACTTCAATTTGGCTTGGTCTCCTTGATGCCACACTCGGTCAAATGCTGCCTTGATTCAAGGGCAATCACTCTCACCTCACCTCTTGAGTTCAGCTCTTTTGTCCATGTTTGGACCAAGGCTCTCATGAGGTCAGGAGCCAAGTGTCCCTGGCATAATCCAAACTGAGCATCAGTGAGCAGGTTATTGCTGCTTAAGTGGCGCTTGATCGCACTGTCGACGACACCTTCCATTACTTTGCTCATCACTGAGAGTAGACTGATGGGGTGGTAATTGGCTGGATTGGATTTGTCCAGCTTTTTGTGCACAGGACATACTTGGGCAATTTTCCACATTTTCAGGTAGATGCCAGTGTTGCCGCTGAATTGGAACAGCTTGGCTAGGGACATGGCTAGTTCTGCAGTACTACAGCCAGGATGATGTCAGGGCTCATAGCCTTTGCAGTATCCAGTGCCTTCAGCTGTTTCTTGATATCACGCGGAGTGAATCGAATTGACTGAAGACTGGCATCTGTGATGCTGGGGACTTCAGGAGGAGGCCAAGATAGATCATCCACTGGTACTTTTGGCTGAAGATGGTCCCAAACGCTTCAGCCTTGTCTTTTGTACTGATGTGCTGGGCTCCCCCATCATTGAGGATGGGGATATTTGTGGAGCGTCTTCCTCCTCCGGTTAGTTTTTTAATTGTCCACCACCATTCATGACTGGATGTGGGGAGACGACCACATTCACCAATGTCCTTGAGGGAAGGAAAACTGCTGTCCTTACTCGATCTGGTGAGATATTTGATTCTAGATACACACCAAAGTGGTTGAATCTTTACTGCCATCTGAAGTGGTTGAACAAGCTTCTCAGGCACAGGGAACGAGGATGGGGCAATAAGTGCTGCTTTGCCAGTGATGCCCAAATCCCAAGAATGAATAAAAAGAAACTTAGTTTGTGCCATGGATGAAAACTATTTTCCACACTGATGTTAGCTGGACAACTTCCACTCCTCTCTCTGAACTCAGATATTCCCCTGTGCCAGCCAGCAGCCCATCCAGACAAAATGCCCCAAGTTTGATTGTTGATCAGTGCTGACTGGGGAACATTAGCCATTCATTTCCATGGTGGCATTTCACAATTTTAGGCTATCCCAAACTATTTTGCAGTCAATGTAGCACTTCTGAAGTGTGATCACTGCCTTAATGTGACACCCAATTTGCACAGAGCAAGCTCCCACAAACAGCAATGTGATAATCACCAAATCATCTATCTTTTTTAGTAATGTTATGGACAGGTTGGTTATGGTGTGGCTGGTTTCCACTGGTCACCTCCCAACTGACCGCAAACAGTGTTTTTGTTAAACTGGTATTTTGAGCCCCTTGTGCTTTGTTGGCCACATAAACGGACAGTGTCAGATTTTCTCATGAGTTTAAAACAGAAGGTTAAATAGTTATTAATGTTAGTCACCTGAAATGTTGACAACACCACCCACGCACGCATTCACTCTCGTGTGCACAATACAGAAAAGGTAGATGGAAGGTAAAGGGTAAGAGTCGTTAAGAATTCAAGGTGTACAAGTCTGCTGTTTTCAGGAAAAACTTGTGGGATCCTCTTGAAAGGTGAGTTTTTCAAGTTGCAGGCCTGTTTGCTGGCTGTCTTGTCCTTGCTGGGTTACTAAAGTCTTCTGGCAGTCAACATTTCAGTTCAAAGATAGTGCTGGTATTTCTTAGTTCAGTTTTCAAAAGGCGTTCTCTTATTTCTCTGCTGTACTTGGTTGCCAACTCGTCTTAGCAGGGTTCAACTGTCTTAGCTGGAATTGTTCTCTCTAAGTCTTGTGCTGAAATTCAAGATTGCTTTCGATGTCCTCTTTGTGGCTGGAGATCTCAGACTGATGTTGTGATGTTCTGATGACTTGATAACTGATAACTTCCTTTATTCTCCAAAAAGGTTACCTTTAAAGGTCAATTCATAATGTGTTAGTTTCACCCTTGTGACTTTCGGCTTTCAGGTCCTGAGGGGCTAGACAATAGCTTATGATCTCATTCCATTTTGATAAGATGAGGGATGCTCGCACTTCATTGTGGTGATTGTTGCTGGAGATGGAGTATCTGTGAGTGCTCACATGCATGTGTGATGAGCTGTTCAATTTCAATGCAGGGGTTAATGAGTTTCAATTCAAGCAGACATAGATAGTGTAGGAGATGGTATGTGTCATGCAACTTTGTTCTCCATCTTGTTGAAGGCAAGTGTTCCAGCCTTTTTAAATTGTTCTTTTTTCAAAAACTCTTCAGTTTATTTTGGTATTTCCATCGCTGCACTTCCCGTGAGGGTGGCAGTCATGTGGGTTGAGGGATGAATATTGGCCAAGGCACCGGGGAAAACTGCTCTTTTGAGGAACATTAGCCGTGCATTCTTTTAGGTTATGTTGGAGGGCAGATGGGGCCTCAGTTTAAACATTTTATCTGAGAGCAGAACCAGAATTGTCAGATTTACAGATGAAGTTGAACGCGTTGGTTGTCCAGCTCTTTACATTGTAAGTTTCATTAAATTGCTGGGCTTTTTAACAACGATATGAAAAATAAATAAAAGTTGGATTGCTGAGGCTTCATTGTACTGGATCTCATCTGTTTGTTTTTATTTTCATTGATTTAAGTGCACATTTCATTTGAACTGTAAAGCTGATGAAGTTTTTTTTAAGTGAGAAAAGAAAATAGCAAACGGAAGGAGAATGGCCATGAAATGATCTTCTCTGGAGTGAGTTCTGGATTGAACTCAAAGAGTTGATGAAACATAAACCAGGTGAAACTAACTGGTGTTTTCTGGTCATTTAGTTTTACCCAGAACAAACCAATCTGGTTGATTGAGCTGTTGATAATTTTGCTGAAACAGCTTGATGTCAGGGATTGTTGTTCTTTGTACTCAGAAAGGGAAACAAATTCTTCAGCAACTCCAAGTTATTTTCAGCATCATTTAAACGTAGAAGTCTGATTTACTGCTTACATAAATTTGCTGAAAAATTGTGCCATCCTTGTGACGCGCTAACAGCTTTTACTTCAGTGTCAAACTTTAGAGGACGTCGGGGAGTTCTGCCATTAGTTGCTTTGTGCCATGTGTTCCTGGGACATTTATGCCATTCTGCTAAAAACGTAGGCTAAACCGACGACCATAGTCTACCAAGGAAGGAATTGAACACCTCTGAGATACCCCGGGAATATCTGAAGACTGTCTCGTGCTGAGCTTTCTCAGTGGCTGTGATGGTCACAATGACGCTCAGTTTCTAAATCTCCAGCTCCTTCCCGCCAGTCGCGAGAGATCTCAGTAATGTCAGCCTAGGAGACATGAGGATCTGCATTCAACAGGTGACATATGCTCTTTCCCCACAGGGCGTCCAACCTCATTAAGCTGGAAACCTCTACTGTGCAGCAAAGATACAGGGCCATCAATTTCTACTGGCTTCAATAATGAGCAGTCACTGAATAACATCAGTGTAAAGATGGAGGAGAACAAGGAAAAATGTGCAGCAAACCTGCGTTGGAATAACTCAACGGGAGGCGACTGCTGAAAATTGAAGTGCCTGAAAACTATCAGACCGTGATAGTCAAGGTTCAAGGCTACCCATGTGCAGTAGCAATGCAGCAGGTGAGTTGAAGCTCAGCACTGGTCACACTGGATGAAGGTAGCCAATTAAAAAGCGGTCCTTCGCTTTATAAATAATTGCGGCATCGTTGGTAGCACTCTTGCCTTTGAATCAAAGGTTGTGGGTTCATAGACCACTGCAGAGACTTGAGTACAAAGTCTCTGCTGACTCTCCAATGTTGCACGGTTGGAGGTGCTGCCTTTCAGAAGAGGTGTGAAACAAGTGACCCTGGTATGCCCTATCAGGTGAGTGTAAAGGACCATATGGCAGTAATTGAAGTGGGTCAATATTTATTCCTCAACACACACCAGCATTGCAGATTTTCTGCTCATTATCGCTTTGTTGTTTGCGGGAGCTTGCTGTGCACAAATTGTCTGCTGCATTTCCTACATTGCAACAGTGATTATAATTCAGAAGTACCTCAATGGCTTTTGCGCTTTTGGAGCATCCTGAGGTCGTGAAGGGCGCTACATAAATACAGATCTCACTTTTAGTGGAAACATTTTTCTGTAATGGCACTTTAGATGGAATTGTTAATGATCTTTAGCAACAAGTCTACAGTGACTGTGTGTGTGCATCACTGCCCTCAAAGAAGCAGTAGCAACATTGAGGTGAGGCAATCAGTAGGTAAGTAGGGAATAATGTTGTTAGTTGCATAAAAAGGTTCCCATAACAGCACTTGAAATTCTATTGAGCAATTTTTGAAAGAACCAAATGTGTCAACATGACTTTGCATTAAAAAAACAACCATTTGTCTCACGATTTCTGACAGCTTGTGCAATCTGAATTGTGCCTGAGGGTTTCTTGAGAGTAGGAATGAGCAGCAGAGGGTGAACGCTGCAGGGCCCTTGTGCACCTGCACCTTGCCAAGCGCCATTCCACATTCACAAGTCATTCTGCCAGACCCCAGCAGCCAGTCTTGCTGATGCTCCACCTCGTCCCAGACCACATGGAAATCCTCCCTGCCAAAATTCTCCGACATTTCCTTTAACTCTTCCTCACAACGTTGATGTGGAACAGGGGATGTGCAGATGCTGGAAATTACCTTACACAAAAAAATGTGGCTTTGGTTTGTGTGGGAGGATAAAAACTTGAAACAGGAACCCATCCCACCTTGAACCAGTCCACATGTGGTTTTAACCAAGGCAACATGAAGGGCAGGCGACCAATCAGCTCACAGGTGGCGGGTTGACATTTAAATATTGAATGAGGGTCCTTAAATTCTGATCCGCAGTGATTCTGTTTCTAACCACCTGTGGTTAGATTTCCCGAGGCTTGGGAAACCCAGGAGATGAAAAGAAGCGAGAAGGGATGGATCCATGAGATAAGTGATTTTAAAGCACTGCTTGTGGGCCAGGAGGAACAGGAGTGTTTCCTCCAAGCCCAACAAGCTAACCTTGTAAACCACCTCCCATTATTTGCCTGCAATCAGAGCCCCAGTGGTATATTTAGTCACTTAGCCCATGATATCCTCTCTTATTTGTGCTGTTCAAAAGTTCCGAACTCATAGATCTGCCATTGTGAGGGCACAAATCTACAGGAAAATCTTGTGTTTTTTCACTTACTAACTCATTCACTTATTCACTGCCCTTCCTGTCTCACTCCACCTCTCACCCTTATAATGGTGTGGCAGGAGGTATATTTTATGAGAGAGTCTATATTTAATCTATGCTATACACACCCTGGGAGTATTTGTGGGGACAGTGTAGAGGGAGCTTTACTCTGTATCCAACCCTTGCTGTACCTGCCCATTTGATACATTGCTTGTACATCTATCATTTAAGTAAATCAAGTCGGGACAGCAGCAGCATAGCTTCAACAGCTGTGTAACAAAGCCTGAAGACATTTCACAGAGGGGACGTCAAGTGAAATTGGGGAGGAAGACTGAGGAAGTGACTGTAGACATGGATAAATTCAAAATGATGAGGCAAAAAAAGCTGAGCATGAGAACTCCAGAGTGCACTGGTGATGCAAGTGAAAGCTTGGCCATTCATGGTGCAGTAGCATCAAGGGAGGGAACACAACAGGCCAGACGTTAAAGGGTGCAGGGATGTTAAGGGAATGGAAATTGAAGAGGTAAGGTGGAGCGTGATGGGGTTTGCACAAGGGTGGTTTCACTCCCAGGCCTCCAGTAGGTTTGTTTCTTCAGTTGATTTAAAGTGTATTATCGCACCTTGGATTGATAGTCTCTTCAATCTATCCCTCCCTGTCAGAAACCATCAACGTTCTAATTTCTTCTTTGTCTGGCCCTCACACTGATCTGTGAGAAACTGCCTGAGGAATTGTAGGTCCAGGCCTTGTCCTTTAACTTCTTAGCATTCCCACAGTTGCCAATTACTTTTCAACCACTGTTTAAAAGTTTCGGTCTAATTTTCTCTGTTGAAGCTTCTGTTGTTGCAATTCTCCCTTCAGATATTCGTGAGACATGATGAAGGGGACGTTGCTGTGGCAACAGACTTCAGTGCCAGTTACAGAGCAGGATTGTATGTATCTTGGTGTTTAGCAACAGCCTGGCACCCTGTGGACATCATTTAAACGTGGTCATATTGATATTCCATTTTGCTTTTTCCCCCCCCCATAACTTGTATAAACCCTCACCTATCAGTGATTATATTCTGATGAAATTATGCTGATAATAGTTTGGAAAAAAACAAGTTTTATGAAACCTGACTTTTGTTCTGAACTCAAACTGTTTGAGGTTGTCACAGTAATGCTGAGGGAAGCTCAGGTTTTTTTTATTGTTTGTCCACTTGCTTTCTTTTGTAAATCATTAAGAATTGGCTCCCAAGATGGCTCAGGCAGTTTATTTTGAGTAACTCAATTGTACAGTAAGGAAGGGCCTCCGTTTAATTTGAGGTCTATGCTTCGCTGGCTGCTTTGAGCTGGGAAGGCTGTCGTGGCTGTCGCAGTTGGCCTCAGTATCGAAAAACTAATAAATGATAAAGCAGAGAAGGAGGCCATCTGCCCAGCATATCTGCACCTCTTCACCAGAGCTTTCCAATTAATCCAACACCCCTCCTCTTTCTTCATAGGTCTTTTGTAAGTTGCTTGTTACAACCAGCTGAGAAGAGGTCCAGGGGTTCCCTATCAGCCTTTGCCTAATTTAACCGTAACAGGGTTTAATTTTTAAAAACAGTGTGTTTTTAGCTCCCCCTCAGTGAGTCCTTGTTCACTGCTTTCCAGTTGCAAGGCAAAGAAATCCAATTAGACAGGATTTCTTAGATTTAAACAAGAAAGGTGGAAGTTTATGAATCTTAAACACTAATTCAGTTAACGACTACGAATACGCGACATGACCGCACGAGCATGCATACGCGAAAAGCACACACGCAGATAGAGACAGAAAAGTAGGAAGAATAAAGGGGAAAAGTTTGAGGCAATAGTTGGGTTGTAATTACAGTCCTTTGAGTTCAGTGCGGACTCTTTGGTTGCCCGGTAAGTCTTGCTGTTCATTGGGGCCCAGTGCACGCTTCAACTTGTTTCGATGTAGAAGTCTTTTCTCTCTTGAGGTTTCAGCGACTTCCATGGGTCTGGAGGTTTGTGACAAAGCGAGAGAGAGCCAGCCAGGAGAGAGGCTCTCTTGTTCCAGGTTCAGTTGCAAACCTGCAATCTGACTTCAAAACAGTCCTGTGAGCACAGTTCAAACCTCCAAGTTGGCCAGCACGTTAGTCATATGACGAAGTGTTTTTTAACAAACTTTTGTGTTTGTGGGTTCCAAAGCTCTCGGTGGGTGGGGGCGGTAGTGCTGCCTCTCACACAGACAAGATGTGGATCACCATTGCCCATCTCTGTGAATTGCATCAGTGAGCAATTCTTTTGTCTCTCCAAGCACTGTCTTTTAGTATGCAGATGTTCTTCCAGCCACTGCTGATCTCTTGAAACAAGCCATCTCTTCACTCGAGCAACAGTTTAAAATTGATGTTCATGTGACAAAATTAATGTTCCTCATTCTTGACAGTTGGGGGTCTTCATGACATACTGGTGAATCTGCTTCCACCACTCTTTCAGGCAGCGCAGTCCAGATCACAACTTGCTGCGTTCAAAAGCATGTCCTCATATCGCCTTTTTTTTCCCAATCAGCTTAAATTTGTGTCCTCTGGTTACCAAACCTTCTGCCTCGAGAAACAGTCCCTCCTTATTTACCCTTATCAAAATAGCTCATGGTTTGGAACACCTTTATCGTTAATTTTCTCTACTCAAACGAGAATAATTCCAACTTGCGCAGGCTTTCCAGATAACTGAAGTCCCTCTCCCTGGAACTATTTTACTAATGCTCTTCTGCACTTTCTGCAAGACCTTGACATCCTTCCTAAAATGTGGTACTCAGAATTGAACGCAGGCCTGTTGAGGCCTAACCAGCGTTTTATAAAGTGAAGCACAGGGATGGGGGAGTTGAATTGACCAACATTCCTGCTCCCAACTGCAACCTGTCAAGTTCTCCTCTAAGTGATGCTGAGTGAGATCCAGGTCAGATGAGTAAAGGTCAAATGTCAGTTGAAGCAAACACATATTTTACAATCTTGAAGTGTTGCTGGGTTGGATTTTTATGCTCCTGTTGAAGGCGGGATTGTTGGCGGGGAGAGCCGGAGAATCCCAACGGAACAGTCCGCCGCGGAACCCAGCGCCGTAATACTCGTTCTGGATATTGTCGGAGGCGGTGAAGAACTGTGGCGGCATTGCCACCTTGATGCATCACCATTTAAATGTTTTACATACCGTTTTACATCCATTTGAATGTCATTCACTGTGGTTCAATGAGGCATTCCCAATTTTGTATTTGACGCGAGGCACTCAAGTGCCTTCAGTTACGCATCTTCGAAAAGCTGGCGCCAACCAGGCAAGCGTCTTTGGTGCCTCAAGAGGAAAGGTAACTTGACCCTGAGTTACGTAGGGGAAGTGGGGTTTGCAGCGGACATTGCCGCTCTGCTGACTCTGCAAGCGAATTGTCGGTCAAGGTGGTGGGGGAGCTTTACAAGTGCATTGTGTTTGAAGGGTTGGGGGAACTCTGCAAGTTGCCTGTTGGCTTGTTTGTGGATTGAGGAATATACTTCAAAACACAGAGGTACTGCTTTCGTACACTGCTGCTCAATGCTGGGAGAGATGATATGCAGGGCTGGCAGCCTTTTAAATATGGCACCAGCACGTGCTCCACATCAGGTGAGACCGTGAACAGCTTCTCCACTGACGCCACATGATTGGAGGGGGAATGACTGTCCAGGTTACACTAAATGGCTGCATAATCATGGCATAGTACTGAAGAGCTGTGCTCCAGAACTTGCCGCACCTCTAGCCAAGCTGTTCCAGTACAGCTACAACACTGGCATCTACCCAGCAATGTGGAAAATTGCCCAGGTATGTCCTGTACACAAAAAGCAGGACAAATCCAACCCGGCCAACTACCGCCCCATTAGCCTACTCTCAATCATCAGTAAAGTCATGGAAGGTGTTGTTGACAGTGCCATCAAACGGCACTTGCTTAGCAATAACCTGCTCACTGATGTTCAGTTTGGGTTCCACCAGGGCCACTCAGCTCCTGACCTCATTACAGCCGTGGTCCAAACATGGATAAAAAAGCTGAACTCAACAGGTGAGGTGAGAGTGACTGCCCTTGACATCAAGGCAGCATTTGACCGAGTATGGCATCAAGGAGCCCTTGAAAAACTGGAGTCAATGGGAATCAGGGGGAAAACTCTCCGCTGGTTGGAGTCATACCTAGAGCAAAGGAAGATGGCTGTGGTTGTTGGATGTCAATCATCTGAGCTCCAGGACATCACTGCAGGAGTTCGTCAGGGTAGTGTCCTAGGCCCAACCATCTTCAGGTCAGAAGTGGGGATGTTCGCTGATGATTGCACAATGTTCACCACCATTTGGGACTCCTCAGATACTGAAGCAGTCTGTGTAGAAATGCAGCAAGACCTGGACAGTAGCTAGGCTTGGGCTGATAACTGGCAAGTAACATTCCCGCTACACAAGTGCCAGGCAATGACCATCTCCAACAAGAGAGAATCTAACCATCTCCCCTTGACATTCAATGGCATTACCATCACTGAATCCCCCACTATCAACATCCTGGGGGTTACCATTGACCAGAAACTGAACTGGAGTAGCCACATAAATACTGTGCCTATAAGAGCAGGTCAGAGGCTAGGAATCCTGCGGTGAGTAACTCACCTCCTGACTCCCCAAAGCCTGTCCACCATCTACAAAGCACAAGTCAGGAGTGTGATGGAATACTCTCCACTTGCCTGGATGGGTGCAGCTCCAACAACATTCAAGGAGCTCGACACCATCCAAGACAAAGCAGCCCGCTTGATTGGCACCCTATCCACAAACATTCACTCTCTCCACCGCAGATGCACATTGGCAGCAGTGTGTACCATCTACAAGATGCACTGCAGCAAAGCACCAAGGCTCCTTCGACAGCACCTTCCAAACCTGCGGCCCCTACCACCCAGAAGGACAAGGGCAACACCACCTCCTGCAAGTACCCCTCCAAGCCACGCAGCATCCTAACTTGGAACTATGTCGCCATTCCTTCACTGTCGCTGGGTCAAAATCCTGGAACTCCCTTCCTAACAGTACTGTGGGTGCACCTAACCCACTTGGACTGCAGTGGTTCAGGAAGGCGGCTCACCACCACCTTCTCAAGGGCAGTTAGGGATGTGCAATAAATGCTGGCCTAGCCCAGGAACGAATAAAAAGCGAAGAGTGGCCACTGATGTCACAGAGAGGACCACTGCCATTTTGCACCCCCAGCAACGAGATAATAAAATTCCGCCCACTCTGTGCACTATTATGTCCAACTGCATGAGGTGGTTGTATGTAACTTGTGACTGCACTTTTTAAATATTGTCGTTAACCTATCTATTTCATTTTACATCGGCTGCTCCACAATTAAAATATATAATGGTATTGAAACATGTTCACCGTTTCCTTGCTAATATCTGCAGAATGCCATTTGAAGGCGCCTTTTCTTTTTGAGATCTGAAGGTCCTTTAATAATAAATGTTCCCATCATGAGTGAACGCCAACAGTTTTCACCCAAGTAATGAAAAGCGTTGGGCTTTCTATTATTTTTCTCCGTTATGAATTAGATTTCACACAGAATGTGGCAAATGTGTTGAATGGTATCGGCGGCAAAATGTTAATTAACCTTAGCTATCATTTTAATTTTCACTGCAGTTAATTACTGTATCGTATTCCCAGCCTGTGTAATTATTAGCAATGCCCGTGGAAGCATTTATTTCCTTGCGTTTCTCCAAGTCTGCTGGACTGGCTTCATCTATGTTGCTCCCCCACTGCTGCAGTGCAATTGCTGAGCTCCAGTGATTAATTACTTCATGTTATTAACTATAATTTTGGGTCCAGTCCGATAGCTGTATTGAAAATCATTCGAGGTTGTGCCATGATGTAAGTTTGCCTCTTTTAGCATTTCTGTCGGTAGCCCATGAGAGACAATGCAGTTAGAAATTGTGCCTAAAGTTACCATGCAGTATCTGTATTTAATTAAAAACATTGAGTGAATTTCGTGTTCATCAACCTCTGGGTTGTTGGTGCTTGTTGGGGAGTCTTAAACTAGAGGCCACAAGTATATAATAGTCGCTCATAAATCCAGTGCAGAATTCAGGAGAAACTTCTTCACCCAGAGAATGTTCAACAGTAATAGCCTTGCATTTATATAACACCTTCAACATGGAACTTGCTGTCACCTGGGGTGTTTGAGGCCAATAGCATGGATAAGGATGCATTTAAGGTAAAGCTGGATAAATATATGAGGGCGATAGGAACAGAAGGACCTGATGAAGAAAGGTAGCAGGAGGCTTGTGCAAAGTATAAACACCAGCACAGACCAGTTGGGCAGAATGGCCTGTTTGTGTGAAGGAAAACCCCTGTAATTGCATGCAATTGCACCAACTCCCATTGTGCCATTTTAAGTGCAGAACAAATGCACAAACACACCATTTGTTGGGGAAGTGAGGAAGGTGTTGGTTCCACAGGCTGATCATTTTTTTTAGCACAGCTGCCTGCCAGTCAGAAGCTCAGGGGTTCAAGCCCCATTCCGGGACTCGGAACTATTATCTTGGCCATCACCGCAGTGTTGGCAGCATTGTTGGAGGTAGCATTTCACTGATGCACTACATGTTTGCTCTGCTACTTTTGTTCACTGTAGGAGATGCCACGGTGCTCTTGGAAGAAGCAGGTGGATGTCTAAGTCAAGATCCAATTTGGGGATCGGCAAGGGCAGGTCAATGGAATTGACCAACCATGATCTGATTGGACGGTGGTGGAGGTGCGAGTGGCTGAAAGGCCCACTGCTGCACCTCTGTTCATGTGATTCCTGCTTCAGCCATCACTCAGAAGAAACAGAACAATCGATCCTTCGTCTCAAAGCATGTTTGCCTGCTTAACCACAGTTATGACAAAGCAAAGTGATTTTTTTTTTCTCTAAAGCACTGAGTTTTGATCATGTATCGTGCAAATTGAAGACATTGTTTCTTAACACCTTCCCTCTTTTGACTCGGCATTAAACACTTGCGGTATTGTATCTTTTAGCATTAACACATCATTATTTTATTGGGAGGAGTTAGTGAGTGTGGAAACCGGCTGGTGAGTTTAGTTTGACAGTGGCATCTTTCGCCTTGTAGTGCTGGGCTCATGGTATGAGAGTTTCTTCAGTGAATCTGCGTTAGGGTGAACTGCATGAAAAAAGTTCAAGGAGTCACAATTCTAATCCTCGGCCTGAATTGTTCACTTCAGCACTCTTGACGAATGCCAGGAGCATAGAGCTGGAAATTCTGTATCTCACATGCCAGGATTTCCTCATCACTTAAGCTGAGAAGTGCTAAAATGGAGACTTTTGACACTAATGGAAAATTGTGCCTAACTTGACATTAATTTTGGAATCTTGCTGAGACACATTTTATGTGAAAAATGATGCAGTGCCATGTTGGTACTGTCAGAGAAGTTGTACTCAGGCTCTGGGCTGAGTACGAAGCATTCACTCCCTCCACCACTGATGCACCATGGCTCCAGTGTGTGCCATCTACAAAATGCATGCGGCAACTCACCAAGGCTTCTTCATCTACACCTTTCATCTGCGACCTCCACCACCCAGAAGATGAGGACAGCAGGTGAATGGGAATGCCCCCACCTCCAAGTACGCCTCCAAGTCACGCAACATCTGAAATGGAAATATGTCACGAAACTCTGGAACCTCCTACCTCACAGAACTGTTGGTGTACCTTCACCACTCGCACTGCAGTGGTTCAAGAAGAAATCCCACCACCCTCTTCTCAAGGGCGCCGAGGAATACCTGGGTGGACTAACATTGTTGCATCTGTGTTCTGCTGAGTCTTCAAAAGGAGGGCAGAAGATGTGAGTGGAAAAGAATGCTGAAAAGAAAAAGACAAGTCACCTCACCTCTGGCCTCTGTTGTCGTTATAATTATTGCCTCATGACTGCTCATTGAACGAGCGCAGTCAATGCCCAAACAAAATTCACTCTTTTTCCCTTCATTAATAAGACCCTGCCTCAGGTTACGGGCACACCTGTGAGAACATTCAATAATTATCACAGTCTTTGGTCCTATGTAGCACTTATTGATCCTTGGGAGGCTGTACCACAACGAGGCATCAGGAACATGCTGTAACATCCTGCAGCCTTACATACCATGTTCTGTTTGTGAAACTCATCTTGTCGCCTTCAGTGTCATGTCTCTCCCAGTTGAAAAGTAGCGTGACTGAAGGTAAGAGCAATCACCGTAACCAATTTATCATAGTTGACCTGTAAAAAGATATTTAACTCCGATATTTGAGTGAATCCTTGCTCTTTGCAGAGTGCAGCCTGTGTGCCATTTGATTGCTATCTTGCTGCTTTCTTCCAATAAATTCAATACCGTGTCCTCTGGTACATCTGAACCTTAGAAAGAGCAACAGGTAGCGGGATGTCATGTCCTATGAGGGAAAGAAATTGGGCCGAGGCCAGGACCCAATTACAATTTGCCCTAGTCAAGACGTGTTGTTTGCTTGCTGACCTGCTGGTTTATTTATTAAACTGCTTTTTTCTTGCCAATTTCATGTCCAATATTCCATTTAAACTTGGCAAGCATAGAGGTGGGGCTGGCCAGATCCTGAAGGAGAAAATTGTGCTCGAGAAGCCGAGAAACCATGAGCTAAATTGTATCAAACTGTATTTTGTCACATTGCCCTTCTCCTTCCTTACACAAGAAAATGCTTTGGCCAAACATCTTTGATAGAGGCATCAAATTCTTTTTGTACCAAAGTTTATACAGCATATACAAAAGCAGAAGAAGCTTGGAAAGTTGTTGTGCTTTCTGAGTCGGTTTATCTTGATTTGTTCTTTATTAAAGAAGGTCATCATTTGGAGACAACCTCTCCAAGTATGAGCCATCAAGACTCACAAGCACAAACAAGGTTCGAACTTGGAAAAACTTCCTTTTTTCCCTTTGAGGAGGAGATTTGTAGAGCAGACTTCCAGGAAAGGTAGTTGATTGGCTGTGAATTGGCATCTTTTATAAAGGAGCTGGATCGATAGTCTGTTGAGAAGAGGGACTGAGGATTCTAGAAATAGTAATAACATTGCTTAATTTATTTCCCAGAAATTTTAGGGAATAAAATTAGTGGTCCTTGATGTAAAGAAATACTTAGATTTATGGAATGCCTTTTACAGCCTCAGGACATCCCCAAGTATTTTCAGCCACTGAAACACTTTTGAAGTGGAAGTCACCGTTGTCATGTAGAAAATGTGGCAGCTAATGTACACACAGGAAGTTCCCAAAACAGCAATGAAATAAATGACCAGTTAGTCTAGTTTATGTTTTGGTTGAGGGCTAAGTTTTGGTCAGGACACCAGGAGAACCTTCCCTGCTCTTCTTCAAATAGTGGTGTGGGCTATTTTATGTCTCATCCAAAAGACAAAATCTCTGAACCCGCAGAACTTGCTCTATATCGCACTGTTTGCGTGTTAAGTCTCTGGAGTGAGACTTGAACAAAGTTGTAACATGGAGGTAAGAATGCTACCCACCAAGTCACAGCTGACCATTAGTGCGGGGAAAGGAAATCCATGATAGCATGATCTCATGTGCACTCTAGATGGATTGGACTTGATGGGATGAATGGCCTTCACTATCTTTTTATCTTCTTCGGCTCAGTCTGCAAATTTGTGTCTTCCAAACAATAAGTCGAGGACTTTTCCATTATCAAACAGATGAAGCTTCAGGTTACTTAGCTGTCCCACTTGAATATCCATTTAACATCTCGATCATTGATGCTTCTGAATCCAAGACTGAAATTTCATCAAGGAGCTTTTAGGATGCAGTCACAGGCAATGCTTCCCATCAAACCCCAAAGTCGAGAAATCCTATTTGCACTGATTGTTGAGTTAGCAGCTGGAGGCCATGAGTTAATCATTGCCAAAAGAATGACGGCAGCCATTGGGAAGCTGTTTCTCTGCACAATAATTCGAGGACATGGATTGTCCCGCCACTAATCGTTGTGGAAGCAAAATTCACGATGGCCACAAAATCAGATCGAAAAATGGGCACTGATGTGTCCAAGGTGGCATGCGGTAGCTCACACTCATTGCACGCCGGATATGCAATGAAAACCACATTGGCTAGGATGCTGTGTGGACATCCACAGTGCCTGCTGAAAAATGCGTGTCGCTGCCGATTTGTAAAGGCAACGGGGTTAACACCTGTTTCAGACCCCCCTAAGAAATTGATTGCAGTCCAAGTTGGTCTCCTTACCAATTGAAGGATATACTTGCCTCAGTGGGGGATGCAACGGAGGATCAATAGATTAATTCCTGGGATGAGAGGGTAGAATGGTGTATTCACTGAAGTTTCAACAAATGAGAGGTGATCTCATTGAAACCTGTAAAATTCTGAGTAGCCTTGAGAGGCTGGAGAGTCCAGAACTCTGGGGTATGGTCCCAGGGTTAAGTGGCCAGCTATTTCGGTCTGAGGCGAGGAGAAATTTCTTTATTCAGATGGTTGTGAATCTTTGGGATTATCTACCCCAGAGGGCTGTGGTTGCTCGGTCGTTAAGTATTTTCAAGTCTGATATTAATAGATTTTTGGGCATGCAGATAATCAAGGGATGTGGAGATAGTGTGGGAAGATGGAGTTGAAGTCGAAGATCAGCCAGGATCTTATTGCATGGTGGAGCAAGCTTAAAGGGCCGAATGGCCTACTCCTGCTCCTATTTCTTATCTTCTTATGAGTGGAGCAGGCATCCTTACAGGGGCCGCTGAGGTTTCCAGGTCATTGGACACGTCCTGATGATGAGAGATGATTGATTTTATGCGGTCCTGTTGCTCGCCAGTTTCAGCGTGGAGTTTCCCATTTGTCGCTGGATTCATGCTCTTGCTCAAACCAACTGCTGGGCAAAAAGTTTCCGAAAGGAACACGCAAATGAAAAAGAAAAAGAAATTAAAAGGCGCATGCGTGAATGAAAAATGAAAACAAATTAAAAGGGCAGAGAAATGGGATGAAACGAGTAGTTCAGTCATGACATAATGAAATTGAATGGTGGAACAGACTCGAGGGGCTGAACGGCCCCCTCCTGTTCCTGTGCAGTCCTTTCAGAGAATGAGTGCGATGGGCAAACGGTCTCCTTGTTAACTGAACTACACTGCGGTATCAGAGAGCAAAAGTTAACTCTGATGAGGGGTCCACTGACCTGAAACGTTAACTCTGCTTCTCTCTGCACAAATGCTGCCAGACCTGCTGAGTATTTCCAGCATTTCCTGTTTTTATTTCAGATTTCCAGCATCTGCAGTATTTTGCTTTTATTATATGCAAAAGTTAACTCACTGTGACATGCTAAGATTCTGATTCAGAAGACAGCAGGCTTTCGCAAAAAGTTTGCTCGCCTTCTATTCCTGAAATGCTATTTTCTTGGCGGTTTGATTAAATTGGATTTGGCTGGTGTCAGGAGCGAGAGAGAATATCACACCACGCAGTCGTGGGTGCTCTGCTAGGGTTGTAGCACAGATGCCACTCTGCATCTCAGCCCTGTTATTCCTGGGGGGTCATTGCGTTCCCTTCCTCTCATCCAAAATTTCACACAAGTAAGACAAGTTATTTTGTTTGATGAGACTTTGCAGAACAGATGGTAATTTAGAATTAAATTCTGTGGAGGGTTCAGAAAGCAATTCTATCTATTTTTAGCACTGTGGTGTGTGACTGACTGCCGGATACACTCAATAATAGGCAAATGTTTAAAAAAACACAAACACAGTCAGTGCAATTGTAATCTCCTGCCCAGCTCAAGTTAAAATTACCCACGTGCCTTTTTGCAAGTCCCAAAATATTTGTTAAAGATGCACTGTTCAGTACTCATGTGACTTTTATCTCTTCAAAATACTTGACTCTTCTCCTGCAGCTGTCTTGCCTTTGCTGGCTGAATGGTTTTTTTTAGGCATGGCAGATTTTGGATGCCATATTCATTCATCACGTGCGTGGCTCAGCAGTGAGGGTTGGCCGGGCTATTTGACTGTGGACAGCACCAAGGCTGTGTATGATCCTGTGACTCATTCCAAATCCAGCTGGAATTTCTAGATAGAGTGATCAGGAGCAAGAATCTGGGCTTGTATGTTCATTTTGTTACACGCATCGTCCCTTGGAAAGGGACGCTGTGACTTGTTCTCCTATGACAACTGCTTTTTTTGTTTGAAAAATACTTTATTCATCAAATTTGTAAAGGTACTTCAAAGTACAGTCCAAACGCTGCATTTCACAGTGCAATACAGATCAATTGGGTTGAACTCAGTTCATGACACTGGGTTGCCTCACTTCACTTTCGGTGCAGGTTTCATCGACATCCACGTGACATTACACATTTTCTGCCATGTTGAGCCCGAGGGGTTTGAGACTGCTTCCAGCCCCTGGCTGTACAATGGTGCAAGGACCCTAGTGTGTGCCCTTTCCCCACTGAGCAAGTCCAGAGGCAGGGAAAGGTAGGGAGGAAAGAATAGGGAAGATCCGAGATAAGTGATGAAGTGACCTGCAGTTTGTTGTTAGATCGTGGAATTTGGCTAAAGTACTGCAGAGTCAATGCCTGTACTATCTCTTGACATGCCAGTTCGCCAGCTGCAACATTACAGGGACATAGCGCAAGTCAAGCTAAAACCCAAGGTAGATAAAGATTAGGTGCTTCAGGTCTCTACATGAGAAACGCATTTAGTATTGACAGATGGACTATGCTGATGCCAAATCTTTGCACTCTATCGATTGCTGAATGTGGCAAGTCTCTTGCAACCATTGATTGGGAGCTCAGTCTCACTCATTCGGAACAGACTGCTTTCCCACAGAATGAAATCATGACTACAACAGCGCGTGCTTCCCAGGACTAGCTGTTGTCTTTCTTCATTGCTCCAGAGGCACAGAGCTCAGAAATTACACCAAGGTCGTTGCACTATGTCGAATAAACAGCGCAGAAACGGGCCATTCAGCCCGACCAGTCCGTGCTGACATTTTCGCTCCACTTGCGCCTCCTCCCTTCTTTGCTGGTTGAACTCTATCAGCATAACCTTCTGTATCCTTCTCCCTCGTATGCTTATCTAGCCTTCCGTTAAATGCAGTAACACTTTTTTTTTGCTCTCGTGGGATGTGGGTGTCACTGGCAAGGTGAGCATTTATTGCTGACCTCTAATTGCCCTTCTTAAACTGCTGCAGTCCGTGTAGTGTAGGTACACCCACAGTGCTGTTAGGAAGGGATTTCCAGGATTTTGACCCAGCGACAGCGAAGGAACTTTGATGTATTTCCAAGTGAGGATGGTGTGTGACTTGGAGGAGAACTTGGAGGTGGTGGTGTTCCCATGCGCCTCGAGATGCTGGAGCTCACAGGATTAGAAGGTACTGTCACCTCAAGTCCCTGTGGCAATTTGTTACACGTTGTCACCACTCTGTGCAGGAAAAAGTTTCTTCTGAATTATCCATTTGGTTTCTTGGTGACTGCCCTATATTGATGGCCTTTAGTTTTGCTCTTCTCAGTCATAGGGGGTGAGGGCACAGTTTGAACTGTCTGACGCATTGGGTTAAAGCTAAGCCTTTCGCCTCGATGCAAATCTAGCCCAGATTGAAAGGTTTAATTCTCTGCTGGGTCTGCGAATTGCACGTGTAATGAGCTGGAAAGTCTTAATCCAGTTCCGTGAGGGCATTAGAAACTTGTTTTCTCAAGTCTGAGGCCTTGGTTTGGATCCAATTCAGACTGCAAGTATTCAAAAAAAAAAATCTGCTCTTCACCTGCAAAGCCAAAATGCAAAATGAGTTTTGACAAACTCAGCATTTTCTCCAAAGTGTACAGGCCAAAAACAGAAACATTGGCCAGATTTCAGCAACAATTTGATATTAAAAGAGTCATGCCTGTTAGAAGCATGCAAAACTCAAATGGCATAATGGTGCAGTCGGGAAGGAGTTCTGGAGAGCAGGGAGAGCTTTGATCTACTCTCCACCTGATGGTAAACTGTGAATAGCCCGGGACGGTTCACTGACATCTCCAGGTACCATAAGGAGGAAAGCTTTCCATTTCATCACCCAGAGACGCTAAAAAGAATTCACTAAAAATAAATGTTATTGTTTACCATAATAGAGTCATCAATAAATAATAATGAAAAATTATTAATAAATAATCAATAATAGAGCAGAAACCCTTTGTTTGCACCTATACCTTTGTCCATCCTGCTTCTGTGGGAGGAGGTGAATATTGACAGCATGTTGACGTTATTCTTTTGATCTGCATTCTTTTGGATTGCATGCCCATGAGCTACAGGCAAATAATAAAGATTATGCTGGACAAAATATTCCACCTGTCCAACTTATTGCCTGCACTGGGTACCACACTTGAGGAAGGATGTGAAGGCCTTGGAGAGTGCACAGAATGCTTTCACCCGAAGGACGACAGTTAACTATATAGAGTGGAGAATCTGGGATTGTTTTCCGAAGTGCAGAGAAGGCGAAAAGGAAAATGGATAGAGGTGTTCAAAATCATGAAGGACTTGGTCAATAAAGAGAAACTGTTTCCAATGGCTGAAGGGTGGGTGACCAACGAACACAAATTTACAGTGATTGGCAAAACAACCAACGACAAAATTGGGAGAAACCTGTTTATCCAACGGATTTGGAGTATACTTCCTGGTTGGGTGGTCGAAACATATTCAATAGTCATCTTCAGAAGGGTATTTGAACAATACTTGAAGGAAAACATTTTCAGGTTGGTGGGGAAAGAACAGGGGTGGGTGGGACTAACTGGATTGCTCTTGGAAAGGGCCAGCACAGATGTGATAGACCAAATGGCTTGCTTCTGTGTGCTCCTATTGTATGATTCCATGAAAGTAAGCACATGATGTTTTATGGGATTTTAAGCAAGGGCTGACTTTGTGAGGTTGGGCCAGCAGCCAAGACGTGACAGGTGCAGGGCATAAATTTGGGCAGTTGACTTTGTGCTGTGTGCTGCACTTTGCAACACAATCTTTCGGGAGCACATTGAAGAGACAACACGTGCATTGGCAAGTCTCATTATTACTGTGTCATTATTACAATGAGCTTCCCTGCTGAATCGTCATTATGAACAAGACTCCACCCTCAGTACACAATGCAAGAGTCTGTGCACCAGGAAAATGATTGTGTGCAATGCTTTAAAAGGTACCTTCCGGAAGCTGTGCATGCTTGAAACTTTAGGTTTCCACCACAAGATGTTTGTGCAGAAAAATGAAGAGCATGCTAAATTTCACATTTGTCCTGACAAACCTTTTCTTCACTTGCAGCCAGGGATCTGGTCGCCCTCCGTGATTCCACCAAGAAACTTGCTCCACACAGCTTGCACTTGGCCTTTTATTAGTGATCTCCTTTAGCCGAAAACAGTGCCATCCTCCGCTGGCACTCCTTCTGCACCAAGACCTTCAACTGGAGACAGTTTTGGCCTTACCTAATGAAGGAAATATTTACCTTAGAGCGGGTGCAAGGAAGGTTCACCAAACTGCTTCCTGGAATGACAGGATTGTCCTATGAGTAGAATGGTCTGTATGCTCTGGAGTGTAGAGGAGTGAGAGGTGACCTCATTTTAACGTACAAAACTCTTTAAGGGCTTGACAGAGTAGATGCTGAGAGGCTGTTTCCCCTGGCTAGAAAGTCGAGAACTGCGGGTCCGAGTCTCAGGAAAAAGGGTTGGCCATTTAGTACAGGGATGAGAAATCTCTTCGCTTAGAGGGTGAACCTTTATAATTCTCTGCCCCAGACAGCTTAGTCGTTGAGGATGTTCAAGGGTGAGATTGATTGATTTTTGGGTACTAAAGGAATCGAGGGATGTGGGGATCGGGCCAGGTGTCAAGTGGAGTTGAAGTAGAAGATCAGCCATGACCTTACTGAACGGCGAAGCAGGCTCGAGGAGTTGTATGTTCTACGCCTGCTCCTATATTCTTGTGCTGTCCACTTCTCGGTATCGACGGGATCGGCATCGATGGGATCGGCATCGATGGGATCGGCTGAGCCTGAAAGTTACTGCTGTGTTATTGTGAACAATTAGTTCACTTCACGACCACTAACACAATTTCCCTTTTAATTGGAGTCTGCAACCCTTGGGCACTCCTGCCAAGCCTGTGGCAAGCCAAGCTTTCTGGGTGAGCTTCTTGTGTGCCAATGGCCTACGCAATTGAGCAGGAGGAACTCCTGTTGCACAAATTCAATGTGGCTTGCCTTGTAAGTTATTGGAACAGTTCAAAGCCTACTTAATGGGCTTGAACAATCCCCTTTCCTGCCATTCCCAGAAAATTGAAGGTATCATTTAAATTGGGATTCTTTTGGCTTAAAATTTCATCTTACGTTCATCCCTAATTCACATCTGTATCTCACAGCTGTCTCAGTGTTGCATTGCTACTTTGAACTAGATGTACTTCTTTCATTTAATTGAAGCGAGAGCTATATTAAGCTCCAAAATTACTGTGATATTCACAGATGGCTACCTAACGCATTTGAATGACAGTCTTCTATTTGCTACTTTCGTAAAGGCATTAAACTATCTAACAACAAGCAAGTGGCCACAGTATTTTGTGAGGTGCTATCAGATGACAGGGCATCTATCTATTAAAATTATTGCGAAGGTACATTCTTCCTGTGCACAAAACTTGTGTCAGCATTTTTGGCCACACCTTTGTGCCAGCACTTATATTGAAAGTTTCTCTGTAAACATTTCCCATTCGATTTTGCTACGTCATCTGTCACACTGCAGTTGAAGATTGGGGTCATTGGGTGGCACTGTGGACTAAGTTTCTGAAATTGCTGTCCCAGCAATTTTGCACTCTTGCGTACGCAAGAAAATTCTTTATTCATCAACTGTCCATGTACGAAGGCAGTTCACCGGTTATCGCTAAGATTTTATTGAGGGGCGACTGACGTTTTGCTCAAGGTTGACTCTCAAAAATACAAAGAAGCATTTCTTAGCTCAGCTGAGTTGTTGGACCTAGGTTCCATCTCCCCATTCCAGTTGACATTAAAAATTTCATGGCACAATTTGAATTAGGTCAGGGAGTTCTTTTGCCATGCAAGGCATGAATCCTCATTCAACCAACACCATAAAAAACAGATGGACTGAGAGTCCATCTTATTTCTGTGAGATCTTGCTGTTGTTACGACCTGGTGAGAAAGGTGTCTCGGGGTCGTTTACGATCTTCACCTGATCTTATTGTAACAGGGTTTAATTTTAAACACACTGTGTTTTGAGCTCCACCTTTGTGAATCCTTGTTCACAACTTTCCAATTATAAGGCAAAGAAATGAGCACAAACAGGCTTTCTGTGGTTTAAAGAAGAAAGATGAAATTTATTAAACCTTAAACTTAAACTCTAATATGGTGAACGCCTATGGATATACGATGCGCCCACGTTAGCATGCACACGGATGCACACATGCAAATAGGGAAAGAAAAGAGCAGAAGAAAAGATATGTAGAACAGTTTGAGGCAATATCTTGTTACTATTTCTCGAGCTTGCTGGAGTCCTTGATTGAAGATATGGTCTTGCATTTCATTGGGGCCCAGTAGTCATCTTAAACCTTGTTCACGTAGGAAACTTTTCTCCCTTTGAGTTTCACAAGATTCAGTTCCGTTGGAAGGAGATAGAGGCAGGCAGACAGGAGAGGCTATAATTCTTGCTTCAGTTCTAGGAGACATCTTTACTCCATGAGCACACGGCTTTGTCTGCTCCAATTCCTTTGTTGGGAGTTCAAATTCAAAAAAACTCCCAGGTTGCCCAGAAGCTTAGTCATGTGACTAGCTCCTTATATGGAACAGTCTCTCCTGCAAGGTATGTGGATTGTACCTTAGCAGTCCCTGGAATGCGAGCTCCCCCCACCTTCAACATCTGGTAATCAAAAGTCCATTGTTGGTTGACTGAGTCAGGGCATGGCCCTTTGTCCCTGGTTGCAACACTATGTGTTACCATGGAAATGCCTTTCCAGTCAGGGGCTTGCAATTTTAAGTTTTAATGTTCATGTGGCGAAATCACATGTGCCTCAATTTTGGCAGTTGGGGTTTTTCCCTGACACCTCCACACCCAGGGGAATTAAATGCGATTTGAAGAAAAATGGCACATTTCATGACAGAGTTTGAGAAAATATAAGATACAGAAAGTAACCATGCATTTCTCTCATTCATTTCCATTTATTCACCAATCTTGAAGCTCATTAAAAATGGTCTGTTCTGGGCGCCAGGGCTGCTTTAATTTCCCCCTTGTCTTTCCCCAGGAGAGTTAATAGGCGGGGGGTGGCGGGTCTATCTTGAACTCTGAGTCATGCAAAGACTTTTGGCTTCAGGTGATGGGTGGTTCCCTTTTCCTCTGACTGTGGGGGAGGAGTCTTTGTTACTCTTGCCTTTGGTCTCTGGGACACTCCTACCTGCAGGGATGTGTGTGCAGACTTAACTGCACTCTCCTGTGACACTTTGACTAGGTGAGGCATCACCCTCACAGTTTCTCTGCCCCCTAGAGGTCTCTCTTTGTCTCTGCAGGTTCCTGCAACTCTGATGGGGTGCTTCTAGAGTCTGCATTCACATAGGAGGATGTGGGGTCTAATTTGTCACATTTTTCGGGGTTGGTTGACCGGACAGTCGGGGTTTTCATCTGAGAATCACTATGATCTTGCTTGCCCCACTCGAGGGATATGGGGTTACTTTCTGTTCACATACAAAACCCTGATAACTTTCAGGAATCCTATTAACTTGTCCTGCACAGGCCACAGTAAGCTTCCTGGGTTGCACTCTTACTGCAGTTAAAGCCACAGCTTGTTCTTTGTTTGCCATTAGGGTCCCGTCTGCACTGAGCGGTTGTGCCCTGATTAACCTACCAGTTTCCCCTTGAGTTTCCAGCAGTCAGCTTTTAAATGCCCTGCTTTATTGTAGTGGAAGCACACAGGTCTCCGGGTCTCACTCTTGCTCACAGTACCTTCTTTTTTGGCTGGACAAGGGCCCCCGTGTCTCCTGCTTTTCTTTCTCCTCCAGGACTGCCTGGGCGGGTATCACCTTCCCACCCTTTGTCCTTTTGGGATTTGTGGGGGTGATTTGGAAAGGTTCTCCCCTGGGAAACTGACTTATAAATTAAAGCAAACTCATTGGCCAGAACGGCAGCTTGCTGGGCTCCCTGAACCCGCTGCTCCTCCACATGGGTTTTTATTGAGTGGGTGGGGGCCATGGTTATGTCAATCCAAAAGCTTTACTAACTCCCCACAGGGATGCAAATCCAATAAACAAAGTCCCTTCAATGAGATATAATGGACTTGTCCAAATCTCTGTGAGGTGGGGTCAGTATTTGGTCCAGGAAAAATGTGAAGGAATGCATAATCCAGGCTCCGAATCGGCACCCAACAATAGAATCATGGGATTATACATGGCAGCTGGCTGGCCTGAAACGTTTTGGTCGAAGGAATGGGGATGCACAGGTGTATCAGCAGTTCTTGCATTCAGGGTCCAGGTGTAAGACTGCTCTCTGAACCTTGGACTCTGCTGGCAATTCCCACCTCAGATTTTCCATGTCTCTGTCTCTCTACTTTGCTCTCCCATCAAATGGACACAGTGGAGGTTGTAATCTATGCCACAAAGGATGGGAAGGGACTCAAAGGGCAAACTGTGAGGGGCTGACCAGTTTTGGCCCTTTGTCTTCGATAATCTTGCAGCAACAGCAGTGCTCGTCAGTCCTGTAAGTGATCTGAACATTATCTGTACAGATGTGCACCCACATCTCGCCAATAGCTAACTATCTGATAAGTGTGGGATAAGTGTGGTCTCGGGGTGCAACATGATGATCTGAACAAGACGTTGTTTCTTCAGCATGAGTGCATATTCAACCTCGTTGAGGGTGGACCAAGAAAGCATTTCAGTGAGACAATGAACAATTAAATTACTTTATTTCACACCAAGTGCACATACAGTCAGGATTAGACATATTAAATTCAAACAGAAGCAAAAGCAGAAAATGCTGGAAATACTCAGCAGGTCAGGCAGCATCTGTGGAGAGAGAAACAGCGTTGATGTTTCAGGCTGTGACCTTTCATCAGAGCAATCAATCAATTCAATCAGTACAGCTTGTGTTCAAGTAAAAATATGAAAATATTGGACATCCTGCACCTCCCAACATCAGTGTGTATCTTGTTGAACTTGAGCAAAATGATTCGCAATTGCCCACCAGCATTCTACTTCTGGACCAAGCTGTAACTTCCCATTGCAGCTTAGATTTAAAAGCCTGACTGACATTGCAGTCGAGAGTGGACATGACTGCCTGCCTACGTGTCTTTAATTTCCCTCGAAGCATCCAATAGGGAGGGCCAACCAATCACCATGAGCTCCTGCGACCAAAGACTTCCAAACACAAGTGGGTGGTGAAATTCGACCATCCCAGTAGTCTGAAGCGAGCAAGCTCGCAACAAATCGGCAATCTGTGTTACGCTTAAGAGTGCGTGTCACTATTTGATTTATAATAACCTGGGTCTTCCTGCTTCAATCAACACTCCCATAATTGGATGAACTGGTCATTCAGCTTATTGCTGTTGACGGGATCTTGCTGTGCACAAAATAGTTGTTGCATTTGCTGTGCGTAAATCATTGAGAGTTCAGGACTGAGGAGTGCTGCACTGTGAAAGGCGCTGTCTTTCAGGTGCAATATGAAATCAAGGCCCCGTCTACCCTCTCAGTGGATGTAAAAGTCTCCATGCCACTATTCTGAAGATGAGCAGGGGAGTTCCCCTCTCAGGGTGTCATGGCCGATATTTATCCCTGGAATGGAATATCTGGTCATTATCCCGTTGCTGTTTGTGGGAGCTTGTTGTGCGCAATTTGGCTGCCACATTTCTTACATTACAGCAGTGATTACACTTGCAAAGTTCTTCACTGGCTGTAAAGCGCTTTGGGGCGTCTTGAGGTCATGCAAGGTGCTATATCAATGCAAGTTTCTCAAACCCCTTGAGCTGTTTCTGAGAGCTGTGATAAGGTGATATGTGAAGGCAAATCCTTCCCTTTATTCAGTGCTTCTGCTCTGTCTTCAGGTTATAATTTTTGGAAGGCTATCCTCTGACATATCAGACAATGAAAGAAGATTTCTTTTTGGCAGGATGATGGAAGATTAATTTGTCAAAGGCACACACTGGCTATAAATTGTCTTTTTCTCAGAAGTTAGAATGTACCAGCCCAATTTTTATGCCTGCTTCCACATCAGTGTTTGAATTTATTCATAGTTCTGTTTACAAAGTACAATTCCTTTAGAGTCTGCAAAGAAGACCAACTTAAACACACTTATTGCTCTTACAATTGAGAGAATGAGGATGGGCGGGGGGAGCATAATCTGCCCCCACCTCCTCCCTTCCGCCCCCCCCCCAATTTTTTTTCTGATGAGTTATGGTCCCTCGTTTTTTTTTCCCTGTCCTGGTCTCCGAGTAACCATGTGCAAGTGAGGAATCTTGCAGCTGTTGGCCATGAACACCTACCACTGAGATAATAGCTCCTTGCTAAACACGGCTGCTATACCGATTACAAATGGGAGTGCAGGATAATAAGTCGGCTGGGTTTTGCTCAGAGCCAGTGCTATGTTACGTGAACCCTTCAGTGAGATTTTTTTGGTGTTGTTCATGAGCTCCATTTGAGCAACTCGGATGAAGGGCCGAGGCACATCGTGCAGGATGCTGTCTCGACTGAAAAAGGAGTAAGAAGGCAATGTAAACCATGAAGCCATGATCAGGCATCACTTTAAGGAGAGACATGACAGAGATTAGGATGAATTATGGACAATTTTTGTGGTCAAAAAGTGCTGACCCGAATCTTAGTTGAGTGCACCAATCTCACTTATTCAGGACTTTTCGAGCTGAGAGACAGCTGTTTCATTACCTCAGTCTACATTGAACTTCAATCCTGATAACAGTCCTGATAAGGTGGGAAGATAATGTGCTGCTTACTCCAGCCTCAGTTCCCCTGTTGCTGAAATCCTTATCCATCTCTTCACTACCTCGAGATTTGACTGTTCTAGCATTCTCCTGGCCATCTCTATCTTCTGCCCTCTGTAAACCTGAGCTCATCCAAAACTCTGCTAACCATATCCTAGCTCGCATCAAGTCCCATTCACTCATCACCGCTGTACTTACTGACCTACATTGGCTCTTGCTGCAGCGGTGGCTCTGTTTTAAAATTCTCATGCTTGTGTTCAGATCCCTCCATGGCCTCACTCCCTCCCCATCTCTGTAATCTCTTCCAACCCCGCCACCCTCCAAGGTATGTGTGCTCTTCCGATTCTGGCCTCTTGAGCATCTTCGATTTTAATCGCTCTGCTGTTGGCAGCTGTGCCTTCAGCTCCCTAAGCTCTGGATTTCCTTTCTTAAGCCTCTCGCCCCCTCTACCTCGCTCTCCTTCTTTGACACTCCTCAAAACCTACCTCCGTGACCAAGCATTTGGTTGCCTGTCCTAATATCAGGATAAAATTTTGTTTGGCAACACTTCTGTGGAAGCGCCCAGGGACGTTTTACTGTGTTGAAAATGCAATATAAATGCAAGTTGTTGTTCTGCATGCTCTGAAGATGATCAACTGTTTTAAAGCTTCCCCCTTGGATGCCATCAATTTTGTGTGCTGCCTGTTTTTATTTCACTGTGCATAATGCACTAATTAAAAAAGCAGCGTTCAAGTAAGTTGAATAGTGAAATGACCTGCAAGGGCCAATTGTAAATCTTTTTTTAATACTATTGGAAGGAGCAATTTCATTGAAGATTTAAAGCCCCAGAGGTAATGCGTACAAATGGATCAGTCTGCTGACTCACTACCTGCAGTATGTTCATTGGTACTTGTGGTGAATTCTTGTGACTTTATGATTTACAAAAAGAAAGACTTGCATTTATAGAGCACCTTATGTGACCTCAGGACGTCCCAAAGTGCTTTACAGCCAATGAAGTACTTCAGTTTTGAGGTGTAATCACTGTTGTCATGGAGGCAACTGCACAATGTGCACACGCAAGCTCCCATGAACAGCAATGGTGTAATGGTCAGATATTCTGTTTTTGGCATTGGTTCGAGGGATAAATATTGGTTAAGGCTTTGGGAGAACTACCCTTCTCTTCGAATAGTGCTATGGGAACTATTATGTCCACCTAAGAGGGCAGACAGGGCCTTGATTTAACATCTCAACAGAAAGAAGGCACCTCCAACAATGCGGTGCTCCTTCAGTACTGTCCTGGAGGTATATTTCCAAGACCTGTACAGCCTCACATAACTGTTTTATACTGTCATTATTTTTTTAAACTGTTTTTCCCCACCTACTAATTTTGTGTGCAGAAGGCACAGCCTCACGCTGGGTGCCAGGCTTCGAGTATGTCATATGAGTAGCAATTCTCCATCTCGTTGCTGTGAATGTCAGCAGGAAAGAATGGCAGACAGCACAGGCTTGATTCTTATCTCCTCACATCTGCAGGTGTGCATGTTTGGTCTGACATTTAATGGGAGTAGGAAGCCAACATGATAATTCCGTCTCCCTGCTCAATCGAGGCACTGCTTCAGGTCCAATTGACGAGCTTTGACACAGATTTGGCATCAAACATGAGACTTATTTTTCTGTGGGGCTGCATACCATGCCAGGAGGAAATTTACTCACGTAGCATTTCAAAAAGTATATATTTTCCCAGTTATCTGACCACCTCCCCAACAAATTGCACTCTGTTGGTCCATCTGTGGTATTCTCTTTCTGCACAGTGTCGGTGCTACTTCATAGCTGACCCTGTTTTCAGATTTCCCATCAGTCCCTGGAGGTGCCGTTAGTTCATCCAGAAAAGCTGCTGTAGGCTTATTTCTTTCTCTTTCCCTAAGGAAATAATGCACAAAGACAAAGGAAGCATCCTGAAGGCACAGTCCAAGGGTCAAGTCTGATTCACAATTTTCTTTGAAGGCAAGTACACCGTCATTATAATCCCTACACTTTCAAGTCATAGAGTTATATAGCACAGAAACAGGCCCTTCGGCCCATCGTGTCTGTGCCAGCCATCAAGCACCTAACTATTCTAATCCCATTTTCCAGCACTTGGCCCATAGCCTTGTATGCTATGGCATTTCAAGCGCTCATCTAAATACTTTTTAAATGTTGTGAGGGTTCCTGCCTCTACCACTTCTTCAGGCAGTGCGTTCCAGATTCCAACCACCCTCTGAGTGAAAATTTTTTTCCTCAAATCCCCTCGAAAACTCCTGTCCCTTACCTTAAATCTATGCCCCCTGGTTATTGACCCTTCCGCTAAGGGAAAGAGTTTCTTCCTATCTAACCTATCAATGCCCCTCATAATTTTGTATACCTCAATCATGTCCCCCCTCATCCTTCTCTGTTGTAGGGAAAACAACCCTAGCCTTTCAGTCTCTCTTCATAGCTGAAATGCTCCACCCCAGGCAACATCCTGGTGAGTCTCCTCTGCACCCTCTCCAGTGCAATCACATCCTTCCTATAGTGTGGTGCCCAGAACTGTACACAGTACTTCAGCTGTGGCCTAACTAGTGTTTTATGCAGCTCCATCATAACCTCCCTGCTCTTACATTCTATGCCTCAGCTAATAAAGGCAAGTATCCCATATGCCTTCCTAACCACCTTATCTCCCCGTGCTGCTGCCTTCAGTGATCTATGGACAAGTACACCAAGATCCCTCTGACCTTCTGTACTTCCTAGGGTCCTACCATCCATTGTATGTTCCCTTGTCTTGTTAGTCCCCCCAAAATGCATCACCTCACACTTCTCGGGATTAAATTCCATTTGCCACTGCTCCGCCCATCTTACCAGCCCATCTATATCATCCTGTAATCTGAGGCTTTCCTCCTCACTATTTGCGACACCACCAATTTTCGTGTCATCCGCGAACTTACTGATCATACTTCCTATATTCCCCTTTTAAATCATTAATGTACCCTACAAACAGCAAGGGTCCCAGGACTGATCCCTGCGGTCCACCGCTAGTTGCAGGCTTCCACTCTCAAAAACACTGTCTACAGTATCAAAATGCACAGTCATTATAATCCCACACTGCACAAATACAGAGCCATTATCATCCCGATACTATCTAAAATATAGCCATTGCAATCCCGAAAAACAAACAGCTAGTTGAAGCGTTAGTGTGCCTCATACCTCACTTCCTCTTGGCATTGCGGAAATAAAATGTAGCCTGGAGTTCCTGTCTGGTGTTTGACTGAAGGCAACCTCTTCATCCAACAACCAAAGGAGGAAAGTGTAGAATGTCAGATTTAAGAACAGTTCTGAAAGTAACAATTGAATGACAAGATGATTCAAATCAAACATTGAATTCAATGTTTGTATAAATTGAAACAACATTCATCTATTTAGTCTGTTTTGTATCTTGTGTTAGGGAATACAAGATCCTGAAAGGTCTTGTTTTTATCTGTTAGAAATTTATAAATCTGTTACAAATATCATCGCCAGCAGCTCTTCTGGAATGCAATTGGTGTTTGTTCTTCCACATATTTTAGATGCAGTGAGTCACTCTCTTGTACATACATATAGCTCTTGCATCTGATCATTTCCAAGTTCAAAATGAAAAGATATTGACTGCAAATTCAAATAAATGTTGTGGCCTGGATTTTTCCAATATCATTGGAGATGTTCATGAAGCTTAATGACCTGGATAGGAAACTTCCCGTATATGTCAATTAATAAAATGTCTTGGCTCTTCGTTGAGGCAGAAAAATTCTTCTAGCCGTTTTCCTCACCTCCATTCAGCTGAAGAAGCGAAGAGCGAACAATTCCCTAAATGCAGTAAACTTCAGTTGATTTGTCATTCAGTCTTATCAGTTGGGTGAACCATCTCAATGGGAAGGTTGTGGGATCGGAAGATTTGCACTCTGGTTTATTGCAGCTTGACCTTGTGGTTAGCACGTTGGTCCTGGAGCCAAAATATTATCAGCCAGGTTTCGACGACATGATCTGACATTGAGGGAAATGCTATCCTTCAGTTGAGATGTTAAATTGAGCCAGCATCTGCTGCTTCAAGTGGTCATTGAAGGAGAGCAAATTATTCTCTTGCTGTTCTTGCCATCACTCCTTCCTCCGTTCATTCCAAAAGAAAACATATTCGCCGGTCATTCGTCCCATTGCTCATTGTGAGATCTTGCTGTGCATATAATGGTTGCTACATTTGTCTCCATAATGCGTCAATTCATTGCACGTGAAGTGCTTTAAAACATGTCTCAGTTTATGCAAGCCCTTCAATTCGAAGCTTGACATGACAAAGCTCCATGTAAATCCAAGTCTTTTTTTCATCATGTATTTCAATTCACTGCATTCCTTTTAACATGCCTTTGGAGGACCCACCATCTGTGGTTAACTAAAGAAGTTAAGGAAAGCATCAAACTTAAGAAAAAAGCATATAATTGACCAAAGATGAATGGTAGTTCAGATAATTGGGGAGAATATAAAGAATGACAGAGAATGACTAAAAGGTTAATCAGGAGAAAAAAATTAGAGTATGAGAGGAAGCTAGCTAGAAATGTAAAAACAGATAGCAAGAGTTTCCATAGGTATTTAAAAAGGAAAAGAGTGAGTATAGTGAGTGTTGGTCATCTAGAGAGTGAGAATGGGAAGTTAATTGTAGATAATAAGGGAATGGTGGATGCAATGAAGAAATATTTGCTTCTGTCTTCACAATAGAGGGTACAAAAAACATTCCAGGTATAACTATTAATTAGGAGGTGGAAAGAAGGGAGGAACCATCACCAGGGAAGAGGTACTGATCAAATGGATGGAGCTGCGGACTGACAAGTCCCCAGGTCCTAATGTACTTCATCCCAGGGTCTTAAAAGAGGTGGCAAATAAGGTAGGAGCTGCATTAGTGCTAATTTTTCAAAATGCGCTAGATTCTGGAAAGGTTCCATCAGACTGGGAAGTAGCAAATATAACCTCTCTATTCAAGAAGGTGGGGAGGCAGAAAACAGGTAACTACAGGCCAGTTAGCATAACATCTGTCCTGGGGAAGGTGTTAGAATCGATCATTAAGGAGGTTGTAGTTGGGCACTTAGAAAAACTCAAGGTAGTCGGGAATAATCAGTATGGTTTTGTGAAAGGGAAATCATGTTTAACCAATTTATTGGAGTTCTTTGAAGGAGTAACATGTACTGTGGATAAAGGGGAACCCATTGACATACTGTACTTGCATTTCCAGAAGGCATTTGACAAGGTGCCACATAAAAGGTTATTGCAAAGTAGGAGCTCATGGTGTCGGGGGAACATATTAGCAGGGATCAAAGATTGGCTGGTTGCAGAAAACAGAGAGTATGCATAAATGGGTCCTTTTCTGATTGGCAGGATGTGATGAGTGGAGTCCCGTAGGGGTCTGTGCTGGGGCCTCAACTTTTTACAATTTATATTAATGACTTAGATGAGGGGAGTGATGGCATAGTAGCTAAATTTGCAGGTGATACAAAGATAGGTAGGAAAGTATGTTGTGAAGAGGACATAAGGAGGTTGTGGACCGTTAGAGATAGGTTGAGTGAGTGGGCAAAAATCTGGCAGATGGAGTATAATGTGGGAAAATGTGAAGTTGTTCACTTTGGCAGGAAGAAGAAAAAAGCAGAGTAGTTAAATGGAGAACGACTGCAGAATTCCGGGGTGCAGAGTGATCTAGGTGTTCTAGTGCATGAGTCACAAAAGGTTAGTGTGCAGGTACAGCAAGTAATAAAGAAGGCGAATGGCATGCTCTCCTTTATTACGAGAGGAATTGAAAATATAAGTAAGGATGTTATGCTTCAGTTATACAGGGCATTGGTGAGACCACATCTCAAATACTGTGCGCAGTTTTGGTCTCCTTATTTAAGGAAGGATGTAAATGCATTGGAGGTGGTTCAGAGGAGGTTTACTAGATTGATACCCGGAATGAGCGGGTTGTCTGAAGAGGAAAGGTTGGACACACTGGGCTTATTGTCACTGGAGTTTAGAAGAGTGAGAGGAGACTTGATTGAAGTTTATAAGATCCTGAATGGTCTTGACAAGGTGGATGTGGAAAGGATGTTTCCTCTTGTGGGTGAGTCCAGAACCAGGGGGCACTGTTTTCAAATTAGGGGTCGCCCTTTTAGGACACAGATGAGGAGAATTATTTTTTCTCGGAGGGTTGTGCAACTTTGCAACTTTCTGCCTCAGAAGGTGGTGGAGGCGGGGTCATTGAATATTTTTAAGGCGGAGGTAGATAGATTCTTGTCAGGCAAGGGAATCAAGGGTTATCGGGGGTAAATGGGAGTCTAAATTTCGAGACACAAACAGATCAGCCTTGATCTTATTGAATGGCAGAGCAGGCTCGAAGGGCCGAATGGCCTACTTCTGCTCCTCATTCGTATGTTCGTTGCTCACCACCTATCTCCTTGATCTGTGCTCCTGCTTTTATACTCTTTGCTTCTTATCGATGGCTTGTGTTAACTTGAGCAAACAGTGTGAAACCTTGAGGAATTAAGAAGAGGTCACTCACCTTGTTCCTTCAGAGTTGGCAGTCAGAAGCTTCGCTCAAATGTTATCCTGATGGTCTCATTCAGCACCATTTGGTTTGTTCCTGTCATGATTTGGGGCCCGTGGTTTTACATGGTGGTACCTTGCAATGATGAGCTTGCATTTTTGTACCTGCATTGCTTGTCCTTTGACACCTGTAGCAAGCTGCCTTTCCCACGGTGCCTGGAACAGTAAGCCCATCTCAAAAAGGAGCCATGAGGTGATTGTGGAGCACTCCGTTCAGATTGTGAAGTTATTCACTGCAAACACAGAAAGTTTTTCGCTGCTTAAGAGATGCTCGTTCTGGTACACGATAAAGCTGTACTCAGCAGACAATTTGGATTCATTGTTGAAGACATCAGGGATTGAGAAAGATAGAATCATGAAATCCTCTCGTCACTCTGGGGGACTGGGGGTGAACACATTCACAATTTCATCTTAAGAGCAGAGGGAACCTTCACAAACGGCAGCAATTTTGCTCCATGGTCAGAAGGTCACTAGATGGGGAATGGACTTCTTGTGTCTCATTGACTCTGCAAAAAATTCTCCAGCTCTGCATTTGATGAAGTTCCTTGCCAAGAATGCAACCTACGTGTTTTTTTTTGTAATTATATAGATTCACGAGGAGCGGGTATCACCATTTCTAAGTTCTGTAAGACCAGATCTAGGTTGGATGTCAGGAGGCGCTTCCTTTAGCAGAGACTTGTGGACCTCTGGAACAAACTGCTGGCTCGTAAGCTTGAGGTTGATTTGGTGGATTCCTTCTTGCGAGAGCTGAATCTGTTTCTGTATGAGGCGGAGATCACCTCGTACCGAAGGTTGGCACCGCAGGGAACACAGGACAGGAGAGATCTCCTGGCCTAGTTTTGATCGTCTAGAGAGGACTCCCAGATTTAATTCCCCCTCCAAATTGGCCTATGTTTTTATCTGGTTTGTCACCTCGCCCAAGGAGATCGCATTGCTTTGGGTGGGGTGGAGAGTTTATACATAGTGATACACAAGATATTGCAATTATATGAAACAGGCGGAGTAGAGCAGAAGATCTTTACATGTGTGTCATTTGTATGTTACAGTTGCTACTTTGACTCAATGAATATTTCCATTATGTTATTGGGTTATTCATGACAAAGTGTCAGTGAGTATGGCGTCAATATCTATCAGTTCTTGACCTCAGGCTTGCACTCCGCTATTGCACAAAGATGTCTTCTCTCACCTGCTAATGCGAATTTGACCTTGCACCACGTTAAATGGAAGTTATACAGTCAGCAGGTCAAACACCACTTCAGTGACTGTAGATAACTTTTCGTCATTCGTGATGTGTCAGCTGCAGCTCAGTTGGTTGCGCTCTCACCTCTGATTCAGAAAGTTGTGCATTCAAACCCCACTCCAGAGACTTGAGCACAAAATCTAGAAAGATACCTCAGTGTAGTATTGAGGGAATAATATCTTGAAGATGAGATATCGAACCACAGTCTTAACTGCCCTCTGAGATGGATGTAAAAGATCCCATGGATCAGCTTCGAAGAAGGTCAAGGGGACTTCTCAGTATTGTAGCCAGTATTTGTCCCTGAACCAACATCGCTCACAGAGAGGTTATTTGATCATTTACCTCATTGACATTTGTGGGAACTTGCTGTGTGCAAATTGGCTGCTGCACTTTTTTTTTAGAATATTACAGCGCAGTACAGGCCCTTCGGCCCTCGATGTTGCGCCGATCATCTGACCTACACTATTCCATTTACATCCATATGTCTATCCAATGACCACTTAAATGCCCTTAAAGTTGGCGAGTCTACTACTGTTGCAGGCAGGGCGTTCCACGCCCCTACTACTCTCTGCGTAAAGAAACTACCTCTGACATCTGTCCTATATCTTTCACCCCTCAACTTAAAGCTATGTCCCCTCGTGTTTGCCATCCTCATCCGAGGAAAAAGACTCTCACTATCCACCCTATCTAACCCTCTGATTATCTTGTATGTCTCTATTAAGTCACCTCTCCTCCTCCTTCTCTCTAACGAAAACAACCCCAAGTCCCTCAGCCTTTCCTCGTAAGACCTTCCTTCCATACCAGGCAACATCCTAGTAAATCTCCTCTGCACCCTTTCCAAAGCTTCGACATCCTTCCTATAATGCGGTGACCAGAACTGCACGCAATACTCCAGGTGCGGCCTCACCAGAGTTTTGTACAGCTGCATCATGACCCCGTGGCTCTGAAACTCGATCCCCCTACTAATAAAGGCTAACACACCATATGCCTTCTTAACAGCCCTATTAACCTGGGTAGCAACTTTCAGGGATTTATGTACCTGGATACCAAGATCTCTCTGCTCATCTACACTACCAAGAATCTTCCCATTAGCCCAGTACTCTGCATTGCTGTTACTCCTTCCAAAGTGAATCACCTCACACTTCTCCGCATTAAACTCCATTTGCCATCTCTCAGCCCAGCTCTGCAGCCTATCTATGTCCCTCTGTACCCTACAACACCCTTCGACACTATCCACAACTCCACCGACCTTCGTGTCATCCGCAAATTTACTAACCCACCCTTCTACACCCTCATCCAGGTCGTTTATAAAAATGACAAACAGCAGTGGCCCCAAAACAGAACCTTGCGGTACACCACTAGTAACTAAACTCCAGGATGAACATTTGCCATCAACCACCACCCTCTGTCTTCTTTCAGCTAGCCAATTTCTGATCCAAAGCTCTAAATCACCTTCAACCCCATACTTCCGTATTTTCTGCAATAGCCTACCGTGGGGAACCTTATCAAACGCCTTACTGAAATCCATATACACCACATCCACGGCTTTACCCTCATCCACCTGTTTGGTCACCTTCTCGAAAAACTCAATAAGGTTTGTGAGGCACGACCTACCTTTCACAAAACCGTGCTGACTATCGCAAATGAACTTATTCTTTTCAAGATGATTATAAATCCTGTCTCTTATAACCTTTTCCAACATT
Source organism: Heterodontus francisci (assembly GCF_036365525.1). Lineage (NCBI taxonomy): Eukaryota > Metazoa > Chordata > Chondrichthyes > Heterodontiformes > Heterodontidae > Heterodontus > Heterodontus francisci. The sequence goes on from NC_090417.1 coordinate 10,842,670, forward strand.
TTACCCACAACCGAAGTAAGGCTCACAGGTCTATAATTACCAGGGCTGTCTCTACTCCCCTTCTTGAACAAGGGGACAACATTTGCTATCCTCCAGTCCTCCGGCACTACTCCTGTCGACAATGACGACTTGAAGATCAACAACAACGGCTCTGCAATCTCCTCCCTGGCTTCCCAGAGAATCCTAGGATAAATCCCATCTGGCCCAGGGGACTTATCTATTTTCACTCTTTCCAAAATTGCTAACACCTCCTCCTTGTGAATCTCAATCCCATCTAGCCTAGTAGGCTGTATCTCAGTAATCTCCTCGGCAACATTTTCTTTCTCTACTGTAAATACTGACGAAAAATATTCATTTAACGCTTCCCCTATCTCCTCTGATTCCGCACACAACTTCCCACTACTATCCTTGATTGGCCCTGTTCTAACTCTTATCATTCGTTTATTCCTGATATACCTATAGAAAGCCTTAGGGTTTTCTTTGATCCTATCCGCCAATGACTTCTCGTGTCCTCTCCTTGCTCTCCTTAGCCCTCCCTTTAGATCCTTCCTGGCTAGCTTGTAACTCTCAAGCGCCCTAATTGAGCCTTCACGTCTCATCCTAACATAAGCCGCCCTCTTCCTCTTGACAAGCGCTTCAACTTCTTATATTACAACAGTGATTGTCCTTCAAAAGTACTTATTTGGCTGTGAAGCACTTCAGGATGTGAAAATCTCTATATAAAAACAAGTTTTTCTTTATTTTCTCTTCCTTTTAGTTTTTGTTTTACTCCTCACCCGAAGACACTGATCTTCATGGGGTCAACTGCCCATCTACTGATGTAGCCATTCTTCATTTGGATGGTTGGTAGGCTATTCTGCTGCCTCACAACTGAGCTTGAGCTTGAGCTTGTCCTTGGCTGACATCCACACCCATCCTGTTCCTGACTGCTTTCCAGTGACCCTTGTTGTTCATTCACATGCATCTGTTCAGGATAGGATCACACTTAGCTATGATGGTCCTTGTGATCAAGTTGCACGCCAACACCATAAAGTTGAACGTGTGAGCAAAGGTGACTTGTTTGAGATATTAGAAAGTTGACCATCACCAACCCAGCCTTACCTCAGCAAGGACTCACCACCTTCAGGACATGGGAGTGCACAGAATATCGGCCAGGAAAAAAAAGAATGTTTTTACTGCTCCAGTCAACTGAAATACATACTAATGAGTTTATTTAATGTCTCTCATGCTCGAACAATACGTTAAACAAAGTTTTTTGGAAAGCATAAAGGAAATGGTGGATTTAAGACCCTCTGATGTGTGGTGATTGCTGCTGGCTGTTTCTTGATGTTGGTATGACTCCATCATTAAATAATTTAACCTTTGAGAAAGAAACTAATGATCAAGCTGGATTTGAAGGCAATTCCAACTCATTGACTGTGTCATACAATAGACTTCTGATTTGTTGTGTGATTTGACGGACCGGGGTTCAAAATCAAACATTCTAATGTGTGTCCCTGTGTGGTTACTGAATTATAAAGCAGTGTACACAATGAAATCAGTGTGTAAAAAAGGGTTCGAAAAGTACAGGGAAAATTCTAACTGAGTGGGCATGTATGTGAATAGCAGATTGTTTCATCTCTGAGAGAAGGAAGCACAAAATTTAGCTGTCCTGCAAGAAAACCCCATAAAATGTTAAGATCTTTATTTCATTGAATCCGTCATTTCCCACAAAAGGCCAGCTATTTAAAGATCGAATTTGAAGCTCCTGTTTAATTGTATTCAGCTGAAGCTACAGGCAACACAAAGTACAATGATTGAAGTTATTGTGTTGTGAATTGGTTTGAAATATTTTCGACAAAGGACATCTTCAGGTCCCTGGGCTGGGAATGGGTAAATGTGACATTCATCAGACGTGAGCGTGCTTCAGTGAGAGTGGGGAAAGTCATTTTTTGAAAGCTATGAATGCCATCAGGAAAAAAAAAGGGCCAAATTATATTTGAACATGAGGAAATATGAAATGATGACAACACACAAGAACTAATGCTGAAAAGGAAAGAGAAATGTGTCCAAGGGGACCAAAGACAGAAACCTGTTCTGACCTTGTGCTCTGGGCAGGTCATTTTGCTCGTCCTAGTTTATTGGGGAGACAGAAGTCCAAAGATTGAGATGCCAGATGCATATGACAGTGTACTTGCCAGCCTGGCTCACTTTTCGCATTCTTGTTTCCAAGTTGGAAGTAAAGTTCAAATCTCACAGCAGCCAAAGAATTTAACAATCAGCAGACTTGAACTCCTCCCACCAGAGCTGTGTTCTGGCAAGGGGTTCACGTCCAAACTGGGCCAGTTGGCAAGCGACCTGCCCCTCCCCAAATGCTGACACTGTGTCTCCCCAGTGCCCTCTCTAAGAAAAATGGAGGTAGAGCTTGGGTTGGGTGTTGCTTAATTGCATGTTAATTTCAAAGGGCTGCATGTTGCACAGAATAAATACGTAGTCATGTTCCTGAGCTTGCACTGTATTTGTTTGGAACTCTGTAGGCAACCGAAATCTCAAGGCCATTGCTCATTCAAGATAAGCTCTCAACTGACTGAGTAGTGAAGACTTATTCCTCAATATAGTGGAGGCAATGACAACTAACATTTTGAATAAGGACACACTTCGGCATCATATGATATGTATTGTGAAAGTTGTCATACAAGACTATGGAATGGAATACAATCATATCAAGTCAAGAACAGTTTATTCATTTGAGCCCCACATGAAATAAAAACAACTTCTTCTGCATTACAGAGGAAAGTTTCTTGTCCTCATTCTAGTTTTTATATCCTGTCATGAAGAAAATGTTTTGACACAGTTTTAAAAAGGAATTAAATTCAGTTAATGATTTTGGCTTCCTTTCTCCCCCTTAGTTTTACTCAACAAGTGAATTGTCACCTCATCCCTAAAAAGGATCCCCTGCCCCAGTACTGATCTTGCATATTGTTTCAGTTTCTTTCCTCTTAAGACACCAGCTCATGTCAGGTTTGAATCGAGCAAACCTCCTCTGAACTGCCTCCAACACATTTACATCCTTCCGTATAGAAGGAGATTAAATCTGCGCACACTATTCGAGTTGTGGTCTCACCAATGCCCTGTATAACTGAAGCATAACATCCTTACTTTTATTTTCAATTCCTCTCGTAATAAAGGAGAGCATGTTGTCTTGTCCATGAGATAGACATCTTTCTCTCTTGACCCCATTCCCACTGAACTGGTTCCAACTGAATTTCCCTTCCTGGTCACCATGGAAATTGACATTGTAAATGGTTCCCTCCAATCAGGTACCACTCCCTCTTTTTTTTTAAACTGAAACCCTTGAAGCCTCTGTCCTTGGAAACTACCACCCCATCTCCAACCTCCCTTTGCTCTTTCAAGATGTTGAATAAGTCGTTGCCTCCTAAATCTGTGCTAATCTTGCCTTGAACTCCAGTTTGAACCTCTCCATTCTGGTTTCTGTCACTGCAGTGAGACTAATGGCACCAAGAAATGTGGGGAGACTGTGGGAAAATGGCATTGAGGTTGCTGATCAGCAATGATCTCATTGAATGGCGGAGCAGTCTCACCGGGCTGAATGGCCTACTCCAACTCCTATGTTCCCGTGAAACAGCCCATTACCAAAGTCACAAATAGCATACTCTGTGATTGTGACCATGCTTCATCATCCTGATCAACTTCTCTGCAATCCTTCCACATGACTGACCACACCATCCTTTCCTAATGCCTCTTCTCTGTTGTCCAGTCAATGGGGCTGCCTTCAGTTGGCTTAGCTCTGATTGATTGCATCCAGTGCATCTCCAGAAATGGCCTCCCTTCTCACCTTTGCACTGTTGCCTGTGCAGGGATCCAAGAAAATCTGGATTGAGGAAAGGCTATTCAGGAACCAATGCTGCTTCAACCAGATCCTGTAATTGTTCCATCTTAGTCTTGCTCTTGATTCCAGATGTCAAGGGGTGCACTGTGGTGCCCTAATTTGGTTCTTTGGAAGCTGATTAGAGATACATTGAGCAGCTTCAAGCTGAGTCACAGGATGAACCAAGTGCAGCATTAGTTGGAAGATCATTCAGTTCTCCATATTGCCTCTGAGATGAAGGAGTTGACAGCACATGTGTCGATGCATTACGAACCAGTACTGTATTTCACCATAATACAGGCAACTATAAAGCAATTGTCAACATAACCGTAACAAACTTGGTTTCATAACTGTATCAGTTGCTTGGTGCAACATAACACAAGAATTAAATTTCCTGGACTACTGTATGAGCTTGGAAATGTTGCCAGATGACAGATTGCAATTATATGTCTCTAATATTAAGTCCAGGATGCATAACGCATTTGCTGTACTAGGCCAACAGGACCGTACACCACTTATTCAAATTTGTTACTGGAGACTTAACTTCTTTGACAGGAAGGATGGTCATTTCTACAAAATATTGTGGCAGGTCGCGTGATATATTGGAACTGTACCCCATTGCCACCAGGAGAGGAGGGCAATAAAATTGGAAGGTTTTTGGAGTCCTTCTGTATCAGTTCTTGTGAAGAGACCAACCACAAATATTTTCAGACCCTGACTAGGATCTGTGTTTTGCTCCACACTGTCCACACCACAATGTGCCTCTGTTCCAATCTCAGAAGAGTACTCCAGCCGTGAGATATTTCTCTTTCTGTATTTGCCTCCTAATGGACTTGCTGAGTTGAGATTGCTAATATAGTGATGAATCCTTCATGGCGTCAGGCAGTTGCTACGAACCCGTCAAGAACGGGTTGCCTTACGCATGCTATCCTTACAGCAACAGAGGAAACCCACGCCCCAGGCATAAAAATGTAAGAACATAATTTGAGACGTGACATGGAAGTGTTGTGTGCTTGTGAAGAAGAGGGGACTTTGGACCTTTGGTTTCCGATGCACTCCAGTGCTGGGGGGATTTCCTCACCACATGTCTGGGTCCATTGTAGAGTAATTGAGAGATTGATTGCTACAATTAGTCAACAGCTTCATTCTTGCTGTATCACGTGACTACCAGGATAGTCAAAGATGAATTAGATGGGCCCTGGTCTATTTCCATTTTACTACTGCGACTTGAGCAAGCAGAATGTTTTACACAACAAGTGGTTAGGATTTGGAATGCACTGTCTGATCGGTTGGTGGAAACAATTTCAATCATACCTTTCAAAAGCAGATTGGATAAATACTTGAAGGAGAGAAATATTGCAGGTTTATGGGGAAAAGAGCACAGTGGGACTAACTGGATTGCTCTTTGAAAGAGACAGTGCAGGTTGGATGGCTCAAAGGGCCTCCTGCCATGCTGCACTTTTCTATGGTTCTATTTTCCGATAATAATGGTTTAAGAATAGGAAAAGGACTCTCAAACCCATCCCATATTGATAGCTGCAGTGCACCTGCCCTTCTCCTCACCGTGTGCCTCAGAAATGCACAGAACAATCCTTGAAACTGGATATACTGTCAACTTTAAAAGCTTTCCCTATCAGTTGCACCACTGCTCTCTTCAGCAAATACTTCTTTGGTCTTAAAGTAGTTATTTTGTGCTCATAGCGATGCTGAGTTGCATCTGCCACTTACTGGTTCAATTACCGAGAACATGGAAATCTGTCTGCAGTTGAGGAAAGGATGGATAACTCTGTAACTCGGTTCACCCTTGGAAAATGAGTCAGACACAGGTATCGACTTGGCTCCCTAATTGCCTCACAGGTATTAGATACTGCCTGGTGTGCAACTAAGCCACAGGTCAGATTGTTCCAACTTCGATTAGCCCTGGAGCAGCGGTAACAACAATTTAGGGAGGAGAAAAATGAGCAGAGGCTCCCGTTCTTGATCACTTGTCCCAGCGGCTCCTTTTGGACAGGGGATGAGGATGGGGTCGGACTTGGGCTGTCACGTCTTCCACTAAATTGCCTCCCCACGCTGACTGCATGAAGAGTGATCAATTCCGCAAGGTGCTGGAAGACTGCTGGCACCTGTCCAACTGTACCCAAGCAAGAGTTATTGGGGGTTGGGTTTCTGCTCGGTTGCCCTGCTATTTTTCAGTGCTGTTCGCACAAAATCAGCCACACTAGCGCAAAACATCGAGCGACTTCAAGCACAAATTACCTCCAACGTAAATTGAGTTTCCGTGATCTTTTGTGCTGGTAGGCGGTCCCGCCCACAAAACAGGCCACGTTCCAGATCGAATCAATCATCCATTACGAGTTTTCCATGAAGCCCATTTGTGGCCCTTTGAGGAGGCTCTAAAAATTATGCTTTTATTTTAAAGGCACAAGGGCACCAATGGGCACCTTTTTAAAAGCTTTCCATTCTTTTTAATTTATGAAGAAACTGACTAGGGTACACGAGTGGAGCTCGTAAATGGTTCTGTTTAATTTTTCAGTGTCATTTTCTGTTATTTAAAATCGGGTTACTCACAGATGGTGGACAAGACACTGATTAAAAATGCTTATCTTTTGTGGTGAACCCAGCTGTAACAATAAAACTGCAGCAGGTTACCACTCTTGGATATACCAACGAATATTTTTTAATGCAAAAATAAATTAATAACAATTGCTTTCTAAGGTGCTGCCCGATTGTACTGGTTCATGGAAGATTTTGCATTTGTGATTATACAAATGAGTTTAGAGAGTGGAAAAGAGAACCGTAGTTTCACTTTTAAAAACTAGTGCACTTTGCATCCTGATTGTCAGTCACATCCAAAGCAGAAAGCTATGTTTAGGTCCTGAGTGTAAAAATAAAAGAAACAAGATTTTTCTGCAGCTGGTTCACGTGCTAAAGGTTAATGGACATGTCCAAAGGACCTGGGATGAAGGATCTGTGCCTTTGCTTGTAGATTCTAATGAGGACGAATGAGAATCAAAGCACAGAGAATATTCTGGAGGGAATGGCCCCAGGGTCATTAGAACAGCAGCTGTGAGGTAATATTCCGACAGAAGTACTAAGTTAAAGTTTTAACATTTGCACCATATTTTTTTGAAAAGAAAAGTTCTACAGTTAAATGTAATGATCAAGAGCACTTTCAGCAGTTCAGTGAATTGTAACATCAGACGTACGGATCAGAAGATCCCAGCTTTGATTCCTGGTCAGTGATCTGAGCCAGGTGCAACAGAAGAGAAGCTATAATTGGGATCAGTGTCCTTGGGCCAAGGAGGGAAAATTCCCAATCATGATCACTATGCAGTGATTCCACTGGAAAATGCTTGTGTCTGGGCATCGAATGTCAGGATTAGTCATGGTGCCCCGTGCCTCCACACTCAAATAACCTTGTGCCATCTCTTGCCTCAGCTAATGCATGATGAATGACCACGTGGGTAAAGAACTGGACTGTGACCGATATGGAACTCAAACTCTGAGAGCCGGTCTTCAAAGGAGGAATTGAAACTTGGGAATAAAAAAAATAGATGGAGGGATTATCCACGAAAGCATTTCTGTTATCTGCTGCACGCAATTGACTGCCATGTTTCCTACATTGCAATAATGACTACACCTCAGAAGTACTTCATTGGCTGGAAGGCGCTTTGCCATGTCCCTGAGGTGCTATAAAAATGCAAGCCTCTCTTTATTTTTATTTGTGTATTGATGCTCTGGTGATGGACTGGTTGAATATTGAGTTCAGTGGCAAGGGAACCAAAGAAGAAAACTCCTTTATCTGGATGGTGTCAAGCAGCTTGACTGTTGATGGTGTTAGCTTGTGGCTCAGTGGGGAGCACTTTTGCCTCTGAGTCATAAGGTTGTCGGTTCAAGTCCCACTTGAGAGACTTGAGCACAAAAGCTAGGTGGATACAACTGCTGTCTTTCAGATGAAACATTAAACGAAGGTCGTGCCTGCCCTCAGGTGGATGTAAAAATAATCCCATTGCATTGTTTTGAAAAACAACAGGGGAGTTCACCTGGTGTCCTGGCGAATATTTATCCTAAACCGACACTAATAATGCAGATGATCTGGTGATTAGCCCATTGTGAGATCTTGCTGTGTGTAAATTGACTGCCACACTTCCGACATTACATCTGTGACTACGTTTCAAAAGTATTTCATCGGCCATGAAGTGCTTTGGGATGTCCTAAAAGGTGCGACATAAATGCAACTTTTTTCTCCATTCTTGGCTTCAGCTGTACTGATGCAGGTAAGTTGTGAATATTTCATCGCACCCCTGACTTGAGCCTTTTAAATGGTGGACAGGATTTGAGGTAGCAAGAAGTAAGCCAATCGTCGCAACTTTTCGAGTCAGGGAATGATGCAGTGCAGAAGAGACCATTTGGCCCAATGTGTCTTTGCATTGCTCCTTTTGTTGAATATTTTCAACAGTATACCATGGGTTATTGACCCATATAAACTGACTTTTCTTGTACTGTTCAACAGTCGCCACTTAAGACATAGAGCGTAAGGTTAAGTCCTATCAAATTCAGTTTAGCTCAATAAGACGCACTAAATGAGCATTTTAATCAGCTGAAACAGAGGTCTCAGGTGTACCTGAGCCCAGGGGAATGCTTGTGTTGCTTGCTTCTGCATCTCCACTTGCAGTTTAAGCTGCCATCATATGAATCCTCATGAGATGGATATAGATCATGAGTTCTGAGATGCAGGGAGAATTGGAGGGATACAATTATCTCTCAGTATACTGAGAGAAGGAGAGAGAGTTGAGCTGTTAGATGTATCCTGTGATCTGATTTCAGTTAATCCAGAAACCCATGGGCCACAGGAAATAAATAAGGGTAATGAATTCCAACTGATGTTCCCTGAACATGGGTTCTCTGATGAAGAAATGAATTGACTAAATCACAACTGTGTCCATCGACATTGTGAGACATCATTCTCTTAACTGCTGGTGGTGGAGGTGGCTTGTGAAATATTGCTGAGCTTGTGTAGTTGCCAAGGAGGGAGTCTATTCTGCACGATATCACTGATAGTTAAGGATTCACAATGTGCTGATTGGAACCCAACTTTCCTGATGAATGAAGTTGGGCCTATCGCCTCAATTGAAGAACAGAGATTGTAATGTTAGATTAATCTTTAGCAGCTTTCACTGTGAGATTGAGAAATTTCACCGAGGCCTCCATCTGCTTGGAAGCTGAGCATTGGATTTTTCTGCCTTCTTTATGCGATAAGATACACAATGGAGCGTTCCATGAACAGAGTACTGGTGAAGGGTAGAGTTGACTGAATTTGGATCTTTAACGGGGAATCGGATCAAGATGTGTTGAGAAGTTGGAATTGGGGGTTTATTGAGATATTAACAACAACATGCCTTTACATAGCACATTTAATTAAGTGTTCCCAGGGCACTTCACAGCACCATTATCAGACCAAATTTGACACCGATTCATATAAAGAGATGTTAGAACAGGTGACCAAAAGTTTGGTCAGAGCAGTAGGTTTTAAGGAGTAAAAACAGAAAGTGTTGGAAATACTCAGCAGGTCTGGCAACATCTGTGGAGAGAGAAGCAGAGTTAACATCAGAATCCTTCATCAGAATGAATGGAGGGGGAAGCCTGGGCAGGGATAGGGTGGAGCCATTCAAATTAATAATGCTCAGGCATGTGGGAGGTCAGTCAAGGATAGCAGATCAAGGACATATGAGGTTTTAAGGAGAGGTGGAGAGGCTTAGAGAGGGAATTGAAGAGCTTAAGGCCTGGACAGCTGAAGGTATGGCTGCCAATGGTGTGGCCGATGAAGTGGGGGATGCGCAAGAGGTCCAAGCTCGAAGAATGCAGATATCTCGGATGATTGTAGGACTGGATGAGGTTACAGAGATAGGGAGAGGAGAGGCCGTAGAGGGATTTAAACATGAGGTTGAGAATTTTAAAAGCGATGTGTTGGTGGACTGGGTGCCAGTGTAGGTCAGTGAGCACACAGGTGATGGGTGAATGGGACTTGGCATGAGTTAGGATATGAGCAGCAGAATTTTGAATGAGCTCGTTGGTAGCAGATAGAAAATTAGGAGAGCATCCTGTGTTGCTTTGTTGATCTGGTTTGCATTTAGCTCTGTGTGATTCAACTGGCTGGCGTGGACAACTATATAATTATGGACTGCATGCTGATCATGTGAATATAAGCAAGTCCCTTCTATCTTTCTGACAATTTTGACACTAGCGTTAACCATCCAGCTGCAGAATCCTTGTAACAGGAACAAAGTAGCTGAGACTGAAAAGGTGCAGGGAAGAGCTGGTGGAATGACTGGTAGACCAGCAAATAAAACATTTGAGACACTGAAAGAAACTGAATGCTTCCCATTGAAGAAGAAAAGTCTGGGCAGCGATAAGGTGGAGCCATTCAAAGTTATTCAGGCTCAGGGATGTGGGGGTTGTGTCAGGGATAGCAGAACAAGGTAACATGAGTGTAACTGAAGAAGGGTAGTTTCAAGTAGGACACAGAAAAGCACTATTTTACTTCATGTTTTATTTTTCAGACAAGTGACCAAGGGAGGTTTTAGAAGCAAGTTGGTTAGATCTGTTCAAGGTCAAATTAGATCTTGAAGAGAAAGACTTCACCAGTTTTTACTCCTCGGGCAGCAGCAACAGCAGAGTGGACTTGATTTCCTTTCACTTGTTCATGGGATGTGGGCATCACTGGTAAGGTCAACCTTTATTTCCTATCCCGAACTGTCCTTGAGAAGTGTTCAAACTGAGGCGGGAGGTGTGCATTGTTTATTCTCATCCCATTTCTCCACAGGTCACAACAGATTTAAATTTTCTCACTTAGTGATACAGTCAATCATAGACTCTATTTTTATCCCAGAATAAAACACACCAACTAGGTATCTTTACGACAAAATTATCAGTTTATTATAAAACAAGTCTTAACCAGTAATGAAGTAAAACATAAGCACACAGATTGTAATATAAAAGCTTCTTTTTTACCTTAGCTCACTCACACTCACTCTCTCTCTCTCTCTCTTCCTCGCTCTCTCTCACACACACACACAGACTGGCTAACCAGAAAAATAGAGATGTTTATTTTTAGAGCTCTATTGCAGACAAAAAAATCACTTGCGCTGAATGTTTACTCATTCTTGAAGGAACAGCAGATGAGATATGTTGTGTACCAAAACTGGCATACAGTCTGGCCTCCGAGTACACTGAGATGGGTCTCTGGGATCTTTTAGAACAGCTCTTTTCAGGTGGTGTTGAGAATTAATCTTGCAGGCTTTTCTTCAAAGACAGGAGATGAGATGAGTTGACACTGTGGACTTCTCAGGGTCTTTTAGAGAGGTGCTGGAAAGCTGAGCTGGGTTGTGGTCTTCTCTCCTTCCTTGGGAATTCTGTTCTCTCCTTAGAAGTTCTCTTCCTTTTTATACAGTTCAACCTCAACTCAAAACAATTTAAAAACAAAACTGACAACAGGTGGTCAACCTTTTGACCTCCATAAATTCTGACCCGTCACTTCTTTGTAAACAACTTCTCCAGGTGTCCAAAGTTCTCTGTTGTTTTTTGAGCTGGAAGTCAGGTGGTTTCGCAGAAAGGCTTGTTTTGCTCACAAGACCTCTCAGTGCCCCTTTTGAAAAACATTTTCAGGGACTGCTTTTCAAAGTCAAGTGGCCTTTACGTGACCCTTTTTGCAAACCCCAAAGTTTCACATTTCTTCAAACTTTCAAAAATGAATCCTCAAAAAATATATTTACCGAAACGCAGAGGCACTTTGGTAACAGAAGGTGATGGTGAGTCACCTTTAACGGCTGAGGTCCTTGTATTGTAACAGTGCTGTTAGGTAGGGAGTTCCAGGAGTTTCATCCAGTGACAGTGAATGAATGGCGATATATTTCCATGTTTGGTTGGTGTGTGACTTGGAGGGGAACTTGCAGGTGGTGGTGTTACCTTGTTCTTCTTGACAGTATAGCTCGTGGGTTTGGAAGTTGCTGTTGAAGAAGACTTGGTGAATTGCTGCAGTGCATCTTGTAGATACGACCCACAACTGTGTTTCTTTCTGGCTTTGACTTTTTCTCAGATGTGAATCAGATGCATATGATAGAGTCAGAAAATTTTCGATGGATAAAGCTGAGGGATAAATCTCTCGGAGCAGACATCAGCTTTTCTAAGCCATGCAGAAGACTGCAAATTTGTTGAAGTATCTTGACAGCCTCGAGCAGTTTTCCCATTTATCCTCCAACAATACCGCTCGATCAAACTGGTAATTGCACAAGCTGCTGCTCCAGCTCCCACATAAGTGATGCTAAACATATGGGTTAAATAAGACAAATGGGGCAACCTGCAGTGTCACATGCAGGTGACAAGCATTTCAGCCATTGCTCATGCCCGTTGGGGATAGCAAATGGCCCATTACACGTCACAGTATTAAAATGGTTGAAGTTGGTGTCAACATTTTGCCCAAATTTGTCATGCGAACTTGGGGTAGAAATTCATCTTGGGTGGTAACGGCGAATGGGCAGTAATACGAACATATGAATTTGTAGCAGAAGTAGGCCATTCGGCCCCTCTAGCCTGCTGCGCCATTCAATTAGATCGTGGCTCATCTGTTTTTGTCTCAAATTCCACACTCCCATCTGCCCCCGATAACCTTTCATTCCCTTGCTTAACAAGAATCTATCTAGCTCCGCCTTAAAAATATTCAATGACCCCCACCTCCACCACCTTCTGAGGCAGAAAGTTGCAAAGTTGCACAACCCTCTGAGAGAAATTTCTCCTCATCTCTGTCCTGAAACTTCAGTTGAGCTGAATATTGGGTGGGTCATGTAACAGGCAGTTGGTACAATAGCGCTTGCTTACCACGTTGAATTTCTACCTCATGGTATTTTCGATGCAGTGAGTTTGGTGATGCCAAGTTACCACCAGGTCAGCTTAGAGCAGCGGTCAAAAGGCAAGGGAACACCGTGTGCATTAATTACGGAAACTGGATCTCATGCCTCAGTCCTGACTTGCTTTTACTGTCCTTTGTTTTGCTTTGCCCACTGTGCTTTTATACATTGCTGCCCATTGACACTTTTGAATAGCGGCCTTAATGTGCATGGGCCACGGGGGAGGGTGGAAGGTAATGCTGAGCAGTCCACTTGAAAGAACGGTGGCTGTTGTTGAGAATGTGAACAAGCCTTCAAAACACAGAATCACAGGAGGGGGCCATTCTGCCCATCATGCCTGTGCTGGCTCTTAGAAAGCTGCTTTCTCGCACATGCTTTTGCCAGTAGCCCTGTCAGTTCCTCGTCCTCAAGTACCTATCCCATTCCCTTCAAAAACTTTTTGCAGAGCTCACCTGTAGGGTTTGTTTATTTTTAGTCCGCGTGCTTGTCAGCGATGAGATTATTTGCCTTTGGTTTTTTGAATTGTGCCAGCTGGCACTGATCGGCCCTGGTGCCATGAGTCCCAAAATAGCATGTTAAAACCATGCTGGGAAAATTAGATGAAGGAAGGAACTACTCCTGCTCCTCCAGAGTTGGAGCTTCATGCTCGTTTCGACTAAGAGGCCATGTGCGCACTGTCCTATCTTAGATGCCACAACACAAAGTATGAACAAGGCTTTACAGCACAGGCATTCAGGCCAACAGATCCAAGCTAGTGTTGGTGCTCCATATGAGCATCCTCCCACCCCTGTTCATCTAACCCCATCAACATAACTTTCTATTCCTTTCTCTCTCATATACTTACCTAGCTTCCCTTTAAATGCATCTACGCTATTAGTCTCAACTACTCCCTGTGGTAGCGAGGTCCACATTCTCACCACTCTCCAGGTAAAAACATTTTTCTTGAATTCCCGACTGGATTTATTCACGACTATCTTACATTTATGGCCCCTAGTTCTGGTCCTGCCTGCAAGTGGAAAGATCTTTGCAACTCCCCAATGAAAGCCTTTCATCATCATGGAAACCTCTATCAGGTCACGCCTCACTCTTTACTTTTCCAGAAAAGAAAGCTCTGTTTGGTGAAAACACTATTGGTATGTCACGTGGGTTCCCCAGAATGGGTCAGGCTGGGATTAACTCTTGTGCTATGTGAGTGAAGAAATTTGGTACTCTCTGCAGACCAGAGAGCTCTGGCCAACGTTCAACCCCAGCCAGCATGCCAGCAATGGCTGTTGATGGGCTCTTGCTATGTGCATACTGGTAGCTGCATTTGCTGAGAGAACAACAATCACTGTACTTCAAAGTAATTCGTTACATTTGAATGCCTCTGAGGCACTTCTGAGAAAGGAGATAAGATATTATACAAATGGAAACTTTCCCTATAATTTTAGTGGGCCAATTAAATATCCTTTTTCATAATTGGTTTTAAACTATTAGCTAGGTCTTCAGACACTACAATTACAATGTAGATAACCTTTCAAATATTCAGAAGTACATTTACAATCCCAATTCTGTAGGTAATTTACTACAAACGATTCCAATCGAATTTCAGCGAGGACTTCAGAGAGAAAAGTTGGATTAAATTGGAGGAAGAAAGTTTCTCAACGGTACAAATTAATTGAGTTTTTCAAAAAGTATTTAAGTGTGAGGTGAAATGGTTATGCAGAAACAAAAAGTAAAGTGGAATTTATGTGTGCACAGTCCAGATTTGGAATGTATTATTACACATTCAAAGAACTCGAAAACTGTCAACACTATTATTCCTTGATTCCTGCTTCTCATTATGACTCACTTTACCTTTGACAAGTTGCGAAACTATTTGGGCCAAAGGGATGTGTTTACCTCAGGGCCTTGTAGTTTGAATGAATAATTTATAGAACATGGTTTCTTTTGTGGGAGAAAGGGTCTCAAATTGTTCACATTCATGACGGCTTTTTGCTTTGTCTCAATATAAGGAAGCTTTTTTCTTCAGAAACATTTTATTGTCCTTCAGCTTTTCTCCCCCTCCTTCCTTTTCCAGAAGGCATAGACTCGAGCTGGTTCTGCAGTTCCAGGGAGGCTTGCAGCCCTGTGTAAACTGTCAAGCATTCCTCGTGCATGAAACAAGGCAGTGAGCCTTCTGCTCTACTGTTGGGGGTGTTGACACCCGAACCCATTGATGTCCTCGTCCAATGTCCAACCTCCCAGCAGGGACCACTTAAGTACAATCAGGAGTAGGATTCCCAGGTGATATTCCCTTTATTATCCCAGAAATGGTGAAGCCAACCAAAGCACAACTATTGCTGTTGTATCTGAGAGCAGGCAGGAGATCCACATGAAAGTAGAGAGGAAAATTGACTAGTCATGGAACCTCGCATGAGTTGGTAGCTTGAGGCGAGCAGGGTTTGGGGAAGTGGTTATGTTGATGTTGTTCTCTGCTTGAAAAATGACCCTTTCCTTCAAAGAGTTACAATTTCGACTTTAACATTGTGCAAATACTGTATCAATTTTCTAACCTTGTATTTGTGGAAACAATTTTGTCAGGTGTCATTGAGCCATGGATCATGTGGTAATTCTCCATAATTGGCTAAATGGACACAGGCTATTTATCTGGGCTGTCGACTTATGCATTAGTGCTTAAGGCATGAATCCTGATAGAAACGTTTGAGCACAGGAGAAAAAATATTGCTGTACTTTGTTCCTTTTAACACAACAAATTTTGCTCATTCACGTTAAGGACTTTGCAGCAACAAAGCACAAACTGACAAAAGCCCCAGTCTCATTAATATTGGAACACTGAGGACAAAGGAGGCTGTTGTTTTAAATTAGGTCATTAAAAAAAGAAAAATGGCACCATCCAGGACAGAATAGTTTACTTGATTGGTGCCCCTCCCATTGGACTCCATAGCTACCCTCTCCGCCAATATGGGCACTGTAGTTGCAATGTATACCAGCTACTGAATGCACTGCAGCAACTCACCAAGGTTACTTGGACAGATGCTTCCCTTCCCATGTGACGGACAAGAACAACAGTGACGTCGGGACACCCACCACCTCTCTTTGCCGCCCAAGTTTACATATCATCCTGATTTTGACATCATTCCCCTGTTATCACGAGCTGACTAGTTGTTGACTTGGAAATTGCAACTCAGCACCATAATCACAAGAAGACACCAGTTCAAGCAGAACAGCCCACGTCTTGCTTCTCAACTCGGGATGGGCAATAAATATAATCTTACCAGTGCCACCGAGATACCGAGACAAATATTAAACGTAATGAGAACATTTAGATTCACATAAGCTTAATCTACCGAATGTGACATTTCATTAGTTATCTCATATCATCTCATCTCTCCAGTATTTTGCCTTTCGGGTTTTAAATGAAGCTTTTTTTCCCGTGCTGTGTTGAATTAAGTATTTCAACTGAAGCTTTTTTTTTTAACTCCACCCTCCCACCCAATCCATCCAATTGTCAAAATTGGAAAGCTATGAACAGGACTAACTCCACAAAGAATTAATAGGTTGGAATGTGTTGAACTGCACTGCAGTAGTTTAGATACAAGAAATTACATTCCATGTAGAGTAGTTGAGTGAGTTACAGGCTGTAATCTAGTTGAGGAGTGCAGGTTGTTCATACATAGAGTCAGAAACACCATACAATAAAGTACAGGCTGGAATATAACAGGTTGAAGTGATTTATGTATGGAATAATGGATACTGATTAATCTCGAGAATAATAGGTACCCAGGAGTGAATAACAAGCTGGAATCTAATCGAGGGGTTCAGATGGTTTATAGATAGAATAATGGATATCTGGGAGTAAGTTAGAGGCTGGAATCTAATTGAGGGGTTCAGATGGTTTAGATATAGAATAATGGATACCTGGGAGTGAGTTACAGACGAATCTAATCGAGGGGTTCAGATGGTTTATATGTAGAATAATGGATACCTGGGAGTGAGTTACAGACTGGAATCTAATCAAGGAGTTCAGATGGTTTATATATAGAATAATGGATATCTGGGAGTAGGTTAGAGGCTGGAATCTAATCGAGGGGTTCAGATGGTTTATATGTAGAATAATGGATACCTGGGAGTGAGTTACAGACTGGAATCTAATCAAGGAGTTCAGATGGTTTATATATAGAATAATGGATATCTGGGAGTAAGTTAGAGGCTGGAATCTAATCGAGGGGTTCAGATGGTTTAGATATAGAATAATGGATACCTGGGAGTGAGTTACAGACGAATCTAATCGAGGGGTTCAGATGGTTCAGATATAGAATAATGGATATCTGGGAGTGAGTTACAGACTGGAATCTAATCGAGGGGTTCAGATTGTTTAGATATAGAATAATGGATATCTGGGAGTGAGTTACAGACTGGAATCTAATCGAGGGGTTCAGATGGTTTATATATAGAGTAATGGATATCTGGGAGTAAGTTAGAGACTGGAATCTAATCGAGAGGTTCAGATTGTTTATATATAGAATAATGGATACCTGGGAGTAAGTTAGAGACTGGAATCTAATCGAGGGGTTCAGATGGTTTAGATATAGAATAATGGATACCTGGGAGTGAGTTACAGACTGGAATCTAATCGAAGAGTTCAGATGGTTTATATATAGAATAATTGATGTGGAAAGGATGTTTCCCCTTGTGGGAGAATCTTGAACTAGGGGTCACTGTTTATAAATAAGGGGGCGCCCATTGAAGACAGAGATGAGGAGAAATTTTTTCTCTCAGAGCCTCGTGGGTCTTTGGAATTCTGTTCCTCAAAAGGTAGTGGAAGCAGAGTGTTTGAATATTTTTAAGGCAAAGGTAGATAGATTCTTGATCAGCAAGGGGTGGAAGGTTATCTGGGGTAGTTGGAAGTGTGGAGTAATCAGTTCAGCCATGAGCTTATTGAATGGCCGAGCAGGCTCGAGGGGTCGAGTGGCCTACTCCTGTTCTGAATTGGTATGTTCATATGGATACCTGGGAGTGAGTTACAGACGGGAATCGAATTGCAAAGTTTGGATGGTTTATATATAGAATAATGGGAACACAGGAATGAGTCACAGATGGTTTGAGCTCATACAGGAAAAAATGGTGACCTCCAGAAAACAATATAGGAAAGTAAGGGGTGGGAAGGAGAAAAGGGAGAAGATCTTAAATTTCTGTGATGGTGTGAAACTTGTGACATCAATGGAAATGAAAGTTGGGAGAAATCTATAACAGGCTGATGACTCACTATCGACAGCATCACACGATCGCACAGTCAAGATCTACCCCAATCGGTCCTTTGTCGAAATAATGTTGTATTTTCCTGGTGAATTCTTTCCGCTGGCCAAGGGTGACTTGTGTGTCAGTATGAAGTGTTTCCTGCAATTGGTAGAGTTTTGAAAAATAATCCTGTTAGGATTTGTTTGATCCCCATTTTATCTTCTAGCTATTTCATTGGTGCGACTTTTGTCATTACTTCTCTTTTGCTTCTAAGATGCAAACACATAACCACTATTCCTCGTCTGTGCCTCCTCACTGTGTTGCAATTAAGACTCATCTTCTACTCTTAACTTAATTTTATCCAGCAACTCAAAACTTGCCTTCCCTTCCTCCTGCAATCTACCGATCTCAATCTTGGCATCAGCAACTCAAGCTGCCCCTCACTTTCTCGTCGATTTCCACTTTTTAAAATTCATTCTCGACGTGTGAATGTTGCTGGTTCATCGATTAATTCCTGGGATGAAGGGAATTTTTCTGTGAAGAGAGATTGCGTAGACCAGGCCGATATTACCTGGAGCTTAGAAGACTGAGAGGTGGTCTCGTTGAAACAGATACAGTTCTTCAGGGGTTTGATAGGATAGATGCTGGGACAATGTTTCAACTGGCTGGGGGATCAAGAACGAGGGCTTACACTCTGAGAATAAGGGTTGGTCACTTGGGACTGCGATGAGGAAAGATTTCTTCACTCGGAGGGTTCAGAATCTTTGGAATTCTCAACCTGAAGAGGGCTGTGGATAGGCAGTTGTTGACCACATTCAAAGATAGAGATCAATACATTTTGGATACTAAGGGAATCACAGGATATGGTGATAATGTGAGAAGGTGGAGTTGAGGGAGATGATCAGCCATGATCTGAACTGAATGGGGGAGCGGGCTTGAAGGGTCAAATGGCCTAGTCCTCTTATTTCTGTGGTTTTTATGCTCTGTGGATTGGACTCACATATAGGCCCAGACTGGGTAAGGACGATAGGTTTTCTTCCCTTTTGGAGATTTTTATTTTTTGAACAGTAGCCGGACAGCTTCGTGGTCACTTTTCCTGACGCCAGCTTTCCATTTCGAGATTTGTTTAATTGAATTCAAGTTCTCAAACTGCCATGGAGGTATTTGCCTGCATGGTCTCTGGATTTATCATGTCGTGAGTAATATTGGGGGTTAAAACTTGTAACTGCCGTAGTGCAAATTAATAAGTGCAAAGAGAATCTTTTAAAACTGTGTGCAGCGGCTTGAAAGTCAGGTCTTTTGGTCCAATGTCTAATCCTTCAGTCCAAATCGGAGTTGCTCGGCTAGTAGTTTGTTTTTATTTTGCACAATCAGCTTTGGTTCTTCACCATGTTGTAATAAATGAAATGTGAATTTGCCATTGTAATTGTTCCTTATTACGGACAGCACCATGGTGAATATTCACAGTCAGAAGGAAACTGCTTCACTGAGAGGCAGCTTGAAGCATTATTGAAAGCAGTGCTCTGTTCACCCTGAATCCTCCTGCTCTGGGAATCTCTGATCAGCATCCCGGAACATTGAAGGTGCGGTGTATCTGACTTGCTGCCATGTCACAGGCGGTGGTCCCTTCAGCTAACATGATCTGACCAGGGCCTCGACAGCATACCCAGCCTCCGACTGAGAATTAATTCTCCGCGGGCGAGCTGAAAGTATCTGTCGAACATCAAGTGCATCCTTGACAGCAGGGAGCTTTCTGAACTTTTTTTTTCTGCCTTCACTGAGATTGCAGAGTACTTCATACTGTCACACCCCATTTCTATTTACCTTTGAGCCAGTCAAACATCACAATGCCTGCTGAGTCTGCAGCCCTCCACTTATCCCTTCCCTCTCTGTCTCTTTACAGGGGATATCACACTTTCAGAGCCACATTGGTGCCTGTTCTATGAAAACTATTTGGCTCAGTCGATAGTATTCTCGCGACTGTGCCAGAAGTTTGTGAGTTCAAATCCCACTCGAGACTTGAGCACAAAAATCCAGGCTGAAACTCCAATGCACTACTGAGGGAATGCTGCATTATTGGAGCTCCTGTCTTTTGATATATTTAAACCAAGGGGTTACGACCAGGTGAGAAGGGGGTCTAGGGGTTCCCTCTCAGTCTTTTCCTGGTTTGACGCTAAATCCTCCTGGGTTTACTTTTTAAAACACAGTGTTTTCGGCTTTCCCTCAGTGAATCCTTGTTCACTGCTCTTCAATTGTAATGGTAAAGAAATCAACCAGACAGGTCTTCATAAATTTAAACACGAAAGGTGTAAGTTTATGAACCTTCAAACTCTAATTTGGTTAAAACTACTAAAAATATGCTCCGTGACCACGTAAGCATGCAGACACGATAAACACACACGCAGATAGAGACAGAAAAGGAGAAAGAATCAAGGGGAAAAGTTTGAAGCAATAGATGGAGTTAATTTACTGTCTTTTGAGTTTGATGTTCAATCTTTGGTTGCAGTTAAATCTTGCCATTTCGTTGGGGCCCAGTACACACTTTCAAACTTGTTTCGATGGTTTCCTGCCTTCTTGAAATCCAGTTGCAGTCTCTGCTTTTCGTGAGAGACAGAGAAAGAGAGATGCTGTCTCTTCAAGTTCAGTTGCAGTCTGACTTCAAACTATTCTGTGAACACAATTCAAAACCAAACCGGGGCCAGCAGGCTAGTCATGTGACTAGCTCTTTTTTTGGGGACAACCCGCCCTGCAAGGTTTTGTGGGTTCGTTCAATCTTCGTAGACATCTGCAGTAGGGGGCTGGAATGCACACACATTCACTTTCATTTGATCAGAATCCATTTGGCTAATTGAATCAGGGAGCAGTTCCATTGTCTTCTCCAGGCAACTGTCTCTTAGAATGCAAATGTTTCCAGCCACTGTCCTGTTAGAATGCAGGTGCAGCCATGTTTTCTGTCCAGTGAGAGTTTAAAATTAATGTTCCATATGATGAAATTCATATGCCTTATTCTTGGCAGGTGCGGTTTTCCTCACACAAGGTCTCATCTGTTCTCCCAAGCAGAAGTAAAAGAACCTCTGGCCTATATTTACCCGTTAATCAACATCACTAAAACAGATTCTCTTGTCATGAGTCGTACATTGCTGTTCGTGGGAGTTTGCTATGTGCAAACTGGCTGCTATGTTTCCTACATAAAGACAAATTCACAAGCACTTCATTGACTGTAAAGTGCTTTGGGGTGTCCTGAGGTTGTGAAAGGTGCTGCATACGTGCAAGTCTTTCTGTATCAATCAGCAGTTGCAATTTGTGGTCAAAACTAAATCAGAATTATGACCATTTTGAGCTTCACAAAATGAAGCACAATATTTGGAGGAATCACTGTTGCTAATTTCAGTAAGTTGCATAAGTACAAAAAATGGGATCTTGCTTTGTTTTCACACCAAAACGAGCAGTAAGGGAAATAAGGTCAGACTGCAGTCAATAAAGCTTTGTGTCGTTCTTGAAGAACCAGGAACGTTGAAGTAATAACCTCAATCTTCCAAGACAGTAAATGGCTTTTAAAGTGATGAAGCGCTGAAGCTCCAGGTGAAGGCAATTAATTACCCCACACGATATTTATTCCTAAGGGCCATCTACCTCGGCAAACTCCCATTCTTTGTACTAATTGTGGCTGAGAGAAGTCAGCAGGTCTGATCTGGTCAGTTGCTGGGTTGAAGCAACTTAACGGTTCAGTCCAAGCAGAGCACCAGAGAGTAGAGTCTGAGTAATTACACAAATTAAAGCAGAAAATCCTGTCAATACAGAGTACACCCATTGGTATCTGAAAAATATAAGATTCTGCTGAAGCATCTGGACCCAAAGCATGAACCTGTCTCCTCTCCTTTTCCAAAGTGATAGACTTGTGTATTCCTACCATTTTCTTTGTTTTCATTTCAGAACCAGAGAGGGAACAGGTTGGATGAAGGGAAGGTGATATGTTTCAGGCCTGAGCTGCCTGCAAAGTGATTAAGAATAACTTCATGCTGATTCCTCCTTTAGATAGCCAATCTCAGTTTGTGTCTCCAGCAACATAGCTTGTGGTGTGCAGCCAATTATTGATGCATTCTTCCTTATTGCTCCCAAGTGCCAGACACACCATATTACCCTTCCATCAATGTGTTGAAAGTCCTACCAACCTCCTACAGTCTATGGGCTTTCCACATTCACAAACAAGCAAATTCCTACTTAATGATCTGCCTCATTTCTCCCACTTTTAACACCGGCACTGTGCTGAAGTCAATCTGTATCCCAAGCACATGGACAGTATTTTAAAGTTTGATCTGGAATTTTGTGATCTGCTACACAGCTGCCTGAGTTCTTGTGAATGTGAATTGTGCTGCGAAATCCTGGCGGTTTCTTTTGTTGGGCCACATTGGACCCCCGGTCAAGCCAGTAGCTGTAACAATAGTGAAAACTCCCTGTTAAAACTTTCGGTCCTGCAGTTCGAATAAAGGATTTTCGCTGCCATCTTGAACAATGACATAGCTCTACCTCCATAACTTGAAAGGTTGGAAATGAAAAAGATGTAGAAAATCGGAAAAGAAAGAAAATTTTAAAAAAAATTAAGAACATAAGGAATAGGAGAAAGTAGGCCATTCAGCCTCTCGAGTCTGCTCTGCCGTTCGGTGGCTGATCATTAACCTCAGCTCCACCTACCCTTCACTTTTCCCATATCATTTAATTCCCTGAGTACCCAAAAATCTATAAATCACAGGCTTGAAAGCACTCAATGACTGAGAATCCACAGCTTTCTGGAGCAAAGAATTCCAAAGATTCAGAACACTTGGAGTGAAGACATTTCTCCCCATCTCAGTCCTAGATAGCGGACCCCTTATTCTGAGTCTGTGACCCCTAGTTCTAGACTTCCCAGCCAGGGGAACCATCCTCCCATCACCTCTCATTCCTCTAAATGCTATGGAATATCGGCCCAGTCTACTCAATCTCACCTCATAGGACAATCCCCTCATCCCAGAAATCACTCTAAAGAATACCCTCTAAGGCAAATATATCCTTCCTTCGGTCAGTTGATACTTTGGTAGCATTTTTAACTCTAACTTAGTTGGTTGTTGGTGTAATCCCAAATGCTGCATTGAGCACATACTTTAAGAATCTCCAATGCAGGACTGAGAAAGTGTTCGAGGGATTGTCCTTTCTGTAAGAAATTAAGCCAAGGCTTCATTTACTTGTTCTAAAGTATTGTTCCATCCAGATGAGAAATGTCTGTAGGGGTCTTTTGCTGTCTTCACCGAGTCTTATTGTAACAGGGTTTATTTTTAAACACACAGTGTTTTGAGATACCCCTTTGTGAATCCTTGTTCACAGCTTTCCAATTATAAGACAAAGAAACGAGCACAAACAGGCTTTCTCAGGTTTGAAGAAATTTATTAAACCTTAAATTTAAACTCTAATTTGGTTAACGCCTACGGATATACAACACGCCCATGCTAGCATGCACACATGAAACACACATGCAAATAGGGACAGAAAAGAGGAGAGGAAAATACAGTCGAGAGATGTTTGAGGCAATATCAGAAGAGTTGCGTGTTTACTGTGCTTCGAGCTCACTTGATTGTAGGTAGTCTTGCTGTTCGTCAGGGCCCAGTGTTGTTCTTAAACCTTGTTCATGTAGGAGACTTTTCTCTCATTGACGTTCACGTGTTTTCACAAGATTCTGTTCTGTGGGAAAGAGATGGAGCACACGGCTTTCTGAGTTCAAATTCAAAAACCTCCAACAGTCAGTCAGTCATGTGACCATAACTGGTCTGACCACATCTTCTGTGTATTGGGGAAGCAACGATTGGGTGCCCATTGTTCCAACACTGTCTGTTACTATTCAAATGTCTTTCCAATCAGGGGCTTGCAGTTTTAAGTTTTAATGTTCATGTGGCGAAATAATGTGTGCCTCAGTCTTGGCAGGTGGGAGGTTTGCCTGACAGTATCAAATGGACATCAGTAAAGGGTATTGGGCTGGTGTGTCAGTATTCTTTGCTTAGCCAGTCAGTCCAATAAAAATGAACTGGGCATTCATCTCTGTGCTTTGTGTGGAATATTGTCCTATGAAAAATGGCTGCTCCATTTGCCGACTTAATGACACTAATTGCACTTAAAAATAATTCATTGGGTACGAACTGCTTTGATCTGTTTCTGAAAAAGTGAGGTAAATAGAAGCCTTTCTTCTTAAATCATTATGCCTGGAACCTGCTGATGTTGGAGCTTACGCCAGTGCAACAGTTATGAAGCATAGTATTTCTTTCCTGACGTTTGAGATTACCTGGCGGGATGTTCCCATCAGCTTAACACTGAACAAGTTATCAAAAACATGTGATTGGAAGGGTGGAGAAGTTTGTGCATCATCGTGGTGCTATCAGTGCAAAGGCACACTGATGTCAAGAACTACCCATGTTATCTCTTGAGTACTCAAGATACTCTGTTTGGTGTTTATACGTGAATGGAGGAGAGCTGTGCAAAAGCAATTTAAACTCTCAAATGGTTACTGCATCTCATGGTCGTGTCAAGTTTATGAAGACAAACAAACAGTGCAGAAGCAGGTTTATGCAAGTGTTCTCCAGAAACTTTGGGCTTGAGTTATGAAGAGAGATTGGATAGGCTGGGTCTGTTTTCCCTGGAGAGAAGGAGGCTGAGAGGGGACATGATAGAGGTATATAAAATTATGAGAGGCGCAGATAGAGTAGATAGCCAGAGTCTGTTTTCCATGATAGGGGTGGCTAAAACTAGAGGGCATAGATTTAAGGTGAGAGGGAGGAGGTTTAAAGGGGATCAAAGGGGTAAATTTTTCACACAAAGAATAGTGGGTATCTGGAATGAGCTGCCTGAGGAGGTGGTGGAGGCAGGAACAGTAGCGACATTTAAGAGGCATCTGGACAGGTACTTGAATGAGCAAGGCATAGAAGGATATGGAATTAATGCAGGCAGGTGGGATTAGTATAGATAGGCATTATGGTCAGCATGGATGCGGTGGGCCGAAGGGCCTGTTTCTGTGCTGTACTCATTGGATCTTGTTGGAAGGATACTGTTTAGCCCAGATTATGCAGGAGTAAAATAATTTACTCAGCTTAAATTATGGAACATTCCTGATGTGATAGGTACGTACATACAGATATCCATACAAATTAGGAGCAGGAGTAGGCCAGTTGACTCCTTGAGTCTGTTGCACCATTTGATAAGATCATGGTTGATCTGATTGTGGCCTCAACTGTAATTCCCTGACTACTCCCTACACCCTTTGACTCCCTGTCCTCACTCAGTACACAACAGGGGTCACTAAATATCAATCAGGTGCACAAATCTGCAGTATCAGAATGTAAAGAGTTAATACCAAAGCCAGTGAGAGAGACCCCTCACACTGTACGAGCAATGATGTAACAGTCACATGAGATCGGCTTGAGAAGAAGGTATAGCAGCACAAAGGATGTGGCTTGTGGGGAGTGTATAATAACTGTAAATAATAAAGAGTTGTCAGTGAACTTTTACCAGAGCCTAACACTTTCTCTAACACTGCGCTACTAATACAAACCCAACAACGCAACAGAATTCAGGATGATTTTCTTTGCCTTCGTCCAGAGGTCACTGTGAAGACAACACCCCGTGATTGCTTTAACATCATAAGGGGGAATTTTATGCTATTCCCCCATGTCTGGTTTGGAGGCGGTACTTTTGTCACCAGCGCTTTTGTTGGTGGTCGAGACCCCTGTCAGCTGGATAAAATCCCGGCTATAGAGTTACTGTGGCACAAAAGGAGGTCAGTTGGCTGAGTTCGGCTAACTTACCCCAGAACAGGGATCAAAGCTTTGCCTGACAGGCCTTTGGGAGCACTCTGACCTTTTTTTTGAAATTTCTGTTCTGTTCCATTGTCAAAATTATTTCTGACCCCTGAAGAGTGTATCCTTCCATTTCTTGGAATTGACAATGCGATTGCAATCAGGTTTTCCGACAGTATGAATGGTGCTGCCAGTGACCTGAAATAAAGATTGGATCTGTCTGTATATTGTGTTGAGCTAATATATGTCCATATTTTTGGAAGAGGAAAAGAACATGAGCCCATAAATCTATCACATTTTTCTTATGACCTCCTCATCTTATCTCTCAGTCCTTTTCCCAGAAATAAATTGAATTATCTCTTGAATTCATTTACACTGCCCACTTCATGTTCCATAACTCTGTTACCTTTTGGGTGAAATACTGACTGCCCATCACACTTCTCATTTATTGTATGAAGCCCTCCACCCCGCAGTCTGTTGGTGGCAGGAAAGAGGTTTGTATTGGTCTCTACTTTGTATTGAGACTAACAGATATTGATCGCTTACTATGTTTAGAAACAGGACTTAATAATGAATAGATTGCAATGGAATTGAACTGAGGCAGTAGAAGATATGTGAGGACTACTTGAGAACTAGATTTGGAACACAAAGACACGTCGCCAAATGACTGAGATTGATGCTGGTATGCCTGTTGGCTGCTTGATGGACGAGGACTGTAGGATTGACTGACTGATAGAGACAGAGAGTATAGTTGGCAGGTGTTCTACTTAATGACTGACAGGCTCTAAGAACATGGTCGATGGATGTTTAAGTGACTAACAGACCAAGACGAGGAACATGGCTGGTGGAACATCAGGATGTGTGTGGGCGTGTGCGCGTAACCAATACCTTCAAAAGCATTGACAGTATCTCCAAAGTGACATTTGGCTGAAAAGAATGGATGTTTCTGACACCTAGCTGAGTTGTGATTGTCTCCGTTGCACAAGCAAAATCAAAATTAACCATCACAGATTTCAGTATTCAACAGATACAATTTTTTTTTCATGAAAAATAAAAGCGTTGTCAGGAAAGTTATTACGAGCTTCGAGATTCAGGCAAATTGTTCACTGTGATGAAGGTTTGAAATACCAGCCGATTCAACCTTTGTATTAAAGACAAAAAATCTAGTATAAAATGCCGAACATAAGGGCAATCGATCTGCAGCATCAATGACCAGGGATGAACACTGCAAGATATAAATTTAAGTCCCTTTGTTCTGTCTGTTCAAGAATTTGAAGCTGACTCCATTTTAGTAATAGTTATAATTTAGTTTAAGCTTAAGTGAGACTTAGTACACTTGGGATTCAAACAGCAGTTTCCAAAGTACAAACAAGAATTATATTATCCATTATTTTCCTTGAGGTATTAGGTATGGCCCATTCCTTGTTTTGGCTCCTCGCATAAGGGTTTAACCTGTTTGACTCAGTGTCCCTCTCTGTCCTACCTGTCCTGCTGCACTGAGAATGTCCCAGATCTTTGAAGATATACCTCAAAAACCATCCAGTCATATCTTCCAGAGCCCCCATTCTATCCATTCAGGAGCTTGGTAAGTTCGGCCGCTACGCAAAGGTCTTGGGCCTCCCTTACCTGCTTTTCAACCTTAGCACAAGCCTTTTCTGTTTCCATGGTGACAGTGCAACCAAGGACCTTGATGATAATGAGTACTCCAGCTCAATCGAAAGTTGCTACATGAAAATTAGCTACAAGGATTTATAATTGGTGACATTTCAACAATTTACAAATGGTCTATGTATTTTTACATTGAGTCCTTTCTTTGTGATAGTGAGTGTGTTTTTAGAACACCAATGCCACGTCTGATACACCCAGAACCTCGAATCAGCAGAAAATCCGAGGCAGTGTGTTTTATTTCCTCAAAATTTTCAGAAAGAGGCTCACGGTCATTTAACTCTGGCAATGCCTAAGTCCTAAAAAGACCCTTCAAAAGTGCATATTTTTATGCCACTGAAGCACATGGTACAATAACAACAACTTGTATTTGTATGGCGCCTTGAAAGTAGTAAACCATCCCAAGGTTAGGAGGAGTAGTCGCAAACAAGATTTTATACCGAGCCACATAACGAGATATTGGGGCAGATGATCAAAAGCTTGGTTAAAGAGGCAGATTTGAATGAGCAGCTTAAAGGAGGAAAGAGAGGTAGAAAGGTGAAATGTTTCATAGGGGACATTCCAGAGGTTTAGAGCCTTGGCAGCTGATGTATGATTATAAATGGTGGAACGATGAAAATCAGGATGTCCCAGAGGCCAAAACTAGAGGAGCGCTGAGATCTTGGAGGGTTACAGGGCTGGAGGAGGTGACTGAGATAGGAAGGGACGAGGCCACAAATGGATTTGAAAACAAGGATGAGAATTTTTTAATCGGAACATAGCTCAGCCAGGAACTAATGAGCATAGGGGTGATGGGTGAAGAGGACTCGATGCGATTCAGGACGCAGGCAGCAGAGTTTTGGATGGGCTGAAGTTTATGAAGGGTGGAAGTTGGGAGGGTGGCCAGGAGAACATTGGAAGACTCAAGTCGAGAGGTAGCAAAGATCAAGACAAATCGGTCGAAGGGATATTTAGCACAGAAAGGATTAAGGGATATAGTAAAATGATAGGGCTAAAGCTGCCAAAAGGGACAGGATTGTCAGTCCTCATATCCTGCCATGTCATTCAACAGTTTTCTTATTAAGGTGTTTGAGTTAAAGAAACTGGTCTGCATCAAAGTCTATTCCTATATAGCTTGTCCTGCACATTCTCTTTCATTTGTCCTTCTGTATGCCCATCTCCTAGCTCTCTGCTTCAAACCTGCAGGCTATTTCTTAATGCCCACGTAGGACTCTTGACCCAGATTGATAATTCACTTTTTATTTTAAAGGTTTAAATGGAAAAGTGTATGATCAATTTTTTTTCCCATTTGTTGATCAAACAAGAAGACAGATGCATCCATCATTTTGGAGGGCAATACTTGGCAAAAAAAAACGGCTAGCTCCTCTCTACCAACCCAGAAAGCAACAAGAAAATAAAGTTGCCAATCAGTCAACGCAATGGCTTTGTTGCTGTGCCACACTTCAGGACTTGTATGAGCATAGAACCATGTGACTGGTAAATATCACCTTCATACTGTCGCAGCAATTGTGTTCTGTAGTTAGAGCAGAGTAGAGCCCTATTCTTTTTTTCTTTTTTCTTTTGGGCCTCCTTATCTCGAGAGACAATGGATACGTGCCTGGAGGTGGTCAGTGGTTTGTGAAGCAGCGCCTGGAGTGGCTATAAAGGCCAATTCTAGAGTGACAGGCTCTTCCACAAGTGCTGCAGAGAAATCTGTTTGTCGGGGCTGTTGCACAGTTGGCTCTCCCCTTGCGCCTCTGTCTTTTTTCCTGCCAACTACTAAGTCTCTTCGACTCGCCACAATTTAGCCCTGTTTTTATGGCTGCCCGCCAGCTCTGGCGAATGCTGGCAACTGACTCCCACGACTTGTGATCAATGTCACACGATTTCATGTCGCGTTTGCAGACGTCTTTGTAGCGGAGACATGGACGGCCGGTGGGTCTGATACCAGTGGCGAGCTCGCTGTACAATGTGTCTTTGGGGATCCTGCCATCTTCCATGCGGCTCACATGGCCAAGCCATCTCAAGCGCCGCTGACTCAGTAGTGTGTATAAGCTGGGGGTGTTGGCCGCTTCAAGGACTTCTGTGTTGGAGATATAGTCCTGCCACCTGATGCCAAGTATTCTCCGAAGGCAGCAAAGATGGAATGAATTGAGACGTCGCTCTTGGCTGGCATACGTTGTCCAGGCCTCGCTGCCGTAGAGCAAGGTACTGAGGACACAGGCCTGATACACTCGGACTTTTGTGTTCCGTGTCAGTGCGCCATTTTCCCACACTCTCTTGGCCAGTCTGGACATAGCAGTGGAAGCCTTACCCATGCGCTTGTTGATTTCTGCATCTAGAGACAGGTTACTGGTGATAGTTGATCCTAGGTAGGTGAACTCTTGAACCACTTCCAGAGTGTGGTCGCCAATATTGATGGATGGAGCATTTCTGACGTCCTGCCCCATGATGGCCCCTATTATTGCATCCTTAAGTGTGAGCCCAATGACATTTCATGCTGCTATGCATGGTTTCAAATATATAGCTCTGCCCTCTATTATCTAACAACAAACAGCTTCTTTGTGTGGGTCCGTTACAAAGTGAATATTTATCAATCGAGCATGTCTGTATTTCAGGAGGAGAACTTCATATTGAAAATATTTTTCACTTGCATTTCTGCTTTTTAGGGGCGCAGCAGGTGGAATTTTGTATGGTTCATTCCTCAATCACCCCAAGACCCCCTCCCTCTCCCCCTTCCACGCGAGCGCAGGAGATGCAATACCTGCCCTTTTACATCCTTCCTGTACTCTGCCCAAAGCCCCAAACGTTCCGCCCAGTTGAAAGAGTGATTTACGAGAACTTCTTTCAATTTAGTAGACTGTATTTGCTGCTCATACTGCAATCTGCTCCACACTGGGGAGACCAAATGTAGATTTTGTGACTGCTTTGCGGAAGACTTCCGTTCAGTCCTTCGAGTCGCCTATCATTTTAATTCTCCCCCTTGCTCCCACGCTGACCTCCCTATCCTCAGCCTCTTGCAGTGTTCCAGTGAAGCTCAACGCAATCTCGAGGAATCGCATCTCATCTGTCGATTAAGCACTTGACGGTCTTCTGGACTCAACATTGAGTTCAGCAACATCAGACTGTAATCTCTGCCCCAATTTTGTTTCCTTTTTCCTTGCAGCTTTTACTGTCTTGTTTTTCCTCTTTTTTTTGCTTTCAGCTGTTCATCAATCTGCCATTCACATCTCTGGACACATCTGTTGTTTCTTGACCTGTCCCTTTACCACTCCCTTTGGCCCTGCACCACCAACTCTTGTGTCATCTAATCTTGCCTGTCTTCCACTCTATCACAGACTTTACCTTCTGTTCTTTTTCCAACCATCCTACCTTTCACTTGCTTGCAGCTGATTACATTTCTAACTTTTCCCAGTTCTGATGAAAGGTTTATCGACCTGCAACATTTACTCTTGTCTTTCTCTCCACAGATGCTGCTGAGTATTTCCAGCATTTTTGTTTTTACTTCAGATTTGCAGCATCTGGAAGATTTTGCTTTTGTATTAAGTTCATCTTGGTGTTTGTGGTCCACCTGAGCATCCTCCTGCCCACTTCAACTAACTCCACCAACATACCCTGAGATGTGTTAGCTGGATGGTTTGATGGAAAATATAGCTCTCTCTATCTCTCTCTGTACTGTAGTGAAAACCTCAGAAATGCATTTCCCGCTGCTTCATTAATATATTTTTTCCATTTACAAGAGTGACCGCCTGGGTTATTCGTTAGTTAGTTAGTTAGTTAGTTAGAGATACAGCACTGAAACAGGCCCTTCGGCCGACCATCAACCACCCATTTATACTAATCCTACACTAATTCCATATTCCTACCACATCTCCTCCTGTCCCTATATTTCCCTTCCACCTACCTATACTCGGGGCAATTTATAATGGCCAATTTACCTGTCAACCTGCAAGTCTTTTGGCATGTGGGAGGAAACTGGAGCACCCGGAGGAAACCCACGCAGACACAGGGAGAACTTGCAAACTCCACACAGGCAGTACCCAGAATTGAACTCGGGTCGCTGGAGCTGTGAGGCTGCGGTGCTAACCACTGCGCCACTGCCCATAGACTTACCTCCTGCTCCTTCAACCCTGTTCCCACAAAATGATTGACCACTCCACCTCCCCATGTCAGCTGTCATTGTTAACGGTTCTCTCTCCTCAGATACTGTACCCTTCACTCTTCATTATTCTTCATGTCTGTCATCATCTGCTCTGCTCCTCAAAACCACCCCTTGACCACTCCATCCTTGCAATGTACTGTCCCATCTCCAACCTCCCTTTCCTTTGCAAAGTCCTTGAATGTGCTTTCACCTCCCCAATCAGTGCTCAATTTCCCCGAAATCCATCTTTGAATCACTCCAGTCAGGTTTCCGCTCCTGCCACAGTACCGGAATGACTCTTATCAAAGTCACAAATTACATCCTGTGTGACTGTGACAAAGGTAAACTATCCCTCCTCTTCCTTAGAGAGAGATACAGCACTGAAGCAGGCCCGTCGGCCCACCGAGTCTGTGCCAACCATCAACCACCCATTTATACTAATCCGACATTCATCCCATATTCCGCACCACATCCCCACCTTCCCTCAATTCTCCTACCACCTACCTACATTAAGAGCAATTTACAATGGCCAATTTACTTATTAATCTGCAAGTCTTTGGCTGTGGGAGGAAACCAGAGCACCCGGCGGAAACTCACGCGGTCACAGGGAGAACTTGCAAACTCCGCACAGGCAGTACCCAGAACCGAACCCAGGTCGCTGGAGACGTGAGGCTGTGGTGCTAACCACTGCGCCGCCCTACTGACCTATCCCTTAACCTACTTTGCCAAGTTCACTTTTGCTGGCTCTGCTTTCATGCCCTAATAATTGCCCTTATTCAAGTTTAAAATGCTAGTCTGAAGACCCACTCTTCTCTCGCTCAAACAGAATGTAAAATTCAAATCATATGATCGCTGCTGCCTTGGGGCGCCTTCATTATGAGGTCATTAATTAATCCTACCTTGTTGCACAAAACCAGGTCTAGTATAGCCTGCTCTCTGGTTGGCTCCAGAATGTGCTGTTCGAAGAAACTATCCCCAAAACATTGTGAACTCCTCATCTAGGCTATCTTTGCCCATCTGATTTCTCCAATCTACATTTAGATTAAAATCTCCCATGATTATCACCCGTACCTTTCTGATAAACACCCATTATTTCTTCCTTCATACCTTGTCCTACCATGTGGTTATCGTGAGGGGGTCTGTGCACCAGTCCCACAAGTGCTTTCTTGCCTTTACCATTTCTCATCTTCACCCAAACCACTTCCACATCCAGGTTTCCTGAAGTTGGGTCATCCCTCTCTATTGTGCTAATACCATTAACAGAGCTACCCCTCTACCTTTTCCTAGCTTCCTGTCCTTCCTAAACGCCATGTACCCTTCAAAATTCAGGTCGCAATCTAGGTCGTCCTGCAGTCACGTCTCTGTAATGGCTATCAGATCGTACTTATTTATTTCTATTTGCATTATCAGTTCATCTGTTTTGTTTCGAATGCTATGTGTATTCAGAGACAGAGCCTTTAGGTTTTGTTCTTTATTTTTGGAACCTGTAGCCTTATCTGATTTACTCTTAGATTTATAATCACTGTCCCTTCCCGTCACCATCTATTTATCTTTTCCCATATTAATACCTTTCTCTCTTGCCTTGCCTCGACTTTGATTTTACCACATCTTCCCAAATTTGAACCCTTGCCCCCACTATTTAGCTTAACACCCTCTCTACTACCCTAGTTATGTGACTCACTAGAACACCGGTCTTGACCTGTCTGCAGCCTTTGACACGGTTGACCACACCATCCTCCCCGCAATGTCTGTTGGACGTCGTCCAGCTGGGTGGGACGGCTCTCAGCTGGTTCCATTCTTAGCTATCTATCTGATTGTAGCCAGAGAATCACCTGCAGTGACTTCTGTTTGCACTCCTGCACTGTTAGCTCTGGCGTCCCTGAAGGATCTATCCCTGGTCCCCTCCTATTTCTTATCTACATGCTGCCCCCTTGGTGACACCGTCCACAAACACGCCATCAGTTTCCACATGTACGCTAGCAAAGCCCAGTTTCAGTCTCCAGTCCTTCTCTTGACCCCCTGCATTGTCTCTAAATTGTCAGAATGGTTGTCTAGATGAGTAAAGGATGGGCAGAAATTTCCTCCATCTAAATATTGGGAAGACCAAAGCCACAGCTGGTCTTCCAAAGAGCCAGCACAGGCACAATGGGCTGAATGGCTCCTGTTGTGCTGTAATTCCATGATTGGGTTGAGTTATCAAAAAGAATAGCCTGGTTCGGCTTCGTATCTTGCCTTTGTTGCTGAACAGTGTGTGTGTCCAAATTAATGAAGAAATGAGGGAACGAGTTCTCCTTGTGTTTCTACTGCTTTTGTACCCAGGTTCCCATGCAAATGACTGGGGAATTTTAAATGTAATTGTGTTCCGCCCATAAACCACTTACTGGCGAGTTTTCCGCAATCTTTTAGGCTGGCTTAAGATTCAATTCACCCGAATCACACCCTGCCCACCAAACCGGCCATGCCCCCAGGTCGACATTGCCAGAATCTGCCAATTGTGCTTGTTGAGGAAAGGCGCTTCATAAATTGTTCTTTTTTTAAGGTGCACAGGTGCTGGTAGACGTGTAGAATAAGTTTTGTTTCTCCTCACAAAAAATCTTAAATTGACTCAGAAATGGACTCGTGCACACCCGCGGAACACGTAAATATTCCAGTAGAGCTCTTCTAATTCATTTTCAGTGATTAAAAATCAGTTATTCACAGGTGGAGGATTGGAAGAATAGGGAAGAAACCTATTTTTAACTGTATTACTGAAACTGCAGCAGGTTGCCACTCTTAAATACATCAATGAATAGGTTTTTAATGGAATGAATAATGGAATGAAAAAAGACAAAACCATGACATTCTGCTCCACTACCCATTTGTGCTGGTTCCTGGAATATTTCAGGTTTGTCATTATGCAAATGCAGTTGGGCAGAAATTTGATAATTACACAGTGCGATTTTGGATGCAATCTCCAGATGATGGAAACTCCACCCCGCGATTGAGAATGCAAGTGGTGGGAGTTTCAACATTTGCCTTTCCACAATTGTGTCAAACTGCTTTTAATTTGTTGCTGGTTATCTGCCAGAGCGTGTGGATATATTTAGATAACTGGATAGGATGGAACGATTGTAGAACATGATCCAAAGTTGATTCAAGACACTGCAACTATCCAACCTACGAGGCCTCCCAGTCTCCAAATATTTCTAAACTAGGGGTCAAAGCAATTGGAAGCGGGCAGTGTGAAAAAGCAGTCCCGCATTTGTGTTTTTTTTAGTCAAATTATCCAGATATCATTAATGTGAACAAACGCACAAAATGTGAACATAACTTAACCTCTGCAATGCTGACTCCTTGTTATTTACCTAGTTCACATATTTATGATCCTGATCTGCTCAAAATGCAGCATAATTGTTTAATGTTCTATTTATATCGTAAACATCTCTGTTATTGCGAGGATAAATCTCTCACAGTGAACCTCGGCGTAATTAGCTTTAGACAAGAAACAAAATCAGCAAGACAAATAAATAAATAAATAAATGATTCCTTTTTCCACATGACTAGAACAGAACATTGCAAAGGCAGCCTGTGATCTGGATACTCCTGAATCACAGGCCGAGGCTGACGGGGCTGATCCTGTGAATGATGAGTGCTCCAAACATCATCATTGACAGCTCATCTGGGAAAATTACATTTCACATATGCTATAAATTGTTTAAAATAAAGCTCCCTCTCTCCGATTATAATTAGGGGCTTAATAAAATTGGCTCAGGGAGGGAGATTTATCTTGCAGTTTTGCCTGTGTGCCTTAATCATTCAGAGAATTTATCCTTTGACCATCTGCAATCAGCATTGGATGGTCTTTCGGATGGGAAGTTTTTGCCGAAAAATGAGTCTGCTGATTTTTGCTGGGGTATGGTGGCATTGGGGGAACATCAACCAAGTTTCCATGTTTAAAATGGCAGCAGGAGGAGACTATTTGACTGTGAAGGGCATCGACGAGTTTATATATCGAATAAGAGATACCCAGCAGAGCGTTACAGATTGAAATCCAATCAAGGGGCTCAGATGGTTTTCAAAAAGAATGAAGCTATACCCTGAGAGGGAGTTACGGGCTGGGATCTAATTGAAGGCTTAAAGTGGTTCTTCTAGAGCAAGGGAGCAATTGCATTAGATAGTGTATTATTGAGTAATGATATCCAAATGTGCATTCTTCATATCTGAGCCTGAGGCAGTGAGTGTCGAAAGGGTGTTTGAACATGAAATGTTTCTGTAATGATTCTGCAGCTGTTCTTCCCCAGCATCCACACAAATTTAGCTCTTCAGATGGGATCATCGGGCAATGGCATGATTGGGAACCCATGCCTTGGGCCACAGAAGCCAGATGTGGCAGTCATTCCAGATCACAGCCACTGCTGCCTTTTTTCTTGATACTGTTGGTAGCCCTGTCACCTCTCAGTCGGAAGGTTGTGGCTTCAAGTCCCGCTCCAGAGATGAGAGCACGAAAATCCAAGCTGACACTCTCATTGTCGGTGCTGAGAGATTGCTGTAGTATTGGAGGTGCCATCTTTCAGATAAGATGTTAAACCAAGGCTATGTCAGCTTTCCAAGGTGCATATAAAAGATCCCATGGCATTATATCGAAGAAGAGCAGGGGAGTTACTATCTGGTCATTGCCACAATGCTGTTGTGGGAGCTTGCTATGTACAAATGGACTGCTGCATTTCTGACAACACAACAGCGACCCCGGCCGGAATTTTACGCCCTACCAAATGAGCGGCCTAGTGACGCTGCGGGGTCAGCGGGGTGGGGTGGGGGCACGGAGGTGGGGGGGAGTAATATTGAGTTGGGGTGGGGTGGGGGGGGTGCATTCCCACCCTCTCCCGTCCCCAGTGCAATTTTATGCGGGGCAGCGGCAGCGAGAAAGGGCCCGCTGACCCCAGGCCAATCAAGGCCCTTAATTAGCCAATTAACTGGCACTGAAGGGCCTCCACCCGCCACCATGGGTATTTTACCCTTGGCGGCCGGATGGCAGAAACCTGAAAATTAAGCCTCCCTGGTAAAAACCAGGCAGCCTTCCTGCGGGCTGGGGGTTGGGGGGTGGGGGGCAGTCTCTGGATTGGGTACCCTGTGCCTCACAGAGGGCTGCCCCCAAAGCCCCAACCACCCTCAACGCATAACATTCCCTGCATCCCAATAACCGTCTCCCCTTGCCTCGCCGGGGCCTGACCGACTGTCCCCAGCGAGGCCCTAAAAACTTACTTGAATTCCAGTGCCGTCCTTTCTGTTGCCTCCTATAACTGGGTGTAGTCCCATCTGAAGTGTGGCGAGTCGAAGAGACTGAGCAGTTGGCAGGAAAAAGGACAGAATTGCACGGAGAGAGCCAACTGTGTAACAGCCCCGACAACCAATTTTATTTGCAGCGCCTGTGGAAGAGTCTGTCACTCTAGAATTGGCCTTTATAGCCACTCCAGGCGCTGCTCCACAAACCTCTAGGCGCTTACCCATTGTCTCTCGAGACAAGGAGGCCAAAGAAGAAGGAGTCCGGTGACGCTGCTGAGACTAAGAGCTGCCAGTCTGTTGATTGGTTGGCAGCTCCATTAGGCCTAACGTCCTGCCTGAATCCCGGTCTGGCTCCCCAGGCCTGGTGGAGTCGGCTCGCCACTGACTTTTCGGCCAGTGGACGGAGCCTCCCGCCCAACGTAAGATTCCAGCCCATGCTTTAAAATGCACTTAAAGGGCGTTAAGTTAATTTGGTTTGTGCTGAGCTTTTGAAGGGTATGAGGTAAATGCAAGTCTGTCTGTATTGATTCTGGTGTCTTTTGCAGCTCTACTGGGCCCATCATTTGTTTCTTCACTTGCCCCACTATCATCCCACTTTTGCCTTGCATTTTCATCCCTTTTGTCATTTCATCTCGACTGTCTTCCATGCTATCACCCTCCTTCCCTTTTCCCTTTACTCCCCATCCCTTTTCTCTTTACTCCCATTCCCTTTTCCCTTCCTCTTTCCCTGCCTCTGTACTTGCTTAAAACTCAAACTTTTTCTTGTTCTGACAAAAGGTCATCAACCTGAAATGTTCTCTGACTGCAGGTGCTGCCTGGCCTGCAGGGTGCTTCTGTTTTTATTTCAAATTGCCAGAATCTTCATCATTAACCTTTTGTATTGAGTAATTACTTGGCAATTTGAAAACGACAGAAATTCAAGGTTCAAAAATGAAGTCCAATTTAACGTTTCCTATCTTTGATTCTGCAGCCACTTAAATAGTAATGGCTGACGATAGTACAATGATGCCTTTTTGGCTTTGTACTTTCCGTTGTTATTTCAATTTGAACTTGTCAGGAAGTCCCCTATCTTCCACCTTTGGAAATGGGAGTCAGTGAGTATGACTCCACATCATCTTGAACTGACAGTTTTTCAAACAAAAAAAATACTGATTCACTTGGATACCGTTGTCAGGGTGACTCTTCACACTCGAGTGTTCATTAGAATTTTGCAGCTGCCCTTGACAATGTGTCCAAATTTTGGAATCATATTAACCTCAGTGTTCTGGGCTCAACAGGAGGTTCTGACTGTATTATTTACATTTTAGCAAAGGCTTCTCATTCGTAAACAATACACTGTCTGTTGTTGGACTTGAAAGTTGGCGAATGTCGATTTGAGTGGCTCATTTTCGAGCATTGTTGACCATAAGTTAGGGGATTGTAGGTGTGAGCCCCCACTCCGGTAAATCTCGGGTGACACTCTGGTAGGTGGCTGAGAGAGAGCGCAGCAGTGTTGGCAGAGTTGTTTCTGGGTTAGCTGCTCGTTTGGTTTTTAAATATCCCACGGTGCTATTCAGTGAAGAATTTCAAGTGCTCCCAGCGCGCTGGCCCCGCATTCCCCTGTCAATCGAAAAACAGATAAACCTCATTGCAATCTGCAGAATCCTGCTCCTGTGCAAAATGGCATTAAGGATCCCATGCCACTATTTTGAAAAATAGCAGGGGAGTGTTCCCCGGTGTCCTGATCAACATTTATCGATGGGAGAGGTGGCACAGTTTAGGGAGGGAATTTCAGAATTTAGGGCCTTGGCAGCTGAAGGCATGATCGCCAAAGGAAAAGTGCTTCAGTATAGCCGAACATCATGAAAGACACGAGATCAATATATCAGTCTTTTTTCTTTTTATGTGAGGTGGCAAATAATTTTTCACCCTCCCTGATTATCTTCCCTTCCCTGACCATGCACTTAGGCATGTTCTGAAAGTGCAGTGAGGACAGCCAACTCCCCAGGATACTATCTGTGCCATTCTTAGCCAAAGTATCCTCACAATGAATAATAGGGAATAGAAGATAAGCAGGGAGGTGTGCTTCAACCCAGGTATTATCATTTAGGATGAAACTTCAGGGAATTTTAAAATGGTGCCAATGTCCAGGGTCAAATGGTCAAAGTTCAGAATCCCACAACTGGAGTTGCACTGAATTTATCCAAAAAATGTAACAGTACTACAGAGATTAACTGTAAACATGATGAATGGTCGCTACAGAAGGGTGCCCAGTGTCTTTGAAACTTCACCCCAGTATAAGTCAGGAGATTTTGAGAGAAAGTTAAAGATGCCTAGGATGAAGCTTCAAGGCACAAAGTATCACAAGGCAGTGGTCCAGTATGAGCCCTGACAATAATGCTGAATGAAGGTCGGTCCACTCCTTAGGATCCATGATCCACGGAAACACTGCAAGCTTGTATGATGCCGTTCAACGTACAGAGGGATGAAGTTGAAATTAACAGAGATGGCATAGTTCCTGTGGAAAGTATTGGTCAAGTTCTGCCTGGAACATTGTGTGCAGTCTGGCCATTTAAACTGAGGAAGGCTTTTATTGTCCTTGAGACAGAACAAAGAAAGGTAAAAAAAAATGATTTCAACTGTCTGGAATGAAGTTATGAGGAAAGCTTAAGGCAGTTGGGTTTATTTTCTTAGGGAAAGAGGTGATGTCAAGGTGACCTAATTGATGTTTTCAAGATTTTAAAGCAAATTGACAGAATTGAACTAAGTGCATTTTTCACACTAGTGAACAGTTAAAGAAGGACTCGCAGTTATATAGCTTCTTAAACAGCTTCACATGGACTGAGTGTACTGACTATTGTTATGATGACAAATGTCACCATCTGTTTTTTGTGCCTCGCAATGTCCCACAAACTCCAATGACCTGAAAGACGGGTTAATCTGTTTTGGTGGAGTTGGCTGAGGAAAGATTGAAGCTTAACTCACAATTCTCTGACTCAAGCAACCGAGCCACGATAACTTAGAAATTAGGATGCTTTACACTTAGAATGTTCATCCATGTCTTAATGTGGGGGAGGCTGATGAAGAGGACGATATTGAAGACAATTAGTGGCACAGTCTTAGGCTAAAAGGCCCATGGTTTAGGATGAGATGCGGAGACATTTATTCACTTAAAGGTTTGTAAATCTTAGTCATTCTGTACCCCAGAGGGTTGTGGATGCTTCATTGTTGATTATATTTAAGGCTGAGATGGCCAGATTTTTGGTCTTTCAGGGAATCAAAGGATATGGAAGATCAGCCATGAAGGTATTGAATGACAGAGCTGTCTCAATAGGCCATGTGGTCTATCCTAGCTCCTATTTCTGACGTTCTAATCATTGGGAAGCTTGAGTCAACTTCTAAATGTATGCTGATGATACCCAGCTTTACTAAACCAACTCTTCTCTCAATCCTGAGGTCTTTGCTGGACTTGTCAACTGCCCCTCGCACACTAACAACTGGATGGGTGAAAATTGCCTTCGATTCAATATCGGCGAGGCCAACATTGATTTTCATGGCACTGGCCTTGATTGCTTTGACTCTTCCACCTGTTACCACGTGTTTAGCCATGTAGTGTAGACTTTGGACTATTGATGAGCATGAGCTGTGCTTTCCTCCCTATATCCATTCTGTTACCAAGATTGTTTCCTTCCCCCTCTACAACATTGCCTATTTCTGCCTCAAATTTTCCTCTGAGCTGAAACCCCTATCCATCCTTAATCATAGTGAGACTGGACATCTCCACTACTCGCCAGTCTGGGCTAGTTGGTGCCGAATGGCTTGTTTCTCTTCTGAATATTCTATATAATTTGTCACCTGCTTTCTCCCTCTTTAGATTCCAACTCATCAGGTGAGGTAGCCCAGAGGTTATGTTGCTGGACCAGTAATCTCGAGGTGTGGACTGATGACCTGAAAGCCTTCCTGTGTCCAAATACATTGACTTAGAGATTATCATCTTTGCATTAAAGTCCGTCCCATAGCCTTGTCCTGTCTTATCTCAGCACATGCCTCCAACCATCTAGCCCACATGTATCTCAATCTCCATTCAAAATATGTTACTTCTTGTCTCTGCTCACTCTGTTTTCATGGCCAGTGCCAAGAAAATCAATGTTGGCTGCTCTTTCAGTCATGCCTCACACTGTGGATTTAGTCTCCCTGGATCCCTCTCTTCTCTTTCCCACCTTTAAATGCCTCCTCACAAGCCATTCTTTTCAGATGTGCATTTTTGTTTCTGTTTGGCATTCATAATTTTTGTTTTCTTTGATCTTGTAGAGCACTTAGATTCGTTTTAGTCTACATGAGAAACACACGACAGATGAATTTCTTGTTGGATGTGTTCCAGGAGAGAGCACAGATTGAGGGAGAAGGTGAATGCATGGGGTTGGTCTCGCATGTCCCTAAGGATTTTGTTATACACCAGTCAAG
Source organism: Heterodontus francisci (assembly GCF_036365525.1). Lineage (NCBI taxonomy): Eukaryota > Metazoa > Chordata > Chondrichthyes > Heterodontiformes > Heterodontidae > Heterodontus > Heterodontus francisci. The sequence goes on from NC_090417.1 coordinate 10,883,965, forward strand.
CTTTTTAATCCTGTCAGCAGTGATTATTGTAGTAGGCGATGACGATTCTTGTAATTCAATCCAGTTATATAATTTGAGCTGAAATATTGCTATGTAGCCGAGTTGAATTGCAGGGATAGCAGCTTTAATATCAAAGGAACACCAATACCCTGTTTATACCACACAAGGGACCTAGATATAATGACAATACTCTTCATGATCTCAGTGGCTCCGTGGGTAACACTCTTGCCTCTGAGTCAGAAGCTGATAGGTTCGTGTCTCACTTAAGGAGACATGAACGCAAAAGCTTCGGCTGACACTCGAATGCAGCACCGAGCGAGTGTCAGAGGTGCTGCTTTTTTGGATGAGGCATTAAACTGAGACCCTGTTTGCTCTCTCAGGTGGACGGTCGTTAGTTAGCAGGTGCCTGAGCTAATCCACCCCCTCCCTCAACCCAGAGCTGGAGCATAGGACTGATGCTTTTTAAATCAAATGTTTCAGCCAAGAATTGACTGTGTGTAACCAAATGTACATAATAGGTTGGTATGACATTAATTTACCTGCTGTCGCAATGGAAGTGTTAACCCATTGCAATCTGTTGACATAAATTGGTTAAATCTCCAATTAAAAAAGCACACAAAGTATCATAACAACAAAAACTGTCTTTATTATAGCTCCTTCATTGTAACAGTGACTACACTTCAAAAAGTATTTCATTGGCTGTAAAGCACTTGGAGACATCAGGCAGTCATGAAAGGCACTATATAAATACAAGTCTGTTTAACTTCCTCAAAGTAAAATATCCCAAAGTACTTCACAGGAACGTTATCAAAAGATATTAAGACAGGTGATCAAAACCTTGGTGACAGAGGTAGGTTCAAATAAATTATGTAAAGGAGGAGAGAGAGGTGGAGAGGCAGAGAGATTTAGATTTTAAATTCTAGAACTTAGTCCCAAGGCAGCTGAAAGCATAGCCACCAATGGTGCAGCCATGGATATCAGGGGTGCGCAAGAGGCCAGAATTGGGGAGGGTTGTCAGGCTGGAGGAGGTTTCAGAGATGGGGAGGAGGGATTGGAAAACAAGAATAAGGATTTTAAATTTGAGGTGATTGGCAGACTGGGAGCCAGCATAGGTCAGCGAACATAGGGGTGAATGGTCAACAGCACTTGGTACAAGTTAGGATATGGGTAGCAGAGTTTTGGGTGAGTTGAAGTTTACTAATGGTGAAATTAGAATTAGAATTAGAATTAGAACATTACAGCGCAGTACAGGCCCTTCGGCCCTCGATGTTGCGCCGACCATCTGACCTACACTATTCCATTTTCATCCATATGTCTATCCAATGACCACTTAAACGCCCTTAAAGTTGGCGAGTCTACTACTGTTGCAGGCAGGGCGTTCCACGCCCCTACTACTCTCTGCGTAAAGAAACTACCTCTGACATCTGTCCTAAATCTATCACCCCTCAACTTAAAGCTATGTCCCCTCGTGTTTGCCATCATCATCCGAGGAAAAAGACTCTCACTATCCACCCTATCTAACCCTCTGATTATCTTGTATGTCTCTATTAAGTCACCTCTCCTCCTCCTCCTCTCTAACGAAAACAACCCCAAGTCCCTCAGCCTTTCCTCATAAGACCTTCCTTCCATACCAGGCAACATCCTAGTAAATCTCCTCTGCACCCTTTCCAAAGCTTCCACATCCTTCCTATAATGCGGTGACCAGAACTGCACGCAATACTCAAGGTGCGGCCTCACCAGAGTTTTGTACAGCTGCAGCATGACCTCGTGGCTCCGAAACTCGATCCCCCTACTAATAAAAGCTAACACACCATATGCCTTCTTAACAGCCCTATTAACCTGGGTAGCAACCTTCAGGGATTTATGTACCTGGACACCAAGATCTCTCTGCTCATCTACACTACCAAGAATCTTCCCATTAGCCCAGTACTCTGCATTGCTGTTACTCCTTCCAAAGTGAATCACCTCACACTTCTCCGCATTAAACTCCATTTGCCATCTCTCAGCCCAGCTCTGCAGCCTATCTATGTCCCTCTGTACCCTACAACACCCTTCGGCACTATCCACAACTCCACCGACCTTCGTGTCATCCGCAAATTTACTAACCCACCCTTCTACACCCTCATCCAGGTCATTTATAAGAATGACAAACAGCAGTGGCCCCAAGACAGAACCTTGCGGTACACCACTAGTAACTAAACTCCAGGATGAACATTTGCCATCAACCACCACCCTCTGTCTTCTTTCAGCTAGCCAATTTCTGATCCAAAGCTCTAAATCACCTTCAACCCCATACTTCCGTATTTTCTGCAATAGCCTACCGTGGGGAACCTTATCAAACGCCTTACTGAAATCCATATACACCACATCCACTGCTTTACCCTCATCCACCTGTTTGGTCACCTTCTCGAAAAACTCAATAAGGTTTGTGAGGCACGACCTACCTTTCACAAAACCGTGCTGACTATCGCAAATGAACTTATTCTTTTCAAGATGATTATAAATCCTATCTCTTATAACCTTTTCCAACATTTTACCCACAACCGAAGTAAGGCTCACAGGTCTATAATTACCAGGGCTGTCTCTACTCCCCTCTTGAACAAGGGGACAACATTTGCTATCCTCCAGTCCTCCGGCACTACTCCTGTCGACAATGACGACATAAAGATCAACAACAACGGCTCTGCAATCTCCTCCCTGGCTTCCCAGAGAATCCTAGGATAAATCCCATCTGGCCCAGGGGACTTATCTATTTTCACTCTTTACAAAATTGCTAACACCTCCTCCTTGTGAATCTCAATCCCATCTAGCCTAGTAGGCTGTATCTCAGTAATCTCCTCGGCAACATTTTCTTTCTCTACTGTAAATACTGACGAAAAATATTCATTCAACGCTTCCCCTATCTCCTCTGATTCCGCACACAACTTCCCACTACTATCCTTGATTGGCCCTGTTCTAACTCTTATCATTCTTTTATTCCTGATATACCCATAGAAAGCCTTAGGGTTTTCTTTGATCCTATCCGCCAATGACTTCTCGTGTCCTCTCCTTGCTCTTCTTAGCCCTCCCTTTAGATCCTTCCTGGCTAGCTTGTAACTCTCAAGCGCCCTAACTGAGCCTTCACGTCTCATCCTAACATAAGCCGCCTTCTTCCTCTTGACAAGCGCTTCAACTTCTTTAGTAAACCACGGCTCCCTCGCTCGACAACTTCCTCCCTGCCTGACAGGTACATACTTATCAAGGACACGCATTAGCTGCTCCTTGAATAAGCTCCACATTTCGTTTGTGCCCATCCCCTGCAGTTTCCTTCCCCATCCTACACATCCTAAATCTTGCCTAATCGCGTCATAATTTCCTTTCCCCCAGCTATAATTCTTGCCCTGCGGTATATACCTGTCCCTGCCCATCGCTAAGGTAAACCTAACCGAATTGTGATCACTATCGCCAAAGTGCTCACCTACATCTAAATCGAACACCTGGCCGGGTTCATTACCCAGTACCAAATCCAATGTGGCATCGCCCCTGGTTGGCCTGTCCACATACTGTGTCAGAAAACCCTCCTGCACACACTGGACAAAAACAGACCCATCTAAAGTACTCGAACTATAGTATTTCCAGTCAATATTTGGAAAGTTAAAGTCCCCCATAACCACTACCCTGTTACTCTCGCTCCTGTCGAGAATCATCTTCGCTATCCTTTCCTCTACATCTCTGGAACTATTCGGAGGTCTATAGAAAACTCCCAACAGGGTGACCTCTCCTCTCCTGTTTCTAACCTCGGCCCATACTACCTCAGTAGACGAGTCCTCAAACGTCCTTTCTGCCGCTGTAATACTCTCCTTGATTAACAATGCCACACCCCCCCCTCTTTTACCCTCTTCTCTGTTCTTACTGAAACATCTAAATCCCGGAACCTGCAACATCCATTCCTGCCCCTGCTCTACCCATGTCTCCGAAATGGCCACAACATCAGGATCCCAGGTACCAACCCATGCTGCAAGCTCACCCACCTTATTCCGGATTCTCCTGGCGTTGAAGTAGACACACTTTAAACCAAGTTCTTGCTTGCCAGTGCCCTCTTGTGTCCCTGTAACCTTATCCCCTACCTCACTACTCTCAACAGCCTGTACACTGGAACTACAATTTAGGTTCCCATTCCCCTGCTGATTTAGTTTAAACCCCCCCGAAGAGCACTAACAAATCTCCCCCCCAGGATATTGGTACCCCTCTGGTTCAGGTGAAGACCATCCTGTTTGTAGAGGTCCCACCTACCCCAGAAAGAACCCCAATTATCCAGGAAACCAAAACCCTCCCTCCTACACCATCCCTGCAGCCACGTGTTCAACTCCTCTCTCTCCCTATTCCTCTCTTCACTAGCACGTGGCACAGGCAACAACCCAGAGATAACAGCTCTGGTTGTTCTCGCTCTGAGCTTCCACCCTAGCTCCCTGAATTTCTGCCTTAAATCTCCATCTCTCTTCCTACCTATGTCGTTGGTGCCTATGTGGACCACGACTTGGGGGTGCTCCCCCTCCCCCTTAAGGATCCCAAAAACACGATCAGAGACATCACGTACCCTGGCACCTGGGAGGCAACACACCAACCGTGAGTCTCTCTCGTTCCCACAGAACCTCCTATCTGTTCCCCTAACTATGGAGTCCCCAATGACTAATGCTCTGCTCCTCTTCCCCTTTCCCTTCTGAGCAACAGGGACAGACTCTGTGCCAGAGACCTGCACCCCATTGCTTACCCCTGGTAAGTCGTCCCCCTCAACAGTATCCAAAACGGTATACCTGTTGTTGAGGGAAACGGCCACAGGGGATCCCTGCACTGCCTGCTGGTTCCCTTTCCTTCCCCTGACGGTAACCCATCTACCTGCTTCTTTTACCTGAGGTGTGACTGCCTCCCTATAACTCCTGTCAATAATCCCCTCCGCCTCCCGAATGATCCGAAGTTCATCCAGCTCCAGCTCCAGTTCCCTAACGCGGTCTGCGAGGAGCTGAAGTTGGGTGCACTTCCCGCAGATGCAGTCAGCAGGGGCACTCTTGGCGACCCCTACCTCCCACATTCTGCAGGAGGAACATACAACTGCCTTTACCTCCATTCCCACTATTCTAGATTCCCAACAAATCTACTGAAAAACCAAACGAAAAAAAAAAAGTCAAAACTTGTTCGCTAAGCAATCCGACGGACTGAAAGATGAGAGGCCTGTCAGGAGAGCATCGGAATAGTCAAGTCTGGAGGTATCAAAGGCATGGATCAATATTTCAGCAGGAGATGGCCTGAGGCAGGGGCAGTGTCTCACTGTTAGGTCCTTACAGCTCTGTAAACTTGTACTAATATCATGCGCAGTAATTTCTAGGGCTATAAACCGAGGAAAATACAGATAGTTGCAGTGCATTCGCAACCATGGAGGATGAGTTAGTCTGCACATCAGCCATTGTGAAATTGTAAACGGATTAATAAGGAATAAGTTCGTGCTTTTGCTCTGCCAAGTGTACAGATCAAGGCCCCAGTTTTAAATCCCAGCCAAATTTAGGCTACTGAGCAATGATGTGAGTTTGAAACTCGGTAGCATCATGGTTATGTTATTGGCCAAGTAATACAGAGGCCCGGACTAACGATCTGGAGACATGGGTTCACATCGCACCGGGCAGCTGGGGAATTTAAATGCAATTAATTAAATAACTCGAATAAAAAGTTCGTATCGGTAACGGTGACCATGAAACTACTGGATTGTTATAAAAACCCACCTGGTTCACTCATGTCCTTCAGGGAAGGAAATCTGCCGTCCTTACCATGTCTGGCCTACATGTGACCAGCGGCCCAGCGCAATGTGTTCGGCTCTTAACTCCCCTCTGAAATGGCCAAGCAAGCCTCTCAGTTGTGTTCAAGACTGCAGCTGACCACCACCTTCTTGGGGGCAGCTTGGGACAGGCAGTAAATGCTGGCTTTGTGACACCCACATCCTGTGAAGGAATAAAGATGAACAATTTTTCAGAAGTGAGACCTGGGAAATGTTGAGTTGCAGGCCTCATTTAAATCCAGTTGACTGACTATTCACCCATTCCGTACGGGAATCAGCAGAAATTCCTAATTTGTCGCAGTAAGTATACTGCCTTTATGAATTCTGTGATTAACGAATACAGTGTTTGGAAGCCGTTTCCCAAAGCATGCATTACTTTTTTTTTTAGAGAGTAGCTGGTATCTGACAGTCAGTTTAACACAGCAATCCAGCTTTGCTCCTCTGATATCATAAACCACTTGAGTTTGGCTTCTGAAATTGGTGTTGAAGCCTGGGCTGAATTAGTGCTTTATACTCACTACCAGCTGTCTATTTCTCTCTACTTTCTCCATATTTTGCATTAACTTCCACACTTCCTTTTATTCCTCCTGGCGCAAATTGAGTTATACTCTTTTTGACAACTGCACTGATTTTTTTTTTGCATCAGAAACTCCAAGATACGGAGGAAGGAATGCCATGGGAATCGAGATTTGATTGGAAAGATCCTGAAAAATTAGACTTTTGTGTTCATCTGAGACCATGGCACACTGCCAGTTCATTACCTTGTGTAGTTATCCTGCTCAAGGTTCAATTGCTGCTGTATGATTTGACATGTATTAAGCTATGTATGACATATGAAATCATGCTTAATCCCTACTTTATTACAAGAGCTGAGGGGCGGGCACACCAGCCGAGTTTATTGCTCTCTTTCTTGCAACATTGGCAAGTTATTCCTCAGAGAATACGAGATCCGATGATTTTAAAGCAGAGTTATATTTTTTGTGAACTGTATTAGATATCAATATTTCTTATTGATATTCCAACATGATGCATGTTTTATCCTGCAGCTTGACTAGTGTTAGCTCGGACAATTTAAATATTATTCTCGAGAAAGTTTGGTTGGTTAGGAGTAAGTGGAGCAGGCATTGCACATTTGGAGCAAATGGCAAAAACACGCCAGGTACCATGGCATTGATTGAACAAAGAGGTAAAGTTAAGGAAGAACTGACGTTTGCTCTCTGCTTAGAGCAGTCAGTAATATTAATTTACCCTCCCCCTTGGGTTCTTTTGGAGAGGCCCTCTGGACTTGAGGTTGCACGGGTACCCAGCCTTCCAGTAAATCTAGATAGTGAGATTCGGCAGGTTACTCAATCTCTGCTCCATCCAGTCCAGTCCGTCTCTGACTCATGCTGGTTCAGTCTTTGGTTTGTGCTCATTTAGGGTTGACCTAAATAGGTATTGTGGTAGGGGGGTGGTAATTAGCCCTGGGAGAGGGGAAAACATTAGCCAGAATTATTGCGTCTGGTTGTTCTCCAGTGGCCTCTGCTGGCAAGACTACAAAAGACGACACTGGGCGAGGCCAGAATCCGGCTGATCCATCATGACCAACATGGTCAAATACATATAACAACAACAGCTTGCATTTGCATTATCAAGCAAAATTTGCCACTGAGCCAGATAGGAGATGTTTGGAGAGGTGACCAAAAGCTTGGACAAAGGGTTAGGTTATAAATAGTGTCTTAAAGGAGGATAGGGAGGTGGAGAGGTTTACGGAGAGAATTTCAGAGCGCTGAAGGCAGGGCCTCCACTGGAGAAGCGAGGAAAATCGGGGATGCGCAAGAGACCAGAATTGGAGGAGTGCAGAGATCTCATCACTCATATTCACAGAACAATGGCTTGAATATGATATAGAAGGGCAGAAAATGCCTGTGAGGCAAAAAAGATTCCAATTGGAAAAGCGCAGATAAACCTAAGTAATGTGCTTTTTGTCGCGTTGCACTGAAGTCTTCCAAATTCAAAAAATGCCACTTAGCAACCTGAAAAATTGGCTTGGAAGACAGTTAACCAGATAACCATGTTCCTTTACAGGAATTCGTAATTTTTTTCTGTGATAAGTTCTGGTATGTGTTTCACAGGAACATCCGTTTTATTTCTGTTCTGACAAATAAAGGTTTTGTGAGGTTTTTTGTGAATGATTCTGAGGTAGACAGATGTGTTCCTTTTTTTTTTGTTAATGGTTCTGAGGTTGACAGACACAAAAGAGTGACTAAGTGTTTAAGGCACATCTTGGTTCAACTTAGATATTTTTGCAATCAGAAATCTAACCTAGCAAGGTTCTGCAGATAGAGTGTGGCAATTCATCTGCAGTACAAATCCCCTATTCACACTACAGGTTGAAACCACTTATCTTTCCAAAACACTCGAGCAATGTACAAATGTATTCAAAGAGCAACTGGTTTCTGACAGCCCTGAGCACTACCTGCCTTGCCTTTGTGTACATCCTGTCCCATCGGTTTGAGCTGACGATTCCCCTGATGGAAGAGGTTGGTTGGATAATCCATTAAACCATTTCCTGGTCATCCTATATTGGAATGACAGACAAGCAGCAAAGTTCAAATCATGCTGGTTGAAAAGGACCCCATTATAATTTGTCTGACATCCTAATAGCCATTTAATTGCTGAAATCCACATCAGTGTCCTGGCTTGGAAAAGGTCCAAAGATATCTGCTCTTATTTCTGTGCTTGTTAATCCCCGATGGCAGTTGTAAGCCTGTGGGAAACTTACTTTGAATTGCTTGGTGTGTCTGCTTCCCTGTAATGCACTTTATCTGAAAGGGCTATTGATTTTAGCTTTTGAATTTTTGACTTGCTGCAGCAAGGTACATGTTACAGTTACAGAGGTTGGGCAGAAAAGGCAAATGACTATTGGAAAACAAGGACACAGACACAAAATTCAAGGTCAGTTTGAACACAGCTGGAGAGTTGACAAGTACATCTTCACTCTGAAATGTAACCTCTTTACAACTTCTCAAAATTCATTTATTTAGAAAAGGCTAAAGCTTTCAGGAGTGAAATTAGGAATCACTTCTTTAAGCAAAGGGTGGTAGAAGTTTGGGATTCACCTCTAGACCAATTGTTAATTTTAAAACTAAGATTGATGGATTTTTGTCAACAAACATGGAGCAAAGTCGAGTGCATGGAGTTCGGTCATAGATCAGCCATGAACTCATTGAATGACGGAACAGGCTCGAAAGGCTAAATGGCCTCCTCCTCTTTCCTATGTACCGAAGGTTGAAAAGAGTAACACAAAAAACAAAAGAAATCACTGTTGGAGTTTGAAGAGTTTCTGAGTATAGGAGGAAAGGGGGAGGGGTACTGAGCAAAGTTAGATTGTTTTCAGACCTCAAAAGAATGCCATCAGCCTTTGCAGCAAAGTCAGGGCACCAGGTATTTATGCGTTGAATGGCGCTCAATATTTTGAGGACAGGAGACCACATTAACTCCCTCCTGGCATCTTCAAAGTCAGGGAAAGAATCTGGGAAGCTGACTTAGGCAATGATTTCCACCTGTCAGAAATGTACTGCCAAGGACCATGCTGATTCAACGCCCAGGCCACAAGCCAAGCTCTTCAATCAAAACACAGGAACTGATGGGGACCCTCCTGAGAAGCAAGCTATAAAACTGAGAGGGCTGAGGTTCCACGTGGGTACAGTCTGTGAGCAGCTTGTACACTGAATAGCGGCAGCCTCCTCCTCAGTCAGCATCAAAAGACAAATCTGAAAAATTAGTTGGGGTGTGGGCTCTTCGTGAACGGGGATCTGTTTTAATGATCATTGTGGAGAAAGATGCTTTGTAAACATTGCTGTCATTGATAATGAGTGAGTGACCTAAAATCTAAGCCAAGTTGCACTGTAAATTATTTCAAGATGTTATGAAGCAAATCATTTTTAAATGTTACGAAACATTCCCAGGTCAGGTATAACATGGGGTTTGTATAAAGCTCCCTCTATACTGTCCCATGTCGGGAAAACTCTGTATGCCAAATGGGAAATATTAATTTCATCGGTTGGGAACTTAGTTTAGACTTCTAATGCAAAGAAAACCCGACAAATAACTTTTTAAAAAACTAGCCGCCAAGATGGCCACTGCATTTACATCTGAAATGCCAGGAGATTGGACTGGAGACAAAAAGTCGAACAAGAAGCCCAGCCAGCACAACAATGGCTTGCTCGAAGTGATTGAATTACCTAGAATGGCTTCATTAGCACGGCAGTCAAGGCCATCCCCACCCATTGACTTTGAAAGAGACAACCCCCTCCAAGTGTGAATGGACATTCTGGGGCATGTAGAAACTTGAATTTCATGAGAAGATTCCAGAAAAACCTCATTCGAAACAAAGGGGATTGAGAAGAACTATGTGACTGCCCGTTCATCTCTGAAGAAACAAATTTTGTTACACAGACAAGCTGTAACCAGGTGGACAGCAGCTGAGAAGGCTGCTGCTCCCTTGTCTCTCTTTCTCTTTCTCTCTCTCTCTCTCTCCCCAGAAAACATCAAGAGAAAACTGTCTGGAACTCGGGGATCCTCCAAGGCGACAGACGGCTACAGCCAGCAACCAGTAGAAGAGAGCCAACTACAGATTGTGCCTTCAGGAAAACCCTGAGCAAAGCAAGCCAGCCTAAATATACTTTGACCAACCAAGAACTTCAAGGATGCAGCTTCAGCCGAGGACTCTGAGAAATAATATTTTTTCCCCTCACCTTTTGTTGAGAAGGGAGCTGGGAAGACAGCGAGATAATCAGTTGAATAGCAAAGCAAATCAGTGGTGCCCATTGCTCCGTAGGTCTTGAAGATGTACCCCTGGCTCCACCACCCACACCCCTCCCACCTTTTCTAAGCTGCTTTTGACCATCTCTTTGTTAGTTCACTTCCTTCCTGCTCAAATCATGTGAATGAAATGGAAATTTTCCCCCGTCCTGAAGAGCTCATGAAAATGTTGCTCTTCCTCTCCCTTCCCTCATGGCACCTGGAACCCAACACCTAAATTAGGCACAAAAACAGGAACACACCCATGCTCATCGCAGATCCTTGCTATGTTATGACTAAAAATCAGGGACTGCGCAGTGGGATCTCTCACTTTCAGAGGGTCCCGGGTTCAAGCGCTCGAGTAGATGGGCAAGGTTTACACTCCTGTGGAGTACTGAGGGAGTGCTGCCCTGTCAGGGGTTCTGGCCTTCAGGTGTGCGACTAAATTGAAGTCCAATCTTCCTGCTTCCCTACCTAACAGCAGGTGGGAATACCTTCACCACACAGGCCACAGCGGTTCATGAAGAAGGCCCATCACCATCTTTTCAAGGGCGGTGAGGGACAGGCAAAAAATGTTGACCTTGCCAGTGATGTCCACATCTTGAGGATGAATTGAAAAAAGGTGAAGCTAAATTTAAAGATCGTGGGTGATTCTCCCAGAATCCTGGACAACAGGCCATCTTCAGCCACTGCCACCAAAAGTAGATTATGGTAATGCTGTTTGTGAAATCTTTCCTAACAAAGGACGACAAAGGATTTTGGACTACAAAGCAATTCATTCAATGATAACCAGTTGGAAACATTTCTCAAAGATCTGATAAGGCACAACATAAATCCTTTAAATGTTATTGATCAATATAAGGGTCTGAATACAGTGCTCCCAATCGCTCTCGTGCAGCAGCACAGCAAATGCATTCCTGAAACTTTTCTCTCTGGTATTTTAAATTACATCTGAAACATGCTCCAAAAATGTCTGTATCATTCAAGATAAAAAAACCCAAGGAAAACTGATAATTCACTTGCCTGTGCATCATTCTTCTTTCACAATGGCTTCGTTTCCTCTGAAGAATTTCACTAAATGGAAAAGTCCTGGGGAAAATTGATGCACAGAGAGATTTGAGTGTTCAGGTCCATTGTTCCCTGAAGGTGGCAACGCAGGTCAATAGAGTGGTCAAGAAGGCATACGGCATGCTTTCCTTCATCGGACGGGGTATTGAGTACAAGAGTTGGCAGGTCATGTTACAGTTGTAGTTTAGTTTAGTTTAGAGATACAGCACTGAAACAGGCCCTTCGGCCCACCGAGTCTGTGCCGAACCATCAACCCCCCATATATACTAATCCTATACTAACCCCATATTCCTACCACATCCCCACCTGTCTCTATATTTCCCTACCACCTACGTATACTAGGGGCAATTTACAATGGCCAATTTACCTACCAACCTGCAAGTCTTTTGGCTTGTGGGAGGAAACCGGAGCACCCGGAGAAAACCCACGCAGACACAGGGAGAACTTGCAAACTCCACACAGGCAGTACCCAGAATTGAACCCAGGTCGCGAGAGCTGTGAGGCTGCGGTGCTAACCATCTGCGCCACTGTGCCACCCTTGTATCAGACTTTGGTTCGGCCACATTTGGAATACTGCGTGCAGTTCTGGTCGCCACATTACCAAAAGGATGTTGATGCTTTGGAGAGGGTGCAGAGGAGGTTCACCAGGATGTTGCCTGGTATGGAGGGCGCTAGCTATGAAGAGAGGTTGAGTAAATTAGGATTATTTTCATTAGAAAGACGGAGGTTGAGGGGGGGACCTGATTGAGGTGTACAAAATCATGAGAGGTATAGACAGGGTGGATAGCAAGAAGCTTTTTCCCAGAGTGGGGGATTCAATTACTAGGGGTCACGAGTTCAAAGTGAGAGGGGAAAAGTTTAGGGGGGATATGCGTGGAAAGTTCTTTACGCAGAGGGTGGTGGGTGCCTGGAACGCGTTGCCAGCGGAGGTGGTAGACGCGGGCATGATAGCGTCTTTTAAGATGTATCTAGACAGATACATGAATGGGCAGGAAGCAAAGAGATACAGACCCTTAGAAAATAGGTGACAGGTTTAGATAGAGGATCTGGATCGGCGCAGGCTTGGAGGGCCGAAGGGCTTGTTCCTGTGCTGTAATTTTCTTTGTTCTTTGTTCACTCTGCTTCAGGGACATATTTTGAACAGAAAGCCAGTCTTACATTCTAATGAGACTTACCTGTTGGTAGACACATTATAGACATATTTTGAACAATAAAGGAATTAAGGGATACGGTGAGAGCGCGGGTAAGTGGATCTGAGTCCACGAAAAGATCAGCCATGATCTTATTGAATGGCGGAGCAGGCTCGAGGGGCCGGACGGCCGACTCCTGCTCCTAGTTCTTATGATCTTTTGACACAGTATTGGAGCTTACTGCTCTGGGTGCAATGTTCCAATTGAGACTTCCTCTCTTACCAGGGAATATCGGCCTATTGCTTTGTTAGCTTGCAGTGTAGGAAGGAGGAGGAATGTGTGTTAGCTGTGGCCCAGTTGGTAGCCATTCTTTGCTGTGAGTCAGGAGGTTGTAGGGTCAAGCGCACTCCAGAGACGACAGCACAAAAATCGAGGCTGACAATCCGGTGCAGTACTGAGGGAATGCTCGAGAGGCTGAAATTGGAGGAGTGCAGAGATCTTGGAGGGCTGTAGGGCTGGACAAGATTACTGAGGTAGGGAGGGGTGGAGCCACAGAGGAATTTGAAAACAAGGATGAGCATTTAAAATTTGAGCCATTGCCAGTCTGGGAGCCAGTGCAGGTTGGTGAGCACTGGGGTGATGCGTGACTAGTCCATGCTGACGTTTATGCTTGACTTGAGCCTCTGGCCGTGTTTCCTTATCTGATTCAATCAGCACAATCCTTTATTCCCTACTCCTTCATGTACTTATCAAACCACCCCTTAAATGCATCTAATCCATTTGCTTCAACTGCTGCCTATGGTAGTGAGTTCCACAGTCTCACCACTCTCTGGGTAAAAAAGTTTCTTCTGAATTCCCTATTGGATTTCTTGGTGACTATCTTATCAGGATGGCCGATAGTTTTGGTCTTCCCCAGAAGTGGAAACACTATTCTTTGTTTACTCTATCAAATCTTTTCATAATTTTAAAAACCTCTATTTGGTCACCCCTAAGACTTCTCTTTTTCAGAGGAAAGCGCCCCAGCCTTTATAACCTCACAGTTCTGGTATCATTGTTGTAAATCTTTATTCCACCCTCTTCAGTGCCTCTATATTCCTTTTATATGGCAACCAGAACTGCACACAGCACTCCAAGAGTGGTCTAAGGTTCGGGACAGGTTTAGCCGAACTTAGTTATTTTTCAATTCTATCCCTCTCGAAATAAAGCCTCTTGCTTGGTTTGCTTTCTTTCTGCAGAGGAATGCTTTCGCAAAAGAGCGCTGTGTGACAAGACGGAGGCGATTCCAGGCCCTTGGAGAACTAAAATTATGAAGCAATATTTTATCTTCGCTGGCGAAAAGAGGATTGAGAAGAGGCACATTACGGAATTTCTAAATCGGGAACGGTAAGACATGGCAGAAGTAACTTGGAGCAGATGCAAAAAGTCTCGCACATGGCGAGAGATCAGGGGAAAAACCCTTATCCCAACCTGGAGCATACTTTAGAGGAGAACAGATGTTGATTTAGGAATAATTGAAAACTGTAAAAGGGAGCTGGATCAATATCTGACAAAAAGGCGATTGAAATGCTGCTTGCATTGTTTTGAGTTCTTTTCATGGAAGGTCAGGAAACAACTTAAGTGTCTCTTATTTTGGTCTGTCAATTTGGATTTGAGCTCCTGCTGTTTTTACACTGTTAAATCCATTTTCTTCTGTAGATTTGTGGAACCAGGTTCGACTAAACCTACGAATATGCCTCGGGTCTCGAGAAGCAAGATTGAATGCCATAAAAGGCAGCTAGTTGCTTCTTGAGTCTGAATTAAAATATCAATATAAAAGAGGCAATGGTAGGCTGAATCAATACAAGAATGGTGAGGAGAAAGAGATGGACGTGTGGGGAGGCAAGTACACAGTAGATTAATTAGGCATGAATGGAGCAGGCTTCACGAGCAATATGTTTTTTTTTTCCCGCTCCACAATACATGTTGAGAGCATTCGGCACAGCAGTTTTTTTTCTTCAAACTTAATTGATTGCAGAAATTTGTCAAGTGGAAAATGTACAGATGATTTTGTCAATTGATAGTTGCTGACAGAGAGGGAAATGCTTTTTTTTATTGCCATTTACACTTTTTACACAGAGCTGGCTTGTACTGTCAGCTTGGCTCAATTGGTATTGCTCTTTGCCTATGTCAGGCAGTCTTGGGTTCAAGTCCCACTGCAGCCAAAAACACACAATCTAGGCTAACAGCAGAGTGCACAACAGAGGGAGTATTGCATTTTAACAGGTGTTTATGTTTATGTTTAGAGATACAGAACTGAAACAGGCCCTTCGGCCCACCGAGTCTGTGCCGACCATCAACCACCCATTTATACTAATCCTACACTAATCCCATATTCCTACCACATCCCTACCTGTCCCTATATTTCCCTACCACCTACCTATACTAGGGGCAATTTATAATGGCCAATTTACCTACCAACCTGCAAGTCTTTTCGCTTGTGGGAGGAAACCGGAGCACCCGGAGGAAACCCACGCAGACACAGGGAGAACTTGCAAACTCCACACAAGCAGTACCCAGAATTGAACCCGGGTCGCTGGAGCTGTGAGGCTGCAGTGCTAACCACTGCGCCACTGTTGTCTTATCCTATTTAAGTTTGTCTGCCTGGAAACGAGTGATGTTAAAACTGCAGTTGGCGATTTCTTTTGAATTTGTTCCAAGTCACAAACCTGTCTCCCTCATTGTGAAACTTGTAAATGCATCACTGTTTATGTGCCTGAGACATACAATGTCTTCATTATATCATGCTCCTTCCGAGTCTTGCTTGATGGGTTGAACATCCCAATATGTCATGGTCCCAAGATTTCCATGATGGAGATGAACCCCATATTGTGGGGCTGGTAGTCACCTGTAATGATGTGAGAGCCAGCTGCTTCAAGGATATAGTTCTATGCCGTCACGGTCAAGTTCCAGCTGATGTTGGCCAAGGCCAATGTGAGTGGGATGACAGAGAAACAGAGGACAGTGAAAATACACAGCAGGTCAAGCACACAGTGAAGAGAGAGAGAGAGAGACAGAGTTAACGTCACAGTTAGGTGACCGTTCATCAGAACTGGAAGTGTTACACATGAGAGAAAAGGTTAGCGATGTAACAGGTTTTTAACAAAGTGCACAGGCAGGGAAAGGGAAAGAACAAAAGTGATATGGAGCCAAGTTGGGTATATGGAGTTTGGTCAGAGCTGAATGGTGAAACCGGCTCAAGAGGTGACTAGTGTTCCCATGTTACAAAGAAGAAAGGTCTTTAATAGGGTGGAAGTAGTGATTATGTGACAAAAATGGAAGACGATGCAAGGCAAAGGGGGTGGTAGTGGGACAAAAGATGTCTTGTTTCAATTGTATAAAGCTTTGGTGAGACCGCACCTGGAGTATAGTGTACAGCTTTGCTCTCCTTATCTAAGGAAGGATATACTTGCCATCGAGGGAATGCTACAGAGATTCACTAAATTAATCCCTGGGATGGTGGGATTGTTTTATCAGAAGAGATTGCAGAAACTGGGTCTGTAATCTCCAGAGTTTTGAAGTATGAGAGATGATTTCACTGAAACTTACAAAATTCTTACAGGACGTGACAGGGTAGATGTGGATAGAATGTTTCCTCTGGCTGGTGAGTCCAGAACCAGGGGACACAGTCTCAAATAAGGGGCAGGCCATTTAAGACTGAGATGAGGAAGAATTCCTTCACTCAGAGGGTGGGGTATCTGTGGAATTCTCGACCCCAGAGGGCTGTGGAAGCTCAGTCGTTGAGCATGTTCAAGACAGAAATGAGATACATTTTTGGATACTCATGACCTCAAGGGAGATGGGGTTAGTGGGGAAAAAATGGCGTAGAGGTAGATCATCAGCCATGATCTGTTTGAATGGCGGAGCAGGCTTGAGGGGCCGAATGACCTGATCCTGCTTCTATTTCCAATGATCCTCTGAAATACGTCAGTTGCCTGAAAAAAATGGGAGCATTTGTTATGACCCGCGAGTGATTTGGAAATGATTCTCAGTGCCGTTACTGCAGACAGGGAGGCAAAAATACAGCCAAGGACTCCTGCTTCTGATGACATTCAAGGGTGTGATAAGCCCTTGCTCATTCGAATAGCTCGGATTCACACATGAAGACTTGCCACTTGGGTGAGATACTCGAGGCTGCTGACCTTCCAACGCAAGTCAGCTTAGGAGTGGAGAAGGGGAAGAAATAAATGTGATCTGTAATCCCTTTGAATGAAAAGTCATATCAAACACTCGACTATATTGGAGAAAGATAAGACGACAGGAGGGAGGAGCCAAAATTCATTGAAAACTGGTTGCTGAGAATTCCGGAAGAATTTAGAATTTCTTCCATGTTAACACTGAGGACCCATCCGTCCTGTCAGGTGGACGCAGAAGATCTAATAGCATGATTTGAGTAAGAGCAAGGGCATGATTCTGGTGTTTTGGCCAATATTCATCTGCGAACACCACCTGAAACAGGAGCTGTGCTGATATTTCATTGCTGTTTGTGGGAGCTTGCTGTCTGCAAATCGGCTGGCTAGTTTCACCACCTTACAACACTGACTACATTTCAAAAGACACGCTGAGGTTGTGAAAGGCACTACATGAATGCTAGTTCCTTCTTCTCTTGGGTGACTGGAATAAGGAAAACATTCAGTTGTCTCACGGCGAGAGGCCGTTTGTCCTGACTGGAGAGGCAAGAACACGGGGGTCACAGTCTCAGGGTAAGGAGTTGGCCATTTCGGACTGAGATGAGGAGAAATTTCTTCACTGAGAGAGTTGTGAATCTTTGGAATTCTCGACCCCAGAGAGCTTTGGATGCTCAGTCATGGAGTCTAGTCGAGACTGAGATCAATAGATTTTTGTCCGCTAAGGGAATCAAGAGAGATAGGAGGATTAGGCAGCCAAGTGGAATTGAGGTAGATGATAATCCATGATATTACTGAATAGCAGTGCAGGCTCAAGGGTCATATGGCCGACTCCCTTTCCTATTTCTCATGTTCGTATGAACCTATTGATTTTGTCTCCTTCAGTGCTTTTCCCTCAAAAGTTATTCTGTGACATTATTATCCTTTTTGGCGGAACAAAATTCCACTTGACTTGCTTTCTGATGCTCAACTTCCCTGTTTGTCAACTTGCATCCCTTGCTCTTTGAACCCTTGACCAATTTGCTGAGATCAATTCTGATTTAGTCACTGTTTGAATGAAGAATGTGTCTGGTCGCAAAAATTCAGATGTGCTGATCTTAACTGTGCCAATGGTGAGAGAAGAAAATGCTAAAAGATTAAAGTTAACTGCGATTTAATTTTTTGATAACAACCTAATTCTGATGAGTGGTTTAGATGATTCAACCTGGCAGTGTTATTGCTGCAACATCACATTATGTTAGCACGATCCTGTGTAATAACTGTGGTGCTGGATTGCAGGGGGTTCGTCATGTGTTCCTTGCTTCATTTCAATGTCAGTGTTAATGAATTAATGCAGGAAGTTCTCTTTTGACAATGCTATCTGTCAACCCCGGTGTTGAGGTCAGTGCACTCCACTGATTGCCGCTAAAATAATTACACAGGATATTGGCTTGTTGGCCATCAGAGCAACCAAACCTTTTTAAAATATTAAACGATCAACTGCTTTTTGCAGTGAATTAATCTTACGACTTCACTGATGGATTTTCAGGAGGATTCTCAGTACTGATGTGGGAATTCACTCAAAGTGCAGTTTTATGCCAGGTTGTGCACAAAATGCCAATGTACGTGAAGGATCCTGTTGGCTGTGGGCTCTTTTAACGATTGGGCTCTTTTGCAGGCTTCAGCCCTGTAGTTGGCACCAGATTCAAACAGACGTTTGGAAAGGGGAAATCCATGCCACCGAGATGGCTCGTTCTTTGTGGGCAGCTTTCTTTCAAGCCAGCAGTGACCACTGTCACTTTGCCGCCGACTGCAAAATTCAGGCATCGCCACCGTCAGAACCCTCTTGAAAAGCAATTGTCAAACGAGAAATCAAATCCAAGATTATCTTCTACCAAGTCCCCTCCCCAACAAATTTCTCTCCAGCTGCATAAAAGAAAATTGGTTTACATGTACTGATGACATTGGTTTGAGCAGTTGGTGCAGGAGAAAGATGAATATAGATGTACCAAATTGAGGCGAGATAATTGCTGAAGCACTCTGGATTCATATTTGTCAACCTATTTTAATTCACCTCCATCGTCAAGCGGGGCTCTTTAAACCCTCAAAGCAAGGAAAGGAGACAAAACAAAACAAAAAGGATAATAAGATAAATCATTATTTTTTTGTAACCAATCTATTAAAATGAAGGGGCCTGATGGTGAAAATCCCTCCTGCCTATGAATACGTTTTGACCTTTGAAGTCAGATCTCTGCAGCTTGCAAAGCTGCATTGTGTCTCTATCCAGTCATGTGGCCAATATTTCATAGAATTGGAGACTGATACTCCACAGAAGGAGGTCATTCAGCCCATCATGTCTGTGCTAGCTCTTTGAAAGAGAAATCCAATTAGTTCCATTTCCCCATATCACTGAAAAATATTCCTTTTCGTGTATTTATCCAATTGTTTTTTGAAAGTTATTGCTGAATTTAATTCCACCCTTTCATGCAGTGCATCCCAGATCATCAGAACCAGCTGGGTTTTTTTTATTCCCCCTCATGTTGCTTCTGGTACTTCTGCTTAAAGCTTGACTTTGCACGTGGATTGTTGCACCCTTGCAGATGTACCGTGCTCGACAGTTTCGGCAAATGTCTGGCGGTACGAACAACGTTTGTTCGCAGACCCTCCAGAACATGGCCAGAATTTTATACGCCTCCCCAGGAGCAGGCTCGGAGGTGCGGGGAGAGGCGGAAAGTCATGTAGGATGCCAGCCCTACCCACCCCCGCTGGTCTCTCAGTGGCGAGGAGGTGACAGGCAGCTCACCTGCCCTTTGGCTAATTGAGGCTTTTAAGCGGCCCTGCGCAAAGGGCCTTTGCGTACCGACACTGGTATTTTACCAATGGGGGATAGCCATTTCACTACCTGAGGAGCCCACCCGGTTATGGGCTGGGTGGGGGGGGCCCTCCTGATGGGGCACCCTGTGTCCCACGGAGGCCCTCACCCCCACCCCAGTGGCACGTGCCGTCCCTGCTGGAACGCCACCCTTCCTCCCCCCCCACCACCGACGACCTCCCCCAGCTCTCTTAATCTCCCCCTCCTCCTTACCGGGGCCTGACCAATTGGCCCTGACGATTCCGTAACCCCACTTAGCTGATCCGAAGTCAGGGTCCGTGGGTTCTCTTAATGGGTGCAGTCCCAGCAGTGGACACTGCTCCCAGTGATGCTGCTGGGACTGAAGAGCTGCCGGCCCTCTGATTGGCTGGTAGCTCTTGGAGGCGGGACATCCTGCCACAGAGGGATGGAAGCCACCACTGCAGGCAATTAATTGCCCGATGGCCATTAAATGTGATTGTGGCATCCAGGACCAGCGGAGGTGGGCTTGCCCACAGCTTTCCAGCCTGTGTGTGGGGCGGTGGAGGGGGGGGGGGTGGGTGGTGGTGGGGGGCACTACTGGCTCCTCATGAAATTCTGGCCATCGATGTCAGAACAATCCCAGAATTATCTTGGTGTTGCTACAATGTGCTGGATCCCTTCAGGGGGCCATCTAGTGTTCAGTTAACAACACACAAGTGTACATAGATAGTCCTGGAGCCATGTGCTGCTTATTCTGTGGCTCTCAGCAGAGCTTGCTGTCTAACACCCTTATATGAGGGATTTAATATATAAAGCCTGTTCAGATTCGCTTTTTCTCTCAGCCCTTTTCTTGCTCTTTTTCGTCAAGGCGATGCTCTTGAAATCAATACTTGCACTTAGATGACTGATCACATTTCTTTGAAATGTCCCAAAGTGCTTTCACGTACCGTGAATTACTTGGAAGTCAAGTCACTGTTGTGTGGGGAAATCTTGTGCCCAACGTTCCCGTCACAAAATTCCCGCATACTCCGATGAAATGCATCATTGGTCCAGCTGCAGTAACGTTGCCCAAGGACGCTGGGAAAACCCTTATGACCTGCTTCAAAAATAGTGCTGTCTGGATTTTTGATGTCCTTCTGGACCACAGCAACAGCCAAAGGCAAGCTCAGTTCAACACCTCATCCACAGCACAACAGCACAAAGTGTGCAGAGCTCCCTTCCTCAGTGTTGCACAGAAATGTGGACCTGTGTGTTGTCGGAAGTAAACTCACAATCTTCTGACTCGGAGGAAAGAGTGCCAGCAACTAAGTCAAGCTGGCACTGATTTTCTGAACTTAGATGTCAAATGTTAGGTGGACCTGTTGTTCCTGCAGGCAATCTTTCTCTTCCTGTAATGGCGGCTGTCTGACTTACCCACTTAGCAACTGCACACAGCGGGATGGTTGTAAATCAGCAGTGTTGGAATTATGCCCCTATTCCATGGGTTGGTGTGCCTCAGCACGACCAAAACTAAACCTTGAGAAAAGACTTGCATTTATATAGCATCTTAGATGACCTCAGGATGCCACAAAGCTCAGAGCCAATCAAGTACTTTTTGAAGTGTCGTTGCAATTGTAATAGCGAAAACATGGCAGTGAATTTGCTGACAGCACAGTTTGGGGGATATATATTGGCCAGTACACTTGGAGAGCTTCTCTGCCCTTCTTCAAATCGTTTCAAGGGTCCTTTTATATCCAGCTGAGGGGGAAGATGGTTCCTCAGTGTAATGTCTCAGTTAAAGACAGCTTCTGTTGACAGTACAGCACTCACTCAGTAGCGCATTGAAGTGTCAGCCTCGATTATGTGCCTCAAGTCACGAGGGTGGATTTTGAACCCACAACCCTCTGACTCAGAAGATGAGAGTGCTATCACTGAGCTACGGTTGAACATGGAGCAAGGTATTGGGTGAGACTGTCTCGTTCAACTAAAGTTTGACTCACAGGCAAGACAAACATTACCAATCACTTCCTTAATTTGTCATTTGAAAAAAAAGCACTTGGTACAAACGCCATTGTCAGCTCTGTCTTCCTTCAGGCAGTGCAGCCTTCTCTCAGTCTATTCCCCACACACAGCTTGGCCCCAATTTATACTACATTGTGTGCACAGGCAGCATGTTCTTATTTGAGGAACATCAAAATAATCATTTCAGCAAATACTACTCCATTTTTCATGCAGCTGTTTTTGAATTTCAGCCATTTTGTAACCAGTTTAATAGCTTTTTTTTTTGTTGCTGTAATTGTTTTGGCTTCTCCTGAGCAAGTTGCGATCTTGACAGCCATATAGTTTTAACAGCACAGAAAGACGACATTCGGCGCATTCAATCTGTCCCAGCTCCCTGTACAGCAATCCAGTCAGTCCCACTCCCCCAATTTATCCGCATAGTCCTGCAGGTTGATTTCCCTCATGTGCTTTCAATTTCCCTTTGAAACCATTGATTGTCTGTGCCTCCGTCACCCTCATGGGCAGACTTTGGGATCTTGTGGATTAACAGCTCTCTGGCTGCAACTTTCATCATGAACCGAGGCTTCTTTATGCTATCCTGCACTATTGGTTAGCAGGTACAGTGACAGAGTAGCTATGTTACTGGGCTAGTAATCTGGAGGCTGGATCTAATGATCCGGAGACGTGGGTTCAAATGCCCAGCACGGCAGCTGGGAATTTACATTCAGTTCATTCAATAAATTAGATTAGAGATACAGCACTGAAACAGGCCCTTCGGCCCACCGAGTCTGTGCCGACCATCAACCACCCATTTATACTAATCCTACACTAATCCCATATTCCTACCAAACATCCCCACCTGTCCCTATATTTCCCTACCACCTACCTATACTAGTGACAATTTATAATGGCCAATTTACCTACCAACCTGCAAGTCTTTTGGCTTGTGGGAGGAAACCGGAGCACCCGAAGGAAACCCACGCAGACACAGGGAGAACTTGCAAACTCCACACAGGCAGTACCCGGAATCGAACCCGGGTCCCTGGAGCTGTGAGGCTGCGGTGCTAACCACTGCACCACTGTGCCGCCCATTAATGAATAAAAAGCTGGTATCTGTAATGGTGACAATGAAACTCCTGGATTGTTTTAAAGACCCATCTGATTTACTGATGTCCTTTGAGAAAGAAAATATGTGTAACTCCAGACCTGCAGCAACATGGTTGACTCTTAACTGCCCTCTGAAATGGCCCAACAAGTCACTTACTTGCATTCAGGAAGGTGGCTCACGGCCACCTTTTCAAGGACAATTAGGACGGGCAATCAGTGCTGGCCTTGCTCGTGATGCCCGCTTGCTGTGAATGAGAAAAACAGCAGCAGTACTAGCATTATCATTATCCCCAAAAACTGTCCACTTTGCTGAACGTGATTTGGAAATTTCTTCTCAATTCACAAATCAATAGACTCTTTAAAAGGGGTAGTCCCAGGGCAACGACAAGAACAGTTTGTATTTATATGATGGGATGATGGAGGCTGCACAGCTCGAGGCTGTACAGCTCAAGGCTGGAGGTCATGTGATGATACCCCTGGAATAGGTCCAAGCCCAGTTATCAGGACGAGTGTACCTCGAAGCCCTACATGCTAGAATGCACCAGGTTCCAAGCCCAGTCAGAGAGATCAGGACACAATGTTTGGCCTGGACGAGAGAAGGGGGAGATGAGCCAGGGATCCTCGTCCTGATCACTACTTGGTTGCAAGTTTACCGACGCAAACATTGAGGTACCTTTTGGATGTGAGAGTTTATTGATATGCCAACGTGACACAACCATTAGCCAATTGTACTATACAGTATAGTATAGAATATCAAGCGAGTAAGCAGATATACACAGAATCAAAGAATGGTTACAGCACAGAAGGAGGCCATTTGGCTCGTCAATCCCAATGCCAGCTCGCTGCAAGAACACTTCAGCTGGTCCTACTTCCCCTCCCTTTCCCCGTCGGCCTGCGTTTTTTTCTACTCTTAAGGTGCTTATCTAATTCCCTTTTTGAAAGCCACAATTGAATCTGCCTCCACCACACTCTCAGGCAGTACATTGCAGTCGCTGTGTTTAAAAAAATGTTTTCCTCAAGTCGTTGTTGGTTCTTCAACCTTCGCTCGAGCGGTCGTCAGACCCAGGGCCCTTGGGTATTCCTGGTGAGCGGTCCAGTAGCTCTGAGTTGTCCTTCCACTCATAGCTGCGCTGAATATATTTTGTGTCTCAGTTGCCAAGGGATCACGAGTGTCGTTTTTATGAGTTAACTGTCATCCTGTCAGACTTCTCAGTTGTTGCTTCCTCCTGATTTTGCATGCGCAAATGATAGATTGCGTGAACCAGCAAGGTAAGGTGAGAATGATCTTAGCTTGATGTTTTTCACTATGATCTTGTGTGCCCTGTGTTTGCTGGAAGACGCTTGTCCATGGAGGATAGGACGAGGTTTCGCTGTAACCTACTGATAATCAACATCCAGGGTCTGGCGTGAACCATAATGATTGGGGAAAAGTACCCGCAGGTTGGATGCTGCTGCTTTGCAACCGTTGGGCCGCTGGAGTCGGCATCTTCAGGAGGCACGAGGGTTCCAGTCAAACCGTGGAGAGGGTGCAAAGAAGGAGCACGAGGTTGATCTCTGGCATCAAAAGACTGGAAAAGTTGAGCAACAACTGGGACCTTGCAGCAATGAAAGACGTTGAATGAGAAGGGAACCTTTCAGAGGTACAGAAGATACTCAGTGAAATCAAAAATGTTAATTTAGAGCACTACCTTTTGTTAAGGCATGAATGGAAGATGAGTTGCATAGCTGTAAGGTCGTGATTTTTCTTTGAAAAATTCTATTCATTCTTGGGATGTAGGCGTCGCTGGCAAGGCTCGCAGTTATTTCCAGCCATTAATTGCCCGAAGTAAGGTGGCGGTGAGCCACCCACAGTGCTGTTAGGTTGGAAAGTTCCAGCATTTTGATCTAGCGACAGTGAAGGAGCATGATCTTGTTCCAAGTCAGGATGGTGGGTGGCTTGGAGGGGAACTTGCAGGTGGGAATGTTCCCATGTGTCCGCTGCACTTTTTCTTCCAGGTGGTCAAGGTTGCGGGTTTGGGAGGTACTGTCGAGAAAGCCTTGGTGAGTTGCTGCAATGCATCTTGTATATGTTACGCGCTGCAGAAAGTGTGCCACTGGTGAAGGGAGTGAATGTTTGTGGATGGGGTACCGGTCAAGCGGGCTGCTTCGTCCTGGATGGTGTCGAGATTCTTGAGTGTTGTTGGAGCTGCACCCATGCAGGAAATTGGAGAGTATTCCATCACACTCCTGACTTGTGCTTTGGGGAGTCAGGAGATGCAGAATTCCCAGCCTCTGACCTGCTCTTGGAGCCACAGCATTTATGTACTAATGTACATGAAACAAATAATTAATAACTGGAAGGGCCTTCCAAGGTCTAGTTGGTGAAAACCCTACATCGTTGCAGAGACAGTTAGCTGTTGTGATGAGGGATCTCCAGGTTTCAACGGGAGCGTGAGCCAAATGTACTTATGTACTTGTCTGTACTTAGCTTTGTGATCACAAAGGAGTAAACATGAAGAGAGATGACATCGTGTGGACTTGGTGTTGGAAGAGCGATTCGATCAGGAATTGCTGCTACTTTGACCTCGAGGAGCAGAGAATTGTTAGTGCCTGCTGTGTGCATGATAATGCAGCTTTCCACACTGGCGTCTGTTCGACAGCATGACATATGAATCATAGCCCACCACCAGAGCGAAGTAGAGAACAGTCTAGAAATGGAAAATTAACTCCAGTAATTGCTTAGGCATTTTTTTATTACAATTGATCAAGCAAAAAAATAAGTTATCCAATTTACCTTCACAAATCCCCTGAGCATATCTTGCCTGATGATTTTTATATAATGGGCTGAATAATTTGTTACTAATGCTGAACTTCTGTTTTCCACATCATTAATGATACACTCTCTTCCTTCCCTTCAACTCACGAACACTGCACAGGACACGTAAGGAGTTGGGAACTATATGGTCCCGAGTTTGAATACTGACGCACGAGGACACTGGGGAATCTAAAGAAAAATAATGCTTAGATTTATAAAGCGCTTTTCACTCCCTCAGGACCTTCCAGAATGCTTTACAGCCAATGAAGTAATTTTGAAGTGCAGTCACTCTTGCTATGTGGGAAAGAAAGCTGCAATTTTCCACAAACTACAGTGTGATAATGGCCAGAAAATCTGGTTCAGTGATATTGATTGAGAGATTGATATTGACCAGGACATGGGGGAGAACTCCCCTGCTCTTCTTCGAAATAGTGACACTTGAGAGGGCAGACGGGGTCTTGGTTTAACGTCTCATCCAAAAGGCAGCACCTCCAGCAGTATCGCACTCCCTCAGTACTGCGCAGGGAGGGTCAGCCTAGATTTTCTGCTCAAGTCTGTGAAGTGAGACTTCAATCCACTGATGGAGGGGTGAGAGTGCTACCCACTAAGCCAAGGAACAGTGGATTTTATGTATTGGTCAGCAACAGGTTCAGCTTGAGTGTGACTGGATTCTCCTTGTTATATGAAGAAAGCAGATGATAAATTATAAGCACCGAAGTGCACATCTGGCTGGTTGGTACATTCGGCTGGATTTAGTGAGCCCTTCGTGGGTCCCGGTGACGAACCCGGAAGTGGGCGCTGTCCCCGCTCGTCATGTGTGCAGCCGGCCCACCGCGATCACGCGGCGAGCGGCCAATTATAATAATGGAGGCACGGGGCCCAGCCAGTTATGTGACGGGGTGGGATTCGAGGCACCGAATATGACGTCAGATGACTCTGGAGCGAGTGCTGGTGCCATATTTAGAACGCTGCCACCTCTGCATTCACTCCTGCCTGGTTTAAAAGTGTGCCTTCCTGAGTGCTCTCTGCTTCCCGAGGAGCCCTTCCCTACTGGGGTTTCCGAAATACTTCATCCTTCCGTCAGCTCTCGGGAGGAGAGGGTGACCTCCACAGCTGGGGGCACCCCTCAGGGAGGTCTCAGTGTGGAAAGCAGCTCCACCACCCTGAGCCCAGTTCCAGTAGCCGCACCGCCTGGGGAGAGTCCTGCACCTGTGCTGTAAACCCCCAGGCAGCCGGGGCCCTCCACGCTTCAGGCCGCCAGAGAGGCAGTGTTGATCAGCAGCCTGCCTCCAGCCCAGCTGCTAGTGCAGGGGTCACACCTCATAGAATCACTGGTATACATATCAAGAAAACCACCAAGAGACACTTGGGGTTTCACGGGTGTTTGACATTTCACAATTGTTTTATCTTATAAAGTTCTTCTGTTTTTGTAATTAACTTGCATTGTGGAAAATGATTATTCTCTCATGTCTTAATAGTGAGTGTCAGGTGTCCTTTGTATTAGCTTAAGCAACACAATGAGTACATGGATTGCAGTGCCTTTGAAGATCTCTACCAGGTTTATTAACATCTAAGCTATTATATACAATACACAGCAAACTATGTACAGAAGCTGTGTCTCGGGTGTTAGAGTTGCAGAGTGACTCTGGCCTCTAGTCACATGACTACGCCATGGTACTTAACTGATCAGCATACTGCGTTCTTAAAGGGACATCACTCTTGAAGCGATCATACAACAGTGAGCTGGTGACTTCACCCTTCTCCCTTTAATGTCTGTCAGTGTAGGCAAAGCCCTCAGTTGAATAGTATCTCTCATGGTCAACTTGGCTCGAGGCACCGAAAACAAATAGGAAGGAGGTGACAGACTGAATACATTGAGGTGATTCTTTATTGATTTCACTCTGAGAGGCCAACAGGGTGGTTGGAAGCGGGTAAGGATGAGACTGTCTCTTGCCTCCTTGGTCTGTTGTTCGATGTGCCTGGCCTCCTGTGAAAGGGGTTCATTATCCAGTCATGCCTGATCGTCACCTTCCTCCTCTTCACCCTTGTCTGTGGAGGAGTGTCATTCAGTTATACCCTCATCATGCAAAGCCTCCTCCCTCTGCACGGCTAGATTGAGCAGAGTACAGCTGACCAACATAATACTTGAGACCCTCGATGGGACATCCTGCAGGGCTCCACCGGATCGATCAAGGCACTGGAATCTCACCTTCTGCAGTTCAATGGTTGCTCGGGTGGAACCGTGGCAAGCGTTGTACCTCTCATCTTCTGCAGTGCAAGGGTTCCGTGCACACGTCAGTAGCCATGTCTTCAAAGTGTAGCCCTTGTCCCTGAGAATCCATCCCTGAAGGCGAGTAGGGTGGTGAGGGGGGGTTGGCCAGAAAGGCTGTGGCACCTGGAACTGTCCAATTCCATCGGCATGGTGGCTACTTCCTGGGAAGCGGACACACACCTGCAGGAAATGCTTTTGGTGGTCGCAGACCGACCATACATTGATGAAATGGAAGTCCTTCCTGTTGGAGCCTTGGTGGCCACATACGTGCAGTCTATCACACCTTGCACCTGAGGGAAGCCAGCGATGGCCCCAAATCCAACTGCCCCCTTGGCCTGACTGTCAGGGTTAGGTCCGGTAGTACTCATAGTCTTTGGACCTCTTGAAGAGCGTATTGGTCAGCTCCTTAATGCAACAATGAGCTGCAGCTTGGGAGACACCACACATATCTCCGGTAGATTTTTGGAATGATCTAGATGCATAATAGTTACGTGCCACAGTGATATTCAGGGCCACTGGCATAGGGTGACCACTGAATCTCACAGGTCACATTTAGTTGTGTGGGTCTTCGTCCAAATGCCTTGGACCTCCTGGATGTGGCAGATATCAGAAAATCAAGTGGGATGGAGGGCGCATTTGAAAACTAGCAGGCCTGATTTCCCAATGATAGTTAAAATCAGTAATGCTTATTTGTTAGGGTGTGATCTGACCTGCTCCACTTGTGCTCATTGCGAGCATGCAATTGAACACAACTGGGCACAGACACAGCAAAATCTCCCTGCTGTCGTCAAGCATGAGAAATGATAACTTGTATGAGGCTGAACGACAGCCAAGTGAGAGCCAGGCACTTCAGGAGGGGTGAAACCGCATGCCGCAGGAAGTGACACAGCTCACCCTGCACCTCGAAATTTGCATGAAATCTGATAATTAATAATGTTCAGAAAGCAAGGGCAGTTTTGAATGCAGTTTTTTGTTCTTGAAGAATTGTACATTTGGACGCAGAGGTAAATGGCTTTGAAAACAATTGATGGATGAAGTCGGCCACACGTAATGTTGCATTTGGCGAATGAATTTCCTTGGCACCTTTAAGAATCTGCCAGGTAACATCTGAGAAAGCTGATTTTTGATCAGCTTCTTATGTTGATGATATTTATCCACGAGGGAACTGGATCAGTTCTTGACTGGGGGGCAGGGAGCGGTGGGCAGAGGCCCAATCAGGTAGAAACTAAGTGTCTTTATAGATAACACCGGGTCCAGGTGATCCCCTGCACTGGTTTCAACATCCTGAGGAGATGAGAGAACAATTTTCCAGGGTGTTGTTTCTTTTCTTGGTTTATTTCCTCTGGTGTTTGTCTCTGCTGGGAGATGACATGGGAGTGAGGAATGGTGGATAGGAAGTCTCTGGTCATTAGTGCTCCAGTCCTCAGGATTGTGGGACAGAATGAATGGACGAGCTGGCCTTTTCCTTCTGGTCATTTTCATAGGTTCTTGGATGAAAAGAATTTTAAGTGTTAAAATCCTGCTGAATTATTTCTGGGTGATCTTTGACATAGATGTTAACATTCAGATTGTGTTCTACCGGGTATTGTAAATAAATTATCAACAGCCATGACTCCTGATTGCAGCCCTACTTTTAGGTTGGAAGCGATGGTTGTTGGGAAGACAGGGAACCAAAATAAATGAGCCGCCAATCCTATGGAATTGTCCTGGGATCTAGAGGAATTAACGATTACTCTCCTAGACACTGCTGTGAGCAAGCGTTTTCAAACTTAGAGAAATATTCGAGATGGGGAAAAGGGCTGTTTACTGCAAAAGAGTCAATTTGGCATCTGGTTGGTGTGGGAAGGTGGGTCACTGTGAGGTTGGAAGTGCTGGGCAACCAATAGAAAGAAAGACCTTGTATTTATACAGTATCTTTGGTGACCTCAGAATGCCCAAAGCGCTTTACAGCCAGTGAAATACTTCTGAAGTGTAGTCACTGTTGTAATGTATGAAACGTGGCAGCCAATTTGCACACAGCAAGCTCCCACAAACAGCAATAACAATGACCAGATAATTTTTTTTTAATGATGGTGATTGATATAAATATATATAAATGTGTTAGATATTGCTTGAGGACACAGGAGACAACTCCCCTGCTATTCCTTTCAATATAGTGCTTTGGGATGTTTTGCGTCCATCTGAGAGGGCTAGCAAGATCTGGATTTATTGTCTCATCCTCGAGATATTGTCTCAGACAGTGCAGCGCTCTCTCAGTGCTACACTAGAAGTGTTAACACAAATTTTTTGTGCTGAAGTTTCTTGACCTTCCCTCCATCATAAAGTCACAAATGGGATGTTGGCTGGTGATTTCACAATGTTCAGTCCCATTTGTACGTCCTCAGATACTGAAGCAGTCCATGTCCAGATGCAGCAAGACCTGGACAATATTCAGGCTTGGGCTGCTAAGTGGCAAATAACATTCATGCCAAACAAGTGCCAGGCAATGACCATCTCCAATAAGAGAGGATCTAACCATCTCCCATTGACATTCAACAGCACTAGCATTGCTGAATCCCCCACTATCAACATCCTGGGAGTTACTATTGACCAGAAAGTGAACTGGACCTGCCACATAAATACTGTGGCTGCAAAAGCAGGTCAGAGGCTGGGAATTCTGTGGCAAGTAGCTCACCTCCTGACTTACTACTGACAAAGCCTATCAACCATCTACAAGGCACAAGTCAGGAGTGTGACGGAATGCTCTCCATTTGCCTGGATGAGTGCGGCATCAAAACACTCAAAGTTTAAGACTATCCAAGAGAAAGCAGCCAGCTTGATTGACACCCCGTCCACCACCTTAAACATTCACTCCCTCCACCACCGACGCACAGTACCATCTACAAGATGCACTGCAGCAATTCACCAAGGCTCCTTCAACAGCACCTTCTAAAGCCACGACCTGTACCATCGAGAAGGACAAGGGCAGTGGATGCACGGGAACACGACCACCAGTTCCCCTCCGAGCCACACACCATCCTGACTCGGAACTGTATTGCGGTTCCTTCACTGTCGCTGAAACCAGAACCTGTGGGTTGACAGCCTGGAGTCACATTGCTGCCTGAATTGTGAAAAACTCCACATGTTGGAGTCTGAATGACTTTTAAATTTCAGTGTTTTTGGGGAGCTGACAGGATCATTGCTTTGCTGTGAATGTTAAAAAATATTAGCAATTAAGATTAGAAATTCACTGACACCAGCAGAAGTGATAGGTGTGACCGTGGAGTGATGGCATTTTCTTCTCCATCTTTCTCCCACCCTCTCTGAAGATGTTGACTCTGATGACACTTGCTCCTTCTTCCAACCTTACTCCTGGTAACGAAACTAAATGCCCATTTTTTTTAACGTCTAATCAGAGACAAGCAACTCCATCAGGGTATCCAAGTGTGGTGGACATCATTGTCAAATCCGATCCAGTATCCTGACCTCCATACATGGCAACAGAACTCACGAGATGGCATTCAGAACCGGGAACCCATTCTGATTTTCGACTCACGAACCCCTCACTGACTCGGGGATCGCTGCCCGGCCAATGGTCACTGGCCTGTGATAATAGCCGTGATCTGTAGGCCTGCATGATTCAATAACAAACGAGATGGCGCCTTTTCCTACAGGGTCATCACTTCTGTGCAGGAACAGCAGGAGGCGATGAAGATAAACCAACAACAGCAACAAACCTAGTGCTTTTAATGTGGCAAAACGTCCCAAGACACTTTACCGCAGTCTTCACAAACAAAATTTGACAACAAGTCGCGTCAGGAGATGTCAGGGCAGATGGCCAAAAACTTGGTCAAATAGATAAGTTTTAATCAACTTCTTGAAGGAGGGGACAGAGAGGCAGAGGGGTTCAGGGGGGGAATTCCAGAGCTTAGGGCCTAGGCTGTTGAAATTATGGCTGCCAATTGCACATTGATTAAAATAGAGGGTGTGGAAGAGGCCAGAATTGTAGGAGTGCAGAAATCTTGGAGGTTTGTGGTGCTGGAGGAGATTACAGCGATCGGGAGGGTCAAGGCCATGGAGGGATTTGAAAATGAGACTGAAGATTTTAAAACCAGCTGTTGCTCCTGAAATGAACAGTCAGCGTTTGACAAATTCAAGAGCAAGCAGACAATTTGAAGGCGTTGAGCCAAAAATATGTTTTTTTGTTCAACTCACAGTTCTGCTTGAATACTGTTTGCGAATGAGCTACTTCAACAAGGAACACCAGACGTTTGAAGTAGTTCATTGCATGGAGAGGGACGGAAGTGGATGTTAAAATATCGAAAACACTGATAATTGATGGAGCCAGGCTCACGTGAGTTCAGCAGCTCCTGTTAATACATTTTCTTATCTCTGTAAGTAGGAGCTGCTGCAGTGTTAAGGAAAAATTATTGGCAGCTTTATAGCCACTAATTTTTAAATGAATGATGCCATTAAATAGATCTTCAGATCGAATTTTCAGTTTTTGGAAGTGATGTTTGAACTAGTCCATTAATGCAGGATGGAGAGTGGAAGGAATTAATATCAAGTGGTGTCTTATTCTGATGAACGTAAATAACCAATAAAGGAACAAGGACCTTCCTTTATGAGCAATGAATTACACTTTTTATACCAGTATGTTTTGAGTTGATGGGATAAAATTGATACACTGAAGTTGCTCCCTCCAGTTAAAGGTTCCAATACTAAGGAGGTTTCTGAGTGACAAGATTCTCAGCCAGAATTCTTGCATGTAAAAGCTGTGAGGAAAGATCGGATAGGTTTTTTGAAGATCTCTGGAAGGTTTATTTACAGCTAGAAATAATATACACAATACAGAGCAAACTATATACAGAACCTTTGCCAAAGGTGTTGCACTGCGGAGTGACCATGGTTTCTCGTCACATGACTACATGCTGGTACTTAGCTCATTGGCATACTGAGTTCTTAAAGGGACTTCACTCTTAAAGCGATCATACAACAACATGCAGTTGAAAGGCTCTCACCTGCAGGGCCGTGGTCCAAGAGCTGAAAAGTGGAATTAGGCTAGATAGCTCGTCTTCAGCCGACAGACACGATGAGCTGAATGGTCTCCTTCTGTGCTGTAGATTTTTTTTGTTTTTAGAGCTGGAGGTCATCTTACATGGAGAGTTCATTGAAGAACGCACTATAAAAGGATTCTGGAGACCAATAGATTGGTGTCTGAGAGAGAAACAGAGGGATAGGTTATTTTACTTCACAACCTTGTTAAGTAGCTACAGTTAACATGGAAGCTCTCTTTGCGTCCCAAATTTCAAAATGGAGGCCTGGGGGAAAACTGTCTCTTGGACCGAACCAGCATTTAATGTTCGTTGGGAGATGGGGATTTTAAAGTGCTAATTAAATTGCACATGGGCCAAGGCAATAGCAGGTACTTGGAAACCAGGCAAGATGTTAGCATCTGCTGATCAACATTCTGTGCAATAGCTCATGCTGTTGTGCCTTTAATCATGGCTGATTGACATCCCAGACGTCATATGTAAGGATTGGGGAATTCTCCCAAAAATCTGGAGTTCTGGCAGGAAATTTAAAGCCTGTGGAAGACCTGAGATTCACATTGGTTCATCTATAAGAGGGTGTCTGGAAGTTCCACCAAGAAACACGGCTGACTGATGAATGCAGAAATCTTGTCGCTCACCCATCTATACAAGACATAGATTATGAAATGAGTATTTCAACCCCTGTGTACTGATGCCAGGTTTATTGAACTTGATGTTAATATAGCATCTTGCCTTGTTGCTTGGATTTGGTGTGCAGTTCTTGTCGCCTAATCCCAGAAGGAATATTGCTGCCCTTATAAGTAGAGAGGAGAGCAACAAGGATGATTCTGAGTCGAAGGAAGTTGGTTCGGAGGAAGATTTACAGCATTTTAGTCTCATTGACTTTGCAATTTAAGCGACTTCAAGATGATGTATTTGATGGCTATGAGGGAATTGACAAATTTGATGAATGAAAAGGATCTAAAGCTGAGGGGATATGATCCCAAGCTCCTGCAGGACATCTCTCAGTTTCAGTTATCATACTGGCAATTGGAAGGGTGCTGTTTGTCGTCTTCTCCGCGCATTGCTTCTGGTACTTGCTCCCACCCCAAAACCGTGGATGTGTTGACCTAACTTTGGTAATGGTCAGATTGACCGATGGATGAAAGAAAGATGATATGTATTTGCTTGTTGGTAACTAGTTTTCTGTTTCACCAGTCATTTATATTTGCAAGTAGATGGACAGTCAGCTGGAGGTAAAGGCAGGCCCTTAATTTTCCCAGAGAGGAATATGAGAAAAGCCAGAAGTAGAAACTGAGTGGCATGATTCGAAAAGGAAGACATTTGATAGGTCTCGATTCTAGATGGATTTGGTGTCCCATTACTCTTTGATTTCTGACAAAGATTATACGCCTGGAAATGACACTGTGAAATAATAGGTAGCTATCATCATGCACTGTTGACTGGAAAATCTTCTCTCATTTATCTTAAATGGGTTCAATACCTCTGCTAAAATAGTGGACAGAGGACTTTCAGATGAATTCAGGAACTATTTCTATCTGTTCCCCAAACATAATTTGAAGGCCATTACGATTTAAAGCCCTCAGTTTGAATTCAAAGGATGGATGAAATGCCCATCTCTCATGATAATTCGTCATCTGCTGAATCAAAGAAATGTGGGCACGCACATCTTAAAACATGGGAGAATAAAATTTCATTGACAGTCATGAAAAATACTCGCCAATCA
Organism: Heterodontus francisci; assembly: GCF_036365525.1. NCBI lineage: Eukaryota > Metazoa > Chordata > Chondrichthyes > Heterodontiformes > Heterodontidae > Heterodontus > Heterodontus francisci. The sequence continues at coordinate 10,918,641 of NC_090417.1, forward strand.
CGACATGCCTGTAATAGCAATATCTTAAAAACTCTCAAACAGCTACTCAGCCACTTAACTGACCCAGTTAAAGGACACGCAGTATTTGTGAAATACAGCTCAGTGACATTGAGGAAAAGTTCAACTTTTGGTCAAGACTGCACATGGTAAGTTCTGTAATACAGAATACAGAACTGCAAGGAGACTTATGGTGAGGATAGGAGTGTCATACATATGCTCAAATCCTCCGAAAAGATGACATCGAAATTACTCTTCCTGTGCCAGCTATTTTGTCACAGAAAGAGTAAGATCCACATCATTAATTCAAAGGAACGCACATGTAAAGGATAAGTTGTACTGTAAGTTGGCAGTTTAGAACACATACCAACCTGAAGAAAAGTGCTACTTGTAACCAATATATGCCCGAACTGACAGACAAATGAGAACATGAATGTAGCAGGATAAGACGGAAGTGGGTCACGCACATTACCTGCCTTGATCGAGCCCTCATGATCCACGATGATCGATGTGAGTGACGTATTCCATGAGGGGAAGAACCCTGCCCACTGCTGGGAATAAACGGGTCTTTTTCCGAATGGCAGGCAGTGACTCGTGGGATACCACAGGGATTGGTGCTAGGACCCCAGCTATTTTCAATATACATTAATGAGTTAGATGCGGGAACTAAATGTATTATCTCCAAATTTGCAGATGACACTAAACTGGGTGGGAGGGTGAGTTTTGAGGAGGATGCAGAGAGGCTTCAGGGTGATTTGGACAAGTTGAGTGAGTGGGCTAATGCATGGCAGATGCAGTATAATGTGGATAAATGTGAGGTTATCCACTTTGCTAGCAAAAACAGGAAGGCCGATTATTATCTGAACAGCTATAAACTGAGAGAGGGGAATATACAGCGAGACCTGGGTGTTCTCGTACACCAGTCGCTGAAGGTAAGCATGCAGGTGCAACAGGCGGTAAAAAAGGCAAATGGTACGTCAGCCTTCATAGCGAGAGGATTTGAGTACAGGAGCAGGGATGTCTTGCTGCAATTATACAGGGCCTTGGTGAGGCCACACCTGGAATATTGTGTGCAGTTTTGGTCTCCTTCTCTGAGGAAGGATGTTCTTGCTATAGCGGGAGTGCAGCAAAGGTTTACCAGACTGATTCCTGGGATGACAGGACTGACGTATGAGGAGAGATTGAGTCGATTAGGATTATATTCGCTGGAGTTCAGAAGAGTGAGGGGGGATCTCATAGAAACCGATAAAATTCTAACAGGACTTGACAGGGTAGATGCAGGAAGGATGTTCCTGATGGTGGGGAGTCCAGAACCAGAGGTCATAGTCTCAGGATATGGGGAAAATCTTTCAGGACTGAGATGAGGAGAAATTTCTTCACCCAGAGAGTGGTGAGCCTGTGGAATTTGCTACCACAGAAAGGGCAAAGCATTGTATGTTTTCAAGAAGGAGTAAGATAGAGCTTTTGGGGTAAAAGGGATCAAAGGATGTTGGGGGAAAGCAGGAACAGGTTACTGAGTTGGATGATCAGCCATGATCATAATGAATGGCGGAGCAGGCTCGAAGGGCCGAATGGCCTGCTGCTGTTCCTATTTTCTATGTTTCTATGCTGTCCTAATGTGACAATCATTTTCCAGCAGGGGACACTGTAATGAATCATGACCATGTTGACCAATTCTTCCCCAACCCAAATGCACTGAAGCCAATTTTCATGTTCTAGCACCTGGCTCGGATACCATCAGTTAACTCAAATTCTTTCTGTGACAAAATGGAATGTAATACTCCACTGGCTGAGGAGCAAGAGAAACAGTTCACCCAGGATCCCTCCTCTTGGTCTCTGTCGGCGATGACTCACAATGTCAGATGCCCGGGAACGCCAGCACCTGCAAGTTCCCCTCCAAGCCGCACACCATCCTGACTGTTATGGGTCAAAATCCTGGAACTCTCTCCCTCACAGCACTGTGGGCGTACCTACCCAACATGGACTGCAGCGGTTCAAGAAGGCAGCTGACCACCAGCTTCTCAAGGGCAATAAATGCTGACCTAGCCAGTGACGTCCACATCCCACTAACAAATTTTAAAAAAGTTTGGCGTGCGTGGAAATCACCCATGAAAGGTATTGGGCTCAGATGTGACCTTCCCATTGTTAAATTACCTGCAACACGAAGGCTGGGTGCAGGAAGAATGGGCACTTGGTGATCAGTTGGCAGATATCCATTCACCAAAATCAGGGAGCAGGAGATGGTCTGTGATCCACAACTGTTTTATTCTTAATCCACAGTTCAGTAAAATTACCATTTTCCACTCTTTCCTCCTGGACTAACTCCCTGTCCAGAAGGAACTGCCCTGACTGGGGGAAAACCGAGCCCTTAAATACAAGCTGCAATGAGCATTACCTGCTCTCTATTAATTCTGAAGTAAGTCCTGGTTAATTAAAGGGACCAGCATTTTCAACCTTGTCACTTGGGCAAGGTACCAGAGATTGATTGGCTGTCAGGGACAGTACCACAGCCAGTCAAACCAGAGGATTGTCCCAAATAAAAACAAGAAATGCTGGAAATACTCACCAGGTCTGGCAGCATCTGTGGAGAGAGAAGCAGAGTTAACGTTTCAGGTCAGTGTGACCCTTCTTCAGAACTGGATTGTCTTCAAAGACAAAGTGGTGCCACACTTTGCAGTGCTATAGAACACACAGGTTTAGTAAACCTACCTTGTATTCCCTTAAGATTGGGGAGCGACCTGATCGAGGTCCTTAAAATGTAAAAAGATTTGATAGGTAGATATGGAGAAACTATTTCCTTTGGTGCGAGAATCAAGAACATGGGGGACATATCTGTAAAATTAGAGCTTAGCCATTCAGGAGCGAAATCAGGAAGCATTTTTTTTCTCACAAAGGATAGTGGAAACTCTCTTCCCCCAAAACGCTGGAGTTGCTGGGCCAATTGCAACTTTCAAGACTGAGATGGATGGATTTTTGTTCGATCAGGGTATCAATGATATGGAGCAAAGGTAGGGAAAGGGAGTTGAAGTGCCTATCTGCCATGATCTAACTGAATGGTGGATCAGACTCGAGGGGCTGAATGGCCTCCTGATATTGTGATTGGCATTTTACTTCATTTTCTTGCCTCCTTCTCTTCTGCAAACCGAAATTCAAAAGCACCACTCATTTTTACCTTGTGCGTTTTGCTGTATTAAATTACGCAGGCTAACTCCAAAGAGAGATATTTTGTGATGTTATTCTAAAGGCCGAGAGAGAATAAATACATCAGAGGTTGCTTCAGAATTGCACGACTGATGTAGGTACAGTCAAGCATTGCCTAATTGTTTGATTTACCACCTTCTAATCAGGTTGCAATCAGACCTTTGGGGAAAGAGATGTAAAATAATTGCAATCTACAGGGCTGATATATCTCTGCTGTGGCCTGGCATGTATTTTTTAAACAGGGAGGGTAGTGAGATTATTGAGAAGCTCAGTTGGTGAATGTACAACCCATATGAGCCAGACAAAGCAGGAGGGTTCTGGTCTGAGCCCTCAGGTACCTTTGTTCAAGTGGCTGCTCAACATGCACAAGCCTACATCCGACTGACCGTTACATGCTTTCCAGTCACTGGGTAGCAATAAGGTGAATGCCCTGCCTTTACACCACCGCACTGCCCCCCGACCCATTCTTAACTCTTATTGCTGGACTCAGCTGCACCTGGCTACTTCCGGTCTTCCCAGAGATAGAAGTTGAAGCCTTCAGGTGAGTTTGCTTCTGTTGTGTGGATTTATCATCACCGAGCTGATCTGTTCACAAAGTTGGTGCGCTGACAAACTGCTTGCTTTCCCAGGATGATGATAGCTTTCTTCAATTCATTTTCTTCTTTCAAGGGCCCAGGATTATACAATCCAATTAACAGGTGAAAATTGGTTTCTGGGACCGATTAAATGGGAAAATTGCCTTGCTGTGCAGTTCTGTCAGGGTGTTGTTAAAACGCCTTTGCCAGTGGAAGGGGAAGGGTGAGGGTTGTTGAAGGCAAGACCGATGGGATGAAAGTCTTCTCTGTCTGTCGGCTGTACAAAATATGTCAGTCTCCAACCATTTCCAAGTGTGCAGAGACCCTGTAGTGCAAACCCTGGCTTAAATTCAGCTCTAATCAAATTAAATTGACAATCTTGTTCATAGGTGCTACGTTACATGGCAAATGGAAAAGCGTGACACTAGCATAATTCCTTCTGAGGTTGAAAGAGTGCACTGGGAGTGTTTCTCGACCTTTAACCCATACTGCACCGGAGCTGGGAGTATTTGTCATGGGACTGCAGAGAGGGAGTTCAACTCAACAGTTAGCCCTGATCTTTGACTCCTAAAATTGAAAGTGTTCCATGTTGTGTATTGTCGTAGCGTAGATAGAGTGTTCTTTTCAAGAAGTCTTGCATTGTTTGTAGGGCTGAAGAATAACTCATTTACTGCATACAGATATAACTATTCACACTCTCCACAAGCCTGTCAAGCAGCACACCTCGTCCTGCTTCTCGCTTCTGACCAACCTAATGCCCATGTGACTATTACATCATCATCACTGCAGTGGGAGGGGTTTACTTGCACTGTCTCAAACATTAACCCTTGCAGGCTCTTATGCTATATTCCACACTCCTGTACCATCGTCTCAGAAACATAGGGAACTGCAGTCAGTGATGGAGGTTGACTGAAGTGATTAACATGGGCCTTGTGGGAGGTCACTACTTTGACCAGATGTTTTATTGCTTGATAAAACCTCCATCAAAAGATGCTATCACGTGCTTGTAACAGAAACAAACGTCATTGTGCCCAAACACCAAGTTCATGTGCGAGACAGAGACACTGGGCAGGTCTGGACTTCAGTGCTCAATCTCACAGATTTGATGCTCTTGGTTCAGCAGCATGCGTGTTTCTGGAACAAGCCACATTGTCTCGGCAAAGTTGGGGAAAATTCAAGAAAGAACTGGTATTCATATAGTGCTGTTCACTGTTTCAGAACATCCCAAAGTGCTTGGCAGCCACTGAAGTACTCGTTGAAACATAGACAGTGCTAGGATGAAGTGAAACACAAAATGAATTAGCACGCAGCAATATCTCACAAACAGCAGTGAGATAAATGAGCAGATTATCTTTTTTTTTCATGCCATTGATTGAGGGTTAAATGTTGGCCAGAAAAGGACTTGAGTGCTGGAGAGAATGCATGTGTTGAGGGCTGTGAAGAACTTACAGAGCTTGCTTTATCTTTGAGAGCGTATGAGGTACTGGAGGGCAGCTACCACCCGGGCAACCAGAAGCGAGCAAGAAGTGGAGGAAATGGATGACGAGAGTAAATCCCTGCTGTGGCACATTGGAAAAGCAAGCTGGTTGAGGCTGGCGCTTGGAGCTGGGTCCATACCTATGGCCTTATCTCTGGGTCATACTGGCAATGCATATCCAAAACTGCTCTTCGTTGATATAAAACCTATCATCTGATGCCACCTGTGAGATGACCAAGCGTGTAAGAGAACAATTTCTAGCCAATGTTCCGCATCTTTTTTTCAAAATGCCTTTTGTTCCACATGCTCCATTTGTACCTCCACTGCTTTGACTGATTGAGTATTCGTCAAACGTGAGCATTAGCAGTGACTTAGGGTGTGCTTTTCGGCTGTGGAAAGCATCACAGCTCAGCCTGAAGCTCCGATGGGGCTGAACCCCAGTAAGAAAGTGGGGTTCAGACTTGTCGGTGATTCTTTGAGCTGTTGGTTGACCTGCTTAAAGTCACTGAGCTGACGAATGAGTGGCCACTTGGCTGATGTGTGAGGGGAAGACCATGGAGTCTCAACTCCAGCTCGAATCAGCACTGAAGACAAGGAAGGGGTGGGTGCGTGGGGTGCGGAAATTGGGAATGAAAATTCCAAGTGCGTTCCCCCTTTCTGCCTATGGGAATTTTCTATCCATGGTCGCTGGGAGATTTTCAGGGTAACCACCTTTCACTTCAGTTCTTTTTATTTATATCACTCAATGATGAAATATTAAGCAGCTGACCTATAATAAGCCAGTCCCTGGTAAGAGTGCAGATCCCCGGTGTTGGTGCTTAATTAAAAAGGATTGTTAGCTAGCGCTGATTAAAACTGGTACAGTTTCCCAATGCCAAACCACTTCGAACACAAGGAATCTGTTTGTTCAATAATCCCTGAATGCTTTCTCAAACAATATCAGTGCAGACTTCAGGAACCATGCTCACTGTGTTTAGAATTATGAATCATTTATTCAGTCACAAAAGAAGTCAATTCTAGTCACCAGTTACTGCTCCATTTAGTTTTGGTGACTGCAGCTTGACTGTAGCGGAGGTGCGAGAGCGAGCTAACAGCTGGGAAGTCAATTTCAGTGGAAGTTTAGAAGTTAATTCCCTTTTGTTTTCGGAGGACCAGGGGACTGCTGGTAGATTTGTTGGGAATTTAGAATAGAGGGAATGGAAGTTAAGGCAGTTGTATGTTCCTCCTGCAGAATGTGGGAGGTAAGGGTCGCCAAGAGTGTCCCTGCTGACTGCATCTGCGGGAAGTGCACCCAACTCCAGCTCCTCGAGAACTGCCTTAGGGAACTGGAGCTGGAGCTGGATGAACTTCGGATCATTCGGGAGGCGGAGGGGGTTATTGAGAGGAGTTATGGGGAGGTAGTCACACCTCAGGTAAAAGAAGTAGGTGGATGGGTTACCGTCAGGGGAAGGAGAGGGAACCAGCAGGCAGTGCAGGGATCCCCTGTGGCCGTTTCCCTCAACAACAGGTATACCGTTTTGGATACTGTTGCGGGGGACGACTTACCAGGGGTAAGCAATGGGGTACAGGTATCTGGCACAGAGTCTGTCCCTGTTGCTCAGAAGGGAAAGGGGAAGAGGAGCAGAGCATTAGTCATTGGGGACTCCTTAGTTAGGGGAACAGATAGGAGGTTCTGTGGGAACGAGAGAGACTCACGGTTGGTATGTTGCCTCCCAGGTGCCAGGGTTCGTGATGTCTCGGATCGTGTTTTTGGGATCCTTAAGGGGGAGGGGGAGCAGCCCCAAGTCGTGGTCCACATAGGCACCAACGACATAGGTAGGAAGAGAGATGGGGATTTAAGACAGAAATTCAGGGAGCTAGGGTGGAAGCTTAGAGCGAGAACAAACAGAGTTGTTATCTCTGGGTTGTTGACCGTGCCACGTGATAGCGAAGCGAGGAATAGAGAGAGAGAGGAGTTGAACACGTGGCTGCAGGGATGGTGCAGGAGGGAGGGTTTTGGTTTCCTGGATAACTGGGGCTCTTTCTGGGGTAGGTGGGACCTCTACAAACTGGATGGTCTTCACCTGAACCAGAGGGGTACCAATATCCTGGGGGGAGATTTGCTAGTGCTCTTCGGGGGGGTTTAAACTAATTCAGCAGGAGGATGGGATCCTAAATTGTAGTTCCAGTGTACAGGATGTTGTGAGTAGTGAGGTCAGGGATAAGGTTACAAGGACGCAAGAGGGCACTGGCAAGCAAGAACCTGGTTTAAAGTGTGTCTACTTCAACGCCAGGAGCATCCGGAATAAGGTGGGTGAGCTTGCAGCATGGGTTGGTACCTGGGATCCTGATGTTGTGGCCATTTCGGAGACATGGGTAGAGCAGGGGCAGGAATGGATGTTGCAGGTTCTGGGATTTAGATGTTTCAGTAAGAACAGAGAAGATGGTAAAAGAGGGGGGGGTGTGGCATTGTTAATCAAGGAGAGTATTACAGCAACAATAAGGACGTTTGAGGACTCGTCTACTGAGGTAGTATGGGCCGAGGTTAGAAACAGGAGAGGTGAGGTCACCCTGTTGGGAGTCTTTTATGGACCTCCAAATAGTTCCAGAGATGTAGAGGAAAGGATAGCGAAGATGATTCTCGACAGGGGCGAGAGTAACAGGGTAGTTGTTATGGGGGACTTTAACTTTCCAAATATCGACTGGAAATACTATAGTTCGAGTACTTTAGATGGGTCAGTTTTTGTCCAGTGTGTGCAGGAGGGTTTTCTGACACAGTATGTAGACAGGCCAACCAGGGGCGATGCCACATTGGATTTGGTACTGGGTAATGAACCCGGCCAGGTGTTCGATTTAGATGTAGGTGAGCACTTTGGTGATAGTGATCACAATTCGGTTAGGTTTACCTTAGCGATGGGCAGGGACAGGTATATACCGCAGGGCAAGAATTATAGCTGGGGGAAAGGAAATTATGATGCGATTAGGCAAGATTTAGGATGGGGAAAGAAACTGCAGGGGATGGGAACAATCGAAATGTGGAGCTTATTCAAAGAGCAGCTACTGCGTGTCCTTGATAAGTATGTACCTGTGAGGCAGGGAGGAAGTTGTCAAGCGAGGGAGCCGTGGTTTACGAAAGAAGTTGAAGCGCTTGTCAAGAGGAAGAAGAAGGCTTACGTTAGGATGAGACGTGAAGGCTCAGTTAGGGCGCTTGAGAGTTACAAGCTAGCCAGGAAGGATCTAAAGGGAGAGCTAAGAAGAACAAGGAGAGGACACGAGAAGTCATTGGCGGATAGGATCAGGGAAAACCCTAAGGCTTTCTATAGGTATATCAGGAATAAAAGAATGACTAGAGTTAGATTAGGGCCAATCAAGGATTGTAGTGGGAAGTTGTGTGTGGAATCAGAGGAGATAGGGGAAGTGTTAAATGAATATTTTGCGTCAGTATTTACAGTAGAGAAAGAAAATGTTGTCGAGGAGAATACTGAGATTCAGGCTACTAGGCTGGATGGGATTGAGATTCACAAGGAGGAGGTGTTATCAATTTTGGAAAGTGTGAAAATCATTAAGTCCCCTGGGCCAGATGGGATTTACCCTAGGATTCTCTGGGAAGCTAGGGAGGAGATTGCAGAGCCTTTGTCCTTGATCTTTATGTCGTCATTGTCGACAGGAATAGTGCCGGAAGACTGGAGGATAGCAAATGTTGTCCCCTTGTTCAAGAAGGGGAGTAGAGACAGCCCTGGTAATTATAGACCTGTGAGCCTTACTTCGGTTGTGGGTAAAATGTTGGAAAAGGCTATAAGAGACAGGATTTATAATCATCTTGAAAAGAATAAGTTCATTTGCGATAGTCAGCACGGTTTTGTGAAAGGTAGGTCGTGCCTCACAAACCTTATTGAGTTTTTCGAGAAGGTGACCAAACAGGTGGATGAGGGTAAAGCAGTGGATGTGGTGTATATGGATTTCAGTAAGGCGTTTGATAAGGTTCCCCACGGTAGGCTATTGCAGAAAATACGGAAGTATGGGGTTGAAGGTGATTTAGAGCTTTGGATCAGAAATTGGCTAGCTGAAAGAAGACAGAGGGTGGTGGTTGATGGCAAATGTTCATCCTGGAGTTTAGTTACTAGTGGTGTACCTCAAGGATCTGTTTTGGGGCCACTGCTGTTTGTCATTTTTATAAGTGACCTGGAAGAGGGTGTAGAAGGGTGGGTTAGTAAATTTGCGGATGACACGAAGGTCGGTGGAGTTGTGGATAGTGCCGAAGGATGTTGTAGGGTACAGAGGGACATAGATAGGCTGCAGAGCTGGGCTGAGAGATGGCAAATGGAGTTTAATGCGGAAAAGTGCGAGGTGATTCACTTTGGAAGGAGTAACAGGAATGCAGAGTACTGGGCGAATGGGAAGATTCTTGGTAGTGTAGATGAACAGAGAGATCTTGGTGTCCAGGTGCATAAATCCCTGAAGGTTGCTACCCAGGTTAATAGGGCTGTTAAGAAGGCATATGGTGTGTTAGCTTTTATTAGTAGGGGGATCGAGTTTCGGAGCCACGAGGTCATGCTGCAGCTGTACAAAACTCTGGTGAGACCGCACCTGGAGTATTGCGTGCAGTTCTGGTCACCGCATTATAGGAAGGATGTGGAAGCTATGGAAAGAGTGCAGAGGAGATTTACTAGGATGTTGCCTGGTATGGAGGGAAGGTCTTACGAGGAAAGGCTGAGGGACTTGAGGTTGTTTTCGTTGGAGAGAAGGAGGAGGAGAGGTGACTTAATAGAGACATATAAGATAATCAGAGGGTTAGATAGGGTGGATAGTGAGAGTCTTTTTCCTTGGATGGTGATGGCAAACACGAGGGGACATAGCTTTAAGTTGAGGGGTGATAGATATAGGACAGATATGAGAGGTAGTTTCTTTACTCAGAGAGTAGTAGGGGCATGGAACGCCCTGCCTGCAACAGTAGTAGACTCGCTAAATTTAAGGGCATTTAAGTGGTCATTGGATAGACATATGGATGAAAATGGAATAGTGTAGGTCAGATGGTTTCACAGGTCGGCGCAACATCGAGGGCCGAAGGGCCTGTACTGCGCTGTAATGTTCTAATTCTAATTCCTTTCCTTTTGCTGAAGGCACTCACTCTTGCCTAATGAGTGACAGCATGTGATGACTCTTCATATGTATGTGTAGACAAAACCAACTTGCACTTTACAGCAGGGGCCATTATGAGAAGCATAAACATTTTGATTCCCCCCACCAGAGACATTGGGCCCAATCAAACCCCAAATGCTACTTGGGATCTTCTTGGGACCTGGGATCTTCTGGTCTCTACGGCTCAGTAAAACCTGAGGGGATGGGAACTCTATTACCAACTAAGCCATGAGAAAACTTTTTTTCCCAAAGTTAATTTATGATTCATGATGGCTTGAATTCAGAACCATGATGGAGAGCTCATCAGTGACCTATTTGTGTTTAATTCAGCGTCCACAACAGCCCGAATGCAGCAGAAATATTTGCAAAAAGCTTATTCCCACCATTCGAACTGATGGCCATTGGTGATAATTTCCTTGACAATTGCATTATTTTTGGACAAAGCCAACAACCGTGTGTGCAGCAAGCTTTTTTCTTCAAACTCCTGAGCGATTTTGATGTATTCCAGGCTGTACTGAACAAGGCAACGGGAATTGCAGAAACACCCAGAGGTAGCGTTGAGTGGGGAGATGGAAGATCCAGCAAGCCGAAAGAGCTTTTGAGATGGCTGAGTGGGTAACTGCGCTGCCAGATGTGCCCACGAGTTGTGTGGACTGTGAAGGTCCCATGGTCCAGTCTTGGTCTTCATTGCTTGAGCTGATCTCATTTGGAGCAACAGGTGGAGAGGGTCAATAGGCCTGAGAATACTGAGGCTAAGGACCAAGAAGAACCAGCCAATGTGGTCAGACCTTCAGTGGCTTTGCCCCTTATGATGCATAATTAATATAAAAGTCATAGTGTGGCTGCTTGGGAGGGTTGCAAGTGACAGGATGGTTCTGGAAGCATATCTGATAAGGAGGGGCACAGCTCCTGACCAGTGACCAAGTACGCACCTGCTTGGTTCATTTGATAGCACCTTGACCTCACCCCAGGATGTGAGTATATAATCTTGACCAAATCACCAGTGTGGGACTGAGGGATTGCAGCATTGTTGAAGGTGCTGTCCTTCATTTGAGGTGTTAAGTGGATATGTGAGCTGCGGGTGGGCACGAAAGATCCCCTTGCACTATTCAAGCAATACTGAACAACATGACAAGCGATTGCACAAATATCGTCATAATTTTTTGTAGTTTATTTTTAGCCTTCTCTTTCCACAGTCAGTGTCATTCAACTTTTTGCTTCAGCCAGTTCTCTACACCAGGATGAGTCACGGCAAGGCAAAAACAGGGGATTCAATGATGAGTCGAATAGTAAGATATGGAATGTGGCCAGTGACTCATAAGTAGAGTCATAGATCAGATGTTGTGTGGTGATGGTGACTGTATCTCAGATGTCTGAACCTGATTTCTGTGGCAGGAGACTTATGTGGGAACCTGCAGTGCCACATAAACATGCGCAGGGCTCCCTCACAAGCAAGTCGTTGACCTGTGTTTAGATGCTTTTGTGCCTTCGGAATCATAAAATTTGTAACAGTAAATCAGCCCAGGCAAGCATTTATCTTGATGGACAGTCATCTCATGATTGCTGAGGAGCTGTCTGCTGTGGCTGTTCTCTTGAGTGATAGTCACAATGGGTTGCATAAAGGCCAATTCTGCTTGACCACTCTGACAGAATTCTTTGGAAAAAAATAACAGAAGCTACACCATATAACTCAGAAGGAGGCCGTTTGACTCCTCATTCCTGTGCTGGCTCTTGAAAGAGCTGTCCAATTAGTCTGACTTGTCTGCTCTTTCCAGCAAAGTCACTGCCTTCAAATATTTATCCAATCCCCTTTTGAAAGTGACAATTGAATGCTCTTCCACCAGCCCTTCGAGATTATATTCAACATCAAAACAAGTTGCTGTGTAATTTTCTTCTCTCCTGTTATCTCCGGTTTTTATGGCAGTTACATTAGACTGGATTTATTGGGATTATTGGGTGTGATATTCAATTTTTTTTTAATCATTCGGGGGATGTGGGCATCGCTGGCTCGGCCAACATTTATTGCCCATCTCTAATTGCCTTTGAGAAGCTAGTGGTAAGCTGCCTTTTGAACCGCTGCAGTCTGTGTGGTGTAGGTACACCTACAGTGCTGTTAGGAAGAGAGTTCCAGGGTTTTGACCCAGTGACAGTGAAGGCACGGCAATATAGTTTCAAGTCAGGATGGTGTGTGGCTTGGAGGGGAACTTGCAGGTGGTGGTGTTCCCATGCGTCTGCTGCCCTTTGCCTTCTCGGTGGTCGAGGTCACAGATTTGGAAGGAGTTGTCTAAGGAGCCTTGGTCTTTTGCTGCAGTGCATCTTGTAGATGGTACACACTGCTGCCACTGTGCGTTGGTAGTGTATGGAGTGAATGTTGAGGTGGTGGGTGGGGTGCCAATCAAGCGGGCTGCTTTGTCCTGGATGGTGTCGAGCATCTTGAGTGTTGTTGGAGCTGCACCCATCCAGGCAAATGGAGAGTATTCCATCACACTCCTGACTTGTGCCTTGTAGATGGTGGACAGGCTTTGGGGAGTCAGGAGGTGGCTCCTTTGGGTATTGAAAGTTTCCCCGAATTGCAAGGGGAGTGGGGTGGGGATGGTGCTGAGTGGCCAGGAGAAGGGTGTGTGCACAGAGATTGTGACTATTTGCATATAATTAATTCTGACTGAGTTGGTCAAGAGATTTTTTGTAAGTTATTCTGGAAAGCTCCTGTGCTCGTACATTGCCTCCCAAGCCAACAGCACCTCGAATTTACAATTCTCATCCTTGTGTTCAAATCCATCTATGGCTTTGCCCCTCCCTATTTTACAGGTTTCCAGAGTCGAAGCTGCAACACCAAGGCAATGCTGATAGAGTTCTGCATTGTTGGAGGTCTCATACTTTGGATCAGACATTAAATTGAACCCCTGCATGCCTATTAAGTTCGTTCACAATTGGAAAGAGGAGGCAGTTCCCCTAGTATCCTGGAAAATATTTCTCCCTTGTCCAACACCAACAAAAATAGAACAACTGATTAATTTGTTAACCTTTTGTCATTTAATCTCACCTGCCCTCCACTCTTTCACAGACCTTCCCTTCTGTTCTCCCTCTCCGCTTTCACTTGCTCAAAACCTATCACATTTCTACCTTTACAGTTTTGATGAAAGGTCACAGACCTGAAACATTAACTCTGCTTCTCTCTCCACAGATGCTGCCTGACCTGCTGAGTATTTCCAGCAATTTCCTTTTGATGCATTTAAGGGGAGGCTAGATAAGCATGTGATGGAGAAAGGAATAGGAGGGCATGTTGATAGTTAGATAAGAAAGAATGGGAGGAGGCTCAGTGGAGCATAAATACTGGCATGGACTAGTTGGGCTGAATGGCCTGTTTCTGTGCTCTATATTTTATGTAACTGTATGAAAAAAGTGGATCGTTTGCTCAAACTTGGGCTGCTGGAGAGCGAAGGGCTTGTCATCCTTAATCCCACTTTCCCAAAGCACAGAAAAATGTGAGTCTTGTTTCAGAGAAGGTGGTGACACCGTGCAGCAGTGGAGTGCTCATTATTCCAGGTCTTTGCAGCTATCTCACTAACAATGTCTATCGCAGCCCAATGCGAGTGGAAGCCGCTGTGCTGTGTGAGCTCTGTGTGGCTAAGAAACCAGGTCAGGTGACATCAGTGAGTCAGGCAAACTGCATGGCAGTGGCTTGACTTATAACTGCACAGCAGTTAAACCTATTTTTCATTCCAACTCTTGGGGAAAAGAGAAACAGCAGCTGCTCTGACCCGCAACTTAAAGTGAGGTGGAGGACGTAGGTCTAAAATTAACAAGCGTTTGCCAAGTTAGCTGACCTCAGCCAGGACATACGTGGTCGATGGGGGTTTGGATAGGGAGGGGGCAGGAAGATGCCATGATTGATCTCTGCTCCTTTTCTAAGAGAGCAGAAAAATCGTTCACGGTTCCCCAGCCTGTTTGTGATCCAGTGATTGTCACTGGCAACTGAGTGCACGTGGGCAGGTTGACAAAGCATTAGCTAGTACTCAGAGCTAGTAACAGGGCATTTGCCCCAGCAGGCTCATGCTGGTGTTTATGCCTCAGATGAGCCTCCTCCTGCGCCTCTTCATCAAACCCCATTTACCTATTCTTCGATTCCTTGTTCCCTCCTGTGCTTATCCAGCTTCTCCTTAAATATGTCTTTGCTGTTTGCCTCAGTTACTCTTTGTGGTACAATGCTCTGTGTCAAGCAGTTTCTCTCAAATTCCCTATTGCACTTATTTGTGATGTTATGACCAAGGCAGGAGGAGTGCACTGTTCATTCAGTCCCACTTCTCCACAGGTCACAACATATATTTAAGTTTTCCCACTTCACAAAACAATCAATCATGTACTCGACTTTCCCCAAAATAAAGCACACCAAAGCAGGTTTCCTTAAAAAAAAACTATCCGTTTATAATAAACTAATTCTTAACTAATGGGCTGCACAGTGGCACAGTGGTTAGCACCGCAGCCTCACAGCTCCAGTGACCCGGGTTCAATTCTGGGTACTGCCTGTGCGGAGTTTGCATGTTCTCCCTGTGTCTGCGTGGGTTTTCGCCGGGTGCTCCGGTTTCCTCCCACAGCCAAAGATTTGCAGGTGATGGGTAAATTGGCCGTTGTAAATTGCCCCTAGTGTAGGTAGGTGATAGGGAATATGGGATTACTATCGGGTTAGTATGAATGGGTGGTTGTTGGTCGGCACAGACTCGGTGGGCCGAAGGGCCTGTTTCAGTGCTGTATCTTAAAATAAATAAAAATAAATAATAATGAAGTGAAGCATACACAGAAATGGAAATATGAAAGCCCCTTATTGATCCGAGCCCTCAGGCCCACAATCGGTTAACTGGGGGAAAAAATGGATTTTTGTTTACAGCTGTTATAAAGAAATAGAAGGAATTAAAAAAAACACTTCGACTGAAAAGTAGGTACGGAAGATGTCCTTTGTTTTGGTGAGGTGTCCCAAAGGCGAATAGGCGGCTGTCACTAGGATCTTCCCAGAACAGTTCCTTCCAGGCAATGTTGCAGATCAGTTTGGGTCGGCTTTCAAAAAGCTGCAGCTGCAGAAGGCTTCACATCGGTCTTACATCAGGTGTGCAGCAACAAAGGTTTCAATTCTCATACATTCGATGCAAAGATGCAAGGTTTCTGCAAACATGCAGAATTTCTTCAAATACAGGAGGAAATAGTCAAACTTGATGCAGGATGTCTTTAAAGATGTTAGCTGTCTTCTCCTGGCAGGTCAATAAGCAAACACCTAAAGTTCAGCTTCTCAAAGATTCCAGCATCCATGGAATCCCTTTGCAGTTTTAAAATATGGATTCTCAAGTTTTAACAAAAAATGGGAACCCTTATAATCGTGACTATCTTGTACCTGACACCTAAACGATGGGCCAAATGGCCTCCTTTTGTTCTGAATCATTCTGTCATCTCATTTTTCTGGCCCCTCATTCTGACCTGCCCATAAGAGGGAACATTTTAATCTATGTCTGTCCTATTGAACCCTTTCATAAAGACCGCTATGAGGTCACCCTGAATCTTCTCTTTTTCAGGGAAAAAAGACCAGCTTCTTAATATCTATACTGATCAGCGCAACTTCACAGTTCTGGTATCATTCTCGTAAATCATTTTGCACTTTCTCCAGTGCCACTATATCCTTTTTACAGGAGACCACAACTGTGGACACCACTCAGTTTGGTTTGGGATGTGAAGCTCTGCTGACACTCACTGCATATGCTGACAGATGACAAGTGGGCTAGCTATAGAACCTGCATCCCAGTAACAGTCAGTGCTTCATGAGAAGACAGGAGAAAATGGGCAAACGTAAACCCATTTAAGAAACATATCAACACTCAAGAAGCGCGATACCATCCAGAACAAAGCAGCCTGCTTGATTGGCACCCCATCCACCACCTTCAACATTCACTCCCTCTACCACCGACGCACAGTGGCAGCAGTGTGTACCATCTACAAGATGCACTGCAGCAACGCACCAAGGCTCCTTAGACAGCACCTTCCAAACCTGCGACCTCTACCAACTTGAAGGACAAGGGCAGCAAATACATGGGAACACCACCACCTGCAGGTTCCCCTCCAAGTCACACACCACCCTGACTTGGAACTATTTCGTTCCTTCACTGTCTCTGGGTCAAAATTCTGGAACTCCCTAACAGCACTGTTGGTGTACCTACACCCCAAGCACTGCAGTGGTTCAAGAAGGCAGTTCACCATCACCTTCTCAAGGGCAATTAGGAATGGGCATTAATGCTGGCCTGGCCAGTGACGCCCACATCCCATGAATGAATTAAAAAAAATATACGTACAAAGGATAGAGGAACCTCTAAATTGCAGAATGGTTCAGCACAGTAATTACATCCCTCATTTTCAAGCATCTGTCTGATTTTCTTATCGAAGATTTTACACCAATGGTTTGTGGCAGGGAATTTGAAATGCTCACCAGCCTCGGTGTGAAGAATTTATTTAGCTAACCCTCCCCTTAAATTCTTTTTGTGTTCAGCATCCTTCGACTGTCTCATTAGCAGATGGAGACAATATTATTGCTATTTACTTTATCATAACTTTTCAGAAAGCTAAAGACCCCAAACCTTCTGAGCATGGTGAAAAAAACCGTAACATCTCAAAATACTCTTCAGGATGCAAACTCACAACCATGGCAACATCATAGGCGAGATATGCTTCATGTTTTTCATTACTTGGATCACCATCCCTGAATGGGCACCGAAACCTGCATGCAATACTCCAGTGTCTCTCTGTGTGGTATTCTTTAAAAACAAATGAAAAGAATTCAAACTTTTGAACATCCGCCATAATCACAGTGCTTCTGACATATGGAGGAGATTGGAGTTGATGGAAGGGAGAAGCTGATTTCTGTAACAGTGATATTGTGTTTCTTGATAAAGATGGACCCTGAGCTGAAAACAAGAAGCCAACGTGTACACATTTCAGGCTTGCTGTGTTCCGTTAACTTCACAGACCCAGTCCACCGGAGCAGTGAATGCTGCTCCCACATCTGGGAAATGTCAAGGTGCAGGAGAAGGCAACCTCTTTCCCACTTCACGTGACCTTCCCGAGTTCCAAACAGTGTGAAACTTTGAATCCCAACCAGGCTGAGACCAGACAACATAGCACAGACTGGAAATGAACCCAATTCTATGTAAATCCAAATTGGAGGGAGGGGGAAGAGGGGCAATAAATGCGAATATATTAGTTTGGATTTTGCATGAATAATAAGTGAGGCTAACAGCGCTCAGTGTTATGACAGAGTAAATCAGACAGCAATTTATCGGGCATGGCTATGCACAGTTAAATGTAGAAATCTAGGAGTTGCTGTCTGAATTATCGTATTCTTCCATAGGCTGCGCTATGACAGTACCTCGCCAATCGACTGGACATTGAAATACATGTAAAGGTATGAAGATGCTGTACATACTCACTCGTTTACCACTGAACAGAGCAGAAAAGGTTAGTTCTGGTGAATTCATGTGTAAGTGAAACTTAATGGCATGGTATGTCATAATTACTGTGAAGCAGCCTCTCTGGCAATGAAAGTGTAACTTTTCAAGTGTTGGCTCTCATTCTTGAAGAATTAGTAGTTAGTGTTGGAGAATGTTTCTTCTTTTAACTTTTTCTTTTACTTTTTCTTTCTGACTCTTTTATGTCTCTCTCTTAATCCCATTTTTCTTTTCATCTCTTCATTTTGCTTTCTGTCCATGATTTACATCACATTTATAGTTCCTGATTTACTTGTCCTGGTTTGTCCTTTGCGTGGCTCAGTCAGGATTTGCCAATCTGATGGTTGAAGAGTTGTGCTGTTGCTTGAGTTACATGCACACGCCCACTGATAGAGGGCGCCGTGCTGTCTCAGATGCCCGATGACAGCAAGTCCTCGCTCAAAAGCCAGTGAAAACTCTTTGTCAGTGAGGTGAATGGTAAGTGTTACACCTTTGCAGATGACAGTGAAATCCTGCCTCTGGAGTGCCATTGTAGCGCGGTTACCATTGTTGCAGCGCTGTACCTGGTGTCAAAATATGGCTGACTACCATTTATTGACCCCTCATGCTGTTGATGTATTTCGGTGTCCAGTTACAATGTTGCCTGTGACACCACAGTCAATCCTGTTTTGAGCTGCTGATTATCACATTGAGGTCCATGCAGATCATAGCCATCTAGGCCCAGGCATGCCACGAGCTGTGAGCACGCTATCTTCATGTTTTTCTCTTCTACATTTGCTTCTTCTGTTTTCACTTGTTAGCATATTGTTTCTGTGGCTGCATACAAATTCATACAAGCAAAACAAATCTTCCTGCTCTAACAGCACAGATTGCCTTCAGGCAGCCAGACACTGTCCTTTGGAAGTTACGCCTTGAGGCCCTTGGAGTGTGTCAATGTCTTACATACAGAAAACGTGAGGAAATATTTGTTTCAGCTGAAACATAACAACAACTTGTATTTGTATAGCATCTTTAGCACAATAAAAGATCCCAAAGCACTTCACAGGAGAGTAATCAAACAGAATTTAACACTGAGCCACAAAAGGCGATATTAGGAGAGACGACCAAAAATCTGATCCACGAGGTTGGTTTAAAGGAGCGTCTTAAATGAGGGGAGAGAGGTGGAGAGGTTTAGGGAGGAAATTCCAGAGCTTAGGATACAGGCTCGGCCACTGAGGGTACTGCGACTTAAATCAGGGATGCTCAGGAGGCCAGAATTGGAGGTGCGCAGAAATCTCAGAGGGTTGAGGGCTGGAGGAGGATGCAAAGATAGGGAGGGGTGACGCCACTGAGGAATTTGAAAACAAGGATGTGCAGAACAGGAAGGGGGGGAAATGGTGTGAGTGCACCCGGTCATGAGCGGTGCACCTGGAGAGCTCGGGGGGGTGGGGCCCTGCTCGATTTGAAAGGCAAGACCTCATGGACGTCCAAGATCCCTGAGTCCCACCCGACACTCAGCCTGATCCCCTTACTTGGAGTGAGACTCTGGTGGTGGGAGGGCTGCAGCTGGGGGCTCCGTGGGTATAGTCTCCGTCAGTCAGTGGGAGGAGGGGACGAGGGGCAATCGGAGGTGGTTCTCACAAGATCACCTTGTGCGTGAGTCTAGGGGAAAGCGTTCATGGTCCACAAAGAGCTTGAAGATAAGAAATTGTTGAAAACTTATCTTGGCCTCTTCCAATTAGTTGGCTCCTCCCACCGCGGTTCTGCTGCGTGTGCACCTCACCAACCTAAAGTTAAAATAACGCCTCAGCACTGATGATGCCACCAGGCCATGGTTTTGGCACGATAAGTAAGCCCTTGTCCTCTTAAAACGGGAGCCTCAGCAATACCCTTAGCCTCGCGCCATCCAGGAATGGAGCAGGTTGGAATCTGCAGCTGGAATTTTCAAATTTTAATCCCTCACCTGACCTTTTCCTGTGGTGGTTGGTAAAGTGGCATGCAGGTTAACATCAGGGCCTCTGTGTCTATTTGAGGACAAAAGTAATTTTTTTGCTTGAAACTGTAAATGTGCTTTGCACTGTAGCCTGGCACTGACTTTCGAGGGTTCCCCACCCCCTTTTATTCCTCTGATGAAGAATTGGAACCCTGAGTGAGAGTCCGACAGACCTTTTGTTCCCTTTCCAACCTCTTGTGGGAGTTATTTAATTGAGCTGAACCATAACTTGGTGGGAGTTTGATCCACTAAATTCCAGACCTTTTGAAGTTGTGCCTTCAGGCCACATCCCTCTGGACTTAGTTGCCATTTCTGTTGTATGAGAGAAGTAAAGCAAATAGACAGGAGTTGTACATGGCTTGAATAACACACGAGCCCAAGTCCTTCCGGGCCCAATTATCCCTCAATAGAATCAGGACTGCATCGTCTGGTAACTTGAATGAAGTCGACTCTCTCTTTCCCTGCCTTGAAATAAAGTTATAAAGTGTAAATCCATATTCAGCGATCAGCAGAATTTTTTTTTTGGCTTGGCTTTTTTCAGACTGTGCTTTTTTGTCGGTTGGATTTGTTTTTTGAAAACGATAAGTTATTAAAGCGGCACACTTGTGAACAAAAGGTTTCTTAATTCACACTCACACAAATACAGTAATCAGCATCGTGTCAAGGTGAGGCAGAGCTCAGGGATTAACAATTCTTGGAGTCATAACCACACAGAAGGAGGCCATTCGGCCCATCCAGTCCATACAATCCAGTCAGTCCCACTTTCCCACTCGAACCCTGCAAGTATATTTCCCTCAAGTGCCGATCCAATTTCCCTTTGAAATCATTGATCATTTCTGCTTCCACCATCCTCATAGCCGGCGGGTTCCAAGCCATGACCACTCACTGAGTAACGAAGTTCTTCCTCATGACCCCCTGCATCTCTTGCCCAAAACCAACAGTTCATTCTTTGAGACACTTAGAAATATCCAAGCCCTTGAGACACCGCAGAAACAAGCATCAAAGCTGATTCCTCATGATAGTGGGTTGCAGTGTGAGAAAGGGTGAGAAAAACATTCGCTTGCAGGCGTGGAAGGAGGCAAATAAGATGCACCCTGTTGAGGTACTGATGGTGTCATGCAAAATCGAAACAGTGAATTTGACCACAATCACAGGAGAAATGTTCAAACTTGGTAAGAGCAAGTTAAAGCCTGATGTCAAGAAGTACTGGTGGAGCCAACGTCCTGGAAACTTTCAAGATCTCATTAGATGCTGTGACTGGTGAGGGAACCAAAGCATTTTAAGGAAGAATGAGTTGATTGGCCTACCTCATCCTAATGTCAGCGGTGAAGGTCGCGGGTTCATCGAGTATAAAATCTCGGCTGAAGTTGCAGTGCTAGACTGTTGGAAGTGCACTCTTTCAGATGAGATGTTAAACTGGGGCTGTGTCAGGTGGGCGTAGAAGATGTCTGGGCATTATTTTGAAGAAGAGCACTGGAGTTGTCCTCAGTGTCCTGGCCAATATTTATTCCTTAATCCAACACCTAAAAACAGATTATCCGGTCATTATCACATTGCTGTTAGTGGGAGCTTGCTGTGTGCAAATTGACTGCCGTGTTTCCAACATTACACCAGTGACTACACTTCGAAAGTACTTCATTGGCTGAGAAGCACTTTGTGCCAACATGAGGTTGTGAAATACTTCATAGGCAAGATTTCCTTTTTCCTCTATCCTGATTTTTTGGGTAAGGTTATGTGTTCTGAAGGTTTTAGTATGGCTGCAAGGTCGCAGTCCGCTTGTTCTTCACAATTTAATATTAACTCAGCGATAAGGTGCAGTTACACGTCAGTTTTTGTGCTGTATTAAACTATTGGACGAAGAGTGAAATCATTGTCATGGTGCATGAAGTTCCAGGAAGCAGTGTGACACAAACTCAAGTGCAGTGGAACATTGCAACTTCTTTTGCCAATTGCCAGGCCTCAGTCTCTCCATCCATTATTCTGTATAAATCATCCATGTTTCGATTCCATCCTGTTGCCCACTCCCAGGTATTCGATATTCAATATGTCAAGTATTCAAACCAATGATTGGACCCAGCCTGTTACTCACTCCCTATGGACCATCCAAACCCTTGGATTGGATTCTAGCCTGTAACCCCTCCAGACATATCTTCAATTTCTTTACTTGTCGCATTACCCGTCCCTTTGGCTTTGCATCATGAAACCTGCTGTCATTTAATCACTCCTACCCTCCACCCATTCATGGACCTTCCCTTTTGTTGTTCTTCCCTCACCCTTCCCCACCCCCGCTTTCACTTGCTCAAAACCCATTACACATGTAACTTTTCCCAGCTCTGATGAATGATCACCTGAAAGACCTGAAACATTAACTCTGTTCCTGTCTCCACGGATGCTACCGGACCGACTGATTATTCCAGCATTTTCTGTTTTTATCCCAGGTTGTCAGTTATTTTATCCATAAACCGTCAAACAGCCTTATTAGATTATCACAGGTTTGACTGCCGCTACAGAAGAAAATTTACATTTGTTGTTTTGAAAATTAAAATGCAACTCTGAACAGTGAAGGCTGAGAATGCCCACAGACCTTGCGAGTAAATGTATAACAGGCTGTTTCCCCTGGCTGCAGAGTCTAGAACTAGGGGACATGCTTTCAGGGTCAAGGGTCGGCCATTTAGAACTGACGTGAGATGAGAAGGAATTTCTTCACTCAGAGGGTTGCGAATCTTTGGAATTCTCTATCCTGAAGGGTGTGGATGCTCTGTCTCTGAGTATATTTAAGGCTGAGATCAATAGGTTTATGAGCACCAGGGGAATCCAGGGATATGGGGATAGTGTGATCAGGTGGCCCAGCATTGAGGGGCTGTCATGCCTACTCCTGCTCCTAATTCTTATGTGATGTGCAGAATGCTTTTTACGTCCTTTGGCATTGGAAACCTGTTGTGACATTGCAGATTGCTGCTCTGAAAGATCTGAAATGAAATATCCTTTTCCAACACTCTGGAGGTAATTCTGAAACAGTGTCTGCATGATCACGATGTAAGCAATTCATGATTTGAAGCATTCTTCCATTTCTTCCATTTGAGTGGAAAAGAAAACTTAATGACAACTTGCATTTAAGTTGTACTTTCATTATTAAAAGGTCTAAGGCATTTCACAGAGGTGGAAACAAATGGCACCCAGTGAAACTGGAAGGGCTGGGCAGGTGACCTCAGGCACAACCAAAGAGATACTGTGAGTTTTGCAGAGACTTTTGAAAGTGGAAGGAATAGGAAGACGGAGGTGAGGTGGGGAGGAGGTGTGGGTTAGTTAGTGAGGGAGTTTAAGAGTGTAGGAATGCAGGCGGTTAAAGACTGTGCCATCAATAGTGAACAGAGGGAGGAGGGTGATGGGAGTCCAGATTGCAAGATGCTGCATTCTTGTTACAGGCTGGGTGGGAGTTGGAGAGGATGGTTAGTCCAGGCTTGACTTTTGAGTTGCAGCCAAGTGGTCTTGACTTGTATGCACTGACTGCCCATTGATAGTAGCGACTTGGGACCAGTGAAGCAATCAGTGCATCAACAAGTTGCATTTATGTACTGCCTTTAATGTGGAAGAACATCCTGAGGCACTTCAGCTCATGGCTCCTAAATGTTTAACTTTCTTGTACGATAAGTACAAAACCTTGTGCATTCTGAGTAAAGAAAGTCTTCCTGGTTCCTGTTGTTCATTTTTTTCACTCATTTCAATTTACATCTTCTGGTCTTGACTTAGCTTGGAGGGATATTTTGGGATTGCCATATCTCTGCAGCGTTTAGTGTTCAATATAACCTCACAAGGTTCCCCTCCCCTTGCACTACCTTCATTTCAGACACGAAAGGTTGAGCTTCTTTAATCTTTCCTCATTGCTCATTCCCTTTGCTGTTGAGATCAGTGTTGCTGCTCCTTTCTATATCCTTCCTAATTAAAATTTATCCTTTTTAGTTTAGAGATACAACACTGAAACAGGCCCTTCGGCTCATCGAGTCTGTGCCGACCATCAACCACCCATTTATACTAATCCGACACTCATCCCATACTCCTACCACATCCCCATCTGTCCCTACATTTCCCTACCATCCACCTATACTAGGGGCAATTTATAATGGCCAATTAACCTATCAACCTGCAAGTCTTTTGGCTTGTGGGAGAAAACCGGAGCACCCGGAGGAAACCCACGCAGACACAGGGAGAACTTGCAAACTCCACACAGGCAGTACCCAGAATTGAACCTGGGTCGCTGGAGCTGTGAGGCTGCGGTGCTAACCACTGCGTCACTGTGCCACCTGGACTGACCTAAAGAAGAGGTCGAGTCCTGTCCTTCGTCCTCCAGTCTTTACACTTCTAAAACCCACTTCAACACTCCTTTATTTGCCCCGTCTTCTCCATTGTTTTTTTTTGTCGTATCCTGCACTGTGGCTTGACTTTTAGCCTTAGATTTCTCAGTTCAGTAAAGCATCCAGTGGCTTTCTTGATTGGTGATGTCATCTCAACATTATCAGCAATTACTTCAGAAGAAAATTAAGCAGGTAAAAGATCTTTGGGCGCAAAAAAAAGGCTACCCCAAGTTTTGCGTGAATTCCCTTCTTATTCCTCACTGCCTCCTTCCACTATTCAGCAGTTTGCCTTGATTAACCGAAGAAAACAAGTTCCACTTCCTTAACTTTTCCTCATGACCTTGGTCATCATTCAACAAATTAAGCAGCCACTCATCTCATTGCTGTTTGCTGTGCCCAAAATAGCTGCTATTTTGCCAATTTAACAACAGTGACCGCACTTAACAAAGCAACTGTGATATCATTTTAAGTGGTGCATTTAGGTTGAGCCAGGATAAGTTTCTTTACAAGTGGAAGTTTTTTTGTTGTGACTTAAGTTCCAAAATTGTGACAAAGTATAGAACAAATCTGGAGTGTTGAGTTCTCAGTGTTTGCACCTTTTGACCTCAAGTGGGACTTGAGCGTTGAAATGTTTGGGGAAAGTGGAGTGGAAAGTGTTCATTGAAGCTTGACTTAGTAGTGATGTCTACTCATGCAAGGAAAGCAGTTACCCTTCTCATCTTTTACTTCGACTCAGCTGAAGTGGTACATTAAGGTATTTATATTTCCTGATTATTTTTGGACTTAAGGAATGCTGTTGCACTTCCGTTCATGCTCTGCTAACTTTGCTTTCAAAGATTTTGACATTGATGTTCCAGTCTGAAACTAATTAACTTCTATTTGACAAGCAAGTAAATTCTGTCGATCTTGTGCCAATAAAATTCTTGCTGCAGCTGCGTCAGTGGCTGCTTCAGTGACACTCTGACTAATCCAGAGCTCAAATGTGTTGGCTTCATTCTCCTACCTGTTCTGAGTTACTTAATCTCATCCAAAGCACTGGCTTAGCTTCTGCAGTTGCCCTCAGTATCGCCAAAGGAAGGAGCAGGGGAAACGCAGTGAGTCTTTGTGCTCATGAAACCAACCGAGAAAGCATGGGTTTGGTCAGGATAGGACTGTGTTGCTGGCACCTGTGGAATTATAGATTCGGAAGAGTCAACACCCTCAAGACATAGAGGAGAAAACTGATGGGAAAGAGGGGATAAATTTGTTCAGGTGGCTTGAGTGAGTCACCATCCCTTCCCACCCTTCCATGTTGGCAACACAGTGCGGCGTTGCACAAGACCATGGCATCTTCCCAAATGTCCTGCAGTCTCACAGAGAGATGACTGTTTGCAGAGCTGCTTTCCTCGCTTGTCAAATGAACTGCTGTACTCATAAATCTTTTCACGCCTGGTCAATTGCGAGATGTTAAAACATGGGTAAATAAAATATTGTGGCAGCTCAACTTCATGGAGAAAGTGATTCACTTAAGTTTCTCTTCAAGGATGAATTGGGAAGCATTTGTTTCAGAAGGGAAATTCAAGGTGGATAAACATTGCCTTTGTATTGACTAGACAGGGGAGGCAGACATTGGCCAAGGCAATTCCATTTGATTCTAATATGTGATCAATATCACAGATGGTGCTGTGATTTGAACAAGCCTGCCAAGTTATATGCATTTTTGCTCCCCCTTCCAGCTTTCCCCACTACTCTTCCCAAAGATCCTGATTTATCCAGCACTGGATGGACCTCTCGCACTCTGCCCAAGTGGTCGTTCCTGTCAAGGTTTGACAGGTTACTTGAGAGTGAAGGCCATCACTGCTGAGCTGGTCCTGGCCTCACTCAACATGTGTCACAGGGGTCACTGGGTGACAATCAGGAACAGAAAACCTGGCTGATTTCTTTATTTTCCCTCAGCCTCAGAATGCAGAGGCACACAAAAGTAACATAATTGCACCGTCAGCTGAAATCACTAAAATCTATAGAGAATGAACCACAGGAAGGTGGAGTTGAGGCAGCCGATCATCCATGATCTTACTGAATGGTCGAACAGGCTGTAGGGCTGACTCCTAATCTTGCTCATTATTGGAATGTTCTACTGATACCCTTCGACCTTCTGGTCTCTATTGCTCAAGACTCATTGATTTAGGAATGTTTCTCACGTATCTTGAGTTTTTTTTTGTTTCTTGTTTTCATCCGCATATGTGGGCATCACTGGCAACATCAGCATTTATTGTCCATCCCTCTGCAACTGACTGGCTTGCTGGCCATTACAGAGGGCAGTTAAGCGTCAACCACATTGCTGAGGGTCTGAAGTCACATTTAGGCTGGAGCGGGTAATGTCCGCAGATTTCCTTCCCTCAAGGGCATCAGTGAACCAAATGGGCTTTTACGACTATCCAGCAGTTTCATGGTCACAATTACTTTTTAATTCCAGATTCTTTTATTTAATTCATTGAATTTAAATTCCCCAGTTGCCGTGTAGGGATGTGAACTCTTAGCCCAGGTGTCTGGTTTCCCAGTCTGGTCATATACCATAACCACTGTGCTACTCGACCCCCTCATGTACCGTGTGGAAAGCAGCAATTTATTAATTTGTTGGCACTCAGGTGAGACCTGTTGGGTACCTAGTTCATTTCATGTACAAGACCTGACATGGCAGTGTTTGGGACAGTGTGGAGGGAGTTTTACTCTGTATGTAATGTTTGCTGTACCTGACTGGGAGTGTTTGATCAGGTGTGCAGGGAGCTTTACTCTAAGCTGTATTGTACCTGCCCTGGTAGTGTTTAGGTGAGTACTGTGAACAGACATCTAAGCGAGCACAATAGACAAAGCACAGGACTAAGTTTGAGAGCACAAACTTTGCACAAAGACTAGATACTTGTGCGGCTCATGTTATCGATCGTTTAAAATCTGGTGTCACTGAAGTTGCTTGTGCAGAGTGTTCGTGAAAATGTTTAGAGGCATATTTCATTGGATGGCAGTAGAAGAAGATTTCAGAGTTGTGTGGTATATTTTAAGCACAATAGATGAAGGTGTACTGTTTTTATTCGTTCATGGGATGTGGGCGTTGCTGGCTATGTCAGCATTTATTGCCCATCCCTCATTGCCCTTGAGAAGCTGGTGATGAGCTGCCTTCTTAAACCGCTGCAGTCTATGTGATATAGGTACACTCACAGTGCTGTTAGGAAGGAAGTTCCAGGATTTTGACCCAACGACAGTGAAGGAATGGCGATATAGTTCCAAGTCAGGATGGTGTGTGACTTGGAGGGGAACTTTCAGTTGGTGGTGTTCCCATCTGCTGCTCTTGTCCTTTTAGATGGCAGAGGTCACGGGTTTGGAAGGTGCTGTCTAAGGTGTCTTGGTGAGTTGCTGCAGTGCATCTTGTAGATGGAACACACTGCTGCCACTGTGCGTCAGTGGTAAAGGGAGTGAATGTTTGTGGATGGGGTGCCCATCAAGCGGACTGCTTTGTCCTGGTTGATGTCGAGCTTCTTGAGTGTTGTTGGAGCTGCACCCATCCAGGCAAGTGGAGAGTATTCCATCACACTCCTGACTTGTGCCTTGTAGATGGTGGACCGGCTTTGGGGAGTCAGGAGGTGATTTACTCGCTGCAGAATTCCCAGCCTCTGACCTGATCTTGTAGCCACAGCATTTATATGACTTTTCTAGTTCAGTTTCTGGTCAATGGTGACCCCCAGGATGTTGATAGTGGGGGATTCAGCGATGGTAATACCATTGAACGTCAAGGCGAGAAGGTTAGATTCTCTCTTGTTGGAGATGGTCATTGCCTGGCACTTGTGTGGCGCGAATGTTTCTTGCCACTTATCAGCCCAAGCCTGGATATTGTCCAGGTCTTGCTGCATTTCTACACGGACTGCTTCAGTATCTGAGGAGTCACGAACATTGTACAATCATCAGCGAACATCCCCACTTCTGACATTATGATGGAGGGAAGGTCATTGATGAAGCAGCTGAAGATGGTTGGGCCTAGGACACTACCCTGAGGAACTCCTGCAGTGATGTCCTGGAGCTCAGATGATTGACCTCCAACAACCACAGCCATCTTCCCTTGTGCTAGGGATAACTCAAACCAGCAGAGACTTTTCCCCCTGATTCCCATTGACTCCAATTTTGCTAGGGCTCCTCGATGCCATACTCGGTCAAATGCTGCCTTGATGTCAAGGGCAGTCACTCTCACCTCACCTCTTGAGTTCAGCTCTTTTGTCCATGTTTCTAATGAGGTCAGGAGCTGAGCAGCCCTGGCAGAACCCAAACTGAGCATCAGTGAGCAGATTATTGCGAAGCAAGTGCCGCTTGATAACGCTGTCGACAGCACCTTCCATCACTTTACTGATGATTGACAGTAGACTGATGGGCAGTAATTGGCCTGGTTTGATTTGTCCTGCTTTTTGTGTACAGGACATACCTGGGCAATTTTCCACATTGTTGGGTTGATGCCAGTGTTGAAGCTGCAAACTTGTTGATGCAGTGAGCATATTTACAGCTTAAGACAAGGGCTCTTGTAGCTAATATTGGGCTCTCTTGTACAACCTCTTTAGGCTACAACAAACAACAACAAAAGCTTGTATTTCTATAGGTCTGTTCATGGAATAAAACATCCCAACGCACCTCACAGGAACACTATCAAACAAAATTTGACATGAAAACAAATCCTAAGATATTCAGGCAGATGATCAAAAGCTTGGTCAATGAGGTAGGTTTAAGGAGAATCTCAAAGTTGGAAAGAGAGGTCGACAGCTGGAAAGTTTTCGGGAGGAAATTCAAGAGCTCAGGACCTAGACAGCTGAAGGCACAGCCGCCAATGGTAGAGCAAATTAAAATGTGCGATTCTTGAGGCCAGAATTGGATTAGTAATCTTGAAAGATTGTAGCTGCTCTAGTTAGGAGTTCCTTTACTGCTGTTGGGAATGTTCCACCTCTGGGCTTTTCGCAATGGTCATTGAGTTGGACAGCACAGAAACAGGCCCTTTGGCCCATTGTGTCTGTACAATGCACCTCACCCTAAATCTATGCCCCCTGGTTCTTGACTCTTCCGCTAAGGGAAAAAGTTTCTTCCTCTCTCATCTATCAAAGCCCCTCATAATTTTGTTTACCTCAATCATGTCCCCCCTCAGCCTTCTCTGCTCCAAGAAAAACAACTCTAGCCTTTTCAATCTCTCTTTATAGCTGAAATGCTCCAGCCCAGGTAACATCCTGGTGAATCTCCTCTGCACCCTCTCCAGTGCAATCACATCCTTCCTATAGTGTGGTGACCAGAACTGTACACAGTACTCCAACTGTGGCCTAACTAGCGTTTCATACAGTTCCATCATAACCTCCCCGCTCTTATATTCTACGCCCCAGCTAATAAAGGCAACTATCCTATATGCCTTCCTAACCATCTTATCTACCCCTGTGCTGCTGCCTTCAGTGATCTGTGGACAAGTACACCAAGGTCCTTCTGACCTTCTGTACTTCCTAGGGTCCTACCATCCATTGTATATTCCCTTGCCTTGTCAGTCCTCCAAAAATGCATTACCTCACACTTTTCAGGATTAAATCCCATTTGCCATTGCTCCGCCCATCTTACCAGCCCATCTCTTTCATCCTGTAATCTCAGGATTTCCTCCTCACTATTTACAACACCACCAATTTTCGTGTCATCTCTGAGCTTACTGATCATACCTCCTATTTTCAGGTCTAAATCATTAATGTACACTACAAACAGCAAGGATCCCAGCATTGATCCCTGTGGTACACCACTGGTCACAGGCTTCCACTTGCAAAAACATCCCTCGACCATTACCCTCTGCCTCCTGCCACAAAGCCAATTTTGGATCCAATTTGCCAAATTGCCCTGGATCCCATGGGCTGTTACCTTCTTAACCAATCTCCCATGCGGGATTCGTGAAATCCATGTAGACTACATCTACTGCTTTACCCTCATCGACACATGTTGTCACTTCCTCAAAAAATTCAATCAAGTTCGTTAGACATGATCTCCCCCTGACAAAGCCATGCAGACTATCCCTGATTAATCCCTGCTTCTTCAAGTGGAGATTCATCCTGTCCCTCAGAATTGTTTCCAATAGTTTCCCAACCACTGATGTTAGACTCACTGGCCTGTAATTACCTGGTCTATCTCTGCTACACTTCTTGAATAATGGTACCACGTTCGCTGTCCTCCAGTCCCCTGGCACCTCTCCTGTGGCCAGAGAGGATTTGAAAATTTGTGTCAGAGCCCCTGCTATCTCCTCCCTTGCCTCACGTAACAGCCTGGGATACATCTCATCTGGGCCTGGGGATTTATCCATTTTTAAGCCCTCTTAAACAGCAAATACTTCCTCCCTTTCAATGTTAATATGTTCATGTATATCGCAATTCCACCCCCCCCCCCCCCGCGATCTCTACACCTACATCGTCGTTCTCCATAATGATCTTTCTCTGAAGAGTGAAGTTGCATTGCATGTGGAAGACTGCTGTGATCCTTGAAACTGTGCATGATCTCAGGATACCTTCAAATTGACCCAGGTACCTGAAGCAGTTCTTCAAGATGGTAGTGGTGTGCGGATAGTCACCCTGCTGAATCCACAGGCGTTAAGGTAATTGAGAAAAGAACAAGAGGTGAGATGAGGAGAGTTTTTTTTTTAATATAGTGAGTTATTATCATCATAAATGTGCTGCCTGAAAGGGTGGTGGAAGCAGATTCAGTAATAACTTACAAAAATGAATGAGATAAATATTTGAAGGGGTAGAAAATGCAGGTCCTTGGAGAAAGAGCCAGTGATTGGGTCTAATTGGATAGCTCCTTCAGAGAGGCAGGACAGGACAGGCATGATGGGCCAAATGGCCTCGTTCCTTGTTGTACCACAGAAGAGTCTCATAGAGGTGGAGTCACTCCTGTAACTTGATGGCATTTAACTGAAAGCAAGCAGGCATTAAAGGGTCAAGCAGCTATACTGTGAAGCCAGTTTGTAAATTGACAATTGTCAGAAATGGGCTGTTTCGTATCCCAGGAACCAACAGGACTTTTAACAGAAGTCTAAAAACAAACTGGGAGCTCAAATGAATTATTCATACAGAGACACAGACATGATGGATTGACTTCATGAATACCTTAACCAGGAAGTGGCTGGAAGAAACAGACCACGCAACTTTATATGCTTGTTCAAACAGTACTTAAAAAAATAATAGCCATGGTTTCATGGTGCCTGAATTAGCCCTCAGCTCCCTTGGAAAGTTGAATCTCAAACCTGTTATTGCAGAATTTGATTGCAGAAACAGATATGATTATATGTTACAATCAAAAAGGGTGGGAGGGGGTGCATCAATTTTTATCATGGGTGTGCTCTTTGTACAAAAAGAAGTATACCTTTAGGACAGACTGGGCAACTTGCAAGGAGAACCGCGGGCAGACTTGATGATCTGCACAGATGATTTGCGTGATTGCCAGCGTGAGTTGTGTTTGCAATTAAGGAGAGTCAGAGGGAACAACGTTTGTGGGAACTGATTGAATTTGAAGGGAGTTCGAGAATAGGGCATGTGAGTAATGCTTGGAGTTAAAGGGAACAGTGTACTGACATTTGCATTTTATACGTGGTACAATAAACAGTTCAAAGAATACTGAGTTGTCCAGAGTTATGAGTATTTATCATTTTACCCAACCTAGATGAGTTCAGGCTGGACTCTGGAATTAGGAGGAATTCACCTCGCCACAAAGTATAGCCTTGATCACCCTGGTGACACTTTAAAACTTCACATCTGGATATTACTGAATGTTGGACTGTCTGAAAGCTGCCCAGGAAGTAAGCATTGCAAATGAACTGAACGTCCTTTTCTATTTAACAGACGGTGATGGTATGTAAAAGAGAAGTTAGGGCACAATACAAAAACAGATCTCTAATATACTGCACGAATCCTGCCAATCCATAAAGGTTGACGGCCCTCTCGCGTGGTTGTCAGTTAACAACCAAGAAGGTTGAAACTGCTACTCAAACAAATGTTTGCTTTCTGTACCTATGGACTGCTGTTCGGCTTATGGAGCTGACCTGATGGAATTTTTTTTCATTTGCTTTTCATGGGATGTGGGTGTCGCTGGTCAGGCCAGCATTTATTGCCCATCCCTAATTGCCCTTGAGCAGGTGGTGGTGAGCCGCCTTCTTGAACCACTGCAGTCCATGTGGGGTAGGTACACCCACAGTGCTGTTAGGAAGGGAGTTGCAGAATTATGACCAGGCGGTATAATTCTGACTCAGGATTGTTCCTGGGGTACTTACAGGTGCTGGTGTTCCCATGCGCCTGCTGCCCTTGTTTTGTCGGTGGTGGAAGTTTCTACGGGAAGATAACAGAAGGAAAATGGATGCTACAACCAAACCTCTTGCAGGTCTTTTTACAGATATTACACTGAATAGCACAATAGCTAGCAACCTCAAGCTCAGACACCCATTTCCTTGAATGTGTAGGTGAGATAGCATTGTGTGGATGTAAACCGCTGAAGATTGCATGCATGATTCCACGGGGACATTTTGACTTCTTGTACATGGTTGCACGAAGAAAACCGTGGGCTTCAAACTTAGCAGGGAGAACTTGGGCACAGTTTCAAATGGTTTGGGATTCCACAGTCCATGGATCTCCCCTCACTCCCACAGTCCGGAATTTCCCACAGATTTGCCCAATTTATGCCTGTTTGTCAGTTTAAACTGAAGCAAGTGAATACTGATGAGTCAAATTTTTTTTTCTCAAGATGTTCATTTTCTGTGTTGTGCTTGTTTTAAGTTCAACTATAAATGTATCTCCTAAAATGAGAAGATCGATCAAAAGGAAATATTTGCGATCTGCACAGGCACTGGAAAATTTTATTTCTGTTTAAATTGCGTGATAATTAGATGTTTAATATTTGCCATTGAAACTTCAGTTGACTGAAGCTTTTGTAAAAATAAAAATTTCAACACAGTACAAAAAATTAGCATACTCTGTCCTGCTGAGAAAATTACTATTTCCAGATGATTCATTTTTGAAATAAAGAGGGAAAATTAAGTTTTTGAATGTTTCCTTTCAGATTGGCTCTCTCTATTTTTGGCCACTATTCTCCTCTCTTCTGAAAGACTGTATCGTGCTGGTACTCAGAAGATGGTGCCATGCCTACATTTGAATGAGTTTCAGCAGTTTCTCTTTCCAGGTGGGACTTGGCTCGGATCGGGCTCATTTCTCTTCCATTTTAGGCTTTGGGGCCAGCCAGGTGAATTGCCTTTGTGAAGCCGCTGATTGTAGCTTGAACGGTGCTGTCTGATGTACAGGATTGGGAACCTGTCAACAGTCTGGGTGTGGAATAATATGGAGTGGTCACAGCAAGGATTAACAGTAGTAGAATATAATTCACTGAAGACAAACCAGGTAATTGGAATTTCAGAGAGAGAGAACTGTTCACCATCACAGAGATAATTATCAGGCTAACTGCAGCACTGTGGAACAGCTCCAGACCGCAGAGCTCAAATTAATTTTAATCTTTGCAATCAGTTGGAGCTGCAGTGGGCGTTCAGTTGGAACATTTATGGAAAGGCCCCACGTTCAAGTCCTGGTGTGAACGAGCTCACCTCAGCTGATGCAGCAATATGGACACTGCTTCAGTTGCCTTGGGGTCAAAGGCTACAGTTCCTGCCGAAGCATTGACCCCCCAAGCTGCAAAGCATGTGTTGATTTCAAGCCAGGATAAACACAGAGCATTGAGGCTCCCACATGTGAACAACAGGCAAAAAAATGTTTGTTCTCAGTTCACACTTGGAGAATGTTCATCATTCCATTGTGATAAGTATGAACCACCTAAATCCTTCAATTAAA
Source organism: Heterodontus francisci (assembly GCF_036365525.1). Taxonomy (NCBI): domain Eukaryota; kingdom Metazoa; phylum Chordata; class Chondrichthyes; order Heterodontiformes; family Heterodontidae; genus Heterodontus; species Heterodontus francisci. Next base: position 10,952,671 of record NC_090417.1, read on the forward strand.
TTCCAGCCGGTAACTCACTCCTGAGCATTGTTCTATATAAGTAAACAACAAGAAGTTGAATTTATATAGAACCTTTCATAGAGTGAGACATCCCAAGGCATTTCACAGGAGTGCTATCAAACAATATTCAAAACCGAACCACATAAGATATAATGTCAAAGCAGTAGGTTTTAAGAAGGGGGAGACAGTTGGAGAGATGGAGAGGATTAAGGAGAGCATTCCGGCCTTTAGGGCCCGTCAGCTGAACTCCCTGAACCTCTAACTCAAATTTCAGTCGGTACTTTTCTCTGGTACTCTCTGTTATTGTACATGCGAATCATTTTCAGCAACAATCACAACAACCTTCATTTATATAGCGCTGCTAACATGGAAAGACATCCCAAGGCGATTCCAACCCCTAACTCATTCCCAGGCATCCAACTAGTAAACCACCTGAACAATTCAATCACATAACTTATTCCCATGCCTCTGTTATTTTCAACCTTAATCACTGTTTCTCCGATGCTAACTGGGAACTAGTGCAGCAGAAATCTATTTCATATAATCTTTTCCAAGAGCTGTCACTTTTGATCATAAATAACACTCTGAAAGTTGATGCAAGTTATATTTTTACTCTCTCATCATCCCTCTGTTCTTTGTCTCAGTCTTCCTGCACAATCGCGCTGCATATATACAGATATATATCTTAGCTATTTTCTATTGTTTTGCCTGCTAAGTTACGGCAGAGACTATGCATGAAAATACTTGATCAGCTGTGAAGTTTGTTGGGGCATCCTGAGTTCGAGCAAGCCGCTATATAAATGCAGGTTATTTCTTTTCTTTTGTTCCCTTTCCGCACTTTCATTGTCTCCCTCGCCCTTTCTGTTCTGAGGTAGAAAATGAACAATGATATTGAATGGCAGAGCAGGCGCCAGGGGCCGAATGGCCTAGTCCTGCTCCTGTTTCTTACGTTCTTCTCTCTGCTGTATTTCTCTTGCTCATACTTCCTCATTCTCTCTCCTCTATTGCTCTTCCCTACCACTTTTGCTCTTTATCACCCTCTTTTTCCTCTTTGTTGTTTTTGTTATCCTCCTCCTCCTTTGTATCTCTCATTCTTCATTTTTCTCTCATCCCTTTTTATTCATCTAGTCCTTTTTCTCTCACTCATCCTCTTCCCGCTCTTCTCAACTCTCCGTTGTCTGTCCTCTTCTTTTCCCCAATTTACCTAGCCTTTCTCATTTTTCCTTGCCTTTTCCTCTCTATATACCTTTCCTTCTCTCTTTCCTGTTCTTTTCTTCTATCCATTTCTTCTTTCTCATGTTCTTTCTCAATAACTTATCCTTTTGCCTTTATCTCCCCTTGAAATAATTTCTGTTCCCTTTTCTTCTCTTTCTATCTGTTCTATCTCTCCCTTTTTCCTCTCTGTCTGATGATTGTTGTCTGCCAGAAATGGATAACTTAACATATCTGGCAGTAAGACTCAATTTCATCATGAATAAACTAAAGGATATTTAATAATCCGGGTTTCAAAACTGAGGAAAGATGTGAAGGCATTGGAGAGAGTGTGGAAAAGATTCACAAGAATGGTTTCAGGGATGAGGAACTTCATTTACGAATATAGATTGGAAAAGTGGGCACTTGGAGGAGAGGAGGCTGACAGGTGATTTGATAGAGGTATTCAAAACCATGAGGGGTCTGGACGGAGTAGACAAGGAAAAGCTGTTCCCCACTCGTGAAAGGATCGAGAACAAAAGATTTAAGGTGATTGGCAAAAGAAGCAATGGTGACATGAGGAAAAACTATTTCAGGCAGCAAGTGGTTAGGATCTGGAATACACTGCCAGAGACTCTGGTGGAAGCAGGTTCAATTGAGACATTCAAAAGGGAATCAGATAGTTTTCTGAAAAGGAAGCATGTACAGGGTTACGGGGAGAAGGTGGAGAATGGCATTAATTGAATAGCTCATTCAGAGTGCCAGCGCAGACAGGATGGGCTGAATGGCCTCTTCCTGTGCTGTAACAATTCTGTGATTCTGTGATTCATTGATTTTTCTTTATAAAATCAGGACAGTTGACAGTTGCCAATATCAATGCAGTATATTGCAGCATTCGCCAGAGCTGGCGGGCAGCCATAAAGACAGGGCTAAATTGTGGCGAGTCGAAGAGACTTAGCAGTTGGCAGGAAAAAAGACAGAGGTGCAAGGGGAGAGCCAACTGTGCAACAGCCCCAACAAACAAATTTCTCTGCAGCACCTGTGGAAGAGCCTGTCACTCCAGAATTGGCCTTTATAGCCACTCCAGGCGCTGCTTCACAAACCACTGACCACCTCCAGGCGCGTATCCATTGTCTCTCGAGATAAGGAGGCCCAAAAGAATATTGACTTGATAAACGTGTTCATGTTGCTATATTTGGATGCACAAAATGTGTCTGTACCTTACAATTTGACTTCTCTTCGTGTTTCACAGAAGCGTTTTTCATGGAGAACTGCCAAGACCATCGATCTTTGTGTCACCAAGGTTGAAGAGGGTCTGGACAGAAAACAAGGTAAGTCAAGAGTAGTGACTGGCTGACTCAAGCCTGCATTATCAAAGTCTGTATGTGTTAAGAAGGAGTGAAGATCACGGCAGGTCAGGAGTTGAATAGTTCTGCTGTCCAGAGACTGCAATATGGTGTGATGGGTCATGCTGCAGAGAGTATGCAGGATAATACATTTGAAACTCAAGAGGAATCAGTGAAGAAATTTCAAAGGAGCACTGACGGTAACGTCATTGGAAAAATACAAAGAAAAAGGCTGTGATTAAGAAAATTTCTAGATCAGCAGATGAGGAAGAAGGGAATTGAGGGTGATGCTGAGAAATTCAGAAGAGGAAGGAGGGGAGGAGGCTTGAGGGACCAAAACACCTGGTTGGGCCGAAGGTCCTTTTACTGTGCTGTATATTCTGTGTAAGGTTAAGGTTAGATGAAGGCCAGAGGTGAGAAATGCAATCATTTTCCTCATTCAGTGGAGCAGTGCGAGATGTGTTTGCAGGGGCTTCTCAGAAATGGGAGCAGCTTTAAGTAAACTCATGGTGTGATGGAGTTGAATGTTAATTGTCTGCAATGCTGGTACATAGTTGGTCAAGGCATCTTGAAAATCCATTTCCTCTCTGACCATATTCACAATCCTTCAATGTGAAACTCTTTGAGACATGTTCAGTCTTTCAGGATTGTATTTAATTTGTGCAGCTGTTGTGCTGTTTCTGCAACAGTTTACAAATCCAACAAGCTCTTTAAAGCTTTTCTCGTAATTTCCCCGGCTGAGGTGAACTGCTGCTTTGTGACATGAGAACACAGGCATTTTTCGCAACAGGGAAAGAGAATGAGGAGATTGTGTGTGCATGTACGCAGGCCCTTGTGCATGCGTGTGCACGTGTGTGTAAGTAGCCGTGTTTGAGAACAAGTGAAGAGTTATGACTCCTTTTACAAGATCACATTTTTGACTTGACTCCTTCAGCAGCATCTGTTCTAAGTTGTTGATAGCGTACACCATGGTCTCGATGCTGCCAAATGACTGAGCGTGTTACCTGCACGACTAAGCTTAACCCGCTGGCGAAGTACAAAATGGCGCAATATAAGCCGAGAAATTACTACGATGACAATAAAATATCTTTGTTGAATATTTATTCGGGTGCTGTCTTTTGAAATTCTATTGGAACACACACAGGATTAAAAAAGAAGCTTCATTTGGAAAAAAAAATCATGGGCAGGCTTTTGTGCTTTGGGTCAGGATCCCAATGACATTGTCAAATGAGGGTCCCGACCACACACTGTGTCGGGAACAGTCAGCCAACAGTGGCTTTGCCTTGAATTGCCAATTAGCGGCCAGAAGGCGCACCCTCAATCCAATAAAGCGCACAAGGAGCTGCAGCCTGCCGTTGCAGAAAAGGGAGAGAGAGGGTGCCTCCATTATGAGGTGCCCTCTCAGCAACTTCAGAGGATTTGAGATTTTAAAAAAACAGCCGGGCCACCATTGCAAAGGGGAAACCCCTCCATAGGGCAGCCTGCAGCCAGGTAGGCCAGGGCGGGGGGAGTGGGTGTAGGGTTCAGAGGCTGTCTGGAGCGCTGGCCCACCCAGTCTGCCATTGAGAGGCTGCCTCCAGGTAGCTGCCGTGCTGTGGACGCTGTGGGAGAAAATTTCAGTCGGCCTCTGATCCATGCCCTGAATCGGCCTTTTAACTGTCCAGACTAACCACCCACAGCTCGTGGGCAGACAGCCATCCCGGCCCAATCTGGCTTCCAGAAAAATGGCTCGGGGGTGGGATGCTGCTAGCTGGTGGCACAAAATTATGTGTCTGCCCACTTGCCTCTGTTCTGCCCCCATACTCGGGCAAAAATCATGTCCCATGTCTCATCTCTGCTCAAAGGCTGTTTGCTCGATCACCAGGCAGTTTGTTTAAGAGAGGAATCAAGCTACTCTATAAACATGTGATTTTCGCATATACGCAATTCAATGGCAGCTTATTGAGGTGAGCGGGGAGGTATTTAAGACCACAGTGGTCAGGTTATGGTTCGGGCTGCTCAATGTTGGCCTATTCTTTTAAAATCAGTGAGCTTTACCAGTTGCAAGGCTGTCTGATTAGAATCTCTGCAGTTAGATTGGATCGGAAAATACATTCAGAGAATTGATGAAGTTCTGAGCTGCAAGTTGAGAGATGGTTCCTAATTCTTTAAACTAAAAAGTTGCTGTGATGTGATATCGTGGCTTGAGGAGACAATGTTTTTCGAATTTCAATTTCTGGATATCTTGTGTAATCGTCTCTTGATTCTGATAGAAAGGCTTCATGTAAATCAACACCCACTTTGCATAAATAGCTATTCTTCTGTGCAGAAAAGATCCTCCAGGCTCTTCACGGAGGCTTAATTAGATAAAACAGCAATCAATATATTTGATAGGGTGGTCAGAGGTGGGTTTTAAGGAAGGCCTTTAAGGAGGAGAGAGAGATAGAGAAAAGGAGAGGTTGAGGGAGGGAATTCCAGAGTTCAGGGAGCTGGATGGCTTCAGGTACTGCTGCCAATGGTGGGGGTGAAGGTAAAGGGGGTTCACTCAGAGTCAAAGTCATTGAGAGTTTGGAGGGAGGCTGCAGGGCTGGAGGAGGTTAAAGAGGGAGTCAGGGTATAAGGCCATGAAGAGATTGAAACACAAGGGTGAGAATTTCAAAGTTGTGGTGGGGGGGTGGGGGGGCGGTGGGGGTGCGGGGCAAGGGTTTGGGAGTCACTGCAGGTCAGCAAGAACAGAGGTGATGAGTGAGCAGGACTTGGTGTGGATTAGGCTACAGCCTGTAGAGATTTGGATGAACTCAAGTTCATGAATTGTGGTTGATGGAGGCTGGCCAGGAAAGTATGAGTCTGGAGTGGCAAAGACGTGAGTGAGGGTTTCAGCAGCAGGTGGGCTGAGGCAGGAGTGGATTCCAGTCACGCTACAGAGGTTGAAGTAGGCAGTCTTTCTGATAGAAAAAATATGGGGTCAGAAGATCTATCCAGTTATTTAGTTTTATGTTGGACTTGTATGTTAGCCCGTAGCATATAGCTTCTTCTGTTTCTTGTCTGACTTTGTCAAGTATGAGGTTGTGTGGGGTGTCCTGCTGTTCGTAGAAGCTGAGAACCCACAATCTGGCAGATTTCCCCCTCCTTTATCATATTATACCGGTGCAAAAGCCAGTTCTGGATCTGAACTCAAGCCTTCAAATTCAGTGGAGAGGTTATATGGCCTGAAAAGATGTTGAACCATTAACCATACACATGCTCACAGAAATGTTACAGCACAGAAGGAGGCCATTCAGCCCATCGTCCTCCAATTAAATTTTGGGAAGACTGAAGCCATGGTCTTGGTTCCCTGTTACAAACTCTATTGGCTGGCTACTGACTCCAACCCTCTCCCTGTCCACGACATGAACCAGATTGTGGACAGATTGGTGGAGAAATTAAAATCAGGGATGCTCAGCCTTCAGCTGACTGGGTCATTAGCTCTGGAATTGCCTTCCTAAAGCTCTCCATCTCTTTACCTCTCTTTCCTACTTTAAGAAACTGCGTAAAGCCGACATCTTTGACCAAGCTGTTGGCCAGCTGCCTGAATAACTCATGGCTCAATGTCACATTTTGCTTTATGACACTCCTGTGAAGCACCTTGGGACATTTTCCTATGTTAATGGTGCTATATAAATGCAAGTTGTTGTTGCATTTATATAAAAAATGTTGTCCTCTTTATCATGTTCTTAATGTCTCTGGTTCAATTGAACAATATTGGTGCTGTGTACGATATAACTAGCATAACTGAGAGTTCTTCTGTTCACAGACTTACCAATTTTTCTTAGCTCCAAACCAAGGAGACTTCCATCTCCCAGGAATCCTGTGGTTTTCTCAGGAGCGAGGTGAAATTAAACATTATCATGAGAAAATGTATATTTCAACTACTATGATACAAGCTGGCCAGATCACCCACCTCGGTCCATCCTGGATCTATGGGTGGCCACTTGGGCCAGGGCCCAGGAGGAGACCCACAAGGAGGTCCGCCAACTTACCCGTTCACTGTTCCTTTCATTGGCAATTGAAGCTATTGTTAAGTGAACTAGTCAAGGCTAAAATGCAGATCCCTCCCAAGTTTGAAAAGGGTCGGAGAGAAGGCAAGCTGAATCAGAAATAGTGCTTAAACGATAAAAATGAGACGAGGGCGTGGAAGGAAGGAGAGAAAAAGATCTGGCAGTTACCTCAGGGCACTGGAGCAGCCTTTTGGGTCTCAGTGTCGGTGAGGAATGCTGTTGGTCTCATCTCAGGAGATTGACCACCTTTTAAGTCTCTAAAAATCTTCTATTCTTCAGGTGAAAAAGCTATGCTTGTCTTCTCTTCTCACTTCTGATTCTGCTAATGTCTAAGGTACACATCCCCTGACATTTAGGCCCTCCATCACTTCGTACAGTTTGGATGGAATCATAAGTTTTACTTTCTCTGTCACTGTTAGTGGAATTTAATGCCGCATCTTTGAAAATTGTCAAAGATGTTAAAGAGAGCCTTTGATAAATTATTCTGTTTTTTATTCGTTCATGAGATGTGGCCATCGCTGGCAAGGCCACCATTTACTGCCCATCCCTAATTGCCCTTCAGAAGGTGATGGTGAGCTGTCTTCTTGAACCGCTGCAGTCCTTTTGCTTCCCGCTTTGCCATCTCTTGATTTTTCCACTGAGCAGGATGCACGGCCTCCAATTCTGAGGCTGCTCTTTGAACAGAAGTGAACGTAACCAGAACATTTGTATTGAATCAGATAACTAAACAGGGGTGTCAAAATGTCCAATAACTTGAATGGAGGCTGAAGAAAACAGATGGGTTATAGATTTGTAGACGCGGGTATTTTTTGCTTGGAACACGAAAGAATAGATCTTTCCAATTTGTTTTGGCATATCTTGTGTTAAACCCTAGTCAGTGACTTTGAATATGGTGTCACTGTGCACAAGCATGTGTAAAAGATTCACGTTGAACTACCTTGACCACTCAATAACAGTCCCATGTGTGACAACCTTTCTGGTTCCGGTGAGTAAGCTTTTTTTTTTATATTTACCGGTCGCTTTTCCCTCTGATGGAACAGAATGGATTTGTTGTAATTAATCGTGGAATCACAGAATCATGTAGCACAGAAGAAGGCCATTGGACCCATCATGCCTGTGATGGCTCTAAGAAAGAACATTGGTTCCATCCAGCCACTCTTTCTGATAGTCCTGCAAGTCATTCCCCATTGAAGTATTTATCCAAATTCCTTTGTGATATTACTCTTGAATCTGCTTTCGCCATCCTTTCAAGCAGTATGTTCCAGATCATAACAACCTGCTGCATAAATTATTTTCTCCTCATCTCACCTCTGGTTGTTTTTGCCAATTAACTTAAATCTGTGCCCTCTGGCTACTCACCCTTCTACCACTTGAAAGAATTGCTTCTTATTTATTCTATCAAAGCCCTTCATGATTTTGAACACTTGTATCAAATTTTCCTTTGTCGCCCAAAGGGGAACAACCTCAGCTTCTCCGTGAACCTGATGTCTTTGAATCCTGGTACAATTCCAGTAAATCTTCTCTGCACTTTCTTCAAAGCCTTGGCATTCCACTTCACCAGTCTGTCTCATTCCTCCCGAAGTCTTGTCTTGTCATCCACACTGTTCACGATACATCCAAATTTTTGCATCATCTGCAAACTTAGAAATGATGGCCTGTCTACCCAAGTTAAGCTATATTACTCATTAAGCTATATAAAAAAAAAAGCAGTGGTCCCAAAACTGACCCCTGGGGTACACCACTTTACACTTGGATCCAGTCTGGAAAAAGAACCATTCGTCACTATTCTCTGCTTTCTGTACCTTAGCCATGTATACACGGCCTCTTGAATCCCGTGGACTTCAGTTTGGCTGTTAAGTCTGTTAGGCGGTACTTTATCAAATGCTTTTTTAAGCTTTTTTCTAGTCAAAAATAAAAAGGAAGCATTTGTAAGGGCTGGAAGGCTAGGAACAGATGAAGCACTTGAGGAATATAAAGACAGTAGGAAAGAACTTAAGCAAGGAGTTAGGAGGGCTAAAAGGGGTCATGAAAAGTCATTGGCAAACAGGATTAAGGAAAATCCCAAGGCTTTTTATACATATATAAAGAGCAAGAGGGTAACCAGGGAAAGGGTTGGCCCACTCAAGGACAGAGATGGGAATCTATGTGTGGAGCCAGAGGAAATGGGTGAGGTGCTAAATGAGTACTTTGCATCAGTATTCACCAAGGAGAAGGACTTGGTGGATGATGAGCCTAGGGAAGGGAGTGCAGATAGTCTCAGTCATCTCATTATCAAAAAGGAGGAGGTGTTGGGTGTCTTGCAAAGCACTAAGGTAGATAAGTCCCCAGGACCTGATGGGATCTACCCCAGAATACTGAGGGAGGCAAGGGAAGAAATTGCTGGAGCCTTGACAGAAATCTTTGCATCCTCATTGGCGACAGGTGAAGTCCCAGAGGACTGGAGAATAGCCAATGTTGTTCCTTTGTTTAAGAAGGGTGGTAAGGATTATCCAGGAAATTATAGGCCGGTGAGCCTTACGTCAGTGGGAGGGAAACTATTAGAGAGGATTCTTCGGGACAGGATTTACTCCCATTTGGAAACAAACAAACTTATTAGCGAGAGACATCATGGTTTTGTGAAGGGGAGGTCGTGTCTTACTAATTTGATTGAGTTTTTTGAGGAAGTGACAAAGATGATTGATGAGGGAAGGGCGGTGGATGTTGTCTATATGGACTTTAGTAAAGTCTTTGACAAGGTCCCGCATGACAGACTGGTGCAAAAGGTGAAGTCACACGGGATCAGAGGTGAGCTGGCAAGATGGATACAGAACTGGCTCAGTCACAGAAGACAGAGGGTAACAGTGGATGGGTGTTTTTCTGAATGGAGGGATGTGACGAGTGGTGTTCCGCAGGGGGATCAGTGCTGGGACCTTTGCTGTTTGTAGTATATATAAATGATTTGGAGAAAAATGTAGCTGGTCTGATTAGTAAGTTTAGGGACGACACAAAGGTTGGTGGGGTTGCGGATAATGATGAGGATTGTCAGAGGATACAGCAGGATATAGATCGGTTGGAGACTTGGGCGGAGAAATGGCAGATGGAGTTTAATCCGGACAAATGTGAGGTAATGCATTTTGGACGGTCTATTGCAGGTGGGAGGTATACAGTAAATGGCAGAACCCTTAGGAGTATTGACAGGCAAAGAGACCTGGGCGTACAGGTCCACAGGTCGCTGAACGTGGCAACGCAGGTGGATAAGGTAGTCAAGAAGGCATACGGCATGCTTGCCTTAATCGGTCGGGGCATAGAGTATAAAAATTGGCAAGTCATGTTGCAGCTGTACAGAACCTTAGTTAGGCCACACTTAGAATATTGCATGCAATTCTGGTCGCCACACTACCAGAAGGACGTGGAGGCTTTGGAGAGGGTACAGAGGAGGTTTACCAGGATGTTGCCTGGTCTGGAGGGCATTAGCTATGAGGAGAGGTTGGCTAAACTCGGATTGTTTTCACTGGAACGACGGAGGTGGAGGGGCGACATGATAGAGGTTTACAAAGTTATGAGCGACATGGACAGAGTGGATAGTCAGAAGCTTTTTCCCAGGGTAGAAGAGTCAGTTACTAGGGGACATAGGTTTAAGGTGCGTGGGGCAAAGTTTAGAGGGGATGTACGAGGCAAGCTTTTTACACAGAGGGTGGTGAGTGCCTGGAACTTGCTGCCAGGGGAGGTGGTGGAAGCAGATACAATAGTGACGTTTAAGAGACATCTTGACAAATACATGAATAGGAAGGGAATAGAGGGATATGGGCCCTGAAAGTGCAGAAGGTGTGAGTTTAGGCAGGCATCAAGATCGGCGCAGACTTGGAGGGCCGAATGGCCTGTTCCTGTGCTGTACTGTTCTTTGTTCTTTGTTTGTCCATGTACACAACATCAACTGCACTACCCTCATCAACCCCCTCTGTTATTTCATGAAATAACTCAGTTCAGTCAGTCAAACATGATTTGCCTTGACCAGTATGTGCAGGTTGTCATTCATTTCTCCATATTTTTCCAAGTGCCAATTAATTTTGTGCTGAATTGTAGACTCTAATTGTTTCCCCACCAGTAAGGCAGACTGCTCTGTAGTTGTGGGGTTTAACTCTCATCCCATTCAAAAACGGGGAGAAACATTTTCATGCCTCCAGTCCTCTGGCACTACTGACACATCTGAGGAGAATTGGAAGATGGCGGCCACAGCCTCCGCAACATCCGTCCTTGCTTCCTGCAGCAACCTAGGGGACATCCCATCTGGACCAGGTGACTTTTCTACTTTAAGCACTGCCAATCTTTTAAGTACCTCCTCTTTGTCTATTTTTATCCTATTCAGTTTCTGTACTGCCTTCTCGTTAACTGTGACGTTGGCAGCATCCTCTTCTTTAGTGAAGACAGATGCAAAGTCTTCATTTAGTACCTCATCTAGGCCCTCTACCTCCAGAGGATCTAATTGGTCAGACCAAATCGTCCCCACTCTTGCTTTGAGTACTGTTTTACTGTTTCTCTGTTAATTTAAGACTTTTGGGTTTTTTATGTTCGCTGCTGATCTATTGTCACATTCTCTCTTTTCCCTTCTTGTATTTTTTTTTAAACTTCTCGCTACTTTTTGTATTCAGTTTGATTCTTAACGGAATTATAAACCTGCCATTCATCATAAGCCTCTTTTTTCTGTTTCATTTTAAATTCTACACCTTTAGTCCTCCAGCAAGCTCCAGCTTTCGATCCCCTGCCTGTCCCCTTAGCAGTAATGTGTCTGTATTTTCTCCTCTTTGAAGGCCTCCCATTGCTGTTTTGCCTGTCATTCTTGAATTCCAAACTACCTGGCCCGGATGCCTATTCAACTCACTGAAATTAGCTCTCCCCCAGTTGAGTATTTGCCTTGTCCCTTCCATAACTACTCTAAACCTAATGATGTTAAGATCTCTGTGTTCCAAATGCTGCCCCACTGATACATGATCCATTTGCCTCACTTCATTCCTTATAACTAGATCCAGTGCTGCTTCCTTCGTCTTTGGGCTGGTTGAGAAAATTCTCTTGTGCACATTTCAGAAATTATTCCCCCTGCAATTTTCCCAGTCTATGTTCAGATAATTGGAAGTTCCCCATTATCAGGACCCCAAAGTTCTTGCATCTTGGTGAAATCTTTTCACCATTGTGCCTGCATATTTGCTCCTTGAGCTCCTTTCCAATATTTGGAGGCCAATAGTATACGCCCAACAGCAAGATAGCTCCTCTGCCTTAATTCGAACCAAATTGGTTCTGTTATCGCACCCTGAAGGAACTCATCCCTTTCTCGACATCTAATAATATCTTATAAAATACTACCAACCTCTTCATTTATCCCTTCCCGATCTTTCCTGAATACACTGTAGTCAACAATTTTGACCCCATTCCTTGTTGGAGCAAGATTACTGGTATTGCCGCTGTCTAATGATCCCATACGGCTGCGTGTGCCTGCAGCTTTCCAACCCGATATACCATGCTCCACGCATTTACGCACAAACCCATCTCTGCCAGTTCTCTCCTGTCTGATCACTCTGATGACTGAACTGCTCTTTAGTCTAATACTATTTGTCTCCCCTGGTTCTCTGTGCACCATGTATCTCGTCTCTCGTGCTACATCTTAGTGCCCTGCACCCCCCGCACCAACCCACCCCCCCCCCTTCCAAATCAGCTGAAACCACCCTCCCAGAAAGCCCGGGGCAGTTTGCCTTTACTTGTTACTTTCTTGGTGGCCCTCCATCGACTTGTTTTTCCAGGCAGACTAACTGTGGGCCATTGGATGATTATGGGTCTTAACTCATTCACAATGTTTCACTTCGGCTGGCACATGAAGAAAATTGAATAAGATTGCTCCCTTTTTTAAAGAGAAGCAAACAATAACTGCAAAATTATAAATTAGAACAAAAGGCAACTAATCTCACTGAAACCAAGTATTGTCAGTGGTGCACCCCTGTCCAGATTATTGGTCCGACAGGTTTTTTTTTTCTCTCCCCACTTGTGGGGCAAGTATCAATCTGATTTCCACTCAGCAATTGTCCATCATATTACAGTTGAAATCGCGTGCTTGCTGCATGTTTTTTTAAAATTCATTTATGGGATGTGACCATTGCTGGCCAGGCCAGCATTTATTGTCCATCCCTAATTGCCCTCGAGAAGGTGGTGGTGAGCTGCCTTCTTGAACCGCTGCAGTCCATGTGAGGTAGGTACACCCACAGTGCTGTTCGGAAGGGAGTTCCAGGATTTTGTCCCAGCGACAGTGAAGGAACGGCGATATAGTTCCAAGTCAGGATGGTGTGTGACTTGAAGGGAAACTTGCAGCTGGTGGTGTTCCCATGAATCTGCTGCCCTTGTCCTTCAAAAATAATAGAGGTCATGGGTTTGGAAAGTGCTGTTGAAGGAGCCTTAATGAGTTGCTGCAGTGCATCTTGTAGATGGTACACACTGCTGCCACTGTACGTCGGTGGTGGAGGGAGTGAATGTTTGTGGATGGGGTGCCAATCAAGCGGGCTGCTTTGTCCTGGATGGTGTCGAGCTTCTTGAGTGTTGTTGGAGCTGCACCCGTCCAGGCAAGTGGAGAGTATTCCATCACACTCCTGACTTGTGCCTTGTAGATGGCGGACAGGTTTTGGGGAGTCAGGAGGTGAGTTACTCGCCTCAGGATTCCTGGCCTCTGACCTGCTCTTGTCGCCACGGTATTTATGTGGCTACTCCAGTTCAGTTTCTGGTCAATGGTAGCCCCTATGATGATGATAGTGGGGGATTCAGCGATGGTAATGCCATTGAATGTCAAGAGGAGATGGTTAGATTCTCTCTTGTTGGAGATGGTCATTGCCTGGCACTTGTGTGGCGCGAATGTTACTTGTCACTTATCAGCCCAAGCCGATGTGGAATAACAGACAGACATTCCAACGCTTTGTGTTGGCACATGTATGAGTGTCGCCTTTCAGTAAGATTGTTTGGGATTGTGGTCCTCACCGAAGCATTGGTGAATGACAGTGCTTTCTTCACAATTTCTTTCGTCTGTGTCAAAGGAAAACACAGATATTTTCAAGTGCGAGAGAACTTAGTTCTTGGGACCCACATAAACTCATGGGCTGCTATGTTATTCATAGCAGCTCCATGTCGTTCTAATGTGTCAAATTGGATGGACTGAGGGAATATGTTTTAGCCAGGACATATTCAAACCACAGCCCGACAACAAAGAATACTACTGACAACTGAATTGCACTGCAATTTCACATCCTTTCAAACCTTGAGCACTGTTAACAGGCTGTTGGAAAGTGAATTATATTGAATCTTAAATGGAAAAGGTTTCTTATCACTTTGGCAAGCAACCTTTTAATGAAATAATAATCCTTGCTTGATGTTGTTCTGTCCTTTCCTGAAAGTTATTTTTTTAAATTGTTTATTCTCCTTCGAGCAGGCAAAGATAATGGGAGATTTAATAGAGGTGTTCAAAAACATGAAGGGTTTTGATAGAGTGGAGTAAATAAGGTGAAACTGTTTCCAGTGGCAGGAGGCTCAGTTACCAGAGGACACAGATTTAAGACAATTGGCAAAAGAAGGCAGTGAGTTGTTATGATATCGAATGTGCTGCCGAATAGTGTGTTGGAAGTCGACTTAATAATAACTTTCAAAAGCTAATTGGATATGTACCTGAAAGGAAAATACCTGCAAGCCCATGGGGAAGGAGCGTGGGAGTGAACTAATTGGACAGCTCGCTGAAAAAACCGGCACAGAGAGGATGGATCAGATGGACTCCTTTTGTGCTGTATCATTCTCTGATTGTTTATCAGTGCTGGCTGCTGTTGAGACACAGTATCATGACATCCAGGCAACCACCAGTGCCTGATTCGAGTAGCCGATCATCCTGCTTGAGCCCAAACTCTTGAGTCGCCCTCATGGAATGCACTTCAGAGTTGCATTGAATCCTGTCCACTCCATCCAGGAACTTCCCTTTCAGGATAACTAGAAAGCAATTCGGGTCAGGAACCCTCCTCCACAACAAAGGAATTGAGTCCTGTAGCAGCACACTGACTGCCTGTTGCCATAGTGATCGTATTTATTTGCAGTGATGTCTCATTCCACTATTGAGTGCTGTTTGTGACTTGTGCCCAAGACTGGGAAAGCAAGATTGAGTGCACACTCCCATGTGCAGGCCATTTTTATACCTGAAAATAACCATTAGGTACAAACCATGTTATAATTAGGCTTGACTTGACACCTAGCCCTTGCTGGTCATCAGCTTGACCTGAACTGCTCAAAGGCAAGGCATGCTTGAACATGACTGCCCATCAAACCCCTAACTTTACTGATTGTCAATTTCCTCCCTTAACTTCTCCAGCTCCCCACCTGTCTCTCCTCATTTAAGACATTCCTTAAAACCTCCTCATTTGACCAAGCTTTTGGTCATTTCTGCTCATATCCCCTTACACGGCTCGGTGTTAAATCTTGTTGGGTAACACTCCCATCAAATGCCTTGGGACATTTTAACTGCGATAAAGGTGCTATATAAATGCAAGTTATTGTAGTACAAGAGGAGGTCACAAAGTGATTGATAGAATGGCTCTTGTGATCTCTGAGCTTGCTCCAATCAAGATTGCTAGTTCTGTTCTGTTTTTGAGCGCAGAGTGAAGGTGTCGATGAAACACTCTCTCATCGTGGCAGTACACAGTGGCGACTTAAGGAGCTGTGACCATTTCTGGGGCAGGGAAAAGGTGCTCTCAATCCTCTCGTCCCCATTGTGGGCACGCAACAGAAAGTAGAGCTTCGCCATTGTCCCTGCACTTGGCAACACCCACTGTGCCTGCTGGTGTGGGAGGACCAGTAACTCCTGACGTTATGAGGGGAATAATTGTTGCTCAGGCTTCCATTGAAGTGACCAATTGAAATGGTAGTTTTATTCGGTGAGAAGAAGTGCGTTCAAAGCTGTTCTTAAATAGAGTGCACACAAGACAACTGTTGGCCAAATGCTTGGAGAAATTGGAACACTTGTTACATTGACCTATCCAGCCTGATTTTGGCATCTGACTTGTCCTGGTTGCTTTAGTTCCCCAAATCAGGCCCATTTGTCTCCTCCCGTTGCCTCCAGTTTCACTTCTTTAATTTGCAGACAGACACTTCCTGACAAGGTTCGGAAATAAGAATCAAGTCAACTAAACTGAGTCCTCAATAAGGATGCAGCATTTATGTAGCACCTTCCTGTGTTTCTCAGAAATGCCTCAACCTGACAGTTTAACATTAATTACTTGAAGATGCATTGAATGCAGCCATTTCTGCACTGCAAGATCTGCAAATTTTAATGCGATGGATGACCATGAAATCTAATCACTGCATCATTGATGCAGTGCAGAAGGAGAAGGCCATTCAGCCTATCATTCCTGTGCCGTCTCTTTGGTAGAGCGATCCACGTTATTCCCTGTGATTTCCCCACAGTGCTGTAATTTTTTTTCTCTTCACGTATTTATCCAGTTCCCGTGTGAAAGTTACGTTTGAATCTGCTTCCACCGCCCTTTCAGGCAGCGCATTCCAGATCACAACTCATTGTGCAAAAAAAGGTTTCCTCACATCACTTCTGCTTCTTTTGCCAATCCCGTTAAGTCTGTGTCTGATTACCGACCCTTCTCCTTATTTGCGCTGTCAAAACCTGACAAATCTTCTCAACCTTCTCTGCTCCAAGGGCAACAACCCCAGCGTGTCCAGTCTCTCCGCATAATTCAAGTCCCTCATCCCTGGTACCATTCTGGTAAATCGCTCCAAGGCCTCTTGGTGCATTGGTGATAACCACCTGTTTCAGCCTATGTTAGTTATCTCATGGCACTTTTCAAACAGCACAGCAGTTCTTTTAGTGTCCGGCCCAATAACAGAACATGAACTTGCAAGCATGGAGCATCTTTAAGTTATCTGGTGCTTTGTAGTAACCTAAGGTTAAAAGCGAGCGTTCTGCCAAAGAAGGAGATGTTAGGAGGGTAGGCGGTGGTGTAGTGGTATTATCACTGGACTAGTAACGCAGAGACCCAGGGTATTCCTCTGGGGACATGGGTTCGAATCCCACCACGGCAGAAGGTGGAATTTGAACTGAATAAAAATCTGGAATGAAAAACTAGTCCAATGATGGCCATGAAACCATTGTCGATTAAAAAATACATAAATTGGAGAAAAGTGAAGGTTGGCAGGGCAGTTTGTAGGGCTGGTGGAAGCTACAAAGGTGACAAGGTGATGGGGTAATGTAAACACAAGAATGAGAAATTTAAATTTGTAATGTTGGGCTCATGGTCATTGCAGGTCAACAAAGACAAGGGTAATGTGCGAGTAGGGCAGTGTGGAACAGGATACGTGCAGCAAAGCTTTGGATGATTTGGTGGAGGATGTGAGGGCAGCCAGGAGAGCATTTGAATAGCCATGGTTTGAAGTGACAAAGTCATGGATGAGAGTTGCGGGAGCAAATCGGCATCGGCACATCAGTAGGCCATTTGGCCTCTCGATCCTATTCCGTTGCCATCCATGGGATCGTGGCTGATCTGTGTTCTAAGTCTATATACTCACCTTTGGCCCATATCCCTTGTTAACTTAGGCTGACAAAAAGCTTGGAGTAGAGGCAGATGACATTATTGAGGTGGATGTAGATGTTCATTGTGACGCAGAAGATGTCAGGTTGGAAACTCAGCTCAGCAAAGAATGGGACGAACACCATCAAAAATACCTTAACTGGTTATTCATCCCATTGTTTGTGAGATCGTGCTGTGAATGAAAGGGCGACCATAATTTCATACATTACAATCGTCACTATGCAATTCAGCAATTCATTGTGTAAAGTGCTTTGAGTGGCAGGACAAAGTGATGTCGAAATGCTTCAATGTAACCAAAATTCAGCCTCTTATTCTGTGACACATCTGTAATTTTTTTACAAATCCAGTTTATTTATATGGGCAATTCCGATCAATCAACAAACCAAATAAGGTGTCTATTTTCTTTCAGAAAGACCTATTCCCATCCATTGCGTAGCCTATTCCTCGCTGGTCCACCAAGTCATTGAAAAAAAATCAATTACCTTCAAGATTGTAGACCTCACTTTAAAGCTTATCTGTCACACGTTTCAAAATGTTATTACTTTGAAATGACACAAAGGTTGAAGTGCTGATTAATTAGCTTAAATCGAACATGTAAAAAGAGCTATCAGACTATCAGACACTCCTGAAAAGATTGCTCAGTAATTGACTTTTCAATTGTGTTGGGAAAAAATATTTGTGATGATACTGTACCGATATGCATCTAAAGATCCTATTTTTCAAATGTGTAATTAATCAGTCTTTAATTATATTATATTGTCCATCAGTTACTAACTACATCACGAACAAGGAAATACACAACATGTGAGTTTGCTTCTGAAAGAGTAAAGAAAGGTTAATGTTTCAAACTCTAATGAAGTGTTCCATCCCGAATGTGAAAATGACAGTCTTCTCTCTCCTGCCCTGTGCTTCTCTCATAAAGTTGCATCTAAAAGCACCTTGACACATCTCTCAGAAACATCTCAAAGAACTTAACATAAAATTAATTACTTTCAAGTGCAATGTTTAGTGGAGAAAGGACAGTATTTCTCCCCCTGTTAACAATGATGAGAATAACTAGTTTAGCTGTTTATAATGGTGAAAGTAGAGGAAGATATATTGGCCATGACCCCGGAAGAACTCCAGTCCTGTAAATATTGCTTTCAGATCTTTAAAGTCTACTTGAATACAGAGACAGGACTTGGCTTCATGTCTCAGTGACAACTTGTATTTATATCGCAACTTAATGCAGACAGAATGACCCAATAGGCGACGCAGAGGTATAAACAGATAGAAATTGGTGCTGAATCAAAAGAAGAAATATTCGGAAAAGTGCCAAAAGCTTCCTCCAAGAGGTGGGCCTTAAAAGAGGAGAGGGAAATGGAAAGGCAGAGGGGGTTGACGGAGGAGATCCCAGAGTGTGGGGCCGAGACAGCTAAAGGAATGGCCAGCAGTGGTGAGGTAAAGGGAAGGAAGGAGGGATGCAAAAGAGGCCAGATTTGGAGGGAAGTTTGAGGGGCTAAAGGAGGTTGCACGTATTGGAAGGGGCGAAGCCATAGAGGAATTTCTCCACATTGATGAGAGTTTTAAATCTGAAGCAGAAGAAGACTGGGTGACAATGCAGTACAGAATCATGACTGAGCAGCCTTTTTGCAGGACAGGATGCAGGTCATGGTGTTTTCAATGAGCTGAACTTTAAGAAGGGTGAGGGATAAGATACCAGCCAGGAAAGCATTGAAATAATCAAGTCTGGAGGTGAGTGATTTAGTGGCAGGTAGGAGCAGAGGAGGGAAATGTTACAGAAATGGGATTAGGTGGTCTTTGTAATGGTGAGGGTGGGAAGCTCAGCTTGGAGTTGACGAAGATGCTGAGCTTGTGAACAGTCCAGTTCCAACTGAGACAATGGCTGGGAAGGAGGATGGAATTTAGTGCAAGGGTCTCACCTGAGGAATGGCCCATGTGACAAAGCAACAAATCCTCAGTGCATCCCTGCAGTGCCAAGCTTGATTCTAGACACAAGCCCTGGCCCTTTCATGTCTGAAACATGATTTAAAATGCCTATTAAGGTCAACTTTCAAGTGGAAACTGAAATGGAGGCTTCAGGGAGTAGATTTGTTACTGTTGCTCTTGTACTGAGACATGTCGAACAGGACAATCCCGGGTTCTATCCCGGTTTTTGCTGAGCTACTTTGTCTCAGCCAGAGTAGCACTACAATTGGCTTCAGTTCTTCATGGCAAGGGATGGGGAATTAAGTTAAGCTAGTTCCTCCTTAGTGTTGTCCACTGACTGCTGTACTGATGTTGCTGAGGGAAAGATCAGGCTCAACTGCAATCTAGCAAAGGCCAAACCCTTTCGCAAGAAGATGCTAAGAAGAGGGGTTCCAAGAAATAGGAATAATATCAGTTAGCTGAAGAGCAAGTCATCTTGGATTAAAATCTTCTGAACGCAGCAACAGGAGGAGGCTATTTAGCCCCATGAGCCTGTTCCACCATTCGATGAGATCATGGATGATCTGTAACCTCGCGCCATATCCCTTCATACTTTCCAGAAGTTACCTTATCAGAAGTTCTTCAGACTTCGGCTGACTGTTAGTTGTTTTGTATCTCTGGGGTGTTTTAGTCAAGATAATTTCAAAATTGCCAGATAATCAGTTTACTGAACCGATACAGTACCTGTTTCTTAAATCTAATGGTTCCAACTGAAAACCTTGGTGATGGAACCCGGTGAAATTCCATGAAGCATGTTTCTCCCTGACCATCATTAATTGTTTGTATTTCACCCTCACGAGAATTATTTCAAAACTTCAAATGGATTGGGAATAGAATTTCTTTGGTCCTGGTTTGACGAGTTGTTGATTGACCGACATGGAGTTGCATTTGTATAGCACCTTTCAAAAACCACTGGACGTCCCAAAGCGTTTCACAGTCACTGAAGTACTTGTTGAACAGAACACTGTTATAATGTAGGAAATGTGACAGGCAGTTTGCTGACAGCACGCTCTCATCAGCAGTGGTATGAAAATGGCCAGACAATCTGTTTCTTGTTGCTGAGTGTGTATAATCCAAGGTGACCAGGAGCACCAGGGATGCAAAGATGAGCTACACCATGCCAACGGGTTAGCTTAGCTGACAAACCAGAAGTAGCATCTTCAGTTCTGAAGGAGCAAGGAGGAGATAGTAACTTCAGTCATTAGTGAATGGAGCCAGAAAAGACCAGAAAGACTTGCATTTGTCTGGCACCTTTCACAACCTCAGGGCATCCCAAAGTGCTTTTCAGCGAATGAAATAACTTTGAACAGTCGTCACTATTATCATGTGGGAAGCGCAGCAGCCAATTTGTGCACAGCAAGCTCCCACAAACAGCAAGGCGGTGATGACCTGATAATCTGTTCTGCGATGTTGATAGAGGGATAAATATTGGCCAGAATACCAGGAATAACTCCCCTGCTCTTCTTCGAAATAGTGCCATGGGATCTTTTACGTCCAACTGAGAGGGCAGACAGGGTCTCAGTTTAATGTCTCAGCTGCAAGATAGCACCTCAACACTGCAGCACTCCTTCAGGACTGCTTTGGAGTGCCAGTCTGGATTTTGTGCTCAGGTCTGTGTTGTGAGACTCAAACTCACTATTTTATTGAATCAGAGGCGAGATTGCTACCCACTGAGCCATAGCCAACCAAGTTAGTCATTGCTGTTCTGAATATACTGTGACACCCCAACACTTGTGTTTGTGACGCTGGTCGGGATTTTTGTCTAGTGCTGCCACGTATTGGCCAATCGCAAAAGCTTTGGGCAGGATTTCCCAATACCCGCAGCAGCCCACAAAGTTCTCCATCGACAGCTGGCTTGATTACATCACAAAAGTAGGCTCAAGGTGGAGGCTAGTGTTTCTGCTGCATGGGAGCTGGTTTGGCTCTCCTGATAACGAGGCTGAATAGATGCTACAATTGGCCACACAGCCCTGATACACCCGGGAGGGGAAATGTCAGCCAACCTTCTTGATCATCCATTATGCACCGTTGTAAAGTGTTTGCTTGTGGCCATCCTATAAACAGGGATTACGTTCAGCTGGGAAGGTTCACCAAACGTCTGGGCTTACAGGTCAAGAAAGGCCAGTTGAGTGTGATAGCAGCTGGTGAGAAACAGTACTGTCCTCTGCATGAATAAACACCTTAAGGAAAGCAGAAAGAGAGGGAATTGACAGCAAAAAAAAAACCCTTATCCTGGTTCTCTCTCAGTTAATCACATATAAAAACTCATGATAATGATTTACTGACCTCTCAGATTATCCCCTTTTATCACCGCAGCGGAACTGTTCCTTCTAGAACTTAATAATTCAGTTCTATATTGCCTAGAGGGTCATCTCTAAATGACAAGGACTTTTTTTTCCTCTCTGCAGAACAATAATTTGTAAATTTAAAAGGGAATGATAAGAGAATTCTATTGCTCTCAGTTTAGCAAGTTGTTGACTGCCTGATTGAGTATAATTCAAGACTGACCACTACCCCATGGGGAAATATATAAAATATGAACTCTAGCTCCAAGCAATGTCAACGATAAACCTCACTGCATTTACGTTTTATTGAAAGCTTAAAAATTATGGTGTGTTAGATCAGAGTTTGGCACTGGCAGCATTAATGATTAATATTAGCTACAGTTGTGACATTACAGTGAATTATTGGCAACAGTTTAATGCAGGAAATTTCAGATGAGAGGCCCATATTGAAGACTGCAGGCGAAACAGAAATCTTCCTTTTTTCCTGTCCGTCTCCTCTGGATTAAAATGTAATTTCTTCCCCCTCTGTTGAATTATTCCCATATCACAGCTCTCTTTGATGGCGGAGCTGGCAGTGTACCGCCTGTTGTCCAATCGAGACTGAGAAGATCCCAGTTCCGTTTCTCGTCTGTGATGAATTATATTGGGGCAACAATCGGCCTCAGCCCTCCCAGGGCCATCCCGTCTGAACTACTGGCGAGTGAGTCCGAATAGAAAGTGCATGTGTGTGGACGCAGGGTGAAAGCAGATTTGGGTTCTGCAGTGATCGTCAATAAAGTCTCCTTGCAGCAAAGAAGGTTCAGGGGAGATTTGACTGAGGTGTGCAAAATCATGAAGGGTTTTGATAGAATAAATCATGAGCGACTGTTTCCATTGGCAGAAGGGTCAGCAACAGGAGAAGATTGATTTAAGATAATTGGCAAAAGAACCACAGGCAAGTGAAGGTGAATTTCTTTTTCAACGCAGAGAGTTGTTGTGATATAAAATGTCTGAAAAAGCAGATTCCATGGTAATTTGCAAAAGTGAGTTGGATAACTACTTGAAGGGAAAACATTTGCAGGGCTGTGATGAAAGGACAAGAGGAGTGGGACTAATAGGATAACGCTTTCCAAGAGCCCACACAGGCGTGATGGGCCGAATGGTTGCCTTCTAGACTCAAAGAATGCTGTATCATTCTTTGAGTCTAATTTTTTTATTCGTTCATGGGATGTGGGCGTCGCTGGCCAGGCCAGCATTTATTACCCATCCCTCATTGCCCTTGAGAAGGTGGTGGTGAGCTGCCTTCTTGAACCGCTGCAGTCCATGTGGGGTCGGTACACCCACAGTGCTGTTAGGAAGGGAGTTCCAGGATTTTGACCCAGAGGCAGTGAAGGGATGGGGAAATATTTCCAAGTCAGGATGGTGTGTGACTTGGAGGGGGACTTGCAGGTGTTTGGACATGTTCCCGTACATCTGCTGCCCTTGTCCTTCTAGGTGGTAGAGGTCACTGGTTTGGAAGGTGCTGTTGAAAGAGCCTTGGTGAGTTGCTGCAGTGCATCTTGTAAATGGAACACACTGCTGTCATTGTGTGTCAATGGTGAAGGGAGTGAATGTTTGTAGATGGGGTGCTCATCAAGCGGGCTACTTGGTCCTGCATGGTGTCGAGCTTCTTGAGTGTTGTTGGAGCCGCACCCATCCAGGCAAGTGGAGAGTATTCCATCATGTTCCTGACTAGTGCCTTGTAGTTGGTGGACAGGCTTTGGGGAGTCTGGCAGCAAGTTGCACGCCACAGAATTCTCAGCCTCTGAGCTGCTCTTGTAGCCATGGTACTTATGTGGCTACTCCAGTTCAGTTTCTGGTCAGTGGTAACCTCCAGAATGTATGTGGGGGTTTCAGTGATGGTAATGCCATTGAACATCAAGGGAAGATGGTTGGATTCTCTCTTGTTGGCGATGGTCATTGCCTGGCACTTGTGTGGTGTGCGGATGTAAGTTGCCACTTATCCGCCCAAGTCTGGATGTTGCCCAGGTCTTGCTGCATATGGACATGGGCTGCTTCAATATCTGAGGAGTCGTGAATGGTGCTGAACATTGTGCAATCATCAGCGAACATCTTCACTTCTGATCTTAAGAGGGAAGGTAATTGATGGAGCAGATGAAGATGGTTGGGCCTAGGACACTACCCTGAGGAACTCCTGCAGTGATGCCCTGGGACTGAGATGATTGACCTCCAACAACCACAGCCATCTTCCTTTGCGCTAACTCTGACTCCAACCAGCGGAGAGTTTCCCCCTGATTCCCATTGACTCCAATTTTGCTAGGGCTCCTTGATGCCACATTCTGTCAAATGCTGACCTGCCTTTTGTATGAAAACAAAAAGAAAGCAAGGCTTTTACAGTGTGCATTTATAGAGCACCTTTCACAACCTTAGGAAGTCCCAGAGCACCTTACAGCCAAAGACTTATTTCTGAAGTGTGGTTACTGTTGTAATGTAGGAAACCTGGCAGCCAGTTTAGGCATAGTAAGCTCCCGCAATGAGCACTATGATAATGACCAGATAATTTTTTTTTTTAGTGATATTGCTTGAGGGATAAATATTGGCCAGGACACCAGGGCGAGCTCCCCTCCTCCTCTTTGAAATAGTGCCAAATGATCTTTTACACCTCCCTGAGAGGGGAGATGGGGGTCTCTGCTCGAACGTCTCATTTGAAAGATCGCAGCGCTGCACTCTCTCAGCACTGCACTGGGCTGTTAGCCTCAAGTCTGTGGAGTGGGATGCACTGGCCATAGCTGGGAGAAGTGTGTCAAGTTTGGGAGTCCAAATAATTGTGAAATGAGGCTGACATTTCTGCTTCTCTTTCAGACTTCCAGCATGGGCACTTTTTTATGATTCTTTTATTCTGTCAAAGTTGAGATGCATTAGAGGAAATACGCCCTAGATTTGAAAAGCCTTTTTCCAATTGTTATTTTTTCTTCTGTCTCTGTTCCCTGTTTTGGCCCCTGATAATTTTCCATTGTTAGTTGGTCCTGCTGTCCATTGTGGAGACTGGATCTCACAGCATAGAAGGAGGCCATTTGGCCCATCATGCATGTGCTGGCTCTTAGACGGAGAAATCCAAGTCATCAAATAGTCCTGTAATTTTCTCCTCCTTTTCAAGTATATATTCGGTTCCATTGATAAAGCTACTGTTGAATCTACTTCCACCCCACTTTCTGGCAGTGCATTTTAGTTCATAACAACTGGCTGCGTAAAAAAAAACAAAAGGTTCTCCTCATCTTCCCTCGGGTTCTTTAACCAGTTATTTTCGGTTATCTTAGCTGATTGTAATGAGAACAAAATATGGAAGACCAGCTGGCCGCGCTTATTCAACAGGAACTGCTGGCTCTCAGCCGATTGTGGGCTTCAGCTGCATATTCGACTGGGTCTATGACGCTGCCACTTAGCAAGAGGTCAGACAGTAAACACCAAGGCTTGCAAGCGTCGAAGGAAGAATGAGATGTCTGCTGTCAGCGACAATCCTCTAATTATAGAAGCCCCTAAAATTACTGAGGAGCCTGGAGTCAGCAGGTAACTTAAATTGCTCCCCACTGATGTTGCAGAACCATTTCCATTGCATTCACAACAGGACCGAGCTCCTGTGGTGCTGAATTTCTCCTGATTGTATTACCCAGCTGGTTTGAACTCCGGCAGCAGTGTTTTACCAGAGTAGTGCAAGTGCAGTTTGTTCAGCCATCTCCTTCCTAACTTGCTCTTTCTGCTCTCAAACATATCCTATTCTGAAGGCAGAGTACTGAACTGTGTTGTGTAGGCGGAGGGTGCTCACTCAGTCCACAGTGGACGAAAATGTTGTCCCAGTGAAGCTGCTCACTGTTACTGCGAGCAGCACTTTTCTTACGGAGGCACAGGATGTAATCATTTAACAAGGTGATGGTCTGTGCCTCAAGAGCAGACCTCCTCAGTTTTGTGTTAAGTATAGTGCTCCCTCTGAAGCACTGGCTGCAATAAAAGAAGACAAATGGATTGGAAAAATACAGCTCTCACACGTGGGGAATAAAGCTGGCAAGATTAGAGAACGGAATAAGTTCACCATATCCTCATATGCACACTGTTACACACACAATGTCATGCTCACACAGAAACATGCACTCTTACACACTGTGTTAGTTACAGACACTTCCTCACACTCACACATACATGCACACTCTCTAACATGCACCCAGACTCTCAATTATGCCCAGTAAATATGAAGTTTCCACTTCCATCAATAACAGGAAATACGGCTGAACAGGTGATCCTGTGGGTTTTAACACTGAGTAGCTGATGGCTTCCTGGCCAAGAAGTTTTGCTGCTTTCTCTGTACCAAGCTGGCTAATTTTTGACGCTGGAGGTGCTGGAACTGTGCAATTGGCTTGAGCATCCCTGGGTTAGAAAAGGGAAAATTAGCCAAAAATCCCCCTACTAATTTTTATCCCAAGACTTGGTGGAAAGTGCCTTTACCTGGGCATTGGACGGGGATAGATTCAGGCTTTAGTGTGATCTTCCTTATGTTCGGGAGACTAATGCTCGTGCACTTGACTGACAGATGAAGAGTGGTCACTTACATGAACTGCCGGAGTGCTCCAATACCTGCATTTGTGCTCCAGGAAAATCGGTGATTTGATCGAAGTTTTCAAGATATGAAAGAGAACAGGTGGGGTAGAGAGAAAGAAACTCTTAATGCTGGTTTGGGAGCTTAGGTCTCAGGGGCATAGTGTAAAAATTAGAGCCACATCTTTCAGGAGTGAAATTAGGAAACACTTCTTCAAGATGGTAGAAGTTTGGAACTCTCTTGCACAAATAGCATTTGACGCTATAGGTACCTTGTTGATACGAAATATGAGATTGATTGATAGATTTCTGTTATCCAGAGGAATTAAGGGATATTGGGTAAATCCAGTTATATGGAGTTAGTTCACAGTTCAGCAATGATCTCATTGAGTGATGGAACAGGGCCGAAATGAACAACTCCTTTTCCTATGTTCCAATAGAGTAATTAAGGAGACTCCGTTCCCAGCGGCAAAAGGGTTGGGAACCAGAGGACACAGATTTTAGGTGATGTGCAGAAAAAAAAGAAGTGGCATCAGGAAATGCACTGCCTGAAAGGGTGTTGGAAGCAGGTTCAGTCGGAACTTTCCTATTTGAAAGTGAAAAATTTACAGGGCTAAGGTAAAGAGCAGGGCAGTGCAGTTTATTGGATAGCTCTTTGGAAGACCTGACGCAAACATTATGGGCTAAATGGTTTCCTTCTGTGCTGTATCAACCTATGGTTCTAGGCGTTGGAGAAGAATGATGTGGTCGACCATGGCAAAGGCTGCAGAGAGGTTGAAGAGAGATAATGCATCACAGTCACTGCCACAAAGAATGGCAGTCGTGAATTTGCGAGGTGCCTCGGTGGTGATGTGGGATTGGGGAAATCCTAATTGGAAGAATTCAAATAAGGAGTTTCAGGAGAATTGATCTCGGAGGTGATGAAATATTCAAAGACTTTGGAGAGGAAAGGGAATTGGAGAACAAATTCCTGTGGTTCCTTATCCAAACCTACTTCCAGGCTGTTCTCTTTTCAACTGCAGCTGCAACAATCAGCATCGTTGCAGGGAAGGATGGCAATCACAAAGAAAGGTGGAAGGGAGTCAGGAAGCCCAACCTCTGCAGCAACATAAAAACACTGAAGGGAACATTGAGTAGTTTTGTATCTTCAGAACAGGTGTGCCTGAATAAACACAGAGACAGGCTGTAACAAGGAGAAGGAAAAATACAGCACAGATCAAACATTCCAATTTTGGAATCCAATTTTGAACAGCAGGGTTGTTCGCAGCTCGATGCTGCAGTCATATGCAGTGTCATAATTGGCACCGATCATTGGAGCTGATGCTGATTGTGAAACTATAGGTGTTGGAGCCAACTCTAAGCCGAATTGCTTTAACCCTTCTGGAACAAAAAGAGGGATTGTTGTCTGTCAAAATCATAAAACTATTGTGGTGAAGGCTGCCTTTGCACAGCAGAAAACAAGGGAATTTGAGACCCTCCTTTTGTGAGAAGTAGGCAGAGATGTTGTTTATGAAGTAAGTCGAGGAAGAGAGAATTAGAATTTATATGGCGCCTTTCACATCCTCAGGCCATCCCAAAGGGCTGACAACAACAACTTGCATTTATATAATACCTGTAACATAGCAAAACATCCCAAGGCATTTCACAGGAGTGTTATCAAATAGAATTTAACACCAAGCCACTTGAGGGCAGGCATCCAAGAGCTTCATCCAAGAGCTAGGGTTTCAGACATGTCTTAAAGGAGTAACGAGGTGGAGAGGTACATGGGAGGGAATTCTAGAGCCTCGGGCCCAGGTAGCTGAAGGCCTGGCCGACAATGGAAGAGCGATTGAAATCAGGGATGCAGTGGATGACTTTTGCAGTATCGTCACAGCTACTTTGTCAACAAGCACAGCAGCCACTTTGCACACATTTTGGCAGGTAAATGAATAAATCGTGAATTTGTTTAAGGTGATCGTGGTTGAGGTAAGAATGTTGGTCAGCTGACTCAGCACAGACTGGGGATTGAACTTGGAATCTTTGTGGTTTGGTGTGGCTTAGCTTGTCACCGTGTTCGTTAACTGAGCCACTGGGAGGGTCAGCAACCATTTGAGGAGTTCATGGTGTGACCTGAAGCTTTGAGTAAAGCTGCAGCACAAATAAGCTGTGGGCTGCTGTTCATTTAGAACTGCATTGAAACAGGCCAAAGCCATTTCACATCAAGCCCTCGCAGCCAGCAGAGAACGGCAAATTTCAGTCGAGTAATGTTTCTGCACGGTTTCCAACATGTTGCAGAGTTAGACTCCTGCCTGAAATACTAAAGTGAGGTGAAGCACAACAGATGCTGAATTTGCAGGACAAGCTCTCTTTTTAAATACAACAAGAAAAGTCACAGATGCTGCCAGACCTGCTGAGTGAATCCAGCATTTCTTGTTTTTGTTTCAGATTTCCAGCATCCGCAGTATTTTGCTTTTAAGAAAAGTCTGTATATTTATAGTCAGGTCTATCCTGCAGGGACTCTGAAAAGTTATTTTACAGTTTGTACTTTGAAGATTACCTTTGAAATTGCAGCTTATTTTCACAAATCTCCCTCAGTCTGCAGGTGTCACAAACCTTTCAGTTCTGAAGGTCACTGACACGGTAATTTATATATCTTGTTAGTTCAGAACTGTGACACTGGTAAAATCGGAGCTAATCCTCTCCATCTCCAATTTCTCCCCTCAACTGTTGGCCTCGTCCATATTCCATTCCTTGAAGTCTCACCAATGTTGTGTCAGGATGGTCTCCAGTGAGACAGGGCCAAGCCCCAAATTAAGGATATTACCAAGGTCGGAGAGAGAGGATGAGGTAAATGAAGAGGTGATGCCAACCTTGGGTTAGAAAGCCCTGAGGATTGTAGGCGAGAAGGAAACAGAGGAAGGTATCGAGTTTTCCTCAGTGTCAAGCCCATGTCTGAAATATTCCATTTTCCATTCTCAATGGATTTAAGGGTTAGCATGGTCGCAGATAAAAGAGGCTGATACTCCTGTCAGTAATAAGCAATTGCTGCTCTGTCAGAGTGGGTTGTCCTTTGGATATAAAGTGAAACTAATGCCCTGATTGAATGATGGATATTAAAGGTCCCACAGCATCACTGAAAGTAGACGAGCGAATTCTCAAGGTCACGGTGTTTCCCTCAACCAACACCACAAAAAAGTCGATGAACTGGTCACCTTTCATGATGATTGGAGGATCCTTGCTATGTGCGAAACAGTTGTCGGATTTGCATAAATGACAGTGAGTGCACCCAGTTGTCTCTGAGCGTTGTGAATGCAAATTGAATTGTTCCTGTTGCTATACCACCAGTGCAATGCAGCTGCAGTATGTACTATCTGCAAGATGCACTGCAGCAACTTGCCAAGGCTTCTTCGACAGCACCTCACAAACTGGTGACTTTTGCCACCCAGAAGAACAAGGGCAGCAGATGCATGGGAACACAGCTACCTCCAAGTCACACACCATCCTGACTTGGGCCTGTATTACTGTCTGCTCATCATGCTGGGTCAAAATTCTCAAACTCCCGACGTAAACAACACCGTGGGAGTACCTTCAAAACACAGCCTGCAGAGGTTCAAGAAGGTGGCTCATCACCACCTTCTCAAGAGGGCAGAAGGGCTTCAATTTAACTTATGATTAAAAACACAGCACCCCTAGCAGTGCAGCATTCCCTCAGTACTTCACCCAAAGTGTCAGCCGAGACAGGTTTCTGGAGGGTGACAGTTACGACCAGGTGAGAAAGGGCTCTAGTGGTTCCCTCTCAGCCCTTGCCGGGTTTAACCATAACAGGGTTTAATTTAAAAACACAGTGTTTTTAGCTCCCCCTCAGTGTATGCTTGTTCACTGCTCCAATTGTAAGGCAAAGAAATCAGACAGGTTTGCATAGATTTGAACAAGAAAGGTAAAAGTTTGTTCATCTTAAACTCTAATCCAGTTAACGACTATGAATATGTGATACGACCACGCTAGCATGCATATGCAATAAACACACATGCAGATAGAGACAGAAAAAGTAGAAGGAATAAAGGGGAAAAGTCTGAGGCCATAAGTTCAATGTGGACTCTTTGGTTGCCGATAAGTCTTGCAATTCGTTGGGGCCCAGTTCACGCTTCAACTTGTTCCGATGTTGGAATCATTTCTCTCTTGAGCTTGACGTGTCTTCCGTGGGTCCAGTGGCTTGGGGAGAGAGACAGCCAGGTGAGAGACTTGTTTGTTTCAGGTTCAGTTGCACACAGCCTCTGACTTCAAACTGTCTTGTGGCTAGTTCAAAAAACCTGTGCCTGCCAGTTAGTCATGTGACCAACTAGTTTAACCAGTCCTGGTTCTGTGGATTGTATCGTCTTAGCAGGGCCTGGAATGCGCTTCCTTACATCTTCAAGTGTGGTGATCAAAATCCATTTGGGTTAATTGGAGCAGGGAATAGGGCTTTGTCTCCACAAGCAGTGTCTCTCAATATGCAAATGTCCTTCCAGCCCAGTGTCTGGTTATCTTCAAACAAGTCATTTCTTCACTGCAGCAACAGTTTAAAATCAATGTTCATATGACAAAATTAACATGCCTCATTCTTGGCAGGTGGAGTTCAGCATGACAGTGACTATGAACCTGTAACCTTTCAATTCAGAAATCACAGAGCCAGAGCTGATAGCTTGGATAAGGTACTGGAGGGCGAATTGAAGTGAAGCTTTAAGGATGAGGAAGCCATTATGAGAGAATTGTGTTATCACATTTCTGAAATTACTCCCTGCAAAGAGACCAATAGATTGTACGTCTTGCTTGACACCTGAGCAGACATTTACGAGAATTCACATTAGTTTGCTGGTTCTTTTCCAGTCATGTCTCCTTGAATTCATGCACAGCCCACAAGACAGAAGGACACATCAGTGTTCCACGCAGTGGCAATGCTTTGGACTGCATTTCTTCATTCACTTGCTTCCTGTTACACTGTGCCCTTCAATGTCCTTTCCTCAAGTGTCAGTTAAGCTGTCGCGCTCTGCCTCTGAGCCAGAAGGTTGTGGGTTTAAGGTGCACGCCAGAGAACTCCCCGTTTAATATAGACTGACTCTGGCAGTGCTGGACTAAGGGAGTGCTGTGCTGTTGGATGGTACTGGCTTTCAGATGAGACATTGAACTGAGGTCTTCTCTGCCCTCTCGGGTGGATGTGGCAGATTCCACGGGCAGGGGAGGTTTCTCCCCATCTTTCTAACCACGAGTGCCTGCTTGTGGGGAATGAGTGCTTCTGTCCACCTTCAGCTGGGACTGTTTGATGGGGCAGTGTGGAGGGAGCTTTGTTCTGTATCTAACCCGTGCTCTCACTTCCCTTGGACTGTTTGACAGGACAGTGAGATATGGGTGGCAAAGAATGAACTGTTATACAACAGAAAATAAAACAGCAGCCCCTTCTTAAGCCAATCCATGTGCGCTGCTGTATCTCTCTCCGACATTGTAAATCGGTGTATTCCATTCTCTTGAAATGTAAATGAAGCTGCTGCTTTAGTTGCAGTTGTCAGACCTGTAATCAGAAGTTTACTGATTGCCTTGGGTTCCCTTCAATGATGGCTGATTCACAACCTGAAGTAGAATACTGCATTAATGATTTAGGTTGCAAAAACAAAGGAGCACAAAGAGGAGGATGGGTGATAAAGGTCTAAGAATATCTGCAATGTGCTGTCATCATGAAATCTTGCTTTCCTGTATTCAAAACCTCACCAGTACTGGACTCAACAGAGACAAGCACAGGGTCCGCAGGTAATCTTGGGCTCTATCTGGCCAGTTCCAAATTTGCAAAAAAAAAAAACCCCTGCTTTTTTCATTCTGTTCTTGATTTTTGCCGTTGCCCGGCTCTGTGAGCTTCATGTTCCTCTCCCTCTGCCATTATTTTGTGGGCTGGTTAATGAAGCATTAAGCTGTCGTCTGTGCTAATTTAATGCTGTGGTTAACCACTTGTAAAAGAGTTGTCAACTGTATTATGGTGACACAAAGAAAAGCCGTAATGAGTTTGCATTCACATCACAGCGTTCAAAATCTGAGGAGGTCTCAAAGCGCTTCACATCCATTGGGGGACCTTTGAGATAGAGACATGCGGCTGAGTGCAGCACAACGTTTGTGCACAGCAAGACCACGCAAACAGCAATGAGTTACATGACAGATGACCTCTTTCAGTAGTTTATGTGTAAATTTTAAGCAGGACACAGGTAAACTCCCTTGCTGTAACGCAAATAGGGATGTAACGATACCCTGCAGCAACTTTGTTTCAGGCTCATTATTGTTGGCGATTGGATTTCCATCACCTCAAAGAATATTGGAGGAAGAAAAGATTTGCATTTATATAGCGCCTTTCATGACCTCAAGACGTCATGAAATGCTTCATAGCCACTGAAGTACTTTTGAAGTGTAGTCACTGTTATCATGTAGGAATTGCAGTTGCCAATTTGCACGCAGCAAGCTCCCACGAATAGCACTGAGATAATGAGCAGATAATTTGTCTTCTTTGTCGTGTTGATTGAGGAACGAATGTTGGCCAGGACACTGGGAGAACTCCACTTGCTCTTCTTTGAAATGGTGACAGGCGTCTCAGTTTCACCAATTATCCTAAAGGCAGCACCTTCGGCAGTGCAACTCTCTCAGTATCACACTGGCGTGTTAGCCCGGATTTTGTGAGAAGGTCACTGGTGTGGGGCTTCAGCCCACAACCTTCTGACTCAGTGGGAAGAGTTGGAGCACTGACCCACTGCAGTCCCTCATCTCCAAGTAAATGCTCTCCTGAATTGTGAGTTGTTCCCTTGATTGACAGGTTTGTTTTCTTTTGGAAGTGGATTTTATTTTGCTTCCTGAACCAGGCTTATTTGATGGTCTGTTGTCTGGCTGCTCTGCAGTTGCTGATGGCTTTCGTTTAGCAGAAGCCATTCCAGTCAAACCATGGTGCCACAGATCATTTGAACACCTGCTTTTGAACTTTTCTTTTGCCGCAGTTAAGAAGCCATGTCAGACCACTGGACTGTTGCAACTGCTCTTAGTAGCTTTGGGTTGAGGAGGGTGTAATCAGTCAGGTGATCCCGAGTGGCAAGTGTGGTGTGCATGGATGGCAGATGACGTCCTGGACAGGCTCAGCTGTGATGGCCACTTACGGTAGAGTCAGCTTGTTGACACAATCACTGACGGGGCTCACCAACAAAGATGGCCAGTTGAATAAAAGAAAAAAACTTTCAGTGTTGTTCACCACCTCAGCATGTTGCAAATGCTTTATAGCCAATGCCAACTTTTGCACAGTAGTTTGGGTGACATGCCCCTTTGAAATATTTTAACAACATATTCTGTTCATCCAACATGGTAATTTCTTGAACAAATCACTTACAGCGTGTTCATAGTTTTTTTGTGAATATCCAACAATTCTAAGGCTTGCTTAAATCACAGCACTACACTGACAATCACGACTGTTCTCCAGTGAAATATGACGAATATCTTAAGGATATGAAATATGTTTCCTGTGGTGTTAGGGGTGGGAGGGTGTGGAGGAGAGGAAGACCCATAACAAAAACTCTTCAGATATTGCCTCAAACATTCCCACTTTATTTCTTCTGCTCTTTTCTGTCCCTATCTGCATGTGTGTATCGCGTATGTATGCGAGCATGGGTGCGTTGTGCATCCATAGGCGTTAACCGAATTAGAGTTTAAGTTTAAATATAAATGAAAATTAAAAAGAAAATTTTATCTTTCATCTTGAAACCTGAGAAAGCCTGTTTGTGCTCATTTCTTTGCCTTATAATTGTAAAGTGGTGAACAAGGATTCACCAAGGGGGAGCGAAAAACAGTGTGTTTAAAAATAAAACCCTGTTACAGTAAGACTAGGTGAAGGCTGAAAGGGAATCCTAGACCTCTTTCTCACCTGGTTGTAATAATCTGTACCTCCTGATCTTCTATCTTTGCCTTCTGCACTCCTTGTCAGAATTTGCTCCCATACCTCCCATTTTGGTGGTGTTAGCAAATTACCATGTTCCTTCAATTCCTCAGATCTGATTATGTATGTGTATCTTCAATAAGAATGGCCCAAATATAGTCCACTATGGACAGCAACTCATCAAACTATGTCTGATTATTTGCCCACCTGTCTTGATAACTCCTTATGTGGCTTGATGTCAAATGTTGTTTGCTAACTGTCTCTGTGAAGCGCCGTCAGACATTTCTGCCCTGGTAAAGGTGCTATATAAATGCAAGTTGTAACTGTAGCAGTTATTTGGACATGGATTACCAGTGGACCTTCCCCAGTATCACAGTTAGACAGAAAAGCACCAAGAAATCAGCACAGCACTCATAGGAACATAGGAACTTAGGAACAGGAGTAGGCCATTCCTGCTCCTTCCATTCAGTTAGATCATGGCTGATCATCTCCCTCAATGCCACTTTCCCACACTATTTCCATATCCCTTGATGTCATCACTATCCAGATATCTATCAATTTCTATCTTGAACATGCTCAATGATTGAGCTTCCACAGCCCTCTGGGGTAGAGAATTCAAAAGATTTACCACCCTCTGGGTGAAGAAATTCCTCCTCATCTCAGTCTTAAATGGCCTGCCCCTTACTCTGAGATTGTGTCCCCTAGTTCTAGACTCAACAGCCCAAGGAAACAACCTATCCACATCTACCCTGTCACATCCTGTAAGCATTTCGTAAGTTTCGAGACTCTGGAGCATACAGGCTCAGTTTCCTCAATCTGGCCTCAGAAGACAATCCCGCCAGTCTGGTGAACCTCCATTGCACTCCCTCTACAGCAAGTATATCCTTCCTTAGATAAGGAGACCAAAACTGTACACAATACTCCAGGTGCAGTATCACCAAGGTGCTATACAATTGCAGCAAGACCTTTTTACTCCTCTCTTCAAATCCCCTTAAAATGAAAGCCAACAGACCATTTGCCTTCCTAATTGCTGCTGCATCTGCATACTAGTTTTTAGTGACTCATGAACAAGGCCACCAAGGTCCCTTTGGATATCAGCACTTCCCAACCTATCACCATTTAAGAAAAGTTCTGTCTTACTGTTTTTTTCTACCAAAGACTTGCAGGTTGATAGGTAAATTGGCCATTATAAATTGCCCCTAGTATAGGTAGGTGGTAGGGAAATATAGGGACAGGTGGGGATGTGGTAAGAATATGGAATTAGTGTAGGATTAGTATAAATGGGTGGTTGATGGTCGGCACAGACTCGGTGGGCCGAAGGGCCTGTTTCAGTGCTGTATCTCTAAACTAAACTAAACTAAGTGGATAACTTCACATTAATTCACATTATATTCCATCTGCCATGTTCTTGCCCATTCACTTCACCTGTTCAGGTCCCCTTGAAGCCTCCTTGCATCCTCCTCACAACGGACATTCCCACTTAGTTTTGTGGCATCAGCAAATTTGGAAAGATTACATTTGGTTCCCATATCCAAATAATTTATCTCGATAGTTGTGGCCCCAGCACTGATCCAGTAGTAATAGCCTGCTATCCTGAGAATGACCCCTTTATTCCTACTCTTTTTTTCTGCCTGTTAACCAATTCCCAACCCATACCAGTATATTACCCCCAATCCCATGTGCTCTAATTTTGTTTACTTACCTCTTGTGTGGGACCTTATCAAAAGCCTTCTGTAAATCCAAATGCACCACATCTACTGGTTCTCCTTTATCTATGCGACAAGTAACGTCCTCAAAAAACTCCAAGAGCTTTGTCAAACATGATTTCCTTTTCATAAATCCATGTTGACTCTTTCCAATCAAAGCATAATTTTCCAAGTGCCCAGTTATTACATCCTTGATGACAGATTCTAACATTTTCCCTACTACTGATGTCAAACTCATAGGTCTGTAATTCCCTGTTTTCTCTCTCCCACCTTTTTAAATATTGGGGTTACATTTGCTATTTTCCAGTCTGCAGGAATCTTTCCAGAATCTATAGAATTTTGAAAGATTACCACCAATGCATCCACTATCTGTATAGCTACTTCCTTCAACACTCTGGGTTGGAGCTCATCAGGTCCAGGGGATTTACCAATCTTCAATCCTATTAATTTTTCGGGTAGTACCTCTTATTAATAATTTCTTTCATTGCCTCATTTTTACCAGTCCCTTGGTTGCCTAGTATTTCTGGGAGATTTTCTGTATCTTCCTCCGTGAAGACAAACATGAAGTATTTGTTTAGTTGCTCTGCCATTTCCATATTCTCCAGTATAAATTCTCCTGTCTCAACCTGTAATGGACCCACATTTGTCCTTGCTAATGTTTTCCTTTTCACATACCTACAGAAGCTTTTACAGTCCGCCCTTATGTTACTTGCTAGCTTGCATTCATATTCTCTTTTCGTTTTCCTTATCAGTTTCTTGGTCATCCTTTCCTGGATTCTAATTTGTTCCCAGTCCTTGGGCTTACCACTTTTTCTGGCAACTTTATAAGCCACTTCCTTAGATCTCATGCAATCTTTAACTTCCTTTGTTAGCCACAGTTGATTCATCTTTCCTGTTGGGTCTTTGTGTCTTAGAGAAATGTATATTTGTTGTAGACCATGTAATGCTACTTTAAATACGAGCTGTTGCCTGTCCACAGTCAAATATTTAAGTGTATTTTCCCACTCCACCACAGCCAACTTGCCCCTCATACCTTCATATGTTCAGATTTAAGACCCTAGTTTCAGAATGAACTGTATCACTTCCAAACGTAATGTAAAATTCTAGCATATCATGATTACTATTTCCCAAAGGCTCTTTTACAGCAAGGTTATTAATTAGTCCTGCCTCATTACATAATGAATCTAAAATATCCTGCTCCTCAGTTGGTTTTTCAACGTATTTCTCCAGAAACCCATCTTGTACGCATTCCAGGAATTCATCCTCCCCAGCATTAGTGCTGGTTAGGTTTACCCAGTCTATATGTAAATTAACATCACCTATTATTACTGTATTACCCACGTTACATGCACTTCTGATTTCCTGACTTTATACTGTGCCCAACATTACCACTACAGTTTGGTGGCCTATAAACAACTCCCACCAATGTTTGCTGCCCCTTGCTGTTCCTTAGCTTCACCCAAACTGATCTGCGTCTTGTTCCTTCAATCTAAGATCCTGTCTCACTAATGTACTGATCTTGTCCCTTATTGGCAGTGCTACCCCAACTCCTTGTCCCCTCCGCCTGTCCCTCCTAAATGATGAATATCCCTGAATATTCAGTTCCCAGTCATGGCCACCTTGCAACCATGACTCTGTTTTGGCAAGTAAATCATACCCATTTCCCTCTATTTGTGCCTTGTTGTGAATGCTGCCTGCATCCAGATAGAGTGCCCTTAACTTTTTCTTCTTAACAGTCTTCCTCATTCTGTTCCTATTTGATGCTTGCCTTGGCTTCGTCGGTCTTCTAATTTCACTTACTGCTTTTCTACTTCCTGCTGCCAGTTTTGCTTCCTTCCAATCTGAGCTCCCTTTCTGGTTCCCATCCCACTGCCAGTCTAGGTTATACCCTCCATAACAGCATTCCATTTAAGACACTTGATATCTACTTTATTACAGTCTGTGGAAAACTTTTTTTCTTTCATCTGATGTTAGCGTTGCTGGCAAGGCCAGCATTTGTTGCCCATCCCTAAGTGTTTTTGAGAAGGTGGTGGTGAGCTGCCTTCCTCAAGTGCTGCATTGTCCTTCTTGTGTTGGTACACCCACAGTGCTGTGAGGAAGGGAGTTCCAGGATTTTGACCCAGCAACAGTGAAGGAACGGCGATATAGTTCCAAGTCAGGATAGTGTGAGACTTGGAGAAGAACTTGCAGGTGGTGTTCCCGTGCATCTGCTGCTCTTGTCCTTCTAGGTGGTAGAATTCACAGGTTTGGAAGGTGCTGTCGAAGGAGCCTTGGTGAGTTTCTACGTTTTGTAGATGGTACACACTGCTGCCTCTGTGCGTCGGTGGTAAAGGGAGTGAATGTTGAAGGTGGTGGATGGGGTGCCGATCAAGTGGGCTGCTTTGTCCGAGATTCATAGAGTCAGAGAGTGAGACAGCACTGAAACAGGCCTTTCAGCCCATCGTGTCCATGCCAGCCATCAAGCACCTATCTATTCTAATCCCATTTTCCAACACTTGGCCCGTAGCCTTGTATGCTATGGCGTTTCAAGTGCTCATATAAATATTTCTTAAATGTTGTGAGGGTTTTATATATATATATCTATATCCTAGCTCATGATGAGCTTCTTGAGTGTTGTTGGAGCTGCACCCATCCAGGCAAGTGGAGAGTATTAAAGCGTGGCTACCCGACCCGAAACCGACCAGACCCGACGACGTGTCGGGTTCGGGTCGGGTCTCTCTTCCAGGTCCAGCATTTGGGCTCAGGTCATGTCGGGCTGGACGTGGACGGTGCTGCCTTGCTCCAGGAAGTAATCTTCAAATGAACATTCAGGACATCAAGGCGTGAAGCGTGCAGTCTGGGCTCAGCACTCTGCAGCAAAGCCTGGCGACCCGACCCAACCCAACTACATTTGTCGGGTTCGGGTCGGGTCGGGCATTTAAAAAAATTGAAGGTCTTGGGGCCCGGGTCAGGTTCGGGTTGACTGCTGTCGGGTCGGGCCTGGGTCGGGTTTCAGTTTTATACCCGAGCCAGGCTTTAGAGAATATTTCATCACACTCCTGACTTGTACCTTATAAATGGTGGACAGGCTTTGGGCAGTCAGGAGGTAAGTTACTTTCCACAGAATTCCCAGACTCTGACCTGCTCTTGTATTTGTATGGTTGGTCCAGTTCATTTTCTGGTCAATGGTAACCCCAAAACATGTTGATAGTGTGGGATTCAGTGATGGTAATGCTGCTGAATGTCAAGGGGAAGTGGTTAGATTTTCTCATTAGAGATGGTACTCTGGCATCTTGTGTGGCACAAATGTAACTTGCCACTTTTCAGCCTCAGCCTGAATGTTGCCAGGTCTTGCTGCCTCTGGACATGGACTGCTTCATGATCTGAGGAGTCGCGAATGGTGCTGAACACTCTGCAATCATCAGCGAACATTCCCTCTTCTGACCTTATGATGGAGGGAAGGTCATTGATGAAGCAGCTGATGGTTGGGCCTCGGGCACTGCCCTGACGAACTCCTGCAGTGATGTCCTGGGACTGAGATGATTGACCTCCAACAACTGCAACCATCTTCCTTTGTACTCCAACCAGTGGCGGGTTTTCCCCGATTCCCATTGACTCCAGTTTTGCTGGTCTCCTTGATGCCAAACTCTGTCAAATGCTGCCTTGATTTAAAGGGCAGTCTCTCTGACCGCCCTTCCTGAATTCACCTTTGAATAAGCTGCTGTCTTTTGTTGATCTTGCCAGCCATCTAAGGTTGGTTCAGATGGTGGACTGGGAACCTTGCATCATGCTGCAAGTGCGTGGCAGGATGTATTTGGGCGCAATAGGCAGGCGAGGGGTTTTGATGGTGCGCCAGTGTCATGTGTTGGAAAGCTTGTTTCATGATTTATTTCATATCACGATTCAAGGAAGTTGCTTTGTCTGGTGGCTCTGGGCTCAGCTTGTGCTATGTTAGTTAATAAGAAGGAAGACCATCTGCCTGCAGTTATCCATAGGGAAGGACAAAATCTGCCCAGCTTTCAGCTCCTCACTGCTACCAGTGGTCGCTGTTGGAAAGGATGTGTTGTTTGGATGTTGATGTGGAGTACAAGAGAATGATCGAATGTTGCAGCTCAAAAGATGGCCATTTGGCCCATCATGCTTGTTCCAGCTCTTGGAAAGAGCTCTCCAAGTCGTCCCACTACTCTGCTGCTTTTCCATGGCCCAGAAAACATTTTCCCTCTTCAAGGATTTATCTAATTCCCTTTTAAGTGTTGAACTTTCTTCCATCACTCATTCAGGCAGTGGATTCCAGATTACAACAATTCGCTGCTTATTTTGTATCTGCTTCTCCTGCCGGTCACCTTAAATCTGAGATCTCTGGTTACCAACCCTTCTACCACTGGCAACAGTTTCTCCTTATTTACTCGATCAAAACACGTCATGGCTTCGAACACCTCCATGACATCTCCCCTCAGCCTTCTTTGCTGTAAGTTAAATTATCCTAGCTTCTCTCGTCTCCTCTGTAAATGCCTTCTACGCTCTCTCTAAGTCCAGAATTGGATACTTTTTAGTGTTTAGTCTTTCTAGTGATTTATAACAGTTCAGCATAACTTCCTTACTTTGATATGCTGTGCCTCTGTTTTTGAAGCCAGGGTTCCCATATCCCTTTTTTAAACAGCCTTCTTCCAATAGCAGCAGGGAGGTGGAAGAGCAGATTGGGAAACAGATTTTGGAAAGGAGCAGAAGTCACAGGGTAGTAATTATGGGGGATTTCAACTTCCCAAATATTGATTGGCAACTCTTTAGATCGAATAGTTTGGATGGGGTAGTGTTTGTGCAGTATGTCCAGGAAGCTTTTCTGACTCAGTATGTAGACTGCCCGACCAGAGGGGAGGCAATATTGGATTTGGTACTAGGTAATGAACCAGGGCAAGTGATAGAGCTGTTGGTGGGCGAGCACTTTGGAGATAGTGATCACAATTCTGTAGCATTCACTGTGGTAATGGAGAGGGATAGGTATGTGCAACAGGGCAAGGTTTACAATTGGGGGAAGGGTAGATATGATGCTGTCAGGCAGGAACTGAGGAGCATAAGTTGGGAGCATATGCTGGCAGGGAAGGGCACGGTCGAAATGTGGAACTTTTTCAAGGAGCAGATAGTAGGGGCCATTGATAAGCATGTCCCTGTCAGACAGGGAAGGGATGGTCATGTGAGGGAACCGTGGTTGACAAGAGAGGTTGAGAGTCTTGTTAGGAAGAAGAAGGATGCGTATATAAGGTTGAGGAAAAAGGGCACAGGCATAGCTCTGGAGGGATACAAGATGGCCAGGAAGGATCTGAAGAAAGGGATTAGGAGAGCTAAGAGAGGGCATGAAAAATGCTTGGCGGGTAGGATAAAAGAAAACCCCAAGGCCTTTTACGCGTATGTCAGAAATATGAGGATGACTAGGGGGACCGTAGGTCCGGTCAAGGACAATAGCGGGAGACTGTGTGTTGAGCCGGAAGAGATAAGTGAGGTTTTGAATGAGTACTTCTCTTCGGTATTTACGAATGAGAAGGGGTGTATTACTGAAGAGGACGGTGGGAAGCAGACTGGTAAGCTCGAGGAAGTGCTCGTTAGGAGGGAAGATGTGTTGGGGTTTTTGAATAACTTGAAGATAGACAAGTCTCCCGGGCCTGACGGGGTATATCCAAGGATGTTATGGGAAGCAAGGGATGAAATTGCAGAGCCGCTGGCAATGATCTTTTCATCTTCTCTGTTGACGGGGGTGGTACCAGGTGATTGGAGGGTGGCAAATGTTGTGCCCCTGTTCAAGAAAGGGAATAGGAACAACCCTGGGAATTACAGGCCAGTTAGTCTTACTTCGGTGGTAGGCAAGTTGATGGAAAAGGTGCTGAGGGATAGGATTTCTGAGCATCTGGAAAGACACTGCTTGATTCGGGACAGTCAGCACGGTTTTGTGAGGGGTAGGTCTTGCCTCACAAGCCTGATTGAATTCTTTGAGCAGGTGACCAAGCAAGTGGATGAGGGTAAACCAGTGGATGTGGTGTACATGGATTTTAGTAAGGCATTTGATAAGGTCCCCCATGGTAGACTTATGGAGAAAGTCAGGAGGCATGGGATAGTGGGGAATGTGGCCAATTGGATTAAGAATTGGCTAACTGATAGAAGGCAGAGAGTGGTCTTAGATGGTAAATACTCAGCCTGGAGCCCAGTTACCAGTGGCGTGCCACAGGGATCAGTTCTGGGTCCTCTCCTGTTTGTGATTTTTATTAACGACTTGGATGAGGAAGTCGAAGGGTGGGTCAGTAAATTTGCAGATGATACAAAGGTTGGTGGAGTTGTGGATACCGAGGAGGGCTATTGTCGTCTGCAAAGGGACTTGGATAGGTTGCAGTGCTGGGCTGAAAAGTGGCAGATGGAGTTTAACCCTGAAAAGTGTGAGGTCGTCCATTTTGGAAGGACAAACACGAATGCAAAATACTGGGTTAACGGTAGGGTTCTTGGGCATGTGGAGGAGCAGAGAGACCTTGGGGTCTATGTGCATAGATCGTTGAAAGTTGCAACTCAAGTGGATAGGGCTGTGAAGAAGGCATATGGGGTGTTAGCGTTCATTAGCAGAGGGATTGAATTTAAGAGCCGTGAGGTGATGATGCAGCTGTACAGGACCTTGGTAAGGCCTCATTTGGAGTACTGTGTGCAGTTCTGGTCGCCTCATTTTAGGAAGGATGTGGAAGCCTTGGAGAGGGTGCAGAGGAGATTTACCAGGATGTTGCCTGGAATGGAGAATAAGTCTTACGAGGAAAGGCTGAACATTCTAGGCCTCTTCTCATTAGAACGGAGAAGGATGAGGGGTGACATGATAGAGGTTTATAAGATGATCAGGGGAATAGATAGGGTAGACAGTCAGAAACTTTTTCCCCGGGTGGAGCAAAGCGTTACAAGGGGTCATAAATTTAAGGTGAAGGGTGGGAGATATAAGGGGGATGTCAGGGGAAGGTTCTTTACCCAGAGAGTGGTCGGGGCATGGAATGCCTTGCCTGGGGAAGTTGTTGAGTCAGAAACTTTAGGGACTTTCAAACGGCTTTTAGATAGGTATATGGATAAAGGAGAATGATGGGGTATAGATTAAATTGTCCTTGACAGAGGACAAAGGATCGGCACAACATCGTGGGCCGAAGGGCCTGTTCTGTGCTGTATTTTCTATGTTCTATGTTCTATGTTTGTTCTCAACTTGTCCTGCCGCCTTCTGAGATTTATGAACACACACTCACAGGTCTCTCTGTTCCTGCACCCACTTTAAAATTATACTGTTTCGTTATGTTGCCTCTCTTCATTCTTAGTAACAAAATGAATGATTTCACATTTTATGCCTTGTGTCTGCCGATTTCAGCAGTCTGCCTACCTCCTCCTGAAATCTAGTACCATCCTGCACACTGTTTACTCCATTTCCGATTTTGGCACAAGCTTTGAAATTATGCCCTGCATACCAAAGGCCAGGACATTCATTTATATTTTTAAAAAAAGTATTGAACCTCATGCCAACCCCTAGGAGACACTACTGTATAATTCCATCCAGTCTAAGAAAACAACAATTTGCTACTAATCCCTGCTGTCTGTCCCTGAGCCAATTTTGTATCCACGCTGCCACTGTCCCTTTAATCTCATGTGTAAGGATAGGGTGTGTTGCCTCCAACAATATCTACTATCCAGGCTCACACGTGAAGAGCAGCGACTCATCCGAGATACCAGAATGTGTTGGTACCCATGAAGTCATAGGGCTTCGAATCTCTTGGGTGGAGGAGAAAGCTTCGTCTACGAAATCCCATGTCCTCGTCCTTACCAGCACTGTGTGTTTTTTTTTATTGAAGCATTCTTGTAGTTGACAGATGATAATGTTGTAAATGAATCGACTGTAACAGACTGATTCAATTCCAGCTCAAAAAACACTGAGGTAGCCTTTGAGTTCTGAAGAGCACTGTGGTCTCCCGCTGTCAAATCGATCAAAAAACTGAAGCTGAATTGTGCACTCTGGCTAAATAGATCCCAGGTACCAGCAGTAAACACACAGATATTCAGTAACTTAAAGAAAGGTTGGACAAAGGTGTGCAGACCAGTGAAGCCTGTACAATAGTCACGATAAAGGTTTCTCATTTGGCATTTTGTGTATCGAAGTATAGAATTATATCATAAAATAATATAATGCTGTGTGTGCTGAAGTGTACTGAAGCATGTCTTCATAAAAGGGGAAGGATATTTTAAGTGTGTGAAGAGGGTTAGAAATTGAACGCTTTGTTCCCTACTTCTTGGACACATATCCACTCCCTCCTGACAGTACCCACCCCCTCACCTCCACCTCCTCCCCATCTGTACTGTCCTCTCTTCTGCCATCAAGATGCAAATTGTTGCTCAGGGACAGTGCAATGAGAATTGGCTGCCTTCTGGGACTTCACCCAGTTGTCCACTCTATTACTTGAGCTCAGATGGTGAGCCATCAGGCTATTCCTGCCCAGTGGCTAGTGAAACCCAAACTTTTCCATTCAGGTTTGGAAGGTGCTGTGCTGTGCAACTTGGTGAGTTGCTGCAGTGCATCTTGTAGTTTTAACAACTGTCGTCATAGTGCGCCTGTGGCTGAGTGAGTAAAAGTCGGAGGATGTGGTGCTGATCGAGCTTTTTGCGTGTTGTTGGAGCTGTACTCATCCAGGCAAGAGCAGAGTATTCATCACATCCCTGACTTGTGCCTTGTAAATGGTGGAAAGGTTCTGGGGAGTCAGGAGGCGAGTCTCTCCAAGCAAGTCAGGAGACTTGCAGCCACCATTTCTCCCTCAACCAACATCACTAAAAACAGTTATCTGGATATGATCACACTGCTGTTACTGGGACCTTTCTGTGTACAAATTGGCTGCCAATTTCCAACATTAGAACTTGGAATGTCCTTGAGTCA
Organism: Heterodontus francisci; assembly: GCF_036365525.1. Taxonomy (NCBI): domain Eukaryota; kingdom Metazoa; phylum Chordata; class Chondrichthyes; order Heterodontiformes; family Heterodontidae; genus Heterodontus; species Heterodontus francisci. The sequence continues at coordinate 10,997,146 of NC_090417.1, forward strand.
AGTAAGAAACTATATAAATGCAAGTCTTTCTTTTGGTAATTTACATTTCATTCTAATACTTGGGTGCATAATTTTGTGGATATTTTGGATGCCGACTTCCCCCTTCACTGGGAAGTCACAGCAGGGGATAGGAAACAATGGAATGGTTTCTACCGACTGAGAGGGGACAAACCGACTCCTGAGAAAAATCATCCCCTAAATGTCTCGTTGCGCACACAGCAGCATTGTGACTTGCGCCTTTTTTGATGGACCAATAAGTCTGACTCTAGGGAAGTGGTTCACGAACTGGGCTCCGCAGAACTCTGGGGGTCCGTAGAGACTTTCTGGGGTCCACGAGTAAGCGAATGAGTGGCGAACGGAGATGGGGTTGGTGCGATCCGCCACATGAGCAGTCCAGAGTGGGCTGGCTGTCTCACCTAAGAGGGAAGTGTACTGAGAGTGGCAGGAAGATAGACGTGCAGTTACCAAGCCTGGTGTTGGATGCCAGGCGAATTCAGCCTTGTTCAAGACAGGGAAGTAGTTGAACCATATTTCTCATTGACATCTGTAAGTAAATATCTGTTCGGGGCAGGGCTTGTAAATGTTTTCTAATATACACAAAACGTACAGCATAGAATGAGTGTGGAACATTTTGCTGGGTGATTGAAGGGTAGGGGATCCCAGTTCGTGGTCCACCACAGGTGGCCCAGCTCAACCCCTGTTCTGTGTTGCATTAACTGGACTGGGGACTTCGACTCCTGGGCTACTAGTGGGGATAAGATTAGCCAGCATTCCCACTCATAATGGCGACCCACTGACACCCTGCTCGGCGACCTGACCTAACATTGAGTCTACAGCACAGACAGGCCATTCAGCCAAACTGGTCCATTCTGGTGTTTATGCTCCACATGACCCTCCTCCGATCCATCTTCATGTTACCTATCAGCATGTTCTTCTATTCCTTTCTCCCTGATGTGTTTATGCAGCTTCCCCTTAAATGCATCTACACTTTTCACCTCAAACTACACACTGTGGAGGTGAGCTGTCTGCTGGAGAAGTCTCTCCTGAATTCCTGATTGGATTTATTCATGACTTACCATATATTTATGACAAGTGGAAATATCTCCTCTCCCCTTTTTGAATCCATTCATAATTTTAAAGACCTCTATTAGGTCACCCCTCAGCTATGTCTGATCATTTTACAAAAATGTGTTAGTCTTTGAACGAGGGAACATTTTTCCATCAGTTTAGTACCTCATCGGTGCCTGTAACTCACTCCTGACCTTCCTTCCTTCCTCCTGCAATTGAGTTACACACAGCTACATTGGTTTTAAGCACCACAGTCAAGAGGTTTACAGGGTTATGGGGAAAGAGCAAGAGATTAATGGTTTAATGGAGAGCTCCATCAAAGAGCTGGAACTGGAACAAGGGTCCAAATGGTGGCTTCCTGTGCTGTATTATTTTGTAATATTTTATGATTCTTAAAAGATTTTGTTAAAACACTCTTTATATGCAGCACTTTTTCATATTATTCGTATTCTATATAATTTAGATGGGGAACCTCTGATTACTAATCCTTTTGAAAAGGGGTCCTTCATCTCTAACAGGTGAGATCCATTGCACTGGTTACCTTGTGGTCACCAAACCAAAATCATCCCAACTAAAAGAAGTCAAAAGAGGCAACAATGTCCCAACTAAATGAATATGTTATTACCAGTCCCGATAACTGGGACGAGGTGTTAGAGAGCGTCTGGCTTTTAGGGAACCATTTCCCAGCCAGAGAAAGCATCTCCACCAGAGGAAGGGATCATGGATTGCCCACCTCCTCCCTCTCATGACTGCGCTCGTTCTCGTACTTCTGTCTGGAATTTTCTCGTGCCAGCCTTGCCTCTGGGGTCTCACTCTGGCCTCTGACACAGACGTTCAATTCCTGCTGCAGAGACTTCACAGGATCCAAGCTGACGCCTCATTGTGCTACTGAGAGTGCGCTGCACTGTCCGAGGTGCCATCTTCAGGATGAGACGTCAAACCTAGGCCCCTGTCTGCACTGCAAGGTGGACGGAAAGGATCCCACAGCAGTATTTGACGAAGAGCAGGGGAGTTATACCCAGGGTCCCTCAACTGACAGCAGTTTGTTTGACCATTAGCTCATCGTTGTTTCTGGGACGTTACTTTGTGCAAATTGGCTGCCACTTTTCCGACATGACAAAAGTGATGACACAAAAAAAGGCCTTTTGTTTTTAGAAACTAGTCACATGACAGCAAAGGAAGACAAATTGGGAAGTAAAGGTCAACAATTGCTCATGGACAATTTCGATAAATCTATGGGAGGATAAATTTTTCAAAGGATAGAGAGAGCCACTCCTAATTACACCAACAGCTCTTCAACCAAATGAGTTGGCAGCGCACTCACAGGCAGTTCAGGTTGTTAATGAAGTCAGCATCCTTTTCTACTGACATTATTTGTTCTATGTTCAAAGAAATTTAAATATTGAACATAAGTTAGGAAAAATAGAGCATCACTTGGAGCTTTTTATGAAAATGATTCACTCCAGATTTAGATAATAGCATTTCTGAAAAGCTTGTGACATAAAATAGTGCCCTTCAATCAGGGGTCTGTGAACAGCAAAGCAAAGTTGCTGGTGCTGATTACATGAATGTTAAGTGATATGAACAGTGGGTATCTGAAATGCAATCAATCCACTCGCAATTTAGATACAGGAAGCATAGAAGAGATTCAGTAAATTGGCCAAAAATTCTTTCCCTGCTGGTTTCCCTTTCGTCTCTGCTCAACAAGGTCAGGGACATGAACAGGTCAGATACATTACAGGTTAGATGTAGCAGAAAGTCTCCTCAGCAAAGCCCCAGCAATGTGCCTCAGCCCTGAAATTCCAAGAAGTGCAAAGCCCCATATCAGGAGTAGCTTTAGGCTGCAATTGAGACTGCCAAAAATCATTGACTTAGAATTGCATTACATAGAATTTACAGCACAGAAATAGGCCATTCAGGCCAACAGATCCATTCTGGTCACAGAGTCATAACAGCACAGAAGGAGGCCATTCAACCCATCGAGTCCATGCCAGCTATCTGCAGAGCAATCCAAACCCCATTCCCCGGCCCTATCCTCATAGCCCTGTCAGTTTATTTCCCTCAAGTATACATCCAGTTTGATTTTGAAAGCATTGATAGTTTCCGCTTCCACCTCCCTCATTGGCAGCGAGTTCCAGATCATGACTACTCGCTGCATAAAAAAGTTCTTTTTCACATCCCCCCTGCATCTCTTGCCCAAAACTTTAAATCTGTATCCCCTCGTCCTTGTACCATCAGCTCAGGGGAACAGCTCTTCTTTGTCTAACCTATCCAAACCTGTCAGAATCTCCCCTCAATCTCCTTTGTTACAAGGAGAACACTCCAACCTAACCTTGATGCTAAAAGCCTTCATCCATGGAACCATTCTGGTAAATCTCCTCTGCACCTTCTCGAGGACCCTGACATCCTTCCTAACGTGTGGTGGCCAGAACTGGATGCAATACTCCAATTGGGGCCCAACCCCAGAGCTTTATTAAGGTTCCGCATAACTTCCCTGCTTTTGTACTCGATGCCCCATTTATGAAGCCCAAGATCCCATATGCTTTGCTAACCACTCAATGTCCTGCCACCTTCAACGATCTGTGCACATGAACCCACAGGTTCTTCTGACCCTGTACACTCTTTAGAACTGTGCTCTTAAGTCTATATTGCTTCTCCCTATCCCTTTTGCCAAAATACATCATCTCACACTTGTCTGTATTAAATTCCATCTGCCAGTTGCCTGCCCATTCTGGCAGTCTATCTGTGTCCTGTAGTATTTTATTGCTATCATCCTCACTGTCTGTCACACCTCCAAGTTTGGTATCATCGGCACATTTTGAAATTTTGCTGTGGATTCCAGTATCCAGGAAGAGTCAAATCCAACTCGAAACGTCAACTCTCTTTCTCTCTCCACACATGCTGCCACATCTGCTCAATATTTTCAGCATTTTCTGTTACTATTTTAGATTTCCAGCTTGCACTGTATTTTATGTTATCCAAGTCATTCATATATATCAAAAAAGTGCTCCAAGCACTGAACCTCGGGGAACACCACTGTTTACCATCCTGCAGTCTGAAAAACAACCATTTATCATGACTCACTGTTTTCTGTTCGTCAGTTAATGTATTGTCCAAGCTGTCACTGACTCTCATATTCCATGAACCTCAATTTTGTTCATGAGCCTTTCGTATGGTACTTTGTCAAACGCTTTCTTAAAATCCATGGAGACATCATCCATTGCTTTCCTTTTATCAACCTCCTCTGTGAGTTCATCAAAAAATTCAGTTAGATGAGTCAAGCATGATCTGCCACTGACAAATCCATGCTCGCTCTCCCTAATTAACTCAAACATCTCCTGGTGCATGTTGATTTTCCTCCCTGCTTATTATTTCGAAAACCTTTCCTACCACTTATGTTGAACTAAGTGACCTATCTTGAATAAGGGTGTCACATTTGCCACTCTCCAATCCTCTGCCACTTCCCCCCACCCCCCCCGCCCCCCCACCGTATCTAGGGAAGATTGGAAGATTATGGCAAGCTCTTCAGCTGTCTCCACCCCCACTTAGTTTAGCAACCTGGGATGCAAGCCATCCGGACCAGGCAACTTATCCACTCCAAGCATAGCCAGCCTTTCCAGTACATCCTGACTATTAGTATACACTAATACAAAGTACAAAGTACTCATTACGTTTTCTAGCCTTGCCCTGCACCTTTAAGCATGTATCAATCACCCTCTTTGTCCCTCACAGGCCCAACCCCATCTCTTCCGAACTGCTTCCTGTACACATGCTGGTAGGAGATTTTTACATTCCCTTTTATGTTGACTGCCATTCTTTCTATTCTCATATTCTCTTTTTGCCAGTTATATTTTCCTCTTCAATTCCCCTCTCAACTTCTTGTATTTGGCCTGGTTCTTGCTTGAAAATTCATCTGACATGCACCATCTTTTTTTGTTTCATTGCACTCTATCTATCTCCCTCGTCCTCCAAGGAGCCCTGGCTTTGGTTGCCTGACCTTTTGCCCTTGTTTGAATGTACCTAGCCTGTACCTGAAGCATCTCTTCCTTGAAGGTCACCCATTGCTCCGTTACAGTTTTTCCTTTCAGCCTTGGGTTTCATTTTACCCTGGTTGGATCCCCTCTTATCCCATTGATGTTATTCTTCTTCCAATTTAGAAGTTCTACTTGAGATTGTTATGCTTCATAGAAACCTTTTTCCAGCTCTTCGTCTCGCCCCATCAACATATCTTTCTCTTCCTTTCTCCCTCATGTATTTATCTAGCTTCCCCTTAAATGTGTCTAGGCGAAACACCTCAACTACACTTTGCGGTAGCAAGTTCCACATTCTCACCAGTGTCCGTATAAAGAAGTTTGATTGGATTTATTAGTGACCATCTCATATCTTGGCCCCTATTTCTGGTCGCATCCTCACCATCCTTCCTCCCCACCCCAACCTCCTGTCTATCTATCACCTATTACTTAGTCTGAGCATATTAGTTAGAGGTGGACACGTTTAGGGAGGGAATTCCAGAGCTTAGCGTTTCGGCAGCTGAAGGTAAGGCTGCCAGTAGGGTGCAGCATAGAAAATCGGGGATAGGCAAGAGGCCAGAATTGGAGGAGCGCAGATGGTTCTTGGGGCTGGAGGAGGTTACAGAGATACCGAGATTCGAAAACAAGGATGAGAATTTCCAAGACTTGGCTTTCTTCTCCCTTTTCTTCCATCTCCGTCGCATCTGCTGTCATGGTGCCATCTGAAATAAAAACAGAAAATGCTGGAAACACTCAACAAGTCTTGCAGCATCTGTGGAGAGAGAAACAGAGTTGATGTTTCAAGTCTGTGACCTTTCATCAGAATGGAATGCCCACCCCCTTCCTTTAGTCAGGCAAGGGATCCTTTCCACTGTGATAGATAAGACCCTCAAGACAAGACCTGGGGATGGAAGAACATGAACGTCCATGTAGTCTGCAATGAAGGTGTTAATTGTTAATTAGTGGCATATTATTCCACATGCAACATAGATAAGGTTCTGGTTCCACAGTAGATTAGCCTTCTTATAAAAATCATATTGTTCCTGTCAGCACCAGACAAAAGTCTTCAGATAAAACTCAAACAGCAACATGGTCCTACACCACACTGTCAAAATAAATATATTTTTGGAATACAATCTGCCTGTCAGCAGGCGTTATTAGCATTTTAGAAATCTCGGTGTTTAATAGTCAGAAGGCATTCAGTACAGAGAAACTAAAATGCCACAGCTGCAGACATTAGCAGCCCACCCGCATCCACAGTCCTGCTGCTCACTGATTCTCTTCGGCCTGTCTGAATTTGTTTTATTAGTTAAATCAGACCTTTCAGCTTTTACCTCCTGTGCTTCACAGGCAAAACTCAAACAAGCTGCCCGCCACCTTTCGGAGCACTGAGAATGTTGCTTTATGCTTCACTGCCAGTATTTGAGCGCCTGAGCTGAGCTGCTTGTGGGCACTGCAAGGTTCTATACGGTGGTCTCATGGTTCCGTGGCTCGCTGGACTGGTCATTCAGAGGTCTGGGCGGATAAGCCAGGGTATGTGAACACAAATCCCAGCAGGGGCAGGTTGAGAAATTAAATTTTTCAAAAAAGCTGGTATCAGTACAAGTGAACCTGCAGTTCATGGATTATCATCACAAACCCGGACTGTTCTTTTTTTCGGACACGACAAGGGAATCAAGGATCTGGCGGAAGGTGGGGTTGAGGTAAAAGATCACCTGTGATCTTGTTGAATGTCGGAGCAGGCTCGACAGGTTGTATGACCTACCCCTGCTCCTATTGCTGGTGCTTTTGTAAAACATCTGCAAGGGCAGGTGTGCTGCAGTGTGGATGTTTGGGAGATGGCACATCTCCAGCAACTTAACTTGGGGAGAGGCTTTCAAAGCTTTTTCACAGTGAAGATGTGCTTTTTAATTAAATCCTGGAAAATAGGGAGAAGTGGAATTTCTCCAAGGGTTCTTCTGATCCCTTCGTGTTTCTAACTCATCCACCATCTGGATTATATTTCAATAGCAACATTTATACAGTGTCTTTAATCAAGTAAAATGTCCCAGGGCACTTCACAGGAGAGTTATCATTTGACATTAAGCCAAATTAGGAGATTTTAGGACAGGTGACAAAAAGCTTTGTCAAAGATGTAGGTTTTAAGGATCGTATTAAAGGAGGGATAGGTCAAAAGGTGCAGAGGTTTGGGGATGGAATTCCAGAGCTCAGAGCCTAGGCAGCTGAAGGCATGGCCACCAATACTGAAGTGATTAAAATTGGGAATACTCAAGAGGCCAGAATTGGAGCAGTGCAGAGACCTTGGAGGGTTGCAGGAGATTACAGAGGTAGGGAGTGGCAAGGCCACGGATGGATTTGAAAACAAGGATGAGAATTGCAAAGCCTTCATTTCTTTTTCTCCAGCTCCGTCACATCTGCTCTCTTAATATCACCATCCAAATGAGAACTTCCAAAATGTCGTCCTGCATAACTCAACCGAGGATTCTCCTCCACCGTGACGGATAAGACTCCAAATGGGGCCATCTCACTTCCTGTGCTTCTGCCCTCAGCCCGTTCTTCCCCCTCTCAACCATGACAAGGGCCCCTTTTGTCCACATCTTCTATATTCAAGAGATCACACTCTGCCTTCAATCCCAGCACTAAGCACATCTTCCACTCTCCCAGTCTCCTTTCTTTCCCTTGTCAACTACACTCTCAAACGCAGGAAATGCACTAACTGGTCATTCATTAATGGAAGCAACCAACATTCACAGTCTGTAGTGGCTGAGCCCTCACGGTAATCATTGATTAATATTATTGACAAATACAAAGAACAAGAAATGTTCATTCTCGTAGCTCTGGCACTGAGCCTGGCTCAGTGCCTCAGAAGGGAAGGGGGGAGAATAGGAGAGCGATAGTGATAGGAGATTCAATGGTTAGAGGAACAGACAGGAGATTCTGTGGTCGCGAACGAGACTCCCAAATGGTATGTTGCCTCCTGGGTGCCAGGGTCAGGGATGTCTCGGATCGAGTCCACAGGATTCTTAAGAGGGACGGGTTGCATCTGAACTGGAGGGGCACCAATATCCTGGGTGGGAGGTTTGCGAGAGCTCTTTGGGAGGGTTTAAACTAGTTTGGCAGGGGGATGGGAACCGGAGCTACGGATCAGTGGATGGGGTAGCTGTTGAACAGGCAGATACCGAGTGCAGAGAGTCTGTGAGGAAGGTTAGACAATTGACACGACAAAGTTGCAGCCAGTATGATGGGTTGAAGTGTGTCTATTTTAACGCAAGAAGTGTCAGGAATAAGGGTGATGAACTTAGAGCATGGATCAGTACTTGGAGCTACGATGTTGTGGTCATTACGGAGACATGGATATCACAGGGGCAGGAATGGATGTTGGATGTTCCGGGGTTTAGATGTTTCAAAAGGAATAGGGAGGGAGGGAAAAGAGGTGGGGGAGTGGCATTGCTAATCAGGGATAGTATCACAGCTGCAGAAAGGGAGGTCGTCGAGGAGGGTTTGTCTACTGAGTCAGTATGGGTGGAAGTCAGAAACAGGAAAGGAGCAGTCACTTTATTGGGAGTTTTCTTTAGACCCCCAATAGCAACAGAGACACGGAGGAACAGATTGGGAGGCAGATTTTGGAAAGGTGCAGAAGTAACAGGGGTTGTCATGGGTGACTTCAACTTCCCTAATATTGATTGGAACCTCCTCAGTACAAATAGTTTGGATGGAGCAGATCTTGCCAGGTGTGTCCAGGAAGGTTTCCTGACTCAATATGTAGATAGGCCGACTAGAGGGGAGGCGATGTTGGATTTGGTGCTTGGCAACAAACCAGGCCAGGTGGCAGATCTCTCGGTGAGAGAGCATTTCGGTGATAGTGATCACAACTCCCTGACCTTTACTATAGTCATGGAGAGGGACAGGAACAGACGGGAAGGGAAAATATTTAATTGGGGGAGGGGGAATTACAATGCTATTAGGCAGGAACTGGGGAGCATAAATTGGGAACAGATGTTCTCAGGGAAATGCACGACAGAAATGTGGAGGTTGTTTAGGGAGCACTTGCTGCGACTGCTGGATAGGTTTGTCCCGATGAGGCAAGGAAGGGATGGTAGGGTGAAGGAACCTTGGATGACAAGAGATGTGGAACAGCAAGTCAAGAGGAAGCAGGAAGCTTACTTAAGGTTGAGGAAGCAAGGATCAGACAGGGCTCTAGAGAGTTACAAGGTAGCCAGGAAGGAACTGAAGAATGGACTTAGGAGAGCTAGAAGGGGACATGAAAAAGTCTTGGCGGGTAGGATTAAGGAAAATCCCAAGGCGTTCTACACTTATGTGAGGAACAAGAGGATGGCCAGAGTGAGGGTCGGGCCGATCAGGGATAGTGGAGGGAACTTGTGCCTGGAGTCGGAGGAGGTAGGGGAGGTCCGAAATGAATACTTTGCTTCAGTATTCACTAGTGAGAGGGACCTGGTCGTTTGTGAGGACAGCGTGGAACATGCTGATATGCTCGAACAGGTTGAGGTTAAGAGGGAGGATGTGCTGGAAATTTTGAATGAGATGAGGACAGATAAGTCCCCAGGGCCAGACGGGATATACCCAAGGATATTACGGGAAGCAAGTGAAGAGATTGCCGCGCCTTTGGCGATGATCTTTGCGTCCTCACTGTCCACTGGAGTAGTACCAGATGATTGGAGGGTGGCGAATGTTATTCCCCTGTTCAAGAAAGGGAATAGGGATAACGCTGGGAATTATAGACCAGTCAGTCTTACGTCAGTAGTGGGCAAATTATTGGAGAGGATTCTGAGAGACAGGATTTATGATTATTTGGAAAAGCATGGTTTGATTAGAGACAGTCAGCATGGCTTTGTAAGGGGCAGGTCATGCCTCACAAGCCTTATTGAATTCTTTGAAGATGTGACAAAACACAATGATGAAGGAAGAGCAGTGGATGTGGTGTATATGGATTTTAGCAAGGTGTTTGATAAGGTTTCCCATGGTAGGCTCATTCAGAAAGTAAGGAGGTATGGGATACAGGGAAAGTTGGCTGTCTGGATACAAAATTGGCTGGCCCATAGAAGTCAGAGGGTGGTAGTAGATGGAAAATATTCAGCATGGAGCTCGGTGACCAGTGGTGTTCCACAAGGATCTGTTCTGGGACCTCTGCTCATTGTGATTTTTATAAATGACTTGGATGAGGAAGTGGAAGGCTGGGTTAGCAAGTTTGCCGATGACACGAAGATTGCAGGAGTTGTGAATAGTGTGGAAGGCTGTTGTAGGTTGCAACGGGACATTGACAGGATGCAGAGCTGGGCTGAGAAGTGGCAGATGGAGTTCAACCTGGAAAAGTGTGAAGTGATTCATTTTGGAAGGTCGAATTTGAATGCAGAATACAGGCTTAAAGACAGGATTCTTGGTAGTGTGGAGGAACAGAGAGATTTTGGGGTCTATGTCCATAGATTGCTCCAAGTTGCCACCCAAGTTGATAGGGTTGTTAAGAAGGCGTATGGTGTGTTGGCTTTCATTAACAGGGGGATTGAGTTTAAGAGCCGCGAGATTATGCTGCAGCTCTATAAAGCCCTGGTTCGACCACACTTGGAATATTGTGTTCAGTTCTGGTTGCCTCATTTTAGGAAGGATGTGGAAGCTTTAGAGAGGGTGCAGAGGAGATTTACCAGGATGCTGCCTGGACTGGAGGGCATGTCCTACGAAGAAAGATTGAGGGAGCTAGGGCTTTTCTCATTGGAGCGAAGAAGGATGAGAGGTGACTTGATAGAGGGGTACAAGATGATGAGAGGCATAGATAGAGTGGATAGCCAGAGACTTTTTCCCAGGATGGAAAGGGCTATCACCAGGGGGCATAATTTTAAGGTGATTGGAGGAAGGTTTCGGGGAGATGTCAGAGGTAGGTTCTTTGCACAGAGAGTGGTGGGTGCGTGGAATGCACTGCCACCGGTGGTAGTAGAAGCAGATACATTAAGGACATTTAAGCGACTCTTGGATAGGTACATGGATGATAGTAGAATGAAGGGTAGGTAGTTAGTTTGATCTTAGAGTAGGTTAAAGGTTCGGCACAACATCGTGGGCCAAAGGGCCTGTACTGTGCTGTACTGTTCTATATTCTATATTCTATGTAGCTGCCTGGCTACTGCGGGACTGACTTATGAGGAGAGATTGAGTCGGTTAGGATTATATTCGCTGGAGTTCAGAAGAGTGAGGGGGGATCTCATAGAAACCTATAAAATTCTAACAGGACTTACAGGGTAGATGCAGGAAGAATGTTCCCGATGGTGGATACTGGGTAAACCTTTCAGGACTGAGATGAGGAGAAATTTCTTCACCCAGAGAGTGCTGAGCCTGTGGAATTTGCTACCACAGAAAGTAGTTGAGGCCAAAACATTGAATGTTTTCAAAAAGAGTTGGATATAGCTCTTGAGTCTAAAGGGATCAAAGGGTATGGGGGCGACAGCTGGAACAGGCTACTGAGTTGGATGATCAGCCATGATCATAATCAATGGCAGAGCAAGCTCGAAGGGCCAAATGGCCAACTCCTGCTCCTATTTTCTATGTTTCTATGTATTGAGAAGAATCCATTTGTTGCTTTTCTGTGCTTGGAGTTCCAAAGCAATTTGAACAAGAACATTTTGTCCCTTTGAGTATCTTGTTCTGTTCCAATCCCCACAAACATTCACCTGACTGTGCCATCTTGTGACTTGATTTACATAGGTCCCATATCACAGCTCAGATGATGTTCAAAGCACTTGGAATATAATGATTGACTATTCTTATGTGGAAACAGAGTGAAGAAGATTATCTCCATCATTTCACAAAGACCCACTCAAATTCTTCGACCGTCTAGACAGGCCCTCATTTCCTATGTTGACATTCATGGATCTAAACTGGAGATGTCTTTCCTATCTGCATAACATAACCATCACAATAAGCAAGAGACATGATTTGCTTGTTTTTCAACTTGCAGTTTTCAGTAAAATTCACAACCAAAAAGACAAGCACTTAGCTGTTGGGTTTATTTAATGAACCAATGTTTAACTGTCAGCTTGGGAATTAGACCTTCCACAACTCCCCTATGCCCAGAGATGATAATTATCTCACTGTTAGCAATGAAATAAAAAATCGGAGTGACACACGGAATGTAATGAAGTTTTATTTAAGAATACAAATTTGTTCTACAGGGTAATTTGACATTTTTATGGGGAAAGGGCAATTACTTAAATATGTTTTTGCTTTCACTGAGGTTGCACTGTGGGTCTCTGCGTTTCATCTTACTCGAGATGCATTGTCATAGGTACATCTAAGCAGCTGATGGAGAAAACTCCTGTGCCGCAGTTCCTTTGGATTTTCCCTGCAACTTTCCGATATTTCGCCTGCAGGAGCATGCAGTTTCTGCAGGTGTCTACAGCTGTCTTGATCGGTGGTTATTCCATGATTATGAAACCTTGAGCAGGTTGTTCAAGGATGAAGGTCATTACAACCAATATCACTGCCAATTCCCTGAAAAATGTCAGGAACTGTCTGGAAGGCGAGTACTTTTGTTCCTTCAAAATGCAGCTGGACAAATATCCAGTGAGGGACGGGTGGATGTTCATGGGGATTGGTACAGAACAAGTTACTCAGAGGGACAAAATGTTCCTGTCCAAATTGCTTTGAACTCAAAGCACAGAAAAGCAACAAATGGATTCTTCTCAATAGCCAGGCAGTTACGAGAATGACCATTTCCAGCTCTTTGTATTTGTCAATAATATGAATCAATGATTAGCGTGAGGGCTCAGCCACTAGAGGCTATGGTTGTTGGTTGCTTCCCTTGAGCTCAATATAACCAATATGAATCCTCCCCTCACCCTATTGCATCAAATTATATCGAATTTACAGCACAGAAGTCGGCTGTTCAGCCCAACAGTTCCATGTCGGTTTCTGCTCCGCACGAGAATCTTCCCAGTCCTCTTTGTCCGACCCCCATCAACATAACCTTGCCCCCATTTCTCCCTCATGTGTTTATCTAAATTCCTTTTGAATCATCTATGCTGTTCGCTTCAACAACTGTCTCTGGGAGTGAGTTCCACATTCTCAGCACTCTCTGGGTAAAGATGTTTCTCCTGAATTCCCTGTTGGATTTGTTTGTGACTATTTTGTATTTATGGCCCCAAGTTCTCGTGCAGCCTGCAAGTGGAAGAATCTTCTCTGTGCCTGCCCAATGGAACCCTTCCATAATCCCGAAGAACTCTATCTGGTCACCACTCCGTCCTCTCTCTTGCAGGAAAGAAGGGCCCCAAAGTGTCATATATTTATGGGCCCTTGTTTTGGTCTCCCCCATGTGTGTGCATTTTCTAGCAAGACATCAAACAGGAATGTGAACCGAGGATCATTTTTCCCTCCCTCGCCCAGGCATTTTGAGACCAACAATATGATTTGCAAATGGCCTTCTCATCCACTGGTCCCGGATCAGTTTCTAGTGCAGCTTAATTTCTTGATAAATTTGTATTTGTTTGGGAGTAAAGCCACTTTGCAGTTTCTCACTACCAGGTTGCACCCTGAACATCCCTTTTCTCAGTCACCAGACATAGCGAGATGAGTAGATTACCAAGTTTTACAGAGTAAAATATACAAATATCATTTTCTATGGTACATGTTAGGACGTGACCAATGAAGACAACACTCTGCTCCACCGTTTGTCAATTACAATTTTGCAGAGCAGCACAATATAGTGCCAGCATAATGTTGCTTGGTCAAAATGCTTGTTTCCACACACTTGTCTGTCAATAAGTCTGAGCCAACGTAACGACTGAGAACTGCTCATGACGTGTTGTTTGTCAGTGAGATGAAATCAAAATCGTTCTGAATTTCTTCCCAACTTAAATTGACCTCAAGTTGCTCCCAGTTTTAAAATCACATGTGCAACAGAAGCCGACCTCAGCCTCACCTCAAATGATCACGTATCTCTGTTACAGCTTTTCATTTGAATTTTTAGCAATGTCAGGTATTATCCATTTAAAATAGAACTCTGCAGCAACACTCTGAATGAGGTCTTTCAGCTGGGAGCCTTTGTGTCATGTAAATATATAAACACTGTCCCGAGCTCGCCTGTGGTTAGAATCATAGAAATTTACGGCACAGAAGGAGGACATTTAGCCCAATGGGGTTTGTGCTGGCTGAAAAAGACCAATCCGGCCAAATCCCAGGTGAAGTTGGAAGGTTAGGAATGCACTTCAAATGCATATCCAAGTGCTTTTTAAATGTGGTGAGGGTTTCTCCCTCTGCTATCCTTTCAGGCAGTGAGTACCAGAAGCCCACTCCCCTCTGGGCGAAATAATTTCACCTCGTAAATAATAACTCCCCTCTGATCCTTCTGCAAGTTCGTTAAATCGCTGCCCCTTCGTTTTTGACCTCTCTGCCAAGGGAAATGTCCTTGCTATCTACTCTATCTAATCCCCTCATAATTTTATAGACCTCAGTTAAATCTCCCCTCAGCCTCCTCAGTTCCAAAGTAATCAACCCCAGCCTATCCAATCTTTCCGCATGGCTAAAATCTCCAGACCTGGCAACAACCTCGTAAATCGCTGTGCCCTCTCCAGTGTGATCACATCCTTCCCAACTAGATGGGAATCATTTGGAATCTAAACAAATGCCAGTAAACTAGTCCACAGTAGTTGGCAGTTGACAGCTTAACTTGCTGAAAGATAAAAGCTACCAATAGATGTTCAAGTGTCTGATTGCCTTCTCCCAAGAAGCTGGTCTGCACTTGACAAGAATATTAAAACAAGGGGCAGAGAAGGTTAAGTAGAGATTTGATAGAATCATGAAGGATTTAGATAGAGTAAATAAAGAGAAACTGTTTCCTGTGGCTGAAGGGTCAGTAACCAGAGGACACAGATTTCAGGTGATTGGCAAAAGAACCAGAGGTGACATGATTTAAAAAAAATTAAGCAATGGATGATTAGAGTTTGGTGGTGGAAACACATTCAAAAGTAGCCTTCAAACGAGAGGTCGATAAATACTTGAACGAGAAAAAAATTGCAGGGATATGGGGATAGAACTGGGAAGTGGGACCAGCTGGATTCCTCTTCGGAAGAGCTCATAAGGTGAATGGTCTCCCTGTGCTATTCTGTGATCATATGTAAACCTAATTACAAAACAGTGGTGAGAGGCTCGAGGTGAGGGAGGGTAACCTACCCTATTATAAGCTTTTTCCTGTGTCCTTTGCAGTGGTGTCAAATAAGTATTCGAGTCTCCCAGGTATGGCAGCAGTCTGAGTATTTTGGGCAGACAACAACTTTACAGAGGGTTAATACTTTTCAAAAACATCCAGAAGTGTTCAGCATACGAATGGAAAGAGCTGAGCTGCTTGGAGACAGCTTTAACAATGGGAGAGTTCTGAGGATTTCATTGGAGACAGTGAGACCAAGCCTGTCAATAAAGAAGAACGAGTTATTCATGGCCATTTTCCGTTGTCCAGTTGGAAACTGCACCCTAATTGCCTGCTTCTTCAGACACTGAGAGATGTTTGTCAAATCCCTTGCTGCTCGTGAGCTGGAAGAAATGTGTTTTTTTGGACTGCATTTTGTTAATAGATTTAAATTAATTTAATATTTTCATCAATTCAAAGCCTTTTTTTTTGTTTGAGTAAAATGAGAAAGTTGGTTGATAGAACTCCTCCATTGTGATGTCGGTCAAATGCCCAATAGGGTTAATTAGAAAATGACGAACTTCAAATTGGAATGTGCGACTAAAGTCCCACCTGGGGCCCAAAAGCATTGATTGATGTGTAGCAGCACATTGCTGCAGTTGGAAACCTGCTGCCGCCTGGCATGAAAACTGAAAAGGAGACAAAACATAAGATTCCTATTAGATTCTTGCCAAGAGACACTGTGCTCTGCCAGTTCATTCTGTAAGACCTCACCTTAATGATAAATTGGTACAAACAATGGACTGGTTTTGTTGATTTCTGAGATGATTTCAGAAATTACTTGCACTCTGCAAATCCAATGTGGTATTCGTCCACCAGTACTCTTGAATCATTTATTTCCCTTGTTTTACCTCTCCATTTTCTCCTTCCCCCTCCCCCATCCCTCACACCAGCTCTCCCAAAGGCTTGGGTACAGTTTCACAGCTGTTGGTACCTCACCCAAGTGAACCTTCTCCACGCTCCACGCTCCAGGCTGGATGCTGACTGTGGGCAGGCTATTCCACTGCAGAGTTCCTCACAGTTGAAACTTGTCCTGTGCTCTCTCAGTGTCCAAACATGGATATTTCCCAGCAACAGTAACTAGATAGCAATCAAAAGTTGTCCTTTGCGTTTTTGTGCAATCCTCTCCTGAAGCCAGGGTCACCCGCGCGGGATCTCCCCACAGACTGAGCACTGAACTGATGAGCCCATTCCACTTTACTGTAGCTCAGTCAGGGAGGGCTCCTGCCTCTGAATCAGAAGGTCACGGGTTCAAGTCCCACTGCAGTGATGTGAACCCATAATCCAGTACGTTACTGAAGGAGTGCTGAACTGTCGGTGATGACATCTTTCAGATGAGACAGGAAACTGATAGGCTGTTTGCCCTCTCCGGTGCATGTAAAGGATCCTATGGCACTATTTCTAAGAAGACCAGGGAGTTCTCCCCACTGAACTGGCTAATATTCATCCCTCATCCAATGTCACTAAAAAAACAAATTATCTGGCCATTTTCACATTGCTATTTGTAGGATCTTGCTGTGCATAAATTGACTACAGTGTTTCCTGCACAACATAGTGACTACTCTTCAACAAACAGTATTTCATCAGTTGTCAGGTGCTTTGGATGTGCTGACACAACTTAAGGTGTCTTCTAATGACAGCGCACTCTACCTTCCTCGACCCCTCCACTGTCTCTGAATTGTCTGACATCCGGTACAGGATGAGCAGGAATATCCTCCAACTAAGTATTGGAAAGAGTGAAGCCATTGTCTTCTGTCCCTATCACCAACTCCATTCGTCTCCCTGGCCACTGTCTGAGGCTGAATCAGACCGTTTGCAACCCTGGCGTATGAACTGACCCCAGGATGAGCTTTCGTGCCATCGCTAAAACTGCCTACATCCAACAACGTAACATGCCTGACTCCACCCTTCACTCAGCTCATCTGTTCATACAGCTTGTACCTTGACGATTCCAATGCTCTTATAGCCAGCCTCCCCTTTTCCATTATACGTAAATTTCAGGCACCAAGTGCTGTTCACCCATCACGCCTGTGCTCACTGACTTAAATTGGCTCCCTTATTTTTACAAACCCCTCCATGGCCTCACGCCTCCCTATTGCTGTCACATCCTCGAGCCCTAAATCCTTCTGGGATGTCTGTGCTCCTTCAATTCCGGCCTCTTCCGCATCCCCAGTTTATTCAATCCACCATTGTCAGCCGTGCCTTCAGCTGCCTCAACCCTCAGCTCTGGAATTCCCTCCCTAAACCCCTCCACCTCTCTCTCCTGCTTGAAGGCACTCCTTGAAACCGATCTTCACCCATCGTAATGTCTCCTTATGTGGTTCAGTGTCAAATTTAGATTGATAATGGTCCTGTGTAGTGCCTTGGGACCTTTTACGTTAAAGGCGCTAAGGCATTGCAAGTCTTTTTTGTTGTTGTTAGCGACTGAATGATTGGGTGAACAAAAATAATATACATATCAGTGCAATAATAGCAAGTGCAGGTCGCATGTAGTGTGCTAGAAGTCAGTAAATCATGAAAGGATAGTGCCAGAAACCTTGAGAGCACAGCAGGAGACGTTGGCTAACGTGTGTTCCTGGCTTGGAGCAAATTCCAGCACATGTTACTCAGTGTAATGTTCATATTTCATCGCTGTGTTGGGGACTGATGATGGATGAGTCACTTACAGTTGGATTGCTTGATTTGCCAAACAGCAGTATTGGAATTTTCTGAGCATTGGAACACCATCGCTGGGTCAAAATCCTGGCAGATGCTACGCTCACCATTGTGGGAGCACCTTCACCACATGGACTGCAGCGGTTCAAGAAGAAGGCCCATATCACCTTGACCATTCGGGTTGGGCAATAAATCTTGGCCTTGCAAGCGATGCCCACGTCCCATGATCAATTGAGATGCCTGTTTGAAGGGCCAAGTCCATCATGCATGACATCATTAAATTTGAAAATATTGAGGAAAATATGTGAGGCCGAGGATAGGAAATAGTTCACGCTAAGCTTGGGTGTTAAAGCCTAATGTATGTTGGTGGAAGGAAATGCTAAGGTTTGTAAGGAAGGAATGCAACAGAAGAAATGGTATGATGGTTTCTTAATTGCGGTAGAGTGAGAATGCACGAGAAATGATGAATGTGTAGGGTCGTGCATTCAGAGCCTGGCTGCAACAAGTTCTCGGCTTGATGTGGCCCTCAGCCAGTGCTTTGTGAGACTATACAGTGCACTGACCAAAGCACTGCTGTGTAAATATCTTGGCAAAATGGACATTGCCTGATTCTTTGTGATGCAGATATGGTTCCTGTTGGCTGAACATATCTGACATTAGCAATGCTCGGCCTGCACTTGGCCAGCTCTCAGCTGAAGCAAAATGGATGGAAATAGTCACAGGGCTGAACTGACGCACATGAGCAGCATATGTTCTCGCCCTGAGAATCGGAGCTGATTGTGACTTCAGAAGCTTCTGCTGTGCTTAACTCTGAAATTTTTTTTCTTTGACACTGACTCCAAAACTTGACCCATGGACATGAAAAAAAATGTCAGTTTTAGAATTCAAAACAACTGCAGTTCAATAAGTTAGTGAGCACGTTGGGCAACCCCCCCGCAGTTACTCTGCAGGTTAAGTCAGCGAGTCTTATTAACCAAGTAAGCCCCAGCTTTTGCTCTCTCGTCTGTGCTGACTTCACTAAGTTATGTCGTAAAATGACAGGTTGCTGAGTTGTTTCTAAGTCCTTAATGGCAGAGTTAGTAATTTGCCTTCTGTCACCTTTGCATTATCACTTTGCTGGCTGCTTTGTGAGGAACATTGGCACAGGGAATAGTTGGCCAGAGATGTTGTGTGCAGATCTGAGAAGGAGCAATGATACTGAGTCATGCAGACTATAAGATCCCCTTATCGATCCACAGTCTGTGTTGAGTTCTGATACAGCCAGGTGAGGAGGGAGTCTCAGGCTCCCCTCTAGTCCTTCCTCTTGTTTGACCACAACTGGTTTTATTCCTTTTAAACAGTGGTTGTGCTTATCACCTCAGTGAGTGTTTACCCTTTTCCTTTATTGTGATCTTGAAAGAACCGATTGAACAGATTTTCTTGAGTTTAAACAAGAAAGATGTACGTTTATGATATTTAGTAGTCTAACCCCGATTTAAAAATAATAAAAAAATATGCGACACATTCACGCATATATTCACAAGAGAATCACACACACACAAATAGATTGTAAAATGGAAAGTCGGTTTTTTGGTTAGATTAAAGTCCAGAACAAATAGAAGTTTAAAGACACAGTTTGAGGTTGGATGACTCGGTGGTTGTCCAGCTGGAGTTGTACTCTTGAAGTCACTTGGTTGGTCAGAGTGCACTTTGTGGCTGGTCTGCTTTGCTCAGGGTTTTCTTGAAGGCAGACTGATAGGTGGTTCTCTTCCCCTGCTCTCTGGCTGTAGCAGTCTGTAGGCTTGGAGGGTCCACAGTCACACAAGGTTTTCAAACTTGATGTTTTCTGGAGGGAGAGAGAGGGAGAAAGAAAAGGAGGCACACATCTTTCTCTGCTGCTGCACACTCAGTTACTCCTTGTCTCTTCTGCATGTAATAAAACATTTTTTCAGAGGTGGACAGATGGTCACATGGTTCTCTCAGTCCCCTTTGTTTTTACTGAGGTCCAAAGTCTAAAACCCAAAAGCTCTCTCAGGTGGTGTTGCCATTGTTTACTCCCTGGAGGGACATCTCCACTTCTGAATGCCTCGAGATGACTTTGAATGTCCCACTAATGAGGATGATCTGGGTAATATACTCAGTTAGCCAAAGCATAGTTCTGGCTGGGTTTCTTGTTCTGGCTCCAGTTGGGGCCTTGTAATGTGCAAAGGTGTTTCAGTTGCAAAATGCAGTGGCCTTCTTGGCTGCTGTTTTTTTTTAAGTTAACTGCAAAATTTTCTCCATTTAAAGTCTAATGTAAGTTTCCAACAAATGGAATTAATATTTCTTATTTGACATAGAGGGTTTTCTTGACAGTTCATTTCGCCAGTCCAGGATTAGGTCAGTCCTTTTAGCCTCGGAAGCTGTGGCCTTTATTGGAAGTGTAAAGTAGGTGAGTTGGCATGGACAAGATTGGGATCAATCATAGCCTTCCTCTCGCAGTCAATACCCAGACAAGACTCATCCTGGCCAACACATGAACAATGGAAATTTTGGGCAACACCCATGGAACTGGACCCCAAATTTCAGGAGAGGAGGCAGGAGAATCTCAGGGTGAAACAAGATATGAAATCCTGTCAGTCCGAAAGATTACAGTAAATAAGCAGCAGTCTGCAGCAAATTACATTTGAGATAACATCCCATTATAATTCAAAGTGTGTAAGAAATTTTGCCTGAGGGAGTTCTTAATAATAATGTACAACGATTTTCCGCACAAATGGAAAAAAATGAATAATTTAAGAAAATATTGGCAGACATGTGCCTGTATACTTCAGAGTGACTGAGTGTGCTGGCATTGTCTGTTGCCTTTCATTAGAATTATAGAATGGTTTCAGCACAGAAGGAGGCTCTTCAGCCCATCGTGTCCATGCTGACTCTCTGCAAGAGCAACTCATTGAGTACCACTTCCCTGCCCTTTACCCATAGACCTTCAATTCTTTTCTCTTCAGCTGCTTGTCCAATTGCCTTTTGAAAACCCCAATTGTATCTGTCTCCACCACAGTCTCAGGCAGTGCATTTCAGATCCTAACCACTCGCTTTGTAAAAAAGATTTTCCTCATGTCACCATTGCTTCTTTTATGAATCATCTTAAATAGACGTCCTCTGATTCTCGACCTCCCCACCACTGGGAATATTTTCTCTCTATCTACTCTGTGCAGACCTCTCATGATTTTGAACACTTCTATCAGATCTCTTCTCAACCTTCTCATCTCCAAGGAGAACAACCTCAGCCTCTCCAATCTCTCCACATAACTGAAGTCCCTCATCACTGGAACCATTCTTGTAATCTTTTCTGCACCCTTTCGAAAACCTTTACATCCTTCCTAAAGTGCAGTGCCCAGAATTGGACGCAGTACTCTCTTTGTGGCTGAACACAGTGTTTTATAAAAGTTCATCATACTTTATCGCTTTTGTACTCTGTGCCTCTATATATAAAGCCCGGGATCCCGTCTGCCTTTTTCACCACTTTCTCAACCTGCTGTGCCACTATTAACAGTTTGTGTACATATACCCCAAGGTTCCTCTGGTCCTGCACTGTATCCTTTCTTTTATATTGCCTCTCCTCGCTCTTCCTACCAAAATGTATCACTTGATACTTCTCTGCATAAAATTTCATCTGCCATGTGTCTGCCCGTTCCAACTGCTTGTCCATATCCTCCTGAAATCTATCACTATCTGACTCACAGTTCACAGTACTTTCCAGTTTTGTGTCATCTGAAGATTGTGAAATTGTGTCCTGCACACCCAAGTCTTGGTGTTTGATACAGATCAAGAAAAACAGTGGTCCTAGACCCCTGGGGAACTTCACTGTATACCTACCTCCAGTCCGAGAAACAGCCATTCACCACTACTCTCCATTTCCTGTCGCCCAGCCAGCTTCGTATCGCTAATTGCCAGTGATTCTCATTTGCAGGAAGGAGGCTTACTGCATTACGAGGGTATGACAGAAGAGGTATGGTCGTGCCTTTAATGCTCTTTGAAGAAGCCTCGAACCTCTCCTCACTGGCATACGGCTGTGCTTTTTCTGCAGTATTGAAGTAAGTTGTCACTTCCACTATCCTCTGATCACGAGCTGAGACAAGGTTTCGTTCGGTAGAAATCGGAGCTGGTTTGCCCCGCCACTGGGGCTTTAAAACAACGGACCCAAATGTTGCTCTGCCTTCTGGTGACTGCAATTTGAAATGCTTGAAAATCTGAACGTTCTTTTGGAGTTTATGACAGGTGTAAGATGGAGCTTTTTTTTGGCATTTGGTACAGAAAGTCTATTATACTGCTTCACATTTTCTCACCTTCTCTCTTGAAGGTGCTGCCTTTAGCTGAGGTGTGTTCTGCCAACGCCCCAGGACATCATCCAAATGCCACTTTGGAGCCGAGATAGTATGTGTCAGCTTGGCTCAGTTGCTTGGCACCCTTATGTTCAGGAACAGAAGGTTGTACTTGTTCTGGGATGAGGAGTTGTGGGGGGGCATTCAAGATTCCAGATCCTACTCAAGGAAGGACAAGGAAATTCTCTCGATGTTTGGGTTCACATTTAACCCTCAAAAACAATATCAAAACTCCATTCAGCCATCATTTACCTTTTAGCTCCTTGTATGATCGAAATTTGCAGAAAATGGCTGCTGTATTTGCCAGCGCAACAGGGATAGTGCTTGAGAGTAATTGATTGCACAGTACTTGGAGATATTTGTGAGAGACTTGACAGGGATCCACGGTACAATAAGTCTCCTTCCATTCAGCCTCCGGAGAAAGGGTGGCAACGTAGATTGTTCTTGTCCCTTAAGTGCGGCTTCTTAAGGAGCAATATTCTTCTCCTAAATTATGTGTGACTATTTTAACAGAGATGTCAGCAGACAGAAATGAAATATGCATGGCTGGAAATGCATCATTAGCCCTGAGAGGTTGCTTAAGCTGAGCTTTGCGATCCCAAGACCTTTCCAGTCACACCATGCAAATTGGACTAGATATCCATATTTGTTGTATTTCTAATTGAACATTTGCGCCTGCAGAAAATTAAACTGAGGGATTTGACAACCAGGGAAGAGCTTTTAGTCTAAGCTGACTGCGCGACTGAACTGCGTCATCAGTGATGAGAAAGCTGTTATCCTATTGCCATCTCCTTTGACCTTGCACCATCGTCCCTTTGGACAATTATTTACTCCTTCTTCCCATCGTATCTCAGACATTACTTTTTGTCCTTGCCTCCCCTCGTCCCCTTTCCCTGCCTCTGGACTTGCTTAAAAAGTGTTTCGTCTCGATCCTTTGCTCGTTCTGACAAAAGGTCATCAACCTGAAAAGTGAACTGTTTCTCCGCAGATGACACCTGATCTGCCATAATTTTCTGCTCTGAATTTAGGATTCTTTACTGCCAATGTTAAGACAGTCATGGGTTAAAGAAAAAGATTGGCTGCCCATCTGATACACATCCCAGTGTGAGCTTCTGTACCTGACGCCAAAAATGCAAATGTTCCAAACTGAGTCCAGATCATGACCCTCAGGCAACAGTCAAGTGGTATTCATGTATTTTTCCTCTCTTTTTATTCCCTCCTTTTCCTCTCTTTTCTTCCTTTTCTTCCTCGATCTCTCTTTTTCTCCCTTGGTGGTTTGCCTGGTTGTCAGATTTGGTGTTTTTTGTGTCTGGAGAGTGAAATCCTCCAGTCTTAATAAGAGGCTTTCAAGACTGCTGTGAATACCGGGATAGTTACATCCCCATCCTGCTCTCCACTGTGGGGGCGGTGGGGGTGGTGGGGGGAAAGCAGGTGAAATGGCAGGAAATGCTAGTCCATCTCAAACAAGAGAGAGTCGAACCACCCTCCCCCCGCCACCTTGATATTCAGTTGCATTGCCATCACATGCCACACCATCAATGTCCTGGGATGAGCCACTGACCAGAAACTGAACTGGACCAGCCACAAAATTACTGTGGTTACAAGAACAGGTCAGAGGCTGGGGATTCTGCAGGGAGTAACTCACCTCCTGACTCCCCAAAGCCTGTCCACCATCTACAAGGCACAAGTCAGGAGTGTGATGGAATACTCTCCACTTGCCTGGATGGGTGCAGCTCCAACAGCACTCAAGAAGCCCGACACCATCCAGCACAAAGAAGCCCGCTTGGTTGGCACCCCATCCACAAACATTCACTACCTGCACCACCGACGCACAGCAGCAGCAGTGTGTACCATTGACAAGATACACTGTTCTCCAGGGCTCTTTAGACAGCACCTCCCAATCCCGGGCACTAGGCAGATGGGAACACCACCATGAGCAAGTTCACCTCCAGGTCACACAACATCTTGACTTCAGTGTAGTTAAACGTCCCAAGGCACCACAGGAGCATTATCAAATAAAATGTGTCACCGAGCCACAGAAGGGATTAGTAAAATGCATGACAACGGGTGTGGCCAAAGAGATGGGTTTTAAGGAGCATCTTCAAAGAGGAGAGAGAGGTAGAGAGGTTTAGGAAGAGAATTCCAGAGCTTAGGTCCTTGGCAGATGGAGGCCTCTAACGGTTTAGCGATGAGAGTCAGGGATTGTAAGGGGTCAGAATTGGAAGAATGCAGAGATCCTGGAGGGTTGTAGATAAAGCTGGAAGAAGTACAGGGATATGGAGGGGCGAGGCATAGAAGCCATCACCTGACACCCAGCTGGTGAAGGAAGCACTTGCATTTCTATAGCATCTTATTGCATCATTCAGCCATCCCAATGTACTTCACATCTGATGAATCAGAAGACTGCATGCTCTGTTTACAAATCAGCCTTCCGAACAGACCTTGAAGGAAGGTACAGTGAGGTCTGACTTTATTTCTGAATGAACCTTTCTCACACCACCGGAGCTGTTGCTTCCCATTAAAAGATATTGCCCACGATGCTAGTCCTGGCGTTCAGCGTGCTTTCGGGATGATGTTGTGTTGCTTCACAGTGCAAGAGAACTGCCTGACGGAACCAGCTCATTGGGATGTCTGTGGGTTGGGTGGCAGGGAAGAAGTGCTTGGTCATGAAAGTGTAGACACTGCGAGGGTGTAAGGCGGTCTTGATGGGCCAGCCTGTCTCTTCCTGCCCAACAGCTTGGTATGGCCAGTGGGCTCGAGGATGCTGCTCTTGCCGCAGATTACGAGATCCGCAGAGAAACTGATCTGTGCTGCTGTGAACTGAATCAGGGCTGGGACGTTTCAAATTGTTGATATCGATGACTGTGCAAGACGTGCACAGTCTCCTCCCTTGTACCTTGTTGACGTGTAAAGAAAAAGCCTATAATCTTGTGAAATTGCTTGTATCTTCAGCCCTGTGCTATCCCTGTTGCATCTCTGATATTGAAGACCCCGGGATTATCGCATTACAATTCCTCACAGCCTACCTTATTTGGCTAAAGAGCTCGCTATCTGTTTGCTCACCTTGAGCCCCTAATACTTTGCTCCTGTTATCATAAAGTATTGTCTATCCGTATTGATTTGGCCATCTTCCTCGCCACTGTTAAATCCACCTGGTTAATAACTGATGTATTTTCTGTTGCTAAAAATACCATTCTGATGATGGGTTTGATGGACCAAAGCAAGCTCAGTGTTTATTCTATACATGTCGAGCTTGATGTAGAGGCATGCAACTTAACGCAGAAAACTCTGAAGTGATGCATTGTGGAAGAGAAAATAAGGAAAGGGAACACATAAATAAATAGTCAGACTTCAAATGGATCAACGGAGCAGAGGGGCCGTGCTGTGCGGTTACACAAGTCATTAGTAACAGGACAAGTAGTAAGGTCATAAAATAAAGGCAAACAGAATCCTTAGCTTTGGATGACGAAGCGTTGAATGCAAAAGCAAGGAATTACTGTTGAACTTGCATGAAGTTTTCGTTGGGCAGTCGTTGGTGTATGCTGTGAATGATTCCAACAGGGAGTGTGGGTCAGAGGTAGGGTCCAATCTTGTCATTCCGAAGTTGTGACCCGCACTGCCTGGGTGGGTAACTATCCTCCCTATTGTGAGCACGGAGTCACCGACTCAGTACAACAGTGCACAGTTTGAACAATATTATTGGCAGGACATAAGAGAGCAACAGGAAAGGTGCAGTGTGGATTCACTACATTGTTACTCGAATAGATTGGTTCCAGTTATGAATGGCGATTTAAGAGCTTGAGTCTTTTTCCACTCAAGAAGAGAAGGTTGAAGTAACCTGAGACAGGTCTTCAAGATTATCAAGGGTTTTGATCAGGCAAAGAGTGATGGATTTTTCTTTTAACTTGCTGGTCAGCCAGTAAGAAGAGGGTACAAATTTAAGGTAATCACAAATACAATTAGACAAAAATCCTTTCTACAGAGAATTGTTAGAATGTGGAATTCTGCGATAGAATTAAGAGAAAGAAAAAAGACATACATTTATATAGCACCTTTGACAACCTCGTGATGTTACAAAGCTCTTGACAGCCAAGAAGTTTACTTTCTGTTGCCATGCAGAAAATGCAGAATTCAGAAGCATCAACCCAAACAAAATACCTTAAGCAGCTTGTGAGATTCTTGGAATTGAGTTTAGCTCATGTGAGTTACCCCCGCCCCACCTGGGAGAAGCGTTCTCCAGATAACTGTAGCTTCACACTCACAGCATTTTTAGTTCAGTATAGCCCCTGGTTTGCTTCCTGATTTGTGGCGAGCTCCCAGATCTCCATTCGGACAGCAGCAGAAATTTCTAAAGAATTTCTGAGCCAAGGACGATGGAAATCAGTCGGCGATCCCAATCCCAATCATTTGTCAATGACTGCCACTGTCCATGTGTGCCAGCATCATGTGAGAAATGATCTGAATTAAATTCACTCCTACAGCAAATTATAACTAACAGTGTCTGCCTTTAGACTTGCAACTCCACATTTTGGATATTTTGATTTTATGCGTGGCAAGCTGTTGAGGGTGCAAGCGAGGGGAAACCAGACATCTGAGACTTGAGTGAATGAGGCAAGCAACTGCGTCTCTCCTCAGTTTATCAGATTGATGGATTCATAAATTCACAATGCAAGAACCAAGAAGCAAGTGTAACTGAGTGAGTGAATGTCAAATGCAGAAAGCGAAACAAATAGAGAGGAAGAAAGATTGGATTCAAGAGACAGGAAAGGGGCAGAAAGGGAAAGCAGAAATAAATTGCAATTTAGTATTTCTAAAATCTCCAACAACAATTAAAACCTGAAGGACTGAGCCTCCACACTTGTAGTATTTCATTTTCAGTGCCAGAGTGGTTGGCTGGAAGTCATGAACACTGAGCACTTTGTTAAAGCTGCATATAGACTGAAATGGAGAAAAGCAAACTTTCTGTAGTAAGTTTAGTTCATATTTACTGCAGAAATATAGCACTTTGACACCATTTAATGGTGCGACAGGGAGCAAGGTGTCATTTTTGTGAAGCTAAGGGGGAAACTCAGCCAGACAGAACAGCCTTCAGGATAGAGGGATACTCAGAGCAGTTCAGTGATGCACTCAGCCTGCCTTCAGTTCGTGGCCTTTGCAGTGGAGCTGTGATTAAAATAATGATGTTCTTTTCATCTAATTGGATCTCTTTGCTTCATTGAATATCTACATGGAACAAAAATGTAGCAAAGCCGGGAGTAATCAATTAACCCGTAGATGTTCCACCAGAAATATCTTGTCATTATCTGATGAACATATTGGTCGACAGAGTACCTTCCCTCGACATTTTATCAGGTAAAGGCACTGTCCAATGTAACACTGAGCTCGACAAGCTCAAAGCAAGAGATCCAGTCCCATTTTGTGCCAAGTTGGCTGCGGAGTTTCAGTTGTCTTCAGCTCCCTTCATTTAGAGAGAGGAAATTAACCTGAAACTCCAGCCGATGACCATTGCCCAGTGAGTCCATCTTGATTGAATATGTATGGATATGAACACTGTGGTACTCTAGGCAGTGGTGTCCTTCAACATTGATTACTCACCCCATGGCAATCACTGTCTGGTTTCACAACTCTCTTGCCATCAACAACCACACCCTTTCATTTTGCAATTCTCTCCCTAAATATTTCCACCTCTTTCCATCTCTCCCCAAAGCCTCCACAAAGTCTCCCTCCTTGACTCTACCTTTGGTCAGTTCACCTTTCTTCCTGGCCAATGCCTGTGTCTCGCCATTGTGGATAGCCTTCGGATTTTTTGCAATGTTAGTTCTCAATTGAAAAACAACATGTTTGCTCCTCACAAATAGTACCTTATTCTTCTGTTAGTGGGGACATTTTCTGCCCTTCTACTTGCCTGGGTTTCTGTCTGAAAACAGGGCAGATAAATAGCCTAGAATTTCCTCCGAGCAAGCACATCTGGAAGTGCAACTCAAAAATGGGCCCAATCCCACACCCATTCTGCCAACGTCAAGATACACTCAAATTCCATGTGAGTCTCATTGGAATACAGCCGAGCATAAAGGATTGGGGCCTTGGGATGGGATCTGCTGTATCATTCCATGTTGCCCTGTGTTACAGCCAGGTGAGAAAGGTGTCTTATTGTAATAGGGTTTAATTTTAAACACACTGTGTTTTGAGCTCCCTCTTTGTGAATCCTTGTTTACAGTTTTCCAATTATGAGGCAAAGAAATGAGCACACCAGCTTTTTCTTAGGTTTGAAGAAGAAAAGTGAAATTTATTAAACGTACTTAAACTCTAGTACGGTTCATATATGACGCGCCTATGCTAGCATGCACACGTGATACCACATGCAAATAGGGACAGAAAAGAGAAGAAAAATAAAATTGAGAGGTTTAAGGCAATTTCAGAAGAGTTTCTTAGTTTACTGTTTCTGTGTTTGCAACTCACCGTAGAGTCCTTGATATAAGACAGCTCTTACTGTCACTCTTACTTATTTTTGTTGGGGCCCAGTATTCTTCTTAAACCTTGTTCACTGTAGGAGACTTTTCTCTCTGAGTGTTCATATGTCTTCAATGGTTTCTGAAGCTGGTGAAAGCAAGATGAGAGCAAACGGGAGAAAGATGTTCTCAAACCAGGAGCTTTCTGATTTCTTTCCCTGTTGGAAGTTCAAATTCAAAAACCCCAACAGTCAGTCAGTCAGTCATGTGACCAAAACTGGTCTGACCACTTCTTCGGTGCATTCGGCCATCTTAGTAGTTAACCTGGAATGCTTCAACATCTGGCAATCAAAAGTCCATTGTTGGTTGAATGTGTCAGGGCATGGTCCTTTGTCCTTGTTCCAACACTGTCTGTTACTATGCAAATGTCTTTCCAGTCAGGTGCTTGCAGTTTTAAGTTTTAATGCTCATGTGGTGAAGTAATGTGTGGCTTAGTCTTGGCAGGTGGGGGGCTTGCCTGACGCCCTGGTTAACCTGTTGTGTCAGTGTGGGATCTGTTGTACCATTCCATGTTGCCCTGGTTAACCTGCTGTGCCAGTGTTAGTTACTGGAAAACCAAAGCAAAGGGTGCAGCTTTCCACCAAAGTCGAAAGGGGTTGAAAGGAAGATGAGTTAAAGCAGGGTGTAGTGCGAAGCCGACAGCAAGCTTAGGTTTTAAAAGTTCCTGCAGATTGTCGGATGAAGAGAAGACTGATGAAGCTGTTAAGTTTGCCTTTTCGGATACTGGGATAGACGTGGGGCTACAGGAAAGGCTGTTGGAGTAGAAGGGTGATTCTTCTGAGCTTATGGCACCATGAAGACAGCATCGCTCTGCATTTCACCCTGCTGTATATGACCTGGGATTGTGTTGCTGCTGATACTTGATTGCTGAAATGGGACAACGTTCTATTCACCTTGGTGAACACAAAATTTCAGAGAAGCACAGGGGTGAAAGAGAGATTGAAAAAAGTAACTATATAGTTAAATTTCTGGGTCAACAGTCATGGGAGAGATTTATATTTGACAAAAACTCAGCATAAATTTTGTAGAGAAGAATATGTATGTAGGATTGCTGCAGTCAATTCAAGGCAGATCATTGATTTATTTCAAAAAAGGCCTCTGGGTTTCATACTCTGATGCACCTCAACTGGGTTGATTTGCTGTCTGTAGTCGGTTGTTTAAATGTCTTCCAGATCTTCTCCGGGACCTCATTACATCAATCGCGGACAGAAAGCCCCTCGAGAGCTTTCCTCATCAACTAGGCCACAACGTTACTTCAATACTTTCACCTCTGATCTTGTCCTTTTTGTTCTCACTGGTTTTCTCAGTATTATTTCCTGCGTCTCTCCTGCAGATATTAATGTCCGCCTATTTGTTTCTTGGAACTCCCTGTGCTCTGATACCTCACCCAAACGCGATCATTGGTCAGGCATGAGCTTCACCGTTGCCATGAGGAAGGAAATGAACTACATTGGCAGCACAGTCCAGTCTCATTCTGTTTGCACATGACTTCTAGATATGTATATTTGGACAGGGGTCACAGGATAGTGATCAACAGTGTGAGGACATTGGCGGGTCTCCCCTCCTCCACATCTCTACCCAGTAACTGGGGGCGGGGGCTGTCGTCGATTGTCACGCCCCTTCTGGCACCTCGACTGAAGTCAGATAACTCATCACACAATGGGGATTATGTAATAACTGCACCTTGCATTTATATAGCAACTTTAACTTAGCACAATGCCCCAAGGCCCTTCACAGGAGTGAGTATCAAAAGAAATTTTGGCACTGAGCCACAGAAGGAGATATTAGGTTCGGTGACCAAAAGCTTGGTCAAAGAGGTAGGTGTCATCAAGGAGGAGAGTGAGGTAGGGGGAAGAGAGATTTAAGAAGGGCATTCCAGAGCTGAGGCAGCTGAAGACACGGCTGCTAATGGTGGAGCAACTAAAATCGAGAATGCTCAAAAGGCCAGAAATGGAGGAGCCTACAGAAATGGGGAGGGACGAAGCCATGGAGGGATTTGAAAATAAGGAGGACAGTTTTAAAATTGAGGCATTGCCGGACCATGAGCCAATGTATGTCAGCGAGCACTGGGAGCCTGCAATCCAGCTGCCTTAATTGGCAAGCATGAAGTCTTGTACTGAAGGACAAGGACAATGTTTCAGATCCATTTAAACTGGACAAATTGAGTGTTCGCCTGAACTTCATTGAGGTTGGACTCTGATTCCAGATTCACTTTGCTTTTACACGATAAAGGCAGTGCACAGTCCAGGTGTAGTGTGAGTGCACCCTGCCTCATATAAAGTTCCTTTAAGCATTTCAATCTCGGATTATAATGAACCTGAAGGCATGTTCAAGTAACAATGTTATGGCTGGAGGAATGAACATGAATAGAAAAAAGCAGAAAAAGATTGGCATTTCTTTAAAACCTGACCATGCAGTTCTCTCAGGCCACTTTGCATTATCAATTACTTTGAAACATAGGATCAGGGGTAGGCCATTCAACCTTTTGAATCTGTTGCCCACTCAAGTAGACCATAACTGATCTTAGCTTCACTCCATCTATCTGCCATGGTTACATAACCCTTAATAACCTTGAATAACAAAAATCAGGAGTTCTGTGAGATGTGTTGTGTAGGTAAATAAAGAGACAACTTGTATTTATATCGTACCTTTTGGAACCTCAGGACGTCTTGTCCCAAAGTGTTTTGCAGCCAATGAAGTAACTGTGAGTTGGAGTCACTGTTGCAAAGTGATTCATCAGATACTTGAGAAGCATCAAAAGATCTGAGTTAGAGGAACACAATGGCCTGGTAACAATTCTTCACTCCCATGATTACATTCTCAGGACGTGTATGTTCCAAGAATTGGTGATTCAGTGATTTTGATTCAAGGGCCAAAAGAAAAACAAAGAACTCCAGGCCTTTTCCCTGACCAAAGGGAAATATGGCTTTTTGTTCATACCACCAATCTGCAGTATGGAAACTCATAATTAAAAAAACACTACTGTGGGGAAAGATTGATATTTAACATTCGTACCAATGACCCACAAGTCAGACTGCATTGAAAGTGTGAAAGTGCTTCGATCTCGATTTTATTCTTCCAATAGTGTCTTATCATTTATGAACTTTGAAGTCTGCAAAATGATATTCATTTGGAAGGGGAACCAAAGCAAATTGAACTTTGCAGAGATGTACTTCATTGTAATGAAGTATAATTAGTTTGTGTATTGAATTCTAAAGCCAGATTTAGAGGCACTCTTGGCCACTGAATAGCTGGCATATCACACTGTTGATGGCACAGAAACCAAGCATGGTCTGCTGATAATGGGATTTAGCAGAGCATCATGCAATCTCCTACACAAAGGCAATTAACAATACCTCATTGCTGCCTCCATTGGGATATGTATGGCACCAACATGATAGAGAGGGTGCGCATTAGGGATAGGGCGACATAATGATGTTTGAAATTTCGGATACACTGAGGCATTCCTCAATTCTGCAAAGATTAAGCAATGTGTTATTTCCAGCAATTAATTCCGTTGGCAAAATCCCTCCTGATTGGAATGCACTCCTGACTGACTTGCATTCCCTGTGGCATTCCTTTGAAATGCTTAAGCCTTATCATCAAGTCCCAGACTGTGAGAGAGTACTTGTTTCTCCTTGTTTTGCTTTGTACTTTCACTTTTGCTTTGCTCCATTTCATGACCCCTGAAAATGCAATTCTTCATCCTTTTTCTTTTTTTCTTATCCATCCTTCCCCGCAGGTTTCCGCCCACCTCACTCGCCCTGCTGCTCCGCTTCTGAAGCACTGGCCAATGATCGGCTGAGATCCTTTGCCTCAAAGTCAAACCTTCACGCATGAACTTAGATGATGAGTGTTGGTGGCTATTTCAGATAATGGTTGAAATTGCAACACAGGAAGAGGCAATTTAGCCCATCACAGCTCTCGTCCTTTTTCCCTTCTCTTTCACTGTATCTCTTTATATTTCTCTTCTTTGGTTTATCCAGGTGCCTCTCAAATTTCATGGTTGACTCGGTATTAACAATGACTTGTGGTCATACATCCTGTACTATAATGACTTCTTGTTTGAAAAAATGCTTCTAGCGTTTCCCTTTATGCTTAATTATACTGAATTTATACCCTCTTGTCACTGATTCAGCAGCTGGTGGGAATAAGCTTTCATTCTGTCTCTCAAACTCTTGAGTAATTGCACGTTTCAGTTCCATGGTGGCTCCTGATATCATAATTGAAAATCAAGAAATTACAGCCTTGCTAAATACTTAGTTTGCTTTGGTCTTCATGGGAGAAGATGAGGGTAAAGTACCAGCAATGCAAGAAAAAATGAAAACTCATACATGAGGAGGAATTTACTATGTTTAACCCAAGTAAAAAATATGTTATTTCAGAAAATAATATGACTCAAGATTGACAAATCTCCAGACTTGATGCTTTCCAACTCTGGGTAGTAAAAAAGAAGTAGGTGAGGAAATTGTAAATGCTCTACTCATGACCTTCCAAAATTCTCAATTTTGGCATTATCCCCGTGGATTGGAAAATTGTTAGTGCCACACCATTATTTAAGAAGAGTCAGAGAGAAAACCCACACCATAACTACCGAGAAGAACAAGGACAGCAGGCACATGGGTACGTCACCACCTCCAAGTTGCCCTCCAAGTCACACACCATCCTGACTTGGAAATGTATTGCCATTCCTTCACTGTTAGTGGGTCAAAATCCTGAAACTCCCTCCCTGACACCACTGTGGGTGTACCTACACTACACGGACTGCAGCGGTTCAAGAACATGGCTCACCACCACCTTCTCAAAGGCAATTAGGGATGGGCAGTAAATGCTGAAATGGGACAGTGTTCTATTCACCAGATGACCAAAAGTCTGGTCAGAGAGGGAGGTTTTACTGAGTGTCTCAAAGGAGGAAGGAGAGGTGGAGCGGTGTAGATAAGGCAGTGTCAATCATGTTATTCACATAGATTTCCATAAGGTTCCACATGACTAAAATAAGACCACATGGAATTAGAGGCGACCTATTGACATGAGTAGAGAATTGATGAGAAGGTAGGAGACAGAGATTGGGAATAATGGGTATGTACTCAAATTGGCAGGATGTGACAAGTGGGACCAGTACTGAGGCCTCAGCATTTCACCATGATTTATCAATGGCTTAGATGGAAGAATAGCAAGCCATGTATCCAAGTTTGTTGACATCGCCAAGTTAGGTGGCACAGTAAACAGTGTAGATAGGAGCCGAAAGTTGCAAAGGGGCATTAATGAATTAAGTGGCAGATGGCAGTCAAGGTGGGGATTTGTGAGGTTGTCCACTTTGGACCGAAGAAAGATGGATCAGAGTATTTTGTAAATACTTGTAACTGTGGAGGCATAAGCAGATTTGGAGTCCAAGTACAGAAATCACTCAAGGCTGAAAAGGGTTAATTTACGAGGACAAGTTACAGAGACATAGCTTCTATTCCCTTGAGCATAGAAAATTAAGGGTAATGTAATTGAGGTGCTTGAGTTGATTAAGGGCGTTGAAAGGGGAAATAGAGTGAAACTATTTTCTGTGGTGAGAGATTCCAGAACAATAGGACATAAAATTAAAATTAGAGCTAGGCTATTCGGGGCAATATCAGGAAGCACTTAATCACACAAAGGCAAGTGGAAATCTGGAACTCTCTTCCCCAAACAGCTGTCAAGGCTGGGGGTTAGTTGAAAATTTCAAAACAGAGTTTGATAGATTTTTGTTGGGCAAGAGCAGGAAAGGATATGGAACCAAGGTGGGGAGACAAGAGTTAAGACACAGAATGGTGGAAGAGCCTCGCGAGGCTGAATGGCCTCCCGACATTCATCATCCACTAATGTCTACCCAGCTTGAGTGAACACTACCCTAGTTCTTGAAGGTTGTGAATTTCCTTGGAGTTCCTCCTGCAGTACCACGACAGTGTTGGCAGAAACTCATTTACATCAGAGTGGAACAGGAGAAACTCCAAGGAAATGCCACGATGGGGCATCACAGGCACGCCCAGTGTCGTCTCCATCAAAGGACAACAAATCTGCAATTCTAGTGGTGCAGTGAGTGGACCATGATCAGCAGTGGGAACCCTGACAATTTTCGTTGTCTCTCTCACCCGGAGAATATGTGTAACAGTCATAACGTTGCAATCACAGCTGTGATCAGCCAACTCAACCCAGATTGGCCCTGCAACCTTTTGATCTACTGGGTTTCGTACTACAAAGGAGGTGTAAACAAAAGTGGAGGTGTCGAGGACCATTGGGGCAGCACAAACATTGTTACTTTTGCAGAGGGTCAAAGCATCCATAAAATCACGTCCAATTTCAACTGCTGACTGTGACGGCTCCTGTATAGTCAAATACGTGGTTGATGTAATAATCAGCTCGCATCAACCTTTACAAAAGCAGGTCAGACTCATGGTAATTTTCAATTTCACTTCTGCAGTATGTATGTATGTATGGTGCAGAACTGGAAAATGTAGATTCACCAAGCGTGTCAATAATAAGTATCTAGGCTGAATTGATGCAGGTTTGTACCCACACTCTAGACCGATAACATTCAAAGGAAAGTTATCTAAGGGTCTGACACAGCAGAAGGCAATTAAGAAAGTTACAATGAGATTTGAATGTGACTGTCGACTGTTTGCTGTTATCTAGTCACTGTCAAACCAGTATAAGTCAAATATCATCATGCATTTGAAGGGATTTTTAAAGCTGAATGGTGACAAGTTGTCTTCCTGATGATTCAGTTGGTGAAGCAAGGGTGTAACTGAGCCATGTGGACCAAAAGTTTATTGGTCAGTCCCATCACCAGCCAATACTGAGTTAGCTTATTTTAGCAGGGATTGTGTTAGAGACTCTGCAATTAGCCTCAGGGTCCCTGGTTTGGGAGGGGATTAAACGATCCCTATTTGAACCAGGACCACTCTCCCTGCTGGAAAGCGTGATCATGAGGATATTGGGTGAAAACAGGGTCGGACTTGCCCTCGTTAATTTATCAGCTGTTAACTCCCAAACTGAAAACCTTGAACCCAATTTTAAGTGAAAGTAATGCGATTGCCTTATTGTCCATTTTGCTTTGCCCATTTTCCCCAATTCTCTGTCCTTTACCATTTTAATTTTGGTAGTCACTAGCACATCTTAATCATAATCTTTCTGAAGGTCAGCAAGAGTTTACCAACCTTTGCCCTTCTACTTCTCTGCCCCTTGTGTTCATTTTTGAGGTTGAGTTTTTTTGTACATTGGTTGAAAACTGAAGTTAAAGCTTTGCTATTCGAGCTAATTGAACTCCAGGCAGGCTTCTGTGTCAGTCATCCTTGTACCAAGACACCTCGGGGCAGTGGAGGGTTAATATGGAGTTGGGCATGGGTAAGGTGCAGGTTGGGGGGTGGGTTAAATCGGGCAAAATTCCGGCCACGTAAGGAAGTTGGCACGAACCTACTCAGGTACATATTTCACTGCAACGTGTTAGGCTATGTTTGCATAGCCCCCTCAGAGGGTCAGGTTATCAGTTAACGTATGTTACTTGCTCAGGTAGGGTGTTTGCACTTCAACTGATGGTCCATGGGTTTCCTGGAACTTGCGTTTTGAAAGCAAGATCAAATCTGAGCAGCATTTGAGGTGCCCTGATCCATGTCAGGGAGAAATGTCATTAAATACTCAGTAACAGCTCCCTTCTTAGCTGCTTATGTGAGGATTTGTTCACAGTACTTGGGCTGAGAGGTTACTTTGCATATTTTGGAGGTGTCACCTGCACATCAGATGTTTGGAGAGTTGAAATTGTGTTATGCATCGTCATCATCGACAGTAATTGGACAGGAAACTCGGAAGTGAAATGGTAATGCGATGGCTGAGTGATCAAGCCACTGACAGATGTACTGCACTTAATTTTGGGTTTTTCTCAGGTTGTCGGCCTCCGTGCTGCCAACACATCTGCGCTTTAGAGTCTGGACCCTCCAATCATCATTGCCAACGTGTGCAGCACAAGAACACCTGAAGTGGTAAATTGACCGAGGTTGATTGGAGGGTTAATTCGTCAGTTTAGATGGCATCATGCACCAATTATGAGTTTTCATGGTCATCAGTATGTGTCGTGACAACTGCGATGGGATACAAAAGCAACAGTAATTGAAAAGCATCTCTGGCCATCTGTTTATGAAAACAGTGAGTCTTTATACTGCTTTCAAGAGTGCGGTTTCTTTCAGAGAACAAAGCCAACCATCAAGGTTTGGTTTTGTATTTTGTGAAGCAATTGGAGCTCCTTGAACAGATGACAGTTTTACTGTGCTCCCTAAGTTCACTTACATGGAGTTAGAAATATCTACTGAACTATAGTACCAACATCTTGCAATTTATATCAAAGAAACAGATACTGGGAGGGAAATTTTGGCTTAGGGCGGCACAGTGGCGCAGTGGTTAGCACTACCGCCTCACAGTTCCAGGGACCCGGGTTCGATTCCGGGTACTGCCTGTATGGAGTTTGCAAGTTCTCCCTGTGTCTGCGTGGGTTTTCTCCGGGTGCTCCGGTTTCCTCCCACAAGCCAAAAGACTTGCAGGTTGGTAGGTAAATTGGCCATTATAAATTGCCACTAGTATAGGTAGGTGGTAGGGAAATATAGGGACAGGTGGGGATGTTTGGTAGGAATATGGGATTAGTGTAGGATTAGTATAAATGGGTGGTTGATGGTCGGCACAGACTCGGTGGGCCGAAGGGCCTGTTCCAGTGCTGTATCTCTAATCAAAATCTAATCTAAACCTTTCATAGAAAAACATCCCAAAGTGTCTCACAGAGATCTAATCGGATAAAAATAGATTCCTGAATCAAAGAAACAGATACTGGGAGGGAAATTTTGGCTTAGAGGTAGCTTTTAAGGGGGGATTTGCCCAATGGAGGGCCTCGATAGTGGTAGGCATGGATGCCACTGATGCGGACGAAGGGAGAAGTTGGTGGACAAGAGGTCACAGTCGGAGGCTGATTTAATGCTCAATTTTGCTTCTCAAGTCACTTCGTGGCCACGGCCCTCTCCATCTCTGTAACCTCCTCCAGCCCTACAACGCTTGGAGATCTCTGCTCTCTTACAATTCTGTCCTCTTGCACATGCCTGATTTTAATTTCAGCCATGCCTTCATCTGCCTTGGCACTAAACTCAGGAATTCCCTCCCTAAACCTCTCTGCCTCTCTCTGCTCCTCTGAGGCATTCTTAAAACCTGCCTCTTTGACCAAACCTCTGGCCATCTGTCCTCACATCTTGTTCGTTGGCTCAGTGTGAAATCTTGGTTGCTAACGTTGTTTTGAAGTGGCTTGGGATGTTTCAGTATGTTGAGCGTGCGACATAAATGCAGGCTGTTGGTGGATGAGGTTCCAGAAGTAGTGAGCGATAAAGCCATGAAGGGGTTAAAATAGAAAGCTGTTTTCATCTCATTGTGCACTCTCATCTTTTAAACGGATAAATAAAAACTAGGTACATCGGTAAGGGAATAGAATATAAAATAAAGGCCAATCATTTACAATTTTTACAGAATAATGGAATTCAGTCCCCAGAGCCAGGCAAAATTCCAGTATGTCATTTAATAGGAATAGAGTTTAACTTACTCAGTCACTGCAATGATTATCTCTGATATTGTCTCTGACATGGCACAAATGCCCTGATTGTTATAAAGCTTCCGTCCTTTGACTCACTTTGAACAATGCCATGGGACATCTGCTATTACAAGAAAAGAAAATGCAGCGTAGGTTTCCACAATTTTGCAAAACTAGCTAAAAGTGATGTTGAAAGAGGTTTTGGAGCTTTAATAAGTTCAACACTTGACATGTCCAAACACAGCGGAGCAACAATAATCGGTGCTCGGCTATATAGGCTGAAGAACAAACTGATTTAAACTCATCATCTATCTGCACCCCTGCCTCAACTCATCCGCTGCTGAAACCCTCATCCATACCTTTGCAACCTCTAGACTTGATGATTCCAATGTTCCCGTGACTGACTTCCCATCTTCCACTCTGTATAAACTTGAGTTCATCCAAATCTCTGCTTCCCTTATCTCAACTCACACCAAGTCCTGTTAACCCATCACCTCTGTTCTCACTCACTTACATTGGCTCCCTTTGCAGCTTTGCCTCAATTTCAAAATTTTCATCCTTGTTTTTAAATCTCTCCATGGCTTCACCGCCCACCTCACCTCTCATTTTTCAACGTTATATTCCATCTGCCACGTTCTTTCCCACTCACTAAGTCTTTCCAAATCCCCTTGAAGACGCTTTGCACCTTCCTCACAACACACATTCTCACCCAGTTTTGTGTCATCCGCTAAGTTTGGTCCCCACATCCAAATCATTGATATATATTGTGAACAGCTGGGGCCCAAGCACTTATCCCTGCGGTATCCCACTCGTCACAGCCTGCCAACTAGAGAATGACCCGTTTATTCCTACTCTCTGTTTTCTGCCTGTTAACCAGTCTGTAATCCATGCCAGTATATTACCTTCTATCCCATGTGCTTTAATTTTGCTAACAACCTCGTAAGGGGGCTTTATCAAAGAGTAGCGCGAGACTATCAGAGATCTTCCTTCCGGGTACAGTACAGGTTTGGTCAGGATGAATCACCAACTCCAGAGCAGACTTGGCCTGACTGACCATGACTTTGGACAGAATTTTGTAGTCTACATTAAGCAGTGAGGTGGGCCACCAATTTCTGATTTCTGCCCTCTCCCCCTTCCGCTTGTAGATGAGGGTGATGGTGCCTTTCCTCATGGATTTTGACATGCTGCTGGCCAGAAGCATATTCTCGGACACTTCCAGTAGGTCTGGGCCGGTCCAGTCCCACAGAGTTGAATACAACTCAACCTGTAAGCCGATGCTTCTGGGAGTTTTACTCATCTCGAAGGATCTGATGGCCTTTGTCTGCTTGTCGAGAGTTAGCGGTTTGTCCAGACTCTCCCGCACGCTGTCATCTGAGACCTCCGTGAGAAATGACAGCAAAGACTGGGAGGCCGTGTTGTTTGTGGGCTTCACGTCGTACAGGACATGTTGTAAAAGGATTTGCTAATCCTTATTATGTCAGACTGCGATGACGTTACTGAGCCATCCTCTTCCTTCAGGTTGCTGATCACAGAGCTCTGTGTGTGTACCTTTTGGGAGAAGAAACATGAGCACGTCTCATCCTGCTCAACGGCGCGATCTCTGGACCGGAAGATGATCTTGGAGGCCTCTGTGGCAAAGAGCGAGGCCTGCTGGCTCTTCACCTCTTGGAGATCCTCCTTGACCTCGACCTCCATCGGTGCAGCCGGAGCAGATTCGGCATTCTTTTCTGGAGTCAGGACATTTCCCTCTGTGTCTCTCTATCGCCCTCGGAACACCTTTGAGGATAAAGAACCTCTTGATGTTCGCCTTGATCACCTCCCACCAGTGCACCAGAGACTCAAAGAGGGTTTCACAGTTCTCCAACCTTTGCAATCCCTTTTGAGTTCCTCAGTGTTCTCTGGGGTCAGCGGTGTTACGTTCAGCTTCCATGTCCCCCTCCAACCCACCTATCATCATGTCAGTGACAGTCGACCAGTAGGAGGCAGTGGTCAGAGAAGAACACTGGCTTGATGTCAGTGGATCTGACCATGAAAGCATGGGACACAGACAGGAAGTCAATCCTGGAACAGGCAGACCCATTCAGTCTTGACCAGGTGTATCTACGCTGCACTCTGTCTGCAGAATTGCTGAAGACATCGTGCAACTTGGCATCTTTTACTGTTTCCCAGAGCTGGAGTGCGCTGGACACGTAGCTGCTCTCGGTCTCCCAGAGCTGGGGTGCACTGGGCATCTCACTGGTTCAGCGCTTTGGGGTTGGGGCGCGCTAGGCCCATCGCTGCTTCCAGTGCTATGGAGCTGGGGCGGGGGGGTGGGTGTGGGGGTGCTTTCTCTTCCAGCTGCTTTGCGTTCTGCTGCTTGTTTTGCAGGTGCCATCTTTCCAGCCCTTCCTCATCCAATGAGGAACAGCTGCCATAGTCTGTCTCAGACAGTAGCCTCCTGTTTCCACTGGTTTGGGTGGTGACCTGTTCCTTTTTTGGGGGCTTATTTTAACCACTTGCCACTGACTCGTTTGTCCCTCTGCTGCCTCCTCCTTCATTGATTCTGTCTGTTGAGGCGGAGTTTCTGGGCATGGGGTAGGATTTGGATAGCTTGTTACAGCTGTCTGCCCTTTCTTCTCCTTCTTAGAGGAATATTCCTCGCTGGGGGGAGGGTTTCTGGTCTCCTTCGCAGCACCAGGCACGTTCACCGTTCCTTCCTCCAGCTTTTCCTTGGTTCATGCTGCCTGTGTGTAATTGAGGCAGTGTTTTGGGCTGGTCTTGTAGAGGTTCTCTGCCCCACCACATTGGTTGCAGCACTTATTCTGCTTGCAGTCCTTTGTCTGATGGCCTTCCTGCTTCAAATTCTTGCAGACGACTGTGCTGCAGTTGGCCGCCACATAACCAGATTTGCTGCAGGTACGACAAACTCTGGGCTGCCCCAAGTAGAGCAAGAAGCTACAACTTCCCCCGATAGCGAAGCTGGAGGGAGGGTTAATGATGGCTCCATTGGCATCCACCTTGAAGTTCGCCTTGACCTGCCGCTTGCTGGCCCAAATCCCGAACAGGTCGTTGACCTCGGTGCTGCTCCCGGCCACCTCGACGTACCTGGCGAGGAAAGTGAGCACGTTCATGACAGGAACATGGGGGGTGTCGAGGCGGATGGTCACCACCTGGTTCCGTTGTGATGGCAGTGTACAGAGCAGCTCTGCCATGAGGATCAAGAGCGTCGCCTGGTTTCCTCTCTCCTTGAACACTTTCAGGGGTTTGATGCATTCCGCCACGTTCTTGAACGTCACATCGAAATATCCACTGCTGGGGAAGTCCTGCAGGCAGAAGATGTCCGCAGCTTGGAATCCACAGCAAAGGGTTTTTTTAATGGAAGAAGGCGCGGTTGATGGATGCACCTCCTTCGCTATCTTTCACCGCCACCCTAACGGTGTTATGCACCTGGAGTTCTGGTGTTGGTTGCAGCAATTTTTCGCTTGAAGCTTTCCTGAGACAGGCACTAAAAGCCCGACCAACAGGAAAACAACAACCATGGTAGATCTCCAATCCCAAAGGACGAAATGCCATAAAAATGGCACTGAAACCCCCTGATAAAATGCCCCAAAAAACAAAAACAGCAAAGCTCACTGATCATGGTCTCTCCCCTGTCAGGTAATGTGTCTCTCTAGAGAGAGTGTATTTGTTGGGTTTTGGGAATGGGCTATATATTCCAGGTAATTCTATGTGAAAGAAACAGCAGACTTTGTCAAGCTATACGAGGAACCCTGTTGATTTTATCAGGTGCTCCCACAGTTGTTGAGTTTTCCTTGTATCATAAATGGGTTGATGGTTCATTCCCGGCTAGAAAGACATGACAGCAGCAAACCCATATGTTCAGTTAAGTAGACAGATGTTCCTACTCTGTGTATCTGAAAGAAGAAACCAAGTGAAGAGCAAGGTATATGTAAATTTAGATTAGATTAGATTAGAGATACAGCACTGAAACAGGCCCTTCGGCCCACCGAGTCTGTGCCGAACATCAACCACCCATTTATACTAATCCTACACTAATCCCATATTCCTACCAGACATCCCCACCTGTCCCTATATATTTCCCTACCACCTACCTATACTAGTGACAATTTATAATGGCCAATTTACCTACCAACCTGCAAGTCTTTTGGCTTCCTCAGCCTAAATTTCATGACAGTTAGCCTGTTTGAGAGCTTTCACATAACAATTACTTGGAGTGCACAGTTTTGCTGTCAAGCATGGTTACTGCAATGTGAGTAGATGTCCCCTGACCCAATTGTGTGAGCTCTGTATGGATTCCGAGCCCAGTGTGCCATTCGTGCACTTACTTCCTGGTCCAATAGCTCAACTGGCTGATCAAGATCCTGTGGCACTGTTCACGAAAGAGCAGGGAACTCTCCCACTTCTACGCCAACATTCTTCTCTCACACAACGCCACAAAAGAACAGATGAACAGGTCAATGATTGCATTGTTAATTGTGACATTTTCTGCATGCAAAAATGACAGCTGGTTTTACCGACCTAACACCGCCATGCTACACTTGACTAAGTACTCCATGTTATTTGAAGGGCTTTAGGAGGCTATGATAAGGTGCTGATAAACGCAAGCCTTTCTTTCCTTCCTCAGCCTAAAATGATTCCTGTTGTTTTTCAGTCACTTACAAACAGCGGTCCAAAAGTCTGAGCAAACTCGAGACGTCAATGAACCTGTGCAGGAAGCTGGATTATCTGCAATACCCAAATAATGCAGCTCTCTTTCCCTTTCTCCACTACCCACCCTTCCACTCCCCACGCCACATGACTCGTGGATGAATATCCTCCTATGGTTGTGAATCAGGAAGGCCCCAGGTTTGGTCCCTGCTCTGTGTTGAAATAACAACTTGCATTTATAAAGTGCCTCCAATGCCTCAAAAATTGCCAAGATGCTTCATAGCAATATCATCAAACAAAATTTGAGATCGAACCACGTAAGGAGATATTTGGGC
Organism: Heterodontus francisci; assembly: GCF_036365525.1. Taxonomy (NCBI): domain Eukaryota; kingdom Metazoa; phylum Chordata; class Chondrichthyes; order Heterodontiformes; family Heterodontidae; genus Heterodontus; species Heterodontus francisci. The sequence continues at coordinate 11,040,479 of NC_090417.1, forward strand.
AGAAGACCAAAAGCCTCGTCAAAGAGGTCAGTTTTAAGGAAGGTCTTAAAGGACGAGAGAAGGTTGGAGAGATTTAGGGAGGGAATTCCAGAGCTTAGGGCCTAGTAGGCTGAAGGCTCGACTGCCAATGGAGGAGTCATTCAAAATAAGGGATGCACAAGAGGTGAGAAATGGAGGAGCGCAGACATCGTAGAAGGTTGTTGGGCTGGAGGAAATTACAGAAACAGGGAGCAATGTGGCTGTGGAAGGATTTGAAAACAAATGCTAATAGTAAAATCCAGGCGTTGCCGATCGGCAGCTCATGTGGGTCAGCGAGCACAGGGTTGTTGGGTGAACAGAACTTGGTGCGAGTTACAATATGGGCAGCAGAGTTTTGGATGAGCTTAACTTATGTCGGGTAGGAGATGGGATGCCATCCAGGAGAGCATTGGAATGGCCAAGTCTAAAGTTAGCAGAGGCATGGATGAGGGTTTCAGCAGAAGATGAGCTGAGGCAGAGGTGGAGTTGAGCAATATTACAGTTTTGGAAGTCGGTGGTCTTGGTGCCGGAGCGGATATGTAGTCAACACCTCATCCCAGGTCAAAAACAACAAGACGGTTGCTGGCAGTCTGGTTTAGCTTCAAGCAGTAGCTGGTTGCCACACTTGGCCTCAGCATCCCTGGGCTCAGACCGAGAAACAGTGGGCAAGTTTCCCATTCCTGATCACTGTCTAATGACCACTGGTGCAATATATTCAGGAGGAGAGGCAGAGAGACAAAAAAAAAACAGCATTCTTCAAAAACGACGAGGGGTCATAACCTTCAAACCAGGCCATTCGTGAGAGATGTTCGGTCATGTTTCTTCACACACACAGTAGAAGGTCGGAATCACGACACCTTAAAAGGCAGTAGATGTTAGCTGAATGAATAATTTTAATCTAAGAGAGAGATTTTTGCCAAGTGTGTAAAAGGATATGAAATCAATGCAGGTGGATAGAGTTAGGTTCGAGATCAACCATGATGTCATTAAATGGTGGGATAGGTTCAAGGGGCTGAATGGCCTATTCCTTTCCCAGCTGTCTAATAAACTGAATAGATGAATTGGGATAAACAGTGATATTCTAATTAGTTATAAGCTCTGATGTAATTGATGGGACTGTTTAGTAACCAGTGTGCAGACTACACTGGTCTGCGTGCTTTGTACTGTTGCAAAGCTGGCAGGGAGCTTGATTGTTTGCTCATGACACGGTACAGCAGACAGCCAGTGCACACCCAGACCCATCAGCTCTCAATTACTTGCCGTGACAGGCACCGTGTGTGTTTCATCTTACATTAAAAATAACGAGTGGCTGGAAGCACTTGAGTGGCTTTGCAATCTATGTTGTTAGCACCCACAGACAGGCTCCAATTGGCTGACCTTGACCCACATACGCTGTGGGTAGCTTTTGTCAGGTCATTCTGTACCATTCCTAGTGTCTGCTTCATTCCTACTCAATCACTCCCTGCCATGCCTTACTTGTGCCCGCCTCCGTCTTTTCCTACTGAGATGTACTGAATCGGTGCTTTATTCAGGAGCATTCCTGCCACTATCCTTTGAAAATTGAATGTTCTATTATTTAATAAAAAGAGAGGGGAGGGCTTGTTGCAGGCTTCTTTTTCCTGAAAGACTAATCGAAAGGAAGGCTTGAATTTATACAGCTCCTCATCCTGTACCTCAGACACGTCTCAAAGCTCTTCACAAACGCTAGATTAGAGTGCAGTGTAGTTTTGCTTAAAACCTATTAAATTTCTAACCTTAGCCAGTTCTGATGAAAAGTCACTGACCTGAAATGTTAACTCTGCTTCTCTCTCCACAGATGCTGCCAGACCTGCTGAGTATTTCCAGCACTTTCAGTTTTTATTTCAGATTTCCAGCATCTGTAGTATTTTGCTTTTATATGAGAGTGGTTCCACCTAAGAAGTAACAGGAAGAATGACTAGTCAATTGATGAGGACTATTTGGAGGTTGCTGGTGGAATCTTAGACAGGACACTGGGGGGAACTCCCCGCTCTTCATTAAGGAGTGACAGGGGAGTCTTGAGCATACATCCAAGCACAGAGGTAAAACCATGTACAAAGAGTCAGGAATGACATGAGGACCATTTGCAGGATTTGGAACAAGGGAAAGGAAGAAATTTAACCAATCGTGAAAAAAATATCAGGAGGGACAGATTCTTATCTTTGAAAGAACTTGCACTTATATAGCACCTTTCTCAACCTCTGAATATCCCAAAACATTCTACAACCAACTAAGCGCTTCTGAAGTGTCTTGCGCACAGCAAGGACCTCGAAAGAGTAGCGAGATAAATGACCAGGGAGTCTGGTTTAGTGATGTTGGTTAAGGCATAAGATTGGCGCGTACAACGTGGAGAACTCGCCTGCTCTTCTTTGAATAGTGTCGTGAGATCTTTTACGTCCATCTGAGAGGTTCTGCAAAACAACTGGAAACTCTTTCTTTGGCTTCAGGGAAGTTTGAAGTATCAGAGGAAGTTTAAGTCTTGCGACTTAATCTTCAAATTGAATTTGATTCTGTGTATGTTTCTTTCTCATCATAAATGCATTTGATAATTTTAGCCTTAAGTACATGGTGTTTGTTCAGAGAAGTCAGGAGTGGGTGTTGGACATCCCTTCCTATTTCTGGGAGAGATTTCACCAGTCTAAGGATGGAGTGATAACCAAAAGGAATGCAATTCCCATTCAATTCATTCAAGAGGTTGAGGAAGACAAACTTGCATTCCTGTAGCACCTTTTACAACCTCATGCTGTCCCAGTTTGCTGGAAAACCAATGGAGTATTTTTCAAGTGTAGTCACTGCTGTAGGAAACGTAGCAGCTAAATTGCACGGAGCAAGCTCTCGTAAACAGCAGTGTGATAATGACCAGATAATCAGTTTTTTGTGATGCTGATTGAGGGATAAATATTGGCCAGGACACCAGGGATAACTCCCCAACTCGTCTTCAAAATGTGCCGTGGAACCTTTTGCATTCACCTGAGAGGACGGATGGGGCCTCAATTTAACATCTCATCTGAAATACTTAGCCCAGTGCTGCACTGGGATTATTGTGCTCAGATCGTTCAAGTGAGATTTGAACCACAATCTCTGAGGCACAGGTGAGAGTGCTGCATAATGAGCCCCTCATTCAGTTGATAGGAAATGCACATCTGCCAACAGAGGCTGCTTTTCAGACCCACGTAACAGATGCAGCGTACTACTTTGAGCCATGCTTATGTCCCTGCCATGAGTCCACGTCTTGGGTATAAGGTTCATAATTGAAAGCCCTCATGCCTGAGATGAGTCTATTGGTGAAAGCCATGAAAGTAGCTTGCATGTCGAAAGCAAATGACTGACCGGCACTGGATTTCCTTGGCCCAGCAAAGTTACTAATTTCCCAGCTCATCTGAGTTTCTCTTGCGTGTGTTTTATTATTCTGAGGGCAGCTGATGCAAATCAGTGCTGTGAGTTACACGAAATGTTATGGTGTTGAAGATGGTGATTGAGATCAGTGTGATTGTTCGAACTAAAGCGCGCAGGGCTAGAATTTATATTTGTTTCTTGAGCTGTATGATAAGCAGCAAACAGCTGGTTTGAACATGCAAATAGCATCTGCTCAGGAGCCTAAACAGGCTGTTCCAGATCTGGTGGCTTTGATTTGCCCTTCAAGATTAGATGAGTAGTTTAGATAATATATTTTGTTTGTTTCTTTCAGATTGTCACTACTTTGGTTAAAATCATTTTTTTTTCTATTTGTGAAAGGTGTCAACCATGGTTCCCGTTGGCAGCACTCTCACCTGTAAGTCAGGAGGATCATGGATTCATGCCCCCCCCCATCCAGAGACTTTAACACAAGATCTAGCTGACCTTCCAATGCAGTACTGAGGGAGTGCTAGACTGTTGAAGGTGCTGTCATCCACATGAGATAGTAAACTGAGACCCCTGTCTGCCAGCTCAGGTGGATGTAAATGATCCCATGGCACTATTTTGAAGAAGAGCAGGGGAGTTCTCCTCAGTGTCCTGGCCAATATTTATGCCTCAACCAACATCACTAACAAAACAGATTATCTGGTCATTAATGTGACCTTGCTGTGCACAAATCAGCTACTGCAGTTCCAACGTGACAACAATGGGTGCATTTCAAAACGTATATTGCACTTTGTGAGATGCTGAAGTCTTAAATGGTACTCTGTAAATGCCAGTCTTTTTTTCCACTTAATATATAAACCTACCTCATGTCTTGGTCAGCAAAGCCACATCTGTCCGTGGTGCTGAGCCAGACACCAGGGAGATCACAAGAACGACCCTTGCACCATGTCAACTGATATCAGCTTGGGTGCCTGCAAGAATACTGTGGCTGACTTCAGCACTTCAAAGGTGGGCAGGGGAGAAGTGAACTGAAGGTTGCACTCCCAATCATTATCCAGGAGTTCCTGCTGAAAAATGTCTGTGTCTGACTGTCTGTCTGTGTGATGTCCCTGCCAATACCCGCAGTCTGGAATTCCACATGAGGAATGGCTATTTGGGCCTTTGGTGCTCGCAATATTATTTTGTGAAACATATCTTTTATTGACTTCCATTGAATTCAATGGAATTCGAAGTTGGGAGGGATGTGAGATGGGCTGTGATGAAGGGGATCTAAGATAAGGGAGAAAAGAGTCAAAGGGTATTCTTATTGGGTTAGAGGTGGTTTGTGTAGAGCAGAAATGACGGCATATATCTCTGCTGTAAATTTGGTGTAATTTCATCCTCGCCCATCTCGCCCCATTATGTCTGCTGAACGTTCTGACTGACATTGGGAGACAGTCCTCCGACACCTCTACCATAGACCAGCTTGGATGGTGAGTTTAGGAGAACGATGCAAGCACAGAGAGCATCACAGCCAAGCCCTTGTTCATTTCACTGTGAGTCACTGGATAGCAACCGGGATTAGGAGCCCTCCTGAACACACTGAAGCTGAAGCCAGTTACAACACTGGAGTTGACTCCTCGATGGTGAGAACTGGGCTTGGGGCATCATTAAACTCAGGTGAGTTTAAGTCTACTGTAGCCGATCAGACACCAGTGAATGCACGAGTGGCTGTTGACGGTCTCGGGAGGGAAAAGCAACCAAGATTAGAGAGAACCCACTCAAAGCTAAAGCAAAATGACAGACTGCGCAGCAAGTACCATTTCCCTGGGCTGTAGTTGGTGCTGGTTGTATTCTTCTACAAATGGAAATACCAGTATGCTATGATTGGTTTATGGACGAGGGAGAAGGTAACATGAAGGAAAAAGGAGAGCGGATTGACACTGAAGATATTTAACGCGTCTTATTGAGACGAGAACCAGCGATAGCTCTTAGCAAAGCTTCTTGTCATTGTCATATATCCTGCAGATGACCGCACTGAGATAAATTGAATTCTATCAGGGTTTATGAGATTACAGTATTTGGCAAATCAATATTGGGCTTTCTCCCAGAAGTTGTGCTTTTTTCATTGTGCTGTGACACTTGCGAGTGTTGAGGAAGCACATTGAATTTTATTTAGTGGGAGAATTTTCTTTTCAGCGCCAAGTCAATTACATCAAAGGACAGGGCTGGGAGAAAGTGTTGGGATGTTTAAATTATTGCCTCAAAAACTCATGCTTGAGTTACGGGTTCACGTTATACAAACTGCCTGCTATTATCAGTTAATATACTTGAAGTTGTAAGGAGGGGAGAGATTGCATTTCACTGACTGTTGGCGCACTGTTCTACATCTCGGAGGGTGCAGTGGAGGCTCCCTGCACTTATTGCTGAGGTTTGTCTGGAGTACTGGAAACTGGGCGATGACAGAGAAGGAGCTAATTCCAGCACAGTGGCAATGCAGTAACCCGACTGACTTCTTCAGGAAGGAAGCAAGGCATCAGCACAAATTTTCATCATGTCACAGAAAATTCCTTTTCAAAAAGAAATGCTTTAAAATGATGCCTTAATGCTTGCTGGTTTTAATTCTCATCCGTGTTTTCAAATCCCTCCCTGGCCTCGCCCTCCCCGCACCCCTCTCCCCAGCTCTGTAACCTCCTCCAGCCCTACAACCCTTTGAAATCTCTGCACTTCACGAATTCTGGCCACTTGTGCATCCCTGATTTTAATTGCTGCACCTTTGGCGACAGTGCCTTTATCTGCCTGGATCCTAATTTGTGGAAATCCATCCCTAAACCTCTTGGCCTCGCTACCTCTCTCTCCTCCTTGAAGACACTTTTGAAAACCTTCCTAATTTGACCAAGCTTTTGGTCAGCTGTCTTAATAGCTCCTCATGTGGCTCAGTATCACATTTTCTTTGGCAATGCTTCTGCGAAGTGCCTTGAGATGGTTTCCTATATAAGGTGCTATATAAATGCAAGTTGTTGTTTTTTCTGAAGACAGGTCACTGCTCCTTATCCACTTATCCTGAGATCCTGCTTCAAGAGGATGAACACCCGTGGTTTCTCTCCCACTTGTGTGCAACGTATTGGCTGCTGTTCTTGGTCGCACGACGAGGCTGTACAACATGGAATCCCAGAGTGCAAAGTTGACCAGCAGTTCCCTGCGCTAGCATGGCAAGGTCTTCCTCCCTTCATCAGCTGGATGCTGTCCCTGAGCTGTGAACTGCAAGGACCTCAGGTCCTTTGCACTGCACAAGAGCAGCCAGAGATCTGGGTGTAAAAGAGCCTCACAACACATGGACCTTCGCACACGAAGGAATTAATGCAACATCTTGTCAGATGCATCTGTTTCACTTTGCATTGTCCATGCATTTTACATGATTTTGGCATGCGCTGGGCTGCAGAGCAAATGGCAGCAACAGCATCAAACTGCAGCAGGATCAAAGAACCGCAACGCAAGTAAGGTAATTGTCATAAATACAAGAATATTTACCGATGGTTCGGCACTGGATGCAGTCATGAATGCCCAACTCCGTGTGGGGATCTTCAGAACAATCAGGACCCCAGCTGTTGCATTGCCTCTTTCATGTTGCGAAGGCTTCAAATTGACTCCTTGATTGCAATTTTCTGCTGCTCTTTTTCCTGGTGCAGTTCCACAGACAGCTAGCTCCTACTTTGCCCAAGTGCCCTTGCATCACAAGTCTGAGCTGCAACACTAGATGCTGGCATGCGATTCCAGTGCAAAGTGCTATCTCAGCTCGTGCCTTGACTGCACCAACACACAAGCAGTTTGCTACAAGGGCTCACTGCATAGAAATCAGGAATGAGAACCCTGACTGAGTTTTCTCCTTGTCAACTTCGCTGGTGGTGGGGGGGTGGTGGTGGCAGTAGGGCCAGCCATAGCACCCCTTACTGTCTGTAGCTAGCACCGGACAGATGAAGCATCACACGAAAGGTGTGTTTGATCTGTTTCAATATTCCTGGGGTGAAGATGAAGCAGGGAATTGTACAGTTCCTTTACATGTAGGACCATCAAGAGAGCTGCAGATTGACCCCTGAGAAACATTCTGAGAGAGTAGTGCAGATAGGAGCATAAGATTTTAAAGAGACATTGACAGATTATGTGAGTGGGCGAAGCTGTGGCAGATGGATTTCAAAGCAGCCAAGTGTGAGGTCATTCATTTTGGACCAAAAAAAAGGAGAGATCCTGGCATCAACAGTGGAGCTTCATAGAAACTTCACTGGTCCATGTTTGCAGATCATGAAGATGTAGTCTTCAGGTAAAAGAAATTCGAACATGCTCATGGAATGTTAGCCTTTCAAACTAGAATGCTAGAATACAACAGGGAGAAAGTTTTGCTCCAGCTATACAAAGCCCTGGTTCGACATCTGGAGGACTGTGTACAGTTCTGGGCACTGCACCTTAGAAGGAAGGAAGGCCTTGGCCGCACACATGCACAAGAATGTCACCAAGGGTCCAAGGGTTTGATTATCATGCAAGATTACACAAACTAGGCTTGTATTCCCTGGAATATAAAAGGATTAGGGGTAATTTTATTGAGGTTTTTAAGATTTTCCAAGGAATCGGGCAGATAGAAACCTTTCCTGCTGGTGGGAACGTCCAGGATAAGGGAACAAAACGTTAAAATCAGAGCCAGGCCATTGGGGGGAGAAGTTAGGAAACACCTCTCCATGTAAAGGGTGGTAGAATTGTGGAACTCTCACCCACAAAAAGCAATAGATGCTCGCTCAATTTATCGGTTTAAATCTGAGATCAATAAGACTTTTGCTAGCCAAGGCTTTAAAAGTAGATGGAGCCAAGGCAAGTGACGGAGTTAATACACACATCAGTCGGAATGATGGAAAAGGCTTAAGGGGCTGAAGGCCCACAACTGTTCATCTGTTCCGAAAGAGGTGTACAGACAGAGGCAAAAGGCTTTAGTGTGCTTTGATATTCAATACATTTCTGTTTTTCTTTCATGCTTGGTTGTTGCAAATGAGACAGTATTGGATACAGGATAAAGCTCCCTTTATGCCCAATCAAGTATTCCCAGGTCATGCATTGTCTCCCCATCTGGTTAACTCCTCCCTTGTTGCTGTTGTACTAAATGCAATGAACTCTGCCCCTTGGTTACATGATTGCGTTGTCTCTTTGCCGAGCAGTGAGAACCTTTGAGCAGGTGCGACCACGAGCAAAAGCTGAAATGCTCCACAATTATTGTTCGTGAGCCTGAGTACTTGCAAATGTAATTAGAATTAATTATACTTCTTGCTGTTTGTACATGCAAATTATTTGTTTACACTTAATTAGGATTTTATCCAGATTTACTGGGTAAAGGTGATCAAGTTTGCTTGTTTGGTCTTGATGCAGGTAGAGTATTGGCTCAGTGAAATTTAGAGCTCTTTTGACGCTGCCTCAACAATTACTCCCGATGCAGCCATCACAGGTGAACCGCACCTTGACAAATAGCATTATTAATATTTTTCTCCAATTTCTTGAGATGTTATTTCATTCATCTTCCCTTCCCCTCCTTTTTCTTCTCCTCTGCTCCTGTCATCTCCCTTCCCCTCTCCTCTCCACTTCTCCTCTGCTCCCCCTTCCCTCCTCTGCACCCCTCTCTCCCCTTCTCCTCCCCTCTCCCCTCCTTCTCTCCCCTCCCTTCTCTCCCTTCCCTTCCCCTCCTTTCCATCCCCTCCCATTCTTTCCATACCCTCCCCTCCCTTCCATCCCTCACCTCCCTTCCATCCCCTCCTCTACCTTTCATCCCCTCCCCTCCCCTCCTTTTTTGCCCTTCTCTCCCTTCCTTCCCTTTTCTCCCTCCCCTCCTCCTCTCCCTTCCTTCTCTCACCACCTTTCTCTGTCCTCCCCTCCCCTCCTCTTCCCACTTTGCCCACTGCTCTCCTCTAAATTCCTCCTCTTTGTTTTGTTGTACTCCCCGCAACCCACCACCCTAGTATCAGAATTATTAATTAATTTCCCCACAAGATCTGCACCCTGTAGTATTGAACCTCACAGACCAAGAGGTGCTAGGCTTTATTCCTGGTCTGTGCAGCGTTAGTTCACCTCAACCTGGGCAGCAGTAGGGATACAACAGTTGGCCTTGCAACTCCACAGTAGACAAGGGAAAACCAGCCAGGGTTTCTACTCCTGCTCTCCATTTGAGTCACATCTGTTAGATTGGTGGATTGACTGCGAGGTTCCCACAGTCAAACAGCCTGCAAACACTCACTATCTCAACTCATATATGGCCAGTTGGTCCCAGAAGGTTGTCAGCGGCTGTGGAAATGCAACCCAGCAAGAGACGAGGTTTTCGGGAGAGGAGGACTCAAAACTGGACAGGGGCAAAAAGAAACACATTTGGAAGTTAGATCAACCTTAACCGTGTTATTTTGCATAGAATTATACAAATTATACAGCACAGAAACAGGCCGTTCACCTTTTCTGGTGTACATGTTCCACACAAGTCTCCTCTCATTCCTTTGGCTTCATTTCAGCCTTGTAGCACACCTTTCTATTCCCTTTTCTCTCATGTAGTCGTTTAGTCTCCTCTTGAGAGCATCATAAGCGATTTGCCTCAACCCCATCCTGTGGCAGCGAGTTCCACATTCGAACTGCTCTCAGAGTAAATAAATTTCTCCTTATTTCCCTGTGGATTAATTAATAACACACTGCATTTATGTCCCCTAGTTTTGGATTCTCCTGCAAGTGGAAACATTCTCTCCACATCTACCCTGTCCAACCCATTCATAATCTTCAATACCTCTCCGTCAGGTCTTTTTGCAGCACACAGGAGTTGTGCATTTTGAGCTCACATTGGCCATTGAATCTCATAAATCAGTGTAAAACCCCCAAGTGATTGCTGATTCTGAATGAATCACCGTGAACCTCTGCTTTGAAGTTAACTAAACTCGCATTTTTGTAAATCACAACACCCTGTCACAAAGCAGCACTTAAATCTGGGAAACAGAACAGTTTTAAAATTCATTTTTAAAACGAACAGAATGGCACCTTACATCGTATACCGAGCACAGTATTTTAGTTATACGGACACTCTGAGCTATCCCACGGGTTACCTTCTGCAGGGAAATGTTTACAAGCTTTGACCCAAACCATAAAGTCATTTACAGCACAGAAGAAGGCGGTTCGGCCCATCTGTGCTGGCTCTCCATGGTGCTATCCAGTCCGTCCCACTCCCCCTGCTCGATCCTTGTAGCCATGCAAGTCGATTTCTCTCAATCAAGTAGCCATCCAAAACTTCCTCTTGAAGCCATTGATGGTCTCTGCTCCCACCACCCTTGTGGGCAGCGAGTTTCAGGTCATTACCACTCGCTGTGTAAAAACGTGCTTCCTCCTATTCCCCTGCATCTTTTGCCTAAAACTTTCAGTCTGTGACCTCTAGTCGTTGTACCGTTAGTTAGCCAGGCGATGTGCTGTAAAAAACAGTCCAAGTAGCGATGGACATTCAGCTTGTGCGCGCACGTTCTCATGCTGATGTCAGGTGAAGGGAGGATAGATGTAGCTGGAATGCCCAGCCACCTCATCCCATTGTTGAAGACGAACATTTAATGCCTGAACTCATACATGAGGAATGACCATTTGGATGAAGAATGAGGGAATCCCGTTGTTGTGGGGCTGTAATACAACAAGGGATCAATGTCTTCCATGGAGGAACCAAGATGAAATTGGAAAAATGCAGTGTGAGAGAGAGTTGATGATGAGGATGAATCAGTTGGCACTCTATGATAATGCATTTCTAGAAACTTCTTAATGCAATTACATTTGTATAAGCTGTAGCAAGACATAGAATGCATCCAAGGGTTATTGGGTGATTCTCTGCTTGTAACCTCAGCTGTAGCATAACTCAGTTGAAACAAAAATATTTCACATTGGGAGAAAGTGAAATTATATTTAAATTTGTCATAAAACAGTGTCTTTTATGAGTTTCAGGAAGGCTCCTGGATAATTCAATGAGTTCACTCAGTCAGACTGACCTGGAAAGTCTTGAGTTTCAATTGCGAGACTATATTGCATTTTTTTAAAAATTCATTCACGGGATGTGGGCGTCGCTGGCCAGGCCAGCATTTATTGCCCATCCCTAATTGCCCTCGAGAAGGTGGTGGTGAGCTGCCTTCTTGAACCGCTGCAGTCCATGTGGGGTAGGTACACCCACAGTGCTGTTAGGAAGGGAGTTCCAGGATTTTGACCCAGCGACAGTGAAGGAACGGCGATATAGTTCCAAGTCAGGATGGTGTGTGACTTGGAGGGGAACTTGCAAGTGGTGGTGTTCCCATGTATTTGCTGCCCTTGTCCTTCTAGTTGGCAGAGGTCGCGGGTTTGGAAGGTGCTGTCGAAGGAGCCTTGGTGCATTGCTGCAGTGCATCTTGTAGATGGTACACACTGCTGCCACTGTGCGTCGGTGGTGGAGGGAGCGAATGTTTGTAGATGGGGTGCCAATCAAGCGGGCCGCTTTGTCCTGGATGGTGTCGAGCTTCTTGAGTGTTGTTGGAGCTGCACCCATCCAGGCAAGTGGAGAGTATTCCATCACACTCCTGACTTGCGCCTTGTAGATTGTGGACAGGCTTTGGGGAGTCAGGAGGTGAGTTACTCGCCTCAGGATTCCTAGCCTCTGACCTGCTCTCGTAGCCACGGTATTTATATGGCTACTCCAGTACAGTTTTTGGTCAATGGTCGCCCCGAGGATGTTGATAGTGGGGGATTCAGCGATGGTAATGCCGTTGAATGTCATGGGGAGATGGTTAGATTCTCTTTTTTAGATTTTTTTTTAGATTAGAGATACAGCACTGAAACAGGCCCTTCGGCCCACCGAGTCTGTGCCGAACATCAACCACCCTTTATACTAATCCTACATTCCTACCAAACATCCCCACCTGTCCCTATATTTCCCTACCACCTACCTACACTAGTGACAATTTATCATGGCCAATTTACCTATCAACCTGCAAGTCTTTTGGCTTGTGGGAGGAAACCGGAGCACCCGGAGAAAAACCCACGCAGACACAGGGAGAACTTGCAAACTCCACACAGGCAGCACCCGGAAACGAACCCGGGTCCCTGGAGCTGTGAGGCTGCGGTGCTAACCACTGCGCCACTGTGCCGCCTTGTTGGAGATGGTCATTGCCTGGCACTTGTGTGGCGCGAATGTTACTTGCCACTTATCAGCCCAAGCCTGGATATTGTCCAGGTCTTGCTGCATTTCTGCACAGACTGCTTCAGTATCTGAGGAGTTGCGAATGGTGCTGAACATTGTGCAATCATCAGCGAACATCCCCACTTCTGACCTTATGATTGAAGGAAGGTCATTGATGAAGCAGCTGAAGATGGTTGGGCCTAGGACACTACCCTGAGGTACTCCTGCAGTGATGTCTGGAGCTCAGATGATTGACCTCCAACAACCACAACCATCTTCCTTTGCGCTCGGTATGACTCCAGCCAGCGGAGGGTTTCCCCCCTGATTCCCATTGACCTCAATTTTGCTAGGGCTCCTCGATGCCATACTCGGTCAAATGCTGCCTTGATGTCAAGGGCAGTCACTCTCACCTCACCTCTTGAGTTCAGCTCTTTTGTCCATGTTTGAACCAAGGCTGTAATGAGGTCAGGAGCTGAGTGGCCTTGGCGGAACCCAAACTGAGCATCACTGAGCAGGTTGTTGCTAAGCAAGTGCCGCTTAATGGCACTGTTGATGACACCTTCCCTCACTTTACTGATGATTGAGAGTAGGCTAATGGGGCGGTAGTTGGCTGGGTTGGGTTTGTCCTGCTTTTTGTGTACAGGACATACCTGGGCAATTTTCCACATTGCAGGGTAGATGCCAGTGTTGTATTAGTACTGGAACAGCTTGGCTAGGGGCGCGGCAAGTTCTGGAGCACAGGTCTTCAGTGCTATTGCCGGAATATTGTCAGGGCCCATAGCTTTTGCAGTATCCAGTGCCTTCAGTCGTTTCTTGATATCACGTGGAGTGAATCGAATTGGCTGAAGTATGGCATCTGTGATGCTGGGGACTTCAGGAGGAGGCCGAGATGGATCATCAACTCGGCACTTCTGGCTGAAGATTGTTGCAAATGCTTCAGCCTTATCTTTCGCACTGATGTGCTGGGCTCCCCCATCATTGAGGATGGGGATATTTGTGGAGCCACCTCCTCCAGTTAGTTGTTTAATTGTCCACCACCATTCACGGCTGGATGTGGCAGGACTGCAGAGCTTAGATCTGATCCGTTGGTTATGGGATCGCTTAGCTCTGTCTATCGCCTGCTGCTTACGCAGTTTGGCATGCAAGTTGTCCTGGGTTGTAGCTTCACCAGGTTGACACCTCATTTTGAGGTATGCCTGGTGCTGCTCCTGGCATGCCCTCCTGCACTCTTCATTGAACCAGGGTTGGTCTCCTGGCTTGTTGGTAATGGTAGAGTGGGGGATATGCCAGGCCATGAGGTTACAGATTGTGGTTGAGTACAATTCTGCTGCTGCTGATGGCCCACAGCGCCTCATGGATGCCCAGTTTTGCATTGCTAGATCCGTTCGAAATCTATCCCATTCAGCACGGTGATAGTGCCACACAACACGATGGAGGGTATCCTCAATGTGAAGGCGGGACATCCTCACCACAAGGACTGTGCGGTGGTCACTCCTACCAATACTGTCATGGACAGATGCATCCGCGGCAGGCAGATTGGTGAGGACGAGGTTGAGTATGTTCTTCCCTCGTGTTGGTTCCCCCACCACCTGCCGCAGACCCAGTCTCGCAGCTATGTCCTTTAGGACTCGGCCAGCTCGGTCAGTAGTGGTGCTACCGAGCCACTCATGGTGATGGACATTGAAGTCCTCCACCCAGAGTACATTTTGTGCCCTTGCCACCCTCAGTGCTTCCTCCAAGTAGTGTTCAACATGGAGGAGTACTGACTCATCAGCTGAGGGAGGGCGGTAGGTGGTAATCAGTAGGAGGTTACCTTGCCCATATTTAACCTGATGCCATTAGACTTCATGAGGTCCAGAGTCGATGTTGAGGACTCCCAGGGCAACTCCCTCCCTACTGTATACCACTGTGCCACCACCTCTGCTGGGTCTGTCTTGCCGGTGGGACAGGACATACCCGGGGATGGTGATGGCAGTGTCTGGGACATTGTCTGTAAGGTATGATTCCGTGAGTATGACTATGTCAGGCTGTTGCTTGACTAGTCTGTGGGACAGCTCTCCCAACTTTGGCACAAGCCCCCAGATGTTAGTAAGGAGGACTTTGCAGGGTCGACAGGGCTGGGTTTGCCGTTGTCGTTTCCGGTGCCTAGGTCGATGCCGGGTGGTCCGTCCGGTTTCATTCCTTTTTATAGACTTCGTAGCGGTTAGGTACAACTGAGTGGCTTGCTAGGCCATTTCAGAGGGCATGTAAGAGTTAACCACATTGGCAGATCCAGATTAGTGCTGGGTACTGCAATTGGTTTCAGGAACTAAAGATTTTGGCAGGGAGAAATCAGCCAAAGCTTTGATAATTTATGATGATTTGGAAAAGCATTGTTTGATTAGAGACAGTCAGCATGGTTTTGTGAGGGGCAGGTCATGCCTCACAAGCCTTATTGAATTCTTTGAAGAGGTGACAAAACATGTTGATGAAGGAAGAGCAATAGATGTGGTGTATATGGATTTTAGCAAGGCATTTGATAAGGTTCCCCACGGTAGGCTCATTCAGAAAGTAAAGAGGCATGGGATACAGGGAAAGTTGGCTGTCTGGATACAGAATTGGCTGGCCCATAGAAGACAGAGGGTGGTAGTAGATGGAAAGTATTCAGCCTGGAGCTCGGTGACCAGTGGTGTTCCGCAGGGATCTGTTCTGGGACCTCTGCTCTTTGTGATTTTTATAAATGACTTGGATGAGGAAGTGGAAGGCTGGGTTAGCAAGTTTGCCGATGACACGTAGGTTGCTGGAGTTGTGGATAGTGTGGAAGGATTTTGTAGGTTGCAACGGGACATTGACAGGATGCAGAGCTGGGCTGAGAAGTGGCAGATGGAGTTCAACCTGGAAAAGTGTGAAGTGATTCATTTTGGAAGGTCGAATTTGAATGCTGAATACAGGCTTAAAGACAGGATTCTTGGTAGTGTGGAGGAACAGAGGGATCTTGGGGTCCATGTCCACAGATCACTCAAAGTTGCCACCCAAGTTGATAGGGTTGTTAAGAAGGCGTATGGTGTGTTGGCTTTCATTAACAGGGGGATTGAGTTTAAGAGCCGCGAGGTTATGCTGCAGCTCTATAAAGCCCTGGTTAGACCACACTTGGAATATTGTGTTCAGTTCTGGTTGCCTCATTATAGGAAGGATGTGGAAGCTTTAGAGAGGGTGCAGAGGAGATTTACCAGGATGCTGCTTGGACTGGAGGGCATGTCTTACGAAGAAAGGTTGAGGGAGCTAGGGCTTTTCTCATTGGAGCGAAGAAGGATGAGAGTTGACTTGATAGAGGGGTACAAGATGATGAGAGGCATAGATAGAGTGGATAGCCAGAGACTTTTTCCCAGGGTGGAAAGGGCTATCACCAGGGGGCATAGTTTTAAGGTGATTGGAGGAAGGTTTCGGGGAGATGTCAGAGGTAGGTTCTTTGCACAGAGAGTGGTGGGTGCGTGGAATGCACTGCCAGCGGTGGTAGTAGAAGCAGATACGTTAGGGACATTTAAGCGACTCTTGGATAGGTACATGGATGATAGTAGAATGAAGGGTATGTAGGTGGTTTGATCCTAGAGTAGGTTAAAGGTTCGGCACAACATCGTGGGCCGAAGGGCCTGTACTGTGCTGTACTGTTCTCTGTTCTATTGAACCAAATTTCATGAGGTGTCAGAAATGGCTCGGTGCTAGCACTCCTGCTTCTGAGTCAGAAGATTATGGTTTTGTGTCCCAATCAAGAGACTTGAGCATGAAATCTGGGCTGTCACTCAGTAGCACTGTGAGGGAGGAGTACTGCACTGTCAGACGTGCCGAGACTTGAAACCCCGCCTGCCCTGTCAGGGGGATGTAAATGATCCCGTGGCACTCTTTGAAGGAGAAGCAGGGTGTGTCCTCACTGATGCTCTGGCTGATATTTGTCCCTCATGAAAGCAGATAACTTGGTCATGATCATGTTGCTGTTGGTGGGAGCTTGCTGTGCGCAACAGTGACGAGACTTCAAAAAATGCCCGTAAAGCTCTTTGAGACGTCCTGAGGACATGAAAGGTGTTATAAAAACGCAAGGTTTCTTTTACTCTCGGCTGCCCTCTCGTGAGCCATGCTGAAGTCAGTCAGTGTGGGCATTGAGTAAGGGAACAAGGGCGGTTAATTCTCCTGGAGCCAGATCCCACCAAGGCGTTAACGGCTTCTGGAGGACAAGGGGTTAAAATTGGTGAGGGACATGAAGGCCATCTCTGCTGACTCCAGTGTTTGTGGAAGGAGTGGGGCAGGGAAAGGATGGACTAATTTTTGTGAAGTTATCCAGAACCTTGCTAGGAAATAACTGATACCAATTTAAGTGAGCTAAACCTGGATGATTTCCAACATCTTCATCACAAATTGCAGCTAAACCATCTCCGCACAGATGAGGGAATCAGCTAGTGTTACAGCTTGATGCAAGTATTGGCAGCTTCCCAACTCGCATAATTATCCCACCAGCCAGTCACAGTGTTTGATGTGCAGCAACTTGAAATGATAGGAGAGTGAATTGCCGAGGGATAATACTGGTGGCTCATCGAGTAGATGCACTGCCCTGATGTGCACTGAGTTAACTGATGGCAGATGGGGCATGAGCAGAGCTGTCACAATTGGCTTCAATATCCCCTAGACTGATGAGGAAAGAAATAGCGTCAGTGGATTTAAGGGGATAAGCAAATAAGGGAGAAAGGAGTAAAAGTTCATGCTGATAGGGTGAGAAAAAGAGGGGTGGGAGGAGGTTCATGTTTTGCATCAAAGCTGCCATCGAGCAATTGGGCCAAACGTCCTGTTTTTTTTTTGTGAAGTAGATTCTATGTTTTGCCAGCCAATGACTCCTGCTGTAAAGTGGACACTTACAAAGCTTGGTCAAGGACAGGGTTGGGCTCAGCTGCGGTGCTTCCTAGGATTTAAAAAGAAACCTTGCTCATTGTCTTGGCTCCTGCAGAGAGTATGGCGACTCAGCTCAGGATTTGAAGAGAAAATTAACGCAGCTGGTAGATTGTGCAATCTGTCTAAGACGCGTGAAATTGCCGCTGGAATGATGAGCTGCATCGTGCATTATTGAAAGTGACTACGTGAGTTCAGGTGTGAAATGATTTGCTTTATACATGATTGTTGGGAACTTTGTTTAATAATGCGAGATGTGTTTTGTTTGGGTTGCACATTAGTACAGTGCTAAGGCAGTCCCCACCTTGGCCTCCTTTTCAGAATCTCACTGCATCACATACCGTGAGGCATTGCCTGAGCAGGAACAATCACAGCGTAAACAATCACAGCAGCACCCTGCATAGACGAGGGCGTCAGAAATGAATCGAAACTTTTGCTTCAAAATGGTTTTCAAAGCAGATATCCGTTGCGGCCCACTGCAGATGGACCAGAGAGCAGCTGGCCTTGGACTTGTACAACCTGAGTTGAAATGCAGCCCAGACCGATGTACTGAAAATCAACATGCTGGTTGTGACTGTCCGTTGAGAAATGCATTTGGGTAATCTCATTCAGTTCCTAGTTCCCCCCGCACCCCGCAATACAACTTTGTAATGGCGCGAAATCGGCAATCATGCTTAGGCCACAAGATAGCTGAGGTGGGTTTGGCTAAAATATCACGCCCTTTGAAACCAAACTCTT
This sequence comes from Heterodontus francisci, assembly GCF_036365525.1. NCBI lineage: Eukaryota > Metazoa > Chordata > Chondrichthyes > Heterodontiformes > Heterodontidae > Heterodontus > Heterodontus francisci. The sequence continues at coordinate 11,058,675 of NC_090417.1, forward strand.
TGCCCAGCTTTTCCTCAAAGTATGGTCTCTTGTGCATCCCCGATTTTCATCGCTCCACCATTGGGTGGCTGTGACTTCAGCTGCTCCAGTCCTACACTCTGAAACTCTCTCCCTAAACCTCTCCACCTCTCCACCTCTTTGCTCCGAAAAGATGCTCCTTGAAACCTACCTCTTGGACCAAGCTTTGTCCTAATATTTCCTTGTGTGGCGCCAGGTCAAATTTTGTTTCATAATGCTCCTGTGAAGTGTTAAGGGTGCAGTATAAATGCAAGTTGTTGTTGTAATCAGGGTCCGCTTCTGAGGGTGAGGCTGGTGCAGTGTAAACCAGGGAGGTCCTAACTTTAACCTGTGGGTCACGAGCTTTTACAATGTGAACCCCGTGAACCCCAGGCACCTTGGGCCGAGATGCATATGCATTTTCCAGTTTGGATTTATCCTCCTGTAGGTTTGGAAAGGACTACTGTCAGGGCTGATGCCTTATTGCTGGACAAATCTGAAAACAGAATACCAAAATTGGTTTGTGTCAGTGACCTTCGTTGGAGGAAAAAGGCTTGGTCACCTTGAAAAGGGGAGATTCAATCTGTAATAGAATCAAAATACTGCGGATGCTGGAAATCTGAAATAAAAACAGAAAGTGCTAGAAATACTCAGCAGGTCTGGCAGCATCTGTGGAGAGAGAAGCAGAGTTAACGTTTCGGGTCAGTGACCCTTCAGAACTGGCAAATATTAGAAATGTGAAAGGTTTTAAGCAAGGAAAGCGGGGGTGGGGCAAGAGATAACAAAGGAGAAGGTGTAGATAGGACAAGGTCACAGAGAATAACCGACCAGAAGGTCATGGAGCAAAGGCAAACAATATGTTTTGGTGTGTTGAAAGACAAAGTATTGGTACTGATAGGGTGTTAACGGACTGAAAACTGAACAGCCGCAAATACAAACATGAAAAAAAAGTGGGAAGGCAAACTGAACAAACTAAGATAAAATAGAATAAAATAAACACAAAAAAAATGTAAAGAAGAAAAAAATAAGGAAAAATAAAAGTAAAATGGGGGGCCCGTCATGCTCTGAAATTATTGAACTCTGTATCTCACCTGGATATTCCTGAGTGGGCAGTATAGATGGAGTCTAATTCTACATCGAACTGTTATATCTGCACTTGGAGTGTTTGATGAGGACAGTGTAGAGGGAGCTTTACTCTATATCTAACCCTGTGCTGTCACGTCCTGGGAGTGTTTGATGGGAAATTGCAACGCAAAACAATCTGCATTGAATCCATTCTAGGCTCGAGAGAGATAGAGGGGAGAAAATTGGAACAGAAGGACTCCCTGAGAGAGGCCATGATCGTTTGAGACCGGTCTCCCTTCACCAAGCTGATTTCGATGTACCAGATCAGAAGAGCAGCCCCCGGGCTGCTTCAAATCGGAAGGTAGGTTGTGAGTTCACTTTTACACCTGTGGCTCCTTGCTCTTCCTCTTCGAGTCCACCAAGATTCAACTGTCTCACACAACATTAGCTTTCAGAAATAATTTTTAATCATTTTGACTCTTAAAATTTCTGAGATTGTGTCCTGTGTGCACTGGAAGAAATGCCATCCTCTTTGAGTTCTTTGGGAAATTTTCCACATAATTTAATTGCAATGCTTTCCATCTGAAGAACTGAAGACATGCTGTGATCAAATTAACACTTGGAGTTAGGCTTTCACTGAGCCCATTAGCTGCTGAGTCGAGGGCCTGAATATCTGATTAAATTATTGTTACACACCAACAGGTTCTGGGACAAGCTGTAGGCTTATTTTTCAGTTGATTTTGTTTTCATCAAGCTGATGACTGTTAGTTTAGTTTTAGTTTATACATTCATGAGATGTGGGCATTGCTGGCAAGGCCAGCATTTACTGCCGATCCCTAATTGCCCTTGAGAAGGTGGTAATGAGTTGCCTTCTTGAACCGCTGCAACCCCTGAGGTGGAGGTACTCCCACAGTGCCGTTAAGAAGGGGAGTTCCAAGATTTTGACCCAGCGGCAGTGAAGGAATGGCGATATACTTCCAAGTCAGGATGATGTGTGGCTTGGAGGGGAGTGTACGCAGTGCAGGTCGTTGTGTTCCCATGCATCTGTTGCCCTTGTTCTTCTGGGTAGTAGAGGTCGCGAGTTTGGAAGGTGCTGTCGAAGGAACCCTGGTGAGTTGCTGTGGTGCATCTTTTAGGTGGTGCACACTGTGCATCAGTGGTGGAGGGAGTGAATGTTGAAGGTGGTAGATGGGGTGCCAGTCAAGTGGGCTGCATTGTCCTGGATGGTGTCGAGCTTCTTGAGTGTTGTTGGAGCTGCACCCATCCAGGCAAGTGGAGACTTGTGCCTTATTGGTAGAGGAAAGGTTTCTTTGTGGGCGTGCAGTGTGCTGGGGAATGGATTAATTTCTAATCTGGGCACCCAGTCTTGGCATTCAGCACCCATGGGTCCGATACATGATCATTTTGTAACTGGGAAGTTCCCCATGCACAGAGTGACAATGCAGAGCATTTTGAAGAGTAGATTTTGAGCAAACAGGAGTGATGTGCCAGAAAGAAAGGATGATTTTATTTTCAAAGCAGAAAAGGAGATGACGAGGTGTAGATACTGGGCTGGCTTTTTCGGTGGTGGTGGGTGAGCTGTCCAGGGGGGAGCCGAGGTAGAGGGTGTTGTCGTTGGGTTGATGAGTGTGCACAGCGACACGCAGCAGGAGGATCAGGCAGAGGTAGGAAGAGGCAGGGTCACAGAGGGATTTTAAGGTGAGGGTGAGGGTCTTAATCAGCTTTCTGAGGCACAGAGAGCAAGTGGACCTCAGTGAAAGTCAGAGATGGCGATGCAGGTATTTGGGGGTTGGGCAGCATTGCGAGGATTTTCCTCGAATTCAGCTGGAGGAAGTTGTTGCTCATTGAACCCTTGTTGACAGGCAGCCAGAGAAAGCGTCAGCCTCTTGGACATTGATGGAACAGGAAGAGCAGTAGAAGTGAAAGATGCAGAGGACAGCTCCCTCTACACTGCCCCAATAATGAGCCTCAGCCTCACCCTCAGAACAGCAGCCCCTTACTGCACGGCTGTAGCTTCTCTGAGTGAGATAGCCACAGCCAACTGCAGTATGTTTAGAGACTGTCCAAACAAGCCCTCCAGCCATTCGACAGAAGGAAGATTTCCATTGTCTGGACTCAATGTGACCCAACTCCCAGAGCTGAAAGGTTCAACGCTCAGTCCATTCGATCACCATTGGCATTTTAATGCCCCTTATCACCTTGCCAGAGGGTGCTGCTTCAGTCTGCTGGCTCCGGGTGTGCATCAAATTCACCTAAAGTGTGGAAAAGGAAAACGCAGAGCAGTATATCTAGACGCTGCTTTTCAGCAAAAAGAGGCCGGCATGCACCAATCATTTATGAAGGGTTTGCTTAGGACTGGAAACTGATAATTCTGCTGGTGATGACATGATGGGCTGAAAAGTGTGCAGTGCAGTGCCGTGCAAAGAAAATTAACAGCCCTGTCTGATATTCTGTGGAGAGCAAAAAGTCAGGCACTCTGCATTATCTGCAGGGTATAGCAGCAAAGCTGATGAAAATTGGTAATTATGAAGCCTGGCAGAAGCAATCAAGAATGGAGATGATATAGAGAGCACGGTGCAAAGGCTTTGTAGTCACCAAGCACAGCAAGCTGCTCAAAACAGAACCTACATTGCTGCTGAGCCAAATTCAGGCCATCGTTTTATGATTAAAAAGGGACATATTTTTCTCCTCTATTGTCAGGCCCATCAGGAGCTATTATGGGCAGTTTCTGAAAAAGAAAATGAAGACTTACAGCAGCTTGTCACACCTGGCAGAACTGTACGTCCGATGATTTAGTTTGACAGGCAGTGGTTTCTCAAGTAAACAAAGAAAGTGCCTTTCTTGTGTAGCGCCTTTCACAACCTCAAACTGCTCTAAAATACTTCACAGCCCAGGGAGGACTTGGGAAGATTCCATCGTAGCAGAGTGTAAGAATTAATGCGGTGGGGGACCAGTGGGTTTGCACGCTGATGAAAATGGTCACGTGTGCCAATGCAACAGCAGACTCCAAGATCCCGCAGTTTTATTTGAAGACCAGACTGTTGGCACTCGGGAGTACAGAAGATGGAGGGAGATTGTGACCACCCATCTGTGCTTGAGGCTTGAGGTTTGCTGTCTTGTTGTGCTTTTTCTCCAATCGGTCAGAAATTGGGAAACATTCAGATGAATGATGCCAGCATCCTCTCCCAACTCCAAAAAGTAGACAGCAAGAATTGTCAGTCGGGTACTGTTCACATGTAGCCACTGTTGCAATGAAGGAAACGAGGCAACCAATTTTGCTCACAAGCAACAATGTGATAATGACAAGATAATTTTCTCAAAATGCTGCTGGTTGAGGGATAAGTATGAAAGGCTCATTGAAGATAGATGTAGGTTATGCTGTCATAGATAGAAAGGTGATGGCAGATTTAGTGAGCAAGTATTTTATACCCATTTTCACAGTAGAGGAAGAGAATAACATAGCAGCCATAGAGAGAAACTAAAAATAAATCATTGAGAGGAACTTATTGATTCAATGTAAGTAACAAAATGGAACTGGAGAAAATCATGGGACGTATTAGGAATAGACTGACTGAACACTTGAACAAATAGAAGTTGATCAGATAGAGCCAATATGGGTTTGTGAAAGCTAAGTCTGACGAATCAAGCAGAATATTTTGAGGAGGTCATCAATCAGGCAAATAAGAAAGTGTTCCGATGAAGGGTCACTGACCCGAAACGTTAACTCTGCTTCTCTTTTCACAGATGCTGCCAGACCTGCTGAGTGGTTCCAGCATTTCTTGTTTTTATTTCAGATTTCCAGCATCCGCAGTATTTTGCTTTTAATTAAATAAGAAAGTGTCAATGGATCTTGTCTTTATCAGCTTGCGGAAGGCATTGAATAAGGTTCCACACAAGAGGTGATTACAAAAAAATGAGTGTGGGTAGAATTGGAGATCACCTTTTGACTTGGGTCCGAAATTGGTTGGGTGGTATGAGACAAGAGAGTAAGAGGGTGTGTATTGGTTTGTGTCCTCTTTAGCACAGCAGATGGTGGGATGATCTGATTGACATGCTTAATATGGGAAAAGGGTTTGATAGAGTCGATAAGGGGGAGAAACTATTTCTTCTGATAGCAGAGTCAGAACAAGAGGATATAATCTTAAAATTAGAGATGGGCCATTTAGGAACAAAATCAGAAAGCACTTTTTCATGCAAAAGGTAGCGGAAATTTTGATTTCTCTCCTTTGTCCCCTCCCCTCAAAGACTGTAGATGTTGGGAAAATTGGAGCTTTCAAGAGTGAGGTAGATAGATTTTTGTGAGGTAAGGGTATCAAGGGATATGCAGCAAAGATAGGATAATGTTGATGCGCAAATCCGCCAAGATATAATGGAATGGCAGAGCAGGGCAGGGAAGATGAATGACCTACTCCATTGCTAATGTTCCTATAAATGACCACTTGTGAGAGATGGTGATGGGTGACGACCACTTGTGGAACCCTAATCCAGCAGCAGTCAGTGTCCACAGCAAAGAAAGGGGAGAAAATAGAAAACTCTGTCAGAAAATGAGATGCTTGGGGAACTTCCAGCACAAAGATTGCAAGGTAAGTTTCAAAAGAGTTGGGGAAAAGATTATTGTCTTTCTTTGTGTTTCTCACCCATGCTCCAAATGAGCAGAATGGGAGGGCAGGTAACTGATTGATTGCCATGTCTTTGCCAAGGCCCACTCTGAGCACTCAGACATGGGAGCCGCCATGTTTGTGTTGCATATATAATAAATCACACTTGCTATGGTTGTGAAGTGTGAAACTTGTGGACACCTTAGAGACTGGCATTAGTTGTCCTTTTTGATTCTGCAGGTGGCCTTGTTTTCCAAATGGTTATTATATGGACTGTAAACATTTTCAGTCTAATCGGTAGTTCTTTACCTTGCATGCACAGTGGTAAAGAAACCGCTCTGTCTGGGACAGAGACATGTGACCATTCGGTCCCAGAGATAGAGCCATTTCTCTGCTGCTCTGGATGCTGGGTAAAAGAGATCGCCATTCCACACATGATGTCTCTTTCACAAAAGCCCGCTTCCCACCTTAAGCTGACTTGGGTGTCCTGAGTTTCAAGTTGTAAAAAGGCTTGGTGCATTGAAGTCTGTCTGTAGTCCCTGTGAATGTCTGTGCTCAGAGGGTGCCCTGGTATATTTTACCAATTAGCTCTCAATAAGCCTCCATATTTTGGGAGTGTCTGTACAGGTTTCTGTGTGCATCATGTGCTGCCTTCTTTGCTCATCGCCATTATGTCACAGTCACGTCTGCAAGTGACACTTGTTCCACTCTCTGGAGATTTATGCACATACCTGTGCCAAGAGTGTCACAACGACACTCAGGGAAATGTGCTTTGTTCCAAGAGCTTTCCATGACCAAAGGCGCAGGTGGTCTAAGGGTTAAATTGGAAATGTAGTGTGAGCATTTATAGATATTCCCTTACTTTTCTAAGTGTCTATTTTATTGAGCCAATGCACTGAACCAAAAGCAAGCATTTGGTATCTGCAGATTGAATCAGGATGTTAAGACATCAGTACTCTGCGAATTATCACTTTGACAGAACCAATAGCAGCATTCATAGTTTGTTCTGTGTACTTCGCAAGAATATCTTCACAGCAAAACAAATGGTGTTCCTCTCCTCTCAAGACAGCTTTAATCCCTCCGTTTTCCAGTCTGGTTGGTGGAAGTGTGGAGTAATCAATTCAACCATGAACTTACCGAATGGCAGAGCAGGCTCGAAGGGCCGAGTGGCCTACTGCTGCTCCTGATTCATATGTTTGGATGTTTCATATCAGTTTGATAATGTTATTTGGAGACACTCCCTTTCTGTCACTGACAATGCAGCAGTTTGATAACCTACTTGTTTCAGACTGAAATTAAGAACCCGCAAGATGTAATTGCTCAGCAGAGGTTGATGGAGCTGCTGTACATACAATTGTTTTAAACATTCACAAAGTTACTCATTCAACATGGAGCACAAGTTCCAGGCTCAGTAAGTGTGTCAAATGTTCATCAATTCAACTTGTCCTGAATGAAATGATTCTGTGTTGTTTTGATAACCATGTGACAGTGATTTGTGTTAATTAGCTTTGAGTACTTTTGCAAAAACTAATAGCACCTATCTTTGAAATCAGTGCTTGGAGCTCGGATGTTTTTCAACTCTCACATCTTTTCGTCCCTTTCTCACATTGCTTTTCCTGCCAAGAATGAGGCACGCATATTTCGCCACATGAACATTGATTTTTAAACCGTTACTGGAGTAAAGAAAGAACTTGTTTTTTAAAAAAAAAACCTTTGACTGGAAAGACATTTGCATAGGTTCAGACAGTACTTGGAAAGGACAAAGGGTCCACTCTCTGCTCCAATTTAATCCACAATGAACTTTTGATTACCAGAGGTTGAAGGTGGAGAGGCTAGCATTCCAGGTTAACTGCGAAGATGGCTGAATATACATCATCATAAACTGATGTGGTCAGACCAGTTTAGTGACATGACTAACTGGCTGTTGCAGTTTTTTTGAATTTGAGCTTGCCACAGAGTTTTAAAACTCAGAAAGTTGTTTGCTCTTGCACTGAAAAGACCTCTCTCCTGTCTGCTCGTTCTCACCAGCTTCGGAATCCATTGAAGATTTATGAACTCCAAGAGAGAAAAGTCTCCTCCAGTGGAGAAGGTTTAAGAAGAATACTGGGCCCCAACGAAAAGCAAGATCCACCTACAAGCAAGGACTACAGCGAGCTTGAAGCATAGTAACAAAACCACCTCTTCAGAGATTGCCTCAGATCTCTGCTTTATTTTTTTCTTCTGCTCTTTTCTCTGTCTATTTGCATGTGAGTATCATGTATGCAAACTAGCGTAGGGTGCAGCATGTATCCGTAGGCGTTAACCGAATTAGAGTTTAAGTTTTAATAAATTTCACTTTTCTTCTTCAAACCTAAGAAGGCCTGTTTGTACTCATTTCTTTGCCTTATAATTGGAAAGCGGTGAACAAGGATTCATCAAGGGGGGAGCTAAAAACACAGTATGTTTAAAACATAAACCCTGTTGCATCAAGACCAGGTGAAGGCTAAAAGGGAATCTCACCTGATTGTAACATTGGGTCCAAATCTTAGAGCAAGCACTTAAACATTCTGACTTGGAGCTGCCTCATATATCCTGAGACTCCAGCACGCCACTCAAAAATCAGTCTTGTCACCGTCACTGTTTGGAATACAAGAACGTGAAAGGCCCTATTTAAGGAAGGATTTTGTCGGTGCCACAGGCATCTGTGAAAACCTTGCTCTGGACCTCTGCTCGGACCTGATTTAATAGTGCTGGTTCGCTCCTTGTTGGCAAAACAACAAAATAGTCAATCATTTAATTTGAGCAAGGATTTAAAAAAGTATCTTAATTGTGGTGATTCGTAATCTACAGTTCAGAAGCAAGAGCAGCAAGGCATTTCACCCACGTGTAAGGGCAATATCATATATTCCAATTTTTGTCAGGTGAGGATATTGGCAGATGGATCATGGATGGTAAATGGAGTTGAGGTACTGATCAGCCATGATCTCACAGAATGACGGGACAGGCTCGAAGGGCTGAGTGGCCTACCCCCATTCCTATATTTGGTTGTGTTTACAAGATGGTAACAGGTGAGGGATGCCATTCAGTGTACTTTAGCCCACTCATTCGGAAGGAACCTGCAGTTTCTTTCTCCCACCAGCTCCAATCACTGTGTTCAACCAGTTTTGAACAACTCTACAACAACAACTTGCATTCATATAGCACCTTCAGCAAAGTAATATGTCCCAAGGTGGTTCATAGGAATGATTATCAGCTAAAAACTGACTGTGAGCAAAAGAAGGAAACGTTCAAAGTCTTGGTTAAAAAAGTAGGTTTCAAACCGTCTTCAAGGAGGAAAGAGAGGTCGTGAGGTGATGAGGTTTGGGGCAGGTAATTCCAGAGCTTCGGGCCCAGTTGACTGAAAGCATGGCTGCCATTGATGGAGTGAAGGAAGTTGGGGAAACATGAGAGGCCACTGCTGGAGGACGGCACAGCTATCGGGGTGTTTGTGTGGTGGGAGGAGGTTGCAGAGGTCGAAAGGGGTGAGGCATGGAGGGATTTGAATATGAGAATAGTTTGAAAATTTAGGCGTTGGTGGACACCAATGTTGGTCAGCGAGTACAGGGGTGATGGGCCAATGGGATATTAATGATGCAATTAAGGACACAGGCAGAAGAGTTTCCAATGAGCTGTAGTTTATGCAGGGTGGAAGTTGGGAGGCTGTATTGGAACAGTCGCGTCTCGAGGTATAAATGAGGGTTTTGCTTCAAGGCGAGGAGGAGGTGGGTGATGTCACGGAGGTGAAAGTCTGAGGTATTTTCTTCCACTATCTATTGCCAAGCTCTATTCTACAGTTTCATCATACTTGCTGTGAAGAACTTGTCAACATGGATCCTAAAACTGAACCTCTGCCCCCTTCCCCTGCCGTCAGCGTTCAATTTGAAGTTGTACTCCAGATTGAATTTTTCTGAGCCTCCCGGTTGCTTCAAAGGTCGAAAAGCGTCTCCAGTCTTCTCTTGTAGCTCAGTGATGTTGGTCTGCAGGCCTTCTTGTGCAATGTCTTGGATCCCCATCTTGCGTCTCAAAGACAGAAGTAAAGAGCGAATCCAAGGTGTTTTCTTCTGCCTCGTGCTCTGCAGTTCTTATTCTGCTTCTAGTTTGTGATGCCTTCTGATGTTAATTGGTTTTCTGGCACTGTCTGGCTCACGGTTGAGCAATAGTTAGTTCCACGCGATATCAGAGTGTGCATCTGGAACTATACCCCAGGTACAATCAGCTCCATCAGATGAAGTGGAGAGAAATTTGGCTGGGGGAGATTTCTTTATCAGTCTGACTGCTGTCCTCTTCAATAATTAACTGTCATTAGGTAGGGGAAGGAATTGAGAGTCCACAAATACCTTTCAAGAAGGAGAGGGCAAATCAACATGAGTATAAAATTCTGAGGGCTTGTGCCTTGCATTTGCAGCTTGTTCTGCTGAACCTGTTAGATATTTTTCCCCCTATTAAATGTTACTGGGCCACAAATATTTTATGTCAGATGCATTCAATTGCAGCCTCTGTCTTTGAATTATTCATGATCCCTGATTTTTTTTTCAACAAGGAAAGCAATTCAGTCAGCAGCTAAAATGAGCTGCTCTTGGTTACAATGGCATTAAGTGTTTCTTATGAGAGCTGAATTTACGAAGGTTAATGACGGCCACTCGGGAGTTGGTAATATTGTGGAAGCAACATTCTAGGTTACAGCAGTGTGAAATGAGTTTAATGATGGTTAAGTAAAGATGTAAATTATGCATTAAGGTTATGGTTGCAAGGGATCGTCGCCCACCCCATCCCCACTATTATCCAATCCCTTCAAGGTGCTGACTCTTGAATGATTCTACAGACCTTAGATGTGGCTGATAGCTTGTCCATTCTTTGTATGTAAAATTGCTGTTGAGTATCCTCATGCAAAATCCGTAGCATCTGCAAGAATTCTGATTGTGTTTCTACTCACTGCGCACGTCAATTGCAACACAACCGACTGAGATTGGTTGACTCAGAAGAGTGGAGGAATCAAACCTGGAACCTGACTGATCCACATTGCTCATTTGGAAACAAGGTGTTGCAGTTTCCCCACCAACACACGACTAATCTCGACTGTGGCACCCTGAACAAGGAAACGTTGGACCGGCAATGAAGGATAGGCTGACATGTGACTGAGACACCACAGGTTGCCTCTGGACTTGTATCCTAGCATGACTCACCACCTTGAGTAAAGTCAGGGAGAAGCTTAGGGGCTCAGATTCATGAACTCAGATTCATGAATTCAAGCCTGTGGATCTAAGTAACAGAGCCAAGTGTTGAGATTCAGAGTCTAAATGGAGACAATTATACTGCCAGAATAGATTCAAGATTGTTCATCCAGTGTGCAAGGTTAGTGTGCTATTGACAAACTAACAGTATATCGCCAGTATTGTGTTTTTGTGTTTGCGAAGTAGCATTTTTACCTGAATTGGAGATGAATGGTTGAAGCCATTATTCTAACTGAACCTCAGTGCAGTCATGAAAGAGTGCTGCATTGTTAAAGGTACTGCCTTTTAATGAGATACCCAACAAGTAGAGATGAGTTCCCAAGCCACTTCCCCCTCCCCGGGGCCCCCAAGAAATGATCTGTGGGGCTAAACAGAAACAAGAGCAAAGCAGAATAAACATGAGAGAGCAAAGTGTTGATATCTATCTTTCTCCAAAAGAACCATGAACAACCCCAAATCATTGCACGAAGCTCACTGGCTTCAGGAGAAAGCGTCTTGTCAGCAGCCACGGTGGATCAGTCGCTGTGCTGTTAAGATGAGTTTTGCTCCTCAGTCTATGATCAGCCAGGCCTGTGGATATTGTGCAGTAATTAGCCGTAGTGCCCTTGGGCGAAACATGGGGAAGCAGAGAGCCAAAGTCCTTGCTCTACATCACTATCCAGCAACCCTTGTGTGATAATGGCTCTGAGTGCAGGATGGAGCACCAATGCATTCCCACAGGACGCGATATTGCAAGGCCAGGAGTACATTTGCAATGTGACATTGTCAAAAGCTGCATGTTTTATTTACAGACTGACAATGCTGCAAGGAATCCACGTCAAAATAAAATAGATTTTGTGAATTATTTAACTAAGTTGCCTGATGTTTTATTTATTTTTTAATATTTCTGCTAAATTTCAATGCTTACGATAAAAGACCCACTTTTTCCTCCAAGTTATTCCGTACTTTTTGAGAAACCTGGGTGAAGGGCAGTAGCCCCCAGTACAGGACACCATCAAGGCTGAAAAGAGTAGGCAAGAGGTTGAGGTACATCAAGCAAAGACGGTTAGGGGAGGCCATGCTTGAAATCTGAAAGCCTGAAGATGAATTGAAGTGGGAAAAGACCACAGTTCTGAGTTAGAGTAGGACAGGGGGCAGAGTTTTGTACTCAATACAGTGAGGATGGACGGAGGAGGAAGGCTGAAATGTATTTGGAACTGAGGGTGGTGTGGAAAAGAGTGGAAGTTTTTAAAGCATACGGAAACTGTTAAACTCCACGCGTGCTGCAGAAATCATTTCTACAGTCTCCTGCTTCACTCTGTAAAATGTAAAAACCTTCTGACAATCCAAATTACTTGTGGAAGGCAAATTAACGTAAACCTGGAGAGTGTGACATTTCCTGGTCTAAAGCTGGAAGGGCTGGTGTCACTTCAGTGAATCTTGCATATGGTGCTGCACTTGGTGAGATATCACTGCCCTTTCAATCTTGGGCTTTGGGTTCCAGCCCAAGACACATGGATGAGTGGATGTTTTATTTTCTGACAGCTCTTGAAGTTGTAAGTTTAATGAGACGGGTCATTTAAATTGAGGTCCCGATGGATACGAATCGCAACTCAAAGATATCCACAGAGTTGACATTAATTGGCATCAGTTCATCAATCTCACACCAAGAGATGACAAGGACACACTAAGTGTGAAATAGCAATAAAAGGATGAGACTGATAGATTATGAAATAAAAAAATAAATCATGTCAGGTAATAATGAACTGCCACTGTGACTGTTTGTTTTCATAATCTATCCTTTATTTTCTTCACCACATTTGTTTAGAAATGGAATTATCATTTTTTTGAATTACATAATCAGGCTCCATATGTTTGTCCCAGGTATTCGTAGTTTCCTTTTGCTGACAAGCTCAGTACTTGTTTTTTTATGATGTAAGTTTTTTGATGACATTTGTCTTCGATGAAGTGAGGAATATTTCTGCACACTTGGCTATTTATGACACACAGAGCTAACACCAGGTTCGATGAATCGTAAAGCCTCCTCGACACTGGCCTATCAAACAGTCCCAAGGCAGGTACAGCATGGGTTAAATACAGAGGAAAACTCAATCTGCACTGTCGTATCAAACACTCCCAGGGCAGGGACAACAGGGGTCAGATACATCGCAAAGCTCCCTCTACACTGTCCTATCAAACAGTCCCAGGGCAGGTACAACATGGGTTAAGTGCAGAGGAAAACTCAATCTACGCTGTCGTATCAAACACTCCCAGGGCGGGTACAACACAGGTTAGATGCAAAGTAAAACTCTCTCTACGCTATTCTGTGAAGCACTGGCAGAAGGTTGCAGAGCTAGAGTGGAGCAAGGCAAGGGAGGCTCTCGAAGATGAGGGCAAGGATCTTGAAATTGATGCACTTGGTGGCTGATTGTGGGATAACTGGGAGTTTATTAAGGACTGCACGCAGTGAAGATGCAATAACTTCACGAAAGGAGGACTGAAGACTGGGATAAAACCAAAATATTTGTGGAGCAATAGTTATAAATCCCAGCAGTCAGTGCATGAAAGCAGAGTGAGGTTTGCCAGCGGGATTGCAATGCAGAAATGCCAATAATTGAAAATAGTTGGATTCCAACTGATCAGAACGAGGAACAATACGATGAGGGATTTGCTCCAGACAGCACAGCATGAGAAATCTATCTGTACCTTTAAATGGATTGTCTACGTGTTTAGAAATGCTTATTGCATGCCCAACTGGTTAGAGAAAGAGCTGCTTACCTTCCCCCACAGGAGGCTGAATGATTTGTGTGAAAACAGATTCTCAGCATTGAGGCGAGTTTTCATGCCGCTTTCCCATTTAGAGGACAACAAGACTACTTCAGGACATCTTGCTGTTTATCCTAGGTCATTACTTGTGTGTAGTTTAAATACATTTTATCACTTAAATACATTTATAATTCATCTCTGCTCTTTCAAAAATTGACACATTTACAAATCGGATGGCCGAATGACAGCTTCCTGTGCTGTAACAATTCGATGATTGTGTGATTCTGTGAGATGTCAGAAACGTACAGCAGAGGAAAGCAATTAATATTAAATGTGAAATGACTGCCGAGAAACATTACATGCGTTCCCTTTCGCTGTGGTTCTGATTGGCACTTTTTAAACAGGTCACAGGTCAACTTGTTAAAAATGGTTATGGCATGGGTGTCTTTTGCGAGAGAGCAAGTTGGCACTGTGCCCTCAATTTCTCAACCCAAGATTCCAGCCTCTGCATTTAGTGGGGTGGGGTTTGGGGAGAAATGAACCACCTTAGGGTCCGAATTTTTTTTTTTTTGAGTTTGAAAAGAACACCCTCGGTGAAGTGCTGGACTCTCAATACAGAATGCCGTTCAGAATGCAAGCAGTGAGAGATAAGTCAGATCATTAAACAAGCAGTGATTGGTTGATGCCAGGCTCGAGGATTTTAAGATCCTGAAAACTGGAGCAAACCGTGAGCCAGCCAGTTGCAGGGTTCTGTGACAGAATCAGTGAAGGGCAAGATGTGGGGTATTAAATCTTGATTCCAACACAGTGGAGATGCATCAGAGATTAAGTGCGCAGAAGATAGTAGATTTTCACAACTTTGGAGGAAGAAGCACGTTCAAAAGAGCAATAATTGTCGTATTGACGAGCTGGCAGCACATTTGGTTGCAGTCTCGTCAGTGTGCACCCCTTTTGCACTGAATCAATGTAAATGCATCAAGGTGATGGCACCCTTCAGTTGAATGGGGCTGAGATGGACCTTAATGTGTGAGCCCAAAGAGGCTTCTGCCCTGTTCCATCGACGCTGCCCTCACCCAATGTCTGCACAAATGCAGTTTGTCTCAGGGATTCGGAACCCTGGTTGGTACTGCTTTACCTTAGTCCGAATCCAGGAGCTGCTATGGTCAATTATAATGCCCCACTGTGGTTGAGATCAGCAAACTCAACATGGACTTGCATTCAAACTTGAGATTTCAGAGTTGAAGTTAATTTTCTTACCAGCTGATCCCCGTTTTGGACGGAGTTCATTGCAACACGGAGGGAGTGCTGTATTTTTAGGGGACACGTCCTGTCAAGTGGACACCAGCAATCAGATAGCACTGCTCAAAAAGTAGCGACAATTCTCCACGTGTCTTGACTGTGCTATGGAGAGCAGAGCTATTGCCCACTGCTCACTCAAGATTTTGACTTGAAAGCCAAGAAGCAGATTCCTACTCTTGCAGTTTTTTTGTGCTTGTTCATGTTCCATGACTGCATGTTTCTGTTTTGTTTTGTAATCAGTGAGCTGTTGCAGCACGGAATGCTTTGCTGCATGAAGTGTTTGAAGCAAAGACAATTGCCGCTGTCAAAGGAAAGCTGGCTAAATATTTGCAGACGAGGAAGACATTAGTGCAGGAAGAGGCTGGGGCTGTGCATTTGGTTTTGGATTGTCTGAGCCAAGAGCTGGCACAGCTGTGGTGGGCAGAATGGCCTCTTTCGGTACTGCAAACTTCTGTGATTCCAATAGTTTTCAAATGAATATTTGGCTGAATGTTTCGAAACTGGCATGCTTTATTTTATAAAAGAGGACAATCTCTCTGGGTCGTGACCAGAGCTGAATTAAAATAACTTCTCCATTTGCAAACTCATCTTTCTTTTCACTCATTCCTTTCTGAGTTGAGACCAATGCCCATTGTAAACACGGTGATTTTGATAACTTTGGAAAAAGGCTTAAGATATTCAAGTAACATTTGTGAGTCGTGACCATGGGTTAAGTTCACAGGACAGTCATGCTGTCTCCTTGGTTACTGTGTCTCTGTCGACTTGGAGGGTGGATTTGAAAGACTCGAGGACATTTTGAGCCTGATTTAAATAAAACACATTCTATTGTATTCCTTTTGTCACGAATTTGAATTGACTGCACTTGCAATTTTCTTTGAAATTGAAGCCTTGAAGCTGTGTTACCCGTTGGAGATACGCAATATACTGCCAGTCCACTTGAACAGGATGAGGGCAGACTGCTTGATTGCTGGGTTCATGAGAGAGAAAGTTGTGGCAAGGGGTATCCTTGTGTGTCAGGCGAGGAGAGGATTGTGCTCAGCTCTTGCTACTGCAGTCAAGTAGCCTGCTCTTACTTACCGTCTACATTTACACCTGACGATTGGCTGCTTTGGTGGAGCTCAGCAAAGCCAGCTGGTGTCTGTTGATCAGAAATCCAGCACCACATTCAGGAGAAGAGTTATGAAGAAAAGAGCGGGGGGTGGGGGGGGGAGCATCTTCACACATCTTAAGCTTTTTAAAGTCACTTTTTAGTGTTGTTGTCTTCACTGAAAGTTTGGATTCGTTCGTAATCTGGGTGATGTGCTGACACAGCTGCTAATGCCTACTCGATATCACTGGAACTGGGGAAATAGTCCATCAACCCATGTGTAACAGGGTCAAGCTGCAGAAGCTATTTCAGTACACTTGTGTAAGTAACTGCAAGGCTGGGGGTCTGCCAGTATTGATGACCTGTTATTGGAATTGACTTTTCCGAAATAAGCAAGACTGCCACAGACGAGCAACAACCACACTCTTACTCATTTGGTGCAGTTTTCTGTAATATTACGTTTAAGAAGTACAACACAAGATCAATGTGGCTTGGAGGCTGCTGTAGTCAAATATCAAGCAGCCTGAAGTTATGGTGACACAAAACAATGGTTAGAAAATTTCCAAGCTTAGTTGACAGAAAAGACACATGTTTATTTTGCACCATTTAATCCCTTCGTCGCTTCCCTGAATCTACTGGGAGTTTATAAAACTGCACATTTCAATGCTGATAGCAGACAAAACAGAAAGGACACATTCACCTGTGCCCAATGCTCAGTTGGGGTGCTTCGATTGGCTTCACTGTCCCTCGGTGAGGGAAGGATAAATTGGACAGAGTGCACGCTCTTGAATGCTCTCCAGAGATCCCCAACTGGGAAGTATGCATTGGCTGAGGATGTGATTGAGGCATCAGATGCAAAATGTTGAACGGCCCACCAATGTTTAATGCCAAATCCCGCTCGTGAAAACTGGGATTGGCGAGTGCTCTGTACCCATAGAACTGTGTTGCAAAAAGGAATTACAGCCTTGAGAGCATTGGAGTGGCCACAGGAGAAAATTGGCAAGGAAAAATTTTGCATTCTTGGATATAATCAGAGAAATGAGCCAAAAAGCTTGATGGAAACAAGTTGCAACAGATGAGGAAGGCAATTACTTGTCGAGCAATTTTTTTTTTAACCCCAGAAAATGATTACAAGGTGACAATCCTGCAGTGGTAGGCACCACCAGGGTTGAGAAGACCAGCTGGTGAACAAGTCAAGCTTGGATGAAGAGAAGACGAAGGAGGTAAAAAAATGTTCAGCTCCTCTGAAATTGTGGGTTTGAGTAGACATGGGCTCGATGTTTCCGAAAGCTGATATGACTGGGCAGACAGGCAGATAAAAGGAAGCAGTGGCATGCCAAAGACTTGGAAAAAGGTGATTGATTGAGAGCCATTGTTATTGCACCACAAAAGTTCAGAAGCTACAGCTGATGGCCAGAGGCATCCCTCTGGCTATTTATACAGAGTGCCTAAAACTATTGATCTTTGGGACTCAGGGACCAGCCACAGAAATGTATTCTCGCTTTTCTTTCTGCAAAAAACTTGATAATGTTTCAAACAAAAAACGCATCGAAGGATGAATAAGATAGTGGCACAAACCTGCAAAAGGTCCATCAAGGCAAGGCAGCCTCTGTACACTCATAAGCAGCTATCTCCGTTCCCCGCTACCAAAACCCTCTATCCTAAAGCATTCCCGCACTGTATAAAACTATATCAACAGACTTCTTCTACACTTCTGCACAACATGGGGCAATTCTAAAAATTGAGACCACTCCTCTTAGATTTGTCTGTAAGTCAGTTGTTGGAATAGTTGTTCAGGAAGGAGGAAATCTGCATTTATATAGCGCCTTTCACAAGCTCAGGCCATCCCAAAGCAGTTTACAGCCAATGAAATGCTTTTGAAGTGTGCTCACTTTGATGATTTCAGAAACGTGGCAGCCAATTTGCTTGCAGCAAGCGTCCACAAACAGTAATGTAACAACAGACCAGATCACTGTTTTAGGGACGTTGATTGAGGGATAAAAATTGTACAGGACACTGGGAAGAGCTCATTCAGAATGGTGCATTGGGATCTTTTATGTCCCACCTGAGAGGGCAGACGAGGCCTCAATTTTACATCTCATCCAACCGACAGTACCTCAGGCAGTGCAGCACTGTGAGATTAGGTTTTTGTGCTCAAGTGTCAATGGTGGGGCTTGAAGCCACACCCCTCAGAATGAGAGGTGAGAGTGCTCCCCACTGAGTTATAGCTGATACATGCTTGAAATGATCAGTTCAGAAGATGTTCAAACTTTCAACCGAAGAAATAGCAGCAGGAGCAGACTGTACAGCCCCTCAAACCTACTCCGCCGTTCAATATGATCATGGTTGATTTTCTGCCTCAAATCCAGTTTTATTCTTACTCCCCATATCCCTTCATTCTGAGACACCAAGAATCTGTCTATCTGAGCTTTGCATATCCTATGAACAGGGAAAAGTCAAAATACCCCTTGCTGATAGATATAATTGATCCAGTGTTACTTATTTTCTCACCACGCCCCTCAATCCTTTCTCCCTGCCGAGACATGATTCGTTCCCTGTTGAACCCATTTGCACAGCCGACATCAGTCTGCACAGGTAAACTATTTCACAAATAAAAACAGAAAATGCTGGAAATATTTAGCAGATCTGGTAGCATCTGTGGAGAGAGAAGCAGAGTTAACGTTTCAGGTCTGTGACCTTTCATCAGAACTGAACTTAGTTCACAAGTCATGAGAGCTGATGGTTTTTTTTACTTGGTTGAAGCTTCTCATGGGACGATCAAGGTAACAAATGCTGCGTTATCTATCACAAGACACGCAATGGTATTCAGTGACGATGCTCGTAAAGGCTTCATGGCAGTGCTGAATTTCAGGGTCCTTAGCTGACATTTGATTTTGAATTTCTTTTCGAACATGATTTGTAATTGGGTTCAATCACACACCGACAGCTCCAGTAGCAACATATGGAGATAGATAGGAGCAAGAAGCGAAAGGAAAAAACAGATGTTTGAAACAAGGCCAGTCCAAATATTTGAGCAACACCTGGCAATGTTTTTTAACAAGGAAGTATCGGGGTTCTGAGTAATGCCACAAGATAGACAATGGTCTTTCAAATCTGGGATTTGCAGCAGTATCTGTTTCCTCCTGTGTGTTGACTCTCCACATTGCAGCAGCACTTGGGGTACTTAGTAATCTGCAAAGTCATCCCTTGCTGTGAAAAGAACAAAATGCATAGTGTGCCATGTCACATAAAATGGATTAGTTTGAAGTGCAGTGACATAGGCAAATGTGCCAGCCAGTTATCACACAGCAAGATCCCACAAAGAGCTTTGAGATGAAGGACCATTTAACCAATGTTTGGGGGTGTTGGTTGAGGGAGAAATGCAGACCTCTTTCAAAATAGTGCGATGGCACAATGTGCACCTCAAACAGCAGGCATAACCTCAGTTTAACACTTCATCAGAAGGACCTTATCTCCAACAGGGAATCAACACGACATCTCATTGCCACCCGATATTATTTATTCAAGACTTCCAGATGGGGGTTCAACCCACAGTCTTCTGACTCATCATCAAGGGTATTGCCAATTGATACAAGGCCTTTCAACTCATTATGCGAGCCCCGTGTGTACCTGAACTCACCCAGCCCAGCATTTAACTCCAACAGCATCCAGGCTTGTGCTAATAAGTGACAACGTACAAACATACGAACGTACAAATTTGGAGCAGTAGTAGGCCAAGTAACATTCGCGCCACACAAGTGCCAGGCAATGACCATCTCAAACAAGAGAGAATCTAACCATCTCTCCTCCAGCGGTTCAAGAAGACAGCCCACCACCACCTTGCCTGGATGGGTGCAGCTCCAACAACACTCAAGAAGCTCGACACCATCCAGGACAAAGCAGCCCACTTAATCGGCATCCCATCCACCACCTTCAACATTCACTCCCTCCACAACCAATGCACATTGACAGCAGTGTGAACCATCTGCAAGATGCACTGCAGCAACTCACCAAGTCTTCCAAACTCACGACCTCTACCACCTAGAAGGACAAGGGCAGAAGACGCATGGGAACACCACCACCTGCAAGTTCCCATCCAAGACACACACCATCCTGACTTGGAACTTTCTTGCTGTTTTTTCTCTGTCTTTGGGTCAAAATCCTGATACTCCCTCCCTTACAGCACTGTGGGTGTACCTACACCCCAAGGACTGCAGCTCACCACCACCACCTCAAGAGCAATTGGGGATGGGCAATAAATGCTGGCCGAGAATTAATAAATACAAAATAACAAAAATTAGTGGTTGGGCACTTAACATGTTTGTCTAATGCAACTTGAGCGAGACCCACTTAATGTAACTGTGTTAATGCTTCTGTTAAAACATCAGAGACTGGAGTATAATACAAATGTGTAAAACATAATCCCCTCATATCACCAACAATAATTTCTAAGCTTTGTTGTCAAAATGAATACTGATCAGATGAGGAATTTGTTATGCCAAAAATTATCTCCGGGCTTAACTGTTATCATAAGATGACTGTCCAGATTGTGTTACCTGTGTACTTGTTACTCTTGGCTTTTGGAGTCAGATGTACGTGGAATTTCACAAGCCAAGATGTGGACTGTTCAAAATCATAACTTGACACTTGTTATGCGTGAGGTGAGGAGTACTGTTTACTCTAGTCTGCCCACGTACGTGGGAAAATATGTTAATTGGGGCTAAGAATATCCAGTTGGTTTATTTATGAGTAATTGCCCGATGCAGAGCTTCATGTAGTGGGAGTGAATATTGGAAAATGATGCACAGGACAAAATGCCTGACTCATTGCAGCCTGTGTGATTTTACAGTGACTAAATTCAATAGATGGAGTTCTGTTGCAGTAACTGTCGTAAACATTTCTGTGTTCAGTCCTCACGTATGATTTAGCTTCAAAGTTGAAAGGTGCCGACACATCAGTTTGCTCATGTCTACTCTGCTTTTGCACCCTTGGAAAGGCTGGTGGAAGCAGATTCAGTCATAACTTTCAAAAGGAAATTGGATTAATACTTGAAGAGGAAAAAATTGCAGGGCCGTGGGGAAAGGAAATGATTTTGCAACTAATTGGATAGCCCTTTCAAAGAGCCAACAGAGGCACGATGGACTGAATGTCCTTCCTCCCTGCTGTATATTCTAGGGTTCTATGAAGGAACTGAATATCTTTTTTTCAAAGTATCTGATCCTGAGATGTAACAGATCTGTACCAATTTCTTCAAGTTGGAGCAAACCAAAGGTTGGCATTTCCAACAGTTGAGACTTCTTTGGTGCTCCTGTTGGGCACTTAGACTGTGCTAGATTTTCTTTGCAGGCCACAAAGAAATTGGCAAGGAGGCGCGGTAATTGATGAGTAAGACCGGACCTGCATAATTCACTTCTAGGTTGGATTTGTGGCCGAGGGCTCCCCTGAGTTAATGCAGTCACCCTGCCTGGTTTCCTGAGCATGCAGCAGAGGAGAGCCCAACCAACATGACCATTTCCATTCTTGCTCCCGAGCTCCATCCACAGAAACAGCTGAAAGTGTGGACTTGGAGTAAGGCTGAGGTGGAGCCCACAGAGAGAATAAATGAAGAAAGGTTGCTTAAATAGTCTCCCAGGATCATGTGAGGAATGACCACAGGCAAAATAGCAATGGGGTGCTGGCAGCCACAGAATCCTCATCCATCGAGTGTCTCTGCACTCCTTCAATTCTGATATCTCGTTCATCCCCAATTTTCATCACACCACCATTGGTGACCATGCCTTCAGCCGCTTCGCCTTAAGCTCATTCCCTCCCGCAACCTCTCCACCTCTCCATCTCACTTTCCCCTTTGAAGACGCATCTGAAAACCAACCTCTTTGATTAAGCTTTTGGCCATCTGTTCTAATATCTCCGAACGTGGCTCGGTGTCAAATTGTGCTTGGTAACTCAGCTGTGAAGTAGCTTGGGAGGTTTGTGAAGAAAGGATAGTCAAAGAACTTCCCAATATTCACTCCCCAGTCTCACATAAAGAGTGACCACAGATGAAATAGTGATGAACAGCCGCAGCCTTGAATTCTGCAGAGTGACCGATTTGTTCTTCAAGGCTCAATCTAACTGCTAATGGTGGTTGGTGTTTTGATTATGGAAGGGGAAGAACTGGAGGTAAACAAAGAGCTCTGGTGGCTCGATTGTGACTCGAGAGGGCAGGCTTAAGACAGGCCAGTTCTGATGAAAGGTCATCGACCTGAAACATTACCTTTCCTCTCTCCACAGATGTCTCCTGACTTGCTGAGCATTTCCAGCATTTTCTGTTCTTATTTGAGACATGCGTGTTGTAAATATAAAACAAATGTGAATTTACAGCCATATTGTAAATAGGAGAATAAATATACTCTTTTTTATGGTTTCTGCATGTCAATGCCAGAACCTCAGACTTGATTTACTCATAGAGAGATAGGTAAGACAAGCAGCAGCTCCTGCTTTATGCCTGCGGTCATCTTACAGAGATTGTGCATGAGCTCAGACTCTCATACATCATCAGCAGACTTCAAGGTCCTCTGTTTTTGATGGCTAACAGATGAAATTTGGACTGATGTATGGTGCCAAGCTTGTTGTCATCATAACTCAGGTTTCCAAACCACGCAATGAGGACCCCAGATCAATTGATACAGTGAACAGAGGCCAAAAGGACAGTCCAAGAGAAGACAACACATTGGCCACAGCCTGGCCGACTCCTCTGATGAAAATCTTCATGCCGACTGGGATGCAATTCCATATGTACCAGTTGTCCACCAGTTCTTGATCCAAGTGGTCTTTCTTCATGGCCAGATTTGTCCATTATCACATTGCTGCTTGTGAGACATTGGAATATAAGAATTAGGAGCAAGAGTCAGCTACTCGGCCCCTCGAGACCATTACCCCAATATAGTCAATCCCAATGCTGTCCTCACTTGATCTTCACCCCTCCCTCTCTGCAGCCCAAGGGTGCTGAGGAACGTTGCTGTACTGCAACTGCTGCCCCAGACCCAGTGGTTTTACAGGCTTCGCATGGTTCAGAGAACACAGCGTCTTTACCCAGTGCACGAGCTGGCAAGCCCTGGAAATCTGTTTCTTCCATGGCTCCGCCTTTGCTGTGCCTGTTTTTCTTGGGAGCGTTTCCCGTACTGGTCTCCATTTTCACCTCGATGGGGGATCAGGCGGAACTGAAGCTGGTGATTCAGTCTGCAGCTAGGAAGACCCAGGGTGAAAGTGAGTTTCTGCTGATGCTGAAATGAGGTCATGCTGGACAGTGTATAATTTGTGCAGCAAAAAGCAGTTTTGAAATATTTTTACAGATCAGACTTGGGGTAATGCTTATTTTTTGCTGTGTCTGTTGGACATGTTAATTTGCAGAATAAAAACCATTGAGAGCAGAGTGAAAGCCCATGGGTGTGTGAACTGTTGTCTTCAATGGACATGATGTTTGCAGACATGACTTGAGAAAGGACTGTTGTGGATTTTTTCCCCCCTCTGAACTGAACTTTCAAAAGTACGAGGTGCTGCTTCTCTTCTCTCACATGGATAACCTGCAGCTCCCTGTCCCTCCATTCAATCTCACAGTGCAAGGGCGGCACAGTGGCGCAGTGGTTAGCACCGCAGCCTCACAGCTCCAGGGACCCGGGTTAGATTCTGGTTCTTGCCTGTGCGAGTTTGCAAGTTCTCCCTGTGTCTGCGTGGGTTTCCTCTGGGTGCTCCGGTTTCCTCCCACATGCCAAAGACTTGCAAGTTGATAGGTTAATTGGCCATTATAAATTGCTCCTAGTATAGGTAGGTGGTAGGGAAATATATAGGGACAGGTGGGGATGTGGTAGGAATATGGGATTAGTGTAGGATTAGTATAAATGGGTGGTTGATGGTCGGCACAGACTCGGTGGGCTGAAGGGCCTGTTTCAGTGCTGTATCTCTAAACTGAACCGGCTGAACAAGGTTCTGGTACACGGGCAAAGTTGCCCTAATATGTCCTTTTGTGGCTTTATATCCTGTGAAGCACCTTGAGATGCTGTACTATGCAATATAAGTATAAGTTGGTGGCAGATTATCCTGTCCATCGTTAAATGGCCCAATTCCCATCGAGACTTCCAGTTGTTTTATTTATGTGTCTGTAAAATATTTTACTCTTTTGTTTTATATTCCTTGATAATTTAATTTCACACTTCCTCTTTGCCCTCATTGTTTTTTTTTAACCTCTCTTCTAATCTTTGTATTTGCCCTTGTCTTGCTGTCCCCTGCTCTCCATGTATTTAGTGCATGTTTCTTTCCTTCCCACCAGTTTGTATCTGGGCAAGATTTGGGTCAGGTGGGACTAACAGGGTGTGCGGCTCCAGTCAAGATCTGTCACAGGCACGATGGGCCGAATGGTCATCTTCTGTGCTATACCACTCCATCACTTGTCACAGGCTCATCACCCTCTGGAACAAACACGTGTAACAGAGAGACCTTTAAAAGAGTGACTGGCTCAGGTCCTGTGAGGACATTGTGAGTTACATGGAGTTAGTGGCCAGGTTAGATTATGATGTGTCCTCCTGGAGCCTCAGGGTGTTGACAGAGCAGCTGCCCAGAGGATTTGCCTGAATTGGCGAGGGTCCTTTCCATTCCAAGAGATTACATTAATATGTAAGGAGGGATGGGAGAGCGTGAGGTTCTACTGTCTACTGGATGGGGCGAGTTTGTTGGATCTGATAGTCTTCATGTATGTTTGTGTGGCTGACTGAGGATTCAGTTCAGGTCGTACCTGGTAAGTGGCTCAGAGAGTTCACCCAATCAGCAGCTCTGTCTAAGGGCAATAGACTGGCATCGTGGTCATATTACTGTACTAGTAATCCAGAGACACGAATTCAATTCGGTTAATCAAATCAGGATTTGGAATTATAAATCTTGTATCAGTGATGGTGTGCATGAAAGTAGGGGATTGTTGTAGCAACCCATCTGGCTCACTAATGTCCTTCAGGGAAGGAAATCTGCCATCCCGGTTGACTCGAAGCAGCCCTCTGAAATAGCCTCACAAACCACACAGCTTTTATCAAGAAGGGATGGGCAATAAGTGCTGGCCTTGCCAGCAACTCCTGCATCCCGTGAATGAATAAAACAAACTGAAGATGAAGAGAACTTTTCTCTTCGCTTTTCTGGTCCTTATTCTATCCCGCGCACAAATCAGAAAAAAACACAGAAAGTTTGTCCAATTTGAATCCACGTTTATTTCCAGATTTCACATTGAAGTCGTTGAATTAACGTGACTTGATAGAGAGAATTGACAGATGGACAGGTTCCTGTCTGCACCGTCCAGCACG
Organism: Heterodontus francisci; assembly: GCF_036365525.1. NCBI lineage: Eukaryota > Metazoa > Chordata > Chondrichthyes > Heterodontiformes > Heterodontidae > Heterodontus > Heterodontus francisci. Next base: position 11,084,038 of record NC_090417.1, read on the forward strand.
TCCCACACAACTGCGATGCCTTGTCATCACAACACACATTGACTCCCCACCCCACCCGAGACCATGTGATCTCCTGAGAGAGGTGAAAAACCAGACATAAAAACCCAGGCCAATTTGGGAAACAAAATCTGGGAAATTCCTCTCCGACATCCTTAGGCAATCGAAACGAGTCCAGGAGATCACTCTAGCCCTCTTCAGCCACTGCTTTCCAAGACAATAGCTTTTCCACTTGCCTTTTACTGTCACTATCTGAACACACTGCCTCAGAGCCTAGTCTCCAACCATCTGCACTCTAGCTCTGTAATAGCAGCTACAAGCCCAGCATTCTGTGCTGACTTGAAGCCAGTTGATGGGCTGTCCAGGGTTCCCACTTCTGTGTCGTTCCAACTTGAACGAAAACTTTCCCCAATCCTTTCTCAAAAAAGTCCTAACTGTGACATCTTTGAATTTGTTGGGAACTGATGCCATTCCTTTAGTCTGTGCTGGGCTCTCAGTCGATTGGAACTGAGTTACATAGCCAGCAATGTTTGGATGGAACATCAGCTCTGAAATATTGACGGCCAAATGGGGGGGAATGTGGATCTAATTATTGGGACGCATCGGCACAATTTCCCTGGGGAAAACTTCGTAAGGCGTGACCTCCCTTTTAAGACATTTTTTCAATGCCTTATCCGTGGAGGGCACGCCCACATGCTTTTCCCCTCCCTCCGTCCCTCCCCGGCTCCTGTGCTGTGTTCAATTTTAGCACACCCCAGAACTCAGCTTGTTGACACCCAAAGACATCCCAGAACGAGGAAACTAAATATCAAACACCCCCTCCAATTCCCAAGGGGCACCCAGGTGGGTGGAAAAAGCTTCGTCACTCGGAGAATGAAGAGAACCTGACAAGGGAGCAGCTTGCAAAGGATCAGATTCCAAGGGCGCTGATCATCATTCAGACATTCTCGATGCACTGCTGCCGACGAACCAAGTAGTGCTGAGAACGAGGAGGGTGGAGGGGCCTGTCTGTGAACAGGGGCTAAAGAGACCAAGGACAGACATGATAAAAGTGAGCATCACAACCATGAGTGTCACATTGCTGCTATACCCTAATCTGATGGGCATTCCATCTGAACAGCCAGACTGTCAATCAGAAGCTGGAAAGACCCAAATCTCCTTCAGCTTACTGTTTGGTTCTGGTGCTGGCTCCCACGAATAACACTCACTTTCATCAACTTGTCCTGGGAGCCGGAGTCTGTTCCCATGCAGGTTCCACCCTTCTCACTCTGAGTACCAGTTGGACAGTGTCCAGCCGTGTGTGGAGGACGCTGGAATGAAAACTGAAACCCTTACTAAAAGTAGGGTCGTCTTTAATCTCCAAATAACCTGGCTTTCTCCGTGGGCTCCTGAAATCAGACTGGCAGTATTCAACACCAGGATGTAGGAGGACGGTTTGTGAGGTCAATGAAGGGTTAACCAGAACCACCATCTGCTGCAAATTTCCCGAGCATCCTGGAGATCAGGCTACCCTGAGCAACAGAATCTCGAAACGAAAGAACCACAGACAGTCCAGTCTCCACCATGACTGCCTGAGGTCCCCCAGCAGATTGGGGATTGTCCGGTGATACGAGCAAGTCGATCGATCTGGTAACCGCCCCCCCCCCCCCCCCCCCCGCCAAGTCCTGAAGATATTCTAGACCACCTCAGTGTGGATCATCCACTCGGAAGGTGAACTACACAGCAGCTGAGTGTGTCGACTGTTGTGTTGTTCACCCCAGCCAAATGTGGCAGCAAAAGTGTCACCCCGTCCTACAAGCACCAATGGGAAGCAACGTATCGCCTTGACAGAGGGACCCAGGAGGGAGTCCCACCCTGTAGACATACCGGACTACTGTCATATTATCTGTCTGCAGACACACTGACTTACCCCGCCGTCCCGAGTCTGAAAGTGCACACTGTCCTAATATACCGTTCACACCCTGACCGAGCCTGTTGAAATGCCAAGTGAGCTCAAGCACGCCCACTGGCCTGGAAGCCCATTCATCCTGAATGTGACCTCCCCCAACATCACCCATTTGTCAAAGCATTAGCTGAAGAACCTGGAGAAGACAGTGTTCCCCAAAAGCATCAGCTCGAGTTCAGATGCTGTGACAAAGGCGAGCTGTGGAAACATTACTGGCAGTGGGGATAGTTATCCAGAAGTTTCACCTGGAGAAATCTCCCCAACAGTTCTCTTCTGGAGAACTATCCCTGACTCTCAGTCCCAATACTAAAAGACCATGGTGTCACCTGCCAGAATGGCCACTGGTAGATGGTTCCTCTGAGCATCAAAGCAAACCACATTGTGAGAAACATGGAGGCTCAAGCTGCCAACCAGAGGATACTCACTACTTCTGGTCTCTTTAACCCAAGAGTGATCCCCCCCCTTCCAATTGGCAAAGGCAGGATCACTGCTTGGGGGGGTGCAGCCGGACAGGGTATCAAAGATGAAGTGTCGCTAGCTGCCTGAATTCCAGGTCCTAATCTGCAATGCAGGGAGCTAGCATGGTACAAAGGACATTCCGTTCCGGATACAGCCTGGGAAAGGCTGTTGGAGGTGAGTGGATTGGTGAGAGTGAGTGTATGTGTATGTGAGTGGAATGGTGGGTTGATGGAAGGGGCCGACAGACTAGGTTCTAGAGTGAGCAGTGTCCACATCTTAAATGCCAATTGGGAAATGCCTGAAGGTTCTGCCGCAGCAGCTCCTCCACTTGCTCACCAAAGAAGGCCTCGGCACCAAGGGGCATCTGCAGTACCTAAAGAAAGCCCAAGGTGCTTGGCCATACTAATCGGTGATGCAAGATCCACTGGGCGATAGACCCTGCTCCTACATCGAGGGCACCCACACAGCCAGCTGCTGCAGTCGATGTTCTCTGTCGGTGGTCCACACTCCGTACCCACTCACCTGCCGGTGAGGTCGCCCCCCCAGTGGATATGGTGGTAGGGAATTGGGGGAGATGTGCCAAACCCCGCAGGAAGCTGCGCCAGATCCCACTTGTGGGTGGAACCAGGCGATAACTTTCCTTCTGATACCTTCACGACTACAGTTGACCAGATACCAGTAAACTGCAAGGTGTGAAGCAGGGTGCTGGAAGTCCTATGGATACTGTCTAACTTGGCCTTAACCGGAGGGCACTTATCAAGGGAAAAAGAATCCAGCAAAGGTTGATGCTTGTGGCCTTTTGCAAAACCCCAAGCATGGACTCAAACCCCCAAGTGAAGGGACTTCCGGAAGACACAGTTTCAGACTCTAGGTCACCCTCGTGTTAAATACATGAAAGCCAAAACGACTGGAGGTCGTGGTCCAACTCAGGCTCCCAACTGGGATTCCGAGGCGGGGTGCCTCCAAGAAGCTTCCAAGGGCTCAACCGACAGAGAAGGTTGACAATACTAAGTCTCTGGGAACAGAGACGAGGGCGGCTGGATCAGCTACGAGCTCATGAATACGAGGGCCAATGGAGATAAACCCTCGAGACATGATCCCCTGCCACTCGGGGGAGGTGCCAGTGAGGCACACATACCCTCCCTGCGTTGGAGAACCCTTGGAACCTAGATACCCCTTAGGAATTGTCGGGAGTGGCTGAAGGTGAGGCCACAGAGGTGAGGAGGCAGACACAGATCTATAAAAAGTGAACGGAGACCTGCGACTGCTCTCACCAAAGTGGCAATCACCCCCAACATAGGTGACCCCGAGTGGGGTCGAGTCCCCCAAGGGTGGTGTCCCCCAGATAAGCTGTCGCCAACTGGAGACCAATGTCCCAGGGCTGGGTTGGTGTCACCAGAGGATGGCTCTGGTGAAGGACCACCAACAATAGCTGGTGGCGCTTGGGGAAACCAGCCTTATACTGGCACCAGTCGGCACGGACTCCTCAGAGCCGGCTGGTGCCAGGGGAGGACTCTTCCTCAAATTCTGGGAGGTCTCGGTACAAGTTGGTACCGGGGCCTCACCCGATTGTGCGGAGGGGATGGCAGCAATTGGCAGGCGAGTGGCCTGAACCAGCCGGTCCCACTCTACACAATCGAGGCAACAACCAGAGCGTTCCCCCTCGAGACCTTCAACTTCAGTCCCAAGGTGGAGCTCCAGCCGATATTGGTCAGAGCTGACTGTACGGACTGGGTCCTAGCCAGTGCCAATGCAGTTAGTCCTGAGCAATATCAAACTGAGCCTGGAGTTGGAGCAGGGTTACTGCTTGATGCCGATGCGGGGACATGAGGGCCGGACATGAAGGTCCAACCTGGGGGCGAAGATGGGGAAGAGGGTGTGGGGCAAATTTCCAAATGAACAATTAAAAATAGATGTCAAAGTAAATCTAGGAGGAGCTGGTGTGGATGATAGACCTGGTGGGGATGGGAAATAAACCAGAAGGGAGAGAGAGTCGGTTTCACACCACCTCCAGTCGTTGGAGGAGTGTCTAGATGGACCAGTGGCTGGGTTGTTATTGGCCGTCAAATTAAACCAACAAATGAAAAGATGTGGAGTTGGCACTGAGAAATGGATGGAACACAGAGGGATGGGGTGAGGAGAATTTCAGGGACACTGCTCCCTCCTTTGTGGTATTTAGAGTTGGTTTGGGGCAGGATGTGCTGCTTGTTATTGTGTTGTGTCGTGATGCACTTGTTCTTTGTGCTTTTGATACTCAACCTTCTTCAGTCTGTGGGTAATTTGATGGAAATTTCCTCTTGCTCATCCTGACACCAACCATGTATGTCTGGAAGAAGAAGAAAAAAACAGATGAGAATCACTGGATTGTAACGAGACATCTCTAGACATTTTCTAGTTCCACTGCTAGTTAAACCATTTAACCTGGAAATGCTGAATGCAGATTCAGAGTGCACCATTACTTATGGACGTGTCTCTTTTCTGGTGTTGTTCCTGGCCACAGATTCTGATGTTAGCTGAGTATTAAAGATTCTGGAGTCAATCAGTTGATTCCTTCTCCAGAATCACAGTGAAGCTCCAGAATGGCTGCAATGCCATCAGGTGATCCAGGGTCACTGGCACCAGGAGCTTGTCTGACACAATGAGAGGCTTTTAGAGGGCAGTACCTGAGGCATCTGACCTGGGAGGAGGGCCTTGGCATGGAGCAAGGGATTGACGAGGTCAGAGGACAGCAGAAAAGTTTGGGACAAGTGTTTCTAACCGATTCCTTCAGTCTCATTGACTGAGGCCGAGACTGAGCTCCACATTTTTTACAGTTTTAAATAAGATCTAAACTTTTTCAGAACGGAACTCGAGCAATATTTTCATGATCTGTTTAACAGGACCATTACCTTCCCTCACCCCCTGGAAGACATGACTACCTACAGACAGTGTTACCTACAGCTCCAAAGAATGGAAGGGATTGATAACGTACCTATTTGCTCCAATAGCTGGCTCTGTCAGTCGCACCATCTTGTGAAGGTTTTCTTCCTCCCTCCCTCTCTGAGTTCGCTATCTTCTCCATCACAAAACTGCTCAGATCTTCTCCTCGACCACCTTCACTCCTGGACAGATCAGCCAGTTAGTTACGGTCAGTGCAGCTCCCTTTCCTTTACTCAAACTGCTATTGCAGCCTCCTGCCTCAAATTTACTCAGTTTACAAACCGATTGTGATGTCTGATCTCACTGTGATGTACAGTGTGAGGGTCAGACTTGCTCTGTTTGACCCGTCCAGTTAAACAAGTCTCACCTTGATCAAACAGAGTGTTCCAAAACCCTGTGAGTTTCCTTCGATTACAATAACTCTATATGTTGTAGAATACACTGAAACTATTCCAGGTGGTTGCCACCCAGAGAACAGGAACATGGGTGATGGACAGTGATGCCATTGTCTGGATTGTTAATACCCCTGTTACTGGTGGCCCCCAGTAAATATTTGTGACTCTTGCCCACACTCGAGTCTATCTCAGGGAGTGCCATGGGAGATCTGCTAATGGGCGGTAGTTGTCTACATTTACAGAACAGGGAGTGAGGACCAAGCTGGAGGGTTGGGAGTAGCTGGTGGTCAATGAGAGAACTGAGAGTGGGGAATCAGTCACCATCATTAACCAGGTTCCAGACTACCTGTGAGCAACGCCAAGGGAGATCCATCAATAACAAAATGAACTCTAATAATCTCCCGATATCAATCATAATACTCGGCTAACTTTCACAATGCTGCAAAATTAGCAGGTTCAGAGAAACGTTTCAAACCTCTCAACCTTCTGTCTGATCAGCTGGCTGATGATATTTACATTGCTTGTGATCTCTGCGAAATGTGAAGCTGCTCAGATCTTCTCCCCGACCACATTCACTCCGAGACAGATCGGTTAGTTAGTTACGGTCAGTGCAGCTCCCTTTCCTTCACTCAAACTGCACGAGCAGCCTCCTGCCTCAAATTAAATTAGTTTACAAACCGATTGTGATGTCTGATCTCACTGTGATGTACAGTGTGAGGGTCAGACTTGCTCTGTGATGTCACAGTTTGACCCGTCCAGTTAAACAAGTTTCACCTTGATCAAACAGAGTGTTATAAAACCCTTGGAGTTTCCTTGGATTACAATAACTTGATGCTTTAGAATGCACAAACACTTTTCCAGTCTCTGTAATCCACTGATCTTGACCTGTCTCTGGGATCCGTTAGTTTTCCAATGCCAGTTAAGTTTGGGGTGTATTCAAAGCTGACAACTTCAATTTTATTTTTTGGAACTGCAGTCTGAGTTGCTCATGGATCATTTTTTTGTTTGTGAACTATTTCATTAGAGAATGGGAATTATCATGGGGAAACACCAAATTGTCTTTGAAAACTCTTTGATAAGCCAGATTGCTGATGCTTAACACATTCATATGATGCTGTTGCCAAAATATAATCCATGTTGAAATTCTTTTGCCAATGTCCATTCTGCACATTTGTTCATATCGTCTGGTAATTTGTCGCAGTCTTCCTCAGTATTGTCTTTCCCATGGTTTGGTGTGAACTGCATGAATATAAGTTGTGAACAGCAGTGGTCCCAGCACTGATTCTTATGGAACATGACTTCCTACCTCCTGCCGCTCCAAATAACAGCCCTTTACCCCGACAGTCTCTCTTGCAATTGGATAATTAATTATTCTGCTACTTGTCCCCTGACTCCACATTATCTGACCTGATTCATGAGTCTATTATGTGGTATCACATCCCAGATCTTGGAGAAATCTGGATCAGTTACATCTACTGCATTACCCTTGTCTACTCTTCGTGTTACTTTTTCAAAAAATTCAATAAGGTTACTCAAGCAAGACTTTACCTTGTGAAATCCATGCTTCCTGATAATTATTCTCTTTTTGGCTTCTCGATCTTCTCATGCTCTCCTTTCATAGACATTAGTTTATTTTTCTGACTACTGCTGTAAAGCTGACTGGTCTCTAGTTCCCTGTGTTTGTTCCATCTCCCTTCTAAGATTTAGGTATAATGTGAGCTTTCCACCAGTCTGGCCCCACGTCTTTCTTGAATGAATTATTAATAATATGTAATAATTTCTCATATCTATTCCCTTGCTTCGTATCAAATGTAATTTGGAAGGACCAGGGTTTTGTCCTCTTAAAATTTGATTAATTTCATATTTGAACTTTTTTACAATTTTAAATGCAGTTATGAACATTGGAACATGGGAGTAGGCCACTCGGCCCCTCGACCCTGCTGTGCTATTAAACAAGATCATGGCTGACCTGATTGTAACCTCAACTCCACATTCTCCCTGACCCCCAATAACCTTTCAACCCCTCGCTTATCAAGAATCTGTCCAATTCTGCCTTAAAAATATTCAAAGACTCTGCTTCCACTGCCTTTTGAGGAAGAGAATTCCAAAGACTCACGACCCTCTGAGAGAAAAGATTTCTCCTCATCTCTGTCTTAAATGGGCGACCCCTTATTTTTAAACAGTGACCCTCATTCAACTCCAGTAATACCGCATCTCCCTTTCTTGTCCAAATCTTTCCACTCCTGAAAGACTGTCACAATAAGAGTCACCAATTAAGCTTTGTGTATTTTTGCTGTCTGTCCACACTCTTCTTAATCATTCCACAGCATTCATCACAGTAAACGACTTGAGAAAGGATTCTTCGGGACAGGATTTACTCCCATTTGGAAACAAAGGAACTTATTAGCGAGAGGCAGCATGGTTTTGTGAAGGGGAGGTCGTGTCTCACTAATTTGATTGAGTTTTTTGAGGAAATGACAAAGATGATTGATGAAGGAAGGGCAGTGGATGTTATCTATATGGACTTAAGTAAAGCCTTTGACAAGGTCCCTCATGGCAGACTGGTACAAAGGGTGAAGTCACACGGGATCACAGGTGAGCTGGCAAGATGGATACAGAACTGGCTCAGTCATAGAAGACAGAGGGTAGCAGTGGAAGGGTGCTTTTCTGAATGGAGGGATGTGACTAGTGGTGTTCCGCAGGGATCAGTGCTGGGACCTTTGCTCTTTGTAGCAGATATAAGTGATTTGGAGGAAAATGTAGCTGAATTGATTAGTAAGTTTGCGGACGACACAAAGGTTGGTGGAGTTGCGGATAGTGATGAGGATTGTCAGAGGATACAGCAGGATATAGATCGGTTCGAGACTTGGGCGGAGAAATGGCAGATGGAGTTTAATCTGGACAAATGTGAGGTAATGCATTTTGGAAGGTCTAGTGCAGGTAGGAAGTATACAGTAAATGGCAGAACCCTTAGGAGTATTGACAGGCAGAGAAACTTGGGCGTACAGGTCCACAGGTCACTGAAAGTGGCAACGCAGGTGGATAAGGTAGTCAAGAAGGCATACGGCATGCTTGCCTTCATCGGTCGGGGCACAGAGTATAAAAATTGGCAAGTCATGCTGCAGCTCTACAGAATTTTAGTTAGGCCACACTTAGAATATTGCGTGCAATTCTGGTCACCATAAGGACGAGGAGGCTTTGGAGAGGGTACAGAAGAGGTTTACCAGGATGTTGCCTGGTCTGGAGGGCATTAGCTATGAGGAGAGGTTGGATAAACTCGGATTGTTTTCACTGGAACGACGGAGGTGGAGGGCCGACATGATAGAGGTTTACAAAGTTATGAGCGGCATGGACAGAGTGGATAGTCAGAAGCTTTTTCCCAGGGTGGAAGAGTCAGTTCCTAGGGATACATAGGTTTCAGGTGCGAGGGGCAAAGTTTAGAGGGGATGTGCGAGGCAAGTTCTTTATACAGAGGGTGGCGAGTGCCTGGAACTTGTTGCCGGGGGAGGTGGTGGAAGCAGGTACGATAGTGACGTTTAAGAGGCATCTTGACAAATACATGAATAGGATGGGAATAGAGGGATACGGTCCCCAGAAGTGCAGAAGGTTTTAGTTTAGACAGGCATCAAGATCGGCGCAGGCTTGGAGGGCCGAATGGCCTGTTCCTGTGCTGTACTGTTCTTTGTTCTTTGTTCTTCATTCTTCATCTTCCACCTCCTCTCTCCAGTGGTCTGTCCTTATGGTACTGCCATGAGGAAGGATCTACCTTCATGTGTAAACAAACCCAATCTCATTTCCATCGCGTCAACTGTCAGAGGAGGCTTTCATTTCGAAGTCTCGGTTGCATTTTATTCATTCATGGAATGTGGGTGTCGCTGGCTAGGCCAGTATTTATAGCCCATCCCTAATTGCTCTTGAGAAGGTGGTGATGAAAGACAGTGCTGTTAGGAAGGGAGTTCCAGGATTTTGACCCAGCGACAGTGAAGGAAGGGTGATATAGTTCCCAGTCAGGATGCTGTGTGTCTTGGAAGGGTCCTTGCAGGTTTGTGTTGTTCCCATGCATCAGCTGCCCTTGTCCTTCTCGTTAGTGGAGGTCGCGGACTTGGAAAGTGCTGTCTAAGGTGCATTGCTGCAATGTGTCTTGTAGGTATTACATACTGCTGCCACTGTGTGTTGGTGGTGGAGGGCGTGAATGTTGAAGGTGGTAAATGGTGTGCATCTGAACTCCAGTCTTGCAGATAAAAGGTTTGCATCTAATTTGATCCACCACCAAATTTGCTACAGATTGGAGATTGAGAGGAAGAAACAGCACCAATTAGAACAATTATAATTTTACATGAGTTCCCATCAGGGACAATGTAATCCTGCATATAAACAGCTGATAAGGAGCTGAATGCTTCTCTTGTGCAGCATATGTTGAACAAATGGGATTTTATTGTGATCCTCCAACAAGTTCTGTTCTATCTGAATTTATTTAAACAAATCGTGCAATAAAGTGGAGTAATACAGCTGGCCTGTGGTTATGCAGCGATGAAGAAATCTGGACCTACTAAATCAAATTTTCTAACATCGAGTATTCGGAGAAATTCAATTGAGTTCAAAACATTTTAAATGGTTTGAATCTCATTTAAGGAATGAATCAAGTTGCCAGTGAACTGATTAAGCTTCAACTTGTGGCCTGTTAAAACACAAGTACTGTTTATATTTTCCTGATTGGTCTAGTCATTTGTTGCAAACTCTGACAGATGATGTAGTTCGAATGATCTCCCTCTTTTTTCTCTCTCTCATCCTTTGTCGCTTGTCTTCATTTCTCCTTTTCCCTCTCGTCTCACTCTCTGTTTGTTTCTCCTTTCACCCTCTTCCTTCTCATCCTCTTCCCTCTCCCCTCCTCCCTCTTCCATCCTCTCTCTTCCATCCTCTCTCCTCCCCTCTGTTCCCTCCTCCCTCCTTTCCTCCTCTCCCCTCGTCCTCCCCTTCCTCTCTCACCACTCTTCCTCCTCCTCCTCTCCCTTCTGTCCTCTCCTCCACTCCTGTCTCCCCTCTCCTGTCCTCCTCCTCCTTTCCGATCTCCCCTCTCCCACACTCCCACCCTCCCGTCTCCCCTCCCCTCCACTCTCCTCTCTCCTCCTTCCCCCCACTCCCAGCCACTTTCCTCTCTGCCATGCTGGAAAAGCACTCAACCATGTTCAGAGACTGTCTCACAAGCAGCAAAAAGATGATCCTTGTTTTTGTTGTGTATGTTTGGTCAACATTCTTCCCTCAAATATCAGGAGGAGTGCTGTTCTTCTTCAAGTAAAGTCATCAACGGATCATCAACAACTGCAGAAACTTTGTTTTATGTCTGATGGAAAGATATTACCTTCAGCAGCACAGCATTCCCTCAGTGAGACGATAGTGTGCACAAATTGCCTGCTACGTTTGCCTACAAAGCATCTGTGACCACACTTGCAAAGTTTTTCATTGGCTTTTGGGAATTCTGAGGACATGAAAGGTGCTATATAAATGCAAAGACAAAATGGTGCGGAAGAAGGAAATGTATTAACAGAAAATGCTGGAACGATTCAGGTCGGGCAGCACCTGTGGAGAGAGAAAAACAGAGTTAACGTTTCAATTTGATGACCTTTCATCAGAACTGAACAAATTTGAAAATACAACAGGTTTCACGCAAGTACAGAGGCAGGGAAAGAAGGAGAGGAAACAACACATTTCACTCTATCACAGAACTTTCTTGGTATCCCTGCCCCTTTCCTTGCCTCAATACTTGCTTAAAACCTGTTATTGCATCACTGACATTTTCCAGTCCTGATGAAAGGTCATCAACCTGAACTGTTACTTCTATATTAATGTTTGTACCTTTGAGGTTCCAGCCTCTATTATGTGCTCATGTCTTGAGTCTAACTTGAACCCACTGCCACATACCTCAGAGGTAAGGATGATCATTTAAGTGCCAGCAGTTATCGGATTTAGGTTTTGCGAATCGAGATCTTGATTGTGAGCTTTCAGCAGTGGCTTGGTGGGGATGGTGAAGGACAGAGCCATAAAGTGTGTTGAATTTCTACAATATAACAAATTCCTCTTGAATGTTTTACCTCCTCCTCTCTGGAAGGTCCTGCTTCCCGCTCGGATGCGATTCCACAGGTGCCACACAACACCAGACTTTTGTCTAGTCTCCTCCTTGAGCTATGAAGGGACATTGCAGCTGATCTTCCTGCTGTCCTCAAGGGATTCTTCCGCCTGCAGACAAGCCACTCAGGACACTGGATGGAAATCGGGAACAGGAACCCTGCATCATTTCTAGTTTCTCCCTTTCCAGAACTCAGGAAACTGGGGTCAGTGGTAAATCTTCATTCTGCAAAGGAATGTGCAGTTGTTCTGTTCCAAATTAGTCCATATGACCCAGGTGATGCATATATCACTGGAGTGAATGTTTTAAAATTTTCCATAAACTGAACCATGGATAGAATCAGGATAGAATCTCGCCCGGTAAGTTTATATTTACTGCACTTCAATTCTGATCAAAGCAAAACAAGTCCTTTTGAAGTGTAGTTACTGTTGTAATGTTGGAAACACAGCAGCTAATTTACACACAGCAAGCTCCCAATCACAGCAATGTGGTAATGCTCAGATATTCAATTTTACTTCTGTTGGTTGAGGGTCGTCTGTTGTTCCAGGACACCAGGGAGAATTCCCCTGCTTTTCTTCAAAATGGTGCTCTGGAATCTTTCATATCCACCTGACGAGGGTTCAATGTCTCATCCAAAAGATGGCACCTCTAATGGTGCAGCACTCCCTTCACTCTAGATTTTGTGCTCAAGTCTCAAATTGAAAACATGACAGAAGAAAATCCCTGAAATTTCTGTTCACCCCCACCTTTTTGCACTCAGGATTTGTTCCACAGTGCACGAGTTGTTGATTTTGGCTGGTTTTCCTGCTGTTGTGGGTGGAACAGATAAGAAACCCATTGACGGTCTCTTTTGATGATTTTGCATTAACCCGAGATGGGTAAAAACGGATTATCCCAGGACTTTGGGTGACAGTTAACTCACTCAAAATCCATTCACTTGGACAGAGTTAAGATCTGGTGCTAATTAGTCTCAGCAAACCCTAGCAAGTTTACACTGGGGTCTCAGCAGGTACACACTTGCGTTGGAAACATGGTGCAAGTCACTCCTTCCCCCTGTGTGACAATATAGACTCAGATTGTTGTAGTTCACTTGGTTCTACGATGACAAGCCTCGTTAAGAAAGTTTGGATAGGTGTTGATCCTTGGTGACAGACTCATTCATCTGATGGATGAGCCAGGCTCTTGTGAATGGTTCACCATCATCACTCTGGCTCATTAATGGACCTGAAGAGCTGGGCACGTCACTGGGACTGTGCTGTCAGTACCACTCTCAGCAATGCTGTGATCGGAGGTGATGGGATACCTGCCATTCCACCACACAGGCGCCGTCCTGATTTCATGGTGAATGGTTGTGCAGGCATGTGGAGACATAACGGGGAGAACCAGTAATTCTATTAATTAGTTTAAAGCTAGGATCACCTCCTGGCTCCCTTTCATTGGAAGGTAAGAAAAGGTGGAGGGAAAAGCATTTGAGCTCAGTTTGCACCGCACAGCCAGGCAGCGCAGGTTTTCTGAGGACCGTAGAAGGTCACAAATGGCCCCCAAACCCGTCTGTCGAAACAAAGCAGCCAAAGTGCTCTGACATTTCCATGTCTAACAGGTGCTGCTGTTCTTCAGTTACGTTTTTATGTTCTGTATATCCTTTTAATTACAAAGGATTGATCCAGGGATTTGTGCTTTCCATGAGATTGATGAATCCAATGTTGGTTTATTCTTCTCTGTTTTGTAGTCACACTGTGTTGTGGCATATATTCCCTTGGCCTTCCCTCAATAGCTGGATAATCTCTCACTTGGATTCCAACAATTATACATCCGATGTTCAAAGAAGCAATTGTTTGTTTTTGATTAATGATAACTTGATTTTTCTTTGGAGAACTAATGGGTTCAGCATTGTCCTTTCAACGCTGGTGGCAATTCAAAGTTGGACAGTTGGGTTCAAAGTCTGTTCTGTCGATTCACATAACATTTCCTTCTTTGGTTGTGATGTTGTTAACCCAAAAGGAAGCCTTTTTCTTTGTTTAACACTTACTGGACCTGACTTGTGAGTGCTTCGGGAGACCGTGCAGTGAGAGTTTTCGTGCTAACTGGACCTGGAATGCAATTGTCTGTCTGAAGGAGCTCTACATTGTTGGAAGTGCCGTTTTTCAGAAGAGACGTTGGACCAAGGCTTCTGTCTGCCCTCTCAGGTGAACATAAAATATCCCATGACACGATTCGGAAGAAGAGCAGCGGAGTCCTCTCCAGTGTCCCGGCCAAAGTTTGTCCCTCAATCAACATCATCAGAGCAGATTATCTGGTCATTATCCCATTGCTGTTTCTGGGAGTTTGCTGCCTGCAGTGTCTGTCGTGTTTCCTACATTACAACAGTGACTGCACCTCAAAAAAGTGCTTCATTGGCTGCAAAACACACCGGAATATCCGGTGGCCGTCTGAGACATGAGTTTGGACTGCAGTGGAGTGCACGCCTGGATTTTTTGTGCTCAAAGCCCTGGAGTGGGACTTGAACCCAGAACCGCTGACTCAATGAACCCCAAAATCTTCGACACAGAGGGAGACAAAATTCGAAATTAACATGAGACCCGTTAAACAATGGCTCGATGAGAAGATACTAAGTGAAAAGCAGTGGTCTGATGAGAGGAGATTGCATCCAATTAATTTTTAGTTGGATCTGGGAACGTTGTAAAAGAATCCAATTTGAGGTGACAAAAGGGTGTGAATGTTGGATAAGATTGACTTTTAGGAGAGGAGTGTATTTTAAGTTATTCTGGTGCTGGTCGGGTTCACTGAGTGATGGAAATGTATCTTCCCGGGAGACTGTCAGCTAAATCACACAAAAGCTGTACAGATGAAAGGTATTCTACATGCATAGCACAGTGCTAATTTAAGTGGAATATATACCAGTACTAATAATAGATTGTGTGATTTAAGCAGGAGAATTTTAATGAGGACAACTTGATGGATGGTGCTGAAATAAAACACAGATGAAGGTTTCATCAGCAGATTTGAGTTGCATGCAAAATAAACTGTTCCAAGAACAAATTGGCTTTTCTGGCTTCTGAAACAATGAGCCTCAGTAAGCATGTCCTACCGACCAACAAACCCACTTCCTCACCATGTGCCGCAATTCCTCCTCTCCAGAACGTGCCTCATCATCTCTTCATCTCATTTTCTTCAGTGACCCACTGGGGTCCCAACCCCATCAGAATTTGGTTGAGGAAGACCAGCTTTGCATTGACGACCATTATGATGGTGCAAACAGTTAAGATCGTATAACACGACGTGACGCGTGTGGAATGCATCAGCCTTCTCAAAAGGATTGACCACCTGAATCCAAATCATATGAACGGATGACATTTCAAAGGTTCGGCATCACTTTCTGTCATGCTCCTAGCTTTCTCATTTTTAACTGTGCCCAGCATTCAACGTAAGTGAATCGTTTGCTCGCCTTATAAATCCAGTCAATTTCTGCAATATAGTTGAACACATAAGGACGTTGGGAGGTTATTTCTGATTGTGCTTGTGGAGAGAATGTCCCTTTATTATTCCTGTACTTTGGAATGTGCCAAAATGATTGCTTTCCATTGTGAGGAATTCTGAAATTTAGGAGTAACATTTAATGAGTTCAGTCAACTTTAACCCTTGGCAATGCCACATGAATCATTGAGAATTCAGCTCAGGAGCCAGCCAGTTGACCTGTCGTGCCTGTGCTGTCTCCTTAACAGAGCTGTCTACTATATTTCCATTTCTCTGCTCTTTTGCTTTGTCCTTGAATATTTTTAAGTGTTAGCTCATTCTAAAGCTTGCACAGATATGTATCTGCACCCTTGAAGTATAAAAGTGACTAATTGGAGGCAGAATTTCTTGCACCCTCTCTGACCCAGGACTGGCTTAACCTTCAGGACAATTCTCTTGTTGAATTATTGACGAGGGTGGATTTTTCATTGTCAAATATGTAGCTCTGGGCAAATGTCAACATGACTGGGACTCAGTGGTGAGGTGTAGTCCACACCAGTTACACTGTCCATGTATCAACAGCCGACATTGGGAAAATGGGGCTCACCCTTTGCCATTTACTTAGGCATTGATTGCAAAGGCACCCCTTAAACGTTATTAAGGGGGCCAGTGATTTTGGGTACATTTTAACTTGACATTTTCTTTTTCTTCTCTGCGCCTCTTGGATTTGGTTCGATAGAAGGTCACTGGAGTGCTGTCAATCAGAGCTGGAGTGTTATTCAAGTCGATTTTTTAATGATCTGAAGTAGCACCAATTGAAGTCAGGAGTGGGGAGATGGTAGATGTAGACCTGTGTCTTGGAACAGGAAGAGTTGGTTACATGGCTACCTTCCTACTACTTGTTACAATGTCCACCACATCGAGTGGGAAAATCGCATTCACGCCACCGGGTCTGCTATAAGCAGTGGGGACTGTACCTCTTCGTTTCTATTTGAACCTTCCAAATTTCTCCCTGCTGGTGGAGGTCATGACCTCAGAATCATGTCTGTCTCAGTCACATGCATTGGACGTGACTGATGGTTCAGAAGCCCAGGCAGTAAGTCAGGTTCTTCAACCAGAATTGGGAACCGCAACCAAGACTGATGCTCACCTTATTCAGTGTTCATGCCCAACACTTCCAACAGGAGGCACTGGGCAGCAATCAAGAGCAAGAATCCTTCTGACCTAAAGGTACTGAGATCAATTGTAGCACATGGGCTAACTTGGCTCAGAATAGGATTAAGCTCAACCCTGCTCTGCGTGATTCAGTTCCATTGTTCAGTGTTGTATTTACCAGCTGAGTATCATCGTTTTAAAGACTACGAAATATTACTAATGTACTTGTCACTACCAAAATCACAGTCACTTCCCCTGGGTATAAATAAGTCAGTTATTGGTGGACACAAAAGATCCCATGGCACAATTTTGAAGAAGAGCAGGGGAGTTTTATTCCCGGTGTCCTGGCCAATATTTATCCCGGAATCAACATTACAAAAACCGATTCACTGTTCATTATCACACTGCTGTTTGTGGGATCTTGCTGTGTGCAAACTGGCTGCTCCATTTCCTGCAATGCAACACTTCAAAAGCACTTCATTGGCTGTAAAACACTTTGTGATGTCCTACGGTCATGAAAGGTGCTATAGAAATGCAAGTCTGTCTCTATTTCTTGGAGTTATTTGAAAGATTTAGCATCATATACAAATCTGATGTTAAAGTTATGTCATAATAAAAATAGATCTGTCGTTACAAATCTCAAATGCATTATAAAAGTCTGTTGGTGCATCAGTATGTAAGTTGAAAAAATAGAGAATTGAATAAGAATATAAATGAATTTGCAAACGCATAAATGTAAAATGATTTGGTGTAGATTCTCCATAGCTTATTCGATTGCCTTGGGCTGTGTTTTCAGGGTATAAAGTTCTTTTTTGTTAACTTAACCTTATCAGGATTGGCTGTTCAAAAACTTGACTCACCACTCAAGTCACTTTGGTTTCATAGGAACTTTGGAAGAACCATTTAGCTCTTGATTTTCTTCTGTCATTAATGAGATCATGGCTGATCTGCGACCGAACACCATTGACCTGTCTTTCCCCCATGTCCCTAAATACCTTTGATGAACAAAAATTGCAGACTTAAAATTAACAATTGATTGAGCATCAACTGCCATATGCAGAAGAAAGTTCCAAACTTATACCACGCTTTGGGTTGAATGTTATGGGCCGTCCAAGACAGGGTTGGAGGTCGGGGGGATGCCCACAGAATTGCGATAAGATGCAGGGTGCGGAGGGTCTCTCGCCTCCCCATCACAATGCAGTTTTGTCGGGGGTGGGATAGGCTGATGATGGCCTTCCCACCCAGAGCCCAATTGAGCCCTTGAGTGGCCTATTAATGGCCTCAAGGGCCTCTTCCTGCCACCGCTGGGAATTATTCAGTGGTGGGGAGGGGGATGGTGGGGGTGGTGTTAGGGTGTGGGGGCCTCTGCCATGAGGTGACCACCCTGTAGGCTTGGAAGGGGGGTGCCCCTCCTCTGTGGGCCATAGATTGCCCACAGAGGGCCCCCCTGCCGGGAAAATGTCTACGCCCGTAAATCCCTCCCCTCCCTTGCATTGAACGCCCACCCTCACCGGGACCTGCCACTCTGGCGCCAGCGACCCACCTCACCTCCCTTGGATCCGGGCTCCAGAGCTGGGCCTGGGTCCAAGAACTCTGCAGTACCGGCAGTGGCTACCGCTCCCTATGGTGCTGAGCTTCCGGCTCTGTGATTGGATGGCAGCTCTTGGAGGTGGGATGTGGATCCCGGCACCGGGCTGGTAATTGGCCTGGCGCTGTAGAAGCGCTCCGGGATGAGGGGGGAGGGGGCGGCGTTCCCTTCGCCTTTTCGGCCCAGTGCTGGGAACTCCACTGTCGGCACACAATTTTGCCCGAATTGCACTCCTGAAAGGTCGGGCTCTAATTTCTAGCCTGTTTATCGACTCTATTTGTTCCCCTTAATATCTTGAAAACTTCGATGTAATCACCCTGTTGCTGCAGCTCACGTCTTGGAATCTGAAGGTTTGTGGGTTGATGATTGAGTCTGTTCAAATTAATTTTACATAGCACCCTATACAATTGTTTATATTGCTGAATGATATGGTGGTCGGATGGCAAGAATATTACGACTGAGTTGAAAAGGATGAAATGGAATAATCTTTCAAACATTCTGCAGGTCTTACTATTCAGAGGCAGTCAATTAAAAGCTCGGTTAGAGACTTGTTGATGTTATAGGTGAAAATTTTCTTCAATTGATGAGATTTGCTTTCCCTTTGATCCCTTCTCCTCTGAAGGTGTTAATTTATGCATGTGGTACATTTACACTTGACTCAACCACTCGCCAGCTTAATTCACCCAGTTCCGACTCCTGATCATCGACCACTGAACCTTGCTGAAAAGTGGAAGTATGGGGACAGCAGGCAAGGACAGCAATAAAAAACAGAAAATGCTGGAAATACTCAGCAGCTCAGGCAGCGTCAGTGGAGAGAGAAACAGAGTTAACACATTTCCAACTTTTTCCAGTTCTGATGAAAGGTTGTCGACCTGAAACATTAACTTTGTTTCCCTCTCCGCAGACGCTGCCTGACCTGCTGAGCGTTTTTATTTCAGATTTCCAGCGTCCGTACTATTTTGCTTTTGTAGTGTGCAAGGACTGCATCTGTCTTGCCTCACTGATCCTGCACGGTTAAGAGAAGAGTGAGTGAGTAAACAAACCTTTCTGCAGAACAGTAAATATCATGCAGAAAGCTATTAGATTCAATGCAGAGAGGGAAATGAAACAAATCACAGGCAAAGTTAATCTGACAAGATAGGTCAGTACCAATTACATTGGAGATAAATAATTTATGAAGAGGGTTCATACTTAATAGAATATTTTTGTAATTGTCTTGTCTCCTCCAATAATGGTCTCTAAAGAGAACTAGTTTCTGTCAGGAAGGTAAACTATTCATGGATAGTTACCCTTGTACTACTTATGAATCAAATTTAAGGCACAACTTGATGGTATCTTGAATATACACAAGTGAGACAGTGTGCTGAATAGTGAGTGACCTCTTCAAAGTGACTCTTGCCATTTATCCTCATTGGTGTTTCAATGGAGCAACACCATCAATAAACTGGATCGAGGAATAGTGGTTATTTCTCACACAGGATTATTTTCTTTTTTTTTTTGTTGCTGTTTTCTTCATAATTAAAAAACAATCATTGACACAATGTCTGTTACCTCCATAAGTAGTTCACAGCCATTGTACGACCTTGAGATGTCAGCAAGGTTGCACACAGCAAGATACATGGATGGGCCGGACTTGACAAAGTGCCATGGGATCTTCTACATCCACCACTGAGGCCTGGTTTTAATGTCTCATCCGAAAGATGGCATCAACAGTATTGCTCCCTCAATTATGCACTCCAGTCTCAGCCAAAATGATGTGCTTTTTAGTCTTGAAGTGGGATTGGAACTCTCAGCCTTTAGATTCAAAGGCGGGAGTTCTACTATTAGTTAACTTTCATTCAACCTCCTTCCTCCTCTGGTTTCCAGTCAATACAAGACATCTGAATATCTGGGAGAGTGTACTGAACAGTCTTGATTAATATCCATTATCAGTGATCAACACAGCTTGATAAACAGAGTGCTTGCTGCTTTCAAGGGCTCTGAAGAACTTTTGAAAACCGTGCTTCTTTATATGTCATATGTTGCCGACTTCTCCCAGCAAAGACTTCAGCGCGTATCCGTTCCTGAATCCTTTGAAAACAGCCTATTTATATGAACAGTTGTAATTGTTTTCCTTCAAACAAGTCTTCCCGACCTAACTGCTCTTGAGTACTTTGAAGACTAGTTTTATTCACGGCCATCTTTCTACACTGCAGTTAATGGATCCTCCTGCCTGTGTTTAGTGCACTAGCCACCAAAGTTATATCTTAATCGTGCTTATGTGATGTCTTCTCAGTCACTTATAATTCCTTGCACGAGTCGATAATACTCAGACATCAAAACCAGTAGACAGGTTATGCTTCATTTTGTGGCACACCAAAACTGTCTGGTTAAGACTGGAAGGCCTATTGTTCCGAAATAGGTGCAAGTTCGATTATTAACACTTAACTTCCTGAGGTGCCCAACATGCAATTCTCCAGTAATAAAAACAGAAAGTGCTGGAAATTCTCAGCAGGTCAGGCAGCATCTGTGGAGGGAGAAGCAGAGTTAACGTTTCAGGTCTGTGACCTTTCATCAGAACTGGCAAAGGTTAGAAATGTAAAAGGTTTTAAGCAAGTAAAGCGGGGGTTGGGGGGGAACGAGAACAACAGGGAAGGTGTGTGATCGAACAGAGGGCTGGAGAGATTAACTGACAAGGAGGTCATGGGGAAAAGGCAAAGAGAGTGTGCGAATGATGTGGTGAAAGACAAAGCATTACTTGAGAGAGAGAGTGTGAATGACAGAATAATGAACAGCCCTGGCTAAAAGCACAAACATGAAAAACCCAGTTTAAGGCAGGCTCGTGGTACAAAAAACGATAAATAAAATAAAATAAGAATCAAAAAAGGGGCCAGTCATGCTCTGAAATTATTGAACTCAATGTTCGGTCCGGAAGGCTGTAGAGTGCCTCGACTTGTGCTGATGTTCACTGGAACACTGCAGCAGGCCAAGGACAGAGATGTGGACATGAGAGCAGGGTAAGTGGGTGGGGGCGGATATTGAAATTCTGCACATGCAATTCTCCAGATTGTCCAAGTCCACTCAGCTAAGGTGAAAGCAGGATGTGATTGATTGTCATCAGAAAAAAGGAATTCTCGCTGATGGGGCTTTTTGTCACGTTGTTGCCAGCTCAGGCTAATCTTCGCATGCCTTCTCATGCCTTGGTTGCAATGAGGTAATTTAGACATGGGACGGAACCTAGGAGTTGCTCACCAGATGATGTATTTCGGCATCCAGTCAACTCTGATGAAGCATTCAGACTTGGATTAGAGAGGAAACGAGCTTTCTTTCTGGATATGCTGGAGCGTGTTCTTACAGTTTGCACTCGAGGATTTTGCCTTTGATTTTAAAATTGTGCATCTCCGGCAGCAGCGTGTGCTTCAGGAGACATCAGTCCTCAGTCTGGTTGTAACATGGCACATCAGAATTTAATTTTGGTTCTTGTGATCCATTGATCAAAGCAAGTATTACTTTGAAAGATCCCTTGTTTGAGGCCTGCTGTTATTTTGAAGCCATGACTTATTGTGCAATCAGCTTTTGTCTTGGAAGACAGATGAGTGGACCTCTAAAAGATCTGAAACGTTGACATGCTCACATAGCTGTATATCCTCTCTCACGCATATTGTAAATGTTATTGATCCCTGAACTTGCTGAATTTTTGTAAGCACTGACAGCTTGAGAAGACTAGGAAAACTAAAAATATTTTGCTTCAAAGGGCCAAGTTCCTTTTGAAATTGCATTTGTGGTCCTTGTGGATTTGAGCCGTCTGCCCACATTAACCCGTTCTAATACGATGCAAACCTAAGGTTTTAATTAGTAACCTGTGTTTTATTCATTGATCTTCACTTGGAAGTGTGTCAATTTAGTCCAGATCAGGATTCTGAATCCATCCTGCAAGATAAAAACCCAAGCGTGTGGCCTGGTTCAGAACTATGAGCCTTTTGTAAAAAAAAACTTGAGTTAAAAGGAAGACTTTCATTTGTAGAGCACCTTTCATGACCTCGGGATATCCCAAAGCACTTCAGAGACAATGAAGTACTTTTGAAGTGTAGGCACTGTTGTGATGTAGGAAATGCGGCAGCCAATTTGCGCACAGCAAGCTCCCACAAACAGCCATGCGCTGTTAACCAGTTAGTCTGTTTTTGTGACGTTGATTGAGTGATAAATAATGACCAGGACACAGGGATAACACCCCTGCTCGTCTTCAAAATCGTGCTGTGGGATCTTTTACATCCACCTGAGAGGGCAGACAGGGCCTCGGTTTCGTGTCTCATCCAAAATACCAGACACCTCCGACAGTGCAGCACTCCCTCAGTACTGCACTGGAGTGTCAAGTTGGATTATTGTTCTCAAGTCTTATGGGGCTTGAACCCACAACCTTCCAACTCAGAAGCATGGGTACAAGCAACTGAGCTACGGCTGGCACGTATGAACCACAGCCAAGTAGTAAAGGCCATCATGCAGGGCACCTCAGAGTTAAAATCGCTGAAACAAAATTAGTACTTAGATCAAGCTTGGGTTTTGAAAAGCCCACAAGGCCTTGACAAATAAATGTGAAAGACTCTCTTTTGCTGAGCAGTTAAAAATACAGTCTTGTGAGTTTCACTTTACTTGGCCAACACACCACTTATGTGTGACTTGCTGGCAAGAGTCTTTCTGCATTGAGCTTACACTGCCTTCATTCTTGTAAATATGTTTATTTCCTCCATGTGGCTCTGAGAGGGTTTGGCAGTTCTAGGAGGCAGAGTCTCGATGTCAGGAAAGTAGCAATACTTGTATCTGCACATCTTAGTTTTCGGAAAGTGGCTCATTCTTCACTGTCCCGTGTGCCTCTCGAGCTGATGGCCGTTACGTCACTGCCGGATCCTGTGGACAATATTTTGTCCTGGGGATAGTGAAATTATTTCGTTGATGTCTGGTGCGGCAGAATGTAGCTGACTGTGCTCCAGTAAGTGATACTTCAGTTACTTTAATTAGTAATGCTGTTTGTTATGCTTGCTGTGTCTTGGATTATTTTCAAGCACTGTTTAAAATGCACGACCAAGTTTGGGTTGCTCAGGCAACCAGGCAGGAGGATGGTGTCACAAAAAGAGTCTTGGAAAGCATATGCTGATGTTCCTTCACTTTAAACAATGATATTTCTGTGTGTTTTTGATGTGATTGGAAGGGTGGAAAAGAGTATTTTGCTCATCGGAGTGAAATATCCACAGTCTGGGCCGGAAATATGTGCCCACTTTCATTTTGCACTCTGTGCATCAAACGCTTACAGGTCAGGTCGGGTTAGGTCGTCAGCGCACCCCCAACCCCATCACATCAAGCAATTAATGGCCAGGTACAGCATGGATGAAGGGCACAATGCAACTCCCTCAGTATGGCGCAGTGTGAGTTTTTTTTTCTCTTGGATAACTGTAACTTTCTGGTTATCGCAGAAAACCATCTTTTCATTAGCTCGCAGAAAACATTCATCCCTTCTTTCTGGTTGGTATTGGTCCCAGATCGCAAAAGTTTAAAGGCCATAAAAACTGACTGTACAAGTTTCTATTGGTATGTGAAGAGAAAAAGATTGGTGAAGGCAAATGTAGGTCCTTTACAGTTAGAAACAGGAGAATGTATTATGGGGATTAAAGAAATGGCTGACCTACTAAATACATACTTTGGTTCTCTCTTCACAAAGGAGGACACAAATATCATACCAGAAATGTTGGGGAACACAGGGTTTAGTGAGTGAGAGGAACCGAAAGAAATCAGTATTAGCAGAGAAGTGGTGTTGGGGAAATTGATGGGATTGAAGGCCAATAAATCCCCAGGGCCTGATGGTCTGCATCCCAGAGTACTTAAGGAAGTGGCCCTAGAAATAGTGGTCATCTTCCAAAATTCTATAGCCTCTGGAACAGTTCCTCCAGATTGGAGGGGAGCTAATGTAACCCCACTATTTAAAAAGGGAGGTAGAGAGAAAGCAGGGAATTATAGACCAGTCAGCCTGACGTCGGTAGTGGGGAAAATTCTCGAATACATTATCAGAGCACTTAGAGAACAGTGGTAGAATCGGACAGAGTCAGCATGGATTTACGAAAGGGAAATCATGCTTGACAAATCTACTCGAATTCTTCGAGGATGTAACTAGTAGAGTTGATGAGGAGGAGCCAGTGGATGTGTTTTATTTGGACTTTCAGAAGGTTTTCGACAAGGTCCCACATAAGAGATTAGCGTGTAAAATTAAAGCGCATGGGATTGGGGGTAGTGTATTGCGATGGATAGAAAATTGGTTGGTGGACAGGAAACAAAGAGTAGGGATAAATGGGTCTTTTTCCGAATGGCACGCAGTGACTAGTGGGGTACCACAGGGATCAGTGCTCGGACCCCAGCTATTCACAATATACATTAATGATTTAGATGAGGGAACTAAATGTAATATCTCCAAATTTGCAGATGACACAACACTGGGTGGGAGGGTGAATTGTGAGGAGGATGCAAAGAGGCTTCAGGGTGATTTGGACAAGTTGAGTGAGTGGGCGAATGCATGGCAGATGCAGCATAATGTGGATAAATATGAGGTTATCCACTTTGGTAGCAAAAACAGGAAGGCAGATTATCTGAATGGCTATAAACTGAGAGAGGGGAATATGCAGCGAGACCTGGGTGTTCTTGTACACCAGTCGCCGAAGGAAAGCATGCAGATGCAACAGGCGAAAAAAAAAGACAAATGGTATGTTGGCCTTCATAGCGAGAGGATTTGAGTACAGGAGCAGGGATGACTTGTTGCAATTATACAGGGCCTTGGTGAGGCCACACCTGGAATATTGTGTGCAGTTTTGGTCTCCTTATCTGAGGAAGGATGTTCTTGCTATGGAGGGAGTGCAGCGAAGGTTTACCAGACTGATTCCTGGGGTGGTGGGACTGACTTATGAGGAGAGATTGAGTCGGTTAGGATTATATTCGCTGGAGTTCAGAAGAGTGAGGGGGGATCTCATAGAAACCTATAAAATTCTAACAGGATTTGACAAGGTAGATGCAGGAAGGACGTTCCCGATGGTGGGGGAGTCCAGAACCAGGGGTCATAGTCTAAGGATACGGGGTAAACCTTTCAGGACTGAGATGAGGAGAAATTCTTCACCCAGAGAGTGATGAGCCTGTGGAATTCGCTATCACAGAAAGTAGTTGAGGCCAAAACATTGAATGTTTTCAAGAAGGAGTTAGATATAGCTCTTGGGCCTAAAGGGATCAAAGGGTATGGGGCGAAAGCGGGAACAGGTTACTGAGTTGGATGATCAGCCATGATCAATGTGAATGGCGGAGCAGGCTCGAAGGGCCGAATGGCCTACTCCTGCTCCTGCTCCTGTTTTCTATGTTTCTATCCTGCCAATGCAATCTATTGCCTTCTGTTAAATCTATCTCCCTCTGATTCCAAGCCGATTCAGACTGACCTATTTAAAGTACCCTCCATGAAAGGAGCAGGAACTCAGTCTCAATCTAGTTGTGACAAGGCCTGACCCATGCACAAACTGCTCCGAATTTGCCATTAGTGCCCGCGAACTTCAGTTACATGGAGAGACTGGAGAAGCTGGGGTGGCTGTTCTCCTTGGAGCAGAGAAGGTGAAGAGGAGATTTGATAGAAATGTCCAAAACCTTGAATGGTTTTGATAAATAAGGAGAAACTGTCTCCATTGGCAGAACGAACCGTAACCAGAGGACATAGATTTTAGGTGACTGGCAAAAGAACCAGGGATGTAACATGAGGAAACTTTTTTTTTTACACAGCAAGTTGTTGTGATCTGGAACGCACTGCCTGATAGGGAGGTGAAAATTACATTCAATAGTAACATTGAAAAGGACTTTGGATAAATGCTCAAAGGGTTGGGGGACCGGTAGCTCGGTTGGCTCGATGACTGGCAAGGGGTTCAGAACACTGTCAGCAGTGAGGTCTGAGAAAGGCAGTGGGAATCCACCTCATATCCCCTCTTCCCTAGTCATGCTCATCTTTCTCCAGTGGGGCAGAAAATGAGCAGAGGACCTGCCCTTGGGAAGACCACCACCATGGCAGTCAAAGCGTTATGGGGAAAGAGCAGGTCGGGGCATAGAGTATAAAAATCGGCAAGTCATGCTGCACCTCTACAGAACTTTAGTTAGACCACACTTAGAATATTGCCTGCAATTCTGGTCGCCACACTACCAGAAGGACATGGAGGCTTTGGAGAGGGTACAGAAGAGGTTTACCAGGATGTTGCCTGGTCTGGAGGGCATTAGCTATGAGGAGAGGTTGGATAAACTCGGATTGTTTTCACTGGAACGACGGAGGTGGAGGGGCGACATGATAGAGGTTTACAAAGTTATGAGCGGCATGGACAGAGTGGATAGTCAGAAGCTTTTTCCCAGGGTGGAAGAGTCGGTTACGAGGGGACATAGGTTTAAGGTGAGAGGGGCAAAGTTTAGTGGGGATGTGCGAGGCAAGTTCTTTACACAGAGGGTGGTGAGTGCCTGGAACTTGCTGCCAGGAGAGGTGGTGGAAGCAGGTACCATAGAGACGTTTAAGAGGCATCTTGACAAATATATGAATAGGATGGGAATAGAGGGATACGGAGCCCAGCAGTGCAGAAGGTTTTAGTTTAGACAGGCATCAAGATCGGCGCAGGCTTGGAGGGCCGAATGGCCTGTTCCTGTGCTGTACTGTTCTTTGTTCTTTGTGGGAGGAATTGAATAGCTCTAACAAAGAGCCAGCACGGGCACAGTGGGCCGAATGGCCTCCTTCTGTGCTGCAATTTCATACGATTCTCATGGTCCAATGAGAGAAGTGTTGGTGGTTCTTGGCGTATAAAGGTGTGAGATGGTGACCCTGAAGACAGAGGCGAAGAGCTTGCGACCTGACAGGTGAAACCCCCCCTGCAGAGAAGACAAACGTGCTGAGAAATGTCCCCAGTCGCTTGCCCAGCTGTATTGTGCAATGTACAGAGATGTTCCACTTGGAACATTACAATCTTACACCCAACAGAGCACAGCTAATAACGAGGCTTACTTCTGGACTGAGGCCCAGAGGGAAATGAGAAAAAAACTACACTGCCAGCAAGCCAAATCCTTCCACACAACCAACCATTAATCACTCATTTACAAAAATGATCTGTGTGTTGCAATTACACTTTGGAGAATAAGCAAGTGCATTGAATGAAATCATTTCTGACAATTGTCTCTTCACCCATCACCCCTGTGCTCACTGTCCTACGTTGGTTCCTGGTCAGGGAACGCCTTGGGTTTAAAATTCTCATGCTTTTTTAAAAAATCCCTCCATGGCCTTGCCCTTCTCCGTCTCTGTAACCTTGCCCAGCCCGACAATCTTCGTCGAACTCTGCACTTCATGGCCTCTTGTGCATCCCCCTTTTTTTCATTACTCTGCCATTGGTGGCCGCACCTTCAGCTGCCTGGCCCTAAGCTCCGGAATTCCGTCCCTGAACCTCTGCAACTCTCTCACTCTCCTTTCCAAGATGTTACTTAAAAACAACGTCTTTGACTAAGCTTTTGGTTCGCAGTCTTCAGATCTGCTGATGGGTCTGGGTGTCAATTTTGTTTGAAAACGCTCCTGTGAAACGCCTTGGGGCATTTTACGTTGAAGGTGCTTGACAAATGCAAGTTATTGTTGTACATGCTGTCAGGGCATTCTATTTACAGCGTTGCTCATATCCCAAGAACAAATAATTTAGAAAAAAAATCTTATTGTTATAAATGATCTTCTGAATACTAAAGAAGCAATCGTGTAAGTGGGAGTCTCAGAACCAAATTGCTAATATTAAAATAAAAGCAGAAAATGTTGGAAATGCTCAGCAGGTCAGGCAGCGTCTGCAGAGAGAGAGAGTGAGCATTTCAGGTTCCTGACCTTGCGTCGAGGCCTAGTTTTTATTTTAGTCCTTTTTCTTTCCCATCTTGATCACCCCTACATTTACGCAGGAGATCAAGTCGATACTTGCTGGGAGCCAGTTGCTTTGAGGTACATGACAGTTTGAGAGTGACCTTCCTTCCACCCCTTCCCAATATTTTTGCTGCCTGTCCCAAGGTGTCACGAAGAGAGATGACGGTCCTGTATTGGAAGAAAATGTTGCAGTTCTCTCGTACTTGGTTGCACAATCCTTTTCATGAACTGTGCCCCCAAACAGGGGGCCACATACTATTGACAGCTTTAGATGGTCCAGGGAGAACATTTTATCCACTCCTCTTCTGAATTGTGCTTGTCTTTAAACCATGGGTGCTGGCAGTCATCTGAAATATGAAACGAGTGGTCAGTTTATCAGCACGTTGGGAGTACCTTCGCCACAAGGACTGCAGCCTTTCACGAATGCACAAGAGTTTCCCAAAGGCAACGAGGGGTCAGCAATAAATGCTGGCCTTGGCAGCAACATCTGTGCTAAAAATAAGAAAAAAGAAATCTTCCTGTCACTACTTAGACAGTGAATGTCATTCAGCTATTCCTCCGTGGGAGCTTCACAGGTGAGCCTGATCCTGTCGTCATCATCAGACACCAACATGTGAGTCATTCCCAGACAGCAAGGAGCAAAGCAGCAGCAGCAATGTCCCTTTGAAGACACCCGACGAGAATTTCAATCTCTTTGGTGCTTTCTGCAGGCACTCTTGCCATCTGCGTATAATCTCTAGCAATTATCTGCAATCTAAGCTCTTTCTTGAGATGTGTACTGACATCGGTGTAAATTGCAATGCATTAAAGCACTTCTGATGTGCTCAGAAAAATGCGTTGATTTACTTGAAATGACACCTTGTCAGAAAGCACAAGATTGGAGGCTAACCAAGGAAGGATCGCAATATTCGAGTCTCGGGGTAACAAAGTCATGATCTCATTGAAAGGAACAGGCTAAAATCACCTCCTCCTGTTCCTAAAGACATGAGTGAGGCTTTCAGCAGCGAGGAAGTAGATGGTCTTGGGGATGGAGAAGATATGGGGTCGGAAGAGTTCACTTTTTTTATGGCACCTTTTACATCTTTAGGCTGTTGCACAGTTGCAATGTGGAGAAATGCAGGAGCCAATTTTCACACAGCAAGATCCCACAAACACCAATGAGATAATGTGTTCTTATCTTCACCCGATGGTGGTTGAGGGACACATATTGGCCAGGACACCAGGGAAGACTCATGTGCTTTGCTTCAAAATAGTTCCCTGGGATCTTTTACTTCCACTTGAGAGGACAGACTTGGCTCGGTGTAATACCTGATCCGAAAGATGGCATCTCTGACAGTCCAGCACTCCCTCAGCAGTGCACTGAGTGTGTCACCGAGGTAGAAAGGGAAATGAGGAAAGCTGGAGATTTGAAATCAAAAATAGACAACGTTGGAAATATACAGGAAGTCAGGTATTATCTGAAAGAGCAAACTTGGATAATCATTGAGCTAATACTCCAAATCACCATGAGTGAATGGCTAACCTTTTAACCTTTCAGTTTCACCAGTTTGGGCCAAGAGTTGTCAGTATTGGAGAAGTTAGCATGCTTGATATTCCAGTGTGAGCAGCATCGTGCAAAGTAAAGCTTGGGTCATTTCGGTTTCAAAACTCAGTAACATTGCCACACCTCATTTGCAAGTTCGAAGGCGAGTTGTGGAGATGAATATTTTCCTCCCCTTTGCCCACCTCCTTGCCCTTGATTCGCACTGAGGTACAATTCCACAGGGGCATCAGCTGTCCGCTGGTAACTCGCCCACATCTTATAGTTTAATGTGTAGACCTTAGCGCACTATTCACCTGTGTAGGGCATCACATCCGAGTCTGACCCATCTTTCTCCCACATGCACTATCCAGCTGGGCCCATTGAACAGGAAACCCGTCTTGACATCCCATAACGAAGGGCACTGACCAGAATTGTACTGCTCCCAACTCCTGCGCTGACTGAAATCAGATAACAGGCCAGGGATGGAATCTGGGACTTTTCTGGTCTGTGTGGCTCGCAGGAAGTCCATGGTTGGCTGAAGTATTGTCACGGTTGAGTCCTGCTGCATAAAATGAAATCCCTGCCAATTCTGCAAGAGAAACTGTAGTGCATTTGATAAATCTAATTACTTCAGTGTAAAATAGCTGTCTGTTAAATAGTTTTTTTGTTTTTGTTGCTGAATTAATTATTAAAATGAGCTGCTGTGTAAATATTTGCCATTTGGCTTTTTGCTTATGCAAATCCTGATTGAAGCAGAACACTTTGAAGTGAGATTTATGTGGGTATTGACTGCACTTGCGAACAAGAACAACTTGCATCCCGTAAAGTCAAAGGAAAAGCTCATTTCAATCACATAGCAAATAACTTGCAAATCCATCAGGCTTCACTCCAGTCGCATGGTGACGAAGGAGAGAGCACTTAACGGAATTTTAGTTGCTTTTGAAAAAGTTATTTTTCAGAATCATGCCTTCGTTTTCAATTTGGTGTCACTGTCCTTATTCGTCAGAGGGTGTTTGCAGAAACATTCAGTGATGCACAGAGTTTCGGCCTAATCCTGCATGTGCTACCATCAGACCTGGGGTCTCCAAATTGCAGTCCGTGGACCCTGTTATCCAATAAATAAAGCCTCGGTAACTTGGTTCTAAAGGCCTGCTTGGGTCTGCAAATAAGACCCGATCCGAGCCCGGCCCGAGTCCTTCCATTTATTCCCGCGACCGACCCGACCCGACCCAACCGTCAGTTGACCTGCCTTCCGTTTTTCGCTTTGTTCCTTTCCTGCATAAGCTTAAAATAGCTGGAGCAAAACCATCTTCAAAGTCCAAAAAGTAAATTAACATTAAAGTCACTTACCTGAGGTGGTGATAGAGCGTGTCCGATCTGGCAAGACCCACCCCGAGCCCAAATGCCGGACCTGGAAGTGTGACCCGACCTGAACCCGTCACATGTCGTTGGGTCCCTTCGGGTTCGGGTTGGGTAGCCGGCCTTTACTTGGTTCTATTTGCACTCCAGCATCTTGCTCACAAATTTGTCCTATTCTCCTGGTCGGCCTCCAAACTTAAACAGCCTCCCCTTCTGCTGCCATACTGTAAACTTGAACTTATCTGCTGCCCATCTCCTAACCTGCATGAAGTCCCATTCAATGAACACCCCTGTTCTTTGTGACCTACGTTGGCACCTGGTCCTGCTAACACCTCAATTTTGAAATTCTTATCCTGTTAAAATCCCACATGGCCTCACCACACCTCGCTTCCCTATTTCTGTAAACTCTTCCAGCCCTACAACCCTCCAAGATTTCTGCATTCCTCCAATTCTGGCCTCTCGCACATTTTAACTGCTCCACCATTAGTGGCCGTGCTTTCAACTATCAAGATCCTATGTTTTGGAATTCCCTCCTTCAACCTCTCCACTTCTCTACCTCTCTTTCCTCCTTCAAGTTGCTCCTTAAAACCTACCTCTGGACCAAGCTTTTGGTCATCAGTCCTGATATCTCCTTATGTGGCTCGGTGTCAAATTCTGTTTGATAATGTTCCTGTAAAACCCTTTCGGAAGTTGAAGTCACTATATAAATGCAAGTTGCTGTCGTTATGTGGGTCTGAGTTTTGGAACTGTCTGTGCTAAGAGATGTTAAATCACGAATGGAAGTGATCTGTAACTTGAGATGTAAGCAAGTGAATTAGACTATGGATTTAAACTTTACATGATGTCCATGAAACTCCATGCCAGGCACATAATTAGCTCACCATCGCATGTGGTTTGGAAAACCCTCAATCAGATATTTGGAGATAATAGTGACGATGGTGGCAATTCAGATGAAGCATTTCTATCCTACCTTGTCTGTAGATGTCATTGGGTTGCACACCTATTCATGTGGGACCAAGCACAGTGGTATTTATTATATGACCTTCTTCCCTGTTACACCAGTGTCGACTTTGACTCAGTGGTTGCACTCTCACCCCCGAGTTCAAAGGTCATTGGTTCAAGACCCACTCCACAGACTTCAGCCCAGAATCCCGGCTGGCAATTCAATGCAGTACCCAGGGAGTGCTGCACTGTCAGAAATGCTGTCTGTTTGATGAAACTGAGACCAATCAGGTGAATGTAAAACATCCCATGTGAAGATGAGCAGGGATTTTTCCTGGTGTCCTGTCAACATTGTTTTCATAGAACAAGATTATTTTGTCATTTATTTCATTGCTGTTTGTGAGACCTTTTTGTGTGTAAATTGGCTGCTGCATTTCTTTCCTTGACAACAGTGTCGACATTTCAACAGTACTTCATTCATTTTCAAATGCTTTGCAAGTCCTGGGGTGATGAAAGGTGCTATATGAATGAAAATTTGTTGGTTCTGCCTTCTTAATTTCTCCTCTCTGCTGCTAACACCTGGATGATCCACAGCTTCTTCCAGCTAAATATGAGCGAAGCTAAAGCCATCTTTCCTTGCAAACGCCCATCTCTCCTCACCAGCTATGATCTCAGGTTTAGCTCAGAGGCATGGAATGCCTGAACCCTGAGATCAATCTACATCCCCACCTCCGATTTGTTTGCAAAACCAATTTTGTTCACTTCTGCAACATTGGTCACCCCATCCCCTGAGTGCTGCCCAGACCCTCAGTCACATCCTTGTTAGCTTGATTGTCTGGGACCCCTTATCCAACTCCACACTCCACAAACTACAACTTGCTTAAGGCTTGCAGCCTGCATCCTCACCCACAGCAGGACTCTCATCGCTCCCTCCCCCCACCCCGCAAGTCCTCACCAAGCCCCCTGCCACTCCCTGTGCTCCCATCAAATTGATTGTTGCTTGAAGTTTTGTAAGTGTTACAGCTGCTGTGGTTGTCAGTTCAGTGAATGCCGCTGTTGGAGCGGCACTAGTTGCTGTAGTAACTATGGCAATTGCTAATCGGGGGTTGTTGCAACTGTTTCAGCTGCGAGTTTTAGTTAAGTTTTGATAGGTGTCGATAGGAATAGCTGTTGAGTTGTGTTGTATAGTTGCAGTTTGCTCATGAGCAACTCGTCCTTCCCTCTGCAATGTGACGTAGAATTACATAGAACACACAGCACAGAAACAGTCCAATGAGCCCAACTGGACAGTTTTTAGGCTCCAACAAGCCATCCCTTCATCTCACCCGTATCCTTCATGCCCTTCTCTTCCTTTCTCCCTCATGTGCCTCTCCAGCTTCCCTTAAATGCATTTATGCTGTTCACTGAAATGGTGCCTTGTTGTTGTGCATTCTACATTCTAACCACTCTCTGGATAAAGGGGTTTCCCATGAATTCTTGTTAGATTTATTCAGGACTATCTATATGTTTGTGGCCCTTACTTTTGATCATCGCCTCCCCCCCCCACCCCCCCAGTCCCATTTTCTGAGCTTAAAACGTCCTACCCGCTGACTGTCATGTCACCCATAGATGGTGAATCTCAATGTTTGTGTTGGTGGGGAGAAATAGACTGCTCCATTGCCATATGCTGATGAAAAGGGCCAGAAAAATTTCATACTAGCTCCTCAGATGAGTAGTGGAGCAGTTCCTAAATCTGCTTGCAGTTCAACAAGTTGATGTACGTAACCAGCTCATGCACGATTCAGCTCTGAATCACACCATTAATTTCAACAGAGGGGTGTGGTGCAGTGATATAATAGCTCCTGCTTCAAGTCTGGTGCCTCCTGAAGGAGGTATTAGGCTGGCAAGATCACTGTTAAACCACCATTTCTGCACCAATGACTGCGCAGGACATCCTTGGCGCGAGAATACATGCTTGCATTCGTGTGGCCTGATTTCTGTTATTAATGGATGCTGCTTCAGAGTCTTGGTGTCACATACTCCTTCATCTCTGCCTCTGTTTAAATTGCTGTGCCTCGTGAAATGTCACACTGGTGCTGTGCATTTGACTTGATCCTCTGCCGAAGTGGAAAGTGAATACTTCACAATGGATTCATGTCACAAAATGCATAGCCTCCGAAAATAGTGACACTCGCTTTGCAAATTGCCAGGTGATTGACAGTGATGTCAAGCATCAACTTGAGCACGGCCATTTATGCCTAGAATACAGCTTCCTGCAGGATATGTCGAAAGAGAAGGACCTGGAATCCAAGTGAACAGATTGACGAGACTCCGGTTCAACGTGGTACAAGCTTGATAATTACAGCAGCTGGACCTGAGTTTAAAAATATTACCGACAAGGGGAACAAGATGGGAACTAATTCAGCTGGTCTGCTGTCAATGTGGGAAAATACTTGCAAGCCTTTGTGCAAGTGTGTTCTTGAGAAACTTGGTGCAGGGCACCACTGATAGAAAGTGGAGATGAAGTAAATTGAGACACCAGGCTTGAGTTTTCAAAGCTGTGTCTGGAAGGGAAGAATGGAGGAGGGGATGAGTTCCATTGTTTTACGGTCCTGGGAAAGAAGGATTTAAAATCGGAGAGCACAATACAGAGACAGGCCATTCAGCCCAAGTAAGTGAAAGACTTGCATTTCTATAATGCTGTGTGCAGTTTCAGAATGTCCCAAAGCGCTGTACAGTCGATGAAGTGCTTTTGAAGTCTCTGTTGCAATGTCGGAAACACAGCAGCTAATTTGCACACAGCAAGCACCCACAAACAGCAATGAGATGATGACTGGATGATCTGTTTTAGTGATGTTGATTGAGGGATAAATATTGGACCCGGGGCACTGGGGGAGAAGAACTCCCTGACTCTTAGTCAAACTGGTGCGACGGGATCTTTTTTGTCCACCTGAGAATGCATACAGGGACCTCAGTTTAATATCTCATTGGAAAAATGGCACTTCCGATAGTGCTGCACGACCTCACTATAACCCGAGAGTGCCATCCTAGATCTTTGTGCTGAAGACTCTGGTGCGGGAGTTGAACCGCCAACCTTCTGACTCAGAGGCAGGATTTTCTACCAAATAAGCCACAGCTGGCACAATTGATCTGTAATGCCGTTTCTGGTTCACACGTGCTTACTCCTTACTGGAATTATTTGTGACTATTTGATGTCTATCACCTATAATTTTGGACTCCATCACTTTAATTCAAGCTTAATATTGTAATATTGAGGGGGATAGGCTAAATGTGTAGGACATGACATTTCTAGCCTTGTATGAACAAGACAGGACATTTGGAAAAGCATGTAACACAGTAATATTAATAAATACAGAATCAAGAAAGATACAGTACGTATTTATTTACACTGAATTAAAACAAGATTAAGATCAGCTGCCTTACATAGCCCACTGAAACTCATTCTTCAGTCTCAACAAATGAAGATTGGGTGAGGGACGAGAGGGCTGCCAGTACCCTTTGACATGTAGCCCAACAAGATTCAGCACATGGAGGAGAAATGGGAGTAAACTAGACCAACAAAATAATCAAAATAAGCTGCAATACAAATAAATGTTTAGAATATTGTCATGAGACAAAGCCCAGTTAGGTCATTATGCCATTTTTGCAAGCTGCCCATTTGACAAGTCCAGATGGTTGATGAGTGAGATGTTGAATTGGAACCTTTCCAATTGATTGGAAGTCTGAGTCTGATATTTTTTTAGACAGCTCGTTGGTGAAGGTTAATACTGGAGCCAATCTTTACTCAGTCTAACATTTATTTACAGAGTGAAACATTACAAGCATGCACTTCCTAACTCAGCCCACAGTTTCAATCACTGCCTCTTTATATCTGCTCAAACCCCAGTTAAAGCCTGCCACCTGCACACAGTTAAACACAATTAACACCTGAGGGAAAGATGGTCAACACCTTTGACTGATGATACATTTGGTGAAAATTGAACCAAAGAAAAAAAATGTAATAATGCAGAGCCTGTTGCTTCAGTTATAATGAATATTTTGAAGTTTTCTGACAAATAGCACCAATATTTTCGTTCTGTTTGAATATTTCAATATTTTGAAGAACAGAAATACCTTCTAGTTCCATTCCCTGACTATCTGCTGAACTATATGCTGTTAGCCAGACTTAGATCTGCCGTGTTATAATTGGGTTCCTTGCCGCAAGGGGAGGCAAAGAAAAAATGATCATTGCTCATGTTTCTGTTTGCCATCCAGTGATGTCGCATGTAGACGTGAAAGAGGAGGGGGCTGAGGATAGATGCTTGGACTGCATCATAGTGTAGGGATGGGAAGAGAAGAGAGTGCAAGCAGTACCCTAGCTACAGTTAATCCCCCCACCTTACCAGCACCGGAACCAATTTATCGCCATGGAGTATGTAATCACTGGAACTGAGGACATCTATTTCCATGTCTGTAAAAAAACGCAATAACTCAAAATAACAGGATGCAGAAGAAGGCATGACACAAGAGAGGACTACTTCGCTGCCAGCATCTGTGTAGGTATATCACAGTGG
Organism: Heterodontus francisci; assembly: GCF_036365525.1. Classification (NCBI taxonomy): domain Eukaryota; kingdom Metazoa; phylum Chordata; class Chondrichthyes; order Heterodontiformes; family Heterodontidae; genus Heterodontus; species Heterodontus francisci. The sequence goes on from NC_090417.1 coordinate 11,120,362, forward strand.
GAGTCAAGTCTTCCGGGAAAGGAGAAGAAATATTAACTTGCATCAATTCCAAGGGGGAGAAATGGTGAAGACGCTTAGAAGTTAGTCATTGTGTGGTTAGAAGGAAGACAGATTCAGAGGCCTGAAAAACCAACAAACCAGCAGGATCTTGCTCCATCAAGTTGCCAGTCGTTGGAGGATAACATCGCTGCTCGTCTTCAGAGCAGTGCCATGGAATATTTTATATGCACCTGAGAGGGAAGGCAGGAGTCATGTCTCGTCTGAAGGATGGCATTTCCGTCAGTGCAGCACTCCCTTAGTACTGCACTGGGAGCTTCAGCCCAGATTATGTGTTCAAGTCTCTGGAATTGGAGCAGGGATAAGAGTGCTTCCCACTGACAGATATGATCTTTACTGCTGTTGAGACTCCAGACAAGCCTGCATGTCAGTAAGCAGGGGAAGCAAGGTCCTGGAAAAAAGCATTGCAATTGGTCTGCATGCAATGAGAATGGACGAAGGAGAAAGAGTGTGTAGGGAACACTGAGCTTGTGTTACATACACCATGACTAAAATGCAGTAATTGATGCCTGTATCAAAAACTGGAGTGAGAAAGTACGACCAGCGAGGATATTCTCACGTGGGGTATTCACTGGGCATTATCTCCATTTTGATGGTTTTTCAGCAGGCGACGGTAAAGGCCATGGGAATTGTGGAGCTTGTACCATATTATTAAACCATTCACTTTATAATCTGGGGAATCTCACAACGATTCAGCTTCAATAGTAGAAAAACACTAGTGGCCTTTGGCTATCTCTTTGAAGCAGGCTCAGTAACGCGGGTTCAAGAGACAATTTGATGTCTCTCTGGAGGGAGTAGAGATTGAACAATATTTGAGGAATTGACAAGCCATTGTTGAGATCTGTCAAAAAGAGAAATGCGTGTTGGGCCTAATGACCTTTTCCAGTTTCTGAACACTTTTATGCTCCTTTTGAAAGACAGAAATGCAGAGGAATAGGATGTTTTCTTAGCGTTAAAGTGTTGCCTGCTATACAGCAAGTCTTGGTTCAAATCTGCCACATTATTCACTGCTGAAATAATCTTTGCTGCACTCTGCTCCAGTCAATTGCCTTACTCCCAGTAACCTCAGAAGCGTCTTTCCTACCTGCACCAAGGTCGATTTCCCACGTTATCAACTTCCTTAATTAACCTGAGCAGGAGTGGCCAATTTCGGGATAATTCAGTGACAGTGGACTTGGAAAACAAGGTTTAGATTCCTCCAGAAAAGCTTATCGGATAGAACTTTCTAGCTAGTAGAGAATAGTAGTTTTCATTCCATCACTGAGATTGCTCCCAAGGTCATTGCTCTCATGCACAATGTCAGTAAATTAGGGTCAGGGTGGGGAGGGGTGTTTGGAGGATGAGTGGCGACAAACCACCCTGAGATTTATTTTGCTCAATATTTACTTGCAATTGGTTATCCAGATCAAGAAGCTGGGCAGTATTCTTCATAGCAAAGGGAATGGGTTTTAATGGGGGAAAAATTCATTTCTCCTTTCATGCGTCCTTTTAGCGATTCTTGCACATCCTCTTCTATTCTACGGGTCAGACAAAGGTTGTCATGTTGTGGTTGGAATGTTGTCTGTGCAGTTCAGCAGAAGTGAAGAGTGAGGATTGGTGAATATTCTGGTGCTTTGATTAAAGACCAAGCGATTCCCTCAAGAGATTAAATTGCTTCGGTATGGTCAAGCTTCCCATGAGGTAAATTGTACACGCTGTCAGGAAAAATGGACTTAACAGGCTGGATGACCGTTTGGCATCCTTGGCTCATTTCGTAGCATTCTCGCCTTTGAGTCAAAGGTTGGCGTTTTGAGCTTTCTTTGTGTGCATCAAACATAGTCTGATTGAGTTGGTGATACCAGGACTAAGGACTTCAGTTGTATGGAGAGACAAGAGAAGCTTATTCACCTCAGAGTGGAAAAGGTTAAGGGGAGATTTGATAGACGTGTTCAAATTTATGAAAGGTTTTGATAAGTTAAATAAAGAGAAACTGTTTGCATTGTCAGAAATGGGTATGGTAACATAGTGGTCACGCTACTGAACGAGTAATCCCAGGGGTCTGGGCAAATGATCCGAGGATCTGATTGTGAATTCAATTCAGTTAATTCATGAAATCTGGAATAAAAAGCTAATATCAGTGATCGTGAGCATGAAGCACTTGGATTTTGTAAAAACCCATCTAGTTCACCAATGTCATTTAGGGAAGGAAATCAGTCATCCTCACCTTCCCAAGTCTGGCCTATGTGTGACTCTAGACCCACAGCAACATGGTTGACATTTAACTGCCCTGTGAAATAGCCCAGCAAGACACTAAGGCAGCTCACCACTACCTTCTCAGGGGCAATGAGCAATGGACACTAAATCTGCGGGGACACCCACTGGCCATGAATCAGTAAGTATGAAAAAAGCATCGATAATTAGAGATAAAACCCTGTGTTCCCTGATCTTCATGGGCTCCTGGTTATGCAGTGCCTGGGTTTTTAAATTCACGCCATTGTCATCCAGTCCATTCATGGCCTTGCTCCTCCCTATCTCTGTAAACTCTTGCAACCATCCGAGATCACTGTGCTCCTCTCATTCCAACTTCTTGAGCATCCTCAAGTGTATTTGCTGCAGATTGGTGAACGTCCTTTCAGCTGCCAAGGCTCTCAGCTCTGGTATTCCCTCCCGACACCTCTCCATCTCTCCACCTCTCACTCCTTTCAGACATTCCTTAAAACCTAACTCGTTGGCCAAACTTTTGGTTATCTGCCCTAATATCTCCTTTTGTGGCTCGTGGTAGAATTTTGTTTTATAAAGTTCCTGTGAAAAACTTTGAGACTATTTATGACATTAAAGGCGCTGTGTGAAGAACAAAGAACAGTACAGCACAGGAACAGGCCATTCGGCCCTCCAAGCCTGTGCCGATCTTGATGTCTGTCTAAACTAAAACCTTCTGCACTTCCAGGGACCGTATCCCTCTATTCCAATCCTATTCATGTATTTGTCAAGATGCCTCTTAAACGTCGCTCTCGTACCTGCTTCCACCACCTCCCCCAGCAGCAAGTTCCAGGCACTCACCACCCTCTGTGTAAAGAACTTGCCTCGCACATCCCCTCTAAACTTTGCCCCTCGCACCTTAAACCTATGTACCCTAGTAACTGACTCTTCCACCCTGAGAAAAAGCTTCTGACTATCCACTCTGTCCATGCTGCTCATAACTTTGTAAACCTCTATCATGTCGCCCCTCCACCTCCGTCGTTCCAGTGAAAACAATCCGAGTTTATCCAACCTCTCCTCATAGCTAATGCCCTCCAGACCAGGCAACATCCTGGTAAACCTCTTCTGTACCCTCTCCAAAGCCTCCTCGTCCTTATGGTGACCAGAATTGCACGCAATATTCTAAGTGTGGCCTAACTAAAATTCTGTAGAGCTGCAGCATGACTTGCCAATTTTTATACTCTGTGCCCCGACCGATGAAGGGAAGCATGCCGTATGCCTTCTTGACGACCTTATCCACCTGCGTTGCCACTTTCAGTGATATGTGGACCTGTACGCCCAGATCTTTCTGCCTGTCAATACTCCTAAGGGTTCTGCCATTTACTGTATACTTCCCGCCTGCATTAGATCTTCCAAAATGCATTACCTCACATTTGTCCGGATTAAACTCCATCTGCCATTTCTCCACCCAAGTCTCCAACCGATCTATATCCTGCTGTATCCTCTGACAATCCTCATCACTATCCGTAACTCCACCAACCTTTGTGTCGTCTGCAAACTTACTAATCAGACCAGCTACATTTTCCTCCAAATCGTTTATATATACTACAAAGAGCAAAGGTCCCAGCACTGATCCCTGCGGAACACCACTAGTCACAGCCCTCCATTCAGAAAAACACCCTTCCACTGATACCCTCTGTTTTCTATGACCGTGCCAGTTCTGTATCCATCTTGCCAGCTCACCTCTGATCCCGTGTGACTTCACCTTTTGTACCAGTCTGCCATGAGGGACCTTGTCAAAGGCTTTACTGAAGTCCATATAGACAACATCCACCGCCCTTCCTTCATCAATCATCTTAGTCACTTCCTCAAAAAACTCAATCAAATTAGTGAGTCACGACCTCCCCTTCACAAAACTGTGCTGCCTCTAATTTCCTGGATTATCCTTGCTACCCTTCTTAAACAAAGGAACAACATTGGTTATTCTCCAGTCCTCTGGGACCTCACCTGTAGCCAATGAGAATACAAAGATTTCTGTCAAGGCCCCAGCAATTTCTTCCCTTGCCTCCCTCAGTATTCTGGGGTAGATCCCATCAAGCCCTGTTGACTTATCTCCCTTAATGCTTTGCAAGACGCCCAACACCTCCTACTTTTTGATAACGACCCAGACTATCTACACTCCCTTCCCTGGACTCATCATCCACCAAGTCCTTCTCTTTTGTAAATACTGATGCAAAGTACTCATTTAGTACCTCGCTCATTTCCTCTGGCTCCACACATAGATTCCCTCCTCTGTCCATGAGTGGGCCAACCCTTTCCCTGTTTACCCTCTTGCTCTTTATATACGTATAAAAAGCCTTGGGATTCTCCTTAATCCTGTTTGCCAATGACTTTTCATGACCCCTTTTAGCCCTCCTGACTTCTTGCTTAAGTTCCTTCCTACTTTCTTTATATTCCTCAAGGGCTTCGTCTGTTCCCAGCCTTCTCGCCCTTACGAATGCTTCCTTTTTCTTTTTGACTTGGCTCACAATATCCCTCGTTATCCGAGATTCCCGAAACTTGCCAAACTTATCTTTCTTCCTCACAGGAACATGCCCGGTCCTGGATTCTAATCAACTGACGTTTGAAAGACTCCCACATGTCAGATGTTGATTTACCCTCAAACAGCCGCCCCCAATCTAAATTCTTCAGTTCCTGCCTAATATTATTATAATTAGCCTTCCCCCAATTTAGCACCTTCACTCGAGGACTACTCTTATCCTTATCCACAAGTACCTTAAAACTTGTGGAATTATGGTCACTGTTCCCGAAATCCTCCCCTGCTGAAACTTCGACCACCTGGCCGGGCTCATTCCCCAATACCAGGTCCAGTACGGCCCCATCCCTAGTTGGACTATCTACTTATTGTTTCAAGAAGCCCTCTTGGATGCTCCTTCCAAATTCTGCCCCATCCAAGCCCCTCGCACTAAGTGAGTCCCAGTCAATATAGGGGAAGTTAAAATCACCCACCACGACAACCCTGTTACCTTTACATCTTTCCAAAATCTGTCGACATATCTGCTCCTCTACCTCCCGCTGGCTGTTGGGAGGCCTGTAGAAAACCCCCAACATCGTGACTGCACCCTTCCTATTCCTGAGCTCCACCCATATTGCCTCGCTGCTGTTATTGGATTTTTTTTTTTTGTGATTTCTATCTCCAGGCCTGAACTCCAGTCTCGTCCACAAGTGGAAATATTTTCCCTACGTCAATGTAATTAAACATCAGGTTAATGGAGGGATTCGAACTGCAAGCTTAGATAACTTCCTACATTAGTAAAAACGTCTTGACAATCATTTCTGAAAGCATTTCTAATGAGCACAGAATTATTGATCTCTTTCTCCCTGAAAACCATCTTGAGTCAGAGTATCTGGCTTCACAATAGATGTTACAAAAAAAAAAGCTTAATTATACATGAACTCTTCATTGCTGAATAGTGTGGACTTATATTAGGATCATTACATTGATTTCATGACTGGCTCACTGGGGCTACTACTAATCATATGATCCTTACTATTTCATGTGACAAGCTGGCAGGAAACAAAACTCGCACAGTAAGAATGTCCATTTGCGAAATATATTTTCATTGAATCCAAATTCACATTCATAGACCACAGAAGGAGGCCATTCAGCCCATCATACCTGTGCTGCCTCTCTGAAAGAGCGATCCAATCAGTTCCACTCCCCTGCTCTTTCCCTATCGTGCTGAAAATATTTCCTTTTCAAGTACTTATCCAGTTCCCTTTTGAAAGTTACTCTTGAATCTGATTCCACCGTCTTTTCAAGCAGTGCATTCCAGATTCTAACTCACTGCCTAAAAGATTCTCATGTCCCCTTTGTTTTTTTTTCCCCCCAGTTATCTCTCCACCTGTTCCAATATCCTGTGTTCCTGTGAAGCTCTGTGCGATATTTATACTATTCTAAAGCCAACTCACAAGCAGAAATGTAACCTGTTCTTGAAGGATAAATATTGACCAGGACACCAGGAAGAATCCCTCTGCTTTTCTTTGGAATAGTGCCATGGGACCTCCTACATTCTGATTGGAAAACAGGGCCTGAGTTCAACATCTGATCCAAAAGATAGCACCTCCAACCTTGCAGCACTTCCTCGGTGCTGCACTGTCGAAGGACTTGCACACACAACCCAGGTGAGAGTGCTTCCCAATGAGCCACGGCTGACACCGACTCAAGCACCTAGTTCTGCTGGAGAGAAAGAAGGAAAACTCTTTTTTAAAAAAGGAAAGAGTAAGACACTGGTAGAATTATGCATTCAAAATAGGAGAGCTCTGGGACAAAGGCAGTTTGACAGTAACAAATTATAATTGGTTTTTAAATTGTCTTCATTGTTATTTTGTTGCAGATCCCTGAATCACATCAGGATTTATCTTCCTGAAAGTAATAATTTTATGGGTGAGCAGGTGAATTATATAACTCTTATTTCTGTACAGCCAAGGCAAGTTGTCTCATACTCGATGATTGCTTGTTTAAAGGGGAAAAAGTCAGATTACTTTCAAACTGGTGGCAGCCCACAAATTACCAGATTTATTGAAGTAATACTCCACATTTATTTTATATGTGCAATTTAATATCTCAAATAAGATCTTTTTAAGGTCAGGAGAATAAAACAAAACACTAGTTTTCCCTCATAGCTCAATACACTGAAGTCAGGAGCTTAACTGCAGGCAGGGTATGATGCAGCAAATGTTAATTTGAGCGTATAATTTTGGATTAGCCGCAACTCTTTATATCCTTTATGAGGAGAATTCAGTCACTCAGCTTCGAAGTTCATAACTTGCCAGCCCAAATTTTCAAGCTGCCAGAATTTGTTGTCAGAACATGTTTGAAAAATTGTCTGAATAAAGGAGCTGTCAACATTGTGCCAATTCCAAGTGAGATATTTTCTGTGGCAAGCCATGTGACCAAAGCTTTGGTCCTATCCATATATATAACCACAGCTAAAGGCAGCAAGCCAAGTTTGTCACGTGGGCTGCAATATTAACTTTACGCCCCCTCCTCTTTGTTATCCTTTTTTCTCAGCATCCGAATCATTTTCCCATTCATCCTCCTTTTTGCTATTTCCCTTTTCACCTTCAAAGCCAATCTGACTCTGAGAATTTGCCTCTTACTCTCTCTCTCTCTCTCTCTCTTTCTCGCTCGTACTCGTCACCAAGGGAAGTGATGGCACTGGGATTGTCTCAACCTTCATAGCTCCAGCAGAAGCCCTGTGTTCAAACGAAGGTCTTTTTTTTTTTTGGTTTAATATGGGGCCTTTCATGATTAACCTGTCTTCCTTTTCAGTGTGGATGTGTTGGAACCCATCGGACTAGTCAAAGAAAGCAGGAGAGCCGTGCCCCGTGTCCTGACGTATCCCTGGTCAACGTCACAAAAACAAAGGATCTTGACATTTATCTCATTGCTGTTTGGGGGACCTTGCTCTGTGTAAATTGGCTGCCACACTTCCCACATTACAACATGGACTTGGTTGTGAAACGTTTTGTGGTGTCCTGAAAATCTGAACGGTGCTGTACAAACACAAGTTCTTTTCTCCTTTAAAATCTGCCTTGTTGACCATGCTTTGAGCCATCTCCCCACTAGTTCTGCTTGGGTCTGACCCCAACAGTGATGAGGTGATTAGAGGCAGAGAGGAAACTGAGTATTAATACTCCCAAGAGTCCACGCTTAAACTATTTGGCGGAGAGTTATGGGGTTTAATTGTGCAGGTAATGCTCATGCCTTGTGAATAGTTCAGAATTGTGCAAAATCATTGCAAAGCAACAGGATTTGCATAATTTGTTCTTGTTCTCCTCCTCTTAATGTTACCTTTTCATGTTGTTCTGCAGTCTTAGCATAAGTATACTGAGCACAAGCTGGGAAGGAACTTGAAAAAATATGGTATTGAAGTGTGATTTCTCCGATTGGCATGACCTCGCAGACAACACGAAGATCAATCCACTCACCACTCTCTCTTTCCTATCAAATAAAACAAAAATACATCAATAAAAATGTTTTGGAATTGATGTCAGAACTCGTCATGCTGATTGCAGAACCAGGCCGATTGTGCAGAAACCGAGTCGAAGAGAGAAGACAAGTCAGCAAATATTGATTAGGTGATAGTAAGCTTGTGAGTTCTTTTCCCATACTAAAGTGAGAAAGAGTTGCATTTTTATAGCGCCTGTCACTACATCAGAATGTCCCAAAGCGCTTTCCAACCGATGAAGTACTTTTTCAGAGTAGTCACTGTTGTAGGAAAAGTGGAAGCCAATTTGCAGACAGCAAGCTCCCACAAACAGGATTCTGATCATGACCAGATCATCCGTGTTCGTGATGTTGGTTTAGATATGTTGGTTGAAGGATCAATATTGGCCCGGATACCAGGGAGAACTCTTCTGTTCTTATACGAATAGTGCCTTAGAGAGCAAACAGGGGCTTGGTAGAGCATCTCATCTGAAAGACAGCATCTCTGACAGTGCCGCACCCCCTTCGTATGCACTGGAGTGTCAGTCCAGATGATGTGCTCAGGTCTCTGGAGTGGCATTGTTGGGGTGTTTTGCAGTGCTTTGCTGACGTAGCATCCTTCATGTGCAAGAGTCAACAAGCTGTTTGACCATAAGGGCATTACAGCTGAACCCAGCCATTTGGCGTACAGTTTCATTCGGGGGCAAAATCTTTGATCGGTTTTCCACTCCTTTACCCAGGGTAACCAAGGACAATTGTAGTGTTGTTCGCACTACCGCTTCTTCAGCACAAATCAGGAAACAAAGCTGGAACCTCCCCAGTCTGTATGTTTAACTATTTAACCCCATGAGCTCACTAAGTCAGCATCCACTGGGTTTCCAAAGCCTGTAGATTGTAGAAACATGGAATCACTGAGAGAGGTTAAGAGTGCAACAGTTTTGAAGAACTCCCAAAAAAGAGTGAAAGTACCAGGGATCTTGATGTTGACGAAGTGGAGAGGAGGAAGACAGTGAAACGAGAGTAAGGAAGCAGAAACGTCAAGGAGATAACTCTTACCAGTACGGTAGGAAGGATAAGAATAGAAAGACAAGATGGTTACAACAGAGGGAGAGATTGGAGGCTTCAGTTGAGAAAACCTTTCCCTGTCAGATGATAAGCTTTCTCCAGTGTACAGTCCAGGGGTGTGAGAAGATCAATGTCTATCCTCAAATAATGTTCCGAAATTGAAGTGTAAGTGCAGGGAACAAGGGGGTAAATTTGACTGTGCAGTCGATGACATTGATTCACATCTCTCCCTTTGAATTAAATAGGAATAAAATTCAGGAGTGGGTGAGATGAGTTGCCGACTACCTGTTTTGCATTGTCAAAAAGAGTCACAATTACCAAGGATTTTCCCTATGCATAAGGCAAATGTCAAAACGCAAGTTGTTTCACCTTAAAGATCCGTCGAAGAGAAGCAACGCAGCAATCAATTTGTCAAAATAGAACATAGAACATAGAAAAATACAGCACAGAACAGGCCCTTCGGCCCACGATGTTGTGCCGATCCTTTGTCCTCTGTCAAGGACAATTTAATCTATACCCCATCATTCTCCTTTATCCATATACCTATCTAAAAGCCGTTTGAAAGTCCCTAAAGTTTCTGACTCAACAACTTCCCCAGGCAAGGCATTCCATGCCCCGACCACTCTCTGGGTAAAGAACCTTCCCCTGACATCCCCCTTATATCTCCCACCCTTCACCTTAAATTTATGACCCCTTGTAACGCTTTCACAACATTGCCCATTGCTTAATGTGGCAGTGTTTGCATTATAATGGGCACTGATTAAAGTCAATTAGAGACAACAAAATTGTAATTCATTTAAAATATTTCTGTTGCGAATTTAGCTAATTACACTATAATAACAAAATACTCTTTAAATATCATTTAGCAATTAATGACATTTTATTAACAATTTTATGAGCTGGATTGCATGCCACCAAGAGTGTTCAATCGAGCTTTAATGAAGACAGGGATAAGATTTGGAACAGTTTTATCTAACCTTATCAGAGCAGATTTGCTGTGCAGAAATGATCAAAGTGGGATTAGTGGATTTGCTGCAATGCCTCATTGAACAAAGCCATCAGCTGCTATAGTGTTACACCACACAGACCAGACCGTCTCCTGATCCAGCCTGAGCCTGTACAGAGTTCGTCGATCTTATTAGGGTTAGCATGAAACTGCAGCAATGGGTCGCAGCTACTCCGGGTGAGGAAAGGAGAAAATTGGGGTTCTTCTGGTCTCCATATCATAAGAAGGATATCGAGGCACTGGAGAAGGTGCAAGCAAGATTTACTAGAAAAACAACAGAACTCAGAGGTCCAACCTATCGGGAAAAAATTGGCAGGTTGGAGCTCTTTTCTCTGGAAAACACAAGACTGAGGAAAGCCCTGATATTGGTCTTCATGGGTTTGATCAGATGTTTCAGTCTGTGGGCGAGGCTTAAACTAAGGGCCATGAATATAAAATAGTCACGAGTAAATCTAATCTGGAATTCAGGAGAAACTTCTTAACTCAGAAAAGGGTGAGAATGTGATCAAGGTTTCCAGCTTAGATATATGTAAGGAGAAGCTCAAATTAGGGAGAAAGGAATAGAAGAGTATGTTGATGGTGTTGGAGGAAGAGGATGGGAGGAGGCTTGTATGGAGCATCAGCAACAGCACGGGCCTGTTGGGCCAAATGGCCTTTTTGTGTGCAGTATTTTGTAGTGCTCCTGGTCACTATCCGGTCATTCATCTGGAAAGAGTACATGTGGATGTCAGGCACTTGGCTTCAACATGCACCTGGTCTCTCCCCTGCAATCAAATAATTTAGTGACGCTCATCACCCAGGTTTTACACTACAGGAGGGGATACTGTAGGCAAGCTAGGACAGGGCTGCCAACACCCATGAAACCATATCTGAGCAAGAGACCATGTCTTCAGGAGAGGAGGGGACAAAAGTGGACATGAAAACAACAATATATCTGGTTTGCAGCCTTCCAATAGATTGGGCTTTGCTATTGCATTAACGTTCATTCGAAATAAGTCCTAAGAGCAACATAAAGTTTAATTGTTGCATTAAACCTCATCATGTTTCGTCTGGTGAAGTTGGTGTGAATAGTTTTGGGATTGATATCATCATCAGAATGCAAAGCGCTCAACTGCGCCTCCAAGTGCTTCAGCAATCGAATTCAATGACTTGTGCAAAAAGGGCAATTCCACATTTCTCCCAGTTGTCTCCTCATGTAATTTCATATCTCTGCTTCAGTTCTGTATTGCAATGTTACTGATTGCCAAGTTGTTACAAATGTAGGTTGGCTTCCTAATGAATTGGAACAGGATCTCACGCACTTCAGGACCCTAATCGGTCTTAGATGTGCACATCATTATCGTCCGAACTCAACCATCATTGCAATCAAGCTCCACACTGAATTAGCTCATTTTGGACACAATTCTATTCTTAAGCAGGCGCCTGTAACAATCTAAGTGACAAAATGATGGACGATGTCGAAACCTATTGGAGTTGAAATATGTAGTATCTTGTTAGGCGTCTCGGAAGTTCCCCGAAGTACTTTCACGTGGGCAAATGTCGTAGTAATAGTTGCACACAGCAAGATTCCACCAACAGCCCTAGGACGAATGACCATCTAGCCTGTTTTTGGTTCAACAATTAATGTTGACCAGGACACCACAGGAACGCGTTGGTCCTCAGATATTGGTTTGGAGATTTTGGCATCCATCTAAATGTCAGAAGAAGGGGGTATCACCTAACATGTCTTCTGATCGGCAATTCCTCTAAACGTAAAGTGCTTCCTCAGTACACAGGAGTGTCAAGCAAGATTCTGAACTCAAATTCTGATCTTGAAGCCTTCTCCCCCTTTTCGATTCAAACTTGGCAGTGCTACCATTGGCCCAAGTGCAGACTGTATCACCTACTATGCACTGTATCTCCACTCAGGACTTTATTGACAGCGGACGAAGGAAGTTGCACGATTAACATTCTCCGACATTTCATGGGTAATGCTGCATGATCCCAAGCGGTTATGACAGAAGTTAGCCCAAAGGAAGGCTCAGATGTCAAGAAAAAATTAAACAAGAAACAAACAGATGTGTACCTTTGGTTTGTTTTTAAAAAAGGATTTTGCTCTTGGTGTCTGTCATCTATTTAATCTCCAAATGCATCAAATATGCAAAAATATTTTGTCGCAATAGAACTGCCTTTTGGACAGGCATAACTCTGAATCATTAATACGAATATCTAGGCTTCTGGATGGCTTGCGGATATATAAATTTAATATAATACACTCTCCGCTTCATGCCTATTGCTTAATATATCATTATTATTAAATAGCTTTTTAACCCTGGAGGGATCTGACAAACACATGTTAGTATGATCTAATCTGCTTGGCAATGCCTACCCCACACCCCCTACAAACAATGCCCTCTCAAATTGACAAGCTTTTTCTGTTCATGGTTGCAGAGAGTACCATTTCCTGATTTATTTCACAATGACAATTAATGATGCTTCATTAAGAAGTGCTTGAGCTGAGAGGAAATTTAACTGTTGCTCGTCGACAATTTTCAATATTAATTAAATTGTCTGGGCATTGGATCTTAATTTCAGCAGAATTTTTCCTTTCAAAATCAAAATCCCATGTCAGTGACTTTCTTTCTGTTGGGGAAATATTTAAATCAGTGTTTACTGCAATTCATTTCTTCATGGAGAAGTCACTTTCCCTCAGTGCAGTCAATCTCGGACTTTTAATTGACACCCTATGTGGTTTCACAGGCGTTAGCTGCTCTCTTGCAACACTGGGCATTCTGCTGTGTGAGCTCAGTCCGTGAGTGTTACTGAGGCTGCATGTGTGTGGAGGGCATCAGAAATGAGTTTGATCCTTTACCTTCTATACACATACTCATTCGAATAGACATCACTGGAGTGTTTGATTATATATATATATATATATATATATCGAGCAACTCAAGTACAGTAAAATGTCCCAAGGTGTTTCAGAGGAGTGTTATCAAACAAAGTTTGACACCAAGCCACGTTAGCTTCAACAAGGGAGGGAATTGCAGAGCTTAGGATTGAGGCAGCTGAAAGCATGACTACCAGTGGTGGAGAGATTAAAATTGGGGATGTTCAAGAGGCAAGAATTGGAAGAACGCAGAGATCTTGAAGGGTTATAGGGTTGGCGGAGGTTCCAGAGGTAGGGAGGGGTGAGGCCTTGGAGGGATTTGAAAACGAGGATGAGCATTTTAAAACTCAGGCATTGCTCAACCGGAAGCCAGTGCAGCTCAGAGAATACAGGGTGATGGGTGAATAGGACTTTATGCGAGTTAAGATCTGGGCAGATGAGTTTTGCATGAGCTCATGTTTGTGAAGGGCAGAAGATGGGAGGCTGGCCGAAAGAGCATTGGGATAGTCAAGTCGAGAGGTTTGAGCAGAAGATGAGCTGAGGCAGGGGTGGAGTCGAGCGCTGTATTGAGGTGAAGTAGGCGATCTTGGTGCAGATACATGGTTAGAAACTCATTGCAGGGTCAAACACATCACGAAGCTGTGAATGGTCTGAAAAAGCTTCAGACAGTTTTCCAGAGATGGAAGCAATGGCCAGGGAAGGGAGCTTGTGATAGGGACCCCCAAAAAAATGGCTTCAGTCTTCCCAATACTTAATTGGAGGAAATTCCTGCTCATCCAGTACTTGATGTTGAACAAGCAGTCTGGCAATTTAGAGGCAGCCGAGGGGTCAAGAGAGTTGGTTGTGAAGGCGTTGTCAGTGTGCATGTGGAACATGATGTGTTTTCAAATGATGTTGCAAAGGGGCATCGTGTCGATAAGAAATAGGAGAGGGCTCGGGATAGATCCTTTGGGTACTCCAGAGGTAATGGTGCAGAAGCGGGAAAAGATGCCATTGCAGCTGATTTTCTGGCCTCAACTGGAGAGATAAGAATGGAACCAGATGAGTGCAGTCCCAACCAGAGGAGAGGCATTGGTGGAGGATGGTGTGGCTAAACATGATCTGTCTGCAGCCTTTGACAAGAAGGACGAGGAGGGATAATTTACCACCATCACAGTTGCATCGGATGTCAGTTCTGACTTTGACAAGAGCCGTTTCAGTCCTGCTGCGGATCTGGAAACCTGATGGGAGGAATTCAAGCGTGGAGTTGTGGTACGGTAGGCATGAATTTGAGAAGTAGCAACACATTGAAGGATTTTACAGAAGAAAGGGAGGTTGGAGATGAAGCAATGGTTTGCAAGGACAGAAGGACCAAGGGTTTTTTTTTTCAGAGAGGGTTAATGTCTGCAGATTTGAAGGGGAATGGGACAATTCCCTGACTGCCGAACCTCTCGGATTGGCTAACTCAACACAGATCGATGATTGACCCTGGCTCAGTACCACATTGATCAGTACACTTGCTGAAAGGATTCACCTTGATGTTATGTAAAACTGGTTGTGTGAGCAAGCATTGTGTTGAGTTGTAATATATATTTCTATCTATGCTGTCTCGATAGTGACATAAGTAAGCTCCTGTAAGATGGAACCTTCTACCCCTTGACAGGTTACTCCACTGTGAAAAACAAGAAATAATTAGACAACACTCAAAGCCCAAATTAAACACTAATGTCTTCACTAGTTTTGGTAGGCATATCAGTTAGCAATCCAGTATACCTGTTAATAATTCACCGGTTAGCAACAAACTTGTTAATCACAAATACGTGACAAGGAATCATATATACACCATCACCCAGTGAGTGGTCACCTCCCTGCCTATCGTTCTCTTCAGTCACTGAGCACTACCCCACTTCTAGCACTGAATCACTCTTTGCAAAAATTTTCATACCTTTCCCAGGTGGGCAGGATGTTTCATTGACAAGATTGTCCTGTCCTATCAAAATGCATCTTAATTTACAATTGTCCAAAGAGGCAACTAATTCTTTCTTCAAACCATAATATTAGAAACTGCCTTGATAATCAGCATATGTTTACAGTTCCTTCAGTAATTTGATCACCCCTCGTGGATGTTACAGATGCCTTCCAGATCTTGATCAGCAAACACAATAGCAACTTCCCTTCCAGGTCAGGCACACATTTTAAAACAACTTTAAATTACTGACTACTTACAAGTTGTTGCTTGGTGTATTAAAGACAGAGTTTAGCTGATAAAGCATGTAAAAAAAAACATAGCTTCCTGTGGTGTTAGTTTCTCTGCATTTCAAAAGAAGGCAAACTCTGATGTCACCATTAAACATCAGTTCGTGTCACTCTCTCGCAGCTTTTCAAAACACTTTGGACCACTTAGGTGGCTGAATTAGGAGTTGTTAAAGTTTGTCAAAGTCTTATTTAGTTTTTACAGACATGATGACTCCATGTTTTTGTGTGCATTGTTACGACCGACCGCTCAAGAGAAAGCACCCAATCAAAATATGTAATTCTGACTGCAGTGGGAGAAATGCACTGTCAATTCAGTCCTGTCCCTCCACAGATCGCCTAACATATCACTTTAAATGTTCCAAATAAAAGAAAGTCACAGCCAACTTGAACCATCTATTAACTGCCGAATGAAGCGAACCAAACCAGGTATCTTTAGATCAACAAATTAACAGTTTATTAGAGAAAACTAGATTCTTAAACACTATTAAGATATAAACAACATGTTAAAAAATAGTAAATACAATAAAGTCCATGCAGATTTATGCTCCTGCCAAAGTGGAATCTTCCACGATGGAACATTCCAAGGTTGCTTGAAGTCCTCGCAGCCGTCCGATGGGAAATGAAAAAAATGTCCAACATCCGTAGCTTCAACTCCTCATCTGTCCAGTGATGAATTCAGCAATTACAGTTCACTAATTAAAGTAATTGGTTATTTTCTTTTCAGAAATTAATCTGGCTTGACTTCTCAGAATTCTGAGAGTATAATAAAGAGGGGGTTAGACAGAGGGCGAGCTCTCTCTTATTTCCTTCAGTATACACTGGAAGACAGTCTGTGTGTCTGTTTGTCTGAACAAACCAGTCAGCCAGTTTTTCAAAAGGCAATCGGCAACATTGTGTCTCGTCCTTGGTCGCTGAATGGCTGTTGCCGGGTAACCAAAAATGCACTTTGGCTCACAGTCCCTGGAGCTTGTTGCCTTAAAGCAGTATTGATCCTTTTCTGGCTTAAAGACGCACCGCATTTTCAAAAAAAAAGTAGGACCATAACAACGTGAAACCTCTCCAAAGTTCTAACCCAGCATCAAAGTGAAACATAGCTTTGAAGTATGCCTGTTTATTGGTTTCGACTCAATTTGTATGACTTTCTGCTTTTTGCTTCACATTCCAGACCCTTAAAGTATTTTTTCAGCAGTGACTCTGTTTTTCAGTCATGAGAACAGCTTGCAGCTGTTCACAGGTTACCTTCGCTCGAAAAGCTCCCTTGGCCTTGGCAATGCAGTCCAGTCAGGTCCGGCCAGCTTTCTGTACACCTGTAAGGAGCAGAGTTTCCTGTATTTCATTTAAACTATCATTACACACATTACACAATCAAAGTGATAATGTTTCCAAACTGGAGGGGAATCGGTTGTGTTGAATATTCTGAAAGCACAACACAGAGATTGAGCAGAAAAGAGATTAAAAGGGAGAAAATTCCAGCATTGGCAATCAGCAATGAGAGCAGAAAATGTCTGCTTTTGCACAGCATAATTTGGATAGCAACGCTTTATGAAACAAATAGATTTTTACCTCACATTTTGGGGAGAGACGTATATTAATTTAGAACAATGCAAAGCCGCTTTCAGACCACACATTA
The DNA here is from genome assembly GCF_036365525.1 of Heterodontus francisci. NCBI lineage: Eukaryota > Metazoa > Chordata > Chondrichthyes > Heterodontiformes > Heterodontidae > Heterodontus > Heterodontus francisci. Next base: position 11,137,394 of record NC_090417.1, read on the forward strand.
ATCAGTTTGCCTGTTCAGATGACTCAGGTTCCAGCTTGAAAGATCCCATGTAATATTTTAAGAGGAGCAGGGAATATTCCCACGATCCCGGCAAGCATTCCCCTCTCAAAAAGCAATGGCGAGAAAAACCTCATTAATTGTTCACATACCTTATTGCTGCGCATTGCAAAATGTCTGTCATGTTTGCCTACATGGTAACAGTCACTGCACCTTGAGGTGATTCAGTCCATGTGATCCCCTTGAGATATTTCTGAGAGATGTAATTAGGTGCAAGACAGCTGAGAGCCAATCATATTGATTTGGGTCTGGAGTCACAGATAGGCCAGACTGAGTCAGGACGGCAGATTTCCTTCCTTAAAGGGCGTTCGTGAACCAGATGGGTCTTGACAAAAGCCCAATAGATTCATGGTCATCATTCATGATAGTTTATTATTCCAGCTTTATGGAATTCAATTAATTTAAATTCTGCAGCTACCATCATGGGAGTTGAATTGACAGTTCCATATTATCAGTTCAGGCCTCTGGATGCATAAAATAGAAACAGAAAATGCTGGAAATACTCAGCAGATCAGGCACCATCTGTGGAGAGAGAAGCACAGTGAACAGGGATATTAGTTCAAATGACCAAAAGCTTGTTCAAAGAGGTGAGTTTTAAGGAGCACCTTAAAGGACGGGAGAGAAGCAGAAGGGTTGAGGAAGGGAATTCCAGAGCTTAGGGCCGAGACAGCTGAAGGCACAGCCACCAGTGGTGCAGCAATTAAAACTGGGGATGCACAAAAACCAGAATTAGAGGAGTGCAGAGATTTTGGAGGGTTGCAGGCCTTGATGAGAGAGGGAGGGGTGAGGCCATGGAGGGAGAATATAAGAGTTTTAATGCCCCTCTGATTTATTTTGTTTCTCCTGACAGCAGTGGCATAGAGATTCATCTGTTGATCCTGGAGACTCCAGGCCAAAGCTGTTGCAATGTCATCGCTGGTTGCTGCAGGTGTGAATGAGGCAGATTCAGAGAACAGGCGGTTCCTCCCATGCCACTGGAAGCTGTTCTACAATATGAGTACAGCTTTTTGTTTTATTTCCAAAATATACTTCATTCGTAAAAAACACATTTCAAAACAGCACCAAGTCAACAATACAAAGAGTGCAAAGGAGATCAGTTTCCTTCAATACAGGAGTGAGTTGCCTCACAACCCTTCCATTTCATTTTACCTGCCATGTACTTTTTGCAGCAAACAAATATTTTCTGGATACAGCCCGAGGGGTTTTCCATGGATCCAGCCCCTCAGTTCACCTTGGCGGGGGTACCTTACACAGTGGTCTTTCCCCATTGAGCCTTTGCTGTGGCTGCCCCAAGCTTTGGTGCGTCCCTCAGCACGTAGTCCTGGACCTTGGAATGTGCCAGTCTGCAACATTCGGTCGTGTACAACTCTTTGCGCTGGAAGACCAGCAAGTTTCGGGAAGACCAAAGGGCGTCTTTCACTGAATTGATAGTCCTCCAGCAGCAGTTGATGTTTATCTCAGTGTGCGTTTCTACGAAGGACAGGTGGTACAGCACGGTCCAACTGGATGGAGCGTTCCGCAGTAATGTGACCAGGCCCATCCTTCGTAACACCGGGGACAAATAGAACCTCAGCACGTTGTGACACTTGGAGTTTGCGTACTGGGGATCTACGCACAGCTTGGTGCACTAAGAGTACAGCGTGAGATCTTCAGTTGCACAAACTAATTCACCAGGCTTTCTGCCTCATCACAAGTGTTTGTGTCTTCACCCTGCTGGCTTGGCCCCTTTAAGTCTTGATTCCTGCAGATAAAGCTGCTCCTGCAAAACAGAGAATTAGAGTTTAAAAGCCCGTCACACACTGTGTTTATCTAACAAAAGGTTTATTTTAATACTCAGGCTCACATTGATGTTAACTGGCAGCAGACCAGAATGTTGTGTGGGTTTATGCAAGGTTTATATTCCATCAGTATCATCGATCCCATGCACTATTTTGGAAAAGAGCAGGGATGTACCCACCGCCAGATGTCCAAGTCAATATATATCCCACAACCAGTACTCGCTCTCCTGTATGATTGCAACAGAGTGGTGACCAGAAATTGATGCAATATTCCATGTATTATAAAGCCCCATATAACCTCCAAAGACATGTATTTGACATTACATCTCCCAACAATTGATTTGCTTTCTCGATCGCTTTGCCAATCTGATGTAAGTTGGATTGCAGACTTAAGCTGCACATCACAACTCAAAACTTTAGCCACTCTTAAATTAACATGAACGTGTATTGTACCCTCTAACAGTGTAAGAATGAAAAACATAAGAAAAATCGGAGACAAGAATAGGCCATTGAGACCATCAAACTCTCCCTTCTCGTACTGCAACTCCCCAGCTGAGCATCCAGGTCCATTCTGAATTCTCTTTACGTCTTCCACTCCAATTAATCCAAATGTTTACTATCCTCGAGCTAGGAATTGTTTCTGCAATGTCTGTTTCAACTGGAATGTTGTGAGCACACTTCAAGCCCACTTGCCCTTGGCTCTCTCTCGCTGGTGCTGAAACCCGAATTCGTGCCACTCCCATCGTCAGGCTCAACTCTTCCCCAAACAATTCCATCCTCTGCCATCATAATTCATAGCTCTGATCTGCATTTTCATCTGCACAAAGTCCCACGCTCTTACCCTGTTATCACACTCATGCCCAAACCTCATCTTTGCGAAAGTAAATTAACTTGGAGTACCAGCTCGGCTCAGTTGGAAGCACTGTCTCCTTGAGACCAGAAAGTTTGACTTCAAACCAAAAAGGTAGGTTTTAAAGAGTGATTTACAGGAAGAGAGAGCAGTAGAGAGGCAGATTTCAGTGCACTACAAAGCGAATGCTACACTGTTGAAGGTGCTGTCCTTCAGATAAGACCATAACACAATATGCTCGCTGCCTCTTCAAATGGATGCAAAAGAACCCTTAGCACTATTCAAAGAGCAGGGGTCCTGGTGTCTTGGCCAATACATATCCCTCAACCAACTTGTAATAAAAGGCGATAGTGTGGTCACTTATCTAATTTGTTCTCTTTGGGACCTTGCTGTGCACAAATTGGCTGTTGCGTTTGCCTATCGAACGACGACTGCATTCCAACAGTGATTCATTCGCTGCAAAACACTTTGGGTGGTCCAGTGGACATGAGATGGATATAAATGCAAGTTTGTTACTGAAATACATTTTGCAGTAATTTGTAGCCTTTAGTCCAACTACACTGCCTCACCATGAAATAATATTCTGCGCTTGCCTTATCTATACCGCTTCATCAATTATAGGTGTGGTTCCTAGACATCGCAGCCCAGGAATGTATCTCAGCCAATCATCATGTATGTGCCTGTGAGTTTGTGAAACGCGTTGTCCGCCAGACTACAGAATCACCTCTTGAGCTTCCTAAGCACCGTCAGTAGTTTTTCTCTGACTGGCATTGAGTTCCCACAGTAGTCCAGTGACGAATATCTGGGCAATGCAGTGAGCTACCCAGGCCAAAAGGCTTCAGGTTTGAGATCTCATCTTTGTAATGTTACATGATCTCAGTTGGTATTAGTGGTGCCAGCATCATAGCAGTGGCAGGATATTGGCAGTGCCAGGGTGGGAAGTCATTAAGGGTTCCCCTTCTTGACCAGCATTAAGTGCTGTTTGGAAAGTGGGTACACATTTAGATGAGGATAGGTTTATTCTCGAGTGTGCAACCCTTCATGGTTGACGAACCTTGAAACAGTTACACTTTCAGCTGAGCCATGGTTATCCTTGTGGGTATTGGATGAAAATAGTTAAATTTTTTAATATTTTGTGAGGATTCGTCTTTTAGAATTGTGGAAATGGATTCTTTCGGAGGACTGAAGGGATTACATTGATGCTGGACTTGGCTTTTTTAAAAACAGGTCACTGTAAGAACTTTAGGACTTGGTTTAGACACGCCTACTGGAAGTCGCATGGCTTCAGCTAAGTTACCAGCAAGAGCCTTGGTGACTAGGGGGAGTTGTTGACAGAGAAATGACATGTCAAGATTTATGGTGGTCAAGAGTTGGTTTTGTTTTGGATATTGTTTTGAATAAGTTGGGGGGCAGCCTGCTAAGAGAGAAGACACCAGTTCATCTTTTCTCCACCTCTCTGAGAAACCCTGAGAATCCAGTGTATGATCGCTGAAACCCCTGCTGCCACGTTTCTCGGGGAAAGCCTGCCAGATTAATCCTCGATGCCGTCTGAAAAGAACTGCTCCAGAAAGATTTCCGTGACAGTGTATTTTGAACACCAGAATAAAGGGACAACTGATATCATTCCATATCTTCTCCTTTTCCTTCAAGAATTAACATGTATTTGGCAAAAGAATTTTATTGTCTTTTTTGTAATGAGATCTCTGCAGAGAAAACCTCTTTATTTTTTTCTTTTAATAGAGGTGTGTGTGTGTGTGTGTGTGTGTGTTAGGCTAATTTTAGAAGGGAACTTTCATATTTCAATCTCCATGTTGATGTTTTACATCTTTACTGAACAATTCTTGTGTTATAATAAATTAATAATTTTGCTGTTTATGAAAGAAACCTGGTCGGTGAATTTTATTCTGAAATAAACATGGAGTATATAATTGGCTGTATCGGTAACCGAGTAAACATATTACATATATGTTGTGACCCGTGGAGAAGTGGAACGAGGGAAAGACAGTGCACTCCTCCCACCTCGGTCGTAACAGTACAGTACTGGAGGACCCATAGAACAGTACTCTAGCGTGTGTATTCAAGGTGAGATGGTTCAAAAGAGTAAGGTGGAATGAAAATTAGAAAGTAGGGTAGTTGGACTGGACAGTTTTGCTGGTCCAAAACTGTAGTTTCCCAATCGAGCAGTGCTCTCCCCAGTGGAACTGAAATCTTTTGCAACAAATTCCTCATTTGAAATTCAGCTCTGTCGGTATAAATGCACCAACCTGACCCATTCAGATACAATTGCTGTCAGCCATTAATACAGAGATTGTTAATCCAGTTAAAATGAACAGAGCAGCACCTCTGCTAAATTGCAGACAGTAAAATTTTATGTAGGAAACATGAAGTAGTCACACGCTGGTACGTGTGCAGCTGAATTTTTCGGCAGTGTGTCCTCGTCATGTATACCTCTCACTTTCTGTTCAGTTAACCCTCTATCTCTTGATCTCCCTTCCAAATGTATTGCTCCACGTCTCTGCTTTCTAAGAAGGATAATTTCTTCTCAAATTAGGTGACTTAATCTGACTTCTCCCATCATTGTGATAATAAACCTAAATTAAATGTCAACGGAGTACATGGATCCAGATACTTCACTGAACAGTTCCGGACAAGAGTATTCGCACAGGCCCCCTTACTGCTTTAGTGTGCAGATCTCCCTTCAGGATTTTCAACAGCTCTGTCAAATCTTATCTTAGCCTTCCTGCTCTAATTCGCCTTCCCAGGGTAAGCCTATGCTTCCTATCAACCAAAACTTGACCTTACAGGGATAGGGAACTGCAAAAAGAAAGACTTGCATTTCTATAGCACCTTTCACAATCACAGGATGCCCCAAAGCACTCCATAGCCAATGACGTACTTTTAAAGTGTACGTCATTGTTGCAATGTAGGAAATTCAGCAGCCACTTTGCAGACAGCAAGCTCCCACATTTGATTATGACGGGAGAGACTTTTTTTGTGATGTTGATTGAGGGACAAATATTGGCCAGGACACCAGGGAAGAACTCCCCCGCTGTTCTTAGACATCGTGCCATCGAACCTTTACGCCTACCTGCGAGGGCAGAAAGGGCCTTGGTTTAAACACCACATTTGCAAAACAGTACCTCCGGCAGTGCAGCACTCCCTCAGTATTGCACTGGAATATCTGCCTTGATTTTTGTGCTCAAGGCATGGAGTGGGATTTGATCCCACAAGCTTGTAAGAGACAAGAGTGCTGCTCGCTGAGCTACAGCTCCAAAACTAACAAATTCATCCTTTTCCATTAGAAATGATATGGGATGCCTCCAAACATCACTGATCTCTCTTATAAACAGGAAGCACCATCCAGGTTGACTTTGTCGCAGAGGTTAAGCTTTAAAGTTAAATTTATTGAAAGATGTATCATTTTGCTGAAACAAGAAAAAAATCAGATAAAAATAGCAAGAACGTATTTCATTTTCATTGACTGTTTCCTGAATCCGTTAACAATAACAAATCATTTTAAAGTCAGTGGGCGCAGGAGTGATGGGTGAAAGGGAATTGCTGAGAGTTTGAACCGGAAAACAGACGGGCCTTGCTCGATAGCAGAACTGCCCATGTCGAGATTGATCCCGTGTTCACACTTCACAGCAAGCAGTTTTTGGATGATGAGAGGAAAGTTGGCGAATTATTTCCCCTTTCCTTGGTTCATGCAGAGCATAAATGGTCAGGGATCTGCTGAGCTGAATGGCGTGTTTCTGTGCCGTGAATCCTATGTATCGCTCAGGAGCACTGGTGACAATATGATCAACTCAGGTGACAACAACTAAGAGCTCAGAGTTTCAACGAGGAACCTTCCTGATCTGTACAGCTAAATTTCACACTAACAGAGGATTTAAAGCTTAATTAAATGGAAAAAATGTGCATCACATCTTATCTTAGTGAAAGAGATGTTGGCTGAAACTTTTTAGCTCCACAAATTGATCCCATCATTCCGATTATTATGCTTCAAAAATGCCTTCTAACATTTTGAAATATCAATAATGAGAGATTTCAGACAAGATTATTTTCGATCCCTTCCTTTGACTGAGAAACCGCTGAGGTGTTGCTTAATTTTGGAAACAACATTGATTCTCCTGTGCTCTCAGTTGGGAAGAACAGATAACACACAACACTGATCCTTATTTCAACCTGAAATTACAGTTTGCAGAATGATCATTTGAGATCATCCTGTAAATACTGAGTGTGTTGCTGTCAAAATTCCTTTCTCTGATATTTGGAGAAGTTTTGATTTATTTATTGTAAGACGAACAGGCCTTTGTTGCTGTAGAGGACAACAACAACTGGCTTTTACATAGCATCTTTAACGCTGTTAAAAAATGCCAACACGCTCCACCGGAGTGTTATCAAACAAAATTTGATGCGGCGTACCATGAGATGATATGAGAATAGGTGACCAAGAGGTCGGTCAAAGAGGTATGTTTTTAGGAGAGTCTTAAAGGAGGAATGGAAAGTAGAGAGGCAGAGAGAGGATTCCACAGCTCAGGGCCGCACAGCCGCCAGTGGTGGACCGATTAAAATTGGAGATGCTGAAGAGATCAGAATTGGAGGAGCACAGAGACCTCGGAGGGTTGCAGGTCTGGCTCGAGCAGGTTACAGAGATTGGGAGGGACAAGGACATGGAGAGATTTGAAAAAGTGAATGAGAACTTCAAAACTGAGACACTGCCGGACCGAGAGCCTAGGACGGCACAGTGGTGCAGTGGTTAGCACCGCAGCCTCACAGCTCCAGAGACCCGGGTTCAATTCTGGGTACTGCCTGTGTGGAGTTTGCAAGTTCTCCCTGTGTCTGCGTGGGTTTCCTCCGGGTGCTCCGGTTTCCTCCCACATGCCAAAGACTTGCAGGTTGATAGGTTAATTGGCCATTATAAATTACCCCTAGTATAGGTAGGTGGTAGGAGAATATAGGGACAGGTGGGGATGTGGTAGGAATATGGAATTAGTGTAGGGTTAGTGTAAGTGGGTGGTTGATGGTCAGCACAGACTCGGTGGGCCGAAGGGCCTGTTTCAGTGCTGCATCTCTAAACTAAACTAAACTAAACAATGTAGGTCAGCCAGCATGGGGGTGATGGGTGAATGGGACTTGACGCAAGTTTGAATAAGGGCAGCAGAGTTTTGGATGAGCTTAAGTTTATGGAGGGTAGAAAATGGGAGGCTAGCCAGGACAGTGTTGAGAGGAATTTGATGCCAATTCTTTGAAGACTTGCTCAAGCTCACATGTAGTGATTTCCAGACTTGAAATATCTTTGCAGATGGGAGAGGAGACAATCGACCCAGTCATGCATTCTGATCCTGTTAACTGCTTCCAGTGATGGCTTCACCCTTTATAATTTGCTTTTGTTTGGTGATCCCACCTCCAGCAGTATTTCAACATGCAAAGCAGACATACTCTGCACCTGCACTGACATCCAGAGTCAGAAGTCTGTCATGTCCCAAGATTCTACTTGGGCTCCAACAAGAGTGCTTAGAGTAGTGTGCACGGCTGTGGTTCCCAAATTGTAAAAAGGATATAGAGACACTGTCAAAGGTGCAAAAGAGATTTACAAGGTTAATAGTTGAGCTCTATCTGTCAGGAAAGGATGAACGGGCTGGCTGCGTTTTCTCTTGAGAAGAGAAGGCTGAGAAGAGACCTGATTGAGGTCTTCACAATGGTGAAAGGTTTTGATGGAGTAGACACAGAGTGTTGCCACTTGTGTGGCACATAAAACAAAAGGCCATCAATATAAGTTAGTCATCAAGAAATCAAGTAGGGAATTTGGAAGAAACTTCTTTACCCAAAGAGTGGTGAGAAGATGGAACTCACTCCGACGTGGAGTAGGTGACGTTCATGGATAGATGCTTTTAAGGGGAGGTGAGATAAGCATGTGACGGAGCAGGGAATAAAGGGTCAAGCTAATAAAGTTAGATGAGGGATAGGAAGAATGGAACATAAATGCTGGCAGGAACTGGTTGGGTAAATGGCCTGTTTGTATGCTGTATAATCTAAGTAATTCTAATTTATGGGCGGCACAGTGGCGCAGTGGTTAGCACCGCAGCCTCACAGCTCCAGCGACCCGGGTTCAATTCTGGGTACTGCCTGTGTGGAGTTTGCAAGTTCTCCCTGTGTCTGCGTGGGTTTACTCCGGGTGCTCCGGTTTCCTCCCACATGCCAAAGACTTGCAGGTTGATAGGTTAATTGGCCATTATAAATTACCCCTAGTATAGGTAGGTGGTAGGGAAATATAGGGACAGGTGGGGATGTGGTAGGAATGTGGGATTAGTGTAGGATTAGTATAAATGGGTGGTTGATGGTCGGCACAGACTCGGTGGGCCGAAGGGCCTGTTTCAGTGCTGTATCTCTAAACTAAAAAAAAACTAAACTAAAGGCAGCAGCACAAATGATGAGGGGGCAGAATGAGGTGGAGGTGGAGGTGGGTGTGTGGTTCAGTATGGCTTTCCCAGCACTGACAGCGAAGACATGGTTTAAAGCATCAGTATGGCTGTCAATTCAGAGTCAAGAATATTTCCATTTACTTGCTCTATTCTCCCGAAACAGGACTGGAAGGAAAGTAACAAACATGGGGGAAACATACGAGGCAAAGATAAGGAAGTTGCATTTGTATAGCACCTCTCACAACCTCAGGACATCCCAAAATACTTTATCGGGTAGTGAATTATTTTTGAAGTCACTGTTCTATCATTAAACATGTTGTGCAGAGCAAGATCCCAAAAACAGAAATGCAATGAATAGCAAATTAATCTGGTTGCTGTCTTGGAGCCATCATTTCTTCCCAATCATTTCAAAAGCATCGGAGATTGTGATGGGTTAACAGCATTTCCTCACAAGCCTTGTAAAACCTGAAAGTGCTTCGCACACATTGTATCTGCCTGGAGACATGGACTCTTCTGTGTTTGGAGCAGTGAAATTTGCTTACCTGAGTTTTGTTCCGCAGTGTGTCAGCTGGAGTTCACGGTTGGACACTTGAGCATTGAGGACAGAATGCAGTTCAGAGAAGCTGTTGTCTTTGATAGATTTTGAAAGGCGTTGAGAGCAGAAGGACTCTCTCCAGACAAGGCCAATCTTCTGCCAAGAGCTGAAATTGCCCATTGCTGCTAGAATCGTGACTACTTAATTGACTCTGCCTTCTCAAGAGTTTCCACATGCGTCACCCAGTCGCACTCTACCTCTAATTTAGGAGATTCTGTATTCAAACCCCACACCACAAATTAAGCAGAGAATCTAGGTCAACAATGCAGTCAGTGAGTGTTGTACTGTCAGGGGTACTGTCCTTCTCACTGAAGCAGGGCACCATCATACCTCAAACTATTCGAGAGAAAATTCACATAGAAATAAGCTATTTGGCCCAATCAGTTCGTGCTGATGTTTATGCTGCACTTGTTTCCACATTACATTTTGTTTTGTTGATGTGGGTTAGAATGTTAGACTAATGTCATTTGAAAAAGATCTACAGACAGCTGTGTGCCTCTTTTTTTTTACACTAAAACAGCATTTTAAACTGTGTGTAGACATCTGCATCTTCATGGGGAAGGGGCCATCTAACCTAGCTGTTTTCCCTCATTGACTTTATTGCCAGTGTTCATAAGCTCATTGCAACAGAAACTATTCTGTGTCCTTGAAATGCTAACATTTGCGAAGGTTGCCAGCTGGGAGAAGAGACAAAACTCATTACCCTTGATCGCTGAACTATCAAAGGAGTTTCGTACCAGTCAGGATTCCAGTATGCTTTGTTTCAGGCCTTGGCTAGGTTTCATCAACAAACAACTCGACAGACTGCCAAGCATTGCTGTTCATGCCCAGTCTATTCAGGTGGTGGAGCTGATTAATATTGTGAGTGTTTGTCTTCTGTTAGGAGTCATTCATGACTCACGCGGGAGCACTCTCACCCCTGAGTCTGATGGCTGCGGGTTTAAGCCCCACTCCAGAGACTTGAGCACAAAATCCAGGTTGACAGTCCAGTGCGGGACTTAAGGAGTGCTGCACTGTCAAAGGTGCCTTCTTTCAGATGCGATATCAAACCAAGACAATGTCTGCTTCTCAGATGGATGTAAAAGGATTCCATGGCACTAGTTTGGAGAAGAGCAGGGGAGTTCTTGCCAGTGTCCTGGCCAATATTTATCCTTCAACGACATCACTTAAACAGATTATGTAGTTATCATCAGATTGCTGTTTGTGGGAGCTTATTGTGCACAGGTTGGCTGTCACATTTCCTGCTTTACAACAGAAACTACTTTTCAAAGGTATCTCATTGGCTGCTGTTACAAAAGTACTTACATTTTTTGGTTAAAATTTGAGGTCTTGTGTTTTATTTGGGAAACTGAAAAGGATTCCATGAATATATTTTTCACTGCAGTCGTTGAAAGGACTGAGAGGTCTCTTTGCAAACAATATGTACTGGAAGTCACCTGTCTTCAGATAAATACCCAGCAGGAGGCTTTCTTTTGACTTGGAGAAGATCTTTACAGAGAAGTGACAGTTCAAGATTTATAGGGGTTAGGAGGTTTGACTGTTGAGATATTGTTTTGGTTTTGCTTTGGACATTCAGATGGAGTTTTAAAAAATCAACCTGAAGGACAAAATCCTAGCTCAGCCTGTTCCATCTCTTTGAAAAGCCTGCCCATTCTTTCATCTCTTTGATAAGATCTTTGAAATGAGTGTAAGAAATAGAGAAATTGATGCTACATTTTTCCTGAAAGACCTGCTTGAAACCCCTGTTGCCGCATTTTTCTGAGACACTGGAAAAACCGACCGGATACATCTTCAAGGCCACCTGAACGAATTGCTCCAGAGAACAATCCCAGTGACTGCTGTCTATGCGTATTTGGGACGCCAAACCAAAAAAGGGACAACTGACATCTTTCCATATCTTCTCTTTTTTCTTGAAGAATTAGCAAGTATTTGGACAAAGTATTCTTTTTTTGTCTTCTTTTGTAACAGAGCTCTAATTTGTGTGTGTGTGGTGTGTGTGTGTGTGAGAGAGAGAGAGGGGCTGAGGTAAAAGGGAACTTTCATATTTCAATCTGTGTGTTAATGCTTTGCTTCGTTACTGCTCATGTCTAGTTTTATTATCAACTGATAATTGTGTTGCTTATTAAAGAAGCCTGGTTGGTGTATTCTAGGATAACGAGCAGGGTCTATGATTGACTGTCTCGGTAACTGGGTAAGCCTTTAAATATATATTGTGACCTGTGGAGAAGTGGAACTGGAAAAGACAGTGCACTCCTCCCGCCTCGGTAAAGCAATTTGGGACATCCTGAGGCATGATATAAATACAAGTTTTTGAGCCTGTGCATGGAGCTTGCATTTGGAAACCTCGTGCAAGAGGTGTGGCTTTCCCTGTTTCTACAATTTCCCATTCAGTGGTTTCTTATGTTGGATTTCTTGTGTCAGCTCCCAATCTCACTCTCTTATCAAATGTCCTACGCAGTGTGGCAATAAGTCATGCAGACCAGATAAGTAGTCTGAGACCTTACCCTGGTGGAAAATCAGCCAGGGTCTCTTCTGTCAATTAATATCCATTTGGAATGGTGGTAAGGTGAGAACAGACTCAGACTCCAGTGGAATGACCCTGTGATGCATGATGCGGGTGACTGTCACCATTTAGGCTGGCAGCGCAAATAGCCATTGGACAAAGGGGCTGGAGGACATGAGTGCCATTGAAACCAAGAGTCCGTATCATCAGAAGAAAAAATTACAGCAGGAAGCAAATCTATAGTTTCTGAACTGTATTACTAGCAAAATTAAAGCACGTGGGATAGGAAGTAATATACTGGCATGGATTAAGGATTGGTTTCCAGGCAGAAAACGGAGAGTCGGAATAAACGGCTCATTCTCGCACTGGCAGGCTGTGACGAGTGGGGCATCGCAACGATCAGTGCTTGGGCCCCGGCTGTGCACAGTCTATATCAATGATTTGGATGCGGGGACCAAATGTAGTATTTCCAAGTTCGCGGATGACACAAAACTCGGTGGGGATGTGTGTTGTGAGGAAGATGCAAAGCGGCTTCAAGGGCATTTGGACAGACTGAGTGAGTGGGCAAGAAGGTGGCAGATGGAATATAATGTGGAAAAATGTGAGGTTATCCACTTTGGTAGGAAGAACAGATGTGCAGAGTATTTCTTAAATGGTAAGAGATTAGAAACTATAGATGGACAAAGGGAGCTGGGTGTTATCGTCAATAATTCACTGAAAGCTAACATGCAGGTGCAGCAAGTAATTAGGAAGGCTAATGGTACATTATGGTACATTAGCCTTTATCACAAGAGCATTTGAGTACAGGAGAAGTGAAATCTTGCTTCAATTGTATAGAACCTTAGACCGCACCTGGAGTACTGTGTGCAGTTTTGGTCCCCTTAGCTTAGGAAGGATATTATTGCCTTAGAGGGAGTGCAACAAAGGTTCACCAGACTTGTTCCAGGGATGGTGGGACTGTCCTATGAAGAGAGATTGGGGAAACTGGGCCTGTATTCTCTAGAGTTTCCAAGAAAGCTACACAGTGGCGCAGTGGTTAGCACCGCAGCCTCACAGCTCCAGCGACCCGGGTTCAATTCTGGGTACTGCCTGTGTGGAGTTTGCAAGTTCTCCCTGTGTCTGCGTGGGTTTTCTCCGGGTGCTCCGGTTTCCTCCCACAAGCCAAAAGACTTGCAGGTTGGTAGGTAAATTGGCCATTATAAATTGCCACTAGTATAGGTAGGTGGTAGGGAAATATAGGGACAGGTGGGGATGTTTGGTAGGAATATGGGATTAGTGTAGGATTAGTATAAATGGGTGGTTGATGGTCGGCACAGACTCAGGTGGGCCGAAGGGCCTGTTTCAGTGCTGTATCTCTAATCTAATCTAATCTAAAATACTTAAAGGGATAGACAGGGTAGATGCAGCTAAGATGTTTCCCCTGGTTGGGGAGTCTAGAACCAGGGGACACAATTTCAAAATAAGGGGGAAGCCACTTAGGACAGAGATGAGGAGAAATTTCTTAACTCAGAGGGTTGTAAATCTTTGGAATTCGCTACCCCGGAGGGCAGTGGAAGCTCAGTCATTGAGTATGTTTAAAGTAGAGATTGACAGATTTCGAAATACCAGTGACATAAAGGGATATGGGGATAGTGCGGGGAAAAAGGCATTGAAATGGACGGTCAGCCCTGATCGTTTTGAATGGTGGAGCAGGCTCAATGGGCTGAATGGCCTATTCCTGCTCCTATGTTCCGATGTCCGTATGATAGTTTGAATCTTCTGCAAGAAATGTAGTCCTCTCTCATACAGTCAGGGCTTAGTTGCACCAACTCGCAATGAATTGGGACACAGCAAAAATGTGCTTCTTAGATTACTACAAATTGATTTCATGGTCCATCCTTTTTAATACATTGTCGAATATCATCTTATTAAAAATTAATTAAAATAAATCGTCTGTGCTAAGCATGCTGAAGGTCATCAGTCTAGGGGGAAATATTGCTCATGAACATCTCCCTGAAACTGGCTTTGGGAGGCAGGCATGTACTGTGGAGAGACAAACACACATTCTGTGTCGTACATCAAAGAAGTTGCAAGAGTCCGTTACGTGAGGGCGAACAGCTGGACAGTATCGCACACAAATCATGTACTGGCTAGGATGTATCACTCACACAGAATAATACAGTGTCAAGAATATTCCACAGACAACAGTGAACTGAGGGCTTTAGATGCCTTTCAGGTGCTGAGGTACCAGGTGCTGTTTGAGAAGAAGGGGGGAAACGATGGGACAGAAAAATTCCTTAACAGCAAAAAGATAACAATCCCCCTTTAACAGAAAAGATCGTGTTTCTCATCAGCTCATCTAATTGAGCTATAAAAATTCACAAGAAAATTAAATTTTGCTGATTTCATGGGTAATAAAAAGCAGTAAAGTTCTAATCACCATTAATATTTTTCACTTGATATAAAGTGTTTGATCATTTGTACTGCTCATGTGAATTAAAGTCTCCCGAGAAGAGTCTGGATTTCAGCAATTGAAATAAAATCCAATTAAACTGCAGGCTGCTACAATAGGACCTGCTGTGTTAGGGTCTATCAGAAACGTGGTACTTTACTAACACCAGTATCTTGTTCCCAGATGCATCTCTGATAGTTTCTGCCTGTTTCAAACCCCTTTGTAGTCCCCGTCTGTAGTTACAGCTTGCCAGTCTGCACCAGCTCGTGTTTGATTAGGTGTCAGCTTTAACTCAGTGTTGGTACTCTTACCTCTGAGCTGGTGGGTTCAGGTCCCACTCCAACAATAGAAACAACTTGTATTTATATAATGCCTCTAATTTAGTCAGGTGTCCCAAGGTGCTTCACAGTTGTGTTATCAAACAAGGTTTGACACTGAGAGATGTGAGATATTATGGCAAATGACCAAAAGCTTGGTCAAAATTGTCAGTTTTAAGAAGCATCTTAAAGGAGAGGGATGAAGGGAGGTGGAGAGGTTAAGGGAGGGTATTCCAGAATTTAGGACCCAGGCAGCTGAAGGTACAGCCACCAATAGTCGAGTGATTAAATTCAGGGGTGCTCAAGAGTCCAGAACGGAGACCTCGGAGGATTGTCAGGGCTGGAGGATGTTACACAGATGGGAAGTGGCGAGGCCATGGAGGGATTTGAAAACAAGGATGAGAATTTTCAAATCGAGACAATGCTCGACTGGGAAGCAGCGTAGGGCAGCGAACATGTTGGGTTTCTTGCTGCTAATGAGCAATGAATCATAAATTGTCTGGGTCCTGAGCATCAGCTGTGGCCTCAATCGCACCATACAATTCAACCTGCTCGTACAACAAAAGCCCTTTAAGTGAACAAATTCCAGATCAGTCGACCATACCTCATTCCCACAGACTCTTGCACATCATTTTGAAATGTAGCAAAGAGAAAGCTGCTTTGATTGTTTTATTGTAAATACCTATTTCTTTTTTTGCAACAGCATTGAAGTCACCTCTTGTGTGCTACACGATTAAGTAACAGTAACTGCATCCGTGGAAACATCTGCTCTGAGCCATTGACATCCTTGGGTAAGCACAACATTCTAATTAACAGATTGTCTCTGAACTATTGTGTTCGAGATGTAGCACTTTTTGCAGCCAATGTTTGGAGTCTTTTATCATGTTTGAACTGTCTAAGATGCCTCAAAATAGATAGTTGGCCAAAGTCACAAAGTTTACACTGAATAATAATAATTACTGGAAACTAAGGGAAGAAAGGGATCTGGGGATCGGGCAGCAAAGTAAGTTTGCAATCTTACTGGATGGCGGAGCTGACTCAAGGGGAAGTACAGCTCTCTCCAGCTCCTATTTCTGATGTTCCTTTGTCCATTCAAATACAAATGAGATAGACTTCTTTCAGAAAATGTCATTTTGGGATACAAGCTGTGTGTAATTTGAAACATAACCCGTGGTAAATGTGGCCTGCCTGGGAGGAACAGGTGACTTTTGACCTACGGTTTCTATAACTCTCCATGGCAGGTGTTTTCCTTACCTCATGCCTGGGTGTGTTGTAGACGAATTGGTAGAGATTGATTCCTATTCATTCGTTGTTAATAGGCACCTCCTCAAGCGAGAATCTGCATGTTTTTATCCGGGTCCCTCTGACCCGGAGTCATTGTTTAACTTGAAATGATGCTTACATTTTTGATTCTACTTTGAATCTTATACTGTTTCATGAAATTGCTTCTCATTTGGCTGATTCCTTCCAAGATTATTGGTGCCTGGGCTTTCTTCAAAACACAATCCTCGGGGGATCAGGAACTTGAACAGCTCAGCAGCAACTGAGGATTAAAGTGGGGAAAAGTGAGGAAGAATGGCGGTCGAGAGAAAAATAGCAAAGCCCTGAATTTCTTCACATCTTAATTGGCTGAAGGGTGGAACTGTACAATATTCAATGGGATTACAGACCTGCATTGGGAGTGAGGTCAAGGCAAATGTGATTCACTCATAGTTTTTGAGTGTAAGAAGAAACCTTTTTGAAAGGCCTACTCCCACTGTGTGGGGCATGACTGTGATTGAAGATGATGGGGAAAGAAATGGAGGGTTGGATTTGAGAACACCAAGCTTGGGTTTAAAAGCCCCTTCATTATAGAGAAAAGGAAACACTGAGATGAGATATGAACCAATGAAGGTAATGCTGCATTGAGTCTTGAATTTTGCACACTGAGGACACAAGAAGGAGCAGGAAAATTCATTGGCTTTGAGTGGGAGCACTCATTGAATTGAATGAAGCAAGCTTCACTGCAACAATCTGTTCATCAACGCAGAAACAAGGCTTTGCCAGTTCGTGCTTTTATGCATCGCCAGAACAGAAGAGGCCACTCAGTGACAAATGAAATATCAACCTGCAACAAACCAGACAGGCTTGATATGCATAAGACAATCCAATTGAATTACACTTCTTGTAATTGCCTTAATAACTCCATTAGGGCCAGTCCCAGTTGGTAGATGATTCAGCCGCACTGAAGTGCCACATGTACAAAAGTGATTATTTGTGTTCTGCATCTTGCCTCTGAATGTTCTATCTCAGTAGTGCAGTAAGGCTGCAAACATTGTCTACTATCACAGACTCTTCAACAACTCATTTAACTTCTTGAGTGAATGTGGAGCTCTTCCTTGATCCCCAAAAGTATTTCAGCAAATTCAAAAGCTTTGAGAATATTATTTTTTTTTATTAGTTACATTCTGTTCCAAGTTATTTAAACCTGACTGAATACAATCCCAGCAGGGTTGGGATTATAATGTTGCATGAAATATTCATGCTTGGACTACACTTGGAGTACGTGCGCTGTTCTGGTCTCCATATTATATAAGGATGGAGAGGTACTGGAGAAGGTGTAAAACAGATTGATGAGGATGCTACTGGAAGTGAGAGGATATAATTATCGGGAAAGATTAAACAGCTTGGAGCTTTTTTCTCCAGAAAGGAAAAGTTAGGGGTGACCCGATAGAGGTCCTTAAAATTATGAAGAGCTCGATGTAGAGAAGACGTGTCAGGGAGAGCAAAACTAAGGGCCATAAATATAAGACAGTTGCTAACAAATCTAGGAGGGGATTCAGAGGAAACTTCTTTACCTGGAGAGTGGTTAGAATGTGGAACCCACTACCGCAAGGAGTAGTTCAGGCCAACCCTGTTGATGCATTTAAGGAGAAGCTTGATAAACATGAGGAGGAGGGAACAGAAGATAGGATCAGTAGGGTGTGAGGAGGCTCATTTGGAGCAGATACACGAGCACAGATGAATTGGGTGGAATGGCCTGTTTCAACTCTCTCGGTACTATGTAATTCTGTGTTTTCTCTTTCCATAAGTGGTACTTGAGTGTTTCGCAAAAAGTGTCTGTTCTCCATGTGTCAGCACAGGCACTGCATGTTGGTAGCAGCTTTTATTCATTTTTGCGGTGGTGGACATTACTGGCAAAACCAATATTAATTGTCCATCCTGGATTTCCCATGACAACCCAGTGGCTTGCTCAGGCAGTTAGGAGTCAACTCCATTGGTGTGGGGTTGGAGTCACATATAGGCCAGACCAGGTAAGGACGGCAGGGTTCTTTGACTAAAGGGTGTCAAACTCCAGAAAGCTTGTTATGGAAGGATGATTCTGGAGCCTATCTTGACTCAGGTTCACATTCATTGTGCAGAGAAAAAAGAATACAAACATATAGCTCCTCATTCAAAACCCCTCACCAGTCTCAGCAAGTGTCTGCTTATAAATGCTCAACCAAGACCCCAATTAACACTCTCCACCCACATATAATCAAACAATTGACACACACTTAGCAGATTAACAAAGGGCATTATTCAACCATGGCCAGGTCACAGGGCAAACACTCGGCTCTTCGAACAGGGACCTTTACGGTCTACCAGGCAGATGGAACTTTCATTTAGCATCTCATTGAAGGGCAACAGTTAATTACTGCATTGACATGTCAGATTAGGTTATGTGTGAAAAGTCCTCAGGAGTGTGACTTGAAGCCACGACCATCTGCCTCAGAATGAGATGATAGCAGCTGACTCAAGCTGACAATCCAGCTGCCGCACTGAGCTAATTTGAAGGATGTCCACTGAGCTTGAGAGAAAGCTATTTTCATGGGGCAAAGAATATTTTCCTCCTGTTTTCTTCCTGTCCCAACCTGACGCTGCTGAATCATACTGAGGTGCAGACACCCAAGTTGCCAACCAACGAATGTGAGCTGAGACAGACAATCCGGACAATAGGCATTAGTGCTGGGCCTAAAATAAGTCAGAAATGCGAAGCTAACTGTTCAGGCAAACGCAATAGATTGAAAGACAACTTTTGAGCGGAAAGTTGTTGTGAATAAAGGCGGGTCGGTAACCAGAGAACACAGATTTAAGGCATTTGACAAAAGAACCGGGAGAAGATGAGGAATTATTTAATGCAACGAGTTGTTTTCACCTGGAAAGCCCTGCCTGGAAGGGTGGTGGAATCAGACTTCGTGGAATTGAATGTATACTTGCAGAGAAGGAATTTGCAGGGCGACAGCAAAGAGCAGGGGAATGGAGAGCCCTTACAAAGAGCCGGGATCGGCGCGGTGGGTCAAATGGGCTCCGAGGCCGGATGATTCAGGAATGCACCCTCTTATTGGTGTATGAACAGGGTAAACTGAGCTGCCAAGTAAATACCACTCACATCCAAAGCATGTGTCAGTGCAAATTGTATGGAGAGTTTCTGGATGGCTGCTCACTTGAGTCCGCGTCAGTGTTGCATTTCAGTTTCAGCATGTCATTTGGAGACGTTCCCTTGGTAATCAATATATGGTCATGTTGCAGCTGGGCACTCAGTCCAATTCAAAAGTACTGTTTGCAAATGGTGTCCCAGCTTCAAACAATAAATTCCCGGTAAGCTGTTCCTTTTTTCACTTCATTTTGTGTTGTAATGAAATTAGAGAGAAATCTTAAGTAAGAGCTTTACAGTGAGATCAAGCCCACATACACTGAGGCCTTGGCTGGAGATGACTGGTCGTGTAGGAGCTGAGTGGTTGGAAACTATTCTGAGCCAGTAACTAATAGTTCTCACCGAAATATGAACAGAAAATGTTGCAAATACTCAGCAGAGCTGCTAACATATGTGGAAAGAGAAAGACAGGTTGTGGGGGGTGGGATTGGGGCAGGGAGGGAGAGCGGGAAGGGGGAAGGGGAGGAAAGCAGAGGGGGAAGGGGAGGAAAGCGGAGGGGGAAGGGGGAAGGGGAGGAAAGGGGAGGGGGAAGGGGAGGAAAGGGGAGGGGGAGGAGTGCGGAGTGTGGGGGAGGGGGAGGGGAGCGGAGGGCGGGGCAGGAGAGCAGAGGGGAGGGAGAAGGAGAGTGGAGGGAGGGGGAGAAGGAGAGCAGAAGGTGGGAAGAGTGGAGAGCGAGGGGATGAAGAGCGGGGAGGGCAAGGGGGTAGAGCGGGGGAAGGAGGGGGCGGGGAGCAGAGAGGGGATGGTAAGTGGTGAGGAAAAGGGAAGGAGAGCGGAGAGGGAGGGGGAAGAGCAGGAGATGGGAAAGGGGGAGGAAGAGGGGTTAAAGGGGGGAGTGAGAGGGGAAGGGGAGAGTGGGAGGGAGAGGGGTAGGAGGAGGGGAATGGGAGAAGGAAAGGGGGTATGGAGAGGCAAAGGGGAGGGGGAGGGGGAGAGGGGAAGAGGTAGGTCGAGTGGAGAGGCAGAGGGGATGGGAGGGGGAGGGACAGGGAGAGGGGAAGGAGGGGAGGGACAGGGGCAAAAGGAGGGTTTAGGGAGGGGCCAGGGGAAAGGGGAGGGCAGGGAGTGGGCAATGCAAAGGGGAGGGGGTGGGGGAGGGAGGGTGAAGTCTGGGGCAGAGAAGTCCCACATTATCCATGTGGAGGAAAGGGAGGGGGTTCAAATTGCCTGAAAACTTCTCAGCTTTTTCAGTCAGGTTTGTACTCTTCAATGTGAAGGGTCATGGCAGTGAAAAATATAACAGTTTCCATTTCAGCCACTTGTAACTGTGCCTGTGTGATAGGATGTGGCGGTCGGACACTTTCTGCCTTGTTCCCTACCCGATCGATTCCACTGCCATTTTAACTGCTGGGTAGGCGATGTCCAAGCCTCATCAATATTTATGTGTCAGAGGTTGATGACGTCATTTGGACTCTGTGATTATAACTGTCAGTCAGTGTCATGGTTGCCATAAAAAGCAGGATCGTGACCAGGAGAGGCTTGGGCTTCATCTGCATTGGACTGCATTCTCCTTTTCCCCAACAATGGAGCCCCGAGCCGCGCCCTTAACCCCTCACCTTAGTGATGGCCACCGTTCCTGTGAGTCCCTGGAGGCCTCCTATGTCACCAGAAGTCCTGTTCCCACCCAGCTTTATCTTGATCACAGAAATCTTGGGTCGACAGCATGAAGGCATTCCTGGTCTGTTGTGTTTGCCTTTAAGAATGATGTCCCTTAAAGATCTTGGTATGCTAATGAGCTAGGTGCCAGCATACAATCATGTGACTACTTGCCAGAGACACTCTGTAACTGTAACACCAAGAGGCAAGTCACGTAAATAGTTAGCTCTGCACTGTAGATACTTGTTAGCTGTTAATAAACCTGTCTGAAATCTTCAATCAACTGAAGTCCACGCAACACATCTATGTCACACCAGACAACATAATCTGGTGGCAGCAGTGGGATACGGACCCATGCCCTGGTGGGATGGATTGTTTACTCACTCAGGTGTCAGACAATGTTCTGTCGCTTAAATCCATTTCCTGGATTTAACTGTGCTAATGATGGGAAAGCTGTCAGCATTGACTGTCTTTCCACCAGCGAGAGGGTCAGCAATTTCCGGAGTGTGGGCTGCAGCGTGCGAACGTGGAAAATCGTGGTGAGCCATTCTGTAATGCTCGAGAGGCTTTGCTATTGGACGCGGTGACTTTAGATCAAAAGGGAAGAAATGGCACCACCAGCACATTGGGCAAGCTCAAACTTTACTTCAACATCAGCAATGAGCACCAACAATTCACCGCAGACTGCCACATGTGGGCTGTTGTTCTTTATACATCTCCTTCATGCTGGCTGGAACTGGAGAGATTAAAAGGGCTTTTAAAGCAGAGCGGTCTTTGATTCACCCACCTTGTCCGTGTTCAGCACTATGTACAGATGATTTATTTGAGTATGTGTCGTGTTTACGTGACAGGGTACCTTGAGAGTGGGATAAGACTGCGCATTGTCGTTGAGGTTATTGGCAGCTTGTCTTGCTGTTGTGCTGGGGATCTTACGGTTAATTATTTCCTGGAAAATTCATTGCAACTCGGCACTTGAATGGTGATGATTCAGATTGTGGCAGAGGGACATAACTCGTAGTTATAATATCAAATGAAAACCAAACTGTTGACCTCACCCACTTCCCACGTTATTTGCTTTGCTGATGCACTCAGCTACACTGTCCCATTAAACACTCCCACGGCAGGTAGAGCACAGGTCAGATACAGAGTAAAGCTCCCTCTACACTGTCCCATCAAACGCTCCCAGGACAGGCGCAGCCAAAGTACAAGTGGTTTTCTCTGTTGGTCTGTGCCTTCTTGGAACTGGGCTAAGACTTGCCGAATGCATTTCAATTTGGATCCTTCCAGTAATCAGACGTAGAAATCTTGTGTCTCATCCATCTGGTTTAGCTTTGCAGCAGCTATTGTCAGATAAATCCATTGCATTATTCCTGGTGATGCCAATGCTTATGAAGCAAGCACTTAGGATCAGTTGAAAATTCAGAAAAGTATATTTCTTTCAGGGATAAAGTAGTTTTGTAAGTGATATGGTAAAATGTCATTTTATATTTTTAACAATGTAGAGGTGCTCGAATTTTATACTGATGTCTTAACATAATCCAACAGCATTTACATCTGAAATGGAAGAAATGTAGAGATATATTCATTTCCAGGACTATTATCCTCATTTTACACTTGTAAAAGGCTTTGAACAGAATAAATAGGGACAGTAAAGCTTAGAAAAACAGCAGTACATTTTTAAGGTTGGATTATTGAAGTGAAGTAGCCTGGATCCATCATGATTGCAAGTTTGTTGTCATGAGAATGGTAAACAAAGGTGACTGCAGAACAAGTCATAATCCCCTAAACTTGCTGATGTTCACTCACTAACGACAGCCTGAAGCCCAAGTTGCAGTCAGGCTCCGCAGTCGAAGCCACTTTTAACAGGCCTGATCTCTTTCCCTGTCTGGTTCTCTGTTCGGGTGATGACTCTGAGCTTGGAGCCTCAGGCAAGATATGCTCTGTTCTTGGAATTCACTCGTCAAAACCGACTGATGCAGTCTGACCTGAACCAAATGGAGAGATCGCATCGAGGGCAGTTGGCTTGGTGTTGAGGCATTTCTCAGTGGAGCAGATCATCCTAAACCCAGCTCAGCACCATGTCTAAATCACTCCTTCGGCTTTGATTCACCAAAGGAGAGTTTTCCTGGAACAGTGAAGTACAGGAGCTGGTGCTGCCTCCTCTGACTACATTGCCTCCAAATCCAAATCCAAACCCCACCCTTCCCACCCCTGCCCACCAGCACTCTTATCAGTTTATATTTTCAGGGCCTGAACTTGCACCCAGATAGCAGCCTAATCAGACGTAGAAATCTTGTGTCTCATCCATCTGGTTTAGCTTTTCAGCAGCTGTTGGCAAATAAATCAAATCAGGTAGCGCAAAAGATGGCAGAGTTTTAAATGTAAGTGTGGTGCTTAGGGCTACTTCATGCTCTGCACTCTTGTACGCTAGTTCAACAGTCCATTGTCCTGAAGCAGTCCCCACCTGTAAAACTGGCCTTGCCCCGGGGTTGGACAAGCAAGTTTCCGCCGATAGGGTCCATCACATTCCACCCAGATAGATACATGGGCACGTAGGGGCCCAGCACTAATCAGCTGACTAGTAGTCCGACCAGGTCCACTCTGCATCTGCAGCAACTCGTTCAAAAAGTAGGGCTGAAAGGATGAAATCAGTCAGTTATTCATCCCTGCTGCAGCAACTCGTCTAATTCCCAGGGAGTTTCAGTGTTGATGCTTGATGGAAATGAGTTCTAGAACAAGACAAATCTAGATTTGCTCCATTTCTGTCCGCTCATCATACAAGCATAGGAAATCGGCAGGCAGGAAAAGACCATCTCGTCCATCAAGCCTGCTCCAATCATAGCACCTATCTGTCTCAGCTGTCTCGTACAGGTTTGTAGGATCAACATGGAGGAAGGAGGTCCTTTCGGCCAGTGAAACTAAATTAACCCAGAGTCATTATGGCTGGAGGACTCTTGAAGAATGTGAGAAATAGGAGTAGCCCAGATGGCCCCTCGAGCCTGCTCCACCATGCAATAGATCATGGCTGATCTTCTACCTCAATTCCACTTTCCCTCCCAATCCCAAAACCCTTTCTTCCCTCAGAGTCCAAATATCTCTCGATCGCAATCTTGAATGTACTCAACGACTGAGCAGCCACAGCTCTGTGGGGTAGAGAATTCCAAAGATTCACAATCCTCTGAGTGAAGACATTTCTCCTCGTCTCCGTCCAAAATGGCCGACTCCTAATGCTGAGAATGTGACCCCGAGTTTTAGACCCTGCAGCCAGAGGGAAAAGCCTCTCAGCGTCTGCTCTTTCAAGCCCTCCAAGAATTTTCTCGGTTTCAATGAGATGCGTTCAAAGCCAGTTGAAATAACCCATGTGGGTCCCACGGCAGGGCTGGCCTTTATTACAACCCAGAGGTGTAAATCCCTCATTGCTTCACTGCAGCACCAAGCATCTCGAAATTGTCTGAAATAAAAAACAGTAAATGCAGAAAACACTCAGCAGGTCAAGTGACATCTGGAGGGAGTTCAGGTTTCTGATTGGTGAGCTTTCATCAGAACTGGAAGGTACTGGGGATTTCATCGTATTTAAGCAAATACCTTCTTAAAAGAGAACGTCTGTGACAGGAGGCAAGACAGCAGTGATTAAATGACAATGTTGCAAGGCAAAAGGGGCGGTAATGTAACAAGTACAGAAAGAAAAGATGGATTCCAAGAATCCAGTTGAAAGGATTATTTACGAAAAGTAGACTGTGTGTTAGTTGGACGAGCCAGTTTTGGGAATGTGATGACTCCCAGTCTGTTTCAAACTGATGCAGCAGCAGTTTACTATCTCATCCCTTACCCATTAGCCAGGATGACCAGTGACGTCAAGTAAGTTCATCGCCTCCTGTCAGGTGGCCAACACATCGTCTCCCCCATTGTGGAGATGATTATTTGATTCCGAGTCTGAAAAGATAAAAGAAGAAAGACTTGCGTTTATATTGCGCTCTTCACAACCGCAAAGTGCTTTCCAGCCAATGAAATACTTTTGAGTGTCACCCCTGCATCTGCATGTAGAATTGGCAGCATTTTGCTTTTTGTTGTGGATCTAGAGGAGGAGGAGGAGAAGGAGGAGGAGGATAGCCTGGAAATGCTGGCTGAGAAGGTCGTCATGTGTGTCAGCCTTGGCTCAGTTGGTCGCACTCTCGTCTCTGAGTCACAGGGTTCCAGGTTCAAGACCCATTCCAGGGCTTGAGCACAGTAACCAAGGCTGACGCTCGAGTGCAGTACTGAGGGAGCACTGCACTGTCGGAGGTGCTGTCTTTAGCACGAGATGTTAAACCATCTGCCTGCTCACAATTTTGAAGAAGAGCAGGGAAGTTCCCCTCAGTGTCCTGGTCAATATTCATCCCCTCAATCAACATTACAGAGAAATAGATTATTCTGGTCATTATCACATTGCTGTTTGTGGGAGTTTGCAGCATTTCCTTTCTTAGTGACGACACTTCAAAAGTACTTCATTGGCTGTCAAGCATTTTGAGACATCCAGTGGTCGTCAAGCACACGATAAATGCCAGCCTTTTTATCCGGGAATGTGGCAGAGCAAAGGCAGTTTTATGCCTGTTGGAATGTAGGTGCAAATAAAGACTTGGATATTCTCTTTGGCTCTGCTTCATAGCTATTCTCAGCAGTGAATTTAGATCAGAATAAACACAGAGTGACCCAGTCAGATAATGCACTGCTACTTCGCTGTGGTCCTGAGCCCTACAGACCAGGAAGTGCAATCCCTGGTTTCCTGTTCTCAGAAGAGGACTCAACAGTGCAAGAGGGTGGCCTCACTGTTCAAGAGACGGGGCAGAGGAGTTATTCCAAGATTCCTGCTCCTGATCTCTATCCAATGATGCCTGTTGGAAAATGCAAATGCGTCTAAGTATCAGGTGAGGGCATGAATCTACCTTGGCACTCATGACCAACCACAGTTCAGTAGCCTGACAATAGTCCCTATTGAGACCCTCACAGCACCAGCGACCCGGCTTCGGTTCTGGGTACTGCCTCTGCGGAGTTTGCAAGTTCTCCCTTTGACCGCGTGGGTTTTCGCCGGGTGCTCCGGTTTCCTCCCACAGCCAAAGACTTGCAGGTTAATAGGTAAATTGGCCATTGTAAATTGCCCCTCGTGTAGGTAGGTGGTAGGAGAATGATGGAGATGTGGTAGGGAATATGGGATTAACGTAGGATTAGTATAAATGGGTGGTTGTTGGTCAGCACAGACTCGGTAGGCCGAAGGGCCTGTTTCAGTGCTGTATCTCTCTGTGACTCTATGAGACTCACACATGAAGAATGGTCACTTGGGCAAGATACTGGAGGATGTCTAACACTAGTGCAGCTGCGGCCAGGCAAAGTCAGCACCTTCAGGAGAGGACGTTTTGGAAAAGCAGACGATATTTGGCAAATAATATTGTTTCTTGTCTTCCCTTCCACCTGGAAATTCAGTTTAAAAGCAGTTTATTCCACTTCCCTCTCTTCAATGGATGTTTTTCATTTAACTTTGAGAGACACGAGTATAACCTCCAGCACAAATTAGATGGGTCAAATGGCCTGTCTGCATGTTGCATGTTCCATGTAATTTTATGTAAAATGGAGGGCCCATCTTGATTGGCCGAGCACAATGGGCATCATCACCCCAGATGAAGATCACATTCTGGAGGCTGTGCGTGCTGCCAATTCATGGCAATCTTCTTGCTGGGGAGACCATGGCGACAGAGATGTTCCACCATGCACAACATTAGTGTACACACTCCATTCAAGCAGTGCACCCTTTATTGCCATTTGGTCCCTGTATTAGTCTGCTTTTGTCACTTTGAACCATGCTAACGCTCTTGCTGTGAGGATCTGAGCCTCTGCAAGTCTCCTCTTTCCCGATAAGAACAAACCCAATTCCTCAATCTCTCCTCAGAAATTCCTGAGACCTGGTTCCATCTTTTTTTTTTAACCTTTGCTGCACCCCCAAGGTAACCATGAGGGTATCATGTGCATGCAGTCGTAAAAGAAGGGCTAATATTTATACAGGGCTTTTCATGACCTCAGGAGTCTCCGGGTGCTCCGGTTTCCTCCCGCAAGCCAAAAGACTTGCAGGTTGGTAGGTAAATTGGCCATTGTAAATTGTCACTAGTATCGGTAGGTGGTAGGGAAATATAGGGACCAGTGGGGATGTTTGGTAGGAATATGGGATTAGTGTAGGATTAGTATAAATGGGTGGTTGATGGTCGGCACAGACTCGGTGGGCCGAAGCGCCTGTTTCAGTGCTGTATCTCTAATCAAAACCCTTTACAGCCAAGGTACTTTTGAAATGTAGTCGCTGTTGTAATGTGGGAAACTTGGCAGCCAATTTGCGCACAGCAAGCTCCCACAAACAGCAATGCAATCATGACCAGCTTCGCCTCACGACTGAATACCTACACAACTGGATTAGCCCATTCGGAAGTTCAAGTCGGAGGAAATGGAGGAGTTAAATATCGATTGATTTCCTCACTGAGGTCCTCTTTAGCAACTTCAGTGTGTCGATTCTGCGCGAGTGCTGTGCAAATGTCCTTTGTTTGCTGTCAGTTCTAAGCGTGTGTTCATGAAAGCTTCAGTGAGTGCTGCAAACAGGAGCAGGATGATGGATAGTTGGAGCACAAGTAGCTGGGCGGAATGGTTGTTTTACTCCGCGCCAGTGTCACACTGCATTAGCTCGGGCTTTGACGAAGGGAACCAAATGTCAATCAGCTCCAGCAATGGCACTGCATGAGAAAATAGAAGAGACTTGAAAAAATACCATTCCCTCCAGCATTCCCAGTTGGGTCACTTTTGCGTGCTGAGAAAAGAGGAGCCAGCCACCTGTGAAATAGCATTTCTATCCAGCACTTAAGCCAATTTTATTTTTTGAGATGGTGCCGGAGCCTTTGTAGCCAGCGAGTTATGGAGCTGTCGGCCTTTTCTTCAGGTATATTAGATCTTCTTTCCCCAGTATGAGCTGAGGTAGGGATAGGAAGAGGGGAGGTCGCCGCAGCTGTGGAATTGGGTGAGAGGCAGGATTCAGAGGTGTCCCTTGCCATGTCGTGATCTTGATAAACACGATTGAACCCGAGTCAATACCATGTTATTCCTCAGCAAGGTGAGAAACAGAGATTCAGCCTTCACCTCCAGTATCCCTACACTGAGGAGAAGGAAACAGTCAGCCTGGCTTCCCAAGCTCCTCCACATCCAGGTCTAGGTGGCAAGTGAGGGGGTGGGGGGGGGGTGGGTGGTACGATTGATCTCATTTGTAATTCTCCTCATGTGTTTGTGAACTGGACTGTTCGATAAGGGCTTTGTGAGTGAGGTATCAGAATGTTCTCCAAGCTTTTTATCTTTTCTTTCATGGGATGTGACTGTCGCAGGCCAGGCCAGCATTTGTTGCCCGTCCCTAATTGCCCTTGAGAAGGTGATGGTGAGCTGCCTTCTTGAACCGCTGCAGTCCATCTGCTGTAGTTACAGCCACGGTGCTGTTCAAAGGGACAGTGAAGGAGCAGCAATATAGGTCCAAATCAGGATGATGTATGAGTTGGAGGGGAAATTGCTCATGCATATTATTCAAGAAGGTAAGAGAGGGGAACAATTGGGTGAGATAAAAAGCATGCCTTTGAACAACTGAGGAAGCTGAGGCAGGTCCCTTGGAGAGAAGAGAAAAGGTACATTTGTATTATTGAACAAAGTTTGGCTTATTTTACTTTGTAGTTTCTGCTGCCCCAAGACAGCTTAACGGAAGGTCCAGCAGTCTTATAACCCAGTTGCCTTTGGGTCTGACCTTGTGTTCATTACTGGTTTTTACCTGCAGATTTGGGCCCAGTTGGATAATACAAGAAGCAGCTTCTTAAAGTGCACAACAGCTAGATCATCAATTACTCAGAACAGCTGAGACCACACAACCTGTTGGATAGATTTTTCACTGCACACATCACTCGGCCTGTTCCACCATGCTGCACGGAACCCTGGGCACAGTTCCACACAACAGCTTGAATGAAATGTAAAGTTTTGTTCCAAGCACAGAGCTGTCTTTGATTTCCAGTGGGTGCAATACTTTTCTTTTTGATAGATTTTTTTTTTCATGTCTCGCCCTCCTCTCCGGAGGTTGGTGACTCCTGCTGGGTGATGGTGCCGTGGGGTGCTGGGCATTCCCTCACGTCTCATCCATTAGGCCATTCTTCATACGTGAGCCAAGGCAGCAAGTGTTCCAGTCTTGAGCCACAGCGAAGTGACCTTGCTCTTGCCCAATGCATTTCCCAGCTTGGGTCATTTGGCAGCTTTGAGCACTGGGAACCCTGTCTGATTTTCTGTCGTCCTCTCCCTGGAGCGCCTGATTAGTCAAAGAAAGGGGAGGGGCAGACATTAGGATGACTGCACAGTTCCACATTTGAAAGAAAAGTGCAGCAGCGCCTTAAATGCCAATCCAAATAGATGCCCTGGAGATGACTTTAAAACATGATTTTCTTCCACCCCAGTTAGTTGGTTGAAAAGTTTCTCTCTTCCGTTCAGCACTTTTCTTTTCTCCATTCTGTCGATGTGGCTGTCGTCCTTGCTGTGCTGAACTCTCCTTAAGCTTCAAAGGTTCCACCATCACATGTTCTTCATGGACTCGTCGAATGCTGGAGCACAGAAAAAGGCCATTCAGCCTAGGCCAGCACTTTGAAAGAATTATCCAATTAATCCCACTCCTCTGCCTTTTCCCCATAGCCCTGTAACTATTTCCCCGTTTGAAAGTTGCTGTTGAATCTGCCTCCATATTCCCTTCATCTTGCCATCTGTTTTTTTTTTTTGGCAATTACTTCTTCCTCTGCTCCACATCTTACCTATGTTGAAATTCAGATGCATTACACTGTCTGGTATTTGAACTCGGTCTCTCCCAGCCCCTCAAAGTTGTCACACTCTTCACTTCTCTGTCTTTGCTGACAGCTAAAACCAACAAACTTACAAAGCGCACACTTCTTGTCATCTTGCACTTGACAATGAGCAGTGTCACCTTGTTGATTTGCCTGGATTTCTCACTTTTAAAAGAAGCATTGCTGTTCTGATTTCCACTTAGGAATGCACTGCGGCTCAAATGATTTTGGGGATGGACAAAGTGACCCAGAATCCTGTAAAATCCTGACTGTTGGAAGATCTCCACCACCATCTTCAGAAGGAATAATGTGCTCTCAGTGACCTTTCAACTGAGAATCACTGCAGTTCTTCCCCTCTGGTGTGTGCAGTGAAAAGGACCCACCTTCTTTCCCAGCAATTGTTACTTAAAGTGCTGTCGTTGTTACGATGCATTTCCCCATGCATTCTGGTTAGCCCAGCTGCTCAAAGTTGCGATGTTAAAATCTTTGCGATGTCAGAGCAAGCTACTCAATAATATTGATTGAAAAAGTCTGGATTGTTCAGACAGGATATGGATGTCAAGTAAGTGGAGTTTTATCACCTTTAACTGTGACACTGAGCTTCAATAATTGCTGTGTTTTCTTCCAAGAAAGGCAGAGAAATCCTTTGCAACATAATTTAAGGGTTTTAGACCAGAAAGAGGCCTTTAAATTTTTGGTAGATGCTGTACCCACTGGCTATCCATCTTGCCACATGCAGTTTCCTGGAGATTTTCCTGTCTTGCCTTTGCAGATTCCAGTTTTTTCTTTAACGATTCCAGGATTTTCAATGCCACTGTTCTCCCGCACATGGGCCACTCTGTGCATCAAGAAGAATTTCTTGACATTGATTATAAATTTACCTCTTACCAGCTTGAACTGCTTCATCTAACATCACAGTTTAATATAGGGTTTACTGTTATGAATTCCTTCATTGTCTTAGGTACCTCTTACAAGAGCATTTTCTTTCAATGCCAAGAGGCCAGGTTTGTCTGATCCGTGCTCATAACTCAAACCATTGACATCAGGGATTAGCCTTGTGGCTGTCTCCAGTGTTGGATGTCTCCCTTGTGTCCAAGTGATCAGAATTGGAGGCATCATTTCAAGGTCAGGGCTGACCAGGGCCAATGTGAAGTTTGCTTCATACTTAATGTTTCGTCAGTGTAGTTCAACATTCTATTGGTCATGTTGGTTGTTAATATGCATTGGTTGGAGGTGTTTAGTGTCAAGTCGAGTCAAATTTCTAGGTCATTGTCAGCTTTGTTACTAACTATTTCAACAACATTCATAGAATAAGTGAGTTTTCCTTCCCATTTGCGGAACTTTACAAATGTCTGTTCCTTTTTTTTTTCCGTTATTATGTGAATATGAACGATCTGAAACCTTTGATTCGATTCCAACCTGCAACTTAGATCATTATTCTGTAAACAAACCATTGTGTTCTCCACAACTAGATTCCACCCTGTAATTCACTGTTCAGGGAAGTAGTGTTCTCCATATGATAGTCTGTGTGATCTCCAAAGGGTTGTTTCGATATTCATTCCTTGAGGGATTTGAGACCCCTGTGAAGAATCAGTCTGCCCTGCGATGGTTACACCATCAATGATAACATGAACTCTGAAATCGAGGAAAATTGGATCATTGAAGCTAATTGATGTTGATTGGCTCAGTCCTTCACGTCCTGAGCTGTGTGAAGGCAAGAATAAAATCCAGACTTGGCTTTTTTAATCCATAGATGTTGAACTGTGCTTTGTTTAAAAGAATAGTTGATAATTACGATCGTGGGAACAGGGACGGGCCATTTAACCCTTCAAGCCTGTTCTGCCATTCTATGAGATTGTAGCTGATCTGTGACCTCACTCCACATACCCACCTTTGCCCCATATCCCTTTCTATTTTTGATAACCAAAACTATTGAGACTTTTCCAATACACTTGGCAAAACGGTGATGCTGTGAGGGGCTGAAGGGGGCAGTCCTGATTTAAGGCAGCTCACCATGAACTCCAAGTCCATTTATGGATGCTTGGTTGTTCTCAAAGATGGCATTAATTCCCTCAATTTCCACCGCCCTGTTTCAATGGAAGTGACCCATGCTGGGGGCGGGTGCCAGCATGACTGCAATTAGAAGAGATGGAGAAAGAATGTTTTGCACTAATACAGTGTCCTATTGTATGCCTCTTTGAAGTGTCTCAAAGAGCTTCATGGACAATGAGTTATTTGAAATGCAGCCATTTTTGCACAGCAAGATGCCACAAGTTAACAATGATCTGCATGGCCTGTGACTCTGTTCCTGGTGCAGTTGGTTTAAGAGTGTATGTACCAGCAATAGTCGTAGTTCCTCTTCAATTACTGCTCTGGGTTAACTTTAACCAAGCAAACCGGTCCTTAATTGAAATTCTCATCAGGCGAGTGGAGGTGACAAATTGAAGCTTAGGTCAGTTGGAGCTGATATCAGCGAAGTTCATGTCAGACCAGGCAGACCACTGAGATATCAGAAAAGCTTTGTGCCGGGTTCTTGTGCCAATTCACACAGTTGCAAATGTTTAAGTCCCAACATTTTCCAAAAGATATAGGAGAAGCCAAACATCAGAAGCAAATTGCATTTATATAGCACCTTAAACATGGTGAAATGTCCCAAGGTGCTTCAACAGGAGTGATTATCAAACAAACTGTGACAATGAAGCACGGAAGGATTTTAAGCAAAAGGAGATGAAGGAGATTTTAACCGGAGGTGACCACAATCTTGAGAGAGGTTTAAAGGCACGTCTGAAAGGAGGAGAAAGAGGTCGAGAGACAGAGAGCTTTAGGAGGGAATTCCAGAGCTTCAGGCTCGGTAAGCTGAAGGTACGGCCACCGATGGTGGACAGATTACAATTGGATGAGTGCAGAGATCTCCGGGTTGTCGGCCTGGATGAGTTGTAGAGATAGAGGGGAGTGAAAACCAGGGTGAGAATTTTAAAATGGAAATGTTTCCAGACCAGGAGTCATTGTAGGTCAACAAACACAGAGGTGATGAGTAAAAGGGACTTGGTGCAAGTTCGGATACATTTCATTCATCGGATTCACTCCATTTCAGACATGCTGCTGCCATTCACATCATACCCCATACCCTCCCCCACCACCTTCTCCCATTCAAGCAGTTTCCAGGAAGAATATAGGAATAACTCTGGGAAATTCCTCTCCGATTCCTGAAACAATCGGGCAACTTTCCAGGAGACTGTGGTGCCCCGTAAATGCTCCAAATCCCATCTAACCTGCAATCTCTCATTGACCAATCCAACTCCAAATACCACCATTCGCAAATACAGAAACTCAAACTAGGTAACAGCAGCCCTGTTCTCGTTTGGTCAAGGGTGACCAGCTATATTTCGAAAATCTCCCTGTAACTTGTGAACAGGTGCTCCATGGGATGGTGAGAGCGGGGCTGCTGTCTTTCCCCTGCACAGCAATTTCCTAATCACAGTGCTGAGACATGACCAGGGATGATCAGGAGTCTCTCCATAGGGAAAAATAGGGAGAGGACTCCACCTTCACTCCCACCTCTACATTTTGGTGAGGCGGGAATGGCACACTTGAATTCATGATCGTGCAGAAAACCTGTGGTGAAAAACGCAACATTTTAGACCTGATGTTAACATCAAATACTTGACATGACTTGTAGCCGGGTTACAGAACCAGGAGTAGGCCATTCTGCCCCTCGAGCCTGTCCCACCTCTCAATCGGATGATGGATGATCTGTACTGCGTCTACACACAGTGGTTCCACCACCCTTAATACCCTTGCCTGACAAAAATCTATCACTTTTGAAATCCTCAGTGACGTCCAGCATCAACAGCTTTTTGATGGGAGAGAGTTCCCGATTTCCGCTCGCGTTTGTGTGGAGCGCCACTTCTTGACGTCACTCCTGAATGGCTGAGCTCTAACTTAAAGTTTGTTCTGCAACCAGAGGAAGTAGTTTCTCTCGATCTACCATCCTAGTTCTTATTATTCTCAATGGCAGAGCTGCCTGTGCGTTATCCCATCAAGAACTCTTTTAGATAAGATGTTAAACCGAGGCCCCGTCTGCACTCTGAGGTGGTGTAAAAGATCCCATGACACTATCCTGAAGGAGAGCAGGGGAGTTCTCCCCAGTGTCCTGCTCAATATTTATCTCTCAATCGACATCACTAAAACAGATTATCTGGTCATTATCATATTGCTGCTGTGAGCAAATTGGCTGCTTCGTTTCTCATATTCTAACAGTGACCACACTTCAAAAGTACGATCAAGGGCTGTCAAGCACCTTGCGCGAGGTATAAGATTTTATTTCAGGTTAAATAAACAGTGAAGATTTCCTCTAAGTTGCCCCATCAGTAAAGCGTGCATAAGACAAAGAATAAATCTGTCCTTAGTTGCCCAGCTTTCAACATTGCATCTTAACCCCCCTACTTCAGCAACTGTAGAACTGATCCCGAGCATCAGTCAGCATCTTAAAGTTAAAAGAAATGCAAGTTGGGAAAAGCGCAGGCAATGTATTCATCTGTATCGATCAAACAGTTCCCAGCAGGCCCAGTTAGTAACCTTTAAATAACACCACTGCAAGCTGCCTTTGAACTGATCTGCTTACAAATTGGAATTCATGAGGCGCTTACCTTTCTCATTGGTTTTATTTCATGTAATTGTGCATCCTGCTGTTTATTTTAATTGCAGGAAATACTAATTGCTATTTGTTTAAAAATGTTTAATTCTTCGATTGATGGAATAACTTTCTGTGCGACAGAAAGGCCTGGTAGAATTTGTGCAATGTTGGGACATTTGCTGAGGTCAGCAGGACAGATCTGGGCCGCTGGGAGCCTTGGGCTTTCCTGGCCCACACGCAGTGTTACATTGTGCCCTGTGGAAGTGACCTGAGGCTCCGACGCCCCCTCCACCTCTTCAACATCTCGTTTACGCCTCCCCAACCTTTTCCAGTTGGATTGCATTAATAGGAAAAAAAGCCGAAAAAAAGTTATGTCAAGAAAATTAAGAGCCATGTTATTATTATGGGGATATGAGGCTAATCATTATGCTGCAATTGACAGTTTCAAACAATTGTTTTTCTGGAAAACATCACTTCTCGAAGTAAACATGTTTGAATGGTAAAGCGACAGCAGGATGATAGATAATGCCTTTGGTTAGAATATGGTTGCAACATTATTGTTTCTGAAATAGCTGAGACGATTACTATTTTCTGAATGTGCTGTTGGAAGCTTTCATTTTATCATGAGAATCAGTCACCGAAACAATTGTCTTAATTCTACGCGTCTGAAGGTACAGTCAGTTCCAAAGATGACTTGGCTGACAAAGTGATGGTTAAAAAAGGGCAAAAAAACACGATAATTCAGAGTCAGGTCTATTTTAATTTCATTTTTTTTTTTCGATTGCTACGTACGTTCGACGCATTTTATTTGTTTAATATGCAAATTACGCATTTGACCAGAGACACTCGGCAATTTGCCAAGTATTTGGTTTTGAAATGCCGCAATTTCATCTTGTGGCTCTCAATTATTTTTATTTTCGGCAGTTTATTTTAAAAAGGCTTTTCAGGTTGACCGTGCACCACTGTGTTCTGCTGCTGATGAAACTTGAAAAACAAATGTCTACGTTTCATGAAGGCAACACCAACTTGCATTTATACAAATTCCTTGAACGTATTAAAACATCCCAAGGTGCTTCACAGGATCATTATCAAACAGAAATCAACACCAAGCCACGTAAGGAGATATTCGAAATACAAATGCTGCAAAGACTGAGCAGGTCTGGCAGCAGCTGCAGAGAGAGAATCAAAGTTAACCTTTCAGGTCTGTGACCTTTCATCAGGACTCCGTTTGACTCTCCACAGTTGCCACCTTATCTTATTTCAGATTTCCAGCATCCACGGTATTTTTTTTCTGTATTAAGATCCTGGGACAGATGACCAGAAGCTTGTTCAAAGAGGTAGGTTTTAAGGAGGGTTTTGAAGAGAGGAGAGAGCAGTGGAGTAGCAGAGAGGTTGCGGGATGAATTTGCTTCAATTTGGCATAGCAATTAAGCAAACATGAAGGCCTTGACAGATGCTAGGTCTTGAAAACTATCTATTGCAATCACATTTCCCTGCCCTTTCTTGGTCTCCTTTCATGGTATCCGTTTCAAATGAACCCAACTCCCTTTGCAATGGTATTTTTGCCTCTGCCTTGGAGTGAAGTATTCCATGTTCAAACAACCTTCCGTGTGATGTAAAAGTTCCTTCCGCCGCGTCTTTTGTCCTTCTCTTGCCAATCCTGAGCCTGCGCCCCTTTTGTGATGAATTCTTCTGCCAACGCGAACTATCTGACATGGAAAGGTTCCTTCTTCACCTCCTCCGCTTGGTCAAAAATCTGTGTGGGTTTAACAAACCCGATTTGAACGCTGTGAAAGTAAATTGGTTTTGAATGGGTTTAAAAACAGGTCCAAACTGCTGCTTCTGTTGACTTGGTGATATTGGTCAAATGAAATGCCTTTTCTTTCATTTTCGTGGCATTGTTGACCCACAACGCGATTGTACTCAATATTAATTTCAACTCACAGCAGTTGGAGAATCAAGTTTTTCCCTTCTTCAAGCCCTGCACTCTATGCCTTACCCTTCAAATTTGTCTGGATTGTGCCCACAGTTATTTGTCTTTGGAGGCCCCTCATTTCTGCATTTCCGACGTAACTTGAGAGACGGGACCTCCCAAACGATGACCTTAGCAACTTAGACGAACATACAAATTAGGAGCAGAAGTAGGCCACTCGGCCCCTCGAGTCTGCTCCACCATTCATTAAGTGCATGGCTGAACTGATTACTCCACATTTCCACCTACCCCCGATAACCGTCCACCCCCTTGCTTATCAAGAATCTAACTACCTCTGCCTTAAAAATATTCAAAGACTCTGCTTCCACCGCCATTTTGAGGAAGAGAATTCCAAAGACTCATGACCCTCGGAGAGAAAAAATGTCTCCTCATCTCTGTCTTAAATGGGCAACCCCATATTTTTAAACAATAACCCCTAGTTCTAGATTCTCCCACAAGAGGAAACATCCTTTCCACTTCCGCCCTTTCAAGACCCTTCAGGACCTTATATGTTTCAATCAAGTCGCCTCTGACTCTTGTAAATTCCAGTGGCTACAAGACTAGCCTTACCAATCTTTCCTAATAAGGCAGCCCGCACATTCCAGCTATTAGTCTAGTAAACCTTCTCTGGACTGCCCCCAATGCATTTACATCCTCCTTAAATAAGGAGACCAGTACTGTACACAAATCTCCAGATTGGTCTCACCAATGCCCTGCATAACTGAAGCATAACCTCCCTACTTTTGTATTTAATTCCCCTCGCAATAAACAGTAACATTCTATTAACTTTCCTAATTACGTGCTGTACCTACATACGAATGTGATTCATGCACTCGGACACCCAGATCCCTCTGCATCTCACAGCTCTGCAATCTCTGACCATTTAGATAATTTGCTTCTTTTTTATTCTTCCTGCCAAAATGGACAACTTTGGTCTTTGCCCACTCACTTAACCTATCTGTATCCCGTTGTCGCCTCCTTATGTCCTCTTCACAACTTACTTTCCTACCTATCTTTGTGTCATCAGCAAATTTAGCAACCATACCTTCGGTCCCTTCATCTAAGTCATTTATATAAATTGTAAAAAGTTGAGGCCCCAGCACGGATCCCTGTGGAACAGTTTTGTTCTCTTTTGCACATCCCCATTCCTTTTTGGCCCGAAATGAGACTGTAGACTCGCCATTATCATGAACGATTCCATCCGAAGCTTTGAAGCGAGAGGCGCAGTGGTTAGCACCGCAGCCTCGCAGCTCCAGTGACCCGGATTCAGTTCTGGGTACTGCCTGTGCGGAGTTTGCAAGTTCTCCCTGTGACCGTGTGGGTTTCCGCCGGGTGCTCTGGTTTCCTCCCACAGCCAAATGCTTGCAGGTTGATAGGTAAATTGGCCATTTTAAATTGTCCCTAGTGTAGGTAGGTGGTAGGAGAATTGCAGGGATGTGGTAGGGAAAATGGGAGTAATGTAGGATTAGTATAAATGGGTGGTTGTTGGTCAGCACAGACTCGGTGGGCCGAAGGGCCTGTTTCAGTGCTGTATCTCTCTATGACTCTCCATGCCAATGATTCCAGCATTTGAACTTGGGGCCCTTTGGAGAAGGGGAGAAGGAAACTAATGAAGGGAAAGCAGCTTCAAGACAGCTAGCTCACCAAAGCTAGTGATGAAGAGTGAACAGTATCCAAGGGAATTGAAATCCAACCAAACCCAACAGCTGGCAAGGTGCAGCACGCAGCTCAGATTTTCTATAACACGGAGGTTTGCCATCTCAGATTGGACAAAGAATCTACATTTATATAGCCCCATTTACAATCTCATGATATCCCAAAGCACTTGACAGCCAATGAAGTGCAGTCACTGTTGTAATGTAGGAAACAAAGCAGCCAATCTGTGCACAGCAAGCTCCCACATAATCTGTGTTAGCGATGATAATTGAGGGATAGGTATTGGAAAGGCATAGTGTAGAACTCACCCGCACTTCTTTTGAAATAATGCTTTTGAAATAATTTCATGTCCACCTGAGAGAGCAGATGGAGCCTCATTTTTCGCATCTCATCCAAAAGACGGTACCTCCAACAATGTAGAGCATGGAGAACAGAGACCATTTAGCAACTACGGCCCATTCTGCCATTTAGTGAGATCATGCTTGATCTGTGTCCAAACTCCATATACCCACCTTTGCCCCATATCCCTTAATATCTTAAGTCACAACAATCTATTATTCTGAGATTTAAAATTAACAATTGGCTGAGCATCAGTTGCCACTTGTGGAAGAGAGTTCCAAACTTCTATTCTTTGTCTGTACAAGTGTTCCCTAATTACACGCCTGAAAAGTCTCGCTCGAATTTTTCGACTTATAACCCCTCGTCCACCATTCCCCAACCAGCAGAAATTTATTCTCTCCATCTACCCTATCTGTTCCCCTTCATACCTTGAAAACTTTGATCAATTCAGCCCTGAAGCATCTAAATTCCGGAGCATGCAAGACCAGATTGTGTAATTGCTCCTCGTAATTTCACCCTTGGAGCCCAGGTGTCATTCCAGTAAATCCACACCACACTTCCTCCAAGGTCAATATATCCGTCTTCAGTTATGGTGCTCCAGGTGTGGTTTGATCAAGGCTTTGTATAGTTGTAACATGACTTCTACCCCAGCTTGTATTTCAGTCGTCGAGAGTTACACACACACAAGCTGCCCAGGAAATTAATGTTTAATTCCCAGAAATTCCTGGGCAATCCTGAAGGTTTGACAATCCTAACAACAAGAGGTTCTGATGTAGTGCAACAGGCCTCAAACTGCCAAGTGGTACAGAAGCACCACCGTCACCTCACTGGCAAGTCATCACAGTATCTGTGTGTGTTGAAGCAAAAAGAAGGTGTGAAAAATAATTGAGAGAGTGTAAATTAATTGGGGCTTTACTGTATGAAATGCTCAAATGCTTCTAAAAGGAGGCTCTGCAGCTTGTCAGCTGAAAGCTCGAAACAGCCTTTCAACTACAGGTGACCTTTCGTGTTATTTCAGAATTGGAATTAAAGTGATATTGCTCTCTTAATACCAGGGCTACTGCCTTGCAATCGAGAAAGACAGCTGAAGGGCAAAAGGAACTAGGGAACAGGAGTAGTCCACTCAGCTCCTGGAGCCTGTTCCGATCTGCAATGAGATCATTGGCATTTCATGGAGGCTGCCACTAAGTTTGAAAGGAGCAGGAGAGAGGGTGAAGGTAGTTATAAAGGTTAAGCAATGCCAGCCGCTTGGTTTGAAAAAGTTGATGACAGCTTGCAAGAATGTGAGAGTTTTCAGCCTTTAGATGAAAGACAGGGACAATTGGTTTCAATGCAGGAGGGTATTTTTGTAAAGTGTGAGGAAGGAATTATTAACTTGAATTAACTAAGGAGTGAATTAAGAAGCCTTTAAATTGTACCATCCTGTTCGAAAATGGACATGAATGAACTTTCAAAGCACCAAATAAAGCAACGTGAAAAAGCATGTTTGTGGCTCAGTTAGTAGCACTCTTGGTTCCGAGCCAGAGAATAGACGATTCAAACCCCACTGCAGAGCTTGGAGCACAAATATAGGCCGACACTTCAGTGAAGCACTGAGGGCGTGATGCAGTGTCGGAGGTGCTATCCTTCAGGTAAAGCCTTCAACCAAGTCTGTCCTACCAGGTGGATGAGAAAGCCATTTGGAAGAAGAGCTGGGAGTTCTCCCTTGTGTCCTTTTTTTTTATTCATTCAGGGATGTGGGCGTCGCTGGCCAGGCCAGCATTTATTGCCCATCCCTAATTGCCCTTGAGAAGGTGGTGGTGAGCTGCCTTCTTGAACCGCTGCAGTCCATGTGGGGGAGGTACACCCATTGTGATGTGAGGAAGGGAGTTCCAGGATTTTGACCCAGTGACAGTGAAGGAATGGCGATATAGTTCCAAGTCAGGATGGTGTGTGACTTGGAGGGGAACTTGCAGGTGGTGGTGTTCCCATGCATTTGCTGCCCTTGTCCTTCTGGTTGGTAGAGGTCGCGGGTTTGGAAGGTGCTGTTTAAGGAGCCTTGGTGCATTGCTGCAGTGCATCTTGTAGATGGTACACACTGTGCGTCGGTGGTGTTTGTAGATGGGGTGCCAATCAAGCGGGCTGCTTTGTCCTGGATGGTGTCAAGCTTCTTGAGTGTTGTTGGAGCTGCACCCATCCAGGCAAGTGGAGAGTTTTCCATCGCACTCCTGACTTGTGCCTTGTAGATGGTGGACAGGCTTTGGGGAGTCAGGAGGTGAGCTACTCACCTCAGGATTCCTAGCCTCTGACCTGCTCTTGTAGCCACAGTATTTATATGGCTACTCCAGTTCAGTTTCTGGTCAATGGTAGCCCCTAGGATGTTGATATTGGGAGATTCAGCAATGGTAATGCCGTTAAATGTCAAGGGGAGATGGTTAGATTCTCTCTTGTTGGAGATGGTCATTGCCTGGCACTTGTGTGGCGCGAATGTTACTTGTCACTTATCAGCCCAAGCCTGGATATTGTCCAGGTCTTGCTGCATTTCTACACGGACTGCTTCAGTATCTGAGGAGTCACGAATGGTGCTGAACATTGTGCAATCATCAGCGGCATCCCCACTTCTGACCTTATGATTGAAGGAAGGTCATTGATGAAGCAGCTGAAGATGGTTGGGCCCAGGACACTACCCTGAGGTACTCCTGCAGTGATGTCCTGGAGCTCAGATGATTGACCTCCAGCAACCACAACCATCCTACTTTGCGCGAGGTATGACTCCAGCCAGCAGAGGGTTTTCCCCCTGATTCTCATTGACTCCGGTTTTGCTAGGGCTCCTCGATGCCATACTCGGTCAAATGCTGCCTTGATGTCAAGGGCAGTCACTCTCACCTCACCTCTTGAGTTCAGCTCTTTTGTCCATGTTTGAACCAAGGCTGTAATGAGGTCAAGAGCTGAGTGGCCCTGGCGGAACCCAAACTGAGCGTCACTGAACAGGTTATTGCTAAGCAAGTGCTGCTTGATGGCACTGTTGATGACACCTTCCATCACTTTACTGCTGATTGAGAGTAGACTGATGGGGCGGTAATTGGCCGGGTTGGACTTGTCCTGCTTTTTGTGTACAGGACATACCTGGGCAATTTTCCACATTGCAGGGTAGATGCCAGTGTTGTAGCTGTACTGGAACAGCTTGGCTAGGGGCACGGCAAGTTCTGGAGCACAGGTCTTCAGTACTATTGCTAGAATATTGTCAGGGCCCATAGCCTTTGCAGTATCCAGTGCCTTCTTTTGTTTCTTGATATCACGCGGAGTGAATCGAATTGGCTGAAGTCTGGCATCTGTGATGCTGGGGACTTCAGGAGGTGGCTGAGATGGATCATCAACTTGGCATTTCTGGCTGAAGATTGTTGCAAATGCTTCAGCCTTATCTTTCGCACTGATATGTTCGGCTCCCCCATCATTGAGGATGGGGATATTTGTGGAGCCACCTCCTCCAGTTAGTTGTTTAATTGTCCATCATCATTCATGGCTGGATGTGGCAGGACTGCAGAGCTTAGATCTGATCTGTTGGTTATGGGATCGCTTATATCTGTCTATCGCCTGCTGCTTATGCAGTTTGGCAGGCAGATAGTCCTGTGTTGTAGCTTCACCAGGTTGACACCTCATTTTGGGGTATGCCTGGTGCTGCTCCTGGCATGCCCTCCTGCACTCTTCATTGAACCAGGGTTGGTCTCCTGGCTTGATGGTAATGGTAGAGTGGGGGATATGCCAGGCCATGAGGTTACAGATTGTGGTTGAGTACAATTCTGCTGCTGCTGATGGCCCACAGTGCCTCATGGATGATCAGTTTTGCATTTCTAGATCTGTTTGAAATCTATCCCATTTAGCACGGTGGTAATGCCACACACAGTGATGGAGGGTATCCTCAATGTGAAGGCGGGACTTCGTCTCCACGAGGACTGTGTGGTGGTCACTCCCACCAATACAGTCAAGGACAGAAGCATCTGCGGCAGGCAGATTGTGAGGACGAGGTCAAGGATGTTTTTCCCTCGTGTTGGTTCCCTCACCACCTGCCGTAGACCCTTTCTAGCAGCTATGTCCTTTAGGACTTGGCCAGCTCGGTCAGTAGTGGTGCTACCGAGCCACTCATGGTGATGGACATTGAAGTCCTCCACCCAGAGTACATTTTGTGCCCTTGCCACCCTCAGTGCTTCCTCCAAGTGGTGTTCAACATGGAGGAGTACTGAGTCATCATCTGAGGGAGGGCGGTAGGTGGTAATCAGTAGGAGGTTACCATGCCCATGTTTGACCTGATGCCATGAGACTTCATGGGGTCCGGAGTCGATGTTGAGGACTCCCAGGGCAACTCCCTCCCGACTGTATACCACTGTGCCACCACCTCTGCTGGGTCTGTGTTGCTGGTGGGTCAGGACATTCCCAGGGATGGTGATGGCAGTGTCTGGGACATTGTCTGTAAGGTATGATTATGTGAGTATGACTATGTCAGGCTGTTGCTTGACTAGTCTGTGGGACAGCTCTCCAAACTTTGGCACAAGCCCCCAGATGTTAGTAAGGAGGACTTTGCAGGTTCGACAGGGCTGGGTTTGCCGTTGTCGTTTCCGGTGCCTAGGTCGATGTCGGGTGGTCCATCCGGTTTCATTCTTTTTAATTGACTTCGTAGCGGTTAGGTCCAACTGAGTGGCTTGCTCGGCCATTTCAGAGGGCATTTAAGAGTCAACCACATTGCTGTGGGTCTGGAGTCACATGTAGGCCAGACCAGGTAAGGACAGCAGATTTCCTTCCCTAAAGGACATTCGTGAACCAGATGGGTTTTTACAACAATCGACAATGGTTTCATGGCCATCATTAGACTAGTTTTTAATTCCAGTTTTATTAACTAAATTCAAATTCCACCTTCTGCTGTGGTGGGATTCGAACCCATGTCCCCAGAGAAATACCCTGGGTCTCTGGGTTACTCGTCCAGTGATAATACCACTATGCCACTGACCAATCTTTATCCCTTTGCCAGCATCACTAAGAAAAAGATTACCTATTCATTCTCACATTGCTGTGTGTGGGAGCTTGCTGCGCGCACATTGGCTGCCTCATTTCCTGCATTACAACAGTGACGACACTGAAGAGCACTTCATTGACTGTCATGAAAGGTGCTATATAAATGCAAGTCTGTCTTTTTAAGAAACTCCCTCCCAGTACAAATTAACACTCAGATCTCAATGCTTTCCCCACCTTATCTGAAGATACTGATTCAGACTAGAATTAAAGCTGATCCTCTTGCCATCTTTGCTGTCTTCATTGTTCGGCAGCGATTTCTGTGCCATGGCCACAGTTGTAGAATCACAACTAGCTAATTAAGCAGAGATCAGTTTGCTCGATTCAAACATTCCTGGAGTGTAAAGCTTATGAATGCACTAGGTGCTACATTTATCCACTGAGGCCTGTGATCAACTTATGCAAAAGTGCTGCAAAGAGAAGGGAGAGGTTGTAAAAAAAAAAACACACCAATTTT
Source organism: Heterodontus francisci (assembly GCF_036365525.1). Lineage (NCBI taxonomy): Eukaryota > Metazoa > Chordata > Chondrichthyes > Heterodontiformes > Heterodontidae > Heterodontus > Heterodontus francisci. The sequence continues at coordinate 11,181,370 of NC_090417.1, forward strand.
CAGGATGATTCCCTCTTTAATTGTAGGTCAGCAAATGTCTGGTTTCATCACTTACTGGTACTAGTTTCCATGGGAGCACATGCATCACAAAACCTCTTAGTCAATTGCTGTTTGTAATCGCTTGGAAAAATGTGCAGTTGTCATGATTCCTTTTTAATTTCTGAATTTCTGTGCTTGTCCACGTGAGTTGGTGCTTCTTTTGGAGAACTGAACACCCCTCACTTCGCTTACCCTTCACTAAGTGGAGGGGCATCAACAGCCACGGGCTGCTTACCCCAATCATAGTGTCAAAGGCAATCGAGGAGTAGAAATTCCTCTTGGGTGGCATGGTTAAATGGGCATCTGTTATCTGCCCTGGTTGACTTTCAGTTCCATTGCAGTCAGTGGAACTGAATATCAGGAGGGACCGTGCCTAAGGTGAATTTCGACCTGCTCTTCTCTAACACCTCTGGGATATACACACTGTCCCATGAGCTGTTGAACCAAAAGATCTCATGTGGTCTCTTTACCAAAGGAAGGACATACTTGCGTTGGAGGCAGTGAAACAATGGTCCACTGGATTGATTCCTGGCATGAGAAGGTTGTCCGATGAGGAAGGATTGAATAGAATACACCTACATTGTTCGGACTTTTGAGGAATTAGAGGGGATCCCATTGAAACATATAAAATTCTTAGAGGGCGTGACAGGCTAGATGTTGAGAAGATGTTTCTCCGGCTGGAGAATCTGGAATGAGGGGCCACAGTCCCTGAATAATGGGTTGGCCATTTAAGACTGAGATGAGAAGAAATGTCTTGATTCCGATGGGTATGGATCTTTGGAATTCTTTACCCCAGAGGGCTATGGATTGTCAGTTATTGAGTATATTCAAGACTGAGATTGATAGCTTTTTGGATCTGAAGGAGATCAAGGGATATGGGGATAGGGTGAGAAAGTGTTGAGCTCGAAGATAAGTCATGATCTTCTTCAAAGATTGTATGGCCTCCTCCTGTTCCTATTTCTTGTGTTCTTTTGACCCAAGTTCCATCCCTGACCTACATGTACTGAGCTGATCGTGGAGCAGGATCCCATCCCTGATCTATGCGAACGTAGCTCACCCTAGACTGGAGGAAATGTCAGCTGGAGTTTCAACTGGAAAGTGCATTTAAGTTGATGCTGGATGATAAAGCTTGGCTTTGGTGATGTCCATGGTCAAACGACTGGCCGACAGTCACCGTCTGGCCTCATACATCAGCTGCAGAGATATTGGCACCTGTACACCACGTTGCAGAAAGACAGAAGAGGTAAGAGAATTGGGGGGGAAAATGGAGATTGAAGAGTGGTGCCACATCTGAACATAACAGGAGGATAGATGGAGGGAATTATAGATAGAGTGAGGCAGATTACAATTAGTTATAAGGTTTGAGTAACACCACAAAACAGGAAAGCAAAGCTTTCAGTTCTTAGTGCACATTCTATCGCAAATGCTGCTGAAATTCCTCCCAGGTTCTCCCAGTCTCCTGCCATAACTCTGATGGGAGATCAGTCAAAAAGAGGGCCAAAATCTGGCGGTCCCAGCAGAGTTACTGTAATGGTGTGTAAAACATCCTGGAGGCAGTAACTGTGCCAGTTTCCAAGTCGATCAGCGCAAGACCTAATCACTTGGGCTAATTGTCTTTTACAGTATAAGCTGCCATGTTGGATATTGGCCAAAGAGTTCATTCAGTTGATATGTGTTGACATTTTGACTGAGATTTTAAGTACGTGACATACTCGCTGGAAAGGATTAAGGGCCAATTATGCAGCTGATTTGTGGAAATGAACCACTTTTAGAAAGAAAATAAACTTTCTTGGGCAATGGGCCTTTGTGTAACTTAATGCAGCTAATGTGTAGTGGTTCATTGTACTTGTGTTGTTTGGCTGCCACCTAACTGTGGTCTAAATATCTGTTGATGCTGGGCCTGTTGTATGTGAAACTGGCCTGTTGTTTACGACATTTGTCACTTGGGGTTCTGGATGCAAATATCACCCAGGCAGACACTTTCGCTTCTGTAGGTAGCAGGAGAATACCTCTGTTTGTTGCTGCAGTCTGTTTTAGATCACTTAGCTTTGTAGACGTGCACAAGGACGCCTCAGTGTCACTGGTAGGAAGTAGTTTCATCAGTCTGTCCTTGTGTAAACAGCTGGGACTGGTGGTAGTACCTTCAAACAGCCTTTTTCCGCAGTTCTGGAGTGACATCAAATATGCCGGGTCCTTTTCCATTCTTCAGTTTGGCCACAGCTTCTTAAATTTACCGAATAGAGAGCGGCAATCGCCCCTGTTGTAAACTGTGGGTATCCCTACCAAAACTCTCTCATTAATCCGGGAGCTGTGTGCCCAGAGAAGTAGCCAAGTCCGAAATGGCAGGGACTTTCTGAGCCTTTTGAATTGAATACTGGAGCACATCAGGACCATGTTCCTGCCCCAATCTTATTCTTGCCAATTGTTGACTCTGCCGCAGTCAACAGCAAGAATTGTACCACAGTGTGGATTGGCCGTGCTCTCTTTCAGTGAGCGATTGTCTACATAGGAACTGGAAACTATTCAGTCCCTCGAGCCTGTTTGACCATTCACTCAGATTATGGCTGATCTGCATCCGAAATCTAGCCACAACCTTGGCTCCGTATCCCTTAAACCCTTGGCTAGGAAGATATCGCAACAATGTCGAATTTGAAATGATTAATTCAGCTTCTCTTCTGAATAGCATGGCTTTGATTTTAAGGTTATTTCTCCTTGTCCTAGACTTGCCCACCAGCAATAAATGTTACTCTCCATCTACCTTATCAATTCCCATCAAATCACCTCTAACTTTGTATGTTCCATGGAATATGAGTATAGTTTTTGTAGCACCTTCTCATTACCCAACCTTTGAGCCCTGGTGACAGTCAGGTGAATCTGAGCTGCATTCTCTGCAAGGACACTCAGTCTTCTCTATGGTGTGGTGCCCAGAACTGTAGAGAGTACTCCAGATGGGGTCAAACCAGGGTTTTGTCTGGCTGTGGCAAAACTTCCTCCTCGTTTTTATTCATTTTTTGTATGACTTCCAGGCTTAACAGTGTCAAAATGCAAGTCAAGGCGAGTCCACAACAAATCCCAAATCCAGCAAAATTTGACAGGCCACAAAAGGGAGGTCCACAGATAGAGTAAGCAGCAGGTCTGTCATTCATCATGGTTGAGTGAAAAGTGGCCTTGGGCTGTTTTGTCAGTACTTGTGCCCTTAAAGAAATCTCCAGAAATTGGACAGCACCAGGCCTGTTTCTCAGTGGAAATCAGGCACCCAGGCATCCAATATAGTGGGCTGTGCGCACGCGCTCATTTACTGCTGGATGTTCACAACCCACCATATTGGTAAAGGCAGAAAATGAGGTGTCCTGAGCCAATTCACGAAAAAAGTGTTAGACTGCTTTAAATATGCCGATCGGAGGCCGAACGGCTGTTTGAGGTCCCCCTTGGCAAAAGTGGGTTGCCCTGAAACCCATCAGCGTCAGGACAACTGCAGTCAGGAAAACATGGTCTGCGTGCAGCCTGTCCTGCCATGCCAGCAGGCTTCTGCGGCTCAGCACCCTCATCTGGGTAACTGGGCCGAAATATCGGGTGTGCCTCGGGCCTCTCTTAGCTGCGACAGATACCATCCCCAGTGCCCAAGCAGGCTGGCACAAAGCAGTGCTGAGGCCAAACTCCTTTTGACTGGCAATGGTTGCAGCAGGCACAACTTGTATTCACAAGAGGTTTGCAATTTTCCCGGCTCCAGACAGCAGAGAACAGTGAACCTTTCAGGCCAGGCGAGGATCTGCCGGTTGGGATTAGACTCGAACACGAGATCACTTGGAAGCTGGGCACCCTTTACTATCTCACATGAATCATAGAGAGCAATCAGCGTTCCGATCTCCAAGTTAAGGCCACAGCACAGCGACTTGAACACAGGGTGCAGTTAATTAGCAACCAACGTTATTAAAGTAGCTTTGTCTGTACACAAGGCAGATGGAATAGTGACAGGAGAATTGAGCCAGTGGACCAGCACTAACAACACTGACTTGCTGTGATTATTTGTTTAAATGAAAATCTAATTACCAAATTCAGACTGTGGAAACCATTGGAGCCTGAGTGGGAGACAAGCTCATCTTCATTTTAAATATTGTAGTCAACTAAACTGATTGTGTTTCTCTTCATTTCTCATATAATGAGCTGGCCGTTTTTTTTTGTTCATTTATTTACTTCTGCGGGAGATCAGAGATTCAACCGGGGGAAGAAAAATCTATTCTTCTTCCATCCATTTGAAATTTTTGTTCAGGATGGTTGATCAAGGCAATAAGAACTTAGTGGTGCAGTTTTAAAGTCGGGTGGGGGATGTGAGGTTTTCAGGAACAGGGAAACCTGGGGATGTATGGACACAAATCTTTGAAGGTGGCATGACGAGTTGAGAAGGCTGTTTAAAAAGGCAGACGAGGATTCATAAACAGAGGCATAGAGTACAAAATAACGAGGTTGTGAGAAACCTTTATAAATCACTGGTTTGGCCCCCAGCTCAAATGCTGTGGCCAATTCTGAGCACCACACGTCAGAAAGGATGTCAAGGCCTTTGGAAGGGTGCAGAGGAGATTGACTAGAACAGTACCCGGGGTGAAAGACTTGAGTTACGTGTAAACACTAGAGAAACTCGGGCTGCTCTCTTCTGAGACCAAAGGAAGTTAATGAGATTTGATAGTATTGTTCAAAATCATGAATGGTTTTGACGTGGAAACTTTTCCAGTGGCAAAAGGGTCAGTAACAGCCACAGATTCAATGTAATTGCAAAGGAACTCGAGGTGACATGAGGAAACACCGTTTTACGCAGCGAGCTGTTGTGGTCTGGAATGCACTGCCTGAATGAGTGGTGGCAACTTTTACCTCTGGTCTCAGTTGGGACAGGCTAGTTTCTTCAGCCACTTCAGCCCCAGTCCCTCTCAGTCTTCACGTCAAGTTGAAATTAATGGCGCCCATGTTTTGCGACAAAGCTTCACACAAGTCATTGGAACTCCTTCCCAGTTAAGGATTTAGTTTGCATCCAGAAGATGAAAACATCTTGCTGAATGAGCATCAGGTTGTTGGCTGATGTGTCACTTGTCCATTGATGCAGTGGTGCATCAATGAGTGCAGTTTCTCAAAGTCTTTCAGTGCTTCCAGCATCCACCAGGACCAAATTCAGAAAAAAAAGTGTGACAGAGAGGTTCTGGAAGAAATTCCCCAAACAGGAGAGAAGGATTTAGCTCGAAAATGGATTTCAGAGAGTGTCAAAATGTTTGTGAAATAAAGCAGTCATTGCGACCCAAATGAAAATCCTCCTCCTTCCAAGCGATTTCATTCAAGGTTATAAAAAGTGAGATTAAGAATGTCAACAATTTATAAAAGTTCAAGTTTGGAGCCATCAAAGGTCAGGCATGTTTGGTTAGCTTTTCTGGAAACTGAGAATTTTTCAGAATGGGGAAAAAGCCATTAGGTCCAAATATTGTCAACTCTCTCTAGCTGCCTTTTTCCCATAGCCCTCAATCCTTTCCGCAGAAACACATCGAATTGCTCCTCGATTCTATTTACACTCTCTCCATCTACGGCCCTTTGGGGGGAAAACTTCCACCTGACTTGCTTTGTTCTTAACTTGGCATTGGAAGAACTCTTAAGGAGCCAGATTTTAGACTTCCCTGGTGGAATATCAAGATGCAGTGATTGAACCTGTGTACTGCGACAGAAATAAAGGTTGTTAGCGTTGTGGGCATGCAGTTTGCAAGAAGTTGATGGAATTATACAGAAATGTGCAGACAGTTTTGGATGATGAGTGGAGGAGAGGCCAAGATATGAAGAAGGGACACCATGGGAGAGAAGGAACCTTTTGGGGAACCCTTTCACTTCATTTAAAAAAAAAGAATTGAAGGACCGTCCGTCATTTGCAGATAGTTAGTGACGAGGAAGTAAGCTAGATGGCAATTGTGTACAATTGAACAAATGGAAACAAAGAATTCCAGGAACTATTTGTCCCATGTGTAAGCAACAAATTAAGTTCGAAGATTTCAGAGGTTATTTTGTAAAGAACAGTTAATACCACATCTCTTTTAATCAAATTGTTGACCCTCGGTAATTGTTTTTGTAGATACAATGTACTCTTGTTGATTCAGAGCTGCTGAAGAATTGGACTACCTGGGAGTTCAAATTAAGCAGCTGGAATAAAACAACTTTGGAATTTTTCTTCAGAGCAGTTTGTTTTGTAATTATTTAACAATTTGAACTCAACAACAGACTTGTACGGCTCCACGAAAAATTGAATAAGGGCATCTCTGGGAAGCCCCCCTCCCTGCCGATTGTTTGATGGATAACTGTATGCCATAGTGTCACACCGAGCCATACAATTCCGAAAGATCCCAGTTATCCTTCCCAGTCTCCCTGATCTTAGCTCGGCCAGCGGTCAGGGCATCACAGCTCCCCTCATGAGCCCAGGAAATCATCAGCTGGAGACACCCACGTGTGGATGTTGTGTTGCCGTTGGGTGGACTTGGCTGTAATTCACTCTTTGGTCATATTTCAAGAGTGGATGTGTTGGGTGAGTTGCCAGCATCAGTGAAAGGCAGGGCCATTTCAAGAAATGTCAATAATTGCCTTAAAAAGCCATTCATACTTGCTGCTGAACTGGTCTTTCCTGGTAACTTATCCTGAAACTCTTTTACAATTAGCTTCATGACCCTTGGACTAGAGAGAGGGAGCAAAACACAGTCAGAACCCCCACCTTGCTTCCCTCGTTCCTTCCCATTTCCTCAGTTTTAGATCATGTCCTCAGGTATTCGAACTCTTCATGACTGAACCATTTGCTCAAATCCAGTGTGTTAGATCCTTCAGAATCTTGAAACTTGTTCCCAAGGGAATGATACCAATGTCTAGTGGCAAGGCTTGTTGATGCTTGGGTTTCAGAGAGAGGGCCATGAGTCCCTGCCCTCCTCCACCACCACCCCCGCCCCCCCCCCCCCCCACACCTATCGATCACTTTAAGGTTGTATTTTCAGTGTTTTCCTTCTTGCCAAGATAGCCAGATCTTAAATTCTGTCCCTTCTTCCCTCTGACCTCCAACCCCACAGTTGGCTAAACCTAGTTCCTCCACTCACAATATCTTCAAACTTTCCTTTTAACTAATCATCACTGTTACTCATCTCTGTCGCTTCACGAGGTTAGTCATGTACAAAAAACAAAATGCTGCGGATGCTGGAGATCTGAAATAAAAAGAGAAAATGCTGGAAATATCCTGTTCACAGTTCAGAAATGAAATTGTAACGATCTCTGGTGACGCAGATAGCAAACTCTGGGATTTTAAGGCACCTTCTCATTGCTTTACTTTACTGTGGGTTACAAATCCTGATCTATTGTGCATGAAGGAGATTTGATATGTGCATGTTTGACAACCTGCCACGAACTGATTGATCTACATAATGCTTCCTCTTGTTGCCTGGCAACCTTGTTCTTTGGAAGACTAAGTAACTCTTAGACTGTCAGAGATGATTGTTGCATTGACTGCCTCTTGTCCATTGTAAACCAGACGGGGAGAGGAATTTAAACAAAAATAAAGTGGGCAAATGTAAAATCCTTGATTAGAAACACAGCAATTGAAAACCAGAGAATTTTGGAAAATTAGGGTACTAGTCATGACTCAGTGGGTTCAAGTCTGGCACCCAAGACTTGAGCACAAAAGTCTCAGCGCAGTACTGAGGGTGGTGCTGGACTGTTGGAGGTGCAGTCTTTCAGGTGAGACATTACATTGAGGCCTCATCTGCCCTCTTGGTTGGATGTAAATATTCCCATGGTACTACGTCAAAGAGGAGCAAGGAGAGTTCTTCCCTCTGTCCTGGATCAATATCTATCTTGCAATCAACATTACTGGAAAAATGTATTATCTGGTCATCTATTTGTGAGACCTTAAGAACATAAGAATAGGAGCAGGAGTAGGCCATTCAGCCCCTCAAGCCTGCCCCGCCATTCAGTAAGATCTTGGCTGATCTGTCCCAGGCTTCAACTCCTCTTCTGGGCCTGCTCCGCATAACCCTCAACTCCCCGAGGCAGGAATGGGTGTGCGCAATTCCTAAATTACAACACTTGATTCTTTGGGAGGTCCTGAGGTTGTGAAAGGCACTATATAAACGCAAGTTTTTTTTTTATTTCTCCCTCATACTGAATGGACGCACTTCAAAGCCAGATGTCTCATCACTGTGGTAACTGATATGAATGAGAAATTTGCCATCCAGAAAAATTTTGAATACTCTGCCATGTTTGGTTGGTTCCCGACCCACCAAGTTTGTATGGTGAAGTCACAGAGAAGGAGGAGAATCCTGTGTTCCGGACCTGTTCTATTTATTTTAACAATTACAGTTTAGTCCAAATTACAGCACTTAGCAGCCACGTAGAGCTGTTCCCAGGGTCAGGCTGATTGTCTCAGGGGCCAGCCTCTGTCTGACCATCTCCTGGGACAAGCAACGTTTACACATTCTACAGCCAGTATTGATATCGAACATTCCTTAGTGCAGGTTCGTTTGAGGCTAGTGAACGCTGCCTCTACAGTGCCTCACTAATGCCTCTAAATTCCATTTTCATTTCCCACACTGGGCATCAAAAATATAGTCATCAGTCTAGAGGACCTGAATGATGGTGTTTGTGCTCTGCATGCTGCCTTGCCTCCTGAGGAATATTCACTTGTCTCCGAGTGTGTCTGTCAATGCATGTTGCATCATGTCCAATGTTGCACTGTGGACTGTTGCCCACTTTGGATTAGGTTGAGACTATTTTGCACCCTTGTACCAGGGAGAAGGGGGCTTTACTTAAAGTAGCCTGGGCTTTCCTCCAAAACAGGCCCTGAAGATCAACCTCACGCAGTCCAATTAATTTCTGTACTCTGCACGCAGGTCTGGAGCTGGAGTTAGACTTGGGAAATACGATGGATTACACTGAGCTGGTTAACCACTGGCCTTGCATCTCTGATACTTCAGTTCAGATCAAGCCCAGATAGATGAGATAAAAGTTTCCTTTTGGATATATGACACCGACAGGGAAGCAAACATCAGGAATCTCAATTTTAGTTCCCATTGGGCATGCGTCCACATCAGATGACTGTTCCTCATGTGCAGCTAAATTGTTAATCCATTCCAGATGGATCATTGGATTCCTGGGATGGGAAATGGGAATTTTAAAGTGGTGCAGGAGGGGTATTATTCCGAGTTTGGGGTTGAAGCACAATTTTGTGTTGGCTTGAAGGGAGCTTCATTCTGCGTCGAGTCCAAGTGACCTTGGAGTGTTTCATGGAGCAGTCTAGAGGGAGCTGCATTCTACATCTAAAGCTCCTTTTACACGACCAGTCCTTCGTTTGGGTTCCATGAGTGGCATCTCTGAGCTGGCTCAAGGGAATTTGTGTGCTAAACCTGGCTCCCTTCGCCTGGCAGCAGGTTCGTAGACCCAGCTCTTTTTTTTTTAATGAGTCTGGGAATCTGATTCTAATATAAGGAGCATCATTTAGATTAGAGTATAAACACAGAACCTGGCTCTTGGGCTTCCAGAAACTAAACAAAAGTGTGCCAATAACCTAAGCCTCTCAGCCTAATTGTCACCAAACTGCAAGTGCTACCTGCCAGAAATAGAAAAGAAGCACTTGCATTTAAAGAGTGCCTGTAAAGTAGTGAACGGTGCCAAGGTGCTTACTTCATTCTCTGGGACTGACACTTATCCCTTGTGAGTAAAAAAAATGTTACATGTCTATCATTGTCCCATTGTTTTTCTATCCTCTCCTGAAAGTACTGACTCCGATCAGCATTTGGTTCAGTGTAAACTGTTGGTTCTTACATGCCTTATCCAGATCTGACCCCTGATTGTGAGTCTCAGCAGGTTAGAAGCATTGAATAGAATCATAGAATGGTTGCAGCACAGAAGGAGGCCATTCATCCCATCATGTCTGTGCTGGCCCTCTGCAAGAGCAACTCACCTAGTCCCACTCCCCTGTCCTTTCCCCATAGCCCTGCAAATCTTCTCTCCTCAGATAATTATCCACTTCTTTTTTGAAAGCCATGGTTGGAACCTGCCTCCACCGCACTCTCAGGCAGTGCATTCCAGATCCTAAACACTCAATGCGTCAAGTTTTCCTCCTGTCACCGTTGCTTCTTTTGCCAATCACCTTAAATCAGTGTTCTCTGGTTTTGGATCCTTCTGCCAATGGGAACAGTTTCTCCCTGTCTCCTCTGTCCAGACCCCTCATGATTTTGAACACCTCTATCAAATCTCCTCTTGATCCTCTCTTCTCTTTGGAGAACAGCCCCAGCTTCTCCAGTCTATCTACTTCACTGAAATTCGTCATCCCTGGAACCAATCTCATGAATCTTTTCTGCACCTTCCCTAATGCCATAACGTCCTTCCGAACACGAGGTGCCCAGAACTGGACACAATACTCCAGATCAGGCCAAACCAGTATTTTATGCAGGTTTATCATAACTTCCGTGTTCATGTACTCTATGTTCCTCTTTATAAAGCCCAGTATTCCGTACGCTTTTTTTACCACTTTCTCAATCTGCCCTGCAACCTGCAATGATTTGTGCGCATATAACCCCAGTTTGCACTGCTCCTGAACCTCCTTTAGAATTGTATCACTTGTCCGCCCATTCCACCAGCCTCGGTCCTCTTGAAGTTTATCACTATCCTCCTCACCGTGGGCAATGCTTCCCAGTTTTGTGTCATCGGCAGGTTCTGAATTTGTGCCCTGTGCACCCAGATCAGGGTCATTAACATATATCAAGAAAAGCAGCGGTCCTAACACTTGTATACCTTCCTCCAGTACAAAAAAACAACTGTTCAAGACTGTTTCCTGTCACTCAGCCAATTGCATATCTACGCTACTACTGTCCTCAGAGAGTCATACAGCACAGAAACGGGCCCTTCGGCCCAACGTGTCTGTGCCGGCCATCAAGCACCTAACTATTCTAGTCCCATTTTCCAGCACTTGGCCTGTAGCCTTGTATGCTATGGCATTTCAAGTGCTCATCTAAATACTTATATGTTGTGAGGGTTCCTGCCTCTACCACCCCTTCATGCAGTGTATTCCAGATTCCAACCACCCTCTGGGTGAACAAATCTTTCCTCAAATCCCCTCTAAACCTCCTGCCCTATACCTTAAATCTATGCTTCCTAGTTATTGACCCCTCCACGAAGGGAAAAAGTCTCTTCCTAACTAACCTGTCAATGTCCCTCATAATTTTGTATACCTCAATCATGTCTCCCCTCATCCTTCTCTGTTCGAAGGAAAACAACCCTAGCCTTTTCAGTCTCTCTTCGTAGCTGAAATGCTGCAGCCCAGGCAACACCCTGGTGAATCTCCTCTGCACCCTCTCCAGTGCAATCACACCCTTCCTATAGTGTGGTGACCAGAACTGCACACAGTGCTCCAGCTGTGGTCTAACTCGCGTTTTATACAGCTCCATCATAACCTCCCCGCTCTTATATTCAGTGCCTCAGCTAATAAAGGCAAGTATCCCATCTGCCTTCCTAACCACCTTATCTACCTGTGCTGCTGCCTTCAGTGATCTATGGACTAGTATACCAAGGTCCCTCTGACTTTCTGTACTTCCTAGGGTCCTACCATCCATTGTATATTCCCTTGCCTTGTTAGTCCTCCCAAAATGCATCACCTCACACTTCTCAGGATTAAATTCTATTTGCCACTGCTCTGCCCATCTATATCATCCTGTAATCTAAGGCTATCCTCCTCACTATTTACGACACTACCAATTTTCGTGTCATCTGTGAACTTACTTATCATACCTCCTTTCTTCATGTCTAAATCATTAATGTACACGACAAACAGCAAGGGTCCCAGCACCAATCCCTGTGGTACACCACTGGTCACAGGCTTCCACTCGCAAAAACAACCCTCGACCATCATCCTCTGCCTCCTCCCACTAAGCCAATTTTGGATCCAGTTTGCCAAATTGCCCTGGATCCCATGGGCTCTTACCTTCTTAACCAATCTCCCATGCAGGACCTTATCAAAAGCCTGACTGAAGTCCATGTAGACTACATCAACTGCTTTACCCTCATCTACACATCTAGTCCCCGCCTCGAAAAATTCAATCAAGTTTGTTAGACACGATCTCCCCCTGACAAAGCCATGCTGACTATCCCTGATTAATCCATGCCTCTCCAAGTGCAGATTAATCCTGTCCCTCAGAATTTTTTCCAATAGTGGCCTGCAATTACCCTGGTACCACATTCGCTGTCCTCCAGTCCTCTGGCACCTCTCCCGTGGCCAGAGAGGATCTGAAAATTTGTGTTAAAGCCCCCTGCTATCACCTCCCTTGCCTCAAATAACAGCCTGGGATACATCTCATCTGGGCCCGGGGATGTATTTTAAGCCTGCCAAAACATCTAATATTTCCTCCCTTTCAATGTTAATATATTCAAGCAATCCCCCTCACTGATCTCTACGCCTACATCGTCGTTAACAACAGTGAAAACAGATGAAAAGTAATCATTTAAAACCTCACCTATGTTGTCCGGCTCCACACACAGATTTCCACTTTGGTCCCTAATGGGCCCTACTCTTTCCCTGTTTATTCCATGGGCTGTAAATTTGCTGACAAGCCTGTCATGTGGCACTTAATCAAATGCCTTTTGGAAGTCTGTGCACACCACATCAGCAGCATTACCCCCATCAACCCTCTCTGCACTGTTCAGACCTCAGTGGGACTGTTAACATTAAAACACAAGATGTGAACACCCTTGACCAATTTTAAGAAGTACATGACAGGATGTCATGTTTTAAGACTTTTACTTTCACAACTAAACTAAAAATCAATATTAACTAAACAGCACATTGCCAGGAGCTACTACACTAAATTACAGAGAAAGATATTTCCCTTTAACCTGTTCAAACACTTGAAAACCCCACACCACATTTATACGTGAGACACAGTCCTCGTTTGAAGTGATATCTTTGCAGTTAAAATATCTGCTCTCCAAACATTGACACAGCAGTTAAAAGGCCCAAACGCTTTCCAGATGCAATGAGTTGGATCTTCCAGTCCTTCTGAAAGTCAGTGTCCTCTTCGCTTCCTCCTTCTGATCCGGACTTGTATGAAGAGAGCGATCTCTGGTGACCCTGTTGCTCTTTTCTCCTCCGCAAACCTCAGCTTTGAATTGGGTTCAAGCCTTCGAAGCCTTTCACTTATCCGCGTTCTGAGAGCTGATGTTTTCCCTGTCTCTCACTCTCACTCTCATTCTCTCTATCACGGCCTCCTGACTTGTGAGAGCCTGGTGAATTAATCCAGAATCAAAGGTCAATTGTCATTTGCCTTTTCCAACATGGAGTGCCTCCTGACAACACAGAGCATGCACAGAGTGATCACCAACATCGTCATTGCCTGCTTGCCGGTGAATCCGCGCATGCGTGTGGTGCCATGACCACGTAATGACCTCAGACGTAATGATGTCGGAGCGTTGCCTCACCCTCAATGGCTGCATCACCGCCTCCAACCACCACCCTCCCCCCGCCCACCACTATAGTACCCTGCTCCCTTCTGCGATCGTCACTCATTTCTTCTTGTAACTACAAGAGCCCATGTCTGTGGATTCCTTTCTGACAACCAGGTTCTCATTGTTCACGTGATAGTCTTGATGCTTTGCAAATGGGAACAGGCAGTTTCTTTACTTTTCCTAGGTTTTGGTTTTTGCTGGGAAGATGCAGACACTTCGTCTCCATCTCGCACGCCTTGGAATGTAATTCAGTCGCCATCTTAAGCTGCGAGCAAAATCACTTTTTTTTCCTTTTTAATTTCTTGAAAAAAAACTTCAGGTCTCCAGCCAGTAGATTAAAAATAACATGTTGACGTGACACCCCAATATCCCCTCCATCCCACCTGGCCTTCCTTCAACTTGGGCATTGAGGCCAGTTAAAGCACAAACGCCCCTGGCTGAGACCAGAGAACTCCACTAAGGTTTCCAACTCTAGTTAGACATGTTCCTGGAAGTTTCGTCCATTGACCTCTCATCTCCAACAGTCTGACCCAGTTCAACAGCCTCCCCTCCTTCCCCCTCTGACCCATACCACATGTACCTTTATTTATAATTCCTCTCTGACTCCACTCCTAACCCCTCCCCAGGATTGTCCACAGCATTATCCAGGAGAATAATTTCAAATCCCTGGAGACTCCAGTACAGTCTGGAAGTGCTGGCTACCCTGAACTCAACCTGCACTGAGAACGGAACTTGCAGGCTTCAGCTCTGTGCACTTCAGGAACATCATCAGCTCTCTTAAGTGCGCAATCATGATATCTCCAACTCTGTGTGACAGAAGAAAATTGCTCAGCAGAAAACTACTTGGAGTGGATTCAGGTTGTTTTGCATTGCATCAACGTCATTGATTCCTGACGCCTGGTTCTACACATTTGGCATCGGCGCCCAAGGTCAGACCTTCTTGTCTGTTTGATCTGGCACTGGGAGATTTTGCCCAATCCGTTCCTGGTCCTTGATCAACCAAGCTGGTTGTAATGCATCAACTTACAATATGACTTCAGGGTGCACTGGGACAATTGAGGATCAGATTCCCACACAGTCCACCCATGCCAGCAGCTGAGGGTTCATTGCAGGAGTGACGCTCACTGTCTCAAGTCATTGTCCCAAGATCCCAAATCAAGTAATAAGAGCCTTCCCATTCCACACTTGTAATCCACGTGCCCTCCGCAGCCAAATGCTTCTTCATGTGGATAATTTCTTTTGGCAAGTGCAGAGATAATGTCACAGCAGCTGGCCTGGCAAGTAGATTAGCAGAGCAGGTCCTTGATGCAGGCCAACTCCTGAAGGTTAAAGGTGCTAACTGTTCCACTGTTGGTGTTTTCATGATGAGAAATCCTGGGCTTAATCATGGAAAGGATGTCATGAATGAAACGAGTTTGCACCACTGAAGGCTGTGCTGTCCTGCAGGGAGACAGCGGAACCATAGATTTTGTGCTGAGAGCTCCTCAGTTGTCTGAACACTTAGTACATCATCTTGAAAGCAGGTTCTGTCAATGCAATCAGCATGCTTGGTGCCACTGAGCAACAAGCCTGCACGCTAACTATCCTGACTCTGCTTCCTCTCTGTGCAAAGAATGGTCATGACAGAGTTTTCACAGACTCACGGGCATTGGTCAAATCCTCTCACTGCCCCACGCCACTCCTCCACCCGCCGATTAGCCCGAAACTCTTCTCCCATCCCGGAATTGGAATTGTTTGGGAATAAGCTGGAACAACTTTGAAGGTATTCAGAGGGTTGAGCTCGATGGCACAAGGCCACCCGATGGAGAAAAAATTGGCAGTTTGTGCAGTGAATTTGGGAGTAGGTCGGAGCATGTTGAGTTTGATGGGAATGAGTAAGGGATGAAGATGAGATGAGGGTGGACGAGTAGGGATTTGAGCTCAATTGCGAGGCTGAGTTTAATGGGTGAGTGAGCAATGAGAAATTGATTTTGGCTGAGAGTGGACTGAGGTTTAAGATCACCAAGGGCCAGATTAAACTTGGCATCATGTTGAATACTGACAGCCAGCAGAGAGAGAGAAAATTGAATGCCATCAACCAGAGCTGCCTTGAATCCCAATCCTTGTGTTGAAGGGACGGTGCTTCACTGTACCATTTGGAACCTTGGGTGTTCTGATCGACCCTGATTACCAGTGCAGTCAATTCTGAACAATCTGCACATCAGAACTGAGTGGTTATACCTGTCAGAAAAGGCTGGAACTCTTGGCTCCAGAAGGACTGAGGGGTGACCAAATGGAAGTCTTTAAGGCTTTGCGAGGGTAAACGTAGAGAGGATGTTTCCACTTGCAGGTGAAACCAGAACTAGGGACCATAAATATGAGATAGCCACTAATAAATCCAACAGGGAATTCAGGAAAGACTTCTTCAATGTGCAACTCAATATCTGAGCTACATAGATAAGCACAGGAGGGGGCCGAGAATAGAAGGACATGTTGATGGAGATAAATGAAGAAAGGTGGGAGGGGGCTCTTGTGGAACTTAAACACCAATGTGGATCTGTTGAGCAGAATGGTCTTTTTCTGTGTTGTTAATACTTTGTAACTTAGAATAATGAATGCCACCGATTTAGTCAACACTGGTTTCTGAACTGATCAGCAACAGACTTCCAGGATTTTTGCATCGGCCCATTTGCATTTGCATCTATGGATGGTTAAGAATCAGTGAGCAGGTCTGCCTGAAAAGGTCAAGTGCAGACAGCTTTCACTTCTCAGGATGAGTGCATTTGCATAATTATTCCCAGCACCGCACGCTGTCTTGGATCGCCCAAAGTGGTGCAAGAAGCAAATGGCATCTGTTAAATTTAATCTGCTGGGGCCATTTAAAGGGGAGGGCCAAAAGTGGGCAACAAAAATTCTGAAACTCTGGGGAGAGCCCCAAAAGCCACTTGAGTGGCTTTTGAACTAGTTGAAGAGGCTTGGAATGAAGAAGTCGCAGGGATCGGACCACATGCCCCTGAAAACTGAAGAGAGGGAGAGAGAGAAAACGTAGTAACAGGCATGAGACTGCAGCGAAGTGACAAAGGGGGCCCTGCATCTGACACCCATCTGATTCCTGTGGAATTAGAGATGAGGTGTTCAGGTAATGGCTTTTTTACCTTCTGTCACTATCCTCATTGACTAACATTGCAAAGAATTCAAGGCCACCCACAAAAGGATTGGAATAGATGACCATGGAGTTGACAAATGGATAGATGCGAGTTTTTGACAGCAGATATGCGGAGTGGAGACTGGCAATGCTATAAAGGTGGAAATAAGCAACCTTTGTGAGGGAGAAGACATGGAATCAACCTACTTCATCTCCCTGTCCCCAAACACTTGCAAGCAGGAATTCAGCTTGGAGTGAAATAAGATGGCAAGGCTGCAAACAGCACACTTCAAGCTGAGACAGGAGGGGAGATGGAATTGGTCGCACGCGTACCCCAAGGTACAGCCGCGTTTTGAGGAGAACCTGACCCTAACCATCCATGCAGGTGCCCGGTAGTTGCAGCTGCCCTTCATTCAGGTGGTGCCCGCCTGCATTTGCCTTCCTGCTAACGTAGACTTGAGCATTCCTGGTCTCCACTGTCCTGGCAAAGTAGCACTCTCTCAGTACTGCAATGGAGTGCCAGCCTAGGCAATGCCCTAGTTCCGGAATGGAGCTTGGAATCTACATCCTCTGTCACAGAGGAACTAATACCAGCTGCTGTGCCAATTTGGCATTTAATATGTGATTTCTCACATATATTGTGACTTTGCTCGAATAATTTGTTTGTAAAATGCTGCTTTGTGTGCTGATGAACCATATCAGCCGAGACCTTGACAACACAGAAGGAGGTCATTGAGCATAAAAACAGAAAGTGCTGGAAATACTCAGCAGGTCTGGCAGCATCTAGAGAGAGAAGCAGAGTTAATGTTTCAGTTCAGTGACCCTTCATCAGAACTGGCAAAGGATAGAAAAAAGGAAGGCTGGCCGGGAATGTGTTGCAATAGTAAAATCAAGAGGGAACAAAGTCTGTGGATGAATGGATGAATGAGTGGTTGGACCACTTGTGGTGGTGATGGCTATGGGAGGAATGTTGAATTGAGATTTTGATGCGAGGACTGGAATTAGACGTTGCCTCACAGTCACGGAATGTGGCCACATTTATCATTTAGGTTCCCACCAAAGGAATGCTGAGGTACATGAAGGTTGCTGGAAGCCTTGAAATGTATCCTTGTGCCTTCAAGAGAGGAGGGGGAGAGATTAACTCCATGATACTCAAGCCCCCAATCCTTCTGTGCATCTTGGCGTGCCTTATTATCTGTGTGGTGATTTCTATTTGAGTTAGTTAAATGTAAGTTCAGTAACCAGTTTATTGGCAGCTGCAGGGTCGATACATTGATAGCAATGAAGTGGACAATTTTATCACTCAGGACTAACTTGAACCATATCAAATTCTACTTGAGCAGTCTTTGGTATTTTCAGACCCATTGCCTTGCTCTACATCGACCCAGAGTTACAATTGAAAGCAGAGTCAGGTGCAGCACAGATTAGAAACATGCTCGCTAACCATTTTTGCTCTGCCTCCACCACTTCTCTTGACCCCTGACGTGCCTCTGTGTGGTCAGACTGCTGTCTGACACCAAGTTAGAGATGAGGCACCATTTCCTTCAGTTAAACATTCGGCTACAAATCTGTACGCGTGCGACCGATTCTATTTCCCCTCCTGTCTCAGCTTGAACTGTGCTGTTTGCAGCCTGGCCATCTTACTTCACTCCAAGCTGAATTCCTGCTTGCAAGTGTTTGGGGACAGGGAGACGAAGTAGGTTGATTCCATGTCTTCTCCCTCACAAAGGTTGCCTACTTCCACCTTTATAGCATTGCCAGTCTCCACCCCGCATATTTGCTGTCAAAAACTTTCATCTATCCATTTGTCAACTCCACGATCATCTATTCCAATCCTTTTGTGGGCAGCCTTGCATTCTTTGCCCTTCATAAACTCTCCTGCACGTACCCAATACCACACCAAGTCCCGCACACCCATCACCCCAGTGTCCGTAACCTACGTTATCTCCCTGTCCCCCAACACCTGCAATTTAAAATTCTCATGCTTGTATTTAAATCTCTCCATGGACTCGCTCCTCCCTATCTCTGTAACCACCTCCAGTGTTGCAGTCCTGCAGAAACTCCATGTTCCCCCAGCCATTCCTTCCTGCCCCTACTCCATTCCTACCACTTTTGGCGGCTGTGTCTTCAGCCACCGAGACCCAATGTGCTGTAATTCTGTCCCGAAGACTTCCTTCCTCTCCATCTCCCTCTCTTCCTTTTGAGACCCTCCTTAAAACCTTTTGAGCAAACTTGGGCTCGGCATGGATTTTACCTGAATACACTTGGATGGAGCTTCTTGGGACATTTGCCTCCATTCCAGGTGCTATATAAATGCACATTGTTCAGTGCAGCTCCCATTTACTGCCCCATCAAGCACTCACAGATGAGATGTCTTGCCACTGACAAACCCCCTTTTGTAGCATCTCGATGTCTGATTCCTGCAACTATGGTGGTCTGAGAACTTCCATATCATTTGTTGCCTTCCCTCAGATGCCAGGAGATGATAAATTCACATCAGCCTTCCAAAACCATCGCCTTATTTACAGCCATGCAATGTTACGAAACTAATTCCAATCCTCGTCTCCACTTGTGGCACAACATGTGACAGAGATGGAAAGCACCAAGACCCAAGGTGAATCCTGGGCTGTGCTCTCTGGAAACCAGGATGTTTCAGCAAACTTCAGCAAGCAAGAAATTTTTGCAAGAAAAATTAAGGATTTTTTTTTCTAAATGGGTGCCAAGCTATTCCCAACCAGGCCTTTCTTTTTAACTCTTTTATCTTGCTGTCTGAAGTTTATCTTTTTCAGTCTATCACTTCGTCTTCTGGCTCGCTTGGTCTTCCTGGATGTTGCCTCCAATAGGAAATAAAAAAATTTTTTTGCCTGGAACTCCCAATATCATGGCCACCCAATAAGATCGTGGCTTATTTTCCACCTGACCCCTTGGGCGAGGATAACGAGGACCCTACCAAATTCATGGTCAGATGTTCCAAATTTCACCATCACAGCATTTTAAATGAGTTTAAATCCACCATCAGCTGGTGCATTGGTGCAGGGTCAAAGATATGCACAGCTTTCAGGAACACTGCGGAAGGTTGTTGAAACCTCTGAGCCACTTTTCTTCATCGCTTGAATCTTCAGTCGCACTAATATTGTTTGAGTTCTTTGCCATGCAAGAAAAAACCTGCTGAGCACAGGCATTTAATTCAGCATCATTAGACTGTTGTTCATTTGACTGTGCTTCAGCCCAGAATAGTACATCCATTATCTTATTCTAAATTTTGTGGATTCTGACATGTTGAGATTCAAACCAAGTGATGAAATCCATCG
The DNA here is from genome assembly GCF_036365525.1 of Heterodontus francisci. Classification (NCBI taxonomy): domain Eukaryota; kingdom Metazoa; phylum Chordata; class Chondrichthyes; order Heterodontiformes; family Heterodontidae; genus Heterodontus; species Heterodontus francisci. The sequence goes on from NC_090417.1 coordinate 11,201,338, forward strand.
GTGGTGTAGCATTTTTGGCAACTAACATTCATGTTATGTAATATGGACAGCATTCAGCATTCTGTCTTGGAGCACATATTTGAAAGATGTTATCATGTATGTTACATTGTCAGTAATGAAAGCAGACACTTGGTTGAAATCTGCAGCGTATTTTGAAACTGTCGCTTGGGAACCTGTGGTGAAGTAGCTTCGAAGTGGATGCTGTCTGCAAGCAGTGTTGTTCGCTTTCCTGTCTGCACATCTTTGGCTTTACCAGGCGTAAAATCAAACAAAACATGCAGCACATAGTTGTCTTGCTCATTGGTGGACTCATGGCAAATAATTGCAAAAGCCTCACATGCATTCATCTGAGACTTCATTTGCTCACAATGTGCCACAAAAACCTTCGTTAGGTTATCCTTTCATAGTTTATTTGTACTTGGCAAGCAACCACCATTTTGCACATTACGTTGGGTGATCAGGTTTTTCTAGTGGTATGTTGGCACTTGCAAAAGCATCCACAAGTTCCATTGCAACTAACTGACAATTGTCTGAGCTCTCTGTCGACTTCTTAAAAAGAGATGAAATGGTTGTTTGTTTGTGTGTTTGTTTTCCAGCCGTGCATTGTCAGATGCTCTCTTACTGTTGCGACGGTTTTAAGACTCGAAGTAATGCTGAACTGTTGCCCACCGTGTGGGATCCAATTAAACATTGCAGCTTGTAATAAAAACAGTATTCCACCATCAGCATGCAGATGTTTGGCTTCCAAATTCTTTCAGTGAAAGTGCTGCAGTAATGATTGTGGCTGTTTTTGATTAGCTCATTCTGGCATTCTCACTTGTCTGCTAATACTTGGGACTGCTTCTCTCAAAGCTGCATCAGAAGCCCTCCTCCATCTGCCCAATCAGTGTGTTGAGCTTTGTGTCAATCACTAAAATGAGCAAAGTTGGCAACATGCCCAGCAATCAGCGAGATGAGCCTTGTATCATTGAGTAAAACGTGAGAAGTTCGCAAATTGGCCGATTTCATGGAGGACCTGAGATTTCACGGTGGTGAATTTGGTAGTATCCTACCCCTATCCCTTGATTTTGTTGATGTCCCAAAATCTACTGATCTCCATCTTGAAACTAATTTGCAACTGAGCATCCACAGCCCTCTGAAGTAGGGAATTCCCAAGTGAAGGAATGTCTCCTGATCTCACTCCTATCTGGCCAACCCATTATTCTGAGACTGTGACCCCCTAGTTATGGACTGTCCAGCCAGGAGAAAGCAGCATTTAGTTTTCTCGTGCCATTCACTCTGGACATCCCAAAGGGCTTCACAGCCAATGAAGAATTATTAAAGCATAGGCACTGTTGTCATGTAGAAAACACAGCAGCCAATTCTTGCAAGCTCTCCGACGCAATTTAATAATGACCGCTTAATCCTTTTTTAGTGACACTGTTTGAGGGATAAAAGTTGGCCAGATCTCTCCCCCGCTGTTCTACGAAATAGTGCAGTATGTTATTTTGTGCCCACCTGAGAGAGCAGGCAGGGCCTCTGTTTAACATCTCATCCAAAGGACAGCACCTCCAATAATGCAGCATTCCCTCCGGACAGTACTGAGAATAAGACTTGAACCTAAAACATTTCTGACTTAGAGGCGAGGGTGCTGCCCATAGACTGACGGCTGACACCCTGCTGACTTTAAGCATTCACACTGGTGTACCAGCTGAGACCAGTTCAGGAAAGAGATTGGGATCTTCCTGATCTACATGTCTCAGTACCAACCCGGTACTCCATGATCCCCAGTGGAGTGCCACGGCTTGAAAAAAAATTGTTCTGTTTTCTTTTTTGACTCACAGAAGCTGCCAAGTTGTTTGAAAGCCATTTTGAGTCAATGTTTGAATTCCCGTCAACATCAGCGTTACTTTAAAGTCAACTTGTTTGATGTTGCTCTGAAAAGTGAACACCATCTGTGATATGAAGGATGCCCATAGTGGAAGCTCAACACTGATGGGCTTATGCATTTAATAAATGTGTATTTGTCAGGGTCGACTGAGACATTTTGACATGCTGTCGTGTAATTAGACAAAGGAACATCCTTATTTAATTTTCAGAGACAGCTGCAAGCTGAGTTTATGCAAAGTACTGTTGTTTGCAGGAATTGGACTGAAGATTGCCTCCTTTGAAAATGAATTGAAATAGAGAGAGTCACAGGTCTGGTGATGGCTGGCTCAGTGTTTAAATTGGCTTCACTCTCTCTTCCGCTTAAGCAGAGGGAATGTGATCCTTTGCACTTTCTCAATATTCAGTGGCACACGCCCGTGAGTGAGATTTTGGTGAAGGGCAGGATCGAGCGAGGTTGGGATGCTCGCCAAGGTCAAGTAGTCTGCTGAAGATCACTGGGCCCACATATAAGGGGAAAGATGGGAACCTTAGAGGTGTCAGTGGCCAATGTACTACCGTCGTCCCCCATCTGATGAGGATTTGTGTCGGAACAGAGCCTTGCAAACCTTATCCTATAAATAGTGGGCAATTAGCTGAGGTATTATTGAGCATTTTTGGAACTCCTCCAATTCTGGCCTCTTGTACATTCCTGATTTTAATCACTGCATCACTGGCAATTGTGCCTTCAGCTGCCATGCCTGAAGATCTGAAATTCCCTGCCGAAACCTGTCCTCATCTCGATCTTGAGTTTCCCAAGCATTGCTCTTGATTCATCCCTCTTGTCTCCCGTACTCTTCATCCTTGCTGGTATCCTGTACAATGGCCTCTGCTCCTCACCTGGTTTCTTCAATTGGAACCTGCTGGATGAGAAGACCATCAGTGAAACAATATTCATCCCTTCAATCGATTGGGATTCGGAAAGTAAAATAGATGAGACAGGTGACTTTGGTATATTCTCGTTAAGTCAGTACCCTCACTACTGATGTTGCTTTCTACTGAGTGTACAGTAGGCACAGCCATAGTTCAGGTGAAAAGAATGGATTCAATGGGTAAGGACACAACCCATGGTGGTTCTAAACTGTGTAGAATAGAAGGCCTCAGCTCTGTGTGATCTCTTTTTTTTTTATAGACCTGGTCAGAATGTGGGCAATGCCAACATGACCAGCATTTATTACCCATCCCGAATTACCCTTGAGAAGCTGGTGGGGAGCCGCCTTTTTGAATACAACTGAGTGGCTTGCTCGGCCACCTCAGAGTGCAGTTAGGAGTCAGCCACATTGCTGCGGGTCTGGAATCACATCGCAGCCAAAACCAGGTTTCCTTCCCCTCCCTACAAGGCATTCGTGAACCAGATGGGCTTTTATGACAATCGGGTTGTGACATAATCACCATTACTGATAGAAACATAGGAATTAGGAGCAGGTGTAGGCCACTTGGCCCCTCGAGCCTGCTCCACCATTCAATAAGTTCATGGCTGAACTGATTACTCCACATTTCCACCTACCCCCGATAACCTTCCTTGCTTATCAAGAATCTATCTACCTCTACCTTAAAAATATTCAAAGACTCTGCTTCCACTACCTTTTGAGGAAGAGAATTCCAAAGACTCACGATCCTCTGAGAGAAGAGATCTCTCCTCATCTCTCCTCATCTCTGTCTTAAATGGGCGACCCCTTATTTTTAAACAGTGACCCCTAGTTCTAGATTCTCCCACAAGGGAGAATTCATCCACCCTGTCAAGACCCTTCAGGATCTTATATGTTTCAATCAAGTCGCCTCTTACTCTTCTAAATTCCAGCAGATACAAGCCTAGCCTGTCCAATCTTTCCTCGTAAGACAACCCGCCCATTCCAGGTATTACTCTGGTAAACCTTCTTTGAGCTGCGTCCAATGCATTTACATCCTTCCTTAAATAAGGAGACCAAAACTGTTCACAGTACTTCAGATGTGGTCTCACCAATGCCCTGTATAACTGAAGCATGACCTCCCGACTTTTGTATTTAATTCCTCTTGCAATAAACAGTAAAATTCTATTAACTTTCCTAATTATGTGCTGTACCTGCATATTAACCTTTTGCTATTAGTGCACTAGGACACCCAGATCCCTCTGCATCTCAGCTCTGTAATCTCGCACTATTTAGATAATCTGCTTTTTTATTCTTCCTGCCAAAGTGGATAATTTCACATTTTCCCACATAATACTCCATTTGCCAGGTCTTTGCCCACTCACTTCACCGATCGATGTCCCTTTGGAGCCCCCTTATGTCCTCTTCACAAGTTACTTTCCTACCTATCTTTGTGTCATCAGCAAATTTAGCAACCATACCTTCGGTCCCTTCATCCAAGTCATTTATATAAATTGTAAAAAGTTGAGGCCCCAGCACAGATCCCTGCGGCACACCAATCATTACATCTTGCCAACCAGAAAATGACCCATTTATGCGTACTCTCTGTTTCCTGTTAGCAAGCCAATCTTCTATCCATGACAATATGTTACCCCCCCTACACCATGAGCTTTTATTTTCTGCAATAACCTTTGATGTGGCACCTTATCAAATGGAAATCTAAGTACAGTACATCCACTGCTTCCCCTTCATCCGCAACACATGTAACTCCCTCAAAGAATTCCAGTAAATTGGTTAAACATGATTTCCCTTTCACAAAACTGTTAACTCTGCCTGATTACCTTGAATTTTTCTAAGTGCCCTGAGAGAACATCTTCAATAATAGCTTCTAACATTTTCCCTAAGACAGATGTTAAGCCTGTAATTTCATGCTTTCTGTCTCCTTCCCTTTTTGAATACGAGCTTTTTAATTCCAGATTTTTATTTAATTAACTGAGTTGAAATTTCCCAGCTGCTGTGGTGGGATTTGAAATCATGTCTCTGGACCATTAGTCCAGGCCTCTGGATTGCTAGTCCATAACATAACCATGATACTAACGTATCACTTAACTACATGATCTCAGTCAGCGCAGCACTTAAAGGGGGGAGGGAACCACAGTTGGCCTCACTAGACAAGGCATAAGTTTCCGGAATGTTAAGTGCAAGCGAGGCCCGGTTTATGTGTGAATGGCCCCTTTCCTGCATGGTTAGATAGCTCGTTGAGACTGTCTAGCCACTTGCATGAAGAATGGCGCCTCGGAGTATGGAGTACGAGGTTATCATTATTGGTGGAACACTTCATCCCAGTGAGAGTCAACACTTTGAGAATAACAAAGGAGAAAAAGAGACTCTGTCAAAACGAGCCAGAACACAAAGCTTCCCATCCTTCACCTTCCGAACTGATGAGAAATGCTGGGCCCGGTCACGTTCTCCAATGGAGTGATCCAAATTGGTGAAACACTTGATTAAACCATCATGTTAAAAAAGAAGGAACGTTAACTTTGATGAGGAATAATGAATTAAAAAGTGTTGTTTTCACTGAGGTTGGGGTGGTTTGGAACCAAGTTAACTGTATTTTTACTTGCATTTTGTTCATGTCCGTCACTCTAATATTAATATTTTGAAGTTATTTCACTCCAGCATTATTAGATTCATGCCATTCTCAACTGTTCCGCTTCCAAAAAAATGATTGGTGCAGGAGACCTTGTGGTCGCCGTTTATCCATCCATATCAGTTTGTGTCAAAATATTTGTTACATTTGGTATTTTTGTACTGTGCTGTCATATGATGAAAAAAAAAACCATTAGCCGCATGAAGCTTTGTATCGGAGAGCATCCTAGTTGGCTTCAGGAGTAACTGTGTCGCCTAGTTTTGGAACTGAGTTTTGCAGACCAGGTCCCAATGCCTGTCTGTGCTCTGAGTAAGATGATTGCAGTAGGGGTGGCATTGGGAGGGGGGCAGTGTGATTGCGTTAATGAGGATATAAAGAAGAAATCAGCCAGGGTTCCTGCTCCTCCTCCTGCCTCTGTTTTTCTCGATCTATATGAATGACCTAGCCTTTGGTGTGCAGGGCACATTTTCACATTTGCAGATGACACAAAACTTGGAAGTACTGTGAACTTTTGAGGAGGTGGTGGAATGGGTAGACACAAGGCAGGTGAAATTAAATGCGGAGAAGTGTGAAGTGGTATGTTTTGAGTGGGGCAGTAAACAGCTGTCACATACCACGGAACCAGGCTTCAATTATGAATCAGCACCTTCAGAAGAAAGTAAAATTTTTTTTCAATTCTGTATAGCTAAGTTGGTCTTTATTTCGTTTTTGAGTGAAGCTGTTTTCAGAATCTTTGGAAGGACCCAATAAATTTTGCAGTTGATTCCAGTAGACTGACCCCAGCAGCTTCCTGTTGGACGCTGCATAAGAAGATGCTTGTGTTATCTGCAGGCAGTATATATAAGGAGAGTTGTGTCTAACAGCAGCAAACCATCTCCTCACACAGCCAACCTGATCGCGAGTTTCCAATGTTCCTTCAGATGATATATTGAATGGGGAAGCACTTTCAACTGTTTAGCAGTATTCATACCTATTGGTCTATCTGAGATGGTCAAATTTTCAATAACAGGAGAATTTGTTTTAACATGTTGAAGATCTGCACAGCAACCTTTAGAGTGTTAGAGAGAAAATTGCTGAGAATCAATGCTCCAACAATACTCTCAGTGAAATGGATTCTGTTGGTATCGATGCCCTTCGAATTTCGACATCTAATATGGGTAAATAACAATGAGTGCAAACGTTCTCAAAAACACTGTGCCAGTAATACCTGAACAGTAAATATTTCTGAAGCCCTACCTCAATTTCTGCACAGGCTGGAAATGAACTTGTCAAGCCTTCTAGAATTCTACAGCATAGGAGGAGGCCATTCTTGCCCATCATTTCTGTGCTGGCTCTTTTGAGAGAGCTATCCAATAAGAGCAGGGATCTCCCTTTTTCAGCCATCTATTCAATTGTCTTTTGAAAGTTAGGAGTGAACATGCTTCCATCACTCTTACAGATCATGCATAACAAGCTGTAAGACAAAAATTCTCATCTGCCCTCTGGTTCTTTTGCCAGTTACCTTCAGTGTGTTCGCTGGTTACCAACCCTTCCGCCAGTGCAAACAGTTTCTTATCAGTGGCTGCCCCAAAGCCCCTCTTAATTTTGAACATCTCTAGGAAATCTTGCTTCAACCTTCTCTGCTCGAAGGGGATCAATTTCAGCCTCTCTAATCTCTCCACATCACAGAAGTCTCTCATGGCTTTTGATCTCCTAGGGATCAGAATTTGAGCAATAAATTGCAGAGCTGCCTCTTTGTTTTATTCGTTTCGTGGGATGTGGGCGTCGCTGGCTCGGCCAGCAGTTATTGCCCATCCCTAATTTCCCTTGAACTGAGTGGCTTGCTGGGCCATTTCAGAGGGCATTGAAGAGTCAGCCACGTTGCTGTGGGTCTGGAGTCACATTTAGGCCAGACTGGGTAAGGACGGCACATTTCCTTCCCTAAAGGACTTGAGTAAACCAGATGGGTTTTTATGACAATCGACAACGGTTTCAGGGTTACCATGAGACTAGCTTTTAAAAATTCATTGAATTCAAATTTCAGCATCAACCACGGTGGGATTTGAACCTATGTCCTCAGAGCATCAGCCAGAGCTGGATTACACTGAGACTTCACTTTACCCATATTTACCCTTATTTACCCACCCAGGTGGGCAGCACAGTGGCGCAGTGGTTCGCACCGCAGCCTCAGAGCTCCAGTGACCCGGGTTCAGTTCTGGGTGCTGCCTGTGTGGAGTTTGCAAGTTCTCCCTGTGACTGCGTGGGTTTTCGCCGGGTGCTCCGGTTTCCTCCCACATGCCAAAGACTTGCAGGTTGATAGGTAAATTGGCCATTGCAAAGTGCCCCTAGTATAGGTAGGTGGTAGGGGAATTGTGGGGATGTGAGAGGGTAATGGGATTAATGTAGGATTAGTATAAATGGGTGGTTGATGGTCGGCACAGACTCGGTGGGCCGAAGGGCCTGTTTCAGTGCTGTATCTCTAAATAAAAAATAAATAAAAATAAATGTAGAAGTTCGAGGGACACCGATACCAACAGAATCCATTTCACTGAGAGTATTGTTGGAGCATTGACTCTCTGTGTTTTCAATCACCGTGACTCATTTCATCAACAAGAGTTAAAAGAGAAGAATGTCTCATTACTTCTTCGGCAATCCCTCGGGATCGAGGATGATTTGCTTCCACTCCAGGTCGATGGGTTCTGAGATGGCTGATAAGTCCAATGTGTGATCTGCAGACTCTGCCACATGAGAGGCAGGTGGTGCTTGAAGGATCAGGTAGATGGGTAGTTTGGAGGTTTGTGCGCTCTCTCTGACACCTCGACTTCACCTCCACATGTTCCCGACGATGTCCCTCAAGGTGTACGATGCCTTCCCGAATGAGCTCTCTCTGTCGAGGATGGTCATGAGTCAGGGACTCCCACGAGTCAACGGGGATGTCTGATCTCCTCAGGGATGCTTTGAGGACATCTCTGAAGCGTTTCCACTCTGGGCGTCTCCTGCCGCGACCAAGTTCTGAGCAGTACATACTGCTTCAGAAGTCTGGTGTCAGCATGCAAACGACATGTTTCACCCAGTGGAGCTGGTTTAGGGTGGTTAGCACCCCGATGCTGGGCAGATTGGCTTGGGTGAGGACACTGTTGTTGAACCACCTTTCTTGCCACAGGATTTGGAGGATCTTGCAGAGGCACCTCTGGCGGTACTTCTCCAGTACTCTGAGGTGCCTGCTGTAGGTTATCCAAGTCTCCGAAGCATACAGGAGCATAGGGATCACTGCTGCCCTGTAAACCATGATCTTAGTCCCCGGTTTGAGATCCTGATCCTCACATACTCTCTTCCTCAGTCGGCCGAAGGCTGAGCTGGCACATTGGAGGTGATGACAAAAAATATAGAATATATCAAAACAAGAAATACTGTAGTTGATCTTTGGTACTATTGCTCACAGACGGAAATAAAAATCTATACGATGTCTTACTCCTGAAACTGTCTCTCGCACAATGAGGCAAACCATCGGTGCGACGAGTTTCACATACTTACACATAAGGTGGTGTGGAAGTCTCCTGCATTCCTATCCTGGTGTGCTGTCCCACTTGCTTCCTTTTTATCGTTTGTTGTACAGTCGTTAAATTCACTTCAAACATCTTGCCTGAAGTCACGTTGGCCATTGCACTAACACTCTCATCTGTGGTGCAGTCTCACCTTCAGAAGGCATCAGAAATGTAGCTGCTGATTTCTCCTTTGAAGCTCCTGTAGTTTCCAACATGTAGATAGGTGTCCTGTTGCTAGCAAAGAGCTGTCACTGCATATATTGAATGATTTTTAGTTTATCTAATGGCCCAGACTGTGTGAAATTAGCACCTAGGTTATTGCTATCTGAAGCCATCCACACTTTTTTTTCCATTCTCGCGCTGTTAGCACTTGATTTGTTTCACTGAGTTTTCTGACTGTTTTTAATTTGGCCGAAGAGGGAGAAAGACACTCCAATCTAAATGTGAACATCTGGCTTTCTGTCTCTGGATTTTTGGTACCAGAGATTGCTTTGTCCTTCAAGACATTTTTCTCTTCACACTGTCCTTGTCTCCCTGTCCCTTAGACTTCAGACAGTTTTACCAGATGGCAATCCAACTGAAGCCATGTGGGTCTCTCTGCGCCCACTGCCCTTCAGAATGTCAACACGTCCAAATCGGTTCGCCTGGAAGAATGTGGTTCTGCAAGTCAGGGTGAAAGAGCTGCTATTGCCTTTATATATACACACACACAGACACACCCCTCCCCCAGACAACTGCCTGAGGCTGAACTAGAGACCTCACACACCTGGTATCATAATTGACGCCGACATGATCTGCGGATCACATGTCCACTCCATATTCAAGACTGCCTACTTACACTTGTGTAACACCGCAGACATTGACCCCACCTCAACTCTTCTGCTGCTGAAATCCTCATCCATTGTATTTGCTACCTCGAGACTTGACGACTCCCATCTTCCACACTCTATAAACTTGAGCACATTCAAAACTATGCTGCCCGTGTCCTAGCTCGCCCATCGCGCCTGTACTTAACCTACATTGGATTGCTGTTAAGTAACGCCTCGATTTGAAAATGTTTCTTCTTGTTATCAAATCCTTCTGTGGCTTTGCCTTTCCCTATCTTGGTAATCTCCTCCACCCCTAAAACCCTCTGAGATCTCTGTGCCCTTCCAATCTCGGCCTCTTGCGCATCCCTGGTTTTAATTGCTCCCACCCTTGGCGGCTGTGCTTTCAGCTGCCTGGGCCATGAGGTCTGGAATTCCCTCCATGAACTTCTCCTCCTGTCTAACTTTCTCTGCTCCTTTTTAAGACACTTCTTAAAAACTAACTCTTTAACCTGACCAAATATTGCATTCTGTAGTTTGGCATCCACCTTGGTTTGATTGTGCTCCTGTGAAGCTTTATCGGTGTGTCCGGTGCTGTATAAATGAAAGTTGTTGTTGTAATACTTGCTCCATCTGAATCTGTACTTGTAAGTTAAGCCCACCGTATGGAGAGTAGCTCCGCAGTGAAATTGTGAGAGCTGGAACATTGCCCTCCCAAACGTTATGCAGACATAACAAGAGCAATCTACAGTGGGCAAGTAAGAACCTTCCAGCCCTTTCCAGAAAGATCCAGTTAAGAAGTCAGCAAATCTTCCTCAACTGCGTTCAAATGTAATTTCATGCATGATATGTGCTGTTCACCTGGGCTGCTGGTTGCAGTGTTAGCATTGGTCTCTGCTCCCTGGTCTAAGCAAGGCATCAAATTCAGCCAGTTTTACTGCCAGTGAGGTACTTTTTGAAGTGGAATCACTGTTGTAATGTAGGAACTACAGCAGCCAATTTGTGCACAGCAAGCTCCCACAAGCTGCAATGAGATAAATGAGCAGATGATCTGTTTTGGTTGGTTGGGGGGATAGTTATCATCCAGGAAAAAGCTCCCCTGCTCCTCTTCCTCCAAACTTCAGTGCCCAACTTGGAGGGGAAACGGGGCCACAGTTTGATATTGTGGCCGAAAGACAGCACCTCCAACAGTGCAGCACACCCTCAGTGAGAGTGTCAGCCTCAATTTGGTTCTCAACTCTCCGGAGTGGGACTTGAACTCAAAAACTGATACTGAGAAAGTGCTTGTGTGTGAGCATGGCTTGGGGACAAGTTGCAAGGTAAATGTTCTGCCTGGTTTGTTCACGTAGCATACCAACAGTCAGTAGTTAAGCTCAAAAATAGACAATGGTTGGTTGATGTTGAATAAATGGAAGGAGAGGGTGGGAGGAAATGAGCATAAAATCCCTTGAATTCATGGGCAATGAATGAATAGTTTTTCGGAACTAAGCAGCATCCCAATTAAAGCACTAAGAGAATGAGCTGCCTCAGTTGTTGGCGTAAAGCCGACCATGAAATGAGCACAGATAGACAATAAGGCCTTCCAAACCACCCATTAATCTATGTCAGTGGCTGAGATACCTTGTCTCCAAGGTTACAGTTCTCTGCCACATTAGTGGACTGCAACAAAATTGGCCAAGGTAGTTCGTCAATCAGGGATGTGAATCTAAGATGATTATAGTAAATAAGAATTTGGTTACAGTCTGAAAAAGAGTATCAGTCGGCCTTGCCTCTTGTACTTAGATCAACCCCAGTTGCATACCTTCTCATCATATCATTCTCCCTAGGAGCAGCAGAGGGTCAGTTAATCCCTTGAGCAGATCCGCAATTCAATAAGATTACGGCTGATAAGTGACCTAACTCCATATATCTGCCTTTTTCCCCCCATCCCTTAATCCCTTTGGTTGATAAAAATCCATCAGTTTCACATTTAAAATTAAGAATTGATGAGCATCAACCATCATTTGCAAAAGAGAGTTTCCATCTTGCACCACTCTGGGCCTTTAGAGATGTTCCCGAACTGCACTCTTGAAAGATCTGGCTCTAATTTTTACACGATGCCCTCTATTTCCCCCTTTAACAAATTGAAATCATTGTCCAACTCATTTGCACTGTCTTTTTTCTGACCCCTTATTCCACAAGTTAAGGGGAACAGTAGCATAACGGTAATGTTACTGACCTCGTAATCTAGAGGCCCAGACTAATGTTGCGGAACCATGAGTCAAATCCCACCAGGACAATTTAAAAATGAATTAATTAATAAATATGGAATAAATTCTAGTCTCAATAATAATCATGAAACAACTGGATTGTCGTAAAGACCCACGAGGTTCCATAATGTCCTTTCGGGAAGGAAATCTGCCAGTTCTTACCCGGTACGGCCTTTCAATGACTCCAGACCACAGCAATGTGGCTGACTCTTAACTGCCCTCTGAAACAGCCAACCAAGCCACTCAGTTGCAAGTGGCTCACCACCACCTGCTCAAGGGTCATTGGGGTTGGGCAATAAATGCTGTCTTTAACATTGACGCTCACATCGGAAGAATGAACAATAAAAAAGAACAGGTCTGTGACTCTTCGTATCAAAAACCACTGCCTGATTGTCGTCCTTCATCTGAATATCTGAAATGTTAACCTTGTGCCCCCTGTGGGTTGGCAATGAAAGCTTAATCAGAGGCTACCCAGCTTCATACTTGCCCTGGAAGATGGCAGACTGGCTAAGTCATGATACAATGAATCTGGTCTGTTAGTGACTTCTAGTTTTATGTTTTGCACTGAATTTACCAAGTGCGTTGAATTTAAGCTTTTAGTGACTTTCATTGAAAACCAAATCCAATTGGGGAAAGCAAGCACCTCTCTATTGAGCTGGTACCATCTTCTGAATGTAACGAGTGTCCCTGTGAACAGTGCGTGTCTCTCTCAGCGCACTGCGGACATGCCTCCCTGTGTGCAGTGTGTGTCACCTCAGTCCTGGTTTCCCTACAGGTTGCTGCTTGCCTTCTTCGACTAGAAATCTGCACCTTAATGGAACATGGGCATTTCATCAAGAGCCAGTCTCCCAATCTCACCCTTGGCCACCCTTGGGAATGGTGCACCATATTGTGATAGGTCTTGTGTTTCTGTCACCCTCAGATCCTGCCAAGTAGAATCTAGTTCTCTGCAACAAATTCAGTACGCTCATTTTCAAGTGAGGGCCATTAAGTGGCAGTGTGGATGGTGATGTAGTCCCACCTTCTAATCACATGCCCTTGGCTCCTCTCACTAAACAGATGGGGAGAAGGAAACCGTGGTACCCTAGAACTTGCATCAAACTGGGTCATTGTGAAATGCAGGCCCAAGGACAACACATTTTCTGACAGGTGGGCCTCAAAGGGCCTCCAGACCAGAAACATGCTGCCACTGTCTCAAACAGGTGATATCTTATTGGAAACTTTTGTTGAAGTGCACATTGGACCTTGAAAATGCTGAGGGTTACTTCTATTCAATTTAAGCTTCTTGGTTTTAGTAAACATTTGCATTGTTCAATGAAAGGGATGCCATTGCTGGTAACTTGGAACAATTCAGCCAAGTCAAGTACAGCACAGGTTAGATACAGAATAAAGTTCCCTCTACAGTGTCACATTTAACACTCCCAGGATGGGTACAGCATGGGTTAAGTACAGAGTAAAGCTCCCTCTAAATTGTCCTGATATTAAAGGGACCCCACCACCCCCTCCCCCCACCCCAATGCACCAGCTTATTGCCTGAAGCCCACTTGTTAATCGATTCCAGTTGCATCTCTGTGTGCCCCATCTTAACAATTATTGACCTCTTCATTTGAAAGAAGTAACTGATGAACAGAGGATCATGAGTGCTGCACATTCATGTCTGGTAGGAACTGGATTGTGACTTGTGGAGAGACTTTTATAGCAAGCACAGAGGAGAGTTTCGTCTCCTCCTCCAGGGTTTGATTTGAATCCAGGTTTAATCCACGGTGTCATGCTCTTCATAGACCTGAAGAAGGATTTCAACCATCTGATGAAGTATAAATGAATTCTGTCACTCCAGGCGTACTTTAACCGTCAATAACTGCAACACCGTCATTGGAAGCTGTGCCTCGCTATCTTCATTCCACATTTTTCATTCCATTATTTTTTGCCAGGAGTACTGAGCAGGCAGCTGAATTGCTTTACAACTGACAACCCCTCATAAAATTGGAGGATGAATTAATTGGTCCCACTTACATTTGAATTGTGATATTTTATAAAAGATCGAGCTTTCATCTATGACCCTTGTCACTTCCTAATAGCTGTGTCTTCCGAACTTATCGTTACAATGCATAATGGGACCATAGAATTTGACAAATCATATCTTGCTTATAGTGTATGTGCTTTTTTTAAGTGCACTGTCATTCGTGTGGCTGAGATTCGCAGACTAATGTTACACTCAGAACGAATTACAGAAGCCCTGGGTTGAACACAGACATTTTCGTGATAATTGTAGGATATATGTTTTTTTCTCTGATTTAGAGTCCGACAACCATTGAGATGATCTCCCTTTGATTTTTGCACCTTAGTGGATGTCTAAGTTCATTGTGGTTTCAAAAATAAACAGGGGTATGGTAGCATATTGATTATAACCCAGAGACCGAGACTAAGGCATGACTTCAAATCCCACCAAAGCAGGTAGGGAATTTCATTTCAGTGAACGAATTAAGTAAATCTGAAATTTTAAAATAAGTTAGTATCTCTCGGGATGACCATGAAATTACTGTTTTGTCATAAAATCCCATGTCCTTAATGGAAGGAAATCTGCCACCCTTACCTGATCTGGCATATATGTGATTCCAGATCCCATGGCCATGTGTTTGACTCCGAACTTCCCTCTGAAGTGGCTTAGTAAGCCACTCAGGTGTATCAAAACTGCAATGACCAGTGCTGAGGGAGTGCTGCACTGGGTATTTCAGGCACTTTTTATTTGCTTTTTCAGCACCTGTATTTTGTTCTCTCTGCTGTTTCAATGGAGTTGTCAATATTTCATCACTGAAAAAGCCACTCCTTCAGAGGAAGTTAAGTACAATGCCGTTGGATGTTGTAGAGGCATGTGTGTGTCTGTCTTTCTCTCTCTCTCTCTCTCTCTCTTTCTAAGGTGGGTCCACCAAACTTGCAATTTAGCTCTGCTTAGCAACTGCTGAATCATGCCCACTAAACACAATCCCAACACTGCAGTGTGACATCTCCCTCAGGGCATTACTGCCCTCCATTCCTTTGCCTTCTGTTCAAGCTTTCCAAGTGCCAGTTCTGATCAGGACTACAGTCTCGCAACAACAGCTGTGAGCTGACAACTAAATTCTGTTTTAATTAGGGTGCTAATAATGTTTCTGAACTCCTTAAGTTGTCAGATTCCTGCATATTAAAGAGCTTTGAGCTCCTGACTCTCAGATTAATGAAAAATCATAGATTAAATATTATATTTGAATTTACGCACTGTAGGAATGGGATTGTTTCCGACCATACTTAAGCCAACTGCTTTGTGATTTTTAATTTTTTCGAATAGTCACAAAGAAACATTCTAGCTGTGAATTTACATTTTTGGTGAATTTTTCACTTCTGAAGGTGAAGGAGAAAACACAAATACTTTCTTTAAAACCGACTGGCTTATTCAGCAGTCCCAGGACAGGTGCAGTACGGGTACGATACAGAGTAAGGCTGCCTCCGCATCAGGGTTGTCTAACCTTTTCACGTGGGGGGGCCACGTGACAATTTTTGTCTTGCATGATGGGGTGGGGGTACTGGTGAGACAATTTCGGAAAGATAAAGGCATTAGAATTTATCTTGATATTAATCAAAACAACAAAGCTACATTTTTATGAAGAAGCTTTAAATGAGAAGACTAATTTATTGACTTACTTTCTGGTCACTATATTAGACACTGATTTAGTGACAGACCTGGCATTGTTTTTGTTTGCATAACTAATTAATCTCTGACCACACACTTGATGCAGTGATGCAGAGTATTCTGGGTAGATGTCCATCTGTCCGGAGTGATCTTGATCGCTCTCTTCCTTTCTCCCCCTCTCTCTCTCTCTCTGTCTCTGCTCTCTCTCTGTCTCTCTCTCTGTGCCCCCCCCCCTCTCTGCCCCCTCTCTCTGTCTGTCTGTCTCTCTTTCTCTCTGCCCGCTCTCTCTCTCTCTCTCTCTGGCCCCTCTCTATCTCTCTGTCTCCCCTTCCTTCTCTGTCCCCTTTTCCTCTCTCGCTCTCTCTCTCTCTCTCTGCCCCCTCGTTCAGTGTCCCCCCTCTCTCTCTGCCCCCCCTCTCTTTCTGTACCCCTTTCCCTCTCTCTCTCTGCCCTTTCTCTCTCACTCTATCTCTCTCTCATCCCTCCCCCCGCCTTTCTGTCTCTTTCTCTGACATTTGCAGAGAGCGGGAACGCTCAGTCGATGATTGATCAGTTTTTTTTATAAAATTGCAAGTCAGTTTCACAGCTGACAGATCATGACATCGGGAACAGCAGTTTCTGAAATTCCGACAGATTCAGATTTTTTTAAAAAGGCTGTCGTAAAACCCCAAATCTGTCTGAAGTTCAGAAACTGCTGTTCCCGATGTCAGGATCTGTCAGCTGTGAAACTGACCTACGATATTTTTTTAAAGCTGGTCTGACAATGTGGAATTTCTCATCTCCAGTCACAGAGTCTTAGGGAGGATGAGGAATGGCTGCGGGTACAGTTTACATCCACGGGCCAGATGGGAACCTTTGGCAAGCTGGATGCTGGCCCACAGGCTGTATGTTGGACAAACCTGATATACATTGTCTTTTACCGTGATCTGTTCAGAGTCTGGAACACGGTCGCCTCCAGTCAGGGTGCTCCCCTACCAGAGGAAAAAAGGGCTCTGGCTGTCCAAGTGGCCAGATCTGGGGTTGGACCGACAGGTGGAGGAGTACCCGAAACCCTTCTCGGGAGCCGGTCTCTCGCAACCTGAGCCGCCTCTCGGATATGCCCTCTGTGCCATTCCCCTCCTCTGCGCGGAGGGGTTTCCAGTACCGGCTGCTCCTGCACACTCTCCACTTACTCACCCTCGTCTGCCGCCCGGACACACTGTGGCAGTCTGTGTTGCCATCTGGCGGCGAGAGGACGCCCCGGTGGAGGTATCACTACGCGGGGGTCCTCCCCCTTTACCTTGGGGTCCTGGGGTGGAGGGTGCTGCACGGGGCAGTCACGTGCAATAGGCTTTTAAGCAGGTTCACAGACTCCCAGGCCACCTGTAACTTCTCTGGCCTGGTCGAGTCTGTGTTCCATGTTTATATGGAGCATGCGAGGTTGCAGCCCCTGGTCGCATATTTAAAGGGGCTGCTCCTCAAGTTCTGGCTGCACTTCAGCCCCACGCTCCTGATCTTTGGGCACCCGGTGCGGAGGGGGGTGGACCGGGAGGAGGATCTCCTCGTCGGTCTGCTCCTGGGCCTGGCCAAGGTGGCAATTCACAGGTCCAGGCTGCGGGCCGTCGGGGGATCTGTCTGCCCTGATTGCCTGCCCCTCTTCCGAGGTTACGGTCGCACCCTGGAGAAGGAGCATGCAGTGTGAATCAGTTAGCTTCAGCCCTTCCGCAGTCGGTGAGTGCATCACAGATGCCGAGAACGGTATTTTAATTTGAGTTTTGTTTAATTTATCTGTTTTTAAATCAAGTTATTGATTTAAAATGCATATCAAGGGAGCCTGAGGACAGGTACAGGTACCCAGGACAGGTACAACACAGGTTAGATACAGAGTAAAGCTCCCTCAACAATGTCCCATCAAACACTCCAAGGACAAGTGCACCACCCAATGTCAAATGCACAGCACCATCCCATGTAATTTGTTGTAAGATGTAAATGAAAATCATTTGGTAGATGCGACAGCTTTGTTCTCGACTGGAATGGTTAAGGTGCACAGTCTTGCTGTTGACGCAATGACCAGCCAAGCATAAGAAGCAAGTTTTTTTGGGGGGCATAATCACAGAGTCTCAGCGAGAAAGTCCGGCAGTCAAAAACTTAAATCGTTGAACAACTGGAACAAGGCATAAAAGAGTAAGTTTGAAATGAGTAAAAATCCAATCACAGACAGCAGAGCCAGAAGCATCTGCAGGAGCCCTGAGGGAAGACAGTCACTGATGATGCAAAATGAAAGGGTCAATTGGGTTTCAATTATTGACTGCTATCACTGATGTTATCGTATGATTGTTCACTTAACATCAGGCAGGTGGCAAGCACTACACAAGTTGAATGTTTTATCATGCCAGCTTAGTCACGATGTATTTGATGTTAAAAATGATCAGTTTTCTTTCCTTGTCCACTCAACTTCCCTCGTTTCTTCAAAGTGCTGAGGGGCAGGCACCCTCTGAGCCGTGACCCCAGGTGGCCTTTCATCATGTGTGATGCCGTGCAGCTGAGTGTCATTGGACTGTTCAACTCTGAAAGGCATCACGGTTGACCAAAACCTGTCCTCACCCCAAGTTCAATTCGATGCAATATTTTCCAGTCAGGAGCACACATCCTTGCTTACTTTCCCCAGTCCCACCAGGGGTGCTGAGGCCAATTGTAGTGTTCCAATCCGAACAGATGGGCAGGAGCATCGCACAAGAGCCTAACTCTGATAGCTGCGCATATACATATATACCTGTCGTACTCACTCGAACAATCAGGATGGATCCTGAATGATTTTCTTGTGCCGTGCAATGTACACAACCCAAGCCCAGCGATGCTGAGTGCAGTTGCATTACCCTGACTGAACCTACCACAAGGGACAGTATCTCACCCATGGGATCTTAAATTGAAATGATGCCTGGATTGCTCAAGTTAGCATTTTTGAGTATCGGGATCCATGTTTTGGCAAGTTCACCAAAACTGAGCAGACTCAATTGTTGGATTCAACTTCCAATGGCAAAACTGTTGGGAGACCTGGGCCGGGATTTTATGTTGGGCGGACGGGAGCTGGCCACCAACTTAAGTGGCCACTTAAAGACCTTGATTGGCCTGGGGCGGGCAGGCAGCTCCCCCCCAAACCCCGCACAATGAAAAGGGCGGCGGAGGCGGGCATGGGTTGGGAAAGCTCCATTTTACCGGCACCATCCTGCTCGTTGGGGTGGCATAAAATTCCTGCCCTGATTGCCCATTGAGAGTTTGGTACCTTGGCTCCATGACTAGCTCTCTTGATCGCTCGTAAGTTAATGAATCAAGTTGTGGTATTGACTGGTCCGGTCCATCACCAGACTGGGTTAAGTTGGCTGACCTTCGTTGACCTTCGTTGAGGTGGTGTTGGAGTGACAATGGCCCTCAGCCGGTACAGCATGCAGGACCCTGATGTTCCACACAAACTTCCAGGTCAACATTCATCCTGGATTTCTCCAGACAGGTGAATGGAACAGTTGAGGGAGAGGGTAGGAGGAAGTGAGGAGAGCAGCTATCAGTCTACAACAGTCGGCTGTTTGAATTGGCACAGGTCTACTGGGTTAATCCCGGATTGGTGGGTGTTATGCTCTTACTGCCTTTCCACTGACTTAGTGTTTGTGGGATCTTGCTGTGTACCATTAGAGATCCTGATTTTGCCGAAGCAACAGTCACTGCACATGAAAGGAATTAAATGTGAAGTACTTGGAGATATGTCTGAAAGAGGTGTGAAGGTTCCATATAAACAGTGTCTTTTTTTGCTCACAAGCCGGTTTGAAACCACTGTGTATTTTGTTAGCACTGATGCAAATTAAGTAGGGAAACATCATCCATCTCCAAAAACTGGCACCTTGAAAATAGTAAAACGTCCCAAGGCACTTCATAGGAGCATTATCAAACTAAAGTTTATACCAAGTCACATTTGTGGGTATAAGCACTTGGTCAAAGACATAGGTTTAAAGGAGAGGAGAAAGATAGAGAGGCTTAGGGGTGTACAGAGGCAATTGCCGAGCTTATGGCCGCTGCAGCTGAAGGCACAGCCGTCAGTTGTGGAGTGATTAATTTCGGAAAATTTGTAAGAGGCCAAAATTCAAGGACCGCAGAGATCTCAAAGGGTTGTGAGGCTTAAGGACATTCAGGAGCTAGGGAGGGGCAAAGCGAGACAGGGGTTTGGAAACAATTTTGAGAATGTTATAATTGAGGTTTTGCTTAACTGGACATCAGTGTAGATCAGTGAGCACAGGGCTGAAAGGTGAATGGGACTTGGCCGGAGTTGGGACACACGCAGCAGAGTTTTGGAGCTGAAGTTGACAGAGGGTAGAAGATGGGAGGCTGATCATGAGGTTTTGGAATAGTCAAGGCAGTAAATGCATGGATGAGGGTTTAGGCAGCAGGTGAGCTGAGACAGGGGCGAAGTCAGACAATGTTACAGAGCAGGGTTGTCCAACACATAGTCCATGGGCCAGGATCTAGCCTGTGGATGTAAACTGTTCCCGAGGCCGTTCCTCATCCTCACCCTGTCTGCAGATAAGAAATTTCCCTTTGTCGTCTTTTCAAAAACATCGCACTGTCAGTTTTGCTGCTGACATCAGGAACAATCGTTTGCCAACAGTCTCAGGGTTTTCTGGCTGGTCCTGTCTTCTTTTTTAAAAAGCCTGCCGGAATACCCCGAGTCTGTTGGGAACACTGCTGTTCCTGATGTCAGCAGCTGTCAGCTGTGAAACTGACAGTGATCTTTTTTTTTAAAAGAACTGACCAACCATCTGCTGAGCATTCTACTCTGCAACTGAGGGAGAGGGGGCAGCAGAGAGAGGGAGGGAGATGGGGGACAGGGCAAGTGGGAGAACAGAGAGAGAGGGGGACAGAGAAAGAGCAAAAGGGGGATAGATGGGAGAGTGACAGAGAGAAAGCGGAGGACAGAATCAGGGAGTCAGAGAGAGCCGCTACATTGAGCAGAGAGTGATTTGTGGAGAGAGAGGGGGGAGAGATACAGAGAGAGTGGGAAATGGAGACAGAGAGAGCGTGGGGGGAGAAGGAGACAGAGAGTGGGGGGGGGGGAGAAGGAAACAGAGAGAGTGGGGAGAGGGAGACAGAGAGGGGGAGAGAGAGAGACAAAGAGTCAGTTCCTTAAGGCACAGAAGGAGGCCCTCCTATCCATCGAGCCCATGCTGGCTTTCCACAGAGCTATGCAGTCAGTGCCACTCGGGGCCTTGATTCCCGTAGGCCTGCAAGTCTATTTCTCTCAGGTGGCCATCCAACTTACTCTTGAAGTCATTGATCGCCTCCGCTTCCACCACCCTTGTGGGCAGCGAGTTCCAGGTCATTCCCACTCGCTATGTAAAAAAGTCCTTCCTCATGGTGCCCCTGCATCTTTCAAAATGTTCACACACACACACCTCGGGAAGAGGGGAGAGAGAGATCAGGGTCTGTCCTGAAAGATGGACATCTATCCAGAATACTCTATCATTACATCAAGTGTGCGGGCAGAGATTGATTACTTATGCAAGCAAAGATAATACTAGGTATGTCACTAAATCAGTTTTCAATATCGTGACGAGAAAGTAAGTCAATAAAATACTCTTCTCATTTAAAGCTTCGTCACAAAAATGCACATTTGTTGTTGTTTTTATGAGTAAGATAAATTATTAATGCCTTTATCTTTCGAAGCTTGCTCACTGTTCCCCCAGGCCGAGTAAAAATTGTAATGCGGCCCTCTGCCCGAAATGGTTGGACGAGCCTGTTGCAGAGGTTCTTAGTGACAGCACAAAATGGGGTTGGAAGTTCATCTCGGGGTCAACTAGGACGCCAAGTTTGCGAACAGACTGGCTCACCCTCAGACAGTTGCCAGGGAGAGGGCTGGAATCAATGACCAGGGAGCAGACAGTTACTTTGGTGATCCCAGCATTTTAATTGGAGGAAATTCTTGCTCGTGCAGTCCTGCATGTCTGACAATTTTGAGACAGTGGAGGAGTCGAGAGAGATGGTGGTGAGTTGGAGCATGGTCTTCTCAATGGACATGGAGAAACTGATGCTGTGTTTTCAGATGATGTCACCGAAGGGCAACATGTTGATGGGAAATAGGAAGGGGCCAAGGATAGATCGCTGGGTGACACCAGAGGTCACAGTGTGGGAGAGGGGAGGGAGGTGGTTCTCTGGCTATGTACGACAGGATAGATAAGAATGGATCCACTACCATTTCAACAACTTGTTTTTAACATCGCAAAAAGTCCCAAGGTGCTTCACAGGAGCATATACTATGCTGTTCAGATATCCCGTTACAGCCCTAAGAACTATCAAGATGTTTAACTTGTCAATGCGTATTTTCTGGTGAACCATTTCACCCCTTCCCCTAAGAACCAGTCAAGATGTTTAACCTGTCAATGCGTATTTTCTTGCGAGGCTCAGGGCACCATTTCCCCTCGCCCTCCAAGATACTGATGCAGCATTATGGGACAGTGCCTCCCACTACAAATTTGGAGAAGGCAAATTTTCTCTTGGGTCAGCTTACAGGGCTTCAATACCAGGGGATTTTTGTAAATAGTCTAAATAATGAGATGGAAATCACTATGAAAGAGTCAGTCCATGGATTAGCTCAGCATGATTTCAGCGTCTCTGAGCTTTCCTCTGTTCAGCTGCAGTTCTTTAGATGTTGCTGTCTCACTTTGACCTATCTTTGGCAGGCTTTGCTCTGCATCAAAGACCAATTGATTAACCCTGCGGAACACAGTTGGGCCAGGTATTGGACTTTCCAGTTTTTCACAGTGAGAAAGTCTGGAGTAAGCTTTGCGATTGCTTTTTGGGTGGCTGTCACGTAGAATAGAGCGACTTGTAGTTTGATCTCCGAGCTTGCCTGAGTTCGCTGATCTCAGCCACTTGGCTCTCAGGTGGTCTCAGCCACTGGGCAAGGGAGGCAATAGTATGAGCCAGGGCTCTCGTTTTTAATTACTGTTCCCGCCATGGAGATGTGTGTGTCTGTGCGTGTGGATATTGAGTGAAAACTGGATCGATGTATGACACCAAATTATTGGGGGGTGCAGTGATGGTGAATAATGAGGAGGACTGCAATAAATGACAGGAGGACATTACTAAACTTAGAGAATGGGCAAATAATTGGCAAGTGAAGCTCAACACAGATAAATGTGAGGTAGTACATTTCGAAAGGAAGATTTGGAAGGTCACTTATTAGTTGGAAGGTGCGAGTTTAAGTAGGGTGGAGGAGCAAAGGGATGTCGGAATACAGATCCATGAATCACTAAAAGTTGCACCAGAGTTTAGCAAGGCCATCAAGAAGAAAGTAATAAAAAACAAGAAATGCTGGAACCACTCAGCAGGTCTGGCAGCATCTGTGAAAAGAGAAGCAGAGTTAACGTTTCGGGTCAGTGACCCTTCTTCGGAAGAAAGCAATGTTGGCTTTATTTCTGGAGGGATAGAATCGGAAAGTAGGGAAGTTATGCCAAACCTGTAACAAACTTTGATTAGACCACGCTTACAGTACTGCGTGCAGTTCTGGTTGCAGTATTATGGAAAGGATATCGAGGCACTGGACAGCATGCAAAGAAGATTGACAAGGATGATACCAGAAATGCGAGGCTATACGTATCAGGCAAGGAGAAGGGTGAGGGGTGACCTAACAGAGGTCTTTAAGATAATGAAATGTTTCGATGGAGTGGATACAGAGAGAAGGTGGTGAAGAGCATAAGTAAAGGCCATCAACAGAAGATCGTCAGCTAGAAATGCAGTATGGAATTCAAAAGGAGCTTCTTCACCCAGAGAGTGGTGAGAATGTGGAACACTGTCATAGGAAGTGGTTAAAGTGAATAGTGTGGAGACATTTCAATAGAAGCCAGACAAGCATATAAGGTAGAAGAGAATAGAGAATTATGATGGTAGATTTAGATGAGGAAAGACAGGAAGAGGCTTGAGTGGAGCATAAACATCGGCATGGACTGGTTGGGCCAAATGCTGTGCCGTACATCTTACTTAGGATCACTTGGGTGCACCTTTCATGACCTCAGGATGTCCCAATGCAATTTACAGCCAATGAACTTCTCTCTCCCTTTGTGGTGCTCTGGAAACAAGTTTGTGTGACGACACATCGCCAAGCATCCACAATTATTTTGTCCTTCAAAAAGCAACTTGTTCAGATCTGCAGGGGACCGAAGTATTTTTGCTCAGCTGCTATTGTGCGTTGTATCAAAATTATTTTCCTCCGCTTCTCAGCTGAAGTTGCAAAGCCTGGTTGGGATATGGTTCCCTGGTCATCAGCTGCCTTTGGCTGCTCCATTCATCTGACCGCTCGTGGCTGAGCTTCGATCGTGGGCTTCAGCAGGCCATTCACCTGTGGCTGTCGGCTTTGGCTCAGTGGGTAGCACTGTTGCCTCTCGGTCAGGGACTGTTGGCTTCGAGTCTCAGTTGGAGACCTGAGGACATAATCGAAGTTGAAACTTGAGTGCAGTTTTGAAAAAGCGCTGCACTATCCGAGGTGCCACATTTTGGATAAGACGTGAAATCGACTCTCAGTTAGATATGAAAGATCTCAAGGCACTATTTGAAGAGAAGCAGGGCAGTTCTTCCCAGCGTCTTGGCTATCATTTATTCCTCGGTCAACATTATTAAAGCAGAGTACTTGGCCATTATCACATTGCCGTTTGCGGGATCTTGCTGTGTGAAAATTGGCTGCCGCGTTTCCGACATTACGACAATGACTACCCTTCAAAATAATTCATTGGCTGCAAATCACTTTGTGATTACCTGAGAGGCCATGAAAGGTGCTGTATAAATGCAAGTGTTTCTTTTTTATCATATGTCTTCTCATAAAGCAGTACGAAGATGGAATCTCAGGTCTTTTCAGAGATCAGTTTGCCTAAACTATTGCACAACTGCTTATGCGGACAGTTAAATTAAAACTTGTGCTTTTCACAGACAAATCGGACCTGCAGAAGCATACTTGCCTTGAATATTTGCACTGTATAAAGTGCAAAGTTTTGCTTTTCCATCATGATTTAAACTAGTTCTGCAGTCAAGATTGCCTTGAATCATACTTGCTGAACTGACCTTGTTGGTGTGTGGTTCCCGAATGCAGGAACCAAGCAAGAACCAAAGGCAGTGAAAGAGTGGAGCGTGTAGGTTGTTGGGTCTTGGAGATAAATGGAAAAAAGGAGCAGCCAATGCTTAACAGAGCTGCTTTACATACCATAATATCCCAGACACTATCCAGATGTTCATCAACTCTTGCCACCCTTGGTGTATTAGCTCACTTCACATTCTGAATATTTCTTGGCCCTGTATTCCAAAGAACTTTTCGTGGCTTTGCACTGTGCAATTGCCAGGTTGGTTTCACAGTCAGTAGTTTCTTCACTGGCTCTGCTGTTCTTCAGATCTGGATCAGGCAGCAGGAACACTCTTCCTTTGGTGGGACGGGTTCTTCAGTTTTCCTGTGCCTGAGGTGTTAAACTCTCCCTGGTTCTGACATTGGCAACAGAGAATCTTAGTTTAGCGCTTCCTGGTTCTGGAATGGAACATCTGGTCCTACGTAACAACATCAGCTATGATCTTGCTGAATGCCGGAACGGGCTCAAGAGCCTAGTGGTCTACCCCTGCTCCTAATTCGTATGTTCGCGTTCTTATGTCCTTTTGCCTCATTTCCTATTGGCGGGGTCTTGCTGTGCCAAATGGACTGCGGCAAATGCCTGCTCAACAGTTGCTTCAGAAAGTAAACACAGTCGATGCTTTGGGAAGTGGATATGATGGGACACTACAGAAATACCTCTTCTGTGGCTTGTTTACAGGCCCAACACACTTGTTCTGAAATTCACTTACGCAAGTAGGAGTCACTAGCCTTGCCATTTATTGCCCAACCCTAATTGCCCTTGGGAAGGTGGTGATGAGCCGCTGCAGTCCGTGTGCTGTAGATACTCCCACGGAGCTGTTGGGAAGGGAGTTCCAGGATTTTGACCCAGCGACAATGAAGGGAAAAGTACTGTACTTCTCAGTCAGGATATTGTGTGGCTCGGAGGGGAAGCTGGAGGAGATGGTGGTGGTGGTGCTCCCGTGCATCTCTTGCCCTTGTGCTTCTAGGTGTCGAAGTTGTGGTGCTGTAACAGAAGACTTCCTGGCCTTGGCTGCTTTGTTGGCCCTGCCTTTCTATACTTTATATTTTCCCTTTCAATTCCTGCCCCACTCTGCACTCTGTCGTTCCTGCTTCACACCATTTCCATTTCTGAAAAGAGTAGAATTATCTCACATCCATTCCACTGACAGCAGCTTTTCATTAGTTTCTTGTTCTGGTTTGTGAAATGAAGGCGAGGTTAATCATGGAATAATGAGCCGTCTGTAGTGTAAAAATGTAACTGCAGGTCTTACCTCCTTTCTTCTGGTCTGTCCCTTGAGCTGTCAGCCTTAGTTCAGTGGGTAGCACTCTAACCTGTGAGTCAGAGGGTTAGAGGTTCAAATCCCACTCGAGTAAATTGAGCACATAGTCTCAGCTGGCACATTAGTGTAGTAATTGGATGTTAAACCAAGGCCTGATCTGTCTTGTAAGTTGCTTGCTAAGATCCCATGTCACTATTCAAAGAGGTGCGTGGGAGTTCTCTTGGTGTCCTGGCCAAGATCCCCTCCTCCCACCTCCAAAGCATCACTTGCCTCTGCCACGCCTCAGTGCATCTATAGCTGACGCCGTGATCCAAGTCTTAATTACCGCAATTGTCAACGGTTCCAGTGCTCTCCTCGTCAGCTTCCCACCCTCTGGAAACTCAAACTCATATGAAACTCTGCTGTTGGTATCCTAACTCACACCAAGTCCCGTTTACCCATCATCCCTGTGCCCGCTGACCTACATTATTGGCTTTTGGTCTGAAAACACCTCAGTTGTGGAATTTTCATCCTTGATTTCAAATCCCTCCGTGGCCTCATCCCTCTTTGTAATGTCGTGCGGTGGTGACTTCACCTTAAGTTTAGTTTAGTTTCGAGATACAGCACTGAAACAGACCCTTCGGCCCACCGAGTCTGTGCCGACCATCAACCACCCATTTATACTAATCCTACACTAATTCCATATTCCTACCACATCCCCACCTGTCTGTATATTTCCCTACCACCTACCTATACTAGGGGCAATTGTTAATGGCCAATTTACCTATCAACCTGCAAGTCTTTGGCATGTGGGAGGAAACCGGAGCACCCGGAGGAAACCCACGCAGACACAGGGAGAACTTGCAAACTCCACACAGGCAGTACCCAAAATTGAACCTGGGTCACTGGAGCTGTGAGGCTGCGGTGCTAACCACTGCGCCACTGTGCTGCCCAAGAAATCATACCTTGAAAAGAAACAATACCTTTAACAGACCAGGCCACTGGTGCAAGTGATGGCATCATTACACCACTTTGAGGGACACCTTCAACGTGTCTTGCAGAGAGTATACACACCAGCGAGGAAAAGACCTGGACCTGAAATCATGCAATGTACATAAGTAAGACAATAAATAGTGTTTGTGTTGAATCCAAATATAAAGCCTGTGGTTATCATTTAATGAAGACTTAAGAACACAGCACAATACAACATGTTCCGGCAACGAGGAGAAAAAAGAGCAAGAAAATGAGTCCAGGAAGATCCAAGGACAGAAAGCAAACAGAGACAAAAAAAAGTCGTGAGAAATCCAGGGCGGGATCGGAGAGAAAACGTGGACTGGAACAGAAAAAAAATTGTTCCAGATTTAAGCAAAAGCAATCACCATGTGCACACAACAATTGCCAGTCGAGCCAGCCTTTACAGAGATGGACAGCAGCACAAGGCCATACTGGAGCAAATGATGAACAAGATTATCACACCTAATGTTGCCGCTTGATCGCGATACACCCCGAACAAACAGAGAATTACTCCCTGCTATGCTGGGCCCAAAATCGACGATATCTTCCATACGCTCACAGACACTGGAACTGACTGTGATTATGACGCAGCAAAGAATGCTTTCTAAAGATATTTTCAACTGGGGGAAAATCCTCACTACGAAATTTATGTCTTCATCAAGCAAAACAGAAGTCTGAGACCATTACTTGAAGAGATTCAAAAGTCTGAGTCACAATTATCACTTCACAGATGTGGACAAAGAAATCATCTCCCAGATGATGATGACCTGCCAATCACAAAGACTAAGAAGGCAAGCTCTTGAAGGGCGAATTGTTAAACTTTCAAAGGTTACTCGATATTGGCAGGACACTGGAAGCCAGGAAAAGACTAGCCAAAGTCTTAGACGTGAAAGAGGCAAATAATGCAAGATGAGACCAGGTCAGGATTGTCGACAGAATCCGCGAATGCCAAAAGAGGAAGGTTTCACCAGAGAAACACGCAAAACACAAGGGCACAGAGGAAGCCCCAAGCAATGTCAAGAAAGACCAAGACAGAGACTACAGTCACTTCAGTTCCAACATGCAATCATTGCAGTGCTGCATATCCTCACTGCAAAATTTGTCCTGTGAGAGGAAAGAAGTGCAAAGCCTGCAGAAAAATGAGACATTTCACAAGAATGTGCTGATTGAAGCTTGCACAAGTCACTAATAGAGTCGAATGTCAGAGGAAGATTACAAACTTGAAGCGCAAGAGAAGAGTTTTGTTGCTCGCAGCCACAAGTACCGACGCCATGTGTTCATAGGCACTTCGACAATCTCTGCAGCCATTGACTCAGGAGCAACAGTCAACATAATGGATACCCCGACATTCCATGAGTTACAGGGAATACAGAAACTGCATTTGATCAAACTGATAACGAATATCTTCTCCTTCGGATCAGATACCCCTCTACTGGTCCTCGGGATGATTCAAATTGCTCTCAAATCCTCCTATTGATCCACATGTCAGACTGAGTTCCATGTTATAGACTTGAGCAAGGGAAATCTGCTAAGTTTCAAAACAAATTGAAGCTGATCATGATCAACACTATCAGAGAACAGAACTATCTGATGAAAGAATAGAGAATAATGATGCATCCAGACTGACGGATGTACAAAAACGATTGCGAGATAAAAGAAGGAGGCAAATTCCTGGTCAGCAAGAGAAAACATTGAAAGTTTGCTCACCATTTTACCCAAGTGCTTGCGGTAGTTCACAGAAAAGGAAGCATGATCGTAGCGAAGAGAGGCAACTACTTTGTGAAGAGAATTGTCACCGTCTTCAAAAAAAGTTGATGCTGAAAGAAGAAAGTGACAAAGTCGTCTTCGATGATTTCATGCCAGCGACAACTCAGTCAAATCAAGCATAGCCGAGATGAATACTGCAAGATCCACTGAGAAGATCATGAAGACCTCATCAATTTTCTTACCAATTTAAAGACAACATCATGCATTGATCATGAAGGGAGCCAGGCAGGAAATAAGCCTGCTATTGAGAGTGATGTGCATGTAACCGCTATCATCCAAGTTTTTTCAAACTGCAGTCCAATTGAGTTTTGTCCAATATAATTATGCAAGTAGCGAGAGAGTAATTGATAATCTTTAAAGAAAAGGGGGGAACTTCAAATTTAAAAAGAAGGGGGTAATGTAATGTTGTGCAGTGGTGACTTTAAGAAACTGTACCTTTAAGAGACCAGACCATTGATGCATTTGATGACATCATCCTACATATATAAGGAGGTGACACTATTATGAGAGTTACACTCTACACATGGCTTGCGGAGAGCACACACACCAGCGAGGATAAGACCGGGACCTGAGATCATGCAGTGTAGCTAAGTAAGACAGTAGTGTTTGTGTTGAATACAAATATAAAGCCTGCAGTTATCATGAAATGAATACTGAAGAACACAGCACAGTACTACACTCCATATGTGTGTAACCTCCTCCAGCCCTCCAAAATCTCTACGCCCCTCCAATTCTCACCACTTAGGCATCCCCACTATTCAGCGTTCCAGCATTGGCATCTCTGCCATCAGCTGCTAAGGCCTAAACTCTGGAATTTCCTCCTCTCTCTCTCTCTCTTTCTCTCTCTCTCTTGAACTACTTAAAATCCACACTTGGACCAAGTCTTTTGCTCACCTGTCTGATACTTCCTCATGTAGCTCTGTGTCAACCTTTCTTTGGTAATGGTCCTGTGAATCACCTTGGGATATTTTCCTCTGTCCAAGGCGCTATATAAATGCATGTTTTTGTTCTTGTTCTTGAATTCGCTATCACCGAGTGTGTCGCTGACAAAATATCCTTTTTTTGGACAGGAGCCCTGAGCCGAACAGCATATCTTCCATCTCGCCACTGGGAACAGTACAGGAGATTGAGGCGCATCTTCTAATTGGTAAGGAACCTAGCTGTTTCCAGATTCTCCCCGAGTGAGTTAGTGGCTTTTCTGTGCATTTGAGGATCCATAATCATACGTACTTTCAGATTGTGTTCCTTTATCTCCAGGCCTGCAAGTTGTCTCAATTAGCAGAATTAACATTCCTATCTAATTATCCCCTCCAAGTAATTTCCTGAAATCATTCACTGATTAAAATTAGTTTATCGTGTTTTTTTTCCTGCACCTTGGAGCATCCGTAACTCAAACAATTTTTTTAAAAGTCATTTTCCAGGTTTACTGTTTAATAAGTTTGTTGATTGAAGTTCTCCTTTGGGAGCATTTAATTTTTCTGTTCTGAATGCTCTGTCGAGGGTTTGAAACTGTTGGTGCTCAGTTTTGATAATCAAGGTTAGTGGCACCGAGGCTGCCAATTTCTCTTGTTTCTCTTTTAGCCGTGCGACTTTCACCGTTATCAGGTCCAGACGTGTATTGGTCATATTACTGGCCAGTAATTCATCGGACTGGGCTCACAATCTGGAGACCTGATTTCAAATCTCGCCCCTGCAGTTTGGAGTTTAAATTCAATTAATTAAATAAATCTGGAATACAAAAAACTGGTATCAGTATTGGTGACCATGAAACTGCCGGCTTGCCGTAAATACCCATCTTCTAGACTAATGCCTCCTGAAGGAAAGAAATCTGCAATCCTTACCTGGTCTGGCCTGTCTGTGACTCCAGATCCAAATTTCCCTCTGAAATGGCCTTGCCCGCCAGTCAGTTGTATCAAAAACTGCCATGATAGAGTGCACTTCTTCAAAACGCCCGCTCATCACCATCAACCAAAGGGGAGAGGGATTCATTCTTCACCCCTGGCCGCGCTGTCACTCAGATTATTACACCCTTAGGAAGTGCAGGCCTGGACAAGAAAACGTATCTGTGGGTCACCTGAATCCTTGTGCTGTGGGGAGAGAAACAGAGTTCCCGTTTCAGGTTGATGGCCTGTCATCAGATGGTCTTTAGCCTGCAACGTTAACTCTGCTTCTCTCTCTCCGCAGATGCTGCCAGACCTGCTGAGTATTTCCAGCACTTTTTGCTTTTATTTCAGATTTCCAGCATGAGCACTGTTTTGCTTTTGTCTGAAACTGAGAATGTCAGCTTAGGTTATGAACGCCAAGCCTGGTGTAGGCCGTAGGCCCACCACCTTTGGGCCCAGTTTTTGGGAGAGTTAGCACCCGAATCAAGCCGGCAGGCTATAAGTTGCAGGCTACAGTTGTGAGGGCCCCCTGTCTTAGGAACATTTCTCTGCGATGAATTTTACTTGCTCTCTGGCTTTCCTCCTAAGTGTCATCAGAGTGACTGCAGAGTAATGGAATTTACATTGATAGGATCCATAAAACAGTTCTCGCTCAGCAACAATATCAGTGGAGCGAGCTAGCACCTTTTTAATGTTGTTTCGATGATGCAGTTGAGGAAGGCTGGATTTTCTTTGTGTTAAGTGGCCTGATAAACTATGAAAGATGTTTTGAAGTCTGCCTCGTAATATCATCCTTGTTCTACGTTCTTTCTGATGACAATTGTACTTTGGTTGTAACATTGCATTCATAGCATATGGTGCAGGGGGTTTAGAGTCAGCGGGGCGGTGGGTGCGAGCAAGTAGCTTGCAAACAGCCATGACGATAGATGAGAGCTGACTTGTGCTGCACTTGTCAGCTGTAACATCAACTGATCGGTTTGGTTCCATTGTCACATAATCTGGGTCTCTGTTAGACAAGTCTGTTAATTCTGCATTGAACCTGCGCTGTGCCTGTAGGGGTTCATTTTGGCTCAGCTGGTAGTAAATCTTTTGCTGAATCAGAAGGCTGTGGGTTTAAGCCCCACTCCAGGACTTCAGCACATAACCCAGGCTAAAATTTGACGGCAAAATGTAAAGACAGCTTTGCTCTGTAAGTATGCTGTACCTGCCCTGGGAGTGTTTGGGGCAGTGTACAGGGAGCTTTACTGTATATCTAACCCATGCTGCATCTGCCCTGGGAGTTTGATGGGACAGTGTAGTGGAAGCTTTACTCTCTGTGTAATCAATGATGTGCTTGATATTAATTTCACAGGTAGACATGATTGTCTGGACTTTGTTGTCAATGCTGAGTAGCACAGGCAGTTACTCAGTTACTTGTTTTAATGCTGATTTAAAATAATACAATTGGAAGATCAGCCAATATCCTACTTATTCCAGACGAAAATTAATAATGCATCATGACTTAATTTCCATTTGGCATGAAGAGGCTGTTAATGTTCATTGAATCTCTGCATGAGGTACAAGCTGCATAATATGCAGAGACCCTTGCCTTGACCTCAGACCTGCTCTGTTGTGCAACCAAGTTCCATTTATCTCAGCATTGCAGTCTATAAATCAGCTGTCAGATAAGAGAGGCTGAAATTAATCATTCTTGTTACATCCTACTTCAGACCATTCCCGAGCATTTTCTTCAACGTAGAAGTACTGATATTTTTTCATTCAAAAGGAGAGCATACCTCTGACTGACGCCTGGAACATAGCTGTCATGCCTTGGCAATTAAACAGCAATGGGGCTGGATTTTAACCATTGGATGGCGGGAGTCTTTCTTCATTTCTAGGTTTGGGCCTTTTTCCCTTGCCGCTGACCAAATGGGTGATCTGTGCGTGTTTGCCGTCTCCGGGCAGGCGCAAAATCAAGTGTTCCAGAAGTCAACTTGGTGGGGTGTGTTGGCAGGGAGATGGTCTACGTATGTGTAATGTGCCGGCTAGCACTAGCTACATGCATGGTGAGACGCAGTATGTGAAGGGTAATAGTACTTGGTATTTTTGCACCAGACACATGCAGATTAATGATTGGCTTCATGTACATTCAGAGGAGAAATTTCTTCACTCAGAGAGTTGTGATTCTTCAGAATTCACGACCCCAGACATGTGTGTGTGCTCCATTGTTCAGTATACCACGGATCGATAGATCTCTGAACACTCAGGGAATTAAGCAATACGAGGATAGGCCTGCAAAGTGGAGTTCAGGTAGAAGATTAGCCTTGATCTTATTGAGTGGTAGAACAAGCATGAGAGGCCAGATGGCCTACTCCAGTTCTTAATTCTTTTGACCTAGGTTTGGTGTTGGGACTTCTTTATTTATGGAAAAAAGACTTGTGCCAGAATTTTACGCCACCCCCCCAAAGAGCGGGATGCTGGTCGGGGTGGGGGAGCGTAAAATGGAGCGGGAGGCTCTGGAGCCCTTCCCAACAGGCTCCTGCCTCCGCTGCCACTTTACGCAGGGTGGCAGCGGCAAAAAACAGCCTGCCCGCACCAGGCCAATCAAGGCCCTTAAGTGGCCAGTTAACAGCCACTTAAGGGCCTCTGCCCTTCGCCACGGGGATTTTGCCCTTGGCTGGCAGATGGCCCAGGCCCGAAAAAAGCTGCCTGATAAAAGTAGGCGGCTTTCCAATGGCCTTGACCCTGTGCCTGATGGAGGACTGCCCCGATGCCCCAACCACCCCCAATGCCAAACACGCCCCCCCCCCTCCCCCCAGTCAACAATCCTTACCTGGTCTCTGGGGCTCCCCAACCTCTTCCATCTTCAGAATGGTTGCAGTCCCAGCAGTGGCTATCACTCCCAGTGGCGCTGCTGGGACAGAGACCTGCTGGCCTGCTGATTGGCCGGTAGCTCTGTTAGGCGTGTCTTCCAGCCTCAGTGTATTGGAAGTCCCGCCTCAGACCAGTTAAAGGCCTGGGAACTGCAAAATGGTGTCTGGCTCCCCAGGCCAGTCGGAGGCAGGTTCCCCACAGACTTTCCAAGGAACTAGAATCCATGTACCTCATCGTGTTGCTGAAGAAAATACAAAGAAATTCATGACAGAGGTGACCTGAGAGAGGTACTTAAAATTGTGAATAGGTTGGACATGGTTGATGTGGACAGAATGTTTCCACTTGTTGGAGAATCCAAAATTTGATACCATCACGATTAGCTGGCTATGAATAAATCGAATAGAGAAATACAGAGAAATGTATGTTCAGAAAGTGATTGAGGCAAATCGCTTTGATGCTTTCCAAAGGAACCTAAATGTGTAAATGAGAGAAAAAGGAGTACAAAGATATGCTGAAAGGCTGAGATGAGGTAGATGGCATGGGAGAAGACCTGTGTGGAGTTAAACACCTGCACAGACTAGTTGGGCCGAATAGTCTGTTTCTATGTTGCATATTTTATATAGTCTCTCAACTTCATTCCCCTTTGCTCCATTGTCTTATAACTGCTCTGACGACCAAGGTGGGAGAAATGCACTGTTAATTCAGTCCCACTTCTCCATTAGGTCACAGTATGACAACAAGTTCTCCAACCCACCAAAGAATAGCCAATTAGACTTTATTTATCCCCCAGAACAAAGCACACCAAACCAGGTTTGGTGAAACAACAACAACATTAACTATTTATTAGAAAAATAATATTTCTTAACCACTAATGAGATAAATCTATAAAATGAAAGCTCCTGTTTCCCTAGTCCTCATGCGCGCACACATAAATACATTTTAAAAAATGGTTAACCGTGAAAAAATTGGTGTTGGTTTACAGCTGTTACTTAGGAATAGAAGGAATAATAAAATAATCCAGTTTGTCACAATCTTCATTTGGGCGAGGTGTCCTCGAGTCGAATAGTCAGATGCCACTCAAAATCTCTCCAGGCGAGGTTGATGAACAGCCTGTGATGGGTAGGTGTTCAAGGCGATTCGGCGACAGCAGGAATCACACAGGTCTTTCAGCAGGTATGCAGGAACTGGTCTGCTTACGACTCCCAGCAGCAGTGTAGCAGGAGAAGCTTTCTTCAGGTTCCAGTCTTTCCCAAAGCACGAGAGGCAATAGGAACCACACTGGATGCAGGAATTCTTCAGAGGCAGGAGGCAATAGGAATCTGCCACCTTTCAATTACTGGGTTTCTTTTCAAGACATGCAAGTTTTCTTTTTGGGTCTTCCACGTTGATCTCCAGCAGGTCAGAAACCAAATTTGAAATGTCTGCTCTTTGTCCAACTCATTGGTTTTTAAAAGGGTCCAAAGTGAAAGTAAACCTTCCGGAACTGATCACATGACCAGACATAGCGTCTCCTCTGATATTCAAAGTGTTGCTCTGAGGAGGTCAAAAACCCTTGACTGGCTTCCATGAAACTGCTTGCTTTTCTATTCTTGCATACAAAGTCAACATGCAAAAATTCCAGCTATTTTCAGATGTCCATGTCCACTGAAAATCCTTTTTCTTGGTGTTTTTTAAAAACACAGAGAATTCGAAGATTTTAAGGACAAAATTAAATCCTCTTGTAACACTGCCTAATAATCCTACTGTTGCACGTGTCCGATCTGTTCCTGTCGCCAACGACACGTTCTTCACAAACAATGGAGGTTGCCTGGACAGAAAACTTGTAAACGAATTGCCTCGGAAATCCCTTTCATTTGAGGTTTGCAGTGCAATTTGTCTTCATTTCATTTGGTGCTTCCCTCAGAATATCAAGTGTTTTCAATGGCTGAGCTGTGCCCTTAGTTGTTCTTTTGAAGCCACTTGTTGTTGCTTCTGTTCGAAGTTTTCCAGGCAAATGCTCAGAACTTCCAATTTGGATGTATCAGAGCCCTGAAGTGCTAACTTGAGAAGAGTCGTTCTACTCCGGAACCTGGTCCCTTCAGTGTTCTTATAATACAAGGAAAGACTTCAGACACAACCAAGTCAGGCAGCAGCGAGATTCCCCTGCTGGAAAGGAATCATGGTGTAAAACATGGTTGCTAAATCTCTCAGAACTTTATAAACTCTACAGAGCAGAGAGAACAAAAAAAGCCATTTTAATCCTCAAAGTCTTTGCCAGTGTTTGTAGTGCACTGGTGATTGTTGTAAATAGAAGATGGATCTTCAACTTCCAACCAACAGGAGGAACTTGAAAAGCATTTTACCAATGGCATCAGAGTGATAGGTGTTTGATTAAAAAAGCACTTAACCAAATCACCACACATGGCGTTAGGAATGGTAGCAAGTGTTTTGTGCTGTCTGTATGCCCTGATGATGCTTTCTGCTTTAACTAATATCAATAAAGCGGATTACCTGGTCAGGTATCACTTTGTTTGTGGGAGTTTGCTGTGTGGAAATTGTCTGCTGTGTTTCCCTACAACAGTGACAACACTTCACAAAATAGTTGATTGGCTGTGAGTTGCTTCGGGATGTCCTAAGATTGTGAAAGGCACTGTATGAAGTTCAGTCTCTGTCTCTTTCTCTCTCTGTCTCTCTTGCTTGCTACCCTCAGTTCAGTTGCACTCAGCCGGTGTTGGAGAACAGCCCGAGTTTGCACAATGCTTTGTTTTTTCGTCCCTTCAATATGCCCATGCTCCCTCCTTGGCCTTGTCCTCCTCCCTGTCTCTGTAACCCCCCCCCCTCCAGCCCCACCACCCTCCGTGATAGCTGCACCCCTCCAATTCTGGCCTCTTGCACAACCCCAGTTTTAATTGTTTAATTGGCAGCCATGCTTTCAGCTCCCTGAGCCCTAAGCTCTGAAATTCCTTTCCTAAACCTCTTGACCACTCTTTCCTTCTGAAAGGCTGTCCTTAAAACCTACCTTTTTGACCAAGTTTCTGATCACCTGTCCTAACATCTCCTGAAGTGACTCGCTGGCAAAGTGGAGCTGATAAGGGCTTGTGTGAAGTGCTTTCCTACGTGGTACTGTGTGAAAGGTGCAATAAAA
The DNA here is from genome assembly GCF_036365525.1 of Heterodontus francisci. NCBI lineage: Eukaryota > Metazoa > Chordata > Chondrichthyes > Heterodontiformes > Heterodontidae > Heterodontus > Heterodontus francisci. Next base: position 11,237,999 of record NC_090417.1, read on the forward strand.
ATGGAAATTTGACATGATGTAGAACAGTGTGAGGCGTCAAAGGCAGTTGGCACCCCAGCAGTATTAACCCAGTCCATAATCAATACCCTGAGTTGGTAACGAGAAAATGAGAGAGGTGGTGGCAGGGTTGTGTGAAAGAATGCAGCTGTTTTGGAAGGGCAAACGTGAGGGACAGGTTCAGCTTGTTGACGCAGTTTGAATTTTGATCCGGTCCTTGTGTGTGTGTGCCTGCACTGCAAAGCAACGTAGGGCTTTCACAGTCACCAGCAAATGATGTGTGTGTCATTCTATCAGGAGAATACGCTTTCCTGTTCTCTTTGCATTTGGTGGCAGTTCCTTGGCTTTTGATTCAATTGTTTAATGCCGCAGAAAACGTTATGATTTTGGGACCTTATCATTTTTATGGCACTCAGCCTTGTTTATGTGGAGAAATGGCTTCTGCAAACACGCACAGCCTGGTCAGCTCTGTGCTCTGAACTGGAAGAGTCACTCACAGAAGAAGGACTTTGACCCCCCACCCCCATCCCCGACAATAGCACTTGACAATTTTGCATTTAAATACAGCTTCCAAAGAAATCTCATGGAAAGGTGCCATTTATTGAGCGATTCCATTGCCAACAATCAATGTCCCCTGTAAACTCTCTCTTCCAAACATTTTCTGACACAGGGGACCTTAGCAGGCTGATGTACGACATTCGTGAATACCACTGAAGCAAGCAAGAGCACGCACCTACTCTGTAGCTGTTGTGTATTTGTGTGTGTGTGTGGATATGCATGTGTGTGTTGTAAGCATAGGGATGGGTTTGATTTTGTGTGAGCATTTTCTACTTCATTTGGTCTGGAGGAAAAGCTGACTACTCAGATACATTGCAAAATATTTGTTGTGAAGTTGCTGGCTGAAACCAAGGTGATGGCTGGACTTGGTGCTGCAGTTACAGAGTGCCAAAAGGTCAGAGTTGAGAGTTAATTTACAGATTGTGCTGTCAGACTTTCATTTTTCAGGTTCACGACGCTTTGGGTTGTAAACTTGAAGTTTGCCGTCACGGTTACCAAGTTGGCTGAGCTCAGTTCTTGTGGGATCTGCTCCGGAATCTGTGAATACAGGAAAATGAGGCGGGAAGGAGCTCACACCTGTACATCAGAACAGGACGAGGTCATTTGAGACTATCGAACCGGTTGCATCATTCTGTCACATGATGGGTGATCTGGATCTTCACTTCATCTACCCACCTTGGTTCTGTAAGCCTGAATACCCTTGCCTAAAAAAGATCTGTCAATCTGAGGTTTGAAATTTTCAATGGACCCTCCAGCCTGTAAAGGTTTCTGAGGGCAAGAGTTTCAGATTTTCGCAAACCTTTGAGTGAAGAAGTTCTTCCTGACTTGACCCCTGAATGGCCTCATCTCAGGACTCCCCCGCCACAGGAAAGCATTTCGCTCTTCACCACATCGACTTCTTTGATCATCTTAAATACCTCAAATTGATCACCCTTCAGTCTTCCCCACTTAAAGGAATAGCAACTCTTTCCTGCAAGCGATGAGGAAAATCTGTCCCATTATTTCCATCTCCTATGTCTGTGGCTCTAACAGGCATTTCACTTCGGCTTCTCCTGGGCATTTCACCCACACCACAGAATCAATCACTGCTAATTTCCCACCAGCCTTGGGTGGGTTTGAACCCAGATCCCAGAGGTAAAATGGCAGTGCCCCACACAACAGTCAGAATTGTGGGTTTTCTTCCGCCTTGGATCCTGCAGTTTGTTCACTTGGAACAGTTGTTGGAACGGTGGAAGATAGAGACGAATTTGTTCGGGGGTTCCGTGTGTACTCCGGTATAAGGCAAGACATTTCGGTTGCGGTTTGTGGTTGTCGTTGTAGAATCGTACAGGATAGAAGGAGGCCATTGAGCCCATCGTGCCAGTGCTAGCTCTTTGAAAGAGCGATCCAATTAGTCCCACTGCCCTGTTTTGAGCCCATAACTCTGCATCTCTCTCCAATTCCCTTTTGAAGGTTATGATTGAATCTGCTTCAGAGGGTCCAGGGCTCATTCTGGAGAATGCATGGCTGGCTCTTAATTCTGACCCTGCACTGCTCTTCGTTCTGGACTGCCAAGGGCAGTCCTCTCTCTCAGGCTCCCACTGTCCCAGTTCCTCGTCTCCGGCACTGTGGTTTTCTACTTCCCACCACCTGGCTCCATCCTTCCGGTCACTCACTCTCACTCTCCCGACCAAGGCAGATTTTTGCAGCACAGAATCATAGAATGATACAGCACAGAATGAGGCCATTCGGCCTATCGTGCCTCTGCTGGCTTTTGGGTATGGTTATCCAATTAATGCCACTCCCCTGCTTTTCCGCTATAGCCGTGTAGTTTCTTTCCCTTCAAGTATTCAAACAATCTCCTTTTGAAAGTTACTGTTGAATCGGCTTCCTCTACCCTTTCGGGCAGTGCATTTCAAATCATAACAACAGCAGATGGAACAGCCAGTGTACATTCCAAGTCCCAATTTCCCACTTGGTGGGGAACTGCTGGGACATCCTGCATGCGGGATGCAGATTTCTTGGTTCAGCTGAAGTGTTGAGGGGTTGGCCATGTCTTATACATGAGTATGTACAAGATGTAGTGTGTCTAGCGTGTTAATAAAATGGAAGTAGATGGCTCTTTTTAGGCTGAATGTGAGGTAGAAGCTGCTCAACTCTCAGTGGATTGCAATTTTCTCAAGGATTTACTTGCAATGATCTGCAGCTGCCACAGTCCATGATCCAAATGAACTCTGGGTCACAGTTCAGTGCTTAAGGAAAGCTCCATGAGTCTCCGCCTGAGCTAACCCACTCAAATGGAACCCTGCGTTTAGCTCAAGCTGATCAGAGTCGGAATTAATACATGTGACTTTTGGGTCTCCAAGATTTTATTCTGATGCGTCTCGGCTTCTTTTACGATTTGCAGCTTTTCAGCTCGCATAGAGCAATGAGAGTCACTGTAGAAATGGATCTTGAAAGGGAGAAGGCACTTGTCTGTGCTCTAATAACTGTTTGGTGAATGATGAGCGGCACAGTGGCGCAGTGGTTAGCACCGCAGCCTCACAGCTCCAGGGACCCGGGTTCGATTCTGGGTACTGCCTGTGCGGAGTTTGCAAGTTCTCCCTGTGACCGCGTGGGTTTCCTCCCACAGCCAAAGACTTGCAGGTTGATAGGTAAATTGGCCATTGTAAATTGCCCCTAGTGTAGGTAGGTGGTAGGGAATATGGGATTCCTGTAGGATTAGTATAAATGGGTGGTTGTTGGTTGGCACAGACTCGGTGGGCCGAAGGGCCTGTTTCAGTGCTGTATCTCTAAATAAAAATAAATAAATAAATTGTTGGGCACATATGTCCAGGTTCCCCTGATGTCCTGATGGCTAAATGCACCACCTGGGGTGTTACAGAGCCATACAGACCAGGAATGCTGAATGGCCTGTTACTCTGCAAGAAATTGGAGATTGTTCACCCGACCCCCAGCTTTTACTCCCAGGCCCTCTGTGAAGCAGTTAAATTCCTTATTTGTGCTCCTTAGATTGTTGTATTTGGCCTTTCACGTACTAATCAACACTGAGGAAGAGTCAGATTCTTGGGGTTACTGTTCTTCAAATGGAGTGCGTTGTCTTTTGTCTCCACGCACTATTATAACTTTTACTAAGCCTTCAGAAGTGGGGTTGTTACTTGGCTTTTAAAGGATACGCAGTCTCATTCGATAATGTTGGTCAGTAAGCATGGCCTCTGTGACAGCTTCCATAGTGGAATAGTCCATTAAGAATCACCGCCTGGACTATGGGTGCTCTTCAAACGCTTCCAGGTCTGCTGCAGCTCTCATCAGCCACGAGTACAGCCCTGGGCAGGGAGGGTGTTTGGTACTGCTGGATTTCGCTCTAATGGAGGGAAGTAACTCCCACAATGCACAACAGCTGAGAAAGCCCTGTATTTGTAAAGTGCACTGGTCCACGTTGAGGCAAGAGCATCCTGCAGACGTTTATGCTGAGAACAGGGACAAATTTCTGAGCATTTGCTGACCTATTGTGTTTCTGCTTCCTCTTTATTTGAAGCCGATTAATGCCTCGTTTAAAAGAGTGAAGATTTGCCTGACCAGGGCCCGCACATGTGACCTGATGGGAGCAATGTAGTCAGGCCACGCAGTAAAGCTGTGAGCTTAGAGTGCCATTTCTCAGGAGCAGATGTTGCAAAAGGTGATTTCCACACTGTTGATTGTTTTAAACTCAACAATTTTTTTGATCAAGAGTATTTCTCAACTGAACATTGGGGAAGCGTTTTGAATGACCAGGAATGCTCTTAAACGGCCTCTGCACTTCACTGGATCCAACCAATGAAGGAGTGATGAAGTGCACTTTGCAGCACAGCACGACACAGAAAATATAATACCGTAAAGGTGCACACAGCAGAAGTGATGGAATTATTGACCCACAGTAAGTCTGGGGGCAGTTCCTGCCATTGCACCAAGCAGATTGTCCTTTCAAACAGCCTTTTGAAAGAAGCACGTGTAGAGTTTTTTTTGCAGATTTGTCTATTTTAGTTCTTCTTGTTGTAATTGCAGTGTGCATGCGGAGCATGTTTATAATTACAATGTGTACAAGCGCCTCTAATTCTGCTGTGGAATTGAAAAATAAAAATAATCCCCTGTCATTCTCCCATCGGCCAGTGTCATGCACCTGCCAAGAATGAGGCACATTAATTTCACCACATGGATATTCAATTTCAAATTGTTAATGGAAAGACGAGAAGGCCTGTTCCAAGGGGTTGCCAGGCCCCTGGCTGGAAAGACATTTTTGCATATGAACAGACAGTGCTTGTGGACAAAGGAGCTATTCCCTGCTCCAATTTAATCCACAAACAGATGTGGTCAGACCAGTTAATCACATGAATAACTGGCTGTTGCAGAGTTTGAACTGAAAGTTTTTGGACGAGAATGCAGAATGCTCCTGGACTGAAGCAGACCTCCTCTCCCGCTTGCCTGTTTGTCTGTTGTTGTCTGTTCCCATCTCTTTCTCACAGAACTCGAAAAACCGACTGAAGACACATGAACCCGCAAGGGTGCACACTGTAGAAGTGATGGAGGAAAGGCATTATTGACCCACAGTAAGAGAGATTGGATAGGCTGGGTCTGTTTTCCCTGGAGCGAAGGAGGCTGAGAGGGGACATGATTGAGGGATATAAAATTATGAGAGGCATAGATAGGGTAGATAGCCAGAGTCTGTTTCCCATGGTAGCGGTGACTAAAACTAGAGGGCAGAGATTTAAGGTGAGAGGGAGGAGGTTTAAAGGGGATCAAACGGGTAAATTTTTCTCACAAAGAATAGTGAGTATCTGGAATGAGCTGCCTGAGGAGGTGGTGGAGACAGGAACAGGAGCGACATTGAAGAGGCATCTGGACAGGTACTTGAATGAGCAAGGCATAGAGCGATATGGAATTAATGCAGGCAGGTGGGATTAGTATAGATAGGCATTATGGTCAGCATAGACGTGGTGGGCCGAAGGGCCTGTTTCTATGCTGTACAACTCTATGACTCAATGACTCTAACCCCAAGAGAGAAAAGTCTCCTACAGTGAGCAAGGTTTAAGAAGAATACTGGGCCGCAATGAAAATTCAGATCTACCCACAAAAGGACTCTACAGTGAGCTCGAAGAACTGTAGATATTGCCTCAAACCTTTCCACTTTAATTTTTCTTCTGCTCTTTTCTGTCTCTATTTGCATGTGTGTATCGTGTATGCATGCTAGGCATCAACTGAATAAGAGTTTACGTTTGAATAAATTTCAATCTTTCTTCTTGAAACCGAAGAAAACCTGTATGTGTGTGCTGGTTTCTTTGCCTTGTAATTGGAAAGTGGTGAACAAGGATTAAAAATAAAACCGAGTTACAGTAAGACCGGGTGAAGGGTGAAAGGGAACCCATGACCTCTTTCTCACCTGGTCATAACACCATGCTAAGGGAGAGTGTTGGTATGGAGTGTCATGAATGTTGGAGAAAAATGCAAGGGTCACTTGTAGCTCTGAAGGTGAAAGGTCACCAGGATATTGTATTTTGCCATGGCATTCCCAGATTAATTTTTTTTTAACTCAGGACAATTAAGCACTGCTGTTCAAATTTTGGAGGAAGCTTTCCAACATACTCGGTTCTCTTGTCTCCTGCTAATACTCAGAAAATGATCCTCCTTTGCCCGTTCTGTGCTTAAGGCACTGACTCCTACCAGGGTTCCACAGCTCCCTTGTACCTCAGCTCACCTCAAGTGCTAGCTCGTGTGGACCCCGGTGGCTGGCTATTTGACTATGGGAAGCATCACCGCTGATCCCAATGAGGTCCCCAGGAGCATGCACACTTCCCAGCAGGATTTCTTCACTGGTTAGCGAGAAGCATCGGGAATATCCAGCTAATTTCTCTCATCCCTTACCCAGCGGCCTTGGCACGAACTGTGCTGACTGAGCACAGATGGAAGGTAAAGTTTGGGCTCCTTGCTTCTCTGCATGACACCTGTCATCAAGGGGCAGTGAAGCTAGCCACTGGAGCAAATGGGGAGAAGCTGCTTCCTCTGTCAAGTTGGGAACCCGAGACCATAGATTTAACATGACGAACCAGAGGGGAAATCAACAGTTTTTTCGCAGAGAGGTTTCAGATTTCGGGCGCCGTCAGTGGGGTGTGTGAGAAGACTGGATGAGTGGGGTAAAAGAAAAGCAAAATACTGCGGATGCTGGAAATCTGAAATAAAAACAAGAAATGCTGGAAATACTCAGCAGGTCTGGCTGCATCTGTGCAAAGAGAAGCAGAGTTAATGTTTTGGGTCAGTGACCCTTCTTCGGAACTGACAAATATTAGAAATGTCAAAGGTAATCAGCAAGTGAGGCAGGGTTTGGGGCAAGAGATAACAAAGGAGAAGGTGTAGATTGGACAAGGCCACATAGCTGACCAAACGGTCATGGAGCAAAGGCAAACAATATGTTAATGGTGTGTTGAAAGACAAAGCATTAGTACAGATAGGGTGCTCACGGACTGAAGATTGAACAGCAGCAAGTACAAACATGAAAAAAAACAGTGGGTAAGCAAACTGAACAAACTAAGATGAAATGAAATAAACATGTAAAAAAATGGAAAAAAGATGTAAAAAGGAAAAAAAGAAAAAATAACTAAAAATAAAAGTAAAATGGGGGGCCTGTCATGCCCTGAAATTATTGAACTCAATGTTCAGTCCGGCAGGCTGTAGTATGCCTAATCGGTAGATGAGATGCTGTTCCTCGAGCTTGCGTTGATGTTCACTGGAACACTGCAGCAATCCCAGGACAGAGATGTGAGCATGAGAGCAGGGGGGAGTGTTGAAATGGCAAGCAACCGGAAGCTCAGGATCCTGCTTGCGGACCGAGCGGAGGTGTTCCGCAAAACGGTCACCCAGTCTGCGCTTGGTCTCCCCAATGTAGAGGAGACCACATTGTGAGCAGCGAATACAGTATACTACATTGAAAGAAGGACAAGTAAATCGCTGCTTCACCTGAAAGGAGTGTTTGGGGCCTGGGATAGTGAGGAGAGAGGAGGTAAATGGGCAGGTATTACACCTCCTGCGATTGCAGGGGAAGGTACCATGGGAAGGGGACGAGGTGGTGGGGGTAATGGAGAGTGGACCAGGGTGTCACGGAGGGAACGATCCCTTCGGAATGCTGACAGGGGAAGGGAGGGGGAGATGCGTTTGGTAGTGGCATCACGCTGGAGGTGGCAGAAATGGCGGAGGATGATCCTTTGGATATGGAGGCTGATGGGGTGGAAAGTGAGGACAAGGGGAACCCTGTCACGGTTCTGGGAGGGAGGGGAAGGGGTGAGGGTAGAGGTGTGGGAAATGGGCCGGACACGGTTGAGGAAAAAGGTCATATCAGAAGCACTGTCATGGAAGGTAGCATCATCAGAGCAGATGCGTCGGAGACGGAGAAACTGGGAGAATGGAATGGAGTCCTTACAGGAGGCAGAGTGTGAAGAAGTGTAGTCAAGGTAGCTGTGGGAGTCGGTGGGCTTGTAATGGATATTAGTAGACAAACTATACCCAGAGATGGAGACAGAGAAGTCGAGGAAGGGAAGGGAAGTGTCAGAGATGGACCATGTAAAGGTGAGAGAAGGGTGGAAATTGGAAACAAAGTTGATAAAGTTTTCCATTTCAGGGCGGGAGCGGGAAACGGCATCAATACAGTCATCAATGTACCGGAAAAAGAGTTGGGGGAGGGGGCCTGAGTAGAACTGGAACAAAGAATGCTCGACATATCCCACAAAAAGACAGGCATAACTAGGACCCATGCGGGTACCCATACCCTTTTACTTGAAGGAAGTGAGTGGAGTTGAAGGAGAAGTTGTTCAATGTGAGAACAAGTTCAGCCAGGCGGAGGAGGGTGGTGGTGGATGGGGACTGGTTGGGCCTCTGTTCAAGGAAGAAGTGGAGAACCCTCAAACAGTCCTGGTGGGGGATGTAAGTGTAGAGAGATTGGACGTCCACCGGATGAGTGGGTGACTGGGTCAGTGGGGTGGTGGTTCGGTGGGTCAGTGGAGTGAACTGTACAGCATCCCTGCTGATGAAAGATGCATTTAAATGGAAGCTAGATAAGCATGTAAGGGAGAATGGAATAGGGGAGATAAAGAAGGATGGACGGTGGGGCATCAATGCTGGCGTGGGCCGATTGGCCTGTTTCTGCACTGTACATTGGAGATCTTTCTGTTTCAGTGAACCAGAGGGGAAATAGAAGATATTTCTTTCACACAGTGCTGTTAAGATCTGGAAAGTACAACCTGAACATCTGGTGAGAGCAGCTTTCATAAGGCAAGTGGGCGTATACTTGAAGAGGACTAATCTGCAGAGTTTTGCAGGGTGAAAGCTGTGATATGGGATTAAATTGGACAGCTTTTTAAATGGGTCGACACTGGCTTGACGAGCCAAATGGCCCCCTCCTGTGCTCCAAGATTCTCTGATTCTGTAACTTGGGGGAGAAATGTATTCATTAGAATCCAGCACCCAGCCAGCTACTTGAAGTGTCACCTTCATTAACACACCTAGTAGTTGCAACGTGCCACTTGCCAGGGCAGCGTTGTTCCTGGCGCTGACATCAGTCACAGGAAATGAAGGGAAGGATCTTTTGCGGTAATACCGGATGGATTTATCTGACTTGTGCTGATTGAAAGCGTGAGTACAATTCCTGTAAAATGATGACGGAAAGTATACTTCAGCTGCCACAACTTCTCACAAGCGCTGATGTGTATCAGACAATGTTACAAGCGCGCCAAGTCTCTTCACGTCTTGTAGAAATGTCTCCTCGTCCCCTGGCTTGTGTTCCCCCCCCCAGATGCTAGTGGACCTGAATGGTACTGTGGAGAGATGTGGGAATTGTAAATACAAGCTTCCAAATCTGAACTTTGCTCGGTCTGTGTGCATCAAATCTCCTTCAATCATACACCCTCTGTCCTTCTCACAGCTGAATAGTTGAATCATTCCCTTTTGCTCGTCACCGGGCCCAAAAAGGCACGGTTTTGATGGAAATGGCTGTTGCAAGCTGAAGCATCTCTGTTTAGAATCAGAGAATGATACAGTACAGAAGCAAGCCATTTGGCCCATCTTGCCTGTTCCAGCTCTTTGCAAAAGCTCTCCAATTACTGCAACTCCCCTGTCCTTTCTGCATCGCCGTGCAAAGTTTTTCCTTCAAATATTTATCCAATTCCCTTTTGCAAGTTACCATTGAATCTTCTTCCATTGCCCTTTCAGGCAGCGCATTCCAGATCGTTATGACTTGCGGTGCAGAATAATTGCTCCTCGCCTCGCCTCTGACAGCTTCACCTGCACTTTTCTCGCCACCTATCAATGCTGAGCTTCAGCTTTCACATCCTGTCGGTTGGAGGAGGAAGGAAAGGGGTTTCAAAGGTTTGAGATTGTGGGAGAGATTTGAGTTGGTGTGTTCGGCAGTGCAATGGGTTCCAATATTAACAGAGCTTGGAGAACGGGGAAGAAGAGGAGTGTGCAGATTGCCCCTCTTGCAGTACATCATTCTTTCTGCCTTGTGTATTTTCAATGCTGGAACAGGTTGAAAAGATTTTTGAGCAACTGCACGCTGAGGGTTACGTCTGCTATGCGTTCACATCCTTGCCTCGTATGCAGATAAAAACAAAATAGTCAGTGGGTCAGGCAGCGTCCGTGGAGAGAGAAACAGAATTAGTGTTTCAGGATGATACTGGAACTGAGAGGTTTGGCTGAAAAATCTGTTTTCTTTTCTCGAAAAGAAAGAGAATACTGATTACTTAATTTTGGAAGGATGTGAGGGTCCTTGAGAGGGTGAAGAGGAAATTTACCAGAATGGTTTCAGCGATGAGGGATTTTTAGTTACAAGGTTAGGTTGGGAAAGCTGGGGTTGTTCTCCTTGGAGCAGAGGAGATTGCAGGGAGATCTGATAAAGGTGTACAAGATTACGACAGGTTTAGATAAGTTAACCAAGGAAAAATTGTTGCCATTCACTTTTGGTGCGGGCACGAGGGGATACAGGTTGAAAGTTTTGGGCAAGCGATGCAGGGGGATATGAGGAAGAAGTTTTTTTTTTATGGCTGGATCTTGCTGCCCACAAGGGTGGTGAAAATCAAGACCATCAATGACTTCAAAAGGAAATTGGATGGCAACTTGAAGGAAATAGATTTGCAGGGTTTTGGGGATTGAGCAGGGGAGTGGGACTGACTGGATTCTATGCTGAAAGCCGGCATGGACTCGATGGGCCAAATGGCCTCCTTCGATGCTTCAAATGACTCGATGACTCTATCAAGGCCTTTAGGATTATGAAAGGGTAGTCGGAAAGAGGATATTCCCACTGGCGGGGGATTCTCGAACTCGGGGTCATAAATATAGGATAGTGACCAATAAAATCCAGTAGGAAATTCAGAAGAAACTTCTTTACCCAGAGCGTGGTTGTATTGTGGAACCCTCCTGTCACATAGAGTAACTGAGGCGAGCGACAGATGCATTTAAGGGGAGGCTAGGTGAACACATGAGGGAGGAAGGGATAGAAGGACATGTTGATGGGGTGAGATAAAGAGGGGTGGGAGGAGGCACCAGCATGGACCTGTTGGGCCAAATGGCCTGTTTCTTTGCTATAAATACTGCGGAGGTCAATGATAGAAGGTCAACGACTTGAAACAACTCTCTTTCTCTGTCCACCTAATGGGCGTTTCCTGCATTTACTGCCTTACTTTCAGGTTTTGAGCATCTGCAGTCTTTTGCTTTTGTTCTAGTATGTAAGTTGTGAGTAGTCTGCCATCAGGATACAACAGGGAGATTGTTTAGGCAGGTGAATGTGTTCATTGGGGACTAAGACCCCCCCACAGGGTCTAAGAAATGGCATAACATGCCAACTCCACTTCAGTGATGGGAATATTTAACATTAATCGCTGTCATTTGCCTCTGCCTGTTTGCAGATGACAACCATATTCTGTGTTACAGTGCAGCAGGAGAACTCAACCATTGTGGCAGTGACTGGCATCAAGAGTATAGAAATTGAATCAGAGAACTTTACCATTTTGATTGACAGTTTTGGGTCATAAACTTGTTGCATGCCCTACATTCTTTGACTCTCTCTGTGCTGTCCCCTTTACAAGCAAGGATGATAAGCACTCTGTTTGTTTGCTTTTCAGCACCGATCGAGGTCCAAAGTTATATTGTCTTGAGCACGGATCAGGAGAGCAGTTGACTTGGAGCATGTGTATTTGTAAATCGGAGGATCAATAAAGGAAAGTTGCAAGGAGTAGACTTAACTAAAATCAACGTTGTGGTGGAGTGAGAGGAGCTGGAAGCTGGAGAGACTGTTGATAAGACAATAGGCTTGTTCTTGAATTTTGTCCAACTTTGGAGGCAAGGCAAGTCCATCTTTCCAGACTCAAGTCTCCGATCGTTTTGGCCTCTTCCACAACTCCAGCTTCCTTCGCTCCAGCATTGGTGCCCGTGCCTTCAGCTGCCTCAGTCCGAGGCTCTGGAATTCCCTCCCAAATCCTCCCCACCTGTCCTTGCAGATGCTCCTTCAAACCTTCCCCCTTGACCAAACCTTTGGCCGCCAGTGCTTACATCTTCTTCTGTGTCTCAGTGTCAGATTTTGCTTGAGAATTGCTCCTGTGAAGGTAGGCCCTGGGGATGTTAGAGGTGCTACAAAATTACAAGTTGTTGTTGTCACATTCCAGCCTGTGGTTTACTATTCTTGCATCCACTCTATATGGAGTCTCAAATCTTTCCAGACAGGAACTGTCATGGGAACAGTGCCAAATGATTTAGTGAGCATTAAGTTAAGGCTGACTTGCTGTAATGATTAGCTGTGGCGTTGTTTCCAGAAAAGGGAGGACAGGGCATCATCTCACCATCTCACTGCTATTTACTGCCAGGGCTCAATATGACAAGTAATTGTTGCTCTGGGAACATTCTTGCTTCCACGTTGTGCTTATTCTTTATGGCCAGGCATTGTACATCAGTGTTTCCAATTCCCTTTCCTCATTGCAGAACCTCAGGGTGTAGTATCAAACCTATTGAGTGTGACTGATTCATTCTCTAAGCTCCTCAGACATGAAGTACACAGGGACAAATTGAAAGCCAACATTTTAAATAAGGCGTGAAAAGGAAAAATTTTCAGGGCTCTGAGGAAATGGTGGGGTCAGAGTGGGATGAGTCGGATAGCTCCTTCGAAGTGCTGGGACAGGCATGCTGGGCCAAATGGCCTCCTCCTGTATTGCAGATGGCAGACAAGCTACCTTGCCAGCTCAGTTGGCGAGTTCAATGGTATCTGGCGTTTGAGGAAAGTAGTTGTGACCTTCCTGTGAACTCGAAAGGTGATTTTAGTTTTTTTTTAGAGATACAGCACTGAAACAGGCCCTTCGGCCCACCGAGTCTGTGCCGACCTTCAACCACCCATCTATACTAATCCCACACTAATTCCATATTCCTACCACATATCCCCACCTGTCCTTATATTTCCCGACCACCTACCTATACTGGGGGCAATTGCTAATGGCCAATTTACCTATCAACCTGCAAGTCTTTGGCTTGTGGGAGGAAACCAGAGCACCCGGAGGAAACCCACGCAGACACAGAGAGAACTTGCAAACTCCACACAGATGTTCTTGTTGAATTTGTTTTTGGATTCTTTCATGGGAAGCGGGCGGCGCTGGAAAGACCAGCACTCGTTGACCATCCCAAATTGCCCTTGACAACTGTGTGGCTTGCTAGGCCATTTCAGAGGGCAGTTTAGAGTCAACCACATTGCTGTGGGTCTGGAGTCACATGTCAGCCAGTCCAGGTAAGGACAGCAGCTTTCCTTCCCGAACGGACATACGTGAACCAGGTGGGTTTTCACAACAATCAATAGTTTCGTGGCACCATTACTGAGACTAGCTTTCAATTCCAAATTGGAATTTAAATTCCACCAGCTGCCGGGGCGGGATTTGGAACTTGACCCCAGTGCATTAGCACGGGCCTTTGAATTACTAGTTCAATGACATCGCCACTACACCACTGCCTCCCCCTTTCAGAATCTCCCATGCACATCTGTGCTGTAGTCCTGAATATCTTGATGGCACTGGGTAGTCGCAATGTGTAGTAAAGAACAGAAGCCTGGGTTTTTGGACAATAAATGCTCTGAGCAGCCTGGACCTCAGCCATACTGACTTGGAAAGACCGGGGTTCTACGCCCACACTGCACTAAGTTAGTTTATCTCAGTTCTGGCAATATTGGCAGCATTCAGTAACAGTTGGGCAGGCTTTGGAAAATCAGCCAGGATTTGCGATCCCGATTGTTGTCCGCTGACTCTGACCGATAAGTGCCCTGCAATGAACAACAGATGAGGACGCGATCAGGCTGGCTGTGATGCCCCAGTAGTTGTCGAGTCTGTTGCCTCAGTTCACACAGCAAGGATAGACCCTTGGCCAGGAAACAGGATGCTGGCGGAATCATATCCCAGAAGGGAGAAGAGAAGCAAATAGGAGATGTGAGGAAATAGCTTGTCATCCTAATGATGATAAAACAAACAGTGGTTGGCAAATGCAGTTCAATATAATCATAATGGAAACAAGAAGCCAGCAGTGTGTGCTTTGAGTCCACGATTCTTTTGACATAGTGCTCAAGAGCAGTTTCTGGAGGGTGATTGCAGAAGTATTATTGAAAGCTGTGCATTGGCAGAGTGATATCACTATGAATTGATATTGGTTATACATGACCCAACTGGAGTTTGGATGAGATGTTAAACTGAGGTCCCCTCTTGGGTTAAGCATGAAAGTTCTGCATGGTACTGTTTTGTAGAAAGGTAAGGGAGTTCTTCCAGCTTTCCTGGCCAAACCTATCCCTCAAACATGACTTTTAAAAAAACTGGTCAGTATCTCATTGCTGTTAGTGGGAGCTTGCTGTGCGTAATTTGGCTGCCGCATTTCCATCATTAGAACTGAGGCAATGCTTCAAAAAAAATGTACCCGATTCGCTGCAAAGCACTTTGAGACATCCTAAACTCATGAAAGGCGCTGTACAAATGCAAGTTTTTCTTTCGTCACTACGTGCGCTTTGGTCACCAAATCGAAGGAAGCATGGTCTCATCTTGGATACAGCAGAAGTCAGAAATGTGAATCCAGATCTCAGGAAGTGAAGTTCTCATGAGAGGTTGAGGAATCCAAGTTTTTCTGTCTTGAAATGAGGAGACAAGTCAATGACAAAATAGAAGTTTTCAAATAAAAGCAGTTCCGATGAAGGGTCACTGACCCGAAACGTTAACTCTGCTTCTCTTTCCACAGATGCTGCCAGACCTGCTGAGTGGTTCCAGCATTTCTTGTTTTTATTTTATATTATATATTATATTAGAAGTTTTCAAAATTGTGAAGAGAATTGATTCCGTTGATCTACAGTGCGTTGGCAATGAAAAAACTTGATAAAATTTTAAAATCGAGTATGTGAGAAAATGAGGCAAATGGGGCTTTTTCTTTTGAGATGATAGAAGACCAAGGGGTGAACTGATAGAGTTCTTTCAGATTACGATGATGCTGATTGAGGTAGATGTAAAGCTGATGGTTCCCCATGCCGCTGGGAATAGAACGAGGGGCCATAAATAAAAGACAGCCACGAATAAATCCGATTGGGAATTCAAGAGAAACGTCTTTACCCAGCGAGTGGTGAGAATGCAGCACTCAGTCCCACAGAGAGTAGTTGAGGCAAATAGCTGAAAAGCATTTAAGGGAAGGCAAGATAAACACATGAGGGAGAAAGGGATAGATGGAGAGATTGATGGGGTGAGATGAAGAGGAATCAAAGAAGGCTTGTGTGGAGTATAAAACACCGGCATGGACCAGTTGGGCTGAAAGACCTGCTTTTGTGCTACAAATACTTGGTAATACTTTGCAAAAGACATTTCACAGAAAGGGAATGGAAATGTGGAATCACATTCCCAGGGAAGACCATTTAAGTGGGCAATAGAAAGGGACACCGAGATAGATTTCTGGTGAGAGAAGGAATTGAGGGTGATGGGGAGCAGAAATCTGATAGAAAAGAGT
Organism: Heterodontus francisci; assembly: GCF_036365525.1. NCBI lineage: Eukaryota > Metazoa > Chordata > Chondrichthyes > Heterodontiformes > Heterodontidae > Heterodontus > Heterodontus francisci. The sequence goes on from NC_090417.1 coordinate 11,253,551, forward strand.
TGGGTTTTTATCGGCCCATTTTGAATTCTGAAAATATCTTGCTCTACTTTGAGCCAGGCCTGAGCAGCAGTTGTAAGCGTGAGTACTTGATTCATTATCGTGAATCTGAACCTTATTTCCCACTGCCTCTAAATCTGTTTTATTGGCAGTAGCTTTGAGCACTTGCAGCGACTGGCCTTGTGCCTGATTGTGCTCCACAGGATTTGCTGTATTGAAATAAGCAGTCAAGATTTCCAGTTTATTGCCCGAGCTAAACCGAAAAGCCTGGATTAAAGGTGTTTCAGAGGCAGCAAAGTTGGAAACCCGGCTTCTGTGTCGAGCAAATCTGCATTTTTATTGCAAAATGGTAAAACTGCAGCAAAGCAGGTTCGGAAGGATATGACATTAGTTAACTTTTTTTGCCTTCCAAATAGCATTATAGATGAAGGCGACTAGCAACAGTAAACGGAGAGCACATCTGCTTCAAGTATTGCGCTGAAAACATTGAACTTGTGTGTGGCTGAACTAGATGGACTGGGATTGATTATGCAAGTAAACCGGTGGAGGTGTGGGAAGGAATTTGAGTTGTTGGTTCTTGGGTTGAGATCCAGTGACATTAATAGCATTAATTCCTTCTGAGCACCAAAGAAAATTGGACAGCCTTTTGGATGCAAGGCTTATGGACCCCTCTCTCTCTCTCTGTTGCCCAATTAGCATTTTGGGTGATTTATAAATATGGTGGATAACGGTGCCACGTGAAAATCTCTTTTTAATTGAGCTTGTTAATTGGCAGTAAAGTTGTTGTAATTAACTCCAATCTACTCCTGGGCCCTGCACAACATAGTGATGCAGATAACAAACGTTAATGGAGACATCCATCTCCACTCCGCTGTCACCCAACCCAGTAAATTACCCGATTGGGCTTTGGGGAGAGTTATATGGTGCCCTCTGGCACCTCCTGCTGGCCAGCTTTGTCTGAGACTTCAGCCAATTGGTCAAATAAAGGGGCAGAACAAAAATAACGAGAATTTGCATTTACTTACTGCTATACTTACTTATGGCAAAATGTCCCAAGAAAAGTAACAACAGCGCCATTAAACAAAATTTGACACCAAGCCACATAAGGGGAGATTAGGGCAGATGGATCAAAGAGATAGATTTTAAGGAGTGTCTTTTTGCTATTCTTTCACGGGCTATGACCATTACTGGCCAGGCCAGCATTTATTGCCCATCCCTAATTGCCCTTGAGAAGGTGGTGGTGAGCTGCCTTCTTGAACCGCTGCAGTCCATGTGGGGTCAGTACACCCACAGTGCTGTTAGGAAGGGAGTTCCAGGATTTTGACCCAGCGACAGTGAAGGAACAGCGATATAGTTCCAAGTCAGGATGGTGTGTGATTTGGAGGGGAACTTGCAGGTGGTGGTGTTCCCATGCATTTGCTGTCCTTGTCCTTCTAGTTGGTAGAGGTCGCGGGTTTGGAAGGTGCTGTTGAAGGAACCTCAGTGAGTTGCTGCAGTGCATCTAGAGGGAGTGAATGTTGAAGGTGATGGATGGGGTGCCCATCAAGCGGGATGCTTTGTTCTGGATGGTGTCAAGCTTCTTCAGTGTTATTGGAGCTGCACCCATCCAGGCAAGTGGAGAGTATTCCATCACACTCCTGACTTGTACCTTGTAGATGGTGGACAGGCTTTGGGGAGACAGGAGGTGAGTTATTCGCTGTAGAATTCCTAGCCTCTGACCTGCTCTTGTAGCCATAGTATTTATGTGGCTGGACCAGTTCAGTTTCTGGTCAATGGTAATCCCCAGGATGTTGCTAGTGGAGAATTCAGCGATCATAATACCATTGAACATCAAGGGGAGATGGTGAGATTCTCCCTTGTTTGAGATGGTCATTGCCTGGCACTTGGGTGGCACGAATGTTACTTGTCACTTAACAGCCCAAGCCTGGATGTTGTTCAGGTCTTGCTGCATCTGGACATGGGCTGCTTCAGTATCTGAGGAGTCGCGACTGGTGCTAAACATTGTGTAATCATCAGCGAACATCCCCACTTCTGACCTTAAGATGGAGGGAAGGACATTGATGAAGCAGCTGAAAATGGTTGGGCCAAGGACACTACCCTGAGGAACTCCTGCAGTGATGTCCTGGGACTGAGATGATTGACCTCCAACAACCACAACCATCTTCCTTTGTACTAGGTAAGGCTCCAACTAAGTCTGAAAGGAGGTGAGAGAGGGGTAGAAAGGAGGGAGGTTTCAGGAGGACCCAAATAAGTCCATTTCAAATAAGAACCAGGACAAAGTACTTCATTGTTAAGTGTAAGATTGAGCTATTCAGCTGATCTCCATCCCTGGACGAGACAGGGAACTTCTGACAGGGTGACCTGTCCTGACTGCTGTCCAGTAACAGACTCGGCTGCGATAAATCCACTTCTTGACTGCCCAGGCTCATCATTGTGAAATGGTCACTTGGCTGAGCACAGCCGTGGTCTGTGCTACATTAACCTAACGAGAGGCACTGTCTTCAGGGGAGGAGAAAGTTGGACTTTTCACATCTGGCAGTTTTGAAAAAGCCATGAGTTATGATGCAAGATTTGTATCTTCAAAACTGCAGAGTCAGCAGATCATTAAACCGAGTGTTACATTCGTCTCATCAAGGTTAATTTGACTTAACAGGCAGGCTAATCAGTGCTGCTTTATTCAATTACACATTAAGTGTTGTTCATTAAGAATGAAGTGAGTGAGCTTTTTCCTGCACAGTCACGGCAGGTTGAGGGTCGGGCCATTGTTGAGCTCGTCTGGAAATGGAAATGGTTGGGACAGGAGGTGGAATGGCTTGAGATTTGATGTTTATTTGGCAACTGTTGCAAGTTTGATTGAAAAAGTAAGTGATGTTGTAATGTTTCTCTTGACCTTTTGATATGGTTAATTGTGAGTGTAGCAGCTCCTGTTCTGGGACACAGATCAGTCGGGCCAGCCTTGATGTCAGCTTGATTGAACAACATGCAAGGCATGGAAATCACATGGAAAGGGCCCTGTTGCATGTTTGCCGTGGAGCAGCACTTTGTGTCTGGGCTAGAGGTTTCGCAGAGTCCACGAATGCAGTGCCCATTCACCATCAGTCCAGAGTTGACCCGCAGCTAACCTCCACGTCACACAGTTGGTCAAGCCTGCAGCTTTATGGACGAATCACACATCACAGGTGGAGGCCATTCGTCCCATCAGGCCTGTACCGTCTCTTTGAAAGCGATTTGGTCCTGTTCAACTCTGCTTTTCGCTGTAAACTTATCCCCAAGTCGAGGTGTTTTGCAAAGCAGTGATCTCAAGGGTGATAATCCCACCCGTTGAGACCAACTCCCTGGAATGTTGCAGCACGGAGTCATGGAGCAAGGATCTGCACCTGCCATTCCCCTCGTGGTGAGCTCCTGATTTCAGTCATCTCACTAGAGACAGTTGCAAAGTGGAGGCTGGGCACAGGATTGAGAAAGACGCACTTAGAACTGTAGTAGTTGATCTATTCTGTGAAGACTCTTCCACTTGTGTGATAGCTGGGATAAAGCCTACCTGCTGACAGCATTCACAGCACACGTGCTAGAGAGTGAGAAAGGGAGAGGGAACTGGACTAAATCCCAGCCCAGTCATCACCCCTCAGCAGGGCAAGCCTGAAATGGAGCAAGAGGCCTGCGGAGGACCACAGTATGGAACCTCAGACATGGCTCAGTGTGGAGCACTTTCACCTCGGAGTAAGGAGCTTGGGGATTCAAGTCCCACTCCAGAGGCTTATGCACATAACCTGGGCTTATACTTTAGTGCAGTGCTTCCCAAAGTGTCATCCGCTGAGAATCCTCCAGGTAGTCCGTGGCTGCTCCAAAATGCAAGTCACTAACGTGCAACACCACAGCCTAGGCCATACTAGAGAACAGGCCAGAACCCTCATTTCACCCACCACCCCCCCCCCCCCCCCCCGCAACCCCCACACTCGCTTGGTGCTGCACAACCAGACTGGCTCCCGTGTGCATGGCACGAGTAATCCGAAACACAAACAACAACAGTGCAAACGTTGTCAGCAAGATTTATGTCAATGTTAGAACATAAAACTGGAAGGTTGAATCTTCAGCACTTGTGGGTTGAAAACAAAGAACAGGAACTGGTTGAACATGAGACCGAAGCACCCCAGCTTGGAACCAGACATCACTTCACGGCTGTGTCATCCAAAGCTTTAGCACATCCGCACATCGTGAAAGCTGCATGAGGGAGTTCATTATTTTTTCCTTGCACGTAGCCTTTGAGCCATAAATCAGTGTCAAGGCATGGTTTTGCAGTGTTACATAAGTGGTGTGAAGATGAATAATACTAACATTTATTTTCCTGAAAACAGCTGTTTATTGTTACAATTTTCATCGCCCTGTGTGCTTGTTGCCTCGACCCATATTCTGTGATTTACCCATTAGTCTGAAATGCTTTACAAGTAAGGAATGCATGTTCTCTCACATCCAACTCTTAGCAGCTTCATGCTATTACTAATGCACTTGCCGACTGGGGGAATACTTCTCACCTCCAGTGGTATGTTTTAACTGCCTCATGATAGTTATAATTACTTGTTTGAGTTGAAGCCCTTGCTTAAGTATCTTGTCAGAGTTGCAGCTGGGATCTGTGCTTTGATGTTGGTGAGTTAGCTGGACAGAAAATCTTTCTTGCAGGTCACATCTTTATTGATTTTCCACCTCTTTCGTTTCCTTCATTGAGAACAAGCCCATGCCATCCACAGCCTGGCTTTGTTTCCAGATTCTGTCATTCATTGAATGAAAAATGTTGCTGTTGCAGTCAACTCCTGCCTCAATTCATCTGCTGCTTGAAACCTTTATCCATACCTTTGTTACCTCCAGACTTGACTATTCCAATGTTCTCCTGACCGGACTTCCATCTTCCACCTTCAATAAGCTTAGACATATCCAAAAGTCTACTGCTGATATTCTAGCACACGCCAAGTCCGGTCCATCACCCTGTGCTTGCTGACCTACATTGGCTCCCGGTTAACCCTAACCCTAACCTACAAAAAAACGACACCGAGCCATGTACTGGAGATTTTAGGCCAGATGACCACAAGCTTGGTCAAAGAGGTGCTTTTGAAACGTGTCTTGAAGTAGAAAAGCAAGCTAGAGAGGCTGAGAGGTTTAGGGAGGGGATCCCAGATCTTGGAGCCTAAGTAGCTGAAGGCACGGTGGGCAATTATGGAGCGTTTAAAATCGGGGATGCTCAAGATGCCAGAATTCGAGGAACGCAGTTATCTTGGAGGGTTGTGGGACAGGAGGAGGTTACAGAGATAGGGAGGGACGAGGCCTTTGAGGCATTTGAAAACAACACTCCAATCCTTATTCTGCCTACCAAAATGTACAACCTCCTGTGTATCTATGTGTAAGTTCATTTGCCAATTACACACCCATTTTGCAAGTTTATTAATGTCTTCGTACTTCTTGTCACAGTCCTCTTGTATATTAACTAGAGCTCCCAATTTGGTATCATCTCCAAAGTTTGAAATTGTTGTTGTGTTTCCCAAGTCCAAATGACTGATTGTCAATGGTCAGAAGCAGTTGGAGGAGGTTACAGAGGCAGGAAGAAGGTCGCGCTGTGGATAGTTTGTTCATCTCCATCACAAAGAAGATCAAACCAAAGAATGAGGTTGTGTGCCGCTGCCAGAGTGCAGGAGGTTAATTTACGTGGATTTGGCGAAATACCCAACTGGTTGGAACTTTTTCTCAAACAGTGTTGCATATTTTGTGAATCCGAGATAAAGAAGTCACTTTTTGTAGAAAGGTCATTAGTCGGTATGTTGTGGAGAAGAAATATCGTCGCATGGTGTCAAACATACTAAAAACTTCTGGTGAATCTCGATAAAAGCAAGCATCTAAATGGCTGTGCAAAGAGTGCCCCCATCTGAATAATTGTAAACCCCGAACTAGAAATCCAGTACAAAAATTGGGAGTACCTCATCAGGAAGATTACAGTTTCTTGCTTTTTAATTCAGAAGCCTAAATGGAGGTCCATGGCCTAAAGTGCAAGACACCACCAAGGTAGAAGAGAGTAGGAGCGAAGGCCAGATAAATCAGCAAGCACTGATTAAATTTGAGCAAGTTTGGGTTTTTCTAAAGCCTCGAGGTTAGAAGAGCAAGGAACGACTGAGGGAGTTTGTGAATTCCACAGCTCTGAAGCTTTGGGAAATGGAACCAAAGATGGTATCATGGATCTTGAGATCTGAACACAGTGATGACCCAGGGAAGGAGAAGAACACGTAGCACTGCATAGTTGTGACTTCAGAAAAACAAGACCATTGTAACTAACATCAAGAGTGGCTGCAGGACATTCTGAAGGGGGAAGGTGAACAGTCCGAGGTCGTGGTTTACATTGCTACCAGCGACATAGGTAGAAAGAGCGATGAGGTCCTGCAACAAGAATTTAGGGAGCTAGGTAGCAGATTAAAAAGCAGGGCCTCAAAAGTTGAAATCTCTGGATTACTCCCGGTGCCACATGCAAGTGAGTATAGGAAGAGGATGATAGAGCAGATGAATGCGTGGCTGAAGAGATGGTGCAGGAGGGCGGGCTTTAGTTTCCTGGATCACTGGGTCTGTTTGTGGCAAGGGTGGGACCTGTACAAGTTGGACGGGTTGCACCTGAACTGGAAGGGGACCAACATCCTTGCAGGGAGGTTTGCTAGTGCTGATGCGGGGGGGTTAAACTAATTTGGCAGGGGACTGGGATACAGAGTGGAAGTACAGTCGGCAGTGATGCACAGCCAAATATAGAAGAGAAACTAAGTCAGGATGTTATGCAGAGCTAATATAGACCTGTTAAGGCACAAGCAAATAATGCAAGGCTGGATTGCATCTATTTTAACACAAGGAGTCTTACTAGTTCGGTAGATGAATTGAGGGCGTTTATTAACATATGGGAGTATGATATTATTGCTAGCACAGAGACATGGTTGAGGGAAGAACAGGACTGGCAGCTGAATATTCCAGGGTGTAGAATCTTAAGGCGTGACAGGGGTGGGGTGTAAAAGAGGAAGTGGCATTGCACTATTGATCAAGGAGTCAATTACTGCAGTAAGGAGGGATGATATCTTGGAAGGTTCCTCAAATGAGGCCATATGGGTCAAACTTGAAAACAAAAAGGGAGCAATCACTTGGCTGGGAGTGTACTACAAGCCTCCAAACAGTCAGGGATAGATGGAGGAGCAGATATGTAGGCAAATCTCAGAGAGGTGTAAAAATAATAGGGTAATAACAGTAGGGGATTTCAACTTCCCCAATATTAACTGGGTTAGTCTTAGTGCAAAAGGCTTAAAGGGGGCGGAATTTTAAAGTGCATCCAGAAGAACTTTTTGAACCAGCACGTAGAAAGTCCGACAAGAGAAAGGGCGGTACTGGACCTAATCTTAGGGAATGAAGCCAGACAAGTGGTAGAAGTATCAGTGGGGGAGCATTTCAGGGATAGTGACCATTACACTAAGATTTAAGGTGGTTTTGGAAAAGGACAAAGATGGACTGGAAGTAAAGGTACTGAACTGGGGGAAGGCAGATTTCAATACGATAAAACAAGATCTGGCCAAAGTGGACTGGGAGCAGCTGCCTGTAGGAAAGTCTACATCAGACCAGTGGGAGCCAATCAAAAAGGAAGTAGTGAGAGTTCAGGGCCGTAAAGGTGAAGGTAGGACCAATAGGTCCAGGGAACCCTGGATGCCAAGGGATATAGAGGTAATAAAAGCAAAATACTGCGGATGCTGGAAATCTGAAACAAAAACAAGAAATGCTGGATTCACTCAGCAGGTCTGGCAGCATCTGTGGAAAGAGAAGCAGAGTTAACGTTTCGGGTCAGTGACCCTTCTTCGGAACTGGTTCCGAAGTTCCGAAGAAGGGTCACTGACCCGAAACGTTAACTCTGCTTCTCTTTCCACAGATGCTGCCAGACCTGCTGAGTGAAGGGATATAGAGGATTGGATAAGGAAAAAAAAGGAGACCAGTGGCAGATTCAATGGGCTGAAAACAGCAGAGGCCCTAGAGGAGTACAGAAAGTGTTGGGAGGTGGGGGGGGGGGGCGTGGGGGGTACTTAATGAAGTCATTAGGAGAGCAAAGAGGGAGCATGAAAAAACACTGGCGGGCAATATAAAGGAAAATCCCAAGGCGTTTTATAAGTATATTAAAGGCAAGAGGATAACCAGGGAAAGAGTAGGGCCCATTAAGGACCAAAGTGGCAATCTGTTTGTGAAGGCGGAGGACATTGGTGAGGTTTTAAATGATTACTTTTAATCTTTTTTCACTTAGGAGAAGGACGATGTAGGTGTAAGGAGGGGGATTGTGATATACTTGAACAAATTAGTGTTGACGGGGAGGAGCTATTCGTGGTTTTAACGGGCTTAAAAGTGTGAATCCCCAGGCCCAGATGAGATGTATCCCTGGCTGCTGTGTGAGACGAGAGGAGATAGCAGGGGCTCTGACACAAATTTTCAAATCCTCTCTGGCCACAGGAGAAGTGCCAGAGGACTGGAGGACAGCGAATGAGGTACCATTATTCAAGAAGGGGCATCAGGATAAACCAGGTAATTACAGGCCGGTGAGTCTAACATCAGTGGTAGGGAAACTATTGGAAAAAATTCTGAGGGACAGGATGAATCTCCACTTGAAGAAGCAGGGATTAATCAGGGATAGTGAGCATGGCTTTGTCAGGTGGAGATCATGTCTAACTAACTTGTTTGAATTTTTTGAGGAGGTGACTAGGTGTGTAGATGAGGGTAAAGCAGTTGATGGAGTCTACATGGACTTCAGTAAGGCTTTTGATAAGGTCCCGCATGGGAGATTGGTTAAGAAGCTAAGAGCCATTAGGATCCATGGCAATTTGGCAAATTGGATTCAAAATTGGCTTCGTGGCAGGAAACAGGGTTGTGGTCGAGGGTTGTTTTTGCGAGTGGAAGCCTGTGACCAGTGGTGTACCGCAGGGATTGGTGCTGGAACCCTTGCTGTTTGTAGTGTACATTAATGATTTAGACGTGAATATAGGAGGTATGATCAGTAAGTTCACAGATGATACGAAAATTGGTTGTATCGTAAATAGTGATGAAGAAGGCATTAGATTACAGGACGATATCGATGGGCTGGTAAGATGGGCAGAGCAGTGGCAAATGGAATTTAATCCTGCTAAGTGTGAGGTGATGCATTTTGGGAGGACTAACAAGGCAAGGGAATATACAATGGAATGTGGGACCCGAGGAAGTACAGAGGGTCAGAGGGACCTTGGCGTACTTGTGCATAGATCACTGAAGGCAGCAGCACAAGTAGATAAGGTGGTTAGGAAAGCAGATGGGATACTTGCCTTTATTAGCTGAGACATTGAATATAAGAGCGGGGAGGTTATGATGGAGCTGTATAAAATGCTAGTTAGGCCACAGCTGGAGTACTGCGTACAGTTCTGGTCACCACACTATAGGAAGGATGTGATTGCACTGGAGAGGGTGCAGACGAGATTCACCAGGATGTTGCCTGGGCTGGAGCATTTCAGCTGTGAAGAGAGACTGGATAGGCTAGGGTTGTTTTCCTTAGAGTAGAGAAGGCTGAGGGAGCACCTGATTGAGGTAGACAAGATTATGAGGGGCATAGATAGGTTAGATAGGAAGAAACTGTTTCCCTTAGCGGAGGGGTCAATAACCAGGGGGCATAGATTTAATGTAAGGGACAGGAGGTTTAGAGGGGATTTGAGGGAAAAGTTTTTCACCCAGAGGGTGGTTGAAATCTGGAACACACTGCCTCACGAGGTGGTAGAGGCAGGAACTTTTAAGTAGTATTGAGATGTGCACTTGAAACGCCATAGCATACAAGGCTACGGGCCAAGTGCTGGAAAATGGGATTAGAATAGACAGATGCTTGATGGCAGACATGGACATGATGGACCGAAGGGCCTGTTTCTTTGCTGTCTGACTCTATGACTCGCAGATAGGAGAGAAAGAGTGGAAGCAAGAGTTGAGAGAAATTCCGTCTGCTGGCCAACAAGTCTTCTCTTTTATTCCAACTCGGAACTCGAGAACGATGCCGGCTTGTATTCGCATTTTTTTTTAGTTGGGAGAATGATTCTTGAGGCATTGTCCTTGAATCATTTTGATTCATATTCTCGAGGACAATCAGACCCAAAGGCTGTTACACCCATCCAATAATTGGAGACAGCGATTACTCATTGAGCTCATCAGTTCCCAACCTTAGTGTCAACGAGGAACCTTAAAAACACAATTAATATTTGTAGGCTTCAATAGATTCTAAACCCTGAGATCGGAAGTCAGGTTTTGTAGCTGTCCTGTGCCCCAAAGTGGTTTCCTGGACACTTGTTCAACCATCTACTATCTCTTTCATATCTTGATAATTCTTTCTCATAAATCTTTATAACTGGAATATAAAGTTAGGGGCTTCTTGACAGATGTGCATTGAGCCATCAAGGCAAAACACAATTGAGCCAGTTAGAATTATAGGACAGCAATCTATCTATCCTGTAAAAAGTAATTGAGAAGGCAATGTTTGAGGCAGTTCAGAACACTTTCTGAAAAGCAATAAGATCTTTTGCCTTTTCTGATGCCTGAGAAAAACATCCCTTCTATCTGTGATGACTGTTAGCTGAGTCTGGCATTTTACCTTTCATTGTGGTTTGCAAGCTATTAGCTCGCAGTCTTGTCGAGAGAGATGGCTCAGAGATGCAATTTCGTCACAACTTCCCTGCCACTGCAGACTAGGCTGAAAGATAAGCACCTGTTATGAATTCTCAAATCCGGAGATGTATTTTGAGCCTATCCACAATGAATTTATGATTGGAACTTATTCCACAGCCCCTCCAGTGCCTCAGTTCAGTACAGGCCTGTTAAAAGTTATGCTCATGTTTGGATTTTTTGGGAGGGTCTCGGGGGGGGGGGTGGGGGGGGGGGGCGGTGCTGGTGGTGGTTGGGGGGTGAAATTCACCTTGTGTGGGAATGCAAATGGACGATAAGGAATCAGCAACCTGTTTTACAATGCATTTTAGGATAATAAAATTGACTGATGTGCAAAAAGGTCTGACGATTTGCCTTCATTTTCTCTGTGCCCAAGACCAATTTGACCCTCTGGCTCTTTTTTTGTACCCCAAGATGGATGAAAAGGTGAAAGGCACTCAACTGGCACCAACCCTGACACGGGTGAAGTAACCGGCAGCTGTGTCTAAAGGAGAGCAATGGGAGATGCACTGCAGCCTCATTGTGAGCTGTGGCCTTCAGGACACTCGGAAATCACTATCTCACCTCCACCCCGCCAGACCCCCTCAACCAGGGTTTAATTGTCTATGTCATGGTTGGGTGTCTTGTGAAGACTGTGAAGCGAGGACAGTATGTCTCGAATCTTCTCCTATAGGGCCAGTGATGACAAGTGTGGACAAATAAAGTCCCAGGATCATAACGTAACTATCTAGTGTCCTATGCACTTGGACTGCAGTGCTACACAGTGACTGGAATTCTATGCCAAGCCTGTAGATCCAAAATAAATAACTTCACTTTTGTTGGGCTGTTTGGTATTTAGCTGCCCACTTGTCAGCTCCTCCATTTATGACTAACTGTTTGTCTCCTGCAAAAAAGATACAAGAGTCTCACATTTGAGTTGGCAAGATGCATGGGTTGAATGCTGTCAAGTACATGGAACATGTTCAGATGTTCAACATGTGTTTTATTGTTTTATCAGCCAGTGTACATCAGACAAAATACCTCCTGGGTTGAGCATTCACAGAAGATTTCAAGTCAAAGAGCAGGGCTGCCAGGGAGGACGGTTGTCCTCTTGCTCCCTCATCACACCAACCACATTAATATCAGTGGATTCAAAACTGCCAAACTCAGAGCGGCTGCTCCCCGTATTGTGAAATAACATCTGCCTCCTTTTCCTTTTCCAAATGGCCATTCTTCTGATGACTGCTGCCAGGCCTGTTTGACTGTGGATGAGTTTGATTCCAAGCACCATGGGCTCCTTGGATACTTATCACAGGGAGGAATTTCTGCTGGTTTTCCCCTATCACATCCGCAGGCACTGAAACCAATTGGAGCAATACTCCAGCTGGCCTAAGACAGGCAGGTCAACAAATCTGGGATTCTCCTGATTTTGCTTGGCTTATTTACACACTGCCTTTGCAGCTGAGCTCTTGAGGGAGCTCTGGACATGAAAGGGCTGTACCCTGCTGGCAGAAACAAGGGTCTCCCGTCAATTAGTTAGCATGCCTTTGTGAAATTGGGAAAAGCTTGGAAAATTGAGAATGGGGGAAGGCCCTGCCTTAGCATGCTTTAAACCGGTGCTTGGAAGATATTGATAGATTCAGACGTTGCTTGTGACACAATGACTACTAGATTAATTGACCTGTCATCTTGGTTTGCCAGCAGACAAGCGACTCAGTGTTGTAACCGCATCTGATTGCTTCATTCATGTCTTGCTGTGCAGTAGAGCAGTGGTATTTGTGACGCTGACAAAATAGTAAATTGTATTTTATGACTTGAGATTAAGAGCTGAGAAATTATGGTTTTGGGGCGGCACAGTGGCGCAGTGGTTAGCACTGCAGCCTCACAGCTCCAGGGACCTGGGTTCGGTTCTGGGTACAGCCTGTGCGGGGTTTGCAAGTTCTCCCTGTGGGTGCTCCGGTTTCCTCCCACAGCCAAAGATTTGCAGGTTGATGGGTAAATTGGCCATTATGAATTGCCCCTCGTGGAGGTAGGTGGTAGGGAATATGGGATTACTGCAGGGTTAGTATAAATGGGTGGTTGTTGGTCGGCACAGTCTCGGTGGGCCGAAGGGCCTGTTTCAGTGCTGTATCTATAAAATAACATTTTTTTAAAAATAAATAAATAAATATTTTGGGGGCTTCTTCGTGCGCAGCATGTCGAGGACTGCAAGTGTAGAGGTTTGGAACAGCTTCCATTTCAAGCACCCGGTGTCAGCCTCGAGCACTTCAAGGAAAGGTACAGCGTGGGTTAGGTGCAAAGGAAATCTCCCTCACCTCCACCCAACAATGGACTTGTGTCCAATCCTCTTAACCCCTCCCACAACACATCTAAATCCATTTCCGCACATCACTTTCCAAAGCCATTCAGAATGGGACTGACTGTTGTACCAAACTCTGGAAGCTTCTGTTCTCAAGAATTCTCACAAGTGGATTGAGATTGCCCTTCGTGATTTCATGAAGCATTTCCTGAAACCCTGAGCTAGATTTAAAGCCAGTCCCTGGAGCTGAAAGGCCAGTATGGAACCCATTGCAGCACCCAAGCCCCAGTCAAGAATTAGGAGTATATTCGGTGTGTTCCTGCTCATTTACATAAATCTGGCTATGATTCTGAGAAGAAAACAAAAACCAACACACAGTGCAGTGAGCTGAATTATTGACCAGACGTCTTCCAAAGTTAGCCCAGACAGTCATTGTTGTAAGTTATAAAACCCAATGGGCACAATGGAAGATCTGAACTGATGAACAATGTAACACGTGTCACTAAAACAGCAATGACTATTGATTTTATTTCCCCCTTTTGTATCCGAGTAGCTCCAAGGGCAACTGTAATGGTTCCAATCTCGTCATCTCAGCACAGACCAGGATTCGAACCTGAGACATTCCTTGTGCCTGTGGCTCAGAAACCAACGTATTTCACCATCAGGCTTATCATCCAACTGTCCTTTGATGTAGGCTTGAGAGATTGATGTCTTCAGGCTCAGAGTTCAGCATGTGGTCCGGCTTGTTGGAGCTGTGTCATGTCACAGATAGATAAGTTTGTGGCTCATTCCTGCGGCCGTGCTCCTGGATGAGCTGACTGCAGATCAAACATTTTCCCATGTGGAAGCGAGGCTTAATTGATTAATGGTAGCCGGATAGCCTCATGGACAAAGTGAGAGGCCTGATCCAGAATTGAGCCCTTTTTTTATCATTAATTCACAGAATGTGGGCATTACTGGCAAAGCCAGCATTTCTTGCCCATTCTGAATTGCCCTGAATTGAATGGTTTCCTGGGCCATTTCAGAGGGCAGTTAAACCACATTACTGGAGTCGCATTTCGGCCAGACTGGGTGAGGACGGCAGATTGCCTTCCCCAAAGGGCACGACTGAACCAGATGGGTTTTTATGTCATAATTCGGTATTTACATCGTCATGAATAATGATACAAGTTTTTTTTTATTCCAGATTTATTTAATTAACCAAATCTAAGTTCCTCAGCTTTGAACCCATGTCTCTGGACCAATATTCTCGGCTTCTGGATTGTTACATCAGTAACATAACCACCACACTTCCATTGCATTCAGCCAGTGATTACTGTCAGACTGACACACAATGAATAGTCACTCGACTGAAGTACTAGAAGGTGATTGAAGCCTAATGGACTGTATCCCCCAGTAAGTGTTGGTTCTTCCAAATAAAAACCAGCAAAATAAATCTCCATTCCATCTTAATGTCTCTGGGATCACATCGTACCAGTGTATTCAACATTTGGGTAGAGGCAGGGATACTGAGCCACACAGGCCTGTCACGATCCCAGGTTTGGTTTGCTGTCCTGTGTTGACGTGACTTTGCCACGATGCTACAACTGGCGTGCGGTGCCTCTGGGCTCGGGAAAGGAGTCCCTGCTACTGCACTGAGCCGTGCCAGGTAATACACCAGTGGACATCAGGTGCAGCAAGGAGTCACTGCAGCTCTGGAACAGAGTCCCAGTACTCTGACCAGCCATTCAGACAAGGGGCCAGGGGCTGGTGAGTCATCCTCGTCCAGGACAAAGGGGAGCAAAGTGCAACTAGAAAGCATATGTCAAGGCATAAACACAGGTTTGGGAATTACCTTTGCATAGAATTACTTAGAATATACAGCATAGAAACAGGCCATTTGGCCCACCTAGTCTGTGCTCGTGTTGCTTCTCCACACAAATCTGCTGTCTTTGGATCTGCCTCATCTTTGTCTTTAAGCATATCTCGCATCCTCGTCTGTTTTCCTTTGGAAAGCATCTAAGCTCTGCTGCTTCCCACTGTAGTTATCCTGCTGTTAATTACACATCTGCTTCAACCATTTTCAGGTGGTCGGTTGGAGGCTGGTGGCATGAATTTAGATGAGAATGGGTCTACCATTGATGTGTGCTTGGCAATTTCTGTCCAAATGGTTAAAGGTTAATGATGCACAATTATACATCAGATATCTTGGCCCCAATTTTGATCTTTGACTGTGGGCAAACTGCGGAGGATTTTTGGCAGCATCTCCAGTCTCTGCAACCTCTTCATGCATTTCCAACGTTTCTAGCCTGCATCTGTTTTTCTCCCTCCCAGATAGATTTGATTAATCTGCCCCTGTGCTCAACTCAAATTCATTCATCCTCAACAATGTAAAGGTGATAGTCCTTGCAGAATTTTGCTTCAATTCATGTTCTGTGTTTTTCTCAACAATTCGTTAGACTTTCATGGCACAAAGCATGTTTACATTGTCCACTGACATATTCCTTCCATCCTGCTGATTTCCTGTTCTTGCCAGCTTAAAAACAGTCATGAGAAGGCTAAGAAATCCTTTATTGTATTCACTCTTAAGGAGAAGTCGACGTTCTGCTTTGGTCCAGTAAAGAGATTCACACATTTCCTCATTGGATCTCGGTGTCAGCGTCAAGCATTCCCGTCCTGGGTACAAACAGGAGTGAAAATCTGGAACTCTGTCCCACTAAAAGGCTGTCGATGTTGGGGCAGTTGGAGCTTTCATGACTGAGCTCAACCAAATTTTTGTTGAGTAAGGGTATCGCGGTATGTGGCGCAAAGGTGGGTAAATGGATTGAGGTAGAGGTCAGCCACGATCTAATAGAATAGTGGAACAGGCTGGAGGGGCTGAATGGCCTACTCATGCTCCTGGAGCAAAGTTCGATGCAGCCTCCCTTTTCTTGGCATAGTTACTGCCAACATTGGCAGGGTTTGGACAGACTCAAAGGAATTTGCTGTTTGTAGCCAAATTTTCTTTGTCAGTTCATCAGCATTGGACAGAGCAACCTCCAGGCCTCATTCTAAGTTTGTGCAATCATAGTTTGAACCAGGCAATTTTGGGTCAGTCGCCCATTCTACATGGCACACAATTTTCCTATCCATGGAAATCAATGGGATGTAGAATACTTGACCAATTCAGTATTGCCCATTGTCCAGCATCTCCCTCCTTTAAATCTATTCCCCCTATTGGTGGGAGCAGAAACTTGCCCACAAAGCAATTTCAAGTTCTGATCTAATTAAAAGCGAGTGCCCCAATAGGAGGTGAAAAATTCTGAAGATGTTTGTAGAGTCTCAAAGTGGCACGTCAAGATGGCAACAGGATGAAGATGGCAGGTAATAGTTAATGGACAGGAAACCCAAGGTGGGGGTGGCATGAATCTCGGATGACAAGTGGTGCGAGGGGCTCCGAACCATACCTGAGTGCTGACATGGAGATGTTGTCAGATGAGATGCTTGTAAGGATGTTGACACTGCCATTCCACAGCAGCAACCTCACAGGCCAGCACTTGTGGGAGGTCTGTGAGGGGTGGAATGACCTCTGATGGAATGGCTGGCCATTCCTGTCATCGCAAGTCTCAGCCCTATGCTACTTGGTTGCTGCAGGTGACTCTATAGCAACTGGCAATCACTGCACCTCCCTCCCTCCTGGCCCCTACCCTGTGAAAAATGTGAAGTTCTTTAGTTTGGCAGGAAGAATACAAAAACAGAGTATTACTTAAATGGAAAATAACTGCAGAATTCCGAGGTGCTGAGGGATCTGGGTGTTCTAGTGCATGAGTCACAAAAAGTTAGTATGCAGGTGCAACAAGTAATAAAGAAGGCTGGTGGAATGCTGTCCTTTATTACGAGAGAAATTGAAAATAAAAGTAAGGATGTTATGCTTCAGTTATACAGGGCATTGGTGAGACCACATCTCGAACAGTGTGTGCAGTTTTGGTCTCCTTATTTAAGGAAAGACGTGAATGCGTTGGAAATGGTTCAGAGGAAGTTTACTAGATTGATACCCTGGAATGAGTGGGTTGTCTTATGAGGAAAGGTTGGACAGACTGGGCTTGTTTTCACTGGAGTTTAGAAGAGTGAGGGGAGACTTGATTGAAATTTATAAGATCCTGAATGTTCTTAACAAGGTAGATGTGGAGAGGATGTTTCCCCTTGTGGGTGGGTCCAGAACCAGGGGGTACTGTTTTAAAATTAGGGGTCGCCCTTTTAGGACAGAGATTAAGAGAAATATTTTCTCTCAGAGGGTTGTGTGACTTTGGAACTCCCTGCCTCAGAACTTAGTGGAGGCGGGGTCATTGAATATTTTTAAGGATGAGGTAGATAGATTTGTGTTAGGCAAGGGAATCGAGGGTTATTGGGGCTAGATGGGAGTGTGAATTTCGAGACACAAACAGATCAGCCATGATCTTATTGAACGGCGGAGCAGGCTTGAGGGTCGAACGGCCTACTTCTGCTCCTCATTCATATGTTCATTAGTATTTTCTCCAAAGGCATTTCCAAGTTGCTGTGCCAAGGTCTGCGAAATAGTTGGCTGCCTGCACCAAGATGCTATCACTCAGGTATCACATTGCTCTCGGTCGCCTTGGTATCCATTCTTTCATGAAGCACCTCTGAAAGCATCATGCGCTGTGATCGGCAGAAACCGAAGGAAGTATCCAACATTATCATGATCGTAATAATCCGGAGAATGTGACTTCAAATCCCAACGTGGCTGTTTGATCATTTGAGTATTAGAGACGGAGTAAAGCATCCTCGATACTGCCCCATCAAACAGTCCCAGGGTAGGTATCGAGTGAGGTTGTCAATGATTCCATGTAGGTTCCGAAAGAGATAGTTAAAAAATAAAATGGCCTCAAACATCTTTAAATGTAAGTTTTCTTTGGTGACCCGTAGTTGTCCTATTTTTCCATCAGTCACTCAGCCCTGGAATAAATTGAAGTGGCAATAGAGAGTGCCATTGCTGATAAGCAGAGCATGTAATTGAAACCTTCTTGCACATTGATATTTGGTCAGTAAAGGGATGTGACTTCTTCTTTCATTCTCATTTTCTTCTCCTTTATCTCTTCTGCTGCCCTCATAACTCAGACTCCAACACCCCTCCAAGACCTTTTACCCT
Organism: Heterodontus francisci; assembly: GCF_036365525.1. Classification (NCBI taxonomy): domain Eukaryota; kingdom Metazoa; phylum Chordata; class Chondrichthyes; order Heterodontiformes; family Heterodontidae; genus Heterodontus; species Heterodontus francisci. Next base: position 11,271,667 of record NC_090417.1, read on the forward strand.
GCACAATATGCACCAGCTCTCCTATCGGCTGTCGAGGGACATTCACTGCCAAGCCCAATCTTATTCCCACCGTACACACGCTCTGCTGCAAGGGACGCTTGATCGTGATCTCAGATGGAAAACTAGTTGCATCGAATCACACAGCACACTAACAGGCCATTCAGCCCACTAGTCTGTGCTGTTGTTTATACTCCACGAGTCTCCTCCCATTCCATCCACTTCATCTCAGCCTTTCAGCACATCTTTCTATTCCTTTTTCTCTCATGTACTTGTCTCGTTACCTTTTCAGAGCTCTTGAGCTATTTGCCTCAGCCACCACCTGTGGCCGCGAGTCCCCGCATTCTAACCACTCTCTAAGTCAAGGCACTTCTCCTTATTTCCCGATTAGGTTTGTGAACCAAGATGTCGTATTCATGGCCCCGAGTTTAAGTGGAAACATTCTGTCCCCATCGTTTTTTACGCAGCGAATGGTAATGACCTGGAACTCGCTGCCCACAAGGGTGATGGAAGCGGAGCCACTTGAGGGAAATAAGCTTGCAGGGCTTTGGGGATCGAGCGGGAGAGTGGCGAATAAGCAGCACTGGAGACTGTCTTCAATCCTCTGGAACTTGGGAGGAAATGACAGTAAATTTGCAAATGGGTTCTTCCAGAAAAAGTGCCCATTATATTTAGAGTACTAATTATATACCGATTGGGCGGCACATTGGCGCAGATGGTTAGCACCGCAGCCTCACTGTTCCAGTGACCCGGGTTCAATTCTGGGTACTGCCTGTGTGGAGTTTGCAAGTTCTCCCTGTGTCTGCGTGGGTTTTCTCCAGGTGCTCCGTTTTCCTCCCACAAGCCAAAAGACTTGCAGGTTGGTAGGTAAATTGGCCATTATAAATTGTCCCTAGTATAGGTAGGTGGTAGGGAAATATAGGGACAGGTGGGGATGTGGTAGGAATATGGAATTAGTGTAGGATTAGTATAAATGGGTGGTTGATGGTCGGCACAGACTCTGTGGGCCGAAGGGCCTGTTTCAGTGCTGCATCTCTAAACTAAACTAAACTAAGACAGGACCTCAGACTGCAGCAAATGAAATTACATTCTAAAACTCAGAGGCTGAAACATTTCAAGTATTCATATGGTGTTTCTTTTTCAATAATTTCTCTCCAGCCCTGATAGTTCCACTGGAGGATTCTCCTTTTGATGTTTGTTTTCAAATTTGCTTTGTCTCTAATCACTTTTTAGCTCTGTAGGTTGTGAAGTCGTTCTTTTAAGCAAAGAGATTATTCCAAGGGAAAGGGTGTGATGGAGTATGTCAAGCCTGCACCTTGCTCAACTCTAATTTACCTTTCTCTGTCACTAACACTGCTGTCTTTCTCCCTAATGCTGAAATAAACAGGGTTGTATTGAGTTGGCCACAGCTGCCTTCTCTCTTGGAGCTGGGATCAAATCAAACCAAGACTGTTCGATGAATGTCTTTCTGCACTAGATGTAAGCATTACGTGTGAACTTTGTTGAATTTCTCTCCAGTTCCGAGTGGGCCTGGACTTCTCCAATGGGCATAACTTGTCAAACTCACTTGGAGGTCATGCATGTAGGACGTAAAAGAATGTCATACTGGTGCAGTAGGAAGTGTGTTTGTGCAGTTAGAGAATTATAGAGCGAGCTTTCCTCTGTATTGAAGCGATGCTGTACCTGCTGTGGGAGTGTTTGATGGAATAGTACAGAGGGAGCTTTACTCTGTATCTAATCCCATGCTGTACCTGCCTTTGGGGTGTTGGGGACAGGTTAGAGGGAGCTTTACTCTGGATCTAACCCCGTGTTGTACCTGTCCTGGGGGTGTTTGATACGACAGTATCAAAGGAACTTTACTCTGTAGCTAATCCCTGCTTTACCTGGCCTGTTGTTACAGTACAGAAAGCTAATCGATGAAGGATGATACTGGAGCCAATCTTTACTCTGTCTTACGATCAAGTGAGGAGGGGTCAAAGGGCTCCCCTCTTTTCCTTCTCCTTGTTAGACCACAACAGGTTTAGTTTTTTTTTGAAGTGGATATACATGCGAATTCAGTGAGTGTTTAACTATTTACGTGCAGTATCATTAAAAAGAACCAATTGGACAGCTTTTCTTGAGTTCAACAAACAACGATGTTTGCTTTATTGTACTTAAGCCGATCTGAGTAAAATAATAAAATATACCCCAATGTTCGAGGTTCACACACAAACATGTAAGTAGATTACACTGTGTGGAGAGATCGTTGCTCAGATTAAGAGTCTGGAGCAATAAAAAGGGGTATACACTCTGTCGAGGTTGGTGACTCGCCTGGCTCCAGGCTGAATTCAGTGGTCCTGAGGCTTCGGTTTACAGATACGGACAACCGATTCTATAGTTCTCCTAGAAACAGCGAGGCAAATTATTTCCTTCACAGAGTCTCTGTCTGCAGCAGTGATAAGGTGAGGTGGTTACTGCCAGCAGGCTTGGGTTCGAAACTTGCAAGGTGACTAGAGAGAGAGAGAGACCCTACTTGTGTCTTCTCTTGTCAGTCTCCAGTTTCTTGTCTGGCTTCTGCAGAGAAAACACCAGCTTAAGCACACAGATGGTGGGCTTGTCACCCAGTGATTAAACATCATGGTTACCAGTGTGTCTTCCCTCTTGCAATTTAATCAGGTCTTGTCTAGGAACTCCCTTCTCTCAACCAGGGTCCCATTGTTCAGGTGATTAGGTTTGAGTGGTTCGTCTCCACCAATTTAATGTCCAATTGATTGCCTTAATGTCCTGCTAATGGGGGCAGGGTAGACAGTTCATTCCGATTCCCCAGGTCATTGTTCTGGTTGGGACTGAGCAAACAACTCATCTCCACCTCGATGCATTGGAATGTGGGTTTTAATGATGCAAATTGCGGAGGCCATCTTAGCTGCTTGAAGTCACCTTTTTTCTGTTTGTTTTTCTTTTAAGTTTAATTCAGCTTTCCAGCCAGTGGATTGAAAGAAAAGTCATCATTCGGCATAGCACGTTTTCATGACATGTGTCTTATATTTATTTAGAGAGTGAAACATTACAAGCATACAGCTCCTAACTCAACCAACACACTGTTTCATTAAGTTTCTCTTTGTACCTCTTTTTATAACCTAAAAATAAAATTTCAGATGGTCCAAAAATGAAGGAACTAAGTCGCATCTCTTCATATGTGGTCAGGTAAGACCCCAGTTAATGCCCTCGACTTGCGTAGTATTGATCACAACTGATACACAATTGACATCTGGGACTGTTCACTGCGGAATTTTGCCGCCATTGTTTAGAAACAGCCCGAGGACTAATTTGTCGTGGTCCTTGAACCTCTGCTTTCAGGCCCTGGGCGATCTCTGTGCCCGTTCAGTGTCAGAAAAAGCTGACAAAACAAATTTCTGGACCTTTCTTGTAGTTTTGTGAAAAACTATCAAATCCCGTATAAAATAAGTTATTTTCTTCTCCTCCTGAACTCCAAGCCGGCCGAGGCTTTGCGAAACCCATAATTTTACATCATTTTCTGGCAGTTTCTAGGGTAGCAGCCTTGAGTTTAATCTCAGTGCACAAACCAATATCATGCTGACTGTTGACAGGCATTTTAAATGATTTTTTTTTCTCCTGGAATCAGGAGTAACCTCTTTTGGTTGTTGTCATTTCTTTTTATATTGCCCGAGCCCTCGCCAACAGCTTTCAATAATCCCTCTGTGCTTGTATTATTGAGAGTCTGCTTTCTCCTTTCCTGATTGACAGTTGTATTCTCTGCTTTATTTAATGCCTTCAGAACCAAAGGGGCATAATTACCTTCCAAGCTGTGCTGGCTAAAACACCTATGTCTTTCTGTCTCGCTTTTTCACTTTCTCTCTCTCTTACTCTTGGTTTGTTGTGCCTATCTGTCTGTTTGCATCTGTCTGTCTGCAGCGTTCTCTCCATCTCTCTTTGTATATTTGTTTGTTTCTCTCCACCCGTCTCTCCATCTCTGAGTTTCCATCTGTGTGTCTCTCTCTCAGTCTCTTTTTGTCTCTCTCCATCTCTCTCTCTCCTTTTCTCTGTGTGTCTCTCTGCTTCTGTTAATTGATCTCTTAGTCTCACCCTCTGTCTCTCCTCTCTCTCTCTCTCTCTCTCTCTCTCTCTCTGCTGTATAGGTGGAAAGTTTTGGTCGTGTTTAAACACACGAGAGACCATTTCTCTCCTTCTCACCAATGTTCCAGCAGCACGAAAGCTGTCAATTTCACAGCTCAAATCCTGGGAGGAATTCCTGCATCCTGGTCATGAGGTTATTGGGATGAATCTAAAGTTAGTCCTGGTTATCATTTAGATGACACTGTTTGCACAATCTATATTTACATGGAGTATTGAGACTAGCACTGGTAATGACAACTGTGCAGTGCAAGATTTCAATATATTATGAGGACAAAGAACCAGCTTGCTGTTTGATTGACTGCACTGTAAAAGCCTTCATAGAGGAGCTATTGTATCCTTCTGATCTGACAGACAAGCTTGTTGTGTGAAAATTAGTACCGGCGCAGGACAGTAAACTAAATCTTAACTCACCGATATAAAAGCTATTGAGATGTAATTCTTCAAGTGAATGTATTTGAAGGATTTTTGACTTATATCAAAGACTGCAATCAGACATAAAATTTGTTGCTTCAAATGCACAGTAAGGAGTAATTCCTGCCCTTTGGAGCCTAATATTATTAGGTTGTGCGTAAATAGTTTCTCATCCAACTCTTTAAATTATTCCTCTCAATATAGATTTAGGTATGAAGTAAAATGTTTCAGCCAAATAGGCCATGACACATGCAGCACTGATTTGAAATTCTTTTGCTTACTTGCTGCAGAAATCAAGCCTGAAAATGTCATAGTCTTCCGGGAAGGAACTGAACATTTATTTAAGCTCTGCTGAAAGAATTGCAAGTAATTAATCCCTCTGTGTGGCTGGGGCAATATCGTGGCCTGTGACTCAATGTGTGGGGTCATGTTGAACCTGGGGCGTGAGCAGCTGAAGGTTTTTTTTTTCTAGTCTTTCATGGGATGCGGGCGTCGCTGGCCAGGCCAGCATTTATTGCCCTTTCCTAATTGCCCTTGAGAAGGTGGTGGTGAGCCGCCTTCTTGAACCGCTGCCGTCCATGTGGTGTCAGTTCACCCACAGTACGGTTATGGAGGGAGTTCAAGATTTTGACCCAGCAACAATGAACACTTACATCAATGCTGTGTCAGCCGCCTGGTTTTATTCTTATTGTAGTTTTTCTGCAGTAGTTTGATACAACTGAGTGGCTTGCTGGGCCACTTGCAGCCAAGCAAATTGCTGTGGGTTTGAAGTCACACACAAGCCAGACTGGGTGAGGATGGCAGATTCCCTTCCCTCAAACATGGGTGAGCAAGGTGGATTCTTATGGTAATCTGGTAGTTTCATGGTCACAGTTGCTGATACTGATAGATTTTTATTCCAGATTTATTTAATGAACAAAAATTTCCCAGCAGCTGGGCTGGGATTTGAACTCATGCCCCCTGATCATTTGTCCAGGCCTCAGGATTATCAGTCCATTAACATTACCACTATGTTCGCAAACCCCTGATCAAGGCATAAAGTCCAGGTAATTGCCTATCTTGGCACCTGTAGCAGATGGAACAGACGGAAAGACTGGCAGGTCTCTCGTCCATTTCACAACCTCAGATTGTCCCAAAGCACTTTTCAACCAACCAAGTATTTTGAGATGTGTCATTGTTATTATGTAGGAAACATGGCAGTCAATTTGCGCACAGCAAGCTCCCATAAACAGTAATGAAATAAATGATAAGATGATCCATTGTAAGTGTTGGTTGAGAGATAAATGTTGTCCAGGACAGCAGGGAGAACACCCCTGCTCCCTCGTGCATAATGCCAAGTGATCGTTTGCATCCACCTGAGAGGTCAGACAGGGCTTCAGTTTAACACCTCATCGCTTCAAATACAGACAATGTAGAGAGGAGAAAGACGGTGTAGTATGAAGTATTCGCAGTTTACAAAGAGGAAGGGATGTTCAGCAGAGCACTGACCATATTGCTATCAATAAAATAAAGGGAGACAAGAAAGGTTGCGTGTGATGCAGAGCATGTCTTCTGGAACTGACAACTCTGAATCTTAGAGATAATTAAGTAGTAAACTTCCATTTGCCCAGAGTATATGAGGCACTGAATGACTCCACTCCCACCATGATTGAATGCATGGGCTGCATGCCAAGGCATTTAATCAGAGAGTCGAGCAGTTTGTTGGTGAATACTCACTGACCAGTCACTGCTTTAATACTGCATTTTCATTCAGAGTAACTGGATGAATGCATCACATTGAATCTCAGCTGATGTAAAGGTGCTCACCCTTTACTGGGATACAGGTCAATGCTCACTGGAGCTCTTGTTTTGAAAGTGCTTCCATTTTAAAAAATATTTTTGAGCACTTGTGTTCAAAAATTGTGGAAATTGATTCATTTGAAAGACTGAAGAGATTCCATAGATGCTGAGCTGATTTTATATTTTGAAAAAGGTCACTGGAAGGACTTAGGAATTTGTTTAAAAACAAACCCTTACTGGAAGTCACATGTCTTAAGCTAAATAAACAGCAGCAGCCTTGATGACTACGGGAATTGTTTACAAAGAAGTGACTTGTCAAGATTTATGGTGGTCAAGAGTTGGTTTCGTTTTTGGACATTGCTTTGAGTCAGTTGGGGGTAAGCCTGCTAAGAGAGAAGACATCAGCTCATCCTTTTTCCACCCTCTTTGAGAAACCCAGAGAATCCAGTGTGATAGCTGAAACCCCTGATGCAGTGATTCTCCTGGAAAGCCTGCCTGAAAAGAACTACTCCAGAAGATCCCAGTGACAGCCGTCTACGCGTATTTGGACGCCAGAACAAAGGACCATCTGGGGACCTACCGTATTTTATCCTTTTCCTTCAAGAATTCACAAGTATTTGACCAAAGTATTTTTTGTCTTTTTCTTTCTAAAGAGATCTCTGCAGAGAAAACTTCTTCATTTTTTCTTTAACCAATGTGTGTATGTGCATGTCTTGGGCTAATTTAGAAGGGAACTTTCAGATTTCAAGCTGTGTGTTAATAAGCTTCCTGTTGATGAATTTTGTTCTGAAAATGGAGCATATAATTGGCCGTATCGGTAACTGGGTAAAAATTGAAATATTTCTTGTGACCCGTGGAGAAGTAGAACTGGATAAAGACAGTGCACTCCTCCCATCTTGGTTTATAACACTCTCCACAGCCAACTGCCTGTTGATCACAACTGACGCTGGTCAGTAAAAGGGTCATTCGATGAATTTGTGCCCTCAATGTGAAGCCATGCCTGTTGAGAAGGCATGTTTAGAATATGGGTGACTGCTCCACGGTTTTCCGTTGATGGGAAAAGATCAGGAGACCCTGCATGCAATTCCTAACATGCACCGTTGTCAGGTAAAGGGCTTCACTAGAAACGCAATTTTGTAAATTTACCTGAAGTGTCAACAGAAGATCCATCGCAACCCAATAACCACCCCCCCCTCACAGCCCAGTTCCCCCCCCTCACAGCCCAGTTCCCCCCCCCCAACAGCCCAATTCACCCCACCCTCACAGCCCATTCACCCCCCCCTCACTGCACATTTCCCCCCCCCTCACAGCCCATTCCCCCACCTTCACTGCACATTCCCCACCCCCCTCACAGCCCAATAACCAGCCCCCTTCACAGCCCAGTTCCCCCCCCCTTCACAGCCCAGTTCCCCCCCCCTCATAGCCCATTCACCCCACCCTCACAGCCCATTCACCCCCCCCTCACAGCCCATTCACCCCCCTCCTCACAGCCCATTCACCCCCCTCCTCACAGCCCATTCACCCCCCCCTCACAGCCCATTCACCCCACCCTCACAGCCCATTCACCCCCCCCCCTCACAGCCCAGTTCCCCCCCCTCACAGCCCAGTTCCCCCCCTCCTCACAGCCCAGTTCCCCCCTTCCTCACAGCCCATTCCCCCACCCTCACTGCACATTTCCCCCCCCCCCCTCACAGCACATTCCCCCCCCGCCTCACATCCCATTTCCCCCACTCATCCAATTCCAATAACATTTTTCCAGTTGGAGGCTCTGGATCCCAGTCAGGATCAGAACCTCTGGAAGATTCCTGCCTCTTCCCCCACCCTGTCCCCCACTCCCCAGCCACCCCTTCCTCCTCTGATTACCTCGGCTGGGGGTGGGCTGCCTTTTTTGCTGAGGTCTGCTCAAACCCATCATGGAACTTGAGACCTGTGGGGAATGCAGGTGAGGTAGGAGGTGCTATCTGATCATTTAAGTCCAGTTACAATATTGTGACAGAGAAGCTGAGTGTTGACGCTGTCGATATGTGTCCCAGGCCTGAAATGCTTTTGCCACTGGATGCTCAAAATGGCTGTATTTTCCAACCCCACATCAATGTCCCGGCTGTGTAGAATTTTGTGACGATTTCTCAGAAGCTTTGAGGCATTGAATGTAGACATGAAATGGAGAGATGGTTCTCCTGTCAGAGCAACACTGCATCACTTCCACATGGTGTTCGCTTCAGACTCACACTTGAGAAGAGAGCCAAAACAATCTGCTGCCAAATCTGTGGTAAAACCAGGCTTTGTACCTGGGACATCACCGTTTGGCTGAACGACTGAAAAAGGAGGCAAGGTTCATTTCTATAACACCGTTCACAAACTCGAGATGGCCCAAAGCACTTGACAGCTAATGAAGTACTTGTGAAGTGTTGCAATAGGGAAGACAGAGGAGATCATTTCAAGCAATTAAACAACAAGAAGTTGCATTTACATAGTGCCTTTAACAAAGTAAACGCACTTCACAGGACCATTGCCAAACAAAAATTTGACACAGAGCCACACGAGGAGATATTAGGACAGATGGTAGGTTTTAAGAAACATGTTAAAGGAGGAGAGAGAGATAGACGGGCAGAGAGGTTTGGGGATTGAATTGATAGCATATAGTGCAGTTTGCAACAATGGCAGTAAGCCACTGAGCCGTACATACCGGCAAATCCCCAGCTTCAGTCCTGTTTCAATGCCTACCTAGGAATGATCCGAGGACAGAAAATTCACTGCAAAGAGGGAGCGGAAAAATAAACAGAAGGGAAATCACAGGTTAAAATCCATCAGTCTAAATTTCACCCAAAAGCTCTCCATCAATTCACAAAATCAACTTCCAATCCCATGTCTTCTCATCTCCTTGGCAACCCTGCACTTAACATGCTTTGGATGTTGTGTGTGGCACTTAAAAGGTTCTGAAGCATGAAATTACATGAAGTGCTTTTGTAATATTACAGGATTTGTAATAAACACAGGAGCATAACACCTTGAAAAGCATGCAGTGCTGTCATTGTCAAAGCAGCATCAAAGGGGGTGGATTGTTATTTAATAGATATTGAATGATCTACCTCAGTAATGCAGGGAGTGATAGTTAATAGTGGCCTCCCTTGGGAGCACTCGTGGCCAGTTGGCTTGTAAAGTGTTGAATGAGAAAAGGAAAGGAGTGATATTTCATGTTCAACCCCATCTGTTATTCTGCTAATGAGGTGGAGCTGTGGACAATTGGTGTGTTTGTGTGGGCTGTTCCCAGGGACACAAACCCAGATAAACATCAATGTTACCTGCTGCTGGAGGACCACCAACTCGGTGAAAGACGCACTTTGGTCTGCCTGAAACTTGCTGGTCTTCCAGTACAAAGAGCTGTCAACTTAAGGCCTGCTACCTGACGGGACCCGACAACGTTTCGGGTTTGGGTTGGGTCGGGTCGGGTTGCACTTCCGGGTCCGGCATTCGGGCTTGGGTCGGGCCGGGTCGGACGCGCTCCATCACAGGTAAGTGGCTCCAAAATTCATGTAACTTTTTGACTAGAAAGGCGGTTTTGTTACAGTTATTTTCAGCTTGTGCAGATCAGCAACAAAGTGAAAAACGGAAGGTAAGTTAACTGATGGTCGGGTCAGGTCGGGTCGGGCGCGAGAAAAAATGGAAGGACCCGGGCCGGGTCGGGCTCGGGTCAGGTTTTTTTTTTTGCAGACCCGAGCAGGTTTTTACTGTCAACGTCCGAGTGTTGCAGACTGGCACATTCCAAGGTCAGTGCTGAGGGATGCACTGAAGCTTTAGCCAGCCGCCACAATGGCTTCATGGGGAAAGGCCACAGTGTCAGGCCTTCCCATCAGAGTAAACTCCGGAGCTGGAACCCATGTAAAACCCCTCGGTCTCGATGCAGCAGTGAATGTTCAACATAAAATGTCAATGTACATTGTAAATGAATCTGTAATGGTAAGTGTAGTGAGGCACCTCATCCACTATCTTGAAAGAAACTGATCTGTATTGCATTTTATGTGATGTCAAATTTGAAGTGAACGACAATTTTTCCAATTTCATGAATCAGGTTTATTTTTGGAAAAAGAAAATGTGTTTGTTACTTTAAGGTAATGGGATCGAACAGCTCTGAAGAGGCACATCCTGAATCTTAAGCTATGTTTTCACAGTTTCTCCTAATGCAGCAGGAAATCACTGGTTTAGTCTGAAGCCTGACATGGAAATTTGCACAAGTGTTTGATCCAGTAATTCATGATAAGAAAAGCAGTTTGTACCAGTGTTTTTTCATACGGAAAGGCATGTCTAAAAACACTTTAGCAAGAAGGAAGAGAGATTGGGTAGAGGGTGTGCAACATCATTGTTAGGTTACTGGATTTGTAGACTAATGATCTTGGAGACGTGAGTTCAAATTCCACCACAGCTGTTGGAGAAATTATATTTGCTTAATTAGATAAATGTGGAATATAATGCCAGTATCAGCACTGGTGATGGGTAATGGATTGACATTAAAAACCCCAACTGGTTTACTAATGTCCTTTATGAAAGGAAACCTGCTGTCCTTACTCTTTGTTTAACCTCCATGTAACTCCAGACCCAAACAATCTTAACTGCCTTCTGGAATGACCCCAGTTGTCAACATCTGCTTCTCAAGGGCCATTCGGGATGAGCGGTAAATGCTGACCCTCTCAGTGACACCCAGATATCCTGGATGAAGAAAAATAAGCTGAGGTTTAGGGAACCAAGGGCACAGTCCAAGAAGGACGAGAGAGGCTTTTGAAAGCAGTGAGAGAAGTAGAAAGCTATCGAGGTGGCTGGAATCGAATCCGAGAGGGTCACATTTGTGATGGCTGAAGGATTGGTCTCAGAGTTCCAAAATAAGTTGAAGAGTGGAGCTGAAGAAGCCAAGAAGGAGATTAATCTGCCACTAATTTACCCTTGTAAGATAAGAAAGGGGCAGATGAGGTTTTCCGCAACACAATGTAGCTTTCCGTAGACTTGATTGCCCTGATGTGAACCCAAGCTTGTTGTAAAGATCCAGCCTGGACAAGCAGCCAAGGCCTGAAGCATGCTTGATCTTCATACTTGATCAAAATGGCATTCATCTTGTTGGTGTCTTTCATCTCATGGTGCGACAGTACCCACTGAATATATACAAGTTGTCTTTGTTAATCTTGAAGTGCAAAGGCTCAGGACTTCATATCGATTAGTCCCTGTCTATAATTCCAATAGTTAGAACACTGAAGCTCCATTCTCCTTATCTTTACAGACCTGTCCAAAATACCCCAGGTGTGCTGCTAATAACCTTGTTTGCTTCTGACCACCGGTCTCCGCATCAGTAACATTTCATGATAAGGATAAAAAAATTGAGAAATTGGAATTGTTAGGACCATGTGGTGTGACTTATGTGGCTTGCACTCTTCAGCTCCCCCAGTGCACCCTCCCCCCGACTGTAGCAAGTGTATTTTTATTAGAGTTTAGCTCCTTCTTATTTTATTTTTCAAATAATCAAACAGCGTCCGGTTTTATAATCAGAACATAAATTGTTTATTGATCAATATACCTAATCCCAAAGTTGTCGCAACTGCATTCACTCATGCATTCATTTGCGCACACACACTCTGGATCGAGAAGGGAAAAGGGAAGGTGGCTTTCAGTGGGGGGAAAGGTTACGGTCAACCTGTGAAATTCTCTTGGGAAACAAGTTCTAGATGGATGCAGGCCTGATCTGAGTGTAGATTTCTCTCTTGATTGAACATCCCGTTGAACTGTATAATGTAGATGTCGGCTGTTTTTTTTAGCAGGGTGTGGGCTTTCCACCTTGCTGGAACACAAGCTCTTACATGTTACCTCTCTCCTGGGTGAGTCTCTTCCTGTCTCTTTTTTTGGAAGGAAAAGCTGTTAGCGCTCACCTCTTGTTAGGAGCCATTCTAGTTTCCTCCCCATGATGATCGCACAATGGCCCAGGACGTGGCTACTTGCTTCTCCTGTGTTTTGGAAGAAGACATTCAATTCTGGAATGTTTCAGCACAAGTGTAGTATGGGTTCCATTAACACCCTATAGCTTTGAAGATTTGTCCTTTGTCTTTGTCGGACAATTTGGATACATAAAAGGTCAATATCCTTTTTCTTCAGAGACCACTTTGGAGCATTGCTCACCTTTTAAACTGAAGGTTCTTTATTTCAAGACCAAGTCCGTTTTTTCAAAACTCTTGAGAATTAGTCCATGATTGTTTGCATCATCAGACTTCTGACAAAATGAACATTTTCCAATTATGGAGACAACATTACATAAGAACATAAGAAAAAGGAGCAAGAGTAGGCCATTCAGCCCCTCCAGCCTGCCCCACCATTCAATAAGATCATGGCTGATCTGTCCCAGACCTCAACTCCTCTTTCGTGCCAGCTCCACAGAGCCCTCAACTCCCCGATATTCCAAAAATCTTTCTCCCTCGTCTTTAAATACTTTCAGTGATCTAGCCTCCACAACTCTCTGGGGTAGAGAATTCCAGACATTCACTACCCTCTGAGAGAAGGAATTCCTTCGCATCTCAGTTTTGAATGAATGTCCTCTTATTATATCCCCCAGTTCGAGATTCCCCCACTAGTGGAAACATCTTCTCAACATCTACCCTGTCAAGCCCCCTCAGAATCTTGTACGTTTCAATAAGATCACCCCTCATTCGTCTCCAGAGCTTGTGTCCTCAGTAACCCTCACTCGCGTCTATAGCCTGATTTGTAAAGGTTGCAAATTAGTGCCAAATTATGGCCACATTTGTTGTGTCGACTCCAGTGAAATTGTTTAGAATACTGAAACTGATTTCAACTGAGATCTTCAGAGGTGGCAGAGAAAGGAAACTTTAATCCAAGAAAACGGAGCTAGATTTAGACCCATTGTCCACAGATCAAAATGCATTGAGGTAACCTACCGTGCCTTGACAAAGGAGCCTTTTGCTAAGTACGGCAAAACCTGCCAGGTCAGAATTACTTGACTTCAAATAAAAGTCTGATCGAACCTGAAACAATGAAAAGCGCAATCCTTATTTCAGCGCAGTTATGGACTTTGATATGTCAAACCCAACTGGTGCCCATGCTAGATCCAGCTTGCTGTCAATGAGCTTTGATCAGCACAATGCAACTGAGAGGCAATTGTGCATCAGCAACTTTTTGTGGCACTTAAGACAGCACCATCTGTCATTTAGTTGGCATTCAAGAGAACTTGGTCTTTGGTCGCATTAGATACAGAAATTCACATCACCTCCATTTGAGGATTCTTGTCATTTTTTTCCTCCCTACCATCCTTTAAGATGCAGGCTGAGTACACGCACACTCGTGCCAGCCGATGAAACTTGACCTTTTGTCACATCATGTCAGAATAGAGGACGGTTCTGAATGTGAGACCTGTAAGGTTCAATGCCTGAATCAGTGTTGCTTCTCATTTACATTCCCAATTGTAATTTTGGCACGTTTGCAGATGACATCGAAATAGGAAGTGTAGTTGAGAAACGAAGCCAAAAAAGAATGTTTTGCATTTATAATGCCCCTTTTACAGCCTCAGGATATCCCAAAGCTCTTCACAATCAATGAAATATTTGGACGTTTGGTCACTGTTGTGATGTAGAAAATGGGCAAGTCATTTGCGCACAGCAAGCTCCCGCAAACAGTCCAGGGGTCCCTTTCAGCCTTCACCTGGTCTTCCTGTAGCAGGGTTTTATTTTTTAACACACTGTGTTTTGAGCTCTGCCTTGATGAATCTTTGTTCACCGCTTTCTAATTATAAGGCCCAAGAAACGAGCACAAACAGGCTTTCTTATGTTTAAAGAGGAAAAGTGAAATTTATTCAACTCAAACTTCAACTCTAATTCGGTTAAGGCCTATGGATACACAACGCGCCCATGCTAGCATGCATAAGCAATACATGCAGATAGGGACAGAAAAGAGCAGAAGAAAAATAAATTGGAAAAGTTTGAGGCAATCTCTGATGAGAAATTTTGTTACTGTGCTTGGAGCTCGCTGTAGAGTCCTTGATTGAAGATATGGTCTTGCTTTTCGTTGGGGCCCAGTATTCTTCTTAAACCTTGTTCACTGCAGGAGACTTTTCTCTCTTGGGGTTCGTGTGTCTTCAGTGGCTTTCAGTTCCATGAGAAAAGGATGGGAGCAGACAGGAGGAGAGGAGGTCTTTTTCAGTCCTGGAGGAAAGAGCTTTCTGCCAGTTCAAACACTGTCTGTACAACTTTAAATTCCCCAAGCTGGCCAGCAGTGTGGTCACGTGACCCACTGGTTTGACCGGGTCTGTTCTGTGTGTTGTATGGGAGCAGGGGATAGCTCCTTTGTTCCAACACTGTCTTCTAATATGCACAAACATTTTTCCAGCCAGGAGCCTGACAATTCCTTGTAACAGGCCTTCTCTTCTTCCCAGCAACAATTTGAAATTTAATGTCCATGTGGTGAAATTAATGTGCCTCTTTCTTGGCAGGTGCGGGCCTGCATGACAGTAGCATGATAGAAAAAAAGAAACTTGATGGGTAATTTGATTGACATTTTGAAGGCTTTGAAAGGAACTTATAGTGTCGATAATGGTGTAGAAAGTGACACTGTTCCTTCCTGCCAGAATGGAGATGATTGGATAATTCCCCTGTCAATGATACCAGGAGACTGCACCGTTTTAAGTGACTGAGTTTGAGTTAATGCACGTAATTTGTGTAATGAAATGCTCCTCCACTCACTACAGGGCGGCGCAGTGGTTAGCACCACCGCCTCACAGCTCCAGCGACCCGGGTTCAATTCTGGGCACTGCTTGTGTGGAGTTTGCAAGTTCTCCCTGTGTCTGCGTGGGTTTCCTCCGGGTGCTCCGGTTTCCTCCCACAAGCCAAAAGACTTGCAGGTTAGTAGGTAAATTGGCCATTATAAATTGTCCCTAGTATAGGTAGGTGGTAGGGAAATATAGGGACAGGTGGGGATGTGGTAGGAATATGGGATGAGTGTAGGATTAGTATAAATGGGTGGTTGATGGTCGGCACAGACTCGGTGGGCCGAAGGGCCTGTTTCAGTACTGTATCTCTAAACTAAACTAAACTACATGTTGCAGTGGTGTCAATAGACATCTTGATTATAACACGACCCATCTGTTAAACACAGCTGCCAGCTCTGCCGATATCACTCTGTCACCACGAGAGTGGCCTGGGTTGGTTAACATGTTGACTGTGGTGAGAGAAGAAGGGAGCAGGGAATCCTTTGGAAAAATATGGCAGCAAAATAGCAAGTTACATAAAACAACCCAAGAAATTAAACTGGAAGAAGGTTTAAAATGTAACCTGACACCAAGCATCCTGTGTAAATATGAAACCAAAATATTTTATTCATCCCAATTGTCCTGTGTATTCTAGCTTTTCCTGGAATCTCAAATATCCAGCTGAAAACTGAGCTGCCTTCAACCTAACTTGCATCAATTCACCTCTGCGCTTTGCTGCATTGGCTTCCGGTTCAGCAGTGCCTCAATTTTAAAATTCTCCTCCTTGTTTTCACATTCCTCCATGGCCTCTTCCCTCCCAACTCTATCATCTCCTCCAGCCCTGCGACCTCCGATATCTCTGTGCTCTTCTAATTCTGGCCTCTTTTGCATCCCTAATTTTAATTGCTGCACCAATGGTAGCCATGCCTTCAGCTGCCAAATTCTCGAATTCCCTCCTCAAACCTCTCCGCTTCTCTACATCTCTCTCCTCGTTTTCTGATGAAAGACAGAGCAAGTGTGTGCTGAGTTTCCCTGCAGCATATGGACCTGTACCTGAGTGTCTAATGAGCATTTATCCCTCACAATACACTGGGCTGCTTTTCAACCACAGCTTCTTTGAATAATTTAACAAGATTGGCACAATTAAATGTTTTGAGTGGTAAGAAAACGCACACAGCTGTCCATGGGCAGCAAATGATTTCTTTGTTTTCAACAATGCTGAAGGGTGAGGCTGTGAATTTTCAGGAACCCACTATTGCACATCCTGGATTTTCTTTGCCTTCAGCTCCGAAAATCCCTTCCTAAACCTCTCAGCCTCTCTACCTCTCTCTGTTCCTTCAAGATGCTCCTTAAAACCTACAGCTTTGAACTTTGGGCCACCTGCCCTACTGTCCCCTTACCTGGCTCACCTTGTGTCTGGGAAGCATTCCTGTAAAGTACCTTGGGACGTTTGAAGATGCTGTACACATACACGTTGTTGTTGAATGCTGGAATAATGGCTTGGGATGACACCTCTGGTAATGTACCATTCTCTCAGTTTTGCAAAGGAGCATCAGAGTTGATGAGCTCAAGTTCTGTAGTCGGGTACAACTGAGCCAAGTGGACATTTATGAGTTAACAGAGGAACAAAACCTGAGGGAAATCACATCCCCTAATAGAGAGGAGCAAGCAAAGTGCAAAGCAAAACTCGCTGAGACAAATACCCCATATTACATTTATGGGCTAATCATTGAAGATGGCCTCGATGACAAAGTGCAACCTTTTTACAGTAAGCAAGTTGTTTCATTGCATTCTGTTTAAATTTTAATTCTGTTCTCATGATAGTCTGGAAGCAGCTGATAAGCAGTTGGAAACTTGTTTTGTTCTCTTTAATTCTGCTAGCTTATTTGCATCAATACAGCCAGAGGGTTTAGAAATGAGAAGTGACATTTAAGAGGGAGTTTTATTGAATCAAATATTGATCCAAAACTTGCTTCTGCCATTAGTGAGAAAAGCATAACAACAAAAAATTATAAGAAGCCTTTAAATAACATCAAAATATTTCTGCCAACAATTGTTTCTTCCCTTCTGCTCCTGATCATAACAGCAACCTGTAAGACAAAGTAGCCGACTGACCTTAAACATTCACTCCCTCCACCACTGGTGCATCATGGCTGCAGCGTGTGCCATCTACAAGATGCACTGCAGCAAGTTGCCACAGTTTCTTCAACAGCACCCCACCCAAACCTGCAACCTCTACCACTGAGAAGGAAAAGGGCAGCAGGCACATGGGAACACCACCACCTGCAAATTCCCCTCCAAGCCCCCCTCCATCCTGTCTTCAAAATATATCGACGTTCCTTCACTGTCGCTGGGTCAAAATCCTGCAGCTCCCTTCCAGACAGCACTGTGCCTGTCCCTGTACCAGATGGACTGCAGTGGTTCAAGAAGGCAGCTCACCATCACCTTCTCCAGGGCAATTAGGGATGAGCAAGAAATGCTGGCCGAGCCAGCGACGCTCAAATCCCATGGATGAATAAACCAAGAATTTTTTTCAGCAAGTATTTCCTTGCAGCTATGAGCAGAGAGACTGCTAAAAGGGAAGAAGAGTTCAGAGAGGTTGCAGTCAAGTTAAAATCTCTTGTCCCTGATTGCATCTCCCAGTAGCTCAGTGAGCAGATTAACTGCTTCGCGTGTAACTGAACCATGGAAGACCAGAAGGGTCCTATGTTCAATCGTCAGTCTGTGTTGAGTTGGTTGATTTCAGCTTGAAGTGGCATAGGTAGGAGGAGCTACAATCGGCATCCCTGCACGAGAAAGGAGGAAACATCAGCAAGACTCCCACTCTTGATGTTGTTATGGCCTGCAATGTCCTTGTGTGCGGGTGTACAATAAGCAGTTGGAAACTTGTTTTGTTCTATTTAATTCTGCTAGCTTAGTTTCATCAATACAGCCAGAGGGCTTAGAAATGAGAGTGACATTTCAGAGGGAATTTTATTAAATCGAATAGATGGAGATCAGTGGTGATGCCCCTCACAGTCAACTATCATGTCAACACGCCCCATCTGAACTCGCGTGGGGAATAGACTGTTTAGCAAAATCACAAAGCAGTGTTGACATTCCAGGAGATGACAGGAGAAAGTTTTTTTGCCAGTGAACTTTCAAAACGCGGGGCACATGGTCAGAGTGCGTGTGCAGTGCCTACCAGCTGAACACGCAATAGAAATGCATGATATTAATGATGACTGACAGAATGGAGTTGTAAAACAATGATCCTGCCCTTGCCGAATGTGCACATTGCAGCTGAGGTTGCTGGCTCGTGTGAAGGACGGGCCAAATTGCAGGCTGGCTTTCTTGTCACTATTCCAGCAAGACGATTGTTAAAATGGCTGAGGGCAGCTCGCTCTGCACAAACTGGGGATGTAACCTTGGACCTTCTGTCTGTGTGACTCAGTATTTTACCAAGTGAAGCCAGGTTACCTCAGGAGCATAAGAACCTAAGCAATAGGAGCAGGAGTAGGCTATTCAGCCCTTCTACGAGGAGAGCAGTTGTGACGCGATTGCTTCGATCATTTCTTGTGACCTGCACTCTTTTTCCAATGTTTCTTCTCTCCTCTTTCATTCTCTTGTTTATGTGTCCGAATGTATCGATATGTCTGACAAACATTTTCTCAGTTTGTATGTCTCTGTCTTTTTTCCCTGTCCGTGCTCTCCTTTCATCTTGCCACTCACATGTTCCCTCACCATATTTTCAATATGTCTCTCACTCTCTGCTGTTCCTTTCTGACCCTACAATACCCAGAGGCAGACGCAGGATTCAGACCTGTGTAAGTTACACTATTAGCCTTCTCCTCTCTCTCTCTCTCTCTCTCTCTCTCTCTCACACACACACTCTCACTCTCTTTCTTCGCCTTCCATTTGGGTATGAAAGAGGGAGTGTGGGAGGCATTTTGTGCTCCAACAAAGTGGGAGATTGGTTGATGACTCAGGACAGGAGAGCCAGGGCATTAGGCCTGTTAGAGTTTATGGAGCAATGTTAGGAGGATGAACCTGGTTTTTGTTTTTTCTGTCACTAATGAGCTGGAACTGGAGTCACTCCTTCGATTGAAACTGTTGTGCTTGTCATTTCAACACCCCCCCCCCCACCCCCCCTGCTCTCATGCTCTCAAGGAACAGCACCCCATTTGCCGATTAGGCACACTACAGCCTACCAGACTGAACATTGAGTTCAATAATTTCACAGCATGACTGCCCCCCTCTTTTTTTTTTTTGTTTTACCCTTTTTTTTTAGTATACTTTCTATTTTTTATTTCATTTTATTTTAGTTTGTTTCATCATTACACTTTTTTTTTTACCATGTACCTGCCCACTTTTTTTCATGTTTTGCTTTTGGTTAGGGCTTTCATTATTCTGTCATTTAACACCCTCTCTGCACTAATGCTTTGTCTTTGACCACACCATTAACACACTCTTTGCCTTTGCTCCATGACCTCCTTGGCAGTTATTCTCTGTGGCCCTCTGTCCTATCAACACCTTCCCATTTGTTCTCTTTTGCCCCACCCCTGCTTTATTTGCTTAAAACCTGTTACATTTCTAACCTTTGCCAGTTCTGATGAAAGGTCACAGACCTGAAATGTTCACTCTGCTTCTCTGTCCACAGATGCTGCCAGACCTGCTGAGTATTTCCAGCACTTTTTTGGTTTTATTTCAGATTTCCAGCATCTGCAGTATTTTGCTTTTATTTTAGTACAAAGAAAGAGTTAACTCGAAAGAGGGAAATCCTGGGGAGGACATCTCATCATCAAAGTTTTCCAATGCAGGCCTGATGGGCCGAATGGCCTCCTTTTTTGCTGCAGCATTCCAAAAAAAAGATCCAGACAAAAGTCTGGCATTTAATCTCATTGCACAGGCAGAATCTTAAAGTATTGCAAAAATATTTGGTGGAGAAGGAAGGATCCAAATTAATACAATCTTTTCTCAAGGCCTGGAATTTTTGGAAAGGTCAATATTGTCTATCTGTTTGGAACGGTTTGGGATCAGAGTGGAAATGAGACTTGACTTCTGCCCTGTGACAAGAGGCCATGGTGAGATTTTCACATGAGAGGAAGGATTCTGAGATCAGTATGTTGGGGAACAGGGAGTTGGTAGAGGTCACGGAGGGTGGGTTGATAGTTGAGCTGAACTTGGTGCAGGATAGGATGTCAGGCTGGGAGACATGAAGTCGGCCTGTTGTTTGACATCGGTGGCTCCTTCTCCCTGAAACCACGAGCAAAGGTAGCGGAGAAAGCTGCTGTTTGGAGGTGTTTGTGCCACCTTGCTTTAAATTGCTATGTTGCAACGGAAGGTGGGGCTCAAAAGCAAACTGGCTGAAGGGAAACCCAGTCGCTGCAAGCTTAAGGTTTTTGCACAGTTTGAGAGCAAAACACTTTGGTGAGGAAATGTTAGCAATGTAACTAGTGTCCCTGCACCAAATTCATTTATTTTCTAATAATAAGGAAATTGCTTTCCATAAATTGAAGGGACCATACATCTTTTACAAAGGAGATTACATTGCTGCTGTGAGATAAAGCAGAAAAATGCAATGTGGGTTGATGATAGGTATCATTGCCACTTCCAAATCAATGTATCTTTTTTTAATCATGAATAATATTTTGTGAGTTTTGTTTTCATCGAGGTCAACTGATGTTTGGATTGAATGAAGATTCAGTCAGACTGCTGTTCCTTTGTCAGATGGATACCGAGACCACATGTTAAGATGTTTCCATTGTCAGGGCAATTCGCAATCACTGCCATGAACAGATACTCTGCTTTAACTTCTAGTCCCGTAGTTAATAGAGAGATCATTTCTTAAAGTATGAAATAAACACTTCTAATTGCCTCATCAGAGTCTCCTGCCAAGGGTTGAACAGCACTGTATGTAGATAGCCCAAACTGATCCCATGTTGGAACCTTACAGCAAGTCAGGAGTCTGGATGAAGTGGGCTAGAAAACAGTGAATCTTTTTTTTTTGCAAGTTCCAATCATCAGGCCAGCAGCTCTTAGTCCCAGCAGCACCTCTGGGAGTGGTGGCCACTGCTGGGACTGCAGCCCAGCCGAGGACAGGGAACTGGGACCAAGGTAACTTTGGTTTGCCTCGCCGGGCAGATTGGTTGCGGCCCGCCGAGGCAAGGGTAGTCGTTTGGGGGGAAGAGGGGGGCGTCTCGGGTCCTGGGGGTGGTTGGGGAAGTGGGGGCGGCCCTCAATCGGGCACCCTGTGCCTGATTATCAGGCCCCGCCACCCCCTCCCCTGGTGTGCTGGAGGGCCGCCAGGCATCACTGGGCGGCCTTTCACGTCTACTGGACGCCCGCTTGCCACAGGTAAAATACCTGTGAAGGCGGGCGAAGGCCCGTAACTGGCCGTTAAGTGACCACTTAAGGGCCTCGATCGGCCTAGGGCGGGCAGCCCATTTCTCGCGACCCACGTGAAGTGGGGCGGAGGCAGGAGCAGGCAGGGAAGACTCAGACATACACAAGGCTATGTTTCTGGATATGTAATTCGGGTGCTTGACTCATACTCCGGATACATGAGTTCAAATCCCACCAAGGCAGCTGGAGAATTTAACTTCAATTGAATAAATCTGAAATAAAATTAGCTGGTATTTGTAATGGTGATCATATTGTCATAAAAACCTCATGCCCTTTTGCAATCTGGCTGGTATGTAACTCCAGACCTGCAGCAATGGGATTGTCTTCGAACTGCTCTCCGAAATGGTATCTCAAGTACCTCCATTGTCAAGAAGGCGGCTCTTGGGGGCAATTGTTGATGGGCCCTTCCGAGCCACGCTCACATCCAGTGATTGAATGAAAGAAACGTACATTGCCCTTGAGATTAGACTGTAACCATGTAGAAACTTTAAACAGACAAATTGTTTTACCTTGTGTGGATGAACAGGTTGCTACATGATTTTGTTTGCAGTGCGTTAGAGGAGGTAAGGTTTTTGAACAATCAAGGCCACTGTTGTTTCTCAGGTTATAGGCACTGGATGGATGTCTTGCTTGATCTATTGAACTGGATAAGCCATTACAGAGATTTCTATGAAGCTTCATTAATAACAAAGTCTTTTCAAGGCAAAATAAATTAAAAGTCTTTTGAGTTGAAGAAAGCACCGTATAGTGAAAAACATCCATTGTGTGACAGATTTTGATGTCACTTCCAGTGATTTAACTAAAAGGGAGTAAGAGCAAGTTTTGCCCTCAAATTACCCAAACTCATTCTGCCAAGTGACATCATCAGAAAAAAAAAGTTGAGGGCTGGTTACATGCTGTTCTTTCATCTCTTGATAGCTGCTTTCCAATAAAACAACTTGTATTTATATTGCGTCTTTAAGGTAGTTTAATGTCCCAAGGTGCTTCACAGAAGCATTTTTGAATGAAGTTTGAAATTGAGCCTCTTAAGGAGCAATTAGGGCAGATAACCAAGAGCTCAGTCCAAGATAGAGGTTTTAAGAAGTGTCTTAAAGGAGGAGAGAGAGGTGGAGAGGCGGAGAAGTTTTAGGGAGGGAATTCCAGATTGGGGTCTTGCCTCCTGGAGGCTCAAGTGCCAGTGGTGGGCAATTAAAATCAGGTTTGTGCAAGATGGCAGAATTGGTGGATCACAGAGATCTCAGAGGATTGTAGGGCTGGAGCAGATTGCAGAGATAGAAAGGAGAGTGAGGCCATGGCGGGATTTGAAAACAAGCGTGTGTGAATTTAAAATTGAGGCTTTGCTCAAGCACTGTGCCAATGAGCAAAGGGGAGTTGGGTGACAAGGGTTTGGTGTGAGTTAAAGTTTTTGATGAGTGAAAGCTTACTAATGAGTGCTTGGGATCTAACTCTCTTTTTTTTCCCTTCTATATTTGCCCCCCCTTATGTCCAGAGGCATTAACTCCCTCATTGGCCTTTATTGCAAGACGATTTGAGTACAGGAGTAACGATGTCTTGCTCCAATTGTGTAAAGCCTTGATGAGACCGCACCTGGAGTATTATGTACAGATTTGGGGTCCTTACCTAAGGAAGGCTATACTTGCCATAGAGGGAGTGCAACGGAGGTTCACCAGACTAATCCCTGGGATGGCGGGATTGTCCTATGAGGAAAGATTGAGGAGACTGGGCCTTTATTCTCAGGATTACAGAAGAATGGGAGGTGATTTCATTCAGCCATACAAAATTCTTATAGGGCTTGACAGGGTTGATACAGAAAGGATATTTCCCCTGGCGAGGGCATTTCTAGAGGTAGGCCATTTAGGACTGAGATGAGGAGGAATTTCTTCACTCAGAGGGTGGTGAATTTTGCAGTTCTCTGCCCCAGAGGGCTGTGGAGGCTCAGTGACTGAGTATGTTCAAGACAGAGATCGATAGATTTCTCGATATTAAAGATAACAAGGGATATGGGGATAGTGTGAGAAAATGGTTGTGAGGTAGATCATCAGCCATGATCTGGTTGAATGGCAGAGCAGACTCGAGTGGCCAGATGGCCTACTCCTGCTCCTATTTCCTATGTTCCATTTGGGTACGGTTCTCATATCCAGCAGTCACCTTCCAGTACCTCTGCATGTGTATTGACTGTAGAAGACATTGTTACTAGAGGTTGATTGTGTCTGCCCTGATATCTATACAGATAGTCATGCACCACACACATGTACCAGCACACACTTATCTAGCACTTCGGTAAAGGAATTTGGCTGCGTAGAGTGATAACACTATTCCCTACCAGAGTGGAAATGATTGGATTAATTTCCCTGTCAATCATGCCTGGAGACCACAATGCTCTAAGTGACTGCTATTGATTTTACACGTGTAATTTATATTATGTAACTATCCTCGCTGCATGGTTTGGGAGTGTTAGGACCAGGTGGGAAAGGGGTCTAAGGGTTCCCTCGCAGCCTTTTCCTGGTTTGACCGTAACAGGGTTTAATTGTTAAAACATTGTGTTTTTAGCTTCCCCTCAATGAATCCTTGTTCACGGCTCTCCAATTGTAATGGCAAAGAAATCAACCAGACAGGTTTTCTTAGATTTCAACAAGAAAGGTGTAAGTTTACTCACCGTTAAACTCGAGTTCAGTTGAAACTATTCAAAACATGTGATGCGACCATGCTAGCCTGCATATGCGATAAACACACACGCAGGTAGAGACAGAAAAAGAGAAAGAATCAAGGGGAAAAGTTTGAATCAATAGCTGGAGTTCATTTACTGTCTTTTGAGTTTGATGTAAAGTTTTGGTTGCAGTTAAATCTTGCCATCTCTTTGGGCCCAGTGCACTCTTTCAACCTTGTTTTGGTGGTTTTCTGTCTTCTTGAAATCTAGTTGCAGTCTCTGCTTTTCAATGAGCGAGCGAGAGAGAGAGAGACCTTCCTTCTCTTTTGTCTTCAACTTGCAGTCTGACCCAAACTGTTCTGTGAACACAATTCAATCCAAACCTGGGCCGGCAGGCCAGTCATGTGACTAGCTTTTTTTCTCGGGACAACCCGCCCTGCAAGGATTCTTTCAATCTTAGTAGACATCCTCAGTAGGGGGCTCGAATGCTGGCTTTCACACTGTCAATGTCTTCTGATCAAAATCCATTTGGTGAATTGAATCAGGGCGCAGTTCCATTGTCTTCTGCAGACAACTATCTCTTGGAATGCAAATGTTTCCAGCCACTGTCCTGTTTTTTTAAAATTCATTCATGGGATGTGGGCGTCACTGGCCAGGCCAGCATTTTATTGCCCATCCCTAATTGCCCTTGAGAAGGTGGTGGTGAGCTGCCTTCTTGAACCGCTGCAGTCCATTTGGGGTCGGTCCACCCTCTCACTGGCTCTCACTCGCTCTCACTGTTAGGAAGGGAGTTCCAGGATTTTGACCCGGCGACAGTGAAGGAATGGCAGGATGGTGTGTGACTTGGAGGGGAACTTGCAGCTGGTGTTGTTCCCATGTATTTGCTGCCCTTGTCCTTCTAGTTGGCAGAGGTCGCGGGTTTGGAAGGTGCTGTCTAAGGAGCCTTGGTGCATTGCTGCAGTGCATCTTGTAGATGGTACACACTGCTGCCACTGTGCGTCGGTGGTGGAGGGAGTGAATGTTTGTAGATGGGGTGCCAATCAAGCGGGCTGCTTTGTCCTGGATGGTGTCGAGCTTAGAATGCAGGTGCAGCCATGTTTTCAGTCCAGTAAGAGTTTGAAATTTAAAATTTAATGTTCCATCTGATGAAATTAATATGCCTCATTCTTGGCAGGTGTGGTTTTTATCACAGGAGAAATCACCGTGCTTTTATTGGGAGCAGTTGCTGCAGTTTTGGTCATGAGTTCTGTTTGCTGTGGCACAGAGAGACTTAGATAGATCGGTGGGCCTGTTTCTGTGTTGTATAATTCTATGTGGTACCAGCATAAAACTAACTCTGATGTTGCACATAATGATGTTGAATGAGTGATCTGGATCCAGTACCTTCAAAGCTGCTCTCAGCTGCATCAGCTCTTCAAGTGTTCCTCATTGCTGATTCAACTATCATCTCGAAGCTTCACATTCTCTCTGTCCTTCACAATATTTTGTGTCTTGCTGCATTTTCTCAAAGCTGCTCCAGTTCATGCTCAACAAAGTTTCCATCTCGTGTCTCTTCAAAGCTGTGATCATATCATCCTACCTTGTTATTCCCTGCTCCTCCCTGTATGCCCAGTTTTGAACTAAAGATTCACCTTACTGACTCAGGCTCGATCTTTTCAAGGACCTCAATTGTGTAGAACTCACAGACTCATACAATCCCATAGACTCTTAGACATAGGCCGTCAGCTCTCCCCAGTATGTGCAGTCACTGCCCTACAAGTGCTGATGGGGCAGCATTGAGAGAGCGTCACTCTTGGAGCTGACTGATGCTTTTCCTGGCAGTTTTGAAGTGTTGGGAAACAACAAGCTTGGGTATGAATCAGTACCATGATACTTGATTTCTTCCAATTAAGTACTGGGAAGACAGAAGCCATGGTCTTCATTCCCCGCTACAGACTCCATTCCCTCGCCACCGAATCCATCTTCAAGGAGATGGTTTGAAATCATAGTGTTGTATTTGACTGTGAGATGACCTTCCAACCACATATCTGTGCCATCACTAACCGCCTATCTCCACATCTGTAACATCACCTCACTTTACCCCTGCCTCATTTTATCTGCTACTGAAACCCTCATCTATGCCTTTGTGACCCCAAGACTTGACTATTCCAACACACTGAGGGATGTCCTGCCATCTTCCACCCTGCACAAGACTCTGCTGCCCATATCCTAACACGTACCAAATGTCCTGTTCACCCTTCACCCCTATCCTAGTTGGCCTACATTTGCTCCAAGTTAAGCAACGCCTCAATTTTAACCTTCTCTTCTGAGTTTCCAAATCCCACCATGCTTCATACCTCCCTCTCTCCATAACCTCCTCCAGCCCTCCTGAGATCTCTTGCGTTCTGGAATTCCCTCCCTTAACTACTCTGCATCTCTCTTTCCTCCTTTAAGACGCATCTGCAAACCTGCCTTTTGACCAAGCTCGCCAACTCTCCATGTTTGACCTGGAGTCTCCAGGAATTGACGATCAAACTCCAGAACGCTGTTGCAAAACCCTGTTGCAAAGTCCGCAGAGCAGGAGCAGGGCAATTGCAGGCAGGATATCAGTTGATGAGAACTCTGGGAATGTGTCCAACCAGAGCTGGCAACCTGACCAGGGGGGAATTCACAGGGAGCTTTACTCTGTATCTAACCCCCTTTTCCTTTAAGGTGGCCTTTATTCCCCAGGCCCCCTTTGTATCTATTTTAAATCAATAACTTTATTAAAAACAGATAAACAAAACAAAATTAAAATTAAAATGTCATTCTCAGCATTGATGATGCACTCCAGCCCCTGTGGTGCCCACCGATTGCGGAAGGCCTCAAGCGTACCGGTGGACACCACGTGCTCCTTCTCCAGGGACGCCCGGGCGCGAACGTAACCTCAGAAAAGGGGCAGGCAATCAGGATGAACAGACCCCCAACAGCCCGCAGCCTGGACCTGTGAATTGCCACCTTGGCCAGGCCCTGGAGCAGACCAACGAGGAGATCCTCCTCCCGACCCACCCCCGTGCGTACTGGGTGCCCAAAGGTCAGGAGAATGGGGCTGAAGTGAGTCAAAACTTTAGGATCAGCCCCTTTAAATACTCAGAGGGTCTGCAACCTCGCACACTCCCTATAAACATGGAGCAAGGACTCATCCAGGCCACAGAAGTTACAGGCGGCCTGGGAATCAGTGAACTTACTTAAAAGTAGATTGCACAGGACTGCCCTGTGCAGTACCCTCCACCCCAGGTCCTCGATGTAAAGGGGTTTCCCTTCGCCACCAGATGGCAACATGGACCATGTCCAGGTGGCTGATGAGGGCTAGGAAGTGGAGAGTGTGCAGGAGCAGCCCGTATAGTAAACCCCTCCGCGTCATGTGGAATGGCACGGAGAGCATTTCCGAGAGGCGGCTCATCGTGCAGGACCGGCTCCTGAAGAGGGTTTCAGGTCCTGGGTCCGATGAGCAGTTCCAGCCGAGCGGGCGTCAGCTCAGCCCAGAGCACTCCACTCTCACGAGCCCCCTCATCACCCACAGTGAGGGGCATCCCGGGAGCTTGGCTACTGCTTCGCCCATCAGTCCGTCCCCAGAGCCAGCTGCCCACACAGCTGAGGTGCTCTCCTCCGCCGGTGAGACTGGAGGCGATCATGTTCCAGACTCTGAATAGATCCCGGTAAAAGTCAGACAACTCACTCAGAGAGGCACGGCAATCGTTCTCCGCCCGGAGCAGTGTGTCGTCTTGAAGGCATTGCCCTGGTGGAAAAAAAAATACGTTGCCAGCACACACCATCTGGGTGGACGGTCGACATACAGGTATCTCTGTAGGGTCCAAAGAAGGAGCATCGCAGCCCTGGTGCGGACTCACACCAGTGACTGACCACCCTCCTCAATCGGGAGACTCAGGACCACAGCAGAAACCCAGTGTTTCCTCTTGCCCCAGAAGAAATCGATGAGCTTCTTCTGGATCTTGTTCCTCCCACAAAACTCTGCGCGCATCCTTGCTGGATGGATCCAGAGAGAACAATGTGCCGTAATAGGTACAGACCAAGAGACCCCTTCCCTCCAGATCCGTGATGGAGGATCCATCATCGACCAGCAGCTCGACAAGTTGCTTACAGACACAACGCCCCCACCCTCCCGTCATTTTTTCAGTGAGTAGAAGAAGGGTGAGGCGCAGTCCAAATCTTCCAGAATCTGGATCCGTGACCTCACGTACGCGTCTCAGGACCCTATGAACCGCAGATTCCTCAGCACGTCCTTCTCTTTGTACGCCTGCCACAGGGCCGGGTCCGCGATGGCCTGACCGAGACGGGACTCCAAGTCGAACATCTCCGTCTATAGGCGCCCAACCTCGCCCGACCTCAGCTTCCCGACAGAAGACACGGATGTGAATCTTGCCCACATCCCACCATAGCCTCAAGGAGGGGAAGCACCCCCCCGCCCCCACCCGCTTCCTTCTCCAGTCGGCCCAGAATTGACGGAACAAGTCCCGAAATCGCTCGTCCTCTAGCAGCCAGTTGCTAAAGTGCCAGTACAGGGACCCCGCCCACATGCGGAGCGGAGTAAACTCCGCCCACACCAGGCGGCAGTCCGAGCACAGCACCAGCCGCATGGAGGCCGCCGAGACGCTGGAGACGTACGTGTGCGAAATGTAGAGGCGTTGATCCGGGACCCTCCTCCTCCAGACCTCCAGGTGAAGACGCTGGAGTCGGGATGCAGATTCTGCCAGACATCCACCAAGTCAAGGGAGCTGATCAGTTCCCTCAACGTCTCCACCGATGCTTGGGTACTGGAGCGATCCCTCACCTCGAGGGTACAGTTACTATTCCCCCTGAGGATGATGCACTCGCCGCTATCGATAGAGCTCAAGAGAGTGGACACTTCTTCAAAGAAACATAGTTGCAACGCACCGGGCGTGGGCATGTACATGTTCACAAAGTGGAGCAGCACGCTACCCAGGCCAACAGTGAGGTGGAGCAAGCGGCCCGGCACAAGCTCCTTGACCCCAAGATCTCCGGCTGAAATGTCGGGGTCAACAAGATAGCCACCCCACTAGAAATAGGGGTGAGGTGACACATGTCGACCTTGGGAGCCAGGTGGCTTCGTCTCCCGGAACAGTGTGGGTTTCCTGCAGAAATCTCACCGCACACCTCCCTTCTCTGAGGACTGACAGATTGTGTAGTCTGCAGAGAGACCCCTGCTGTCGTTGATGTTGAGGCTGGCTATGGCTATCTTCATGTCAAAAGTAATTTGATCCCATCCCCGACACCTTACTATGAGGAGGGAGCGGAAGTGCACCTCACCTTTCACTCCCCCAAATACCCTTTGAAGAACGCTTTAAACCAGCGCCTCTTTTCCATTTTCACACCCGCACCCTTCCCTCCTTTCGTGAGGGCAGCACGGACGGACTGGATTATCAGTGCCAAACTCGACCACCAGCTGAGGGCCAGCTGAACTTTATTGCGGCAACCCCTGCATGCAGCGAGGAGGTCCCAGAGTTCCGGGGTGGGGATGAGAGGATACTCGGGGGGCACGAGGGAGTCCACCACCTCACTGGCGATGGATTCAAGATTATCCTCCGTGTCCCACATCGAGTCCCCATCCTCGTCTGGATCGTCACTGCCAGCGGCTGACACACCCACCACACCCTGTGGGGTGGAGGTCCCAGCTGCGCCAGTTGGCCTCCGTCACGATCCCACCCCCAGGATCGATAGCAGAAGAGACCTCTCTGGGGTTTTCTGTGGAACTGGAGCCTATGGGCACCAGCGGTTCAGGACCTCCCTCTACCTCCGTTCCAGGCCCATTAGAGACTGTAGTTCCCGACTCCGGAATTACAGCCGGGAGCAGAGGCGGAGAGAGGAGGCTATCTCCCACCCCGCCAGTCCCCACAGGAGCAGCATTTTCACTCTGGATTGGGTACATCCTGGTCAGGACTGGATTTTGGCTGAGAGGGCCGACTCTTCGGGGACTCGCACTCCCCTCCACGCAGGGCCCCCGACACAGTAGCAGATGGGGAGGCTTCTCCACAAGCAGGGCTCTAATTGCTCGCTCAGGAGGGGCCACATGTACAGGGGTCTCCTCCTCTCCTCCATCCTGAGGGGTAGGGAGCTCCTGCCCAGACTTTACAGCCTTGATGGTGGTGGTGGCAGGGGAGCCTGGTGACCTGAATCAGGAGACAGCTCCCTTCCAGCAGATGGGCCCTGCATCTCAGGGCCTTGTGTTACGTCTGCTGAGGGGTGCCTTTTCCTCATTTTCCCACTCGGGCACAGAGGCTCAGAGACCTCCAGTTATCTGAGGCCTCCGCCTCCGCACCCTCCTTTTATTTTGTTATGTTGGGACTGAGCCCAGCCATGGGGCAGCTGGGTTCCCCTCGATCGGGCCTTGGGCTGAGCTCAGGCTCGGGTTGTGCCACAGTATCCAGGGGACGCACCTCTTGGTGTTTATTCTTTCCCCGCATCTTCCTTCCATTCAGACACCCCTCCCCGCCGGAGGCCATGAAAACAACGGCCTCCGGAACCGCCTGAGCGGTAGTTGCCGCAGGTGTCGGGAGTAGGGGAAGGTGCAGCAGCGCCACCCTGGGCAGCCGAAGTGGCGTTGGCAGCCCAGAGGTTGGGGCAGCTCTTCTGAACATGCCCCACCCCCTTTCAGGCATGGCACCATGCCCCGTCCGTGGTCCAGAAGATGCGGTAGGCCGCCCCCTGGAACATTAGAGAAGGAATTGCAGAGTGTCAGGCCGAGGCGCCTGAAGGCAGGGCCGCCAATGGGGTGGTGTGAAGGGAAGGAGGATGCACGAGGTCAGAGCCAGAAAAACAGGGAGTCTCCGGGCTAGAGGAGGTTAGAGTTGAGCAGGTTCAACACCAAGATGAGCATATTAAACTGGAGTTGTTGATGGATCATGAGATCATGGGGTGTGGGTTAATGGAACCTCTTGGCTGATAGGTGAGGTATAGTTTATGAAGGATGGAGAATGGGAGGCAGGCCATGTGATGGAGAGCTCACCTCAGGGTCAAATAGGATGCCGGAAAAGGCAGGAGTCAGATTCATCCTGAGACAATGACTGTTTAAAGGACCTGAAATCAGCAGCAAGATGAGGAGCAATGAAAAATGCAAAGGGATTGTTTTAAGAGCAGTGAAGATCACATGAGATGCAGAATCGAATGTCCTTTACACAGCACCATCCAACACTCCCAGGTTAGGAACAGAACTGGTTAGGTCTAAGTAATGCCTTTTCTGCACAGCCTGTACAATTTGCTCCATCCCAACCTCAGAAAAGCATCTTCTCTTATACCACAGTGACGTTAATTCCCGAACCCAGACATTCTTGCGAATTGTATCGCTGAAAGTCCAGTTCTCCTTCATTGTCCTCCCCAGCCCTGGTGAACAGTGTGTGTGGAAATCATTTTCTCAGATATAAGCAGAAAATGCTGGAAATACTCAACAGGTCAGGCTGTGGAGAGACAAACTGTGTTAACGTTTCGGTTCGATGACCTATTGTCAGAACTGGGAAAGGTTGGAGATAGAACGGGTTTTTAGCAAGGGTAGAGGCAGGGAAAGGGAGGAAAAAGCAAAAGGGAATGTCTCTGTTAGGGTGGAAAGCAGGAGAGGACAACTGACAAAAGGGATGATGATGCAAGGCAGTATTTTCCTGCTGAATCATTTTCTCAGCTCTTTTATTCCATCAGCAAAGGGATATATCTTAATTAAGTGGTGGGTAAATTGTCCAATATTCAGCAAACTATTCCAGTAAAGTATCGCACATCTCTTGGTTCAGCTGCTGTTAGCTCCTACCAGCTGCAGGGGTGCCACTGGTTGCTGAGTGTGCAAAGCAAATATTAATTCAGTCCTATTGGCAAATCTGCTTCGACATGATTCTGCCTCGCAAGGATTTGTTCTACTGACGCGATCTGTCTGGAACCTCTTATCTGCTGTCTGCCAGGTTTTTTTTGACAATGATTGTTGATCATAAGGGCAGCTGGCCAACGATTGTTGGTGTTGAAACTTGTATTGCAAAAAGCAGATTCAGGCATGTACCCTGGGGCATGAAAATGGTCTTCCTCTAAGTGCTATCTTTAATATTTAATGAAAGGCTCGGCTTTCGATATATTTTATGATAAAACGAGCACGGCTTGTGTGGCATTGCTCATGTTTAAATCAGCAGCGCTATCTCCAAAGTATTACACAATCATGTGCAACATCATATTGTGTTTTTGAGATGAAGTTGTGTTTAATTCCCATTCCAGCGATAACAGCTTGCATTTAAATAGCACTTTGAATGTAGCAAGGGTGGTGTCAGGCTCAGTGAAGAGAAATTGTGTGCACGAGAAGGAAGGTTGGTAACGAGAAGACACCGATTTAAGATATTTGTTTAAAGAAATCAGAGGGTAGACAAAGATTTTTTTTTTATTATGCGGAGAGTGGTGAAAGGGTGGTGGAAGCAGATTCAATCGTAACTTTCCAAAGAGAATTGGGTAAATACTGGATAAGAAAAACTCTGCAGGGTTGTGTGGAAAGAGCAACTGAGTGGGACGAACTGGGTCGCTCTTTCAGAGAATCGGCTCGGCAGTTGGTGATTTTTTTTTCGCTCCCATTCATCTGAAATTTTAAGTCACTGAACATTATCTTCCAGCGATTGAAATTTTAATCAGACACATATTTCCATTCCCCCTTTCACAGTTCCAATTTTTTTCCTTCCCTTTATGTGTCATGCAGATGACTTAACCCCTGCAAAATCATGAAGGACTGAAACACAAATGAATGCTAGTACTTTTGAAACTATTGAAGCTGACCAAGAAAAGATTTTTCAAACTATCTAATGCATCGGACCGTAGATGTGCTGAGTCTGAAACTGAGGCCATAAATCCAAGACATTCATTGATGAATCCAATAGAGAAATAAGGAGAAATTTCTTTCTTCAGAGAGTGGTCAGAATGTGGATCTTGCTGCCACAGGAGATAGTTGAGGCAAATATCTTGGATGCCTTCAGAAGGAAACTGGGAGGTTTACCAAGATGTTGCCTGGTCTGGAGGGCATTAGCTACGAGGAGAGGTTGGAAAAACTCGGATTGTTTTCACTGGAACGACGGAGGTGGAGGGGCGACATGATAGAGGTTTACAAAGTTATGAGCGGCATGGACAGAGTGGATAGTCAGAAGCTTTTTCCCAGGGTGGAAGAGTCAGTTACGAGGGGACATAGGTTTAAGGTGAGAGGGGCAAAGTTTAGAGGGGATGTGCGAGGCAAGTTCTTTACACAGAGGGTGGTGAGTGCCTGGAACTTGCTGCCGGGGGAGGTGGTGGAAGCAGATACGATAGCGACGTTTAAGAGACATCTTGACAAATACATGAATAGGAAGGGAATAGAGGGATATGGGCCCCGGAAGTGCAGAAAGTTTTAGTTTAGGCAGGCATCAAGATCGGGGCAGGCTTGGAGGGCCGAATGGCCTGTTCCTGTGCTGTCCTGTTCTTTGTTCTTGTTTGTTCTTTGTAGATACATGAGAGAAAATACATTTAGCTGAAAGGATGAGATGAGGCAGATGGAATGGGAGGAAACTCAGTGGAGTATTAACACCAGACGAGTTGGGCCAAGTGGCCTATGTCTGTCCTGCATGATCTATGTCATATACAACATGAAGTCACTTTGATGTAAAGTTGTTTGGAAAATGATACATTTAAAAGACTTTCAGAGAGTGTCTCACCATCGCTGCCCATTTCAAAACAGCGCTTTTCAAAACTTTTCTGTTTGAAGAATCCCCAGCAAATATTCACTCTTCGAGGAACGTCCCTTTCTGACTTTAGAAAAATGATGTTTTGCCAAACAAAGGGAAACAGCACCATCGGTACAGATAGTTTATTTCTCATTAGCACAGAATAACAGCGGTAGTAAGCCAAGTACAGTTGTCGAAGAAACTGTAGTAAAATAATCAGACTTGGCACGGGGAGTACTCGCAACCGACTATTATTAACTTGTGCACAAGGAGAACAAACACAGTGGAGCTCACATTGAGACTCAGTGCGATGTTCTGAAGAATTTCAGTAAAACAATGGCAATTATACGATTCTGCAACCAATAATCTTACAACAATAGTTCAATCCTTAATTTGCATTCTAAAGCACCAATAATATTACAATTCAGTTTTTGCTCTCAACGAATAAGATCCAGTAATTTTCAATCCTTCGTTTACATATCTATCTCACCATTGGCCTTGCAGCTGGTACAGCGCAATAACAGAAAGAGACATTGTGCTTCAACAACACTCTTCTTATCTCATCACCCAGACATGACACATTCCTAAGGAACAGTTAGTGTGAGAAATATACTGACCAGGCAAACTCACAGCCCTTGTCCGAGGTTGGCTCACCTCAGATTCCACACAGTTTTTTAAAAAAAAGAATGCCGAATTCTCAAGACACTGTACCCATAATGGCCAGAGATCTGGTGATCTCTCAGCACCTCAAACGCTCATTTGTCTTTTCTCTTGAGTCTTTGCACCCTGTTTGTTAAGCTCGTCCAAAATTCTGCTGCCAGTATCCTAACTCGCTCAAGTCCAAATCACCCATCACCCCTGAGCTCACTGACCGGCTTTGGCTCCCGGCCCGGCAATGCTTAAGATTTAAAATTTTCGAGCATGTTTTCAAATCCCTCCATGTCTTCACCCCTCCCTATCTCTGTCACCTCCTCCAGCCCTACAACCCTCCAAGATGTCTGCGCTCCTCCAATTCTGGCCTCTTGCACTTCCCCAGTTTCAATCGTTCCACCATTGGCGGCCGTACCTTCAGTTACCTCGTTCCTAAACTCCAGAATTCCCTCCCTAAACCTTTCCATATCTCTACCGCTCTCTCTCATCCTTGAAGATGCTCTTTCAAGCCTACCTCTTAGACCAAGGTTTTGCTCATCTGAACCGAATTCTCTTTATATGTCTCGGTGTGGAATTTTGTTTGAAAATGGTCCTGTGAAGCACCTTGGAGTATTTTGCTGCATTAATGGCACTGCAGAAATGCAGATTATTTTTGTTTGAAAGTTTGCACTTTTGTTAATCATGGCTGACTTGTTTTGTCTTTATTTTCCAGGCATGGCGGAGTGAAGGTGATGTTGACAAGATACTGCTGACAACATCTTCAGGAGGATTGGCTCGGAGCATATCCTATGCCAAGAAATACCATAAAAGCTGAATTGATGTTGCAAAAGGGTAGCGAGTGAATAGAGACCAGAAGGCTCGCTGCAATCCTTCAACAGCTTGGGAGTTCTGGTATGTGAAGATCGGGGATTAAACAGTTTTGAAGAGAAGTTCTTTTTTTGTAATCCAAAGAATATTTGAAGCTAACCTTGACCCAGGAAAGTGATGCCAAACTTTCCTTTTGATAAGTCCTTGCTGAAACCCTAAGTACATGTCGTTTGCAGGAAAACGTTTCACATCTTTCATAGCTGCAGTTCTTTCCTTTAAGTGTTTCATGCAATATTATTCTCTGGAAGTTAAAATCCTTTGACAATAACAGAACAAGACAGCAAAAGGCTTCAGTACAAAAGGAAAGCAACCAGCTTGATTTCCTGATGTGCTGACAGAATGTGTAAGTAATCTGAAAAGAAAAACTGTAAAAATCTGGTCTGAATAATTAATATATCTGCCAAGGCAAACGAAATGTGTTTTGGAGGTGAGGGGTATCAGCTGTATCTAACCGATGGATTTGTGGTTCATTTCAAATGTAGTCGAGGTAAACCACAGTGGGAATGTTGTTCTTTTCCCCCCTCCCCCTCAGTTTTCTCTGACCCATGAGAGAAATGACTTGTGTTGGCGACTTCAAGTATTTTACTGAATCATCGAATGGGTACAGCACGGAAGGAGGTCATTCAGCCCATCGAGTTTGTGCCAGTTCTCTGCAAGAGCTATTTAGCTAGTCCCACTTCCCCACCCTTTTCCCCATACTTGGCTCAACACACTATATTCTTCATCGTAAGCCTCGCCATTAACAGTCAGCTATTCGAGTTTGTTCACATCCCCAATCTCGTCCACAACCAAAACTCAGGCAAACACACTTTACTGAGGACAATGTAGGGAAAGGTTTGTTTGGCAGGTAACCCATGTTGTAACTGCCACACCATTGTTCTTTGGAAGAATACAGCAGGAGCTTTACTCTGCATTCAACTTACACTGTTGCTAAGCTACGAGTGCTTGACAGGGTCATTTGTGCACCTTTATTCTGTATCTAGCCCATGCTAAACATAACCCAATATTTAACTGTCACCTGAGTAAGGGAGACTTCCATGCAGGTTGAATTGTGCACCACACAAGAAATCATCAAAGATTCTGTTGAATGATTTTGAGAAAGAACTCTGATTCTGGAACAATGATCCTTAGAGTCTGGAGATATGTTGTGTCTAATATTTGAAAGATTTTGCTGTGATTATGTGTATTGTTTCTGCGTGAATTTACTTGTAATAAATCCAACTGGTGATTTAGCCTGAATTATATGCAGTGGGTTTTCCACCCATTGGAGAGGTGAGGAATTCTCGGTGGGTTTCTTGCACACCTATTTTGTCAAGAGGCATGCTAAACCCCATCATTCTACACTCATGGATATGATTTCAGGTTGTAGGATGTATAGTTCTGTCTGTAGCAACTGCCATGAGCCTAAATAATGTTGGGGAGCAGTCCCAGAAGTCGCCCTGAACTGCGATTGGTTGACGTGGATGCTGTGTGCCTGAAATGGAGAATCTTTAATTGCCCCAAACAGCCAAAAATGAATAGGTAACTTTCAGTAGCATTGAAAAAGTGCATTGCAAGATAAACACACGGGGGCTGAGAGTTTGGCCCCTGTGCAATGCTCCTTGGCCCTGTGAGCAAACGCTCTCATTTGAGAATGCAAAGTGAGTTCACTTCAATA
Source organism: Heterodontus francisci (assembly GCF_036365525.1). Classification (NCBI taxonomy): domain Eukaryota; kingdom Metazoa; phylum Chordata; class Chondrichthyes; order Heterodontiformes; family Heterodontidae; genus Heterodontus; species Heterodontus francisci. The sequence continues at coordinate 11,308,626 of NC_090417.1, forward strand.
TTGGTATGACACATCGCATGATGCACTGGAGGGGCCTGGAGTTCTTTTGGATGAGACTTCCAGCACCAGTAGCTGAGGAAGGTCTGCTGATGTACTGCTTAACTCATCCCTTTTTGGAGGTGATGGTATGGGTAACAGTGGCACACTGGCCAAAGTCTTCAGATCGTCTAAGCTGGCTGACGAGTTGTAAGGTTAGAACCATGCAGGGGATAAAAATTCCAGGGTCAGAATTTTACGTCGGGCCTGAGGCCCTGCCCACTGGCCAAAAGAGTTGAGGGCGAGACCTCATCCATTGGGCCTGGGGGGCCAGGCCGGGATTTTTCGCTCCCCAGGCCCTTAATTGTTCTTGGGCGGGGATGTCCACCGCCTTGAGGCAGGAAGTCCCCCTAATGGAGCTGCTGGCCAACCTGTTTCAGGAGGAAGAGGAAGGACGACCCAGGAAAGGAGGCAAGTTTTTAAGGCCACGCTTGTGGCAATCAGCTGGGCCCTGGTGAGGTGGGGGCTGGGGGAGGATGTGAAGCATTGTGCGGTGGCGGCGTTTGGGTGCCCGATCAGGAGGGTGCCTCCTGGCCACCACCCCCCCCCCCCCCCCCCATAAGCCGACAAGAAGGCTGCCTGGTTTTACCTGGCGGTGTTCTTGTGCTCTTTGCTGTCCAGTTACCCGCGGCGATGGGAGGAGGTCCTTAAGTGGCAGTTAATTGGCCACCTAAGGGCCTTGATTAGTCTGGGGCGGGTGGGCCATTTCTCACCGCTGCTGCTCACGTAGAATTGCAGCGAGGGTGGGAAGGCGTCGGGGATGGCTCCCCCAACCCCCCCCCCCTCCCCGCCTCTCACTCAATTTAATTCCCAACCCTCCCACCAGCAGCCCGCTTGTTGTGGGGCCGTAAAATGCCAGCCCAAGTCTGCTAATTGCTGTCCCATGGCGCTGTACTTCTCGGGTACACTGAGTGCATTGTTGGGAGCAGACCCACACATGTTGAGTTTCTGTGTGCCTCGGGAACCCTCTCATGTCGGACCTGGAACCTGAAATCAATGGTATTCTGATTGGGGAATGGGCCAGAGGGTATCATTGATCACATTCGCTACCCACCCCTGTGCTCAGACTTTTCATTCATTCGTCTCGCAAGTGAAGTCTTTCTGCATTGACATGGCTTGTCAGGTCAGTTGATTGGGGTCACACTTGCAATGACCTGGTTTCAGTGAAGCATGTTTATATTCTGCCCCAGTCTAAGAAAAGATAATCACTGCCACTTGGCTAACCCAATTTTTTTTTAATCTTCATTTTGCCTCCTCCAGTCGCCTGGAGGAGCTGATTAGTCTTGGGTTTTATTTCATCTTTCTGCTGGGTACACACTCTGCGAGTGTAAATGTGAACAGTGAGTGTTTACTATTTGCTCGTGGTCAGCCAGATCGCTTCCTCCCTCAGTATCCATACGTGCACACGCATGTCGAAGGAGGGTCCCGGGATTTCACTCAGGTGTGGCTTCCACCCCACTCCCTCCCCCACCTTCCGCCCGCACGATCTTTGGGGCACTGAGGACAATTGCGAAGTCACATCAGCAAGTAATCTAGGGGCTTGGTGTAAGTGATAGTTTCCACACCAGTCAATGCACTTTCCAGTTGTCCATGTGGGAGGCAACACAGCTTTTCACTGAGAATAACATCACATTTTGAGTTTAGATTTCGGGAGTACACCAATTTTTGAACTGTGGTTCAGGAGTCGGCTAGCCTTCGGGTCTTTTATGTTTGTTGCCAGATCCATCATTTGCTTACTCCCTGAAGCAGAGGGTCAACTAGAAAGGCAACATTTCATTCCAGGCGTTAGTTGAATATCTTTGGTGTGACCACGGAGCCCATACGGGGCTAAGGCACGGAACAGTAACCTTGCACGGCCTTCAAAACAAATTGAAAACATGGTTCCCCCCCCCCACTCAGGTTGATTTGCATCATTGAAAAATTGTCAGGTGTGATTCTTTGCCTTGCAGCTCCATTCTCTTGAAGTCTCTTGTGACTCCATTGAAAACTACTTGCCACACAAAAGCTGTTCTTCAAAGGTCGCAACAAGGATTTTAATTTAACCTCGGCTGCTTTTGCGGTGCTGAAGATCTGGGGCACGATTAAGTGGCTGATATTTTTTCCGTCCTTTGCTGCAATCATTTGAAAGAGGCAACAATGCTTGGAAATGATGAGCAGTGTTTGCTTGATAAAATGAATGCCGACATCTCCTGATTGTTCAGAATCCTAGGTTGCGACAATTGTGACTTTGAATGACTTTTAACATCCGTCTTCTAAATTCGTCTCTTTTCTTTTCCTTGCCTTTATTCATGCCTTTGGCTTCAAGCAGCACTCAAAGTCTTCAATTCTGCAGCATGGTCACAATGCCTCACTCAGATGAAAGAAGGAAGCTAGTGTAGCTGGAAAGTGATGGCCCCATGTCAGCTTGTTTTCCCATCCCAATTCTGCACTGTTGGATGACCACCGATTGGTGAGTGCTGACAGATTATGCAACTGTGGGGTACAGAGCAAAGTTACCATATCAAGCGCTTCAGATAAACAAATGCTTATTCAATCCAAAGAATGTATTTGTGATATCTGGCTGTCTGCAGTTGAGCAAGCTTTGGCGGTGGCTCAGATATCTTCTGCATGCTGTCTGTGTCACTTGGTGCAGTTTCAGCTGTGATGACCTTTGTGGGCGTAAATCCCCTCACTTGCATCATTCTTCTGCCACTTTTGAAGATGCTGTCTGATGGAATGGTGGAACATTGAGGTTAACAATGCTGACCCTTTTTACAGTTGTCATTCCCCGTTTCCAAATGTTTCTTGAAGCAAATTTTGGTTTGTGCCTCTGTCAGTGCGTGAAAGCACTCTGCCCTGGAGACGTGTCTTTTGCCCATTGGGCAGTTTTTTTTTTTTGACCCCACGAAGTCATGGAGAAACCGCCAGCATTTCTTGTAGGGTCTATATCTGCTCTGAAGGAGAAATTTCAACCCATTTGTCGGTGCATCATTGTGAGCCCACTACATTGTGAATGAAATAAAAACGTACACCAAACAAGCAGCCCCAACATTGCAAGTGCACGATATAATACCTGCTGCAGCTGCTAATCACCCTCATAGGACAACCTCGAATTCAATCGAGGCAGATATTTATATGCCAACAGGAGCATCATCAGACAAAACATAACACTGAGCCACATGAGAGGATTTGAGGGCAGATATCCTAAAGCTTGGTCAAAGAGGTAGGTTTTAAGGAATGTCTTAAAGGAGGGGGGAGAGAGAGAGCTAGAGAAGTGAAGAGATTTAGGAAGGGATTTACAGAGCTTAGGTCCCAGTCAGCTGAAATCACGGCTGTAAATGGACGAGCATTTAAAATTGGGGATGCACAAGAGGCCTGAATTAGAGGAGCAAAGAGATTTCAGAGGGTTGTAGGGTTGGAGGAGATTACAGAGATAGGGAGGGGGGGGGGTGGGTGGGTGGTGAAGTGGGGGCGAGGCCATGGAGGGATTTGAAAACGGGGATGAGAATTTTAAAAAGGAGGCATTGCTGAACTGGGAGCCAGTGTTGGTTAATGAACACAGGGAGGGTTGGTGAACGGGGCTTGGTCCGAGTCAGGGCAGCAGAGTTTTGAATGACCTCAAGTTAATGGAGGTTGGAAGATGGGAGGCCAGCCTGGAGAACATTGGAATCGTCAAGTCTAGAGATAACAAAATCATTGATTCATCATTTGATGTAGTATTGAGCTGTAAAGATCAGGAAGTCCAAGATTCATCCTCAGTCTGTGCACAGAGGTTCCAGAATTGATGTCAGTGAATTGACTTGGGAGGGGGAAGAACAACAGTCAGCTCATATTGCCACTCTTGATCATGAGGCAGGATTATTTGTATGGTGGACGGGCGAGGGCTATAATGGTCATGATGCTGTAATAGTCAAATAACTGGCCAATACAAAGGGAATCAGAATGGTACAGTGTAGGAAACCATTCGGTCCATTGTGCATGCTTGCTCTTTGGTCGAGATATCAAATTAATCACACTCCACTGCTGTTTCCCCATTGCCCTCCAATATTTTTCCCTTTCAAGCATAAAGCTAATTCTCTTCTGAATATGACAATTGCATCAGCTTCCACCGCTCTTTGAGGCAGTGCATTCCAGATCAGAACAGCGCACTGCATAAAAAGACAAGTTTGCTCGTGTTGATCTGGTTCTTTTCCCGATTCCCTTAAATCTGCATTGTCTGGTTACCAACCTTTCTGCCACTGCAAACACTTTCTCCTTATTTCACTCTATCGAAACCCTTCATGAGTTTGAACACAATCAGATCTGTTCTTAACCTTCTCTGCTCTCAGGAGAACAACCACACCTTCTCCTGTGTCTCCACGTAACTGAAGTCCTTCATCCCTGGTACTATTTTTGTAAATCCCCTCTGCATCCTTTCCAAGGCCTTGGTATCCTTCCCAAAGTGAGAAGTGAATAATCACTTGAGTGAGATGCTATAGCCCAACAGTGATGGTGTGAATCGAGGGTTGGAAGGTAGGAAATTGGAGGGAAAAGAATACACTGAACAGTGCCTGTGGCCGGTTTCTTGACCCTGTGTGTGTTTTGTTTATAAACTGCTGGCTTGATGGAGTGTGGGAGCAAGCCTTCTCGATCACATCCCCCCTGTCAGTGATCTGAGTTCCATTAGAGTGGCATGGATCAATATTGTGATGTTTTCAGCCATGAGCAATGCTCCTAATGCCTGATGTCAATGGAACGGAACTTAATGACATCAGTGCAGGAGGAAAACGATACAAAACGCAGGAATAATGGATGAATGAACAGCATCGGTCAGTGTTCAGATATCTTCATTTGGAGACCTGAGGTTTGTTTGGAACCTAAAATGAACATAAACCTTACTTCATACAACATGATAATGCATTTCTTATCAATGGATGGGGGCTTAGATTAGAAGGGTAGAATCTTCTAGCACAGAAGGAGGCCATTTGGCCCATCTAGGCCTGTGCCGGATCTCTGAAAGAGCCATCCAATTGGTCCCACTCAGCTGTCCCTTTCCCATCGCCCTGCAAATTTTTCCTTTTCAAGTATTTATTCAATTCCCTTTTCAAAGCTACTGTTGAATCTGATTCCACCGCCCTTTCAGGCAGTGCATTATTGATCGTAACAACTTGGTGCATCTAAAGTTCTCCTCATCTTTCCCCCACCCCCCCCCACCCCCGGTGCTTTTGTCAATTATCTTAAATCTGTGTCCTCTGGTTACTCACCCTCCTGCCAGTGGAAACAGCTGGCACTTCTATGAACAGAAAGAAGATTGCTCTGGCATTTACCATCCCTGCAGCACATTTCTTGTGACCAGAGAACTTTTTTTGGTAAAGGCAAATCATTTTTTGAAGGAGGAAAACAGCAAGTGATGACAAATATTTACAAGATGTTGGAAACACAAAGGGGGCTACTGCCTATTATTACGACGAAGTGAGGAAGGGGTCTCAGGTTCCCCTTTCACCCCTTGTCTGGTTTGACTGCAACAGGGTTTATCTTTTTTAACACAATGATTTAACTTACCACCTCAGTGAGCGCTCGCTCCTTTTCTTCGAATATAATTGCAAATGAACCAATCAGACAGGTTTTCTTGAGTTTAAAGAAAAAAGATTTAAGTTTATGAACCTTATCACTCTCAACCGATAAAAAGTTACTAAAATACGCTCTGCATCCACACCCACATTCACACAAGAGAGACACACACACACACACAAATAGATTACAGAGTTGGGTTGTTGGAGTAGAAGTCCATAATAAATGGGACTTAAATACTGAGCCTCAGAGTCTTTATTTACAATTGTAGTCTTGAAGCCGTCGCTGGGCCATGTGCACAATTCGGGCTTGCTTCTCTGGTTCTGGAAGGCTGAAGAGGGACTTTATCCGTGTCCCCCTAGTTGCTGAATGTATGGATCTATAGACTTGAGGCATAGTAGCTGCAGCTGAGGCTTTTCTGGGCCTTCACTGGAGAGATAGAGGGAGAGGAGGGACGTTCTCTTGCTGAATCTCAGTTACTATCTGACCTCTGAGTGGCCCAAGCAGTCAGATGATGTGACCACCTCTTTGTATTTGAATCAACATCTTCTAGGATGATCTGTGAAATTCAAGGCTCTCGCCCTTGCTGTTCATACATACTTGGTCGGGGGGGTTTGGCTCTTTCAAAGTCAATGGGTGTCGATGGCTTTTGATGACCCCCATTGATAAAACTATCCACAGATAAGTGAATCAGAGAGCACTCAATTGTTCTGGCGAGGCTGCGTAAACATATCTATCCCCAGCCTAAATTCCTTTGGTTTTTTCACAAGCAAACTGTGAGTGGCCATCTTGGCTGCTAGTTTTTCTGTTTTAGAAGTTACTTGTAACAATGTCCAGTAAAAATCTCAGGCAAAGTTCCACACGATGAAATTAATATCGCCATCTGGTATGTGGGGTTTCCATCACACTGTCTATGCCCTTCCACCTTGAGGGAACTGATAACTTCTGTTCAGTTTTGTAAAAAATGAAAATCTTCAACTACAAGCTATGTAGAATCCCTATACGCTGTATGAAATGATATTTAATGTGAGTTGCCTGTAGTTCTTCTGGAAAGAAATGAAACCCAAAACATCTGGTCTTATTGCAATCTCACGGGAAGCAAATGAGTCAGAGGGGGCGACAGGACCTGTTGTTTCCAGTCTTCAACTATTTGACCTCTCTCCCAGCGACATTGACCCCTGGCTAGAGTAGGGTTCGAGGGTTGTCTGTTGGCCTCAAGCAAGCGAGTCTGTATTGATTTGTAAAACTTGGCCGTATTGAGGGACTGTATAACACCGGAGCAGCATCACAGCTGATCCTGGCCTCAATAGAAACCCTCACATCGTTTCCAGCAGGAGTTGTTGGGTCATGAGGAGGGGCAGGAAATCTGAATTATTTCCAACACCACCTGCAACGCCCTTCCACCCCTGCTTCCCCAATTGATTTTAATTACAGTGTCTTCCTGCTACACTGACCAGCTCTGCACAGGCCATGGGTCTTCCTGGGAACTTCCTGCTCCGTATGACTCAGTACACTCTGTTGGATGTCCAGCTGCTCGTACCGGGCTGTACCTTTTCCCTGGTTGCCCAAAAAGTGAGTTTCCATTCCTGACACTTGAGTCTCTGCACCTGCCTCAAACCTTTGGTGCAGCTCTCAAGCCAAATGGCTCTGCTGTGGCTTATGCTGAGATGTCAGCAACACTCCTCTGGTCAGTTTCTGGAGCTGGAGCTGGCTGACAGGGGATCTAGTTGGAACAGGAGCTGGCTCTGGCCCAGGATACGCAGCAGAGGCTGCAGAGCAGGGGTTGACAGGGTGAGGAAAGTGTCTTTGTCCAGATCTGCCCTCATGTTGGCTGAGAGGGAACTGTCCTCGCTATTGCTGCAGAAACTGACAGAAGCTTAGCCTTGTAAGGATCGAGGTGTAGGGCAACGTTTAGAGGAACTAGAATCAAAAGAGTTACATGGCCCAAGCTTTTGCCTGAACTGCTGTTCGACAAAACACACTGCTTTTCGACTTTCAAACTAAATAGCTGCAGGTGCAGGCAGGTGTTTATCTTCCAATAGCCACAACGGAATGCTATAATCTGCCTAAACATCTGTAGTTCAGAAAATCAGAGCTCTTTGGTTCAGCGATAATATTTTCCCTGCAGTGCTTTCTCTTCATTGTAACATTGTACTTACCCACAAATGAAAGAGTTTGAGGTAATTGGATTATTCCACTCTTGGCACTCCAAGCCTTGCTTGGTTAGACACCAAGGGCTGAATTTTCCTGGCCCTGTGCTGGGAAGCGAGGTGGGTGAGGGGGGGGCAGTGGTCCTGGGAAAACAGCAGGGAGCCACATTGGGATGACGCCCTGATGCAGTCCTGCCGCCTGGGAAACAGATCGGAGGCAGGCAGCCAGTTGGCATATTTAAGGCCCGAATTGGGGGCGATTTAGAGAGCTCGCTGGCATTTTTCTGGTGGCCACCTCCCCCTCTTCCCCTCACCCCCACTACAATCAGAGGCCACCAGCTTAATGGAGGCAGCGGTGGCCTTCATCTAGCAGTCCAGGGACCATTGGAACCAGAGGCAAGCCCTCCAATGGTGGAGCCATGAAGAATTTTTGCATTTCAGAAACATGCTACTGCCCATCTGGCTGGCTGAGCTACCATAAACTCTTTTCAAGTTTCTGCTGCACTTAACTCACCCTTTCCAACGGCAATTGCCACATCAGCGGCCGCAGTATACTTCAAGTGCAAGGAAGTTCTTTTCATGAAAGACACACATATTTCAAAGGGAATATTCAGAAGCTTTTGATGCTGTGAGTTTATTTAGGACGAGCATAAAGAGGCTTGAACAATCTGAAACTAATTGTCCTTGCCAGAACTGACCCTTTCAATCAAAGAACATTCCTTTGGTCCTTGCTTTTATTGCATTTGGGAGTTGAGAAATGTTTGATTTTAGAATCACATGTATAAATTCATTACTGAAATCTGCCAATTCAGGTAATTGGTTGGAATTCTGAATGAGTTTTAGTGGTCGATCAGTTTGTTAAAATTATCAGGGAACAATGACTGAATGAAAGATAGTTGCTGCACTTGTTTAAGCTCGCTTCACAATTCAACACATAGACAAAAGAAAGAGCTTACATTTATGTCATGCCTTGAGGGTATCCTGAAGTCTTCAGAGCAATTGAAGCTCTTTTAAAGTGCAGTCACTGTTGGATGTCGGAAAATACAGCAGTTAAGGTAGTAAAAGATCCCGAGGTGCTTCACCGGAACGTGACCCAACGAAGTTCAACACTGAGCCGCAAAAGGGGATTATTTGGTAACGGGTGAACGAAAGCTTGGTCGGTAGTGTCTTGAGGAAGAGAGAGAGAGAGAGGCGGAGATGTTGAGGGAGATAATCCCAGAGTTTAGGGACGAGGCAGCTGAAGATGCAGCCACCAATGGAGGAGGGATTAAAATCAGGGAAGCCCAAGAGGCTGGAATCAGAGGGTTGCAGGGGATTACAGAGATAAGGAGGGGGTGTGCCCATGGAGGCATTTGGAAAGCAGGATGAGAATTTTTAGATTGTTGGGTGAACAGGACTTGATGCGAGTTCAGATACGAGCAGAAGAGTTTTGGATGACGTCAAGGCCCCCCAAACAACAATGAGATAGATGACCAGTTAATCGACCTTGGAATGATGTTGGATGAGGGCTAATTATTGGCCAGGACACTGAGTCCCTGTTCACCTCACGCTCGTGACATGCCATCGTTTATGTCACCCTAAGAGGAACCTCCGTTTAATGTGTCATTTCAAAGACGGCACCTCCAACAGTGCAGCACTCCCTCAGTACTGAAGGAGATTATGCGCTGCCATTGCCTGTAGCTTCCAGAAACTGCCTGGTTGACATGAGTTGACACAGTCCAGCTGAATAGGGACCATCCTGGTGCAAAGAGCTCAGGGCTGCACGAGGAGGTTCATTCATCAATTGAGTTTATCAGGAAAGAAGCTTTCTCTTACTTGGTTGGAGTCCCGTGTGCCATGGTGCTTCTGTGAGCTCCCCAATACTTGCAGTGTCCCCTAGACCTTGTACACAGTACTGGGCTCGTTCTACCCACTCTACACAAAAAGCCAAGGCATACATCAAGATGCTTGAAGTTTTTAGTGCCTCTTTGCACAGATGGGCTGCATGCAGTTAGACAAGTAATGGTGCAACTTCCTGCTTGCCTCTGGGTATGGCCAGTTAATTGTGTGCTGATTGATTACTTTTGTAAACAGCAGAATAAACTTTCTGTTTCAGAAGGCGCACAGTGGCGCGGTGGTTAGCACCGCAGCCTGACAGCTCCAGTGACCCAGGTTCGGTTCTGGGTACTGCCTGTGCGGAGTTTGCAAGTTCTCCCTGTGTCTGCGTGGGTTTCCACCGGGTGCTCCGGTTTCCTCCCACAAGCCAAAGACTTGCAGGTTGATAGGTAAATTGGTCATTGTAAATTGCCCCTAGTGTAGGTAGGTGGGAGGAGAATTGAGGGAAGGTGGGGATGTGGTTGGGAATATGGGATTAATGTAGGATTAGTATAAATAGGTGGTTGATGGTCGGCACAGACTCGGTGGGCCGAAGGGCCTGTTTCAGTGCTGTATCTCTCTATGACTCTAAGATTACAGGGAATCTTGATGACAGTGTAAGGATAGAATTTGTCAAATGCAAGTGATGAGGTTCCAAAAGACATGGATGTCATATCTGACTTCTCGTTGAGACTTTTCCTTCAATAGTTGTGACGAGAGAGGAATGTTAAGTGTTGGCTTTAATGATGCAGTTGACTGGGAAAAGCGTTGAACCGTCTGCATGGCCCAGCTATGGTTGCCCTCTCTGCAAACTGATTGATTGTCTTTTTCTCACTGTATTCTCTTGAGTTACAGCACAAATAGCAGGTAGGTTTCGGCCTCTGGAACTTCATTAAGGCTTCTTTAACAACACAGTCCTAGCAGCAGGGAGAAGTGTTTTTGTTTGACACTGAGCTTATAGTTCACCTGTTGAAGCAGCTTCAAAACCAAAATCAGATCTCATTATCTCTCCACGTTGACCTGATTCGACTGGAAGAAATAGGTGTCTGGTCACTTTTCTTTCAGTGTGACCATTGCAAACCTTTGGTCACTTGTCCCCACTCAGCTATCTGTTTGAAGTCTGTTGTCAGTCAGAGTTTTAAAAGCTGAACTATATTGCCAGGGATTAAAAAGCAAGTATCTCCTTTGTAATTGTGCTCTTTGTTTTCCCTATCTGATGTCTGATCTTTCTGCTGGACCCTCCTGATTTGTTGTTTTTAGTGAAATTTGTGATTACACAGAACGTACAGCACAGAAACAGGCCATTCGGCCCAACCAGTCGATGCCTATGTTTTTGCTCCATTTGCGCCTCCCCCTGTCTTTCCCTGTTTAACTCCATCAGAATAAGCCTCTAATCCCTCTCCCTCCTGTGCTTTTCCAGCTTCCCTTAATTGCATCCATACTATTCGCCTCAATCATTCTCTGTGGTAGTAAGTTCCTCATTCTCACCACTCTCTGAGCAAAGAGGTTTCATGAAGACACAATTCTTTGAGGACTGAAATCTTTTCCCAGTGAGTGTCGGCATCAAGTCTGTTTCAGAAGTGTCTCATCAAGCATCCCTTTGGCAGGTACAGAATAGACTAGCTGCAGAGTAAGGCTCCCTTCACACTGCCTCATCGGTCCATTTCATCTTGACCACTTGTCCCTGCACACCATTAACCCTTTCCACACCAGCCAACCTCATTGCTCGTGTGAGTGAGACTGCCAATTTCAAGCCCTGTCATGAGCAATATTATGCTGTGCACTCATGTTCGGTGGGAAGTGTGTGGCAATGACCAAACTGTCTGTGTGTCAGCTTTGGCTCAGTGGGTAGTGCTGTCTTGTCTGACTCAAGGTTGTGGGTTCAAGTCCCACTCCAGAGACTTGAGTACAAAAATCTAGGCTAACATTTGGTGCAGTGCTGAGCCAGTGCTGCACTGTCGGAGGTGCCGACTTTCAGATGAGACCTTGAACCGAGGCTTCACCTGCTCTCTTTGACAGATGTAAAAGAGGCCAAAGAGCTATTTTGAAGAAGAGTAGGGGATTTATTCTCATCATCCTGGCCAATATTTATCTCTCAAACAACATCCAAAAAACAGATAACCTGGTCATTATCACATTGTTGTCTGTGGGAGCTTGCTGTGCATACACTAGAGAAGTACTTCATTGGCTGTAATGGCCTGCAGTTGTGAAAGATGCGATATGAATGAAAGACTTTGTTTTTTTTTCCTTTTCCTGGAGACGCTCAGAAATGAGACGTCCATCACATCATTCTGCACTGATTTCAGATCGAGCTGTCCAAGCCAAATGGACTTGATTCAGCTGCCCCTTCCATTTACTGTACATTACAAATAAAATTACTTCAGTAGAAATAAATGGTGCTTTACCCTGTGTTTTTTTTTTGCTGTGTCTTTGGATTTACATCGGTCTAATCCTCAGGCTTGTTTTTTTTTTAATCAGTTCCAAAGCTAGCCCTTTGATGGAAAGCTCCATGCCCTGCCCGTGGGGTGGAAGGTAGGGGCAAAGAGAATTTTGACACTTCATTTATCTGATCTTCCAGTCGGCTCAACTCCTGCCAGTCGAACCACAGTGTGTCCTGGGTAATGGATGCTGTGGCTGCAATAAATTATCTACCATCTGAAAAAAAAGAATCTGAAAAGCGAGCTGGAGTGGTGTGGAGGGACAGGCTAGGTGAAAGAACAGTAGCAATTCATATATGAAAGCACCCAGATTTATCCAGCGGTCATATAAACACTTTATTGAACGAATTGTCCATGCCCCTGTGAACAGCGTTTGTCAGGATCCCATGAAGAGAAGGTTGAAGCTTAAGTGTAATGACTTTTCATTTTGTTATTTAATGTGATTCTTTCTTGTTAATATCAGGATCTGAAATGCTGAGACTTGGCGAATCCCCACAGAACAGTTTAAAAAAAATAAAATGCCTTCCAGATGACTCATAGTAAATGCGCGATCTTAAACGATGCACATTTCTAGTCTCCCATCTTCTAAAAAAGGTGTAGAAACATAAGAGAAGGAGAAAAAAGAGATTGGTAAGGATGATAGCAGAACTGAGAGGATATACTTATCAGGAGAGCTTGAGCAGGCTGTGTCTCTTTTCTCCAGAAAAGAGAAGGCTTGAGGGGTGACCGGAAAGAAGTCTTAAAGATCATGGAAGGGTTTGATAAGGTAACTGTCAGAAAAATGTTACCATTAGCGGGTGAGACCAGAGCTACAGGTCACATATATACGATCGTCACCAATAAATCCAGCAAGGTATTCAGGGGGGAACTTCTTTACCCAGAGAGCGGTGAGAATGTGGGACTCGCTACCACAGGGAGTGGTTGAGGTGAATAACAAAGATGCATTTCAGGGGCAGCTCAATAAATGCTTGAGAAGCGCTTACTGATGGGGTGAGATCAAGAGGGTTGGGAGGAGGTTCGTGTGGAGCATAAACACCAGTACAGACCTGTTAGGCTGAATGGCCTGTTGATAAGGCACTAACCCGTAGTCCAAGATTGACGTCCTGAGTTAGTTGATCTCAGCTGTAGCAATAATAAGTGGTGTCCAGTGCTGCCGTATCCTCATTAAGGTAGTGAAGGGAAAAATCTGTTTTCAGCATCCTTAATAACCAGAAGAGCTGCAGGACGAAAGCAAAATGCTGCGGATGTTGGAAATCTCAATATAATATGTTGAAAGAATTTTAATGACATTTAACTGCAAGCTGAGAAACAGGCACATTAACAGACATTATCTGTCAGACAAAGGCAGCTGGTAACCAAGGAGATATCCTGGGTTGCTATGGGACCAGCAGGATGGAGTGGTGCGGTCTTGAGATCATACACCATTAAAACTGCAACAAGGAGCACGCGTGATGAAGTAACCCCATTAAACCTTGGAGCAACCATGAACAACAAGGGGTGCAGAAATGCCTGAAGGAACCAATCATCGAGATGTGCAATGTGGTAATCACAGAAGAAAAGTGGACACAAATAATATAAGAAGTAATATAATGTCCAGCCTTTTCAGTGCCGGTGGCTCGGACAGGCAGGTTCCAGTCGAACAGATGTAAAATGGTCATCAGTTTGGCCAACCTGTAGACTCTCAGACAGGTCAAGTTCTTATTTATTCATTCATGAGATATAGGCTTCGCTGGCCAGGCCAGTATGTATCGCCCATCCCTAATTGCCCTTGAGAAGGTGGTGGTGAGCCGCCTTCTTGAATCGCTGTAATCCACGAGGTACAGGTACATCCACAGTGCTGTTACGGAATGGGTTCCAGGATTTTGACCGAGCGACAATGAAGGGCCAATGATATATTTATGTCAGGATGGTGTTTGACTTGAAGGAGAACTTGTAGGTGGTGTCGTTCACTGATGCCTGCTGCCCTTGTTCGTATCGGCAGTCAAGGCCATGGGTTTTAATCTGTGTATTATTGCATAAATAAGGATAATCTCTGTGAGAGATAATTTCTGTGCATTCCTGTGAAGGCAGATTCACGGCCACAAATCCTTTTTTAAAGGTCAATGTGGGATGTGTGAAAGTCATAAATATCGGGGGCTGGTGGTTCTGTTCCTGATCTCTCCTCTGGACCCCTGTTAGGTATCAATTGGGAGCAGGAACAAGCTGGATTGGGAGGCTCACTGTGGGGTTGTTAATCTACTGAAGCTCACTATGTAGGCTGATGGGCCTTGAGTGGGGTACCATTGGGCAGTAAGGATCCCTCTCTTGGATGAGACGAGACGTAAAAAGTGAGGCCCCGCCTGCCCTCTCGGGTGGCTTTTGTCACTCAGAGGGTTGTGAATCTTTGGAATTCTGTACTCAGGAGAACTGTGAATGTTCAGTTGTTGAACATATTCAAGCCTGAGATTGATAGATTTCCTGATCCTAAGGGAATTAAAGTATATTGGGAAAGTGCAGGAAAGTGGAATAGAGAGACCTCAGTCATGTTAGTATTGAAGGCAGAGTAGCCTACTCTCATTTCTCATGTTCTTATGGATGAAAAACATCCCATGACACTATTTTAAAGAAGAGCAGGGGAGTTATCCCCAGTGTCTAGTCAATATCTATCCTTCAACCATCATCAGGAAACCAGATTATCTGGTCACCAATCACATTGGGGCCTTCCAGTGCACAAATTGGCTGCCGGGTTTCCAGAAGTGCTGACACTTGAAAAAGTACTTCATTGGCTATGAAGCACTTGGAAACATCCGAAGTTGATGAAAGGGGTTTGAAACATACAAATTCTTTCTTGTACCCCAGCATGTGGAGAGACGAAAGAAATTAATCTTATTCAGTTGCAGGAATGTATTAATCCTGCATCTTATCTGCACACACAGGACCTTTCACAACCTTTGGGGATACTGTCGCATGGTGGCTGTCGTTGCGTTTGTGTATTTGTTTGTATGTTAAATATCGTCATTTAAATATGTGTTTATGCTAATACGTACGTCATCACAGAAAGTGATGCAATATCTCTTGCGCAGTCACTTGGCACGTGTTTGCTGAAGCAACAAAAGGTCACCATTGAAGCTCTGCTTTCAAACCTCAATGCCTACCCTTCAGCTTTGTTTGTATGAATCTAGAAAGGGATAATACAACAGCTGTGTTGTTGGACTAGTAATCCAGAGGCATGGACTAATGATCTGGAGACATGAGTTCAAATCTGGGGAATTTCAATACAACTAAAAAAGAAATCTGGCATAAAAAAGCTCTTGTCAGTTACGGTGGCCATGAAACTACCAGATTGCCATAAAAACCAATCTGGTTCACTCAGTGTCCTTTTGGGAAAGGAATCTGCCGTCCTTACGTGGTCTGACCTACATGTGACTTCAGACTCACTGCAATGTGGTTGATTCATAACTGCCCTCTGAAATGGCCTGGCAAGGCATTCACTTGTATTCAAGAAGACAGTTCACGAACACCTCCTCCCAGGGCAATGAGGAATGAGCAACAAAAGCTGGGCTCGCCATTGATAAAAACAAATAATACGCTTATCCTGTTAATTCTTTTAGCTGTTTGGCTTGTTCATTTTGTGAATGAGAATAAAGAATGGGTCAAAAGGTCTTGCCAAGGTGGCTTTGCATCTTCCAGTTCCTAGGATATTGATGAATGGATCGCCCCCACCCCTCTCCCCCGCCACTGCCTTGCTTTTTCTGACCCGATCTGAACCCATGGTTGTGCTCTGTCTTCGGGCATCCCTCGCTGTTTGCTGCACTCTTTATATGTTTCACCCTGGAAGCTGCTGCTATTTACAGCAATCCTTTCAAGGAATATCACTGGAGAAGTTGCTGAAAGGCCATCGCCTGACCAGAAGAACCAGTGCAGCTTTCAATATTTGTGCCAGCACATCACAGCAAATATCGGGCAGTCACTGCACTTAAATTGGATACAGACAGTTCCTTTGTTACCTCAGTGGCTTTGTATCATTACATGCACTGCCAGAAGAATCGTTGAGTTAGTTGCGATGAGCTGAGTTGCAGTTGACATTTGGTTTTGGGTTTGGGAAAGTAAGTAAACACTCACAATTACATTCCAGCAACAACAGCTTGCATTTATATATAGTGTTACAACCAGGTGAGCAAGGTGTCCAGGGACCCTTTTAGCCATGACCTGGTCTTACTGTAACAGGGTTTATGTTTTAAACACACTGTGTTTTTGGCTCCCCCTTGGTGAATCCTTGTTCACCGCTTTCCAATTATAAGGCAAAGAAATGAGTACAAACAGGCCGCCTTAGGTTTTCAGAAGAAAAGTGAAATTTATTAAAACTTAAACTCTAATTTGGTTAACGCCTACGGATACATGCCGTGTCCCACGCTAGCATGCATACGCGATACACACATGCAAATAGAGACAGAAAAGAGACAGAAGAAAAATAAAGTAGAGGTTTGAGGCAATCTCTGAAGAGGGGTTTTTGTTACTGTGCTTCGAGCTCGCTTGTAGGTAGATTTCACTTTTCGTTGGGACCCAGTATTCTTCTTAAACCTTGTTCACTGTCGGAGACTTTTCTCTCTCGGGGTTCATATGTCTTCAGTGGATTCCAAAGCTGGTGAGAACGAGTTAAGAGCAGACAGGAGAGAGGTCTTCTCCAGTCCAGGAGCAAACAGCTTTCTCAGATCCAAAACTCTCTGGCAGGTTCAAATTCAAAAAACTCCAACAGTTAGTCATGTGACAAAACTCTTTTGATCAGGTCTGTTTGTATATTCGGCTATCTTAGCAGTTAACCTGGAATGCTAGCCTCTCCACCTTAAATGTCTGGTAATCAAAAGTCCATTGTGGATTGAATTGGAGCAGGGGGTGGTCCCTTTGTCTTCCAAGTACTGGCTGCTATTATGCAAATATCTTTCCACTCAGGGGCTTGGCAACCTCTTGTAATAGGCCTTCATTTTTCTTCCCAGCAGCAATTTTAAGTTTGAATGTTCATGTGGCGAGATAATGTGTGCCTCATTCTTGGCAGGTGCGGGCCTGCATGACAATAACGCCTTCAACATAGTCTCAAGGCATTTCACAGGGACATTATGAAACAAAATTTGAGCCACAGGAGACTTTAGGTTAAATCGGAGGCAGTTTTTCAGGGGCTCCTTTGAAGGAGGGGAGGGAGGTAGGGAGCTCTGGAGCTGAGAACCGAGCCATCTGAAGACACGGGGAGTTCAAATCAGGGAATGTGCAGGAGGACTGAATTGGCAGAGTGCAGAGATCTCAATGGAGCAAGTTGCAGAGACAGGGAGGGGCACTGCCAGGGAGGGATATGAAAAGAAGGAGCACTGATTATTGCCTCCGAACATCCCAAAGCACCTCACAGCCAATACGTTTGTGGAGTAGTCACTGGTGTATTGCCTGGAAAGGTAGCAGCCTATTTGCACACAGCAAGGTCCCACAGTCAGCAATGTGATAATGACCAGATAATGTGTTTTTAGTGGTGTTGGTTGAGGGATAATTATTGGCCAGGACAAGAGAGATCGGATGCATGTTCTTCTTTGAATAGCGCTGTGGGATCTTTTACATTTACCTGAAGGGGTGTTGATGGAGTGTCTCACCCAAAAGACAGCACGTCCAACAGCGCAGAACTCCCTGAGACTGTCAGCCTCGATTCTTTGCTCAGAGTCAGGACAAAGCTCATTTGGGTTTCATTTTAATAGCTGGCAACTAAAAACAGCTCCAGCGTGGAGATTCCGACCCAGAGGCTGAAGTGCTACCACTGAGTCACGGCTAACACCTGTGGAGGTGAGGAAAGCAGGCAGCGACTCATTTCAATCCAGTTATTCTTGATTGGAAATGCGCAGCCGACAGATGAGGATAGTATCAAGCTCGGCTGCGCTGCCTCTCACAGTTCAACAGTCTGTTGGTGCTCCATGCCCAGATTTGGACGTCGTGGCAGAATACTGCGGGGGCCACTGACTCCTGTGAACCTGTGCAGCATTCCAACGTGAGCCAGGATTCCTGGGAAAAGAATATTGCAGATAGGCCCGGTTGCTTTGGCACAACACAACTTGCAGCTTGTCTTTCAGCACTGATCTGGAGTTCACCTGATTTTAAAAATAAAATAGCTTTCTTCCATTCCAGATCAGATGCTGAAGCTCATTATGTAAGAGGTGATACCACAGCTTGTGCTTCACTTATCCCCTTCCACTGCTGAGTCCTCAATCTTCACTGACACTCTGACTGATTGATGCCGTATTATTTTCCTCCTAAAACATTAAGGAGCACTTGGTGCTGGGGCAGGCGGGAGTGTAAATGGCCTGTTGTGGACTGACACAATTGTCATTCTGGGACCTGCCAAGAATGAGGCATATTAATTTTGCTATATGGACATTAGATTTCAATTTGTTGCTGGGCAGAAGAGAAGGCCTGTAACAAGGGCTGCCAGACTTGGGTGGAGAATATTTGCATTCCAGTAGGGACAAGAGAGGTTACTTCCCTGATCCGCTTATCCTAAAATGGACTTTGATCACCAGGTATTGTGTGCAAGAGGAGCATTCCAGAGACTGCTGAGGTGACACAATCCACAAACTGGTTAAACCAGCTGGTCACATGACTAACTGGCTGGTCCAAGGTTTTTTGAACTAGCCACAGAGTTTTTGAACTCAGAGTGTCTGTTTGCTCCTGGGCTGAAAAGACTTCTCCTGGTTGGCTCACCCCAGCCTCTCCTGTCTGCTCCCATCTCTTTCTCACGCAACTCCAAACCCACTGAAGACCCATGAACCCCAAGAGATTCAAGTCTCCTACAGCGAACAAGGTTTAAGAAGAACACTGGGCCCCAACGAAAAGCAAGGTCTGCTAACAATCAAGGACTCTACAGTGAGCTCGAAGATCCATAACAAAAAACCCTCTTCAGAGATTGCCTCAAACTTTTCCACTTTATTTTTCTTCTGCTCTTTTCTGTCTCTATTTGCATGTGGGTATCACGTATGCATGCTAGCGTGGGCTTGTCGTTTATCCGGAGGCGTTATCTGAATTAGAGTTTAAGTATAAGTTTAATAAATTTCAACTTTTCTTCTTTAAACCTCAGAAAATCTGTTTGTCCTGGTTTCTTGGCCTTATAATTGGAAAACGGTGAACAAGGATTCACCAAGGGGGAGCTAAAAACACGGTGTGTTTAAAATATAATCCTGTGATAGTAAGACCAGGTGAAGGCTGAAAGGGACCCCTAGACACCTTTCTCACCTGGTCGTAACACAATAGATATGTACAGTCATGGAGGAGCCTGCTGGGCTAAGTATGCAACAGGGGGAAGGAGAATTCCGGAATGATTTCAGTGGACACAGATCTAGGATTTATTGTATGTTCTACCCCATAACCCAAAGGCACTGGCACCTTAATTGTCGTGCATCTCTGGCTGTGAGCAGGGAATTCAGCAGCACCCTGGGAAGAGACTAGACTGTCCCTTGTCTTGATGGTTCAGTGCAATGTGGCAGTGTATTTGGAAAGTTAAAAAAAATTAGATGCGTATTGGAAAAATATGCATCTTTAAAAATTGTCCTTGTTAATCTGTTTGAATCCAAGGTCCCCTTTAAACTCCTGGAATCTGGTGTCCTTTTGGCTGTCGGTTTGGACCTGGACCTATCAAAGAAAGAAAGGCTTGCACGTACACAGTACTTTTTCAGTGTAGTCACTGTTACAGTTTAGGAAACACAATAGCCAATTTGCACACAGCAAGCTCCCACAAACAGCAATGAGATCATGACTAGTTGATGTGTATTTTAGTGATGTTGGTTGAGTGACAGCAGGAAGAACTCCACTTTACTTCTTCAAAACAGTGCCGTGAGATTTTTTTCCGTCTACCTGACAGATCAAACAGGGCCTCCGGACGTCCTGGAGAACAAAAGCGCTCACTTTGCCATCATCTTCAACAATGAATGTCAGGAGCCTGTAGATCTCTTTGCCACTGAGATTAAGACCCTCCATTCAGCTGGCTTTGCTGCTTCTCACTTTCTCTTGCCGAGCAGAACAAACTAGCTCTCACCTTGCCTTTCCCCCTCCACTGACCCCTGGCCCTAGTTTGCAATGTCAGTAAATAGGGATAGAATTTAACTTGGTTGCGATACTTCCATGGTTGACTGCCTTCAGACACTTGTCACCTCGGAGCGCACATGAAATGTGAGGTACTGCTGATGGCTTTGGAGCTGTATCTCTGTAAGGGTCCTTGCCTTCAGCAGAGGAATCATTTAACAGGACAGCACAGAAACAGGCCATTCGGCCCATCAAAACGTTCTCATCGTTTGGACCATCCCACTGTCTTGAGTATGACACATGGACAAGTAAGAGACGCATAGACCACCAATATTTAAAAAGAGCAGAAGTCAAAACGAGGAAACTGCAATACCATTGTTTGACTTTGGTTAAAAGCAAGGGGCTCCAAGAGATCATTGGAGATGCATTGTATGGCCGTGTGGGAAGAGAAGGGATTAGTAAGCGTCTCAGCATGGTTTCTGCAAAGCAAGGTCTCAGCTCACCAAGCTACAAGTTGGTGATTGTTGGAAGTCCATTGGACTTTTGTGTGTCTAAACCTTCAAAAAAAAAACCTTTGAGTAAGTGCCAGAAAAAAGGCGACAAAAGAAGACTGAGTCTGGTGCATTCAGCCGACTGATTTCGAATTGGATCAGGAAATCATTGCTTTCCACACGATTCATGGTATGGATTCTGCATGGTGGCAGCTGCAGTCCTCCAAGCATCAGTACGTGGGTAAAAGCCTGCTCCCCGACGGGATCCGACGACAAGTGTCGGGTTCGGGTCAGATCGGGCTTCCGGATCCAGCATTTGGACTTGGGTCCGGTTTCCTTTGCACACTTCTTGCTTTTATACCCTTGGCTCATGAAAACATATTGATCTTATATTTAGAATTATCGCAAAACCAAAAGAGTCCAGATGCTGGAAATGATTTTATTTATCAATTGAGTGAGCATCTACTGCTTTTTGTTGGAGAATGTTGCACATTTGGACCAGCTTTCTATGAAGAGACTTCATCAAACCTGTTTACACGATGTCGGGCCCTGTGCTCACGGTGTTGAGCAAGACAATGACCTCGGCTTAGAGTCTATGAGTGATTGAAGTTCCAGGACAATGCCACAAGACATTTAAGATGTTAGGCTTTATTGCCAGGACAATTAAACATAAAATAAAAACACAATCCTTTCTTGTACAGGCTTTGGGCAGGCCACGTCGAGAATATTGTATTCAGTTTTGTCTCCCTCACAGATTGGGAATTATGGAAGCCGCAGAAAAGATTCAAAGGAGCATCACGAAATTGATATCGACTTGAAGACTATTCAGTTACTAGGACAGGCTTAGAGAGTTGGGGCATTTCACTTTGGAGAGTCATACTGTTGGAGATACAATGACGGTTTTCAGATCATGCAAGTATTTGACTGAGTCCATTATGGATAGTCTGTTTGAGCTCGGGCATTAGGTAGGATCAGGGGACATAACTTTAAATTATGAAAGCGTCGAACCGGGTTAGATGTTAAGAGGTACTTAGTTTTACAGAGAGTCACAGACCTCTGGAACAAGTTGATGAAACACGCAATGAGTGCAAATTTGCAGAAATATGCTGGACAGGTTCCTGAGTGCAGCAAACATCTAGGTATGGTAGGAAGGTGGGACTTTGGGGCTTGAGTCTCGAGGATCTTTCTTGGTGCTTTCCAAGGGTTGGGAAGCATTTCCCAGACACTTGACCGAAATTGTCCTGTGGTGTCTTCTATCTGTGATTTTGTGTCTCCCAAGAGATGGTATGGAGGTCAGTGGAGGTGAAGAGATGCTCATGTTATACCATACCAGGATAGAATATGTTTGTTGAGATAACTGGGTGTCTGAGATGTTCATGCCATTTAATCTTCCTCTTTCTAAGCAGCTATCAAACTCCCGTTTTAAAAAAAAAAGGACACTGCTTCAGCAGTATTTTGTGGCAGGGATTTCCACATTCAAACTCCCTCTTGTGATTAACTTGTGCCTGCTTCTTTCTCACCAGAGGGAGGATATTCACATATTCTTTTCTCAAGTTAAAGACTTTTATCAGGTTACCCACTTCCCTTCTCATTCTCCAAATAGCCCTAATTTCTCAAGTGTCTCTTGAGAAGAGTAACCCCTTATACTTGATAACATGTTCAGGAATCTTCTCAGAGCCAGAAAAAGAGAACAGCTGAGAAACATGTTGTTCAAATCTATTTGAATGAACTTGTAATTCGGGCTCCACATAAAGAATGGCTTGCATTTAACTAGCGCCTTTCAGTACCTCAGGACGTCCCAAAGCATTTTACAGTCAACAAAGCACCACCCTATTATCTATCGGAAATGCGGCAGCCAGTTGACGCACAGCAAGCTCCCACAAACAGCAATGAGATAATGGCCAGATAATCTGTTTCAGCCCCACTTTGGTTGAGGTATAAATGTTGACCAGGGCACTGGAAAGAACTCCCCTGCTTTTCTTCAAAAGAGTATCATAGGATCTTTTACTCAAGCTGAGAAGGCAAACGGGGCCGTGGTTTACCATCTCACTTGGAAGACTGGATTGCACTCGCAATCAGGACGAATAAAGAACAAAGAACAGTACAGCACAGGAACAGGCCATTCGACCCTCCAAGCCTGAGCTGATCTTGAAGCCTGTCTAAACTAAAACCTTCTGCACTTCCGGGGCCCTTATCCCTCCATTCCCTTCCTATTCATGTATTTGTCAAGATGCCTCTTAAACGTCGCTGCTTCCACCACCTCCCCCGGCAGCAAGTTCCAGGCACTCACCACCCTCTGTGTAAAGAACTTGCCTCGCACATCCCCTCTAAACTTTGCCACTCGCACCTTAAACCTATGTACCCTAGTAACTGACTCTGGGAAAAAGCTTCTGACTATCCACTCTGTCCATG
This sequence comes from Heterodontus francisci, assembly GCF_036365525.1. NCBI lineage: Eukaryota > Metazoa > Chordata > Chondrichthyes > Heterodontiformes > Heterodontidae > Heterodontus > Heterodontus francisci. Next base: position 11,331,561 of record NC_090417.1, read on the forward strand.
CCGCTCATAACTTTGTAAACCTCTATCATGTCGCCCCTCCACCTCCGTCGTTCCAGTGAAAACAATCTGAGTTTTTCCAACCTCTCCTCATAGCTAATGCCCTCCAGACCAGACAACATCCTGGTAAACCTCTTCTGTACCCTCTCCAAAGCGTCCACGTCCTTCTGGTAGTGTGGCGACCAGAATTGCATGCAATATTCTAAGTGTGGCCTAACTAAGGTTCTGTACAGCTGCAGCATGACTTGCCAATTTTTATACTCTATGCCCCGACCGATGAAGGCAAGCATGCCTTATGCCTTCTTGACTATCTTATCCACCTGCGTTGCCACTTTCAGTGACCTGTGGATCTGTACAGCCAGATCTCTCTGCCTGTCAGTACTCCGAAGGGTTCTGCCATTTACTGTGTACTTCCCACGTGTATTAGATCTTCCAAAATGCATTACCTCACATTTGTCCGGATTAAACTCCATCTGCCATTTCTCCGCCCAAGTCTCCAATCGATCTATATCCTGCTGTATCCTCTGACAATCCTCATCATTATCCGCAACTCCACCAACCTTTGTGTCGTCTGCAAACGTACTAATCAGACCAGCTACATTTTCCTCCAAATCATTTATATATACTACAAACAGCAAAGGTCCCAGCACTGATCCCTGCGGAACACCACTAGTCACATCCCTCCATTCAGAAAAGCACCCTTCCACTGCTACCCTCTGTCTTCTATGACCGAGCCAGTTCTGTATCCATCTTGCCAGCTCACCTCTGATCCCGTGTGACTTCACCTTTTGTACCAGTCTGCCATGAGGGACCTTGTCAAAGGCTTTTCTGAAGTCTGTATACACAACATCCACTGCCCTTCCTTCATCAATCATCTTCATCACTTCCTCAAAAAATTCAATCAAGTTAGTGAGACATGACCTCCCCTTCACAAAACCATGCTGTCTCTTGCTAATAGGGTCATTTGTTTCCAAATGGGAGTAAATCCTGTCCCGAAGAATCCTCTCTAATAATTTCCCTACCACTGACGTAAGGCTCACCGGCCTATAATTTCCTGGATTATCCTTGCTACCCTTCTTAAACAAAGGAACAACATTGGCTATTCTCCAGTCCTCTGGGACCTCACCTGTCGCCAATGAGGATACAAAGATTTCTGTCAAGGCCCCAGCAATTTCTTCCCTTGCCACCTTCAGTATTCTGGGGTAGATCCCATCAGGCCCTGGGGATTTATCTACCTTAATGCTTTGCAAGACACCCAACACCTCCTCCTTTTTGATAATGAGATGACTGAGACTATCTACACTCCCTTCCCGAGGCTCATCATCCACCAAGTCCTTCTCTTTGGTGGATACTGATGCAAAGTACTCATTTAGTACCTCGCCCATTTCCTCTGGCTCCACACATAGATTCCCTTCTCTGTCCTTGAGTGGGCCAACCCTTTCCCTGTTTACCCTCTTGCTCTTTATATACGTATAAAAAGCCTTGGGATTCTCCTTAATCCTGTTTGCCAATGACTGTTCATGACCCCTTTTAGCCCTCCTGACTTCTTGCTTAAGTTCCTTCCTACTTTCTTTATATTCCTCAAGGGCTTCGTCTGTTCCCAGCCTTCTAGCCCTTACGAATGCTTCCTTTTTCTTTTTGACTAGGCTCACAATATCCCTCGTTATCCAAGGTTCCCGAAACTTGCCAAACTTATCCTTCTTCCTCACAGGAACATGCCGGTCCTGGATTCTAATCAACTGACGTTTGAAAGACTCCCACATGTCAGATGTTGATTTACCCTCAAACAGCCGCCCCCAATCTAAATTCTTCAGTTCCTGCCTAATATTATTATAATTAGCCTTCCCCCAATTTAGCACCGTCACCCGAGGACTACTCTTATCCTTATCCACAAGTACCTTAAAACTTACGGAATTATGGTCACTGTTCCCGAAATGCTCCCCTACTGAAACTTCGACCACCTGGCCAGGCTCATTCCCCAATCCCAGGTCCAGTACAGCCCCATCCCCAGTTGGGATATTGTTTCAAGAAGCCCTCCTGGATGCTCCTTACAAATTCTGCCCCATCCAAGCCCCTGTCACTAAGTGAGTCCCAGTCAATATAGGGGAAGTTAAAATCACCCACCACGACAACCCTGTTACCTTTGCATCTTTCCAAAATCTGTCGACATATCTGCTCCTCTACCTCCCGCTGGCTGTTGGGAGGCCTGTAGTAAACCCCCAACATCGTGACTGCACCCTTCCTATTCCTGAGCTCCACCCATATTGCCTCGCTGCATGACCCCTCCGAGGTGTCGTCCCGCAATACAGCTGTGATATTCTCCTTAACCAGTAATGCAACTCCCCCACTCCTTTTACATCCCCCTCTATCCCGCCTGAAGCTTCTAAATCCTGGAACATTTAGCTGCCAATCCTGTCCTTCCCTCAACCAAGTCTCTGTAATAGCAACGACATCATAGTTCCAAGTACTAATCCAAGCTCTAAGTTTATCTGCCTTACCTGTTATACTTCTCGCATTGAAATAAATGCACTTCAGACCACCAGTCCCGCTGTGCTCCGCAACATCTCCCTGCCTGCTCTTCCTCTTAGTCTTACTGGCCTTATTTACTATGTCCCCCTCAGTTATTTCACCTGCTGTCCTACTGCTTTGCTTCCCACCCCCCTGCCACACTAGTTTAAACCCTCCCGAGTGACGCTAGCAAACCTCGCAGCCAGGATATTTGTGCCCCTCCAGTTTAGGTCCAACCCATCCTTCTTGTACAGGTCCCACCTGTCCCTGAAGAGATCCCAATGATCCAGATATCTGAAACCCACCCTCCTACACCAGCTGTTCAGCCACGTGTTTAGCTGCACTATCTTCCTATTTCTAGCCTCACTGGCACATGGCACAGGGAGTAATCCCGAGATTACAACCCTGGAGGTCCTGTCTTTTAACTTTATACCTCACTCCCTAAACTCCCCCTGCAGGACCTCGTCACTCTTCCTGCCGATGTCGTTGGTACCGATATGTACCAGAACCTCTGGCTGTTCACCCTCCCCCTTCAGAATGCCCCCTGTCCGTTCAGAGACATCCTTGACCCTGGCACCGGGGAGGCAACATACCATCCAATGTGTGAGAGATGGGCATTTTGCGGATAAGGAATGATAGATCTGGTTTGTTACATCTAGCTGAGAATCAACAAAAAGTTTGCAATGTGTTCAGAATCGAGAAATTTACATCAAGGGCCAAGTATAGCGCACCATCAAGAAGTGAACAAAGAGGAAGAGAAGTCAGGGTAAATAAGAAAATAGTGACTAGGTCACTGCAAGCTTGTAGGTTGTCGGAGAAAGGAAAGGCAGATGTAAGGACTGCAATGGTTTGAGGTCCTGTGAAAGAATGAACGACAGTAGGAAACGTCAATACAAAAGCTGGCAGATCATCATGTCAATCAATGAGCAAGACTACTAGTCTCTAGTTTTCACAGATAAATGGAAGCAGTCCTGCAACGTGATCCCCAACATCATGCAATCCCAGACAAAATTTGGCTTGCGCATTGACCATGAACCTCAAGATGATATCTGTGTGGCAATTGCAGAATTTTATCAAAGAAAAGAGGAATTGAACTTTTGCCATCATCACAAATCAGTGGCCTTGACTATTACGAGCAAAATTATAACTCCTGAAGAAAACAATGAAGCAAAGGTGAAGGTTCTTGTCCGACTCATGAATGTCAACTTTCATTCTAACCTTGGGTCTGCACATTGCAGGAGGGAACAGCTGAGGGAGGTGAGCATTTCCACAGTCAGAGGAATGTCAATTCAAATAAAACTTTCATAAGACTAGATCCTGCACTGACAGACTGAGTCTTGTGTAACTAATGGATACTGTGTCATTTGAAGACGGGAGAATAATGTGCAGATTATAAGATCATAAAAAACATAATCCATTCAACATACTGAGAGTTCACTGAAGGAGTGAAACATTACTCAATTATTTGCTTATATGCTGAGCCATGCAGACTGGGAAAAATTCACATTTCATTCCGAGTCTTTCTTGTTCTTTGCCGAGGCGACAGTTGGGGAGCAATGATTGTCTTCAGTGCCCCTGCTTGGGAAAAAGAGGGATACCATTCCTGATTCCTATCCAGTGAGCCCTGTTTGAAAGGTTGCATATCCATGAATGTCAGGTGAGGGGACTGGATCAGGGTTAGAAGTGACGCTGTCTATCATTATGTAACACTCAATGACCAGACGCACACATGAAGAGTTGCCATTTTGCTGAGGTACTCATTCATGCCAGCCATCCATGTTCTCTGCCTGCAGTTAGCATTTGGACCCTGTGACTGCCTTGCTCACAACATCCTTTAAAAACAGCAAGAAGCTAAATCCATTCAATCTCCATGCAAACGAGTGGGCCCTGTGCTGCCTATCTGAGTTTTGCAAGTACGTGTTGAGTTGGGGCTTTGCTTGCGGTTCTTGTGTTCTGTAAGACAGGAGGATTCATGGCTCATGCTGTGGACTAGCCTGGCTGATATAGGCAGCCTGTCCTTCAACACAAGGACACAGGGTACCCTTCTGAATCCAGTACTACTGACGTTTCTGCTCTCACTCCACAAGAGGTAGCAGTGAAAAGGTAAACTGACTTGAAGTAAAAATTCGCAGTCAAATTCCAAGAAGGTCACAGCGAATGAAGACAAAACAAGAAAGAGACCAACTTTACAACCAATTTGCGCACAGCAAGATCCCACAAATTAGCAGATCATTTGTTTTAGCTGTTGGGTGAGGGTTAAATATTGTGCTTGACACAGGGAAGGGAGGAACTCCCCCTCTCCCCCCCCCCCCCCCCGCCCCACTCTTCTTCCTCAATATCCATACGACATTTTCCGTCCACCTGAGAGGGCAGATGGCACCTTGGTTTAATGTCTCATGTGAAAGACGGCACTTCCAACCCTGCAGCACTCCCTTGGTGCTGCACCCATCTGCCATCCTGGATTACCACACTGGCCTCTCAGTCAGAAGGTGGCACTCCCAAGACGGGGAGATTATTTTCCGACCAGAAGTACGGACAAATTGTAAGCTTTTTCAGTGGCTTGTCGACGAGATTAAATATAATGATGACCTACATCTGGGGGGATATTTGAAAGAAGAGATCCAGCTTTACGAGACTGGGAAGCGATACAGAAAATATCTGTTGATCAAAACGTTACATGGAAGAGTTATGGCCTCAATCAGGAGGATGCAGGGGCTCAGTGGGCAGATAAATCCAACGGGACGATAAACGGTGACTGGACAGAATCGTACACAGTGAGTCAGTGACAATAGGTCCCTGATGTGCATGAATTTGCACTGTGGTTTGAGGTCATTGTCACTGTAGATTTTAGGTGAAGGCCAGTGCAACAGGGTTCAAGGCCTTCCAGACAAGGAGACAAGAACTAATGGAAACCAATAGGGATATTGGAGGTATTGGGACAGGAAAAAGTGACGGGAAAAGTAAGAGCCAATGAAGCAATTCAGACCACAGGGATGAAGGACACCAAGCGGTGTCCCCTCATGCCCAAGGGAGCATGTCCGATAGGATGAGGGAGACAGCTGGGATAAAAAATGCAGCCTAAGAGACAGAGGGATTGTCATCAAAGGCTATTCATTACTCCCGGATGGCTAGGTATGTTGCACAGCCGCTACTCATCAGGTGGTGAATTGTTTGCCAGGACTGACAGAAAATGACAATTCAGGATATGTTAAAAGGACTTCTCGAGAGATCGGTAAGAAAAGGGTCGAGTTCTTGAAAGGCACTTGTGTGAGAATCACCCCAAAACTCCAGTCAGAGGGGCAGGGCCATGTTATATACAATGTTCCTGCTATTTGATGAAGGAAGGTTGTTCAACAGAGTATGCAAAGAAGCGGCAGGCATTCTGCTGTATGAATAATGAGTAACTGGGAATGTTTTCAGGATCTTCTCTCTTTTTTTGGGAGGTGGGCAGGGTATGGGCAGAGGGATGGGTTGGTTCCGTGATGTTTTTGCACAGTTTCTATTCGTTTTCTTGATTATTGTGGTCTGTGCATGTGTCAGGACCCCATATGGGTACCGGAGGGCTAAATGTATCTGTGGGACTGCACTGCAACGTGAGTCACGACCCTGTGCGGAGGGCTCCTGTTATCGGTAGCACTGTACCCCAATCTTGAGCAACACCTTCAGAACAGGATAAGCGAATATTTGAAGCATACTCAGACATTGTGTCTCGTAGCTCCTTTGAGCAGCCTTTGGAATCAATTTGAAATGTCTGCCCCTGTCTGGAGTTAATCAGATCAGAATGATTATAATACCCAGTTTGGTTCAGAATAAGAATGAGAGCAGGCCTCTCTGTCATCCTGTCTAATTGGAGGCAAAAGAACCATCACATCCTTTAAATGGAATGACATTCCAAATTAAGTTTTTGTTTCTTTCAATTGTTTGTGAAGGAGTAATGGCTTTTCAATGCAACTATTGACATAAAGAGCTGATGAATATTTATGGGACTCTTTTTCCATTTCCAATTAAATGGCAGAAAATTTCAAATAATATTTATATCACCCAGAAGACGTGTGGTTTAATGTCTTGAGTTATATTGCTGCAGTAAAGTTTGCTGCTCAATCCAGAATACATAATCTAGATACTAAGGAAAAATCAACGGTATTTTATTGGAGTGATTGATGATCCGACTCACCTTTGTACTTGAGTATTCAAAAGAATTGAGCAAATAGTTTGAAGGTCTCTGCATCAGACAATTGAGAGGAACCAGCTTGACCAGTGAACTTTATTCTCATTTTGTTCTTGGATACTCAGCAGTCACATCGAGTGCTCCCAGGGCACAATAAGGGTTAGGTTCATTGCTCCCAAAAAACTTTTTTTTTATGCCTTCGTGGGATGTGGGTGTAGCTGGCTTGGCCAGCATTTATTGCCCATCCCTAATTTCTCTTGAGAAGGTGGTGATGAGACGTGTTCTTGAACCGCTGCAGTCCTTGGGGTAAAAGCAGTGTGACCTCTTGGCAATTTTCACTCCTGTCTTCCCTTGGCTTGTTGGGTTGAGAGTGCTCGTGGATTCCAAATTTGGGACCATTTTGTACTGTCAACCCATGGCACTAGCAACTGAATTGAAACTGCTCAATGAGTTCATTGCACTAGTGGTCCAGAATTATAAACATTTGTTTGATCTGTTTATGTAAAACACTCAAGCAGCTCAACACCATCCAGGACAAAGCAACCCGCTTGACTGGCACCCCATCCACCACCTTAAACATTCACTGCCTTCACCTCCGACGCGCAGTGGCAGCAGTGTGTACCATCTACAAGATGCACTGCAGCAACTCACCAAGGCTCCTTAGACAGCACCTTCCAAACCCGCGACCTCTACCAACTAGAAGGACAAGGGCAGCAAATGCATGGGGAACACCACCACCTGCAAGCTCCCCTCCAAGTCACCCACCATCCTGACTTGGAACTACATCACCGTTCTTTGACTGTCGCTGGGTCAAAATCCTGGAACTCCCTTCCTAACAGCACTGTGGGTGTACCTACCCCACATGAACTGCAGCGGTTCAAGAAGGCAGCTCACCAGCACCTTCTCAAGGCCAATTAGGGATGGGCAATAAATGCTGGCCTGGCCAGTGATGCCCACATCCCATGAATGAAAACAATTAAAAGAGGAGTTTCCCTTTTTTATTCTCTCAAGTTGTGTGATTGGAATTAGATTCCTGTTTATTGGTAAACCAGCAGTTTGGCTTGTGTTTCTGGTACAAAAAGGAATCCCATTGTGTAAATACTTTCCAATTGACAGCAAGTAAAATAATAAATGCCAATTTGAGTTTAACTGTTCAACCAACATTTCACATGGCTTGGTGCCATTGAATTTTGAGAATGCATGTTATTGCTGTTGTCTCTCAACACTTGGGCCGAGTTTATGCTTTAGCCGCAAATTGTGCCCAGAATTGTGCTGGTGGTGCTCAATGGTTTTCTTGTCTCTCGGGTTTTCAATCAACCTCTTCAGCAACACAAAATCTCCCAGGAAACGGCACAATCAGGCAGCATTTTAGAACATGATTTTGTAAAAAGAAACTTTTGAAAAATTTCCTTGATCTCTTGAAGAGTGGTAACTTGGTGCAATTTGATTAATTACAGCTGAAAATGGGTTGATCAAAAAAATTGGTCCAGATTTCAGGAGCCCACCTCCGATCTCGCTGGCAAGCTCAGAAAGTGGCGGCCCGCACGCACGGGCCACACGCCAAAGAGCAGCCGCGATCTCCCGTGCCGCAGCTCATTTAAATAGCCGGGGCAGCACGCCATCCTCCTAATCAGGTGGAGGGGGAACGGGCTGTCCGTCCCCAGCAATGGCGTCAGCTGCCTGTGCGCAGGCACTGGTGCCATTTTTAAAGGGCAGCCAGCCCTGCTGGTCACTTTGAATTTTTAAAGCAGTATCCCCCCCCAAAATTGATCCAGTAAATTTCTAATGCTGCTTTCTCACTGCCCAATAACATTGCATTAACTATTTGCCCTTTATCCCCGCCCCATTCCACTTAGCTTTTAAATCTGATCTCCCCCGATCAAATTGCAGAAAGTTTAAACTTCACCCTTCCCCTCCATTCATTACACCCATTACATTCATTTGACCCCGTTCCCCCCCCCCACCCCCACACTGAAAATCCTAATTTCTCCCCCCTCCCCACCAGTCCCACGCCGGCTTTCTCCGGGTGGGGAATTGAAGACGTGGGAGTGCCAGCCGCCGCGCCCAAGATTGTGGTGAGCCAGGGAGATTTCATTTAAGTTTATTTAAATTTATTCATGATATTCATTTAAATATTGAAATGCTGTTCCCGTCGCCCAGCGGCGGGGGTTCGGCGGGTGGTGGGTGGGTGCGGGGCCACCACGGAGCCTTGCCACCGCCGTCGGCGGCCTCTGCGGTGGGCCACTGCCGGACCCATGTTCCAGCCCCTCCCGCCACGGAGCCTGACATCTTCGGCTTGGTCAAATGCAGCCCATTGTGTTTTAATTAGTGTCTATTCTACCTCGTTTCAGTAAATGCTAAAAGCCTGAAATGTCTTCAGAAGACTCCACTGAACGATTTGCTCGTTATCTTGGTGGCTGGCAGTCAGTTCCTTTGCAAATTAAAAAAAATACTCCAAAGTTTTTACAAGGTGCCGATTCAGGTCCTCATGCCTAAAAATAAAGCTTAATTGTTGGAGCAGCAGCTACATTTACTATGCATTTGCTGTTCAAATGTCTGTCCTTGCTACCTTTCTTTTAATCCATGTTTTACTGAAATGCTAATTCAAGCTTCATCATACTGGTAAAAGTAACCACATTGAGCTGATTGTCATTCAGACCAACGCAGTTAGTGGAAAATTGCCATTCATTCAATCTGGGATCATGAGTAGTTTTGATGATGGACCAGCTCCGAACGCATTGTTTTTTAACCTCGCGCAAAAGATTGCCAAAAATCAGTTTGAGCTGACATAATTTGCGCCTAATATTCTGCAATCCCTTGCGGTGATTTTGCTGCTTTCGGTCGAGTTGTGCCAAAAAGCCAACACATCCGGAGTGGATACTCCTGGTTTTTGATTTGAGAGTGTGTGGGTTCTCTGCTCAGTCTGAAACACTCATTGCATCTTCCATCCCTGATGCTGTCCAGAGCAGTTTAGGTGCAGCTGAGGCAGGATCAGGCAGTCAACGAGCCGACCCAAATTTGTTGCCTTGGCTCACAGGTGAAAAGTGGCCCCCACTCCCATACCCCATCCATTCAGTCGTCTCAGCTGCAGCACACTGACCTTCTGAATCAGGAGGCCATGGGTTTGAGTCGCACTCTGGAGACTTGAGCTTCTCAGGCAGCCCCTCGAGATTGAGGGTGACTTGCTTCCACTGCAGGTCGATGGGTTCTGAGATGACTGATGAGTCCAATGTGTGATCTGCAGACTCTTCCACATGAGGGTCACGGGTGGTGATTGAAGGATCAGGTAGATGAGGAGTTTGGAGGTTTGTGCGCTCCCTCTGACACCTCGACTTCGCCTCCACATGTTCCCGACAACATCGTCGAGGTGTACGATGCCTTCCCGAATGAGCTCTCTCCATCGAGGACGGGCACGAACCAGGGACTCCCATGAGTCGACGGGGATATCTGATCTCTTCAGGGATGTTTTGAGGACATCTCTAAAGCGTTTCCACTGTCCTCCTGGGTGTCTCCTACCACGACCAAGTTCTGAGTGGAATAGCTGCTTTGGGAGTCTGGTGTCAGCATGCAAACGGCATGTCTCACCCAGTGGAGCTGGTTTTGAGTGATTAGCGCCCTGATACTGGACAGGTTGGCTTGGGAGAGGACACGGCAGTTGGACCGCCTCTCTTGTCACGGTATCGGACGATCTTTCAGAGGCATCCCTAGTGATATTTCTCCAGTGTGTAGAGGTGCCTGCTGTAGGTTATTCAAGTCTCTGAAGTATACAGGAGCTCAGGGATCACTGCTGCCCGGTAAACCATGATCTTCGTCATGATTTGAGATCCTGATCCTCAAATACTCTTTTCCATTATCCATATCTTGGGAGCCTCCTTTCAGCAAAGGCAAACATAGACGACAAGGTTCATGATCGCCTCCAACGTACCAGCTCAGCCTTTGACCGACTGAGGAAGACATGAGCACAAAAAGCAGGCAGACACACTAGTGCAGTCCTGATGGAGTGCTGCACTGTCAACGCTGCTGTCTTTCAGATTAGATATTAGAACGTCTGCCCTGCCAGGTGGACAGAGGAAGAACAGCAGAGCTCTCCCTGGTGTCCTGACCAAGATTTATTCCTTTCATATCCTTGCTCAGCTGTACAGATCCCAGAAGAGAGAGTTGGTCTTCCCGTCCGGTCTGAGGATCTGATGCAAGTAGGATGACCTGTTTATACATTCATAGTGTAATAAGCCTGGTTTTTCTGCATTCCTAACTCTTAGAAGTAATGTTCATAATTGACACTCATAAGTTATTTGTCAGGCACAATTAATTAAGGGTAAAATGGATTAAAACTCAGATTGCGGAATGCAACCTTTAAATTACAGGAGGATAATTCTTATACTTGTGAGAACTAATCTCTTCTAACCTGTGTTGATATAACTCAGTATTTACAATGCAAAGCATTCAGCTGATGAGACTAAATCTTTCTTAACACTGCTGGGCTTAAGCTGACCTCGAATCTGACTCTTAAGGATAATGAGGAGTGATGACTTGGAGTTGCTGAGCGTGGTTTTTTTAATGGTAAAATGCAGAAAGTTACCCAAGCAAATACAGTTATTGGCTGCTTGACTTATACCTTTCCATTCCTAACCATCCCTCATGAGGTCTCTTCAGACCGCTCCTCCAAAAAGGTTGCAAGACAGTGTGAGTCAGTATGCAGGTCACTGAGAAAAGATATCAATTGCACCCTGCTGAATAAGGTTGCCACAATTAGCCAGTGGTGCCGTTAATGTTTCACAGTGAGGGCTTTTTTTCTTTTGCTGTGCATTGCTAGCTGTGACCAAGAAGATTGCGATGAGATAATGCACAGCAAAGTCGCTGGGACAGCCTGTGGCTTGGCAACATTCTGACGTTGTCTTTGAAGAAAGCTCTGTTTATTAAAAAAAAAAGGTCATTTATCACCCAGAGTTATGGTTTTTTTCATCTGTCCTCCTCTGTTGAAGGTGCCAACAATCTCTGTGAGGTATGGTTCCACAGTCCAGTGCCTCGCTTAAGTGAGCGTGCTTCACGTATGAACTTGAGTCGCTGAATGAGAATGGGCCATTCAGTCAGTGAGGGCCTTAATCGCCGTTTGGACGAACACATGAAGGATGCCCATTTGAGTGAGAGAACTGTATCCAGGAAAGAGGCATTGCTTTCAGCAGAAGGAGCAATTCGAGGCAGTTGGAAGCAGGAGGAAGGGTTTGAAAAGGTTCACTCACGCCCCAGAATTCAAGTCGCTGACAAGAACTACAAATGAAATTTTAACTCTGCCCAGCCCAATGAAGAAACAGGAAAAGCCCATTTGACTCGACAAGACTAACTGCGATTGATAATGCCACTTAATAAAGACAGAATTTGCTGATGCAGGTATTTTAAAGCTGTCTTTTTTATTGGAGTTGTCAGCTTTTCTTTGAAGTTATTGAATGGATATTGCTAGTTTCCCAGATTGTTATCAGCATGTAGTGCTAGATGATATATATAAATTTTACAGTTGGATTGGGACATTTTATGAGAATTCTACTTGTCAACAGTGAATTTTCTTTCAGAAGAGCATTTGACTTGGACACAAACTTATCCAAAGTACTTTGACATGTAGTGTCCTTTAGATTAAGTTAAGAGGTGTGAGCATTCGGAATGGAACTTTTTTCCATTTGCTAAGCCCATATCAACATGGGGCAGTCAAATCACAATGTGAGGTTGATTTGGACATCACACCAATCATCAGTTGAATTCAACCAAGTCTCAACGTGTGCAACGTTTAAGCAATAGTATTACAAAGAATGGCCATGTGAGCCGCATGGAAGATGGCAGGATCCCCAAAGACACATTGTACAGCGAGCTCGCCACTGGTATCAGACCCGCCGGCCGTCCATGTCTCCGCTTTAAAGACGTCTGCAAACGCGACATGAAGTCCTGTGACATTGATCACCAGTCGTGGGAGTCAGTTGCCAGCGATCACCAGAGCTGGGGGGGCAGCCATAAAGGCGGGGCTAAAGTGTGGCGAGTCGAAGAGACTGAGCAGTTGGCAGGAAAAAAGACAGAAGTGCAAGGAGAGAGCCAACTGTGTAACAGCCCCGACAAACAAATTTTTCTGCCGCACCTGTGGAAGAGCCTATCACTCTAGAATTGGCCTTTATAGCCACTCCAGGCACTGCTCCACAAACCACTGACCACCTCCAGGCGCTGACCCATTGTCTCTCGAGATAAGGAGGCCAAAGAAGATTACAAAGAAGGAGACAATATTACCCGTCTCCTTGTTGGAGATACAGGGTAACCCATGGAATGCTTCCACTCTTGCTCCTCTATAACATCAAGTTGTTCAAGCTCCCGGTCTCCCAGTGCTCGTCACATAGTTTCTGTTTGTTCCCGTTTCATCTCACATGCTGGAGACTCTGAAATGTTCAGACTTTTTGTATCAACGTCTCGACTTTCTCAGTGTCTCTGTCCCAGCTGTTACGACCAAGGGGGGAGGAGTGCACTGTCTTTTCTAGTTCCGCTTCTCCACAGGTCACAACATTTTTTAAATGTTTACCCAGTTACCGATGTAGTCAATCATAGCCTCTACTCTTTATCCCACAACAAAATGCACGAGCTAGGTTTCTTTCATAAACAGCAAAATTATCAGTTTGTTATAAAACAAGAATTAACAGGAGCGAAGCAAAGCATTCACACACAGATTGAAATATGAAAGTTCCCCTTCTTAAATTCCCCATACACAAACTCATACACACACTGAAAAAAATACAGAAATTCTCTCTGCAGAGGTCTGTTAGAAAAAAAAAGACGAAAAGGAATCCTTTGGCCAAATACTTGCTAATTCTCGAAGAAGAACGAGAAACTATGGAAAGATGTCAGTTGTCCTTTTTTGGTCTGGCGTCCCAGATACCCATAGACTGCTGTCACTGGGATCTTTCTGGAGCACTTCTTTTTGAGCAGCGTTAATGATCAGTTTGGCAGACATTCCAGGAGAAATGTGGCATCAGGAGTTTCTGGCAGGCTTCTGAGGAGAAATTCAGCATCAGTTTCTCTATTTCTCAGGCATGATTCTCAGGAAGTTCTCAAAGAGATGGAAGAGGGTGAGCTGATGGTGGCTGCTCTCTTGGCTGTCTTCAAAACAGTTCACATCCCAACACACTGTCCAAAATGAAACTCAAAACAATATCTCAGGAGACAATATCTAACCTTTCCCAGTTTTGATGAAAGGTCACAGAACTGAAACGTTAACTCTGCCTCTCTCTCTCCACAGATGCTGCCAGACCGGCTGAATATTTCCAGCACTTTCTGTTTTTATTTCAGATTTCCAGCATCTGCAGTATTTTGCTTTTATCTGAAGAGTCGAGCCTCCTGACCCCTATAAATCTTGACCTGTCACTTCTCTGTTTGTCACTTCTCTGTAAACATCTTTCCCAGGTCACGAAGGTTTCTGTTGTTTACTGCTGAAAGCACATGACTTCCATCAAGGCTGTTTTTAAACAACATCTCTGTGTCCTTTCAATGAACTGTCAACAACAAAGCAAAGTCCACCTTCTGTGAAATCTTCAGTCTTCGCAATTTAAATAGAAGTCCTCAAAAACATATACTTAACAAAGAAAATAGAAGCACTTGCATAACACAGCCTTCGAACGTACTTGCAGTGTAAGCAACCTCGTTTACATTTGTTAGCCAGGCACTCCTGCAATGTGTGTTCTAACTTGACCATTCTCTGTATTTAGCTGTTTATATGCTATTGTTATATGTTTAGCAGTTTAATTGCTTGCTGTAAGCAATTAGAAAGGAAAATGGTATTGGAGTGTTAGCCGCTCATACAAGGGGGTGAAATATAAGAGTAAGGAAGTCTTGCTGCAGTTAAATAGCGCTTTGGTGAGACCCCATCAGGAGTACAGTGTAAAGTTTTGGTCTCCTTAAGCAAGGATATGTTTGCTTTAAAGGTGTTACGACCAGGTGAGCAATATCTCGGGGTTTTGGGCTGTCTTTACCTGGTCTTATTGTAACTGAGTTTAATTTTAGACACACTGTGTTTTGAGCTCCCCTTTGAGTGCATCCTTGTTCACAGTTTCCAATTATAAGGCAAAGAACTGAGCACTAAAGACTTTCTTTGGTTTAAAGCAGAAAAAGGAAATTTATGAAACTTTAAACTTAAACTCCAATACGGTTCACGCCTACGGATATATGGCGCACCCACGTCAGCAAGCACACGTGATATAATCATGCAAAAATAGGGACAGAGAAGAGCAGAAGAAAAGATAAGTATAGCAGTTTGATGCAATATCTTGTTACTCGAGCTTGCTGTAGTCCTTGATTGAAGATATGACCTTGCGTTTCGTTGGGGCCCAGTATGAGTCTTAAACCTTGTTCATGTAGGAAATCTTTCTCTCTTTCAGTTTCACATGTTTTCACAAGATTCAGTTCTGTGGGAAGAGCTGAAGGCAGGCCAACAGGAGAGGAGATGTTCTCAGTTCCAGGAAAGGTCTTTACTCCATGAGCACATGGCTTTGTCTCCCTCAATTCCGTTGGGAGTTCAAATTCCAAAAAAACAGACCAGCAGGTTGGTCATGTGACGAGCTCCTTATATGGAACAGTCTCTTCACATCCTTTGTTGGAGGTTAGCCATGTGACTAAAACTGGTCTGACCACTTCTGTGTATTGGAGAAGCAGCTGCTGGATCCCCATTGTTTCAACATTGTCTGTTCAGGGCCTGCAATTTTAAATTTTAATGTTCATGTGGCAAAATAATGTGTGCCTCAGTCTTGGCAGGTGGGGTTTGCTTGACAGAGTGAGACAGCGAAAGTTCATTGCATTGATTCCTGAGATGACAGTATTGTCCAATGAGGAGAGATTGAGTAGAAAAGGCCAAAAGAAGATTGTCACATCAGAATGCATAAAAATTCTTAGTGAGCGGACAGCTGAGGTTGCAAGAAACCTGGATAACTTCTTTTGGAATTGGAACATTTCCAGAATAGTTTGTACCAGAGGAAGACTGTACTTTTGGCGAGTTCTGGGCAGTTGAGCACTTGGTGCATCTTCAGCCTGAAATTTGATCGGGCTCAGTCCCAAGCTGGACAAATGCACCACTCCATCTGAGAGTGATCCGGTCAGGCAGGTTCAAGCCTTGTTGTCTGAGTTGTTGATCTTACTTGACTCCCTATCTGAAAACATGTGGGGTTTGTATGAACGTACCCTATTTCCGGGCAGAAAAAGACCAGCTGTTCCACACCAGCATGACTAAATGCTTCTTCACTCCACCTCATCAGCCCTCACCCTATTCCACTGCCTAAAAGAGGCTCAAAAAAAAAGAAACTCGGGGCCAGTAAGAGAGAACATAATCTGGAAAATTCCTTTCTGACACTCTCAGGTAATTGAAAGGAGCTCCCATGGACAGAGTGTTATCTGTAAAGATACTTTGCTTCCACATGATGCGCCAGTGAAGAACTGGTTCAATTCCCTCTTGAGGGTGGACAGAGAGTCAACATTTCTCCAGCAAGTACCAAAGAGCAGGAAACCCGGATGATTCCTCCTTTTCTCCTGATACCTTGTGGTATCACTGAGATGAGCTAACAACGCAAAATATTCCCTCTGCAAATGGAGCCGCACGGGAGTTATTAGCCTGGACAAGCCCATTTGATCAAGCAAAGTTATTTTAGCCAAAGGAAGGAGAAATATGTGACTGTTAATTTCCTTCACGAAATAAAGTCAAATTGTTCAAGGATGGCATTTTTTAAAGTGACATTAGCCTGCAGAAATTTTGGGAGAATGCTCTTAATTAGTTTCTTCCAATAGATAAAGCCTCGCTTTCAGGTTGCATGAGTTAACAGGATTTGAGCATTAACATACTAATTTGACACCGTTTCAAAATGGATTATGCAGATAAGAAATATGTTGGAAGAAAACTATTGTGTTGCTGGAAGCATTTTCACTCTAATAACCCAGCCGTGTGAAGGAGGAATTCCAGAAGAAAAGCATTGGCAAAAAAACCCATCTCATTCAGGGATGTGTAAGCTGCTTAAAGATAATTATCTGAAGCTGGGAAAATGTAAGCTGAGTGATTGATGATTGCCTTGATTGTCCCTTGTGGTACTGTGTTGCTTGTCGACACGATGATAGCCAGGGATGATGGCATTCATTAAGAAACATTAATTTATTAGATTTTGTAATATTTGGTTTGAGGTGTTGAAGATGACCTGTGGCAACTGAAATGGGAATATGTTACAGCAATGTAATAACCTTCCGAACCGGAATTTCTGGAGTTCTGATTTTGGCGCTGTTGAAGGTGAAGGATGTTATTCCACTTAGTTGCACAGTTAGATCTAGAGTAAACCTTCCTCTCATCGTTTGTATCTAGCCTGTGCTGTACCTGGCACACAGGACATTACGGACAGACCTTTACTCTGTATCTAACCCGTGCTCTGGGAGTATTTGATGGAGACACTGCAGAGGGAGCTTTACTCTATTTATAACCCCTGCTGTACCTGCCCTGGGAGTGTTTGATGGGACTTTGAAGGGGGAGATTTAGTCGGTATCTCACCCGTGCTGCTCCTAATCTGGAAGGTTTGCCTGGTTCATGTTGAGAGATGTTTGTGATCCGTGTAACCCATATTGTACACGACTGGTGAGTTCAAGGGAGGGAACACCGATATCCTGGAGCATATCAACATTACAGAGGAGGAGGTGTTGGAGGTTTTGAAGCGCATTAAGGTGGATAAATCCCCAGGGCCTGACCAGGTGTATCCTAGCATGACATGGAAGCAAGGGAGGAGATTGCTGGGGCCCTGGCAGAGATTTTTGTATCATCATTAGCCACGGGTGAGGTACCTGAAGACTGGAGGATAGCCAATGTTGTGCCTTTATTGAAGAAGGGCAGCAGGAATAAGCCAGGGAACTACAGGCCGGTGAGCCTTACATCAGTGGTGGAAAGTTATTGGAAGGGATTCTGAGAGACAGGATTTATATGCATCTGGAAAGGCAAGGTCTGATTAGGGATAGTCAACATGGCTTTGTGCGTGGGAAATCATGTCTCTCGAATTTGATTGAGTTTTTCGAGGAAGTGACCAAGAGGATTGACGAGGGCAGGGCGATGGACGGTGTCTACATGGATTTTAGCAAGGCCTTTGACAAGGTCCCACATGGTAGACTGGTCCAGAAGGTTCGAACACATGGGATCCAGGATGAGCTAGCAAATTGGATACAAAATTGGCTTGTTGATAGGAGGCAGAGGGTGGTGGTGGAGGGTTGTTTTTCAGATTGGAAGCCGATGACCAGTGGTGTGCCGCAGGGATTGGTGCTGGGCTCTCTGTTGTTTGTCATATATATTAATGACTTGGATGTGAATGTAGGGGGCATGATTAGTAAGTTTGCAGATGACACCAAAATTGGTGGTGTAGTGGACAGTGAAGAAGGTTGTCTAAGGTTACAACAGGATATAGATCAACTGGGAAAGTGGGCAAGGGAGTGGCAAATGGAATTTAACGCAGACAAGTGTGAAGTGATGCATTTTGGGAAGTTAAACCAGGGCGGGACATATGCAGTGAATGGCAGGGCCCTGGGGAGTGCTGTTGAGCAGCGAGACCTTGGGGTGCAAGTACATAGTTCCCTGAAAGTGGCAACACAGGTAGACAGGGTGGTGAAGAAGGCATATGGCATGCTTGCCTTCATCAGCTGAGTACAAGAGTTGGGACGTCATGTTGCAGTCGTACATAACGTTGGTTCGGCCGCATTTGGAGTACTGTGTGCAGTTCTGGTCACCGCACGAGAGGAAAGATGTGATTAAACTAGAGAGGGTGCAGAAAAGATTTCCATGGAGTGAAGGAGGCTGAGAGGGGACATGATAGAGGTATATAAAATTATGAGAGGCATAGATAGGGCAGATAGCCAGAGTCTGTTTCCCATGGTAGGGGTGACGAAAACTAGAGGGCATAGATTTCAGGTGAGAGGGAGGAGGTTTAAAGGGGATCAAAGGTGTACATTTTTCACACCAAGAAGAGTGGGTTTCTGGAATGAGCTGCCTGAGGAGGTGGTGGAGGAACAGTAGCGACATTTAAGAGGCATCTGGACAGGTACTTGAATGAGCAAGGCATAGAGGGATATGGAATTAATGCAGGAAGGTGGGATTTGTATAGATAGGCATTATGGTCAGCATGGACGCGGTGGGCCGAAGGGCCTGCTTCTATGCTGTACGACTCTATGACATTTGGGCCTCCAACCCTGACGCTATTGAGCACAAGTTGAGTACATTTTCTTTGCTCGGCAGGGAGCTGTGAGGAGTTTGCATGAACTGCAACGAAACGTACATTATCCCTGCAACACATAATTCAGTTTTATGTCTTCGACTATTCTTGGATGTGGTTCAAAATGATCCTGCAGTTATTAAAAAATTATTAAATTTCTATCTGTTGATCGAAAACAGATTGGAAATACTCGTTTGATTGGAATAAATGATTGTAATTTCACAAACATGAGAAATATTTTTGTTGTGAAAACTCATGCATAATTTTAATGTAACTTCTAGCCCCAGCCACAGACACAACATCTACTCAACAATTTAGCATCTCACAAATGGAGTAGTTGGATTCTTGTGGTGAGGTATGTTGGCTTTGGGGATTATAGAGAGCAGCATCATTTCTGAGATCCAGCACTAATTTAATGACAGCCAAGATGCGATGGCAAATAAAGTTCCCTTTAACAGCCCAGTCAGACATTTCCAGTTCAGTCACAATGTGAATTGGATGCGGAATAAGACACAAACTTGCCTTTATATAGTACGTTCCATGAGCTCAGGACATCCCAAGTTGATTTATAGTCAAGGAAGCACTCTTGAAGTGCATTCATTCTTGTAAGAAGCATGGCAGCCAATTTGTGCACAGCAAGCTCCCACAAACAGCATTAAGATCAGAGAATCTATTTTAATGGTGTTGATGAGGGATAACTGTTGGCCAGGACAGCAGGGAGATCTTTCCAACTCGACTTCTACGTTGTGCCATGGGAGCGTTTATGTTCATCCGAGAGGTCAGATGGGGCCTCGGTGTAACATGTCATATGAAGGACAACACATCTCAGTACTGCACTGTAGTGTCAACCTATAGCCAGTGCTCAAGCCTCTGGACTGGGGCTTGAACTCACAACCTTCTGACTGAGAGATGAGAGAACTACTACCTAAACCGTGGCTGTCGCCATGTAGCTGCCCCAACAAAATGCCCGAACACAGCTTCTGAAGAAACGTGCCATTGTGGCCTTTTCGTTTCTCTCTCAATCTAAACCTTCTTGGTTTTTGATATAGACTGTACGACTGGCAGTAGGTTAACGGATGCTGTCATCCTCCGGCCCTGACTGCTTTCATTTCTTATCAGCTTTACAGCCTGAAATGTTGAAGCAAACAACACCCTGGTGGTAATTTTCACTTTGTATGGTGATGGGTGACAGGAAACAGAAGTAGCGTATCTTTAGATGGAAAGCTAATTTCCCACGTGAGAAAGTCGGAAACCACATTCAGCTCGTGCATTCATTACAAGATAACTTTTTTAAAATCCTTTCTGTCCTTCAAGATCATAGAAAAATATACTGAGCTGATTATCCTTGGGATAAATGATAACGGAATCCTACTGCTTCCGGGATGTTTGCTCTTGGTCAAATTATCAGATGTGCTCCACTCTTCTCTGAATGGTGCCATGGGAACTTTGACATTTACCTAAGAGAGCAGATCATGATGTCAGTCATGATGTGACTGAAGTTCAAGGTTCAGAAAGCCGCCCGCCTCCATTTATCCCATTGACTGCCAGCCAGAGACAGGCTTGCCACAGACCTTGTTTGAGTTGGTCTCCTTTTGTCAGGAGGCGGGAGCTGCTGATTTTTTACTCCACAGTTACTTTTTGGTTCAAAGTAATGCTAAGGTTTCTTCTCAGTTTGAATATACATTTGCTTTGTATTTTGTTGGAACAGTTTTTCTCAGCCAATACGTTATGCTGCAGATGTTCCCACAGAATCATGATCTATCCCAGTGCTGGCACTGTATCAGCAGATAATTGTGTGTGAGCCAGTCAGAGAACATTTGAGGGGGGACTGTGTGACAAGTTGGATTCGCCCTCCAGATTTCAGGCCAGCTCTGGGAGCTGGATATAAATCTAACCAGGCTGAGGTCCTGCACTGCTGACGTTCGGGCTCTTCAACGTCGTCAGTTCGGACTGTCTCGGTCTTGTTCTTGGAGATACACGTCCTCAGTAACACATTATCCCGAATCCAACATTGTAATCAGCATGAAATTGGCAGTGTCATTGAGAGAGGCCACAGGACAGTCAGTCGCGATGGGAATTAAAAAGAATGTCTAACTGCTCTGCCCACGGTTTGGGCAGAAGCACCTTGTTTCGGGATTGGGGAGAAATTGCTATGTTCAATTGCTTTTGAGCTGAAGGTGAGAACTGCGGGTAAAAAGAAGATGAAACATTTCTTGCGTCGTCTGTGATGAGTCTGCAATAATTGCAATTGAGGGCTGTCTGACCGACAAAAAAAGATCGAGATGTGTTTTTATCCCCACTCGCCCCTATCTGCATTGTCTGGACACTGTTTCTCAGTCTAGTCTGTAAATTCCAGCTATTGTAGTGGCATTTCATCTGCTTTGTGATCTGTCACCTCCCAGGGATAGAGTTCTGATTCTTAATGCCAAGTCATACTGAATTCTGGGCACTTATGTGCTGTGTTTCCACATCCCCAAGGCTTGAAATTTATTCTGGCCAAGCTCTGTTCAGCTTGTGGCCCTTAACACCTGTCAGACAAGATGAGGGAGAGACCTTAAAACCTTCTGCCGGGGATAATTTTCTGTCCAAGTCGCAGAGGTGCAGCTCAGCTGGAGAAACCTGTAAAAAGCAATTGCACACCTGCATAAGTCCACAAAAATAAAACCTTCAAAGCAGAATGTAACTGCAAGCTGCAAGCCCATGATTTGTGACTTGCACAAGAGCACCATTTCAAATTCTTTCAAATCAGATTTCCTCAGCAGTGCCTGCACTGTAGAATGAAGTTATGCAAACCAAGACAGTCCAAGGTTCCATCACCCTGTGAGTCAAGGCAGGAAACAATGTCAGGCTGTTTGACTGTGAAGGGCAGCACAGGCAGATCCAAGCCAGTCCTTCCCCTGATGGCCACACACTCTCAGCTTCCAGGAGTTTCCAATAGTTTAAGAAATGTAACTCAGTCTGAGAATAACAGTGGCAGCTGCAGAGCTGTATTCCTGCCAGTCAAGAGCTCAAGGAGACTGAATCAGGCACCATCGTGATATGTATTCCATCGTTACACGCTGCATTCTCTCGGGAGGGGATCCCATTTGAAATGGTGATCGCTGGTAAAGAAACTAACACAAAAGGAATTTCCCATTGGGAAGCCCATAACTACAACTCAGAACCTCTGAGTTCAGATTGGGTGGGAGGGTCCAGGGGTGGTGGAAATATAGTGTGGATCAAAGGGAGCTATTTCCTTCAGCAGAGAATTCATTGACCAGGGGGCCTAATTGGTAGAGGATTAGAGGGGAATAGAGGAGAAATGTTTTCACCCAGAGTGCGCTGGGAGTCTGGAACTCACTGCCCGAATGAGTGGTAGAGCCAGAAACTCCTCATTGCATTTCAAAAACACTTGGAGATGCATTTGAAGTACCGCAACCTGCAAGGCTACAGACCAAGAGATGGAAAGCGGGAATGGGCTAGACACCTGTTTTACAGTTGGCACAGACATGATGGGGTGAATTTTATGCTCTCCTCCTGCGATGGGTTTGGAGGCAGGGGAGATGCATGTAATTGGGTGGGAATGTGGCAGTGTGGGGACAGGGAGAGGTGGGGGGTTCCGGGGTGTCCGGGCTGGGAAGGCCTATGAAGGGCCTTCCTGTCCCGCCGCCAATTGAGGCCCTTAAGTGGGCAATTAATGCCCAATTAAGGGCCTCATCCCGCCACCGCCGCGATTAGCAGAGTGGCGGGTGATCCTGTCGCCGCACGGGAAGCACAGCAAGAAAGACCATGCAGGTTGCTTGATGGGTCCTCGGGGGTGGGGGGGGGGAGCTGGGGTGCAGCGGGGGTTTCCCTCGTTAAAAGGCACTTAATGCATAAACGAGAGACCTTGCATTGGGAAGGGGGCTTGGGCTGCTGACAGCCACCCCCGTGCCCTTGCTGCTGACCCCACCCCGACACCCCTCCCTGACCTACCTGTGCCCTGGGTGCAATGCCACTCATAGGTCTCAGGTGGACGCTCCAATGGCAGCAGCCACTGCTTCTGATTGGCAAGCAGCTTTCAAAGGGCGTGGCTTCAGTCGCAGAGTCCTTGATCCTGTGGAAGGCCTGTCGCTGTCCACTTAAGTGCCGAATTGGCAGTTGATTCAGCGGGCCTCCCACAGAAGGGATGACGCAGGGTTCTTGGTGGCACTTTTGCTGGAAGTTGGGACCCCCATCGCCTGGATAAAATCCCGGCCAATTGGTCAAATCTCTTCCTTCAGTCCCATAAATTTCTTTGATTCTTTAATAGTCTGAATGGTGACAAGGCATAGAAACCCCCTGGTCATTTTCCCTTTCTAGCCCAGTGCAAGTGGGGCCAGTTGTAGCAGTCCAGTTGCCACCTCGCTGGAGTGGAACCTGGAACCTTGTGAGTCTGTGTGGCTTCGTAGCACAATGGGTAGGTATGTTCATCCCAAGACTCAAAACCTAGCTCTCTCCGTCTCTTCCTGATACAGTCGAGTATTTCAGGCATTCCTTCACCGTCTCTGGTTTGAAACCCTTAAACCACCTACTGAAGCAGGGAAGATGGACAAAGCAAATTACTCCAACAGCAGTGAACTGCAATTTCAAAAAAAAACATGCAATGCGCATGTTTTGTCACTGGCACACATCGCTGGAATGAAACTACGCAGGTAAACCCTTTTGGGTGCTGAATGACTTTTGAACTTGCACATTTATTACCTGGAGCACCCATCACCTCAAAGATTACAGTGGTCTAAGATATCTGTGCTCCTCTAATTCTGGCCTCTTGTGCATTCCTGATTTTAATCGCACCACCATTGGTTGCTGTGCCTGCAGTTGCCTCAGCACCAAGTTTGAAAAATCCTCCCGAGATCTTTCAACCTTACTTTGTCCCTTCAGGACACTCCTTAAAACTCTTTAACCGAACATCTCCTTACGTGGCTTGGTGTCAAAGTTTGTTTTATAATAAAAACAAGAAATTCTGGAAATACTCAGCAGGTCTGGCAGCATCTGTGGAGAGAGAAGCAGAGTTAACGTTTCAGGTCAGTGACCCTTCTTCAGAACTAGCAGATATTAGAAATGTGAAAGGTTTTAAGCAAGTAAAGCGGGGGTGGGGCAAGAGATAACAAAGGAGAAGGTGTAGATAGGACAAGCTCACAGAGAATAACTGACCAGAAGGTCATGGAGCAAAGGCAAACAAAATATAAATGGTGTGTTGAAAGACAAAGCATTAGTACAGATAGGGTGTTAACGGACTGAAAACTGAACAGCCACAAGTACAAACATGAAAAAAAACAGTGGGTAAGCAAACTGAACAAACTAAGATGAAATAAAATAAAATAAACAAAAAATATAAAAAAATAACTGAAAATAAAAGTAAAATGGGGGGCCCGTCATGCTCTGAAATTATTGAACTCAATGTCCAGTCCGGCAGGCTGTAGTGTGCCTAATCGGTAAATGAGATGCTGTTCCTCGAGCTTGTGTTGATGTTCCCTGGAACACTGCAGCAATCCCAGGACAGAGATGTGAGCGTGAGAGCAGGGGGTGGGGGAGTGTTGAAATGGCAAGCAACCGGAAGCTCAGGGTCCTGCTTTCGGACCGAGTGGAGGTGTTCCGCAAAGCGGTCACCCAGTCTGCATTTGGTCTCCCCAATATAGAGGAGATCGCATTGTGAGCAGCGAATACAGTTTACTACATTGAAAGAAGTACAAGTAAATCGCTGCTTCACCTGAAAGAAGTGTTTGGGGCCTGGGATAGTGAGGATAGAGGAGGTAAATGGGCAGGTATTACACCTCCTGCGATTGCAGGGGAAGGTGCTGTGGGAAGGGGACGAGGTGGTGGGGGTAATGGAGGAGTGGACCAGGGCGTCACGGAGGGAACGATCCCTTCGGAATGCTGACAGGGGAAGGGAGGGGAAGATGCATTTGGTAGTGGCATCACGCTGGAGGTGGCGGAAATGGCGGAGGATGACCCTTTGGATATGGAGGCTGGTGGGATGAAAAGTGAAGACAAGGGGAACCCTGTCGCGGTTCTGGGAGGGAGAGGAATGGGTGAGGGTAGAGGTGCGGGAAGTGGGCTGGACACGGTCAAGGGCTCTGTCAACTACAGTGGGTGGGGGGGGGGGAATCCTCAGTTGAGGAAAAAGAACGACATATCAGAAGCGCTGTCATGGAAGGTAGCATCATCAGAGCAGATGCGTCGGAGACGGAGAAACTGGGAGAATAGAATGGAGTCCTTACAGGAGGCAGAGTGTGAAGAAGTGTAGTCGAGGTAGCTGTGGGAGTCGGTGGGCTTATAATGAATATGAGTAGACAGCCTATGCCCAGAGATGGAGACAGAGAAGTCGAGGAAGGGAAGGGAAGGGACGTGTGGGAGATGGACCATGTAAAGGTGAGAGAAGGGTGGAAGCAATAATACTCCTGTAAAACACCTTGGGACGGTTTATTACTTTAAAGATGTGATATAAATACAAGTTGTTGTCTGAGGAGAAGTCTCACCATCACCTTCAAAGGACAAGTAGGGATGGGTAATAAATGTGCTTTCCCAGTGTGACCCACATCCTGAGAAAAAATGTTATATCATTTACTTGGAGTCTCTTGAGGGCTTTTACGTACTTGCTTCTCCCACACAAAGAGACTATTTATGCAGAAATCCAAAGTAATGATGTTTTATTCAATGCCTAGCAATGATATTCACCAATCTGTGTTTATGTTGGGGAGGATGAGTGTAGATCCAGTTTCAACCAGTGTCTATTGTCATCACTTGTGAGCTGCAAGCCTCCTTGTTGACCTTGAAATGCTTTGATCAACCCTTTTGAGACTTTGATGTACAAGAGAGATTTGTGCTCCTGCTTTGTCATTGGTGGACTGGGTGAGTCATAAATTGAACAACAGGGCACATTGAACGTCGGAGTCCTCTCGATAGAGAACTCATGTTCACTGATGATTCTTGTAGAAGTGAATCAATGTTATTTGATAATCTCACTAAAAAGGTGCGCTGTTTTTAATCTCAGAGGGAACAGTGCCGTTAATGACGGCCTTTGCAGTTGTTTGGAACCTTTACATTGCCTCCAGTGAAGAGGTTTTTCAGTGCTTGTGAAGAAAAGGCAAATAGGTGTTAATTGGAAAAGTGGGAGCTCAATATTCAAACCAGAGTTTCAAATGGAAGTTGATGGTGATGAGTGGGTGAGGGCTGGTCTGCTTTTGTCAAGCATTTTCTTCGTTAAGAAGCTGCCTATTGCACAGAATTCATATGAATGATTATTACCATGGCAGCAACTTTCATAAAGCACCATCAACGTACAAAAAAAGTCCCAAAGCACCTCACAGAGTGAGAATTGGAAATAAATGGACCTTTGAGCCATGGAAGGACATTTGAGAAGGCCAGGGGTGACCAAAGCTTGGTCGATGTGATGGATTTTAACAAGGGACTTGAAGGGTGAAAGATAAGTGCAGGGAAGGAGGTACTTGGGCAAGGAATTCAAGAACAGGGAACCAGGGCGAGTGAAAGCATGGCCACAGTGGAAAAAAACAAAGAAAGTGGAGGAAGCACAAAAGAGCTGAATAGAAAAAACACAGAGTTGACTGGGGAGTGGGGGTGGAAGAGCGAGAGAAGTTTTGCAGAGACAATGAGTGTGACGTTCTCGGCACTGGATCAAGGTGTAGCCGAGCTTCAAGTGAACAATATGTACAATGGAATTTCAAAACACTGCAATGGGAGTTGGGCCCTTGAAGGGATTTATATACGGGGATGCATATTTTAAATTGGAGGTTTTGGAGGACTGTGAGTCGATGAAGGTCAGCAAGGACAGGGGATGGTGGGTGAGCTGTACGTGCTGTGGGATAAGATACAGGCAACAAAATATGGGATCAGCTGAAGTTTACAGAGGGAGGCTTGCCAGAAGAGCAACAGAATTGTTAAGTCCAGAGGTGACACTCGTCTGGACGAGGGTTACACAACTGAGGGGCTGAGGTGGGACTGGGGGGGGCGGGGGAGGTGGTGGTGGCAGTCGAGGGGAGTGGGGGTGTCATTTGAACAAAATGCACATGGGGTGTGGGAAATGGGGGCAAGGGTGACGTTTATTGCCCTTAATTACCACGGTGCTGAGCTGCTTTCATCTGCTGCTGTAATCCTCGTGGTGATGGCTCTCTGATTAATGGTGTTCGGTCGGGAATGTCAGGATCCTGACCTGGCAACAATTGCAAAACAGAAATCAATATCAAAGTCAGGCTGATGGAGGAATGGGAGGTGATGGTGTCCCTCTCGGTGGCAGAGGTGGCTGTGGAGGGCAGTGCTGTCAAAATACCCGAGGTGCATTGCTCCATTTCACCCTGTTGATTGTACACACTGAGGCACAGTGTGGAATTGTCAGCACTGTATCAATATTTATAGCTAGTCACTGGCAAAGAAAAGTTTGAAAATCCTTGAGTTATAGTGTTGGGTAAATTATTTGTATTTCTTTTCATGGGAAGGCTGAGAAACCTCAAAGACAAGATATCAATTCCTCAGATAATGATTGATGAGTACTGCAATTCTTGTTTCGAACAGTAACCTTTTATCTTTGATGGGAATCCCCTGACATGCACTATTTTTAGCTGCGAAAATGTATTTCAAGAGCAATTATACTCACAACCCACTCTTAGCAAAAGTATCCAGCTGTGTAAACTCAACCTGGCCGTGTTTCAGATTGGGCTCAATGCTTTGGAGATGGCCCCGAAATATCACAAGACAAATCTTAGAGCTGACCCTGACTCCCAGACCCTGAACTGCTGAGGGTCGTGAATCAGTTGAACGGGTCTTTCGTGTTCTGTTATTTCAGTATCTTTCGCAATAAATTTTTATGATGTAGCATTGAGAAATAACCAGACTACTTCTGAGAGGCACCAAGAACAATATCAATGGGCTGGGCGAGAAGATGCATTGTTGCATCTAAGCAACTGGGTTACAAGAGCTTTGTGTGAGTACTCCTTTCGCTGGAAAAGGGTACAGGAGACATTACTTCTGTATGGATCCATAACTGCAGTGCGTTTGGATTTAGCTTCAAGTGGTCATTTGTTCAGAGCACAAAACTGAAAAAATTGCCCCAGCAGACTGACCCAGGCCTCGCCCCAGAAGACGGTGATTCCAGCTCCTCCACTTAAAACTTCTCCCCCCTTCATTCACCAGAGTGTCAACAGTTTCAACAAGCTGCTGGGAGATGTGACTGGCATCAAGCAACAGTTGCCTTTTCTCAATAAACTGGCCCACGCGAAAACACCATTAACCTTGAAAGAAGCTACACAGCAGCCTAATGCATATTTCATAGTTTGTTCCCTCAATTTCCGAGTACTTTTTTCCTCCCACTGTCGGGTCAGGTATGACTGCAGTTATTTCCTCCAGGAAAAGACTTCCCATTAAATGAAGTGAAACTAAAGATGTTTACTGTGTTAGTAACGCTCATGCTGTATGTTTTCCAATGTAAGATATTTTCAGTGAATCAAGTGGTCAATTGATTAATCACCAAAATCTAAAATGACCAACCTTTTTAACAAAGGTGCTGAATTATTAAGTGTCCAAAACTGAAACTGGTTAATCTGAGTTGCTTGGTTATTGTGTTACCTTCCCAGTTGTGTACATCTTATGGTGTATAATATACAGTGTGACAAAAGAAGGAAAACTTTCAACTTTATTTTCTTGGCTGACGGTCCATTTGGGACACCTTTGGGTTCTATCTCTGCTGCCTAATTGGAATGCAATCAGCCACTGGTACTTGGGAGTCAGGATGACTGTAACCTGAAGATCAACTCCCAGCAGCATTGAGGCTTTCATGTTAACGCAGACACATTTCCAACCTGCTAGGTCACAGTTTGTAAAGAACGACTCTTAATACCCTTGGGTTCAGTTCTGATGTGGTGCCGACTCCTGAACTTCCAGCCAAGTTCCCTTGAGAGTTTAAAGCATCTTCAAAGACAGCTATTAAAGGAACAAATCTCCATTCAGTGTCTGTGTTCCCGTTGAAAAGTAAGAAACATTATATTTGAGTCTAGGTTTCTAGAAATCCATAGCGCATTCAATTATTTATTTACTCAGTAATTAAAATCATAAGTAAACCACTCACCAACGCGCATCCCCCCCCCCCCCCACCCCCCATCCCAACCCACTCGTGAAGCTAAGAGCATTAAGCTGCTGTAATTAGAGTGTGTGAAGTTCAAATCCCAGTCTGGGTTCAACTATCTGATCTTGATCAGGAGAGCAGCCTTAGCATTAGAACTGGCTCTAATGACCCTAGGTTGAAGAGTGGAAAATCAGCCACTGTTCCCATTTCCGACCGCTATCCACTCAGCTGCTAAGTGCATGTGTGGTGTCCTATGGCAATAAGATGGGAATAAGGCTGTGAAATGATTTCCAAAATTTAATAAGCTGACAATTTGATAATTGGATGGAGAAGCAGAGGGCAGTCAGCACTCATGGAATTGAACCACACTGAGACACAGAGGTGGGGATACCAAAGGTGAAAGAACAGAGCAAAAATTCCCAGTTAACGCAACATAAAAGCCAATATAGTCCAAATTTATCTGGTAATTTTTGACTTGATTACAGTAAACGGGCTTAGCTGTGAACTGATATAAATAGGCCAAATGCTGTGGTTGAAATGGAGATTATTGTTTCAAGATCATTTTCGATCATGAATTATGTCCAGTGTGAGTAATTGAGAGGGATGACTAGACGTGTGTGTGTCTCTGCTGTGCTAAACTTTGTGTAGCTCTCTTTGTGCTTGCTACCTGCCTGACAAAGAAAAATTTTCATGGGCTTGACAGGGTAGATGCTGGGAGGTTGTTACCCCTGGGTGGGAAATCTAGAACACGGGGTCTCAGGATAAGGGGTCACCCATTTAGGATTGAGACGAGGAGACATTTCTTTCCTCAAAGGGTTGTGAATCTTTGGAATTGTCTACCCCAGAGGGTTGTGGCTGCTCAGTTGATGAGTACGTTGAAGACACAGATCAATGGATTTTTGGATATGAGGGAAGGGCAGGAAAATGGAGTTGAAGTGGACGATCAGCTGTGATATTGAATGGTGGAGCAGGATTGAGGGACCCAATGGCCTACTCCTCTTATTTCCTGTGGTTTTTATGTTGTAATCACCTGCTGGTCACTGGAACAACCCTGCTGTACGGGATGTCAGAACCAGTCATCAGAATGGCCAATTGGGCGTGTTACGAGAGGGTAATGTCAGTTGAGGAACTCTGTCCACAAACACTTTCAGGGCAGGTGGGTCGGGAAAAGGGTAGAAAATGTGCACAGATGATCTGCAGCAGACACACTTTCTGGTGCAGCACGAGTCTCCACTCTGCGTGAGGCAATGGATTCTTCCTTAGCTTTCGAAATAAAAGTTGTAGACATGAATGCAGTTGTGGTCCTACTCCATTAACATTATGTGCTGCAGGGCACGGGAAACACAGAGGCAGTATGTTTTACTGAAGCTGTTGAAAAAGATAGGCATGAATATTCTGTTTGAAGCTCCATACCCAGTTGGCAGTGTATCATTGGAGTGTCTGCTTCCCTCAGTGAGGTCGGAGCAGAACAGAGGCAGCTTGACATGTTAGCTGTGGCTCTGTGGGTTGTACTCTTGCCTCTGAATCAGAAGATTGTGGGTTCAAATCCCACTCCAGAGTCTTGAGCTTAAAAGCCGAGGCTGACACTTCAGTCCAATCGGGAGGGCATGCTGCACTGAAAGAGATGTTAAACTGAAGCCCTGTCTGTCCTCTCAGGTGAGCAAAGGAAATCCCATCAAGCTATTGGAAGAAGAGCAGTGGAGCTATCCCTGCCGTCCTTTCCAATGCTTACCCTCTAACCTACAGACT
Organism: Heterodontus francisci; assembly: GCF_036365525.1. Taxonomy (NCBI): domain Eukaryota; kingdom Metazoa; phylum Chordata; class Chondrichthyes; order Heterodontiformes; family Heterodontidae; genus Heterodontus; species Heterodontus francisci. Next base: position 11,362,300 of record NC_090417.1, read on the forward strand.
GAAACGGATTATCTGGCCAATCATTGCTTTTGGTGGGATCTTGCTGTGCACAAATTGATTGCGACGTTCCCAACATGACAGCAGTGACTGCACTTGAAAAGTACTTTGGGACATGGTTAAGGTTGCGAAAGATACTGTAGAAATTTGTCAGCTGAGCTCAGTTAGTTGTATTTTCTCTGCTGGTTGTGAAGGTTGTTGGTTTGTGCCCCACACGATTTGAGTTCATGCCCTAAACTGGAAATCCAGTTGCATTTATCATCCTTTGATCAGATATTAAACCAAGGCTCCACCTGTTGTGGTCAATCTGCTGGACGTTGAAGAAAAGCAGGGTGTCCGCCTGGAGTTGTGGCCAAGATGTCCACTTAACAACAGCCACTGCATCCCAAACTCATTCATTCTGTGTCACGCACTTCGAATTGTCAATGAAATACACAATTATAGATGAGTGCAAACCTCTCCCTCTTTTCATCGGCTCTATCAATTCCAGACTGGCTCTCAGGTCAGAGGTCGCAGCTGCCAATGCAGTCACTGGAGCTGCTTTGCACTGCCATTCCCGTTCGTCATGCCACTTTGGAGTGTTGACCAAGAGGATTAGAAATGTCGATCGATATTCATAAGAGCATAATAAACAGGAGTAGGAGTAGGCCATTCTGCCCGAGGGCCTGCTGTGCCATTCATTAAGATCAGGCCAATCTGATTATGGTCTTAACTGCACTTTCCTGCCTGCCTCCCATAACACTTTACTCCATTGTCTAGCTCGGTCTTGAATATATTTAATGACCCAATGAATTCCAAAGATTACTGACCCTCCGAGAGAAGAGCTTCCTTCTCATCTCCATCTTAAATTTTGAAACTGTCTCCCTTAGTCCTAGATTCCCCCACGAGGGGAAACATCCTCTCAGCAACTATCCTGTCAAGCCCCCTCAGAATCTTATATGCTTCAATAAGATCACCTCTCATTCTTCTAAACTCCAAGGAGTAGAGGGCCAACCTGCTCAACCTTTCCTCATAAGACAACCCCTTCCTGCCCAGGAATCATCCTCGTGAACCTTCTCTGAACTGCTTTTCAATGCAAGTATATCCGTTCTTAAGTAAGGAGACTAAAGTTGGATACAGTACTCTAGCTGTGGTCTCACCAATGCTAGTGCAGTTGTAGCAAGACTTGACACTTTTATGCTCCATCTCCCTTGCAATAAAGGCCAACATTCCATTTGCCTTCCTAGTTACTTGCTGTACCTACATGCTAAATTTTTGTGACTCATGTCCGAGGGCACCCGGATCCTTCTGTACCACAGCATTCTGCAGTCTCTCTCCATGCAAATAATATTCTGCTTTTCTATTCATCCCACCAAGGTGGACAGCCTCAAATTTTCCCACATTATACTCCATTCACCTAATTTTTGCCCACTCATTTAACCTATGTCCCTTTGCAAACTCTTTGTGTCCTGCTCACAACTTGCTTTACTGCTGTCCTTGTGTTGTCAGCCAATTTAACTACAATACACTCGGTCCTTCATCCAAGTCATAAACGTAGTCTGTAAGTAGCTGAGGCCTCAGCACTGATCACTGCAGCACCCAACTATTTGGAGTTTGCCAATCTGAAAATGCTCCACTTATCCCGACTGTGTTTCCTTTTCATTTGCCAAGCCTCTTATCCATAGTATTACCCCCAACACCATGAGCTCTTGTGCAGGACCCTTTTTTTAAATTTGTTTGTGGGATGTGGGCGTCACTGGTCGGCCAGCATTTATTGCCCATCTCGAACTGCCGTTGAACTGAGTGCCTTGCTCAGCAATTTCACAGGGCATTTAAGAGTCAAACACATTGCTCTGGGACTGGAGTCACATGTAGGGGAGACTCCAGACTACTTGTCGGCCAGACCAGGTAAGAACAACAGGTTTCCTTCTTTCAAGGACATTAGACAACCAGATGTTTTTTTTTACAACAATCGACAATGGTCACCATTAGACTAATTCCAGATTTATTAACTGAATTCAAATTTCACCATCTGCCATGGTGGGATTCGAACCCATGTCCCCAGAGCATTAGCCTGGGCTCCGGATTACTAGTCCAGTGACATTGCCACTACGCCACTGCCTCCCCAGAATGTGGCACTTTATTGAATGCAACTTGGAAATTCTTAGCATGTCAATTTTTATTTATGCAGTATTGTTACAACCCGGTGAGAAAGGAGTCTAGGGTTCCCTCTCAGCCTTCATCTGGTCTTAACGTAACAGGGTTTAATTTTAAACACATCCTGTTTTTAGCTCCCCCCTTGGTGAATCCTTGTTCGCTGCTTTCCAATTATAAGGCAAGGAAACCAGCACAAACAGGTTTTTTTAGGTTTAAAGAAGAAAGGTTGAAATTTGTTAAATTTAACCTGAAACACTAATTCGTTTAACTCCTACAGATACACAACGCACCCACACTCGCGTGCATACACGATACACACATGTAGATTGAGACAGAAAAGAGCAGAAGAAAATAAAGTGGATACGTTTGAGGCAATCTCTGAAGAGGGTTTTTGTTACGGTTCTTTGAGCTCACTGTAGAATCCTTGATTGTCGGTCGCTCTTCCTCTTTGTTGGGGCCCAGTATTCTTTTTAAACCTTGTTTGCTGTAGGAGACCTTTCTCTCTTGTGGTTCATGTGTCTTCAGTTCTGTAAGAAAGAGAGGGAGAGCCAGACAGTGGAGGAGCATACTGCAGTCTCTGAGTTCAGAAAAAACAAGTTGCCAAGCAGGCTAGTCACGTGACCAGCTGGTCTGCCCACGTCTGTTTGTGGATTCGGCCATCCCAGCACTCATCCTGAAATTTGAGCTCCCTCACCTTCAATGTCTGTTGCTCTAAGTCCATTGTGGATTAAATTGGCTAAGGGAAGTCACCCCTTTGTCTCCACAAGCACCGTCTGTTAATATGCAAATGTTTTAAGGGTCTGGTGATTTTTTTTTTAAACAAGTCCTTTCTTCACTTCGGCAACAGTTCTCAAATCAATGTTCATATGACAAAATTAATGTGCCTTATTCTTGGCAGGTGGGGGGGGGATCTGCATGACCAGCATGTATACAGTGGGAGAGTACTCCCTCAAACACTTAAATAAAAGCAAAATACTGCGGGTGCTGGAAATCTGAAATAAAAACAAGAAATGCTGGAATCACTCAGCAGGTCTGGCAGCATCTGTGGAAAGAGAAGCAGAGTTAACGTTTCGGGTCAGTGACCCTTCTTCGGAACTGAACTTCGGAACTTCTTCGGAGTTCCGAAGAAGGGTCACTGACCCGAAACGGTAACTCTGCTTCTCTTTCCACAGATGCTGCCAGACCTGCTGAGTGGTTCCAGCATTTCTTGTTTTTGTCTCCCTCAAACACTTCTTCCTCGAAGTTAAGCACAGTGTGAGATTAATGTGCAACTGTTGTTGGCTCTTGTTGTAGGGTGGTCTTTGTGTTCCACTTTTGTTGTTTTTGGCTTGTGTACACTTTGTGCGATTATGCTGGCAATTGTGCGGAGAGATTCTGTTCATCTCTACATTCCCTGCTTTGTGTCTTGTACAAGTGCTCGCTGCTGTACAATGGAACACATATGAAGAGTCATTAATCACCTGCAGAGAGCAGATAGGGGGACCTCATTTCATAGAGTGCTGTTGCTCTGCTGAAACCTCATTTTAATGTGTATTGTTTGATGCACACAAAGCAGTTTCTCAAGTTATTTCCCTGCAGTATTCGTCCCCATCTCTCCTGAAGACATCGACTGTGGCCAGAGTACAGTACAGTGGGCACTAGCTGGCTTCTGACCACACAAAGCAACCATTCTTCCTGTGTGGGCCATGGTGATGTGTAAAGAACCATCACAGCGTACCCTGATGATAAATGCAACCAATGTCTGACTGTGTGCACATACCCATGTACAGGTAGACGTGCACACACATACGCACGCACATATGCATGGACAGGGCAGACAGCAAGGAAGAACAGGAAGAGCATGCAAGGCAGGTTGTAGCACCGCAGATCACAGGCGTTCTGTCTCATTCATCGGAAAGTTCTTTTGCAAGCAGCAAATGATCTAAAATGAAGCACATTGGAGTCCCATGCTTCAAAACGTGCCTGCATTTCAGAGGAGGAAAGCCAAACAGGAAACTTGATCGGTTGAGTGTCTGATCACACATCTGACCAATAAAGGCAGACTGTCTTACTTTTGAAAGGCAGCTTGTCTCTCGGCAGTATGCATGTCTCACTTGCCCCCATACAGACACAGCAAGTCCTTTTAACTGTGCAGCTCACTGAAGTCGCTTTTCTTTGTAAAATTTCCCAAGTTCTGATCTATCTGAAGTGCCATATTAAAAGTGCACAGCGGAGAAACACTGCATGAAGAGGGTTTGCTTCTGTCAGAGCTGATGACAGTGGAAGCTTCCGCAATAATTTTCTTCCTCTGATCATGTGACATGTTGTCCTTCCTCATCTGCACCTGCACAATCCAATGGCAAAACTGAGATTGGGAAATCGTGGCCCAAAGCTCCAGGAGTCACTCCCGAAGCCACACTACCTCTCTCTTCTCCTCTTAAAGCCTAACTTTTTGACCAAACCTTTGGTCAGCTCTCCTGATATTTCCTTATGTAGCTTGCCTTCAAATTTTGATTGATCATTGCTCCTGTGAGGTGGGATGCTACATTTTACTGCATTAAAGGTGCTGTATAGTTGCAAGTTGTTGTTGTTTCATTTACTTGTGCACCCGACACAGAGGAATGCAGGAATCAAGGGAAGGGAAGTATTAATTTGGTGGGAAGTGCAAACATTAGAAGCCACCCTTGGAGGAGGGAAGACATATCCTGGGATATGAAATGGAGAGTGTTGAGTTGAGCGTCCACTTCACAGTCTGTGATGGTGCTGGGCATTCAATCCAAATAAAGGTGCAAAAGCTGAATGCTTTGGCACATGTGCTGAATGACAAGAGTGTTTGGCCATCAACAGAGAGGACAGGGTGACCAATATTCAAGCACGTAAAGCAGCAACCATTGTTGAAGCTATGGATCCCCACATCCTTCTGTTCGTAATTCAGAAGCAAGATTTGTGCGTTTTCTTCCCATTTCGGAGCCTGTTACAACTGTGTCTGACTTGCCCTGTGTCTGTGCCCTGACTGTGCATGTGGAGTGATTGGAGAAGCTGGGATTTTTCTGCTTAGAGCAGAGAAGTGTAAAGGGAGACCTCATGGAGCTATACAAAATGATGAGGGTTTTGATCGGAAAAATAGTGAGAAACTCTTACCTTGGGCAAGTGGGTCAATAACCCAGAAAATAATTGGCCCAAGACATAGAGGGGAGATGAAGTGAAATTTCTTCACAAGAGAAGACTGTGAAGATCTGTAATGCAGATGCCACAGGAAGTTTCGAAAGGCAATTAGAAATGCATTTGAAGAGGATTAATTTTCAGGGTTCTGGGGAAAACACTGATGCAGGCATGATGGGCTGAATGGCCTCCTTCAGTGTTGTATGATTCTATGCAGCAATGCTATGTTCTCGGGAGCTGTGTGAGCTTGAAAGTCTTTCTGTAGCAGTGAGGCAGAGACTCACGGGGAATGACTTGTCTACTCTCTGTACTGTCACTGCTCAATACTAATACAAATTGAAAACAATGGGCACCAAGGGGACAGTTATACCTCCTACTGGAGCCTGGATCACTTGTAGCAAGTCCCAATTCTCAATGTTGTAGTCAAACCTTCTGACAACAGCTTGCAAAAGGACAATAGAGCAGACAGGAACTTTACCTGGGAACCCATATTGGTAATCTGGAATCCTCCTGGATAGCTGGGGAGATTGGTTCAAGAACAAAAATGCATTTATATGGCATCTATAACACAGGAAATTGCCCCAAGCAGCTTCACAGGTGCTTTATCAAACAAAAGATTGACACCGAGCTGCAGGTGACCAAAAGCTTGGTCAAAGAGAAGGCAGTATGATGTTTCTGTGAGGATGATGTATTCTGGCAGAGTCCATGAGAAATGTAGAGAACTTGCTGTCAGGTTGCTGCTTCCATTCTAAACCAGCAGGAGAGTGTTCAGGGCTAGCCAACAAACTCTTAAGCATGCAAGCAATAAGCAACATGAGTCAAGCTTCACGCATGAGGTGTTTATTGAAGGACCATAATGGGCTTCAAAGGACTCCACTTTGTTTTTGACAGTGAATTATGCCCACACTCAGCAGGAATTTCGCGATGGGCCGAAGGGCCTGTTTCTGTGCTGCATAACCCTCCGACTCTAATCCGGACACCATCACAGAATTGTTACAGCACAGAAGGAAGCCATTTGGCCCCTCATGTCCGCGCTGGCTCTCTGCGGGGAACAAAAAAGAAACGACAAACGCTGGACTTGCAAAGCAGGTTTGACTGTTGCTGTTCAGCAAAAAGGAAGGTTAGTGCCGTGGGATCGTTGTCAGGAGAAAACATTGAAGACAACTTTGGAAGCGGGTTCAAAAGATACTTAAATGTGTTTCTGGAAAGAGGTGATGAATCAATGACTCCATTGTTGTTGCATCATGTGCCTACCAGAATGGTGGAAGACATCGGTCTTTTTGAGTTGAGCAATTCCTATCTTCTTAACAACATGAGAGATGTGCCCAGAGGGTGGTAGGTGGATAATATCATTGGTTCAATGGGATTTTTCTGTTTGTAATAATTATAAATCTTGCTTGCTATTCAGTGAAGGCAAGAAGACACTGTTTAGTTGTAGTGGTTCTTTTTCCCTTTCCAAAAATGTCTTTTGCATCAATGCACATATTAAAATCCAGGCCAAAATGGAGATGAATGTCTCACTGACAGCCAGCAAGATTCAACATTCCATGAGTTCAGTTGGTTTCACCGCACCAAAAGCAGTTTAAGAGCTCGCCCAGTGACTCGGTTGGCAAGTGCACCCCTTGTGGAGCCCGTCAGAGCAGTATGAGTTCCTGCCCCTGGCACGGGCTGAGTTGCTGGATTTTAACTGAGGCAATCGTGCAGTGTTGGTGTCAGGAATCCCTGGGCGAGCTTGGAGAATGCTTCCCGCTGTTGTTGGTTTTGCTGGCAAGCGCCTGTGCCTAAATCCCAGCAACGGGCAAATTGGGGCGCAATGGTCCCGGTGGTGACCGACCCTGCTGTCCCAGATTTACACGTAAACGGGGAACGTTCGAGTGATGTTTCAGGGAAATCTTACTAAGGTGTGAGTCAGTGCTTTCAGGCATGGGTCCTGAAGCATTGCCAGAGCCAGTGAGAGCTGTGAACTCGGACAAAACCTGATAACTGCTTCTTAATTATATTTTTTATGCATCCATTAAGTATAATTGGTGTGCTTTCCTGAGTGTTTTGTCCATTGCTCGGTAGTATGTGTGTCTGGGGAGATTACACAGCAGACTTACTCCTTTCATTTCCTGCATGTGCAGAAAATCACAGTGCTTTTGACATGCTGTGTCAGTGGAAATTTTAATTTCATTTGCTGTTAATTGGCAATGAGATTTCTGGTGAATGATGGCTGATTTCATTGATCCTTGGAAATCAGATTAACCTCATCGACATGCATGATTTGTATGGTTGAGAAGGTGATACATGAATAATGCCTGCACTTAATGCAGTTGTTATCTTAATCATTTATATTCGAATATGCATTAGCCACTTGTGATCCCTCCTCGTCTTCTGCTCCAAGTCCTTTCTTATTTCATGCCGTACTTTGTGTGTTCAGTTTCTCTCCACTTCTCTTGAAAGTGCTGACTCCTGGGATACAGTCCTGCAGGAGCCCTTCAGTAGCTTGCGACCTTGTCTTTCTACAGATTGAAGGCTGGACAGTGAGTCCCACTCCACGCACTTGAGCATCCAGTGCTGGTGGATACTCGAGTGCAGTAATGAGGCACTGTTGGATGTGCCGTCTTCCGGATGAGACACTGAATCGAGGCTGCGTGTACCCTGTCAGATGGTTGTAAAATATCTCACAGCACTATTTCGAAGAAGAGCAGGGTGTCCGAGACCAGTATTTATCCCTCAATCAACATCACTAAAACAGATTATTTGCTCACGATCTCATTGCTATTTGTGGGGTCTTGCTCTGTGCAAATTGACTGCCTTGTTTCCTACTTTACAACAGTGACTACACTTGGAAAAAAAATCTTTACTTGGCTGTGAAGCACTTTGAAACATCCTGATGTTGCAAGTAGTGCTGTATAAAGGGGAGGTTTTGTTTATTTATCAAGAAGCTATTCACCCATGTTGAGGATCACAGTGGAGTCCGACCTGTCATCACCTGGTCCATATATGGACCATGTGCAGTGGGGGCCACTGCATAGTTACCAGGTGCAGAAACTTGAGCTGACCGTCCAGCAATGTTGAGGCTACAGAACAATGTAAGGGAACAGAGCCTGACTGATATAGGGTCTCAGTGAGACCACACGTAGAGTACTGTGGACTGTTCTTGTCTCCTTTCCTAAGGAAGGATATACTTGCCTCAAAGGGACTGCAGTGAAGGTTCAGATGATTGTTTCCTGGAATGAAATTGTTGTTGTAAGAGGAGAGATTGAGTAGATTGGACGTACATTCTCCAGAGTTTTAGAAGAATAAGAACTGATCTGTTAGAAATGCATGAAATTTTTCGAGGGTTTGACAGGGTGACATAGGTACATAACAAGAAATGGGAGCTTGAGTAGGCCATTTGGTCCCTCGAGCCTGCTCCACCATTCAGCAAGATCATGGCTGATCTGTTCATGGCCTCAACTCCACTTTCCTGCCTGCCCCCGTAACGTGCAACTCCCTTGTAGATCAAAAATCGAGCTCAGCCTGGAATATGTTCATTGACCCAGACTCCACTGCTCTCTGGGGAAGAGAATTCCAAAGATTAACAACCATCTGAGAGAGGAACTTCCTCCTCATCTCTGTCTTAAATGGGAGAGCCCTTATTTTGAAACCGTGCTTCATCGTTGCAGATTCCCCCACAAGGGAAAACATTCCGATCAGCATCTACCCTGTCAAGCCCCCTCAGAATCTGATGTTTCAAGAAGATCACCTCTCATTCTTCTAAACTCCAATGAGTATAGGCCCAACCTGATCAACCTTTCCTGTAAGACAGCTCCTTCACACCAGCAATCAGCCTCAATGAACCTTCTCTGAACTGCCTCCAATGCAAGTATATCCCTCCTTAAATAAGACCAAAACTATACACCATACCCTCGGTACGGTCTCACCAACTCCCTGTACAGTTGTAGCAAGACTTCCCAACTTGTATACTCCATTAACCTTGCAATAAAGGCCAACATTCCATTTACCTTCTGAATGACATGCTGCACCTGCATGCTAACGTTTTGTGATTCATGTACAAGGACACCCAGATCCCTCGGTATTGCAGTATTCTCTAGTCTCTCTCCATTTAAATAGTATTTTGCTTTTCTATTCTCCCTCCCAAATTGGGTAACCTCACACTTTCCCACATTGTACTGTAACTGCCAAGTTTGTGCCCACTCACTCACCTATCTCTTTCTCTTTGCACACTCTTTGTGTCCTCACACTTGCTTTCCCACTGATCTTTGTATCATCAGCAAATTTGCTACAGTACGCTCGGTCCCTTCATCCAAGTCATGAATGTAGTTGTAAATAATTTAGGCCCCAGCACAGAACTTTGTGGCAGCCGACTAGTTATGGTTTGCCAACCTGAAAAATGCCCCATTTATCCCGACTCTCTATTAACTGTTATAATTATATGAATTCAAGTTATGTTGAGTATTGAGAGAAGGAAATTGTATTTCCATGGAACCTTTCACAACCTTCAGACATACAAATGCCCTTCACAGCCAATAAAGCACCTCCGAAGTGTATTCACTGCTGTCATGTAGGAAACACAGCAGCCAATATATGCACAGCAAGATCCCACAAACAGAAACATTGATAATGACCAGATAATCTGCTTTAATGGTGTTGGTTGAGGGATAAATATTAGGGCACTGGAAAAACTTCCCTGCACATCTTCAATCGTCCCATGGAATCTTTTATGTCTTCTTGATCGGGCAAACAGAGCCTCAGTTTAATGTTTCATCTGAAAGATGGCACCTCTGACAGTGCAGCACTCCCACAGTACTGCACTGAATTGTCATCCTACACTACTACTCTTGAAGTCTTGTCACTGTTGTAGATGGTGAAAGGATGTTTTTACCCTGGTTGGAGAGTCTAGAAATCGAGGTCACAGGCTCAGGACAAGAAATCGGCCATTTCGGACTGAGATGAGGAGAAATTTCTTGACTCAGAGGGTTGTGAACCTTTGGAATTCTCTACTCCAGAGGGCTTTGGATGCTGAGTCATTGACTATATTCAAGGCTGAATCGATAGTGTTTAGAAACTAAGCGGTATTCATAGATATGAGCCCCCTGGTTATCCAGAAGCATACAGTAAGTTAAAGCAATAAAAAGAAAGCTTATGGCGTTGGCAAAAAACTTAATACTTTAGAAAGCCTAGAGGAGTATAGAAAGTACAGGGGTGAAGTAAAAAAGGAAATGAGAAAAACAAAGATGGGGCATGAAAGATTAATGGTAGGTAAAATCAAGGAAAACCCGAGTATGTTTGATCAGTGTATTAAGAACAAGAGGTTAACAAAGGAAAGGGTAGGACCTATCAGAGATGTACCAGGAAACCTATGCTTGGATGCACAAGATGTGGGCAGGGTTCTTAATGAGTTTTTTTGTCTCTGTCTTCACAAAGGAGAGGGTTGATGTAGACATTGTAGTAAAAGAGGAGGAGTGTGAAATATGTGATACGATAAGCATCATGAGAGAGGAAGTATGAGAGGGTCTGACATCCTTGAAGGTGGATAAACGGCCAGAACCAGTTGGATTGCATCCCAGGCTGTTAAAGGAAGGCAGGGAGGAAATAATGGATGCGCTGAGGATCATCTTCAAATCCTCACTGGATACGGGCGAGGTGCCAGATGATTGGAGGTCTGCGAACGTTATACCATTGTTTAAAAAGGGTGCGAGGGATAGCCCAAATAATTTTAGGCCGGTCAGTCTGACCTCAGTTGTGCGTAAATTGTCAGAATCAATTCTGAGGGACAGGATAAACTGCCACTTACAAAGGCACAGAGTAATCAGGGATAGTCAGCATGGATTTGGTAAGGGAAGGTCATGTCTCACGAACTTGATTGAGTTTTTTGAGGAAGTAACAAGGAGGATTGATGAGGGTAGTGCAGTGGATGTGGTCTACATGGATTTTAGTAAGGCATTTGACAAACTGGTCCCACATGGCAAACTGGTCAGTTCAATGAAAGCCCATGGGATACAGGGGAATGTGGCAAGTTGGATTTAAAATTGCCTCAGTGACAGGAAACAAAGGGTAGGAGTCGACGGATGATTTTGCGAATGGAAGGCGGTTTCCAGTCGTATTCCACAGGGCTCAGTGTTGGGTCCCTTGCTGTCTGTGGTATATATTAATGATTTGGACTTAAATGTGGGAGGCATGATTGGGAAATGTGCTGATGACACAAAAATTGGCTGTGCAGTTAATCGTGAAGAGGAGAGTGGTGGACTGCAGAATGATATCAATGGTTTGGTTGAGTGGGCAGAAAAGTGGCAAATGGAATTCAATCTGGAGAATTGTGAGGTAATGCATTTGGGGAGGGCAAACAAAGCGAGGGAATATACAATAAATGGGAGGATATTGAGAGGGGTAGAAGAAGTGAGAGACTGTTTGTCCACAGGTCCCTGAAGGTGGCAGGACAGGGAGGTAGCGTGGTGAAGAAGGCATAAGGAATACTTTCCTTTATTGGCCGAGGGATAGAATACAAGAGCAGGGATGTAATGCTGGAACTGTATAAAACACTGGTTAGGCCACAGCTGGAGTATTGTGTACAGTTCTGGTCACCGCATTGGAGGAAGGACATAATTGCTCTGGAGAGAATACAGAGGATTTACAAGATTGTGCAGATTGACAAGAATGTTGCCAGGGCTTCAAAGTTGCAGCTGTGAGGAAGAATTGGATAGGCTAGAGTTGTTTTCCTTTGAACAGAGGAGGCTGAGGGGTGACTTAATAGAGGTGTACAAAATTATGAGGGACCTAGCTAGAGTAGACAGGAAGGACCTGTTTCCCCTAGCGGAGAGGTCAATTACCAGGGAGCACAGATTGAAGGTGATTGGGTAGAAGGATTAGAGGGGACATGAAGAAAACCCTTTCCACCCAGAGGGTGGTGGGTGTCTAGAATTCGCTGCCTGGATCGGTGGTGGAGGCAGAAACCCTCAACTCATTTAAAAGGTACCTGGACCTGCACCTGAAGTGCTGTAACCTGCAAGGCTACGGACCAGATCATGGAAGATGGGATTAGATTGGGTGGCTGGATTTTTCGGCTGGCACAGACACGATGGGCTGAATAGCCTCCTCCTGTGCCGTAATTTTTCTATGGTTTTAGTTTTCTGTCATCTGCAACTGTATTGTGCGCAAAGGCACACAAGGAGGCCATTCAGTCTATTGAGTCCATGCTGGCTCTCTGTTCAACAATCCCATCAGAAATCAAGAGATTTCTGGATCCAAATGCCACCAAGGGATAGGGGGATCGTGCGGGAAAGTGGCGTTGAGATAGATGGTCAGGCACAATCTCATTGAATGGCAGAGCAGGCGCGATGGGCTGAATGGCCTACTCCTGCTCCTATGTTCTTATCAATCTCATTCCCTGGCTCTATCCCTGTCACCCTGCAAGTTTATTTCCCTCAAGTGCCCATCCAATTTCCTTTTGAAATCATCAATTGTCTCTGCTTCCACCACCCTCAAAGGCAGCGAGTTCCAAGTCATTAGCACTGGGTAAAAAAGTTCTTGCTCACATCACCACCGCCCCCTCCCCCCCCCACTCCCTATCTTGCCCAAATCTTTCAATCAGTGTCTCCTCGTCCTTGACCATTAGCTAATGGGAAGGGCTTTTCTTTGTCTCCTTTATCTAAACCTGTTTAATATTGCCCAACTTCATCAAATGTCCCCTCGATCTCCTCGGCTCCAAGGAGAAAAATCCCGGCTTCTCCAACCTGACCTTGTAGCTAAAATCCCTCATCTCTGGAACCACTCCAGCAAATGTCCTCTGTGCCCTCTCAAGGACCATCACATGTTCGCTCAAGTGTAGTGACCAGAACTGGACACAGTGCTCGAGTTGTGGCCGAACCAGCACTTCAGAAAATTTCAGTATAATGTCACTGCTTTTGTACTCATGGCCTCTATTTACAAAGCCCAAAATCCCACATGCTTCACTAATAAATATATCAATATATCCTGCCACCTTCAAAGATCTATGCACATGCACCCCCAGGGTCCCTCTGTCCCTGTGCACTCTTTAGAAGTGTACCATTAAGTACATATTGCCTCTCCCTATTTCTTCTGCCGAAATGCATCACCTCATACTTCTCTGTATTAAATTCCATCTGCCACTTGTCTGCCTATTCTGCTCGCCTGTCTCTGTCCTGTTGTAGTCATTTGGTCTCATCCTCGCTGTTTGTCTCACCTCCAAGTTTAGTGTTGTCAGCACATTTCAAAATTTTACTATGTATTCCAATGTCCAAGTCATTTATATATATCAAAAAAAGCAGTGGTCCTTGCACTGAACCTTGGCAAACATCCTTCAATCTGAACAATAACCAGTTATCACAACTGGCTGTTTTCTTTACTTCGGTCAGTTTTTATCCAGTTGGACACTGACCCTCCTATTGCATGAGCCTCAGTTTTGGTAAACAGCCTTTTATGTCAAATGCTTTCTGAAAATCCATATCAACAACATCTATCGCATTCCCTTCATCAACCTTCCTGGTTACATCATCAAAAAATGTACTTATGTTAGTCAAGCATGATCTGCCTTTTACAAATCTGTGTTGGCTCTCAATAATTAACTCAAACCTCTCTTTTTTTATTTTCCCCTCAGTATTTTTTCTAAAACCTTACCCATCACAGATGCTAAACTGACTGGCTTGTAATTATGAGGACAGTACAGTTGCAGATGACACTATATACTATATATAGTGCAGACACAAAACTATAACCATAAAAAAATTACAGCACAGAAGGAGGCCATTCAGCCCATCGTGTCTGCGCCAGCTGAAAAATCCAGCCAGCCAGTTTAATCCCACATTCCAGCATCTGGTCCGTGGCCTTGCAGGTTACTGCACTTCTTGAATAAGGGAACATTGGAAGATTACAGCAAGCCCTTCAGCTATCTCCACTGCAACTTCCTTCAGCAACCTGGGATGCAAGCCATCAGGACCGGGCAACCTATCCACTCTCAGCATAACCAGCCTTTCCAGTACATTCTGTCCATCAATTTTCACCCCATCCATTTCCCCTACCATCTCCACTTCTGCCATTATTTGGTCTGCATCCTCTCCCTGAATAAACACCGATACAAAGTACTCATTAAGTATTCTAGCCTTGCCCTGCACCTCTAAGCAAATATCAGCCCTTTTTGTCCTTAATAGGTCTTATTTCACCACTTGCTATGAATATGCTTGAAGAAATTTTTTGGGTTTCCCTTCTATTTTGACTGCCATTCTACCTCTCATATTCTCTCTTTGCCAGTATTATTTTCCTCTTCACTTCCCCTATTGTATTTAACCTGGTTCTCACTTGAAGAATTCACCTGACATGCATCATAGACCCTCTTCTTTTGATTCATGATATTGTCGATCTTCCTCGCCATCCAAGGAGCCCTGGCTTTGATTCATTTAACTTTCTCCCTTGTTGCAAGGTCTCCAGCATTTACCTGAAGCATCTCCTCCTTGAAGGGCATCCATTGCTCCGATACAGTTTTTCCTGTCAGTTTCTTGTTCCATTTTACCCTGGCTGGATCCCCTCTCACCCCATTGAAGTTAGCCCTCTTCCAATTTAGAAGTTGTACTTGAGATTGTTCCTTGCTCTCCTCCATTACGAATTTAAACCTTATGAATGAATGATCACTCTTACCCAAGTGCTTCCCAACAGACAATTTGTCCACTTGGCCCATCTCAATCCTCAGCACCAGATTCTTTTTCATTGGATCGAGAACATACCGACCGGTCAAGAAGTTCTCCTGAACATATTTCAGAAATTCCTCCCCCCTCCTTACCCTGTACTCTAAAATTATCCCAATTGATAGTTGGGGAATCAAAGATCCCCAATATCACCACTCTCTAGTTCTTGCACATCTTTGTGTTTTCGCTGCAGATTTGCTCTTCTATATCTTTCTCACTATTTGGAGGCCGATAGAATACCCCCATTAGAGTGGTCATACACTTCTTACTTCTATCTCCAACCAAATGGATTCTATCTTTGTCCCCTCAAGGACATCCTCTCTTTCCAACACTACAATGTCTTCACTAATCAGTGCTGCCACCCCACTTCCATTTTTTCCTTCCCTATCATTTCTGAACATTTTATATCCTTAAATATTAAGCACCCAATCCTCGCTATTTATAAGCCACATTTCCGTTTTTGCCATGATGTCATATTCCCACATCGCTATTTGTGCTTGTAACTCACCAACCTGATTCACCATACTTTGTGCATTTACATACATGCATTGTAAACCTGTCTTTGTGTTCCTTGTATTCTTTCTTAGTCTGCTCATAATATGGTACTACTCCTTTCTCTCCAACACACACTCCTTTGTGCACTTCATTCCTCTGTTTACTTCTCTCCTCTTATCTACTCAGATGAGGTAGTTCCCATCCCTCTTCCAATTTAGTTTAATGCCTCCCAACCACACTGATGAACCTTCCCGTGAAGACATTTGTCCCACTTGTGTTGTGTTGCTACCCGTCCCTTTTGAATAGGTGCCTCCTGCCCTAGAACTGGTCACGGTACCCCAAGAATCTGCAGCCCTCCGTCCTACACCATATCCCGAGCCAGGCGTTGATCCTCCCGATCTTCCTATTTCAACTCTCGCACGTTGCTGCTGCTGATGTAATAAAAAGCATCATTAATAAGATAGCAAAACAGGATTTTCTGTGAGCTGAATTGAGCAGGTTTCAACCCCGCTGCCGCTCGTGCATAAATGCGTGTTTGAAAAATGGAACTGCACCACCGCAGTGGTTTGAGCCTGCTGCTGAGATGGGCGGCAGAACCATGTGCAGTGAGTATGGACCAACCATAATTTCCAACCGCATCTTTAATTGCACTGATAATATCCCTCGTGCTACATGGGGGGCCGCGGCCTGGGGCCCAGGGTCACAGTGGAGGACCAAAGGTGAAAAGAGCAGAAAAGAAGAAGAGGTAATTCAGGAATGAAGTGATAACTAGGTGGGAAACTTCAGAGCAACACTGAGTATAGCAGTAACAAATCGGGAAACAAGAAAGGATGTGCTGCAAAGAGAGATGGAAGGTGAGAATATGAATGTTTACCAGGTGAAAGTCTTTTACTGTCTGATATCCTTGTCTGGGAATGTGAGAAAAGGGTGAAGAGTCTCCCAGAAATAGGAGCAGCATTGATGTTGTGGGCAGACTGCAGCTTTGTATACAATGCAGACTTATTGGGAGTGCCTTGGCAAAAGGCATCTTTGATCAGCTTGTTGAGACACCTGCACGTATTTACATCTGAACTGCTGGCTGCAGAACTTGTTCTTTTATCTGTTGGGGGCACAAGTCTCCTGAGAGTTGTCATTTAGATTGGTTTGATGTTTGTGAGCGTCTGTGAATAATAACGTTAGGTTATATTTTCAGATGAATTCCGAATTTCGATTAATTGTTTCCAGTCTTTTGCCCTTCAACTCCCATCACGCTGTTCACAGCACTTCCTTTGGCTCAACAGGTTGATTTTAAGATTCTTGCTGTCCCTTTTAAATCCATTTATACCCTGAACCGCTCCCATTTCAGTTATCACCCCGGCTCCCCGCTTCACTTCTCCAATACTTCTCATTCCTGCCTTGACTTCCAGAAGACTTCTGATGAAGTTCCACACGAAATGCTGTGAATTAAACTTGGCACTGCATGGATTCAGGGTGAATCCCTGGGAAGGAATAAGAAATGGACTGAAGGGCGGGAAACAATAAGTACTTCTTGGTTCTGTTGGCATGGGGGATGGGGGGGGTTGATGGCCGGGGGTCAGTTCTGAGGGGACGACCGTTTCAGCTATTTGAACCTTTTACACCATTCACTTAGATCACTCTCTTCACCTGCCTTGGCTCCAATGCTTCCTTTAAGCTGTGGGTGTGCATGGCCTCACAGCGACCTGGGAGGTACCGTGCAGGCTTTGTTCCCATGTTAAATACCCCACTTGCAAAGCCACACAAAAATATTTCAAGGTTCCGTGCATTGAAAAAAGTGGGCGTTGTCACGTTCAAGAGAAATGTAATGATGAAAATATGCAAACAAACTGAAGGGTTGTAGAAGAAATGTTTTGGAACAGTTTTAAAGAGACTGGTACGTGTGATGTCAGAAAATGGAGGACAAGTCACATGACCCTCAGCATCTCATGAACTCAAATCCACATCCGTGTCGAGAAAGACTGAAAGCCAGTTAAGCCACAACTGCGTGGAAATCTGACAGATGATCACAGCTGGATGAGACGATAATCAAACACAATGAGACAAGACCTTCCTCAAACTTCTGGTCTGTGAATAACCTCCAGTGCAATGGAGTGTGAATCCCCCTAATCTCCTCACTGTAAGCCATTATCAAGGCCATTATTCAGCCCAGCTAGGACTGAAACTGTAAATTTTACCTTAAAAGGTAGCTCTGGAGGGAGAGAGATCACAGCAGCATCACAGAAGGCAATCAAGCCAGAGGCTGTGGAAAGAACCAGCCAAAACAATGATGGAGTTCTGCTGTGAATTCTAAGAACAAAGAACAAAGGAAATTACAGTACAGGAACAGGCCCTTCGGCCCTCCAAGCCTGCGCCGATCCAGATCCTCTATCTAAACCTGTCGCCTATTTTCTAAGGGTCTGTATCTCTTTGCTTCCTGCCCATTCATGCATCTGTCTAGATACGTCTTAAAAGACGCTATCATGCCCGCGTCTACCACCTCCGCTGGCAACGCGTTCCAGGCACCCACCACCCTCTGCGTTAAGAACTTTCCACGCATATCCCCCCTAAACTTTTCCCCTCTCACTTTGAACTCGTGACCCCTAGTAATTGAATCCCCCACTCTGGGAAAAAGCTTCTTGCTATCCACCCTGTCTAGACCTCTCATGATTTTGTACATCTCAATCAGGTCCCCCCTCAACCTCCGTCTTTCGAATGAAAATAATCCTAATCTACTCAACCGCTCTTCATAGCTAGCGCCCTCCATACCAGGCAACATCCTGGTGAACCTCCTCTGCACCCTTTCCAAAGCATCCACATCCTTTTGGTTATGTGGAGACCAGAACTGCACGCAGTATTCCAAATGTGGCCGAACCAAAGTCTTATACAACTGTAACATGACCTGCCAACTCTTGTACTCAATACCCCGTCCGATGAAGGAAAGCATGCCGTATGCCTTCTTGACCACTCTATTGACCTGCGTTGCCACCTTCAGGGAACAATGGACCTGAACACCCAAATCTCTCTGTTCATCAATTTTCCCCAGGACTTTTCCATTTACTGTATAGTTCACTCTTGAATTGGATCTTCCAAAATGCATCACCTCGCATTTGCCCTGATTGAACTCCATCTGCCATTTCTCTGCCCAACTCTCCAGTCTACCTATATTCTGCTGTATTCTCTGTCAGTCCCCTTCACGATCTGCTACTCCACCAATCTTAGTGTCGTCTGCAAACTTGCTAATCAGACCACCTATACTTTCCTCCAAATCATTTATGTATATCACAAACAACAGTGGTCCCAGCACGGATCCTTGTGGAACACCACTGGTCACACGTCTCCATTTTGAGAAACTCCCTTCCACTGCTACTCTCTGTCTCCTGTTGCCCAGCCAGTTCTTGATCCATCTAGCTAGTATACCCTGGACCCCATGCGACTTCACTTTCTCCATCAACCTACCATGGGGAACCTTATCAAACGCCTTACTGAAGTCCATGTATATGACATCTACAGCCCTTCCCTCATCAATCAACTTTGTCACTTCCTCAAAGAATTCTATTAAGTTAGTAAGACATGACCTTCCCTGCACAAAACCATGTTGCCTATCACTGATAAGCCCATTTTCTTCCAAATGGGAATAGATCCTATCCCTCAGTATCTTCTCCAGCAGCTTCCCTACCACTGACGTCAGGCTCACCGGTCTATAATTACCTGGATTATCCCTGCTACCCTTCTTAAACAAGGGGACAACATTAGCAATTCTCCAGTCCTCCGGGACCTCACCCGTGTTTAAGGATGCTGCAAAGATATCTGTTAAGGCCCCAGCTATTTCCTCTCTCGCTTCCCTCAGTAACCTGGGATAGATCCCATCCGGACCTGGGGACTTGTCCACCTTAATGCCTTTTAGAATACCCAACACTTCCTCCCTCCTTATGCCGACTTGACCTAGAGTAATCAAACATCTATCCCTAACCTCAACATCCGTCATGTCCCTCTCCTCGGTGAATACTGATGCAAAGTACTCGTTTAGAATCTCACCCATTTTCTCTGAGTCCACGCATAATTTTCCTCCTATGTCCTTGAGTGGGCCAATCCTTTCTCGAGTTACCCTCTTGCTCCTTATATATGAATAAAAGGCTTTGGGATTTTCCTTAACCCTGTTTGCTAAAGATATTTCATGACCCCTTTCAGCCCTCTTAATTCCTCGTTTCAGATTGGTCCTACATTCCCGATATTCTTCCAAAGCTTCATCTTTCTTCAGCCGCCTAGACCTTATGTATACTTCCTTTTTCCTCTTAGCTCGTTTCACAATTTCACCAGTCATCCATGGTTCCCTAATCTTGCCATTTCTATCCCTCATTTTCACAGGAACATGTCTCTCCTGCACGCTAATCAACCTCTCTTTAAAAGCCTCCCACATATCAAATGTGGATTTATCTTCAAACAGCTGCTCCCAATCTACATTCCCCAGCTCCTGCCGAATTTTGTTATAGTTGGCCTTCCCCCAATTTAGCACTCTTCCTTTAGGACCACTCTCGTCTTTGTCCATGAGTATTCTAAAACTTACGGAATTGTGATCACTATTCCCAAAGTAGTCCCCTACTGAAACGTCAACCACCTGGCCGGGCTCATTCCCCAACACCAGGTCCAGTATGGCCCCTTCCCGAGTTGGACTATTTACATACTGCTCTAGAAAACCCTCCTGGATGCTCCCTACAAATTCTGCTCCATCTAGACCTCTAACACTAAGTGAATCCCAGTCAATGTTGGGAAAATTAAAATCTCCTATCACCACCACCCTGTTGCTCCTACATCTTTCCATAATCTGTTTACATATTTGTACCTCTATCTCACGCTCGCTGTTGGGAGGCCTGTAGTACAGCTCCAACATTGTTACCGCACCCTTCCTATTTCTGAGTTCTGCCCATATTGCCTCACTGATCGAGTCCTCCATAGTGCCTTCCTTCAGCACAGCTGTGATATCCTCTTTGACCAGTAATGCAACTCCTCCACCCCTTTTACCTCCCTCTCTATCCCGCCTGAAGCATCGATATCCTGGGATATTTAGTTGCCAATCATGCCCTTCCCTCAACCAAGTGTCAGTAATAGCAATAACATCATACTCCCAGGTACTAATCCAAGCCCTACGTTCATCTGCCTTACCTACTACACTTCTTGCATTAAAACAAATGCACCTCAGACCACCAGTCCCTTTGCGTTCATCATCTGCCCCCTGCCTACTCTTTCCCTTAGTCACGCTGACTTCATTATCTAGTTCCTTACAGGCTTTAGTTACTACCTCCTTACTCTCCACTGACCTCCTCATTTGGTTCCCAACCCCCTGCCACATTAGTTTAAACCCTCCCCAACAGCGTTAGCAAAAGCACCCCCAAGGACATTGGTTCCAGTCCGGCCCAGGTGTGGACCGTCCAATTTGTAATAGTCCCACCTCCCCCAGAACCGGTCCCAATATCCCAAAAATCTGAACCCCTCCCTCCTGCACCATCTCTCAAGCCACGCATTCATCCTGACTATTCTTTCATTTCTACTCTGACTAGCATGTGGCACTGGTAGCAATCCTGAGATTACTACCTCTGAGGTCCTACTTTTTAACTTGGCTCCTAACTCCCTAAATTCTGCTTGTTGGACCTCATCTCGTTTTTTACCTATATCATTGGTGCCTATGTGCACAACGACAACTGGCTGTTCACCCTCCCCCTTCAGAATGTTCTGCAGCCGATCTGAGACATCCCTGACCTGGGAGTCAACATACCATTCGGGAGTCTCGTTTTCGACCACAGAGCCGCCAATCTACTCCCCTTACAATCGAATCCCCTATGACTATAGCCCTTCCACTCTTTTTCCCACCCTTCTGAACGTCAGAGCCAGCCACGGTGCCATGAACCTGGCTACTGCTGCCTTCCCCTGGTGAGTCATCTCCCTCAACAGTATCCAAAACGGTATACCTGTTTTGGAGGGAGATGACCGCAGGGGACACCTGCGCTGCCTTCCTGCTCTTTCTCTGCCTTTTGGTCACCCATTTCCTTTCTCCCTCAGCAATCCTAATCTGCGGTGTGACCAATTCGTTAACGTGCTATCCACGACCTCCTCAGCATCGCGGATACTCCAAAGTGAGTCCATCCGCAGCTCCAGAGCCGTCATGTGGTCTAACAAGAGCTGCAGCTGGACACACTTCCAGCACGTGAAGGAGTCAGGGACATCAGCCATGTCCCTGAGCTCCCACATTGAGCAAGAGCAGCATAACACGGGTCTGAGATCTCCTGCCATTTTTATCTTAAGCTTAACTTAGCCTTAACTTCGATAAATGAAAAAGGAACGAAAAGTTTTTACCAATCACACGAGAGAAAAAAAAAGAAATAGAAAAAGCCTTACCTTATCTACACACCACCGAATCATTTTTTTTTTAGTTAGAGGAGGAGGGCGGGTGGGAGACACTACAGGTGTAGTGTCTCGGGTTCAGCCGCTGCCCAAATATATAGGACTCACTTACCCAGCTGCCACGTCGCTCTCCCTGTCGCCACTGCATTTCAACTTGGTGCAGCAGAGAACTCAAAGAGACCCACCACCTCCAAACTGAAATCTTAACCAGCAGAAATCCACAACACCTCAAGAAGTTAAGACTACACAGGACTGCATCTTTAAAAAAGACTGACCTGCTTGAAAGATTCAACCGGAAGACCACAAACACTTATCACCCCTTGAATTGTTGCCCTTGAGCTTCTATCTGACTTCCCTTGAGAGTGCACGTGTGTGTGAATGTATGTGTGAGTGGTGTTGCGAACATGTTGGTGAATGAATATTGTTCAATAAATAGTTCATCTCTTTGAAACAAGAACACCTGTCACTGCCCATTTATTTGGCAAGTAAAACACTCGGGATAACTCATCATTTTAAAGAAAACACAATTGTGGTCAGTTGGGAGGTGAACATTGGGAACCACCCACACCAGTTACCATTTGTTCACAAGAACAAAATGTTACAGAGAGCATTGCTTTTCTCCGCATGCTGTCATACCCTTGTCTGGCAAAAATCTATCGCTCTCAGACTGAAAATGATGGATTGAACGAGCATCTACTATTTTTTTTGTGGAAGGAGAGTTCCACACTTCTGACACCCTTTGCAGAACAGGAAAATGTCAGCTTTGATTCCTGTTCTGTGCCAGTTCAGCTCGGAACGGAGGAGATTCCCGTGCTAATTGCTCCCCAGTGACCCCGCGGAAGAGTGCCTGTGACAGTTACGGACAGCATCAAGCTCGGTTGCCATGCCCCCAATGGTCATTCACCAGCTGGGGCCCCGACATAGCCAGGGGCCAACTGAGCAAGGTGACAGATTCTCGCCCCCAGCAAGATTTCAGAATTTGAAGAAGAGGGGACAAAATTGGGGCCGGGGACGATTTTATTTTCACAATTCAGCTGTGTGTTGAATGTCTGTTGTATGAATGTCTTGCATTTTGCAAAGTGCTGAGTCAAGAGAACATGAACACTTCTCTCAACCGGTGCAGGCATTATGGGCTGAATGGCCTCTTGCTGTGCTGTGCGGTCGTTCAAGTGCGTCTGAGATTAATCAGGGCATGACCAGGTGCACTGCAGCTGGAAGCAATATCAGAAGGTGAGGTGTAAGTGTGTGTTCAAAGACAGTAACGTAATCAGCTCAAACCCACATTTAATATTTTCAGCACAGACGCCAAACAGAGCAGAGTGAGGAGTTTAACCATTTCAATGGTGGTGTTTACATGGACAGCACAGCACCGGGCCATTCTGGTGTTTATTCTTCTTCTTCATCCTGCCTTTTCACAATTCCACTCTTGAAGGGACTGTATATCTATCCTTCCCCGACGAGCTCCTGTTGGGGGGTTTACCCTGCTTCGGCCCTCCATTGGACTCCTGTTGCTAATTCACCGCCATGGGTTTGGGGATGCTGTCCCTTTAAGCGATGAGCTCCCTCCTCCAGAGCTGCCGGCCAATCAGAAGGGAAGCAGTACCACTGGGAGCGGTGGCCACTGCCGGTACTGCAAGAGGCCCTGCAGTGCCGAGGAAGTGGAGGGCCACTGGCAGGTACCTGGGGTCAGGGTGGCTGGGGCCTTTCAGGCAAGCTGGGGGCCGGGGCGCTCCGGGAGCCAAAAGGAAGGAACCCCACCCCCAAACCTGCAAAGAGGGCACCAGGTGGCGTCTCCCCGAGATGGAAGGTCCCACCACCTTCAACAAAATTCAAGTGGAGGTGGGAAGTGGCCCTTAAGTGGCCATTAAGCTGGGCCTTCCCCGTCCCGGACAAAATGACAGGGGACCTGGGCGACAGAGGTAATGGCACCCCCTGCCATTTTTTTTGTTCCCCTCAACTCCTTTCCTTTCTCCAAGGGAAGCACAAAATTATGCCCAAGAAGTCTGTGCATGCTTTTCAACTGTCGGGGCATCACAACCCAGCCCTCTCCCGAGTGTCCAATTTGTGCACTCTCCAGCTGTGTCCACTGGAGAATCATTGCAGATGTTTCAAATCTTCAGTCACTTTCACCGATTCTTGTGCTCCTCCCATCACCACAGCTGAGATCAGCTCACTCAGAATGGGTTTGCAATCGAAGCTGTGACCTTACAGGTCTGTGTTGTTGAGTTGAGGAAGTGGGTAGCACTCTTGCCTCCTTTGTCGGAAGGTTGTAGGTACAAGCCCCATTCCACGGACTGGAGCCCCGAATTTAGGCTGACACCACCAGTACAGTGCCAAGAGAGTGCTGCACTGTCAGAGGTGCCATCTTTTGTTTTATACGAAATGGTCCATACTTCAATGCAAGAAGTCTAGAAAATAAGGCAGATGAGCTGAGAGTACTTGTGAGTACGATGTTCCAGCTATTACTGAGACATGCCTGAAAGAAGGGCAGGAAGGGCAGTTCAACGTTCCTGGTTACGGGGCTTTCAGAGGAGACAGACAAGGGGATGAAAAGAAAGGAGGGGATGTCCTAAAAATGATTAAAGACACATTTATAGCTGTGAGGAGGGTTGATATGATTGAACGATCATCAGATGAGTTCATAAGGGTTGTATGAAAGATTGAAAAAGTGAGTGTACTGCACACCGCCCAAACAGTCAGAGGGAGAGAGAAGAGGAAACATGCAGTCAAATCTTTGAGAAGTGCAAAAAACAATAGAGCAGTAATAGTCAGGGATATCAACTACCCTCATATTAACTGATATAGAATGAGTGTGAAAGACTCAGGAAGCAGAACCCTTCATGCATTCAGGACAACATTTTTAGTCAGTATGTGGCAAGCCCAAGAAGACAGAGGGAGGTTCTAGACTTAGTTTTAAGGAATGAAGCTGGAAGGGCTATCAATTGGGGAGCACTTTGGTGGCAGTGATCATAGTTCAGTTAGTTTTAGAGGGTCGTTTTGGAAAAGGACAAAGGTAGACCAGGAAAAGAAATTCTCAATTGGAAAAAGACTAATTTTATGAAGCTGAGATCGTGATTTAGCTGATGTTGACAGAAAACAGCTACTTGGAGGCAAATCAGTGCCAGGTCAGTGGGAGGCATTGCGCGAAGAGATAGCTGGTGTTGTCAGCAAGTGTTTTTCCTTAAAGAAAAAGGGAGGGACTAACAAATGCAGAGCCCCCTGGATGTCAAGGGGCTTAAAGCAGGGGGCAAATGAAAAACAGAAGCTTATGACTGATACCAAGGGTTTTCTTTTTATTCGTTCATGGATTGTGGGCGTCGTTGGCTCGGCCAGCAATTATTACCCATCTCTAATTGCCCTTTGAGAAGGTGGTGGTGAGCTGCCTTCTTGAACCACTGCAGTCCATGTGGGATCAGTACACCCACAGTGCTGGTAGGAAGGGAGTTCCAGGATTTTGACCCAGCGACAGTGAAGGAACGGCGATATAGTTCCAAGTCAGGATGGTGGGTGGCTTTTTTTGCCACAGTTTTTATGTGACTGGTCCAGTTCAGTTTCTGGTCAGTGGTGACCCCCAGGATGTTGATAGTGGGGGATTCAGCAATGGTAATGCCATTGAATGTCAAGGGAAGATGGTTGGATTCTCCCTTGTTTGAGATGGTCATTGCCTGGCACTTGTGTGGCACAAATGTTACTTGCCAGTTATCAGCCCAGGCCTGGATGTTGTCCAAGTCTTGCTGCAGCTAGACACGGGCTGCTTCCGGATCTGAGGAGCCACAAATGCTGCTTAACATTGTGCAATCATCAGCGAACATCCCCTCTTCTCACCTTATGATTGAAGGAAGGTCATTGATGAAGCAGCTGAAGAAGGTTGGGTCCAGAACACTACCACGAAGAACTCCTGCAGTGATGTCCTGTGCTGGAACTGTATCAGACACTAGTTAGGTCACATCTGGAATACTGCTTTGCAGTTCTGATCATCGCACTGTGGGAAACATGTGATTGCACTTGAGAAGGTGCAGAGGAAATTTATGAGGATGTTGCCTGGACTGGAGAATTTTAGCCATGAAGAAAGATTGAATAGACTAGGGTTGTTTTCTTTGGAACTATGGAGGCTGAGGGGAGACACACATGAAGTGTATAAAATTAGAGTGGATAGTAAAGTCCTATTCCCCTTGGTTCAGTGGTCCATAACCAGGGGGCATAAATTTAGGGTCAGAGGTCGGAAGTTTAGAGGGGTTTTGAGGAGAAATCTTTTCATCCAGTCAGTGGTGGGGGTCTGGAACTCACTGTCTGAAAGGGTGGGAGAGGCAGAAACCCTCATAACATTTCTAAAGGACTTTGATATGCACTTGCAGTGGGGTAACCTTCAAGGCTACAGACCGAGAATTCTGGAAAGTCGGATTAGGCTGGATGCTTCCTGGGTCTTCGGTACAAACACCGTGGGCTGAGTTTCTATGATTTTATGAAGGCGTGTTCAGAAAAATATGACCATAGAATTGATTTTAGAATCATCGTAATGCTCATCATAATCAGCCCCACAGTGCTGGATCTCCTCTGAATCTGGAACAGCTAAGTAAGGCTTTGAATGAAGAAGTGCACTATGAATAGAACTACTGATGGGAACCGGTGGCCATGACTGTGGGCGGGAGCTCACGTGGCTGTAGACTATCAGGCCACTCCAGTATCAGGCCTCAACATAGCCACACTCAGTCACGTCACGAGCATAACCGGCAGGCCAGGGGAACTCCCCGCACCCGCCAACTTACACTGTGAACACATGGAGTGAGTCATTGAAGTTATTTCAGACCTCTGCTTGGTTAGCGCCATGGGTGATGGGTTTGACGCATGTCTCCTTCTCACCCTTGTACTGGCACACAGTACAAACGCAAAACAGAATTACTTCCCCAGTTAATTTTTATCTCCTGAGACTGAAGTAGCAATTCTGAAGGTAAGCAGAGAATTTAATTAAATGTGCGTCATGCACAATTGGCCCCAATTCAAGGGCCATGCCATTTTTAATTACAAACTTAAGTTTAAGAGCATTTCCTGCAGTGATCATAAAAAGAAATAGTCTTTTCAGTCGTTGTGGACATCTGGATGTAAGAGAGAAGATTGCTTTTTATAAATAGCTGTAAGGGCACCATCTGTCCCCCTGCCTCGATAACAAGCACAGTCTCCTTAATCTGGGCCTCGGAATCTTTGCTCTTTCACCTAAATGATGTTGGTAAATTTGCGTGAGATATTCCTTCTGACATCCAACCAGGGTCATAGTTCCCATTAATTTATCCCAAGTGCATTGAATCATCGACTATTACAGTGCAGGAGGAGGCCATTTGCCCCATTCTGCCTTTGCTAGCTCTTTGAAGGAGCTGTCCAGTTAATCCCATTCTCCCTGTTATCTTCCCATGGTCCTGCAATTTTTATGCTCTCCCTTCTTACAAGGAGTTTTACTTGGCAAGTGATCTGTGTTGAACTTTAACGAGGATGTTTGATGGGACAGGGTGGATGGAGCTTTGCTCTTTATCTAACCCCTGTCATTTCTTGCGTGTGGGAGTGCTTGGGTATTCCGGTATATTTGGAGTTTACCCTGATTCTAACTCTTTCTCTGGGAATATTTGATGTGACATTTTGAAGGAAATTTACTCTGTGCCTAACTCTTGCTGTACTTAACCTGGGTTTATCTGATGGGACAGTTTACAGGGAGCTGTCCTCTGTATCTAATCCATGCTATACCTGCCTTGGGGTTGCAGAGGGAACTTTACTTTGTGTCTAACTCCTGCTGTACTCAATAATTGTCCCATCAAACACACCCAGATTAAGAGTCAATATCTACAAGAGAAGGACGGAGAAGATTAGAGCAAGGGGAAATAAAAAGCTGAGAAGGGCATCACAGGACAGTCCCTCTTCAACAGATTAAATTGTTATGATTTGATGACTGGCAGTTGCAGATTGAGGAGAAGGGAGTATTGGGTTACAGGAGAGTTCTGATGCTCGAGATTCCGATATTTATAATGCCGTTGTCCATTATGCCAATTTCTCAACCCAGTCAGGGGTGGGTGCGGCATTTTGGATGAAAAGAACCCTCTGGAGTAGGACCTAGAATTGTTTTGTGTCACTTTGGATACTAGCCTTTAATTCTTGTGGTGGGGAGCTTTTGTTTTAGTTTTTAATGAATATGAACTTGTGACTGATCCTTTCATGCATTTTTCAGATGGGGAGTCTGGTCAGGAATACAGAATAACATGCTTGAAGTCTGATTGTAAAGTCAGTGTGTGTGTGTTCTTGCACTTCAATTGTATTTTTAAATGAAAGCCCGTTTCCCACATTCCGGGGCAGCATGCAGGTTGAGGAGATGCGGTAAATGTTCAAGGTGTGATATTTGGCTTTAAAAAAGCCTGCATATCGTCTGAGGAAGACTGACGGAATTTCTGAGGTGCTAGTAAAGATCTGAGTGTGAGAGAGGCATGAGAGTGATGATCGTCACTTTGAACTTAGTGAGGCAGCAGGGACGAGCAATGGTGTGAAGAATGGCGTGTTTCCTGAGCTTGCAGGGGGACAGGAAAGGCGTGTCTGAAGAAGCATTGAGGAGTATTGAGAAAATTGAGAGGTCCAAGAAAAATTGCTTCAAAAGGGATCACGGTGAGAGGCTGATGGGAGTGCCAAAAAAGTGAGCTTTTTTCTGAAGTAACTGTTCACAGTTCGTCAAAGGAATGGGCCTAAACTTTACTGGAGGCTTCAAGATCTGTGAGCCAGGTCACGTTGGTACTTGTGCAGTAGAGTTTCCAGACATTATGGACTCTCAGCTTGCTCAAACTAGCATTCAGAGTGTGAGGCGATGGGGGGGAATGGCTTGAGAAGTGGAAAACATCTCACACTGGTGAGGCACAGACTGGGGATCATGGTTGGGACAGTGTGAGGGGAGCTTTACTCGGTCACTAATCCGTGTTGTATCTGCCCTGCGAGTGTTTGATGGGGCAGTGTATAGGGAGCTTCATTCTTTATCCGATACAGATGTACCTGACCTGGGAATACTTGATGGGACAAGGTAGAGAGAACTTTATCTGCATCTGATTCATTCAGTCAGTGAGTGGGAAAGCTTTGTGTCGAGGCAGCTTCAGTCTGCAAGTATGCTGTGTAATCCCTAAGCTGGGTTTTCTGAAACAAAATGTATTCCCTTATCTTGCACGCACATTCGTCACTTGGAGAAGTATAGAATTCAGAAAAGAAACAAACAACGAAACATTTCCAGAAATGAAATTATGGATAAAAATGACTGAAAACTTGGCACTGCACAAGGTCTCGCTGTATTTATAATCAGCTCCCTAATGGCTATGTAAAATTGTTCTGCAGATGTAATTAAAAATTGTTGCTAAGTTTTTTGAGGCAATCACCGTTGTGTGAGCACTGAAGCTATTTTGCATCCTCAGATACTTAGTACTCTTCTGTATTTTTGACAAATGCCTCATTAACCATGTTACTAAACAGAAATGTTTCAGTCTTTCTGTGAGTGAATGAGCTGAAGACCCTTGCATTCAGTTAAGTTGGAAGGGAAATCTTGCTGTCTGATAGGCAATCCTTTCTCGTCTTGCTTCTGGCATCTCCATCTATTGCAACCTCTCACTGTCTCTCGTATTGATACTGATAAGGTCAGTAAGGTCCTGTTGAACTTGCCTCCCTTGTTCTCCCTGAGCTGCATTTTCACCTTCCTACACACTCTTGCCCCTTCCTCTGCTGAAATAAAATTGTATAGCCCTGTCTCCTCCCTTGGCTCCATCTTTCACGGGTCTCCAGAACTGTCAGGATCTGTGCCTCCCTCAAAACTTCCCTCCCTTTCACAATTTTACAGGCTTTCAAATCTAAGCTCGCCATTGCTTAATCATTGTTCCCTTCATTTGGATTTCGTGGTCGGAGTGAAGCCACAGCACCCGCCACTGACCTCAAAGGAAGCTGCCCGCAAAGATCGAGTGATCTCTGTGGCATGCATTTCCCCTTTCCCGGAGTCAGTTTGAATCTGATGCTCAGTTAAGGGGATCTCCAGGCATCCAGCAGCAGTGATGTCATCAGGCAGGGTAGGCAGCTGGTCACATTAAGGTATTCTCACAGACAGCAAACCAGAAAGTAAAAATCAGTGAATTCCTTCACTTCTTTAAATTTTACATTTAACAGATAGTGAAATAAATATTTGGAACATGCAAATCGGATTAAGATAGAAGCTCAAATATCATAAAGAAACTTGAAAAAAGATTTATTTTAAAATTATGTGGAATTTCTTATTGTAATGGAGACATTTGCCATTCACCCAATGTAAAAATGGTCTTTCAGGGCCATTGAGACTGTTTGGCAGTAATTATGAACTTAATACACCATTCAATGCCCAAGCCCAGTTGCACCTCAGCCAACAAGGTGTAACGTTTTCAAGGGTATTTACATCGAGACTGCCAATGTGAGAGTGTCAATTCTTGTCAGTTCTTTGATTTCTAACAGATTACAGTCTGGAGTCACCTCAACAGTGCACTGTCTGAAAATGCATAAAATCATTGACAGCACCATCTGGATTTCTGCATTTAACGACGCATGTGCGGACTCCAGAAGTTGCTGTCAGTTTCCAAGGAGTAATGATAACGCACGTTGGCAGTTTCACTGTCAATATGACTGTGAATCTGAGCCCCCATTCTATCTAATTATGTCGCCAATCTTATTGAGTTTTGAAGGTGTCCTGCACTGTGGAACATTGCACTTGGATTTCTGAAACAAGAATTAGTGAAAAAGTGCAGGTTGTGTCTCTGTTGCGCTTGCAACCCGTTCTCTGACAAGCACTGACAGAGCTCTGTGTGCTCAGGAGTGCCAATCTCAAGCTTTGTCAGTGATGGACTTCTTTTTGTGATGTGTTAACAGCTGATGCTTAACCTGCGGGGCGACAGATGGGGTGTTAAATGGAAGCCACAGATCGTGATGAGGTTTCGATGAGCTTCTAATCACCGTCTCTCAGATACAGACATTAGACAGAACATTCCAGGTAAGAGTGCCTTCAAACCAAGGGCATTCAAATGATTTAAATATCGTAAAATGGATACCAGGGAGTAAGTTACAGTCTGGGATTTGATTGAGGGGTTTGGATGGCTAACATAAAGAATACTGGATACTCGGGAGTGGCTTGCAGGCCAGAATCGAAGAGTTTTGACTGGTTCATGAATATGACAAACCCTGACAAATTCAGAACACTTTGTGCTGTGAAGCTATGCCAATTAGGAAGTGCATTAAGAATGCCCCAATATAGCACCCTTTCAGCCAACAAATGTTCAGCACACTGGGCTGAATTTTAACCTGAAAAAAAAGTGTGTTTGGGTTAGGTGGTGAGGTGCTGGAGGTGGCGGGACGGGGGGTGGTTTCATAGCTGAAAAAAAACATGTTTTTGGAGCCAAATCCGTGGTCCAACCCACCATGTGCAGCTTGAACGGAGGTGAGCAGGTGATCAACCCACTCCAAGGAGGCAGATTGGAACTTTAAATGTGGTAATGAGGCCGCAAGCCTCATGGTCATTCAGGTTTTCAACTTCAGCTGCTGCCGTCCGGTTTTTCTGAGCGTCAGGGAACGCGGAAGCTCCATCGAGGGGAGGACTTGCCAGCTTTAGGACTTCACTGCCTATAATCCTGCTGCTTGCATCCAGGTGCCTGCTTGTGGAGCTTCTGCCATCGTTCACCCCTCCTCCTACCGATCTCTCCGGGGCCTCAGATCCCACCACGATGTCCTGCATGCTACCCCCTACGACCTTCCGCCACTATACCACCAGGCCTCTGATTCCACCCCCACCCTGCCCCTCCCCCCCAGAGCTCCGAGATCCCCACCTCCCACCACCAGGCCTCTGATAACCCCCATACCCGAGGAGCCTGTAATTTCCACCCCGTTCCATCACCAGGCTTCCGATTTCCACCACCTCTCCCTCCCCCCAACACCTCCACATGTCCGGTTCCCCCACCGGGGATTGTCATCCCGCCCGACCGACCCTTCTTCCCGCACCCTCGTGAAGGTCCTCCCCAGCCTCTGGGTTCGCCCTCCTCCTCCGAGGACTTCCTTGATCCTGCGGCCTTCACTGACCACCTCCCCATCCTGCTGGAAGCCAGTCCTGTCAATCAGGTCTGGCTATCAGGAAGGGAACAGCGTTGGGGGGGTAATCTTGACTTTTTGGGTTTCCTGTGCTGTTTGGAGGCCACCTCACCTGCACCCAGCAGACCAGCCATTCCATCTGGCTCAGATTTGGACCCAGATTCCAGAACTGAAATGCCCTTGTCATCATCATTCTCTTTCAGGCACGATTTTTCTGGTGAGGGACTGCTCTGGGTAGCAACTGCTCTCTTGCAGAAACTGTTAAAATGGGCTATTAGCTGAAATGTATTGTAATTTCTTTTTCCGACAGTACGGATGAATATATATCTGTCTAACATGACTACAGAAAGGGCATCAGCTGGCATAATGCACGAGTAATTCATGGAACATATGTCTGTGAACGTGGGAGAATAAAGGCAGAGAATCACTGCTGTAAAAAAAAAAGCCTGTTCTTTGATGTAGACATGAGCTACGAGTGGTGCATTATTGTGATGTTGCTCAGTATAATGTCAGTATAAAAAGCAGCCACATGGTGTGGGGCTAAACGATGCAGAATCAAAATTCTCACATTCAATGTTTTGCCAAACCTTGGGCCTCAGCTGCAGTGTTATGACCAACTCTGGTTACCACGTTTTGGAGGCATGTCAAGACCCTGCAGAGGAGACTTACTGTCACTGGTTCCCGGGACAAAAGACTTGAGTTTTGTAGAGGGACTGGAGAAACTGGGGCTTTTATCCTTATCTCTTTTTCTCCATTCGTCCCTGGGATGTGGGCGTCGCTGGCTAGGCCAGCATTTATTGCCCATCCCTAATTGCCCTTGAGAAGATGGTGGTGATCTGCCTTCTTGAACCGCTGCAGTGCATGTGGGGTCGGTGCACCCACAGTGCTGTTAGGGAAGGAATTTTGACCCAATGATGAGGAAGGAACAACCGATACAGTTCCAGGTCAGGATGGTGTATGACTTGGAGGGGAACTTGCAGCTGGTGGTGTTCCCATGCAACTGCTGTGCTTGTCTTTGTCGGTGTTGTGGGTTTAGAAGATGCAGCACCTCGATTGGCTGAATCTTGCTGTGCACACAATGGCTGCCACTTGCCTCTCATAATTTTTTGTGAAGGCCCTCCAGTTTAATGCTTTGTGAAGAGCTTTGAGGCATTTCTGAGAAACATAAGACTCGATATAAAGGCAAGCCTCTTGTTACGAATTGCACCACAAAAGATCTGCATCAAAATATTGGGAAGGTAATTCTCATTTTCAAAAAAATGTCTCTGATCAGTCACTTGGAATTGTTGAAGTACAAAAGGTCTGACTTATGTCAGGGTCTTTAGCACTTTCACTATTCAGTATATTCAATGTATTGAGCATTGAAAACATGAGTAATTGGGGACAATTTTGTGTCTGGATTCTACATTGAGGTGTCATGCCTGGATCAGTAATTTGGTATCATGGGATTGAAAGGGAAGTGGGTTGTTGCATTAGAGATCTGTGCATGGAGCAACGTGTTTTTTTTTAGAGATACAGCACTGAAACAGGCCCTTCGGCCCACCGAGTCTGTGCCGACCATCAACCACCCATTTATACTCATCCTATACAAATTCCATATTCCTACCACATCCCCACCAGTCCTTATATTTCCCTACCACCTACCTATACTAGTGACAATTTATAATGGCCAATTTACCAATCAACCTGCAAGTCTTTGGCATGTGGGAGGAAACCGGAGCACCCGGAGGAAACCCACTCAAACACAGGGAGATCTTGCAAACTCCACACAGGCAGTACCCGGAATCGAACCCGGGTCACTGGAGCTGTGAGGCTGCGGTGCTAACCACTGCGCCACTGTGCCGCCCATTAATTTTTTAAAATTATTCTTTCATGGGATGTGGGCGTCACTGGCAAGGCCAGCGTTTGTTGCCCATCTCTAATTGCCCTCGAACTGAGTGGCTTGTTAGGCCATTTCAGAGGGCAGTTAAGAGTCAACCACATTGCTGTGGGTCTGGAGTCACGTGTAGGCCAGACCAGGAAAAGATGGCAGATTTCCTTCCCTCAAGGACATTGGTGAACCAGATGGGTTTTTATGACAATCGATAGTTTGATGGCACACATCACTGAGACGAGCTTTCAATTCCAGATTTCTATTAATGTATCAAATTTAAACCCCACCAGCTGCAGTGGGATTTGAAGCATGTGCCCAGCACATTTGCTTTGACCACTGAATTACTAATTCAGCGATATTACCAGGACACCACCATCTCCCCAGTGTAGACTCGACTATATTATAAAACAGCTGCAGTCTGTTGCTGAGTTAGAATCAATAAGCGATAAATCGAGGAATCCCGAGCTCTGTGGTACCCAGCTTGGTTTGTTGAAGGAACTCCTCAGCGCTGTTCACATCCTGCTCGGTGTGTTTTAACTCAGAGTCCGAGTTCCTGCTCCTGATCGCTGTCCAGTAGCCCCTGCTCGAAGAGCATCTCTCTGGGCATTGGGCGAGGGCAGGACAAAGCCTGGCTGTGATGCTTCTTATGGTTGAATTTCCTGCTGTCGCTTTCCAGGTCCACATGTGACAAATAGCCACTTGGACATGGTACAGGACAGGTACTGATATCTGGTGTAACAGTTGCTCAGCAGGAACCAGCGTCTTCAGAAGAGGGAGAAATTGGAAAACAGAATGTTTCTTTTAAGAAACTTATTTGATCAGCCTGATTTCTCTCTCGAATTGATCGGACTGCAATTTGGAGTCATGATTTCAAGGAGCTTCTGCCAATGACCAATGTTCACAATGCTTTCTTCATCAATGGGCAGAATGCTTCAATAAAGCATATTTAGCCAGCAGATTTGAGTTGGACTGACAGTAGGATACTTCCAGTTCCCCACTCTGACAGAGAAGTCAGCCAAGATTACCACTGCTGATCATGAGCTATTGACTGCTGCTGGAAGGTGCAGGTGCAAAATGTGTGGATCGGAACTGAAGACAGGATCAGACCCTGTTGTGAAGTCATCTTGTCAAATATCTGGGTGGACAGTTACCTCCGAGAGTCACAATTTGCCAAGGCACTGAAGGGTGTCCAACATGCATCGAACTGAAGCTCCCCATCAGTCAGCTCATTTAGGAGAGGAGGGAACAACATTGTAAAAGTACACCCATGCTCTGGCCTTCTCTTCTCATTTCATTTCAGTGAGTTGTCGGAGTTGGCACGTGTGAAAATGGTCGCAGTCCAGTCGTTGTCATGAAGCAGCTGGCATGGCTTGAGTAGTTGTGCAGCAGCTGAGATTGGATTGCTGCAGCCAAGTCAATGACTGCACCTTCTGTTCCTCGTATCAGTTAGCAGCTTACGGGTCCACTCATTCTGGTGTTCGAACCAATCTGCACCACCCTGCAAATCCTTGGAAACGAGTGGAGCAGTGAAAATAATGTGAACTGTAGTTGAAGTGAGCAGAGGTTGTGTGTGTTTTGGAGGTAAAGTGCCATTCTGTGCTTGAGCTTTTGGACAGAATGTTGTTGGTGAACGCGCAGACTGTACCCTTCTGAAAGAATGCAGAGAGGAAGTGCTGATCCTATCACAGGAACAGCTTCCCCTTCATTGCTAGTTACTCCCAGTTCCACACATAATTGCAGGATGTTGGGTCATTGACAGTGATAGGCACAATTGCTCTCTCAGTGCACTGTAAATACAATATTGCATGCGCACTGCAGAATATGCTGGAATATTGCTGGGGCTTTTCTACTGCCTTTCTGTCCAACCTGGCCAAGTGAAGGGAGAAAGATCGACCAGGAATTCATTTCACTGCCACGTGCACAGGCCACGATTCTGTTCTGAAAGTCCCTCCACAGTCCGTGCAAATGTTCACCAGTGTATCATAATAAGACCAAGTGGTGGGATAAGGTAGTGTTGACGTCTTTCCTATCATTTACCCCTTAGCAATACTGAAAGCCAATGTATTCCTGGCAGCCAGTGTTGCGAAGGGCGGAAGGGGTATTTAAATTGCAATGCAACATGATGACCAAACAACTGATGACATTCCTCAAAGTTGAAGAGTATTTTTGTTGACAATCTCCTGCTGGCTCTCTTGGTCAAACTACA
This sequence comes from Heterodontus francisci, assembly GCF_036365525.1. Classification (NCBI taxonomy): domain Eukaryota; kingdom Metazoa; phylum Chordata; class Chondrichthyes; order Heterodontiformes; family Heterodontidae; genus Heterodontus; species Heterodontus francisci. The sequence continues at coordinate 11,398,328 of NC_090417.1, forward strand.
TTGCAATGAGGTGCCGGAACAAGTTCCCGTTCTTGGCACCACGGCAACAGCCTCCGACTGCTTGCTGTGATGATGTAAATTCCCCTGAGCCGGAGAAATTGTCTCAGCTCAGGGCTGCAGGCATAAATCCTGCCCCCTCAAAGAAACACCAGCATTGTGGCAAAAACTTGTGCCAGTGCTTCCTCTGACTCATGATGGAGGTGAGCCAGGGGGAGGCAGGGATCTTTCACATCTGCTTTTTGATCAAATGGTTATCATCACTCAGAATCCGAGAAGGGAAATGTTTTGATAACCTTCATTTTCTCACAACGAATATGATCACTGTCCTTCTTATCGTTGGTCTCTGACATCTCCTCACTGTGTTGAAACCTAGACACATCTTATTTCATTATTAGCCAGGACCTCAAAAGGCATAGGGAGTAATGAGCCCACAGAGGGCTTTTGAAGACAGTTCCTTAACTGGGAGCCAGTGTAGGTCACCGAGCACAGGGGAGATGGGTGAATGGCGTTTGGTGCAAGTACAGAAATGGGCAATAGAGTTTTGAAGGGTGTCACATTTACAGAACTCGCGAAACCAGCCACGAGCACATTGAAATAGTCAAGTCTGAAGGTAAGAAAGGCATGAATAAAGGTTTTCGCAGCAAATAAACTGTGGCAAGAATGGAGTCGGGCTATGTTCCGGAGGTTGAAATAGGCAGTCAGCATTGGTGTGAAAATGTGGTAGGAAGCTCATCTTGGGGTCCAGTGTAACACAAAGCTTGCCAACAGTCTGGCTCAAACTCAAAACAGTTGCCTGGGAGAGAGATGGAGTCGGTGGCGAGGAAACGGAGTTTGTGAACGGCACTGAAGACAATGGCTTCTGTCTTCACAAAATAGAGCTGGAGAAAATTTCTGATTCTCCTGCACTGAATGTTGGAAAAGCAGTTTGACGAGATACTGACAGTGGAGGGGTCAAGACAGGTGGAGGTGGGGTATCGCCAGCATACATGTGGAACATGAGTACCCCACTGATATCGACCCCAGTTATAGACCAGAGATCACTGCTTTCTGCTTTACCGCATCATCTCTGCGACTCTTTTCAAACTTGTTTTACGTCCTGCAGTGTGGGTCGTGACCCATCACCTCATCAATTGTAATGACCAGAAATTAGATTCTAGTGCGCAGAACCAAGAGCTGCAATCCGTTCCACTTGAAGAATAGAATATTGCTTTCGACTACAGAGGTGTCAGAGAATGAATTTGACCTTTGATAGATTGTGACACGAGTAGTGTTGCAACAGCTTTTTCTTATTGTTTTCTACGCTTAAGTAAGTAAAATTGTTGTCCACAACCTCTTATGTTGATCTCTGCTGCCCCCTACACGAATGTTAATGAAAAGAGAAGTGATTGATAAAAGGCGGTGGTTACTCAGCTTTTGCAACCCAAAATGTACAGATGACCTTTCTTGCCTCCCACAATTTTATTAATTTTATTGTGGTCAGTGCAGCTGTGAACCAAGATCTCTTGCTTCTTCTAAACTCTAAAACACTGGCCATGGTGCAGTTCTTCCTCCTTTTATCCCTGATGGAAAGTGTTTTGTCATGTGGTTCTAAACTGCAGGGTTTATGCATTTCTCCATTCATATAATCAGATGTGGTCATAAGTTCTGAAGTGGGAATGTTCGCTGATGATTGCACAACATTCATTTCCATTTGCAGCTCCTCAGATAACGGAGCAGTCAGTCTGTGCGTACATGCAGTCACGCCTGGGCAACATTTAGGCTTGGGCTGATAAGTGGCAACTTACTTGTGCACCACACAAGTGCCAGGCAATGACCATCTTGAAGAAAAGTGAATCCCACTATTTCCCCTTGACGTTCAACGGCATTACCATTGCTGAGTCCCCCACTATATAGATCCTGGGGGTTACCATTGACCAGAAACTTCAATGGTCGAGCCACATAAATACTGTGGCTGCAGGAGTAGGTCAGAGGCTGAGTATTCTGTGATGAGTAACTCCCCAAACCCTGTCATCTACAGGGCACAAGTCAGGAATGTGATGGAATACTCTGCACTTGTCTGGATGGGTGCAGCTCCAAAAACACTGAAGAAGCTTGACACCATCCAGGACAAAGCAGCTCGCTTGATTGGCATCCCATCCACAAACATTCACTCCCTCCACCACCGACGCATAGTGGCAGCAGTGTGTACCATCTACAAGATGCACTGCAGCAACACACCAAGGCTCCTTAGACAGCACCTTGCAAACCCGCAACCTCTACCACCTAGAAGGACAAAGGCAGCAGATGTATGGAAACACCACCAGCCTGCAAGTTCCCCTCCAAGTCGCACACCATCCTGACTTCGCACTATATCGCCGTTCCTTCACTGTCGCTGGATCAAAATCCTGGAACTCCCTTCCTAACAGCACTGCGGGTGTACTGACCCCACATGGACTTCAGCGGTTCAAGAAGGCAGCTCACCACCACCAAAGGCAATTGGGGATGGGCAATAAATGCTGGTCTAGCCAGCGATGCCCACATCCCATGAATGAACTAAAAAAACAGTAATAGTGCCTTCAGTAACTTAAAGTATTTCTTTTTGTCTCGCATTTTGGGTCTTGGCTTGTTTCAGTTGGTATTAATCTCGTGAATTTGTGGATTGTAACCCTCAAAAATTTGCACACGTCCCTTACAATTTTCAGTGTCAGAGGAAAATAGAGACTTCATTTCGATCAGTCTGAGTGACTGATGGAACCCTTCATTATAAGTCGGACTTGGCATCACCCTCTCTAGCATTGCAGTTTAAATCCAGCTCAGACTGATGGAGCAAGTGTTTTTCTCTGTCTCTCTATCTCCCTCTCCCTCTCTCTATTGGAGGGAAAGGTTCAATGTGAGTCAAGTTCAGGAAGTTTAACAGTGTGCAAACCCAGAGCATAGACATACCTCAAAATTTATAGGTACATTATTGGAGTGTTTTGGGAGCTTTACTCTGCCCCAAACCTCGAATGCATGAAGCAATGTAGAAGGTTTTTTGACTGTACACATGACCAGATCCATACCGCTCCAGGGCATGCATTGGGGCACTGAAGAGAGAGCTTTACTCTGTATCTAACCCCCATGCTGTACGTGTCCTTGGAGTGTTTGATGGGACAGTGTAGAGGGAGCTTTACTCTGTATCTAATCCTTTTTTTAAAATCATTTTCGATAGATAAGGTGGCCTTTATACCCCAGGCCCATTTTATGTATGTTATGTCGAGGGGGCCTTTATTCCTCAGGCCTCCTTTAGATAGATTTTAAAAACAATTTTATTAAAAACGAAGAAATAACACAGAACTTCAATTAAAATTCAATTTTCGGCATCAGTGATGCACTCCAGCCCCTGCGGTGCCCACCGGTCACGGAAGGCCTCAAGCGTTACCGGTGGACACCGCATGCTCCGTCTCCAGGGACGCCCGGGCGCGAATTTAACCACGGAAGAGGTGTAGGCAATCAGGGAGAACGGACCCACCGACGGCCCACAGCCTGGACCTGTGAATTGTCACCTTGGCCTGGCCCAGGAGCAGACCGATAAGGAGATCCTCCTCCCGGCCCACACCCCTCAGCACCGGGTGCCCAAAGATCAGGAGCGTGGGGCTGAAGTGCAGCCAGAACTTGAGGAGCAGCCCCTTTAAATATGCGACCGGGGCTGCGATCTCACACACTCCAGATAGACGTGGAACACGGACTCGTCCAGACCGCAGAAATTACAGGCAGCCTGGGAGTCTGTGAACCTGCTTAAAAGTCTATTGCACGGCACTGCCCTGTGCAGCACCCTCCACCCCAGGTCCCCGATGTAAAGGGGGCAGACTCCCGCGTAGAGAGTCCTCCACCGAGGTTTCCCCTCACCGCCAGATGGCAACACGGACTGCCAGGGCGTGTATCTAACTCCATGCTATACCTGCCCTGGGAGTGTTTGATGAGGACAGTGTAGAGGGAGCTTTACTTTGTACCTAACCCGTTGTTTTTTTATCTTTTTTATCTTTTTAGTCAGGGAGATTTGCCGCTTCAGCAGTATCTGTAGTGAACTGTGCTCGGATAAAGAGTGGGTGAGGGAGTCACTGCTGTACTCCTGTCCTTGACTAACACTCTCTGTATGGTTTCCCATGTGAGCCTGGGATTGGGTAACCTCCCTGAATATATCACTATTGTACAGTGTATCTAACCCGTGCTGTACCTGCCCTGGGAGTGTTTGATGTTAACACGTGTTACCAAAGTTAGGGTTGTTTCCTTTGGAACGTGAGAGGCTGAGGGCAGATTGAATTGAGGTGTATAATATTCCAAGGGACTTTATATAGAGTGGATAGGAAGGACCTATTTCCCTTAGCAGAGAGATCAATAACCAGGAGTAGGGGGGGGGGGGGGGGGCATAGATTTAAATTAATTGATAAAAGAATTAGAAGAGAGTTGATTTGAAATTTTTTCCACCCAGAGGGTAGTGGGGATCTGGAGTTTACTGCATGGATCTGTGTGCTTGAAGTACCATAGCCCACAGGGCTATGAATCAAGAGCTGAAAAGTGAAATTAGGCCGTGTATCCCTTTTCCGGCTGGCACAGACATGATGGAGGCACATTGCCTCCTTCTGTGCTGTAAATTACGAGGATTCAAACGTGGGAAAATGTTTCTTTTCTGGTTTTGAACCTTCATGTGTGGGAGACAATTACATTTTCAGCATCAGATAAGGAAATGTTGATGACTGTGGAATGGGAGAATCTCTCCGAGCAAAGTAACGCTCACAACCCAGTGAGAAGGATTTGACTTCTGAAGTATGTTCATCAGGGATGCATTCCTTCAAGATGAAGAGCGGCACATGTGCCTATTGCTCGATATTCCTGTGATGTGAGATAAAAAGATGGTCAGATGGATGTTGATCTGAAGGTTACAGTGTTTTTGCTGAAACAATCTGGATGAACATCTTGTGCGTCAATTGAACAGACACACAGTTTATCACCACGGTGTGGCTTTAAGGCCACGCTAATTATTTTTTCATATATATTTAAATGCAAGTCGTCATCCGCAGATTGCTAAACGTTGGAGGAAAAAAGCTACCTCTTACAATTCAAGGTTTTCAGATGCTGATTGGCCTTTTAATATATCACAGTTAATTCTGTAAATTCATCTCATTTCTTTACAACCTGGAAGTTAGATGTTGTATATGCACTGACCTTGAGGAAGTCACAGATCAGAGCTTGAACTGGCATTGTTCTATTATATTTAGGGATGCTGCTGTGCAGATCTCTGTGGAAAATGAACAGAGGTTACTTGATGTTCGTACTTGGAGGGATACCACCATTGGAAGTAGATTCATATGGCATAGTCACACAGGGCTCCATGTTGTAACCAGTGCTTTTCATTACTTTCATGTATGATTTGGATGAGAACATTTTGACCAAATTATTACTTGGGTTGGTACTTGAGTGCAGTACCAAAGGAATACTGCATTGTTGAAGGTGCCCTCTCTCGGATGAGACATCAAGCCGAGACCCCATCTGTCCCTCAGGTCGGTGTAAAAAATATCCCATGGCACTATTGATAGAATGTGGAGAAATTTGACATTCCACAAAGATAAAATTAGTTCTTCGAGGCCAATGAGGCTGTTCAGCTGTAATTATGAACAGTTACACCTCATTTAACAAGAGATAGCTTTTTCAGGGGTTTTCACAGTGAGACTAACAGCATGAAAGGCCACATCCTTCTCCGTTTTCTGCTTGGTTGCAGTCTGGGGTGACTTCAACAGCGCACACTGTGGAGAAGCATAGAATCACTGGCAGCATCTTTGGAATATCCACGTTAAACAGTGCATGCGCAGACTCCAGAGGTTGCTGCAGGTTTCAAACGAGGAATCAGGGCGAATGCAGACAGTTTCGCCATCATTAGGACTGTAAAATCTGAGCCATTTTGCATTCAGGTCTGGGAAACTCACAGCATGTTCATAGCATGCAGAGATACTCAATGAAAGTTACAGATGAAGGGAAGTACTTGGGGATTATAGTTGATAAACCATGAAAGGCACACAAACAGACGATTGGGAAAGTAGATATAGTTTCATATTGTTTTGCTGGAATTTGAACCTAAAATCAATGCACTTCAGCAGTGCAAGACTTTGATGCAGCCACTCTTGGAGTAAGTCGTCCAGTTTTAATTCCCACACCTGCTCAGGAATATGAAGGCCCTGAAAATAGTACAAAGCAGGGCCACCAAAATGATAGCTCATTTTCTCAGGTTAGGCTCCAGGATTTGAGGTCTTGAAAATGAAGAGATTTGACTCTGCCCAGTTTGATGGATTATTTGAAATGGGTGGAGATGGTCAGACAAGGGGACATGCATATAAAATCCTGAGGCAAAGAGTGAGGTTGAAGAAGAGGAAGGACTTCTTCTCACAGAGAACCATTAAGCAAGTGCATGTTGATACAGCTCCTTCAATATGTGAGTTGGCCAAATTCGAGAGGAGCGTACTTGCAGTAATAGGGAGCAAATTGTAAGATGGCTGGGACTCGGAAGAGTTCTTCATTAACTGGGTCTCCTAGAGCTTTGATTGATTGCCATGCAGTGTCAGGGAAGAATTTCCTGAAGTTATTTCCAAATGGACACAAATTTTCCGTTTTTCCCCAACTTTTTTTTTGGCCTTTACTAAGAGATTACATACGAACATGTGAATTAGGCCACTCGACCCCTCGAGCCTGCTCCGCCATTCAATAAGTGCATGGATGAACTGATTACTCCACATTACCACCCACCCCCGATAATCTTTCACCCCCTTGCTTATCAGGAATCTATCTTCCTCTGCCTTAAAAATATTCAAAGACTCTGCTTCCACTGCCTTTTGAGGAAGAGAATTCCAAAGACTCACAACCCTCTGAGAAAAAAGATTTCTCCTCATCTTTTTCTCAAAAAGGTGACCCCTTATTTTTAAACAGTGACTCCTCGTTCCAGATTCTCCCACAAGGGGAAACATCCTTTCCACATCCACCCTGTCGAGACCCCTCAGGATGGATCACTGGTGTACCTGGCTATCCTGTCTGTATGAAGCAGTCTCAATTGAACCAGACAGTCCTTAAGTATGTCCATAAATATGACTCAGAGTTGACAAATATCCCCATCTCATGAAACAGTCCACATTATATTTGTTGTTGTAAATTGCACTTTCGTACGATCTGTCTCCTATGCTTCTCGATGCACTTAAACTGTGGTCAAGACCAGAGGCGTACAGTGACTATTAAGTTGGATTCTTGTCGACAGGATAATTACAGTTCACGAAGGCCATTCAGCTTATCTTAATTCATCCATCAGAGAGATCCCAGAGCCATTCATTTCATAATCCACTTATGTTAACCTCCACTTTCCCTTCCGAGAATTTGATTCCACAAGTTAGCATTCCAGATTTGCCTTTGGCACAATAAGAATATATCCTGCCACAATTTCACCTCGCAGGAACTTCCTATCCAGACTGAAAAGCCCAAGTCTGTCCACTCTTTCTTCATAGCTCAGTACTTTTACACTAAAGATCTGTCACGTGGCATTACCTCCTTGACTGCCTCCGGCACTTGAAATCTCCCTTGTGTCTTAGAGAGCAGAGCTGGACAAGGAAACATAGAAACATTGAAAATAGGAGCAGGAGTTGGCCATTCGGCCCTTCGAGTCTGCTCCGTTATTCATTATGATCATGGCTGATCATCCAACTCAGTATCCTGTTCCCGCTTTCGCCCCATACCCTTTGATTCCTTTGGACCCAAGAGCTATATCTAACTCCTTCTTGAAAACATATAATGTTTTGGCCTCAACTGCTTTCTGTGGTAGTGAATTCCACAGGCTCACCACTCTCTGGGTGAAGAAATCTCTCCTCATCTCAGTCCTGAAAGGTTGACCCCGTATCCTTAGACTATGACCCCTGGTTCTGGACTCCCCCACCATCAGGAACATCCTTCCTGCATCTACCCTGCCAAGTCCTGTTAGAATTTTATAGGTTTCTATGAGATCCCCCCTCACTCTTCTGAACTCCAGCGAATATAATCCTAACCGACTCAATCTCTCCTCATACGTCAGACCCGCCATCCCAGGAATCAGTCTGGTAAACCTTCGCTGCACTTACTCTATAGCAAGAACATCCTTCCTCAGATAAGGAGACCTAAACTGCACACAATATTCCAGGTGTGGCCTCACCAAGGCCCTGTATAATTGCAGCAAGACATCCCTGCTCCTGTACACAAATCCTTTCACTATGAAGGCCAACATACCATTTGCCTTTTTTACCGCCTGTTGTGCTTGCATGCTTACCTCCAGCTCTGGTGTACGAGAACACCCAGGTCTCGCTGCATATTCCCCTCTCTCAGTTTATAGCCGTTCAGATAATAATCTGCCTTCCTGTTTTTGCTACCAAAGTGATTACCTCACATTTATCCACATTATACTGCATCTGCCATGCATTAGCCCACTCACTCAACTTGTCCAAATCACCCTGAAGCCTCTCTGCATCCTCCTTACAACTCACCCTCCCACCCAGTTTTGTGTCAACTGAAAATTTGGAGATATTTCATTTAGTTCCCTCATCTAAATCATTAATGTATATTGTGAATAGCTGGGGTCCTAGCATTGATCCCTGTGGTACCCCACTAGTTACTGCCTTGCATTACAGAAAAAGACCCATTTATCCCTACTCTTTGTTTCCTGTCTGCCAACCAATTTTCTATCCATCGCAACACACTACCCCAATTCCATGCACTTTAATTTTACATGCTAATCTCTTATGTGGGACTTTGTCAAAAACCTGCTGAAAGTCCAAATAAAACACATCCACTGGCTCCCCCTCATCAACTCTACTAGTTACATCCTCGAAGAATTCGAGTAGAATTCCCTTTCGTAAATCCATGCTGACTCTGCCCGATTCTGCCATTGTTCTCTAAGTACTCCGCTATAAAATCTTTGATAATGGACTCTAGAATTTTCCCCACTACCGATGTCAGGCTGACTGGTCTATAATTCCCTGCTTTCTCTCGACCTCCCTTTTTAAATAGTGGGGTTGCATTAGCAATCCTCCAATCTGTAGGAACTGTTCCAGAGTCCATAGACTCTATAGAATCTTGCAAGATGACCACCAATGCATCCACTATTTCTACTCTACTCTGGGATGCCTACCATCAGGCCCCGGGGATTTATTGGCCTTCAATCCCATCAATTTCCCCGACACCATTTCTCTACTAATACTGGTTTCTTTCAGTTCCTCTCTCTCACTAAGCCCTGTGTTCCCCAACATTTCTGGTATGATATTTGTGTCCTCCTTTGTGAAGACAGATCCAAAGTATGCATTTAGTTGGTCAGCCATTTCTTTGTTGCCCATAATAAATTCCCCTGTTTCTGACTGTAATTGTGATTTGTCAGGAGATCAGATAAGAGCATGATATAATTCGGACCACAACTTCCTCTGATGTGTGTTTTGTTTTTCTTTTTCAAATGTGTAGTTCACCGTCCCATCTGTATTGGTTCAACACGTTGAGCATCAGATCAGTAAAGACTCCTCAGTCTCTTTACGCTTTCACTGTCGCTAGCTCAACACCATTTCTGTGTGCTGTATACATTAACTTTCATCTGACATCGTTCTGCCTACTGAAATATTCTCGCCAAAATATTCTGTAATTTCTGAGCTTCCACCTGAAATTTCATTGACCTTCTTAGCTTGGTGTCATCTCTGCATTGGACCACTTGGTATTGAGGTTGAGAATTTGTCATGGATGTAAATGAGAAATAACATTGCTTTTAACTGATCCCTCGGATATCAAAGCATAACCCCTTCAATAAATACTCTTGTATTTTCCCCTTCAACCAATATTCTTATCTATTCCCTGGGTAAATACCGTAAATCATGACAGCTCTGAGTTCAACTTTAAGACTTTCATGTGGAACTTTGTCAAAAATCTTTTGGAAGTCAAGGTATATCACATCATAGAGCTTCTGAAAGTCTTCTTGGGTTGTCACTTCCTCAAAGAAGTTGTGGAGATTGGTCAGACAGAATCATTCCCCTCTGAATCCATACGGACTACCGTTAACTAAGTTATTATTTTCTGGATAATTCTCAAGTTTATTCTTGGAATAACTTCCATTATTTCCATGGAATGAAAGCAAAACAAATGGGTCCACAGTTAGCCAAGTATGTTTTGTTCTAGTATTTCAAGGTGAGCACCGTATTAATCTGTGTTCAGTCTACTGGTACCTCCCCAGCATTCATTGATTGCATCATCATCATTGTCAGTGCCTCACAAATGTCCTCCCAAGTCTCAGCATTCTGGACAATATACACAATCCATTCCTCAGGATTTTTTTTTTTGGCCCTTTTAATCTATCTAGAATTTCCATCTCGCAAATATTGATTTTGCTTCACATCACTTTGTTGGAGAATTAAAGGCTGCTTAGGTCTTCCCTTGTGAATACTTGGAAGAAGTAGTTCATCCAAATGTTTCCTATTCTAGATACGTCACTTAGCATGACAAACCAAGACCCCAGTTCACATAGTCAAGGGCAAGAATAGATGCCATTTCGGAACATCTCTGGCCCATAATGAGGCTGCGGTGGGTGTGGGGGGGTGTCTGTTGGCAGAGATGCTACCCTACAGATGAGACATAAAACTGAGATGGTTGATAAAGGTCTTGGTAAACACTCTTGCCTTCAGGCAGAGGTTCAAGAAGGTGGCTTGTCAACACCTTCTCAAGAACACCTAGGGATGGGGCATTGAATGCCAGCCTTTTCAGTGATGCCCAGGTTTTCTGTTTTCATTTGTGGGGTGTGGGCATCACTGGCTAGGCCAGCATATATTATCCAACCCGAATTGCCCATGAGAAGGTGGTGGTGATGGTGGTGGGGCCGCCTTCTTGAACCGCTGTAGTCCATGTGGTGTAGGTACGCCCACAGTGCTGTGAGGAAGTGAGTTCCAGGATTCTGAGCCAGCGTCTGGAGAATGATTAAATAGAAATAAAAAATAACTGCAAGTCATCTCATCGGTGCCACATTTACCCCAATGTCGGCAGTGACTGGATTTCCGAGTGAATTGTTGCAGGAGAAGCGCTTTGGGATATGGTACAAAATGTGATGAGGTGTTATATAAGTACATGTTTTTTTTCAGCTGTGAAGATGCTGCCACTAAGACTGATGAAATACTTTCTTCACCTTTTCATTTCTTCTTGCACTGGCGGTGTATTATCCATTTTCATGTCTCTTGGACAGTAATTTTCACTTTCACAACTATCATTTACTAAATGACATGCCTTGAGAAGGTGCCCCATGAGCTGCTCTTGTGCCAGATTGTTCCCTTTATACGTGGGATTTCGCTCTGCTTTGCATCCTTTGCAATGCCAGCACGTAGTGGTGGAGATCAGAGCAGAATTCACTGCTTCAGTCGCGGTCTGCTGCTTGGCGCTCTCTCACTTTATTAATTGCTCTGCACCTTCTCAAGCCAATGAGGGTTGGATTTTGTCCAGACTTGGTGTCACAAGTAGGGCTTTATAGCAGTCCCACTTATCAGATCACTGGAGAGAAAGGAAGATATGCATTTATGTCGCACCTTTCATGACCTCAGGACGTTGAAGTACTCTTTCAGTGACGTAATATCAGAAGCAGTCAGTTTGTCCGCAGCCAGCTCCCACAAGCAGCAATGTGATCAGTTTTCTAGTGCTGTTGATTGAGGGATCAATATTGGCCAGGACATGGAGACAACTTGCCTGCTCTTCTTTGAAATAATATCACACCATCCTTTCCATTCACCTGCCAGCCCAAGCAGGGCCGAGGTTTAACGTCTCATATGAAAGACAGCACCTTCGACAGTGCAGCACTCACTGACGAATGGACTTCTCCTTCAAGTGCCGAATAATCAAAATGAGCGATCACTTCATAAAATTTGTAGTTGAGTGCGAATTCTTGAAAAGACAGTCTAAATGGAAATGGAAATGCAGGGCAAGATTTTATCTCATTCAAAACACGAAGAATAGAGCATGCAGTTGCAATTCAAGCCAGCAGATGGAGCCTAGTCATGGAAGTGAGGGCGTCATTTATTTGATGAGCTCCTGGCTTGGAATGTGGTGCATCAGCATTTGGAAGGGGATGGTGTTACAAAGAGCCATCTTGATAAATGAATGGCTGGACTTCCAATCTGGCTGTGAGGAGGGAGGGAAGAAGTGTTTCCTTATCACGCTTTGGCCATCATGAGTGTGTGGGGCAGGCTTGATGAGCAAGCTTTTCCTGCCTTTCAGTTTTGTGTCTTGATAAGACAGTGGGATTACTCCATTGTCGTATCCTAACTCACAACAAGTTCCGTTCACCCATCACCCCTGTGCGCATTTTAAAGTTCTCATCCTTGTTTGCGAATCGCTACAAAGCCTTGCTCTTCCCGATCTCTGTAACCTCCTCCAGCTCTACGTTCCTCCAAGATAGATGTGCTCCTCGAATTATGTGAACTGTGTCAAGACCCTAAGCTCTGGAATTCCCTTCTTAAACCTCTCCTCTTCTCTCTCCTTCAAGACACTCCTTAAAACCTACCTCTTTGACCAAGCTTTTCGCCTCTCAGATAATCCAGTGAGATGGGGATATTGAAACCTGATGATCAGCTATGATCATATTGAATGGCAGAACAGGCTCGACGGGCCATATGGTCTACTCCCGCTCTCATTCCCTGTGTTCGAATAGCTCCATTTGTGACAATTTTAGTTTGATAACGCTCCTGTGAAGACATTTTACTATGTTACAGACACTATATAATTGCAAGCTGTTGCTGATTTCAAGTCAGTGAAGGTAGTGAGAGGACGTCTTGTGTAGGACAGGAGCTTTGTGGCAATAGGCAGTTGTGCAGTGGTAATTTGACTGAGCTAGTAATCCAGAGGCCCTTGGGACACCGGTTCAAATCCCACCATGGCAGCTGGTGGAAGTTCAATTCAATTAATTAATCCAAATCTGGAATTGAAAGCTGGTCTCAGTAATGGTGCCATGAAACTCTCATCGATTGCTGTGAAACCCATCTGGTTCACTCATGTCCTTGAGGGAAGGAAATTTGCCGTCCTTGTCTGGCCTACATGTGACTCCAGACGCACAGCAATGTGGTTGACTCTGAAATGCTCACTGAAATGAAAAGTACTGAGCAGGCCACGCAGCATCTGTGCAGGGAACCGGAGTAACGCCTGTGACCTTTCATCGGAAGCTTCATTAATAACTCTTCACTGGACCAACAAAATGTTTTCATAGCACAAGCTCAACCTGTCAGGATTTTACCAGAGTCCTTCAGAGGCACCACGGGTGCTTGCAAATTAATTGCTGAATGACATGTTTGTAAAATGGAAGGGTTCGCTTTTTAATTAGAGTTGATTGTCGTTGATGTGTCGAAGGAAGTGATTCTCAGGATAAATGGAGATATTTTACAAGAGAGTTTTTTTTTTTGCAAGAGCAGGGAGTTAATTTGCTTGATTAATGTTCATGGGATCGCCTCTTGATTTTTTTTTTTCTATTCTAATTGCGTATTCTGAAAGCAAGCCTGCCTTTTCACCGTGTTCAAAATAATTAAGTTCAGACCCTGTTATATCTGAAAAAGCAATTAGACAACCTCAGGGAGCCATGTTCAACGCTAGTGCAGACTGATGAAATTCTCCTCTGTGCAGAAATAAGTTTAGCCAGTGTCAGTCCACCTCCCTTTGGCATTCAATTGGCACTTTCACTTAGGAAAGCCATGAGTAGAAAAATGAAACTCTGGTTCACTAGGTGGTCTTACTGTGGGACATACTGTGGGACATCCTGTTGGTTTGAAGGAAAGGAGCTTAACAGTGAAACCATGCTTGTGTGTGACCTGGGGTAGCATGAGAGATCGTTGCCTGCATTTGTCTTCCAATGATCCACTGGGGAGAAGATGTGATTTCCATCTGTTCAGGGTAATCCACAGAACGTTCCCAGTAGAGATTGGTGATTTTCCCCTTGTGATGTTGTTTTCACTTCTTCCTTTGTTTGAGGGTCAAGCCTGTTGCTAAGCAGCAGTCTCTCAGGTGCTGGCAACCTTCAAGTCCTTTGGGAGTGTTTATGTATCAAGGGGTTTGTTCCATCAGTGAAAGTATCACAGCCAAGCTCGCTCCTGTCCTCATCTGATCTCCAATAAGGGGTCGCTGAACTGTGTCGAAGTGCAAATCCTTGCTAATTTTATCTAAAATATCCCGAGGAGGCTTCGGTCAACTGTGGCATCCCAACTGTCCCCTACCTAAAATCAGCATAGACTGAGGGTGAAATCTCGAGTCCCTAGTGATCTGTCTCGCTCAATATCCAGTTGGACACAGAGGCACCATGGTAAATAATAAAACTGGGTTTTTGGTTGATGAACAATAATAATCCTTGGGATATTCCCGGTGACATCTGTTGAGATATATTTCACATCAATGAGCAAAGGTTGATAGAAGGGGTTTCCGTGTGAAGCTGAAAACTGCACCCATTCGCGTTTGCATGCTATACTCCAGCCAAGTAAATATTGAAGAGACAACAAAACATTATCTAAATACTTTCGGCAGACAGTGATCATGGTACTGATGATCTGATCTGTGATGTTTCCCTGAACCTGTATATTGTACAGTTATGATAGGCAATAGTCAAGAACATCACAGAAGAAACCGAATGGGTATTAATTTCTTGGATTGGCATCGCTGCCCATCTGCGAATATTTTTCAAAGATACGTTTGAGCTGGGCTTGGATAAATTGAATACATCTTTGCATCGTCATAAGAAAGAAATTGCATTTGCATAGCACCTCCCAGGAGATGCCAAATGCTTGACAGCTAATGATGTAATTTTGAAGTGTCATAACAGTTCGAATAAAGGAAATGCGTTTGCAAAATTTGTGCACAGCAAGCTCCCACCAAAGGACCCGTTTTAATGACATTGCTTAAAGAAGAAATATTGCCCAGGACACCAGGGACCAAAAGCATCACGGAATCCTTCCCATTTGCTGCGGAAGAGGGACATTTCTGGCCCCTTCACCCTGGTAAATTCTATCATGAAGTTGAAAACTTTTATCGGGTTAACCTTCACATTCTCACTCTGCAAACAGTCTTCACTTCTCAGTTTTCTCTACAGAAGATTAACCCCTTATACTTTGCAACATGGTAATACATTGTGGAATAGGAGAAGAGATCGAACGGGTGAAAAATGTATTGTTCTCAATTATTTGTATTAAATCTGGCTACAATTGGGAAGCAGCAAAGCACATCAAGGAAGAACTTTGTCTTACAAAGCACCTTTCATGACCAAAGGGCATCCCAAAGGGCTTTACAGCCAAGTAAATGCTTTCCAAGTGCAGTCACCTGTAATGTTGGAAAGTTTGGCGGCCAATTTGTGCACAGCAAGGTCCCACAAACAACAGAGAGATTGATGAGCAGATCAGCTGTCCTTTTTCGTGAAGTTGGTTGAGGGAGAATTCTTGACCCATACACTGGGGAGAACGCCACTCCTCTTCTTGAAATCGTATCATGGGATCTTCTGTGCGCACCAGAGAGGGATGTTGGGGCAACCGTTTAACATTTCATCTGAAAGATGGCACATCCAACAGTGCAGCACTCCTCAGTACTGCCCTTGAGTGTCAGCCAAGCTGATGGGCTCAAGTCTGTGGAGCGGAATTTGAACCCACAACCTTCTAACACAGAGGCAACTGTGCTACCCTCAGTTGACACCATATCATCACAGAGCACTCTTGAAACATGGCAGGGAGAAGGGATTCCTTTTAAAGGAAGACTTGGATCACTAAAGCACATTGTGATATTGCTGAAACTCATTCATGGTTCAGTTGTGGAGATTGACATGGTTGATACACTGAAGACACTGTCCTTTCATCTCTGAGACCTGGGAACAGCATGATCCCAGCTGAGAGGACACAGAGACTCTGGCTGCGCTGCATCAGGTGGCCAAATGCCCTGCTTGCGCACACTGCTTGAGCTGAAGTATAAAACATGACTACTTGAGATGAGATTCTGAAGGGTTGTCTGTGCCAGTGGAACCACATCCCAGTCTAAATTACTCAATCAAGAGCAGAGTGGGGAGAAAATAAAGACCCTGCTTTGTAGATTTACTGGCTATAAATCAGTAAGATGTCTCATGCAGTGAGTTAAATTGTACATATCTTTAGTTATATGTTTGCATTGTTGTGTTAAACAGTCCCATTTATTATCCTCTAGGCAGATGTTCTAAGCCTTGTTTCACACCATTATAATTAGCTCACCATGAAGATTTATGGGCTCTGTGGTGTATGGCACTTTACCCTTTGAGGGACCAATTTGTTTTGAGTGCAACAAGATTGTTGTACAGCAGTCTGAATGTTGGAATGGTAAGTTTTGTGCAAGTCTATTTCTTTTCAGATTAGCTCCCTTTCACTTCCCCCCACTTCCTCCCCGTCCCCCACCCCCCCACCCCCGCCACCGCCCGCACCGGCCTTGCCCCTCCGTTGGTGTCGTGAGTTTCTTTGTGTTGTCTTCAACACGACAATGAGGTCTGTGGATTCCAGTTCCTTCAAGATCTCTGTAAGGTTTATTTACAGCTAAACTAATACACACAAAACAGAGCAAACTATATACAGAACCTATGTCCAGGGTGTTATACTGCAGAGTGACTATGGCTTCGAGTCACATGACCACATCCTGGTAGTTAGCTCATTAGCATAATGAGTTCTTAAAGGCACATCACTCTTCAAGCAATCAGCCAACAGTTGGAACCGAATTCCTTGTGAAAATCTGCCTACTGATTTGGGGAAGTAAGGTCTCCTGTTGCACTTCTCAATTCATGGTTGATTTTTTTTTGTGGGCGGGTAGTCTTGGGGGAATAAGAAACTTACCAAGCAAAGGTCATTTGATGTTCGTATTGAAATTAATCCCTTTCAGTTCTTTTATTTATCCTTGGTGGCAAGGCCACATTTATCAACCTTGTTCCATTATCTGCCAACTAGCCCTTTCTCTGACTGTCACGATGTTCAACTCATTTGTCTGGCATTAATGCAAAATCTTTGGAAAAATATAGCACCACACCTTCAAAAGTTATCATCTTGTGGTCCTCCAACACAGCGTCATTTATGACGAACTTGTTTTCTCTCGTATTGTCCTGTCCGTTCCATGGTAGATGACTGAACCTTTGACTCTTTTTCCCTTCAACTCAGGTGGTTCCCAAGGATCTGCTTTCTCTTGCACTTTTCTTCTGTCACAGCAGCGGTTTTTTATGCTGTGGTTCAAGTGGGCAGTACCCTTGCCTCTGAGTCAGAAGGTTGTGGGTTCAAGTCTCAATCCAGAAACTTGAGCAGGGAAATCTCGGCTGACATTCAAGGGCAGTACTGAGGGAGTGCTGAACTCTCGAGAGTGTTGTTTTTCAGATGAGATGTTAAACCAAGGCCCTTTGGGCCTCGGATGGAAACAAAAGAACCCATGACACTATTTCGAAGAAGAGCAGGGGAGTTATCGCTGGTGAACTGACCAATATTTATCCCTCCGTCAACAACACAAAAACAGAGTTTTACAGCCCCCAAATGCCCCCCCGACATTCTCCCACCCCCACTGCAATATTACACAGGGCAGCGGCAGCGAGAAACGGCCTGCCCACCTCAGGCCAATCAAGGCCCTTAAGTGGCCAAATAATTGGCACTTAAGGGCCTCCATCCGCTGCCACAGGTATTTTACCCTTGACTGGCAGGCGGCTGAGGCCTCAAAAAGCCCGCCTGGTGAAACCAGGTGGCCTTCTGGCGGGCTGGTGGGGGGCCCTCCTGATCAGGCACCCTGTGCCCCATGGAGGGCCGCCCCCAAAGCCCACCGATGGTTCCTGGCGTGGCCCTAAAAACCTACCCGAATTCTGAGGCTGTCCTTCCTGTTGCCTTCGATGGTTGGGTGTAGTCCCAGCAGTGGCCACTGCTCCCGGTGGCGCTGCCATGACCAAGAGCTGCTGGCAGCTCTGTTAGGCGGGACTTCCTGCCTCAAGGAGGTGGAAGTCCCGCCCAAGACCAATTAAAGGCTTGGGGAGCAAAAAGTCCTGGGTCTGGCTCCCCAGACACGGTAAAGGCAGGTTTGCCAGTGACTTTTCGGCTGATGGACGGGGCCACCTGCCCACTGAAAAATTCCGGCTGTTACCTTCTCTTCAACAGATTGTTATTTACGAGAGCTTGCTGTGCACAATTTAGCTGCTAGATTTCCGACATGACCGCAGTGACTAAAAGTACTTCATTGGCTTTAAAGTGCTTTTGGACATCCTGAGGTCAGGCAAGTCTTAAATTTGTTTTCTTCTTCATCATCATCCAACGAGTCATCTCCCCTCTATTGTCTCACCCAATGGACAACTCTTTACTCGTACATTTTCTAGCATGGGTGACTGGATCACATTCAGGAGTAGAAACCCCTGTGGACCAAGAGCTGAACCTGTGAGCTTCTGGTCTGTATTTGACCATCACAGAGAGGGACTAAATTTATCTTAAACAATAATACTTGGGTTCCAGCCCCGACTACCTCTCATGGTCTTGTATGAAGGGACTGTGGAAATCCTTCCACATTGACAGTGATACAGGAAGGGAGTGCAGTGTTCGGACAATCTGTATCCTTTTAATTCATTGCAGACTGGTGGACGTGAGACCAGCTGTCAGTCATCTGATGAGTAACCTTTATGAAATCAATACAAAGCCAACATTTGCAGTCCTTATGAGATTGGCATCTTGATACACACAAGTAACAAACTCATCGGGGATTGATTAACTAAACCCTCTGACCATTCATGGTAGCGTCTTCCAGACTAGTTGGAGTCGCTGCACTTTCCCAGTGTCTTCTCACTTTATATATATATATATATGCAAGGTTATACAGAAGCATGCCATCAGTCTCAAACGCCTCCCCTCTTGGTGTCCATGTATGCACTGTGAATTCATCTGTTCTTTGTTCCCCGAACGTTCCACATGTTTGACGGGCCAGGCTGGCCACTGCTTTCTTATCTCTTCAGTCACTCAAGCAGTTGCTCATTCCTGAAGTTTTATCACTTCTTGCAGGCAAATTGGCAGGTTGCCGTCACTAACAGTCCATTCTCCGCTTTCTCAGCTCACTGTTTTGCCAGTTTTACATCTTTATCTCTCTTGGGTTGGATTTCAGTCCATGAACCCGACAATCACTACCTCCCATTAATGTCACTTTTCTGACAATTTTACCATATTTACTGTTCTGAGCCTGTCATCTATTCTATCCACAATCCAGGCTTTTCAACGTGATGTTGAAAACCAGCCCAGGTATTAACAGCGCAAGGCTTCCTTGCAGAGCGTTGTGACTTTGGAAAGATAATGCCCACTGTGGTGCATGCTGACTAGTTTCCAAACAAAGAGTCCATTCACCTTTCATCCAATGATGACACAAAGTGTCCAAAGCCTGGAATATAAAAGAACATAACATAAGAAATCGGAGCAAGTGCAGACCATTTGGCATCTCGAGCCTGCTTCGCCATTCACTTCGATCATGGCCGATCCTCTATCTCAACGGCACTTTCCCACCCTCTCCCCATGTCCCCTGATTCACTTCGTGTCCAAGAACCTATCATTCTCAATCTTGAATGGACTCAGTAACTCAGCATCCACAGCACTCAGGGGTACCGAATTTCAAAGATTCACAACCCTCTGAATGAAGAAATTCTCCTCATCTCAGTCCTAAATAGCTTTCACCTTATGCTGACATTGTGACCCCTAGTTCTTGAAAAAGAAAAAAAAAAAGTGACCCCAATTCTAGGCTTCCAACCAAGGGAAATACCCTCTCAGCATCTACCCCAGCAAGCCCTTTCATTATTCTTCGATGCTTGAATAAAATCACCTCTCTTGCTTGACAATTCCAGAGAGAATTGCCAAATGCTACTCAGTGTCTCCTCCGAGGACTCCTCTCATCTCAGGAGTTGATCTCGTGAACCTTTGTTGCACCCCCTCCACGGCAAGTATATCCTTCCTTATGTGGCAAGTGCAGGTGTGGTCTCAAAAAGCCCTGTACGATTGCAGCAGAACTGCTCAGTCAACAAACAGTTTCGCTGATCCAACAGAATAAAAGCAGAAAGTTGATCATATTAAAGCTCTGACAGTTGCTATTCCCTTGTCATTTAAGCATCCTAAATTATTGGAAAAACTGGTTGGCAGTGATTGTTGCTGATGGAAAAATTATTCGCTTAAATATGGCTGCCAGCAATATGCTCATCTCAAAAAGCATTGCAGCATTGAACAATTTTATCTGTATCATGATTAGATGCTTACAGTCTCTATCGTTTTGAATGCCATTGTATATTTTCTGGAGTTCACTTCCATGCCTAAGTTCACTGTGCTGCAATGAATCAGAACTACCCTGGAGAGACAGGGGTGAAGCCCAGAACTAAGGGGCATATCCTTAAAACTAGAGTTAAGGCATTCAGGGGTGATGTCAGGAAATACTTCTTCATACAAAGGGTAATGGAAATCTGGAACTCTCTCCCTGCCTCCACCACCATCCCCACAGAAGCTGTTGAGGCTGGAGGGATGTCAGTTGCATCTAAAACGGAGCTTGGTAGATTTTTTGATAGGCAAGTGACGACGGAACCAAGACAGGCAGGTGAAGTTAAGATGCGGATCAGCTATTTGAATGGCAGCACAGGCTTGATGGGCTCAATGGCCTAACCCTGTTCCTGTGTGGGATAGCAGGGCTTTCAGAGGGATCGCTGCCCTTCAGGCATCAGGACAGGAGCGCGTCAGAATTTAAAGGTGGTCCCTGGGATATTCTTAATTGTTGCAGGTGGTGTGTCGCACAGAAAAAGATTCGCAGAATCACTGCTGTCATTTGTCATATCAGAGTCTGCACCTTTACTTTGCTGCTTTGTCTTGTGCCTGCAGTAGATTGGCAGTTTCCATAAGCAGACCAATTTTCTTCTGCTGAGAACTGTGTGTTTTTGTACAGGCTGTGCCTGGGCTGATATGCCTCAGAACTGGATGTTACGATGGAGTACAACACACTTCAGATTTAAGTGGCATCTCCTGCCCATGTTCTCTTAGCTTCACTGCAGTAAATCCCCCCCCCCCCGTTAGATTGTTGGGCTCGGGTTGAAACGAATGGACCTATTAATACTTCCACAGAAACAGAAAGCCACAGCAAATTGCCAGGGTTAAACTTCCCCTGCCCTCTTCCCAGGCCCTTGACATCCTTCCTAAAGAGTGGTGCCGCTTTGTAACCAGTAACTTGTAAAGGTCTTCCATGTTTTTGTATTCAGTACTCCGATTGACCAAGCCACAAATCCTATACGTTTTCCTTATGGCCTTATCGACTTTCCCTGCCACCTTCAAAGATTGCTGAATATATACAAATTATCTTGGTGTAACTTGAGCAGTCTGAATTCTGGTAGCCTCCAAGCCACCCCAATATGCCAATCAGGGTTGTTGGAGCTGATATTTACTCAGTTTCACATTTATTGTGTAGAATAAAAGGATTACAAACATCTAGCTCCTCACTCAAAACTCTCCACCAGTCTCAGTGAGTGCCTGCTTAGAAGTGTTGAACTAAGACCCCAGTTAAAAACCTTTACCTGCATATAATCAAACCATTGAATCACAATGAACAGATTAACACCCCAGAGAGCATATTCAAGACTGATAGAGACTGATGAAATGGATAGATTTTTGGACATTATGGAAATGAAGGGATATGGGTTGTGGACAGGAAGGTGAGGTTGAGGTGGATGATCAGCCATGATCTTACTGAATGGCAGTGTCGGCTCAAAGGGTCAACTCCAGCTCTTATTTCTTATGTTCTTATGTTCTAATTGGCAATGAGTTCGGAACATCACTGTGGCTGGATGGTTTCCAATTGCACAACAAGTGGTAAGCCAGAAGTGGTGACTGACGGGCATCGGTCGTCGCGGCTTGGAAGACTTGGAGGACTAAAGTTTCAGCATAAACTTTCATTTTGATGTATATTTGTTTGAACTTAAGTTGTTCATTTTAACTTCCCTCGGTATAACTTGAAAATGCTCCCAGCATCGAAGAAGTACAGTAAGACGTCAGCTGTAGGCTCCTTTGAGGCCAGACTGCCAGCTGACCAGTGTCACAAAATGGTTAACATGTATATCGTAAGCCCCTAATTTGGATAGTGAAAGGGGTCCGACCAACCCCGACTCAGCATTCCATTCCCAAATTGCAGAGGCCACAGTGCAACAGGACCAGGGTCGTAAGTCATTCCCTACCATTTTTTCAGGCCTGCAAGTTAAGATGTTCCCTCCACGTGAATTGAAGAGATTTTCATGGAATCCAGCTGTGAAGCAGCAGAGAGTTCCAAACCGATCTTTCACTCTGTGCCCAGTGCCGTGGTACATCAACCAGCTGTTGACCTAACGGAATGAATTTTGTATCCTGTAAAGGATCTCTCCCCGAGTCGAAAGTAGGGCTGGAGAGTTTGCCAGGCACTTTTAACAATAAGGGATAACTGTCTCCCTGCACAGGACCCGGCCTAACATGCATGGGCCAACGTCAACAAGGCCTCCTGGCACATACCGCTCGCAGTTTGAAACTCCTGCAAACAGCAAAGCTTTTGTTTTTTTTTTAAAAAAGGATGCAGAACGTAAAAGCGGTCAGCTTTTTGCATGCGTGGCCTGCCCAGAATGAAACCTGGCCAGGTGGTCACCTTCTCGCTGTTGTGTCTGGAACACCAACAGCGCGAAGGTGTTTAAATTCAGTACTTTCCATCCTCGCCAAGCTCACAAGCAAAAGAATGTAATTGCAGTCAGACATTCGTAGATCAAGCAGAGCCCCAAGGGAAGGGCTGAATCTATCACAATTTAACCTCTGTCTACCTAGCATGTGTGGTACAATAACCTATTGATAACTAGTCAGCGATGCAGGAGATTACAAATTCGTTCAACCGTGTCATCCTGCTGTTTGTTAGAAAATATTTTATTGATGGTTTGGAGGTATTTTAGTTTTCTTTTGTTGATTGAGCAGATATTGACTTTGGAGACAGAAAGGTGTTATCCTAAGCTCGTCGTGTTTTGTTTCCCTTGTAAATGAAATTCCTGCTGAATGCTTTATTTTCACGGGTTTTTCCCCGTGAGTATTAAATGACGAGAGGACTGTTGAATTTTAATGGCAACTGATGGGAGGAGAATCATCTCAGCAGATTCCACAGGAATCAACTCTCCATTCCTGCAGACCCCCTAGCATAAAAGGGAGATCTTTCAGAGTGCTTTGCAGAAGGGCTCTGCGCAGGACGTGGCAGAGTGCTGAGTAGCAGGTGGTTGCAAGGGCTAAGAGTCCCCTGACTTGAGGAAGGAAAGCAGGTGGTGGCAAAGCAGAGGTGTTTAGGAAGGGCATTCATGCGGACTGAAGCAGTCGCCACTGATGGTAGCGTGGAGGGAAGAGAGTGCCAGTGTACAAGGAGTAGAAACAAAGAATTTGTCTTTCAATCTCTTCTGTGTTCTGTCCATGGAATGTTGGCTTTCAGAAGAGAGGGAGGTAAACAAAAGATGTGATTTCACACCGAATTTACAGCACAGAAACAGGCCATTCAGCCCAACAAGTCTGTGCTGGTCTTTAAGTGCCATCCAAACCTACTCTCACTCACCCCCTTTCTCGCCTCATCAGCACATCCTTCTATTCCTTTCTCCCTCATGTACATAGCTACCTTCCCCTTAAATGCCTCTCTATTAGTCACTTCAACCACTCCTTCCAGCAGGGAGTCAGAACTTACACAAGAGAAAAGTAAGGGAAGCAAGGGTATGGACAGCAAACGGGAAAGTGGAGTTGAAGTCGAAGATCAGCAATGATTGTATTGAATGGCGAAGCAGGCTCGAGGGGCTAAATGGTCTATCCCTGCTCCTATTTGGTACGTTCTTAAAATTGAAGACCAAAGACATGGGGAGGTGCCAGAGGATAGGAAAGTGGCAAATGTTCCACCCTTATTCAAGAACGGGTATAAGGACGGTTCTGGCAACTACAGCACGGTTAATTTAATCTCAGTGGTGGGATAGCCAGCGCAAGCTTGTAAAAGGCAGATCATGCTTGACTAATCCAATGGAATTTTTTGATGAAGTAATAGTGAAGGTTGATAAAGGGAATACAGTGGATCTTGTCCATCTAGATTTCAAGAAAGCACTTGATAAGGTACCACACAAAAGGCTGGCTGACAAAACTGAGGTTCATGGAATAGGAGGGTCAGTATCCAACTGGATAAACAAATTGACTGAAGGGCAGAAAACAAGAAGTCACACCAATGGTTCGTTTTCAGACTGGAGGATGGCAGACAGTTGTGTTCCCCAAGGGTCAGTGCTGGGACCACTGTTTTTGTTGTTGTATATAAATGACTTGGTTCTTGGAATACAGAGCAGAGTTTCAAAATTTGCTGTCGGGACCAAACTTGGGAGTTGCGGCAAACAGCGAGGATGAGACCAATTGACTGCAACAGGACACAGAAAGGCGAACAAAATGGGCAGACAAGTTGCAGATGGAATTTAATACTGACAAGTGTGAGGTGGGCACAGTTCTTAAGAGTGTGCAGGAACAGTGGGACCTGAAAGTGGCAGGACATATTGAGAGAGCAGTTTGTAAGGCATATGGTATCTTGGGCTTCATAAATAGAGGCATTTCTAGTATAAGGATGGAAAGGGTTAATACCAAAGACTGAGCGAGAGACCCCTCCCACTGTATGAGCCATGATGTAACTGTCACATGAGATAGGTTTGAGAAGAAGCAGCTATAGCAGCATGAAGGATGCCAGCTGAGGTGGCTTGGGAGAGTGTATATTGTAACCAGGTAATAGAATTGTTACTTAACCTTTACTGGAGTCTGAGACTTTCTCTGGAATGCACGACAAAGACAAAGACAACAATGAAACAGCTTTGAATAGAAAAGCAGGAAGTTATGCTGAACCTTTCTAAAGTGCTGGTTAGGCCACAACTCGAGCACTGTGTCCAGTTCTGGTCACTACACTTGAGCGAACATGTGATGGTCCTTGAGAGGGCGCAGAGGACATTTGCTGGAGTGGTTCCAGAGATGAGGGATTTTAGCGACAAGGTCAGGTTGGAGAAGCCAAGGTGATTGAGGGGACATTTGATCATGTTGTACAATATGAAACAGGTTTGGATAAAGGAGACAAAGAAAAGCTGTCCCCATTAGCTAATGGTCAAGGACGAGGAGACACTGATTGAAAGATTTGGGCAAGATAGGGAGGGGGGGGTGGGTGGTGGGATGTGAGGAAGAACTTTTTTTACACAGCGAGGGTGGTGGAAGCAGAGACAATCAAAGACTTCAAAAGGAAATGGGATGGGCACTTGAAGGAAATAAACTTGCAGGGCTGCGAGGACTGACTGGATAGCTCAGTGGAAAGCCAACATGAACTCCATGGGCCGAATGGCCTCCTTCTTTGCTGCAGAGGACTCAGTGTTGTGTTGAGTATTGTCCTCTGTGTTGATGAAGCCAAGGAGATCTGAGGAAGGCCCTTTGACACATCATACTCACCCATCGACAGAAACCAAACTTAGCACTGCCGTCCCCGCCTAATTGCTGCATCGCAGCCTTTCAACAACAAGAAGACCAACTTTATTGACTGCTCCTTCAAAACTGGCATCCCCCATTTTAATTGCACCACCATTGGGGGCTGTGCCTTCAGCTGCCAGGACCCTGAGTTCTGGAATTCCCTCCCTCATCGTCTCGACCTTGTTTTCCTCTTTGCGACGCTCCTTAAAACTTAATTCTTTGATCAAGCAATTGCCCTAATATCTTTTCAGTAAGTAATGAATCTTTGCAGAATTCTGGCACCACTCTTTACACAGGAGACCATCCCAGCTATTAATTACACTGTGTGCCATGTCTGCTTCCTGGCTTCAGTCCTGAACTTGCCCTTTTTCTAATTCATACCTGGGTCTCCTTGTCCTACACGTGTAGATGAGCTGAAAAACAGTGCCCTGAAATCAGCTTTTCACTTCCAATTTTGCTTCTTCAGCATCCCCTGTCACTTGTCACCTCCTCAAAGGTGCAGAGTGCGAGTGTATCTCGCCTTTACCTCACTGCTCAGTGCGTTAGCCCTGGGGGAGCAGCCTCAGGATCTTATCATGTTCTATCCCTTCAGATCCAGTCTGTCAAAAGACAATCAAGAAAAGCAAATGCACAAACTTAATTTCCCCTTGTGGGTGAAAGGGCATCAAACATTCTGATGTGATGCCACACCAACAGCTTTTTCTCAGTTGCCTGCAGCAGTGTTTAACTGGTCATAATAATTAGCATTAATAATGCAAAGTAAAAATTCACATGAATAAATAATGGAGTACTGAACAGCACATAATCACCCAAGATACCACCAGAGCACAAGGCAATTACATTCTGGCCGTGAGATAAGACAATACAGAGCTTTCTGGGTGTGTGAAGGAAAATTGTGCAGTTCATTGGTGAATTTTAAGATTTGAAAATGAGTATTTCCTGGAACCTGGGCTCAATGTTCGACTGGCCGAGAGCTTGCCTGGAGCTCCTGCTCCTGATGCTGTACCTAATTCTCAATTCTGTTTCCGATCCTCTTGCTGATCCTGTCCCTCCTACCTCTCCTCCTCCACTTCCTGTTTCCCCTGCTCCTACTCTTATTCATGCTCCTGATCCACCGCTCTTTCTAAAATTTTCATTTTGCTGAGCAGTTCCTTCATCAAAGTCGGCATTTACGGTGACCCGAACAGATTGCACACGCAGCCCTCCTGCTGCGGAACGTGTCAGCCTTGCAGCAGTCTTGCCCCCTGGCTGTTACACAAACTATCTTGGACCTTGCAGAGCCCATTTCTTCACGAGTGGCCCGTTTGAAAATCACTCCCAAAGAGTAAGATCCAACAACAATGGGAACAAATTTCATTTATCTGACGCCTTTCAGATAAACCAAACATAAGGCCACAGGCCAACCAGAGCATTGTAGCACCTCTCCACAACAGCCACTACAGGAAATTTCGATCACGGTAGACCATGGTATTTTCTACTCGAGTAAGGTTAAGAGTGGGTTGGTTGGCTGCAGTACAGAATATTTCCCTCGGACTTTGCACAGGTCCACATATTTCTGCCTTTCCATCACTGTCTGTTTTTGCATCAATGGACCTAGACAGACTCAGTAATTTACTGCACGGTGGTGTATTGTGTCAATGATCATTTCCTTTTTGAGGGGAAGGAAGGGGTGAGTTACATGTGCTTCTCACGATGGCAGATGCTAGTGCTGGAAATGTCACTATCAAGCATTCCTAGGCCAGCCCTTGCAACCCTGATTGATGCCTGAGATCTCAAGTTACTGCCGTTGCAATCTACTTCCTTCGGCCCACAATCACACATGTTTATGGACTGTGCCACTATTTCACTGACTATGGAGGTCGTTCCAGCCCAGCATTCATAGCTGCAGTGTATGTCCTCTATTAAAAGTGCAGGCCCTACTGCTGTGGATGCTGGGATAGCCACACTTTGCTCCCAACTTCCACAGCCTCACATGGGCTGTAAACAGGGACAGAAAATTACCGCAAAAGTGGGGTTAAAAAAAAAAGACAAAGCTCGGGATATGAGATGAAAGAAAGAACTTTCATTTCTATAGTGCCTTTCACAACCTCAAGACATCCCAAAGCACTGTAAAACCAGCGAAGTGCTTTTTAAATGTAGTCAGTGTTCTAATGTAGGAAAGGAAACTGCGACAAACAGCAATGTGACAGTGACCAGATAATCTATTCTTTAGTGCTTTTGGTTGAGGGACAGATATTGGCCTGAACTCCCCTGCCCTTCTTCAAAACAGTGCCCTGGGCTCTTTAATGTTCATCTGAGAGGGAAAACGGGGCCTTGGTGTAAAATCTCATCCAAAAGACAGCACCTCCGACAGTGCAGCACCCCCTCAGTACTGCACTGGGAGCTCATGCCATTTGGACATTCACTTCAAACCAAGCAGCAGATGCAACAAATTGCTCTTGATGCTTATGATTCAGAAACAGGGGGAATACTGTTGGAATTGGACTCACGACTGAAAACTCAAACCTCAGACATGGCCAGTGTCTGCTCGGGCTAGTTCGATGACACTTGCACAGCTGTGGATGTGCCTTTGCATTTTCTGACAGGCGAAACCTTTCAGCAATATTCTGTAACTCGAAGTACCGTACTAGTCATTTGATCGGTGAATATCCCATCAGCTGTTCCAAACTTACAACCCACCAGCAACTTTCTTTTTAATTCAAATCTGGAAAAAAATTCCAAAATAAAATCAACGGATGCCGCCCTGAACCAAAGTATGTTCCACCCTGCAGCTGCACATTTACATTCCATTCATCTGCTTAACGGGTAACAGGGCGTTTTTTTGGAAAGGAACTTCACCAACTGTTGCAAATCTCGGCTGTGTATTGGATACTGTCTTAGGCTCACGATTGCCCATCTCTTCCTGCAAGTTGATCAAATGTCCCTTATTATCAGGAGTGTGACTTTTACTTTCCAATAGCAAGTCATATAGTGCTGTGACGTGGGGACCAGAACAATGAAACCCTCTTTGTTGCATGCATTCAATATTGTCATTCCCCCACTTGCATTTCAATTTTCTAGAAAGTGGCTGGGTACACAGTGCTGTGAAACGAGACCATTTAGGAAGCAGTCGGCTGATTTGTTAGACATAGCATGCCTAAACAAACAGAAAGATGTTCAGTGCATCTGAGAACATTTCCCTCCGAAGAGGGAAAATAATAAAGTGCACCCCATTGCCCCTGTCCATGGCTCAGATTAGCTTGGCTGACTCAGAATCCTCTGAAACTAGTCAGCTTAAATTGAAGAAGGGATCCTCTGTGCCTGACTTGCGTTCCAGGTTAATGAGGATTGTGAGTTAGCTTGGTTTAATGTTCAGGGATTGATGATCAAACCAATCAAACTGGCGACTGCTCCCCTCGCTAGAGGGAGCTATGGCAGTTATTCCCCCCCACTGTCACCTGTCCCCCAGCCTCAATCCATCCACCCCCCCACCTCTCTCACTTTATTTCATGAATGAACTGCACTCAATTTCCTGGGAAGTGTTAAGAATCTTCGTTGTCTCAAACTGATGTGATGTGATTTGCAATTTGAAGAAAGACATTAACTTCTTTTTCTGCATTTTTGGGATGTGATGGTCACTTGCGAGGCCAGCATTTATTGTCCATCCCTAATTGCCCTTGAGAAGGTGGTGGTGAGCTGCCTTCTTGAACCGCTGCAGTCCATGTTGGGTAAGTATACCCACAGTGCTGTTAGGAAGGGAGTTCCAGGATTTTGACCCAGTGACAGTGAAGGAACGGTGATATAGTTCCAAGTCAGGATGGTGTGTGGCTTGGAGGGGAACTTGCAGGTGGTGGTGTTCCCATGCATCTGCTGCCCTTGTCCTTCTCGGTGGTAGAGGTCGTGGGTTTGGAAGGTGCTGTCGAAGGAGCCTTGGTGAGTTGCTGCAGTGCATCTTGTAGATGGTACACACTGCTGTCACTGTGCGTCGGTGGTGGAGGGAGTGAATGTTGAAGGTGGTGGATGGGGTGCCAATCAAGTGGGCTGCTTTGTCCTGGATGGTGTCGAGCTTCTTGAGTGTTGTTGGAGCTGCAGCCATCCAGGCAAGTGGGGATTATTCCATCATGTTTCTAAGTGGGTTAAAATCTCTACTAAAATAGAGCACAAAACAATATAATTTAGCACATGACTATTGCACAAATTCAAGGTCGATATCTCAAATCTCTGTTGCCCTTCTAATATGCTGATTTTCCAATGAGACAAAGCAAAAGACACACTGAGATTTGTGTAAACAGACAAAGGTAGGCAGAACAATATCCCCTCACTATCTGCTTGACTCATTCGCCCTGGGCTGCTTGACCACTGCACCAATCATTTCTTCATCACATCAGTGGTGACCTTGTTAGATCTGCATGCTGTCTCTGGCGGTACATTTCACACTCTGGCCCAGCAAACATTGGGATGTCTGCTGCTATGCTCCATTGAGCATGTGGGTAGTACCAGGAAAAATGGAGATTCACTTCTGTTTTTCTCTCACACTTCAGCATCTTCTGCTCATGGATTTAGCGCTGAGAAGTAAAGCACTTTTAATTTTAATCTCACAGTGCCAGGGTCAAACACTCTCAGGACAGGTACAGCACAGGTTAGATACAGAGTAACGCTCTCTCTATACTGTCCCATAAAACACTGCCAGAGCAGGTACAGCACGGGGACTCTGCGCGCATTCGGACTCGGGCCGCATTTTGTGGCCCGGGTCCGACTTTTATATGCCGCCGCAGAGTGTCTGGTCAAAGTTAATGGGTCCTTGACGCCGCCCTTCGCTTTGGCAGAGGAGTGCGTCAGGGATGCCCCATGTCTGGCCAATTGTATATCATCTGCGTGGAACCGTTCCTGTGCCTGCTTCGCAGGAGGTTGACAGGTTTGGCTCTGCATGGGCCGGCTATGAAGGTCGACTTCTCAGCTTACACCAATGACGTGCTCCTCGCGGTCGGAGATCCCATT
Source organism: Heterodontus francisci (assembly GCF_036365525.1). NCBI lineage: Eukaryota > Metazoa > Chordata > Chondrichthyes > Heterodontiformes > Heterodontidae > Heterodontus > Heterodontus francisci. The sequence continues at coordinate 11,428,795 of NC_090417.1, forward strand.
GACTTGCAGAGGATGTAGGACTGCCAGCAGATGGTTTCTGCCGCATCCTCCGCAAGGATCATTTGGGAGAAATGTTGTGGACTCCTGGTGGGTCAGTGGCAGATGGACTCCCTACTGGAGGAGTTAACACCTTTTGCGTGCAGCACCATGCACCTCCTCTATCTGGGAGTCTACCTTAGCCCCGCAGAGGAAGCTTGGCTGGCAAACTGGCAGGAGTTGGAGGCGAAAGTCACCACTTGCCTGGACTGCTCTGAGTGCTTTCCTCCGGGGGCCGAGTGCTGGTCATAAACCAACTGGTGGCCTCGATGTTGTGGTACCAGTTGGTCACTTTGGCCCCGCCCCCTGCATTCGCCACCAAGATCCAGAAGAAGCTTGAAGATTTATTCTGGGGCAAGAGGAAACACTGGGTCTCTGCCGCAGTCCTGAGTCTCCCGAATGAGGAGGGCAGCCAGTCGCTGGTGTGCATCCATACTTCGGCTGCAACTCTCCACCTTCGGACCCTGCAGAGATACCTGTACGTCAAGCATCCTCCCAGATAGTGTGCGCTGGCAACGTATTTTTTCCACCAGGAGAACGTTAGCCACGCCTCTCTGAGTGAGTTGCCTGTCTTTTACCGGGATCTTTTGAGAGTCTGGCACGTGGTCACCTCCAGTCAGGGCACTCCCCCGTCAGCGGAGGAGAGTGCCTCGGCTGTCCAGTGGCCGGCTCCGGGGATGGACCAACGGGCGGAGGAGTAGCCGAAGCCTCTGGGACGTCCCTCACTGGGGGTGACGAGGGGGCTCGGGAGTGTGGAGCTCTCCCGGCAGAGGTGACGCCCTGCTCGGCCGGAGCTGCTCATCGGACCTAGGCCCCGAAACCCTCCTCGGGAGCCGGTCCTGCACAACCTGAGCCGCCTCTCGGAAATGCCATTCCAAATGGTGTGAAGGGGTTTCCTGTACGGGCTGCTCCTGCACACTCTGCACTTCCTCGCCTTCGTTAGCCGGATGGACACGCCCTAGCGGTCCATGTTGCCATCTGGCGGCGAGGGGAAACCCCAGTGGAGGTCTCTCTATGCGGGAGTCCTCCCCCTTTACATCGGGGACCTGGGGTGGAGGGTGCTGCACAGGGCAGTCCCATGCAATAGACTTTTAAGCAGGTTCACTGACTCCTCGGCGGCCTGTCATTTCTGCGGCCTGGACGAGTCCATGTTCCACGTCTGTATGGAGTGTGTGAGGTTGCAGCCCTATTTGCATATTTAAAGGGGCTGCTCCTCAAGTTTTGGCTGCACTTCAGTCCCACGCTCCTGATCTTTGGGCACCCGGTGCGGTGGGGCGTGGGCCGGGAGGAAGATCTCCTCATCGGTCTGCTCCTGGACCTGGCCAAGGTGGCAATTCACAGGTCCAGGCTGCGGGCCGTCGGGGGGTCCGTCCGCCCTGATTGCCTGCCCCTCTTCCGCGGTTACGTTTGCACCCGGGTGTCCATGGAGAAGGAGCATGCGGTGTCCGCCGGCACGCTTGAGGCCTTTCGCGATTGGTGGGCACCACAGTGACTGGAGTGCATAATTGACGCCGAGCATGGCATTTTAATTTGAGGTTTTGTTTTATTTATCAGTTTTCACAAAGTTATTTTATAAAATGTGTATAAGGGGGGCCTGAGGAATAAAGGCCCCCTCGACATGAAATGTACAAAAGGGGCCAGGGGTATAAAGGCCACCTTAAAAAAGAAAAAAAAACGGGGTTAGATACAGAGTAAAAAAAAAAGGGTTAGATACAGAGTAAAGCTCCCTCTACACTGTCCCATCAAACACTCCCAGGACGGGTACATGACAGGTTGGATGTTGAGTCCTCCTCTCACTGCATTGGCCCAACAATGCATTTCAGCCCCGACTTCAGCCTTAGGAAAGCACCCCCTACTACACAGGGTGACATTTTTGATTGATCATTTTGTGGTCTCTGAATGAAAAGAAAGATTAGTACTCAATGCCACAGTAGCAGTCATTTTGTGCCCATGACAGCTGGGAACTGGAAGTCTGCCAAACTCATTTCACACAAGAGGCAACTTTCATCTCTCGTTTTATCAATCTGGGCTGGATTGGAACCCATGCATGAAGAGGTGAAAGTTCAGTGGTCAAAACACCGAGATAAATGTGTTTGATTAAAAAGTCCTTGCTGGTATGGTGCAGTTCCTGCTCGCCAGGGCACTTTGCCTGCAGGTATGCTGTAAGAAACGGCATTTAATGGAAATGGCACTTTTCATGGGCCTCAGTGAGGACGAACAATATATTCTACCCTGATGAAGTGATAATTCACCCAACGTTGATTATCCCTTGGCCTGAAAAATCACCTGAGCAAAGTCAAGATTTGAAGTCGCTGGGATTTATTGGAATGCTGAGCTCTGATTCCTGGGAACATTCTCTCCCAGCGAATAAACAGAATGTCTTGCCAGTGACAATGAGTTACTGGACATCTCTCACCAGGCTCAAAGGCTGTGATAAGTCACTTGTGGCTGAATTACAATACTTCCACTCCCATGAAAGGACAGCAAGGGCTCAAAGTCAGCATCGAGACAGGCAATGTATATCTTGTTTTCCCCTTCAAAAGATTGCAGTAGTAACTTTGAGAGAATATGCTTTCCAGTGCAAGTGCCAACTTCTCTCAGTTTCTCGACATATATCTGGTACTTTATATTTCGCAAAGCATTTTACAGTCAGTGAAGTACTTGTGAAGTGTAGTCAATGTTTTAATGTAGGAAATGCAGGAACTAATTTGCATGCAGCAGTGTGATAATGGGTAGATAATCTGTTTTAGCTGTGTTAGTTGAGATATAAATATTGGCCCCAGGACACCAGGGGAGAACTCCCTTGCTCTTCTTCACAATAGCAGCCGCAGGATCATTTACGTGTTCAGAAGGCGAGAGAGAGACAGAGGGAAATGTCCCAACTCCAGAAAATTTTGCAAAATCTACTCCGGTTGCAGTCAATGGGGGTCGAGGTCAAGGAGGACTTCCAAGAGGTGAAGAGCCAGCAGGCCTCGCTCTTTGCCAAGGAGGCCTCCAAGAGCATCTTCCGGTCCAGAGTCCGCTCCATCGAGCAGGATGAGACGTGCTCGCGTTACTTCTTCCAAAAGGTACACACAGAGAGCTCTGTTATCAGCAGCCTGAAGGAAGAAGATGGCTCGGTAACGTCTTCGCAGTCCGACATACTAAGGATCAGCAAATCCTTTTATGCTGGGCTGTATGACGCGAAGCCCACAGACAGCAGAGCCTCCCAGTCCTTCCTGTCATCTATCACAGAGGTCTTAGATGACAGCAGGAGGGAGAGACTGGACAAGTCGCTAACTCTGGACGAGCTGACAAAGGCCATCGAGTCTTTCGAGACGAGTAAAACTCCCGGGAGCGACGGCTTACCGGTCGAGTTGTACTCGGCCCTGTGGGACTGGACCTGCCCAGTCCTGCTGGAAGTATACGAGAGTATGCTCCTGACCGGCAGCATGTCAGAATCCATGAGGAAAGGCATCATCACCCTCATTTACAAGCGGAAGGGGGAGAGGGCAGAAATCAGAAATTGGCGGCCCATCTCACTGCTTAATGTTGATTACAAGATTCTGTCCAAAGTCATAGCCAGTCGAGTCAAGTCTGCTCTGGAGTTGGTGATTCACCCCGATCAGACCTGTACTGTACCCGGCAGGAAGATCTCTGATAGTGTCGCGCTACTCAGCGATACGATCGCCTATGTACGGGACAGGAGGGTAGACACCTGCCTCATCAGCCTGGACCAGGAGAAGGCTTTTGACAGGATATCGCACACCTGCATGATGGACGTGCTTTCCAAAATGGGGTTTGGGGAGGGAATCTGCAATTGGATCCAACTGCTCCACACAAACATCAGTAGCGCAGTCTCAATCAACGGGTGGGAATCGGAAAGTTTCCTGATCAAATCTGGAGTCAGACAGGGCTGCCCTCTCTCCCCGGTCTTATTTGTTTGCTGTATTGAACTCTATTAGGAAGGAAGCGAGCATAAGAGGGGTGACAATCCCAGGCAGCGGAGGCACTCAGGTTAAAGCCTCCCTGTACATGGATGACGTCGCAGTCTTCTGCTCGGATCCACTGTCCGTGCACAGACTGATGAGCATCTGCGACCAGTTCGAACTGGCCTCGGGAGCCAAAGTTAACCACGGCAAGAGCGAGGCCATGTTCTTTGGGAACTGGGCTGACCGATCCTTTGTCCCCTTCACCGTCAGGTCAGACGACCTGAAGGTGCTGGGGATATGGTTCGGAAGGGCCGGGGCGTGCACCAAAACCTGGGAGGAGCGAGTAGCCAAGGTACGACAAAAGTTGGGCATATGGGGGCAGCGATCTCTCTCCATTGTGGGTAAGAACCTGGTCATCAGGTGCGAGGCGCTCACGTTGTTGCTCTACGTGGCGCAGGTCTGGCCCATACCCCACTCCTGCGCCGTGGCAGTCACCCGAGCCATTTTCCGCTTCATCTGGGGATCTAAGATGGACCGGGTCCGGAGGGACACGATGTTCAAATCTCTGGACAAGGGCGGGAAAAATGTACCCAACGTGGCCCTCATCCTGATGACCACCTTCGTGTGCGGCTGCACCAAGCTGTGCGTAGATCTCCAGTACGCAAACTCCAAGTGTCACTACGTGCTGAGGTTCTATCTGTCCCCAGTGTTGCGAAGGATGGGCCTGGTCACATTGCCGCGGAACGCTCCATGCAGTTGGGCCGTGCCGTACCACCTATCCTTCGTGGAGCAGTTTCTGCGGGAAAACACCTTTGACCACCGGTCCATCAGGCAGTGGTCTGCACGGAATGTCCTCAAGGCCCTACGGGAAAAGGAGACGGGGGATCCTGTCGGATGGTTCCCCGAGCAGACCGTCAAAGTCATTTGGCGGAATGCCTCATCACCAGAACTTTCAAACTAGCACCAAGACGTAGCTTGGCTGGTGGTGAGAAGGGCCCTCCCCGTCAGATCCTTCATGCACACCCGAAGTCTCGCCCCCTCCGCACAGTGCCCCCGCATTGGCTGTGGTGGGGAAGAGACGGCCGCCCACCTCCTCCTGGAATGTGCCTTTGCAAAGCAGGTGTGGAAAGAGATGCAGTGGTTTTTGTCAAGGTTCATCCCAAGCAGCTCTGTAACACAGGAGTCTGTGCTCTACGGGCTGTTCCCAGGGACGCACACCGAGACAAACATCAACTGCTGCTGGAGGACTATCAATTCGGTGAAAGACGCCCTTTGGTCTGCCCGAAACTTGCTGGTCTTCCAGCGCAAAGAGTTGTCCACGACCGAATGTTGCAGACTGGCACATTCCAAGGTCCAGGACTACGTGCTGAGGGACGCACTAAATCTTGGGGCAGCCGCAGCAAAGGCTCAATGGGGAAAGACCACAGTGTAAGGTTCCCCCACCAAGCTGGACAGAGGGGCTGGATCCATGGGAAACCCCTCGAACTGTATCGTTAATATTCTCAATTGCTGTAAATGTAAAACTATAATTGACATGACAATTGAGAAACGGAAGGGTTGGGAAGAAACTCATGACAGTATTGAAGGAAACTGATCTCCCTTGCAATGTTTGTATTTTTTGGTGCTGTTTTGAAACTGTTTGGCAATGTAATTTTTACAGATTTTTATGAATAAAGTATATTTTGGAAATAAAAAAAAAATTTACATCCCCCTGAGAGGGCAGCCGGGGCCTTGGTTTTCCATCTCATTCGAAAGCCAGAACCTCCGACAGCGCTGCACTCCCTCAGTACATGAAGGGGTGGATGCAAAGAAGTCGGCTTGAAGCGTTTAAACTGCTGCCCCAACCCACTGCTCCGAGTAGCTCAGTTTGTAATTGCAGTGACAAGCCACACAGACCAGATAGTTCCAAGCTTTGTGCACAAGTCTATGTCAAGAGAGAGCTGATATTCACCAGGCTAGCATTTAAAGGTGCTTTTGTCGTCCCCAGTTGTCTGGACAAAAGAGGTGTGAGTTCTTCAGCTGGCTGTCCGTGAATTCACATTGCTTCTTCAAAATTAATTCACAGAAACCTAATGAAGTAGATCTGGAGCTTCCAATTCAGCCCCGAGAAGTAGGCAATGAGTACAGGATGTGCACGGGCGGAGCTTGTTGACTCTAATAAATGTGAGGAATTGGGGATGGAAATGAGACACTGGAGAGCTCTCTGCTGTGATGCAATAGGCCGATTAACAGGCAGTTAAGTGCTTTGTTACTGCAGGAGAGGATTAATTGGTACTTGGTATGTTAAAGACACTGTTGACAGGTAATGAAAATGAGGGAATGCCAAAAATTGCACAAGTTCTGATGATTGCTAATGAACTTAGTCAGAAAGAAGAGAGTGTTTCATAAAGCATAAAATAGGGGAGTGCAAATCACTGTTCTTTTGCTTGATACTTAAGCAGCATATGAAATCATGCCCTGTGGATTTGTATGCATAGATAATATCCCTTGTGACTGAGCTCACTGCAGAATGATACAGCACAGAAAGAGTCCAATCAACTCATCATAGTTATGCCAGCTCATTGGTACAGCGATCCAATTAATCCCAGAGCCCTGTCATGTTTTTCCCTTCAAGGATTTATTCACTTCTCTTTGGAAAGTTATGACCGATGTGCTTCCACCGCCCTTTCAGTGAGCACATTCCAGATGACGACAACTCACTGCATCGAAATAAATGCTTCCGTATGTCACCTCGTATGCCAGTCACCTTAAATCTGTGTCCTCTGTTGACCGACCTTTCTGCAACTCAAAACAGTTTCACCTGATTTACTTCACCAAAACTCCAGCTGATTTTGGACACCTCTATCAAATCTCCTTTTTACTTTCTGTGCTGGAAAGAGAAGTGCAGCGTCTGCAGTCTCTCTGCAGGTAACTGAAGTCCCGTGGCCCCGGATACCATTTGAGGAAATCTCCTTTGAGTCCTCTCCATCCTTCCAAGAGTGCAGTTCCCACAACTCTCTGTGGAGCTCGTTCATGTCGACGGGGACAGCAGTTGGACACTGAGAGGAGGTGTCTGGGCGAGGGGGGGATCCAGCCCGCAGACCCTTCAGTTATCAGACAGACAGGAACCACTGCAGCACAAATGAGCTGATATCGATTGAGCATACAATCAGGCTTGCTTGGAGTGACCCCTTGCTGGCACCCAACAGTGTAAAGGAAGAGATAGAGCATCTTTCACAATCTCAAGATGTCCCAAAGCATTTTACAGCCAATGAAGTACTTTTGATGTGTAGTCACTGTTGTGATGTAGGAAATGCAGCAGCCAGTCTGCACACAGCAAGCTCCCACAAACACCATTGTGATAATGGCCAGTTCATCTGCTCTTAGTGATGTTGATTGAGGATAAATATTAGCACCAGGAATTCCGTGCTCTTCATTCCATGCTCTTCCTTGAAATAGTGTCATGGGACCTTTTCCAGCCACCTAAAAGAGCAGACAGGGACTCAGTTTAACATCTCATGTGAAAGACCATACCTCAGATAGTGCGGCAAACCCTGGAGTATCAGCCAAGTCTCTGGAGTGGGATTTGAACCCATGACCTACTGAGTGCAGTGGCACAAGTGCTCATGACTGAACCACGGCTGACACTGATGGAGATATGAATGATAAAGCAGGGAGATTGGGGACACCCTCTGGAGTGATACTGTGGGCTGTGTCAGCTCCATCTGGAAGGAGAGCAGGAGAGAACTGTAAGGGAACAAAGGGAGTGATTTTCTTGGAAGATGAGGCAAGCACACGCACATCATGGCCATTCGCTAACTTGATGTAGCTGTTGTTGAAATCTCAGCTGGTGGGCAAGCAAGCAATTAAAAATCTGACACATGGACAGCTGTTCCCTCTTCTCCAGTTGTGCCCACTCTTGCCTCCGTTCCTGTGAGTGTTAATGAGGGACGATAGTCCTTTCCACAATAAGCTGCATGATTGACGCTCTACGATTTCACACACATGGATTTTCAGACATTTGGTCAAGAATTTCCCACACTTGCTCTGGCACATCTCGCTGAAAGTCCTGAAGCGTGGGCCAGGAATAATCAGTACAACTGCACCAACAGTTCTCGTTTGAGAGCAAAACAATATCTGAATTATCATCTGAAATCTTGCTTGTTTTCAGCCAGCCTGTGCCACTCAGGAAGGTCCTAGTTTTGATGGCTAAAGAAAGAATTGCATTTATATCGCACCATTCCTGACCTCAGTACACCCCAAAGCACTTCACAGCCAGTGAATCACTTCTGAAGTGCGGTTCACTGTTGTCATGTCGGAATGTTGCACAACGCCATCCCACAAACAGTACTGAAACAAATGACCAGATAATAGTGATATGGGTTGAGGGATAAATACTGAGCTGGACCCCGGTGGGAGGGGAGAAGTTCCCTGTGCATCATCGAATTGTGGCCATGAGATATGATACGTCCAGCTGAGAGCACAGAGTGCCCTGGCCGTGGTCATGGTGGCAGTAAAGGGGGAGAAGTGACCATTGCTGTCCCAGTCCTATCAGGATCCGACCGACCGCTGCCGAAATCTGCCAGTTGTGGATGTCAGGCAAGGACGAAGTTCCACATGGCCAGAAATTCTGCTGAAGCGCGACGGTAGACATTCGCCTTGGGGAGGCTGCACGGAACTGGCGGGATTGCATTAGGCTACACCCAAACTGAGATTGATTTCTGTTAAATTCATACATCAGGCGGGGCATCTAAAAGGTGGTTCAAGGGATATCACCCTTCAGTGCGTCATTCTCCACCATGTTCAAGGTCAGATGGCTATCTCAGTGAGGTACAAGATAATTTGTACAAACAATGTTCTTTGGGAACTGGTCTGACCGATCCTTTGTCCCCTTCACCGTCAGGTCAGACTACCTGAAGGTGCTGGGGATATTGTTCGGAAGGGCCGGGGCATGCACCAAAACCTGGGAGGAGCGAGTAGCCAGGGTACACCATAAATTGAGCATGTGGGGGCAGCGATCTCTCTCCATTGTGGGTAAGAACCTGGTCATCAGGTGCGAGGCGCTCACGTTGTTGCTCTACGTGGCGCAGGTCTGGCCCAGACCCCACTCCTGCGCTGTGGCGGTCACCCGAGCCATTTTCTGCTTCATCTGGAGATCTAAAATGGACTGGGTCCGGAGGGACACGATGTTCAAATCTCTGGACAAGGGCGGGAAAAATGTACCCAGCGTGGCCCTCATCTTGATGACCACCTTCGTGTGCGGCTGCATCAAGCTGTGTGTAGATCTCCAGTACGCAAACTTCAAGTGTCACTACGTGCTGAGGTTCTATCTGTCCCCAGTGTTGTGAAGGATGTGCCTGGTCACATTGCCGCGGAACGCTCCATGCAGTTGGACCGTGCCGTACCACCTATCCTTCGTGGAGCGGTTTCTGCGGGAAAACACCTTTGACCACCGGTCCTTCAGGGATTGGTCTGCACGGAATGTCCTCAAGGCCCTACGGGAAAAGGAGACGGGGGATCCTGTCGGATGGTTCCCCGAGCAGACCGTCAAAGTCATTTGGTGGAATGCCTCATCGCCAGGACTTTCAAACAAGCACCAAGACGTAGCTTGGCTGGTGGTGAGAAGGGCCCTCCCCGTCAGATCCTTCATGCACGCCTGAAGTCCCGCCCCTTCCGCACAATGTCCCCGTGGTGGCTGTGGTGGGGAAGAGACGGTTGCCCACCTCCTTCTGGAATGTGTCTTGCAAAGCAGGTGTGGAAAGAGATGCAGTGGTTTTTGTCGAGGTTCATCCCAAGCAGCTCTGTGACACAGGAGTCTGTGCTCTACGGGCTGTTCCCAGGGACGCACACCGAGACAAACATCAACTGCTGCTGGAGGACTGTCAATTCGGTGAAAGACGCCCTTTGGTCTGCCCGAAACTTGCTGGTCTTCCAGCGCAAAGAGTTGTCCACCAACGAATGTTGCAGACTGGCACATTCCAAGGTCCAGGACTACGTGCTGAGGGACGCACTAAAGCTTGGGGCAGCCGCAGCAAAGGCTCAATGGGGAAAGACCACAGTGTAAGGTTCCCCCACCAAGCTGGACAGAGGGGCTGGATCCATGGGAAACCCCTTGAACTGTATCGGGAAAATTTTCATTTGCTGTCAATGTAAAAATGTATATGGCATGGCAATGAAATGGAAGAGTTGTGAGGCAACTCATGATTGTATAGAAGGAAACTGATCACCCTTGCACTGTTCATATTTTTTGACTTGGTGCTGTTTTAAACTGTTTGGGAATGTAATTTTTACAGATTTTTATGAATAAAGTATATTTTGAAAACAAAAAAAAATAATAATAATTAGTACAAACATGCTGTCCACCTGGGACAGCCTTGAAGTGTGAACTTTTCTGGATAGTCAATAAAACCTCTGTACTAAAACAAAAATGGCATTAACATAAAAACTGTGTTTTTGGTTTGTGGGACCACAGGCTAGCATTCATTTTTAATTTGTTAACGTCTGTTTTATCTTCCTTTTCCTCCTCATCTCTCTCCCTCCCTTCATACTGTGTAATGATAACTGATTGGACTTAGCTTGGTTTTCGACACGTGGATCTGCTGGCACTTCTTGAGTTGTCCGCCATCAACCACCTCGGTTCAAAGGACTCGGGCACAGCTTGGGGTAGTAGCAAGAGACGAGCATGGCAATGATTAAACCCAGTGAAATCACGGCTCACTTGCTTAATGACACGACTTCAGCATAGGTGCCAAAGAGACTTATTAGAACAGTACCAGGGATGAGGGACTTCAGTTGTGTGGAGAAACTGGAGAAGCTGGAGTTGTTCAAAATCAGGTAGCCGTGTTCGATAGAGTAAGTGAGAAGAAACTACGTCTGGTGGAGGAAGGCTCAGGAATCAGAGTGCCACAGATTTAAGCAAACTGTCAAAAGATGACTTTTTTTACACAGCGTGTTATTGTTAGTGCCTGAAAGGATGGTGGAAGCAGATTCAAGAATAACAGGAGAGATTTGCAGAAATACTTTAACGGAAATACTTACTGGCCAATGGGAATAGAGCAGAGGCTTGGGACTAATTGAGTGGCTCGACCAAAGAGCAGGCACCGGCATGAAGGACTGAATAGCCTCCCTCTGTGCTCTGTCAATCAATGATAGTGAAGGGTGATAAGGTTCCGCAATGTATTGATCACCTGCACAAATCAAAGGAACCTCAGCTGCATTCAGAAAAGAGGCATCGATGTTCACTGCTCCTGTATTTCAACTCTCCCAGCTCTGCTCCAATGTCTTTACAATCCTGCATGAGGAATTATTGCAAATGTTTATCACTCGGACTTAACAAGATTCTTATTAATAGCTGGTCAAATTTGCTATTCCAAAAAGAGAAATTGCTGGAATTACTCAGCAGGCCAGGCAGCATCTGTGGAGAGAGATACAGAGTTAACGTCTCAGGTCGATAACCTTTCATCAGAACTTAAGAAATAGGAGCAGGACTAGGCCATTCAGCCCCTTGAGCCTACTCTGACATTCAACTAGATCATCTACCTCAATGCCGTTTTCCTGCACTATCCCCACATCCCTTGATCCCTTTAATATCTAGAAATCTATTGATCTCTGTCTTGCATATGCTCAAGGATTGAGCCTCCACAGCCCTCTGGGATAGAGAATTCCAACGATTCACCACCCTCTGAGTGAAGAAATTCCTCCTCATCTCAGTCCTAAACGGCCTATCTCTTATTCGGAGACTTTGTCCCCTGTTCTGGAACCTCCAACCGGGGGGAAACATCCTTCCTGCCTCTACCTCTACCCAATTGAGCCCTCTCATTCTTCTGAACTCAAGAGAATACAGGCCCAGTCTCCTCAATCTGTCCTCATAAGACAATCCCGCTGTCCCAGGAATCAGTGTGGTGAACTTCTGCTCCACTCTGTCTATGGCAAGTATATCCTTCCTTAGGTAAGGAAACCAAAACTGTACACAATACTCCATGTGTGTTCTAACCAAGGCTCTATGCAACTGGAGCAAAACATTTTTACTCCTGTGCAATAAATCTTCTTGCAATAAAGACCATCTGGTCCAGTTCTCCAACATAGTTATTGTGACAGGTCTCTGACCTGAAACGTTAACTCTGCTTCTCTCTCGACAGAGGGCCTGCTGAGTATTTCCAGCATTTTCCCTTTTTATTTCAAGTCTCCAGCATCTGCAGTACTTTGCTTTTAAATTTACTTTCAACTCATTTCAGTTAATGTCCTCTGGCCTGGCTTACTATAAAGTATTGTTCTGGATTTAATGGGTCAGTAACATTTCACATTGAAAGTACTTGAGTGAAATTTGTGTCCCTTGAACCCTCTTCTGTCAGCTGTGGAGTCTTACACTGACGTGTACTTCCTCCCACACGCGCACACACACACTCTTCGTTTCTCCTGTCTCTTTGATCCAGGTACGGCCTTTTTATGATATGCTGACTGAAACTGTGGACCAGTTGGGTTTTTACAACAATCCATTACCAGCTTTTTATTTCTGTAGTTGGCAGCTTTCCTTCCCAAAAAGACTGTCGAAAGCAACAAGAGTGCTTACAGCAATCCAGCAGTTTCATGGTCACCACTACTGAGACCAACTTTTATTCCCCTGTTATTAGAGCATGGCTACCTGACCCGAACCTGACGGGACCCGACGACATGTGTCGGCTTCGGGCCGGCTCGCTGTTCCGGGTCCGGCATTCGGGCTTGGGTCGGGCCTGGTCGGACACACTCGATCACCACCTCCGGCACATGGCTCCAATCTTAACGTACTTTTTAAACAACCTTTCAAGTCCAGTTCCAGTTTTTGTTGCTTTTCTGCACAAGCTTAAAAAGTGAAAGATGCAAGCTAGGTTAACTGAAGTGGTTGGGTCTGGTCGGGCATGGGAGAAAGTGAAAGGTCTCGGGCCAGTTCGGGCTCGGGTCAGATGTGGTTTTGTTGGGCTCGGGACAGGTTTCATTTGCAGACCCAAGCCGGCCTTTGCCTGTTACGACCTGGTGAGAAAGGGGTCTAGGGTTCCCTCACAGCTTTCATCTGGTCTTACCATAACAGGGTTTTATTTTTAACATACCATTTTTTGAGCTCACCCTTAGTGAATCCTTGTTCACTGCTTTCCACTTGTAATGCAAAGAAACCAGCCAAACAGATTTTCTTAGGTTTAAAGAAAAAAGTTTGAACTTTATTAAACTTAAACTCTCATTCAGTTAACTCCTACGGATACATGACATGCCCACGCTAGCATGCGTGCGCGATGCACACATGCAGACAGAGACAGAAAAGAGCAAAAGAAATAAAGTGGAAAAGTTTGAGGCACTATCTGAAGAAGATATTGTTTATTGTTCTTCAAGCTTGCTGTGAAGTCGTTGATTGTAGGTAGGTCTTGCATTTCGTTGGGGCCCAGTATTCTTCTTAAACCTTGTTTGATGTAGGAGACTTTTCTCTCTTGAGGTTCACATCTTCAGTGGATTTGGAGTTCCGTGACAAAGAGATGGGAGCAGACAGGAGAGGTCTTCTCAGTCCAGGAGCAAACAGTCTTTCTCTGAGTTCAAACTCTCTGTGGCTAGTTCAAAAAAAAAACCTGGACCAGCCAGTTAGTCATGTCACCAGCTGATTTAACCAGTCCTGGCTTTTGTTGATTGTATCACCTTAGCAGTCTGTGGAATGCTCTTCCTTACACCTTCAGTGTCTGGTGATCAGTATCCATTGTGGGTTAACTGGACAAGGGAATAGCCTTTGTCTCCACGAGCACAGTCTGTTAGTATGCAAATGTCCTTCCAGCCAAGTGTCTGGTGATTTTTTTTGAACAAGTCCTTTCTTCACTCCAGCAACAGTTTAAAATCAATGTTCATATAACAAATTGGCAGGTGGGGGGCCTGCACGACACCCCCAGATTTCAGTTTAAAAACTGAATTCAAATGCTCAAGCTGCCATGGCAAGGTTTGAACTCATATTTTATGGGGTACGAATCCACGACACCTCTTCCTCGTGAATACTTTCCCTCCTCCTGGAATTGAGCAGTTGCGGGTACGGTAGCCTCCGTTACTGGAGGAGTTATCCAGAGGCCTGGACCAACGATCCAAAAACATCCAAAAATCCCACCACAATGGAAAAAAAATCTGGGGGATAAAAGTTGGTCTCAGTAGGGGTGACCATGAAACTGCTGGATTACTGTAAACACTCTTGTTGTTCTCGGAAGTCCTTTCAGGAAAGAAAGCTGCCGTGCTTACCCATTCTGGGATGGAAGGTGACTCCAGTCACTCAGCAACCTGGTCAACTCTTCACTGTCATGCTGAAGAGGCAGAACAAGCCACTCTGTTGTATCAAGCAGAAGACCCAGCACAGTCTTCTCAGGGCAACAAGAGACAGGCAGTCGATGCCAGCCTTGCCAGTGACACCCATTTCCCGTGAATCATTTTTTTAACATTTCAGGGAGGCAATAACCAATGAAGTGACAGTACCAAATAAATTTGGAATTATTTGGTTCATAAACAAGAAACTGAACAACACCAGTGATAAATGGAACAGAGAGAAGAGGGTATCATTATCCTCAGTCTGTTTTGCCAGCTGAAAGCAGCCTCGTTGAAATCAAGAATATTAAAATCTCAAACCACCGATAAACAAGCAGGAGAAAATAGGAGATTGACAAGGTAATATTTCAGTTCTTTTTTAGATTCACAATTCATTAATAATTAAGTTTGATTCCCTGTAGTGCATCACAAGGAGCCAGCACGACCGAGCAAGTACAACATTGAAGGAGTCTCAGCTTCATATACCCTTTGCAAACCACGTAGTGTTTTGCCTCAGAGATGACAGTGTGATGTGTTTCAATTCCTTTGCATTCACCGGGGAGAGTAGTGTTAATAGAGCTGTCCAGTATGGTCTTTGTATTTTCTTCCAGCCCTGTTTGTAAAATAATCTGGAGTCCTCATTCAGACAGAGTCAGCATGCTGGATATTTTGAGAGCTTTTACTGTCACACTTTTCACCCCATCTATTCTGCAGACATAAACCCACGGTTACCGTTCCGTAGACGCTCTGCAGTCCTTTGTGATCTGATCCCAAGTCATCACAGCTGAGCTTGGTTCAGTCTCCACCTCAACGCCATGTGGTTGCATATTTTATTGGAAGCAGCAGAATATTGAGCAGGAGCAGGATGTGTCTCTGCGTGGGGAGTCTGGGAATTCTGCAGATTGTCCAAACTCATTTCAGGTCCATCCTTTAAAGTAGGCAAATAGAGTCCACCGGGCCCATCGGCATTTGTTCCATTTCCAACTGAATTCATTCCCAAGCCCCCATCCTTCCCTCTTCCACCATTGCCACCTCTCCCACCTAAACCTCCTGAGAGAGGCAGAAGAAGAAGGAGACCAATAGCTAATTCGGAGCACGCTGTGAAAAACTGCTCTCCAAAAGTGACCAGGCAAGCCACAAGATGCCTGAAATCCATTGGTTACTAACTGAAACTTTACCCTCCTTTTGCTGTTTCCCAAAAGGCTGCGTTTGAAACCACTAGGTGGCACACTACTAGCACGTGTGCAAATGTAGCCTCTTCCACTGAAACGTCACTGTCTTGCGACATTCAGGCAGCTGCCAGTATTAAAGACGGTGCTGCTCAATTTATCACAGAAGAACAACACAGAACTCTGGTATGATACTTCCACTGAAATTTGGAATGTCAAGCAACATTCTATGGTTGGTTCAGTCAACATTTACAGGGTGAAGTTTATGGAGGAAATGACTGTGAATTTCTGCCCCACCATAGCCCCCCCCGCCCATTCCACAATCTCCTATTCTCCCAGTTTACACATTCACTTGTTATAGCCTCCCCGTTTTCTCCCTCCCTCAGCTGCTCGTTGCAGACCACTGGTCTCCCCCCTCTTCCCCTTGGCCAATTGTTCCCCACTCCTCGCTTCCCACCCCACCCCCCCCCCCCCCCCCCCCAACCATCCCCACCCACCCCGTTTTTGGCCGCTCCTGCTCTTCGGCGGCTTGCTCCCCGTTTCCCACCCTCCCTGCCTTCAACCCGCCCGCTTGCCGCCCCCCCAGTTCCACCCCACTCTCTGGCCACTCGCTCCTCTGTTGCCGTGACACCCCTCGCAGCCTGCTTTTCGTCTTTGAACGTGGGAGCGAGTGGCCGAGAGGAGGGAAGTGGCACGGCCTGGTGCGAGCAGCCGGAGAGTGGGAAGAGGGGAATGGGAAAGTGGGGAGCGAGCGGCCGGAGAGCGGGGGGTAAGAGTCGAGGCCTGGAGCGGGTAACTGAGGGGGGAGCGCGGGCAGTGGAGCAGGAGAGGGTATCTGAGTGGGGGGAAGTGAGTCGCTGAAGACGTTTTCCTGCGCATGCGCCAATTAGTCCTGGTAAGTGGGAGGCTGCACATGTGCGGCATCTCACTGAGCGCAGGAGACCGTTTGCGCATGTGCACAGCTTAGAGCGCTCTGATGACATCAACGGGCCGCTGCATTGTCAGGAGTCACTTTGTTCCCAAAAACATGTCCAACTCCTTTATGAGGAACTGCATGAAACCCGTCCTTTCCCTCCTTTCTCACGTAAATGGGGAGCCCCTCGTACTGTCTACCCCTGCTTTTATGTTATATATGTGCCCTGGATAATTTGAAAGGCCTGAAACCAATTTCTCTGATCCAATCATCTTGTCACATCAGCCCAGTCTGGATTTGAACACGGTGTTATGACCAGGTGAGAAAGGTGTCTGGGGGTCTTTTGCTGTCTTCACCTGGTCTTATTGTGACAGGGTTTAATCCCCCTTTGTGAATCCTTGTTCACAACTTTCCAATTATAAGGCAAAGAAATGAGCACAAACAGGCTTTCTTTGGTTTAAAGAAGAAAGATGAAATTTATTAAACCTTAAACTTAGACTCGAATATGGTTAACGCCTATGGATATATGATGCGCCACGCTAGCTTGCACACATGATATCACATAGGGACAGAAAAGAGAAGAGGAAAATATCGTAGAGAGGGGTTTGAGGCAATATCGTGTTACGGTGCTTTCAGCTCACTGTAGTCCTTTTGTTAGTCTTGCTTTTCGTTGGGGCCCAGTAGTCTTTTTAAAACCTTGTTCACATCGGAAACATTTCTCTCTTTGAGTTTCACGTGTTTTCACAAGATTCAGTTCTGTGGGAAGGTGATGGAGGCAGGCAGACAGGAGAGGCTGTAATTCTTGCTTCAGTTCTAGGAGAGATCTTTACTGCATGAGCACACGGCTTTGTCTCAGTTCAAATCCTTTGTTGGAAGTTCAAATTCAAAAAAACTCCAGCCAGCTAGCTATGTGACTAAAACTGGTTTGACCACTTCCTCTGTGTATTGGGGAAGCAACGACTGGGTCCCTTTTTTTTCCAACACTGCTTGTTATTATACAAAAATGTCTTTCCAATCAGGGGCTTACAATTTTACGTTTTCATGTCTGTATGGCGAAATAGTGGGGACTTCAGTCTTGGTAGGTGGGGTGTTTGCCTGACAATGGGAAGCGAAGGTGAGAAGTCAACCTCGAACTCTTGGTGTCCCTCTTCACCTCTGATCTTACCCAATAGCTTTCATTTTGACCAAGGAAACAAAACGTTAGTGATTTGCCTAAGTCTGCTTTTCAGGCCCATTGGAGATCATGGTATCTGAATGGTGGAAGGGACGAAGTACCCCAATGGGCTCCTTATGAGAACTAATGAATTCCTACATGGCCTGAAATGATAAAACCCAGTCAATCTGTGCAGCAAACGCCTGCTGCCCATAAGAGTACGAGCTGCAGAGCTGTTGCAATGTCATTCTTTCATTAAACACGAAATTGTATTGGAGAGAATTGGAGCAGGGGCCTTCAATTTCCTGCATCTTTGCACCCAGTGACACATGCAATTGGGGTACAAATGTAAAAGTGTGAGGAAAGTTAGGTGTAAGTGAGTTCCATGCACAAGTACAATGCTCCCAAATCTGCTCCATCTTTTACAAATGTCTGTCGATCCTTCCACGCACATGCATCGCCACCTGTCATAATGGCCTTGCACCCAACTTACACACAAGTCCTTACAACTTAACATGTGTGCTTGTTCCAAAATACTCTCCTAAAGTATGACGGGATTTCCAGGCACTGGTTGGAACAAAGTAATTTTTCTGGTCTTTTGTTGCAATCCCTCCACCATTGGCAGCCGTGCCTTCAGCTGCCGAGGCTTTAAGGTTTGGAACTCCTTCCCTGAACCTCTCCACCTCTCGACCCCCCCTCCCTCCTCCTTTAAGACGCTCCTTAAAACCAACCTCTTTGACCGAGCTTTTGGTCATCTGCCCGAATATCCCCTTATGTGGCTCGGTGTCAAGTTTTGCTTGATAAGGCCGAGTGAAGCGCCGTGAAAAGGTGTGATTATAAATATGAATTGTTGTGAGTGATTCTGACCAGTTCCGTCACTGCTACTGAAGTTCCCTTAATCTTCTACAACCTGAGTTGGCTGCTTAGGCCTCATGTTAAGCAGGGACCTCAGTCTGCAGCCTTCGTTGGCTCGGCCACTCAGCTGACATATGATTATAATTCATGCTGGGTGGCCCTTTCAGGAGGAGGAGGAAGAGGATGGTAGGTCAACATGAACAGGATGTGTGGGGAACTGGGCTGATCGCACAGGGCATATTAATCGCAGTAATTTCTTGTCTGTGATTCTAGTCTGTTGCACACTCTCTCGATTGGTGCTTTCAATCTCTCTCACCGTGCCTGACTGCACGGGGAATGATTTCAGCACCCTGGCTCCGGAATCCAAAACCATAGGCAGGCTCAAGTCAACTTACTGACAACCCGCTATCAGCACCGATGAAAGAGTAAATGCACTTTTCAGCCACGAGCCAAGTCAGATGAGGCAGTTGGGACAAATGCAACAACAACTTGCATCGCTGTGGCACCTTTAGCACACCAAGGCAGTTCACAGGAGCTGAGCCAGACACAATTGTCACTGAGCCGCATAAGGAGATATGAGGATAAGAGAGGTAGGTTTAAATGAAGATTGTCGAGGAGGAGTGAGAGGCGAGGGGTTTGTGGGGTGGGAATTCCAGAGTTTAAGGCCTCAGTAGCCGAAGACGCTGCTGCCAATGGTGCAGAGATTAAAATGAGGGCTTTGCAAGAGGCCAGGATTAGAGGAGCCCAGAGATCTCAGAGGGTTCGAGGGCTGGAGGAGCTTACAGAGATAGGGAAGAAACAAGGCCAGGGAGGGATTTGAAAACAAGAATGAGATAGAGATAAACATCCCTTGACATTACTCCACCGGGTATCTCTATATAAAGTGGGCCATTTAAATATTTCTGCTTTTTGAAACACTCAGAAGACTCATCACTGTGTTGCAAATGGAGAAGAATTGATGAAGTGTGGTGGGAGGCATAGGCAACATGAAATTGCTGCGGAAGTAGGGCCATCCCAGCATTCCAGGTAACTGTGAAAGCCCTCCGTTAATAAAGAATCCCCATGGTTTCATTGGAAGACCTTGCACTATCTCTCCCTGTGGATTCTATTCGGGCCCCGTCTCTGGTGAAAGAGGCTTAAACACTAGCATGGGCCGAATGGCCTGTTTCTGTGCGACTGAAGTTCTCAGATTCATGTGTTACAATTCCTTCCCTCAGTGCTTTGTTGAGAAGCAGTTCAACGAGTTATCACCCTTGGGACCAGTTAACATTGAATTACATCACACCAAATAGTATGAATGATTGATTGAGGCAATCCTCTCAGGAAGCGGGAAATTGGCTTACCTCTTGGGTTGATCAGTGACCCCAGCACTACCCCTTCATAATTAAACCATTGGACTCACAGAATTATAGATTAGTCTGGAAGCTGAGGGGAAAAGAAATACCACTCTTCATTTTATGAATTTGGGAAACACTTGGTTCTCGAGCTTTTAACAAATTTTTCTTTTCATTGAAAATTCTCGGTCAGGTCCCATGGTGTAGCACCTCCCCAAGGTTGAAAAGAGGAGGAGAGAAGGTGAGGTAAATCAAGAACCAAGTGGGGATACAAGAGAGGGGGAGTGACATTACCTGTGCTATATGTGTATTTCTTGATAGTTTGCTTTCCAATAAGTGGTGATATTTATACAGCTCTCAGCCATCCCCTGTGGAAGTTGTTACAAACCTGTATCTAATAATCACAGCATTGGGTGCTGTGATACCTGTGACAAGTGTAGATTGGCATTAAGTGTTTCAGAATGTCATTCGGGGAATGAAAGTTACAGAAGAGCTGAAGAATCCAGCTCCTCACCTGATAATGCTGGACTAAATTTGACAGATTCATCTTCCTCTCACGATGATTTATATTCCTGATGCAACAGCAGCTCCCAGGGACTCCTGTCTTCTGTAACCGAATTCACCAGCCAGCAGCTGTCGTCACAACTGGGCAAGGACCATTTCTTGATGTCCTTTCTTGCCTCTTTACTGTTGCTGGGGTACATATCCATCGGCACCAGCTGCCCTCCAGTTCCCACCCCCACCCAAGTTCTTTTCCTTCATCGCTCCATAGCAGCTGAAACTCACTCTGCAATGTCACAGTATTCTCACCTCTGAATCGGAAAGTTTGTAGTTTCAAGTCTCACTCCAGAGACTTGAACACAAAATCGAGGCAGAAACTCCAGTGCAGTGCGAAGAGCGTGTTGCACTGTTGGAGTTGCCGTCTTTTGGATGGGACATGAAACCAAGACCCCATCTGCTCTGTCAGGTGGGAATCAAAGATACTACAGCACTATTCGAAGAGGAGCAGGGGAGTTTTCCCCGGTCTCTTGCTCAATATTTATCCCTCAAACAACATCATGAAAACTTATTGTCAGCTCATGATCATCTTGCCGTTGGTAGGATTGTACTGTGCACAAATGAACTGCCGTGTTTCTGATGTTATAACAGACACTACGCGTCACAAGTACTTGGCTGGCTGTACACCAATGGAACATCCTGAGGTTGTGCGAGGCGCTATATAAATGCAGGTCTTGAAAGTTTTTTTTTACATGAAGAATGGCTCCAAGTATGGTACCACATTGCCAACGGACTCATGCTCTGGTTCAGAGCCAATATTACCAGTACGTGTCACCGTACTCCAGTAGTGCAATACATTCCCATTTCTCACAACAGCCATGCTATCTTCTCACTATTATACCAAGTCCTGCTTCGAGGACATCTCGAGTACTTTGTGCAGTTCTGGGCACCACACCTTAGAAAAGACGTGTTGACTTTGGAAGGAGGGCAGCACCGATCTACCAGAATGTTACCAGGGCTCCAAGTGTTCGATTATGAGGAGGGATGACGTAAACTAGCTTTATATTCCCTGGAATATCGAAGGTGATTTGACTGAGATGTTTAATCTGAATCTAGGAATTGATTGGGTCGACAGAGAGAAACCTTTTGCAGCTGTTGGGGGAGTCCAGGACAAGGGCACATCATCTTAAATTCAGAGCCAGGCCATCCAGGAGAAGACACCAGTGTTTTAGAAGAATATAATTCGGTGGAATTATTTTCAAATGATTTGTAATAATAGAGTGGCTCTCAAGGAAATTGCTGTTTAGAACTCTGGCCCTTGACAAAAGCTGGTGAGTGTCTCTGGATCATATTAATAAGCAAGAAGAGGACAGATTTCTCTCTATTAAAAAAACAAACTTGATGACAGTGAAAGGAAATGTCTTGAAGCTTGCTGTATTTTCTTACTGAGACTTGGCAGCCATATTGAATATCACAATGTGGAAGAAGGTTACAAGAAGTCATTCACACCGAAATGTACTGTTTCAGTTGAAAGTCAGACACCTCTGTTCTTCATAACAGCCGTTCCATCGCATTCACAGGTCTTGGTGGGATTCCAAGTGCTTTTTTTTTTTGCACATGAATCACGGCCGGTGCCGTTGTTTGCAACTAACAAAGGAAATGTGTTTTTTTTTTTTGGCACTGCCCAATTCCAGGATTCACCACAAAAGTCAAGTTTTGAATGTAACTGGAAAGGTGTCATCCTCGCGCAATTGTCAATCACACCACATTTGACATTGTTGCTGTGCGATATCTGACAGTTGGAGCCACCAAGGTGTCCAGTTCTGCAAATGACTGCCTTCCTTCCGTCTCCTTTAAGCAGGTTGCCTTGCATCTAAAGCAAGGTGTAATACTTAGAATTGCAGCATCTGCAGTGCGATGGGCTCAAAACCTTTATACAGGCACACTTATGAAAGGTTACAACGCGAGCACCGCAGTGGCGAGCAGTAGATTCCACTTCATGACGCTGCTGTAACAGATGACGTGAAAACTATAAGCTAGAAGTTAAGAAATAGGAGCAGGAGTGGACCGTTGGCCCCTCGAGCCTACTCTGCTAGTCAATAAGATCATGGCTGATCTTCTACCTCAGGTGCATCTTCCTGCCCTATCCCCATATCCCGTGATTTCCTTAGTACCCAAAAAAAGATGTTGATCACTGACTTGAACGATTGAGTATCCACAGCTGTCTGGGGCAGAGAATTCCCAAGGTTCACAATGAATCGAGTGAAGAAATTTCTCCTCATCTCAGTCCTAAATGGCTGACACCCTATCCTGAGACCCCTTACACTGTACAAATCTCTCAAAATAACGTCAAACAACAACTTTGTACACAGGAAGATGCCAACTGAGGAAAGTCATATCTGGATTGTATGAAAAGGGAAGTAATCGAAGCACAAAGATAGTCTCCACCAGCAGGGACTTTGCAGACATTTGTTCAGTTGGAGTGCAAAGGCATCCACCGCTTGACTGACGGTGAGTACAGTTGGACGTTCTGGCAATAGGGAGTGTTTGGTGAGAAAGGAGATGAGAATTTTTCATACTAAGGATATGGAATGCTTTTTCAACAAGTGGCCATTGAAATGGAGCCAGTCAAACTGGACAGAAATGACTTGGTGTGATTGATGGGAATCAGAACTGAATAACTACAAGCCAGCGAGAAGACAAAGTGGAATGGTTTGGGTGTCTTGAAAGGATAGCTTGAGGAGCGGGTCTCAGACGAGAGTGTAAAAGATGGGAGATCAAGAGGAAGTTGATGAATTCTACGTACTGTAGCATATCCCCACTACTGGTCCCGGTCTGAAGGTTCACTCTGGATATCAATGACTCAGGACTGCCAAATTAATGCTCACACATTGCACGTTTATTCAGCGTTTCAAAATCTTATCTTCAACAGAGATTATACTCACGTGTCCACGTAAGCTTTGTTACTTAGGTTCATCTCGCGAGTGGGAACGGAGTGGGTGATCAGTCCTTCCCTTCCAATTCTCCAAGCAGTTGATCAGACTGCTTAGTCCTGAGCTAGCTAGCCAGCACTTGGGAGCGCACTTTGCAATGCCCTGCTTCGTGCATGCTACCTGCGTGATCAGTTTGGGATAGGCTGGACCTGACTACCCGATGCACAGTGATTGGTTGGTCAGCTGTTGTTAACGCCGCGGGTGTGTTACGTCAGCCATAGTTGGTCAACCTTTCACCAATTTTGACATCTACTTATTTTTGGTAGCCTCAACCCTCAAGTTTCGACCACATTGCATAGCTAGTTCTCCGTTCTCCAGCCCTCGTCTGATAACAGGCATGACTTCACTCTGCCGACCCCCGGTCTCCAAGCAACCAGCCTACGTGGTTTAACAGTGAGTTTAGACATGTTTTCATCAAATCCCGCAGGTGTTAGTGCATCCACTTCCTCTTTACAATTCAGTTACACCACATAGCTGTCTCAGCACATCCCTACTTCCCTGCTGTGGACTTGTTTACACTTTTAGCCGCACACATTATTGTCCCACGTAACAGGTCACGTACAGATCACAGGTTGGATGGTGGTCGCTTGTAGTGCCAGCTGGTGAAGACAGAAGTTAAACATAAAAATGACCTTGGAAGCGAAGAGCGAGAGAGAAAGTCGAAATAAGAGTCGGCACTGAACTGCTCTGCTGAGGCCTCATGCTATCACCCAGTGGTATGAAGGTAAGTCAGAGCAACGAAGTAAAACCCTTCTTAAAAATGTGTCGGTATAAAGATTCAGAGTCCATGGCACTTCAGACGTGACAGTATAATACTTTCAACTGTGTTACAGATGAAAAGCAACCTTTTTTAAAGGAAGACAATCATTTTCTGCTGTTTATTTCTGTCCCTGGGGATAAGCCAGAGATTTCAGACCTTCTGCCAGAGAAACACATTCTTAGGTGTCAAATAGGAAATCCCCTGTAAAGGATATCACTGTTGATTTAACTTGTGACCTCAAAGTGATACAATTCTACCTTTCATAGTGTGTTACTTGATATAATCCACCTGGTCCTCATAAGACAGGGTGTCCTCTGATTTACTGTAAGCAATGCTACTAATTTCTTGCAATATCTTGTGAGTAACTCTTTCCGACTTGTTTCTTCATGTCATATTCCAGTGGCACTCAGAATATGGCTTGGGGCCATTTGGAGCCAGTCTCTCTTTCATTGACACGGTTCTCAGCACACTCTTGTGTGTGCCTTGAGATCTCCCTTTGTGGCCGACCCATTTATGGGATGTTGGGCAAGCTGCGTTTCAGCCTCTCATCTTGCTTTCCCAGGAAAGCAATAGTGCCCCATTATAATAGAACTGGGGAGGTCTCCTGGCCTCGGTGTTTTGCCAGTCCCAGTATCAGAGAATGAAGTGGTGCATGTGAGAGTGAGTTTCAGGCCAGAGGGTGTTGCTACCTGCTGTTGAGACAGGTGACAGTCTCAGATGTTTGAAAAGCTGTTGAACTGTTGCACAAGTTCCTTGCGTCTGTTTGCAGCTGGTATTGAACTGCATGAAAGCAATTCCATGGGGCACCTCCTATAGAAAATTATTCCAACACTGGTTTCTGTTTTAGGTGAAGAAAAATGGTTGCGCTTACAGGCATGAGACAATTTAACCTGATCAGGAGAAGCTCACAGTCCGCCGAAGAGGATCGGCCAACCCCTGTACGTTTCAGCTCATTTAGTGCACGGACATTGGCCGATTGAGTAGTTCGACATTTGTATTTATATCGTTCCTTTAATGTAGCAAAGCATCCCAAGGAGCTTCACAAGAACAGTTTGACACCAAACCGCAGCAGGAGATAGTACAGCAGCTGACTAAAAGCTTGGTCTAAGATATAGGTAAGGAGCATCTTAAAGGAGGATAGAGAGGCGGAGAGGTTTAGGGATGGAATTCCAGAGCTTAGGGCCTTGGCAGCTTAAGGCGCGGACACCAGTGGTGGAGTGATTGAAATCAGGGATGTCAGTACTGGAGGAGCAGAGAGATTGCGAAGGTCTGTAGGGCTGGAGGAACTGATCTGCATTATTGCAGGTACTTTCCCGATTAGCTGCATGAATTATAAAGCATCCAACCTGAAGGTAAGTGGATTGAGTGACATTGCTCGGAGTCCAAGAACAAGAATGAGGTCTCATCAGCGCCTTCTCATGGCACCAAGGAAATGAACCCCTTCAATCACAACCCACAATGTCCCAACAGGAAAGCGCCATTACATGGATGACAAGAGAGCACAGCATCAAGCTCAACTGTGATGCTCTCCAGTCAAAAAGCCTGAAGATAGGTGCCATCTAGATTCATCCATAACAAATGACTACTTGGGTGGTGGGGGGGGGGGGGGGGGTACCATAGGCTGTATGACACCCATGGAACTGTATCTCAGCAAGGCAGGGGCGGAGGGAAAGGAAATGGTTCTCTTCAGTCATCAGATGCTGAGCTGAGCTAGTTATTCAGGCTCCTCAGCAAACCCATGCATTCCAATGGTTCTCGTAATGAAATCAGTGACTCAGAACCGATGGGTTAGGACCAGTTCAAATGTGCAGAGAGCAGAGTCTCGGGATGAATTACAGAATTGAAATGGAAATGAAATGCATTGCTCAGAGGTGTTTTGTCTGTTTTAACCTCAGGTTATTATTTCTCCAACTCTGCTCAAAATGTTGACTCATGCTGGGGTTCACGACCTCAAACGAGGTCCAAACCCCTGCCTTCTTGATGGACGAGATGGAGGGATATCGCAATGAGGTAACCCATTCACCTCACAGAGATATGAATTAGAGGACACCAGATGAATCCTTTGCTCCTTCTTCCTAGCTTATTGAAGAACCATTTACCAATTGAGTCTAGAAAGGGAATAGGTATCTATGTTTCACTCCCTTGGACTGTGTTACATCTACCAGTTTAAATTATAACCATTATTGATATTAACAATTCCCTATTATAGCAACAACTTGTATTTCTATAGCATCTTTGATGGAGTAAAACATCCGAATGTGCTTCACAGGGCCATTATCAGACAAGATTTGACACCACATATTAGGACAGCTGACCCAATGTTTGGTCAAAGAGGTCGGTTTTAAAGCCTGGCTTAAAGAATGAGAGGGAGGTAGAGAAGTTTCGAGAGGGAATTCCAGGACTTGGGTTCCAGTCGGGTAAAGGCATGGCCACCAATGACAGGGTGAAGGAAGTGGGGGATGTACAAGAGGCCAGAACTGGAGGGTTCTCAGAGGCTGGAGAGATAGAGAGGGTAGGAAGCTGTGGAAAGTTTTGAACACAATGATAAGAATTTTCAAAGAAAGGCATTGCCAGACTGGGAACAAGTATAGGTCAACAAGCACAGCGTGAACAGTACTTGTTGCGAGTTCGGAGAGAGGGAGCAGAGTTTTCAGTCAGCTCACCTTTAGGAAAGGGAGAAGAAAGGAGACAAGCCAGGATAGTGGTAGAAGAGACAAAAACAAGAAATGCTGGATTCACTCAGCAGGTCTGGCAGCATCTGTGGAAAGAGAAGCAGAGTTAACGTTTCGGGTCAGTGACCCTTCTCCGAAGAAGGGTCACTGACCCGAAACGTTAACTCTGCTTCTCTTTCCACAGATGCTGCCAGACCTGCTGAGTGAATCCAGCATTTCTTGTTTTTGTTTCAGATTTCCAGCATCCGCAGTATTTTGCTTTTATTTTAGTGGTAGAAGAGGCAAGTCTGGAGACAACAGAGCATAGGTAAGATGCATGTAAGCTACTGACTATGCAGGTCAGACCATAATGAACGCACATTTCTTAATTAACACACTTAGAATACACACTGAACAACATCTTAATACTGAACAACAGTACACGAAGTACTTAGCTACATTACAACTGACTGATGGACTGAATATGTAAGATTATAAAGGCAATGCAGGAATAATCACAGTGATAGATGGACTCAGTTTTTTACAGTTGATATAATGCTATATATCCAAGATTGACATAAAGTTGACAGGATTGGGTATCACGTATCACAAGTTTAACAGGTATATTGGAGCCTTGTTAGTTCATTTATTGCTGATAAACTTACAACTTTAGCAATGATTACAGGTGCTTATGTAACCTCCCGCTTGAGGCAGTAGAGTTGATTGTCTGACGTAGTATGACATGGGGGAAATTTGAAGCTCTCTCCCAAGTCGGGTTTGGAGGGGGTAAGTGCATATATTGGGCAGAATAGTGATGGGATGTGGGGGGGGGAATCCCTGCCACCTTCCCGCTTCCACTCAATTGAAGCCCAAGGTGGAAAGGCCTGTGAACGGCCTTCCCGCTCTGCGGGCAATTCAGGCCTTTAAGTGGGCAATTAATGCCCACGAGAGGGCCTCATCCCACCACTGCCGGAATTAGCCTAGTGGTGGGCAGGCCTTTTGGTCACAGAGCAAACCCGTGTCAGTTACTTGTCGGTTCCGGCGTGTTGGGGGGAATTCCTTTTGAAAAAGCACTTGGTACCTGAACGATGGACCCGGTATCGGGAAGGGTCGGGGGGGGTGGGGGGTGGAAGAGGGGGGGTGCCCACTGAGAGCCAGCTCTGTGCCTTTACTGCTGAACCCCCTAAAACCCCTTCCTCTGCAACCCCCACCTCACGCAACCCCTCCCACTGTGACTTAACTGAGACCTGGTTCCAGCGCCTCAGGTGAGTGGACTATCAGCAGCAGCCACCGCCTGGGTTAAAGAGCTACTGCCCTTTGATTGGCCAGCAGCTCTTAGAGGGTGGGATTGCTGCCGCTGGGGTCCCTGAACACGGCGAATGCCCGCCGCTGTCCGGTTAAGTGCCTCGTTGGCATTTGATTTGGCGGGCCTGCCCCAGAGGAGATGACGTGGGGCTTTCACCGGCACTTTTGCCGGTGGTTGAGACCCTCGTCGCCAAGACAAAATTCTGGCCGTAGTATTTACAGGACAGGAACAAACCATTCGAGCCTCCTCCCACCCGTCTATGTCTACCCCGACCAATAAATCTTTCGATTCCTTTCTCCCTCATGTTTATCTCAATTCCCCGAAATTCATCAAAACTGTTAACCTCAATTTCTCATTATGGTAGCAAGTTCCACATTCTAACCACTCTCTGGTTTCTCCTGAATTTCCTATCATCTCATTTCTTACTGAGAGTTTGGACTTCTTCCTGGGGTGTTTGTTCAATTGATCTCAGTCTAGTGTTGTAGTCTGTCTAAAGTCTGATCTCAGTATAATTAATCTTGCTTTTATTCTTAGAAACTTAAGACTCACAGGTATGTGATGCACTGAATCATTTGTCTGCTTCAGACTAATAGTTATTCAGGTGTCTCTGAATTTCTGTAATCTCTGTCGAGCTCTCTCTCTTTAAAAAAAAAGGCCTGAAAGTTTCCTTTTTTCTCTGACTTCTGTGTCAAAAATACTGCCATTGGTTCTCAACCTGAAACCTCTTTTCATTTCAACCCAAGTATGTGATATCTTTTGTGTCAGGGTTTTCTTTATTTGGTGTCAAGATCTTGTGCAAGCAGCTGCCACAGACTTTATCAGGAGAAAATTCTTAATTACCTGAGAGAAAGCCAGTTCTGCTCATGAGCAACAAAATGCTTGATTTTGACAGAGTTGAAGTTCCTGTGGCAAGACAATTTAGATCAGAATTAGGTTACTCATGTGAAATCTTCCTTCACACTGAGTGAGCGTCATTAATCGCTAAGGCATCATCGCATGCTGAGATGGCTTCCTATTTAGGTCATCTCGAGCACTTTTTCTGTCGGACAACAGACATGACCCAACATTCAACCTTGACAAGCCTGAGTGGATCCAGTTCTGACCACTGATGGGCACAGGTTACTCAATGTGGAAGCTCCTTTTGCCCTCCCATGGGCAGCTTTGAATTGCCCATCGTTGTTGAAGTTAACAGAAGAGGTAGGAGGAGGAGACGAGATGGCCCCTTGAGCTTGCTCCGCTTTTCAGTAAGATCATGGCTGTTCTTCTACCTCAATTCTACTTCCACTCCTGATCCCCACATGCCTTGATTTCCTTTGAGTCAGGATTGCTTCATAGAACCATAGAAAAATTACAGAACAGAAGCAGGCCATTCAGCCCATCGTGTCTGCACCAGCCGAAATATCTAGCCGCCCAATCTAGTCCCACCTTCCAGCATCTGGTTCGTTTACAGCACTTCAGGTGCAGGTCCAGGTACCTTTTAAATGAGTTGAGGATTTCTGCTTGCACCACCATTCCTGGCAGTGAATTCCAGACACCCAGCACCCTCTGGGTGAAGAAGTTTTTCCTCATGTCCCCTCTTATCCTTCTTTCAATCACTTTAAATCTGTGCCCTCCACCCCCCCCCCCCCCCCCCCCCCCGGTAACTTACATCTCCGTGAGGGGAAACAGGTCCTTCCTGTCCCCTCTATCTGGGCCCCTCATAATTTTACACACCTCAATAAAGTCACCCCTCAGCCTCCTCTGTTCAAAGGAAAACAACCCGAGCCGATCCAATCTTTTCTCATAGCTGCAACTTTCAAGCCCTGGCAACATTCTTGTAAATCGTAGTCTTGTAAATCCTCTCTACTCTCTCCAGAGCAACAATGTCCTTCCTGTAATGTGGTAACCAGAACTGTATGCAATACTCCCAGCTGTGGCATAACCAGCTTTTTATACAGTTCCAGCATTACATCCATTTTTATGACAGTTCGCCAACAGAGCCAGTGTGTTAATTGGTCGATTCTCCATGGCTTTTGGACGAATTTGGAGAATTTAAAAGAATAAAGTCTGTGTTGATGAATTGCTTCAGTTCCCCATAGTCATGGCTACACAT
Source organism: Heterodontus francisci (assembly GCF_036365525.1). NCBI lineage: Eukaryota > Metazoa > Chordata > Chondrichthyes > Heterodontiformes > Heterodontidae > Heterodontus > Heterodontus francisci. The sequence goes on from NC_090417.1 coordinate 11,458,744, forward strand.
AGTGACAGCATTGTTCCTGACCAGAATAGAAATGATTGGCTCATTCCTGCTGTCAGTCATGCCTGGAGAAGGTACTGCTGTGAGTGACTGTGACTGATTTTAAGCTGTTAATTTGTATGTTGTAACTCTCCTGCACTCACTGCATTTTGCTGGAGAAATCACCCTCCCAATCTCGGGAGAAACTGCTGTCATTTTAGTCATGAGTTATGTTTTTGAAGTTCAGACTGCTTTTAAATAGACTGGATAAACAGGCCTGGTTTGTTGTGCTGTTTGGTGTCAAATTAATTTGTTTCCTGCAAGCCCTGCATCTTCTCCAAGCCATTGGCTGACACAGTGGTGTCAATAGACACTCCACACTTTCACCCATGATTCATTTTGCATGAGGTTTATAAGCTGAGTTCTTATTTCATGCTTGGAAGATGCACAATGATGGGTACCGTCACACTACCGATAGTCATAAAAATCCATCTTGTACACAAAAGCCCTTTACAGAAGGAAATCTGCTGTCCTTGCAAGTTCTGCCCTATCCGCAACTCTGGACCACAGCAATGTTCTTGTCTCTCAACTGCCCTCAAGGTCAATTAGGGAACGACAAGGAATGCTGGCCTTGCCAGTGAAGCCCACATCTAAGCAAAGAAATAAAAATGATCGGGATTCGGAACCCGAGCTGATGTTTTCCTTGTGAGTTCACATTGGGATGGGCGTTGGGAATGGCTCAGTACCACATGACATGTCCTCTTTTCATCAACCAAGATGGCCTAGTTTAAGAAGTGCTCCACCACAATTGCCTTTCTCTGGATTAATCGTGCAGTAACATAACCACCGTGCTGCCGTACCCCAAAGGATAGCCAAACTTGTGACTGGACTCAAGTCATGAAGAACAGCCACTTGCGTAAGATGCTGAAAGACCGCAAGAAACCGGCAAGTGTCGGTGCCTCCAGGAGAGGAGTGGTGAAAATGAGAATGTTTTTGAGAAGGCTGCTATATTCTGTACTATTCTCAGTGAAATGGGCGAACGTGGTACTGCCAAAGTGAAGGACTGAGCCTCATTCACCAATGAGTTATTGAATATAAGTCTCCTGCTGATTTCCATTCTCATAATAAATGCTTGTGGCATTTTAATAACTCTTTTCTCAGTAGAAGGCATTTTTGAGAGCTGCTGAAATTAGCATCCACAGATAATCTGCATCTCTGAAAATATAGGTTTCCCTCTTTTCAATTTGCATTGTGTTTTGCTGAAAATTCTTTTGAACCAGAACTGCAGGGAAAGGGGATACAGATACAGACTGGTTAATGTCAAGTTGTGGCCTGATGTCAATCCATACAAATTGCGACAATCTGTTCTCCAAGGAGGATAACAAAGGCAGAAGCTCTGACACCATTCAAGCGACAGTCAGATTCCGTGATACCGTGATAAGTGGAAGAATGAGGTAGATGGGCTGAATGGCTTCTCTATCTTAACTGCGTGACTGCACAGTGGAGCTGCAACAAGCTTGGTTGAGAAAGTTACAACATAAGAATTTTTAGATGCTCTGATTCCATCCAGATTCTGGATGTATGCTCCAGTTGTGCTGGGAACTCGACTTGCATGTTTGCACTGTACATATGCTGAATGTGGTAGCTGCTCCTAAAGAAGGACAACATTCACTCATTATTGGGATGTGAGCATCACTGCCAAAGTCGGCATTTATTGCCCATCCCTAATAGTCCTTGAGACGGTGGTGGTGGTGAGCTACCTTCTTGAACCGCTGCACTCCATGTGGGGTAGGTGCACCCACTGTGCTGTTAGAGAGGGAGTTCCAGGATTTTGACCCAGTGACAGTGAAGGAACGGCGATATAGTTCCAAGTCAGGACGGGATATGATTGTGTTCCCCTGCATGTGCTGCCCTTGTTCTTCCAAGTGGTAGAGGTCATGGGTTTGGAAGATTTTGCCAAAGAAGGCATCTTGTAAATGGCAGACACTGCAGCCGTGGTGCACCAGTAATTCAGGGGCTTTTGTTATGTGCAAGACTGTGTTCGCACGACCAGTTTTATGCAAGCCAAAATATGGAGGAAATTACTGGTGCTGGCCACTGGGAAGAGCTCTTATGGAGTCAGTCACATATATACACACACATTTTATATATATATATATAGATATATATAGATATCATGAATTGGAGTATGCAGATTCCACGGCAGCCTATTCTCTAGCCTCAGGCTGGCCCATATTAAATCGTTTGAATGATTTTCTTTAAAAAACACAATTCTTTCGCTGCAACACACACATGCAACCAGATCACCAGTGGCAGTAATGTGAAAAAGTGTGATTTGCCATTGTTAGCAGTGGGATGCGGAGCATCAGATATTAGCCCCAAATCGTGTCAATGTTGCGGTAAATAATCAGCGTCATAACTGATGGTGTCAGTCACCCACACCGTAATTTCCTCTTTCTTTGGTGCCTTTCCAGGGTCCTGGGCAACATACAGTCGGCATTCCAAAGGCGCAGATTCCCAGCAAAATGTATCAGGCAGAACCAGTGATAGAACTCCAGTCGGGCAGAACTCCAGGAAGATTCAGTAAAGTAGCAGAGTAAGATGAGATAAATGAGGAAGTAGTGATCTGCTGATGCTCCGCTTGAGTTTGAAAAGCCCACAGATTGTTTGTGCCTATTGTGGGAACACAGCTGTGTGCTCTCATTATAACATAGGAGTATCACAGCGTGTGGTAGCACGACTTAATGAAATGTCCGACTCATGAATTTCTTGTTAATTAATTTTTCCATTTTAATTTTATTATTTATATACAGATTAAACACACAAAAGATGATTGTCTGGTATTACAAGCTGGGCTGAAAAGATAACAAACGAGGATCACACAGTGCTGAAATCATTGAGTGATGAATCTATGTGGAACTTGAATATTCTCTGCTTCCAAGAATTGATCTCATTAGAATAGAGCTTTCAAGGCTCACGATGTATTTTATAATTATTAATTATCCATTAAGATGAAAATCCGCAAGACAAAATGTCTGCAGAAAATGAAATGTGATGCAAAGGAACTGGTTTTCTGGAATTGAGATTCAAGTGTGTTTTGAGGACAGAGTAGAGGGTGTTTTACTCAATATTTAACCTGTGCTGTACCTGCCTTGGGAGTGTTTGATGGGACAGTGTAGAGGGAGCTTGACTTTATATCTAACTCCACGTTATACCTGTCATGGGAGTGTTTGATGGGGATGTGTTGAGGGTGTTTTACTTGATATTTAACCCTATGCTGTACCTGCCCTGGGAGTGTTTGATGGGGACAGTGTAGAGGGAGTTTTACTCTGTATCTCCGTGCTGTACCTGTCCTGGGAGTGTTTGATGGGGACAGTGTAGAGGGAGTTTTACTCTGTATCTCCGTGCTGTACCTGCCCTGGGAGTGTTTGATGGGGACAGTGCAGAGGGTGCTTTACTCTGTATCTCCGTGCTGTACCTGCTCTACGTTTATTGGATGAAACGTTGTTAAACCAAGACTCCTTCTGCTTTCTCGTGGTGTAAAAGATACCACAGCACTTTTCAAAGAAGAGGAGGGGAATTTTCTGGCCAATATTTATCCCCGATCCAGCATCACTAAAATAGATTATCTATTCATTATCACACTGCTGTTTACAGGAGTTTGCTGTGTGCAAATTAGTTGCACATTTCCTACATTAGAACAGTGATGACACTTCAAAAAATTTCATGGACTGTAAAGCATTTTGGGATGGACTGAGGGTTGTGAATATGTTGACATAAATGCAAGCCTTTTTTCTCTCTATTTTGAAGTCAGCGCTCATTGCGACGTCTGCAAATCTAACTAACTTCATCTCGACAGTGTAGCCTAACAGAGAGCTTTCTTTGGACCCCCACTGTCAATTCAATGAAGTGCATCCTTGACAATCATTGTCATGCTGTTCAATATTAATGCACTCAGTGCAGGAAGCAGCATGTTGTAATGAGACAGATGCTTACAGTACCATCTCCTTCATAAACTTGTGGAGTGGTGACATCCTAGTTATGTTCTTTTGAGACTAATATGTCACTGTCAGCAGCCATCCTTGAGAGGGCAATGCAGAATGGTTTCATGTTGCCACTGGGTGGATTCTAATCCTAGCCCCTTTTTGGAGCTATCCCTGATCAGGTGTATTTCCCAGATGATCACTCTCAACTGAGGGTTGAGAAAGACAGATCCGAAAGGCACTGAATGGGTCTGAAGGACTGATCTAACTCTCCCTAAAGGAAGGGAACTAGCTCAGAATATTCCTCTCCAGAAAGCCTTTTTACCAAGTTTCATCCAGATTATAACCCAGATATTACGAGGGTCTGGATCTCTCCTTAGTAATGTACTTCTTAACCAAAGATTGTCCGGGTTCACCGGTTAGCAAGACAGCAGACTGGGTGAGACAATATAAATTCTAAATGAGATAAAAGTTTATTAAAAAACCGAGCATGCAATTCACAATTGGTGAGACAGTCAACCAGAAAGTTCATAGATAGAAAATACAATCTCATTTCGAGGAGAGAATCCTGGTGGTAAATCCAAATATTGTTACAGTGAAATATTTATATACATCAATTATAAAAGTAACATTTACCTTAAATCCCCGAGTGGAAGACTACAGAGTTAGTGAGATACCTCTGTTCCACTTAAGAGGAGAATTATCATCACCTTAATTCAATAGTTGTGCCTTTACCATGAGTGACGCTTGAGTGAGTCCAGCAAATCGAAAAATCCACTGTGTGTTCCCAACATTTATCCTGTATTCAAGTTGCATAACCAATTTCTTAGATATGGCAGTGTTAGTTCAACTTGAATAAGTTTGTCCCTCTTTATTTCCCAAATAATATTAATTTCTAGTAAGGTCTGTCCTCTTTGATTCCTAAGAAAGGTTGTAGAATTGTTAATTTCTAGTAAGGTCTGTCCTCTTTGATTTCGAAGAGTGCCAGACAAGTAGCAAGATGCAGCAATTTTTCATTACTCATCTAACTGTGTTTCAAGATTATCATTCAGTTTTTGGGTTTGGTTCGCTTTGTCAGAAATCCAGTTGTCTGTGGTTTAGGGCGATCAGCATAAAACCATCTTAGCAATTATGACATTCTGCTTGCTTTTGTGTCAGTTTGCAAAACTATGTTATCAATGTTTTACCCTGTGGTGAGGTTTGTGACTTTTGGAGTGAATCCCTCTGATCACAAGTTTTTTTTTGTTCATTCATGGGAAGTGGGCGTCACTGGCTATGCCAGCATTGATTGCCCATCCCTAATTGCCCTTGAGAAAGTGGTGGTGAGCTGCCTGCTTGAACCGCTGCAGTCCATGTGAGGCAGGTACACCCACAGTGCTGTTAGGAAGGGTGTTCCAGGATTTTGACCCAGCGACAGTGAAGGAACGGCGACATAGTTCCAAGTCAGGACAGTGTGTGACTTGCAGGTGGTGATGTTCCCATGAATCTGCTGCTCTTGTCTTTTGAGGTAGTAGAGGTCGCGGGTTTGGAAGGTGCGTTGCTGCAGTGCATCTTGTCAATGATACACACTGCTGCCACTGTGCATCGGTGGTGGAGGGAGTGAATGTTTGTAGATGGGGTGCCAATCAAGCGGGCTGCTTCGTCCTGGATGGTGTTGAGCTTCTTGAGTGTTGAGGGCAAATGCGAGGTGATGCATTTTGGAAGATCCAATTCAAGAGTGAACTATACAGTAAATGGAAAAGTCCTGGGGAAAATTGATGTACAGAGAGATTTGGGTGTTCAGGTCCACTGTTCCCTGAAGGTGGCAACGCAGGTCAATAGAGTGGTCAAGAAGGCATACGGCATGCTTTCCTTCATCGGATGGGGTATTGAGTACAAGAGTTGGCAGGTCATGTTACAGTTGTATAGGACTTTGGTTCGGCCACATTTGGAATACTGCGTGCAGTTCTGGTCGCCACATTACCAAAAGGATGTGGATGCTTTGGAAAGGGTGCAGAGGAGGTTCACCAGGATGTTGCCTGGTATGGAGGGCGCTAGCTATGAAGAGAGGTTGAGTAGATTAGGATTATTTTCATTAGAAAGACGGAGGTTGAGGGGGGACCTGATTGAAGTGCACAAAATCATGAGAGGTATAGACAGGGTGGATAGCAAGAGGCTTTTTCCCAGAGTGGGGGATTCAATTACTAGAGGACACGAGTTCAAAGTGAAAGGGGAAAAGTTTAGGGGGGATATGCGTGGAAAGTTCTTTACGCAGAGGGTGGTGGGTGCCTGGAACGCGTTGCCAGCGGAGGTGGTAGACGCGGGCACGATGGCGTCTTTTAAGATGTATCTAGACAAATACATGAATGGGCAGGAAGAAAAGAGATACAGACCCTTAGAAAATAGGCGACATGTTTAGATAGAGGATCTGGATCGGCGCAGGCTTGGAGGGCCGAAGGGCCTGTTCCTGTGCTGTAATTTTCTTTGTTCTTTGTTCTTTGTTGGAGCTGCACCCATCCAGGCAAGTGGAGAGTATTCCATCACACTCCTGACTTGTGCCTTGTCGATGGTGGGCAGCTTTGGGGAGTGGGGAAGTGAGTTACTCGCCACAGGATTCCTAGCCTCTGACCTGCTCTTGTCGCCACGGTATTTATATGGCTACTCCAGTTCAGTTTCTGGTCAATGGTAGCCCCTAGGATGTTGATAGTGGGGGATTCAGCGATGGTAATGCCATTGAATGTCAAGGGAAGATGGTTAGATTCTCTCTTGTTGGAGATGGTCATTGCCTGGCACTTTTGTGGCACAAATGTTACTTGCCACTTATCAGCCCAAGCCTGGATATTGTCCAGGTCTTGCTGCATTTCTACACGGACTGCTTCAGTATCTGAGGAGTCGTGAATGGTGCTGGACATTCTGCAATCATCAGCGAACATCCCCACTTCTGACCTGATGATTGAAGGAAGGTCATTGATGAAGCAGCTGAAGATGGTTGGGTCTAGGACACTACCCTGAGGAACTCCTGCAGTGATGTCCTGGAGCTCAGATGCTTGACCTCCAACAACCACAGCCATCTTCCTTTGTGCTAGGTATGACTATAACCAGCAGAGAGTTTTCCCCCGATTCCCATTGACTTCAGTTTTGCAAGGGCTCCTCGATGCCAAACTCGGTGAAATGCTGCCTTGATGTCAATGGCAGTCACTCTCACTTCACCTCTTGAGTTCAGCTCTTTTGTCCATGTTTGAACCAAGGCTGTAATGAGGTCAGGAGCTGAGTGGCCCTGGCGGAACCCAAACTGGGTATCACTGAGGAGGTTATTGCTAAGCAAGTGCCGCTTGATGGCACTGTTGATGACACCTTCCACCACTTTACTGATGATTGAGAGTAGGCTAATGGGGCGGTAATTGGCCGGGTTGGATTTGTCCTGCTTTTTGTGTCCAGGACATACCCGGGCAATTTTCCACATTGCCGGGTAGATGCTAGTGTTGTAGCTGTACTGGAACAGCTTGGCTTGGGGTGCGGCAAGTTCTGGAGCACAGGTCTTCAGTACTATTGCCGGAATATTGTCAGGGCCCATAGCCTTTGCAGTATCCAGTGCCTTCAGTCATTTCTTGATACCACATGGAGTGAATCGAATTGTCTGAAGACTGGCATCTGTGATGCTGGGGGCTTCAGGAGGAGGCCGTGATGGGTCATCCACTGAGCACTTCTGGCTGAAGATTGTTGCAAATGCTTCAGCCTTAACTTTCGCACTGATGTGCTCGGCTCCCCCATCATTGAGGATGGGGATATTTGTGGAGCCACCTCCTCCAATTTGTTGTTTAATTGTCCACCACCATTCACGGCTGGATGTGGCAGGACTGCAGAGCTTAGATCTGATCTGTTGGTTATGGGATCATTTAGCTCCGTCTATTGCATGCTGCTTCCGCTGTTTGGCATGCATGTAGTCCTGGGTTGCAGCCTTACCAGGTTGACACCTCATTTTGAGGTATGCCTGGTGCTGCTCCTGGCATGCCCTCCTGCATTGAACCAGAGTTGATCCCTTTGCTTGATGGTAATGGTAGAGTGGGGGATATGCCGGGCCATGAGGTTACAGATTGTGGTTGAGTACAATTCTGCTGCTGCTGATGGCTCACAGCGCCTCATGGATGCCCAGTTTTGCATTGCTAGATCTGTTCGAAATCTATCCCATTTAGTACAGTGATGGTGCCACACAACACGATGGAGGGTATCCTCAATGTGAAGATGGGACTTTGTCCCCACAAGGACTGTGTGGTGGTCACTCCTACCAATCCTGTCATGGAAAGATGCATCTGTGGCAGGCAGATTGGTGTTCAACATGGAGGAGTACTGATTCATCAACTGAGGGAGGGCGGTAGATGGTAATCAGCAGCAGGTTTCCTTGCCCCTGTTTGACCTGATGTATTGAAACTTCATGGGGTCCGGAGTCAATGTTGAGGACTCCCAGGGCAACTCCCTGCCGACTGTATTCCACTGTGCTGCTTCCTCTGCTGGGTCTGTCCTGCTGGTGGGACAGGACACACCCGGGGATGGTGATGTCAGTGTCTGGGATATTGTAAGCTATGATTCTGTGAGTATGAATATGTCAGGCTGCTGCTAAACTAGTCTGTGGGACAGCTCTTAAATGTTAGGAAGGAAGACTTGGCAGGGCTGGGTTTGCCATTGTCGTTTCCAGTGCTCGAGGTCGATGCCGGGTGGTCCGTCCGGTTTCAGTCTTCATTGACTTTGTAGCGTTTAGATACAACTGAGTGGCTTGCCATTTCAGAGGGCATTAAGAGTCAACCACATTGCTGTGGGCCTGGAGTCACATGTCGGCCAGACCAGGTAAGGACAGCAGATTTCCTTCTCTGAAGGACATTAGTGAACCAGATGGGTTTTTACAACAATCGACAATGGTTTCATGGCCATCATTAGACTAGATTTGTCATCCTATTTTAATTCAAATTCCACCTTCTGCTGTAGTGGGATTCAAACCCATGTCCCTAGAGTAAAACAAAAACAAGAAATGCTGGATTCACTCAGCAGGTCTGGCAGCATCTGTGGAAAGAGAAGCAGAGTTAACGTTTCGGGTCAGTGACCCTTCTTCGGAACTGACAAATATTAGAAAAGTCACAGATTATAAACAAGTGAGGTGGGGGTTGGGCAAGAGATAACAAAGGAGAAGGTGCAGATTGGACCAGGCCACATAGCTGACCAAAAGGTCACGGAGCAAAGGCAAACAATATGTTAATGGTGTGTTGAAAGACAAAGCATTAGTACAGATTAGGTGTGAATATACTGAATATTGAACAGCAGCAAGTGCAAACCTGAAGAAAAACAACCTGAAAAAAACAGTGGGTGAGCAAACTGAACAAACTAAGATGAAATGAAATAAATGCAAAAAAAGATTGTAAAAAATGTAAAAAGGAATGTAAAAAAAGAAGGAAGAAAAAATAACTAAAAATGACTAAAAATGAAAGTAAAGTGGGGGGCTGTCATGCTCTGAAATTATTGAACTCAATGTTCAGTCCGGCAGGCTGTAGCGTGCCTAATCGGTAGATGAGATGCTGTTCCTCGAGCTTGCGTTGATGTTCACTGGAACACTGCAGCAATCCCAGGACAGAGATGTGAGCATGAGAGCAGGGGGGAGTGTTGAAATGGCAAGCAACCGGAAGCTCAGGGTCCTGCTTGCGGACTGAGCGGAGATGTTCCGCAAAGCGGTCACCCAGTCTGCGCTTGGTCTCCCCAATGTAGAGGAGACCACACTGTGAGCGGCGAATACAGTATACTACATCGAAAGAAGTACAAGTAAATCGCTGCTTCACCTGAAAGGAGTGTTTGGGGCCTGGGATAGTGAGGAGAGAGGCGGTAAATGGGCAGGTATTACACCTCCTGCGATTGCAAGGGAAGGTGCCCTGGGACGGGGACGAGGTGGTGGGGGTAATGGAGGAGTGGACCAGGGTGTCGCGGAGGGAACGATCCCTTCGGAATGCTGACAGGGGAAGGGAGGGGAAGATGCGACTGGTAGTGGCATCACGCTGGAGGTGGCGAAAATGGCGGAGGATGATCCTTTGGATATGGAGGCTGGTGGGATGAAAAGTGAGGACAAGGGGAACCCTGTCACGGTTCTGGGAGGGAGGGGAAGGGGTGAGGGTAGAGGTGCGGGGAATGGGTAGAGTAAAACCCTGGGTCTCTGGGTTACTAGTCCAGTGACAATATCACTACACCACTGCCTCTTTTATAACAGTGGCTCTGTAGCTTCAAGCCTCCCTCAATCCCTGGATCAAGCTCCAACAGCAGAAACAGGCATGAAGGCTAGCCAGTTACTTCACGAGGGGCTGTACCTGTGATGTCTACAGAGGGGCACTGACCTGCAGCGTATGTTAAGCGTTTTCTGTTTGAGACTGCCATGACCAGGTATTCAAGCCATTCACAAGCCCTGCGGTTTCTAACTTCAGACATGTGCATCAGTGCAGCTGTGAAGTGAATGATTCCCAGGTTATGCTTGTGGCACGATGGAAACCTTGAAAAAAGTGACAGCTACAGAACCTGTTACAACCGAAAAATTGAACCTCCCTTCAATGCTCCCTCAGCAAGCTGTTCCAGGGGTCATACAGCACGTTTTAGATACAGAGTTCCCTCTGCAATCGTGCAGCAAGCACTCCCAGGTCAGATACAGCACAGGTTAAACACAGAGTAAATCTCCCGATACACTGTTCCATCATCCACTCCCACTTCAGATGTCGCATGTTTTAGATATCAAGTGAAGCTCACTCTACACTGCTGCGTCAAGCATTCCGAGCTAAGGTACAGCATGTTAAAGACCAAGAGTCCCCCTTGTTATTTCTCTGTTTAGCGCACCTCAGCAACTTTTCTGTAGCTGTAACCTGGGTCAACCTTCAACACGTTAGCTTACCTTTAACTCTCTATCTCACTATCCTATGGCTGACTAGCTCAACACTGTCCCTCCAATTCACCTCACTTGCAATCACACCATGCCCAGCATCAATGTAACAATTTTCCAGCTCCCACAGCTGTTCCTCCAAATAAGATCGCCATATTAAAGGCGATGTCTTGCTCTGGACCACAGACTGGATTTGATTGCCTTTAAGAGTAATGACCCTTTCGGATCTCAGCATACTCATGAGCTAAGTACCAGAACGTAATCATGTGACTCAAAGCCAGAGTCACTCTGCAACTGTAACACCCAGATGCAGGGTCTGAAAATAGCATGCTCTGTACTGTAGATAATTGTTTAGCTTTCATAAATCCTTTTGAGATCTTCAACCAACTGGACATCTCATTTATGTTGCATCAGACAACAGAAAGAACCCATTACAGGAATGCCTTTAATTCCCGAGGACAACCAGAAACACAACACTCAGTTCACTGTCTCTGAGCACATCCCACAAAATTATTTCCAAGTCTTGTCAGCAGTCATATTGTTTTCTCCCCATTGAATGCAAATAATAATATAAAATACATAACGTTTAATTATTCTCAAAAAATAAACTCACCCAGAAACAGCAAACTGATGAACAGATAATTTTTTCTATTTGTGTTTGTCGTGAGAGAAATGGTAGGCACGACAGCAGAAAAACTTGCTGCTTTTCTTTTTATAGGACCATGCGCTCTTTTATGTTTGTCTAAAGAGGCAGACATGGGTGTGGACATGCGCCTCCTCCAAAAGGCAGCACTATCTCAGTACCCCAGCCTTGGTTCCATGCTCAGGATCATTGTATCATGGCCCTCGAAGCCCTCTCCTTTTAAATCAGTGCAAGAGTGCTCCCAGCTGAGTCAAGCAGACACCGACACACAGACACTCGAGCACTCTCTCTTTCTCTTTCCACACTTACTCAGAAATGTTGCAGTCGAGTCTCCCTATGTAACCTCAACCGAAATTCCAGAGAAACAATGTCCAGGGTCTCCGCTGATATTTCACTGCAGTAATCTAACACTGAGGAAGGATGTCAAGGCCTATGAGAGGGCACAGACGAGATTTCCTAGAATGGTACTAAGGATGCAAGATTTCAGTTCTGTGGAAAGACTGCAGAAGCTGGGGTTGCTCTTCTGAGAGCACAGAAAGTTAAGGAGAGATTTAATCGAGGTTTTCACACTCAAGAAGGATTTTGAGAGAGTAAATAAGGAGAAAGTGTTTCCACTGGCAGTAGAACCATTAACCAGAGGTCACAGATTTAAGCCAAAAGAACTCGAGGTGAGATGAGGAAAATCTTTTTATGTACAAATTAGAATCTGGAATGTACGACCTGAAAGGCTGCAGCAATACCTTGCAAAAATCAATGAGATAAACACTTGATGGAGAAAGATATGCAGGGCAATGGGGAAAGAGCAGGGGAATGAGACTAATTGAACAGCTTTCGCCAAGAACCAGCATAGGCACTGTGGGCCAAATGGCCTCCTTCTGTGCTGTATCAGTCTATGATTTTTTTCAGAGATAGAGAGAGGCCCACCCTTGCCTGTAGAAACACCATGTGTTTGTGTTGCTTATGCCGATCTCAGTATCTGCTAATTAGCCAAAAGGATTTGCCAAGATTGATTGATGTGCAATTACTCTGAAGAAAGCAGAGTGATAACACATTGCAACCTATGACCTTATTTACCATGCGGAGTGCCAGGGCAGATCCATTGCATCCATCACAAATAGACTGGAGATTCCTCATTCCATTCTGACTGTGAAAGCCGTGGCTAATTTCTGCTACCCTATCCAGCTAAAAAACAAGCCTTCGTAGTCGTTAACACTGTTCAGACACTTTTATTTTCTAATCACTTGCCTTTAGCAGACAAGGCAAACCCATTGAAAATGCAATCTTAATTTCATTGTCTTTTCTGCTCCTGAATTATTAACGGACTGTATAAATTCCATCTTGTACTTAAACACACACAGGACAGAGGGTGGGTATTAGACTAAATTATCATTAAATCCATGACTCTTTCAACACATGAATTTTTTATCAAGAATTCAAAACTATAAAAATTAGTCATGGGGGACAGAGCAAGTAAACTCCATAATCTATGACCACAGGCTTATGAATATTTCACAGTGATCGCGGTCTGACTGCAGCCCCAGGATATGGTTGACAGATAATTCATGGTGGCTGCATTCAAAGCAAATGTATCTCCAAACAACCTGCATCAACAGAGGTGCCCTCATGTTAGCAATCACATTAGCTCTGACTTTTAGTGTAGCCAGGACACGTTCTACTAACACATAAGGATGTATGTGCTTCTGGTGGTGAATGCAATTAAAACATAGTGTACACCTCCCCCTCCTCAGACACCAGGCTGCTCCTCTGACTCTCTGCTGCCTCATCTCTGCAGCGCTCTACCTAAGTAGCTCTCCTCGCTTTTTTAAGCCTCATAAAACCTTGAATTTGGTTACAGTTTGTTCTTTCTATTTTGCTCAGAGTCCGTCCTTTGTCCATTGCTCAGAAAGACCTCTCTGTCAACCAACAGCACTCCAGATAACCAAGCTGTTGGGGAAGGGAATGAGCGTCTGACTAGCTCCCCTAGCAGACGCCACCTGCTTGCAATATGGCAAAACAAGGACAAAGAGGATTTTCATTCACTTGGGTCTGCGTGGCTTTGAACCCAACCATGAGAAATTGATAGGTATAACCTCTAGACAGCTTAACTCTGAATTTGGCGAGTCCAGCAAACTGAGACTGATGCCAAGAAATAAATCAACTTTTAAGAGTTATCAATGGAACACTTGCAGGTTTGAATGACTTACATTCTCAGTGACCACCCCTTATTCTGCAATCCTTATCTCAGCTGTTAATCCACAACATGGAAACCTCAGCAAAAAACCCAAGTCGCAAGCAAGATTTTTTCATCCATATCTTCAGCAAACTGCAGCAGGTTACTTCACATTCTGTTGAGCCACAAAGTCATGGATCCAAAGCTACTCAAGGTCCAGGTGAGGCAGATCGAGTGCAGGTTTCTTCATTGTTTACGGAAGCCGAGGCTCCAATGCCCAAAGTGCAGGCCACCACCAAGGATAGAGACAGTGGGAGAGCGAACAAAATAAATCAGCAAGTTTGTGTTTCACTGACATCAAGCTTAGCTTTAAAAGCTAACCACTCGGTGGGTAAATATGTTTCTCCTGAATCCCCGATTGGATTTATTGGCGACTGTCTTCTATTGCTGCCCCCTAGTTTTATAGTTCTCCCCAAGTGGAGATATTTCTCTATCGTTACTCTATCAAACCCTCTGTCAGGTCAGCCGTCAGTCTTCTCTCTTCCAGATTGCTCTTAGTTCTGATATCAACCTTGTGAAACTTGTTTGCATCTTCTCCAGCGCCTTTGTATCCTTTTAATTATATGGAGATCAGTGCATAAGTGTGCTCTAACTAAGGTTTGATACAAGTTTAAGATAACGGGCTAAATGTTAGCAGCCCCTCAACGCGATGAGGCATGGCGGGGTGGGGGGGAGGGGGGGGTGGTTAAATTATGCGGAGAGAGGCCTGCCTTGATCCCCGACGTCGAGAAGGGCCCGCCGTATATTACCTTGGTGTGGCCCCCTGCTGCTTGGCGGCGGGGCCTTCATCTGAATATTAAAATGAACATTAATAACTGCAAATGCACTTACCTGCTGGTGGCGGCCAGGCCGATTTTACGGCCGCCGAACACAATTTGCGCGCCTTCAGGACCCCATACGGAGTTCCAAGGTGAGAAACTGGTGTGGGGGAGGGGTGGTGGTGCGGAGGACTAAAATTATCAGAGTGGGGGGGGGGGGGGGGGGGGGGGAATGGATGGTGGGAAGGGGTTGAAGGTTAAGGGAAGGAATAATACACGGATTATTCATTGAGGGGTTGGGAGAGGGGATTGGAAGTGTGCATAAAATTTTATTGCAATTTATTTTAAAATCTGCCACTTTAAGAATTTAAATATAAATGAAGGCTGAAAGCCCTTTAAAAATGGTGCCGGACGCCATTGCCGGGGACGCGGCAACTGCCCGCTCTATGTCATGGGGGCGGCCACTCAGCCCCTTCCATTTGAATAAGCCCCCGCGCATAATATCGTGGGAGCTCGGCAACGGTACTTCAGTGTCGGAAGGACACCGCTTTCACAGTGCATCACCACGGAGCGCGACGCACCAATAAAATTCAGCCCAACCAAACTGTGCCATTAACTCTAGTGACTTGTCAATGTGCACCCCTCAATCCCTTTGGAAAATCAGGTGGGTTCTATAAAGAGGAAGTTTTCCACCGACAGTGAGGAAGAAAACCTCCCCACAAGACTGTGTTGCTCAGGGAGCTATGACCTCATCCCACCTACGAAACCTCAAATGGCACTCCATATTACTCAGGAAGGGCCCTTATTATAATCCTGTCCAATGAAGAATACATTGGACATGGAAGACAGGAACAGGAGATAACCCCTCAAGCCTGTTCCGCCATTCGATGAGATCATAGCTGATCTGATTCCTAATTCTATCCACTCGTCTCGGCTCCAGAACTCTTAATAACCTTGCTCAGCAAATTACAAATTTGAGCTTGCATCTGCTCCTTTTTGTGGGACAGAGCTCCACACTTCCACCACCCTTTGTCTGAAGAAATACTTGCCAACTTCTCTCCTGAATGGTTTGGTTCTGATTTTAATTCCTCTTGTCTTCGAACTTCCCCACCAGCAGAAAAAAAGTCTCTCCGACTAGCCTGCACATTCCTTTCAAAATCCTAAAAGGCTCAGTCAAAACAGTCATTTTCCAGAGAATATGTCGAGGTTATGTCATATTTATTTATAAGCTAACCCTTGGAGCCTTGGTAACATTCTGGTCACTCTGCACTGCATTCCCTCCAAGACTAATCTCTCCTTTCTCAGGTGCAGTGCCCAGAACTATACACAGTACTCTCGATGTGGTCGAACCAGTACTTTATACAGCTGCAGTAAAACTTTTTCCCCCTCATAGACTAGGCCTCTGATTATAAAGGCTAACATTCTATTTGCCTTTTTGATGATTTTTTTGGTACCTGACCATCACATTTTATTGATCTTTGTGAGTTCCTCCTACCACAAACAACAGCTGTGAGCTGCTCGGAGTACATCAAGCAGTTTGAATTGTACGAGGTCATATTCTTAGTGAGAGCAATCTGTGTAATACTGAAGTGAGAAACTTTCGCGTTTGAGTCACAGGTTGTAGGAGGATTCCTAAAATGTACGGCTGTGTCGGAATCAAGCCGTTATGAGGGGTCATAAAGGTTGAAAGAGTTATTTTCCTACGAATGAGGGATTAAAAATTGAAAAATGGTTCATCTTCCCAAAATGTTAAAAAAGTTAATCTCTATAATAGTAAATGGACATGAGCCACTGAATAAAAAAGCCTGCCTCATCTTCGAACCACAAGGGTAACTGAAGGCACTGGATACTGCAAAGGCAGGGGTCCTAACAATATTCTGGCAATAGTACTGAAGACCTGTGCTCCAGAACCTGCTGCACCCCTCGCCAAGCTGTTCCAGTACAGCTACAACACTGGCATCTACCCGGCAAGGTGGAAAATTGCCCGGGTATGTCCTGTACACAAAAAGCAGGAAAAATCCAACCCGGCCAACTACCGCCCCATTAGCCTACTCTCAATCATTAGTAAAATGGTGGAAGTTGTCATCAACAGTGCCATCAAGCAGCACTTGATCAGCAATAACCCCCTCAGTGATACCCAGTTTGCGTTCCGCCAGGGCCACTCAGCTCCTGACCTCATTACAGCCTTGGTTCAAACATGGACAAAAGAGCTGAACTCAAGAGGTGAAGTGAGAGTGACTGCCCTTGACATCAAGGCAGCATTTCACCGAGTTTGGCATCGAGGAGCCCCAGCAAAACTGAAGTCAATGGGAATCGGGGGAAAACTCTCTGCTGGTTAGAGTCATACCGAGCGCAAAGGAAGATGGCTGTGGTTGTTGGAGGTCAATCATCTCAGCTCCAGGACATCACAGTGGCGCAGTGGTTAGCACCGCAGCCTCACAGCTCCAGTGACCCGGGTTCGATTCCGGGTACTGCCTGTGTGGAGTTTGCAAGTTCTCCCTGTGTCTGCGTGGGTTTTCTCCGGGTGCACCGGTTTCCTCCCACAAGCCAAAAGACTTGCAGGTTGGTAGGTAAATTGGCCATTATAAATTGCCCCTAGTATAGGTAGGTGGTAGGGAAATATAGGGACAGGTGGGGATGTGGTAGGAATATGGGATTAGTGTAGGATTAGTATAAATGGGTGGTTGATGGTCGGCACAGACTCGGTGGGCCGAAGGGCCTGTTTCAGTGCTGTATCTCTAAACTAAACTGCAGGAGTTCCTCAGGGTAGTGTCCTTGTCCCAACCATCTTCAGCTGCTTCATCAATGACCTTCTTTCAGATACTGAAGCAGTCCGTGTAGAAATGCAGCAAGACCTGGATAATATCCAGGCTTGGGCTGATAAGTGGCAAGTAACATTCGTGCCACACAAGCGCCAGGCAATGACCATCTCGAACAAGAGAGAATCTAACCATTGCCTCTTGACATTCAATGTCATTTCCATCGCTGAATTCCCCACTATCAACATTCAGGGGATTACCATTGACCAGAAACTGAACTGGAGTAGCCATAATAAATACCGTGGCGACAAGAGCAGATCAGAGGCTAGGAATCCTGAGGAGAGTAACTCACCTCCTGACTCCCCAAAGCCTGTCCACGATCTACAAGGCACAAGTCAGGAGTGTGATGGAATACTCTCCACTTACTTGGATGGGTGCAGCTCCAACAACACTCAAGAAGCTCAACACCATCCAGGACAAAGTAGCCCACTTGATTGACACCCCATCTACAAACTTTCACTCCCTCCACCACCGACGCACTGTGGTAGCAGTTTGTACCATCTACAAGATGCACTGCAGAAACGCACCAAGCCTCCTTGGACAGCACCTTCCAAACCCGCGACCTCTACCAACTAGAAGGACAAGGGCAGCAAATACATGGGAACACCACCACCTGCAAGTTCCCCTGCAAGCCGCACGCCATCCTGACTTGGGACTATATCGCCGTTCCTTCACTGTCGCTGGGTCAAAATCCTGGAACTCCCTCCCTAACAGCACTGTGGGTGTACCTGCCCCATATGGACTGTAGTGGTTCAAGAAGGCAGCTCACCACCACCTTCTCAAGGGCAATTAGGGATGGGCAATAAATGCTGGCCTGGCCAGCATCGCCCACATTTTATGAATGAATAAAAAAAACTCGTAGCCGCCCTCTGCCCCAACCCCACCTTAGTAAATACTATTTCACGGATAAATGGAAACCACATGTTTCTTGCTAAGCAGTGACATTTATACAGCTCTCAGCCATCCCTCTGGAAGTTGTTACAAACCTGTATCTAATAATCACAGCATTGGGTGCTGTGATACCTGTGACAAGTGTAGATTGGCATTAAGTGTTTCAGAATGTCATTCGGGGAATGAAAGTGACAGAAGAGCTGAAGAATCCAGCTCCTCACCTGATTATGCTAGACTAAATTTGACAGATTCATATTCCTCTCATGATGATTTACATTGCTGATGCAACAGCAGCTCCCAGGAATCCTGTCGTCCGCTAGCTATTGTCACAACTCAGCAAGGACCGTTTCCTGATCTAAAAAGATCTGCTCTCTTGCCGCCCTTCAATACCTAGTCCAGTTGTCCACTCTTTATGTATGAGCCTTGATGGGAAATCATTCAAAAAGTTCTAAACCAGTCGTCTCCCAACCCCCTTAGATCCATACATTTCCTACTAGGGGTAACTGAGACCCCATTAAAATGCCCCTCTCTCCCCTCTGAGTCATAAGGTTCAAGTCCCACTCCAGGGACCAGAGCACATAACCAAGGCTGACACTCCAGCGCAGTACTGAGTAAGTGCTGCACTGTCAAGAGAAACCAACTTCCAAATGAGACACTAAACCGAGGCCCCGTCTACCCTCTCGGGTGGACTGAAGAAATCCCATGGCACTATTCCAATGAAGAGCAGGGGGAATTATGCCCAGCGTCCTGGCCAATATTTATCCCTTAACCAACACGACTAAAAAAAGGTTATCTGGCCATTGTTGGTGGGAACTTGCTGCACACATATTGGTGGCCATGTGTGCTCCATTAGAAAAGTGACTGGACTTCGTTCGGTGGAAAGCCCTTTGTGATGTCCTGAGATAATAGTAGATGCTATGGAAATGCAAGTATTTGTTCTGCAGCTCCAGTTGGGATAATACAGGCCAGGAATTAAAGCTGGCTCCTGGCTGGTCTGTTTGGCATGATAGCAGCACTGGGCGATGTATTTGGTGACTGAGCTGAGTGCTGTGCTATGTATGTGCAAAAATGTCCATGATAATTCCTGCGTGTCTTTGAAATGATATGAGCAATCAAGCTGAAATCATTATACCGGTGATTGTAGAACTAACTAACTGGGAATGCGAGACCGAAGTGTACAGCCAGTGATTGTTTCCAAATAACGAAAACAATTGGAAAGCAATGTGTCTGCCTCCATAAAATGTCTTGATGAAATTGGATGCATCCCACTGCTCCATGCTCCCTGATGCTGTGCAATTTGGTCTTGCAAGAGAATTAGGTTGCAAATATAAATCAGATTGTTGATCCTGTTCTTTCCCCTTGTTGGGTACTTTGTCCATTTTCCCCCATCAGCTCTGCCTTTCTGCCCTCCTCTCCAAAAGGCTTTGAATCTCTTACTAGTTCACAGACACACAGGTTCCAGCTCCTGGTTTCTTTATTCATTCATTCGTGGGATGTGGGCATCACTAGCTTGGACAGCATTTATTGCCCATCCCTAATTGCTCTTGAGAAGGTGGTGGTGAGCTGTCTTCTTGAACCGCTGCAGTCCATTTGGGGCAGGCACATCCACAGTTCTGTCAGGGAGGGAGTTCCAGGATTTTGATCCAGCGACACTGAAGGAACAGCGATATAGTTCCAAGTCAGGATGGTGTGTGGCTTGGAGGGGAACTTGCAGGTGGTGATGTTCCCATGCATCTGCTGCCCTTGTCCTTCTCGGTGGTAGAGGTCGTGGGTTTGGAAGGTGCTGTCTAAGGAGCCTTGGTGAGTTGCTATCGTGCATCTTGTAGATGGTACACACTGCTGCTACCCTGCGTCGGTGGTGGAGGGAGTGAATGTTGAAAGTGGTGGATGGGGTGCCTACCAAGCGATGCTTTGTCTTGGATGATGCTGAGCTTCACGGGTGTTGTTGGAGCTGCACTCATCCAGGCAAGTGGAGAGTATTCCATCACACTCTTGACTTGTGCCTTGTAGATGGTGGACAGGCTTTGGGGAGTCAGGAGGTGATTTACTCACCACAGGATTCTTAGCCTCTGACCTGCTCTTGTCGCCACGGTATTTATATGGCTACTCCAGTTCAGTTTCTGGTCAACGGTAACCCCCAGGATGCCGATAGTGGGGGATTCAGCGATGGTAATGCCATTGAATATCAAAGGGAGATGGTTCGATTCTGTCTTGTTTGAGATAGTCATTGCCTGGCACTTGTGTGGCGCGAATGTTACTTGCCACTTATCAGCCCAAGCCTGGATATTGTCCAGGTCTTGCTGCATATGGACACAGGCTGCTTCAGTATCTGAGGAGTTACAAATGGTGCTGAACATTGTGCAATCATCAGCGAACATCCCCACTTCTGACCTTATGATTGAAGGAAGGTCATTGATGAAGCAGCTGAAGATGGTTGGGTCTAGGACACTACCCTGAGGAACTCCTGCAGTGATGTCCTGGAGCTCAGATGCTTGACCTCCAACAACCACGACCATCTTTTTTGTCCTCGCATTTGCAAGAGGCAATTTCTCTTTAATCTGTCGAAATATTCAAAAACAAATGTCACAATCCCCATCCTTCCTGCCAAAGCAGAATACAGTCTCAAACAGAGACTGGGCATCAGTTTTGTCACAGAATTCTCCAAATCTTATCCTCTCTGCCCATAACTTCCTTCTGGGACCGCAGGAGTATGCAATTAGCTTTTTAATGTCTGCTGACTGTGGGAGCCAAGACGTGGGCATGCAACCCTGCTTTCTTCTGAATGTCACACACGGACTTTGCAATCAGAACGTAGGAACAGGAGTAGGCTATTTCATCCGCCAATAAGTGAGTTCATGGTTGGTCTGCCACCTAACTCTATTTACCTGCCTTTTCTCCCAACATCACTCAGTAACTTTGGTCAACCAGAAGATATTAAATTAACAAATGGCCTGAGCATCACTGCCACTTGTGTTCCAAATGTCTACCAGCCTTTGTGTGTCGAAGTCTTTCCTCATTTCACTCCTGAAATGTCTGGCTTCAATTTTCAGCCTTTGTCCCCGAGTCCCAGACACCCCATCCAGCAGATATCTTGAAAACTTGGATCAAATCACGACCCAGTGTTCCAAATTCCAGGGAATACCAGCCTAGTTTGTGTCATCACTGGTTTGTTTAGTTCTCTCCTTCGTGGTGCATAGAAAGGAATGGCTCTTATGCCTTCTGCAGACACAGAACCATCTTTCACTTCCACTCTGGGAGCAACCCAGGGAGAGGAAAGACTTGATTTAAACAATGGAGAATACCTGGGACTGTGCCCAGCATGGGCTAAAAGGGAAAAATCTTAAACCAATTTGGGGAGCGGACTTTGGAAATGAATAACACATCAAGGCATGCCCGACAAGAGATTTCTTGCCTCATGATTGCAGTCAGGTAAATGCTTAAGTTGTGAATAAGCAGGACTTGTTGGTAAACTGTCAGTGTGTACTTGCTGTGCTGTTAGATCATTATAACACTGATGTGGTGACAGACTTTGAGAGTGGTCAGTGTCGAGAAACTGGTGACACCCTTCACTGGCCAATTTCATTTGATTCGCAGGGCTGGAGTGGAATTACTAGCGGCAGCACAGCATGAAACATTCCTCAAACTGAGGATATTTTCTGTCACAGAGCTTTGAGAAATTGAACAAGTTTCATGTCTTTGTTAGAAGCTTGACTTGTGAACGATAGCAACGTGTTTAAGTGTGCTGCCAGCAATTCTAAATGTATTCCCTCTTTTTACTTTCATTCAGACCATCAATTTTCTTTCCCTTTCTCAGGTATCATTGCTATCTGTGAGGATCTTGCTCTGTGCAATCTGAACTGCCTGCCATATTTCCCTGTATTATAGTGATGACAGCACTTAGTTTGTACTTCATTGGCTGTGAAGCATTTGTACTGTGCGTTGAGATTGTGAAAACCACTGTATGAAGGTCTTTCTCTTGCCTTATTAATTTTCCCTTTCCTTCTGAAAAGGCTAACTCTTGCTCTGGTACTGTTCCTTGAGTCACTGGTTATATTTCCTGCCTGGAGAATCTATCTCGGAGAGGCAAAATTTGATTAGGAATAGTCAGCATGGCTTTGTCAGAGGGAGGTCAAACCTGACAAATTTGATTGAATTTTTTGAGCATGTGACCAGGTGTGTAGATGAGGGTAGTGCAGTTGATGTAGTTTACATGGATTTCAGCAAAGCCTTTGACAAGGTCCCACATGGGAGACTTATCAAGAAAGCAAATGCACATGGGATACAGGGTAACTCGCTGAGGTGGATTCAAAATTGGCTTAGCTGTAGGAGACAGAGAGTGATGACAGACGCCTGTTTTAGTGACTGGAAGCCAGTGTCCTGTGGTGTACCACAGGGATCTGTGCTGGGTCCCCTATTGTTTGTCATTTATATAAACGACATAGATGACTATGTGGGGGGTAGGATCAGTAAGTTCGCGGATGACACCAAGATTGGCCGAGTGGTTAACAGTGAGGTTGATTGTCTTGGGTTACAGGAAGATACAGACGGGATAGTCAAATGGGCAGAAAAGTGGCAGATGGAATTTAACCCTGAAAAGTGTGAGGTGATACACTTTGGAAGGAGTAATGTGACACGGAAGTATTCAATGAATGGCCTGACACTGGAAAGTTCCGAGGAACAAAGGGACCTTGGCGTGCTTGTCCATAGATCTCTGAAGGCAGAAGGGCAGGTTAATAGGGTGGTGAAAAAGGCATATGGGACACTTGCTTTTATCAATCGAGGCATAGATTACAAAAGCAGGGAGGTCATGATGGAGTTGTATAGAACTTTGGTAAGGCCACAGCTGGAGTACTGTGTGCAATTCTGGTCGCCACATAAGAGGAAGGATGTGATTGCACTGGAGGGGGTGCAGAGGCGATTCACCAGGATGTTGCCTGGGATGGACCATTTAAGCTATGAAGAGAGGTTGGATAGGCTTGGGTTGTTTTTGCTGGAGTAGAGAAGACTGAGGGGTGACCTGATCGAGGTGTACAAGATTATGAGGGGCATGGACAGGGTGGATAGGGAGCAGCTGTTCCCCTTAGTTGAAGGGTCAGTTACGAGGGGACACAAGTTTAAGGTGAGGGGCAGGAGGTTTAAGGGTGATTTGCGGATGAACTTTTTTACCCAGAGGGTGGTGACGGTCTGGAATGCACTACCTGGGAGGGTGGTAGAGGCGGGTTGCCTCACATCCTTTAAAAAGTACCTGGATGAGCACTTGGCACGTCATAACATTCAAGGCTATGGGCCAAGTGCTGGTAAATGGAATAGGTAGAGAGGTCAGGTGTCTTTAATGCATCGGTGCAGACTCGATAGGCTGAAGGGCCTCTTCTGCACTGTGTTCTTCTGTGATTCTAAGCTTAAGCATTGAGTGCTGGCAGGGATTTCTCTTGTGGAATTCATTGTAGCTCAGCCAGTTCCACCACGGCAGACGTCATTTCCCTGTGAGTATACCCAGCTTCCTGATTATTTCATTCGTAGCTGTCTGTGAGTGGCCTCGCACCCTGGCCCTTTGTTATAACACTTCCCTGCTTACCATGGTTGAGAAATTCCATTCTTTTCCCAAGGAATTTTCGGCCATCAACTTTGACTTGGAGAGACTTTAAATCTGTTAATCTGTGTCTTCACTTCAGTTTGCATTTTCCATCTTATATCACTGAAAGTGTCCTATAGTTTAATAATGCCATCCCTTAGCCTGATTTTACCAATTTAAACCATACAGGAACCAGCTGGGGAGTCCCAGAAATAAACTCACCAGTTAAACTTCTGCACGTGGCACTTGCAGACACCAAAATACATTTCCAGTTTTGCTGATCGCTCACTTTCTTTCTCAGTCTTTCAGTCTTGGTAAGCATCTCTTTCTAATTTGCTGACTTTCTTTGCCTCTTTTTCTCTCAGTCTCCACCTCTCTTCATCTCATTTTCTGTCTGTCCTTCTCACTACTTCGTCTGTCTGTCTCCATCTCTCTACCTCTATCAGTTTCTTAGTCTGCCTCTTGACTTTTTCTTCTTCCTTTGTCTGCTTGTCTGTCTCTCTCGCTGTTGATTTCTTTTTCCTTTCCCTCTGTGCCACTTACAAATGCCAAGGCTGTAGAAATCGGCAGTCAGAATAACAAGCCTACATCTTCATGCCTGATCTCACTCTCTTCAGTTTCCACTTCACAGCAGAGGAAATGGGTTCCTTTTCTCTATGTAATGGTGGGATGAGGGTAAACACTGAGATGATGAATCAATGGCCTCACCTCCACCTATGGCTTGACTTCGTGTGCTGATAGCATTTGGAGGAAATAGACGTGATGCAGAGTGATGAGGCTGACATAATATAGTGTCTTGCTGTATAAACTCTGGGCATTTCCCAGTGGTCAGGTGTTCGATTAACTTTCCACTTTGACCAGTTCCACCCAAATTGCGAGTTGGCATGAGCCCATTTCATCTGTGCCTACTTTTATTTGGACCAGAGTTCTGATCAGACCCCTTGGAGGACAGTTTTCCTGCACTGTGTAATTTGACCCAGTCATTATCACAGGCAGGCACCTGAGCTCACAATGCTAGCACCACTGCTTTCAGAGAACAGACAGAACGAACAGCACTCACAGCACACATGCTATTGAGTTCAGAGAACACACAGTGTCGTGCGTGGCTGCAGTGGCAGGGTGGGACTGGACAATGTTTACAGTCTTCATGCCA
The DNA here is from genome assembly GCF_036365525.1 of Heterodontus francisci. Classification (NCBI taxonomy): domain Eukaryota; kingdom Metazoa; phylum Chordata; class Chondrichthyes; order Heterodontiformes; family Heterodontidae; genus Heterodontus; species Heterodontus francisci. The sequence continues at coordinate 11,483,649 of NC_090417.1, forward strand.
GCAATCACTGCCCCTTTGTCCTTCATCTGGCACTAAATTGAACTGGAACATTTTTTTGCGATCTCAGATAATGGTTGAGGTTTGCGTGTCAGCCACGGCTCAGTCATCCCACACTTGCCTTTGAGTGAGAAGGTTGTGATTCAGGTGCCACTCCAGAGCAATGGTGAGGGAGTGTTGCACCAGTAGAGGTGCTGTCTTTCAGGTGACAGGTTAAGCCGAGGCCTTGTCAGACCTCTGAGCTATTTCAAAGAAGAGCAGGGAAGGTCGCCATATATCCTGGCCAGTGTTGATCCTGCACCAATAATACAACAGATAGTCTGGTCATTATCACATTGCTGTTTGTGGGAGCTTGCTGTGCACAGATTGGCTGTTGCATTTCCACATTACAACACTTCAGAAGTACTTCATTGGTTTAGGATATCCTGAGGTCATAAAAGGCACTATATTAATGCAAGTCTCTTTTTCTTTCAGTACTTGAAGTAACTGGAGTTTTAGTCTGACTTGTACTTGATCTGTGAGACTTGGGGATGGATTCGACAGAGCCCTGAAGATGGCCACGTTCCTCGACGCCGGCAGCACCCAGCCCGATATTACCGGCAGCAGCGAGGCCTCGTGACGGCCCCCCCCAGCCGATCGGCGACGGGATCACAATTTAAATAAACTGCCGGAATTAATGAGTCTCCTATCACCTCCGAATGTCCCGCCACGATTTTCACCCTGGCAGCCGGCACTGCCGTGCCTTTGGATCCCCATCGGGGAAAACGAGGTGCAACACTGGTGGGGAGCGGGGAGGAGGTATGTTTCTCAGTTGCAGCGGGGGAAGGGGGTGGGGGACGGGGTCAAATGAATGTCATGGATGTAGAGGATGGTGGGAAAGGGTGAAGGTTTAAAGTTTGTTCAGTTTGCAGGGGGAGCAGGTCAGATGGTAAAGGTAAGTGATTTGGGAGGGGGTTAGGGCAAATATTTAATTGTTATTGGGGGAGTGGGAGAGGGGCAAAAGAGATTGATTTACTGGTAGGGCTTATAGCCCCTTAAAAATGGCACCAGCGCCTGCACACAGGCAGCTGACGCCATTGCCGGGGATGGACGGCCCGTTCCCCCCTCCACGTGATCGGGGGATGGGGTGGGTGGGGGAGGGGGTTGCAGCCTGCCCCGGCTATTTGGCGTGCAGCTGCGCAGGTGGCGGGCTTATAGAATTCAGCCCCTGGTGTCTGAACTGGAAAGTATTCCATTCCCCAGTGTCACGCCAGCTTGTTTCATTGCATGATAATTTTCTTGAATCCACTGACTGGAGATCTGAATTTATATTTTTGTTGAAGGAATTTGAAAAAGAACAGATTAAAGAAAGAAAGACTGTGCTGGCAGCTTCTGATGGCCACTGAATTTGTAACACTGTATCCGACATCGCAAGGCATGTGAGGTGGGAGCTGAAATGTCATAGAAACATCGAAAATAGGAGCAGGAGTAGGCCATTCGGCCCTTCGAGCCTGCTCCGCCATTCATTATGATCATGGCTGATCATCCAACTCAGGAACCTGTTCCCGCTTTCCCCCCATATCCTTTGATCCCTTTCGCCCCAAGAGCTATATCTAACTCCTTCTTGAAAACATACAATGTTTTGGCCTCAATTGATTTCTGTGGTAGCGAATTCCACAGGCTCACCACTCTAAGGGTGAAGAAATTTCTCCTCATCTCAGTCCTGAAAGGTTTACCCCGTATCCTTGGACTATGACCCCTGGTTCTGGACTTCCCCCACCATCGGGAACATCCTTCCTGCCTCTACCCTGTCTGTTCATTCCCCAGAAAAAACCAAGAGAGAAAACTGTTAACTGTTGTGTTTGAATCACGAGTGACTGTTGTTACGACCGGGTGATGAAGCTGTCTAGGGGTCTTTTACTGGCTTCACCTGGTCCTTTTGTAACAGGGTTTCATTTCAAACAAACTGTGTTTTGAGCTCCCCCTTTGTGAATCCTTGTTCACAGCCTTCCAATTATAAGACATAGAAATTAGCATAAACAGGCTTTCTTAGGTTTAAAGAAGAAAAGTGAAATTTATTAGACCTCAAACTTAAACTCTAATACAGTTAACGCCGATGGATACAAGGCACCCATGCACACGCGATACACACATGCAAATAGGGACAGAGAGAGAAGAAAAATAAAATGGCGAGGTTTGAGGCAATCTCCAAAACATTGTATGTTTTCAAGAAGGAGTTAGATATAGCTTTTGGGACAAAAGGGATCAAAGGATATGGGGGGAAAGCGGGGACAGGATACTGAGTTGGATGATCAGCCATGATCATAATGAATGGCGGAGCAGGCTCGAAGGGCCGAATGGCCTACTCCTGCTCCTATTTTCTATGTTTCTTTGACATTTCAGCTCCCTTGTTACTGTTTCTATGTTTCCAGCTTGCTGTATAGTCCTTGATTGTAGACAGCTCTGACTTTTCCTTGAGGCCCAGTATTCTTCTTGAACCTTGTTCACCATGGGAGACTTGTCTCTCTTGGGGTTCATATGTCTTCAATGGTTTCCGAAGCTGGTGAGTGTGAGATGAGAGCAGACAGGAGAGAGGTCTTCTCAGTCCAGAAGATAAGTGCTTTCTGATTTCAAATTCCCTTTTGGAAGCTCAAATTCAAAAACTCCAACAGTCAGTCAGTCATGTGACCAAACTGGCCCGACAACATCTGTTTGTGTATTCAGCCATTTTAGTAGTTAATCTGGAATGCTTCGACATTTGGTATTCAAAAATCCATTGTGGATTAAATTGGAGCAGGGAATAGCTCCTTTGTCCTTTGAAGTACTTGTCTGTTGATACGCTAATGTCTCTGTCCAGCCAAAGTCTCCAATTGTTTTTTAAAGAGAGCTCTTTCTTCACCATCAGTAGTTTAAAATCAATGTTCATGTGGCGGAATTAATTTTCTTCTTTCTTGGCAGTTGGGGGCTTGCCTGACACAGTCATGTGACAAGTCCCTCTCCATCTGTTGTTTTAAGCTTGTGTTTGTCTGTAGTCGAAAGGAGAAGCTTCAGGACTCTGACACGTGCAGACCCAAAGTCCCCCCCCCCCCCCCCCCACTCCCCAGTCTCTCTCTCTCTCTCTCTCCCCATTTCAGCTTACAAGTTTCAAACTCTGCCTGCTGACTGACCACCTTTGCTTGTTTCAGCTGCAATCAGAAATCCCATTGTAGGAAATTATCTGCACTGCTATCTCCAAGAGACCCACTGAACCACTTCAAACTAAAAGCCTCAGGACCGAATTTAGCTGGAAGCCAGCCAAATCTCCGAATGCCACAGACTGTATACCCCCTTTTAGTATGGCCTCGAACTCAACCAATCTGCCTTTACTCACTCTGTAACCCTTTTGTGTGTGGATAAATCTCTTGTGTGAGTGAGTGAGTGAAAGTTGGCGCGTAGTTTATTATTTTCATTGGATCGGTTCACCTCTTTCTTTGTTAAACTCAAAAAAAGCTGTCTGATTGGTTCTTGTTATGATCATAGCAAGTAAGTAATCAAACACCTAGTGAATTGGCGTGGACGCCCATTTGATGAAAGAATGAAACCTGTTGTGATCAGACAAGGAGAGGTAAAAGAGGGAAATCCTTCGACCCCTCTTCACTTGACTGTAACACCAACATTAACACTCCTCACCTTAATCAGCACAAAAATGCACAAGATATTCTTTTTATAAGTGGGGAAAATGTGGAAGTGCATCAAGGTAAAATGTTGCCTGACGTCAGTAAAATCTGGGCCATGGCACTTGGCTTTGGATCCTGACAATTCAAGGTTACAGAACTGAAACGTTAACTCTGCTTCAATCTGCACAGATGCTGCCAGACCTGCTGAGTATTTCCAGCATTTCCTGTCTTTATTTCAGATTTGCAGCATTCACAGTATTTTGTTTTTATTTCAGTCTTCCATTGTCAGCGACTTGTGGAATACCACTGACTGTTGAGTTCTCAAGATGATCATGAATAGATAAATATATGTATATTTTCCATTGGTACGCCCAAGTTGTGTTGTTGAGTTCACTGAGAGTCAGCCCTGATGCCTATACAATGATCTTCAGTCCATGCTCTTCCATCATAAAATAACATTTTCACAATCAGTGTGTGGTTTTTTTTTTTCGATCAACAGGGAGACGTGCTTGATAACATCTTGCTAACTCTTCAACTGGCCTGATTGGGATTGGCTTTTCAGAGGCAGTTCCTCCCAGAATCTTCAGTTGTACTGACTTGAAGAAAATGAGCTTCTTGGCAGTTACACAAACAGACCATTCTTCAAACTAAACACTTCCTCACAATCAGAGTCTCTTCAAACAAAAGAAAGGAATAAATGAAACATGGACCCAAGAAGCCATCCTTTTTTTGGGTAAGAATTGAAGAAATACTTGAAGGGGAAAAAAAATGCTTGGGCTTTGGGGAAAGAACAGGGCAGTAGGACTGACCGGATAACTCTTTCAAAGAGGGAGCACAGACATATTGCGCTGAATGGATGTTTCTGATCCGATGATCTCGCTTCGACTGTCTGACCTTCCTCTCTGCGGAATCAAATCCAGTTGTCTTTTCAGTCAAGTTACACCAATTCCTTGAAAGGCCTTCTGTTCTGACTTGTTCCACAGCTCTCATACACGTTAGAAGGAGAATTGTTCTTTCCCTTAACTGTCTGAAGTTGGTGTCCCCCGTTGTCGGTCACTTTCATCCCAGTCAACAATTTATCTGGATCCATTTTAATTTTAATTAGGTCTCCTCAAATCATTCTCTTTCTCCAAGGGCAGCAACCTCCTTAACCTTTCCTGTTCAGTTAAATTTCTGATAGCTTATTTCTCGTCTCTGCAAGACAGAGCTTGTTAGTTTGTTAACCTGAGCTGTCTCACAGCAGAGAATGTTCTGAAAGGGTGTAACTGTAGAACATATTCATCTGTGTTCTGTTCACACTTAAATACCTGGTTCGGGTGCAAAAGCAAATGTTGAGGAGTGACCATCAGGATTGGTCTTAGCTTTGCTGCCTCATGTAGTTGAATGGCCTACTCACAGTCAGTCTGGGCATAAACGTGAAGAATGGGCAAGGGACCTGAGAAACTAAATTTCAGAAAGGCTCAGGGTAGCAGGGAAGAAGACTAAGGAATAAAAAGAAGCTCGTGTCTTCATTTATCAGTGGGTTTTGTGACTGATGTCTGTGCTTTGAAATTGTGTGTATCGTTACAGAACCAATCTTTGAACATCTCTACTCAAGAGTTCAGAATCCCTGTTCATCCATCCTTTTGGACAATGCGCTTGTGATTGTCTTGTGTCCCATTGGAGCTGACCTGATTTCAGTTCTGTGAAGCGTTAGTTTCTTTATAAATCATCTGAGTCACCAGCATTATGTACTCCATTGCCTGATTAAATATTGGCCCTGTGCTGTGCAAACTGTGATCATGTCCCTCTGGAAAGCAAATGACCAGGGTTGAAGAACAGAGATGTAAGCATCGGGTGATGCTATGGATACTGCCTGTTTTGCGTTGCTGTGAAAGACAAACTTTCACCTTTTCTGCTTTCTTGACTGTCCTCTCCTCCTCTCCATAGTAACGTGAGTCAATGCAACACGTGTTGCAAACCCTGAGGCTCGCACCCTTGATCCGTACTGTTTTAGCTTATCTCTCCCAGGAGCATAGCACTGGTTCCATGATCGCCGTCAATACCCCACACCAGTGGTTTTCAAATTCATGTGCGTGGGGAAAAACCTTGCGCCCTGTGAATAATGGAACACTCTCAGAGCTCTTCTCCCCACCCCACCCCACCCCCCGCAACCCAGAAAAGATTGGCACATTCCCAGGGACCCCTGCAAAGATTGACATACTCACTATGATCGTGTGATACAGCCAAAGAGGTCAGTGTGTTTCTATGGTGGGCACCACCTTGCACCCCTCGTCAACTTCAGCTCATTGAAATCCCTGCTGTCCATACTCCTAACTCGCACCAACCCCATTCCTCTATCACCCCGTGCTCACTGACCTACACTGGCTCCCGGTCCGGCCACAGCTCATCATTAAAACTCTCAGCCTTGTTTTCAAATCCCTCCATGGCCTTGTCCCTCCCGATCTCTGTAACCTCCTCCAGCCCTCTTGGCATCTTGAGATATCTGCGCTCCTCTAATTCTAGCCTCTTCAGCATCTCTGATTTTAATTGCTCCACCATTGGCGGCCACGCCTCCAGCTGTCTGGTCCCGCAGCTTGGAAATTTCCCCCAAACCTCGCTGGTTCTCTTTTCCCCCTCCCATCATTTTAAGCGCTCCATAAAGCCTACCTCTTGGACCAAGCTTGGTCTTAACATCTCCTTAAGTGGCTTGGTGTCAAATTTTGTTTGCTAATCATCCTGTGAAATGTTCACGATGCCAAATGAAAGCAAGTTGTTTTTGTAGGAAGGCAACAAGTACTGTGATCTGATCCCCATTGCCAGTCATGGAGGCGCCATCTCACCCCCACTCAGTTTGAAAACCTAAGACCGAGGCCAGATAAAGGCAGACAAAAGAATCAATCAGGGTTTCTGCTCCTAATTACCACCCAGTGGCTGGTCATGAGGAGGTGTGGAAGTTAGAGGAGGACAGGGCATACATAGACTGGCAGTATTCATCATCTTGATTTACACAAGAAGGACGGTGAGTAAGTCTTTACCCTGATTTTGGCATCTCCTGCTTAATTGATGCATCTGGTTGAATCATATGTATCTCTCGCTGCACACAGTTTAGAGTGGACTTGAATGAGGGGCAATAACAGGCAGAAATTAATTTACAAAACTCCAAGAGAGTCTTTAAATATTTAAGTAACTGCAGTGTTTCAAGGCATTACCTTGTATAAATCATCTGAGTCATCAAATATTAAAAACCAAATCATAAAATATTCTGCTTGTTATTATATTTAAAGGCAAGCCAATTTTATGGGTGTTTGTCAAGTCTGCTTTGTCAGCTCTGTATATTTTCTAAATTGCTGTTGCAATTCTGTAAGTTGCTTTTGAACGCAGTGCAGCATCACGCCATTATGGGGAAAATGAAGCACAGATTTTATGCCTCCACTTCAGCAAAGAAGTATTTCAGCAATGAAAAAAAAAGCAACCTGGACTGGGAGGCTGATAGAAGGTGACTCTGAAGTGGGAAACGGAGGATTGATTTCAAACAGGGGCTGAGCTCCAGTGCTTGCCCCCCCCAGGGCTTGCTTAGGGTCACCGACTCTGCTTTTCCTGAGGGTTCTGTCACATGACCCCACCGTCTGGTCAAACGGCCTTTTTCTCCCCCATCTCCAATATCCTAAGCAAAGAAAAACATTCAGTTCAAGAAAATATATTTTTTGAAGCCTCCATGCTTTTTCAAGGAGATTAATCTTCCATTCCTGGTGACCTGCAGGGTTGGCTCCCCTCCACGCCTGATAATATTTCAGGGTCCTGAAACAACATTAGGCCACTCACCCTTAGTCTGCTTGCTGCATGACCACTGGTCTTGAGTCTTCCAGTTGCAAGGCCCAGCACCAGGGACTTGGTGTATTCCCAGAAACGAGCACCTCATGGACACGAATGGCCCTCTCAAGACACATCAGCACAGCAACGCTGGGCCGAGACTTAGTGTCTGAGGAAGGGGCACTGACCTGAAACTTTAACTCTGCTTCTCGCTTCACAGATGCTGCCAGACCTGCTGAGTATTTCCAGCGTTTCTTGTTTTTATTCTGGACTTAGTGTTGATGCAAGCCCATCCAAGAATGGATCCTGGAAATCTCGGAGCACCAGAAAAGTTGGGAGGAGGAACCTGAATCATGGGCTCTACCACTCTTCTTCTCAACTTAACGTTGAGGTAATTAGCATTCATGGCATTGAAGCTGAAGAGAATTGTCCATATTATATTACAAACCATCTGGCTTGCCATGGGTGTTGCATGTGGGCAGATTGGGGTCAGGAGCATGGTTGTGTTGTTTTAGCTGAGAACCTAGTTTGTCACCTTGAAACCACTGCTCACCAGCAGCTTCTATTTATATTGCCACTTCAATGTAGTAAAACATCCCAGGGTGCTTCACCCAGAAGCATTATTGAACAATATTTGACACCAAGCCAGATAAGGAGATATTCGGACAGGTGACCAAACGCTTGGTCAAAGAGGTCGGTTTCAAGTAAAGTCTTAAAGGTGGAGAGAGAGTTGGCGAGGTTTGAAGAGCAAATTCCAGAGCTTCGGGCCCAGGCAGCTGAAGACATGGCTGCCAATGGCCAAGCGAGTCATTTTGAGGATGTGCAAGGCAGCACAATTGACTGCTATGCCCCACTCCACCGCCCCGGTCTCCGCCCCCACCCACCCCCCAACACGGGTTAAGCAATACCTCGATTTTAAAACCTCTCGCCTTTGTTTTCAGATCCCTCCAGCAGTCTATTCTCTGTCTATCTGTGTAACCTTCTCCGACACTCTGGCCATCTGTGATCTCTGCACTCCTCCCGTTCTAGCTTCTTGAGAATCCCCCGATTCCCTCCCTAAACCTCTCCACCTCTCCCTCTCCCTCCTCCTTTCAGCCGCTTCTTTAAACCAGCCTCTTTGACCAAGCTTTTGGTCACCTGTCCGAATCTCATCTTATGCGGCTTGGTGCCAAATTTTGTTTGATAACATTCGTGTGACGTGCCTTGAGGATGTTGGACTACATTGAAGGCGCCACATAAATGCTGTTGTTGTGATTGAATAGCCTGCCGACATTTTTTTGATTCATTCATGGGATGTGGGCGTCGCTGGCCAGTCCAGCGACTCTCGCCATCACACCTGGACAACTTGGTTAAGCTGCTGGCACCTGTGGAACCACACTCCGTCCAGAATCAGAACTCCCAGCGGAGTAAGTCGCAACGATGGAGCATGATCACATTCAAGTGTCCTGGCTTACGTGCTGTTCCTAATTTCCCACATCGGCACTGATTGGCTCAAGACGCCAAATGGTAAGCGTGGTTATCGTTTACAAGAAGGATGTGCCTCTTACTGCAGCCTTACATGCATCTCCCTTCACCTCCACCATGAGTGGCCGTGTCTTCAACTGCCTCGGCCCCACACTCTGAAATTTGCTCCCTAAACCTCTCTTCCTTTAAACCCCTGCTGAAAACGTCCGTCTTTCACTCAGCATTTGCTCACCTGGGGTGTTAATTCCTCATCCTCTTGCTCAGTGCCTGATTATGCCTCTACAAAACCTCCTGGGACTTGAATCTATGTTAAATGCACTGTTTTACAGTAATTCTTGAGAAAATGTTTCTGCTTGTGGAGAAATCCAAAACTGGAGGTGATCAGTATTGGAGAGTTGCTAATTAATCCAGTCAGCAATACCAGAGAGTAGTGAGAATGTGGAACTTAATACCACAGGCAGTGGTTGAGGTGATTTGCATCGATGCATTTCAGCAAAACTCAATAAGTCGATGTTAGTTGGGTAGACCCAGTAAAAACACATAAGAACTTAGTTGAAACAAAGGGGATAGTCACACAACAATGAACAGTGTGTTAAAGTATAGGGGGGGGCTGGGTAGCAAGGGGCCACAGCACACATATGTCCGAGGAACTGTAGATAGTATAGTAACGATGTTGAGGAGGAACCCAGACACAGTCCTTGCACGAGGCGGATAAAGGGAGTCGTCATGGACACCAGATATGATCCAACTCATAATAGACAATGGGAAACTGTAAAGTTTTGAACACTGAGCCAAATAAGGAATTATCATGATGTCATTACACCAGACCCCTATGAGTAAGTAAGCGGGGCGGGTCTTCGAAACAAGGTTTAACCCCTGACTGAAACTGAGGAAGGTACGAGAAGCCCGGGGAAGAACACTGGAGAAGATACCCTGAGCCAGGGGCTCAGAGAACAGAAGAGCAGCCGCAAGTCCGAGACTGATTGCCTCCTGTCTTGACGGGTAGTATACTGTGCAAGTAGTGAGAGCATGTACTTGATGATTAAGTGTGTGAATAAAATATTGATATACCTTTCACCAACCGGATTCCGTGGATTCTTTAAGAGTAAGTGCGTGTTAGGCACAACAGTTGGCGTCCTTTCATCGATGAAGGATGGTGAACACGCAGCAAGCAATCCATTTAGGTGGGCTGTCTTCTTTTGGTGCACCTGTGCTGTCGGCCAGTTCTTGAGAGGCAGGTTCTGCCACAAGTGCTGCACGTGAAGCTGCCAAATGACGCTGTGAGTTGCTTTTGAGATTGGCGCCTGTTACCATGTTGCTGTTGCATCTGGTCATCGTGGTAGTGCACACCAGTCCACAGGATGTGTCGCCATTTCCCTCTTTGGCCAGCCAGTGACTCCCAAATGCGATAGTTGACATTTAGGGGCCCTCATGTCACGCTTGCAAGCATCCTTGAAGTGGAGCTTTGGGCGCCCCACTGGTCGTCTGGTCCCGGCTACCTCACTATACCCAAGGTCCTTGGGTATGCACTCCTTGTAATATTAATAGGTGTCAGGAGGAAAACAGCCAATAAACATCTTGCCATTTCTCTGCAAAATTGCAGACCAGTGAATGCTTTACACTAGAGCATCACCTTGTGGTTGTCAGTGCATTGCACTCTTCATTTTCACTGTGGCAAAGCTACATGTCTGGATGTGGTATGAAGACATAATCGCAGTCAATTATGGTTCACACACAGTCTCAAATCCCTGATGGACGCTCATTGTCTGGTCCCACAGAGCTGGGCGACCTTATCAGCATCGTTACGTCAGCTCTGAGCCTGACTTCATCTGTGACTCTGTTGCTGACACTTTCCTCTCTGAGTCGCATGGTTGAGGGTTGAAGTCCCACTCGGGAGAACTGAGCGTAAAAATCCCGGCTGACACTCCACTGCAGTACTGAAGGAGCACTGCACAGTCAGAGATACTCAGCATTTGTGAAGATCATGTTTCAGGTCAATGACCTTTTGTCAGAAGTGGAAAATGTTCCAGCAGTCGTGCAAGTGGAGCGAGGGGACGAAAGACCAAAATGTCTGTGGAAGAGCGGAATGCAGGAGAGATTAAGAGACAAAAGGGACGATGGTGCAAGGTAAAAGTAGGTGGAAACAAAAAATGAATTGTGAGCAGGGCTGTCCAACAGAGGGCCCGCCAAAGCTTTCCAACCAGCCCATGGATGTATTTCCGAGTTGAGAAATTTTCCATTGTCTTCTTTCAGATCTGCTTTTTCAAACATCACGTTGTCAGTTTCACAGCTGACATCGGGAACAGCACCTTCCCAACTTGGGACAGATACGGGCTTTTCCAGTGGTTTAGTTTAGAGATACAGCACTGAAACAGGCCCTTCGGCCCACCGAGTCTGTGCCGACCATCAACCACCCATTTATACTAATGCTACACTAATCCCATATTCCTACCACATCCCCACCTGTCCCTATATATTTCCCTACCACCTATCTAAACTAGGGGCAATTGCTAATGGCCAATTTACCTATCAACCTGCAAGTCTTTGGCATGTGGGAGGAAACCGGAGCACCCGGAGGAAACCCACTCAAACACAGGGAGAACTTGCAAACTCCACACAGGCAGTACCCAGAATTGAACCCGGGTCGCTGGAGCTGTGAGGCTGCGGTGCTAACCACTGCGCCACTGTGCCGCCCACTGTGTGGGTTCTGACTTTTTTTTTTAAAACCTGCCGGAAAACCCAAATCTGGCCAAAGTTGGAAAAGCGCTATTTCCGATGTCAGACCTGCCAGCTGTGAAACTGACTTGCCATCTTTTTTAAGGAACTGACCAACCACACAGCTGCTCCCTGCAACTATGACAGAGGGAGGGGGGAGAGAGAGAGGGGGTGAGTGAGAGGGGGTCAGACAGAGAGAGAGACAGAGGGGAAGGGGGACAGAGAAAGGGGGTGAGAGAGAGAGAGAAGGGGAGAATGAGAGAGAGAAGGGGGGAGAGCGAGAGGGGGTCAGAGAGAGAGAGACAGAGGGGAGGGGGGGACAGAGAAAGGGGGTGACAGAGAGGGGGAGAGAGATGGGGGAGACAGAGAGAGGTGGGGAATGGGGAGAGGAGGGTAGAGAGAGGACGGTGAGGAAGAGGAGGGACAGATAGAGGGTGACGGAAGGGAGAGAGAGTGGGGGCAGAGAAAGAGGTGGGACAGAGAGAGGGGGGAGACACAGAGTGTCATAAGAAAATGAGAAGCTTTTTTTGTTCAGTGGGGATTCTGGTGCAACATAAATGATATGTGTGGAGTTCAGTTGATTGAAGATCTCAAAGCAGATTTATTGAACAGCTAAACTATTTTCCAGTACTGAGCTGACTATTTACAAGATTTGCCTCTGGGTGTTCTAGTGTCAGAGTGAGACTGGCATGTTGTCACATGACCACATCATGGTACTTAGCGCATTCGCATACTAAAATCTTAAAGGGGTGTCACTCTTAAAGTCAATCACACAACACAGAGCGAGGACAACACAGGGACGGGGAGATCAACATAGAGAGGGGGGAACACAGGGAGAGAGAGACAGAGAGAGGGAGAGAGAGTGATCAAGATCACTGCTGACAGATGGACATCTATCTGAAATACTCGGCATTGCTGCAAGTGTGCGGGCACTCATCGACTTGCGAGCAAAGAAATGCCAGGTACCTGAGGCAAAAATCAGGCAGATGGAGCATAATGTGGGAAAATGTGAAGTTGTTCACTTTGGCAGGAAGAATAAAAAGCAGAGTATTACTTAAACGGAGAATGACTGCAGAATTCCAAGGTGCAGAGGGATCTAAGTTTTCTAGTGCATGAGTCGCGAAAAGTTAGTATGCAGGGACAGCAAGTAATAAAGAAGGCGAATGGAATGCTATCCTTTATTACAAGAGGAATTGAAAATAAGAGTAAGTATGTTATGCTTCAGCTTTTCAGAGCATTAGTGAGACCACACATTGAATTGTGTGTGCAGTATTTAAGGAAGGATGTCAATGCGTTGGAAGCGGTTCAGAGGAAGTTTACTAGATTGATGCCTGGAATGAGTGGGTTGTCTGACCGGGCTTGTTTTCACTGGAGTTTAGAAGAGTGAGGGGAGACTTGATTGAAGTTTGTCAGATGGTCAGTGGTCTTGACAAGTTGGATGTGGAAAGGATGTTTCCTCTTGTGGGTGAATCTGGAACGAGGGGGCACTCTTTTAGGACAGACATGAGGAGAAACTTTTCCTCTCTGAGGGATGTGCGACTTTGGAACTGTCTGCCTCAGAAGGTGGTCATTGAATATTTTTAAGGCGGAGGTACATAGATTCTTGTTCGATGTGGGAATCAATGGTTATCGGGAGTAGATTAGAGTGTGGAATTCGAGACACAAACAGATCAGCCATGATCTTATTGAATGGCAGAGGAGGTTCGACGGGTTGAATGGCCTACTTCTCCTAATTCCGATGTTCATATGTTTGTAAGTCAGTGTCCAACATAGTGATGACAAAGTAAGTGAACAAATGAAACTTCTCATTTGAAGCTTCTTCGCAAAAATGCACATTTGTTATTGTTTTGATGAATAGTAAGATAAATTTTTCATGCCTTTATCTTTCTGAAATTGTCTCCCCGCCCCCTGTGTTAGGCAAAAATTGTAATGTGGCCCCCGACGTGAAAAGGTTGGACACTCCTGATCGAGAGGAGCTGTAAATGGCAATAACAGCATCAGGAGCAATGTCTGAAGGAGTTGTGGATATGTTCTGAAATTGTTGGACGTGATGTGGGGTGAGGTAGGTTGTGAAGTGCAAACGTTTTTTTGAAATTTATTTCCGGGCTGGGAGCATTTCTGGCAAGGTCAGTACTTCCTGCTGCAACCCGACTTGCTCTGGACAAGGTGATAGTGCTTCGATTTCAACAGCCTGGGCGTCACTTAACATAAAAGAATAAAGACCTGCTTCTGATGAAAGATTGCTTTATTCAGCCCTTCACTTCTAATTCCACTTTCTGGCAGAAACGCGGTGGCGGCGCTCAGAGGATGGTGCAGCCATCAGAAAAAAATAATAAAAGTGGGCTGAAAATTAAACCTGCGCAACACGTCACTGCGCATTCCCGGAAACAGAACAAAAAGCCAGCTGGAGGTCAGAGGCGCGCAGGCGCAGTGCCGGGAAAAGTTTTCAAATGCGGCACGAAGCGGACCTGGTGGAAAGCGGGCGAGGGCGGCGGCGCAGCAGTTGGAGTGAATGAATGCGCGCGCAGGCAGCAACGAGCTTGGGGGGTGGGGTGGGTTGAAATGCGGACCGTGTAGAGACGACCTGAGAGCCTCCCCACTGGGTAGGAAAGCGGACCGGGTAGGAGCAAGCCAATCGGAGCCGGTTGCATGCGGACCGGTTAGAGAGTGAGTTGGCGGTTGGAGGCCCGGGATCTGGCGCGTGCCGCCTGCCAAACGGTCGGACTGGGTTTGAAGTTTGAATTGCGGGTCCAACATGGTGTCGTGGCTCATCTCCAGGCTGGTGGTGTGAGTATGGGGCTTGTTTTTTTATTTTTAATCATTGTTCCTTCAACTGCAACGCAAACCGTGCAACCTTTCTCGCTGCTTTGAGAAGTAATTGAGCTCAGAAGTTTGCAGCACTTGGCGAGGTTGGCGTTGTTGCCCGCTTTATTGATTTAAAAAGTTGTTATTTACATTGTCGTCTGCTAATAAACGTTTAATCCTGCAGCATAAGTAAAGTTGCAATGTTTTTTTTTGGTTCTGGTTGATTTTTTTTTTGCGCATTCCATCCTGTTTGTTTACCGAAAAGCCATAATCTGATTTTGTTTTTCAAATTTCTTCTGAAAGGACATGAGTGAACCACATGGGGTTGGAAGTCGTCTGGTAGTTTTGTGGCCCATAATTAGTGATGCCAGCTTTTTTTTTATCCTGCCTTTTCGAGTTCAGTTCATGCTGCTGGGTTACTAGTCTGGTGGTGTGACCACTGTGTTTCTGTACCTGATAATGTAAGGCTTGTTGACCTATGTTTGCCTGCTCAGGTGTTTTCCACCCTTATTTTTTTTTGGTCAACTTCGAGGTCCAGCGTTGGAGCCACCTGGGAGCATCACTTGGGTCAAAATGACAGTCGAAACACTGTGTGGTTTTGTGCTTGAGGTGGTGAGACCAGGAGTGGACTATTGAGACACTCATGCGGTGAAAAGGGAGTGTGGCCGGCGTAGCCCTGACATGCAAAAAATCTACGCATCTGACGTTGACAGTAAATTGAGTGAGCGTCTGCTGCTTTTTGTGAGAGTTCCACGCTTCTTCCACACTTGACGTCAAGAAATCTTTCCTAACTTCTCTGCTGAGTGGCCTTGCGTTCATTTTAATGTTTTGTCTCCTCAGCCTTCAAAGTTTCTCTCCATCAAAAACCTAAAAATCTAAATCAAATCACTTCTCTTCTGCCTCCTTGCATGACCGCGACAGGGTTTATTTCTTTCTTCAAGTGAAAATAGTTGCCACCTCACTTCGGGTTTGACTGTTTACATGCCAATCAGAACCAATCAGACAGGTTTTCTTGAGTTTAACAAACCGGTTAGCTTTACCGTACTTAAACCAATCTAGGTAAAATAAAAGACACTGCAACTTTCACACGCACGCCTGCGAGGTTCGCACACGCTGGTACAAATACGTTTCAGAGGGGGGAAAGATAGATGGGTCGCATAGATTTCGGTGCAATAAAAAGGGGTGTACAGTGTGGAATTTGTGACTCTGTTGTCTTCTGGCTGAACTTTGTGGTCCTGAGGCTTCTGGCTTGGGAGAGGTGGCCAGCAGTTTCTGATTTTCCTGGTGAACTGCAAATAGTTTCCTTGACTCTGTCTCTGGGGTCTCTGTCTGCTGCGGTGATGCTGAGGTAGTGGTGACCACCAGACCAGGTCAGAAACTTGCCAGGTGGACTGCGAGGAGGGAGAGAGAATGAGACTGCCCCCACTTAGGTCTCTTTTGATCAGTGTCCGTTGCTTGTCTGCTGCACAGAGGGAACAGCCAATTTAAAAGGCACAGATGGTGGGGTCTTTCACATGATGGCTTACTGTGTTCCTTCTTGCAACTTAATTAGTTCATGTCTGGGAATTCCTCTTCCCTCAATAAGGGTGCCAGTGTTCAAGTGCTGACCTTTGAGTGGTCCGTCTCCGTCAGCTTGAATATCTTGATAATGGAGGCTGGCCAGGTGATGCAGTGCAAACTTCTCAAATCATTGTTCTGGAGAGGACTGGCCAGACATCCCGACTCCCCCTGAATGCAGTGGAATGCAAGGGATTTTGATGCACATCTTGTTGATATTTTAGCTGCGAGCAGCCACCTTTTGATCTGTTCCTTTTTCTTCTTCAAAAAAAATTTAACTCTGGTTTCAGCCGATGGATTAAAAAATTGTCTTTCAGCACAGCATGTGCGTGTGACAAAAAGTTGATATCAAATCATACAAGGTTCATGTTTCTGAGATAATGTCTGATATCAGCCAGTAAGTTTGTTTTTTAGTGGAAGCTCTGTGATCCAAGCTTCTGCTATTTGCCATTCTGATGAGATCTGCTCTAATTTTTGCAAGGTAAACCCTTTTTGGTGAAAGACTTCTCGTCATCGTCCCAACCCTTGGGCTATCGATGTACAAGGTTTCGGAAACCTTGGCTGTCTACCAATTAACATTGCTCACTGTTGATTCTAGGGAAATATTGTTGTATCTCTGTTGTCGTGCGTAGCAGAGTATCATAAGTTTCATCAGACTTGAACCATTTGTATATATGAAACATGGTGCCATTATAAGATTTCAATCAAGGCTATGCCAGTCATATGTTGGAGTTATTAACAGTTATGCGTTAAGAAAATTAATCAGATGCCCATGAGAAGGAAGAATAGCTTTTTATATTGCACCTTTCACAACTTGCAAATGTCCCAAAGCGCTTGACAATTAAGTAGGTATTTTTGGGGATGGGATTCCAAGAGATTAGACACGGAGGAGACATATATCAATCGAAACATGAAAATGAGAATTTTAAAATAGGTTTTAAAGGACCAGGAACCAATGTTGTTGAGAAAGGGGATGGAGGCTGCGAAGTAGAGGCAGTTAAACAGATGGTTTTTATCTTGTTGCCGAATCCATAAAGTTGTAACAGATGGTGACGTTGGAACCGGCAGCAGAGATGGGTTTTAAGGCAGAAGTAGAGACAAGAAAAGTGTTGGATGCGCTTCTAGATCATAGAATAGTATGTGGTTGTGCAGAGGACAGCAGGGCCTTCTTTCGAGTTTGATGTTGCTCCAGCAGTGGCTAGCTAAGACAGTTGTGAGGCTGATGTATTTGAGTCCGCATCTCTTGCAGTTGAGGGAGCCAAAATGGGGGCCATACCCCAAGAATCAGCAGTGATGGGATCCACTGAATGTTTTGCTGAGGCTGTGAATGGAGGGTCCAAGGCTGGGCAGTTGAGTTTGAAAGTGCAGTTGTGAATTATTTGGAGGGGGTGTTTTTTTTTCCCCCCAGAGGTAGATGCAGCAACAAGAGCAGTTGTAAGGGATGATGTGTTATGTGCTTGTTGAGGGATACAAGGGGGGAAAAAATGAATGTCATTTTCGAATAGTTGTACATGCACCATTTAACTATTCAGTGTTTGCTAGCCAGTTTTCTTGCTTCTAAAGTAACATTGAAGGTTCAAGATTTAAAAGCTTGAAATAAAATGTGGTTGGGTGAGTGTGGAAAAGACAATTAAGATGCAAAATATAAAGTTGCTGCATTTTATTGGCACAGTGTGTTGACAGGTTTGAGCAGGGTGTGGATGGTTTCTTATGTTGATGTCATGTTTGCTGTAGTTGGGATAATGCTGTTTGATGGAGTGGGAAAAGTGGCCCAGTTGTTTGCTTTAAGCCTGTCTTTTATCAGCTTTCTTGCTTCAGATGGCGTAGGGAATAGGTGTCATCCACAAATAGTTAATTCTAGATTTCTGGAGTATATATGGAAGGAATTGCAACCTTTTTTAGTGGGCCCATTGTTGAGTCCTTTCTCATGCTGCTGTAGTACTCGTTTTTTTTAACTCCAATTTTGAAATGTAATGAAGTTGTTGGACATTGTGGGGCTATAATTGAGGAGGCAAATTTTTTTTTATTCGTTCATGGGATGTGGGCATCTCTGGCTATGCCAGCATTTATTGCCCTTGAGAAAGTGGTGGTGAGCTGCCTTCTTGAAGTGCTACAGTCCATGTTGGGTCGGTACACCCACAGTGCTGTTGGGAAGGGACAAATGTGAACACAATTGGTAAAATGAATGGAGTGGGTTTGCCACGTGACACCTATTTTGCCAAGAAGCCTTTTCTCCTTTCATTTGACATTTCTGTCTTGCTATTCCAACAGTGCTGACTTGTGCTGGGATATGATTCTGGAGGTAGTATCTGGTCTGGCACCTTGCCCAATTGGACATGTCTTGCTCGGCTATTTTGCTGGGAGAGCATCGCAACTGAGAGAAATCCTCCATCCTCTCTCTGCAGCCAAAGCATAAATGTTTTCTGGAACTGTGGAAGTTTCAGTTAAGTCGAGGGTTGAGTGGCGAGACAAGAGTATTAACAGTCTTGTCGAATGTTAAAATAAATATTTTCACCTTGCAGTTATACTTCACTGAATACATACCCTGAAATGTGCAAGGCCTGTAGCAGATGTGGTATCGATGACTGTGCTGTTAGAATTAATGTGGTTAAGAACAGAAACAAGGTTCATGTATAACCAGCCAATGGCAAATCTATTAATTTATTTAGAGATACAGCACTGAAACAGGCCCTTCGGCCCACCGAGTCTGTGCCGACCCATTTATACTAACCCTACAGTAATCCCATATTCCCTACCACCTACCTACACTAGGGGCAATTTACAATGGCCAATTTACCTATCACCTGCAAGTCTTTGGCTGTGGGAGGAAACCGGAGCACCCGGCGAAAACCCATGCAGTCACAGGGAGAACTTGCAAACACCGCACAGGCTGTACCCAGAATCGAACCCGGGTACCTGGAGCTGTGAGGCTGCGGTGCTAGCCACTGTGCCGCCCAAATTTCAAATCAAAGTATCCAATTAAGCAACCAAGTTTTTTCAGGATATCCAAATCTAAAATGAACTATCCTGTCAGACCATGAGGTTTCACCTCCTGTTTCATTTAATAGTTAAAACTGATGCTTCTTAAAATGCCTGGCACAGTGTTGCTATCAACTCAGGTGGCTGAGTTGATTGTATTCAAAAAGCTTGATCTGCATTCAAGATTGTTGGACACAGTTCACCCACCAGATTTTGGATGACATTTTATTTTCTTAGTGTATTCTGGGCTGGAAAATTGAAACTGCTTTAAATCCAGACATTTCTGACACTATTTCGACTATTGATTTTGAATATTCCTTTCTTCGATTTCTGTCTCTAACCATGTCATGGCTAACGTTGGCTCCCGTTTTGGCAACGTTCTGCTTTAAAAATTCTCATCGTTCTTTTCAAATGGTTGAGTGTGCTTATGTCTGTAACCTGTTGTAACGCCACAAGCCTTCACACTCTGCTCTTCCAATTCTGACCTGTTGCACTTGGCTGATTTTCCTATCTCCACCATGGATGGTGCTGCTTTCAGTCCAAAGCTCTTCAATTCCTTGCCCAAACCCTTCTCCCTTCCTTTTCACACGTTCCTTGAACCAAGCCTTTGGTCACCTGTCCTAATATCTCCTTTTGTGGCTCGGCGTCAGACTTCATCTCACCTTCCTGTGAAGCGCCTTGGGATTTTTTTTACAAATGCAGATTGTTTGGCTTTATTTTGAATGTTTGGATTTTGGGTAATGGTGTGTTTCTTCACCTGTTGCATTTGATGCCACACTAACTTGTCTTATTGACTGATGTACTTCTGGAACTTATAGCCACAGCTCAGAATATAATGTTAGTTATATGATTGCTGGCTCAGTTTAAGTAGGCAATATTGGAAGGAATCCGATTTCAAGTCTAATATTCCCTGATTTAGCAGTGTGCACACTGCACAGTTCTATGGATAAGCCTCTGGGGTTTTATCTTCCAAGTGATACAGTTGCATGGTTGCCTTGGACATTGCTGTGCAACTTTATGTAATCAACTTGGAGCAACTGTCATTCATCATTTACTCCATCAGTTAGAGTGGCATGTTTTAGTCTCATTTTTAGTAACTGACCTTGTTTCAGCAGTGTTAAACTTAATTGTTCATTGTAGTGATGAACTATTACTCTTCTATATCCAGACAATGCACATACTGCTTTTATTGCCATGAGTGTGAAATCTCATGGTAAGCACAAGTTGCTGCCATCTGTCTATACTTGCTGATAGTGTTCAACCCGTGCCTTGGGTTAATCTTCATTGGTTGTGAGCTGGTAATGTTCCAGCAATTGTTTACTTAAAGGAAGAGGTTTTGCTTCAGATAAGTAGAAAGTTATGGTCTGGGGCTTTAGATAAACTGAATTCACTTCATACTTGTCATTGAAAATGATTAGCAATGTTAAATGCTGAATAAAATTTGGGGGGAAGGCTACATTCTGTGCTGCAAGCAAGAAAAATGCTGCTTTTAAAATGGTTTTGCCTGAACCACTATAAATAGAGCTTGATTTTTTTTTCATTGAGGGGATGTGGGCATCGCTGGTTAGGCCAGCATTTATTGCCGATCCCCAATTGCCCTTGAGAAGATGGTGCTGAGCTGCCTTCTGGAACCATTGCCATCCTTGGGGTGTCGGTGCACCGAGTGTTGTTTGGAAAGGGGTTCCAGGATTTTGACCCAGCGACACTGATGGTACGGCGATGTAGTTCCAAGTCAGGATGGTTTGTGGCTTGGAGGGGAACTTGCAGATGGGTGATAATTGACTAAAACCCATATGTCAAGTTGTGATTGATGCAATGGAAGTTAATTTAAAAACAGATTGTACTTTGCACCATTCTGAACCAGGATTGTCGCCCTCAAATATTGGGGAACTCCAGCGTAAACTGAAGTCTTGATTTTGTGCCTTGGTCTCAGCAGCACAGCGAGTTGTTAATTGATTAGTTCAAAGGCCCTCTTTCAGACAGCTGACAAAGTCAAAGTGAACAAAAGCGAAATACTGCAGATGTTGGAAATCTGAAATAAAAGCAAAAAGTGCTGGAAATACTCAAAGTCTAGCTGCATCTGTGGAGAGAGAAGCAGAGTTGCCATTTCAGGTCAGTGACCTTTCATCAGAACTGGCAAAGGTTAGAAATGTAATAGGTTTTAAGCAAACAGAAGCAAAGGTGTTGATAGGACAGAGGGTCACAGATTAACTGACAAGGAGGTCATGGGGCAAAGGCGAACAGAGTGTGCGAGTGGTGTGGTCAAAGACAAAGCGTTCGTGTACAGAGGGTGTTAAATGACAGAATAATCAACAGCCCGAGCCAAAAGCACAAACGTGGAAAAAACAGTGGGCAGACACAAGAAAATAAAAAGAAAAAAGAGCCAGTAAAGCTGATATTATTGAACTCCGTGTTCTGTCCAGTCGGCTGTAATGTGCCTAAAGGGTAAATGAGGTGCTGTTCTTTAAGCTTGCGTTGATGTTCACTGGAACAGTGCAGCCATCCCAGGACAGAGATGTGGGCATGAGAGTGGCGGGGGAGGGCGGTGTTGAAATAGAAGCGACAGGAAGCGTTTTTGGACCGAGTAGATGTGACCTTACACAAATCAACGATTCTCGGAAGACCGCCATCATTAACAACGAGCTCAGTAGACTCAATGTGGACATTGCAGCACTTCAGGAGACTCGCCTCCCCGCGAGTGGCTCTCTAGCAGAGCAAGACTACACCTTCTTCTGGCAGGGCAGGGATCCTGAAGAACCAAGACAGCATGGAGTGGGCTTCGCCATCAGAAACTCCTTGCTCAGCATGATAGAGCCTCCCTCAAATGGCTCGGAACGCATACTGTCCATCCGACTGCTCACCACCTCTGGTCCAGTACACCTACTCAGCATCTATGCTCCAACACTCTGTTCCGCACCTGAAGCTAAAGACCAGTTCTATGAACAACTCCATAACATCATTAGCAGCATCCCCAACACCGAACACCTATTCCTGCTGGGGGACTTTAATGCCAGGGTTGGGGCCGACCATGACTCATGGCCCTCCTGCCTTGGGCGCTATGGCGTTGGAAGGATGAATGAGAACGGGCAGAGACTGCTTGAGTTGTGTACCTATCATAACCTCTGCATCACCAACTCGTTCTTTCACACTAAACCCTGTCACCAGGTTTCATGGAGGCACCCAAGATCACGTCGTTGGCACCAGCTAGACCTCATTGTCACAAGGCGAGCCGCCTTAAACAGTGTTCAAATCACACGCAGCTTCCACAGTGCGGACTGCGACACCGACCACTCCCTGGTGTGCAGCAAGGTTAGACTCAGACCAAAGAAGTTGCATCATTCCAAGCAGAAGGGCCACCCGCGCATCAACACGAGCAGAATTTCTCACCCACAGCTGTTACAAAAATTTCTAAATTCACTTGTAACAGCCCTTCAAAACACTCCCACAGGGGATGCTGAGACCAAGTGGGCCCACATCAGAGATGCCATCTATGAGTCAGCTTTGACCACCTACGGCAAAAGTGCGAAGAGAAATGCAGACTGGTTTCAATCTCATAATGAAGAGCTGGAACCTGTCATAGCCGCTAAGCGCATTGCACTTTTGAACTACAAGAAAGCCCCCAGCGATTTAACATCCGCAGCACTTAAAGCAGCCAGAAGTACTGCACAAAGAACAGCTAGGCGTTGCGCAAACGACTACTGGCAACACCTATGCAGTCATATTCAGCTGGCCTCAGACACCGGAAACATCAGAGGAATGTATGATGGCATGAAGAGAGCTCTTGGGCCAACCATCAAGAAGATCACCCCCCTCAAATCTAAATCGGGGGACATAATCACTGACCAACGCAAACAGATGGACCGCTGGGTTGAGCACTACCTAGAACTGTACTCCAGGGAGAATGCTGTCACTGAGACTGCCCTCAATGCAGCCCAGCCTCTACCAGTCATGGATGAGCTGGACATACAGCCAACCAAATCGGAACTCAGTGATGCCATTGATTCCCTAGCCAGCGGAAAAGCCCCTGGGAAGGACAGCATTACCCCTGAAATAATCAAGAGTGCCAAGCCTGCTATACTCTCAGCACTACATGAACTGCTATGCCTGTGCTGGGACGAGGGAGCAGTACCCCAGGACATGCGCGATGCCAACATCATCACCCTCTATAAAAACAAAGGTGACCGCGGTGACTGCAACAACTACCGTGGAATCTCCCTGCTCAGCATAGTGGGGAAAGTCTTTGCTCGAGTCGCTCTGAACAGGCTCCAGAAGCTGGCCGAGCGTGTCTACCCTGAGGCACAGTGTGGCTTTCGTGCAGAGAGATCGACTATTGACATGCTGTTCTCCCTTCGTCAGATACAGGAGAAATGCCGCGAACAGCAGATGCCCCTCTACATTGCTTTCATTGATCTCACCAAAGCCTTTGACCTCGTCAGCAGACGTGGTCTCTTCAGACTACTAGAAAAGATCGGATGTCCACCAAAGCTACTAAGTATCATCACCTCATTCCATGACAATATGAAAGGCACAATTCAACATGGTGGCTCCTCATCAGAGCCCTTTCCTATCCTGAGTGGTGTGAAACAGGGCTGTGTTCTCGCACCCACACTTTTTGGGATTTTCTTCTCCCTGCTGCTTTCACATGCGTTCAAATCCTCTGAAGAAGGAATTTTCCTCCACACAAGATCAGGGGGCAGGTTGTTCAACCTTGCCCGTCTAAGAGCGAAGTCCAAAGTACGGAAAGTGCTCATCAGAGAACTCCTCTTTGCTGACGATGCTGCTTTAACATCTCACACTGAAGAATGCCTGCAGAGTCTCATCGACAGGTTTGCGTCTGCCTGCAATGAATTTGGCCTAACCATCAGCCTCAAGAAAACGAACATCATGGGGCAGGATGTCAGAAATGCTCCATCCATCAATATTGGCGACCACGCTCTGGAAGTGGTTCAAGAGTTCACCTACCTAGGCTCAACTATCACCAGTAACCTGTCTCTAGATGCAGAAATCAACAAGCGTATGGGTAAGGCTTCCACTGCTATGTTCAGACTGGCCAAGAGAGTGTGGGAAAATGGCGCACTGACACGGAACACAAAAGTCCGAGTGTATCAGGCCTGTGTCCTCAGTACCTTGCTCTACGGCAGCGAGGCCTGGACAACGTATGCCAGCCAAGAGCGACGTCTCAATTCATTCCATCTTCGCTGCCTTCGGAGAATACTTGGCATCAGGTGGCAGGACTATATCTCCAACACAGAAGTCCTTGAAGCGGCCAACATCCCCAGCTTATACACACTACTGAGTCAGCGGCGCTTGAGATGGCTTGGCCATGTGAGCCGCATGGAAGATGGCAGGATCCCCAAAGACACATTGTACAGCGAGCTCGCCACTGGTATCAGACCCACCGGCCGTCCATGTCTCCGTTATAAAGACGTCTGCAAACGCGACATGAAATCGTGTGACATTGATCACAAGTCGTGGGAGTCAGTTGCCAGCATTCGCCAGAGCTGGCGGGCAGCCATAAAGACAGGGCTAAATTGTGGCGAGTCGAAGAGACTTAGTAGTTGGCAGGAAAAAAGACAGAGGCGCAAGGGGAGAGCCAACTGTCCAACAGCCCCAACAAACAAATTTCTCTGCAGCACCTGTGGAAGAGCCTGTTACTCCAGAATTGGCCTTTATAGCCACTCCAGGCGCTGCTTCACAAACCACTGACCACCTCCAGGCGCGTATCCATTGTCTCTCGAGATAAGGAGGCCCAAAAGAAAGATGTGTTCCACAAAGTAGTCATCCAATCTGCGTTTGGCCTCCCGAATGTAGAGGCGACTGCATTGTGAGCAGCGAATACAGTATACTAAATTGAAAGAAGTACAAGTAAATCGCTTCTTCTCCTGAAAGGAGTGTTTGGGGCCTTGTATAGTGAGGAGAGAGGAGGTAAAAGGGCAAGTGTTACACCTCCTGAAATTGTATGGGAAGGGAACAAGGTGTTGGGGTGGGGGGGGGGGGGGGGGTGGTTAATGGAGGACCAGGGCATCGTGGAGGGAACGATCCCTTCGGAATGCTGACGGGAGGAGAGAAAATATCAGCTTGATTGGCTCTTTTTTTTCTTTTTATTTTCTTGTAATTTGTTTCATCATTTTTTTTTTTAACCATGTGCCTGCCCACTGTTTTTTCCACGTTTGTGCTTTTGGCTCGGGCTGTTGATTATTCTGTCCTTGAACACCCTCTCTACACGAATGCTTTGTCTTTGACCACACCACAGGGTTAGGGTTAGTAAAAGTGAACATGCCTGTGCCGTGATTTTGGCATATCTTGCCAACTGATGCGTGCTTGGGAGTAAATCTGACCTGAGCCCAACAAGACCACATCCGATCCAAGCCCGACTCGGCCCGAGTCCTTCCATTTTTTCCCACGCCCGACCCGACCATTCGTTAATTTACTTTCAGTTTTTCATTTTCTTGCTGATCTGCACAAGCCTAAAATAACTGTAACAAAGCCACCTTTCTAGTCCAAAAATGAAATTAACATTGGAGCCACTTAGCTGTGATAAAGTGTGAGGTATTGTAATGTTGAAAGTTGTATGGAGTGGGGATTGAGTTTTTTTTTTAAAAAACGAAGTTGTGTCTACATGCAAGTTTGTGACTTTTGCTGGTCTTCTCTGCTTTCTATGAAAATTATCCAAAGCATTTTTTGTATTTGATGGGTAAAGAATAGAAAATCTTCACAATGGAGATGAAGTGATAACCAGCTGTTTTTCAAATAACTTCCTGTTTGTTAGCAACCCTGCACTGATCAGCTGTCAGCTGACTCCCCACCTCCCTTGTAATGAAATCTTTGGGGTTCTTTGCTCAGCTTCAACAGCAACTTCTTAGTTGAATGCCGTTTTCTGACACACCTGTTGAACAATTGCTTCTGGTGACACAAGGGGCTGAAATTTATGGTCCCGGCAGCGGGTGAAAACAATGGGTGGGCTGCACCTTGCCGAGCAGCCACGAGGCCTCGCTGCTGCCAGCAATATCATGGCGGGCCTTCCCAGTGTCGAGGTCCATGGCGGGCCTTTGCCGATGGAATTTTCTGAGCCGCTACCTCCGCCATGAACCCTGATGTCAGGGGGTCTGTCAAATTCCGTGCAAGGGAAGGAAATCGAAATGTACCTCGCTCTGAATTCCCTCACCAGTAATCATTTTTCATGTTGACTTTGCCTTATTAAGGTTAGGATATAAATGTAGAAAATGCTGGCAATGCACAGCAGGCCAGGCAGCATCTGTGGAAAGAAAAACAGTTAATGTTTCAGAAGTGCTGACTAAAGGTCACAGACCTCAAATGCTAACTGTGTTTTTCTCGTCACAAATGAGGCCTGAACTGAGTACTGCCAGCATTGTCTATTTCTTGCACAAAATTTCCAGCATCTGCAGTATTTGGCTTTTGTAGAAATGAGTTTGGTAAAACTTTGCTGATATGCTGCCACAGGCATGAAATTGAAACTGTGTGTGTGTGTGTGTGTGTGTGTGTGTGTGTGTGTGTGTGTGTGTGTGTGTGTGAGGACAATAAAGAGCATTAAACTACGCTGTATTTTAATGTCATAACTATCCGAGGAATTCCTGTACTCTGAATTTTATCTTCAGTGCTATTGTTTAACCCTTAGTCTTTTTTTTTTAAATAACAGGCTTATATTTGGTACTCTCTATCCTGCCTACACATCCTATAAAGCTGTCAAGACGAAAAATGTGAAGGAATATGTAAGTACTGTATATTTATCATGCCTTTTCCAATCAAACAGTTGCAGTTGGTCAAGAGTGACATATAATCAGTTGCTAAATGCCACCTTGCTGTTCAAACTGTTAACCATCTCAGCTGACTTTCAGGATCTCAGTTGACTCACTACAATTCACCTTAACATTTTTAGATCGGGCTAAGAGGAAAAATCAGGCAATAAAGAATAAATAAAAATGAAATTGTAGTTGGTTGTTTGGGTGAGGTGCCCATGGATTTTTCATTACAAGTGACAGCACCTTCAAGACAGGAAGGGAGAAAGTTTATATAGAACGACATGATCTATCGCACAAAAAAAAAGGCCTTTGGCCCAACTTGTGTGTCAGAGTTTCATAGTCCACAGGAGCTCAGAAAAGGAAGGGAAGGGGAAGTAAAGGTTCGACCTTTTGGTTTCCTTCTCTGTGTCACATGATAATGGTCGTTTCTTTTGGGGATTGTTTTGCTATCTGTCAGGTGAAACAGCAAAATATATTGCTGCCTGGTGAAAGCCGCCATTTTGCTCTGTTTTTGAAGTAGTGATTGAATAAGCACACTGTACTCTATTACTGGGTAGTTTGTAAGATGTAAACTGGAACACTGCCATTTATATTATCAGCTGGAGTAGTCTTCACAGGTTTATTATCCTTGCTATGATTAACTTCCAGTTGATACTCTTTCCTCAAAATGTCTGGAAAATCATAGGGCTGTTTGATCTGTTCTTGGATGACCAATTGTTTTAGTTCTTCATTTTTTTTTACCCAATAATAAGAATTGTAACTTCCTTCATCTTTGCTCATAACTTTGATACCAAGAAAAAGAATTGCTACTATGTACACAAAATTGGAACCAAGAAACAAAATGTTAATTTCCAGCATGGGCCATGTTTCCAACATGGGTCCAAAAATTGCTGTCATTAGCAGAAAGGCGAATGGCGTGAACTGTTACTTGCGTGCAAATGCTATGGGAACTTCAGGTGAGGGCAGATGCCTGATTAAACGAAGAATTTGATAAATATCTCAGTGATCTGGTACTCAAACATGGTCTTTGCAAAAAGAGCATCTGCTGGCCGGCTCCCCATTCAGATGTATTGTGTGGAATGAAGTTCCTGCATTCGCATGGAAGCTGCAAACTGAACAGGCCACAGACTAGGAGTTTAAGACCTTTCTCCTTTTTTTTTTTGTTCCTCAATCCACTCTTTATTTTCCTCTTTTATTTCTCTTTCTGTACCTGATCTGGCGTTGAATTTGCCATTCTGACTCTATTGTTCAGACCTTGTGGTGTTCATTTCACAGCGTGGTTAGTTAAGGAGCTCCACAGTTGCTTTTCCCTGTGAACTCACATCCCAGAACTCCTGTCGAGAGGGCTTTATGCCACTTGCATATCTCACTTCCAGCAATGTGCGAGGGCATACAGAACGGTGGGTGCCATTTGCCTTGGCAGGCACACCCAATTTTTGGGCCATTATGTTGTGGCTCCTGTTCGGGGAAAAAAGCACTGCAATGTCGAATCTGCTTTAAATAGCAGAAATTAGGGCCTTTAACCACCGAAGCCTGTTGGGGATCTGTGTATGTGCATGTTTGATGATGTAATTGGCTCTTCAGTTGGAGCACTTTGCTGTGTAATTAATCATGTTCGTGCCCAATTTAAAATGGGATTGTGTTTTGCATTCTGTCTTGTGAGAGCACCTCCTCCCACTTGAGTGCTGATATTGTCACGTGAGGTTGGACTGGAGAGGAGAGAGCGGTATCAAGGATGCAAGGTTCAGAAGGTTGATGAGAGTATCTATATTACAATATAAATCATAAGCAGTTCTTTGTCTCTGAGTCAGGATAAAGTCAACTTTGTCCAGAATGTCCATGTTAGGCTGCTAAATAGAACAAGACACTTCACCCAAAATGTGTTGATGTGTTGTTGTTTGGAGAGAACAGACACTGAAAGACAAGGCAGGTGAGAGTGATGATCTAATGTTGTCATTTTCCAATTTGCAATGACGCTTGACCAGAAGTTTCAGCAGGCAGCCTGTTGTATTTAGTAGCGTAACAGGGACGTTCTGAAGAATGCCTCAGACTCTGGATAAGGTCAACTAAAAAATGTTTATTTACATGTTACTTTCTACACTCTCATCAAGCCTCCAAAGCTAGCATCGTTAGTGCTGCTGTTTTCATCTGAATGTCATGTGATTATGGCTTCGCTTCGAGTGGGAGCGGTTGCTCTCATGACTTGAGCGTTAACCCTTTACATCTTTATACATTGTGTTGTTGATTGACTGAGGAATGTTGTCAATCTGTGACATTGTTGTAGCAGCTTAAAATGAAATGTACTTCAGGGTAATGCATTAATTTCTTAATTACCAAGGTGCTTTTCCAAATGTGTATCTGTGTGATAGTACAGTTTTTTAAGAAAGGAAACATTTTCTATATTTGAATGGAGACTTAGCCTACCAGGTATCCATGTCTCCAGTGACTGCTAAGAACCCAAGGCCTCAGTGGTTGGTGAGTGGGGCAACTACTTGGACTAGACTGAGAGCTGATGTGGGGAAATGGATTGGTGGAAGACTGAACGTATCTCCAACTTGTGTTGAGTAACACCTGATGAGAATGTGCAGGTAAACTCCAACTATTCACACTGTGCAATGTTTTATTTATGGCCTTTTCAGTCGAAGTCTGCAGTCAAACCTAAATCTTTGTAAAGCTATCTACTTCAGATAGTTTCAACTTTCACTGTCCAAGTATAATCATTGTGCTTCGACCCACAAGTTTCCTGCTTGGGACACAAAAACTGAGAACTGAGCCGTTCAGAAGCTTTGTGTTCCACCTGATTGGAGGCCCTCTGTAGAAACTTCCAGGCGTGCTTGGATGAGGTGGTGGCGGAGAGTAACCCAGAGACCCAGGGTGTTACTCTGGTGACATGGGTTCAATTCCCACCACAGCAGAAGGTGGAATTTGAATTCAACTAATAAAAAAAAACCTGGAATTAAAAGCTTGTCTAATAATGGCCATGAAACCATCGTCGATTGTTGTAAAAACCCATCTTGTTCACGAATGTCCTTCAGGGAAGGAAATCTGCTGTCCTTACCTGGTCTGGCCTACATGTGACTCCAGACCCACAGCAATGTGGTTGACTCTTAAATGCCCTCTGAAATGGCCGAGCAAGCCACTCAGTTGTACCTAACCGCTACGAAGTCAAAAAAAAGAATGACACCGGACGGACCGCCCGGCATCTACCTTGGCACTGGAAAAGACGAGGGCAAACCCAGCCCTGTCGACCCTGCAAAGTCCTTACTGACATCTGGGGGCTTGTGCCAAAGTTGGGAGAGCTGTCCCACAGACTAGTCAAGCAACTGTCTGACATAGTCATACTCACGGAATCATACTTTACAGACAATGTCCCAGACACTGTCATCACCGTTCCCGGGTATGTCCTGTCCTCTGCTGCTGCCGGTGGGTGGTGGCACAGCGATTTACCGTCAGAGGGAGTTGTCCTGGGAGTCCTGAACATTGACTCTGGACCCCATGAAGTCTCATGGCATCAGGCCAAATATGGGCAAGGAAACCTGCTGCTGATTACCACCTACCGTCCTCCCTCAGCTGATGACTCACTACTACTCCATTTTGAACACAAATTGGAGGAGGCACTGAGGGTGGGCAAGGGCACAGAATGTACTCTGGGTGGTGGACTTCAATGTCCATCACCAAGAGTGGCTCGGTAGCACCACTACTGATCTAGCTGGCCGAGTGCTAAAGGACATAGCTATTCCACTGGGTATGTGGCAGGTGGTGAGGGAAAACCATACTTGACTTCGTCCTCACTGATCTGCCTGCCGCACATGCATCTGTCCATGACGGTATTGGTAGGAATGACCACTGCACAGTCCTTGTGGAGAGGAAGTCCCGCCTTCACATTGAGGATACCCTCCATCGTGTTGTGTGGCACTGCCACTGTGCTAAATGGGATAGATTTCGAACGGATCCAGCAATGCAAAACTGGGCATCCATGAGGCGCTGTGGGCCATCAGCAGCAGCAGAATTGTACTCAACCACAATCTGTAACCTCATGGCCCGGCATATCCACCACTCAACCGTTACCATCAAGCCAGGAGACCAACCCTGGTTCAATGAAGATTGCAGGAGGGCATGCCAGTAGCAGCACCAGGCGTACCTCAAAATGAGGTGTCAACCTGGTGAAGCTCCAACACAGGACTAACTGCGTGCCAAACTGCGTAAGCAGCATGCGATAGACAGAGCTAAGCGATCCCACAACCAACGGATCAGATCGAAGCTCTGCAGTCCTGCCACATCCAGCTGTGAATGGTGGTGGACAATTAAACAACTAACTGGAGGAGGTGGCTCCACAAATATCCCCATCCTCAATGATGGGGGAGCCGAAAACATCAGTGCGAAAGATAAGGCTGAAGCATTTGCAACAATCTTTAGCCAGAAATGCCAAGTTGATTATCCATCTCTGCCTCCTCCTGAAGTCCCCAGCATCACAGATGTCAGGCTTGAGCCAATTCGACTCACTCCGCGTGATATCAAGAAACGACTGAAGGCACTAGATGCTGCAAAGACTATGGGCCCTGGCAATTTTCTGGCAATAGTACTGAAGACGTGTGTTATAGAACTTGCCGCGTCCCTAGCCAAGCTGTTGCACTACAGCTACAACACCGGTATCTGCCCTGCAATGTGGAAAATTGCCCAGGTAGATCCTCTACGCAAAATGCAGGACAAGTCCAAACTGGTCAATTACTGTCCATCAGCCTACTCTCAATAATCAGTACAGTGATGGAAGGTGTCATCAACAGTGCCATCAAGCGGCACTTGCTTAGCAATAATCTGCTCAGTGACGCTCTGTTTGGGTTCCGCCAGGGCCACTCAGCTCCTGACCCCATTACAGCCTTGGTTCAAACATGGACAAAAGAGCTGAACTCAAGAGGTGAGGTGAGAGTGACTGCCCTTGACATCAAGGCAGCATTTGACCGAGTATGGCATCAAGGAGCCCTAGCAAAACCGGAGTCAATGGGAATCGGGAGAATTCTTTCCACTGGTCAGAGTCATACCTAACGCAAAGGAAGATGGTTGTGGTTGTTTGAGGTCAATCATCTGAGCTCCAGGACATCATTGCAGGAGTTCCTCAGGGTAGTGTCCTAGACCCAACCATCTTCAGCTGCTTCATCAATGACCTTCCTTCAATCATAAGGTCAGAAGTGGGGATGTTCACTGATGATTGCACAATGTTCAGCACCATTCGTGACGACTCAGATCCTGAAGCAGTCCGTGTAGAAATGCAGCAAGACCTGGACAATATCCAGGCTTGGGCTGATAAGTGGCAAGTAACATTTGTGCCACATAAGTGCCAGGCAATGACCATCTCCAACAAGAGCGAATCGAACCATCTCCCCTTGACATTCAACGGCATTACGATCGCTGAATCCCCCACTATCTACATCCTAGGGGCTACCATTTACCAGAAACTGAACCGGAGTGGCCATATAAATACTGTGGCTACAAGAGCAGGTCAGAGGCTAGGAATCCTGCAGCGAGTAACTCACCTCCTAACTCTCCAAAGCCTGTCCACCATCTACAAGGCACAAGTAAGGAGTGTGAACTAGGAAGTCCACAGTTGTGTCAATAGAATAAAAGGGAGTGGGGGTGCAACATCAGAGAGAGTTTTTTTTTTAAGTTGATTTTTTTCCCCTTTCAGCTCTACCTGTTTCACACCCACCCTGTGAGGTGGCTAAGTAGCCTTTATTGTGGTAAGACAGGTTTAAAGCAAGCCAGATGTGAACATGTAACAAACAGTCAGCTTTAAAGCTGAAGCATTCTGAATCCGAAGTGCAAGCAAGTCATGGAATGGCCGTCAATTCTCTCTGGCAAAATCTCCTGGCAGCACAGTGACGCAGTGGTTAGCACCGCAGCCTCACAGCTCCAGCGACCCGGTTTCAATTTTGGGTCCTGCCTGTGCTGAGTTTGCAAGTTCTCCCTGTGACCGCGTAGGTTTTTGCCGGGTGCTCTGGTTTCCTCCCACAGCCGAAGACTTGCAGATTGATGGGTAAATTGGCCATTGTAAATTGCCTCTAGTATAGGTAGGTGGTAGGGGAATTGAGGGAAGGTGTGGATGTGGTAGGAATATGGGATTGGTGCAGGGTTGGTATAAGTGGGTGGTTGATGGTCGGCGCAGACTTGGTGGGCAGAAGGGCCTGTGTCAGTGTTGTATCTCTAAATAAAATAAATAAATAGTATATCAAAATAAATGCTGATCCTGAAGTTTTATTTCCAAATATGATCCACAGGATTTTTCCAGCCTAAAAGCAACACAACGCTTTCTGGTTTTCAGTCTTCATTGTACGTTTTGTTAGCTATCTCTGCCACTGATGAGAGTCCCAGACTTGTGATTGTGAAGTACTGTAACTGAGCTGGCTGAGCTGCCTCCAGTGGCATTGTTTTTCCTGCATGAAGTGGAGAAGGCTGTCAGTGATTGCTTCGTAGCTGGACAAAAATAGCAACAGAGGAGATAAAAAGGAAAAATGGATAGTTGGAGGTGGGGGGGTCAAGCTGACGCTAGACTGTCTTATGCATTTCTGACTTGTGTACATTTTTCATTGACCTGGTCAGGTTTGGAAATGCGAAGTGAAAAGCTGCAGTGATGAATTGAAGCAGTTGTTTTGTATGTATGCAAGGCTTGCTGTTGCTGTGAGTGCTGTGAAATCTGTCCGACAATCAAAACAGGTTGAACTGTGGAAACAAAGGTTAAAATGTAACTTTTATTTACACACTAACTTGATTTATAGACAATTGTTTCTCTTCAAAAATTTAGAAAATCTGTTCCGTTGAAGCTTGAATTTTATATTTCTCAGCATGATCTTCTGAAAGTCATTTTGTGTTGAGGTTTAAATTTTGATTTGGTTTGATGCATATGTTTTATGTAGCATGTTTGAAGTGCAGAGAAGGAAAATTAGCATTGGTCATCCAGTTTCCATATTGCTGTGCAGTGGATCATGCTCAGAACCTTTTGTCTGGTGCAGTTGAATAATGGAGTGAGTGACTTCAAGTTGTTGCAATACTGTATGCACTGCTATATGGTCTCCTCCTGTCATGGAATGAAAGGATCAACAACATCTAGGCACCCATTCATTTCTCAGCTCAGCATTGTTTGCCACTCTGTATTCATATTGGTGCAGTATTTTGCCTTGGTGTTGAATATTTTCATGCAGTTGTGTTTTGCACTTGGATGAAGAGACATTAACAACGTCAAGAACTCAACAAGCTTCATGAAAGTAAGGCTCACAATGCTTCCTGTCAGGTGTGTTCAATGACCTTGACAAGAATTTAGACAGTAAGGCATCTCAGCAAAGCCAGATGCTGTCCTCACCCCATGTGCACTTAGGAGCTATACAGATGGAGGATTCAAGGGATAGTTGTGTCTCTTTCGCATTTACCCCCATCAGCTAAGAGTTTTGTCGTTTCTTGCAAAGCCTTGCTTGCTGCCCAGGCTGAAGAGCACACAAGCCTGGGTTTGTTGTTATGCCTAGCAGAGTCTTTTTGGATGGTGGAATTCGTTACATATGTCAGCAAGTTGAGCACTGTGTGCTGAGGAGTAGCTATAGATACACATTTAAGGTGTGTGATGGCTTGATGAATAAAGGAACCTTTTGAAATAAAAATCCATTAAATTATTCAAGGAAATAATTTGCAACCATTGTACCTGATGGTTGGCTACTTTTCAAGTAAAATTTTCTGAATTTTTCACCTCCATCCTGGAAAGGTGTTGTGGTTCCATTTTCATAATTTCCCCCTGATATGTGGTGCAGGAACAGTTTTCATAGCTCAACTCATGGCCCTTGGTGAAAGATGTGACCGTTAGACTTTGTTGATCTGAATTTGTTGGGGGTTGTGGGGGGTGGTGATCATGTTAATCTAACTCCATCAGTAAACTTGGATTTGCATTTCATCTCAGTTGGAGGCGGAGTATTGTTAACATCTTTATTCCCTTTCTTGCTTTTATATTTAAAAAAAAGTCTCTTCCTCAAGGTTGCTTCCTTTTCTCCTGCTTTTCACTTACTTGTAACCATATAATGAAACCAAGTAGCAGCTTAGACTCTGGCCAAAAGTTTGGACAGAGTCTTGTGTGCGGGTGATAATACAACTATGTCAATAGGCATCTGATTTCTCCTTAGGTCCGGTGGATGATGTATTGGATTGTGTTTGCAATCTTCACAACTGTAGAAACCTTCACGGACATATTTATTTCCTGGTAAGTTGTAAACTGTCTGAAACATATTGAAGCTAAGTGATTTTTGGAGATTTACTGGAGAGTGAGCGGTTGAAGAAATGTGAGTAGCAGGGGTCGAGAGGGGTAACGCTGTTCACTGGAATTTGAAATGGGAATCTTGACTGCATGTTGATATGGTTTTTGTGCTGTTGGTGAATAATATATTAATCTTCTTAAGTAGAATGGGTCTTAAATCATAGATTGGGGCATGGATTTATTTTCGAGTAATGGTTGTTTGCCAAAATCGTTTTTGCATCTTTTAGTGGCAAAGGCATGCTGTCCACAAAACCAAATGTCATTATCATTGCTCCTTTTTTTCTGGCTCCCCAAGCAGAAGGCCAGCACTGTGAATTTTGAACTCACTATCCTGACTGATTTGTTCTGTCGCATCCCTTCTGAGGTGTTAACTATTGCAGCTGTCCAAGACCTATTGGACTAATGTATTGCAGTGTGACTGCCAGTAAATTGGGTTAGCACTGAATCCTGAACTTAAACTGGTTATCAGATTTTGTGTGGTCGGATATTGTCAATATTGTAATGGTCCTCCCAAACTTATGAATGAATCTTAATCAGACGTCTCGCTTATGCATTTGTCATCAGAGATTTTAGGGTAAATTTGTATGATTGTGTGTAATTGTCGTTTACTGAATGATCTGAAATTCTTTCTCCACCTAAAGGTTCCCATTCTATTATGAAATCAAGGTTGCATTTGTTGTCTGGCTTTTGTCCCCATACACTAAGGGTGCCAGCATGATTTACAGGAAGTTTCTTCATCCCACGCTCTCTTCGAAAGAGAAGGTAAAGAAATTGAGTTATTTATGTCTCTTTAAGTTTCTGTTCAGCTGCAGTATTTAATGACTTATTGTACTTATGAAAAGCTTTTTCAAAACTTATCAGTTATTTACAAATGAACTAATATAGTAGTAGTTGGAAGTTTTTGCTTGTGTTATGACAGTGAAGGATATGTAAATATTTTTTGTGACAACAGATGCTTTGACATGCAGTTGTTGCGTGCATAGTGGAGTTTTACCCTGCATCTCATCTGTCTTGTACTAGACCTGGGATAGCTGAAAAAATGGACAGTGGAGCTTCAGGTAACATGGGGCACAAGGGCTTGGCTTGCAAACTCCATTTGGTGCACTCTACTGCATTTCCTACGGCACCTTTGCACATCAAATATGACCACTTTTCCTGGGGAAGGTGACCAATGAGTTGAGATGCCTTTTTAAGCCTTTCCAAAATATTTTAAACTCCTATTAGACCACATCTGTTTGCTCATCCCTTTTCACTTGGCTGGAAGTTACATTTTCCTATGCTTTAACCAGATCCCTCACTGCAGATATCCACAACTTGAGCTCTGAAGGATTATGATGCTGACCACACAACTTTGCGTGCAATCATCACACTGTACTTCAGATCTGCTTGTTCTTCGTAACTCGAGACTGAATTGCAAGAAGACTCAAATACTTAGGCTTAAGTGTCTAAAATAGGAGTGTTCTGTTCCCTCATACTTGCTTATTACAAAATCCATAAAATAGTAAAGGAAAACAGCACTCGGCAAAAAATTAACCCATGTGTGGGAACTTTCACAGTGGCCAAGCATTTATTTTTACCCAAATTTGAAACTTCAGAAGCCATATCATTCCTATTGTTAGATGACCAGAAGTGCAGCAGTGAATCCAGATGAGTTCTGCTCAGTATCGCAATGCAGTTTGGACTTGTGTTCCATCCCTCAACTCACTGTGTTATTTTCCTTGGCTGTTGGAATGGTATTCTTGAGGAAGTGTGAACAGGGGTGCTTTGATTTTAAAAGTAGGAACTGAGCATGGGAAATTTTATTACTTGTTTGTCTTTTGGTGCTGAAGTCATCCGTCTGTGAATAGATTGCCTTTCACCTGGTTCGCGAAAGCAGATTGTGACCAAGTAAATATTGATGAATTTTATTTACAATTCAATTAGTATCGAAGGTAAATCATTGCCTAAATCTGACATTTTTTTGAAAAGGGCATAAAAATACCAAGAGGTGATCTAAAATGTGATTTGCTGGAGGCTAGAATTGACAGGTCATAATAACTGTTGTTTGTCGAAAAGGTAACTAGAGTTTTCTAGTAATGGTATCCACCTCACTGTGACTAAAATATTCAAACTTTTAGTGAAAAGAAATGAAGACTTGCATTGATATAGTGCCTTTCGCAACCTCAGGGCATACAAGAGCATTTGACAGCCCATGAGGAACCTATGAAATGTCGTTATTGTTGTAAGGTAGGAAAGGCAGCAGACAATTTGTGCACAGCTCTTGGTTGTAATAGCGCAATGGAATTGTATGCTTCAGAGATCAGACAAGGCCTCCCTTTCATCTGAAAGATGACACCTCTGACAGTGTAGCACTCCCTGAGTACAACACTGGACTGCCAATTGAGATTTTTGTCTTGAAGTGCCTGGATTTAGACTAAAACTGACACACAACCTCGTGACTCAGATGAGATTACTACCCACCAAGCCACACCTGACTGTTGGAAATGAGGCGAAATTAACTGCTTCATTTCTTCTCTTAAATTTTTATTCTCTTAAATCTTCTCTCATAAGTGCCCACACTTCAGTTGTGATCTTAGCATATTATCAGGCTGTTGAAATGTAGGCAGCATAGCTGAGCACAATTCCAAGAGCTTGAATAAAAACTAAGTGCTGGAAATACTCAGCAGGTCCAGCAGCATCTATGGAGAAAGAAGCAGAGTTAGCTTTTCAGGTCAGTGACCTTTCGTCAGAACTGGCAAATATTGGAGATGTAATCGGTTCTAAGCAAATAAAGCGGGGTTGGGGGGGAAAAGAGAAGAAAAGGGAAGGTATGTGATAGGACAGAGGGCCGGACCGATTAACTGACAAGGAGGTCATGGGGCATTGGCAAAGAGTGTGTGCTAATGGTGTGGTGAAAGACAAAGCATGAGTGCAGAGGGAGTGTTAATGACAGA
This sequence comes from Heterodontus francisci, assembly GCF_036365525.1. Classification (NCBI taxonomy): domain Eukaryota; kingdom Metazoa; phylum Chordata; class Chondrichthyes; order Heterodontiformes; family Heterodontidae; genus Heterodontus; species Heterodontus francisci. The sequence goes on from NC_090417.1 coordinate 11,521,573, forward strand.
ATAATGAGCAGCCCTAGTAAAAAGCACAAACATGAAAATACCAGTCAGCAGGCACATGGTAAAAAAACAAAAAAAAAAATCAAATAAAAGACACAAGTACCAGTCATGCTCTGAAATTATTGTAGCTGTAGTGTGCCTAATTGGTAAATGAGCAAGCCCAGGGCAGAGATGTGGGCATGACAGCATGGGGTCTGTGTAGAAATTACAAGTGACAGGAAGCTCAGTGTCATGTTTTCGGACCGAGCAGAGGTGTGTCGCAAAGCAGTCACCCAATCTGCGTTTGGCCTCCCCAATGTAGACCACATTATGAGCAGCAAATAGTATACTAAATTGAAAGAGGTACAAGTAAATCGCAGCTTCACCTGAAAGGAGTGTTTGGGGCCTTGGATAGTGAGGAGAGAGGAGATAAAAGGGCAGGCATTAGACCACCTGCGATTTCATGGGAAGGTACCGTGGGAAGGGGACCGGGTGTCGTGGTGATGGAGGAGTGGACCAGGGTGTTGCGGAGGGAATGATCCCGTCGGAAAGCTGACTTGAGGGGAGGGGGAAGATGTGTTTGGTGTTTGGATCACGCTGGAGGTGGCGGATGAACGTTGGGATGTGAAGACTGGTGGGGTGAAAAGTGAGGACAAGGGGAACCCGGTCGCGTTTCTGGGAGGGAGTGGAATGGGTGAGGGCAGTAGTGCAGGCAATGGATTGGACACGCTTGAGGGCCCTGTCAACCGCAGTGGGTGGAGAATCTCTGGTTGAGGAATAAGGAAAACATATCAGAAGCGCTGTTGTGGTAGCTTACATCGGAGTTGGAGAAGTTGGGAGCGTGGAATGGAGTCCTTCCAGGAAGCAAGTTGTGAGGAAGTGTATTCATGGTAGCTGTGGGAGTCGGTGCGCTTATAATTAATATTAATGGCAGTCTATCCCCAGAGATGGAGACTGAGAAGTCGAGGAAGGAAAGGGAAGTGTTGGAGATAGACCATGTAAAGGTGAGAAGGGTGGAAATTGGAAGCCAATTTGAATTTTACAATTTGTTGCGGGAGCAGGAAATGGCACAGATACAGTCGTCAGTGCACCGGGAAAAGAGATTGGGCAGGGGCCCTGATTATGGCTGGAACGAGGAATCTTCAACATACCCCACAAAGCAACAGGCATAACGTGAACCCAAGCCGGTACCCTTCGCAACACCTTTTGTTATAATGGAGTTGAAGGACATGTTCAATGTAAGAACAAGTTCAGCCAGGCGGAGGAGGGTGGTGGTGGTGGTGGGTGGGGACTGTTTGGGCCTCTGTTCAAGGAAGAAGCGGAGAGCCCTCAGGCTGTCCTGATGGGGCATGGTGGTTCAGAGAGATTGGATGTCCATAGTGAAGAGGAGGCAGTTAGGGCCAAGAAACAAAACATTATCGCAATGACTTAGGGTGTCAGAAGAGTCAAGGTTGTAGGTTGGAAGAGACTGGAGCAGGGGAGGAAAGATAGTCAAGATAGGAAGCAATAACTTCAGTGGAGCAGAAACAGAAAAGGATGAAATGATGGGTCTGCCAGGACAGTCCTGTTGGTGGATTTTAGGAAGGAGGTAGAGGTGGGCTGTCCGGTATTGTGGGACAATGAGAGGACTCCAGAGGAGATGAGGTCAGTGACAGTCCTTTAGACCATAGCTTGATGTTCGGTGGTGGGGTCATGGTCCAGGGGGAGGTAAGAAGTAGTATTTGAGAGTTGGCGTTCAGCCTCTGCAAGGTAGAGGTCGGTATGCCAGACAAAAGCACCATCCTTGTCAGCAGGTTTGATCACAATGTCGGGGTTAGACCTGAGAGAACCGAGTGCAGCAAGTTCAGAGGGAGACAGGTTACAGTGATTGAAGGGAGTGGAGAAATTGAGACTGTCGTGGGGAAGAGGCCAGAGGGAAGGGTCCAGGTGGAGGGTGAATGCTGGAGATGGGTGAATGGATCTGCTGGTCAGGGGGAGGACTCTTGGTCAAAGAAGTGAGCCTGGAGGCGAAAGTGACGCAAGAGGAGCTCAATTTTCTGCTGAGTGCGAAATTCATTGAGGTGGGGGCGTAAGGGGATAAAATAGAGTTCTTTATTGAGTACAGATTGTTCAGCGTCAGAGAGGGTCTAGTGAATACTCGACAAGGGGTCTTATCAGAAGGCATGGGGTCAGAGGGAAGTGAAGGGGAAGAAGGATCCGGAAGAGCTGGGCTTGCTTTAATTTAATTGTATTTAATTAATTAGTCATTTAATACAATAGTCAACCCGAAACAATCTTGATCTCACCTGCTGTTAATGCAAATATGTTTGCCAGGGTAAGTCAAAAGCTCACAACCAGCAACGTGAAATCCAATGTCATTGAGGGAAAAATGAATTCGCAGCTGCAATCTTGTTTGAAAATCCTCAGTCTTCGTTTAGTAAATATTTTCTATCAACTTGCGGAGTCGGCTCGTGGGGCCGAATGGCCTGCTCCTGTTTCCAATGTCCCAGAGCGATACAGTCCACAGCCATTTCTTTGAGTTTCTTGATTCATTTACATTTTTCACCAAAAAAATGCTTTATATTTCACCCTTTGCTGAAATGTTGGTCTTGCTGAAATGCAGTTAATAATGCTACACAGGCAAATGCAGCAGCAGATCTCTCAAAAAGAAAATGAATGGCCAAATAGGTTTTGGTGGTATTTGCTTAGCAAATACAGTGTATATCAGAACAACTTCCTGTGCTTCACCTGGTTCTGTGGGATCATTTTTTCATGACCAACAGATCGGATGGGATGTATCCCAAAAAAGTTACCTTGTATTCTGCAGGCCTCCCTCTGAACATTATTGGAGTGTCACCTTTGACTCGAGCTTCAAACTCAGTTGTGGGTGTTATGCCCATAACCTCTGATTAACAAATGAGCCACACAGCAGGGCCAACTGAATTTGCCTTGCTTGAAGGACAAGCAAATATTGTCCTGTGTATGTCAACGCCTCCTCCAGCTTGAAAATGGACAGGTAAGGGGAGAATAATATTTTGAAAAAATATCAAGTAACAAAGTGTGGCATCTTCTCATTATTAGAAAGGCAGATTTGTGATTGTGGGCCTGTTAATCATGTATATGTCAACTGTTCCAGTGCATCTAATCTGATAGTTTTGCTGGCTGTCACGGCCATTTTATTTTGGAAGAAAGGCAGTCATCTTTACTTTCAGTGAATAAATTCAATTATTAAATTTCAATGTGATTGTTTGCCTTCAAGGTTTTGAGCAGCCGAAATGTGTTTGGCACATTTTGCAGAATAACATGCTTTATTTCAGGTTTACTGCACTGTATTTAATTTTAACAGAAATTGCTCGATATGTTTGAGGTCTCTTAACAAACAGAGAAATTGTTTCAGTTGAAGGGTCTATACTAAAAAAAAAGCCTTTGAGGAAGCAGATGCTTTACTTTTGGTTTTATGTCTTCCCTCTCTCTTAGGCAATTGATTGCTACATCATGCAAGCCAAGGAGCGTGGCTATGAAACCATGGTGAATTTTGGCAGGAAAGGACTAAACATGGCAGCAACTGCTGCTGTAAGTGCTGCCACAAAGGCAAGTAGTCGTACGCTTCAAATATCCTGTACTCCAAACACAGTCCAGCTTTCTTGGGGATTTGAAAAATAACCTTGTCTGGATCAATTATTCCACCATTGGGTCTGTCTAAGATAGGACCTTGCAAAAGAGCATGAAGCAAACACCATACCAACTTAACTGGATCACCCTGCAGATTTGATTTCTCAATGCATGTGACATTTGCTAAAGCTACCTTTATTTCCTATTGCAGTTGCTTAGAGAAGGGTGGCTTGTTATAATTGAAAGCACTGTTCGGCCATTAAGAAGTCATTTCAGAATTAAGAACTTGGTTATGGGACTTGAGTCGCATGTTGGATAGCTTGGGGTAGCAGGTTCCCTTGTTTGAAGGGCATTAATGGAAATGATTTTCAGAAAAGTTCGCTTTTATAGCCAAAAATGGGCAGAGTTGATGAATTTTGTTTCGTAACTTTTAACGATGGAACCTGAATTTGCAGCCTCTGTAGCATAAGCAGTATGTTTGCATACTTGTGAAGCTGTGCTTCATTGTTAATTGTTTTTGTTTATCCAAGTGCAATATGAGCTTTTGAATATTTTTCTTGTGGGCTGGTGGTCTGTTATCTGGGCAATGCTGCTGCACCCTTTTTTAATTAGGATTTACTTATGTACGCTAACATCGAATTGATTGCAAGCTCGATAGGATTTGTTGTAATTTTGTCTGTGGTAATTGTGGTAACACTTGAACACACAGCAACCAAGTTTTGAAACAGAATGTATGAAAAAATTGCTAAACATGAGTACTTCCAGGATAGTAGTAACTGTTATTTGGAGATGGAAAGAGAAAAAGCACTGGAGATGCATAACAGGTTTGCCAACTTTGTTTTTTTCCTTGTTGGCATGCACAGCATTTGTGCTCCAATTACTATTCTATGACACGGTCACCCTGGAAATGTTGCTGTGCCTTTCTCTATCAAATGCTGACCACTTGTATATTTCCATCAACATGTGTTTTTATTTCAATCAAATGTACTAGCTGTTTGAGTGAAGTGTCCTTCTTGTTTTCCATACTGTAGAGTCAGGGAGCTATTGCTGGACGCCTGCGTAGTTTCAGCATGCAAGATTTAACGAGCATTCAGGGCGATGAGCCAGCACATTACAGAGACCCGCTTTATCCTGATGAACTGATGGGAAGGAAGCCCATCTCAGCCGTACGAGTGGAGTATTGTGAGTCTGTATTGTTTTTGTAGATGTGGTCTTGAGGAAACGTGGGACAATACAGCATAATCAGTTGGAAGATAAAGTTAGCTTTATTCCCTGTTCAAAGGTGAAAAGGGACATGGGTCACATGATCGTATAAGTGAAGAGACGACTGTGCTCTGCACAACAAATGCAGTATTCAGGCAATTCTTGAGTTTGGCAATGGGTCATGTCCATGTACAGTTTGTGGTTTCAATTTATTACTTTTTTAAAAATTGCTGCAGTCACCAAGAAATGCAGTACAGAATTCAAAAGGAAAGTGGTGAGAATGTGCAACGCTATCATGGAGATGGTGAAAACGAATAGTATGGATGCGTTTCACTGGAAGTTGGAAAGCCGATGAGGTAGAAGGGAATAGAGGGCTATGATGATTTGCAATGATCAAAGATGGGAGGAAGAACGAATGGGACATAAATGGCAGCATGGACCGAATGGGGCCAAATGGTCTGTTTCTATGTTTCGAGGCAAAGTTTGCTCCCATTTGCAAGTCTGGAAAAGATGATCTATACTGCTGGTCTGTAACTAACTCATCAGGACAAATCGTGACCTTGGTATTCCTGTGGAACATCCATTTATTTCTTTGCATGCCTTTCCGTTTATGCTGAAAAGTCCCCAAATGACGTCTTTGTGGCCACGTAGTAAATCAAATGGTTACGATCACCAGCTTAAGAATATTGTACCAAGTCATTCTAAAATGTGTAAACATTTCAGTTTGATAAGCCTGAGGTGTGGAATCCTATTTGGGTCAAGCTAAAAGAAACCAGAGGCTGAGGAAAAGTTTGAGAGCTATCATTAGCTGTCATCACACACCTCTGAACGGCATTGGGGAAGCCCAGAGAAAACCTAAGGAGGTGTGTTCTGAGCTGTACATATCCAGAAGGTTCAAAATTCAGTTGCAGTTGTACACTTGGCTTCAGCACCCCTTGTTGAAGAGAAAAATACATTGAGGTTCCCAAACCTGTTGATTATCGAGTCATGCCCACCAGCAGGTGCTTGTTTTTGGGAAACTGATGGGGGTTGCAATGAGGAGTTGGGGAGCTTGCTGAGTTACTATAACATCACACGTGGAGAATGGCTGTTCAGTGAAATAATGGAAGGGTGGTCAACACATATATTCCAACCCAAGTCAGTGCCTCCCGGAGAGAGGCAGAGGAAATGGTCATGATTGTTTGAATTGAGGTATTATTTGGGAGGTGAAATGAATGTTGGTGTACTAAGTTCATTTTCTCTTTGTGCTTTATTTTTCTTCAGCTGAAAGACTCCCGGGAAATGCTTTAAACAATCAATATGTAGACGAGAGTGATTCTCTAGATGAGTACAAGTCTGACGGGGAAGCAGAAAACCAAAGGAGCTCATTGCGTCATGTTGAAGTACCAAATATGAAACGGACCAGACGAGTCCAGGGCCATCAACTGGCCAGAAAAAAGCTGCAGGGAAAAGAGGTAAGAACCTCCTGTATAACCTGGGAAAAAAGATTTCAAAAAAATTAGTGAGATCCTTTCAAGTGACACTGACGACAAGTGTCTGTTATTTTCTGGATGGATGAGCTGCATGGGCCAAATGGACTTCCTCGTCTGTATTTGCCTTGCACAGAATATGTGATAGTTCTCTTTAAAAAGAATGTAATTATCTCAGGGAAAAATTGATATGAATCAAGTGGCATCCTGACCTGTCAGTGCAAATTGCTGGAAGAGCTAGTGTCTTGCCTGAAGTGCCCTCTGCCCTGTGCTTTTACTGTTCAGAATTGCTTGCAGTTACCTTGTCGTTCTGTTAGCTTCAACACGGAACTGGTTATCATGATAGATTTACTGTTAATAAGTGAGAACTTACATGTTACCTTAATCCATTTTATGATGTAAGCTTGTCTGGTCAGGTAACATTAGGCTTTTTACAGGACTTGATGTTTGTATTTATTTTGTACATTTGGTTTCAATTTATCTCCAGTTTTGCAGTTTACTTGGGTAGTCTGCTCTGTGGGGTTCTGGGCTGGACTGCTGATGGCTGGTGTGAGCTACGTTTTTTCGAATTAGGATTAGAAAATTACAGCGCAGTACAGGCCCTTCGGCCCTCGATGTTGCGCCGACCTGTGAAACCATCTGACCTACACTATTCCATTTTCATCCATATGTCTATCCAATGACCACTTAAATGCTCTTAAAGTTGGCGAGTCGACTACTGTTGCAGGCAGCGCGTTCCACGCCCCTACTACTCTCTGAGTAAAGAAACTACATCTGACATCTGTCCTATATCTATCACCCCTCAACTTAAAGCTATGTCCCCTCATGTTTGCCATCACCATCTGAGGAAAAAGACTCTCACTATCCACCCTATCCAACCCTCTGATTATCTTATATGTCTCTATTAAGTCACCTCTCCTCCTCCTTCTCTCCAACGAAAACAACCTCAAGTCCCTCAGCCTTTCCTCGTAAGACCTTCCCTCCATACCAGGCAACATCCCAGTAAATCTCCTCTGCACCCCTTCCATAGCTTCCACATCCTTCCTATAATGCGGTGACCAGAACTGCACGCAATACTCCAGGTGCGGTCTCACCAGAGTTTTGTACAGCTGCAGCATGACCTCGTGGCTCCGAAACTCGATCCCCCTACTAATAAATGCTAACACACCATATGCCTTCTTAACAGCCCTATTAACCTGGGTAGCAACCTTCAGGGATTTATGCACCTGGACACCAAGATCTCTCTGTTCATCTACACTACCAAGAATCTTCCCATTAGCCCAGTACTCTGCATTCCTGTTACTCCTTCCAAAGTGAATCACCTCGCACTTTTCCGCATTAAACTCCATTTGCCATCTCTCAGCCCAGCTCTGCAGCCTATCTATGTCCCTCTGTACCCTACAACATCCTTCGGCACTATCCACAACTCCACCGACCTTAGTGTCATCTGCAAATTTACTAACCCACCCTTCTACACCCTCTTCCAGGTCATTTATCAAAATGACAAACAGCAGTGGCCCCAAAACAGATCCTTGCGGTACACCACTAGTAACTAAACTCCAGGATGAACATTTGCCATCAACCACCACCCTCTGTCTTCTTTCAGCGAGCCAATTTCTGATCCAAAGCTCTAAATCACCTTCAACCCCATACTTCCGTATTTTCTGCAATAGCCTACCGTGGGGAACCTTATCAAACGCCTTACTGAAATCCATATACACCACATCCACTGCTTTACCCTCATCCACCTGTTTGGTCACCTTCTCGAAAATCTCAATAAGGTTTGTGAGGCACGACCTACCCGTCACAAAACGGTGCTGACTATCGCTAATGAACTTATTCTTTTCAAGATGATTATAAATCCTGTCTCTTATAACCTTTTCCAACATTTTACCCACAACCGAAGTAAGGCTCACAGGTCTATAATTACCAGGGCTGTCTCTACTCCCCTTCTTGAACAAGGGGACAACATTTGCTATCCTCCAGTCTTCCGGCACTATTCCTGTCGACAATGACGACATAAAGATCAAGGACAAAGGCTCTGCAATCTCCTTCCTAGCTTCCCAGAGAATCCTAGGATAAATCCCATCTGGCCAGAGGACTTATCTATTTTCACACTTTCCAAAATTGATAACAGCTCCTCCTTGTGAACCTCAATCCCATCTAGCCTAGTAGCCTGAATCTCTGTATTCTCCTCGACAACATTTTCTTTCTCTACTGTAAATACTGACGCAAAATATTCATTTAACACTTCCCTACCTCCTCTGATTCCACACACAACTTCCCACTTCTATCCTTGATTGGCCCTATTCTAACTCTAGTCATTCTTTTATTCCTGATATACCTATAGAAAGCCTTAGGGTTTTCCCTGATCCTATCCGCCAATGACTTCTCGTGTCCTCTCCTTGCTCTTCTTAGCCCTCCCTTTAGATCCTTCCTGGCTAGCTTGTAACTCTCAAGCACCCTAACTGAGCCTTCACGTCTCATCCTAACATCAGCCTCCTTCTTCCTCTTGACAAGAGCTTCAACATCTTTAGGAAACCATGGCTCCCTCGCTCGACAACTTCCTCCCTGCCTCACAGGTACATACTTATCAAGGACACGCAGTAGCAGCTCCTTGAATAAGCTCCACATTTCGATTGTTCCCATCCCCTGCAGTTTCCTTCCCCATCCTACGCATCCTAAATCTTGCCTAATCGCATCATAATTTCCTTTCCCCCAGCTATAATTCTTGCCCTGCGGTATATACCTGTCCCTGCCCATCGCTAAGGTAAACCTAACCGAATTGTGATCACTATCACCAAAGTGCTCACCTACATCTAAATCTAACACCTGGCCGGGTTCATTACCCAGTACCAAATCCAATGTGGCATCGCCCCTGGTTGGCCTGTCTACATACTGTGTCAGAAAACCCTCCTGCACACACTGGACAAAAACAGACCCATCTAAAGTACTCGAACTATAGTATTTCCAGTCGATATTTGGAAAGTTAAAGTCCCCCATAACAACTACCCTGTTACTCTCGCCCCTGTCGAGAATCATCTTCGCTATCCTTTCCTCTACATCTCTGGAACTATTTGGAGGTCTATAGAAGACTCCCAACAGGGTGACCTCTCCTCTCCTGTTTCTAACCTCGGCCCATACTGCCTCAGTAGACGAGTCCTCAAACGTCCTTTCTGTCGCTGTAATACTCTCCTTGATTAACAATGCCACACCCCCACCCTCTTTTACCATCTTCTCTGTTCTTACTGAAATATCTAAATCCCGGAATCTGCAACATCCATTCCTGCCCCTGCTCTACCCATGTCTCCGAAATGGCCACTACATCCAGATCCCAGGTACCAACCCATGCTGCAAGCTCACCCACCTTATTCTGGATGCTCCTGGCGTTGAAGTAGACACACTTTAAACCAGGTTTCTGCTTGTCAGGTTCACGTTGTCATCATGTCTTTCATAGCTTCGTTGGTGTGAATTAGATTGGTTTTTTTTTTTGCAGCTGTACCCTTCCCCTTGTTATTGAATGAATTTCACTACAAATTTAATTTGCAAAGCTCCAAATATGTTTCAAATTTAGACTTCTTAAAATTGAAGTGCTGCAGGTTGCTTTCTGTGATGCTTTGAGGGCCCCGAGTGGATGGAAATGAGAACTGCATTCAGTTTGACTTGAATTGCAATCTGTGCTGGAGAACAGGTTTCCAAGAAGCCCTTTTTAAAAAAAAATTGATTTTTTTTTGTATGTTTAACCATGAATCACTTTTTCAAATCAAAAATTATACATAATCCAAGTATTTTAAACCATTTTTCTTACCCCACTGCCCCCGCCTCTTTCCCCACCACTCAGCACCACCTCTACTTTTGTCCCTTCCTGGCAGCTGTAACTCTAATCCTCTCGACTGTCTCTCTCCCAGTTTGATATTATTCGAGGTGGAGTCTTCCACTGTTGGGCCAAGTTTCTTCATCTCCTGTGAAGGTCTCTGCAAATGAACATTCATCAAGGTTCACTGGAGTATAATTTGGAGCAAGAATCCTGCTGAATGTTCGTTGCTTTTTGGTCAGTCTGCATAACCCCACCCCCCCCCCCCCCAAAACTTTGCGATACAGAGGTTACTTGCAATGCCTCTGCTAGCTGCCAGCTAAGCTAACTTTGTTTTAAAAATCCAGATGCTGCTTCAACTGTTCAATCAGTTGTTAGAACCGAGGTGGGAGGAGTGCACTGTCTTTTCTAGTTCCACAGGTCATAACGTATATTTTAGTGTTTACCCTGCTTCCGGTGCAGCCAATCATATGCTTTTTTTAAATCGCAGAATAAAATACACTAACCAGGTTGCTTCAAGAAACAACAAAATGACAAAACAGTTTGAAATGTGCAAGTTCCCTTTTTAAAAGAGCCCAATTACACTTAAACACACACACAAAAAAAATACATAAGTTCTCTCTACAGAGATCTAGTACAAAAAAAAAAGGCAAAATAATACAAGATATGGAAGATAGTCAGTTGTCCCATTTTTGGTCTCGTGTCCGGATATTTGGAGACGGTCACTGGGCATCATTGCAGGAGCAGTCGGTTGTGTAGATGGCAGGAATTATTTTAGTAGGCTTTCTTGGAGAAATGTGGCATGACGGTTTTGTGCCAGAGTACACATGAATCACAGGATTTTTTCAAGCTTCTCGGAAGCTTTGCAGCACCATGAATTTTAGCTCTCCCACACGGGATCTTCGCAGGATTTCTGCCAAGAGGTAGCGAAGGTGGTGAGCTGGGTGGTTTCTTTTTCCTTGCCAGAAAAAGCACCGATTGTTTTCGAGCAGTTAACACCCCAACTAAACTGAAAACAATGCCCCAACCCCAGAGTGTCGATCTCCTGACCTCCATAAACCTTGAGGTGGTTTTTCTGTAACTATTTTTCCCCTGGTCACCAAGGGTTCTGTTTTTTTCGGAGCCCAAAGCACAAGACTTCCAGCACAGGTGTTTTTCCAACAATGTCTCGTGTCATTTTGTTGAACTTGTTTTTTTTTAAAAAAGCATCTATGGAATTTTCTCATGTTTAAGGAGGCTTCAAAAAAATAAAATCTTGAAGATAAGAAGCACTTTGGTAACACAGTGCGGATTGCTCAGAGTAAGTTGCTCCTGCAAACACCCGACACACAAGTTATGAGTCAAAACAAGGGCATGGGATACTGTTAGATCATTTATAACATGAAAAAAATCCAGTTTGCCTATTATCTAAAAAATGAAATTTTGTTTCCAGGTCGTGATGAAACCAGTAAAAGTTAGGGCAAAGAAGAAGGCTATGCAGTCTAATTTTGACACTTTATGAAGTCCAAGAGAGAGAGCATTTCAACTTTCTTCACCATCACTGAGCTGCACAAAGTTGATGGGTAAAATTCACCACTGCTATTTTTAATCACAGGCTGTTCTCAAGTAGCCAAATCTTACCTTGTGAAAGTGGGTAAAATATTTTTCCATGTTGTTACATGGCCCTTTTTAAAAGGGTAAGTGTCCTGCAGACAATGGTACCACAGGTTGGACCAACATTAAAGACATAAAAGCTCTTCTTCAGCCCAAGAGTGTTGAGGCCTAGTGTAAGTGAATTAACATATGATTGTGCAAGGGCATCTTATGCGTGTTTTTTTTTTAACAAGTCTGTTTTCTCCCGTTTCTTTGGAAATACTTGGCGTGGGTGGTTCTAAAGGAGTCTGGAACTCCCCTTTGTTAGATTCCAAATATCAGCATGCCATATTGGGGATTATTTTTAGTTTGCTTGGGAAGAGAAAACTATGTTCATGAGCTTGCAATGGCTCCTGTCATCACTGTTGAAGTTAGCCACGCTTTCAATTTAATGGCATCTGAGAATGCCTGAATTGACACTACTATAAGATATTAAAAGTTAAAGCTGCTCTTAATGTTTAGATCTTCTTACAAGTGTGATAATGGAAATATTGCTGCCTGTGGGATAAATGTAACAGATGAATTACAATTCTTTCTCGCCATATTTATTTATTTGAAATGTAAATACTGCTCTATCAAAATGAAGGGCCTCCTGTCATTTCAATTTGCTTGATTGTACAAGAGAACTTTGTGTTTTGTGCTGAAGTGTCTAACGGTGTCAATAGTGCAGGTCTGAGTTGAGTGAAGCTTCAAGTGGATGGAAATTTGAGAAGCTGTTAACATTAAATCTACTTTCATCCACATGGAATTTCAATATATTTTCCAACAAAGAAATATTTTTGTTGAATTAACATTTTCCAATTTCACCTGTCCCTCAAATAACAAGTGCCAGCCACTTGGTGTTGACCTTGACCATGAGCTTTCCCAGAACAGCACCTTTGAAAATCGTGGGACTGAAATTTTGAGCCATCCTCACAGCTGAGTTGGAGCGAGATGATTCTGAAGTAATAACACTCCCAGCTGGGCATGGTGGATCAGTCCAAAGTAAACCACATTGTGCTGGGTGGAGCAGTTCTGGGATGTTGCCACATGGCAGCTGTGGAGGTGGCCCTGTGCTTTCATTTAGAGCTCAAATTTTGAAATTGTTTTAAGTAGCTCAAAACTTATCAATATATCGTTCTCTACTTTTCAGTGGGGGAGGGCCCGTGGTGCAATAATCTAACCAAAGAGACTGCCCACACACTTGGCTTTTCCTTCAGGCAGTTGATAGCATTCAGCATAGCTTCAGGTCCTGAGAATCATCATCTTCCCCAGACTGCTAAAGAAATTCCTTGTGATGTGCTCCAGCTTATTTCAGTACTCGTTTGTGTTGTGTTAGAATGTCAGTGCATTGGGTCATTTCAGTTTGTCAAAAATTTCCACGCACAATAAGAGCATCTGTTAACACAGAAATACCCATAAAACTAGGTACAAATGTCACACCAACTGGAAAATCTGCACATTAGATACTCAAGCAGATAATGAGGCTGCAATCTAATATCCACTATCTCATAATTGGTGAAAGGAGCATCTGCTCTCTTTTCCAGTTTAAAATCACACAGAAACCTCTCCAAGTTGCTTTTCTCTCATCTCACTGCCAAGTTTCCATTCGACACTGTTTAACGTCTCACAGCAAATCTCAATGATTTGCAGCCATGACTCCTCAAGTTGCTCCTAACTAGGTGATTTGCATTCAGATCGTTGAAGTTGGGTTAAATTGGTGCATTTTCTGTTTATTGCATGAAGGTGGTTTGAGAGATTATTTGCAACTAAATGTTAGTACTGAAAAATAAGAACTGGCGTTCTAATTTGGAAAAATGCTGCCATTCTACCTTTGTTGACTAACTTGGACCTGGGGAAACAAAAATGGGACTGAAACAAAAAATAACTACTTGTAGTATTTAGGCAATGTCAAGCTGTACTGTTTATCTGAACAGAAGTTCTGCAGTCTGACAAATAATACACTGAACAGTTCTTGGTTATTATAAAGCTTTGAACCTCAGGTGATGGTAATGGTCCATGTGATGAGTTTGTAGCTTCTGCAGCAGCAGCACACCCCCAGGTGTGGGCACTGATAAAATGTGCAATGAGGACAATCCAGCAGGTTACCATTTTGAAGTGCACCATATTTCCTTCCATTACTACAGATTCACATGGTTCCTTTGCTATATATTTTCATGTGGAAGAAGAAAAACACTGAACTGTTTACATTATTATACAAGTTATGGCTAGAAATGTGTTGAGTTGATGTCTTAAACGCATTTCCGTTGAATTGATGAACTGCTTTGGGCTGTCACGAAAAATCCTTGAAGATGAAGAGAAAAGAGCAGGTTGCGTTTCAAGTGGACTTTCTTGTGAAATGTTGGGGGAGTTGACTGCAAGCTCCTCTCACTGTAATCATGGACTTGACAAAATGCAGGGAACTGAAATTGTCACATAAAATCCTCCTGTTTGTACCTCCTGATATCCACATTTCTACTGGCTTTTGTTGTATGGTGTTGATTTGTTTCTTAATCTTTTTTAAGTGGGTCTTTTCTTTTTAAAAAGTCAATGTTGTTTTCACAATAAAATTGTTGGCTATTAGTTGGTTGGTGTTTTTAATTTGTGTCCAGTTTCATTTGTTATTGATCTCTAAAGCAACAGCTGGTGTAATTCTGGCAGCTGTCTTCTCCGTCTTGGTACCTTCGCCTTGTGGTCATGATTTCAAGTTCCAGGACAAGTACTCAGGTGAGACATTCTTAACTCAACTGGCTAAGCACTGTCTGCTGGACCACCAGTTGGCAATATAACAGTAACTATCAAACCTGTGAGGCATTAAAAGGAAAGACCATCAACTTGGGAAGTTGACAATTGGTTTCTGCACCCAAGAACTTAAATTTATGCAGCACTTCTCACACAAGAGCATGCAAAGGTTATTTTTCACTGGTGGAGATTAGACTTGACAGTTCAACCTGGACAAAGAGTGTCAACTCAGTAAAGTTTCTTCCAGGAGAGGTGAAATGAATGAAGTTATTGTCAGAGTTATACAGCACAAAACCAGGCCCATCGTGTCCATGCCGGCCATCAAGCTTGTCTATTCTAATTCCATTTTTCAGCACTTGTCCCGTAGCCTTGTATGCTATTGCATTTCAAGTACTCATCTAAATACTACTTAAATGTTGTGAGGGTTCCTGCCTCTCCCACCCTATCAGGCAGTGTGTTCCAGATTCCAACCATCTCTGGGTGAAAAAAGTTTTCCTCCAATCCCCTCTGAACCATCTACCTCTCATCTTAAATCTATGCTCCTGATCGGGGAATAACAATCAGAAGCTTTAAAAATTTATGGATTATAACAGCAACGCTACGGGATGCAAGCAATCCTAAAATGTTAGGGTCTGACAAAGGAGTGACTTGGACTCGGACACTTCTCTTCCTAACCCTGCCCTCACAATGGTTTCCTTAACTTCTGTCCTCGCCACAATGACCCTTCAGAATTGTGAGTGAAGATGACTGACGCAGGACTGCTTTGAGTTGTATCTGATCTGTGCTCTGGTGGAATTGGAGTTTGGAAGGAAGAGACAATTTCACAAGCAGTAGTAAGATTGATGCAACAGACTCAAGATGATGGGTTGTGACAGCTATTTAGAAGGCTACAAATCAGATCTTAACTTTGTATTCTTCTGTTATTCTTGGTCTCTTTGAAGCTCCATTTGTCCCAGGTATCTTGAAATGGAGCAGTTTGTCTTTAAATTTAACCCCTCTGTTACCCCCCCCCCCCCCCCCCCCCCCCACCGCCACCCAAAACCTCAGGATAAAGAGAGAGTTTTCACTTCTGTATTGGCACCAACCCTGCAGACAGGAGCAGGATGGGAAACTTGTCTGCTGATGTCTGTGTGCAATATCCAAGCCACTCTTTTACATGTTGGAACCCAGGAAAGTTGGGCCATTCTCCAGCAGTATTGGGGAAGGCGAGTCTTAGCGAGTCCAGACTTAGGCGTAGGTGGTGGATAGCTGTCTGAGCAGAAACTGGAATCACCTGCATGATATATGTGAGTGCTTTTACAGATTCCAATAGTAAATCAGTTCTACTTGTCTTCCTCTCCACTTCTCATCTGAAGGGCTTGCCACATATTTTGGGTGTCTGCAAGTTATCAGTTGCCCTTGGGTAAAGTAAAGTTGCACTCGGCATTGGAGAGAGTACAGAAAAGATTCAAGCAGGTGGTTCCAGGAATGAGGAATTTCAGTGAAGAAGATAGATTGGGGAAGTTAGGACTGTTTTCCTTTGAGAAAAGAAGGCTGAGGTGATTTGTTAGAGGTATTCAGAATCATGAGGGGTCTGGACAGAATAGATCGAGAGAAACTGTTCCCACTCGTAAAAGGATCGTGAACAAGAGGGCACAGATTTCGTATATTTGCGAAGAGAAGCAAAAGTGACATGAGGAAAATCTTTCACGCCGCGAGTGGTTCAGGTCTGGAACAGGCTGCCTGAGACCGTGTTGGAGGCAGGTTCAATTGAAGCTTTCAAAAGGGAATTAAACAGTTGTATGAAAAGGCAGAATGTGCAGGGTTATGGGGAGAAGGCAGGGGAGTGGAACTGAGGGAATTACTCTTTCGGAGAACCAGTGTGGACTCAATGGGTCGAATGGCCTCATTCTGCACTGTCACGATTCTGTGGGTATCAATTCCAGGTCACCATTCTTCATGTGAGCCCAGACAGTCCATGTTGAGAGGCTTTTCGGCTGTGTAAAGCATCATAGCAGACGCTCACTTGAGCCACTTGCCAAAAGGTGATCTGAAGCAGGAGCCCTTGTTTATTCCTCTCTATTCTAGCGCCATTGATGAAATTTGGAGTAACTTGTTGCCACTCAGTCAAGACCAGATGACTGAGCATTAGCCTCAGACTTAATGATAGCTGATATGCACTGAGTTGTAATTTTCTCCTTGACCCATGGGTGGAGCTGAAAAATGCTGCAAGTATGAGTCTCAACTCTTCTGCTATCTGCTGTGGCTGTTTAACAACCTTTTTAACATAGAAAATATGTAGGATTGTCAAAAATCAAGCTTTTTTGATGAATATTTAGTTATTGAGCTGCTTTGATTCTATCTTCATACTTGAAGATAAAACTAGCTTCATTTGCAGACGATTGGGCCCACTTAGTTTTGAGAGCATTACTGCTGATAGAGTACCTTTTGGGCAGATGCCTGACAAGAGACAAGACACTCATTTTAAATACAAACACCTTGTTGTTTCAAATATAAGTGAATAGCTCTTCACTTATGTTAAATTTGCTGGTCCTACTCACTTTTTGAAGTTACTGAACAGACTGTCTTAGGTGTCAGTCTTGCCTCCTGCCTCAGAATTGGAATGTGGTGACTTCAAGTTGCACTCCAGAGACTTGAACATGTTATGTTGGCTGATTGTACAGTGCAGTATCATGGAAGTGCCACACTGTTTTAGGTGCCGTTTCAGATGACAGATTAAATTGAAGCCTTTTCTATAAGCCCGGGTAGGTATACAAGATTCTGCACACTGAATTGAAGAGCAAGGGAGTTGTCCTCTGTGTCCTGTCCAGGCTTGCGTACGTGATTATCCCGGATTAACAGCAAACAACTTTTGATTTTCTGCTTGAAGATAGTTATTAAACGTCACTCAATTTATATATTGTTTGTTGCTCTTATTTACTTATTGCTCTAACCATTTAAGAAATAATTTCAGCAGTTAAAACCGTCGTCTCAGTCCAGTGTAATGGGTGCTGATTTGCGAAGATCAGATAAGGTGGGGGGAACGTGAGAGTGATAAAACAAGCAACTGGAACACATTGAAGAGGGTTCCTGGTTTCTTCTCTGGTTGCATGACTGATTATACCATGAAATATGGGTAAGTGAAAGCACTGTGGGAGTTGTCGGAAACCAATAAGGCAAAAATATCCAGAGTAACAGCTCATAAAATGCATATAGTGCTTGCTTTAACAACTGATAATGGTTGCAACATGTTTTGGAGGTATCATGTTAAATTGCTTGTTGAATTTTATAAAATTATGGGGCCCTAAGTCATTTTCAACTTGCATGCTGGAATTTCCAGCAACCTGTAGAGAGCGAGAGATGGGAAGCCAATATCGTGGATCCTTGTTCCTTGAAGATCTGTGCGACAAGACTTGGGTGGCAGCACTGATCGTGTGCTGGTTCATATATCAAGTGCGTTAAGAGACAAAACACACTTCCTGGTAAATGATCTCTGTTGCTTGCATGTTGCAGGATTGTTTTTTTTTCTCTTTCTTTAAGCCCTGAAAACAACTCATTTGTTTTTAGCCACAAATGAAACCATTAGCAACATGTTAGTCAGTAGGTGGTGCACAGGTTTCAGCCCAAGTGCTGCCCTAAGCAGCTTGTACATCTGGACCTCCACATGGGGCCTGAACCACCTTGGGCTCTTCTTCTGTGGGAAAAAAAGCTGCCATCTACTGCAAGTGGGGGGTGTAGGCTGTTGCTGGTCTGGATTTCCGTCCTGATCACTTCAGTGCAGTACTGTCAGAAGAGCTGCCTTTTGAATGAGATGTTAAACTGAGGCCCCATTTGCCCCCTCAGATGCATGTAAAACATTCCATGGCACAGTTTGAAACACAACTGAGATCTCTACCAAGTGTCCTGATCATCATGTATCTCTCAAGTAACATAACTAAGTAGTCCAGCTGGTGCTTGTAGGAGCTTGCTGTGTATAAAATCTCTGCTGTATTTCCTACATGAAAATCGTAAGTATATTAGTGGCTTTGGGACATCATGAGGTCGAGAAAGATTATTTAAATGCAGGTTGATGCTTTCTGCTCAGGTGGAAGAGATTACAACTAGCATGAAAATAATGGATGTATAATGTATTTTTGCCAAGTTGCTGGCTTGGCCTTGCCAATAACCCAGAGTAGGATGATTGAAATCAGCAGCTGACAGTGTGGGTTGATGAACAAGTGCAGATGGTCAGTGTGCTGCTGGCAAGGGGGGCTTTCAGTCGTCGAATACACAGTGTCAGAAGTATGCCCCAAGTCAGCACAGGCAGCTCGGATGTTGAGGCTGCATCAGATTTGGGAAACCCGAAAATAGCTCTGCTCAAAAAGATGAGAAGTTAACGGGTCTGGTCCCTTCATTGATGTGGTCATATTCTTCTGCTTTCACTTCCTCCAGGTCACCATTTGGGAGGACCAAACCCACTGTCTTTGCCCGCCACAGCAAATTCCATTCCCGAGCCACCCATTTTCATCCCTTCAACTGTCACAGGCAGGCCCATATCATCCAAAGTACATTACCTCCCATCGCCACTCTTTACTCTGCCCATTTGCCAGTGAAACCCTCATCCATGCCTTTCTTACCCCCAAACTAAAGTATTCCAATGCACAGCTGGCGGCTTCCCATCTTCCACTCTTTAAACTGAAGCTCATTCAAAACTGCATTGCCTGTAATCTCATTCACAAAGTCTCTTTAACCCATTCTCCCCCTGCTTCCTTAACTATATTGTCCAATGGTGCAGTGATGCCTCAATTTTGAAATTCTCATTGGAGTGTTCAAATCCCTCAGCCATAGCTGCATGTAACCTTCTCCAGTTGTACAAGTCTCCATGCAAACCTTCAAGAAATCTGCAATCCTCCAACTCTTGCCTTGTGCATTTCATATTCCCTTAGCCCCACCATTGATGGTCACCCCTTCAGCCATTGTGGATTCTGCTCTCAAATTTTCTCTCGAAACCTCTTGGCCTCTCCTCCTTTAAGACATTCGTGAAAACTTGTGATTAAGCTTTTGGTCACACACCTTAGGCTCGCCACCTTTGACTTGGTGACACTTTTTGTCAGTACTTCTGCCAAGTATCTCGGGACATTTTACTGCATGAAAAGGCTTTAAATCAGAGCACCTTGTTGCCAGGGGCTGGATGGTGCTTTTGGTACATGTGTGTGTGAGCCATTTGGTACGAGGCTTTTAATCAAAGCTAGACTGATGAGCAGTCTAACTTGTCAACAGTCTACAATGGGAAAGGGCTGACAGTGTTACAGGAACATGCTGCACACGTTTGGGCGCATAACTAAGACACCCATTTCCCCACAGGATTCTATCTTGCTGAGGCAGCGCAGGGCTGTAGAGAAACCATGAATGGCAGGGTGATTGAGTCATGGGCTGTAAGGCTGACAGGCACCAGAAGAAAAAAAGTCAGGCTAAAAATACCAGAAACTTGCAGCAAGACAGGTTAATCATGTTCCATCAAGGGTGAGGCAAAGGGAGTATTGGGATGCTGAAGATTAGAGTGCTTGGGCTGCACAGAGAGTTGTACAATTGGGGAAGGTTACAGATAGGGTTAAGGCTATGAAAAGGTTTGAACATGACCATGATGACAATTTTGAAACTGAGGCATTCATCCTGCACAAGACAAAGTAGTTAAGGTGGCAGCAGAATCTCTTTAAAAGAATGACCAAGATGGCAGAAGAGAAGAAAACAAAAAAGTAAGACTTGCATTTTTGAAGCCCCTTTCATGACCGCATAAGGTCATAAATAGAAGCAGGAGTAGGCCATTCAGCCTCTCGAGCCTGCTCTGCCTTTCATTAAGGTCATGGATCGTTTGATTGTGGCCTGAACTCCACATTGCTGACTGCCCTTCTTAACCCGTGACTTCTTTGTGGACCAAAAATCTGATTAAATGAATTTGAATATATTCCATGACCATGACTCCACTGCTCAATGGGGAATAGAATTCCAAAGATTCACAACCCTCAGAGAAATTCCTTGTCTATGTCTTAAATGGGGGACCCCTTATTTTGAAACCGTGGCCTCAAGTTCCAGATTGTCCCACCAGGGAAAACATCCTCTCAGCATCTACCCTGTTGGGTTCCCTCAGAATCTTGTATGTTTCAAAAAGATCTGCTCTCATTCTTGTAAACTCCAATGAGTATGGGTCGGCCCAACCTTTCCTCATAAGACAACACCTTCATCCTCAGAATCAACCTAGTGAACTTTTTCTGAACTGCTTCCAATGCAAGTATCTCTCTTAAGTAAGGAGACCAAAACTGTACATCATCCTCTCGGTCTCACCAATGCCCTGTACCCCAATTCTCTGTACAATTGCAGCAAAACCTGTTGACTTTTCAAGTCTGTTCCTCTTGCAATAAATGTCAACATTCTATTTGCCTTCTAATTACTTTCTGTACTTGCATGTTTTTATTTTTGCGTTCAATACACACGGACACTTG
The DNA here is from genome assembly GCF_036365525.1 of Heterodontus francisci. Taxonomy (NCBI): domain Eukaryota; kingdom Metazoa; phylum Chordata; class Chondrichthyes; order Heterodontiformes; family Heterodontidae; genus Heterodontus; species Heterodontus francisci. The sequence goes on from NC_090417.1 coordinate 11,542,437, forward strand.
GATCCCACTATACCGCAGCATTGTGCAGTCTCTCTCCATGTAAATAATCTGCTTTTCTATTGAACCCACTCAAGAGGACAAGCTCACATTTTCCCACGTTGTACTCCAGATGCCACATTATTTCCCACACATTTGATCTACCTGTAACTCTGTGCAGACTCTTTGTATCCTCCTCACAGCATCCTAAAATGCTCTGCAGGCAACCAAGTACTTATTTTTTTGAAGTGTAGTCACTGTTGAAGTAAACACGGCAGCAAAGCAAGTTCCTGCAAGCAGCCACTAGATGCAAGTCTTGACACCAAACCTAGATATCCAGATGTCACGCTTGTTGGAGATGCAAACTAAAAAGTAGGGTAGTCATTCATCAGAAGCATGAAATTACCAAGCAGTTGAAATAACCCAAGTGCCTGGCAGCTACGAGCTTGCTTTTGACTTGTTTCCATAACTGAACAGTGACCTGAAAAGGACAAGCTAGATTAGCAGCTGAAGTCCAGATTGGATGCTACCTGTGATTGCTGCTGGTGATGTGCTTTGTGCAGCAGATAAACAGACTTCATGTCTTGATAAAGAGGAAGCTCATGGGTTTCAACAAGCAAATAATGGTCATGAAATTGAATTTAGTCCTGTTGTTTCCTCAAAGATTATTTTGTGCTTTTCTTCCAATTTTCTCCCTCACCTAAAGGTCTTGCTGGGTTTTGGTTTCACAGGTGCCAGTCACATTCGGGTACTTGGACTTGACGTGAGCACAGAAAGCAAGTGTCAGCAGCCTATTGGACAAGGAGCAGTATCACGATTCAGACAGATCCCATCCTCGCCTAATGCATTGGCTTGCCAGCAGACAGCAAGCAGAAGCAGTAATTCTGGCGACACTGTCATCCTCTGAGCCAACAGTGCAGCTGAGAAAATGATGTTTAAAGAGCAGGTAGGCAAGTAGGTGCAGAGTTTACCATAAGAGGGTGTGGAATTCTGGCTTGCTCCAAATACTTCTCTGACGACCAAACAAAAGGTCCTGACCAAACTGTGACCCTAGGCACAGTGTTATCTGGGCTCGTGTTCCCATTAAAAAGAGCGCAGGTTACACTGTGATGAACTCCACCTCACCTCACTGAAATCAGTGGGGAAATAACACACTGCTGGGCCATATACTTAAGAACAGTTTTTTATTTGGAGATGGTAATATAATAGATGAATAGCTGAAGGTGTATAGTTAGGACAACATGATCTCTCATCCAGTATTTAAAAAAAAACTTCTGAAGTAGTCGTCGTTTCTGTGGTCTTGAACTCTGTCCAAGGAGAAAATCTTATGTGTGAAAAAGACAGGTTATTGAGTCCAATGTTTGCCTGGAGCTGATTTTTGACAGGAGGGTTCTGGCATCGATTCTAGGTTTGATCTGTGCTTGTGCTTCAATCCAGGATCTGACGGCAGAAGATAAAAAGGTACTTTTAGACCTAAGCAAAGCTTTCTGCAAACACATTACTGAAACTCAAAGCAGCAAACTGGCAGAATGGATCACTGATAGCCACCATGCTTCCACTCATATGATAGCTGTTTGAGTGAAACTTGAGCTGTGGGCAAAGTGACCACCTTATCAGTCACACAGTATTTAGTAATCCACAGGAGGATCTTCCCACCCTTCTTGGGTGTGATCCATGGCTCAGTTGGGGACGCTCATGTCTGAGTCACGAAGTTCTGGGTTCAAGTCCCACTCCAGGACTTGAGCACAAAAATCAAGGCTGACACTCCAGTGCATTACTGAGGGAGTGCTGCACTGTTGGAGGTGCCATCTTTCCTATGAGATGTTAAACACTCCGGTGGATGTAAAAGATCCCAGGACATTACTTCAGAGAATAGCAGGGGAGATATTCTCTGTCCTGTACAATATTTATCCTTCACTCAATATCACAAAAGAAAAACATTATCTGGTCATGATCACATGGCTGTTTGTGGGAGCTTGCTGTGTCCAAATGAGGTGCTGCATTTCCGACATGACAACAGTGACTATACGTGAAAAGTACCTCATTGGTTGTAAAGCACTTTAAGCCATCTCGTGATTGTGACGAGTGCAATATAAATGCAAATGTTTTATAATTTTCTTCTAACCACGTCACCATCCTTGTATTAATTTCTACCTTTTCTTGATCTCGCTTCCCTTTGAATGCATCTCTGTGCTCTTAATTTCAAGTACTCAGTGTGGTAGTGAGTTCCACATTGTAACTACTCACTGGGTGAAGAGGTTTCTCCTGCATTCTCTCTGATTTATGAATAACTATCTTATTCGTGGCCCTTCATTCTGGTTTCCCCCTCTGTGCAGCTATCCTATCAAACCTGAGGTCATCCCTTGGCCTTTTCTCTCTTTCCAGAAAAGAACTGTTAAATCTTAGCGGATAGAATTGTTTTTCAGGTAGGTTATATCTATCACCACTTCGGCCCTTCCCTTCTGCAGGAAAGAAAGGTAAACCAACTTTCTCACGGATGAGGGGTGCAATTAAATCTCCACCATGCTGACTCGGGCGTCCCTCATGAATTCAATACAGGACCCTCTTAAATGACTTATGTGAGGTCAGTGCTCTCCACCAGTCTCTGCTTGGAGTGAGCGAAACCTGTGCCAGGCCTGCACGGTGTTCAATATCGTGAATCCCTTGACAAAGGTCTGCTGGGTTTTATTTGAATCAAGCATGAGCTCTGGGCATCGCAGGCTAGGCCAACATTCATTGCCCATCCCTAATTGCTCTTGAGAAGATGCTTGAGCTGCTTCCTTGAACCGCTGCAGTCCATGTGGTGAAGGCACCCCCATCGTGCTGTTTGGTCGCGAGTTGCAAGACTCAAAGTAGACAAATGATGAAGGAGCAGCAAAGTGTTGTCTATTGAAGATGGTGTTGGTATGCATTGCCTCCCTTATCCACCTTGCTGCTCCATGGGCCTGTTTTTCTATGGACAGTTTCCTGACCCTGATGAGATGGCTGATGCCTCTGATCCTGCAAAGTGCGAACTGCATCCACTGCAGCACACTGCTGATTCTGTGCAGAATTAGCTCCTCTTGGCTGCTTGAAATATTCTGACTGGAATTCCTTATATAATGACATGGCTGTTGAAACTGCTGTTGTTTTGCCTTTATACACAATGGATATTTTGTCGGTACTGAGGCTGGAGGGAAGAAGTATTGCCCTCACTAAGCTGTCAGAATGTGGCCAGTCTCACGCTTTCTAAAGGAATCCCTCCATCCCTGATGAGCAACACAGGTGCGAGAATACTTCACCCAAGTTTGCTTAGTATTTTTTCTACAGTGGTTGGGTGTAAGACATAGATTACATTCCTTGCATTCCGGACCACACTCACCCTGTGTCTCACATGCATACTTAGTTTTCCTGCCAGTGCCTTTGGCCTTTTTGTTGGTTGCTAAGTATCTAACATGTAATATCCTTTGTGTTGCTTTTCTGCACTGCTGTTTATTAGAACAGGACAGAAGACAGGCAATGGGTAGGAAAAGGGTTGTGGATGCTTATTTTCAAGGTCTGTTTTGTCAAGTCTCTGTAATATTGAGGGGATCGTTTCACAACTGGAATTGGATATGCCAGTGGGAACAGACAATATTAGGAAGTTGTTATTGTTCCAGAGGAACTGTCTGCTTATTTGTGGTACTCAGATGATGACTAGCTCCGAGCCCTGGCATTGAGTCAGGCTGGGTGAGCAAATCCCCCTGTTCTAACTCAAAGGGCCAGAAACTCAGCTGGAACATTCAGCTATTTAAAGTGAGGCTGCACCTCTGAAAGGGGAGGTGCACTTTGGCTGCAGGCAAGGATCACTGAAGGTTTCTAACAATGAGAGAGCAAAGAGAATGAGCGAGAAGCCAGCCAGAGTTCTCAACATTGCTTGGGAGATGTGGTAGTGTTGAAGAGGAGGAGGGCTTCCTCTTCTCAACAGGAAGCAGGAAGGGATCCGTTCAGACTGCTTGGCATTGTCAGGGCAATGAGCGCTGGCTCTGGTGCTTTAAGAATGACCAGCTAAGACTGCTAAGTCAAATCTGCATTACTGTATGCTTAATCCTGCACTAGCTGTAGCTCCAGCACTCTCAACCCTTCCCTCCTCCCATTCAGAGCACGCTCGTCCATTCACTGCAACACGAGACTCCTCCGCCTGCTCCCATTGCTACGATCGGCAGCCATTCATCTCCTTACCATTACTTGGTTTACCTCCTCGCACATGCACCACTATTTAAACTTGATATGCATATTTGCAAAGTATTTCGCTGGGCGAGCAATAACACTCCCCTTTGTTAGAGGGCAAGCTTGCAACCATAAGTGGGGAGAGGCATGGACAGGAGAAGGGCTGGTGTCCATTAATAGCTGCTGCCCAGTTGAGGAGAAGGTTATGGAGATCAGGAAGATGGCTCAGCTTGGGATGGAGGATGGCTACTGCAGAGATTTTGGCCATCTTATTTTCTCTCCTTGCTTATCTTGGCCACACATGCTGTTTGATTTAGTTTAGCTGCTGTCAGCAACCACTCATCTGTCTTCACTTATCCATGATACGAAATGCCTTTTTTTCTTAGGTGAAGCAAATGTAGTGCATCCAGAGGTCAAGGGCAGCAGTCGAGATAAGTCTGAAAAAAACCCAAATAATTTGCCTTCGGTATGTGCCTTTCACACTCTCAGGATGTCCCAAAGCTCTAAACATGAAATGAGGTACTTGGAAGTGTAGTCACTGTTGCAGTGTGCCATGTGTGGCAGCCATTATGCACCCAGCAAGATCCCAGCAACAGCAGCATGGTCAAGACCAGCCAGTTTGGTTCCTTTTTGATGTTTGAGGGTTAAGGCTGGGACACAAGGGAGAACTTTCCTGCACTGCTTTGAAATAATGCCATGGGATTGTGCACATCCACCTGAGATGCGATGCCGGATCTCAGTTTCACATGGGAAAGACAGCATCTGCGACAGTAGCACTCCCTAAGTACTGCACTGGAATGTCAGACGAGATGCTTGTGCTCAAGTCGCTGGAGTGGGAATTGAGCCCATAATCTGTGAATCAGAGGTGGAGGTGACTGAGCCACGAATTAAGTCACCACATCACTTGAGCATAACCTCGCAAGCAGCAGTTCAAAGACTGACACCATGTGTTCATCAATGGATGGCTGAGATGGGTCAGTACCTGGAGACTTGTCCAGCATGACTGCACATGGACTGGGAAATTGGGATGGCTGAGGAAGCAGCATGCCAGAGGGTGAAGTCACAGATTAAGACTTTGAGTAGAGTCAAGAGAGAAAGATTGATTGCCATTTACAGGGACCTTCTAACTGCTTGAGGCAGCTGTCAGTGAGCTTGCATGCAATGGTACTTATGTTGCAACTTGCATTGGGTCTTCCAGCACAGCATTGAGAATTTTCTGCTCAACAGCCTCTACTTTGAATGTGATTTCTTGCTATATCTTTGCAAAGATGAAATCTGCCATCTGTCCAATGGTCATATGAACAGCAATTTGACAGATGTCGCTGTTGTAGCTGACAAAGAGCTACTAAGTGTGTACAGCACAGAAACAGGTCATTCGGCTCATCGGGTCCGTGCTGGTATTTATGCTCCACGTGAGCCTCCTCATGTCACCCCATCACCATATCCTTCTATTCCTTTCTCCCTCGTGTGTTTTTCCAGTGTCCCCTGAATTACTCCCTGTGGTAGTGAGAGCCACATTCTCACTACTCTGAGGAAAGGAGCTGTGACATAGAAGGCCATGGTTACCTTGGCAGTCAGAGGGCATTTCTGCGTGTCATGGTGTTACAGTCAAATTCCTGCACAAAGAGGTGACCTAGGTCAGTCAGCCTCCGACCCACTGCTCCTGCTCCTGTGTCCCGTTCAGGTATTATTTTCTGTAGCTGAAGACTCAGGTCCTCGAAGACCTCCTGAGGCCTGACCTCCTTCACCCTCTTAAAGCGACTGCAGCTTTTGCTACTGTTGGATGTGGTTGGCAGCCGCAATGACAGTGGCTGCCGCATTACCATATTTCCCCAGTCCTTCTGCAACCAGTGCTGTGAAACAGCAAAGCTGGAGCCACAAGTCCACTCTTGAATAGCTTTATCACATCAAAACAAGAGACAGACAATGTCTCTCCAGACAAAATCCCCAGCAGCTTAAGGCAATGATTTGGAGAGTTGGCATAAGGAGGTAAGAATTGCTTTAAACAGCTTGTGCTGTAGCCTTCTTCCTGAATGTTCCTGCCGTGTTGTGTTGAAAGGGCATAAAAATGATATCAAATGTTGGTCCAGTGCTGGCACTCGTAAAAGAATAAGGAGCTGCACTTGGATATGTTGATGATCTGGGTAGAGTGATGGATACAGGAGGCCATTTGGCCCATTGTGCTGGTGCCTGCTGTTTGAAAGAGCTATCCACTTAGTCCCACTCCCTTAGTCTTTCTCCATTTCCCTGAAGATGTTTTTCTTTTGAAATATTCTATTTTTTTTGTAATTTGCTGTTACCTGCTTCAGGTAATGATGATGACAACTTGCTGTGTAAATATCCATAGCCTCATCTCCCCTCTCGTTCTTCTTCAAAGAGCTTCAATCTGTATTTTCTGTTTGCTGATGCTTGTTAGCAAAACCTTTCATGCTTTTGAACACTGCTGTCATCTCTCACCTTAACCTTTTCTGCTCCAAGGAGAGCAAATGTAACTTCTCCATTCTGTCCACATAACCTGAGTGCTGCATCCCTGCTTCACATTCTGGTAAATTTGTTCTGCACCCTCTTAAAAAAGCTTGAAATCATTCTGAAAGTGTGGTGCCCCAAATTGATTGTGATCCTCTAGCCAGTGCTCCATGAATATTTAACAGAACTTGCTTTTATACTCTGAAGCCACTTTTTGAAATCAGTGCACGAGATGTTTGCATCACTGCCAACAGCAGCATTTATTGCCCATCCCTAATTGCCTTTGTGAAGGTGGTGATCTGCCTTACTGAACAACTGCAGTCTATTGGTGCACCCATGGTGCTGTTCGGGAGGGAGTTCTAGGATTTCAATGGAGCAACAATGAAGGAACTGTGATAAAATTCCAAGTCGGGATGCTGTGTGGTTTGAAGGGGAACTTGCACGTGTAGGTGGTCCCATGCAACTGGTGCCCTTGTCCGTCAAGGTGGGAAAGTCACGGCTTTGGAAGGTGCTATCAAAGGAGGCTTTGAGAGTTGTTGCAGTGAATCTTAAGTGACAGTATGCACTGCTGTCACTGTGCACCAGTGGAGAAGGGAATGAATGTTAAAGGTGATGCATGGGGTTCCGATCAAGTGGGCTGCTTTGTCCTGGAGGGTGTTGAACTTCTTGAGTATTGTTATAGTGCCATTTATCCAGACAAGGAGGGAGTATTTCACACACTCGTGAATTGTGCTTTGTAGATGGTGGACAGGCTTTAGGAAGCTCGGTGTATTTTGTGTCCCAGAATTCCCAGCCTCTGGGCGGCACAGTGGTTCGCACCGCAGCTTCACAGCTCCAGCGACCCGGGTTCAGTTCTGGATACTGCCTGTGCGGAGTTTGCAAGTTCTCCCTGTGACCGCGTGGGTTTCCGCCGGGTGCGCCGGTTTCCCCCCACGGCCAAAGACTTGCTGGTTGATAGGTAAATTGGCCATCGTAATTTGCCCCTAGTGTAGGGAGGTGGTAGGAGAATGGTGGGGATGTGGTATGGGAATATGGGATTAATGTAGGATTATAAGAATGGATGGTTGTTGGTCGGCGCAGACTCGGTGGGCCGAAGGGCCTGTTTCGGTGCTGTATCTCTAACAAAAAGAAAAATTGCTGTTTCAGCCACAGTATTTTTGTGGCTGGTCCAATTAAATTTCTGGTCAATGGTGAACTCCAGGATGTTGGTCGCGGTTTCAGCAATGATAATATTTCAGTGTCACAGGCAAATGGTTAGGTTCGCATGTTGGAGATGGTCATTGCATCGCACTTGTGTTGTGTGAATGTGAATTCCTACTTCCCAGTCCAAGCCTGAATGTTGGCAAGGCCTTGTTATATGCAGAGATGGACTAATTCCTTATCTGCAGAGTTCATGAAAACAGCATCCTGTATGAATGACTTTTTTTTCACAGCCTTCTGAATGTGTCCTTGCAACATCTCAGATTTGTATGTCGAAGGTCTTGTGGTTTTTGCACCCCTTAAAAAAAGACAATGAAATAGGTGGGCTTGCTGATTTGAGAGGCTATGTGTTTAGATGGGACGCCAAGCTTTCAAATGGTCTGTTCAGATACTAATCAGGGAGTGGGAGGTTTTGGAATGGAGTTTACGGTAGGGTCTTGGGCCTTTCCAATATTATGTTTGAGGCCTGGACTGGATGTCGGACAAGGAGCTTGATAAATCAGAGACACGGGGGAGGTTGAGAGAAGAGGTGGTGACATAGAATTGAGTGCCCTCAGCATACATGTGGAAAGGTTTTGAATGATGTTGCCAAGCTTTAGGATAAAAATGAGATCAGAGGTAAGCCTGTGCCTTTTGCTGGAGGTTTATGATGTAATCCATACAAATTGTAGATGTGAAAGGAGAAAGACAATGAAGATTTTTTTTGTTCAGCTGCCCTCCTCCCATGTGAAGACTGAATTTCCTTTCCTTTCTTTCCTTTGTTTGCAGATTGTACTCTGTAGCTATTGAGGAGAAGCAAGTGCTGGTATTTAGGTATGAGAGTGGAGGGAGTTCCCTTGGCTTTTCTGACCTGTTGCCAAGTTAATCTGATGGGAATTTGCAGATTGGGAATCATAATCACGAGTCCCTAGGCTTAGTGTCAGTAGCAGTGACCTACAGGAGAAAAGGGCACTGAATGCAGAGCGAGTGTTGGGTCATTCTCACCATGATAGCACTCTGGAGTGGAATCTTGGTGGTGAAGTGTGTTGACAAGTTGTTGGACTGATAGAAGTTCCATTCCAGGGATAGCCTGAAATTTGTTTGTAGTTTCTGTTAAGAGTGGTATTGGTATGATGATAGATATAAAACTGATGGCGGTGAGTGATTGAGTCAGGCTAGACCCAGAGATGGCAGTTGCAATTTTAGAAAGCATTCAGTGAACTGAGCTCCACCTGAAATGGGAGTAAATTGGAATTACCCAGAACCTACAGAGTGTGTTATTTATCACCATCATTGGCTTCAAACACCACAAAGCTCAAGGTACAGACCCCAATTTCACCTTGCAGCCGAAATGTATTCTTCGTTGAAATTCTGCCAGTCGGATAGTAATTTGGGGTGACACTGTTGATGTTAGGATTTTGCAAGATAGAGAACATTTGCCCACCATGACTCCATGCAGACCATGTTGCTTGTAATCTGGACATTACAATCTCAATATCAACATTTTCAAATAGGTTCATGACTTTTTGGAACCCAATGTGACTTGGTCAACTCATTGCCAAGTAGCCATGTTTTAGTCCTTGTCTCACTGTCTAACAAATATTGAAAGACTCTGGAGAAGGCCTAAAGGTCAAATGGACAGGCTACCATTCAAGTTGAATGGACTGGGGGTGGGGGGGGTGAGTGGGGGTGAAGAAGAATCAGCTGATACGGGTTTTAAAAGCCTGTATCTTCATTTTTATTTCTTACTTGTCCTGGTTTCTGACCAGGGAAACCCAGCAGCATGTTAAAAAGTCTTCAGTGTAAAGGTCTGCTCAAGTCACAAAAAAAAAAAATCCGACCCTACCAGACCACTGGAATCTTCCCTTTACTTACCTTCCAACTCCCAATCAGAAGGAAGCTGCAGCATGAACGTGATGACGTCATCGAGACGCTCACTGCGCAGACTCAGAGTTTCCTTCTTTGAAGTCCCGCACTCCCAGCTCAGGTAGGTTTTTTATTTTTAACACTTCTTGGTGTGTGTGTGTGTCCAACCAGGACCCGACCGGACCCGAACCCAACACGTCGTCTGGTCCCGTCGGGTAGCAGGCCTTTACTTCAGTGCGACCGAATGCGAAATCTACAAATGTAGAATGTCTGCCCAGTAGACTGTGTACTCTACCATTTAGCTAAGAACAGATACTTCATCCCCCAAGTGTGCGCTGGAGGTTAAGCCGCAGAGTTTGATACAAGTGCTACTTGTCCACAGACAACTGCCATGTCCATGAGGGTGTTCTGTTGTTGAGTTAACTCTGACGACATGGCTGATCTCTGGTGAGCATCATCCTGCAGCTTACCAACAAATGACTGCAGCTGCCCCTCGGTCTCTATTTGATTCCACAGTTCCACATGCAGAAATGTGGAAGCTCCTTGAACCCAAGTGAGAAGACACTTAGGAGCTTGTCGGTTGTACGGGAATGGAAAGACTGAAGGAGGTAAGGACCTGTTACTATTTTTAAGGTCCAAGGGAAAAGTGAGGAAGCATAGGAATTGGTATGAAGGAATTGAATTGATCGGAGGAGGATGAAGGGGATGCCAGCTGACCAATTTTCAAATTGACAGGAACACCAAGTTCTGACTGTTACTGATGATGGTACGAAGTGGTTTGATGGAAATGAGACATTACAATGGAGCCAGGAGGTAGACAGTGAGAGGGGGATAGAAAGCTGAATGGAGGCACTAAATGCAGTCTGAGAGTGTGAAGGACTGGCACTGCCCAGGACTCTGTCTTCTGGAGGGTGATGGATTCTGGTCTGTGGGGCACTCTGCGCAGACGATGTCATGTCCCAGATGGCTAAACTCAGCCTGCAGGAGCTGAGTTTGAATGCAGGAGGAGCTGGCACACTTGAAGCACTCTGTTGAGGCAAGACTCAGCAACAAGCAGTTTGCAAAGATGTGACCCTCCACCTCGATGTGCTAAACGAACCTGACCTTCAATTGGCAGCCAGCTTTCAGCAGCTATCAACAACTTGGCTTCCCTTTTGCACTAGCTCAAATGACTAGTGAAGCAGAAATATCAATAAACTAACAAAACCCAGCAGACTAAGAGGAATAAATAGCTTATATTTTAAGTCGAAGTCAGATTCCTCGCTTGTCTTCCTGGTGCTTTCCAGGGGCAAAGCTGTATGCAGCTGGGTGCAAGTTGCGAGGACCCCGCGAGCTCGCTCGTACTTGAAGGGTATGTGGGCTGTTGGTGCTACCAAGCCCTCGCACTGAGCAGTCTGCACACTGGTGCCTTCCAGCTTGTGGGCACTTCTGTAGTCCATTGTTTGTGATCTGAAGCATAAAGCTTCAAAGTCATCCTTGGAATTGCCTCCCTTAACCTCTCCACCTCTCTACCTCTCTACTTCTCTCCTTTCAGATGCTCCTCTTGGGCTGAGCTTCTGGTCGCCTGTCTTGATATCACTTCCTGTGGCTGGGTGTCAGATTTTGTTAGCCAGTCACTCCTGATAAGTACCTTGCGATGGATTGTTCTGTTAAAGGCGCTATATAAATACACGTGTGGGTAGTGATGGTACTAAAGCTGAGCTTGTCAAATTTCAAAACCTGAAAACCCACAACAACATGTCTGAGGTTCACAGTTGGAAGCCAACAAGTTGTCCCTCTCCTTCTGGCAAGTTCAGCCTGAAGGGAAGAGGAAAATTCCGAAATCAACAGAATAATGAGCGGTGATCTTCTTCAAAAAGATTAGTTTCTGAGGGGGCTTGACAGGGTAGATGCTGAGAGGATGCTTCCCTTCATGGGGGAATCTAGTACTAGGGGCACAGTTTCAGAATAAGATTTCCATTAAGATGGAAATGAGGAGGGATTTCTTCTCTGTGGGTCAGAGAGCAGTGGAGGCTGGGTCTTGGAACATATTTAAGGCAGAGTTTGATTTTTGTTCATCGACAAGTGTGTCAAGACAGAAAAGTGGAGTTAAGGCCATAATCAGATCAGCCAAGATCTTATTGAATGGCGGAGCACGCTCAAGGGGCCAAATGGGCTACTTCGCTGAAATAAAAGAATGGACATTCACTTGTCGTGGAGGCTCATCTCCATGAGGTCCATTCGGACATGAGTGCTTATGTGCCACCTATGACCAACTGTGGAGCAGGTGTGTTGAAAGGTGAACAGGTTGTATCAAACGCTAAATTCATCATTGATCTGTCATTTTAGATTTTCATCATCCACACAGTGTTCATGGAGTGTGAAACCATTCAGAACATCCTGATCAAGAAGCTTGGGACTGATCGAGCAACAGTCTAACATGCCATGGCATCTGACTGTAGCCTGCCAATAACCAGCCATTTAAACATTCAACACCTACATTTTGAAGGTTTCTCATGTTGGCATGACAGTGGACAGGGACCATGTGCTGTAACTGAATGATGGTGAATCAGCATGACTCACTTGGTGTTGCTGCCTTTTGAGTTTGAGGCTTGTACCACTGAAGGTGTGCTTCTAAAGTCTAGCCTGACCCCTCCAGTGCAGGACCAAGGGAGTGCTGCACTGTTGGAGATCCTGTCCTTGTTGGATCAGGAATAGGCCATTCAGCCCCTCGAGCCAGTTTTGCCATTCAGAGCGATTGTTGCCTGTCAACTCAGGGATTCAAATAGAAAATCATCCAGCAGGACAGCACAGGAGGAGGCCAATCGGCCCATCAAGTTTCAAAGAGCAATTTCTTCTGTCCATTCTTCCTAGAATATTTTCTCCGACAAGCATTTATCCATTTCCCTTTTGAAAGCGACTGGTGACTCTCTTTCTACCGCCCCATCAAGGTGTTGAAGATCATATTGCCCACAGTAAACTCCCATAAACAGCAGTATGATTCTGACCAGGTAATCTTGTTGGTGATTGTTGATTGCAGGATAAGTGTTGGTCTGGACACCAGGGTTAACTGCTGTTCTCTTCAAACAGTGCCATGGGACCTTGTACGCCCACGTGACAGAGCAGGCAGGGCTTGGCTTTAACGTCACATCCTAAGGATGGTCCCTCTATCAGTCCAACACTACCTCAGTGCTGCAATGGGAAAGTCAGCCAAGATTATTTTGCTTATGACGGGGGTGTGATTTGAACCCGCAAGCTTCTGGCTCAGATGCGAGACTTCTACCAACTCAGCAGCTGACAGTGACCTCATGGAAAAAAGTGAGATTGTTGAAAAGGCAAATACTGCCTTTTTTGAAATGGCTACATGGCAGGAATTGGCTGAGTATTTTCTGTCATTCTGTCATTACCATGACAATGTGTGTCACTGTTTAACTTTATTTTTAGAAACCTGTATCTCTGGGCCATCCCTCAGTGCAGGACACTAACAGAGCTGCTAAGAGTTGTGGCATTGTGCAGTGACCCCCAAGCTTCGGTTCTCGATCTGCGGAGAAAGGGGGCGCTGAGGTCTATGGTGGCTTTGAGGGTCTGGCAAATCATGATTTGGGGCAGATGGTATTGTCATGTTTCTAGGTTTCAATATGGTGAGGATAAACTGTGGTATATTTACAGGTCAATTGAAAAGAATAAGTTCTGGTCCTGTGCTCATCCAAAACTTGGTATTTCAAGATTATTCTTTGGTTATCATCCAACTGTACGTTAATTTTGTTGTATCCCCAATGATCTGCTTTTCTTGTGGTGGCATTGCTCAGGAACAAAATAGTACCTCACTGAGTACACCTCTGATCGAAACTTTTTCTGATGTGATGTTGCCACAGCCAAATAGCATGCAGGCGATAGCTGTTTCGTACCAGAGGCTGGCAGATCTCCTGACAGTCCACTGGGGTGCCAGCACTTGTCACAGCAAGTCATTTCATCAGCTAAAAGCTTCCAAGTCTACAAGCAGTCTGTTGGTTAAAACTGGAAAACATCAAACGTAAGTGTATCTTGGTTGTTCATGTTAGTAGGTTGAGATTTACCACAATGGGACCTGACTGATTAATGTCAACTTCTCGTTTTATTGTTAGTGCCATAGAACTTAGTTATTTATGGATCTGTTACACTGCATGGTTTGGGTCATTAGAAATGGCTTGAACTTAGCCCAGAATAAAACATGTTGTGTGACTCAGTGTGGTGTCGGCCGGCTCAAATCTCACTCACACAATCTTTTGATTACCAGTGTTTAACAGTGATCAAAACGTCTGTCTCTGTCTCTGTCTCTCCATGTTTCTGTGTGTCTCTGTCCGATTGTCTCTCTGTTCAAAATGTACTGTCCAATTGGAGGAACATAACCAGTGGGATTAAAGCTGAAGGTGTAAGGTCACAGCCCCTGATAACTGACACCAGAAAGGTGGACAGAGATGAGTGAGATCAGGAAGCATTGATTGGGCCATGCCAAGCATGGGATTTACAAACCTGTAGAGTCGAGGAGCAAGGGAGGATTGTATGAGTTTCGAGAATGTTTAGTTTAGTTTAGAGATACAGCACTGAAACAGGCCCTTCGGCCCACCGAGTCTGTGCCGACCATCAACCACCCATTTATACTAATCCTACACTAATTCCATATTCCTACCACATCCCCAACTGTCCCTATATTCCCCTACCACCTACTTATACTCGGGGCAATTTATAATGGCCAATTTACCTACCAACCTGCAAGTCTTTTGGCTGTGGGAGGAAACTGGAGCACCCGGAGGAAACCCACGCAGACACAGGGAGAACTTGCAAACTCCACACAGGCAGTACCCGGAATTGAACCCGGGTCGCTGGAGCTGTGAGTTTGGACTGATATGTGGGAATTGCAGAGGTTGTGAAAGAGGGAGGTGGAAGATGAAAATGGAGTGAGGGAGGAAGGAAGGGAAGGATAGAGTTAAGGATGTTTAGTTCTGTATGTTGCTTTCAGGGACATTAATGGAAGGCGATTAATGACTTCATCGTCTGATTGTAGGTGTAAAATTGTCAATAGCGGAAGCAGAGCGCAGCTGGTTGCTGGGGATCAAGTTTGTGCTGATAATGAAATAAAAAATGCAACAAGAGTTTGTGGGCACTGCTAATTTGTAGTCACTGTTCATGCATGCACACTCAAGCCTTGTGTTTGTGTTGAGTGCAAGACATTGACAGCTGAGCACAGACACGATAAGTGCCATTTGTGACTAAAGGCACACGGTTGGTGTGTGCCTGGTTTTTGCAAGGCATTTTTATTTTAAATTAAGTATCTGTGCCATTCCTCTCACCGAGTAAAACATCCCAGTGAGCTTCACAGGAACATAATTAAACAAAAATTGACACGAAACCGCATAATGAGAGATCAGGTCAGGTGACCAAAACCGTTGGATCATAAGAAATAGGAGCAGGAGTATACCTTTTGGCCTGTCGAGCCTGCACCCCCATTCAAAGAGATGACGGCTGATGATCTATCTCTACACCATTTTCTGCACTATCCCCATATCCCTTGATGTCATTCGTATTTTGAAATCTATCAATTTCTATCTTGAAGATGCTCAATGATTGAACTTCTACAGCCCTCTGGGGTAGAGAATTCCACAGATTCTCCATCCTCTGAGTGAAGTAATTTCTCCTCATCTCAGTCTTAAATGGCCTGCCCCTTATTTTGAGGCTGTGTTCCCTGGTTCTAGGCTGAACAGCCAGAGGAAACATCCTCGCCACATCTACCCTGTCATGCCCGCTAAGACTTTTGTAGGTTTCTGTGAGATCACCTCTCATTCTTTGAAACTCGAGAGAAGACAGGTCCAGTTGCAGCAATCTCTCCTCATAAGACAATCCCGCCATCCCAGGGATTAGTCTGGTGAACCTCTGTTGCACTCCCTCAATGGCAAGTATGTCTTTTCTGAGATAAGGAGACTAAAAACTGCACACAATACTGCAGGTGCGGTCTCGCCAAGGCTTTATACAATTGAAGCAATACATCTTTACTCCTGTACTCAAATCCCCTTGCAATGAAGTCCAGCGTACCATTTGCTGCCTTATTGCATGTGCATGTTTGCTTTTCATGTATCATGAACATGGCCAGCCAGGTCTCTTGGGACATCATCACTTCCCAACCTCTCGCCATTTAACAAATATTCTTCCTTTCTATTTTTTTTCCCAGCAAAGTGGATAACCTCTCATTTTTCCACATTATATTCCATCTGCCATGTTCTTGCCCATTCACTTCGCCTGTCCAAATCCCCTTGAAGCCTCCTTGCATCCTCCTCACAACTTACATTCCCTCCGAGTTTTGTGTCATCCGCAAATGTGGAATTATTCGAATTGGTCCCCATATCCAGGTCATTTATATAGATTGCAAACAGCTCTGGTCCCCGCTCTGTTCCATTAATTACAGCGTGTAATTTTGAGAATGACCCATTTTTTCCGAATGTCTGTTGACCAATTCTGAATCCATCGCAGTATATTGTCCCCAATCCCATGTGATCTAATTTTGTTTAATAATTTGTGTGGGACATTATCAAAAGCCTTCTGAAAATCACCACATCCACTGGTTCTCCTTTATCTATGCTGCAAGTAACGTCCTCAAAAAAACTGCAACAGGTTTGTCAAACGTCATTGCCCTTTCACAAATCCATCTGGTCTCTGCCTAATCATATCATTATTTTCCAATTGTCTAGTTATCTTATCCTTTATAATAGATTCCAACATTTTCCCTACCAGTGATGTCAAGCTAACAGGTCTGGAGTTGTCTGTTATGCCTCTCGCTCCCTTCTTAAATAGTGGGTCACATTTGCTACTTTCCAGTCTGCAGGAACCCTTCCAGAATCGATAACATTTTGAAAGATAACCACCAGTGCGACTACTAATCTGAGAGCCACCTCCTTCAAGACTCTGGGTTGCAGCTCATCTGGTCCAGGAGATTTATCAACTTTCAATCCAATTAATATTTTGAGTATTACCTCTTTATTGATACTTAGTACTTTCAGTTCCTCATTTTTCCCAGTCCCTTGGTTCCCTAATAATACTGGGATATTTTCTGTGTCTTCTCACTGCATAATACTTTAAACTAGCCCTGTCCCGAGTCGGTTCTTCCACATACTGCTCCAAAAACCCATTTTATATGCACTCCAGGAACTCACCCTCTGAAGCATTAGTGCTAATTAGGTTTGCCCAATCCACATGTCAGTTGAAGTCACCCATTATTACTGTATTGACCATGCTACACGCAGCTCTAATTTCCTGATTTATACCGTGCCCAACAATACTTCTGCTGTTTGGCCTCGAAACAACTCCCACCAATGTTTTCTGCCCCTTGCTGTTCCTCAGCTCCACCCAATGTCTTGCTCCTTCAATCTAAGATTCTGTCTCACTAATGTGTTGATTTTGTCCCTTATTGACAGCGCTACCCCAACTCCTTTTCCCCTCCACCTCGCCCTCCTAAGTGACGAATATCCTTGAATATTCAGTTCCCAGTCATGGTCACCCTGTAACCACGTTTCCAGAATGGCAATTAAATCATACCCATCTCCCTCAATTTGTACCTCTTGCTGCATTCCTCTGAGGAGCCTTCACCAGTATCCAAAATGTGCAAAGAGTTAGGTTTTAAGTAGTGCTTTGAAGGAGGGGAGAGAGCAGAGATTTAGGGAGGGAACTCCAGAACATAGGGGACTCAGGCAGTTGAAAGCATGGTTACCAGTCGTGTGGCATGAATATTGGCCATGTGCAAGAGGCCAGACTTGGAGAAATGGAGGGTTCTGGGGCTGGAGGAAGTGACGGAGATTGGTAGGTGGGTGTGAGGTTTTGGAGTGATTTGAAAACAAGGATGAGATCCTTCAAATGAAGATGTGACCTCACTGGGAGTCGATGTCGGTTAGCAAGTGTAGGGGCGATGGCTGAACAGGACTTGACACCAGTTAGGATAAGAGCAGCAGAAGTTTGGATGAGCTCAACTTGTTGGAGGGTGGAAAATTGGAGGCCGTCCAGGAGAATATTGGAATAGTTGAGTGTAGAGATCATGAGGTTAGTTGGTGTAATTGTGAAAGGCTATGTAGATTACCCCTCCTCCTTGTACCTTGCTTCCCTCCACAGAGCTGCCATTAGAACTTAAATCTCTTGCCAGGCACCATGATTGCAATGACCATCATGTCAGCTGTAGCTCAGTTGTAAGCATTCCTGCAGCCTCGCAGCCCAACTCCAGAAACCCGAGCACATCAGTTCGCTATTGAGGGAATGCTGCAGCATCAGAGGTGCTGTCTTTTGAATGAAATATGAAAGAGGAGTGCAGTTCTCCCTGTTGTCCTGACCAATATTTATTCCTCAATCAGCAGCATGAAAACAGATGATCTGATCATTACTATTTGTGAGATCTTGCTGTGTTAGCCTATAGTGACGACAGTTGAAAAAGAAATTCCTTGATTGGCTAAGAGTTTTGGCACATGCTGAAGTCATGAAAGGTGCCATGTCAATGCAAGTCTGTCTGACTTGGCTCTGATGTGGGTTCGTAGCTGGAATGATGGTACTGTATGACAAAAATGACCAGTGTTACATAGATAAGAACATCGGAATTAAGAGCAGGAGTAGACCCCTCGAGCCTGCTCCACTGTTCAAGAAGATCATGGCTGATCTGATTGTAACCTCAACTCCACATTCCCGCCTACCCCAATAACCTTTCATCCCGTTGCTTATCAAAAATCTATTGAACTCTGCCTTAAAATTATTCAAGGACTCTGCTTCCACCGCCTTTTGAGGAAGAGAGTTCCAAAGACTCACGACCCACTGAGATAAAAAAAATCTCCTCATCTCTGTGTTAAATGGGCGACCCCCTATTTTGACACAGTGACCCCCCTAGATCTAGATTCTCCCACAAGAGGAAACATCCTTTCCACATCCCCCGCCCCCTGTCTCGACCCT
Source organism: Heterodontus francisci (assembly GCF_036365525.1). Lineage (NCBI taxonomy): Eukaryota > Metazoa > Chordata > Chondrichthyes > Heterodontiformes > Heterodontidae > Heterodontus > Heterodontus francisci. Next base: position 11,561,046 of record NC_090417.1, read on the forward strand.
TCAGGATCTGATAGGTTTCATCAAGTCGCCTCTTACTGTTATAAACTCCAGCAGATGCAAACCTAGCCTGTCCAGTCTTTAATCATAAGACAACCCACACATTCCTGGTATTAGTCTAGTAAACTTCTCTGAACTGCTTCCAACACATTTATATCCTTTCTTAAATAAGGAGACCAGTACTGTGCACAGTGCTCCAGATGTGGTCTCAACAATGCACTGTATAACTGTAGCATTGCCTCCCTATTTTTGCATTCAATTCCCCTCTCAAGAAACAATAACATTCTATTAGCTTTCCTAATTACGTGCTGTACCTGCATACTAACCTTTTGCAATTCATGCACTAGGACACCCAGATCCCTCTGCATCTCAGAGCTCTGCAATCTCTCACCATTTAGATAATATGCTTCTTTTTTATTCTTCCTGCCCAAGTGGCCACTTTCCCACATTATGCTCCATTTGCCAGGTCTTTGCCCACTCACTTAACCTATCGATATCCCTTTGTAGCCCTATTATGCCCTCTTCACAAGTTACTTTCCTACCTATCTTTGTGTCATCAGCAAATTTAGCAACCATACCTTCGGTCCCTTCATCCAAGTCATTTATATAAATTGTAAAAAGTTGAGGCCCCAGCACGGATCCCTGTGGCACACCACTCGTTACATACTGCCAACCAGAAAATGACCCATTTATGCCTACTCTCTGTTTCCTGTTAGCTAGCCAATCTTCTATCCATGCCAAGATGTTAACACCTACACCATTTTCCGCAATAACCTTTCATGTGGCACCTTATCAAATGCCTTCCAGAAATCCAAGTACAATACATCCACCGGTTCCCCTTCATCCACAGCACAAGTAACTCCCTCAAAGAACTCCAATAAATTGGTTAAACATGATTTCCCTTTCACAAAACTATGTTGACACTGCCTGATTACCTTGAATTTTTCTAAGTGCCATGCGATAACATCTTTAACAAAAGCTTCTGACATTTTCCCTATTAAGCTAACTGGCCTGTAGTTTTCTGCTTTCTGTCTCCCTTTTTGAATAAAGGAGTTAAATTGGCTATTTTCCAATCTCATGGAACCTTCTTCGAATCTCGGGAACAGTGTTTCTGCACCCTCCCCCTGCCCTTTCCCCAGATCAACTTGTCAGTGGATATCAGGTGGGAGTAAGTGAGGGTTTAACCCTCAGCGTGTGTGTATGGCTGCTTGGCAACTCGAGAGGCTCTGCAGTCACTGGTGTGGATTGGCAGAGTGCCAACGAACAACGCAGAGTATATGTACAACTTAAAACTCTGCAAAAGGTCATCTCCCCTTCACCATTTTCAAAGATCCCTTTGCTGTTGTGTAACCTTGGCTGATCAGAACAAGAGCATCTGACTGGTTGCACAACACCTTGCCAGACATGAATCAGAAATCCGGTGTGTCAGACTGTTCACACATCGAGACGTTAGCACTGGTTGCCAAGCACAAGATAGCAGTGGGGAAACAGGCACTCAGGAACCTGTGCCAGCGACACAGTTCCCTTCCGTCTGCTCGCTCCAGTTGTTGCTCGTGCGGCTTTAAGTTTCAATAAGATCATTCTGTCCCGCAGCTGCCTAATAATCTTGTTGACCCACATTTCTGAAGGTGCTGTCTGGAGGACCTGGGGCACAAAGCAGACACACGACAGGTCAGTGGAGTTCAGTCCAGTTAATGTTTAAGCCTGAGCCGTGTCTGCCGTTGAAAGCAAGAAGGGAAGGAATACAACACTTCGGCCCTTTTCTCTGGGAAACTAATCCCTTGTACCTTGTTTGAGCTTGTTTTCAGATTTACGAAGCAGCTTCTTTGAGGCGCAAGGGAGAAGTTTAGAAATGTTGTGAGTTAATTTTTCTGATTGATGCGGTAGTTTAGTATTTGGATCATTTGTCATTCTGTTACAGCTACATGAGCTCAGTCAGCCTACAATAACAGCAGTGTGTCTTAGTGCAGTCCTTAAGAGGGCAAACAGATTCTTTGCTCTCTTAATTTCTCCTCCTCCTCCTCCTCATGCTGTGGTTTGGCACCGTGAATGTTGTTCATGCTCCAATATCTCACCCGACTGTCTAATCCTTAATTGGCCCAGACCACATAAGCTGGCTGTTTGACTGTGAGGAGCATCACAGCCAAACATCTCCAGCTGCACAGCAATTATTGGATCGCAATCTGGAGCAGCAAGCTTGGCGAATTTTGAGCTGACTCTAGTTGGGGGAGGAAGTGAAGCTGAGGCCAATTTGTCATCCAATTGGCTTGACCTTGTTGAGATGAGTTCATTGAGCTTGATTCAGGGAAGGCATGTTGAGCACTTTAGGCTGAGAGAATCAAGGCCACACTGGCTGCTCTATTTACCCAGTCAGCCACTGTGTGATCTTGAACCACAATTGAAATTGGAGAGTAATCTAACATGTTAATATTGTCCCCTATTCAAGGCAAACTGCTTCCCCACATTGCAGTACCCTGACATGCAGGGGGTGTACACTCATGACGATAGACACGCACCTCAGACTTCGAAAAGTAAACTATCTCATTCATGGATTGTGAACCCTTCCATTTGCCTCTCTTGACAGTCAAAGACAAGGCAAACTGAGTCTATTCCTGATAGCCAGTGTCCACCTGCCAACACATCCAACACTTGATTGTTGCTTTGAGCCAAAATTCAATTTTCAGGGCACAAGTTTGAATAAAAGAACAAACTAGGGATAAGGTGTTTCAGTTGGGAGGATTTTGTGTCACCGAAATGATTTCTTGGCATCAGAAGCTATTCGGAAATGGGTTTAATCAGCATCTGTTTGAGTGGAGATCAGAGATTAGGAGATGTGGCCGAGGTCAGTTTCATCTATGAACTGGACTTTTTCTTGTTGCTAAAACTTCTCATGTTCTTTCTTGTTGCTTTGAACTGCTGAGTGGGTGGGTGGATGGCTTTGTGACTGAGTACGCACACAGCAGACGAGTTGATTGAATGGAGCAGGATGAGGAGGAGTAATTGGAGCTTTTAATCAAATAAAGACACAGGCTAAGCATTGGCGTGTGCAATTCCTTTGTTGGAACATTTGTTGAGCATGAAGACTGGATTTGAAGACAGGAGCTTGACAACAGACACCCTTCTGAGCATGCAGTGTGCTCGTTGTGTCCAACCCTTCCCCAGTCCCAAGTGATTCTAAAATTCTAACAGGACTTGACAGTGTAGATGCAGGAAGCATGTTCCCGATGGTGGGGGAGTCCAGAACCAGAGGTCATAATCTTAAGGATTCGGGATAAACCTTTCAGGACTGAGATGAGGAGAAATATCTTCACCCAGAGAGTGGTGAGCCTGTGGAATTCGCTACCACAGAAAGCAGTTGAGGTCAAAACATTGTCTGTTTTCAAGAAGGAGTTAGATATAGCTCTTGGATCTGAAGAGATTAAAGGGTATGGGGCGAAAGCGGGAACAGGTTACTGAGTTGGATGATCAGCCATGATCGTCATGAAGGGCGGAGCAGATTCGAAGGGCTGAATGGCCTACTCCTGCTCCTATTTTCTATGTTTCTATGATTGGTGTCAGAGCTCTGGGAATCCCCAGCACTCTTTCTGTTCAGCATGCCATATGAGGGTAGGGAGAGTTGTATTGCAAGGAGCTGATTCCTGTTAATCATTCTTGTCCACTCTCAGGGTGAGCAAGTGTTGCATTGTACTTGTGCCTTTTGCAACCTTAGGAATTGCCAAAGCAATTTGTGGCCAATGATAATGGTTCCCAATCTGTGAAGTGCAGAAGGCACACTTTTTGGAGTGTACTCGCCCTTGTAATGTAGTAAAAGCGGCAGCCAATTTGCACACAGCAAGCTCCCACAACCAGCAGTGTGATAAATTTGTTTGTGCTGTAGGTTGAGGGATTAATATTGGCCAGGGTGCCAGGCTGAATGTCCCCCCTCTTCTCCAAAATAGTGGCATGGCTTGTTCAGTGAAAGAAGGTACCTCCAACATTGCAGCCCTCCCTCAGTACTGTGCAGCGCCAGCCTACGTTTTGTGTTCTGGTCTCCAGCGAAGTTAACCCGCAGCCTTCTGACTCGAAAGCAAGCGTGTTAGATCCCGAGCGACGACTCTACCAATAAGACTGGCACAGTGCACCAAGGCATTGTTGAGTGTCTTGGTGATGACACATCAGAAATGGTTACCAGATTTAAAAAAAATAGAAAGTGCTGGAAACACTGAGCAAGTCTCGCAGCATCCATGAAGAAAGGAGCAAGGGTTAACTTTTGACCTCAAAGATTAGCAACTTGAAATGTTAACTCTTTCTCTCTCCACAGATGCTACCTGACCTTGGCAGCATTTTCTGTTTTTATTTGCAGCATGAGCATTATTTTGTTTTCGTGTTGTAGTTCTGGGGATTACTCATCCTCTCATGAACCCAGGCTGTCGGATGGAGCTGCAGTGTCTGAGACACGGTGAGATGTGGCTGCATGCACCTTGGTTTGGCACCATTGTGTTCTGCTGGCTTGTAGCCTCATTCAGTGTAGAGCAAAGTGTGTTTTGCTGTGCTGACAGCGGCTCACTGGGAAAGATATTTTCGTGCTTCCTTTCATGTCCTAGATCCGAGAGAGGTTGACATGGTGTGAGGCTGAGAGAGCCGCCTCTTCACGTTGCAAGGCTGATGGCACTGCTGCTAGGTGTTTAAAAGGCCTCGGTCAGTCTCGTTGCTGGCTGGGTCAAGTGGCCAGCTGAAAGGTGAAGATTGATGACAGCTCATACACAGACTGATGGTATGTACATGCCACTGGGTAGGGAGGAAGAACTAGCCTTCAGTATTCCTCTGTAGTTTATGGTGCACAAACTGTCAATGAAGATAGACATGTCATGTTGAACGGATGAAGCTATACCTCATTTAAGTCACTGTTTAAAACTAACATCTAATCAGAGTAAACAGGAGCATGAGCACTTCCATGTGTGTTAACAACATGGTGTGATACAAAAAGTATTCTAGGATTTTAATGTGACACTGCAATGTGCAAAATTCTTAATATGGTGCTCACCTGGCACTGCTCACAGTGAGCTAAAAAAGTGTGTCTCTTGCCTCTCTGTGATCTTGATTGTTGCTCTCTTTCTCTCTCCGTGACTTGTCTGCGTATGTGTATCTCTGTGACTCTTGTTCTGCTTCTGTCACTTAGTTGTACTTGTTAATTTTCCTCCCATTAGTATGGTTGATGGGTAACTGGTGAGCGTGGTGATGTGTTACAAGAGCCCATGCATTGTGCTCGCCCACCAAACCCTGAGAGACTATTCCTTTGTCAGTCCTGTCCCACTCCTCCACATTGACCCCATTGCCTTGTGTCACCATTGGTTTTGGCACATGGTCACCTGTGTGGAGTGGCCCCTTGTACCCTGAGATTTTCCCTCATCACTGTGCACGCCTATCATCCTCTGCCTTTCTCCTATCAACCCTACATCCCACTCATCTCCTTCATCTGCCTTTGCTGAAGTTCAGGTGAATGTCATTCCAACCTGTGTATTTTTCTTCCTCCTGTCCTCCACTTCTGCTCAATCCCGCATTCCCATCAATCCGTTTACTTTCTCTGCTGCTGCTTTGCCCCTTGGCTCCTTCTCATGCTTTGTTGCAATTCCCACTCCCCGAAACTTGGCAACCTTCTTGTCCTTATGCACACATAGATCCTTAACATTGAAAAATGTACAACACACTTCAGAGAGATGTGAGGGAATTTGGACACCAAGCCAAAGCAGAAGATATTAGGAGGGGTTCGGACTTGAAAGGACTGAAATAGGGGCTGAGAATTTGAGGTATTGGGGGACCAGGAGTCTAACTTAGTGCCAGCTGTGAGTTCTCGAAGTCTTCTGCAAGAGTTCATATCACTGGAGGGCGGAGGATGGAAAGCCAAGCAGGAGAAGATTGCAAGAGTCGTGTCTGGTGATAATTATCTCATGGGTGAGTAACTGAGAAGTGGATATGGTCTGAGGAAAGGAGGAGACTGATGCTGGAGGTGGGCCATGTGATCTTCCTGATGAAGGGCACTTGAGGGTGGAAGCTCAGTTTAGATTCAAGCAGGTTGCCAATGAATGTGCACAGGTTCTGGGAGGGCTTGCTGGATGGAGATCAGGAGCAGGAAGCTTGGTTGAACTGCCACTTGCTGACCTGGTGTGTAGATGAGGGTAGTGCAGTTGATGTAGTTTACATGGATTTCAGCAAAGCCTTTGACAAGGTCCCACATGGGAGCAAGAAAGCAAATGCACATGGGATACAGGATAACTCGATAAGGTGGATTCAAAATTGGCTTAGCTGAAGGAGACGGAGAGTGATGACAGACGCCTGTTTTAGTGACTGGAAGCCAGTGTCCAGTGGCGTACCACAGGGATCTGTGCTGGGTCCCCTATTGTTTGTCATTTATATAAACAACATAGATGACTATGTGGGGGGGTAGGATCAGTAAGTTCGCGGATGACACGAAGATTGGCCGAGTGGTTAACAGTGAGGTTGATTGTCTTGCGTAACAGGAAGATGTAGACGGAATGGTCAAACGGGCAGAAAAGTGGCAGATGGAATTTAACCCTGAAAAGTGTGAGGTGATACACTTTGGAAGGAGTAATGTGACACGGAAGTATTCAATGAATGGCCTGACACTGGGAAGTTCCGAGGAACAAAGGGACCTTGGCGTGTTTGTCCATAGATCTCTGAAGGTGGAAGGGCAGGTTCATAGGGTGGTGAAAAAGGCATATGGGACACTTGCCTTTATCAATCGAGGCATAGATTACAAAAGCAGGGAGGTCATGATGGAGTTGTTTAGAACTTTGGTAAGGCCACAGCTGTAGTACTGTGTGCAATTCTGGTCGCCACATTATAGGAAGGATGTGATTGCAGTGGAGGGGGTGCAGAGGCGATTCACCAGGATGTTGCCTGGGATGGAACATTTAAGCTATGAAGAGAGGTTGGATAGGCTTAGGTTGTTTTCGCTGGAGCAGAGAAGACTGAGGGGTGACCTGATCGAGGTGTACAAGATTATGAGGGGCATGGACAGGGTGGATAGGGAGCAGCTGTTCCCCTTAGTTGAAGGGTCAGTTACAAGGGGACACAAGTTTAAGGTGAGGGGCAGGAGGTTTCGGGGGGATTTGAGGAAGAAGTTTTTTTACCCAGAGGGTGGTGACGGTCTGGAATGCCCTGCCTGGGAGGGTGGTTGAGGCAGGTTGCCTCACATCCTTTAAAAAGTACCTGGATGAGCACTTGGCACGTCATAACATTCAAGGCTATGGGCCAAGTGCTGGCAAATGGAATAGGTAGAGAGGTCAGGTGTCTTTAATGCATCGGTGCAGACTCGATGGGCCGAAGGACCTCTTCTGCACTGTGTTCTTCTGTGATTCTGTGCATTGGTCTTCTGAAGTGCCCTTGATTTTTGACTTCCAAGATGCTATATAGAGGAATGTTGTTCAAATTTTCAGTCATGAGCCTTGGATTAGTGCGAAAATAAAAGGAAAATGCTGCAGATGCTGGAAATCTGAAATAAAAACAAGAAATGCTGGTAATACTCAGCAGGTCAGGCAGCATCTGTGGAAAGAGAAGCAGAGTTAACGTTTCAGGTCAGTGACCCTTCATCAGAACCCGAAACGTTAACTCTTCTTTTTCCACAGATGCTGCCAGACCTGCTGAGTATCCATAAATGATTTGGAGGAAAGTATAGGTGGTCTGATTAGCAAGTTTGCAGACGACACTAAGATTGGTGGAGTAGCAGATAGTGAAGGGGACTGTCAGAGAATACAGCAGAATATAGATAGACTGGAGAGTTGGGCAGAGAAATGGCAGATGGAGTTCAATCAGGGCAAATGCGAGGTGATGCATTTTGGAAGATCCAATTCAAGAGTGAACTATACAGTAAATGGAAAAGTCCTGGGGAAAATTGATGCACAGAGAGATTTGGGTGTTCAGGTCCATTGTTCCCTGAAGGTGGCAACGCAGGTCAATGGAGTGGTCAAGAAGGCATACGGCATGCTTTCCTTCATCGGACGGGGTATTGAGTACAAGAGTTGGCAGGTCATGTTACAGTTGTATAAGACTTTGGTTCGGCCACATTTGGAATACCGCGTGCAGTTCTGGTCGCCACATTACCAAAAGGATGTGGATGCTTTGGAGAGGGTGCAGAGGAGGTTCACCAGGATGTTGCCTGGTATGGAGGGCGCTAGCTATGAAGAGAGGTTGAGTAGATTAGGATTATTTTCATTAGAAAGACGGAGGTTGAGGGGGGACCTGATTGAGGTGCACAAAATCATGAGAGATATAGACAGGGTGGATAGCAAGAAGCTTTTTCCCAGAGTGGGGGATTCAATTACTCGGGGTCACGAGTTCAAAGTGAGAGGGGAAAAGTTTAGGGGGGATATGCGTGGAAAGTTCTTTACGCAGAGGGTGGTGGGTGCCTGGAACGTGTTGCCAGCGGAGGTGGTAGACGCGGGCACGATAGCGTCTTTTAAGACGTATCTGGACAGATACATGAATGGGCAGGAAGCAAAGAGATACAGACCCTTAGAAAATAGGCGACAGGTTTAGATAGAGGATCTGGATCGGCGCAGGCTTGGAGGGCCGAAGGGCCTGTTCCTGTGCTGTAATTTTCTTTGTTCTTTGTTCTTTATTTCTGGGGAATAATAATCCCTTACTCAGTTCCCATCCTTGTGACCTTCTGGCTGGTGTGTGGTTCAGCAAAACTGCCAGGTGGGGCATTTGACGAGTGAGGGAAACATGAAGACAGTGTTAGCCCTCCCTTGTTAATGTCGCCACAAGTCCCTCTCCCTCTCTCTCTAACTTCCATTTCATGTGTCCACCCACAGTTGGAGAATATTGTTGATGGTGAATCAGAGTTACTGTGCCCATTGCTGGAGGGCAGGGGAAGTGGGATTGAATTTGATCAATTTTAACCAGGTTTCGACTGAGACTCCAGACTTGGTGCTGAATGCCATCGCCTTGCTTTGTTTAAGATGCTGGTCGTGTGCAGGCTCCACCTGACGTGGCCCTGAGTTACACGGACCTGGCAGGGCCCAGGTGCCATTCCCAACCAGCCCGCAGGGTACACTGAGCTCGCTAATTGGGGCCTGGCAGTGCTATTACAGCCTGGCTGCACATTATCCTGTGGCCGCTAGCTGGTGGGAAGATCATGTGTGTAGGAAGGATTACATCAGTCTGTGATGACTATCGGGGCCAAACAGTTGCTTGGGTGAGGCGCTGGAGGGCTGTCAGCAACACCCCCACCCCGGCAACCTTGCCCAGAGCACTAACAGCTAGGGCCTTGGGGAAAGTAGGGGTGACTGCTTTTTGATGGGGGCAGGAGGGAACAAAGATGGAACCCAGGATTGAGTGGCATATCATTCATCTGAGGCGGTGTACCTTTAAATGGAACGAAATGTCTGCAAAAACACTTCTCACCTACCCCCATCTCTCTTCCATCTGTCACCCAGCTGCTGGTGTGTTTGTGGCCTCGCCCATTTTCAGTACATTCCCTGCAGAGCTAACTGTGGAGTGGCCTGTATTGCTCCTCTTGTGCTCAGTGTGATAGTCTCCCACGGCAGTAACTGGTGCCAGCAGCAACTGGGAATGGCTGATGTCATTACTTCTCTTGTGAGTCAGTCACTAACTGAGACTGATGGTGTATGTGAGGTTGACTGCACATATCTCTTCACAGGGGACGGGTGTGCAAGAGACGCCATTCAGTGGAGATTCTTTGCCACCACGCCTAGCTGTAGTGAGGGCCGTGTGAGAGCTTCCTTGCCTTTTCTGTCTCCCAGGTGCTGCAAGCAGCAGCTGCAAATGCCTGCTCGACTTGGAGGCGAGACTTTAACTGCCTTGAACACCAGAGTTTCTCCGTAACACTCAGAACAAGACACTGAGGAACTGAGATCCTGGAGAGTAGCCAGATTTGTTTACAAGTCCTTGACTTAGGGGAAAGGATCTTCTAACGCTTGAAGGTGGGTGTCCAGCTGCCTTTGCTTAAGGTTGAAAATCTGTTTTTGGCGATGATGGGCCTGTTAACTTCCTCTTTTCAGTCGAAAAACTGTTTGATTTTCAGACGAGTGTTTTTAAAAGAGCACAAGAGGAGGCAGGAAGGACCTCTGTATTATCTGTCTTATCTGAGCACTGCACTCTCTACACGATGCACTTGGGTCTCCATGTAAAGCTTGAACCGATGACTTTTTGACCTTGGATCCTCCCCCCTCCCCTGCCGCCCCCCACTCCGACAACTCAACCAGACTGGGGACTCTATCTCTGCTGTCATAGTTATCTGGACCTGTTAGCAGCGGCTGCTTGTTTTGACCCGGCTAAATTCAGGTCTGTGCAGCGACTGCTGCCTCAAGTCTCAGTCCTCAAGTGGTCTCCAGTACTACTGGTTCAGTGCTCCTTGGTCAAACTCTCCCAAGGTGAGGAAAGCAAGTGGGAAATTCCACATCTTGTGGGTCCTGCCCGTTTGCTCGTGATCCTCCACAGCCCATTGTGGTCTGAGTTCATCTGTCACAGCTGCATGTTAAGACTTACCAGTGTGAGTACACTGGGGTTGATGTGAGGACCTGAATATTGAGTATGTCACCCTGCTATAGCTTGTGTCCAGGAAGCATGATGCTTTTTGTGTCTGCACAGAGCTAGTACATGACTCCGGGTGAAAGTGGGCCAAGTTATAAAAAGCTGGCAATCGATGAAATCCTGAGAGAGAGGAACACTGTTAATCCAGTTAGTTCCTCATTGTGCAATGCTGTATTAAAATCTCTGACAGTGATGTCACAGGGAGCAGCTGGGCTTGAGTTCTGAGTGTCTGTGGCAGGTGAGTGTGTCTGTTTGCTTGTGGGGTAGGGGGGGACGAATATCTGTGCGGGGGTGTAGGCTGGGTGCTTGTGTGTGAAGAGGGGTGGGGGTGTTTGTTTCGATGGGGGTAGGGGTTGCTGTTCCTTTGAGGGTGAGTAAGCTGGTGAAATCGTCCAAATACAGCAAACACATCCCAGTGTTTCCATTGTGGAAATAGCTTATCTACAAACAATTGGAAAATCATAGAATAATAGCAATTTATAGCAAGGGAGGAGGCCATTCGGCCCATTGTGCCCATGCCAGCCTACTAGGAGCCATCCGGCCTAATCCCACTTTGCAGCTCTTGGTCCATAGTCTTGTCGGTTACAGCACTTCAAGTGCACATGCAAGTACTTTTTAAATGTTGCGGGTTTCTGCCTTGACCATCCTTTCAGGCATTGAGTTCCAGACACCCAGCACCCTCTGAGTGAAAAGATTTCCCCTGTAAACCTCCTACTTCATAGCCTAAATCTATGTCCCCGGGAATAAACCCTTCAGTGTCGGAAAAAGTGTGAGAATATCCTGAGGCAGCACGAGGTTGAGTTACATCTGGGAACCAAGAATTAATCAGCTCCAACTTGTGCAGATTGACCCTTTCTGAGCATTAACACACACAGATCTGAGAAATCCTGTTAACTCCCAGCATAATATACACAACAGTGTTATAACGTAGTGCATGGCATGTTGTGTTGACTATGTGGAATGTAACACATGGTGTTCCTGGGGTATTTGATTTCATGAGTGGACTAACTATGAATGCATAAATATACACATTGCATATATCCCATTAACAACATTGATATATCAAATTCACTGGATGTAATACTGCATATTTTATGCCAGAACATACTGTGGAGGAACAGGTCTCGCTAAAACACTCTGAATGGGACACTGTCTGTCAGAATATTCTGCCCAAGAACATGAGCTTTCTGTGTAATGTATATCCAAATGTCTGAGCTCAACAACACAGCGTCTAATTCCTGATTCAATAACCAGCAATATGTGATATGTTTTCCATTGCTCCAAAAAGTGTGCCACTCGCATACAAGAATCTCTCAGCAACCATCCAAATCCAAGTATTGTATTTCGGACCAGATGCAGAAATTGTCAAAATGAAACATGGATCTGGAGCCTGAAGTGGTGACAATTGGCCAAGTTGTTCATGAAGAATTCCGATTCTCTGGGTCTGCCTCTTTAGATCATTTCTCCACAGGGAGTGCTCGAGCAGTACCTTAAAGGAACAGGTGATTTTTGGAAGCCTGCACCCTCATTGCAGGCTGCTGGTCAGCAATGCAACAGAACTTGGTGAATTCCCCTGGGGTGAGAAGGCAATGCAGAATGTGCACTGGGATTCATTTGGTTGTTCTTTCAAAGTGCTTGCACAGGAACAAAGGGCTGAATGGCCGCCTGTGCTGGATCATTTTATGATTGAATGAAGCTAAGACGCATTGTACCCATTAGCACAGTGTTTGCTATAAAGTGTATATGAAGCAGCATTGAGTTCTGCAAACAACTGTTGGCTGTTGTATTCTATATTGATGATCACTCTCGCAACTCATGTGTTCCATGCTGGAATAGTATGAATTCCTCATTCTTTGCATGTTGGTAATACGAATTCCAAGAGCATTATGGTGATTAACAGTGTTCTTATCCAGTATAGACAGTCATGTTCTTCCAATTAACAGCAGTGTATTTTCGATCAGATGATTCTATTCAGTTAAGGTGCTGTGTGTAATTGTCTCCTGTATACAGTAATGGGACAGCCAGTAGCTGATGGTGTTGGACAGAAACACAGATAGGAGCGTGCCCGAGGTGTCCCTGGTGAGTCGGAGAGCCAATGGCAGGTTCCCGGGTGTTGTGTCTCAGTCCTGTGAACATGAGGAAAGGAAAAGAGGATTAACTGATGTGTTGTATTCATTGACTCTTGTCCCTGCCTTCCTGGCTTTGTTCAGAACCTTTGTCTTCATTGTTTTAGAACTTTGCTGTTGTCCCCAATGCTCCTAATACCCCACCCTTCTCCCTGCCCATGCCCTAACTGTGCTGGTTCAGATTATCACACCATGGCTTCCTCCCCTCCTGGCTGGCCCTCTTCAGTCTACAGGAATTGTTCAAACCCAAGGTTGACCTTACAATTTCCTGGTTTACTGTATCTTCTCTGCAGCTCTCTGAACCTTGTTCCTGCTCCTGCCACACCAGCTTTGGCTGTGATACAATGAGTCACAGACCAGGATTGCTGTTCTACCATGCGACTGCAGCTTTGAGATTGCAGATTGCCAACTTGCCGTTCCTTGTGAGAGGAACAACCACTTGGCATGTAAGGAGCCTGATCAGTCATTTCCAAATCACTTCTGAACATAGTGGGCTGAGCCCTTCCCCCTCTCCTCTCGCCAAGTTCTCCCTGCACTGCTCGATAAGCCTGGAAATCACATCCAACAATTCTTCTACTCCACAGTTAATGGCCACCTCAAACACGCTCCTTTTTTTTTCTCACCCATCAATCGACCTCCCCTACCCATCTGGAACAGGAAGTGGAAGAGTTAGTTTCCTTATCTCTGACATGGACTCCATCCATGCAGTTGCTTCTGCTCCCGAGTCGGCTTTTCCCCTTCAGACACTTCTTGATGCAGCCCAATCCCCTGCCATTCTGTGCTATCAACCTTAACCCTGTAGCCCTGGTCTACTGCCTTTGCCAAGTTGATCGTTTGGCTGAAAATGTGAGCTCCTCCTGCTCCCTCAGCCAGTTCTTGGCCCCAGTGCTGAGCTTTTGATTTTGGGCTGATGGATGGTGATGGTGATCTCCTCAGCCGAGGTCTCCTGGTGTGGGAGGTAGTTTGAGGGGAGGTGGGAGGAAGAGGTTTGAGAAGTTGGTCCGCTGTGGAGAATTGGAGCGATGGCTTGTGTTTCATCAGGATAATGGGAGTCATCAGGGAAGTTTGCAGAGGACCGTAGATTTCCACGTCAAACTGCCATCACTGCACACCTCCGAAGCCTGTCTAATGCTAAACCTATACTTGAAACCTTGCCTTGCGCCTTTCACTTTCTTCAGAGTGGCGTTGTTTCCTGTGGCCTGGGAGAGTCTGTTGCAAAAGCTTCCTTTCACAGCCCCTCTACTGTACCGACCCACCTACCTCCCTCGACCCTCTCACTGTCCATTTGCAGGCTGCCACTCAATAAGATAATCCAGACATGGCCTCCGCTCCCATATGTTTGATGTTGACACCCAGCTGTATGCCTCCGGCACATCAACCTTGACCTCTGGGTGTTGCCGGATGCCTGATTATCAAGATTGCATGAGTCACGTCTTTATGCAACTGTGGAGTGGGAAGCCATGCTTTCTGGTTGCTCGCATTGTGTGTAGCAAGCAGCAGGAGGCCTTGTATTAATGGGCTTCCTCTTTTTCTGTGCCATTGGGTGCTGAGGTGAATTCTCGGACCATCTGCTGTCATTTGGTTCTTTGAAGTAAGCACAGACCTTGCTGCTCTGTCAGTGTCAGTACTTCAAGCGGGTACATGATGTACCCAAATTACATGTAGAATACGGCAGATGCTGGAAATCTGAAATCAAAAGAAATACTCAACAGGTCTGACAGCATCTGTGGAGAGAGAAATCGAGTTCATGTTTCAGGTCTGTGACCTTTGATCAGAACTGACAGCTTGTCTATCCACTAATGTTGCCTGACCTCCTGAATATTTGGAACACTTTGTGTTTTTCTCACAGTATGTACCTCGTCAGCTGTGCAGCAGCTTGAAACAACACACATTTCTGAAATGCTGAAGGATTTGGGTATGTCATAGCCTGTGGCTGCCCTTGTTTGCTGCGTGCAACTCCAGTGCATGTATCTCACCTTTGATTACAGGTTCCAACCTGCTCTCTTGCATTTTCTTTTCCATAATGATGTCTGAAAGGTTTGATGGTGTAAGGTGTGGCTGAGGTTTCAGTTGCTGCCACAATGCAGGTTGTTTTCAAACTACTGCTTCAGTTCACATTGTTGCCAAACATACTGCCCATTTTATATGGCAATAGCTCAGGCTCTGGCTCCTGACATTCTTCAAATCATCTTTAAGCTCATGGGCAGAGTCCAAAGTGCATTCTCTCACCCAGCGCATCAACTGGCGTATTCTCCACTTGCTCATTGATGGGCCTTGCCCCACCCTCCCTCATTAACCCATTCTTCTGCTCCACTCCCAGGGTACAGGCTTCATGAAATTCTTTTAGGAAACCCTTATGTTTCAGTACCTCTCTTTGCATCTTTATGGGGCTCTTAATAACCTACCTCTCAGTTCTTCCCGCACTCTACTGAGTTGCTTTGTGCAAGTCAACTTATCTTCACACAGCTTTCGGATACTAGAGCAGTGTTGGTGGTGGAGAGAGGGCCTCACCCAGATGGGAGAGTTTGGTGCTCCATAAACTTGACTGTTTGTTTCAGCTAATTGTTCTGCTATGAATCTCTCAAAACTGGCCTACGACCAACCATGTGGTTTTCAGCGTTGAAATGTACTCCAAGGTCATGGCGAGAGGGCTCCAGTTTGGAGCCGCTGAAAGGCCATGTTGCATCATTCACATGATCCTTAGTTCCTGGTAAAAGGCCTGTGAGGTTGAGAGAGCTATGTCGAAGACAAAGGGTTGGGAGAGATTGCTTAGTGTTCTGCTTTCTAGGGTCATGGAATTTAACGTAATGCCTCACAAAAACAGGACCGTCAAAGAAAGTGAGCAGAAGAGCAGCTGGAAACAGAACTGTCGCAAAAACGAGTGCTAAAAGGAATACCTGCCTTCCCAGAGAGCAGGCCAGGGGACAGAGGGTGTTGGAAAGCAGGGGCGCAGAAACAGCTTGAAGATTTTCACCAACTCGTCAACTGAACAGATGGCCTAAGTGCTTATTGTCTGAGAGATTCCTTGATCAAGTATATTATTTGAACTTTGCATTTCACCCTCAACCCATGAAGAAAGACTGCAAGTAATGGAGGAAGCCAGGATGGAGCCTGGGGCAAAGGCAGTATGTCCTCCCTCATTGCTGGGTTTAATGTCACAGTAATCAGCAACCTTGTGACGCTGTGTCACAAAGGTCACTAAGAGCAAGAACACAGTCTGACTGTAAATACCTCTTACCCTTGGGCTCACCAGCGATCTAATGATGTCCCACAACGAGAGCAACAAATTGAGTACAGCCTGGGCCTTAATTGCTCAAGTGTGACTCAGTACAATGATGAGGGGAACTGCAAATCATTTTCTGGCAAAAAAAAATGCCATGTAGGGAGAATTCTGTCCAAGTTTCCCCTTCTTAATGTCACTGGAAAAGTTGGTAACGTAACAGTCAATTCTTGCACTCGAATTGGGGCTGACTATAAATCTCAGGAGCTGACGAGCAGTCCAATTGTCTGTCCATTGGAGGACTGTGTCTGAATAAGATGGAACTGGCATTTGATGGTGCTAGAACTGGAAGGGCTGCCAAAACAAATCGACTTTGGGCCGAGAGTTTTCAGGAAGTTGGGTGCCCGCATACTGGTAACTGCTGTCCTCTCATGCCCCTGGACTCCTAGCCTTTCCAGGTACGTATGACAAGCTGCAGAGCATAGACTGTGTGAGAGCGTTTCCTTTATTTGACTGAAAACAAAATGCTGAGCTAAGATGGTTTTATTTTGCCCCTTTGCTTTTGTTTGAAATGAAACTTTGTGCTTAATGTTTGGGATTAAAAATCAAATGACAGGCCAGCACCTTATCTCTCAGCTGGGTAATGTATTTAATGGGGCATGTTTCTCTCATTGTTGTGTGCAGCAGACAATGCAAGAAAATTTCATCCAGGGAAATATGTTTTGAGTGGAGGCCGCTGGGTGCTGCTGTCGGGGTTGAACATATATCAGCACAGCAGTCAACACTCGGCAAATGCCAGGTGTGAGATTCAGCACTAGCTTTTGGACCTTTAATTGTCATTAGACACACACAGTTCAAAAAGACAAGCTGTGCTCACAGCATGGGACACGGGCCTGGAATGAGTGGGAAAAAGTCAGATGCCTCTCCCTATTCTCAGCTCTCGTTCTCTCACTCACACACACTGTCTCAATTTCCCTCTCTTTGTCCACAGTACGTGTGGCAGTCGGATTTCTAAGTGTTTCCTCTTGATGCCCCTCAGTGTGGTGGCTGGTTATAATTTTAGCAGAGGCTTTTGACAATCACTGTGAATACTGGGGTATTGGTTACCTTGAGGAGAGCAATATTGAGTTAGCAGTGTATTAGATCACCATGCTAGAATGGGAGATTGCAAAGTCACGCAAGATTCCCATCGACTTCCACGACTGTTGTGTTAGGCTTCTGAAAGCATGCACTAAGGGCTCTGGTGTTAGCGACAAATTTGGTAGTCTTCAACTCAAAATACAAGTCATGATAAAAGGGTGTTCTTGGCCAAAGAATTTTGTCCATGTTGCCATTTTTCTCATGGGAATTTTCCATGTGTGTGAAGAAGCTGTGCTGTCTTTGAGCTGAACTCCTTAGCAGCAACACCCAATGGGAGGCACAATAATGCAATCATTGCAGGATAAGTGCTGTTTGTTTCAAGTCTTTGCTGCCATGTCCTGGATCAGCTGTGGCTCACTATGTTACTGTCTCATCAAGTGAAGTACTGAGGGAGCACTGCACTGTCACAAGTGCTGTCTTTTGAATAAGACGTTAAACCGAGGCCCCATCAGTTCTCTTCAGGTCCCATGAAAATCATTTGAAGAGCAATGGAGTTTTCCCCAGTGTCAAGGCCAATATTTATCTCTCAATCAAGGTGGCTTGGAGATTATCTGGTTATTATCAAATTGCTGTGTGTTTGCTGCACGACAACAGTAAAGGAAGTAGTTGATGGGCTGTGTAGTACTCTTTTTATGTCCTGAGCTTGTGGTACTATATAAATTCAAGTCTTTGCCTCCTGAAGTTTGATTATTGAGGGTTGGGTTAATGTTGTCAGTACCATGGTGCCAGCTTTTCCCTGGCTGTGGATCTGTTGTTCCAGCCACCGCCACACACCGGTCTTGTTACAGAGTTCATAAGGTCCACTTGACTCAGGTGCAGGGCCCTACTGTCACCACCCTGCCAAGTTAGCCACCTCAGCACAGACGACAAGCTGCGCTGTGTGGTTGAGTCTGTTGGAGGAAGAACCCAGGCCTGTTTGTTGGAGCTGTGTTCATCTTTTCTGTCTGGTCTTTCCACAGGTCTGCACAACTCGAGCTGCTGAATGATCTGCATCAAATCAGGAAGGCAGCCCCATCTAGTGGTGGCTTGGAATACACTGAGCCTGCACCCAGTTCTTCGAGCACCAAGATTGTGATGAATGACAAGGTGAGGGAGTATGATAATTGAGAAGATTGAGTGGGGAGAAGTCTTTCACCTCTGAGTCACATGGTGCTGTTTGTGAGTCATGTTTGAGAGACTTAAACAGAAAATTCCAGGCTGACACTCCCCGTGCACTTCTGTGGGAATGTTCCACTGCCAGAGGTGCTGACTTAAAAATGAGACCTGGAAACAAGGCCCTGTCTGACCCTTCAGGTGGACATAAAAGAACCCACTGTGCCATTTTGAAGAAGAGCAGGGGAGTTTTCCCCAGTCTCCAGGCCAATATTGATCCCTCAATTAACATCATGACAGTAGATTATCTGATGATCACATTGCTGTTTGTGGGTACTTGCTGTGTGCATGTTAGCTGCTGTGTTGCTTAGAATACAAGAGTGACCAACTTCATTCGTTGTACAGCGCTGTGGAACCCAAGATCAAATGCACAATCCAAATGAAAGTTTTTTTTCCTCGTTTGCTTTGTAAATATGTCAGTTGATGAGCTGAATGGCTATCTCAATGTTGTGTGACTGACCAAGCTCTTGTTGAGCACATTGACAATTCGTTTTGTTTGTGGGGTACTGCCCAGGATGTTGTGACAAACAGAGCAACGAATCATCAAAATAAATTAATCAAGTTCACCCCTTTGATTTAGTTTAAGTCAAATTGATCATTCACTTCATGGGGCAGTGCCAAGGAAACGAATGGAAGAGCAGGAGGAGGCCATTCAGTCATTCAATTGGATCAAGGGCAGGCAGCTTGGCAGAGGCCCCAAAAGTTCAGTTTTCTGGGAACAGACCTTTCATTTCTTTGTGCGTGGGCTGTTTCCCAATGGTATTTACTTGCTTTTTCTGTTGTAGAGACAGGAACAGCCCTAACTTACACTTCTGCCAATGTTCTTGTTGGCCAGAGGAGCGATGAAGGCCCAGAGGGGCCAGTAGCAGCTGGTCAGCTGATGGTTATAGTCATGGGGAGGCAGGAAGCACCCGTCCCCTGGTCTCCATAATGCATCTCACTGCAGCTGTGTTGGCAAATGCAGGTACGGAGGAGGACAAAGAACAGTACACAGGAACAGGCCATTCGGCCCTCCAAGCCTGCGCCGATCTTGATGCCTGCCTAAACTAACACCTTCTGCACTTCTGGGGCCCATATCCCTCTATTCCCTTCCTATTCATGTATTTGTCAAGATGTCTCTTAGACGTCGCTATCGTATCTGCTTCCACCACCTCCCCTGGCAGCAAATTCCAGGCACTCACCACCCTCTGTGTAAAAAAAAAACCTGCCTCACACATCCCCTCGCACCTTAAACCTATGTCCCCTCGTAACTGACTCTTCCACCCTGTGAAAAAACTTCTGACTATCCACTCTGTCCATGCCGCTCATAACTTTGTAAACCTCTATCATGTCGCCCCTCCACCTCCGTCATTCCAGTGAAAACAATCCGAGTTTTTCCAACCTCTTCTCATAGTTAATGCCCTCCAGACCAGACAACATCCTGGTAAACCTCTTCTGACCCTCTCCAAAGCCTCCACGTCCTTCTGGTAGTGTGGCGACCAGAATTGCACGCAATATTCTAAGTGTGGCCTAACTAAAGTTCTGTACAGCTGCAGCATGACTTGCCAATTTTTATACTCTATGCCCCGACCGATGAAGGCAAGCATGCCGTATGCCTTCTTGACTACCTTATCCACCTGCATTGTCACTTTCAGTGACCTGTGGACCTGTCCGCCCAGATCTCTCTGCCTGTCAATGCTCCTAAGGGTTCTGCCATTTACTGTATACTTCCCACCTGCATTAGACCTTCCAAAATGCATTACCTCACATTTGTCCGGATTAAACTCAGTCCAGGAGAAAGAGAAAGGACAGTTGACCATCCCAGCCACCTTGCACCAAATGCTGAATGGGAACCTGGAAAGAGCAACGGGCTGGCAGCAGGCTGGCTATTTGTGTGACCAGGCATTTCTGGTACATGAGGTCAAGGGGCAGAGGATATCTACATTAGATAGTCACCAATTGGGAGTTCCGCAGAAATGTCTTCACCAAGAGAGTGGTTAAAAGTTGAGCTCACTACCACATGGATTAGTATCGATGCATTACAGGGGAAAGTAGATAAATGCATGAGGTTGAAAGGAACAGCCAGATATCTTGATGGGGTTAGATGAAGTATGAGTGGGAGGAGGCTCTTGTGGAGCATAAACACCAACATGGATCTGTCTGGTCAAATGGCCTGTATGTGCTATAAATACTGAGTAATCCAGTTGAGAGCTTGCTGTTATCCTTGCCTTCAGATCCCCGATGTTCATAGTGTGGGAGCCCAGTGTCATTCCGCTGGCAGTGCTTGGAGACGAGGGTCCATTGCAGTGTGAGGGATGCAGCACCTGCAGAGCACCTTCTGCTGGATGCAGCCCAGACAACAGCCAGGTAAGTATCTGTCCACCAGCCTCCAGTATTCCTTTTCTGGTTTAGTTTTCAAATCAGGGATTTGAGTCTCTAAGAATAGGGAGCAATGCAATCCGATGTAGAATTTTCTGCTTAGCAAGCCAGCAGGTATCAGGTGGAGTATAAGTGTGTGTGTGTGTGTGTGTGTGTGTGTGTGACTGGAGCAAGGTCATTGGATGCAAGGGCTTTATGCAGTTACAAAAAAACATTGTTATTAGACATGATTGCAATTGCCATAAGTAATGAAAACCTAAATTTCTGTGTGCGCCTGTGTGTATGTGTATATCTGTTTTCAGACCTCCATGGCCCATTCTTACCTACTCTGTCACCTCCTCCAGCCCTGCAACTAAGATGTCTACTCTGCTCTAATTCTGGCTTCTTGCACATCACTGTCATGTTTTTTGAACGGCTCTACCCTTGCTGGCTGTTCCTTGAGCTACCAAGATCCTAATCACAAGATTTCTCTTGCTAAACCTCTCTCTTTCTTTCTCCTTTTAGTCTTCTGCTTAAAACCTTCCTCTTGGACCAAGCTTTTGTGAATCTGTCCTTCTATCACCATCTGTGCCTGTGTGAAATTTATTGTTTCCTCTTCCCTCTCTAGACAGTAACTTTGCATGTGTCTTCTATCTCTTCCTTTTCTGGCTTCTATTCCTTTGCCTCCTCTCTTTGTCTTTCATCTTTTACATATTCATTTTTCGACCTTGTAGCTTTCTCCTCTTGCTGCAGAAACTGTGCCTGAATGCCTTAGCAGGCATTTCTCCGGTGAGTGGAAAATGGGTCCATTTGTGAATTGTAGAGTTTACTTGCCCTTGTCTTCTCAGGGAAACCCCATCTGGGTGGGAATCTGGAAATAGGGACATTTTTAATTGATGCCTCTTTTAGTCTGCATGAACAGTCAGATTGTTGTAACTGGGCTGCTCTCAGAAGAGATTTGACAGGGGTGTTCAAAATTGTCAGTGGGTTTTAGAGTTAATAGGAGAAACTGTTGGCAAGGCAAAAACTTGATTGACTCGAGGACAATAGGTGATCGGCCAAAGAACCAAAGACAATACGAGGAAGCATTTGTTTCACGTAGCGAATTGTCATCTATAATGTACTCCCTTTCAGGGTGCTGGAAGTAAATTCAGTACTAATTTTCAAAGGAGAATTGGAGAAATACTTGAAGGGGAAAACTGACAGGGCTATGAAGAAAGAGCAGATGAGTGGAATGAATTGGGTAGCTTAACCAAAGGGTGAGGCCAGGTGCAATGGGCTGAATGACCTCCTTTGGTGCTGTATTATTGTGATGCTGCATTGTGTATTTTCAGAGACAATTCACAAGTCTGCCCATGAACTGTCGGTCTGCGTTTGCAAGGAGAGCCCAGGACCTGTACAACACTCAGAACAACAGAAAAGGCTTCCTTAACTGTGGTGATTCAGCAGAACACTGCAGCAAGGGTATGTCAAATGGAAATCATGGCCTTGCAAATGGAATTGACAGTCACTTAAGTTTTTAATGAAGAAGAAGAAATCGCACTGGAGCCTGAATAGTTCTGTTGGTTGATGTTAGCCCTGCTGACATTGCTCAAGTCTCGAGAGTCTAAATGCAGTCTGTAGCTCTTTGGCTCCAGGCAGTAAAAATGGTCCATGTTTGCACTTGTCAATCCAGCTCTTGATGGGCATGGAGCAGAGAACCAGACTGAAGGTATTCTGCATTCAATTGGCAATCTCCTTCCAAGGCCACAGTGGCTGGTGTGGAATAGGGGAAATATCTCCCACTGCCACACTTGACTCAGTTCCAAGACTGGCACATGAAGCCTGAGTTCATGGAACTTTACTCTGTCTCTGATGTATGTTCTGTCTGACCTGGAGGTGGCTGATGAGCCGAACGTTCAAGATGAAATGCTTTTGTGGTTAACTTGAGAAGGGATGTTAGTCAGGTAAGGGCTGGTGCTGATCAGACTACAATGCATCTGATGCACTTATTCCATGACAATGGGGAAAAGCAGATATATTGAGTTCGGCAGTTGGGTCTTGCTTTTACTGAGAACTGCTTGGTCACCCAACCCGTGTGTAATTTGACATTTTGTAAGTGTCTTGATGAGACATGAAAAAAAAAGCCATGCAATGAGAAAAGGTTGTATGGGACATCAAGCCTGTTTCTTCCACACGCCAAGTGTAATCTATTCAATCACAACTTCAACCTCACAGGTTTCATGTCCTGAGGAAAGTACCCTATAAATAATCAGTTCCCAAAAGTAATGGATCAAATTCCACGACATGAATCAAAGCTAAGAGCAAGCTCCTGTCCTGTCGGCCATTGCATTTCCCCGACAACAGACCAACCATGCAACCCTTTGATGGGTTGCAGGCATGGCCAGTATTTGTAGCCCATCCTTAATTGCACTTCAAGGTGGCGGTGAGCCGCTGCATTTCACAGCAGTGTTGGCCAATAAAATGTCACTCTGTGCCACAGAAGGAGATGTTGGGATAGGTGACCAAAATCTGAGTAAAAGAGGTTGTGTTAGGGTCTAAAGTTCTGTTACAAGATAATAAATACCTGGTTGTTCAAGATAAGGTGAACAGATGTTGGGTGTTTACGTGTGTGTGTGCCTGTGTGCCAAAGCCCGGACCCCTGCAGTTGCCTCCTTGACCCCACCCCTGTGACGCACCGGGCTTTCACCATGCGCAAGATACTACGTAACGGCAAGTTATTGCTGATTAAGCTGTACAATTGGCACCACTGGCCCACATTCAAGGGGTGTTGGCCAAAAAGGAATCCTGCCCAACCATTAATCGGGGTACCAGCCGCAAAATGGAAATAAGAGGTTAGAATTCTCCTGGGTACAACCACTATGACCATGGAAGGGGAAAAAAATAGGATGAAACAGCTGAATGTGTGGGACTGTCACAGTAACCACATTAGCACATTCTATTGCTGGTACCTGTCAAAATGAAGGATGCATATTTGGAAACATGGTTATTTGCGGCACAAAAACTAGCAAAAGAAGAAAAACCTAAAACATTTTTAAAAACAGCTTTGCTGAATTGCCAGACTGCAGAAGTAGAGCATGTGTTTGCTCCTGATAAAAGTGGAAGCAAGAAGACAAAAGCTCAGCAGGCATGTCAGCTTGGCCCAGAATGACTGTCCAGGAGAACTTAATCTAAATAATATATACACACATATCTATACATAATAGATGAAGAGCTAGTCAGCACTGGCTGGTGTGTTGTTTGGAGACCAGAAGTAAGCTGTGACGAGCAATAAACAATCTGAACCAAAGCATCCTAGTCTTAGTGTCGTTTTCACAAACAGGCTTGCAAGTTTCTTCAACAGGTAGGTTTTAAGGAGTGTGTTAAAGGAGCAAAGAGAGGTCGAGGGAGTGATGGAGGAATTCCGATTCTGAGGGTCCACGTTGCTGAAGGCACAGCTGTCAGTGGTGGAACCATGAAAACTGCGGATGCGCAAGTGGCCAGAATAGGAGCAGTGCAGAGAACTGAGTTGTAGAACTGGAGGAGGTCACAGATGGGGAGGGGGGTGAGGCCATGGAGGGATTTGAACACAAGAATGATGCAGGCAGCAGTGTTTTTGAGGAGCTCATTTCATCCATGGCTACCGAACCAAAACTCATGAACAGAGCAGACTGAATGGAGGCAGACAAATATATGTGGCGTGCCAGCAGTGCATTGACTCTGTGACATGACCCTGTGTCACTCTGTATTGATGAGACATTGTGAATCCAATACTTGGGTTTATGGAAAGTGTGAAATAGTTTTGGTCACAGTGATGCCTCATCGTGCCATGATACGTCTTTAGATATTCATTGTGTGGCAAATAACCATGTTTCCACATA
Organism: Heterodontus francisci; assembly: GCF_036365525.1. Taxonomy (NCBI): domain Eukaryota; kingdom Metazoa; phylum Chordata; class Chondrichthyes; order Heterodontiformes; family Heterodontidae; genus Heterodontus; species Heterodontus francisci. The sequence goes on from NC_090417.1 coordinate 11,585,432, forward strand.
TGCATCCTTCATTTTGCCAGGAAGTGAATTAGAATGTGCTAATGTCGCTACTGTGATCATAGTGGTTGTACCCAGTAGAATTCTAACCACCTATTTCCATTTTGCAGCTGGTGCCCGAATTAATGGTTGGGCAGGATTCCTCTTTGGCCAACACCCCTTGAATTTGGGCGAGTGGTGCCAATTGTCGAGCTTAATCAGCAACTATAACTTGCCTTTACGTCGTATCTTGGGCATGGTGAAAGCCAGGTGCTTCACAGGAGCAGGTTCAGAGAGGTAATTTCAGAGGTCTGGGCTTAGGCAGCTGAAGACACAGTTGTGATGAAAATCAGACATGTGCAAGAGGCCAGTAACCTAGCTGAGAGCACATAACCTGTAAGAAATTGAATGAAGCATGGAATCCTGGTTTAGATGGGGGAGTACCACAATTCATTTAGTCTCAAGATATTGAGGGAGTTGAGTGTTAAGTATGAATGTGTTTGAGCAGCTGTTAAGCCACTGCATGTATTCAGGTTAACCTCTTCCTTTTCCAGGCACCATATCCTGTCGAGAAGCACAGGTGAAAAATCACAAGAGGAAATTGAACCATGGTGAAAGAAGTGACATCAACTTAGCCAAGCTACCAAGATGGTGCCATAACTCCGATGTGAAACTAGAAAATGACAACATGCAAATGTCGTTGGGCACTGAGCAACTGGATACAAGGGGAACACCATTGCCTCAAAATCAAGACCACAAAATAATGCAGAAGGTAGGATGGGTAATATGTGCTGACAATACCAGTTGAAAATTTCTCCACAGGAAGAATAACTTGTGGGAAACATGACCTTTGGATCTCAGCAGAATCTAGCAAAACAGAATAATGGCCAAGTGGAAATCATGTCAAGTTGTTGCAGCAGTGAAAGGAGATTAGTGCAAGCTTCCTTGATGGGTGATAACAAAGGCTCCATCAGTGGAAAGCCCATGAAATGTCTGAACCATCTGGAGGGTCCTGAGAAGTCACCAGTGGCATTCCCTGTCAATTCCACTTCTAATCCAAATAACCAGAACTGGAGAGCAATGAATGGACTACTTATGAGCCAAGATGATCAGAAAATGGACATCCTGAAAGGCCCTTTGTAAACTGCATTGCAGGTCAAGGGTCACACAGTTCGAAGTTCAAATCGAAAGGATCAGTGAGTTTCCTGAGTCACTCAGGTTGCAGTGAAGCACCTGCCCAACAACTTTGTCAATTTTCATCAACAACTTTTAACAGTCAGCAGTTGAGTCCGAGTTGGCAGCAGAACTTGCAACTCTCTTTGCCTGAAGCCAACAATGCTGATGCATAAAAGAGGAGCTTGATCTGCAATCTGTTGTCGTCGTACCATCAATCTGCAATGTTGGAGGCCACATGGCATCCATTCTACTCCTCAACTGTCTCCAGTGGGATTTCTGGATCGATGCTTGCTCCTAATGTGAACCCAGGCGTGGGATTAAGCAGCTATTCACATTTGCATGATCATTCTCCACACTTCAGTGGCAATCCATCATCTCTTGCCTCATTTTTGACCATCAAACCGCATTTGGACTCCACAGATGGCAGGGGTCTTAGTATCCAAAGCATCTGCAGGTCTCTCGCCAGGCCCAACTAAGTGCAACATACGGCCAGCTCAATCTGTGTCCCCTGATGTGGCAAAGTGTAAACATGGACATGATGTCAGGACCAAGTATGCTGGTCACTCATCCGGGCGATGCAAATAGGGAAAGCACTTTGACTATGGTTGGTATTTGTACACTGCAAACGTGTACATATAGGGGGGAAAACATACTGGAATTGCACACGTCAGTCAGAATATGAAAGGCAAGTTAGGTTTGTGCTGCGACTTGACATTGCAACCAAAATAAGTAGGGAAAACGAGAGCAACTGCTGGAGGGCAAGAGTTTAGGGATGCAAAATGCTGTCACACTGAGGCCACTAATGGGTTTAGTAGTTGTGGGGGGGTTAGATTTTAGAATGCAGAAGGAAAAGTGAAAGGGATGTGCACTGGGCAGAGGTAATTATCTTAACATTTCCAAATCACACTTTTCCCAACAAAAAGGAAAGTGCAAAAGTGCTTCACAATGAAGTGTAGTCGCTTCATTCAAGTAGAAAACCCTGGCATCCAATGTATACACAAGATGCCACAGAAAGCCATGAGATAAATGAATGGAGAATCCATGTTCACTGGTGGTGTTTGACAGGTTTATGTTGACAAGGCCACCAGAAGAAGTGGTGTCTTATTCTGCATTGGGCAGTCAGATCCCATTGAGATGATAGGCGGGGCCTCAGTTCAGTGTATTATCTGGCACATCGCAGCCTGTATGAAATTAGCTGGCTGTGCTAAGGTAGTATTTGTGTACTGTGCAATTAGTCTAAGCTTGGAAGTGAAAAGTAGTCAAAGCTCCCGTTTTTCGTCATTATCCCATGACTCTTGTTTGCATGGACTTTTGAGTGACAAATGGATTGACCTCTGTAGAACTGTAGAATTGGAGAACTTCTAAACCAGGATGATCCAACCTTTTCACGTGGGGGGGGCCACATTACAATTTTTGTCCTTTTGTTTTATAGGGGGTCGGTGAGAAAATTTCAGAAAAATAAAGGGATTAAAAAAATTCATCTTTCAATTTCTCAAAAAAGAATCGTTGTTCATTTTTGTGAAGAAGCTTTAAATGATTTATTGACTGAGATTGTGGTGAATATATTGGCCACTGATTGAGTGTGATAGATGGCATATTTTTGCTTGTACAAGTAGTCATTGTTTGTGAAGACATATCTCCACATCTCAGTTGTAAATGACTGACCCCCTTATTCTCAAACCATGTTCAAGAGTTGCAGACTCTTGAGCGTGGAGTGCGTCAAACCCTCCCAAGACTGTTAAATATTTCCATGAGATCACCTCTCATTCTTGTAAGCGCCAGGGAATCTCGGCCCTACAGATATTTAACTATCCCAGAGTCAGGGAGTGGGGAATGTTACTGCACCAAGCGTAGAGGCATAATTGGAGCCATATGTGCTGGCTTCTAAATGATCAGAGTGACCAGCGTAAGCTCTTGCAATGGCCGAGGTGGTCAGTGTAATCCACAGTGTGGCACTGAACCACTAAGGCAATGAATTTGCCAGCTTTGATCCCTGAACTGCGCTTGTATCAGCCTGGGGAAGGTGGGGCAATCGTGATGGTATACTAGCCCAAGCCTGAAGGGCCTGATGCCCAAGAGTCTGCAACTTCACAAGGAGCAATGAGCAAAAGTACTGAGAACTGTAACTTTAAGCTAGTCATTATCTGTAAAGTAACCATATATCTTCTCTTGTGCTTTTAGAGATGTTTATGGGCATGTTATACATCCTTTTCCACATGGTGTGAAAATCCATAGTAGTACAAGTTCAAGAAGTGACCTTGAGGCCAGATGTACCAAGAGGCCCTGTTCCAACAGAATTTGGATTGTGCTGACCCAATTGATTTCAAGCATGGTAAAAGAGACACTTCAATTGTGCTGGCAGAGGCCAGAGACATGAGGACAGTCTCGGCATTTATGAATGAGCAGAAGACAACATCTGGAGAACCTCCTGCGCTATCTCCAGATGCCAGGCCAACTTGTAGCAGTAAAGATTTCTCGAGATCTGCTTCAGACTTGATGTCGTCACAACACTCTCCCAATTTTACCAGCAAGGCAGGAACTAACACCCAACGCCAACCTTCTGCCAATGACGAGGTGCCAAGGCATCTCGATTTCGGAGCGGCCTTCTTCTACTCAGCTGTTGAGACCATTGCACAGCTTTCTGCTTTGCAGAGACTGCCACGAGAAACTGCACAGAAGCTGAAAGAACAGAAAATCCAATATAAAACACCCCTTTCATTGCTTCAACTGAAAGCTTCAGGCAGCAAAGATAGCTTTGAAGATTTGAGTTGTGGTTACCTGGAAGAGAAATGTGACTTGGCCAAAGTGCAAGCTTTCCCTCTGCTGCTTGCTCCCCCAATGGTGGTACATCACCTTGGTCAGCATTCATTGACAATGCCAACGTGCGAGTCTCCAAAATTCCCTGCAACTTGGGAACTCATTCCACAGGATATCATGAACAAAGATTCCAATGGAAATTTCAAACTAGGAAGACTGGAGCCTGAGAAAACAAGTGACCTTTCTGGCATTTTGAAGAAAGTTTCTAACTATAATCAAATACCTTCTACACCCTGCCCTCCTTCAGCTGAGAAACAAATTGTAGTCGTACCACAGGTGGAATTGAGTGACAAGATAAAGAAAAGCATCTATTCCAGGACTGATCTTAACTGGAGCATAGATCAGCGGGCAAACAGTGGCTGCAAGGCTTTCAAGAAAGAACGTCTTTGCAGCTCACTAACTGCCATGCAAAGCAGTCAAGAATTAGGCCATGAGAATGACGATTTGTCTCCCTTAAATGGTATCTTAAATATAAAAGGAATAAGCTGGGGAAGCAATATCACAGATTAGTGCACACCCAAAAAGTACAAGGCATCCAGGGCAGCAACTCCTTCTCCCGAAGAAGTCTCCAGTGAATGTCTGCTTACTGCTGGGGAGATAAGTTCAGAAGTACTGATGCCAATGCTAACACCGGTCAAACAGTTGGCTGGTCAAGATGCTTTCAGTGCTGGTCCATCTTTGCAGTCCAACCCACACAACTGCCAGGGAAAGCTGAAGAAAGCATGGCTCACATGACATTCAGAACAAGACAGCATGACAAAGCAACAAGGAAGCCACGGTAACGAGACTGTTTCAGGTCAGGTTGGTAGCCAAGGGTTAGAGATGGAACCTGCTCGCATGCTAAATAGTGCAAAGCAGCAGGCAGAAACAGAGAGGAGGCTTGTGGCCAGAAGGAGCTGTGACAGTGAGCACAGTGACCAAGCAGAAAATAAATGCTGCCTCAGGACAAGGCAAGAGAGCAAGCTGACAGATCTGCGTAAGGCAAGTCAGGTCATGCAGCAGGAGAAGGTGACAAATTGTAGTAAGGAGGAGCCAGAAGTGAGAGGAAGCTGAAAACTGGATCAAGTAAATAGCCGTGTGCAGAATGGTATGACTGCTGTTGGTATTTTCTGTTAATCCTCGGTAGAATTCCATAGAAGTAGGCCATTTGGCGCAGCTTGTCCATGTCAGTGTTCATGCTGCACTTTTAGCACTCCTTTATTTGAACTGTCCACATATCCTTCGACTCCTTTCTCTCTCGTGTTTAGCTTCCTCTGAAATTCTTCTGTGGTACACACCTCAATGTGGTCGCGAGTTCAACATCCTCACCACTCTTTGCGCAAAGATGGTTCTCTTCAATTCACAATTGGATTCGTCAGTCAGAACCTTAAATGTCCTAGTTTTGGTCTTTTCCACAAAGGTTACAATATTCTCTAAATCTGCCATATTAAACACTTCATTTTTGAAGTGCTGCATCACATCTCCTATCAGCCATTTGTTTTCTACAGAAAAGAGCCACATCGTGTTTAATGTTTTATGAATATAACCTTCCACTTCTGGTATCATTGTCAATCTTAGTTGCATCATCTCCAGTGCTTCCATATCCTCTGTAATATGGAGACAAGAATTGTACAGTGTATTTAAGTGTGGTCCAACCCAAGTTCTCCATAATGTCTCTTTGTTTCAATTCTATCCCTTCTAAAAATGAAGCGCAGTGCTTTGTTTGCTTTATCTAATGGTCTTATTAACTTGTGCTCTGTTTTCAGTGATTTGTGTGAGATATAATAGTTTGTCTTAGCTGCTTATTTTTCACACACTCTTGCTGTAACTTGTGGATGCAAGTTTGAGATTCTAAGCAATGGTGGGTGTTGGCAGGCGATTTGCTTTGCAGCAGGTGTTGCTGGTTAGAGAACAGGAACGTCGATTGATCCTCTTCCCAATCCAATAGAAAATTGCCAACTCTGGTTGGACGTATTCCTGGAGGTTGTATCAGGATCACCTGACCTCTGACATTATTCCCCCTTCTGCCAAACTTGTTGAAGAAATGGAACTGGATAACACACCATTGTCTTTGGTTAACTGTGCTGCTGTCATTTTCTTCTTCTGGACTGTGAGCAGAAGTCAGTACAGATTAATGGTTAATTCTTGGAGACTCCAGGAAAATGCTGTCATGTTGCCACCCAAAGGGCTGAGGGTGTGTCAAGCCCCACTTTGTGTGGACATGAATTGGAACTGTCTAAGCAAAGAAGATTTGGGGACTTTTCTGCTCCATATGGATGACTGTGTATCAAGTGATAGTTCAACCCAGTGAAACATCAGGGCTAGTCCATTGATGGCAGCAAATGGGAAGTGCAGGAGGAGGAGGGGGAAGCAGTTCGATGGGCTTGAGCCTGTTGTCCCATTCGTCCACCGTAAGGTTGAGGCAAGAGCCAGAGAAATGCCAGAGTAACGTTGCCAGTAACGTTGGAGGGAACAAATGTGGAACATGATCCTATTTATTGTTGGGCCTGGATATTGTTGGATGTGTTGCGATTGTTTATGTTGCTTTATTGTCTCTTGTGTCTTGCAGATGCATTGGATGTGCCATCGCCCATGCTGCTGAAGAGTGCAGGAGATTGCTTCCTCCAGGACATTCCCTGCACTGAGCTTTTCACCAACATCCCTCTCTACCGAGACTGCTGCTCAAGTTGCAGTGGGAAGGGACTAGATTTATCTCCGTTGTCCTTTTCCTGCAGGTTCATGCATCTCCGCAGGTATGTGACATTGAAGAAATGTGGGATGCAGAACGAGTTGTCTGAAATTCACTTCGTGTTATATAAATTATAATTGTTCCCCATCAGTAACTGTCTCCACCACTACCCTCCCTGATGTATCTGACACCACCCACTACATTCATGCTGTCTTGCACAAATACTGTACTCCTGCACAACTTCCACCTATATAGCCTTTAACATTGTAAAAGTTTCACAGGAGCGTTGTGAAACAAAATACAGCAGTTAGCCACATGAGCTACAAGGCTAGTTGACCATAAAGCTTAATCCAAGAGCTCGGTTTTGAGGCTGATTGGAAATGAGGTAGAGGCACAGATAGGTTTAGATAGTGAATTTCAGAGCTTGGCAGCTGTTGGCACAGCCAGCGAAGGCGGACAGATGAAAATAGGCCATGTGCAAGAGGCCAGATTTAGAGCAGTATAGAGATCTTTCTATGCGATTGCAGGAGGTGTAATACCTGCCCTTTCACCACCACCTCTCCTCACAACCCAAGGCCCCAAACGCTGCTTTTAGGTGAAGCTGCAATTTACTTGTACTTCTTTCAATGTCGTTTTCTGTATTCGCTGCTCACAGTGCGGTCCCCTCTAAACTGGGGAGACCAAACGCAGATTGGGTGACTGCTTTGCGGAACACCTCTGCTCATTCTGAAAGCATGACCGTGAGCTTCCGGTCGCTTCCATTTCAAGACATCATCTGCTTTCGTGCCCACATTTCTGTCCTTGGCCTGCTGCAGTGTTCCAGTGACAGGAGCAGTACCTGATGTTTTGATTAAGCACTCAACAGCCTTGTGGGTTCAACCTTGAGTTCAACAGTGTCAGAGCAGAACTGGCTTTTTTTTTAACATATTATGATATTGTTTAATATTTAACCATTTGCCTGTTTTTTTCATGTGCGCAGAGTTGCTCATGACAATGCAATTAACACTCTGTGAACTAATGCTTTGTCTTTCACCAGAAGCATTACACACTCTTTGCCTTTGTCCCAGGACAGCTTTGTTATTTAATTTCTCCTGTCCTCTGCACTATCACACACCTTCCCTTTTTGTTGTCTTCCCCACTAACCTCCTACCCCTGACCCCCTTCACTTGCTTCAAACCTAATTATTTTCAAATCTTTGCCAGTTCTGATGAAAGGTCACTGACTTGAAACGTTAGCTGTGCTTCTCTCTCCTCAGATGCTGCCAGAGCTGCTGAGTATTTCCAGCACTTGCTGTTTTTATTTGAGATTTCCAGCACCTGCAGTGCTTTGCTTTTTTTATGTTTGAGATCTTGGAGGAGATTATCGAGATAGGGAGGGGTGAGGCCAGAGAGGCATTTGAAAACAAGGAAGCAGGCATTGTTGGATTTGGAGCCAATGTAGCTCAGTCAACAGGGCTGCTACTTGGCAAAGGGCACTGCTGTGGCACAAGTGTCCCACACGTGAAACTGAGCCAGACTAAGTAGCATTTAAAAGGAGTTCCTGTTTGTGTAGCTGCTGAAAGATCATCCATTATGTTGTCCAGCTGTTAACAAAGAAAAAGTCAGGTTCTCACTCACTTCTGATTTTTGCACTGAGGAAAGAAATCTTTGTCGGAAGCACTGATTCAGGCTCATGAGTCTGTTGTCTCATTTTACCTCTGCTCGATCTTGTTTTAGTCTGGGGATCAAAAGTTGGAGTGGAGTAATTTTGAATGAAATTGCATGTCTGAGTTTGATTGCTGCTGATGAAAAACCTCCTGTAGATCACTGTGCTGGACATGGGGATGTGTTCGAGAGGGCTGCTGGGGCTCAATACAACAGTCGCCCAGCACTGGGCAAGAACCTTCAGAAGAATTCTTAACTGTACAGGCAAGAAGTTGTCCCTTATTAAATGTGTGTCTGTCTCTGCTGTCAGGTTGTCCATCAGTAGAAATGGCGGTCTGAAGGTTTTTTCCACAGAAGACCAGGTGAAAGAAGAAATTGTGCTGCAGCCAGCGGCCAGTGCCACAGAGACTGTTCTTAATCCCGAACCCTCTCCCTACATCTTGGGACACGTAGGCGATCCATTCTGTGACATCGTGCTGGCTGAACAGCGACCGCTGGAGAAGATCACTGAAAGCTACGATGGTAAGATGGTCAGGAACCACGATGTCTCTGGGATTTAATGCAAAATTGCACTCAGTGCTAACTGAAGTTAAATTTTGCCTCGTCAAAATGCTGAGAGACCATAGACATGACGGAACGGTCACAAAACGGGGCCAGGCCATTTGGCCTGTAACAGCTCTGCTCCTTCCTTGCAAGAGCAACTTATCTAGTACCACTCCCCTGCTCTTACCATGAAGACCAGCAAATTGTTTCTCTTGAGGTAGTTACCAAGTTGACTTTTGAAAGCCATGATTGAATCTGCCTCAACCACATTCCAGATTGGAATAATTCAGTGTGAATTAAAAATAAAGTTTTTCTTCTATTCACTGTTCGATTTGCCAGTGGCTTCAAATTGGTGTGCTCTGGTTCTTGACCCTTGCACCAATGGGAACAGTTTCTCCTGATTGTCTCTGTCCAGACCACTCAGGATTTGAAATCAAATTTGTCTCAAATCTCCTCTCAACAGCCTGAGCTTATCCAAAACTATATACGAAAATGAAGTCTCTTATCTCAGGAACTATTCTCGTCAATCTTGTCAGAAACCTCTCCAATGCATTCACATCCTTCCCAAAGTTTGATGGCCAGAATTGAATGCTGTTTTACAGTTGTTTGTCATAACTTGCTTGCCCATTCCACCAGCCTGTCTCTGTCCTCTTGAGTCTGGCACTTTACTGCTCACAGTTTACAATAATTTCTCATTGTGTGCCATCTACAAAGTTTGAAATTGTTCCCTGCACACCCAAGAGTAGGTCATGAATCTACATGAAGAAAAGCAGTAGTCCATGACCTGGGGAACTGCACTGTAAACTTGCCTCCAGTCTTAACAGAATCAGTCAGCACTAATCTCTCTGTTATAAAACAAGAAATGCTGGAACCACTCAGCAGGTCTGGCAGCATCTATGGAAAGAGAAGCAGAGTTAACGTTTCGGGTCAGTGACCCTTCATCGACCCGAAACGTTAACTCTGCTTCTCTTTCCACAGATGCTGCCAGACCTGCTGAGTGGTTCCAGCATTTTTTGTTTTTATTTCAGATTTCCAGCATCCGCAGTATTTTGCTTCTACTCTCTTTGTTTCCTGTCATTGAGCCAACTTAGTCTGCATGCTGTCCTTGTCCCTTTTATTCCATGGGTTCAGTTTTGCTGGGAAGTGTAGCACATGGATGTGCCCATCAAATGAGTGGCCCATGAACAGGCTCCTCAGTCCTTTATGGGTTGTACTGATGTCATATTTTGTTCCTACCTTTTTCTCAAGGCATTGCCTCTTGCTGGTTGCACTTTCGGTCTCCCATCTGTCATGCGAGTGTTCTCACTGCGTGTGTCAGCATAGTCTGAGCAGCTGCAAGCTATTTGACCTTTGGTGCTGCTCAGCCAAGGTCTGTATAAAAGCCTTTCCCAGCAAGCATGATTGGTCAGCAATGGCAAGGTTTCTGAGTTGAAAGACAGTGCTTGCAATGCTGCAGGTAGTGTCTCAAATGAATGGATCACGATGGTTCAGGCACTGCATTTACCAACTGTATTTCCACAGGTTCCATTGCCTTCAAGGTGCCATTTGGAGAGAAGGAAGAGACGTGTGACAGTTGTCACTGTGCGGTATTTCACATTCATTGGGTGTGCCTGAGGTGTGGCTGTTTTTACATGAATCATAAAAAAAGCACCAGGACTGGAAAAGGTGAGAAGTCATGTGTGTTTACATGTCTTTTGTGTGAACGTGTGCACCCATGCATGCACTTTCACTGCCAACTCAGCTGTGGTCAGTGGGTAGCACTCTGACAAGGCAGTCAGAGAGTTGTGGGTTTAAGTCCCAGACTGAGGGACATGATGGTGAAATCTAGGCAGTGCATTACGAAGGGAGCGCTGCATAGTTGGAGGAGACCTTCAAGCAAGGCTCTGTCTGCCCACTCAATTGGATGTGAAATTTTGCACAGGACTATGCAGAGAAGAGCAGGAAAGGATTGCCCAGCATTCTGGGCAAAATATATCCTTGAACTAACATGACGGAAGACAGATTACCTGGTTGTGATCGCTGTTTGTGGGATCTTCCTGTGCATGACCTAAATCACCAAAGTGATGCCACTTTAAATGTAATGAGTTGGTTGTAAAGCACTTTGATTGTCTTTTTAAGTTGTGAAAGGTGATGTAAGAATGCAAGTCTTTTTCAAAGAATAATGCAATGGAAATTTCAAAAAAAAATGTTCCAAGAAAGGATTAAAATTATGACGGTGGGAAGAAGTTTTTTTTAAATCTTGTAAAAGTACTGAGTGTGCATGAAAGGCTCAGGGCAGGATGGAGCAGATTGCATATCATGATCTAATGTTTGTGGCAAGAATTGGGTTGTTTCGGTGATTCCATGAATCACGTTTCAACCTCATAGTCCCTCGTGTAGTATTTTTATGATGCGACTAGTCTCCACTTAATACAATTTCATGAGGAAAGCACCATGCTTTTCTCAGAAGTTGCTGCAGTTTCAGCCATGTGTTTTGTTTGCTGCGGTTCAAAGCCACTATTGAAATAGGCTGGGCTGTCATGTGCTCTTCTGACGAAAGGAAAGTTGCTGTCAAATAAGCAGTTTGTTGTGACTCATGTCAGAGGTGTGACAGAAGTCATTGGCTAACATAATGGTGGCGAATGCGATTCAGTGTGGAGATTGTCGGGGCAAGTGAAGAAATAGAAATATAAGGATGCATCACAATCAGATAAGAGCATGCCCAATCTACCTCAACATGACTTTCCCATCCTATCCTCATAACTCTTCATACCCTTCATGTGCCAAAATCTCACGTCATCAGTCTTAAATATCGTCACCAACTCAGCATCCACTGGAGGGCCTGGCTAAGAGAAGGAAGGTGTCATTGTTCATTTCTTTGAAAGTTGCAGGGAGAGTGTGTACAATGGTTTTTTACAGCTGCAGATAGAAGGAAGGTTTGGAGAATTGAAATCTGCACTGACCATAGTTCTATGAGTGGGAGAGTTGTAAGCCCTTCTGGATTTGAGCAAAACAGTCCATTTAACTCTTTTCCACACTTGTTCTTGTAACCTTGTCAGCTTCCAAATTTTGGATTGCTCGGCGATGAATCCGAACTCACTCTGTCATTGTTATTGTATTTTCCATGGTTGGCTGACAGCTGGGTAAAAGTTTGGGAACATGTCTCAGGAATAACAACCCGAAGATCTCTTCTTTCAATATTGGTTGGTACTGAATTTATTACAGGCCTCCTTTGTTAAAAAAATAAATTTGAACAAATTTATTGTATGAAAGATGCACAACTGAATATCAAATAATGATCTGACCAGAAAGAATTTTCATTTATGTAGCACCTTTCACAACCTTGGATGTCCCAAATTGCTTCAAAGCCAAGTTTGTAGTTGTGAAGTGTATTTACTGTTGTCATGCAGGATCCCCTGCCAACCCATTTATGTACATCAAGATGCCACAAACAGCCTGTAGTTCATGACCAGAGTTAATTAGTTGTTGGAGGGATAAATGTCGGTCCAGAAACTAGGAGGTAAACCTTGCTCGTGTATGGAATTTTTTTCCACTGGCCTGAGTGTAATGTGGATGCAAGGATGGCAGCTCTATATGTCCTGCATGGGTGTGCCAGTCTGTATTATTTGCTCCAGTCTCAAGTGGGGAGAGTGCTACCACTGAGCCAAGATTGACATTGCATTGCACATGGCATCGTACATGAGAAGAGGTTTCATCTTGTTCCACCTGAATGATGGCGATCTTAAGCCGAAGTAATAGCCTTGTATAATAGTTTAACATTGTCAGTGTTCCTGGTATTTTTTCCATTGAGCGAGTTGGTGTTGCCTTAAGCTATGATCTTCTGAGTTCCAAACTGACACAAACAGATTCGCACAGCTCCATGAAATATCCTGGGATTCCTGGATTGGAAGTAAAGTAACTTGCTGGCATACACATAACTTGCCAAATCTTTGGCAGGGCAGGCAGAGAAAGTGATTAAAAATGCAGGTGGGATCCTGGGCTTCATAAATAGGGCATTTAGTACAAAAGCAAGTGAGTTACAGTGAACCCTATAAAGCACTGGTTTGGCCTCAACTGGAGTTTTGTGTTCAATTCGAGGTGATGCACTTCGGGAAGCATGTGAAGGTTTGACATCTTTGCAGGGATGGAGAAGTCGAGGAGGATCTGCGGTTATTCTCATAAGAGGAGAATGTGGAGAGGAGATTTGATAGAGGTGTTAAACATCATGACGGGTCTGGACAGAGGACACTGAGGGAAACGGTTGGCTTTGGCAGAAGGGAAAAGAAGTAAAGGACACCATTTAAGGCCCTTGGCAAAAGAACAAATAGTGACTTGAAAAGATTTTTAAAGAGAGAGTGCTTTGAACCTGGAATGCACTGCCTTAGATTTACTTGTGACTTTGAAAGAGGAGTTGGCCAAGCTGTCTGTGTCTGTTTGAATGTGGCTTAGCTCCTGCCTCAAATTTGGTCGAGAACTGAAGGAAAGTACTTAACTTCAGTATCAAGTGAAACTTGGTCCGAGATTTTGCTGAAGTGTAAGATTCTGCTCTGGGCCTCAGCACAGTCAGGCAAGATGATGAATTGAAGTACCAGAACATGTGGAATTTTACCAGATTGCTTCTGTACTGATACCACTTTTCTGCAGAGGGCAGCTTTTTCATGCATGCCCCGTATTGGGTCAGGGAGTGGGTGGCGACATGTCTTTATGGACTCGGCTGCCCCTGTGGAGCTTCCCTTTACGACGTTAAAAGGCCTCAACAGACTGCATGCTCACCTGTGACTCATGTTGAGGCCCCAAAATGTGGAAAAGCTTCCTGACAGCAGATCAGGATGGGGACCAAGTGCAAACCTTCCGATGGATTGTTGCTGGGATTCTTGTTGGTGTTGGAGAGGTGCCCATGGTGGCTGGGAATCTTTTTTTTCCCATTCTGCTACCACTGGAGCTGGAACTAGGGAATTTTGCCCCAATTGCCTTTGGGTTGATGATGGAATTTGGAGGGTCAGTCACGAAAGCCCACTTAAAAAAAAACCCTCTTTCCTTGTTTTGAATGTGGCTCTTTGTACTTGAGTGTTGTAAATTTCTGCTGTGGGAAACAAAATCTGCCAATTAACTCATTCACTTCAGTTGAACCTACTAATATTGCATGGTTTTTTTTTGGGTTTGTGGAATCCAAATCTAGGCTCTGATCTCGTCACAGTTTTGTCATTCTATTGTTTAGCGGCATTAGAACTGTTTTTCTTGTGCAAGAGGGTTCAGACAAGTGGGAGATGAGATTATTTTCTTTTTATGTGTTTATGGGATGTGAATATTGCTGACTTCCTGAGCAGCTGTAGTGCACGTGCTACACTTACACCCACAGTTCTCTAACAGAGTGAGTTCCAGGATTTGGAGCCAGCCACAGTGCAGGAACACTGATGCATTTCCTGATCAGGATGGTGTGTGACTTGGAGGGAAACCTGCAGGTGGTGTTCATATGCTGACCTTCTCTGAGGTGCAGAGGCCATGGCATTTGGAAGGTGCTGTTGAAGGAGTCTTTGTGTGTTGCTGCAGTACATTTTGCAGGTGGTTCACAATGGTGCCACTGTGTGTTGCTGGTCGAAGGAGTGAATGTTTCAGGGGGTGGAGGGGGCTGCTTTGTCATGTGTGGCGCTGATTGAGTGTTACTACAGCTGCACTCAACCAGACAAATGGGGAGTCTTCTGTCACACTTCTGACTTGTCCTTTTGTCGATGTTGGAAAGGCTTTGTCAGTCAGGAGGTGAGTTACCCAGTGTCTGATCTGGTCTTGAAGCAACATTATTTATGTAGCTGGTAAGTTGTCATATTTATTTAAAATGGTTGGGAACATTAAATTTGTGAAGACCTGGTCCTGAATTTACAACAGATTGGGGTTTTTCAGGAAAATTCTGACAGTTGAAGATTAATGTTATTCGACAAATATTGCTGTTTTGTAGAGAAGATAACAGAATGTAGGTTTAATTAGGCAAAATGTGACGTCATTTACCTTTGTATTCAGAAAGGGGAGAGGATCTGACACCTTGGCTGAAATGCGTCAAGGGACAAAATCATGACAGGAAGAGCCTGCGACCCACACAGCTGCTTCCTAATGCTGGTAAGACCTTCACCACACAAGTTTTCTTGATTCAAATGGCAATTTAGGCAGTCGGGTTTCAGCCATGCTTTGTCACTTATCATGCTGTCTTGAACCTACCATCTTGTGCCTCTCTTTCAAGGTTGGCTGACACTGAGAATGGTGTGTTTTGTTTTTTTTGAGCACACTGGCCGTTTGTGGGATTGGAAATGACATGCTTCTTGGCAGCACTGGGAGTAGTGTGGCTCAGGTGTGAGGCAGGGGGGTTTATCTAAATATGCAGGTGGTGAGACATCCAATTATGACATGGTGGTTTCTAGTCAAGTTGAGTGGCTGGGTTAGTATGTTGGTTGAGGTGGCAGGTAGGGAGTTGATGCATTTTGTGTTGAGTGTGTAAGCAGCAGCAGCAGTCCTCCTGTCCCCAGGAGTGTCCAGGTTCCAGTGGTCGGAAATGGACTTGCACTCATGCAGAACTCTGGTGCACCTATCCTAACTTGCACTACGTCCTATTTGATCATGGTGCCTGTGCTCTCTGATCTATATTGGTTTACAGTTAAGCAATGGCTCGATAGTAAACTGGCTTTCTTGTTTTCTAACCTGTGCAGCCCAACAACACTTGTCAATATCAGTGCTTCTCAAGTTGTGGCCTCTGGTCCCTCCCTGTTTTGAATTGCTGGACCATTGAGAACCATGTCTTCAGCTGCTATGGTTCCAAGCATTAGAATCCCTCCCTTGAATCTTTTTATAGCCCTGCTGATGCTCCTGAAAAGCGACTTATTTGACCAAGCTTTTGGTCAGCTGCCCTTATAGCTCCTGATGTGGCTTGCTGTAAAATGGTGGTTGTTTCATGCTGCAGTCAAGTGATTTGCAATGTTCTACGATGTTGAAGTTTGTCCAAATATAAGTAGTTGGATGTGACTCCATGTGACTGGTGGGTGTGTAGCTTTCTTGTCCTTTCCTTGCAGGCCATTGCATTCAGCCACATGTTTGTTTGGGGAGGGTGATGACTCTTCATAAGACAGAGCTGGGGGTAGCCTGTTCATGCAGCTAGTAATCGAACTGAAGGCAGCTGGTGGCTCCTTTGCAAGTAGGGGGTGAGAGTCGGATGAAGTGCTTAATATAATACATCCTGCACCGCCCCAGCACCCTTTTTTTTCCCATTTGCAAACTGTCAATTGGCGGGGGCTGTCCTTTGGTCTGGGTATTGCTGGTACCAAACTGTTAATTTGCAGTAAGCGCTGCAGGTGGGTCTTGTTGCACAGTGGGGGCAAGGGCTGGATCAAGAGTCTCTTAGCAGCAGCAGCAAGAACCCCCCCCCCCCCCACACCCAGTGCCCGCTGCTTCCCACTTGTCACATTTTAGATTGACACAGGAGCTAGACAGTTTTTTCAGCCTTGGTTCCCAGACGACAGGTGATGATGCCCAAAGCCCCACACAGCCTGTGCAGCAACCGCACCCTTAGGTGGTTTAATAAGTGAGACATATTTGACATACTCTGCTCCATGGAACCACATTCCAGGAAGAGCTGAAGCATGAGGGAGGGGAGAAGGGGAAATGTTTTAATGCACTCTCCATTTACTTGATTATTTTTGCAGCCTTGGTTAGCTTGTCTGACAAGATGCACAGCAGGAAGAAGAGATTCGGCATCAAGTCAAACTGCGCTCGTGTCGAAGGAGATCAGAACTGGCTTCATAAGACAGCTGGTGTGAGCAACAATGCCAAGGTAACAACGGACTTCAAACACTGATAATTACAGACTCCGCTGAGCAGCATTTATTTCCGGTCCATCCACAGCTTTTCACATGAGCTCGCATTCGGACCGAGGAGGGGAAATAGTGGCTTGGTTTGGCATTGGGGGCTGGCTGTGAGGCCTGCTGTGGTTAGAAAGCTTGCCAGCTCTTGGCGTTGGAGCTGACGGTGAACAACGGTCATTCATGCAAATGACCAAAGGCCAGTGTGGGTCACCTTCAGGAGATGGGGGAAAGAAATGGGAGGTGTCTTGAACACTCAACGATGGTGACACTGTGTTAAACAGTGGTAGTTTTGTGGCAAGTTATGACTGGGGTTTGTCTTTTCCTGACAGATATTCATTTGATAGCCCGTGCATGACTAATAGTTACTCAATGCTGCTGATTTTCAGGCACAGATTGAAAAGCAAGTGGAAGTGACAAGTCCCTGAAGCGTGGAGAGGAGTCCACCAAACATGCACCGACAGTGGAGCTTCGCCAAGAGTCAAGTAAAAATTGTGTCAGCTCCAGCTCCCAATCACCACTGCACTGTGTGACAGAACTGGCTGCACAGAAGGCCAAACAGAATGCAACTGGTAGGGAAGTCAAACAAGCAGACTTCCATGAGTCAGGAATCAGTAGGAAATAATGGTTTGAAATCCTCAATGGGTGATGTCTCCGCAATGGTACCTTCACTTGCTATTATTCTCTGCAATCTAGATTGCAATCTTCATTGTACCTCTACTGGGAGTATTTGTTGGCGCAGGGTCGAGGGAGTTTTACATTGTATCTGTACATTGTAACTCCTAGTGGAGTTACAGATGGCATTTGCTGACAGCATCCATGTGGAGCAACTCTCACAACAACATTCATCCACTTCAGTCGACTTGATGCTGACCAAGACTGAGCTCACCAGCGTTCCTAATCATTAATGCTTCAAGCAGTAACTCACACTATTATCATGCACAGGAGAGAGACAGAGTTATGTAGAAATCTTTTTCCAGTGTGTCCCGATCTTCCTGTGCTGGGTCTGCATGAAACAGGATGTGAACAGTGTCATTCAGGTCCCAATGGATGTGGCTGCTTATTGAATTACCATCATCCAACCTAACCCCTGCTAAAACAAAAGAACCTTTTTGTCATCAGCACAATTAACAGCACTTCGATCCAAGATACGACAAGAACTGCAATTCCTCAGCAGCTTCTGTATGAATACGTCATGTAGACAATTCCTTGTGTTTCTGTGTTTCTGGCCCTTCGATATGCCACATAATCTACTTCTGTGAGATTACCATGGAAACAATCAATCAATTTCATGCTATTGCCAGCATCCTTCAGAAAACAAACTTTGACAATATTCCTTCCAAAAGAATGATAAATGGATGGGTTTGATTTCATGAACAAGACTGAAACGTCCAATCAGTAGCCCTCCAATCCCTCAGCCATCCTTTGTGTGAACTGACAGTGTGAACATGAGCAGGCCATTAAATCATCAGATACATCAAAGCCAAACCCCTTAACACACCCACCCAATATCCAGGAGGATTTTCCCAAACAGAAAGCAGTGCATACATTTACAGGAATACTGTACTCCATACTTATCCTCCCCAAACCACACATCATGTATTCACTATTCAACCCTTACTGTCTCAAAGATCAAACACAACCTCATTGACTGATCAATGCAGTGATGGTCTCCAATCACAAAAGAAATCTCATGAAAGTATCTGCAGCTTTGTCTTACTGTAAAGCACAACAGTAATCCATCTTGGAATATTACAGCAACTCAGGAACGAGACTTGCAGCTTGAAACATTCTTGACGAGACAAACTAGAGAAGACTAATCTGTATCTAACCCGTGCTGGAACTGTCCTGGGACAGTGTCGAGGGAGCTTTACTCTGCATCTAACATGTCATGTACCTGTCAAGATTTTGTGAAGGGATACTACAGGGAGGTTTACTTTGTATGTTTGCATCCTGGTTCATGCGGACCCAGCACAGGAAGATCGGGACACATTGGAGAAAGGTTTCTACATAACTCTGTCTCTCTACTGTGCATGATAATTGTGTGAGGCACTGCTTGAAGCATTAATGATTAGGAACGTTGGTGAGCTCAGTCTTGGTCAGCATCAAGTCGACTGAAGTCGATGAATGTTGTTGTGAGAGCATCCATGTGGAGCAACTATCAGCAGATGCCATCATGCAGATGATGTCAAAAATATCAAGGAATGTGAGTTTGCCATTGTGGCTGGGATAATATTGGCAAAGGAAAATTAGTTAGATAATGGTTTTTGCAACCCTGTCACATACCAAAACACTTAATTGGTCCTTTGAGAATGTTGTATTGACTGTTAGATTGACTACTGTGTTGAGTCACTCATTTAGTGTGGGTGGGGGAATGGAAAGGGAGTTTGAATTGGTGGTGCCCTGTGTGGCGAGCATTGTAGCCTGTGCTGACCTGAAAGTGAAAGGCAGGCCCATACTGACTGAAGGCTGTTGGATATCATTGCCGATTTCAGCATGAGGCGAAAGAGGGATCAATGGCTCAAGGTGAACCACAGGAAGCATTGTTGGTTGACGAGAGATGGAAGCTGTGCTTATGAACCCAGAGTCACAGGGCAGTCTTATCTGATTGTTAGTATTAGGCTGTTTATGCTACAGGGCTCCTTCTGATGTTCTGAAGAAGTCATTGACCTGAGAGGTTAACTCTGATTCTGTCTCCACAGATGCTGCCAGATTTGCTGAGTATTTCCAGCATTTCTTGTTTTTATTATTGGAGATTGTTCTTGTCAATATTCAAGGTTTGCATGTGTTTGATGGTGTGTTCATTATGCTTTGTTCCCTTATCGGGCAGATAGACCATTGCATTCATAGTGACATATGTAGCAAGCATTATGTTGGCTTTTAGTTTATAAATTTCCTTTGTAACCATTGTTCTGTGAATGACCTAAAGTGCAAAGCAGAATTATGAGTCCCATTAAATAGGTAGAGAAGGACAAAATGTTGAAAGAGGTTGTTTTGAAAGATGGTTGTCATGTAGCCCTTGTGTTTTCTGTCAGTATTGGTGACTTTTCTTTTGTGCAGTGCTCCTGACCAGCTTGGAGGAAGACATGTTGGATGATGCAGTATTGTGAAGATAGATAAACTCAATAGAGAGGGCTGGGGCCCTCTGGCATATCTACAGTACACAGGATACAGAGAGGATCAAAGATTTCCAGAAAAATGTATGTTCAGATATTGAGGGCTGTTACTCAAGGTTAATAGTTCTGGAAGCAGCTATGTGGATTTTAGAATATCTAGTGTGAGTGAATTGCTTTCTAGACCGGTGCTCCCAGTTCACATGTGAAATGGAGTCTGCAGAGGATGCTGGACTTGTAGTATCAGGAGGAGGAAGGTGAGACCGGTTTGTGAGTTGGTGTCGGGGTACAGCTGTCAGCCTGCAACGTCATGAGTATTCTAAGATGAGGACTGTTTGCTGTAGTTTTGGGACGATATAAGGAGTGGGGTCAAGTAAAGTTCCAGGTAGGTGGAAAGGGGTGTGTGTCGTTTGCATTGTTGAGGTGCAAAGTGAATGCTGTTGTCATGTGTTGAATTGAAGATCATGAGCTAGCACTTGTGTGTTTTTTCAGGTCAAATGATTAGGCAAATTCTTGCAGGTGAAAAAACCTGGCTCCTTATACTAAATCATGGTAATGGTTGTAAGGTGACCCACATAGGTTCACTCATGAACAAGAGATAGAGAGCAACAGAGGGAAGTAGTTTGAAGTTCAGAGTGAGCAAGGTGTGAGAGTTTAGTAAAGTCGTTTTTCTGTGGACGACAGTTTCTTTTAAAGGTGCAGGCCTTGGTGTTTGCAGTCTTCAACTTGTTGAGCTGTTTTATCAGTTTTGTTAAAACTTCAGACTGGGGGTTGATGTGACTTCAGGTTCTCTGCAGCAAGTGGAAATGTATAATTAGCAGCTTGGCTTCATCTCTTATACAGTCCTTGTCTGCACTGCTTTCTGAAGAGGTTGGATTGATCTGTTTATGTACAGAGGGTTATTTTTGATAAAAGTTGATCAGATTAGAATTTTTAGGAGGAGATTTGTGGTGCTCTCCTGTGGTGTGAGCAGAATAAGTACTAAGATGTGGAGACCATTGCTAGTGATTGTGTCAATGGGGATGTTTTTGTTGAAATGGTCCTAGTTCACACCTATTCAATTTTTGGGTTTGTGCTGTGAATGTGTGAGGATGTAGAATGTTTTGTTAGTTGATGACTGTTGATGTGAGTCTTGAATGCAGTGATGCTCTTGTCAACTTGAAAGGGGTTTTTTGCAGAGTTCTGACCATTCTTGTTGACTGGTGTTTTGATCTCCAGTGTCGGAAGGGTCATGTGATTGATACTCCGAGTGTGACTGGTTTCAGTGACCATGTTTTTCACTATTGTGTCATTTTTGTTGTTGAATAAAAGATCATTCTTCCATTTCATGTTATCACAGCTTGCTCTGTGCATGACATTAGTGGATGTACATGTGCATACTGCCAGTGTCTTAAGTTTGTACTGAAGAACTGGCAGATTGTGTGAATTGAAGATTACTTGTTAATGTGAGGCTTCTGATGTTAACTGGTAGAAGATAATGGAGGTAGAGAAGGTCTTGTTGGCAAGAATCAAATTTCAGCTCTGAATTCTTGTATGGATCATTGTCTGTTGATGTGATTGTTTGAAACATGGTAGGCTGATGGAGAAAGTGAAGGCGCATGGGGTACAAGGTGTACTAGCTAAATGGATAAAGAACTGGCTGGGCAACAGGAGACAGAGAGTAGCAGTGGAAGTGAGTTACTCAAAATGGAGACGTGTGACCAGTGGTGTTCCACAGGGATCCGTGCTGGGACCACTGTTGTTTGTGATATACATAAATGATTTGGAGGAAAGTATAGGTGGTCTGATTAGCAAGTTTGCAGACGACACTAAGATCGGTGGAGTACCAGATAGTGAAGGGGACTGACAGAGAATACAGCAGAATATAGATAGACTGGAGAGTTGGGCAGAGAAATGGCAGATGGAGTTCAATCAGGGCAAATGCGAGGTGATGCATTTTGGAAGATCCAATTCAAGAGTGAACTATACAGTAAATGGAAAAGTCCTGGGGAAAATTGATGTACAGAGAGATTTGAGTGTTCAGGTCCATTGTTCCCTGAAGGTGGCAACGCAGGTCAATAGAGTGGTCAAGAAGGCATACGGCATGCTTTCCTTCATCGGACGGGGTATTGAGTACAAGAGTTGGCAGGTCATGTTACAGTTGAAGAGGACTTTGGTTCGGCCACATTTGGAATACCGCGTGCTGTTCTGGTCGCCACATTACCAAAAGGATGTGGATGCTTTGGAGAGGGTGCAGAGGAGGTTCACCAGGATGTTGCCTGGTATGGAGGTCGCCAGCAATGAAGAGAGGTTGAGCAGATTAGGATAATTTTCATTAGAAAGACGGAGGTTGAGGGTGGAACCGATTGAGGTGTACAAAATCATGAGAGGTATAGACAGGGTGGATAGCAAGAAGCTTTTTCCCCAGAGTGGGGGATTCAATTACAAGGGGACAAAAGTGAAAGGGGAAAAGTTTAGGGGGGATATGCGTGGTAAGTTCATAACGCAGAGGGTGGTGGGTGCCTGGAACGCGTTGCCAGCGGAGGTGGCAGACGCGGGCACGATAGCGTCTTTTAAGATGTATGTGGACTGATGCATGAATGGGCAGGAAGCAAAGAGATACAGACCCTTAGAAAATAGGCGACATGTTTAGATAGAGGATCTGGATCGGCGCAGGCTTGGAGGGCCGAAGGGCCTGTTCCTGTGATGTAATTTTCTTTGTTCTTTGAATCTGCAGTTGAGCTGTCTTGCAGTTCATGGGTGATGCACTCCTGATTCCTGCAGCAGCAACTTATCAAGTCAGTAATTGGGGTCCTAATGTGATGAATTTATGTTCATAACTGCTCGTGAAGAGTTGATGAGAAATTGGCAGAGGATTTGGGATAGCTTCTTATTGTGTTGTGAAATGGTGCGTAACCATAATGTGTACCTTGTATTCATGTGTAATATTTCACCACAGCATGTGAGATTCTGATTCCCATCAAGACCCATTTCAGGATGGGAATCTGGAACAGAAAACATACTGAAGGTGCAGGTAAGAGGGCCAGGAGGATGAATGTTACACAATTCATTTGAGTTTTCAAAGGGCACAGTAGATTGGTAAACCACAAGTTAAGTGTCTATTCTACAGGGGAGGGCAGCAGGAAAAGAGCTGTCAGTTAGTCTAACATCTCTCAGAATCCATGATGAAGGAAGTAGCAGCAGGACATGCTTGTTGTCAGGTGGGTAATGGCCAATTTTATTGAAGTGAGGAGTGACTTAGTGAAAAGTGGACTGGAAACAGCTACTTGAAAGTACATAAGTGTCAGAACAGCGGAAGGCATTTAAAGGGCAGATTGAAGGGTTCAGAGTAAAGATGTTTCCACAAAGAACAAGGGTGAGATGGCATAATCTAGAACAGCATAGATGTTAAGGAGTTTACAGGGTAAGATAAAGGCAGAAAAGGAAAGCTTATTGCCACACAGCACCGCATACTACAGAAAGCTGAGAAGACTACAGAAAGTGGAAGGGTGAAATCAAATGGGAATGTAACGAGGTAAAGCGAGGGATGAAAGAATATTGACAAGC
Source organism: Heterodontus francisci (assembly GCF_036365525.1). Lineage (NCBI taxonomy): Eukaryota > Metazoa > Chordata > Chondrichthyes > Heterodontiformes > Heterodontidae > Heterodontus > Heterodontus francisci. Next base: position 11,608,734 of record NC_090417.1, read on the forward strand.
AAAATGAAGGTGAAGCTGCAGATGTTTTATCAATACATCAAGAGCAAAGGATAACTGAGTGTAGGGTGCATAAATGACCAAAACAGTAACCTATGTGTAGGGGTGCAAGATGTTGGTATAGTTCTCAGTGGATACTTTGTCAGTATTCAGAAAATAGGGGGATGATGCAGATATTGTATTTTAGGAGGAATGTGAAGTATTGTATGTGATAAACATAGGGAGAGAGGATGTATTGAATGGATTTGAGTTGTTGAAAGTTGATAAATCACCAGGACCAAAAGAAATGTATCTTCTGCTGTTAAAAGAAGGAAGAGAGGAAATAGCAGAGGGTGTGACTATCTATTTCAAGTCTTCACTGGTTAAAAGTGCAGTGCTGGAGGATTGGAGAATTGCTAACGTTGTACCTCTGTTTAAAAACGGAGTGAAGGATGGAATATTTACAGGCCAGTCACTGTCAGCTTGGTTGTGGACAAATTATTGGAATCTATTTTGAGATATAGGATAAAATGTCACTGAAGGCACAGGTTAATCAAGGACAGTATTTGTGAAGAGAAGATCTTATTTGACCAATTTGATTGAATTATTTCCAGAAGTGACATGGAAGATAGATCAGGGTAGTGCAGTTGATGTGGTCTAAATAAATTTTAGCAAGGCTTTTGATAAATTCAATGGGATCCAGGAAAATGCAGTATGTTTGTACAAAATAGGCTCAGTGGCATCAAACGAAGGCGAATGGTTGGTTGTTTCAGAGACTGGCGGGCTCTTTGTCGTGGTGTTCCACAGGGCTCAGTACTGGATGCACTGATTTTTGTGGATGACAGAGATTGGCTGTGTGGTAGCTAGTGAGGAGGATAGCTGTCGGCTGGAGGAAGATATTGATGGTCTGGTCAGATGGGCAGAAAAATGGCAAATGGAATTAAACTTGGAGAAGTGTGAGGTGATGCATTTGTGGAGTACAAACAAGGCAAAGGAATGCATGATTAATGGGAAAATATTGTTAGGTGTTGAGGAAGTGATGGATTTTGGCTGGAGTGTGCACAGATTGATAAATTGGTTAAGCAGGCATATGTAATCGTTTAGTTTTGCAGCTGAGGTTTTGAAATTGAGCAGGGAGGGTATGATGGACTTGTTGAAATCATTGATTATGTCAGAACTTCAATACTGTGTACAATTATGATCTTTTTACAGAAAGGATTTGTGAGGATTGGCAAAATGTGGAAAGATTGGATAGGATGTGGTTGTTCTCCTTGGAACAGAGAAGGCTGAGAGTATATCTGATTGACATGTAGAAAGTTTTGAGTGTTATAGTTTAAGTGGAGGTGAAGGGTTTATTCACCTTTGCAGAGAGGGCAGTGACGAGGGTGCATAGGTTTAAGTGATCATTAGAAAAATTAGAGGGGAGATGAGCTAAAACTTTTTCACCCAGAGGGTGGAACTAACTGTGTGAAAGGGTAGTTGAGGTTGAAACCTCAACTCATTCAAAAGGAGTTTGGATGTATATGTGAAGTGCTGTAATATGCAGGAGTATTGAAGAAATGCTGGAAGGTGGGATTGGAACAGACGGATTGTTTTTCAGCAGGCACAGAGATGATGGGACAAGTGGACTCCTCAGTGTGTTGAAAGTTTCTCTGTTTTTGCAATAGTATAATGGTGTGGATTGTTTGTAGTGTTCACAGGAACTGTTCATTTTCCTTGTTCCTTATGTTCTTGCCTTTTATTTTCCAAATAGCCAGATGTGTATGTTTTTTGTTAAAAAACAGTTATTGTGGACAAATGACAGAATTGTCAGTGTGAGAGGAGGGCATTCCTGATGTTGTCAGTAGTGGCTCTGTTCGAGAAATTCACTCAGCCTGAAACTCCTGTCTTTGGGGAACCATGCATATTCTTCCTTTTCATGTAAGTGTCTAAATTGTCTCTTCAGTGTTTTTATCAAATGTGCCTTGTTTTCAAACAGTGTCATGGAGAATTTGTTTGGTGGCTGTGTGAAAAAGTTTTTCTCATGTCACAAATAGATGAATTAAGTGATTCATGACAACCTTTGCCAGCGCTGATGACGTCATTGCGTAAATTTTTGAAAGTGGGAGGAGGAGAGGTTGCATTGGGCATTTTCTCGCACTTCATCGGAATTATTTAGTTGTTTTGGAGATTTGCTTAATTTTTATTAGGCAGAGGAGATTGTTCCAAGGTAAGTTGCTCTGAAAATATTTCCATTGTCTGGGGCAACGCATGTGCTCCAGTTAACAACATTTCAAATAAACAGTCACCTCTTTCCTCATCTGCCTTTGAAACAACCATGCACAGCCTTGTGAGACTCTGCAATTGCAAGCTGCTGTCTGTTAAGCACTTGGGGAACATTCAGCAGGAAGAGACTGAGCACGAAAAGAAACCAGCAGGCTGTGTTCAGTGGTATTTCAAATGTGAATGCTCTTGCTGTGTACACAACTGGTGAGGTGGGAGTCCAGCCATAGCATTCTGCTTTCAGGCAAAGGTAGGTAAGAGTGAAAGAAATGTAAGGTGATGATAGTAGCAGGCAGGATTAAATGGGAATGGATGGGAAGATGCACAAGTAGCATAACCATTAGCAGGGTTTAACTAGGCTAAATGGCCTGCTTTATGTTCAAAGGCCAAATGAAATGTGATTCTTTTTCCAGCAACCTCAAAGCATTCATCTTTTCCCTGAGAGCAGCATTGAACCATCACGAGATGTGGGCAGTTACATCATTCTGTTTCCTACAGCTGAGTTGTGTACGAAGTGATTCATTAGCATCAGTACATGCCGATATTGCAGAGCAGAAAGCATGTGCAACAGTAATTTCATTGGAGGGAGGGAAGCTCTGACACTGATCTTATATTATTTCCTTTTATGTAAAATGTGCCCTTGAGAATCTAATGTTTGACACTTAAGGACAGCATTCAAGCAAAGGAGGCAGGGATGTGCTGATTCCTGCATTTGAGGTGGGTAATAAGTGCTTCATTGGTGTCTTCTTTGCAGAAGTTAAAAAGGTGGACACAAGAGTAAGTTCAGTGGATGGATTGAGGCAAGCTCTGATTAGCTTTATTTATTGTTGTGTAAAACATGTTGTTGAGAACAGAATCTCTGAGACATAAGTTCAGCCTTCAAGCAACTGTATCATGCTGTGGAAAGCAATCGAGCATTTATGGATGAATTGGGGAACATTAATAGACTGAGTTCAGACTTTGTTTTTTTACACAGCATTCATGTATGCATTCAATGTGGTTCCTTATAGAGACAGGGAGACAGGGAGACAGAGAGACTTAGAGACGGTGAGACGGGGAGACAGGGAGACAGAGAGACAGAGAGACTTAGAGACGGTGAGACGGGGAGACAGGGAGACAGGGAGACGGGGAGACAGGGAGACAGAGAGACAGAGAGACAGAGAGACTTAGAGACAGGGAGACAGAGAGACTTAGAGACAGGGAGACAGAGAGACTTAGAGACAGGGAGACAGAGAGACTTAGAGACAGGGAGACAGAGAGACTTAGAGACAGGGAGACTTAGAGACTTGGAGACGGGGAGACAGGGAGACAGAGAGACAGAGAGACAGAGAGACAGGGAGACTGAGAGACAGAGAGACTGAGAGACTTAGAGACAGAGAGACAGAGAGACAGGGAGACTGAGAGACTGAGAGACAGAGAGACTGAGAGACTTAGAGACAGAGAGACAGGGAGACAGAGAGACAGAGAGACTGAGAGACTTAGAGACAGAGAGACAGAGAGACAGAGAGACAGAGAAACTGAGAGACTTAGAGACTGTGAGACTGAGAGACTTAGAGACGGTGAGACAGAGAGACAGAGAGACAGAGAGACTTAGAGACGGTGAGACGGAGAGACGGTGAGACTGAGAGACTGAGAGACTTAGAGACGGTGAGACGGTGAGACTGAGAGACAGAGAGACAGAGAGACTGAGAGACTGAGAGACTTAGAGACAGAGAGACTGAGAGACAGAGAGACTGAGAGACTGAGAGACTTAGAGACAGAGAGACTGAGAGACTGAGAGACAGAGAGACTGAGAGACTGAGAGACTTAGAGACAGAGAGACTGAGAGACAGAGAGACTGAGAGACTGAGAGACTTAGAGACAGAGAGACTGAGAGACTGAGAGACAGAGAGACTGAGAGACAGGGAGACTTAGAGACTGTGAGACTGAGAGACTGAGAGACAGAGAGACTGAGAGACTTAGAGACAGAGAGACAGGGAGACAGAGAGACAGAGAGACTGAGAGACTTAGAGACAGAGAGACAGAGAGACAGAGAGACAGAGAGACTGAGAGACTTAGAGACTGTGAGACTGAGAGACTTAGAGACGGTGAGACAGAGAGACAGAGAGACAGAGAGACTTAGAGACGGTGAGACGGAGAGACGGTGAGACTGAGAGACTGAGAGACTTAGAGACGGTGAGACGGTGAGACTGAGAGACAGAGAGACTGAGAGACTGAGAGACTGAGAGACTTAGAGACAGAGAGACTGAGAGACAGAGAGACTGAGAGACTGAGAGACTTAGAGACAGAGAGACTGAGAGACTGAGAGACAGAGAGACTGAGAGACAGGGAGACTTAGAGACTGAGAGACAGGGAGACTTAGAGACTGTGAGACTGAGAGACTGAGAGACAGAGAGACTGAGAGACTGAGAGACTTAGAGACAGAGAGACAGGGAGACAGAGAGACAGAGAGACTGAGAGACTTAGAGACAGAGAGACAGAGAGACAGAGAGACAGAGAGACTGAGAGACTTAGAGACTGTGAGACTGAGAGACTTAGAGACGGTGAGACAGAGAGACAGAGAGACAGAGAGACTTAGAGACGGTGAGACGGAGAGACGGTGAGACTGAGAGACTGAGAGACTTAGAGACGGTGAGACGGTGAGACTGAGAGACAGAGAGACTGAGAGACTGAGAGACTGAGAGACTGAGAGACAGAGAGACTGAGAGACTGAGAGACTGAGAGACTTAGAGACAGAGAGACTGAGAGACTGAGAGACAGAGAGACTGAGAGACAGGGAGACTTAGAGACTGTGAGACTGAGAGACTTAGAGACGGTGAGACAGAGAGACAGAGAGACTTAGAGACGGTGAGACAGAGAGACTGAGAGACTGAGAGACTTAGAGACTTAGAGACAGAGAGACTGAGAGACTGAGAGACAGAGAGACTGAGAGACTGAGAGACAGGGAGACTTAGAGACTGTGAGACTGAGAGACTTAGAGACGGTGAGACAGAGAGACAGAGAGACTTAGAGACGGTGAGACAGAGAGACTTAGAGACGGTGAGACAGAGAGACTGAGAGACTGAGAGACTTAGAGACTTAGAGACAGAGAGACTGAGAGACTGTGAGACTGAGAGACTTAGAGACGGTGAGACTTAGAGACGGTGAGACAGAGAGACTGAGAGACTTAGAGACTTAGAGACAGAGAGACTGAGAGACTGAGAGACAGAGAGACTGAGAGACTGAGAGACAGGGAGACTTAGAGACTGTGAGACTGAGAGACTTAGAGACGGTGAGACAGAGAGACAGAGAGACTTAGAGACGGTGAGACAGAGAGACTTAGAGACGGTGAGACAGAGAGACTGAGAGACTGAGAGACTTAGAGACTTAGAGACAGAGAGACTGAGAGACTGTGAGACTGAGAGACTTAGAGACGGTGAGACTTAGAGACGGTGAGACAGAGAGACAGAGAGACTTAGAGACGGTGAGACAGAGAGACTTAGAGACGGTGAGACAGAGAGACTTAGAGACGGTGAGACAGAGAGACTGAGAGACTGAGAGACTTAGAGACTTAGAGACAGAGAGACTGAGAGACTGAGAGACAGAGAGACTGAGAGACTGAGAGACAGGGAGACTTAGAGACTGTGAGACTGAGAGACTTAGAGACGGTGAGACTTAGAGACGGTGAGACAGAGAGACTGAGAGACTGAGAGACTTAGAGACTTAGAGACAGAGAGACTGAGAGACTGAGAGACAGAGAGACTGAGAGACTGAGAGACAGGGAGACTTAGAGACTGTGAGACTGAGAGACTTAGAGACGGTGAGACTTAGAGACGGTGAGACAGAGAGACAGAGAGACTTAGAGACGGTGAGACAGAGAGACTTAGAGACGGTGAGACAGAGAGACTGAGAGACTGAGAGACAGAGAGACTGAGAGACTTAGAGACAGAGAGACAGAGAGACTGAGAGACTTAGAGACAGAGAGACAGAGAGACAGGGAGACAGAGAGACTTAGAGACTTAGAGACGGTGAGACAGAGAGACAGAGAGACTGAGAGACTTAGAGACAGAGAGACTTAGAGACAGAGAGACAGGGAGACAGAGAGACAGAGAGACGGGGAGACAGGGAGACAGGGAGACAGAGAGACAGAGAGACAGGGAGACGGTGAGACTGAGAGACAGAGAGACAGAGAGACAGAGAGACAGAGAGACAGAGAGACAGAGAGACAGAGAGACAGAGAGACAGAGAGACAGAGAGACAGGGAGACAGAGAGACAGGGAGACAGAGAGACTGGGAGACAGAGAGACAGAGAGACAGGGAGACAGAGAGACTTAGAGACAGAGAGACAGAGAGACAGAGAGACAGGGAGACAGAGAGAGACAGAGAGACAGAGAGACAGAGAGACAGAGAGACTTAGAGACGGTGAGACGGGGAGACAGGGAGACAGAGAGACAGAGAGACAGGGAGACAGGGAGACTTAGAGACAGAGAGACAGGGAGACAGAGAGACTTAGAGACAGGGAGACAGGGAGACAGAGAGACAGGGAGACAGAGAGACTGGGAGACAGAGAGACAGAGAGACAGGGAGACAGAGAGACTTAGAGACAGAGAGACAGAGAGACAGAGAGACAGGGAGACAGAGAGAGACAGAGAGACAGAGAGACAGAGAGACAGAGAGACTTAGAGACGGTGAGACGGGGAGACAGGGAGACAGAGAGACAGAGAGACAGGGAGACAGGGAGACTTAGAGACAGAGAGACAGGGAGACAGAGAGACTTAGAGACAGGGAGACAGAGAGACGGGGAGACAGGGAGACAGAGAGACGGGGAGACAGGGAGACAGGGAGACTTAGAGACAGAGAGACAGAGAGACAGAGAGACAGGGAGACAGAGAGAGACAGAGAGACAGAGAGACAGAGAGACAGAGAGACTTAGAGACGGTGAGACGGGGAGACAGGGAGACAGAGAGACAGAGAGACAGGGAGACAGGGAGACTTAGAGACAGAGAGACAGGGAGACAGAGAGACTTAGAGACAGGGAGACAGGGAGACAGAGAGACAGGGAGACAGAGAGACTGGGAGACAGAGAGACAGAGAGACAGGGAGACAGAGAGACTTAGAGACAGAGAGACAGAGAGACAGAGAGACAGGGAGACAGAGAGAGACAGAGAGACAGAGAGACAGAGAGACAGAGAGACTTAGAGACGGTGAGACGGGGAGACAGGGAGACAGAGAGACAGAGAGACAGGGAGACAGGGAGACTTAGAGACAGAGAGACAGGGAGACAGAGAGACTTAGAGACAGGGAGACAGAGAGACGGGGAGACAGGGAGACAGAGAGACGGGGAGACAGGGAGACAGGGAGACAGGGAGACAGAGAGACAGAGAGACTTAGAGACAGAGAGACAGGGAGACAGAGAGACTTAGAGACAGGGAGACAGAGAGACGGGGAGACAGGGAGACAGAGAGACGGGGAGACAGGGAGACAGGGAGACAGGGAGACAGAGAGACAGAGAGACTTAGAGACAGGGAGACAGAGAGACTTAGAGACAGAGAGACAGAGAGACAGGGAGACTTAGAGACTTAGAGACGGTGAGACGGGGAGACAGGGAGACAGAGAGACGGTGAGACGGGGAGACAGGGAGACAGGGAGACAGGGAGACGGAGACAGGGAGACAGAGAGACAGGGAGACAGAGAGACTTAGAGACAGAGAGACGGTGAGACGGGGAGACGGGGAGACAGGGAGACAGAGAGACAGAGAGACTTAGAGACAGGGAGACGGTGAGACAGAGAGACAGAGAGACAGAGAGACAGAGAGACTTAGAGACTTAGAGACAGAGAGACAGAGAGACAGGGAGACAGAGAGACATAGAGACTTAGAGACAGAGAGACATAGAGACTTAGAGACAGAGAGACAGGGAGACAGAGAGACAGAGAGACAGGGAGACAGAGAGACTGGGAGACAGAGAGACAGAGAGACAGAGAGACAGGGAGACAGAGAGACTTAGAGACTTAGAGACAGAGAGACAGAGAGACAGGGAGACAGAGAGACAGAGAGACAGGGAGACAGAGAGACAGGGAGACAGAGAGACTGGGAGACAGAGAGACTGGGAGACAGAGAGACAGAGAGACAGAGAGACAGGGAGACAGAGAGACTTAGAGACAGAGAGACAGAGAGACAGAGAGACAGGGAGACAGAGAGAGACAGAGAGACAGAGAGACAGAGAGACAGAGAGACTTAGAGACGGTGAGACGGGGAGACAGGGAGACAGAGAGACAGGGAGACAGGGAGACTTAGAGACAGAGAGACAGGGAGACAGAGAGACTTAGAGACAGGGAGACTTAGAGACGGGGAGACAGGGAGACAGAGAGACAGAGAGACAGAGAGACTTAGAGACGGTGAGACGGGGAGACAGGGAGACAGGGAGACGGGGAGACAGGGAGACAGGGAGACAGAGAGACAGAGAGACTTAGAGACAGGGAGACAGAGAGACTTAGAGAGACAGAGAGACAGAGAGACAGAGAGACTTAGAGACAGGGAGACAGAGAGACAGAGAGACAGAGAGACAGAGAGACAGAGAGACAGGGAGACAGAGAGACAGAGAGACAGAGAGACAGAGAGACAGAGAGACTTAGAGACAGAGAGACAGAGAGACTTAGAGACAGGGAGACAGAGAGACTTAGAGACTTAGAGACAGAGAGACAGAGAGACAGAGAGACAGAGAGACTTAGAGACAGAGAGACAGAGAGACAGAGAGACAGAGAGACAGAGAGACTTAGAGACGGTGAGACGGGGAGACGGGGAGACAGGGAGACAGGGAGACAGAGAGACTTAGAGACAGGGAGACAGGGAGACAGAGAGAGACAGAGAGACAGAGAGACAGAGAGACAGAGAGACTTAGAGACGGTGAGACGGGGAGACGGGGAGACAGGGAGACAGGGAGACAGAGAGACTTAGAGACAGGGAGACAGAGAGACAGAGAGACAGAGAGACTTAGAGACAGGGAGACTTAGAGACGGTGAGACGGGGAGACAGAGAGACTGAGAGACAGAGAGACTTAGAGACGGTGAGACGGGGAGACAGGGAGACAGGGAGACGGGGAGACAGGGAGACAGGGAGACAGGGAGACAGAGAGACAGAGAGACTTAGAGACAGGGAGACAGAGAGACTTAGAGACAGAGAGACAGAGAGACTTAGAGACAGAGAGACAGGGAGACTTAGAGACGGTGAGACGGGGAGACAGGGAGACGGTGAGACGGGGAGACAGGGAGACAGGGAGACAGGGAGACAGAGAGACAGAGAGACTTAGAGACGGTGAGACGGGGAGACAGGGAGACAGAGAGACAGAGAGACAGAGAGACTTAGAGACAGGGAGACGGTGAGACTGAGAGACAGAGAGACAGAGAGACAGAGAGACAGAGAGACAGAGAGACAGAGAGACAGAGAGACAGAGAGACAGAGAGACAGAGAGACAGAGAGACTTAGAGACTTAGAGACAGAGAGACAGAGAGACAGGGAGACAGAGAGACAGAGAGACAGAGAGACAGAGAGACAGAGAGACAGAGAGACAGAGAGACTTAGAGACTTAGAGACAGAGAGACAGAGAGACAGGGAGACAGAGAGACAGAGAGACAGGGAGACAGAGAGACAGGGAGACAGAGAGACAGAGAGACTTAGAGACGGTGAGACGGGGAGACAGGGAGACGGTGAGACTGGGAGACAGAGAGACTGGGAGACAGAGAGACTGGGAGACAGAGAGACTGGGAGACTGGGAGACAGAGAGACTTAGAGACTTAGAGACAGAGAGACAGAGAGACAGAGAGACAGAGAGACAGGGAGACAGAGAGACTTAGAGACAGAGAGACAGAGAGACAGAGAGACAGGGAGACAGAGAGAGACAGAGAGACAGAGAGACTTAGAGACGGTGAGACGGGGAGACAGGGAGACAGGGAGACAGAGAGACAGGGAGACAGGGAGACTTAGAGACAGAGAGACAGGGAGACAGAGAGACTTAGAGACAGGGAGACAGAGAGACAGAGAGACTTAGAGACAGAGAGACAGAGAGACAGAGAGACAGAGAGACTTAGAGACAGAGAGACTTAGAGACAGAGAGACTGAGAGACAGAGAGACAGAGAGACAGAGAGACTTAGAGACAGAGAGACTTAGAGACTGAGAGACTGAGAGACTGAGAGACAGAGAGACAGAGAGACAGAGAGACAGAGAGACAGAGAGACTTAGAGACAGAGAGACAGAGAGACAGAGAGACAGAGAGATGGTGAGACTGAGAGACTGAGAGACAGAGAGACTTAGAGACGGTGAGACTGAGAGACAGAGAGACAGAGAGACTGAGAGACTTAGAGACGGTGAGACGGTGAGACAGAGAGACTGAGAGACTTAGAGACGGAGAGACGGTGAGACTGAGAGACTGAGAGACAGAGAGACTTAGAGACGGTGAGACGGTGAGACTGAGAGACAGAGAGACAGAGAGACAGAGAGACTGAGAGACTTAGAGACTTAGAGACTTAGAGACGGTGAGACTGAGAGACAGAGAGACAGAGAGACAGAGAGACTGAGAGACTTAGAGACGGTGAGACGGTGAGACTGAGAGACAGAGAGACTGAGAGACTTAGAGACAGAGAGACAGAGAGACAGAGAGACTTAGAGACGGAGAGACGGTGAGACTGAGAGACTGAGAGACAGAGAGACTTAGAGACGGTGAGACGGTGAGACTGAGAGACAGAGAGACTGAGAGACTTAGAGACAGAGAGACAGAGAGACAGAGAGACGGTGAGACTGAGAGACTGAGAGACAGAGAGACTTAGAGACGGTGAGACGGTGAGACTTAGAGACAGAGAGACAGAGAGACAGAGAGACAGAGAGACAGGGAGACAGAGAGACTTAGAGACGGAGAGACTGAGAGACAGAGAGACTTAGAGACGGTGAGACGGTGAGACTGAGAGACAGAGAGACAGAGAGACTGAGAGACTTAGAGACGGTGAGACGGAGAGACTGAGAGACAGAGAGACAGAGAGACAGAGAGACAGGGAGACAGAGAGACTTAGAGACGGTGAGACGGTGAGACTGAGAGACTGAGAGACAGAGAGACAGAGAGACTGAGAGACTTAGAGACAGAGAGACAGAGAGACAGAGAGACAGAGAGACAGAGAGACAGGGAGACAGAGAGACTTAGAGACGGTGAGACTGAGAGACAGAGAGACAGAGAGACAGAGAGACAGAGAGACTGAGAGACTTAGAGACAGAGAGACAGAGAGACAGAGAGACAGAGAGACAGGGAGACAGAGAGACTTAGAGACAGGGAGACAGAGAGACTTAGAGACAGGGAGACAGAGAGACAGAGAGACTTAGAGACAGGGAGACAGGGAGACAGAGAGACTGAGAGACAGAGAGACTGTGAGACGGTGAGACGGTGAGACAGAGAGACAGAGAGACAGAGAGACAGAGAGACAGGGAGACAGAGAGACTGAGAGACTTAGAGACTGTGAGACGGTGAGACTGAGAGACTGAGAGACAGAGAGACTGAGAGACTTAGAGACAGAGAGACAGAGAGACAGGGAGACTGAGAGACAGAGAGACTGAGAGACTTAGAGACAGAGAGACAGAGAGACAGGGAGACTGAGAGACTGAGAGACAGAGAGACTGAGAGACTTAGAGACAGAGAGACAGGGAGACAGAGAGACAGAGAGACTGAGAGACTTAGAGACAGAGAGACAGAGAGACAGAGAGACAGAGAGACTGAGAGACTTAGAGACTGTGAGACTGAGAGACTTAGAGACGGTGAGACAGAGAGACAGAGAGACAGAGAGACAGAGAGACTTAGAGACGGTGAGACGGAGAGACGGTGAGACTGAGAGACTGAGAGACTTAGAGACGGTGAGACGGTGAGACTGAGAGACAGAGAGACTGAGAGACTGAGAGACTGAGAGACTTAGAGACAGAGAGACTGAGAGACAGAGAGACTGAGAGACAGAGAGACTGAGAGACTTAGAGACAGAGAGACAGAGAGACAGGGAGACTGAGAGACTGAGAGACTGAGAGACAGAGAGACTGAGAGACTTAGAGACAGAGAGACAGGGAGACAGAGAGACTGAGAGACTGAGAGACTGTGAGACTGAGAGACTTAGAGACGGTGAGACAGAGAGACAGAGAGACAGAGAGACAGAGAGACTTAGAGACGGTGAGACGGAGAGACGGTGAGACTGAGAGACTGAGAGACTTAGAGACGGTGAGACGGTGAGACTGAGAGACAGAGAGACTGAGAGACTGAGAGACTGAGAGACTTAGAGACAGAGAGACTGAGAGACAGAGAGACTGAGAGACTGAGAGACTTAGAGACAGAGAGACTGAGAGACTGAGAGACGGTGAGACAGAGAGACAGAGAGACAGAGAGACAGAGAGACTTAGAGACGGAGAGACGGTGAGACTGAGAGACTGAGAGACTTAGAGACGGTGAGACGGTGAGACTGAGAGACAGAGAGACTGAGAGACTGAGAGACTGAGAGACTTAGAGACAGAGAGACTGAGAGACAGAGAGACTGAGAGACTGAGAGACTTAGAGACAGAGAGACTGAGAGACTGAGAGACGGTGAGACAGAGAGACAGAGAGACAGAGAGACAGAGAGACTTAGAGACGGTGAGACGGAGAGACTGAGAGACTGAGAGACTTAGAGACGGTGAGACGGTGAGACTGAGAGACAGAGAGACTGAGAGACTGAGAGACTGAGAGACTTAGAGACTTAGAGACAGAGAGACTGAGAGACTGAGAGACAGAGAGACTGAGAGACAGGGAGACTTAGAGACTGTGAGACTGAGAGACAGAGAGACTTAGAGACGGTGAGACAGAGAGACTGAGAGACTGAGAGACTTAGAGACTTAGAGACAGAGAGACTGAGAGACTGAGAGACAGGGAGACTTAGAGACTGTGAGACTGAGAGACTTAGAGACGGTGAGACTTAGAGACGGTGAGACAGAGAGACAGAGAGACTTAGAGACGGTGAGACAGAGAGACTTAGAGACTGAGAGACAGAGAGACTGAGAGACTTAGAGACAGAGAGACAGAGAGACAGGGAGACAGAGAGACTTAGAGACTTAGAGACGGTGAGACAGAGAGACAGAGAGACTGAGAGACTTAGAGACAGAGAGACTTAGAGACAGAGAGACTTAGAGACAGAGAGACAGGGAGACAGAGAGACAGAGAGACAGTGAGACGGGGAGACAGGGAGACAGGGAGACAGAGAGACAGAGAGACAGGGAGACGGTGAGACTGAGAGACTGAGAGACAGAGAGACAGAGAGACAGAGAGACAGAGAGACAGAGAGACAGGGAGACAGAGAGACTGGGAGACAGAGAGACAGAGAGACAGAGAGACTTAGAGACAGAGAGACAGAGAGACAGAGAGACAGGGAGACAGAGAGAGACAGAGAGACAGAGAGACAGAGAGACAGAGAGACTTAGAGACGGTGAGACGGGGAGACAGAGAGACAGAGAGACAGGGAGACAGGGAGACTTAGAGACAGAGAGACAGGGAGACAGAGAGACTTAGAGACAGGGAGACAGGGAGACAGAGAGACTGGGAGACAGAGAGACAGAGAGACAGGGAGACAGAGAGACTTAGAGACAGAGAGACAGAGAGACAGAGAGACAGGGAGACAGAGAGAGACAGAGAGACAGAGAGACAGAGAGACAGAGAGACTTAGAGACGGTGAGACGGGGAGACAGGGAGACAGAGAGACAGAGAGACAGGGAGACAGGGAGACTTAGAGACAGAGAGACAGGGAGACAGAGAGACTTAGAGACAGGGAGACAGAGAGACGGGGAGACAGGGAGACAGAGAGACGGGGAGACAGGGAGACAGGGAGACAGGGAGACAGAGAGACTTAGAGACAGGGAGACAGGGAGACAGAGAGACAGGGAGACAGAGAGACTGGGAGACAGAGAGACAGAGAGACAGGGAGACAGAGAGACTTAGAGACAGAGAGACAGAGAGACAGAGAGACAGGGAGACAGAGAGAGACAGAGAGACAGAGAGACAGAGAGACAGAGAGACTTAGAGACGGTGAGACGGGGAGACAGGGAGACAGAGAGACAGAGAGACAGGGAGACAGGGAGACTTAGAGACAGAGAGACAGGGAGACAGAGAGACTTAGAGACAGGGAGACAGAGAGACGGGGAGACAGGGAGACAGAGAGACGGGGAGACAGGGAGACAGGGAGACAGGGAGACAGAGAGACAGAGAGACTTAGAGACAGGGAGACAGAGAGACTTAGAGACAGAGAGACAGAGAGACAGGGAGACTTAGAGACTTAGAGACGGTGAGACGGGGAGACAGGGAGACAGAGAGACGGTGAGACGGGGAGACAGGGAGACAGGGAGACAGGGAGACGGAGACAGGGAGACAGAGAGACAGGGAGACAGAGAGACTTAGAGACAGAGAGACGGTGAGACGGGGAGACGGGGAGACAGGGAGACAGAGAGACAGAGAGACTTAGAGACAGGGAGACGGTGAGACAGAGAGACAGAGAGACAGAGAGACAGAGAGACTTAGAGACTTAGAGACAGAGAGACAGAGAGACAGGGAGACAGAGAGACATAGAGACTTAGAGACAGAGAGACATAGAGACTTAGAGACAGAGAGACAGGGAGACAGAGAGACAGAGAGACAGGGAGACAGAGAGACTGGGAGACAGAGAGACAGAGAGACAGAGAGACAGGGAGACAGAGAGACTTAGAGACTTAGAGACAGAGAGACAGAGAGACAGGGAGACAGAGAGACAGAGAGACAGGGAGACAGAGAGACAGGGAGACAGAGAGACTGGGAGACAGAGAGACTGGGAGACAGAGAGACAGAGAGACAGAGAGACAGGGAGACAGAGAGACTTAGAGACAGAGAGACAGAGAGACAGAGAGACAGGGAGACAGAGAGAGACAGAGAGACAGAGAGACAGAGAGACAGAGAGACTTAGAGACGGTGAGACGGGGAGACAGGGAGACAGAGAGACAGGGAGACAGGGAGACTTAGAGACAGAGAGACAGGGAGACAGAGAGACTTAGAGACAGGGAGACTTAGAGACGGGGAGACAGGGAGACAGAGAGACAGAGAGACAGAGAGACTTAGAGACGGTGAGACGGGGAGACAGGGAGACAGGGAGACGGGGAGACAGGGAGACAGGGAGACAGGGAGACAGGGAGACAGAGAGACTTAGAGACAGGGAGACAGAGAGACTTAGAGAGACAGAGAGACAGAGAGACAGAGAGACTTAGAGACAGGGAGACAGAGAGACAGAGAGACAGAGAGACAGAGAGACAGAGAGACAGGGAGACAGAGAGACAGAGAGACTTAGAGACAGAGAGACAGAGAGACTTAGAGACAGGGAGACAGAGAGACTTAGAGACTTAGAGACAGAGAGACAGAGAGACAGAGAGACAGAGAGACTTAGAGACAGAGAGACAGAGAGACAGAGAGACAGAGAGACAGAGAGACTTAGAGACGGTGAGACGGGGAGATGGGGAGACAGGGAGACAGGGAGACAGAGAGACTTAGAGACAGGGAGACAGGGAGACAGAGAGAGACAGAGAGACAGAGAGACAGAGAGACAGAGAGACTTAGAGACGGTGAGACAGGGAGACAGGGAGACAGAGAGACTTAGAGACAGGGAGACAGAGAGACAGAGAGACAGAGAGACTTAGAGACAGGGAGACTTAGAGACGGGGAGACAGGGAGACAGAGAGACAGAGAGACAGAGAGACTTAGAGACGGTGAGACGGGGAGACAGGGAGACAGGGAGACGGGGAGACAGGGAGACAGGGAGACAGGGAGACAGGGAGACAGAGAGACTTAGAGACAGGGAGACAGAGAGACTTAGAGAGACAGAGAGACAGAGAGACAGAGAGACTTAGAGACAGGGAGACAGAGAGACAGAGAGACAGAGAGACAGAGAGACAGGGAGACAGAGAGACAGAGAGACTTAGAGACAGAGAGACAGAGAGACTTAGAGACAGGGAGACAGAGAGACTTAGAGACTTAGAGACAGAGAGACAGAGAGACAGAGAGACAGAGAGACAGAGAGACTTAGAGACAGAGAGACAGAGAGACAGAGAGACAGAGAGACAGAGAGACAGAGAGACAGAGAGACAGAGAGACAGGGAGACAGAGAGACAGAGAGACTTAGAGACAGAGAGACAGAGAGACTTAGAGACAGGGAGACAGAGAGACTTAGAGACTTAGAGACAGAGAGACAGAGAGACAGAGAGACAGAGAGACAGAGAGACTTAGAGACAGAGAGACAGAGAGACAGAGAGACAGAGAGACAGAGAGACTTAGAGACGGTGAGACGGGGAGATGGGGAGACAGGGAGACAGGGAGACAGAGAGACTTAGAGACAGGGAGACAGGGAGACAGAGAGAGACAGAGAGACAGAGAGACAGAGAGACTTAGAGACGGTGAGACGGGGAGACGGGGAGACAGGGAGACAGGGAGACAGAGAGACTTAGAGACAGGGAGACAGAGAGACAGAGAGACAGAGAGACTTAGAGACGGTGAGACGGGGAGACAGAGAGACTGAGAGACAGAGAGACTTAGAGACGGTGAGACGGGGAGACAGGGAGACAGAGAGACAGAGAGACTTAGAGACGGTGAGACGGGGAGACAGGGAGACAGAGAGACAGAGAGACAGAGAGACAGAGAGACAGAGAGACAGAGAGACGGGGAGACAGGGAGACAGGGAGACAGGGAGACAGAGAGACAGGGAGACAGAGAGACTTAGAGACAGGGAGACAGAGAGACAGAGAGACTTAGAGACAGGGAGACAGAGAGACGGGGAGACAGGGAGACAGAGAGACAGAGAGACAGAGAGACTTTGAGACGGGGAGACAGGGAGACAGGGAGACAGGGAGACAGAGAGACAGAGAGACTTAGAGACAGGGAGACAGAGAGACTTAGAGACAGAGAGACAGAGAGACTTAGAGACAGAGAGACAGAGAGACAGGGAGACTTAGAGACGGTGAGACGGGGAGACAGGGAGACGGTGAGACGGGGAGACAGGGAGACAGAGAGACTTAGAGACAGGGAGACTTAGAGACGGTGAGACGGGGAGACAGAGAGACTGAGAGACAGAGAGACTGAGAGACAGAGAGACGGTGAGACGGGGAGACAGGGAGACAGAGAGACAGAGAGACTTAGAGACGGTGAGACGGGGAGACAGGGAGACTGAGAGACAGAGAGACAGAGAGACAGAGAGACAGAGAGACAGAGAGACAGAGAGACAGAGAGACTTAGAGACTTAGAGACAGAGAGACAGAGAGACAGGGAGACAGAGAGACAGAGAGACAGGGAGACAGGGAGACAGAGAGACATAGAGACTTAGAGACAGAGAGACTTAGAGACAGAGAGACAGAGAGACAGAGAGACAGAGAGACAGAGAGACAGAGAGACAGAGAGACAGAGAGACTTAGAGACTTAGAGACAGAGAGACAGAGAGACAGGGAGACAGAGAGACAGAGAGACAGGGAGACAGGGAGACAGAGAGACATAGAGACTTAGAGACAGAGAGACAGAGAGACAGGGAGACAGAGAGACAGAGAGACAGGGAGACAGGGAGACTTAGAGACAGAGAGACAGGGAGACAGAGAGACAGGGAGACAGAGAGACAGAGAGACTTAGAGACAGGGAGACGGTGAGACTGAGAGACAGAGAGACAGAGAGACAGAGAGACAGAGAGACAGAGAGACGGGGAGACAGGGAGACAGGGAGACAGAGAGACTTAGAGACAGGGAGACAGAGAGACAGAGAGACTTAGAGACGGGGAGACAGGGAGACAGAGAGACAGAGAGACAGAGAGACTTTGAGACGGGGAGACAGGGAGACAGGGAGACAGGGAGACAGGGAGACAGAGAGACAGAGAGACTTAGAGACAGGGAGACAGAGAGACTTAGAGACAGAGAGACAGAGAGACTTAGAGACAGAGAGACAGAGAGACAGGGAGACTTAGAGACGGTGAGACGGGGAGACAGGGAGACAGAGAGACGGTGAGACTTAGAGACAGAGAGACAGGGAGACTTAGAGACGGTGAGACGGGGAGACAGAGAGACTGAGAGACAGAGAGACTGAGAGACAGAGAGACGGTGAGACGGGGAGACAGGGAGACAGAGAGACAGAGAGACTTAGAGACGGTGAGACGGGGAGACAGGGAGACTGAGAGACAGAGAGACAGAGAGACAGAGAGACAGAGAGACAGAGAGACAGAGAGACAGAGAGACTTAGAGACAGAGAGACAGAGAGACAGGGAGACAGAGAGACAGAGAGACAGGGAGACAGGGAGACAGAGAGACATAGAGACTTAGAGACAGAGAGACAGAGAGACAGAGAGACAGAGAGACAGAGAGACAGAGAGACAGAGAGACTTAGAGACAGAGAGACAGAGAGACAGAGAGACAGAGAGACAGGGAGACAGGGAGACAGAGAGACATAGAGACTTAGAGACAGAGAGACAGGGAGACAGAGAGACAGAGAGACAGAGAGACAGGGAGACAGAGAGACAGGGAGACAGAGAGACAGAGAGACTTAGAGACAGGGAGACGGTGAGACTGAGAGACAGAGAGACAGAGAGACAGAGAGACAGAGAGACAGAGAGACAGGGAGACAGAGAGACAGAGAGACTTAGAGACAGGGAGACGGTGAGACAGAGAGACAGAGAGACAGAGAGACAGAGAGACAGAGAGACAGAGAGACAGAGAGACAGAGAGACAGAGAGACAGAGAGACGGGGAGACAGGGAGACAGGGAGACAGGGAGACAGAGAGACAGAGAGACAGAGAGACAGAGAGACAGAGAGACAGAGAGACAGAGAGACGGGGAGACAGGGAGACAGGGAGACAGGGAGACAGAGAGACTTAGAGACAGGGAGACAGAGAGACAGAGAGACTTAGAGACGGGGAGACAGGGAGACAGAGAGACAGAGAGACAGAGAGACTTTGAGACGGGGAGACAGGGAGACAGGGAGACAGGGAGACAGGGAGACAGAGAGACAGAGAGACTTAGAGACAGGGAGACAGAGAGACTTAGAGACAGAGAGACAGAGAGACTTAGAGACAGAGAGACAGAGAGACAGAGAGACAGAGAGACAGAGAGACAGAGAGACAGAGAGACAGAGAGACAGAGAGACAGGGAGACAGAGAGACAGAGAGACTTAGAGACAGGGAGACGGTGAGACTGAGAGACTGAGAGACTGAGAGACAGAGAGACAGAGAGACAGAGAGACAGAGAGACAGAGAGACAGAGAGACAGAGAGACAGAGAGACAGAGAGACAGAGAGACGGGGAGACAGGGAGACAGGGAGACAGGGAGACAGAGAGACAGAGAGACAGAGAGACAGAGAGACAGAGAGACAGAGAGACAGAGAGACAGAGAGACGGGGAGACAGGGAGACAGGGAGACAGGGAGACAGAGAGACTTAGAGACAGGGAGACAGAGAGACAGAGAGACTTAGAGACGGGGAGACAGGGAGACAGAGAGACAGAGAGACAGAGAGACTTTGAGACGGGGAGACAGGGAGACAGGGAGACAGGGAGACAGGGAGACAGAGAGACAGAGAGACTTAGAGACGGGGAGACAGGGAGACAGAGAGACAGAGAGACAGAGAGACTTTGAGACGGGGAGACAGGGAGACAGGGAGACAGGGAGACAGGGAGACAGAGAGACAGAGAGACTTAGAGACAGGGAGACAGAGAGACTTAGAGACAGAGAGACAGAGAGACTTAGAGACAGAGAGACAGAGAGACAGGGAGACTTAGAGACGGTGAGACGGGGAGACAGGGAGACAGAGAGACGGTGAGACGGGGAGACAGGGAGACAGGGAGACAGAGAGACTTAGAGACAGAGAGACAGGGAGACTTAGAGACGGGGAGACGGGGAGACGGGGAGACAGGGAGACAGGGAGACAGAGAGACTTAGAGACAGGGAGACAGAGAGACTTAGAGACAGGGAGACAGAGAGACTTAGAGACAGAGAGACTTAGAGACAGGGAGACAGAGAGACTTAGAGACAGGGAGACAGAGAGACTTAGAGACAGAGAGACAGAGAGACAGAGAGACAGGGAGACAGGGAGACAGAGAGACTTAGAGACAGGGAGACAGAGAGACAGAGAGACTTAGAGACAGAGAGACAGAGAGACAGAGAGACAGGGAGACAGGGAGACAGAGAGACTTAGAGACAGGGAGACAGAGAGACAGAGAGACAGAGAGACTTAGAGACGGTGAGACGGGGAGACAGGGAGACTTAGAGACAGTGAGACGGGGAGACAGGGAGACAGGGAGACAGAGAGACTTAGAGACAGGGAGACAGGGAGACAGAGAGACAGAGAGACAGGGAGACAGAGAGACTTAGAGACAGAGAGACTTAGAGACAGGGAGACAGAGAGACAGAGAGACTTAGAGACAGGGAGACAGAGAGACTTAGAGACAGGGAGACAGAGAGACAGGGAGACAGAGAGACAGAGAGACAGGGAGACAGAGAGACTTAGAGACGGAGAGACGGGGAGACAGGGAGACAGGGAGACGGGGAGACAGAGAGACTTAGAGACAGAGAGACTTAGAGACAGGGAGACAGGGAGACAGAGAGACAGAGAGACAGGGAGACAGAGAGACTTAGAGACAGAGAGACTTAGAGACAGGGAGACAGAGAGACAGAGAGACTTAGAGACAGGGAGACAGAGAGACTTAGAGACAGGGAGACAGAGAGACAGAGAGACAGAGAGACAGGGAGACAGAGAGACTTAGAGACAGAGAGACAGAGAGACAGGGAGACAGAGAGACTTAGAGACAGGGAGACAGAGAGACTTAGAGACAGGGAGACAGAGAGACGGGGAGACAGGGAGACTTAGAGACAGGGAGACAGAGAGACTTAGAGACAGAGAGACAGAGAGACAGGGAGACAGAGAGACGGGGAGACAGGGAGACTTAGAGACAGGGAGACAGAGAGACTTAGAGACAGGGAGACAGAGAGACTTAGAGACAGGGAGACAGAGAGACTTAGAGACAGGGAGACAGAGAGACTTAGAGACAGGGAGACGGTGAGACAGGGAGACAGAGAGACTTAGAGACAGGGAGACAGAGAGACTTAGAGACAGGGAGACAGAGAGACTTAGAGACGGGGAGACAGGGAGACAGAGAGACAGAGAGACGGGGAGACAGGGAGACAGGGAGACAGAGAGACTTAGAGACAGGGAGACAGAGAGACTTAGAGACAGGGAGACAGAGAGACTTAGAGACAGGGAGACAGAGAGACTTAGAGACAGGGAGACAGAGAGACTTAGAGACAGGGAGACGGTGAGACAGGGAGACAGAGAGACTTAGAGACAGGGAGACAGAGAGACTTAGAGACAGGGAGACAGAGAGACTTAGAGACGGGGAGACAGGGAGACAGAGAGACAGAGAGACGGGGAGACAGGGAGACAGGGAGACAGAGAGACTTAGAGACAGGGAGACAGAGAGACTTAGAGACAGGGAGACAGAGAGACTTAGAGACAGGGAGACAGAGAGACTTAGAGACGGGGAGACAGGGAGACAGAGAGACAGAGAGACGGGGAGACAGGGAGACAGGGAGACAGAGAGACTTAGAGACAGGGAGACAGAGAGACTTAGAGACAGAGAGACAGAGAGACTTAGAGACTTAGAGACGGTGAGACGGAGAGACTTAGAGACGGTGAGACGGGGAGACAGGGAGACAGGGAGACGGGGAGACAGGGAGACAGGGAGACAGGGAGACAGGGAGACAGAGAGACTTAGAGACAGGGAGACAGAGAGACTTAGAGACAGAGAGACAGAGAGACTTAGAGACAGAGAGACAGGGAGACTTAGAGACGGTGAGACGGGGAGACAGGGAGACGGGGAGACAGGGAGACAGGGAGACAGAGAGACAGAGAGACTTAGAGACGGTGAGACGGGGAGACAGGGAGACAGAGAGACAGAGAGACAGAGAGACTTAGAGACAGGGAGACGGTGAGACTGAGAGACAGAGAGACAGAGAGACAGAGAGACAGAGAGACAGAGAGACAGAGAGACAGAGAGACAGAGAGACAGAGAGACAGAGAGACAGAGAGACAGAGAGACAGAGAGACAGAGAGACTTAGAGACTTAGAGACAGAGAGACAGAGAGACAGGGAGACAGAGAGACAGAGAGACAGGGAGACAGAGAGACAGAGAGACTTAGAGACTTAGAGACAGGGAGACGGTGAGACAGAGAGACAGAGAGACGGTGAGACGGGGAGACGGTGAGACTGAGAGACAGAGAGACAGGGAGACTTAGAGACAGGGAGACAGGGAGACTTAGAGACAGGGAGACAGAGAGACTTAGAGACGGTGAGACGGGGAGACGGTGAGACGGGGAGACAGGGAGACAGGGAGACAGGGAGACAGAGAGACAGAGAGACAGAGAGACTTAGAGACGGTGAGACGGGGAGACAGGGAGACAGGGAGACAGAGAGACAGAGAGACAGAGAGACTTAGAGACGGTGAGACTGAGAGACAGAGAGACAGGGAGACAGAGAGACTTAGAGACGGTGAGACGGGGAGACAGGGAGACGGTGAGACTGAGAGACAGAGAGACAGGGAGACAGAGAGACTTAGAGACGGTGAGACGGGGAGACAGGGAGACGGTGAGACGGGGAGACAGGGAGACAGGGAGACAGAGAGACAGAGAGACAGAGAGACTTAGAGACGGTGAGACGGGGAGACAGGGAGACAGGGAGACAGAGAGACAGAGAGACAGAGAGACTTAGAGACAGGGAGACGGTGAGACTGAGAGACAGAGAGACAGAGAGACAGAGAGACAGAGAGACAGAGAGACAGAGAGACAGAGAGACTTAGAGACTGAGAGACTTAGAGACTGAGAGACAGGGAGACAGAGAGACAGAGAGACAGGGAGACAGAGAGACAGGGAGACAGAGAGACAGGGAGACAGAGAGACTGGGAGACAGAGAGACTGGGAGACAGAGAGACTGGGAGACAGAGAGACTGGGAGACAGAGAGACTTAGAGACTTAGAGACAGAGAGACAGAGAGACAGAGAGACAGAGAGACAGGGAGACAGAGAGACTTAGAGACAGAGAGACAGAGAGACAGGGAGACAGAGAGAGACAGAGAGACAGAGAGACAGAGAGACTTAGAGACGGTGAGACGGGGAGACAGGGAGACAGGGAGACAGAGAGACAGGGAGACAGGGAGACTTAGAGACAGAGAGACAGGGAGACAGAGAGACTTAGAGACAGGGAGACAGAGAGACAGAGAGACTTAGAGACAGAGAGACAGAGAGACTTAGAGACAGAGAGACTTAGAGACAGAGAGACTTAGAGACTGAGAGACAGAGAGACAGAGAGACAGAGAGACTTAGAGACGGTGAGACTGAGAGACAGAGAGACAGAGAGACTTAGAGACTTAGAGACAGAGAGACAGAGAGACAGAGAGACAGAGAGACGGTGAGACGGAGAGACTGAGAGACTGAGAGACAGAGAGACTTAGAGACTGAGAGACTGAGAGACAGAGAGACTTAGAGACGGTGAGACGGTGAGACTGAGAGACAGAGAGACAGAGAGACTGAGAGACTTAGAGACGGTGAGACGGTGAGACGGAGAGACTGAGAGACAGAGAGACAGAGAGACAGAGAGACAGGGAGACAGAGAGACTTAGAGACGGTGAGACGGTGAGACTGAGAGACAGAGAGACAGAGAGACTGAGAGACAGAGAGACTGAGAGACTTAGAGACAGAGAGACAGAGAGACAGAGAGACAGGGAGACAGAGAGACTTAGAGACAGAGAGACTTAGAGACGGAGAGACGGTGAGACTGAGAGACTGAGAGACAGAGAGACAGAGAGACAGGGAGACAGAGAGACTTAGAGACGGTGAGACGGTGAGACGGAGAGACTGAGAGACAGAGAGACAGAGAGACAGAGAGACAGGGAGACAGAGAGACTTAGAGACGGTGAGACGGTGAGACTGAGAGACAGAGAGACAGAGAGACTGAGAGACAGAGAGACTGAGAGACTTAGAGACAGAGAGACAGAGAGACAGAGAGACAGAGAGACAGGGAGACAGAGAGACTTAGAGACAGAGAGACTTAGAGACGGAGAGACGGTGAGACTGAGAGACAGAGAGACAGAGAGACAGGGAGACAGAGAGACTTAGAGACGGTGAGACGGTGAGACTGAGAGACAGAGAGACAGGGAGACAGAGAGACTTAGAGACAGAGAGACTTAGAGACGGAGAGACGGTGAGACTGAGAGACTGAGAGACTGAGAGACAGAGAGACTTAGAGACGGTGAGACGGTGAGACTGAGAGACAGAGAGACAGAGAGACTGAGAGACTTAGAGACTTAGAGACAGAGAGACAGAGAGACAGAGAGACAGAGAGACAGGGAGACAGAGAGACTTAGAGACGGAGAGACTGAGAGACAGAGAGACTTAGAGACGGTGAGACGGTGAGACTGAGAGACAGAGAGACAGAGAGACTGAGAGACTTAGAGACGGTGAGACGGTGAGACGGAGAGACTGAGAGACAGAGAGACAGAGAGACAGAGAGACAGGGAGACAGAGAGACTTAGAGACGGTGAGACGGTGAGACTGAGAGACAGAGAGACAGAGAGACAGAGAGACTGAGAGACTTAGAGACTTAGAGACAGAGAGACAGAGAGACAGAGAGACAGAGAGACAGAGAGACAGAGAGACAGAGAGACTGAGAGACTTAGAGACAGAGAGACAGAGAGACAGAGAGACAGAGAGACAGGGAGACAGAGAGACTTAGAGACAGGGAGACAGAGAGACTTAGAGACGGTGAGACTGAGAGACAGAGAGACTGAGAGACTTAGAGACTTAGAGACAGAGAGACAGAGAGACAGAGAGACAGAGAGACGGTGAGACGGAGAGACTGAGAGACAGAGAGACAGAGAGACAGAGAGACAGGGAGACAGAGAGACTTAGAGACGGTGAGACGGTGAGACTGAGAGACAGAGAGACTGAGAGACAGAGAGACTGAGAGACTTAGAGACAGAGAGACAGAGAGACAGAGAGACAGGGAGACAGAGAGACTTAGAGACGGAGAGACGGTGAGACTGAGAGACTGAGAGACAGAGAGACTTAGAGACGGTGAGACTGAGAGACAGAGAGACAGAGAGACTGAGAGACTGAGAGACTTAGAGACTTAGAGACAGAGAGACAGAGAGACAGAGAGACAGAGAGACAGGGAGACAGAGAGACTTAGAGACGGAGAGACTGAGAGACAGAGAGACTTAGAGACGGTGAGACGGTGAGACTGAGAGACAGAGAGACAGAGAGACTGAGAGACTTAGAGACGGTGAGACGGTGAGACGGAGAGACTGAGAGACAGAGAGACAGAGAGACAGAGAGACAGGGAGACAGAGAGACTTAGAGACGGTGAGACGGTGAGACTGAGAGACAGAGAGACAGAGAGACTGAGAGACTTAGAGACTTAGAGACAGAGAGACAGAGAGACAGAGAGACAGAGAGACAGAGAGACAGAGAGACTGAGAGACTTAGAGACTTAGAGACAGAGAGACAGAGAGACAGAGAGACAGAGAGACAGGGAGACAGAGAGACTTAGAGACTGAGAGACAGAGAGACTTAGAGACGGTGAGACTGAGAGACAGAGAGACTGAGAGACTTAGAGACTTAGAGACAGAGAGACAGAGAGACAGAGAGACAGAGAGACGGTGAGACGGAGAGACTGAGAGACAGAGAGACAGAGAGACAGAGAGACAGGGAGACAGAGAGACTTAGAGACGGTGAGACGGTGAGACTGAGAGACAGAGAGACTGAGAGACAGAGAGACTGAGAGACTTAGAGACAGAGAGACAGAGAGACAGAGAGACAGGGAGACAGAGAGACTTAGAGACGGAGAGACGGTGAGACTGAGAGACTGAGAGACAGAGAGACTTAGAGACGGTGAGACTGAGAGACAGAGAGACAGAGAGACTGAGAGACTGAGAGACTTAGAGACTTAGAGACAGAGAGACAGAGAGACAGAGAGACAGAGAGACAGGGAGACAGAGAGACTTAGAGACGGAGAGACTGAGAGACAGAGAGACTTAGAGACGGTGAGACGGTGAGACTGAGAGACAGAGAGACAGAGAGACTGAGAGACTTAGAGACGGTGAGACGGTGAGACGGAGAGACTGAGAGACAGAGAGACAGAGAGACAGAGAGACAGGGAGACAGAGAGACTTAGAGACGGTGAGACGGTGAGACTGAGAGACAGAGAGACAGAGAGACTGAGAGACTTAGAGACTTAGAGACAGAGAGACAGAGAGACAGAGAGACAGAGAGACAGAGAGACAGAGAGACTGAGAGACTTAGAGACTTAGAGACAGAGAGACAGAGAGACAGAGAGACAGAGAGACAGGGAGACAGAGAGACTTAGAGACAGGGAGACAGAGAGACTTAGAGACGGTGAGACTGAGAGACAGAGAGACTGAGAGACTTAGAGACTTAGAGACTGAGAGACTTAGAGACTTAGAGACAGAGAGACAGAGAGACAGAGAGACAGAGAGACAGGGAGACAGAGAGACTTAGAGACAGGGAGACAGAGAGACTTAGAGACGGTGAGACTGAGAGACAGAGAGACTGAGAGACTTAGAGACTTAGAGACAGAGAGACAGAGAGACAGAGAGACAGAGAGACGGTGAGACTGAGAGACTGAGAGACAGAGAGACTTAGAGACGGTGAGACGGTGAGACGGAGAGACTGAGAGACAGAGAGACTTAGAGACTTAGAGACAGAGAGACAGAGAGACAGAGAGACAGAGAGACTGAGAGACTGAGAGACAGAGAGACTTAGAGACGGTGAGACGGTGAGACGGAGAGACTGAGAGACAGAGAGACTTAGAGACGGAGAGACTGAGAGACAGAGAGACTTAGAGACGGTGAGACGGTGAGACTGAGAGACAGAGAGACTGAGAGACTTAGAGACGGTGAGACGGTGAGACGGAGAGACTGAGAGACTGAGAGACAGAGAGACGGTGAGACTGAGAGACTGAGAGACAGAGAGACTTAGAGACGGTGAGACGGTGAGACTGAGAGACAGAGAGACAGAGAGACTGAGAGACTGAGAGACTTAGAGACTTAGAGACAGAGAGACAGAGAGACAGAGAGACAGAGAGACAGGGAGACAGAGAGACTTAGAGACGGAGAGACTGAGAGACAGAGAGACTTAGAGACGGTGAGACGGTGAGACTGAGAGACAGAGAGACAGAGAGACAGAGAGACAGAGAGACTGAGAGACTTAGAGACGGTGAGACGGTGAGACGGAGAGACTGAGAGACAGAGAGACAGAGAGACAGAGAGACAGAGAGACAGGGAGACAGGGAGACAGAGAGACTTAGAGACGGTGAGACGGTGAGACTGAGAGACAGAGAGACAGAGAGACTGAGAGACTTAGAGACTTAGAGACAGAGAGACAGAGAGACTGAGAGACTTAGAGACTTAGAGACAGAGAGACAGAGAGACATAGAGACAGAGAGACAGAGAGACAGAGAGACAGAGAGACAGGGAGACAGAGAGACTTAGAGACAGAGAGACTGAGAGACTTAGAGACGGTGAGACGGTGAGACGGAGAGACTGAGAGACAGAGAGACAGAGAGACAGAGAGACAGAGAGACAGGGAGACAGGGAGACAGAGAGACTTAGAGACGGTGAGACGGTGAGACTGAGAGACAGAGAGACAGAGAGACTGAGAGACTTAGAGACTTAGAGACAGAGAGACAGAGAGACTGAGAGACTTAGAGACTTAGAGACAGAGAGACAGAGAGACATAGAGACAGAGAGACAGAGAGACAGAGAGACAGAGAGACAGGGAGACAGAGAGACTTAGAGACAGGGAGACAGAGAGACTTAGAGACAGAGAGACTTAGAGACAGGGAGACAGAGAGACTGAGAGACAGAGAGACTGTGAGACGGTGAGACGGTGAGACAGAGAGACTGAGAGACAGAGAGACTGTGAGACGGTGAGACGGTGAGACAGAGAGACAGAGAGACAGAGAGACTTAGAGACTTAGAGACAGAGAGACAGAGAGACTGAGAGACTTAGAGACTGTGAGACTGAGAGACTTAGAGACGGTGAGACAGAGAGACAGAGAGACAGAGAGACAGAGAGACTTAGAGACGGTGAGACGGAGAGACGGTGAGACTGAGAGACTGAGAGACTTAGAGACGGTGAGACGGTGAGACTGAGAGACTGAGAGACTGAGAGACTGAGAGACTGAGAGACTTAGAGACAGAGAGACAGAGAGACAGGGAGACTGAGAGACAGAGAGACTGAGAGACTTAGAGACAGAGAGACAGAGAGACAGGGAGACTGAGAGACTGAGAGACAGAGAGACTGAGAGACTTAGAGACAGAGAGACAGGGAGACAGAGAGACAGAGAGACTGAGAGACTTAGAGACAGAGAGACAGAGAGACTGAGAGACTTAGAGACTGTGAGACTGAGAGACGGTGAGACAGAGAGACAGAGAGACAGAGAGACTTAGAGACGGTGAGACGGAGAGACGGTGAGACTGAGAGACTGAGAGACTTAGAGACGGTGAGACTGAGAGACAGAGAGACTGAGAGACTGAGAGACTTAGAGACAGAGAGACAGAGAGACAGGGAGACTGAGAGACAGAGAGACTGAGAGACTTAGAGACAGAGAGACAGAGAGACAGGGAGACTGAGAGACTGAGAGACAGAGAGACTGAGAGACTTAGAGACAGAGAGACAGGGAGACAGAGAGACAGAGAGACTGAGAGACTTAGAGACAGAGAGACAGAGAGACTGAGAGACTTAGAGACTGTGAGACTGAGAGACTTAGAGACGGTGAGACAGAGAGACAGAGAGACAGAGAGACTTAGAGACGGTGAGACGGAGAGACGGTGAGACTGAGAGACTGAGAGACTTAGAGACGGTGAGACTGAGAGACAGAGAGACTGAGAGACTTAGAGACAGAGAGACAGAGAGACAGGGAGACTGAGAGACTGAGAGACAGTGAGACTGAGAGACAGAGAGACTGAGAGACTTAGAGACGGAGAGACGGTGAGACTGAGAGACTGAGAGACTTAGAGACGGTGAGACTGAGAGACAGAGAGACTGAGAGACTTAGAGACAGAGAGACAGAGAGACAGGGAGACTGAGAGACTGAGAGACAGTGAGACTGAGAGACAGAGAGACTGAGAGACTTAGAGACAGAGAGACAGAGAGACAGGGAGACTGAGAGACTGAGAGACAGAGAGACTGAGAGACTTAGAGACAGAGAGACTGAGAGACAGAGAGACTGAGAGACTTAGAGACAGAGAGACAGAGAGACAGGGAGACTGAGAGACAGAGAGACTGAGAGACTTAGAGACAGAGAGACAGAGAGACAGGGAGACTGAGAGACTGAGAGACAGAGAGACTGAGAGACTTAGAGACAGAGAGACAGGGAGACAGAGAGACAGAGAGACTGAGAGACTTAGAGACAGAGAGACAGAGAGACTGAGAGACTTAGAGACTGTGAGACTGAGAGACTTAGAGACGGTGAGACAGAGAGACAGAGAGACAGAGAGACTTAGAGACGGTGAGACGGAGAGACGGTGAGACTGAGAGACTGAGAGACTTAGAGACGGTGAGACTGAGAGACAGAGAGACTGAGAGACTTAGAGACGGTGAGACTGAGAGACAGAGAGACTGAGAGACTTAGAGACAGAGAGACAGAGAGACAGGGAGACTGAGAGACTGAGAGACAGTGAGACTGAGAGACAGAGAGACTGAGAGACTTAGAGACAGAGAGACAGAGAGACAGGGAGACTGAGAGACTGAGAGACAGAGAGACTGAGAGACTTAGAGACAGAGAGACTGAGAGACAGAGAGACTGAGAGACTTAGAGACAGAGAGACAGAGAGACAGGGAGACTGAGAGACAGAGAGACTGAGAGACTTAGAGACAGAGAGACAGAGAGACAGGGAGACTGAGAGACTGAGAGACAGAGAGACTGAGAGACTTAGAGACAGAGAGACAGGGAGACAGAGAGACAGAGAGACTGAGAGACTTAGAGACAGAGAGACAGAGAGACTGAGAGACTTAGAGACTGTGAGACTGAGAGACTTAGAGACGGTGAGACAGAGAGACAGAGAGACAGAGAGACTTAGAGACGGTGAGACGGAGAGACGGTGAGACTGAGAGACTGAGAGACTTAGAGACGGTGAGACTGAGAGACAGAGAGACTGAGAGACTTAGAGACAGAGAGACAGAGAGACAGGGAGACTGAGAGACTGAGAGACAGTGAGACTGAGAGACAGAGAGACTGAGAGACTTAGAGACAGAGAGACAGAGAGACAGGGAGACTGAGAGACTGAGAGACAGAGAGACTGAGAGACTTAGAGACAGAGAGACAGAGAGACAGGGAGACTGAGAGACTGAGAGACAGTGAGACTGAGAGACAGAGAGACTGAGAGACTTAGAGACAGAGAGACAGAGAGACAGGGAGACTGAGAGACTGAGAGACAGAGAGACTGAGAGACTTA
Organism: Heterodontus francisci; assembly: GCF_036365525.1. Lineage (NCBI taxonomy): Eukaryota > Metazoa > Chordata > Chondrichthyes > Heterodontiformes > Heterodontidae > Heterodontus > Heterodontus francisci. The sequence continues at coordinate 11,639,499 of NC_090417.1, forward strand.
GAGACAGAGAGACAGAGAGACAGGGAGACAGAGAGACTTAGAGACTGTGAGACTGAGAGACTTAGAGACTTAGAGACGGTGAGACAGAGAGACAGAGAGACAGAGAGACTTAGAGACGGTGAGACGGAGAGACGGTGAGACTGAGAGACTGAGAGACTTAGAGACGGAGAGACTGAGAGACTTAGAGACAGAGAGACAGGGAGACAGAGAGACAGGGAGACAGAGAGACAGAGAGACAGTGAGACGGGGAGACAGGGAGACAGGGAGACAGAGAGACAGGGAGACAGGGAGACAGAGAGACAGAGAGACAGAGAGACTGAGAGACTTAGAGACAGAGAGACAGAGAGACAGGGAGACAGAGAGACTTAGAGACTGTGAGACTGAGAGACTTAGAGACGGTGAGACGGTGAGACTGAGAGACTGAGAGACTGAGAGACTTAGAGACGGAGAGACTGAGAGACTTAGAGACAGAGAGACAGGGAGACAGAGAGACAGGGAGACAGAGAGACAGAGAGACAGTGAGACGGGGAGACAGGGAGACAGGGAGACAGAGAGACAGAGAGACAGGGAGACAGGGAGACAGAGAGACAGAGAGACAGAGAGACTGAGAGACTTAGAGACAGAGAGACAGAGAGACTGAGAGACTTAGAGACGGTGAGACAGAGAGACAGAGAGACAGAGAGACTTAGAGACGGTGAGACGGAGAGACGGTGAGACTGAGAGACTGAGAGACTTAGAGACGGTGAGACGGTGAGACTGAGAGACTGAGAGACTGAGAGACAGAGAGACAGAGAGACAGAGAGACAGAGAGACAGAGAGACAGAGAGACAGAGAGACAGAGAGACAGAGAGACAGAGAGACAGAGAGACAGAGAGACAGAGAGACTGAGAGACTTAGAGACGGTGAGACAGAGAGACAGGGAGACAGAGAGACAGAGAGACAGTGAGACGGGGAGACAGGGAGACAGGGAGACAGAGAGACAGAGAGACTGAGAGACTGAGAGACAGAGAGACAGAGAGACAGAGAGACAGAGAGACAGAGAGACAGAGAGACAGAGAGACAGAGAGACAGAGAGACAGAGAGACAGAGAGACAGAGAGACAGAGAGACAGGGAGACAGAGAGACAGGGAGACAGAGAGACTGGGAGACAGAGAGACAGAGAGACAGAGAGACAGGGAGACAGGGAGACAGAGAGACTTAGAGACAGAGAGACAGAGAGACAGAGAGACAGGGAGACAGAGAGAGACAGAGAGACAGAGAGACAGAGAGACAGAGAGACTTAGAGACGGTGAGACGGGGAGACAGGGAGACAGGGAGACAGAGAGACGGGGAGACAGGGAGACAGAGAGACAGAGAGACAGAGAGACTTAGAGACGGGGAGACAGGGAGACGGGGAGACAGGGAGACAGGGAGACAGGGAGACAGAGAGACTTAGAGACAGGGAGACAGAGAGACTTAGAGACAGAGAGACAGAGAGACAGGGAGACTTAGAGACTTAGAGACGGGGAGACAGGGAGACAGAGAGACGGTGAGACGGGGAGACAGGGAGACAGGGAGACAGGGAGACGGAGACAGGGAGACAGAGAGACAGGGAGACAGAGAGACTTAGAGACAGAGAGACGGTGAGACGGGGAGACGGGGAGACAGAGAGACAGAGAGACTTAGAGACAGGGAGACGGTGAGACAGAGAGACAGAGAGACAGAGAGACAGAGAGACTTAGAGACAGAGAGACAGGGAGACAGAGAGACATAGAGACTTAGAGACAGAGAGACAGAGAGACAGAGAGACAGGGAGACAGAGAGACAGAGAGACAGGGAGACAGAGAGACAGAGAGACAGGGAGACAGAGAGACTTAGAGACTTAGAGACAGAGAGACAGAGAGACAGGGAGACAGAGAGACAGGGAGACAGAGAGACTGGGAGACAGAGAGACAGAGAGACAGAGAGACAGGGAGACAGAGAGACTTAGAGACTTAGAGACAGAGAGACAGAGAGACAGGGAGACAGAGAGACAGGGAGACAGAGAGACTGGGAGACAGAGAGACTGGGAGACAGAGAGACAGAGAGACAGAGAGACTTAGAGACAGAGAGACAGAGAGACAGAGAGACAGGGAGACAGAGAGAGACAGAGAGACAGAGAGACTTAGAGACGGTGAGACGGGGAGACAGGGAGACAGGGAGACAGAGAGACAGGGAGACAGGGAGACTTAGAGACAGAGAGACAGGGAGACAGAGAGACTTAGAGACAGGGAGACTTAGAGACGGGGAGACAGGGAGACAGAGAGACAGAGAGACAGAGAGACTTAGAGACGGTGAGACGGGGAGACAGGGAGACAGGGAGACGGGGAGACAGGGAGACAGGGAGACAGGGAGACAGAGAGACTTAGAGACAGGGAGACAGAGAGACTTAGAGAGACAGAGAGACAGAGAGACAGAGAGACTTAGAGACAGGGAGACAGAGAGACAGAGAGACAGAGAGACAGAGAGACAGGGAGACAGAGAGACAGAGAGACAGAGAGACAGAGAGACTTAGAGACAGGGAGACAGAGAGACTTAGAGACAGAGAGACAGAGAGACAGAGAGACAGAGAGACAGGGAGACAGAGAGACAGAGAGACAGAGAGACAGAGAGACTTAGAGACAGAGAGACTTAGAGACAGAGAGACAGAGAGACAGAGAGACTTAGAGACAGGGAGACAGAGAGACAGAGAGACAGGGAGACAGAGAGACAGAGAGACAGAGAGACAGAGAGACTTAGAGACAGAGAGACAGGGAGACAGAGAGACAGAGAGACAGGGAGACAGGGAGACATAGAGACTTAGAGACAGAGAGACAGAGAGACAGGGAGACAGGGAGACAGGGAGACATAGAGACAGAGAGACAGAGAGACAGAGAGACAGAGAGACAGAGAGACAGAGAGACTTAGAGACAGGGAGACGGTGAGACTGAGAGACTGAGAGACAGAGAGACAGAGAGACAGAGAGACAGAGAGACAGAGAGACAGAGAGACAGAGAGACAGAGAGACAGAGAGACTTAGAGACAGGGAGACAGAGAGACTTAGAGACAGGGAGACAGAGAGACTTAGAGACAGAGAGACAGAGAGACAGAGAGACAGGGAGACAGAGAGACTTAGAGACGGTGAGACGGGGAGACAGGGAGACAGGGAGACGGGGAGACAGGGAGACTTAGAGACAGGGAGACAGAGAGACTTAGAGACAGAGAGACTTAGAGACAGGGAGACAGAGAGACAGAGAGACAGAGAGACAGGGAGACTTAGAGACGGTGAGACGGGGAGACAGGGAGACAGGGAGACAGAGAGACTTAGAGACAGGGAGACAGAGAGACTTAGAGACGGTGAGACGGTGAGACGGGGAGACAGGGAGACAGGGAGACGGGGAGACAGAGAGACTTAGAGACAGGGAGACAGAGAGACTTAGAGACAGGGAGACAGAGAGACTTAGAGACAGAGAGACAGAGAGACAGAGAGACAGGGAGACAGAGAGACTTAGAGACGGTGAGACGGGGAGACAGGGAGACAGGGAGACGGGGAGACAGAGAGACAGGGAGACAGAGAGACTTAGAGACGGAGAGACGGGGAGACAGGGAGACAGGGAGACGGGGAGACAGAGAGACTTAGAGACAGTGAGACGGGGAGACAGGGAGACAGGGAGACAGAGAGACTTAGAGACAGGGAGACAGGGAGACAGAGAGACAGAGAGACAGGGAGACAGAGAGACTTAGAGACAGAGAGACTTAGAGACAGGGAGACAGAGAGACAGAGAGACTTAGAGACAGGGAGACAGAGAGACTTAGAGACAGAGAGACAGAGAGACAGGGAGACAGAGAGACAGAGAGACAGGGAGACAGAGAGACTTAGAGACGGAGAGACGGGGAGACAGGGAGACAGGGAGACGGGGAGACAGAGAGACTTAGAGACAGTGAGACGGGGAGACAGGGAGACAGGGAGACAGAGAGACTTAGAGACAGGGAGACAGGGAGACAGAGAGACAGAGAGACAGGGAGACAGAGAGACTTAGAGACAGGGAGACAGAGAGACAGAGAGACTTAGAGACAGGGAGACAGAGAGACTTAGAGACAGGGAGACAGAGAGACAGAGAGACAGAGAGACAGGGAGACAGAGAGACTTAGAGACAGAGAGACAGAGAGACAGGGAGACAGAGAGACTTAGAGACAGGGAGACAGAGAGACAGAGAGACAGGGAGACAGAGAGACAGAGAGACAGGGAGACAGAGAGACTTAGAGACAGAGAGACAGAGAGACAGGGAGACAGAGAGACTTAGAGACAGAGAGACAGAGAGACAGGGAGACAGAGAGACTTAGAGACAGAGAGACAGAGAGACAGGGAGACAGAGAGACTTAGAGACAGGGAGACAGAGAGACTTAGAGACAGAGAGACAGAGAGACAGGGAGACAGAGAGACGGGGAGACAGGGAGACTTAGAGACAGGGAGACAGAGAGACTTAGAGACAGAGAGACAGAGAGACAGGGAGACAGAGAGACGGGGAGACAGGGAGACTTAGAGACAGGGAGACAGAGAGACTTAGAGACAGGGAGACAGAGAGACTTAGAGACAGGGAGACAGAGAGACTTAGAGACAGGGAGACGGTGAGACAGGGAGACAGAGAGACTTAGAGACAGGGAGACAGAGAGACTTAGAGACAGGGAGACAGAGAGACGGGGAGACAGGGAGACAGAGAGACTTAGAGACAGGGAGACAGAGAGACTTAGAGACAGGGAGACAGAGAGACTTAGAGACAGGGAGACAGAGAGACAGAGAGACGGGGAGACAGGGAGACAGGGAGACTTAGAGACAGGGAGACAGAGAGAGACAGAGAGACTTAGAGACAGGGAGACAGGGAGACAGAGAGACAGGGAGACAGAGAGACTTAGAGACTTAGAGACAGAGAGACTTAGAGACAGAGAGACAGAGAGACAGGGAGACAGAGAGACTTAGAGACAGAGAGACAGAGAGACTTAGAGACAGGGAGACAGAGAGACTTAGAGACGGTGAGACGGGGAGACAGGGAGACAGAGAGACAGAGAGACTTAGAGACGGTGAGACGGTGAGACGGGGAGACAGGGAGACAGAGAGACTTAGAGACAGGGAGACAGAGAGACAGAGAGACAGGGAGACAGAGAGACTTAGAGACAGGGAGACAGAGAGACAGAGAGACAGAGAGACAGGGAGACAGGGAGACTTAGAGACAGGGAGACAGAGAGACTTAGAGACAGGGAGACAGAGAGACAGAGAGACAGAGAGACAGGGAGACAGGGAGACAGAGAGACTTAGAGACAGGGAGACAGAGAGACTTAGAGACGGTGAGACGGGGAGACAGGGAGACAGGGAGACAGAGAGACTTAGAGACAGGGAGACAGAGAGACAGAGAGACAGGGAGACAGAGAGACTTAGAGACAGGGAGACAGAGAGACAGAGAGACAGAGAGACAGGGAGACAGGGAGACTTAGAGACAGGGAGACAGAGAGACTTAGAGACAGGGAGACAGAGAGACAGAGAGACAGAGAGACAGGGAGACAGGGAGACAGAGAGACTTAGAGACAGGGAGACAGAGAGACTTAGAGACAGGGAGACAGAGAGACTTAGAGACAGGGAGACAGAGAGACAGAGAGACAGAGAGACAGGGAGACAGGGAGACTTAGAGACAGGGAGACAGAGAGACAGAGAGACAGAGAGACTTAGAGACAGGGAGACAGAGAGACTTAGAGACAGGGAGACAGAGAGACTTAGAGACAGAGAGACAGAGAGACTTAGAGACAGGGAGACAGAGAGACTTAGAGACAGAGAGACAGAGAGACTTAGAGACAGGGAGACAGAGAGACTTAGAGACAGGGAGACAGAGAGACTTAGAGACAGGGAGACAGAGAGACTTAGAGACGGTGAGACGGGGAGACTTAGAGACAGGGAGACAGGGAGACAGAGAGACAGAGAGACAGGGAGACAGAGAGACTTAGAGACAGGGAGACAGAGAGACTTAGAGACAGGGAGACAGAGAGACTTAGAGACAGGGAGACAGAGAGACAGGGAGACAGGGAGACAGAGAGACTTAGAGACAGGGAGACAGGGAGACAGAGAGACAGGGAGACAGAGAGACTTAGAGACAGGGAGACAGAGAGACAGAGAGACAGGGAGACAGAGAGACTTAGAGACAGGGAGACAGAGAGACTTAGAGACAGGGAGACAGAGAGACAGAGAGACAGGGAGACAGAGAGACAGGGAGACAGGGAGACAGAGAGACTTAGAGACAGGGAGACAGGGAGACAGAGAGACAGGGAGACAGAGAGACTTAGAGACAGGGAGACAGAGAGACAGAGAGACAGGGAGACAGAGAGACTTAGAGACAGGGAGACAGAGAGACTTAGAGACAGGGAGACAGAGAGACAGAGAGACAGGGAGACAGAGAGACTTAGAGACAGAGAGACAGAGAGACAGGGAGACAGAGAGACTTAGAGACAGAGAGACAGAGAGACAGGGAGACAGAGAGACGGGGAGACAGGGAGACTTAGAGACGGGGAGACAGGGAGACTTAGAGACAGGGAGACAGAGAGACTTAGAGACAGGGAGACAGGGAGACAGAGAGACAGAGAGACAGGGAGACAGAGAGACTTAGAGACAGAGAGACTTAGAGACAGGGAGACAGAGAGACAGAGAGACTTAGAGACAGGGAGACAGAGAGACTTAGAGACAGGGAGACAGAGAGACAGAGAGACAGAGAGACAGGGAGACAGAGAGACTTAGAGACAGAGAGACAGAGAGACAGGGAGACAGAGAGACTTAGAGACAGGGAGACAGAGAGACAGAGAGACAGGGAGACAGAGAGACAGAGAGACAGGGAGACAGAGAGACTTAGAGACAGAGAGACAGAGAGACAGGGAGACAGAGAGACTTAGAGACAGAGAGACAGAGAGACAGGGAGACAGAGAGACTTAGAGACAGAGAGACAGAGAGACAGGGAGACAGAGAGACTTAGAGACAGGGAGACAGAGAGACTTAGAGACAGAGAGACAGAGAGACAGAGAGACAGAGAGACTTAGAGACGGTGAGACGGTGAGACGGGGAGACAGGGAGACAGAGAGACTTAGAGACAGGGAGACAGAGAGACAGAGAGACAGGGAGACAGAGAGACTTAGAGACAGGGAGACAGAGAGACAGAGAGACAGAGAGACAGGGAGACAGGGAGACTTAGAGACAGGGAGACAGAGAGACTTAGAGACAGGGAGACAGAGAGACAGAGAGACAGAGAGACAGGGAGACAGGGAGACAGAGAGACTTAGAGACAGGGAGACAGAGAGACTTAGAGACGGTGAGACGGGGAGACAGGGAGACAGGGAGACAGAGAGACTTAGAGACAGGGAGACAGAGAGACAGAGAGACAGGGAGACAGAGAGACTTAGAGACAGGGAGACAGAGAGACAGAGAGACAGAGAGACAGGGAGACAGGGAGACTTAGAGACAGGGAGACAGAGAGACTTAGAGACAGGGAGACAGAGAGACAGAGAGACAGAGAGACAGGGAGACAGGGAGACAGAGAGACTTAGAGACAGGGAGACAGAGAGACTTAGAGACAGGGAGACAGAGAGACAGAGAGACAGAGAGACAGGGAGACAGGGAGACTTAGAGACAGGGAGACAGAGAGACAGAGAGACAGAGAGACTTAGAGACAGGGAGACAGAGAGACTTAGAGACAGGGAGACAGAGAGACTTAGAGACAGAGAGACAGAGAGACTTAGAGACAGGGAGACAGAGAGACTTAGAGACAGAGAGACAGAGAGACTTAGAGACAGGGAGACAGAGAGACTTAGAGACAGGGAGACAGAGAGACTTAGAGACAGGGAGACAGAGAGACTTAGAGACGGTGAGACGGGGAGACTTAGAGACAGGGAGACAGGGAGACAGAGAGACAGAGAGACAGGGAGACAGAGAGACTTAGAGACAGGGAGACAGAGAGACTTAGAGACAGGGAGACAGAGAGACTTAGAGACAGGGAGACAGAGAGACAGGGAGACAGGGAGACAGAGAGACTTAGAGACAGGGAGACAGGGAGACAGAGAGACAGGGAGACAGAGAGACTTAGAGACAGGGAGACAGAGAGACAGAGAGACAGGGAGACAGAGAGACTTAGAGACAGGGAGACAGAGAGACTTAGAGACAGGGAGACAGAGAGACAGAGAGACAGGGAGACAGAGAGACAGGGAGACAGGGAGACAGAGAGACTTAGAGACAGGGAGACAGGGAGACAGAGAGACAGGGAGACAGAGAGACTTAGAGACAGGGAGACAGAGAGACAGAGAGACAGGGAGACAGAGAGACTTAGAGACAGGGAGACAGAGAGACTTAGAGACAGGGAGACAGAGAGACAGAGAGACAGGGAGACAGAGAGACTTAGAGACAGAGAGACAGAGAGACAGGGAGACAGAGAGACTTAGAGACAGAGAGACAGAGAGACAGGGAGACAGAGAGACGGGGAGACAGGGAGACTTAGAGACGGGGAGACAGGGAGACTTAGAGACAGGGAGACAGAGAGACTTAGAGACAGGGAGACAGAGAGACTTAGAGACAGGGAGACAGGGAGACTTAGAGACAGGGAGACAGAGAGACTTAGAGACAGAGAGACAGAGAGACAGGGAGACAGGGAGACAGAGAGACGGGGAGACAGGGAGACTTAGAGACAGAGAGACTTAGAGACAGGGAGACAGAGAGACTTAGAGACAGGGAGACAGAGAGACTTAGAGACAGGGAGACAGAGAGACTTAGAGACAGGGAGACAGAGAGACTTAGAGACAGAGAGACTTAGAGACGGGGAGACAGGGAGACAGAGAGACAGAGAGACGGGGAGACAGGGAGACAGGGAGACAGGGAGACAGAGAGACTTAGAGACAGGGAGACAGAGAGACTTAGAGACAGGGAGACAGAGAGACTTAGAGACAGAGAGACAGAGAGACAGGGAGACAGAGAGACGGTGAGACGGGGAGACAGGGAGACAGGGAGACTTAGAGACAGAGAGACAGGGAGACAGGGAGACTTAGAGACAGAGAGACAGGGAGACAGAGAGACTTAGAGACAGAGAGACAGAGAGACAGGGAGACAGAGAGACTTAGAGACAGGGAGACAGAGAGACTTAGAGACAGGGAGACAGAGAGACAGAGAGACAGGGAGACAGAGAGACTTAGAGACAGAGAGACAGAGAGACAGGGAGACAGAGAGACTTAGAGACTTAGAGACAGAGAGACAGAGAGACAGGGAGACAGAGAGACGGGGAGACAGGGAGACTTAGAGACAGAGAGACAGAGAGACAGGGAGACTTAGAGACGGGGAGACAGGGAGACTTAGAGACAGGGAGACAGAGAGACTTAGAGACAGGGAGACAGAGAGACTTAGAGACAGGGAGACAGGGAGACTTAGAGACAGGGAGACGGTGAGACAGGGAGACAGAGAGACTTAGAGACAGGGAGACAGAGAGACTTAGAGACAGAGAGACAGAGAGACAGAGAGACAGGGAGACAGGGAGACAGAGAGACGGGGAGACAGGGAGACTTAGAGACAGAGAGACTTAGAGACAGGGAGACAGAGAGACTTAGAGACAGGGAGACAGAGAGACTTAGAGACAGGGAGACAGAGAGACTTAGAGACAGGGAGACAGAGAGACTTAGAGACAGAGAGACTTAGAGACGGGGAGACAGGGAGACAGAGAGACAGAGAGACGGGGAGACAGGGAGACAGGGAGACAGGGAGACAGAGAGACTTAGAGACAGGGAGACAGAGAGACTTAGAGACAGGGAGACAGAGAGACTTAGAGACAGAGAGACAGAGAGACAGGGAGACAGAGAGACGGTGAGACGGGGAGACAGGGAGACAGGGAGACTTAGAGACAGAGAGACAGGGAGACAGGGAGACTTAGAGACAGAGAGACAGAGAGACTTAGAGACGGTGAGACGGGGAGACAGGGAGACAGAGAGACAGAGAGACTTAGAGACAGGGAGACAGAGAGACAGAGAGACAGAGAGACAGAGAGACAGAGAGACAGAGAGACAGAGAGACAGAGAGACTTAGAGACGGTGAGACGGGGAGACAGGGAGACAGGGAGACAGAGAGACGGTGAGACGGGGAGACAGGGAGACAGGGAGACAGGGAGACAGGGAGACAGAGAGACTTAGAGACAGAGAGACTTAGAGACAGGGAGACAGAGAGAGACAGAGAGACAGAGAGACGGTGAGACGGTGAGACGGTGAGACGGTGAGACGGTGAGACGGTGAGACGGTGAGACGGTGAGACGGTGAGACGGTGAGACGGTGAGACAGAGAGCCCCTGCACCTTACATTTGCAAATGCTAAACAGCAGCCTTTTGCATGCTCACAAATGCACTGGATGTATGTTTATTAATCTGTGTGTTGCTGTTACATAGAATGCCAGGCATTGCACTTGAGCCAGAAGGGCAGCATTCACCAACTTATCGTTTGTCAGGTACCAATCATGGCACTCAGCGTCATCAAACTCAATGTGCACTGAAAATGAAAACATCCATACAGTATACTGTTCATAAAAACCCCACATGGAAACTTCCTCTAGAAACTGTTACCAATTATTTCTAAAACAAATCAACCAAGCAGGTTAATAAAAAGCACTGACAATGTAACTATCACACTGCATCCACCTGTCATTCAATTACAACAAATCGCCTTGCAAAAGCTGTCAAACAACAGCCCCTGTTAATTGTGCAAATCCTGACTGCAGTACCTTTACCTTTAATATGAGGATCCACTTTATGTTTGGGATAGTTGATTTATGAATTTTAATGTTCAATCTAGCAATGATATCACCCATCATTTCTCAAACCAAAACACAATGCACACCCAGTTTCTTCAATCTTACCTCAGAATACAACAGCACCACCACTACACAACGTCTATGGCAAGTATTTCCTTCAGTGAAACCAAAACTGAGACAATACTCCAGCTTCACAATCCCCATGGATTTCTGCAACTGCAACAAAACATCTTTCTGTTCTCAAAACAACCTGTTCCTTCTGTACAAATTGTTATATCTACATCCTAGCTTTTAATGCCTCATGAACAAGGACACCCACATCAAGAAATCTCAGCCTTTCCTTTTTGTACCATGTAAACAACTTCACTGTGAGTAACATTATATCCCATCAGCCATGCTTTTCCCCATTCAGATAGCCCCTTCAAGCCTCCTTGCATTCTCCTCAATACTTACATACTTGTTTGATGCACACATCTGGAAAGAGTCCAATGCCTCTGAACATCCAAATCACTGATACAAATTGTGAACAGTGGGGTAGTTGGAAACTCTGATCCTTCCACTCCACCACTCCCAGCAGCCTGAATCACTCTAACAACCCACATTCACCTACAGTCTGATTGCTACCAAACCAATCTGCTCTATTTCTCTTTGCAAACCTCCTGTGTGCGAAATTTTCAAACACCTCCCAAAAAGCAACATAAACCACATCCACTGATTCTCATTCAACTAGGCTACAATTAACACCCTTGAAATAATCCAAACAATTTGTCAGACTACATTTCCCTTTCATAAATCCATTTAACATCACCAAACTTATACCATTACTTTCCAAATGTCCACTGATCACATCATTGATAACAGATTCTTTCCATTTCCACACTACTTATATCAAACTAAAAACACAAAGCAGAAGTATTGTCTCCCACCTTTCTTGAGGAGTGCATTTACATTTGCTGCTTTCCACTGTGCAGCAACCTTTCCAGCATGTACAGGTTTTGCTAACATACACACCCAATGCCTCAGCAATTCTTCCAACTACCTCCTTCAAGCATCTGCAACACAGGTCATTTCATTCACAATGTTCAACAAAGTTGTCTTCACAAACACCAGATCTATTAACAATAATTTTTCATTCCTCATATTGACAATTTCCTTCATTGCCAAACATTTGATTGTATGCTTTATATCTTCTGGCATTAAGACAAATAAAGGAATTATTTGTGTCTCTATTTCCCTGTTCTCCACCTGTAATGCACCGACATTTCGCCAAACTAACCTTATCCTTTTCACATACCTAATTAGAGCTGCTTTTATCATCCACCATCATATTTCTCACCATCCTACACTAATATTCTCCTTTCCTCAATTGTACATTAGTCACAATTCACTACTTCAAGTACCAGCCATTGCATATCAACACTCAAATCTTTTATAACATTTTCCCAATCCAACACAGCCAACTTTCCCTTGCTACCTTCATCATTTCCCTGGTGCAGACCCAAGACCAATTTGACAATCAACTACAGAACTTTCAAACTTCACAAAATATACTTTTTTATCGACACAATTTCCCAAAGGCTAACTTCTGACTGAGCCTTTTCTCACTGCAGAATACTAAATGGAAAATAGCCTAATTCTCAGTGGATTATCCATGATTCAAGTACACAAACCCATCTCCAACACACTCCACAAATTCATCCATCACTGCATTAGTGCTGATTACCTTTAGACAATCAGTAGGCAAGCTAATTTGCCCCTTAGTACATGCATCACTAATTTACACATTTCTACTGTTCCCAACACTTACCACAACTGTTTACTGCCCCCGCTTGTTCACTACACCAACATTGATAGTACATGTAGAACTTTCAATCTCATACCTTTCACGAATGACCTGATATTCTCCATGAACAGCACTCCACCACCTGCTGTTGGGTAAATGACAAATCCCCTTCAATATTGAGTTCCCATTCCTTCTTTCCCTGTCGCCACATCTTGAGAATGACAATCACATACCCATTTACCTCAATTTGTGCCTGCAACTGATGAACCAGATTGGAAATACTAGATGCATTCACATGCAGTGTCTTGAATCCTACCTGTTTATTCATCCACATTCTGAGAACATTTCACAATTGTCTTCACCTTCCCTTCCCTCCAATCTGAACTCCTTCTTAACTTCCCGTAAACCCTCACAAACACCACAAGCAAATTTCCCTATGTTTCAAATCCCACTCCTCCTAACATGCCACCTGTCCATCTGGTATATCTCCCACCTCTCCTATAAACATTCTCAATGATATCAAACAGTCTCAAAGATCTGATATAAAAACAAGAAATGCTGCAAATACACATCAGCACTTGCATCTGTGCAGATAAAATATATTTAACATTTCAAGAGTGTGACCTTTCTTTGGAACACACTGATGAAATATCACTGACCTCAATCATTAAAGGTTCTTCTCTCCACAGCTGCTGCCAGACCTAATAAGCATTGCCACGAGGTCATGATGCAGCTGTACAAAACTCTGGTGCGGCCGCACTTTGAGTATTGCGTGCAGTTCTGGTCACCGCATTGTAGGAAAGCTTTGGAAAGGGTGCAGAGGAGATTTACGAGGATGTTGCCTGGTATGGAAGGAAGGTCTTACGAGGAAAGGCTGAGGGACTTGGGGTTGTTTTCGTTAGAGAGAAGGAGGAGGAGAGGTGACTTAATAGAGACATACAAGCTAATCAGAGGGTTAGATAGAGTGGATAGTGAGAGTCTTTTTCCTCGGATGAGGATGGCAAACACGAGGGGACATAGCTTTAAGTTGAGGGGTGAAAGATATAGGACAGATGTCAGAGGTAGTTTCTTTACGCAGAGAGTAGTAGGGGCGTGGAAGGCCCTGCCTGCAACAGTAGTAGACTCGCCAACTTTAAGGGCATTTAAGTGGTCATTGGATAGACATATGGATGTAAATGGAATAGTGTAGGTCAGATGATCGGCGCAACATCGAGGGCCGAAGGGCCTGTACTGCGCTGTAATATTCTAAATTCTTGTTTTTAATTCACATTTGTACCATCCACAGTACTTGGCTTTGATATCCAACATCCAAAACCATCCCTCCTACAGTTCTCCAGCCACATTTTCAATCACGATCCTCCTGTTCCCATGCAAATGCAGTTACAGATGGGATTGAAAGAAACAATTCCAAGTCAAGAAACATAGATATGTCAATATAAGGGGCTTTTCCAAATGCTCCAATGACTGAACATGACTATCTAGCATTTCGCACTGTCTCATCTAACACAATTCAGCACTCTGGTCTCTGATGGCTTGTAACTATGCTGTGAGTCAGTGTCTCATTTCCTCTCTGCAGTTCCCACACCACAACACTGACCTTGCACAAAACCCACATCACCTCAGCTTCCAAATGACCTCAACAACGCCTCATGCAGACTGTCTACCCAAAATCTTAATACAACCATAATAATTGTTCAACCATTCTTCAGCATGGATCCAAATTTTCTCACAACAGCTCTAAATCTGCCACAAAAATTACTGATTGATACCTGCTGTTTTTTAAATAGCATTCAAAAGCCTGCTTTCACTTCATGGAGATTCAAACAACACAATTCGTCAAACACTCAAATACAACTGAGACAGCAATTAAATGTACATTCAATGTCACATCATACCAAAAATAAATATATACTCCACTGAGAAAAAAGGCCATTTCCACCTAAACTCTCTCAGTACGCAACTTCAAATTATCTAGCATGACATGATCACCACACTTCCTTCAGTAATTAACACTGCAGTCCCTGCCTGTTACAGTAATGATCAATTTTTATAGCTTCATGTATGCTCACCACTCAACAAATACACTTCCAACCAGTGTATCAAACCTGTGTCCTCAGTACCTTGCTCTATGGCAGCGCAGCCTGGACAACCTCTGTCAGTCAAGAGCAAGGTCTCAATTCATTCCATCTTCGCTGCCTCCGGAGAATACTTGGCATCAGGTGGCAGGACTGTATCTCCAACGCAGAAGTCCTCGAGGCGGCCAACATCCCCTGCTTATACACACTACTGAGTCAGCGGCGCTTGAGATGGCTTGGCATTGTGAGCCGCATGGAAGATGGCAGGATCCCCAAAGACACATTGTACAGCCATCTCGCCACTGGTATCAGACCCGCCAGCCGTCCATGTCTCCGCTTTAAAGACGTCTGCAAGCGCGACATGAAGTCCTGTGACATTGATCACAAGTCGTGGCAGTTAGTTGCCAGCGTCCGCCAGAGCTGGCGGGCAGCCATAAAGGCGGGGCTAAAGTGTGACGATTCTAAGAGACTTAGCAGTTGTTCGGAAAAAAGACAGAGGCGCGAGGGGAGAGCCAACTGTGTCACAGCCCCAACAAACAAATTTTTCTGCAGCACCTGTGGAAGAGCCTGTCACTGTAGAATTGGCCTTGAAAGCCATTCCAGGCACTGCTTCACAAACCACCTCCAAGCACTTACCCATTGTCTCTCGAGATAAGGAGGCCAAAGAAGACCTTGGTGTCCAGGGCACAAATTCTAAATATGCGGATGATATGAAACTTGAAACCACTCAACAAATACACTTCCAACCACTTCCTTCCAAACATATGTCAAACAGCAGCAAACCCATTCCATTCTCTGCAACTTTATTTCCACATGTCCTTTCCCTGTTTTTCACTTCCAACAGATGGAACATTTTACATTCTAATTCATATAGTGACCACAAAAACACACCCTTTGGCCCATTTCATCCCTGCTGGCCATCAATTCCACTCTGATTTTCCAGCACTTGGCTTGTAGCCTTGGATGCTATGTCATTGCAATCACTCATCGAAAAACTTCTTACATTTTGGGAGGATTCCTGCCTCTACCACTCCTTCAGGCACTACATTGCAGATTCTACAGCACCGTCTGGTTGACAATATATTTGCTCTAATCACCTCTAAACCTCCTGCCCCTTTCCTTCAATCCATGCACCCCAGTTACTGACAGCTCTGCTGAAGGAAAAAGTTTCTTAATATCTAACCTCTCCATGCCCCTCACAAATTGGTTTACCTCAATCAGGTCTCCCATCAGCCTTCTCTACTGTAAGCAAAACAACCCTAACCTATCCACTCTCTCTTCATAGCTGAAATGCTCCAGCTAAAGGTCTGCTACCCAGCATGTTCACATCAGGCCACTCTTCCAGGTCCTTGTTTCATGCTCAGGTCAGGTCAGGTCAGACACACACACACACAAAGTGCTCTGCCTCTAAGTATTAATAAAAAAATGAACTGATCTGGGATTCCACAACAAAACTGAGTCTGACCACTGACCAAGTGATGTCACAATGACATCGCCACACATGCACTGCAGCTTCCTGGAACTTCCCACTCAGGAAGTAAGCAAAGGCAGGGTCAAGTCAGAGCAAATGCATTCAGGCTCTGGTCATGTCAGCCTCACACCAAAATTGGAATGACTCGAGCCAGGTCACTCACACATCCACTGTGCAATTGTCAGGTTCATGTTAGTTTTTTTTCCCAATCTGAGCAGGCCTTTAGCTCCAGCCCAAGCAACATCCTGGTGAATCTCCTCTGCACCCCATCCAATGCAATCACTTCCTTCCTGTAGTGTGGCACCCAGAACTGTATACAGTACTCCAACTGTGGCTGACTAACATTTCATACAACTCCATCGTAACATCACCTCTCTTCGATTCAATGCCTTGGCTAATAAAGGCAAGTATCCCATGTGCCTTCCCAACCACCTTATTCACCTGTGCAGCTCCTTTCTGTGATCTGTGGACAAGTACAAAGTCCCTCTGACCTTCTGTCCTTCCTTGGGTCCGACCATCCAATGTACATTCCCTGACCTTGGTAGTCCTCCCAAAATGAAATCCCATTTGCCACTGCTCCACCCATCATGCCAGGCCATCTATATCATCCTGTAATCCAAGACTTTCGTCATGACTTCCTCTAAAAATTCAATCATATTAGTTACACATGATCTCCCCCTGACAAAGCCATTCTTACTATCCTCGATTAATCCCTGCCTCTCCGTCTGGATTTTGATCCTGTCCCTCACAATTTATACAAGCTGAGTAAACACCATTGAACCTATCCAGGCTTTTCCAATGAACTTCGGTAACCTGAAACACACCATTTCCTGCTCACATCCTGTGGGCAGACAATTGCAGAGCACTACAATTTACCCTGCATCAACCAACCACCCAACATGCAACATTTTAACCAACAATATCTTTCACAACATCCCAAAATGCTTTCCAGTCTATCAAGTCCTTTTTGAAACATGACACTCATGTCAAAAACACAGCACATAATGAGCACAAAGTCAAGTCCCACCAAGCACAATACTAACAATCTCGGGTTGAAATCATGTTGCTGGCTAGTTACATATTGCACAAAACAACCATGTAAACTCCCCTGCTCGTCAAGCACACACATGGGGTCTTCACTTCCACATCTCATCACAAAGACAGAACCTCAAACAGTGCAGCACTATCAGTCTTCAGTTTGTGCTCAAGTCTCTGTACAACAGCTTGGACCCACAACCAAGAATGGTACAAAGGGAGGCATGCCTCATCAATGTCAGTCATCCCAACAACAAAGTAGTGCTGATGACAAGACTGATCATTTCCACCCATTGGGCTAATGCCTCAAGTGACAGACATCATATTCAATTCACTGATGATCTTCTGTATCCCTGGTACTCATGAATAGATATCACTGCCAAATACATACAAGACAAATAATAGCAAATTAGCCTAAACCTCAACAATTATAAAAATTGACTTTAAAAAAGTACCTTACTTTTAATACATAAACAATTTGCTCCAAGATACTCAACAAAATTTAAAATACTGGGCCTTTCATGTCAAACTGTGTGACAAGAAACAAGGACAGGCGTTCAAAGCTAAGAGGTGTCAAATGCATCCATCCTGAAATCAAGTGGAATGTGTTCTTCTGAAAAAATAATTATGCAAATTGAAAACATTACACCTGCATTATTGTCATCCTGGGCCATTGTCTGATCACAATGGGAAACAAAAGGAACAGTCTCCTACCCTGAGATAAAGTGACAAACCTCTCCAACCAAGCAAAAGATATAAAGGTGCAAATACTTTGGTTCCACCTAAAATACCAGAAAAAATGCACCTCGCCAAAAGCAACAGGCCCTGCTGTAAAATTCTACATCTCTACTTGAACTGCAGTGTATCACATTTAATTCACTGTCTTCAACCAAGAGACAAACCGACAATCATCATAAGTATGCAACCAACAAGACGTTGGAAGTTGACTTCCAAAACAGTCCAACATATTTACCATGATTGTCCCATAGCCTACCCTCCTTTGCTTCGATCTGTGTGTTTGTGTCTGTGTGTGCATGTTAATGCAAGTGAGCAAATGGATGTGGTTGTGACAATTTCAGGTTGAGGCATATTAATCAATAAGTTCATTTTAAACCTCCCAAGAAAACCTGTCATTGTCTGTTTCACAAATATTGAACTCAAAACAGCTCCAATTTTAACATTCAAACCACCCACTGTCCTCACCAGATGAAATTACACTACATTTACATGATGTTGGCCTAACACACAATCCTATCAGCTCACACGTGAACAATAGTCATTTCAAACAGCTGCCAGAAGATCTGAACAATACTACCCCAACAATCTGCACTCTCTCAAACCAAACAGAAAAAAAACCAGATAGCCACATGCATTACATTGAACAGAGCCTGGAGCAGCAACATAGCAATGAATAAAGCATACGCAGGAACTCCTGGATTTATACCGTCACTGTTATGAGTTCCAACATCACACTCTCACTGCCCTCTGGCCCCTCTGCCAACACAGTCGAAAGTTAACTGCCTTTCATCCACTGCAACTCATATCTGACGAACAACCTGATTGAAGTAAGCATTCCTGATGCGTCAAAACATCTGTACATTTCCAAATTCCATTTACCACTGGTGAACTCAGTTCATACATTCGAAATGAAGATTACAGACAACTTCAGCACTAATACCAAAGTCATCCATTCATGCTGTATTTGAAGAAATCTTTGCTCTTTTTCAAACACATGCTGTACCTGCCCTCAGAATTTTAACAGACACTATCGAAGGAGCTTTACTCCATCTAACCCTGACAGGCCATTGATAACTGTAATTTTCACACTTATTGCACTCAAAAAATTGTACGAGAATTTGACAACTCTCTTCCAGAAATGAAGCTACATAAATAAATGATTTCACATCTCAGATTCATGCATTTATGCCATTAAGCATGACAGACTTACATTACAGAACCACTATAATCTAATTGAATGGCTGAACAAGCTCAATCAGCTGAATGTTTCTGTATTCCTAGATTAAGGTTAAAAGGCAGTTCATGCCAACTCTGGGATGTTGCTCAATGGCCTGAACACTCCAAAAAAAAAGCATTGCTCTCACATTGTGCTATTGATTAGCACCAAACTGCTCTCAGAACTGCTCAGGCTGGTTGGCCTCTGCATTTTTTTCTCCAACTGTGCACAGAGCCCCCATAGGCTTGCCTCAAAGTGCAGGCAACCACTGTACTACTCAGGGACACAGCCCACACATACCTGTGCCTCTGATCCTTGCCTGTCCAAATTATGCAACTATCAGCGTTGCCAATGATTGCACACTGCAGAAAACCTATCACCAGTGGACTCATGAAGATGATTGACCCCATCCCAAATTGCTGCTATTTCTCAATCAATATGCCTGTTTGTCTGCATGAGCAAGACAAGGGCCCAGCACCCAAGAAAGCCAACCCCAATCTGTGCTTACCAGATTGCACATCACCAATCACAGTGTATCTATCAAACAAAAGGGAAGTTACTTCTCCCCCCAATCCGATTACATAAATCATGAAATGAACTTTAGTACCTCAACTGCCATGTCAATCCATTTCCAGGCTCAACTGTCTGCCCAGAGCTCAATTATCCATGTCAAGACATTTCTAACCCAGACTACACACAGACACTGAGCACATTCAATTATCTTTTACACAATCATGCCCTTTATCAAATATCACTGAACTGTTCCAGAGATTGGTGCCACACATGGAATTAGTGACTCAACACGGAGGATTTCTGCGCTAATTGCAATGGAATCACCCAATCAACATTTCGCTACAAAGCCCAATTCCTGACCCACTTATACCACTGCCCAAACTGTTCAAGATACATAACAATTCGGAACAGCATTAAGCATTCAATACAATAATGGCTCATCTCAACGTGGCCTCAACTCCACTTTCCTGCCAGTTCTCCATAACCATTCTAATTAAAAATCTGTCTATCTACTCCTTTAATTTACTCAATCTCCCACCATCCACTGCACTCTGTGGTCCTAAATTCCACAGACTCACCACCCTTTTCACGAAGTAATTTCGCCTCATCTGTTTTAAATCTGCTACCCCTTATCCTAAAACTGTGAACCTCTCAATCTAGATTGCCCCACCAGATGAAACAGTCTCTCTACGTCTTAGTCAATCCCCTTAATTATCTTAAAAACCTCAATTAGATCTCCTCTCTTTCTTCTAAACTTGCAACAGGAAAGGCCTAAACTGCTCAATTTCTCTTCATGAAATCCATGCACATTAGGAAGTTATGATATACACTGGCAGCTGGCTGCTCCAATTGCTTTGAGTACACCCGGCTGAGGGAAAGAGCAGAAATTATTCCAGATGCCACTCCTCCTCACTCTCCAAAGATAGACACTTGATAAGCCGTCAGTGTGTCATACATAGGAACATCGGAAGACACTAACAGGAGGCGGCCATTCGGCCCCTCGAGCCTGTCCCACCATTCAATGAGATCTTAGCTGATCCACGGCCTAACTCCATATACCTGCCTTTGGTCCCATTTCCCTTGATAGCTTTGCTTCACAACAATCTATCTACCCAAATTTTAAATTAACTGTTCTACCTGCAACGTCTGTTTCTGGGAGAGAGTTTCAAACCTCTTCCACCCTTTGCGATAAGCGCTGTCTAATATCTGTCCTGAACGGTCTGGCCCTGATTGTTACAGTATGCCCCCTACTTTTACAATCTCCTACCAATGGAAATCCATTACCTTTATCTCGACTGTCTTTTCCTGTTAATATCTTGAAGAGTTCAATCAGATCACCCCTTAACCTGCTAAATCCGAGCGATGACGAGCTGAATTTGTGTAATCTCTGCTCGTTACTTAACCCCTGTAGTCCAAATATGATTGTTGTAAACCTACATTCCTCTCCCTCCTTCCTAAGAGGTAGTGCCCAGAACTGCTCACAGCGCTCCAATCCTCTCGATATCAAAGCTACCATTCCATTGGCCTTATTGATTATTTTGCACACTTGCTCATGACATTTTAAAGATCAAGCACCTGAACCCCCAACTCTCTTTGCAATCACTGACATCCACTGTACTTAACCTCTTCCCATTCACAAAGTACCTTGCTCTATCGTTTTTTGGTCACAACTGGATAACCTCACACTTGCCCACATTGAAATCCATCTGCCACAGCCTCAACTATTCTGTCAATTTCTCATTGCAATTTTATGCTCTCATCTACAATGTCACCTAACTTAGTATCAGCAGAAAATTAGGATTTATGACTTACTGTGCCATCATCTAAGTCATTGATGAATAATGTGAATAATTGAGGCCCCAACACAGATCTCGGCGGAACACCACTAGTCACATCCTACCAGAGGCCTGACCCGTTATCCCCACTCTCTGTCGCCTTCCACTCAACCAACTTCCTAACCATGTCAATAATTTGCCCTCGACTCCATTGGCATCTACCTTCATTAACAGTCTCATATGTCGGACTTCACTAAATGCCTTCGAGAAGTCCATATAAATAACATCCAACGACATTCCCCTGTCGACTACCTTCGTATGATGCCCCAAAATGACTAACAGCCTGTCAACAATATTGCTTTTGCTGCTCCTGCGATGAATGAGCAATATGTAAATGAACACCCCATTAATAGTCAACACTTCCAGCAAACAGACAATTTATCACTTTTCACACTCGATCTTTCTCTGACAAACTCCAACATACCACAGCGCCCATCTGGCTTATCCTGCCTTGACATAGCTCAACCAAGAGCACGATGCATTCAACTCCATCATTCCTCCCTGCAACAGTTCTCCACACCTATCCACTGGGCATACCATCTGCAACAAGCTACAAAGAGAAACATAGCCTTAAGCCCATTTACAAAAAACATCTCTCCAAAATTCCCCTCTAATCCCCAAGATGAAGCAGCAAATTCCAACATGTCTATCATCTCATTCATGACAGCCACCCTTTATTTACCTGTTTCAACGCAAAGACTCTGTGACTGATGAAACTCGCCCAGCTCTAAACTGTCACACTGCAACTAATCCACAGTTACTCAACATTTCATGCTCTATTCCACAAGTCCAGAATACACTATGAAAGGAAACATATTCTCACATCTAACCTAACTTTGCTTGCCCAGTTTTCATTGAAACTTGACCATTTTCTCATCCAACACCAATCTCAAACACCATTCCATTGACATTGCAACGACACACAATTGCAAGCCAAACACAATTCACCACCTACACGACCTCTCCAACCAATATTTAAGCAAACTGCTCAGACAAGAGTTCCTCTTGCAAATGCCATGTTGGAATTTACCCACAATTATCTCTACTCTTTGCAAATGATCCAACAGCACATTTCTCTTAATACCTGCACACAAAACTTGCCTGTAACCAACTGCCAAGTAACTGGCTGAATTTTTCAACCCATTAACATGCTCCCCTTATTCAATTTCAGGATCAAGTTTTTACATCACACAAACATAACATTCAGCTCAACAGCTCTGTGTCAAGGCTCAAGCTGTGCACAAATTTCCTACCAACATTCTTCATTTCACCTCATCAATATAACCTTCTAACACTTTCACGTGCTTAACTAACTTGCCTTGAAATACATCTATGTTCCGGAAATCAACTATTGCTTGCAATTATGAATTCGACACTGTCACTCCTCCCTAATTAAAGACCATTATCCTGAATTCCCTAGTGCATTTATTTGTCACCATCATATACTTTAGGCCCTCTCAGGTTGGCCTAACATTCAATACAACCAAAATCAAAACTTATGAGCCAGCAGTTGATTAGCACAACACAGCCCCCATTAATGCTGCCTCGCAAGCCCAAACCCCACAACACCACTGACAGAACCAAAATGATGCAATTTAATTCGCACATCGAGCAGCTCAGCCAACTCAACATCATGTTTACTGAGAACATCGGAGGAATACAACTCAATCAACAAACCTATTTCATCAAGCTCAAATTTCTTAACAGCACACTTTATGTTATGGTTCCAGCAGCACTTGCAATAACTCCAGCTTGTCAGAAATTGATGGATGTTACGACCCAATCTCCATTTGAAGAGCAATGGAGCCTCTTCCAGCCCAAACACAAACCACACCATTTAAGGTAATGTTTGTGCACTGTATCGATCTCCTCCAGTATCACCCCATGACCTCTCATGACATGAACCAGCAACATATGCTGGATACTTGCCAGTCCTTGCATCATTGCCAATCTCTTTCCATCTTCTCAGGGTCAACACTGTACGCTGAAATAAACTGTTTTACAGCTGGGGGTTTGCAGCAGATGATAGAGAGGAACAACAGAAAGGCAAGGGTTTAGTAACCTTGCACTCATCCAAAGAAGAAAACAATTACATTGACTTCCCCACAGACCTGCAGCTTGGCATTATTGCAACTCGGGGGAGGGCCATCTGGGTGTCCTAGTACACAAATCTCTGAACATTAGCATGCATGTACAGCAAATGATTAAGAAGGCAAATGCAATATTAACCATTATTGCAAGGGCAATCAGGTATGAGAGTAGGGATGTTTTACTGTTGATGTACACAACCTTGCTGAGTACGGTGTACAATTTTAGACTCCTTTTTTCAAAAAGCACATCATTACACCAGAAGCAATTCAGAGAAGGTTCACTTGACTGATGACACAGATGAAGAGCTTATCAAAAGGTTGAAAAGTTTAGGCCTATAAACATGAGAGTTCAGAACAATGACAGGCAATCTTACTCAAACATTTAAGATTCTGAGAGGGCTTGACAACATGCATACTGTGAAGATCTTTCCTCTTGTGGAGGACACATTTAAGAATGAGATCTCCCTTTTTCAGACTGAGTTGAGGAGACATTGTTTCACTCAGACAATCATTACTTTGCATTTCTCTTAACTACAAAAGTAGTGGAGGCTGGGTCTTGCGATATACTCGAGGCTGACTTCGATAAATTTTTAAGACACAAGGCAATCAAGGGTTATGGGGAGCGCACAGAAAGGTGCAGTTGAAACCACATTCATGACAGCCATAATGTTAACGAATGGCACAGCAGCATAAAAGTGGCAAACGGCTTACTCCTGACCCCAAGTCCTGTGTTCCTAAGCCCATGAAAACAGGAAATATATGTAATACTATATCTCAGAAAGAGAAAAGTAGAGGGAGAGTAACATTACATCTCAAGTGCACTACTTTAAGCTGACCAAGAAGCAAACAAGTCACTTGAAGCTGGTACACAATGTCTCAACCATTAACATCACCCTCTTGTATCGGTCCTTCTAGCCATGTCGTCCACTTATTCTTCTTAACTCAAGCCGTCCAGTCACTCAGATGGTTACACTGTTACATGTAGCAATCTGGGCAACTCCAGATATATCACTGAATCAAGGTATTATCGTGTCATATAATGGTTACAACAGAGCATGCGATACAAACAGCCCATTCTGTTTGTGTCAGAACTCCAAGTAATACAGCTACTAACACTCACCCAGCCTTTCCCTGCGGCCCTGCCATCTTTTATCTTCAGATTATTATGCAGTTTCCTTGTGAAACCCACACTTTGATCTGCCTCCATCCCACTTTAAAATAATGCAATTCAAATCCTAATCGTCTGTTAAAATTCTTTTCCGCATGTCACCTCCAGTTCTGTCAACAATCACGGAAGCTTTGTCCTCTGGTTCTTCACCCCTCTGCCAAAGCAAAAGTTTCTCCCTATCTCCTCTGTCCAAACACCTCATGATTTTCAACCACACTATCAAATCGCCTCTCAACCTTCCTCTCCCTCAAGAGAACTGTTGCACCTTGGCCAATCTATCCCACAAACTATGCTCATTGACTTTCTACACCCTCTCCAATCCTTCCACAAGTATGCCTTCCACATTTGCAACAGATCAGTCTTTTTTAAAAACTTGTACGTAAATTCCTTGCTTTTGTACTCTATGCCTGTCATTTAAGAAGCCCAGAATCCCATATTTCTCAACCTGCCCTGACACCTCCAATGATTTGTGCACATTTACACCCCTCAGTGTCTTTGCTCCTGCACTACTTTTATAACAGTTTTGTTTTATTTCTTATAGCCTCTCCTTGTTCTTGTGACCAAAGTATATCACTTCACACTTCTCTACGTTACGTTTCACCTGCCGTTTGTCTGCCCATTCCTCTAGACTAGCTTTGCGAGCTGGAGGTCTATCACTATCCTGGTCACAATTCAAAATACTTTCACATTTTGTATCACCTGCAAATGTTGAACTTGTTACCCTCCACACACCCAAGTCTCCTTCATGAATATGAAACTCAAAAAGCAGGGGTCCTAACCACAACCACTGGAAAAGGCCACCTGTACACCTTCCTCCAGTTCAAACAACTGTTCACTGCTCTGTTTCCTGTCGTTCAACCACCTTTACATCCATGCTGCTCCTGGCCCTTTTATTCCAGGCTCTTCAACTTTGCTGACAAGTCAGTTACATGTCACTTTTATCAAATACATCTTGGAAGTCCAAGCACCCTCACTGGTGCCTCAAACGACTCAAATGAGTTAAACACGATTTGTCTGAAAAAAATGTGTGCTGCCTTTCTTTAGTTCATCCACATTTATCCAAGTGGTTGTTACATGTGACCCAGATTATCACTTGGAAAGATTTGGACAGCACCGAGCTTAAACGGTTGCTGGCCTCTGTTATTCTCTTTTTTGAACAGTTGCTCGTGGTACTGCGGTCAACTAAGGTGGCAGGGGGATAGTAAGCGGGAGCTCAAATTAGACAGAAAAAGCAATGTGCAAACTGAATCACGACATACTATTCCTTACTCTAGTGCAAGCAGTAAGGGAATATGTACCGTGAGAATAAGAGGAAATGCATTAAGGTCTATGAGGTTGGTGAGCTGCACATGCAGCTAGCTATGTGGGAATATGATCTCGTGGCAATAACCAAGACCTGGCTTCAAAAAAAGGGCAGTACTGCGTACTAAAAATTACTGGATACAAGTAGTTTGGCAAAGAGAGGTGTGGTGGCAGGATTGAATTGAATAAGGTGAATATTCATGTTGTGAAGAGATGTCCATCAGAGGTCCACGACAGAATTATTTACTAAGAGCTGAGAGAAATAGAGGTACCATTGCATTCATGGGTGTATTCTAAAAGCCATCTAACAGTGGGTAAATATAGAGGAAAAAATTTGCAAGCCAATTGGAGAGCTGAAAAAACTACACAGTAGTTATAATGGGGACTTGAATTACTCTGAGACTGGGCTACTACCAATGTAAAGGACAGAGGTGGCCAAGAGTTTATGAACTGTTTTCAGGATAGTTTTACACGTGTTCTTTTGCTACAATGAGGAAGGAGGCATTGCTAAATCTGGAATGAAATTGGGCAAGGGGATGAAGGGTCAGAAGGAGGAAAGTGATCATCTCATCTGGTTCAGGCTAGCTATGGAAAAGGGGGAGGTGCAATCTCGAGGGAGAAGCATCAATTGGGACCTGTAATTTCAATGCAGTGAATACGGATCTGGTTCAGGTAAATTGGAAACAAACATTTGCAGGAAAACCTGGGATAGATCAATGGGCTGCCTTCGCAGAGCAGTTCGTTTCGGTCCAGTTGAGGTACATGGCTGTGAGGAGCTAAAGGAGGATAAAGAAAGGCAGAATGGAATGGATGATGGAACAGATAGCGACAAAGATAAAGGATGTGCACGATACATGTCACGTTGATATCAGTGGAAAACATTTCAAAAACGAATTGCAGAGGGGAGCTGAAAAAAGTAATGAGATGGAAGGAGATAGGAGAGAAGAAACTGACAGCCATCATAAAAGGGTCACTGACCCGAAACGTTAACTCTGCTTCTCTTTTCACAGATGCTGCCAGACCTGCTGAGTGATTCCAGCATTTCTTGTTTTTATTTCAGATTTCCAGCATCCGCAGTATTTTGCTTTTCTTATATTATATAAAATATCAAAAGTCTTCTACAGGGATTTAATTAATCGAAGGATGGGGAAAGGAGATTTAGGACTCATGTAGGGAGGAAAAAGTGGATCTTAGTATGGAAGCAGATGGCATGACTTAAGTACTGAATGAGTACTTTGCATCACTCTTTACCAAGGGAGGAGTTGCTTCCCAAATTGCAGTTAAAGAGGAGTTATTTGAGCATGTGGTTGGGCTCTAAATCAATACAGCATCGGCACTAGCAAGGATAGATGTAAAGTTAGGAGGACTGGAGCACAATAATCTCAGGATCTTGCGGAAAGTAAGGATGAAAATAGTACAGGCACTGGCCGTGTTGCGCCCTTGTTCAAATATGAAATCCCTGTTGATTTAAAACAGAAACAAACCAGCCATTATAATTTAGACTTGAGCTCAAACAAATATTGATTCAAAGACATTTACAATATTTATTGATACACTTACTTGTTTGTCCAGGGTTACAGCCTCACAAGTAAGTGGTCTGTGAGCCAATCTCAGTGATGCTGTCATGCAAACTGGTGGTTCTACACCTACAATTCAAATGAAAAACAGACAGCTCCTCATCTCAGCCATCAAGCGCAGGCTCAGCATTTCATTGAGCAGCAGGGTGCAAAAGTACACAACAGAATAGCGCACTGCCAAGGCACAGTGGCATCAGTAAGCAAAGCTTGTCCCAATCATCATGCCCTCAAGTACTCTCAATTCCGATACACACGTGGAAAGGCGCAAAATACAGCTCCCTCCACACTGCAGAAACAAGCACCACAAGTGCGGCACATCAAAGTGCGACCCATGCAACTGACTCATGCAACTGACTCTACTCCGATCCAAAGCGATCCATTTCCCACATCAGGCATGCGGTGGTCTCACTGCGAGAAATGGACAAGATGTTTAATTAGTGCTCATATTTCCAAAGACCCATATAACCCATGAGAAAATGGAAGAAAACTGCTCCAAACTCAATTCATAGATAGCACATATAACCAGCAGGTGGGTTCTCTTCTCAATCTCACCTGTGTTGGAACCCAACACCCTGGAGAATGACTTGCATTTATAAAGGACCTTTCATGACCTCAGGATGTTACAACACACTTTACAACAAAGGAAGTACTGTTCAATTCACTACTGTAAAGCACAAGTTCCCACAATCACCAACGTGAGCATAAGTAGATAATCAATCTTTTTCAGGCAAAATTGATTGAGGACTATTTGCTAGGAGAGTATGAAGAACTCAAAATTGTGCCAGGGCATCTTGCACATCTGCCTGAGAGCATCGACAGGACCTTGCATCAATATCTCAACCCAAAGATAGTGCAGCACTCTTCCAGTCTTGCTCTGGACTGTCAGAGATTTTTCCAACTTGAATTCAGAACATTCTCAGCCAAGAGGTAACAACGCGACACACGAAGCCATGGCTGCCATCCTAAACAGGTGGAAGGAGCGTCAATTCAGTAAACACTTACTTGAACTTACCAAATCAATTAAGCATTTCAAGGTGATCTGAAGTGGGCCACATTCTGCAGTCGATATCACCAAACTTTAACACAAACAATTTGGAGACTGTAGGTGTTGTAGCACATTTTAATCATTTTAATTGATATAAAAATACTTTCATAAATATTTTCCAGAGAGGCTGTACAATATTTAAATTACATGCTGAGCTCAATAAGTTACACAAGAAAGTAGAATACCACCTGCAGATTGATTCAAGTACATTATATGCAACCACATTGCAGACAAATCCACAGCACATCACACACCCCTCTCTCTCACTTCTCTTCCCGATCCTCCCTTCTGGACTCAACAAGACAGTGACTGAGATGATGAGGGGGAAAATGGAACATGAAACTGTTGCTGGACCCCTTCCTCCCGACTGACTCCAGGACAAACTGAAACCAGCCACCAAGAAGGCTATTTGCATCACTCAATGAACCTTACTCTGGTCACAATGCAAACACCATCTGCACCCCTGCACTCTGCAGCTGACTGGCTTTTCCCTCAGGGAACTCCCCGTCCCCTGCACACCCCACACCGGCTTTCTTTCTCATATTGTCTGCAATTTGCTCCAATTGCTCATTTCTACCTTCTCACTTCACTCAAACAGCATTTGCTATTCCTGCCACTCACTCCCTTCCTCTGCATTCGCTGCTATTTGCAGTGACAAGACTGAAGCTGGGTGCAAGGGGCTGATGGGTCTCGCCTCAGGTCCTCCCTCCACATCGCGACCAATTACACAGATTCTGACAATCAGTCATTGCCCTCAAACATTAACTGTTTATCACGGCACAGATGATACCTGACTTAAGCACTGCTTCCAGCATTTTCTGTTGAGATTATACCAATTTAACCCTTGGGTTCTCACATTCATGTCTGCTCTGTGTCCCACACCAGTCTTAACATGCCATAAATCTCTCTGCTGCCTATTCATACCAAGAGGATCTTCACCTGCAATTGGACTGAAGCTGGTTTGGATAGTCTGTCAATCTAAACCCACCAGTATACTGCTCTGCGCCAAACATCCAAACAACTTGCCCCACCTAATGCAACACTATACAACCACGTGACCACACGAACAGCAACAAACTATTTTCCAGCACTACTACAACCTTGAAGGAGACCTCAAAATAATGTCGACCACCATATGGATTGTCCTTCAAACAGAGATGGGAAAGCAACTTAAGAACAAACTTGCTTAAATACTTTTTCCCACTGAGACCCAATTAACACTTATTCAACTTGGTCATTATTTGACAACCATTCATCTTCCACTGGGAAACAAGCACTCATGAGACAGAGTCCATCAAATCAGGGCTTTCACCACCTTCAAATAGGTTAGAAACTGCTTTCAAAATAAGCCATTATATTCCTGGTATCTATTATTTTACATAGAAACCAGCCAAACCCTCACAAGAACTTCCTTCCCTTAAACTCACTCCTAAGTATCCAACAAAAACATCCAAATCCTTGAAGTCAACTCAAAGCTGACTTGGTAGCGTTAAGCTGAAGGCCCCAAATAACTCCGACAGTACCGATTTCTTGCGTATTCAGCAGTGTTGAGCAGCAGCATCCGTTCTATTTACCAATAAGCAGAAAAGTCACGCCCATCAAGACCAGGCGGTCTGGCAATTTCAGCATCACTCAGCAGGACAGGGGGAGAGAACGTACAGCGAATGGTGAAAGAGTGCACCTCTTCAGATTGCACATTTCATCTCTAAGTTGAAGTGCCACATCGGCTCCTTGTTGCTATGCTACATGCGTTATCGAGTTTGCCACAGTGTTGTGAGTTGTGGGCCCAGTAGAACGAAGACCCTGGTATCTTGGCTGGTCGATATTCCTGTCTCTGAAAATGGTGGGCCAGCGAGCAGTTTCCAATGCAGCTATGATGGGTCACACTGTGAAGAAATCAATGGGACAGTTACTTGGGAGGAGAGCAAAGACACACAATGCATGATCCAGTGTCACAACTAATGTCACACATTGGTTTGTTTGCTCAGTGATACCAAGCTCACCGCTCTCACATACTGAATGGTCAAAGGGTTCATGCTGAGAAATGAAATACGCTGCACTATGAGCATTTAGGGCAAGAATTCGAAGCAGAGAAAAGCTCCAGCTCTCCACCTGAGTAACTGTGGGAGTTTCCAAACACTAATTCGATCAGCACTTGTGTGGCCTTGCTGAATCAGCCAACAATGAATGCGACACTTGGAGCATCTCACCGCCAACTACACACCACCATCTGGACTTGAACCATACAAATCCTAGGATTCAACTCGAGCCTCAGTGTGTAGCCTACACTCAAGGTGAACTGAAACTGCACTCATTTCTTGTTCATTCATCAGTGGATCCATTGAAAATTGCAGACATATACAACTTGAACCCTTTTCACATAAAGCTCTTGGAACCGAAGACCACCTGTGGTCTGACCTTCCAACAGCACCAACATGATCCAGTTGGTCAACTGGAAATCCTCCCCCAGAGCTGCAGGGCACTGCCCGAGCTGTCATCCTCTCCAGACCATCAGCTCCATCTGGTACCTTTGTAAAGAGAGCTGGAGAGTCCTCGCCAGCTCATGACCCTGACACAGCACAGAACATAAGCCCTCTACGCGAGGTCAATTCACACCTACCTGACACCTGACATCCACCTTGATGAACATCAAACACTGCAAGAAGTGGAAAAGTGTCTCAGTTTGGATTCTCTCTTCCTGTTCACAGTATCACACAAGTTTGGCTACATAGATGGCAGGTACATTGTACAGACACAATCTGTGCTAAGTTGGCTGCGTATATTTTTAGGATTTCTTTTGGTTGGTAACTTTAAATCTTGATCTTTTAAAAGCAGATGTGGTCTCGTGAAATATATACACAATGTTGACAAAGTTTATACGTCAGTGAGTTTTGTTTCTTCTTCTGTCCTATTTACACAAAACGTGAGGTAGCCATATGCGGAATGGAGTGCCAAGCATCCCTCACACTGAGGACTCCTCCGGGTTTGCATCAGGCAACATCTGCCGCTGTTTCAGCTTCTTCCTCAACTCCTCAGAGAAAGGGTCCACCCCCTCCTCGCCCAGTTGGAGCCGGATGTAGCCGTTGGTGTTGGCCCCACGGATGTTGGCCAGGTTGAGGCGGGTAGGAGACTGGACGGCAGTGGGCAGGGGCTGCCCGGGGATCCCATTGGCAGTGCCGTTATGTGATGGCGAACTCCCATTCTGACATAGGGCATGGCCAGGGACGATCTTCAGGGAACCATCAGAGTAATAGTAGGAGGGGGAATCCCACAACTTCTCATCAGAGTTCGACGTCTGGCTGGGAATGAACTTGGTACCTTTGGGCAGCTCCTTGGGCAGGATGCGCTCAGCGGGGTAAGCACTGGCGCGGTCAGCTTCCTTCGTCGCTGCCATCTTCTCCAGCCGTTCCTTCAGCTTGCGGTTCAGGTAAAGAACCGCCCCCAGCAAACAGATGCAGACGATTCCCAACACAAAGACGCACAGCCACACGAGTCCCAGATTACTCGCGGCTGCCTGGCTCTCCAGCACCATGGCTGGATTGGAGACAATGTTCAGCAAGTACTTCCCCACCAGGAAGAGCTCACGCTTTTCCTCAGAATAACACCAGTAACTGCCGCTGTGTCGTGACCCCACGTCCGATATTAACAAAGCCTTCGGCCGTATCTCGTAGTTGGCGTCAGAGAGTTTGTCAAGGTCTTGCTGCTCAAATGCCCACTTGGGCACCGCCAGGTTGGAGATGAGCTGACATGGCAGCAGGATGGTTGTGCCAGCTACAACAGTGAAGTTCTTCACCTTCAAATCACCTGCAAACACATACGAAAACATAAAGAGATCAGTCAGCCTTTACGCCAGAGCACATCCCTGTGATTGCTCAGTGGTTAAAAAAAAGACTTGCATTTACATAGCACCTTTCACAATCTTGCAGAACGACTCAGCGCTTTATTGTCAATAAGGCATACTCACTGGTGTAATGTCCACAATGCAGAAGCCAATTGGGACACAAAAACATCTCACTAACAGCAACGTGATCATGACCAGATAATGCACCTTTAGTCATGCAGAGTGAGAGACAAATCATGACAAGCACACTGGTGAGAACCCCCTGCTCTTCTTGTCAATACTCTCATGGGATTCCTTTCTGTCCGCCTGTGGGGTCAGAAAGTACCTTGTCTTCATGTCTTAGCTGCAAGATGGCCCCTCTGGCAGCGCAGCACTCACTCAGTATTGCACTGGACTATCAACTTGGATTTTGAGCTCAAGTTCCTGGACAGGGATTCCAGTGCAGAACCTTCCAACCCAGAGGAAGGAGCAGAACTACTGCAAGAAATACCAAGCATGCAATGACTAGTAAACATATTCGTCAAACTGTCTGATCACTGACGAGACAAGTGCATAGCCTTAGCACAAACAGACAAAAATACACACTCACATACACACACATACACTCAGCTGCTACAAGTTGCATCCATGGCCTGTGCAAAGTGACCTGAACTCAGTACAAAGGCACAGGCCTCAGGCTCAGGGACAGGCCCTCATCTCGATCAACTGACAGGAAGCAGTCGACCATGTTAGCAGATGAAAATATTCTCGGCCGAGGCTGCCGCACAAAGCATGGGCGAACCAAACAGGCAGTGATGCCTACGGGAGCCCTTGGAGAATAAAAAGAGAAAGGATACAAGAAACATCATTCAGATATCAGGCCAGGGCTTTCAAACTGCTATTTACTCTGGCTCCTAATGAACTGACAACAGCAGCTTGCCACTTCCTGGCAGAACTCCCAGTCTGGAAAATTCCCAATCTAGCCAATGGCAACCAACATCATTTCTTGACCACCCACCCTGCCCAAGTCGCTAGGCTCCAGTTACCTGCAGTGTGGTGGCACAAAGTGACATCTGCAAACTCGACATCTTGGTATGCGGCAAGAGCTCTAAGAAAAAGCACAAGAGTAGCCCAGGATTAGTCTCAACAAAAACACACACAACGGCACTTCAACAGGTAATGGGCAACATCACAGCCTGAATTCAATTCCTCTTCACAAATTGCAGTGGAGAAATAGAACTCTCTGGCCTCACCTGCTCACTCTTGGCCATCCAAACCTGACACAGTGCTGGTGGCTGCCAATGACTGTCAGACTGTCAGTTAACAAAGTGTCTCAGGACATCAGTCTCTCCCCTACCTACTGCAACAAGTGACTGACATTGAAGCACACGAAGTTGAAGGAGCGCCAGGAGCCGGAGATCAACACTTGCCCGTTTGTGCAATTGATGTCTGCAATAATCACTTCCTCGAAACACAAAGCCCTGGTCCAGTGGACTGACAATAAACAGAAGGCGCCCCATAGTTGAAAGCCTCAACTCTTCCTGAAGAAAACTATGTACCTTCGGACATGAGCTCGATGTGCACTCAAGAAAACACAAAGTCAGCTCAACTCAACACAGCTCTAGAGTTTCGGCATGGCTACACTAATCCAAGGATAGCCACAATTTTTAAGTCTCGTGACAATATTCTTAGTCAGACTTTGAAATTAGTTTTCACTGCGAAACCA
Source organism: Heterodontus francisci (assembly GCF_036365525.1). NCBI lineage: Eukaryota > Metazoa > Chordata > Chondrichthyes > Heterodontiformes > Heterodontidae > Heterodontus > Heterodontus francisci. Next base: position 11,673,694 of record NC_090417.1, read on the forward strand.
ATGTATGTCAAATTATTGTCTTACAAACTCACTACTTCTGATGAAGCCACAGTTCCAAGTGGCCAACTTTCATGCATGTCAATGTGTGATTTCATGAGGCAACCACTACATAATGTAACATCCCAGCCTGGACTCAAAGCATGCAGTTTCCAGTGATCGGTTATGAGCATCCTGTGGAAATCCCAGCTGACCTGCATTCCTTCCTTCAAAGCAAGGGCAATGAGACAAACAGCAGTAGCTCCACCAGAGAGCTATGTACACAGAACAGACCTTCCCAGTCTGGACACTGCAGCAACACAAACTAGGCTCCAGAAGTGTTAACTGAACCTTGAGTGTCCTCATCGCCCAGCACCTCCCACTGAGATCCCCATAAAAAAACCATTTCCTTATTAAATTTCTCACATCTGTACATTCTTTATATATGTGGGCAGCCAATCACTGTTCCCACAGGACACAAGATATTTAGTTTCCACCTCAATTGATGTCAATGCCCAAGAGAAGATCCATTAATGTTTATCAGGATCTCACAAGGATGATGAATTTCACCTCCATGAAGGGATCAGAGAAACCAAGATGCTTCACCTTAAAACTGAGATGGCTGAGGGAATACCTAATGTAAACATTAACAGTTCTATCGGTTTCTCTCTCCATAGATGCTGCCAGTCCTGCTGAATTTTTCCAGCATCTCCAACATTTGGGCCAATGCCATGCATTGCTCGCCATTTAAACAGAAGCCACCAGAACCGCACAAACCCAATTCCTTACTTCGTCAAAGAATCGATCCTCGTGCATGCCCTCTTGGTCCAGGCGCAGTATGGGTCCCTCGCTAGGATGCAGTCCACACAGCTTCTGTACTTCTCGCAGTGAGCAAAAGGAACCTGAACAACCTGACTCCAAGACCCGGCGAACAGGACTTTCTGTGGGAACCATGGGGAAACTGACATTACTGTCACCATGAGTACGGAGATCCTTACCCACCCTAAGTATAGCAAGGTGTATTTAGATAGCACCTGCAGTACAGTAACATATTACATGATGCTTCACAAAAACAATGAGACACAAACACAAAAGGAGATTTTCACACATGGCAAAAAGAGTTAGATTTGATGAAGTGTCCCAAGAAGAGTCATGGAAATCCAAAGCTGAGGGCCCAGGCATACGAAGGGACAGCCATCAGTGGTAACATGATTAAAATGGGCGATGCGTAAAAGACCAGAATTACAGAAATGGAGGGGTTGTAGGACTGGACAAAGTACAGAGATAAGGAGATGAGAACCTGTGAAGTGATCTGAAAACAAGAACAATTTGTAACGTGAGTAATTGCCTGACCGGCAGCCAATGTGGGTCAGTGAACACAGGTCAGGTGCCACAAGTGGCAAACTTCTGCGGTTTGCGATTGATTTCATGTCATTTCTATGCAATTCCATGCCATCTCACACTGCTCATTACACCCAAATATTGCATGCTCTGCCTACAATACTCTTTGCTTGGGGGTGGGGCAGCGGTAAAATGCAAGCCACATGTCAAGGAAGGGCGATGTAACTGTGCAAGAGCAACAGGTTGTGTTCTCGCACTACCATAGGAAGAAACCACTGCGCAGTTTAACAAGTGACCCTCCTGAAGCCACTGACTCACATTGAGGCTGCACTTGCCAGAGTCGCTCAGGTACCTGGACACGGAGTGCTGAAAACTATCAACGAGAAAAGCAGCATGATCGCATCAGCCAGAACTCAGACCAACAGTGGGAACACACCAACCACTGCCTTAGCTCTGAGCCATTTGGGTGAGCTGTCTCAAATCTAACAATCCGCAACATGGTGTCATGAGGTAATCCTGGTGGGCAGACCGAGAGGAATAGCATCAACTTACCTTGCTCTTGGAGATGGCAAGGCTTTCCACAGGCTGGGCTTCCTGAAACAGCTGGAGTTCTTCAATAATGTGCATTTGTGAGCCAATCATCACTGCTTTGTGCAACCATCCTGACCCTGTTCAGTGACAGGACAAACATGTGCATGAAGAATTTGTTTCAGAGAAGCCAACATCAAAGTAACACAAGCTCCCCAACCAGAAAACTAGTACACAAAGCCATCTGCATCAGGATCAATGCTGCATGCTGCTCTTTTAACTCAGCGAAAACAGTCACCGCCAGAGTATGGAAGTCAGGTGCACTGCAAGGTCCCAGCTTTAGTCTGTTCATGGATCGAGGGTGAAGCAGCCTCATGTCTCACTCCAGCACCCATTCTTCATCAATTATTGCAGAGAGCAAGTTCCAAGCAGCAGCTTTTGCATAGCAACTCAGACAGAATAAATCATCCCAAAGCCTTCCACAGGAAAGTTACCAAACACCATTCAATACCGAGCCACATAAGGCATTATAAGGGCAAGTGACCAGAAGCCCAGTCCAAGAGGTAGCTTTTAAGGGGAGTTGTGAAGGGGGGGGGGGCAGGAGGGTATGGCACGAACAGGCTTCAGGAGGGAATTCCAGAATTTACACCATTGCGGCTGAAGACACGACTGCCAGTGGGGAAGCGATTCAAATCCAGGGGCATGCATGAGGTCTGCAGCTGCCTTGGCCCGAAAATCTGTAATTCAGTCATCAAACCTTTCTTCATTCGTCCTCACTCAAGACACGCCTTCGAGCACATCTCTGACTAAATTTCTCAGTACCTCAGCATTATGTGACTCAGTATTGAATGGTGCTTGGTAACCTTCCTGTGGAAGGCTTTGGGATGATTTACTCTGAGTTGCTATACAACAAGCTGCTGCTTGGAACTTGCTGTCTGCAATAATTGATGAAGAATGGGTGCTGGAGTGAGACATGAGGGTGCTGGAGTGAGACATGAAGCTGCTTCACCCTCGATCCATGAACTAGCTGCAGACGAAAGCTCACATGGCTTGGTGTTGAATTTTCCTAACATTTGCTCTGGTGAAACTCATTGAGCCCGTTACTTGATTAAAGGCATGATATCAAGTAAAGTTACGCTGCATACTGCCTTCCTAGTGCATTCAGCTGTTCCACAATCCGTGTCTTTCAGAGTTTGAGTGCACAAAAGTATTAGGGACTGAACCAGTCTATAAAAGCTCACAAAATAAACCATCTGCAAGCATCATACATTTCACGTCATGTTCCCCTGCAGTTTTAGTCTCCTTGTTGTCATGACCACCCCCTGAACTAAATTTAGCTGTGCAGTTTCAAAAGGCTGGATTTTCCCACAGTGGCAATGTCAAGTACAAAGATCTCAGGGCAAGCATTCTTCATCCAGTCACTCCTACTCAATAATCTTTGCTTTCCAATATTACTTTGCTTCTCACAATGGACGACTAAGCAAAACCTTGGATTCACTGCACGTTTTTCATTTGACATCCATTTCTGGATTCAGTCTCAGGCTCCTTCTCTGACCAATACTATTCTTCATCTCTCAGAATTATACTATTTCACATTCTAACCAGGATCGCCCAGCAAAAATTAAATGAACACTGTGGTCCATCGTTGTGCTGCTTCCTCCAAAACCCAATAAGGGGTACACGAGCAGTGATTATGTTACTGGACTGGTAATGCAGAGAACTCAAGTGATGAGGCAGAGACATGAGTTCAAATCCCACCACAGCAACTGGGCAATTTACATTCAGTTCATTCATTAAAAATCTGCTCTAAAAAAGTTACTATCTGTAAAAGGTGACCACAAACTGACTTGATGTTTTAAAAACCCATTTGGTTCACTGATGTCTTTTAAGGCAGCAAATCAGCTGTCCTCTTCTGGTCTGACCTAAATGTCACTGTCGAGTCTCAGCTATGCAGTTAACTCTTCACAGCCCTCAGAAATCACCCAAAGCATTCAGTTGCGTCAGGATGGGCAATAAAATATGCCCTTGCCACTGATTTCCACATCCCATGCAATTAAAAAAAAGCATCTGCCAATGTCTTTTCCCCTCTGCAGTAAAATCAAGGGAAATCTCCCCCTGCGAACTCAAACACTTCCTTTTCCAGATCCTTCACACTAGGAAATTTCTAACCTCCCTCAACTTTACCTTCCTCCTCACTTCCAAGTATTTCTAGCACAAACTTTGTGTCAGTGAATCATTACTCCATTTCACCTCAGCATTTCTCCTGCTCGAAGCAAACTGGAGGGGGGGGGTCTCAGCCTGGATTTCTCAAATTCAAATACAAACATCTCTCTTTGATAATTCTAAAAAATTGTCCAGGTTTCACTGACCCACAGCTTTCCTCTGAATCCTAGGAATAGAAGCACTCAGCCTGTAGTTTTCTCTCTTCCTCTTAACCCAAATATCTCGCTTTTGACGACTTGACTGAAGAAATGAGGAAACCAATCCGACATCAGATATTAGAGGACACAAGCTTGAGAAGCAGATTTATCCACAGCTTTGAAGGAACTCTTGTTAGCAATGGCGAGTGGAAGGTGTCACCTGGCAGCATCAGACAGTCACCACGTTCTTGTGTAAAAACCAGCAGGGAAATGGATCTTTCCCTTTACACCACTGCACCATTTCTCACACCGTCCAGTGTGGACACTTGGTGAATTGCATACCAACAGCCCAAACTTGGATCGTGGAGCTGCTGCAGCTAGCAAAGAGAACCTATCACCACCATCCATGTAAACTCAAAGCCTAGTGTCTGACCCAACACAATGTACGTCAGCCCTTCCAGCTTATCCAAACCTGCTCATTGCAACTGACCTGTCCCAATAAACAGGATGTCATACTGCTTTCGACTCCAAGCCAATACCCGATCCACCACAATTCTCGTGTAGTTGACATTTTTCTGAATGAGTAGAGGTCTGTGGCCAACTGGATGCACCAGGTCATCCATCAGTGGGTGGTTCTTCACAAAGTTGAGAACGTTGTCAGGCAGCTCCAATGAGGTGTTGTAGCTGTTCACCCTGTGGCTGTTGGTGATGCACTGGGAATGAAGAAAAGAACACGTGAGGAAATAGAAGAGTTCCAAATTGAAATCTCACATATATTAACTTCCAGCAAGATTCCCATTTATTGCCACAGGTACAAAAGCAGCAACTGTGCAGTCATGAGCCCCACAAGCACAGGAAGATCCCAGATTCAATACCAGCACTCAGCTAGACAATATCAGTCAAGAGGATGTTTGGGTTTTACACATGAATGCAGCACCTCACTGCAGCTGGTGGGAAGATAAGACCATTTATCTTCCAGTTCCTGATTCCTGCTGCAGTGTATGTGTGTCAATGTTCAGTAACTAATTCAAAGCACTTTGCCTAAAGCAGAGGAGTACCTTGAAATACTCCCAAGACACGTGGAGACTAAAATTTAACCAGTGCACCGAGCACATTCTTGAACCATTTGACCCATCAACATCTGCAGGGTAAATTCCAGCCATCTGGGAGCCCCACAGGCTTCAGCACACTAACAGCGACATGGGCCATTAAGTTCCTTGAGGGTTCTCCAGATTTCCTGCTGCAACTTCAGCACAAACACATCCATTGACCATTTATCAGGTGTCTCCTGCTGAAGATTGGGAATCCAACCCCACTGACTCAATAGCAATTTTGAATACAAAGTTACACTGACCAATTTCAGACATCTGTCCTTGTGGATACAGAACCCACATTACAACAACAAATATGCCTGGTCTGTCCTGAAATACACAAAGTTATGTATCATTTGTTTGAGCTTTTTAGAATTGACTCAGTCGACAAAAATTTTTTCCACCGGTAAGCACCTCTTGGACAAAGGGACGTAAGCGTAAATCAGAGCCAGAGCAGACGTGTCAAGTTAAGAAACACTTCTGCACAAAGAATGTACAAAGGGCAGTCTCTCCCACAAAAGGCACTGCATGCCAGCTCCATTAGATTCCAAATATTAAGGGTTAGATTTTTGCTGGCCAAGTAAATAAAAGGATATGAATCCAAGACAGGTGGATGAAGTCACTATTCAGATCAGCCATGAATTGATAAAATGGCTTGAACAGGCTTGAGGAACTGAGTGACTTCCTGCTCTGCCCATGGCTTCTTTACGAGTAGAAAGCCACAAGAGACTTGAACAGTCATTGCTGCTCCCCCACAATACCCCCTCTCCTGCTGGGTTCCAGCTTCGCAGGTATGGTTCACCTTCTGGTACCTCACTCACAGGGCTATGCTTCATGTACAAGTCTAGATAAGGGAGTGCTTGCAAGCTCCCTGACACCAAGGGACCTCACAATGGAACTCAAGCCCGCTCTCAGATTGCAACCCAGCACCTTGAGGCCAAGGATTAGTATCGGCAAAAAATTCAAGGGTATTACTGGAAAATACATCTGACCTTCAAAGCCGAAAGCCATCAAAAACAGAATTCATTGATGCTGCAAGGAACACAATTAAAGCCTGCCCTGTGAAAGACTTACTGCTCCAGGCCTGGGACTTGGCACCTTATCCGAATATCGGCCCCATTTCTGGGCTTGGTCCCGGTACTCTTTGTAGGATCCATCAAAAGCACGCTGGATATTTTCGATGCTGTACTGGCAGACAGCAGACAAGTCCACATCAGCCCTGTGGGCACAAATACAAGTCAGAACAACCATTAAACAATTAACTCATCTGCCCACCAACCTGACAACCAAGCTCCCACTTCCCATGGCAGTACACCCACACTGACTACACCATCACTGTGCTTCACTCAAGATTTGGCACCTACAAATCACTGATAGTTATTCCATTTCTCAGAAATACTTGAAACTGTTCAATCGTTCCTTAGCCCAGGTCTGAAGGCAATACGTTACAGCTACACTAATTGACATCATGGAGCAGGGGCACAGAAAATCATGTAACAGTCACAAATCCATGTGTTAAACTACATATTTGCTCAGTATCTAACTCATGTTCCACATTCTCCAGTACTGTTTGATGGCACCTTGTGCTTTCTTCCCATCAGCAGACAGGGAACCAAGCCTTACCTGAACACATTTCAGCTTTCTATTTACAGAGAAACACTTAGTGATAAAGTCATTTACATCACACAAGTAGGCCATTCAGCCCAGTGAGTCCATGTGCCTCCTAACTCAACACCCGCCATTTCAATCTGCTGCTAAATATAAGAGTACAATTGAATCCCCAGTTCATGACCACCACAAGAATAAAATGCTCCATGACTAGAGAATTAGCAGTGGAGAGGGAGCTCGACACTCTCTAGCCCATGCAGTGCCTGCCCTGAAATTTCAAGTATTCCAATACTCAGTGCAGCAGCTTTCTACCTGACATAACAAGGGATGATCCACTCGCAACAAAGAAAAACATCTGTAATGCCGGGAACACCACAGGAAAAAACTGATTTGCAAACTTGCAGACACACAGAATGCTGCCAGCAGGCTGCACTGACAGAAACCTGGCCTGAATCTCAGCACAGACTCAGACATACATTTGTCCACTGCCAATATACTACCTCTCTCGATCAGAAATTTTGGATTCTTGCCCAAATTCAGTTGCTTCTGCTCACATTTATTGTGTTACAAATACTACAGTAGTTTTAGGAAAATTTAATCTGCGTCATGTCTCATCACACATTCACCTTGCGTCATTCCCACTTGTCCTCCCATGCCCCCAACCCACCCTTCCTCTCTCACCGCGTCTCTCCTCCTGCCTGGATTTACTTCCCCACTATGCACCCATATTTGACATCATCTGGATAAATTGGTTTTAAAAGCAACAGACAGTGTGCAAAGTCCAGAACAGCTCCTTGCACAACTCACTTCCTCAGTTTGGTGAGCAACAGAGGCAAATGCTTCCCTCAAATCACTTCAGCGATGACAAATTCTCACAAGTTCATAACTAGAACTTCAATCGGTCCCCGTGCTCCCACTGTTGCAAAGTCAGTGATGTATCCATTCAATGCAAAAATTGCACAATTAAATGTGGAAAACTGAAGACAAGTCACTAAGAGACTGCTGCCTGCTGGGATCCTGTATCTCACCTTCTGCCATATAGCACTGAGCAAAAACATTCTATCTGCACCCACCAGATGGTGTCAGCACTCAGCAGTCCCCATACACACACAGTACAGAAAATCCAACTTGGCCGTGTCTCATCTTCCCTATCAGACAAAGGTTTTGGGGGTACATACTCCAGATAGCAGAAATCCTTCAAGGATCACATTAAGAGAAAATCTCACACATCGCCTGCCACAAGGGGACTCTCAGCAGTTTGCAGACGGTGTACCTCATGGTTGGTGTCTTCACATACCGGCTGTGGTGGCACCAGAGACTTCCTGCATATATTACACCATCTTCTTGCCAACAAGACATAAGCTCCCTCTTTGAACATCTCTCCCCACCTCCCCCAGTCCACAAGCAGCCACAAGTCTCCCACAAGGCAGTTCTGTAACCTTCCTTCAACATGCCAGCCTATGCAGCAAGTGCCAACTCTTCGAGTTCGGGGGCATCACAGCTAATTACAGATTATGCCCAACAATCACACGCACACTCTTTCCACTGGGAAAAACTGCACAGTGAGTAATCATTTGCATAAAGCCCCTGCGCTGATGCTCCCTGGTGGCAGGAAGCCAATAATGCAGATCTGCCCAAACTACTACCCCAGCCTAGTCCTAGCACAGAGTCCATGACTCCATCAAATCATGGGGGCAGACTGGGCAAGCACATTCCTGCAGTTCTTACCTATTCCACATCATGTCCATGACCATACAGGTAAACAGAGGACAAGACCGACTTGCAGCATCAGCATGAAAACATGAGTTTCAATTTACACGAAACCAACATTTTCAAACTTTGGAACAACAACAACAGGGAGCAAAGATCCCCTTCAAAATTCTGCTCTAACCTTTGCACTTGTGAGGCTCAGAGGGAAGGCTTCTGTTTTCCCTCTGCAGAAACTATTTTAAACATTCTCATGGGCTGGATCGATCAGTGAATCTGCTGACTGGCTGCACTGCATTCCGAGAAAGTGCATCAGATCTTGGACAGAAAGCTTGGAACTGTGCATGTACTCTCCCTTTTACTGTCAACACCAGATGGAATCAATATAATCTTTCCCATCCCCCACCCCCACGTCAGCATCAGATGCCTAAACTCTAAACATGCCTGCATTTCTCTCCTACTATCACCTTCCTCTCTGTAAACATCAAAGATGAAAAGCTGTCTGATTACAGCAAATACGCCCAAAAATGACCTTCTGTGGTCTTGGGCCAAATGCAATGCATAGGACTTGACTGCGATGAAGGACGAGAAAATGTACTGAGTAAAATCAAAACACTTCCTTGCGTGGAACCACACAATGCCAAGACAGAGCTCAGTAGCTTGCAGTCACAGTAGGAGTTGGTGTCCCTGGGTGGTATTGATAGGGTGCAGTGGAGTGGGGGTCTGGTCAGAAATCATGGACTTGTTGGTAATACAGAGACACATGGCAAGACACTGCACTGGTCATTGGAAAAAATGACATGGTGATGCTTTGGGAGATGAATAGTCTGCCGCCACTCCAGGTCTCAGTTCACACACAGACATAAATCGCACTTTTGCAAAGAGACAGCACAAGGAAGGATGCGGGGGGTGGGAGGTGGTGACTATCAGGTCAATAAATGAACTGGAACCCGAGGACTTACCACTGTGCCTGGAAGATAGCAAAGAACACGCTGCTCTTCCAGTTGCTATCATTGAGCATGTAAACGGTCTGAATTTTGTTGAAGTGAAGTTGTTGCTCAGGGACTGAGCACAACAAGCGGGCCTTCAGGAAAGTTGTCCATTTCTTCTGAAGAGTTCGAGCACCACCCATGTCACCCTGCCATTTCAAAAACAGACATGCATTTATAAAGCATTTTCGCAAATCCCTGGCACCTTTGAAATGCAGTCACTGTTACGTGAAGAAATATGATAGCCAATTTACACACAAAAGTTCACCCTCTGTCACCTCACTGCTCCCTCTCTTCACCCAGTAATAAACCAAACAGAGCAAAACAGGGATGTGATCAATTCAATACATTTGCTTTTCAGGTGGTCAGTGAGAGAGAAAGTTGACCAACCAAAGCCTGTCTTTCTGCAAATCGTGACAGGACAACCATCACCCACTACCAAAGCACCAACTAGTATTTAGCTAGCAGCTTGCATGTTGCGCAACATCCCAAGGTACGCCAAACGATCATTATCAAACAACATTTCAAACTGAGCCACATTAGATGAGGACAGATGACCTAAAACATGGCCAATGAAGTACATTATTAGGAGGATCTTAATAAGAGACAGAAGCAGTCAAGTTTAGTGAGAGAATTTTAGACCTTAAGGCCCGCAAGTCCAACAGCACGACCGCCCGCGGTCAGCGACTTAAGTCTGGAAGGTGCAACACATAACAATGAAAGGACCACTGAGACGCGGCCTCAGTTTTATGACCAAGGCAAAAGGCAACACCCCTGCAATGCAGCAATCCCTCATCACGACATTCAAGTGTCAGCTGAGAGAACCTGTACTTACATTTGCCCTGCCACTGGAGTCTGATTGCTCAAAGTAGAAATAAAAATGCAACTGACAAAACAAAGCTGCTGTCTGCATTTCAGGTGCATTTCAAACCCATGACCTCTCCCAATCTCACTGTCAATTAGTGCGGAAAGCAAGTCGACTGGCAATTGGATAGGGGTGCTCCAAAAATGTCGAAAGCAGTCCCTCAACAGCTGTTGAGACCTTTGTCTGATCCTAATTGAATTGGAAATGAGGACCCTAGGGTCACAAGGCAGTGTTGCAAACCATAATGATCTCCATTCGCCTCCCCTCAGAGAGAATCCCTGCTAATGATGGGCTTTTTAAAAGGTGGATGGTCATTGTAACAACGATGAGATTTTATTGGGCAAGATTAAACCAGGAATCAGATGACGTGGAACCAATAAACAGCTGTTGCAGTGGAAACCAGATGTTACAGGAATGACAAATGAGATGATGGATGCTAGTTTGATTTCAGAGACGGAGACGAGAAGCTGGCAGACAAAAAACAAGGCTAGTGCCATACGAAAATCAGGACAAAGGAAAACAACAGTTTCGGCATATTGAACGATGCCTGAAGCTTATGCATGTCAATAACCTGAGGAGTAACACAGAAAGAGTGCAAACCTGTGCCTTTAACCTGAACACAAAGCTCTGGCTGAATAATTATATACATTTCGAAATCAATTTACCAAGAGGTAAATTACTTCACATAAGTTTGGCAGGGGAAGAGGATCAAGACTTTTCAGATGACAAACAAATGTAGATGTGGTGTGGGATACAGGGACAGTATTGTAGATGGAGGTGCGTAAAAGAAAGGTAAAGGGGCAATGGTTAGGCTAAACCATTGTCATGCTGGCCCCCACCTGCCAAGAATGAGGCGCATGAATTTCGCCACATGGACATTACATTTCAAATTGTTGCTGGGAAGCAAAGAAGGCCTGTGACAAGGGGTTGCCTGGCCCCTGCCTGGAAGGACATACTTGTGCATTAACAGACACTGCTTGAAACAAAGGAGCTATCCCCTGCTCCAATACAACTCTCAAACAGATACGGACAAACCAGTTGGTCACATGACTAACTTGCTTGGCTGTCTGGGTTTTTTCTTTCTGAATTGTCCAGTTTTGAAATGAGAAAACTCAAAACTGGATTGAAAAGCCATCTCCATGCTGGCTCACCACAGCCTCTCTGTCTACTCCCGTCTCTTACTCATGGAACTCCAAAAACCCACTGAAGACATGTGAGCCCCAGGAGAGAAAAGTCTCCTGCAGTGAACAACACTGGGCCCCAACGAAACAAGGACTCGAAAGTGAACTCGAAAACCCATAATAAAAACTCTTCAAATATTGCCTTAAACTTTTCCACTTTATTTCTTCTGCTCTTTTCTGTCTCTATTGGCATGTGTTACTTCAGACTGGGAGGTCAGGGAAGAGAACTCAGCTGATATCTTCCAATAACACCATGAGGTCTGCCAGAGACCACTAGAAAAATGTCTTGGCATGTGCAGAAGGTAGCAACATCTCGTTTTGCATTGCCACTTAACTGAAATGATGGAAGAAGCAGGCTAACAGGGAAAGGATTTTTTCAATAGTGACTTTCTCAACATCATTATGTCCCAAACTGTTGTATTTATTTCACTACTTGTGAACTGTAGTCACGGTTGCAATGTATGAAAATTCCACACAGTCAGCTCCCACAAACAGTTATTTAATCATGGCCACACGATCTGCTTTGTGCTGTTAGTTGAGAGAGAAATGTTGGCCAGGACATTGAGGAAAACTCCCCTGTTCATGGAATACTAACACTTTCTTAAATATATCTGCCATGTTCATCATTCACCCTCCCTTAGTGAAAATTTGGCGAGGGGGAAAACATGGGAGAGAAGAGGAAAGAATGTGGCAAATACAAAGAGTTTCAACAACCCAAAACTAGGGAGGGTGATTAAAACACAGCCAGGGTGTCCACACTTAATTCACTCACCTTCCTCAGATTAGCAATGAGTCCTCTCATGGTGGATTGTACAAATCCATCTCTTCTTGAACACTATTCCACACAACAAGGCCAACAGAAGAGCTGCCTCAGCATGTGCTGACTTATGAAGCAACATGATCAAATTGACCCATTGCAGAGCATGCAAATGTGATAGCTCACGTTACCTTGCAAACACGAGCAACCCTCGCCACCACCTGCTCTCTGTAGCAGTCGTACTCCACAGCTCTCTCGCTGAAGAAAAAATAGATCTTATCATCATCCCCCGCGTCGCTGTTGGCACTTTCTTGGATATATGCAGAACCAACGAAGTTGGGCTCTGAAATAAATTAATAATAGTCAAGTCTTTGCAGAACAACATAGTTTTCCAGCACCTTGCATTTTCCAATTTCTATCACACGGCAGCATACTGCCATGCCAATGAACTGCCCATTTGTCACAGCATCACAATAGTTCAGGAATATTAATAAGGGTTTCAAACTAGTTCTTCAGGCAGCTGGGTGTGCGTGCTGGCTGCATTATTCTTCAGCAATGTCTCTGACATGGTTGTTTCTGCAGTGTCCAACTTGGTAGCAGTTTCCTCAAGGGTATGTCAAACGTGGGTCTGTTTGTCCCAATCTGTCGAATTTAGACAGAGGCAGCAAATGGAGTTGTATCCCCGTTGGACAGAAGTGTCATCCAGGAAAACCCACACGTTAGATAGAGGCACAGAGTTTCCCAAAGCAACAAAGTGGGGAAATGGGCTGAGCAAATAATGGCCAGATTCGAGAGCAGGCCAGGCAGCAGTCAGACTATTTCATTTAGCTGTAGTGGTGTAGAGTATCCATTGACCCTTGATGGAAGGTGCACACCACCTATTTGGATTGGTGAGCACCAGGCCACAATTGCGTGCGAGAAAAAAACATTACTTCTCTCTTCAATATCTAACTTCTTTTTGAAATTTAGCTTGGTGTGCTCATGCACTGCTCAAGGTTGGGGCTCAGTTCCAGGGACTGCCAAGTGCACATCAGATGATTGTCAGAGCAGGTTTGGCTGTGATGCTCCCACAGTTCAATAGTCTATGCTTCTAAATAATGAAAAACATTTCATACCATTGGACAGCACCAAAGATAGCTATCTGCCCATTGAGCATACTCTTTCTAAACTATCCCATTATTCCAACGTCCTGGATCTTTTCCCATAGCCCTGCTGATATTCCCTCTTCAAACGTGTTTGTGAACTGAACCCACTTCCACAACCCCTTCAGATCATAAATTCCGTGTTCAAGAAAGCCTCCCCCTCTGCAGCTTTTGCCATTACTTAAAATCTGTCTCCTCCAGTCACCAATTCCCCTGCCAGCAGCAGCATTTCTCTTGATTGACTCCATCAAAACCCTTCGTACTTTTGCACACCATGACTCAAATCCCTGTAATCTTCTCTGCTCCGAGGGAGAGCTATGACAGCTTCTCCAGACTTTCCATCTAACATGATGCCTGGAACCAAGCGCGTAAATCTCTTCCGCATCTTCCTTGAGGCCTCGACACCGTTCTTAAACTGTGGTGGCCAGAATTGCATACAGTACTGCGGCTGGGGACTAAGCAGTGATTTATAATGGTTTCGCACTACTTCCTTGCTTTTGTACTCCGCCTCTATTCATAAAGCCAAGGATACCATGTGCTCTAATTTTAAAACCTGAAGCAGCCATATCAACTTTTCCTGTCACCTTCCAACCTTTGACTCTGTGAACCCCCCAGGTCTCTGTGCTCCTTGGCCCCTTTGCATTCAGTATCGAAAGGCATTCTGATGCTTAGCAACGGGATCCCAAGTGAGAGGTATCGCTTTCAAGAGCGGATTGGATGAAAATTGGCAGGGTGAGGCGTTCTGTGAATAAAAAATCCAACATCCAAAAAACCTACAGCAAGCCTATTCCTTCACAACACTATGACAGCTGCGACTATTTGATTTACCCATTTGGCCCATCAAGCTGTTTACTTGCTCCAGACAGTGAACTGAGTGCCTGACAGTTTTCGGCGTTAGCTCTTCAGACACCAGGAAAGTGCCCGTCTGTCAGCTACAACTGTCACTTTTACAAATGAAGGCCAAGAACTATAAGCCGTCTGCCAATCTTCTCTCGCATTATTCGAGGGATAATCTGCTGCTCTGCCTCCCTGAGTGCACAGTCTCCTATTTGTTCCTGCGTTGGCACAAAGCCTGCTTTGGAGAGATCACGCCACCTGGCAGACTGAGGCCCTCAGTTCAATCCAATTTAAAAGCCTTCTCGATTCTGGCATGTTACACAGCGACCTGGTACTTTTTAAAACTTCTGCAGCCACCGGAGCAATACAACAGCCGACAACATTTTCAATTGCTCCATCGGCAACGACTGCTTTTTCCTGGGGGTTTTCCCTTCAAAATCAACTTTCATTGCACCCAAACAATCTTCACACTTTTGAGCAAAGGACAAACTAACAGGAGACCCAGTCCTGTCCTTAGCATCAGCAGGAGCTCGTGGACAACAAGAGGACCGAGATGGTTTCCACCTCCTTGAACCAGCTTCCATAGCAATTGCAGGCTCCCTTCCATTTCCAGTCTGCAATGGTGACAAGGAATACTGATTGGTACAGACAGGGCTTTGCACGTGGGCACTTGGCTGCAGCTTACTCTATCCTGCCTTCTCCTGGGCTCCTGCATTTCTGCGAGGAAAGGTCATCTGCTAAATAATGCAGCAGAGATGGGGCAGGGGGAGAAATATGAAATGGGCCAAATGGGGTAAAGCTTCAGCAAGATTTGCGGCAGTTTTTCTTTTGTTGAATATCATCAGAGAGCTGCTGATTCAAAGCGACAGAATGGGTGAAGGGTCTTCCAGCAGTGAAGCAATCAGGGAAGGCAAGAAGTCAGGGCATCAGTCGTCTTCTGTCATTACAACAATGAGACCAATGCCAAAGATTTGAGTGGGCAGGAACTGACAATGAAAAAGGTTCAATAAGCTTTCCTCCAACAACGCACCAGCTTCGGGTGCAGGGAGAAATGTTACACAAATTCCACTTAGATAGGACACGACATGCTACAGTCAGGATAAGGAACTGGAATTCAACAGACAACAGAAAATGTTGACAATGCACTCAAGGTCAATTAGCATCTGGCAAAACAGCCTCACTCTGCATGTAAACCATGCCGGTAGGTGCTCTGGGAGATTTCGATGGGGACTTTATAGAGATAGCTTTAATCTGTGTCAAACCCTTATTTTTTGGCCTTTTTGTTTTGGGAGCTTTACTCTGTATCTCTGTGCTGTACCTGGCTTGATGCTGACCATCAGTGCATGCACGAGCAACTATTCCAGTCCCCAACACTCCCAGTGTTCATTTCATGACCAAGTTAAAAATGCAGGACAAATGACTAGCTCAACAACCCTACCATTGAGCCAGGAAGCTAGATATTCCGTCTTCATAGAGTAGTGATGCCCCAGATTCCGCAGGATCACTGGTTCTGTGCCAAGAAAATTGTTCAGAGTTGCCGAATATAATTCTCCATCTGAAATAAAGAGCACAGGGAGCATAACCCATTTAAGTCCTGCTTTTCATTGAACAAAGCAACACCACTAAACATGTACATAAAGCGGCACCCATCCTTTCTGGGCCACATGAGCCACGGAACGTTGCTCAGTTATTCACCGTGTGGAGTTCTAATCAACAACAAGTCAAAAGCAAGAAACTGCCATCGAGTATGCTGAATCAGTCAAGTACACAAACTCTCCAAATCACCCCACTGTACAAAACACCCACTGTACTATTGCACTTGGCAGATTATTCTAAACTTTAATGCAACATCTGCTTTGAGTGGACTGCTCACTCAGTTAGATGTGAGGTCCAGAGGTGCAAATCTCCTTCATCTTTCCCTTATCCACATTCAATCAAACATTTTAGATTTCACAACAGTTCATACCTCCAGCTGCTTTCTTGCAACTCCATCCCTTTGACCTTCTGGATTTTTATGCAGTGATGACCCTATCAATGCCTGGCTAACATGCAACTCCCCAAATGTAAAGCTTCAGTATGACCATGTGTAGGGTTGCGCTTCATCCTTCCCAACTCCATTTACTTCACAACACATCTACAGCACGTGGTCAATCTGCTATCATCCTGCAGCCCCCCAAATCTGTCTCCGACCTTCCAACTGCCAATTCGATTCCATTCATTACCCGTCAGCTGCTCTTTTTTCAAAACCCACAGCAAATCTGATGTGGAACCTTCTATGAAGTCAGGAATTGCACCCTCGGTTCAGAGTGCCTCCCTAGCTGTACTTACTATACTGGCTGTATATATAGCACACCATTTGGTTGCAGTATTGCTATTCAATGCTGAAAGACTGGCTGGCCCCTGTGTGCCTCCTCCACTGACTGTGTCTCAAGATTAATGCATTTTCTATTCCACAACAACATCCTGGACATTGACATATTGCCACTGCATTTACTTACATTAGTTTTTAAGAAACCTCATTCCATTCACATGCCTAACAGGGGCCAGATGAGAGCAGTCAGAATGGAGAATCCCAGCTGACCTTTTTTTTCACCACAACAATACTATCCTGAGGAACCTGAGCCAAGTGGGACCAGGCGATGCCCACCGTAAAGAGTCTGTCAAGCTAAGAGGTCCAGGCAGTATTGGACCAAACTCACATACGATCCACAGCTCGACAGCCTGCCAACACTTCGAGGTTACACACGGTGAACTGTACAAAGTGTGCTGCAGTCCGTCCTTCTCCCCTTCGAGCCTAATCCAGCTCTTGACCAAAACCATCTCCTCTCATCCCAATTCACTGCTTTTACCTAGTGCTCTTCCTGACCAACAGCTACATGGATGAAGTACTGGCTACTAAAAGGAGAGTCTGCACCTTCAGGGAAGAAGAAAATCTGAAGGGCATCTTTTGAAATAGAACATGGAGTTCAAAATCAGTGGAAGGTCAATGGTGTGACCTTGACACTGCAATTGAAAAGTTGCACTCAGTTTGCAATTCTTTATCATATCACCACATCCTGTTATGCATTTCCCATCAAAATATTGTTTTGTGGAAAACTGGCTCCCACATCAACCGGAATTGCCTTGCCTGTTGCGGAGAACCAGACAAACACACACCTCTGTGACAGGAGCAGAGTTGGTTGGAAAAGGCTTTTTTGGGACGAGAGATGCCTACTTTTTTGCTTCAACAAACACCCAAAGGCACATGAAAACTCTCCTGGGATATGCTGACAATTCTATTTAAGTTGGCTGGCACTGTGTGTTGAGATAGTTTATACAATGGGGAGTGAGAGGGTCGGTGGGAGGGAAAGGAGTGTGGTGTTTGGAAAGCATGCCAGTTGTTTCTACAGATCAGTTTACTCTTCTAATCAAGTGGAAATAGAGCTGACAGACAGGATAACTCCTACATAAACACGTCTGCCCAGCCCCTACAAACTATTACCTCCCTTCAACAATAACAGCCCGAGCTTGTGGACTCCAGGCCCTCGTTTGGAAACAAAACTGGGGATCAGACAGTGTCATCAGGCTGTTATCCCAAATATTTCCATTTCCTCGTATCTCACCTCCTGTGCTGAAGGCATTGACTCTTCCTGGATGGCAGTTTCACAATGTTGAGCCTTGCGGCCATGATCGCCACCTGCAGGCGTGACGGATGTAAAGCTTGCTCATGGTGAGAGGTCGCGCTGTTAAACCCAATCCTGCCCTCATCCCATAGCAGTTAGGAACAGCTGGCTGCTAAAGCTTGCACAAGGGGGACCCCAGACAAATTTCTGGTCTCCCCTAAACCAGGAGCAATGAGACCAACTGCAATGGGTCCAAGACAAGTATTTTAAACTTAAATAATGACAATTGTGAGTGCATTCAAAGCAGAGCTAGCTGAAGTGAAGTGGCAAATGGAGGTTAAGGGATAGGGCAAAAGAGATACAGTGACAGACATTTAAAGGGATATTTTAGAATACAGAGAATAGATAAATTTCAATAAGGAAGAAAAATTCCAAGGGTGGGACCCACCATCCGTGGTTCACTGAAACAGTTAAAGATAGTATCAAACTTTAAGGAAAAACCTATAATTGTGCAAAGATGGGAGGCAGGTCAGAAGATTGGACAGAACATAAACAGCAAAGAATGACCGGAAGATTGATAAGGAAGGTAAAATTTGAGTACGAGAAAAAGCTAGCTAGAAATATAAAGACAGATAGTAAGATTGTTCAGAGATATTTTTAAAAATAAAAAATAATTAAACTGAGTATTGGTTCTATAGAAAAGGTGAGACTGGGGAATGGATAATAAGGAGATGGCAGATGAATTGAACAGATATTTCGCATCGGTCTTTACTACTCAGGGTACAAGGAACATCCCAGTATTAGCTCGGAGTCAGGAAATGGAAGGGAGGGAGGAACTCAAGAACATTACAATCACTTGGGAAATGGCACTGAACAAATTGTTGGAGATGTGGGCTGACAAGTCCCCAGTTCCTGATTGGAAAATAGCTAACGTAACTGCTTTATTCAAAAAGGGAGGGAGAGTGAAAGCAGGGAACAACAGGCCAGTTAGCTTAGGGAAAATGTTAGAAGCTATTATTAAGGATGTTATAGCAGGGCAGTTAGAAAAATGTAAGGTAATCAGGCAGAGTCAACATGGTTTTGTGAAAGGGAAATTATGTTTAACCAATCTATTGGAATTCTTCTGGGGAGTTACATGGGCTGTGGATAAAGGGGAACCAGTGGATGTATTGTACTTGGATTTCCAGAAGGCATTTGAGAAGATCATAGGCTACTGCAGAAAATAAAAGGGGATGATGTAGGGGGTAACATATTGCCATGGATGGAATATTGGCTAGGTAACAGGAAACAGAGCAGGCATAAATGGGTCATTTTCTGGTTGGCAACATGTAACCAGTGGTGTGCCACAGGGATCTGTGCTGGGGCCTCAACTTTTTACAATTTATATAAATGACCTAGACGAAGGGACCGAAGGTATGGTTGCGAAATTTGCTGATCACGCAAAGATAGGTCGTAAAGTAACTCGTGAAGAGGACATAATGCGGCTACAAAGGGATATAGATAGGTTCAGAGAGTGGGCAAAGACCTGACAAATGAAGTATAATGTGGGAAAGCGGGAAATTGTCCAGTTTGGCAGGAAGAATTTAAAAAAGCATATTATCTAAATGGTGAGAGATTGCAGAGCTGTGAGATGCAGAGGGATCTGGGTGTCCGAGTGCATGAATTGCAAAAGGTTAGCATGCAGGTACAGCACGTAATTAGGAAAGTTAATAGAATGTTATGTATTCCATTCCCCTCGCGATAAACGATAAGTAGGGAGGTTATGCTTCAGTTATACAGGGCATTGGTGAGACCACATCTGGAGTACTGTGTACAGTACTGGTCTCCTTATTTAAGGAAGGATGTAAATGCATTGGAAGCAGTACAGAGAAGGTTTACTAGACTAATACCTGGAAAGGGCGTGCTGTTTTACGAGACAAGATTGGGCAGGTTAGGCTTGTATCTGTTGGAATTTAGAATATTAAGAGGTGACTTCATTGAAACACAAGATCTTGAGGGGTATTGACGGTGGATGTGGGAAGGATGTTTCCTCTTGCAGGAGAATCTACAACTAGGGGTCACTGTTTAAAAATAAGGGGTTGCCCGTTTTAGACAGAGATGAAGAGAAGTGTGTTCTCTCCGAGGGTCGTGAGTCTTTGGAATTCTCTTCCTCAAAAGGTGGTGGAAGCAAAGTCTTTGAATAATTTTAAGGCAGAGGTAAATAGATTCTTAATAAGCAAGTGAGTGGAAGGTTATCGGGGGGAGGAGGAGGTGGAAATGTGCAGTAATCAGTTCAGCCATGAACTTGTTGAATGGCGGAGCAGGCTCGAAGGGCCGAGTGGCCTACTCCTGCTCCTAATTCAGATGTTCGGATGTATGCTCATAGACCCAAACTACAGCTCTTTCCTCTCGCATATCAGCTAACTTAGCTCCAACCAGAAGTTTAATACAGGACCTCTGGTGCTCACTAACACACTGTGTTCCAATTATCCGTGAGGGAAACGATCATATTTGCGTGAAAATAAACATTACACAGAAGTAATCTTACTTTGCATTGGAAAATTCCGTTTCATCGGTCACAGAATCACCGACTGTGAGAGCAGAGAAGGCCATTGTTTGGCTCAGCGTCTCTGCACAAGATCAAATTACCTACCGCCACTCCCCTGCCCATTCTTTGTTTTCAGCCAACAGTCTAATTCCCTCTTCAATGCCTCAACTGAACCTGCCTCCACCACACTCTCAGTCAGTGCATTCCAGATCCGACTGGCGCATGCGGCAAGGAACTTTTCTTCTTGTCTCCATTGCTTCTGTTGCCAATTACCTTAAATCCGTGCTCTCTCGTTCTCTATCTTTACACTAGTGGCAACATTTTCTCCCTACTTGCTCAGTCTGCACCCCTCAACACTTGGAATAGCTTTATCAAATCAGCTCTCAACCTTCCCTTCTCCACGTTGAGCAGTCCCAAATTCTCCAATCTGACCTCCAAACTGGAATTCCTCATCCCTGGAACCATTCTCACGAAACATTTCCAAATTCAGACTAATACCTTCACATCTCTGCTCAAGTGGGTTGCCCAGAATTGGACACAATACTCCAGTTGAGGCCAAATCAGTCAATCCAACTCAGCAACAAGCAAAAAGGGTGCGGGATAGGGGAAGCTCAGATCACCGACTGACGCATGCACAACTTTCTCCAAGATGCCCATAACATGACACACAGTAGCACTGAAGTTACAATTTCACTTCCAACTCAATTAAGCTGCACCCAAGCTGAGAATTCAAACCATTACCTTCAGGTACATGGAGCAGGCTTGAATATCAACAATCAGAGACTATCGAAAACTAAATGGCTAGCTCTGTTGGAACCCTCCAGCTTCTCAGCCACATTCAGCAAAAGCGACAAATTTAATTAGCTCTTAAAAGCACAAACACTGGCTTTGAGGCATTTCACAACAAGCTGCACCCAAGGGCCGCCACTACTTACCCACAATCAGGCCAGTGTGACCTTCGGCAGGGTCGTAGGGACACTTGCCTTTCCCATCCTCCATGGCTGCTTTGTTCAAAGTAAAATTTTGCACCTCCTGCAAAAAACAAAGGTTTTATTCTCCTTTATCAGAGAAGACTTCAAAATCTTTTCCTGCATAGAAGTTATTGCATGGTACAGCTGTAACATAATGGATTGATTCGAACGCAATGCGTGCATTTACAAGAGCACAGCCGAAATCCTACCCCAAGGGGATTTTCAACTTGAAAAGTGGAACCAAGAGATAAAGTTACCCATCTCCTAACTGATGCCTGGCCCTCCCAATTTCCAGCCATTAGCCATCTCCCCTGGTTGGCATCAGTCCATCAGACATTCAGTCCTCTAACTGCTGTCAACACCCACCCCATCCAAACATAATTTGTTTTCCTTGCCCAGTCACTCCCTGCAACTTAACTCATCCTTGCCCCGTTCAGTCACTACTCAATTCTGAACTTCTTTTCCTTCCCATTGGCATTGACCTCCACCGTGACCCAATCTGCTGCTTGACTGAACGATATGCTAATTACCTGGGTTCCCTTACAAAATAGCACCGGTGCTGAGTGACAAGGTCTCATCAAACACTGGGCCCATGCTGGCAAAAGTCCTTACAATAGATTCCAGCCAGTATACAAGAGGTCTATTTTTCTCCTGCTTTAATTGACCATCCCAGAGGACTAGAACACTGCTGTGCCTCTCCCAAGCCCCATGAGAGCTGGGTGCTCCCTGATTCACAGCCTGGTTCGAGCACACACAGGAAGCAATGGGTGTCATCAGTCATGTGTTTGGTGGAGCTTCAAGGAGAGTTGCACTCCCCTGCAGTGTGGCGATTGGTGCACAGGTTCAGTGCCATAGAAGAGATGGATG
Source organism: Heterodontus francisci (assembly GCF_036365525.1). Taxonomy (NCBI): domain Eukaryota; kingdom Metazoa; phylum Chordata; class Chondrichthyes; order Heterodontiformes; family Heterodontidae; genus Heterodontus; species Heterodontus francisci. The sequence goes on from NC_090417.1 coordinate 11,696,043, forward strand.
CTGCTTTGAGTCTCCATGTGCTCAGTTTGTACGCCACTCCACATCAGCCGAGGGACAGAGCAAACTGAGGCTGTGGCTGAAAAACTAGAGGGAGGAGCAATTTAGAGACCCCAGCTACCACCTTGAATGCGTTACTGGTAATGGGAGATAGCTGTATATCTATATAGCTGGAATGCAGTGCCTGAAAGGGTGATGGAAACGGATATACTAACTCTCAAACAAGAATTGGATATCTACTTGAAGTGGAAAAATGTGCAGAGCAGTGGGGAAAGGCCAGAGGAGCAGGACTAAGAACATAGCTTTTGTGCCATGGGCCAAAAAGCCTCCCTCTCAGCTCAAACATTCTCAAAGTAAAAACACAACAGTTGCTGGACAATGGAACTGATGAAGGATTTCCCCCAGACAACCCCTTGCCCCTCAGCAAAAATCTGACAGTCCACCACCAGCAGGGACTAAGCCAGGCAGAGGGTACAGGATAGCAGGAAGGAGCAAAAGGCATTAATTCCCAGAGTATCTCCACACTGCTGAGTGTCTCATCGCACCTACCCCACTCTTCACCCAGTTGCGGTGTGGGAACATTCCACCTTATCAGCCACAACTAGCCCCGGTTTAACCTCTGCTGCAAAACACCGTCCCTCCAACAATGCAGCACTCAAGTGCAGAAAGGGGAAGAAGCAGGAAACCCAAGATGGCAGACAACGGGAGGCAGCGCCCTTACCATGGATAGGGTACTTACGATATACGTGCATCTGGGCTGAAAGGCATAAGTCCCACATATGTACAGGTGAGTACTGTTGAAGTTCTGCAGGAAACGAATATAATTGAAGCAGTCGGTCTGTGAACAGAGAACAAACAAACAGCTTATTTCTCAAATCACTAGCAAAAGCTGAAAAAGTGCAGAGTCCATTTTCCTGATAGATCCTTGGCGTATCATAGCATCAGGTATGGGAGTGAGCTCAAGCTCACTTCTGTCAGCTGTGTGCTAGAACTGGCTGCTGCACCGACAAGTTTGCAACACAAAAAGATAGAAATACAAACGTGAGCATATTTGTCACTCCCAAATTACAAGACAGTCACTCAACAACTTGCATCTATCTATATAGCGTCTTCAACATTGTAAAATGATGCAAGGCACTTCCCAGGAGTGTTAAGCAAAACTATCTGACATCCTGCCATGAGATATTAAGACAGTCAGCCAAAATCTTGGTCAAAAGAGATCATCGTTAAGGTCTGGCTGAAAAGGAGGAAAGGTGGAGAGGTATCAGAACAGGAGAGCAGAAAGGAGGACACCCATATAATGCAAAGTTACTGCTCTGGGGGAGGGGAGAGTTGAAAGATTTTAGAGCAGGCAAGTCTTAATTGTCAAATTGCAGTTATGTGCTCCGACAATGGGCCTCAGTCCAAAGGGGGATTAGAAGACAGTGCTCAAGTTTAGTCCTCCACAACGCAATGGCCTCTGTCCAAGCCACAGTAGCCTATGGCTAGTATTGACGCACACCCAGTTTCTTCAAACACACAGCAATGCCCGGCTCTGAGCTTCTTCTCTCTGCTGTCACAATCTTCCGTCTCTGATGAAAAATGGCAGTCGTTTTGTTTAGCTTGGCAGCCATCCAGCACAAATCAGAAGGCAAAAAGAAAAACACACCACCTTATCCCAACATAATGCAGGCTGCAATGTTATGCGCCTGTGCTGCGTGCCTGCAATATGATCCCAGGTTGACCTTTGCATGCCTTGGTCTAATCCACTTACTGTACGCTCCAAGCTTCTGAAATAACAGCATTTCCATAATCTCACAGCCAACGAGACTGACCTACCTGGTTATTTTTCCCCTTCTGAACACACTCCATTTTCTTCTCAATTGGAGCGTCCCAAACAATCTATATAACGAACAAAAAAAGCAATTACAATGACATTCACTGGGCAACACCAATGGCACATTGCCCTCAGTCTGACACATCCTCAATTTTCTATCACAAAGTGATGACTATCTGGGGTCTGGATCCATTGGCAAGGGCCATCCTCTAGTACCTCACCTACCGAGGCTTTCCCTCAGATGTGGCCCCAGACTAAGTACTGGAATGTATTGAAATCTAGGTTAAATTATGAGGCAAGGTTATCTAAAATCAACTTGTACTATGTGGAACGCCAACGGTTAATTGGTGATGGCTGGGGGGAGAGCGGGGGGGGAGTGGGGTTTGCTTTTTATAAGGTTTGAAAGAGTACAGGGAGAGATTTTTCCCACTAATGAGACACATCTCAGACAAAATCAGAGACTTCAGGAACTAACATACGAATTAGGATGAGTAGGCCGCTCGGGCCCCTTGAGCCTGCTCCACCATTCATTAAAATCATGGCTGATCTGACTGTAACCTCAAGTCCATTCATGAAACATCTGTCACGTCAAAGATGATGTGGAACCCTGTCCCATAAAAAGCACGATGCTAAAAGAATAAATATTAAACCTGTGCTTGATAACACTCTTGGCTTGCAAAAGTCGAAGACATAACAAGACAAGGTAGACTGCTGAAGTTTGCAAACTGACCAGCGATATACCCATAGAATGGCACAAACACGCTCCAAGGGCGGGTTAACTTGTACATTCCTGCTTCTATGTGGACCTGCCAGAGTTAGACGATCGCTGGACAAGGACCAGGACAGGGATCTGGGCCGATTTGCCCTCCTCCCACTCCAGTAGTACTCAAACAGAAGTGGCAGTCCTGCCGGAGCAGCTCATCTAACCTGCAAACTGGCTGATCTGTTTAGTTTAGTTTAGTTTAGAGATACAGCACTGAAACAGGCCCTTCGGCCCACCGAGTCTGTGCCGACCATCAACCACCCATTTATTCTAATCCTACACTAATCCCATATTCCTACCAAACATCCCCACCTGTCTCTATATTTCCCTACCACCTACCTATACTAGTGGCAATTTATAATGGCCAATTTACCTAACAACCTGCAAGTCTTTTTGGCTTGTGGGAGGAAACCGGAGCACCCGGAGAAAACCCACGCAGACACAGGGAGAACTTGCAAACTCCACACAGGCAGTCCCCAGAATTGAACCCGGGTCCCTGGAGCTGTGAGGCTGTGGTGCTAACCACTGCGCCACTGTGCCATCTGCATGGCTTCATAGCACACCAGGTGTTGCATTTACCAACTGAGCCATTCCCACTGCCCTTCCTTCCCACCCCTCCACCACATACCCCCAAAACCCCAATTGATGTTTGCTCAGCAATGGACACAGCCAAAGCTCGAGCACTTCCTCCAATGTAGATCTGCAATACCAGCTGCACAAAGGGGTCCCCCTTCACGAGCCACTTACAGTAACATTTTTGTTGGAGCTAATCATCCCGGAAGCTGCCAGAGATACAGATCGCAAAGATAGACTGTATTCCAGCAAGCAATAGTCCAAGGCGGTTGTTCTCAAGAGGTCTTGGAAGGTGACAGCACATGAAGCAAGGCAGAGGAATTGACAGAGACAGGAGTTCTAGGCTGCAGAACAATGATGGCCAGAGGGTTTGCCATCAACGGTATCATCATTGGGGAGGGAGGAGAAAGCCCCACTGTACTCCTGAGCATGACGGCTAGAGAGCATAAACTGTAATGTAGAGGTAGAGAAAGTAAACCTTGGGAGGAACATGTACAGTCGGACAATGAGATGGAAATGACGTGGTTTGGGACCAGTGGGAACCGAAGGAGTAGAGGTTGGACAAATGGCATATGATGCAGGTAGCCAAGTTGATGCGTGACTTGTTTATCCTCTTTTCCTGCAATTCCATCATTGCCAAGAGTCTGAATAACAGGACAGTATCATCCTGCAGCAGAGATCCCATCTGCTGTTACTGTCACTCCCATTTCCTCCCCTCATTGACAGCTGCCATTTCCTTTGATGGGAAGACAATCATATGACAAGGGATTTACAGCAAAGGGCAGGAAAATAGTTATTTGTGAAACGTATGTACAAATTCGCATGTTTCAGTCTCAGGACATGCAATGTGACTGGAAGTTTATGAATGGCCCAGTAATAGCAGATGTTTCATAACTTGACCAGGGCACCCAAGTAAAAGCTATCTAGCTGGAATAAAACTGAAATGGGAGTGGTTTTGTCCACCTTGTTCCAGTGACCTGGAAACATTTCTGGGTCGAGTCTACAGGGAAGCACTGGGATGGGGCAATTATTTCTTTCCAATTGAATGAAAAGGACAGCAAATAAACTAATTGCAGGAGAATCAGCTGGTCTAAGATTTAATTCAATTGGCATGCTTAATGATTTGGTTAAAACTTGTTTCCACAGAAAAGATTTGGGAGCATGCAGTAATTTACATGTGGATGTTTCATGGCAAAGTGCATTCACATCAAATAAGAATGAAGTGCTGAGATGTACAGTTTGTTTGCTTTTGGGTTAAGCTTTGATATTGTTCTGCCACAGACTGTGAACAATAACTAATAAAGCTGTCTCAGCAATACATCAACACCCACAACCACTCTGCTACTTTCTGGTCCCTTCTACCAGTGAATACAAGGAGATGGAAGGAGCGATGGAAACACATGCAGTCAGTCAGTTTGACCCAGCAAAGACTGAGAAGCTCTTGAGCTTTGGACAACAAAGTTACAAAGGCACTAAAGAACGAACCAGGCCGCAATGGAGCCAGCAGGGAGTTAGTTCTGAGTTACTTTGTCCAGGTTCAGCAAGATGATGCAATGATGTAGCAAAGTGTACTTCATGCAGTCTTTTGCATAATGACAGCAAAAATCAGCAATATTCATTGATCTGTGAGAGTGGGACCATAGCTGTCGCGAAGCATTTTCAGCCATTCTCAAACAAAGTGGCTGGCTGATTCTCATCTCGTCCATCTCATCACATGCTTGCTCAATTTGATGAAATGGACGCAGCACACGTGAAGCATACTGAATGAGGTACTCACACAATGCTGTCAAACCCATTGACCTCTCAGGCAAAAAGAACTTCAAACTAATTTACCACATGCCCATAACTGCACATGCTCATCCTCCAGCTTTCAAGGGCTGAATAGCCTATTTGCCACTGGGCAGAGCAATGCACATTCATCCAACAGTGCCCTTGAATTTCAGCCAATGTCACTAAAATTAAACATAGTTATTAAGGAGATATTTATAAGGCATCTCGAGAGACAGAGAGTGCGCAAGCAGTGGGACTAGAAAGGTGACGAGAGAAGCAATTTAATACCAGTGTTACTTCCTTCTCCAAACTCATTGAGTGCACACAACAGGTAATCTTGCAAGAGCATAGAAACCTAGCAATGTTCTTCATGTTTTGCTGTTCTTGAGCAAAAGCAATGCATGGATTTTTGGTCCATCACAATGGAGTTCAAGTACAGAGACATGAACCTGAACCAGCGACACTTAAACCCCCCTCCCCACCATCCACTCATGACAACAAACCCCCCGCACCGCTCCCCAACCCTTCACACACACTCAACCTTACAGATTTCATTGCTCCCACTGTAGCACCTCACAACAAGAGAATCATATAGCACGTAAGCCCATTCAGCCCTTTGAGCCTGTGCTAACCCTTGGAAGGAGCTATCCAATTAATCTCCCTTCCCTGCTCTTGTCCCACAGACCTCCAAGTTCTCTTGTTGTCTCAGTTAAAACCCAATCGTCTTCTGAACATTACTGCTGAATCTGCTTCCATCACCCTTTCACTAAGTGCATTCGAGATCATAGGAGTTCAGAGTACAAAAAAAAATTATCACCCCCCACCCCCACCCTGGTTCGTCTGCCAACTACCTTAAATTGGTTTTCTCTGGTTACCGATCCTCCCACCAGTTCATAGACTTTACAGGAAGGAAAAGATTCCAGTTGAGAAAGGTTTTTTCCACTTGCTGTGTGGAGGCTTGAAAAACCAATCCTACTGAAAGCACTGCCTCCTCTCACCTGCTTTCACCAAGAAGCAATAAAAGGAGAGGCAAGCAAGCACCATCTCACAAGCTGGATGGCTAGAGGCTGCCGGTGACAGAGATTGCAACATACTACTGCTCTTCACCATCTGGACTGCCAGAGAGGGGGAAGTTACACGAGACAACTCAAACTTACACTACAGGGGCTCACAGATCCCAGAGGTCAGCATGAAACATTGCTCTCACATTCTAAGACACAGATGAATTGTGCGAAAGGATCCAAATGCCTTTTCACTCTGAGGAATGGTTGCTGCAAAACTTCCACACTCTTGTCACCATACGTCAGCAACATTTTTACAAAGCAAAACTCACTTCCCAAAGATTCAAATATAAATGACACTCCAACTTGTGGACTTAAGACTTGTCCAAGACCCCAAGTCCAAACAACTTGACAGTTTTCAAAGTCAAGACTGCTGAGTTCTTGATAGCTCAGAGAGCAGAGCACCAGGCCCGGCTGTACCCAGCCATAATGAGCAGGAACATCCCAGTTGTGATATTCAGTCTGTGCTATGCAAGCTTATCGAAGTGTGGACGATGCAAGTATTCTATCATTTGCCATGGCAACATGCTCCCCAGTCAATTAATTTCCCTGCAAGATCAAGGATGACCCACAATCCATAAGTGAGTGTTAAAGGCATATTTGCAACAGGCTGTGGCACTTGAAATATTTCAATTGAGATGATGCTTACCGCTTCTTTCACCTCCTGAGTAACATCGTGAATCAAAAGGGCAAAAACTGCCTCTCGAGCCCCGACATACAGAATCTGTTCATCTTCATCCAGTTGCAGGGTGGTGTAATTGTACACATTGGGTTTTGAGAAGCGTTTCACCTCTTTCAGGGCTGCAAAGAGAAAAGGAGATTAGCCTCCAGATAACAGTTGGCTGACACGTCATACTGCAGCCAATTCCTGCACGCCAGCAGGGTCCAACACCAACTACCCCAATCACCACCAGATGAAAAATGCCAAGCTCGCACATCATGAGATCACAACACCCATCCCATCTCCGCAGACCAGACAAACACCTCGCCAACTCAAACACAGCAGAAGAGGGCACCCACCCACCACCCCCGTTGTCTCATAACCCCACAAACGAGCCAATAACCAAACCACATCAGCTCTCTATGGCACCAACCGCAATCACCACCACTGTCTCTCTCTCTCTCTCACACACACACACATACACACAATACCTTAACAAGGAATGGGGCAGCTCAAATACACCTGTTGTTCAAAAAGGTTTACAAAGGTAAACCTAGCTCTCGAGGTTCTTTCGAGAGTAGAAAAGAAAAGTTATCCCATACTTTAATCAAACCTTGGTAAGATAACACTTCCAAGTACCGTGTACAATTCTGGTCATCATGTTACACAAAGACGTAGAGGCACTGGAGGGAGCGCAATAAAATCTTTTCAGGGCTGACACGAGAACCACAAAGTTCTACCCATCAGGAAAGGATCAACAGACCAAGCCCCTTATCTCTACAAAAGAGAAGGCTGAATGCTGTCCTCATAAGGGGTCTTTAAGATGATCAAAGGATTTAAGAGTAGGCACAAGGAAGCTACATAAAAAGTATTAATTCTACTTATGGGAAAAAACACAACTAAAGGCCATTAAGAAAAGGTAGTCACCAAAAAATCCAACAGGGAATTCAAAAGAAACCTCTTTACCCCGAGAGTGGGGAGGATGTTGAAGTTGCTACCACAGGGAGACCTTGAAGAGAACAACATTGACGTATTAAAGCAATAGTTCAATAAACACAGGAATAAAGGGTTATGCTGATCGAGAGTGAGACGAGGATGAAGTGAGACATGCATGCCCAATGGCTTGTTTCTATGTTATAGATTCTATGTAATTTTATACAACCCCTGATTGGACTTTTGTGTTCGTGACAAGACCTCTACTGGGCATTTCTGAAAACCAGTGTTACACAGCTCACAGTCTGGAATGACAATAGCAGGATTATACCCAAGTGTTATTCCAAATGTAAACTGAACTTATACAATAATTTCATACACCCTTCTGCATCTCAATGAAGTTTTGCCAAAACTAGCACAGGCCAATGATACCTTTGCCAAATAAAGCTACTGCCAACAGCATTGGGCTCATCAATCATGAGATGAGAACTGTGAAAGTAGAGCCCAAACCCACCCAAGCACCGAGCAGTAACAGCAACTGGTGACCTTGAACTCATGACCCGGACAGATCAAGTCAATTGTAGCATCCTCCATGCTGCCCTGGGCAGAATTCAGCACTGACTGCCAAACAAAGCAAGTTTGAGAAACACTGTGCCTTAATGGACAGCTTCATCACGAGTGCAGACAGGGGCTGGTGGGGGTGGGGGGGGCGCGGGGGAGAAAGACCATGGAGAGCACTTTTATACAACAGATTTAGTGCTTTTTTTCTCAAGTCCAACAGAGAGCAGCTCCCACTTAATTGACAAGTAGCACTTTTCCCCAACAATACGGTGTCGCTGTACCATGGGTGACATCATGGCCATACTCATTGCTCTCTCCTTTTGTCTAGCCACTCTACTCTGCTGGCCCCTAGAGGCAGACTGAGAGTTATAAATAGGTCACAGCTGACACCAAGAAAACATGTGCATCATCCCTTGCTCACTGTTCCAATTCTACCAGGTATGGGACTATCCCTGAAGCACCAATTCCACAACGTACTTGTTTCTTGGGAGCTAATCCTCATTGTCTCACACTAACCCCTCTTCTGTGGATCCACCCAGGACACAAGTACCATTCCCAGGCCAAAAGGAAAACAACCAACTCATGTCGCTGTTGCCCATGAGATTACTTAGCGTTTAGGTATGAAAATGAGACACTCATTTTTAACAAACATGCTCCAACCTTCCACAATATACTTCTTGGGCAGCACTAAATCATCCCTTCAAATCTTGCTCCCACCACCAATGACAGATCAGTACCCACCAGCACTTCTGACGACTGTAAAACAGCTCATTATGGTCACATCATACGAGCCAAGCTTGCAAGGGGCAGATCTATAATTGTACTGTTCCATAGTTGGTGTGATTGTGCAGTGCAGTCGGATATTCCCTTCCACCCAGTCCAGTGAAGTAACAAACTTGAGCTCAGTCTGCCACCATTTCCGATTGGACACAGCCGACATCTGGGGGCTGAGCAACTAACATCAGATGCCCAATCCCTACTGGAAAGCAGGCCTTGGGCAAAGAATAGGAGGAAGTTCAACTTAACAGGAGGTATTGTTCCATTTTTTACATCAAAAATAAGGTTGCTTAATTGCCACACGTCCTTGGTATTCTAAGTCAAGGTTGAATCAGGGAGTTGGATATTCTCACTGTTCACAATCTGAAGTGTTCACACGCATGGAGGAAGTTTCGAACAGCTTCCCAACGACCAACTTAGAAAAACTTCCCAACAGTTCCCTTTCTAAACCAACTTTTCAGGAGAGATTTGTTATAGAATCTAAATAGTACTTTGAATATTTCAGAATGCTGGAAATGTTCCATCGTAACTCCTCGCCAAAGATTAACTGCCACGTAAGCGTATGAGGCATTAGCCAAAACTACAGCAGCAACTCAACTACCTCATCTCCATTGGATGTGATGTATGAATGGAGGTGTCTTTAGAACTGATCCTTTTAATCTGATGACACTTCTGTTGCCAGATCAAACAATGCAACAGAAAGCCGCAAAGGCCAGTGGTTGCCAGGATCCGACCAAATAGGGCAGTCTCATGTTGCTGCTGAACAGACCCCGCAATAGAAAAAGGATAATAGCAAGCATGAACCACTTCACTCATCACTCCACGGGTCTTGCAATGCACCCCATGAACATTACCCTGCTCAATGTACTGGGGAGCAGTCAGCAGCTCTGCCAGAATTCTGCACAAGAGGTCACAGCTGAAATGTGAAATTGTCTCTCCTTTCCATCAATGCTGCCTGAGCTGTTGTGTCTTTCCACCACTTTCTGCTCTCATTAGACATGTCCAGAGTCTGCAGATTTCTGTCCTTGTTTGTTTTTCCATTCAGACTAGCTCAAGTCCAAAAAGTCTTCAAATCAACTCAAGAAGATGCCAAGTACTTAACACACTGAGCAGAGAGTCAGATCTTTTTCAACAGTGCAGTAGCTCACACCCGTACTGACATGCACTATGTGTGCAACTCCTAACTAGGGTTGCTTACTACCACCCCCACTGAACTCAACTTGTGCTCCATCAGGCTCACAAGAACCTCAAAAGCAACCATGGATGCCAAGGAACACTCGCTCCTCCTGGTTTTGCTGTACCAACCCCCAAGATGCATCGCAAAGCGAAGGAGCCAAAAACTGAACTCAACTGGGGCTGCGGGAGTGGAGTTATAACCCAAAGAGACGAGTAGCCAAGGTTCGTAGTCTTCAGCACCAGGCTCAGACCTCTTGCTGAGAAATGCAGTGTGCACACACGATGTGAAGGCCTGTTCTGCACACCCCGACCAAAACCAGCCAAATATCTGCATGCTATGTGCAGTATTGGCTGAGAGAAGAACAATCTCTGTGGCGGGGCGGGGGCGGGGAGGTAGTAAATACTGGAAGGAAGCTGTAACTGGAAGGAAGCAAGTGATAGCACCTTCCTGACTAGCAAGTACATCATTTAAGAGGTCACCATCATTGTACGAATCTTTTCAGATTCTGTGTGAATAGGAGTTTTTCCAATGATTTCTTAGGAAGTTGTACTTCAAAGGAGGAGAGAGGCGCTCTTTCATACCTTCACAGGATAGTTTGTGTGAACAAAGTCATTCAAAACCTCAACACACAAGAGACAGACAATGGAACGCGGTGCAAGGGATTGACTGAAAAAATGAGTACAACAGGAGCTGGCATTCATTGATCCTGCTCCCCAAGGAGGCACATGGAATTGTGCCACAGGCTCAACTCTCAGAAGGCATTACACCTAGTTTCCAACATAAATAGCACATGCACTGAGCAAAGCATACCATGCTGAGGTGGCATTAAAGCTGGTGCCCCCATACATGGCATCATCTCGGTTCAACAATTCCCCTCGAGACAAAGTAAACGTTGACATAAAGAGGTGAAATGCTACAACCATGACCCAAATCTTCTCTCTTCCCCACATCCAAAAGAGCATGGGCAGTTGGGACCCACTCGTACACTCATGTGCTTTGCAAGCCTGTATGGCATTCAGCCAGTCAAAGCAAAGGGCGGCACAGTGGCGCAGTGGTTAGCACCGCAGCCTCACAGCTCCAGCGACCCGGGTTCAATTCTGGGTACTGCCTGTGTGGAGTTTGCAAGTTCTCCCTGTGTCAGCGTGGGTTTCCTCCGGGTGCTCCGGTTTCCTCCCACAAGCCAAAAGACTTGCAGGTTGGTAGGTAAATTGGCCATTATAAATTGCCACTAGTATAGGTAGGTGGTAGGGAAATATAGGGACAGGTGGGGATGTTTGGTAGGAATATGGGATTAGTGTAGGATTAGTATAAATGGGTGGTTTATGGTCGGCACAGACTCGGTGGGCCTAAGGGCCTGTTTCAGTGCTGTATCTCTAAACTAAGCTAAACTAAACTGAACAAAGGTCCCATCATGAATCTCAGTCAGGACATGAGTAGCTGTGTCCAAAGATACCTCCTGATGACTACCTGCTGGCAAAGTATGGGCTTCAAGGAGAGGGTCAAACTGGACTGTGAACGACCTGTAAGTCACTCCCTGCCAACACCCATGAGAAATGGACATGTCGGCTTGGAGACACAACAAGGTAGACTCCAAGGCGACCTCAGTAACACTCAGTATCGCAGGAGGTGAGGCTCCAAGAAGGGAAGGCCATTGGAATTGTGTGTTCGCAATACTTTTGGCTGCATTTCCCTCTCACTTGGACAAAGTATTAGGTCTTATTGCTCACTTCCCTCAATGCATAAACCAAATTAGGTCGAGTTCACAACAGTTATCAGTGCTGAAAGAGCAACTTGATTATGTGATAAGTTCCAATTGCCACTGAGACGTCACAGCTCAGTATTAACACAATACCAGCACAGCCTTCTCCAATTCAGCATGACAGAAGGCAAATTCCACTTTGCATTATTTCTCTCTTCCCACGTGTCCGAAGACTCCTGCTAGGCTAGGGCTCCACTGGGTAGCTCACCCCAAGAGGACATTCTTGGATGAAAAAGCTGCGCAGAGCTTGCCAGAAGCTGACAATAGGAAATATCACAGCCAAACCACTCAGTTCAAGAGCAATTAGGGATGGGCAATAAATGCTGGCCTGGCGTTTGACGCCCACATCCCATAAATGAATTTTAAAAATGGCCTCCTTCTGTGCTACATCGGGGAAATCCTGCCCTCAGCCAACACCCACGTGCAAAACTCGACTGTACCATCCCGGAATTGTGTTTGGATAATGGCATTCCTTCTCTTTCCTCCATGACAATTGTGATTAGACTTCAAAAAGGCATCACTGGTTGTTGGCACTTTGGGGCATTGCAGAGATGTGGAAGGCCCTGTATAAATGCAAGTTAGTCCTTCTCTCTAAAAATACATGGACTGATTCAATTTTGCTTTCACCATATTCCAAATTTTCTATCCTAACTTTGCGACCTCTAACAACTGATAGCAGAATCCACGAAAAATGCACAATGCAAGCCTTTTCAAAGTCTAATACATAACTACTTCCTGCCTGGCTTTCTACAAGTTCCTCTTGGAACATTATACTGCTGGGGTTTTTCCAGCTGGTGTAGCTTTTGGCAAGTAATCAGAAAGCTCTGGGACAAAAGTTCTTCCCTTAAACCTGATGATTGGGCAGACTGCAAATAAACCGGTTTGCAACAAAACAGAACTACCGGCTTCCAAGTCCAAACATTGGACATGTTGACACTTAGAGACCAAGATAACATGACATCGATTGCTGGTCTGCGATGAACGACCACAGCTCAGCCAAGGCAGCAACTGGGAACTGTTGCCCAACTGAATCCCAGGCCACAACTTACTCCAATAAAACAATTCTTCTATATTCCAACCAGCCAAACCCCTAAGTAGGTTCGCAGCCTGCAACTCACTCCAAATTCATTATTCTATCCAGAAACAAACCAAAATCCTGTTAGATTCTAACCTGGAAATAATTCATGCATATCCAAGATTCTATGTCTAAAACATCCTATCCCTAATCCAAACATTGCACCATTAGATGCCAGCTTCAAACTCACTCACAGGTACCCATGATGCTGTACATGAACATTACAATTCCCTCTCTCGATACCTGACTCGAATTGAGTCCTGTGAATCCATTATTGACAGCAGCAACACCACTCCAAGAGTTCTGGTGCCACTTCATTCCACAAGGTCAGCAACAATTCTGCCAGAATACAGTGCTCTTCAGATTTCATGTGGAAAATGCCAGATCGCAAACATTATTACAAGTTGAATAGCTCAATTTTGGCTGAGAATCTTTCCTTCCGATCAGCTCTTGCCAAGCCAAGTCCAAAGTAATTTGTGTGCTCTTGACAGCTTTAAACTATAAATTCTCATGGTAGAATTTTCCACCCAGCCAAGTTAGGGAAGAAACGAGGACTATTCTATCAGATTAAACTGGAGTGCCTTTGGCAAACGGCAACATTTTTTTCCTCTGCCTTATGTTCTGGGGGACAGTGCTCTCCAGTACCGGACCCCAGTGATCATTCTTCCTCTCCTGAAGGTACCAGTCCTTGTTGCAGTTCAGGATGTTAGTCCTGCAGTGCGTGTGGTGTGGCTGGCTTCTGCCCATCTATTTGCAAGCTGGGCTCCACCTTGTCCTCAGATATTCACATGTATACGAAATGAAAACAGGAAGTTGATAGGCAAATGCCTGCCCCACACACCTGATTATCAGGACATCAGACATAGACCCTCAGTAAAATCCTGGGAGAACAACAATAAACCCAGTACCACTAGGGAAAAAGTACTCTGGAAAATTGCATTAAAACCCCTTCAGACTTTACAGACAAGTCCGAGAGATCACATGGGCCATTTTCCAAAGACATCACTGGATTGTGATCAGAAGCTGGAACCTTGGCTGCTTTCCCCCTCCTTTCTATACACCCAAAGGTCTTGCTGCCAAGTGTAATACACAAACTTCTTACTGCTGCTCTGGTTGAGATTCATTGATTCTGCACAGAGCAGGGACGTGTCAAGTTTAGGACTGCATGAATCACAACCACACTGGGCAGTCCACTCACCAAGTCAAGCTCCAAGGGAGCAACGTGGAATATTCCAGACCACACTGGTTTTGTTCCTGTTTTATTTACACAACGCACAATGAGATCATGGAGAACATGGATTTGGCGATGAAGCTTGGGAGGACTGTGCTCCTGACAATCACCCTCCAGATGTTCAAGCAAGTTCCTCACATCATGCAGCTGAGTGACTTCTCCGATATGGAGTCATCATAACAGATTGGTCACTGCAGTGGAAACCCCAGATCACCAATAACTCAGAAGCATCTCTTCAAACTATCACCACACATGGGCCCTACTGTGCAAGAAATACTACAGTCGTTGTAATGCTGTCAGACACGGTTCCAAATTATTAGCGCACTTGCTTCTGAGTCATAAGGTTGTGAGTCCAGCTGCTGCTCCATGACTTCTCAACAAATATCTCAGCTGACACTTCCAGCGCATTACTGCGCAGTGTTCCACATTCAGAGGTGCTGACTTTCAGATGAGATGTCAAACAAAGGCCTGCCTGCCCTCTCAGATGGAGATAAAAGATTACATGGCACTCTATAAGAGTAGCAGGGGAGCTCTCCATTTTATCAGGGGCAATATTTATTCCTTAATCAACATGGCTCAAAACCCATTCTCTTATTTTCACAATGCTGTCGGTGGGAGCTTAGTGCGTGCAAATTGGCTGTCACATTCCCTACATGATAACGTGTCAATACGTAACAAATACTTGCTCATCTGTCAAGTGTTTTGGGACAAGGTCAGCTTGTTAAAGAGACTATATAGCTTCAAGTCTTTGTCATATAGTACATGATAATTCTTTATGCCGTCAGGCAAACAGCTCCCTCCAACTTACCTCCTTATGTTGTATCAGAACCAAACATGCTTTCGGTCATCCACATATCTTGGTCATTGCATCTCATAAAGCATGCAAAACTAGATGTCTGGGTTTGATCTGCGCTGGGTACAAATCTCTTCAGCTGGGTCAACAGCTAAGGCTCAGAAAACTGGCCAGGGCACCCAATATAAGCCAGTGACCCCACCCCCCCCCCCCCCACCGTCTCTGCTACTGGAAGGGTAAATGTGTGCAATTCAGAGTAGGACCCAATCAGGTTACACTGTGATTTGCACCACCGTTGAGCAGATTGGCAACATTCAGTGCCAGGTCTCACACATGAAGCATGGCCATCTAGGTGGGGCAGTGCAGCATGCTGCCAAGATCAGACTGAATGTAAAGCAGAAAAACAGGCCATTTGGCCCAGTCCTCCACAGAGGCCTCCTTCCACCCAATCCCACCAATCTCATGTTCTCTTCCTTTCTGATCTGCAACCAGAACCCGAACAGCCAGCATCTTCAGGACCAGAGAAAAATACGGATCGAAAAAAAATGAACACTCCTCCCGAATAGTCTCCAGCAAGGTTTCTTGGATCCACACGATTGGGAAACTGTGCACCTGGGGACCACAAGTTAGCAACTTGCTCAAAGCCACCACCTCATCGTGCCGCTCAGGAGATTGCAGAGATGCTGAAGATTTCTCAAACTGACAAGAGCTTACAATTCGGGGTGCAGAATGGGTGCCGGTAGCTCAGCACACAAATCGCACCAGTAACCACTCAGAATCTGGAGTGTCTATGGAGTGGGACGGGAGTTGCAGTGCTGCTGACTTGACTGTCCAAACCCAAATGGTAAACTCCAGAGGTGAAAGCACACCAGGTTTCCAGTGATTGTACCTTTCAACAGTCCACCAATCTGGACTCTCTCCAAATTGAGGATTAAGGGGAACACTGTTGTGTCAATTATAATGGGATCAAACCACAATAAAGTCGCCTCCTCTGATGCAAACTATCCCAAATCACATCAGTCACTGCCCCAGTATCTTGTTCGAAATAAGGAGACCTATTTTCTTCATGCACAGTCAGTACTGCCAGGCTATTTAACTGCAGGGGCAATCGCTGTCCAGCCTCCTGAACTCAGTGGATGCCCGCTCGAGAACAATCATCAAAAGCCGTCACAGCAGTGTGATGAGAAGTGCGTGCAATTGTAGCTGCCAACTGCTGCCTGAGGTCATTTCAGTACCGGGGACGAGGGGATGAAGAGTCGGCTTTGCATTCATCCACCGAGTAAAGCAGGGAGCCCGCTCACTTGATACTTCACACACTCGTACATGTGGTACAGCTGGCTTCGAGACAGCTTGACTGTCAGCTTTCTTGTACATGCCCACCTCCTCAGAGACGCAAAGAAATGCCAACATGTGCAAACACACGATACCAAGTATGACTCCATCAGCTATCCTCTGCAAGCCACACATCTGAAACCTCCAGATTATCTGACAAACAGCTGCAGGCCCAAGGAACCAGTTTAATAATGAGAGAGCTTCACAAAAGAGCTGGGTGGATGCGCACATGGACAGGTGGATCTGTCCACAAAGAAGATCAAATCTTTCAAAGTCAACCTGACAACTATGCAGCAACTATAAACAAGCATCATCTGTGCCAGTTCATCTCCTCTCAGCTGAGTTTGCTGATTTTAACAAGAGCTGTTGGGCACCTCCAACTGGCTTCGGCCCTCTGGTAATGAGTAACCATTAGTCGAAGTTCCTGTTGCTGGAAAATAGCTGTTGGTGGATGTTGTGCAAGGACATCACCTGCTTTCGCAGTGATAATCTCCACTCAGCTCAATGACTGCAGTTGCACCACCACTCAAGAAACTCAACAGCATCCAGCAGAGAGAGGTGCTCAATTGTTTGGTGTCTCTGCCACTGAGCTCAATAGCCATCCCATCAATCACCGGCACACATGGGCTCAGGATGCGTTATGAAGAGTGTGCAACGCAGCACCTCGCACAGGTTTCTTGGAAGCACCATCCCTACCATCAAGAAGTACCACAGCAAGGTCACAGGAGCACCACCAATGGAGAGATACGGCCATTTCTTCCTCATGGCTGTGTCCAAACTCTGGAATTCCCTCCCTCACACCACTATGGGAATACCATCATTCACAGGGACTGCAGCAGTTCAAGAAGGCTCAACAAGCGATGGGCAATAAATGCCAGCCTTGCCAAGATGCCTTAAAAAGCTGGCACTGCCTGGCAATTCCTCCACAAACGTATTCCAGAGATAGAAACTAAAAAATTGCCCCAATGCTCACATTGTAGCAGAGCAAAGTGGCAATCTTGGAAACAATCCCCAATTGGGAAGATCTGCTGACCATTTCTGGCACAAGCTGCTCCTCACGAAGGCACCTTTGACAAGAAGATTTACCAAACAAGCAGTACTCCTTCTTAAAATAAAGAGCTTGCCACAAGGCAAAGCACAATCAGCAATAAATTGCAGCACACGCCATCTGGTAATGTAACACCCAAGCCGTGGAGCTCCTTCAGTGCACTTGGTTGATTGACTTAAAAACTAATCAAAGCCAAATTGGACTGGAAACTCCACTCGGCCCAACTAGCTGCATGCATTTGCCAGTGTTTGAACTGATGGAGTGCATTCCCTTTAAAGACAGACTTTGCTCAGCTTGGTTGAAACCTTTCCACTGAGCAGTTGCTTAGCTTGAGCAAACTAAATGTCAAAACAGGCTCAGTGCCATGGGCTCCTATTTCTATCTAGTGAGAACCATGTTGGAAAGTATACAATTGTGGCGAAAAGGTGGAATCAGGCAAGGACATCAGGCTTACATACGACAAATCCCACAGTTCAATAACAGTGCTACACTCACGTCATAAAAAATGGCTACTTGGGCAAAAAGCTGGAAGGGACTGGGAGCTTTGGACCTGCAGCTTGGCATAAATCAGCACAAAGAAATTGGCACGGTTAACAAACAACTGAGGTGGAGGTGGAGACAATCTGGGCAGGGAAATAGCCATTTTCCAATGTTCTTTGCACATGTTGCACTCTTACTGAAGAGATGAACCCTTCAGCAGAACTCCTGATCTCAATGCCATCATGGGTAGTGAGAGCACTGAAACCCTCCCTCCTTCTCTCCCAAATGTTGCCACTGTCACACCTGCATCTTCAGCCACTGAGGCATCACAACAGATCTCAATCCCTTCCTCACCAAACAAACATTCACTTTGTAACTTTTCACTAGAATCACTGGACAGCCATCGGGACCAGGGGATCCTGGTTAATCAGTCTTCACTCTCAAACCCCAAGGGGCTGATTACTGCCCTTTAACCACTGCACCCAACTTTAATCAATGAAATGTTATGTTGCACTCAGTGCCCATTTTTACACGGTGTGACATTGCCTTTGAGACAGGTAAACAGGCATGATGACTGGTAAACTGCACTACACCCAAACCAGCAACACTGCAACCCAGTACGGCAAACACACACTGGTTCTGGATCAACTGATAATACACTAGAATCTAACAGGACACCACATCTTATGGTAATGGAATACAGCTATTACTCCCTCATGCATCAAATGAGCAGACAAGCTTATGGAATTAAAAGCTCGAGATTTTGGGAGCACAAGAATTGCAAAGGGGCTGCCTGATTTATTTCAACTCGCAAAAAGACATTTTTAAGGGCTTGGTGTTAGTGAATTCAACAAGGGCCCCTGTCCCTCTGCTGCAGCCCAGAACGGTGAATGAAAGCCTCGGGCCTTCACAATCCAGTTCCCACAGATAACGGACGAACAGCATGGCTTCAGCCAAAAGCCACAGGAACAGAATTGCCCTGATAATTACGGCTCTGTGTACAAGGACCCTCAGAATCTCACCAAGCAAGCCGAACGCCAGGGAAGCCATCAAAGGGGCTCCTGGCAATGTGGAAAGGGAGTCTGACTCTATTTAACCTGGAGATATCCACCTCTTTCGATGTTTGATGGGACAGCATAGAGGGAGCTTTCCTCTGTATCTAACCCCGTGCTGTACCTGTCCTTCTGGTGACAAGAATGGAAACAAGATTATCTTAAACTGGCAACTACAAAATCCATACATGGCAAACTAAGAGAAACTCTGAGTGGATATTAATCTTTTCCTTGTAAAACCACTCACCTCCACACCCTTGTCTGCAATGAATCTCCACCCACCCATAACAGGACCAGGTAATATGATTTCCCTCTCGTTTAGTATCTGACCAGCAGCCTGTTCATAGTACAAAGCACCACAGAGCAGGTTTATAACATCAGCCAGTTCTCAGTTTCATTGATACCGTGGGCAGATGTCAACTCTTGCCCATGTTGACAAATTTGCCCTGGCTAAACCATACTCAACACCCAGCCACAACTGCATACTGCAGGCCTGCACTGGCAAAGCAGTCAGTAGATCTCCGTGAGAAAAAAAACAATGCGGACTGCTGTCTTCCTGCTACTCCCTTTGACTTCCTTGCCAAAAACCTGCTGCAAGTTGCTTGCTGCACTCACAGCTGACTTGCCAAATCTTCTGCAGAGAAAACTGACCCTTTCAGGTCACTTTTCTCCTCTGATAATAATCTGCATCATCCTGGTAGGAAAGCTCCCACCATGTGAACCAACAGCAGGTTTCCTTCCTCCTGTCAGATCCTTTGGCACCAAAAAAAACATCTGGTAACCCTCCTGTCATTCTCCAAGCACGTAGCCTGAACTTACCACAACCTCTTGCTGGTACCTTTACTGCTTTCTTCTCAGTCTGCCTGTCGTCCACCTTCACAAGTTGCCCGTGCTCACCTTATTTCATCACCCCCACACCACCCCACAAGAAAGCTAACCACTGCTCGCCTTCAAACTAACCGCTTTCGACTTTCCCTTAGTTTCCGTAAATGCATGGTCAAGGAAGTGGGTTTTATGGAGTGTTTGCAAGGAGGACAGCTTTTGTCATGGTCATCTGAATGATTACCTTGCTTTGCTGCAACACACACATGGAACTGTTTGGTGAGTCATCTGCCCTTCCATGGTTTTGGACAGCTCCAAAGCCTTTCATCTGGCTTCAATCACTTCTTAACAAGAACACCACCCTGCTTTCATCATCTACTTTCCCCACCAAATGTTCCATCTGTGCTGTTGTTGATAAGCTAACCTTCTCAAGACACTCTCCCACACTCTGTTTGTTCCTCATTTCAGAAACTTCCTGCTGCACGCATCAATCAAAGCCATTCATTCTTTTGTTGATGATTTCAATCTGCCGTTTCTCCACTATCTTCAGATTGTACACCATGGGTTGAGGGTTTCTGAGCCTGAAAATAGCATCAGGCACGTCTGCCCAGAAATCCAACATAAAGACTTGGGTTCCAGATTTAGTCAGCAGTGGGAAAGCAGCACGGTGGCAGTCTCACCATTCTGACACAATGGGAGCACAATTTAAATGGCAGAATATATAGCTGAAATACATTAGTATCTAATTGTAATCAATTCAATTGGGGGGAGGGGGGCTTGGAATTAAGTGCACGACACCCTAACATGCCTAGCCACTGAAAGCTGGTGCCGCCAACGTCAGGCCTCAGTGCCGCAACAGGTAGGCAGCCATGACCAGCACTGCGTCGGGGAAGAACGGGAGTGGAAGCCATTATTGGACTGCAATTGTGTGCGCTCTGCATGGGTGGGCTGGATCTCGGGGGCTCTTCGTTTTGGGTGGCTGTACCGGGTAACTCAACTGTTGAGCGAGAGGGTCGCCTATCAGGATGGGTGGCCACTGAGAGCCATTTGGTATTCTACCGAGAGAAGCAGCAAAGCACAGCTGCAAAAGCTTGGGTCATCTCTCCAACCACAGCGCTCTTGCAGGTCTACTGCCAAGGGTGTCATCCAACCTGTCGGCATAGCATGATGCAGCGCCTCAAACACACAGAAGGCCAAGAGGCAGCTGCACCTGCCCGCGAAGCTCCACAAGGAGCCACAGCAGCCGGCCCTGCCAAGAGGGCCCAAGTGAGCCAGAGAGTCAATTTTTTTTTTTCCAAAATATACTTTATTCATAAAAATCTGTAAAAATTACATTCCCAGACAGCTTAAAAATGCATCAAGTCAAAAAATACAAACAGTGCAAAGGTGATCAGTTTCCTTCTATACAATCATGAGTTGCCTCACAACTCTTCCATTTCATTGCCATGCCAAATACATTTTTACATTTACAACACACAAAATTTTCCCGATACAGTTCGAGGGGTTTCCCATGGATCCAGCCCCTCAGTTCAGCTTGGTGGGGGGACCTTACACTGTGGTCTTTCCCCATTGAGCCTTTGCTGCGGCTGCCCCAAGCGTCCCTCAGCACGTAGTCCTGGACCTTGGAATGTGCCAGTCTGCAACATTCGGTCGTGGACAACTCTTTGCGCTGGAAGACCAGCAGGTTTCTGGCAGACCAAAGGGCCGTCTTTCACCGAATTGATAGTCCTCCAGCAGCAGTTGATGTTTATCTCCGTGTGCGTCCCTGGGAACAGCCCGGAGAGCACAGACTCCTGTGTTACAGAGCTGCTTGGGATGAACCTTGACAAAAACCACTGCATCTCTTTCCACACCTGCTTTGCAAAGACACATTCCAGGAGGAGGTGGGCAACCGTCTCTTCCCCACCACAGCCACCGCGGGGGCATTGCGCAGAGGGGGCGAGACTTCAGGCGTGCATGAAGGATCTGACGGGGAGGGCCCTTCTCACCACCAGCCAAGCAACATCTTGGTGCTTGTTTGAAAGTTCTGGTGATGAGGCATTCCACCAAATGACTTTGACGGTCTGCTCGGGGAACCATCCGACAGGATCCCCCGTCTCCTTTTCCCGTAGGGCCTTGAGGACGTTCCGTGCAGACCACTGCCTGATGGATCGGTGGTCGAAGGTGTTTTCCCGCAGAAACTGCTCCACGAAGGATAGGTGGGACGGCACGGTCCAACTGCATGGAGCGTTCCGCAGCCATGTGATCAGGCCCATCCTTCGCAACACCGGGGACAGATAGAACCTCAGCACGTAGTGACACTTGGAGTTTGCGTACTGGAGGTCTACACACAGCTTGGTGCAGCCGCACACGAAGGTGGTCATCAGGATGAGGGCCACGTTGGGTACATTTTTCCCGCCCTTGTCCAGAGATCTGAACATCGTGTCTCTCCGGACCCGGTCCATTTTAGATCCCCAGATGAAGCGGAAAATGCCACAGCGCAGGAGTGGGGTATGGGCCAGACCTGCGCCACGTACAGCAACGTGAGTGCCTTGCAGCTGATGACCAGGTTCTTACCCACAATGGAGAGAGATCACTGCCCCACATGCTCAATCTATGCTGTACCTTGGCTACTCGCTCCTCCCAGGTTTTGGTGCACGCCCCGGCCCTTCCGAACCATATCCCCAGCACCTTCAGGTAGTCTGACCTGACGGTGAAGGGGACAAAGGATCGGTCAGCCCAGTTCCCAAAGAACATGGCCTCGCTCTTGCTGTGGTTAACTTTGGCTCCCGAGGCCAGTTTGAACTGGTCGCAGATGCTCATCAGTCTGCGCACAGACAGCGGGTCCGAGCAGAAGACGGCGACGTCATCCATGTACAGGGAGGTTTTCACGTGAGTGCCTCCGCTGCCTGGGATTGTCACCCCTCTTATGCTCGCATCCTTCCTAATAGACTCAGCAAAGGGTTCAATACAGCAACCAGAGGTCGATTGGACTCAAATCAACTACCTCCACAATTTCGGAGCAGCAGTCGGAGTTGAGCCCCATGGGATTTGGTGGTCATCCTATGCACTTCAAAGTCACTCTGCCACTGAATTTTTACACGTCTGGATCATTGCAAGGATGCACTCCGGACATGCGTGGAGTCTCCCAAGCAGGAGCCCATCACTGCATCACAGAGGTTCAGGAGGGCCGGCTGCTCTGTGCACTACTGAACCGACACTGACAGTCAGGCCAAAAGGGCAATGGGATTCAGGTCCAGTGCTGGATTCCCCCACATGCAAGGTGTGATAGATTGCACTCTTTTGGCCAACAAGGCTCCAAGGGATCATCCAGCCGCCTTCAACAAGAAGGTGATCCATTCAATCAAAGTTCCAATGATCTGTGACCACCGAAGGCAATTCTTTCCGGTGTCTCCCCCCTTCCCATGAAGCGGGCACAAAGCCTCCATCTTAGCCAATGCCAAGTCCCACAGCCTTTCCAGCCTCCTGCTTACTTTCAAGGATGAGTTCTCAGGGACAAAGGCTATCCATAGAAGACATAGCTTGTCGCGCCGGTGAGAAACCCTCACCCTGCAGCAGAAATGCAACACTGCTCAATGCTCGACATGAATGACCATCAAGTAGGCCATTGGGCTGCTGAAGGTGAGATTCGGTCACCTGGATTGATCCAGTGGAGCCCTACAGAATGTGCAGAGGGTCTTGCGTATCGTGGTGGTCTGCATTGCAGAGGTAGAGGGCTTCCATGACAAGGACATGTTTGAATACCACTCCTGAACTGACGAGGGGGGTGCAGAGGAGGGTGATGAGCAGACAGCACGAGACGTTGAGCCCCTTGCACCGGAGGCCAGGCACATTGAACGATGGGCCAAGGAGGCAACAGACAGACAGTCTCATACTTTCCCACTTTCAACCACCGTGATGGCCTCAGAGTTAAACAATATCGGCTCGCCTCAATGCATTCAGTCTGTCACCTCCTTTCGACTTGTCTTCCATGCCAAGTGCCCAGTTGAACCATGTGTTAGTGGCCCATGAGACACTATCAAAATGAGGGCTGTGCCTATACGGGCAGCCACAAAGGGGGAAGGGTGTAGTCAGCAGCTCGCAATTAGGGCATGATAGAATACACATTTTCCACAATGAAAGTTTATTTCAAAAAACAACATTTTTTTTTAAAATGAGAATACGAATGCGAAATGGCAAACACCCATGAAACCAAGTGCCTCTGGGTGCTTTTCTTTATTTGTTTACCAGTTCTTCTACGAGGCGTAACCCCTGCAGTAGCAGCTGGGCTGGGCGCAGGCTGATCAGGCTGCCCTGTGGCCTGCGGTAACTTCGCTGGACGTCCTCTGCCTGCTGAGGCCTGGAGGGGCCCAGCTCCCTTTGAAAGGCAGTGGGGGGGGTGGTCTCTGCACAGGTGCAGGACTTTACTCAGGCATTCCCACTACTGGAATTGTGCTCACTGGCAGAGAGACTGAGGAGCCGCTATCCACACTCAGACTCAGACCACCCTGAGGGGTGCCCCCAGCTGCGGAGGTCACCGTCTCCTCCTCGCTTTCAAGGCTCACTTGAACCTCCCTGCTGACCAGAGAAGGACGTGGAGCTGGAGAATATGCAAGGGGACTCGTCCTTCTCTCTCCTTACCACTGCTACGTTGAGCTCATCGCCAAGACAACGGTGCACAGGTCAGAGTACATCTGTGGGATTTGGCTCTCCACAAGGGTCGCCAACCTTTCAATGGAGAAGTCATGCACTCACATACCCGAGACATGACAGTACTCATGGCACGAGTGGACTCCTCCATCATCCACTCATGGCTGCACGCTGCCTCCAGCATCGCCACCAGATGGGGCCTTACCACTCCAGCATGTCCTGTGCTGCTGTCACCAGTGACTTGTCATGAGTCTGGAGCTCAGCATGTACTTGACCACCCACGGTCTTCTGATGATCAAAGCCCTCAGTTGCTCAGACACGGGTGCGGTGCTGTCACCAGCTTGTGATTCTAAGTCTAAAGTCAAGCAGAAACCCATCCAGGAGAGATTGTCCTGGTGGAAAGTGCAGGACAGTCATGTCACAGTGCTTCCTCTGCCTGCGGATCCTCCTCAGGGCGGGCTCACTAAATGCAGCAACTCCCACCAACCTAACCCCTCCCCTCACCACCCCAAGTACTCAAGATGCCATGACTCAACCATATCATCTCCAACAAGTCCCTCACTAGCTGAGTCGAGAGATTCTTCCTTCAGTTTTTCCAAAGATGCAGTAGTCTCTATTTGCATGAAACAGGTTCTCAATAATTGGAAGACCAATGCATTTTTTTCCTCCTGCATGTCTCTTAGCTGACAACAAATTACAATCCTCTGATCTTGAACGGCTCTACCTTTGGTGCTCCTCCATCGACTTGCATCCTTGGCCCTAACATTTACTCTAACCTCAACGAAAACATCCAGATGTCCTGCATTGCTCAAGCAGCTTCCAGAATCTTGCATGCCAAACATTTCTTGCCTCTTTAGCCATTCTTCAAAAGAATGATACTGATATGACACACATTAAAATAAGGGAGAAAAAAGCTTGTCCAAATCAACCAATATATGTAGCATTGAGAGTCGCCATTTAACAAATGGAGGTTTGTGGTGCTGCCACGCGACTGGCACTGGATTCTTTAAGCTGAGAGGGTCCCATTCACAATTCTAGAATAGCAGAACCAGCTTCCTGAGTGAACGGCCTACTCCTGACTCTGAGGAAAAAGAGCCAGACACAACAAGAAGTGGAATGACAGCCTCCAAGGAGTGATGGAACGAAACTCAACAGTAACCGTCAAAAGGAATTTGCATAAACACTTGCAAAATAAAAATATCGGCCTATGGGGAAAGAGCAGGGCACTGTGACTAATAGGATAGCTCTTTCAAAAAGCTGAGCACAGGCATAATGGTTCAAATGGCCTCTTTTTGTGAAGTATCTGAATCGATGCAGATACTGCGTGTGAATAATTTGCCCATCTAGTCACTTGGCTTCACTCACCAGTGGAATCACATCCCTGAGCAGTGGCATCAGCAGAGAAATGAAAGGCAGAGTTATGGACAAATGCCTCCCTTGTTACATGTTCCCTCAAGACAGAAATCTCTGCTTACATATCAGGGCCACGACAACACAGTTGCTATCTTTTGTTAAAACAGTTCAGTCACTTGACATCAAGTCCACTTCTGATATTATTGGTCTGCTCCAACAGGAAGCAAATGTTGGTTAACTGGGGAGGACGTACGACCCTGGGCCAGTGCATGGTCATGTTGCAGGAAGGACACGCAATACTTCCAAACCACCTACATATGATGCAAATGGCAAGTTTACTGAGCTCATAGCCCATGGTGGAAAATCAGAAGCTGCCCCAACTCCTGCTTCAAGAAGTGAACATGACCACACACAGAAATTCCAACAGATCAGGAGTTAGCTGCAAGAGATCAAAGGCACTTTCAATCCCCGATATCAGGAAGGAATTTGGCCAGGAGGGACAAGAGAAACAAAGCGATAGGGGGGGGCGCGAGAGAGGGAGGGAGGGCCAGAGAGAGGGAGGGCCAGAGAGAGGGAGGGCCAGAGAGAGAGAAAGAGAGAGAGAGGGAGGGAGGGAGGGCCACAGAGAGAGAGAGAAGGGGAGAGGGGGAGAAGGGGAGGGAGGGAGGGAGGGCCAGAAAAAGAGAGAGGGAGGGAGGGAGGAGGGAGGGCGAGAGAGGGAGAGAGGGCGAGAGAGGGCGGGAGGGAGGGAGGGCGAGAGAGGGAGGGAGGACGAGAGAGGGAGGGAGGACGAGAGAGGGAGGGAGGGAGGGAGGACGAGAGAGGGAGAGAGGGAGGAGGACGAGAGGACGAGAGAGGGAGGGAGGACGAGAGGACGAGGGAGGGAGGGAGGACGAGAGGACGAGGGGAGGGAGGGAGGACGATGAGGACGAGAGAGGGAGGGAGGACGAGAGGACGAGAGAGGGAGGGAGGACGAGAGGACGAGAGAGGGAGGGAGGACGAGAGGACGAGAGAGGGAGGGAGGACGAGAGGACGAGAGAGGGAGGGAGGACGAGAGGACGAGAGAGGGAGGGAGGACGAGAGGAAGGGAGGACGAGAGGACGAGAGAGGGAGGGAGGACGAGAGGACGAGAGAGGGAGGGAGGACGAGAGGACGAGAGAGGGAGGGAGGACGAGAGGACGAGGAGGGAGGGAGGACGAGAGGACGAGAGAGGGAGGGAGGACGAGGAGGACGAGAGAGGGAGGGAGGACGAGAGGACGAGAGAGGGAGGGAGGACGAGAAGACGAGAGAGGGAGGGAGGACGAGAGGACGAGAGAGGGAGGGAGGACGAAGAGGACGAGAGAGGGAGGGGGAGGACGAGAGAGGGAGGGAGGACGAGAGGACGAGAGAGGGAGGGAGGACGAGAGGACGAGAGAGGGAGGGAGGACGAGAGAGGGAGGGAGGACGAGAGGACGAGAGAGGGAGGGAGGACGAGAGGACGAGAGAGGGAGGGAGGACGAGAGGACGAGAGAGGGAGGGAGGACGAGAGAGGGAGGGAGGACGAGAGGACGAGAGAGGGAGGGAGGACGGGAGGACGAGAGAGGGAGGGAGGGAGGGAGGACGAGAGAGGGAGGGAGGGAGGGAGGACGAGAGAGGGAGGGAGGGAGGGAGGACGAGAGAGGGAGGGAGGGAGGAGGACGAGAGAGGGAGGGAGGGAGGGAGGACGAGAGGACGAGAGAGGGAAGGAGGACGAGAGGACGAGAGAGGGAGGGAGGACGAGGAGGACGAGAGAGGGAGGGAGGACGAGAGGACGAGAGAGGGAGGGAGGACGAGAGGACGAGAGAGGGAGGGAGGACGAGAGGACGAGAGAGGGAGGGAGGACGAGAGGACGAGAGAGGGAGGGAGACGAGAGAGGGAGGGAGGACGAGAGGACGAGAGAGGGAGGGAGGACGAGAGGACGAGAGAGGGAGGGAGGACGAGAGGACGAGAGAGGGAGGGAGGACGAGAGGACGAGAGAGGGAGGGAGGACGAGAGGACGAGAGAGGGAGGGAGGACGAGAGGACGAGAGAGGGAGGGAGGACGAGAGGACGAGAGAGGGAGGGAGGACGAGAGAGGGAGGAGGACGAGAGGACGAGAGAGGGAGGGAGGACGAAGAGGACGAGAGAGGGAGGGAGGAAGAGAGGACGAGAGAGGGAGGGAGGACGAGAGGACGAGAGAGGGAGGGAGGACGAGAGGACGAGAGAGGGAGGGAGGACGAGAGGACGAGAGAGGGAGGGAGGACGAGAGGACGAGAGAGGGAGGGAGGACGAGAGGGGGAGGGAGGGAGGGCGAGAGAGGGAGGGAGGGCAAGAGAGGGAGAGAGGGAGGGAGGGCCAGAGAGAGAGAGAGAGAGAGAGAGAGAGAGGGAGGGAGGGCAGAGTGAGAGACAGAGAGGGAGGGAGGGCCAGAGAGAGAGAGAGAGAGAGAGGGAGGGAGGGCCAGAGTGAGAGACAGAGAGGGAGGGAGGGAGGGCCAGAGAGAGAGGGAAAGAGAGAGAGGGAGGGAGGGCCAGAGAGAGAGGGAGAGAGGGAGGGAGGGCCAGAGAGAGAGAGAGAGAGGGAGGGAGGGCCAGAGTGAGAGACAGAGAGGGAGGGAGGGCCAGAGAGAGAGAGAGAGAGAGAGGGAGGGAGGGCCAGAGTGAGAGACAGAGAGGGAGGGAGGGAGGGCCAGAGAGAGAGAGAGAGAGAGAGAGAGAGAGGTAGGGAGGGAGGGCCAGAGAGAGAGAGAGAGAGAGAGGTAGGGAGGGAGGGCCAGAGAGAGAGAGAGGGAGAGAGAGGGAGGGAGAGAGGGAGGGAGGGCCAGAGAGAGAGAGAGAGAGAGAGAGAGAGAGGGAGGGAGGGCCAGAGAGAGAGGGAGAGAGGGAGGGAGGGCCAGAGGAGAAAGAGAGAGAGGGAGGGAGGGCCAGAGAGAGAGAGAGAGGGAGGGAGGGCCAGAGTGAGAGACAGAGAGGGAGGGAGGGCCAGACAGAGAGAGAGAGAGAGAGAGAGAGAGGGAGGGAGGGCCAGAGAGAGAGAGAGAGAGAGAGAGAGAGAGAGAGGGAGGGAGGGAGGGCCAGAGAGAGAGAGAGAAAGAGGTAGGGAGGGAGGGCCAGAGAGAGAGAGAGAGAGGTAGGGAGGGAGGGCCAGAGAGAGAGAGAGAGAGAGAGAGAGGTAGGGAGGGAGGGCCAGAGAGAGAGAGAGAGAGAGAGAGAGAGGGAGGGAGGGCCAGAGAGAGAGAGAGAGAGAGAGAGGGAGGGAGGGCCAGAGAGAGAGAGAGAGAGAGGGAGGGAGGGCCAGAGAGAGAGAGAGAGAGAGGGAGGGAGGGCCAGAGAGAGAGAGAGAGAGAGGGAGGGAGGGCCAGAGAGAGAGAGAGAGGGCCAGAGAGAGAGAGAGAGAGGGAGGGAGGGCCAGAGAGAGAGAGAGGGAGGGCCAGAGAGAGAGGGAGGGAGGGCCAGAGAGAGAGAGAGAGAGAGAGGGAGGGAGAGCCAGAGAGGGAGGGAGGGCCAGAGAGAGAGAGGGGGAGGGAGGGCCAGAGAGAGAGAGGGGGAGGGAGGGCCAGAGAGAGAGAGGGGGAGGGAGGGCCAGAGCGAGAGGGAGAGGGAGGGCCAGAGCGAGAGAGGGGGAGGAGGGCCAGAGAGAGAGAGGGAGGGAGGGCCAGAGAGAGAGGGAGGGAGGGCCAGAGAGAGAGAGGGAGGGAGGGCCAGAGAGAGAGAGGGAGGGAGGGCCAGAGAGAGAGCGAGAGAGAGGGAGGGAGGGGCCAGAGAGAGAGAGGGAGGGAGGGCCAGAGAGAGAGAGGGAGGGAGGGCCAGAGAGAGAGAGGGAGGGAGGGCCAGAGAGAGAGAGAGAGGGAGGGCCAGAGAGAGAGAGGGAGGGAGGGCCAGAGAGAGAGAGAGAGAGAGGGAGGGCCAGCATCCTTGGATTACACAGCAATTAAAATGCTGGTTGTTCCCACAGTTCATGCACGTAGTGAGCTGCCATATCTTGTGTCATCGGCTTGTTTTCAGGGCTGCTGTTCATTTGTCAGTTTTTGAGACTACCGGTCACGCTTTGCCATGGGCCTTAATGTGAGCACAGTTTGTGTGTGTGTGTGTGTGTCTCTCTCTCAGTTCCACATAAAAATAATCATGTAATCCTCCCTCGACTGTGGGGGCTGGTGGAAATGTGGAGTCATCAGTTCAGCCGTGAACCGATTGAATGACGGAGCAGGCTCAAAGGGCCGAGTGGCCTGCACCTGCTCCTAAATTTTTATGTTGATACTGTAGACTGGAAACAAAGATTTTATGGTGGGACAGTTGACGAGCAGTGGAGGACTTTCAAAGCAATTTTTCAAAGTGCTCAGCAAAAGTATATTCCAGTGAAAAGGAAGGACTGGAAGAAAAGGGGTAATCTGCCATGGGTGTCCAAGGAAATAAGGGAGGCTATCAAATTGAAAGAGAAGGCATACAAAGTGGCCAAAAACAGCATGAAACTAGAAGATTGGGAAAACTTTAAAGGTCAACAGAAAGCCACAAAAAGAGCTAGAAAGAAAAGTAAGATAGAACATGAGAAAAAACGAGCACAGAATATAAAGACAGATCGCAAAAGTTTCTATAAATATATAAAACGAAAAAGAGTGGCTAAAGTAAACGTTGGTCCCTTAGAGGGTGAGAAGGGGAATTTAGTTATGGGATATGATGAAATGGCCGAGGCATTGAACGGGTATTTTGTATCGGTCTTCACAGTGGAGGACACAAATAACATGCCAGTAATTGACAAAGAGACGAACGTAGGTGAGGACCTGGAAACAATCATTATTACGGAAGAGGTAGTGTTGGGCAAGCTAATGGAGCGAAGGATTGGTAAGTCTCCTGGCCCTGATGGAATGCATCCCAGGGTACTAAAAGAGATGGCGGGAGAAATAGCAGGTACACTGGCGGAAATTTTCCAAAATTCGCTGGACTCTGGGGTAGTCCCTGCAGATTGGAAAACAGCAGATGTGACGCCACTGTTTAAAAAGGGAGGTAGACAAAAGATGGGGAATTATAGACCGGTTAGCTTTACCTCTGTAGTGGGGAAGATGCTTCAGTCTATCATCAAGGAAGAAATAGCAGGGCATCTCGATAGAAATTGTCCCGTTGGGCAGACGCAGCATGGGTTCATGAAGGGCAGGTCATGCTTGACAAATGTTTTGGAATTCTATGAAGACATTACGAGCAAGGTGGACAATGGTGACCCACTGGATGTGGTGTACCTAGATTTCCAAAAGGCCTTCGACAAGGTGCCGCATAAGAGGCTGCTGCATAAGATAAGGAGGCATGGCGTTAGGGGTAAAGTATTAGCATGGATAGAGGATTGGTTGACTAACAGGAAACAGAGAGTGGGGATAAATGAGTGCTATTCTGGTTGGCAATCAGTAACTAGTGGTGTGCCTCAGGGATCGGTGTTGGGACCGCAATTATTTACAATTTATATCGATGATTTGGAGTTGGGGACCACGTGTAGGGTGTCAAAGTTTGCAGATGACACTAAGATGAGTGGCAGAGAAAAGTGTGCAGATGACTGTGAAACTTTGCAGAGGAACATAGATACATTGAGTGAGTGGGCAAAGGTCTGGCAGATGGAATACAGTGTTAATAAATGTGAAGTCATTCATTTCGGTAGGAACAAACAAAGAACAAAGAAAATTACAGCACAGGAACAGGCCCTTCGGCCCTCCAAGCCTGCGCCGATGCAGATCCTCCACCAAAACATGTCGCCAATTTTCTAAGGGTCTGTACCTCTTTGCTTCCTGCCCATTCATGTATCTGTCTAGATACATGTTAAAAGACGCTATCGTGTTCGCATCTACCACCTCCGCTGGCAACGCGTTCCAGGCACCCACCACCCTCTGCATAAAGAACTTTCCATGCATATCCCCCCTAAACTTTTCCCCTCTCACTTTGAACTCGTGACCCCTAGTATTTGAATCCCCCACTCTGGGAAAAAGCTTCTTGCTATCCACCCTGTCGATACCTCTCATGATTTTGTACACCTCAATCAGGTCCCCCCTCAACCTCCGTCTTTCTAATGAAAATAATCCTAATCTACTCAACCTCTCTTCATAGCTAGCGCCCTCCATACCAGGCAACATCCTGGTGAACCTCCTCTGCACCCTTTCCAAAGCATCCACATCCTTTTGGTAATGTGGCGACCAGAACTGCACGCAGTATTCCAAATGTGGCCGAACCAAAGTCCTATACAACTGGAACATGACCTGCCAACTCTTGTAATCAATACCCCGTCCGATGAAGGAAAGCATGCCGTATGCCTTCTTGACCACTCTATTGACCTGCGTTGCCACCTTCAGGGAACAATGGACCTGAACACCCAAATCGCTCTGTACATCAATTTTCCCCAGGACTTTTCCATTTACTGTATAGTTCACTCTTGAATTGGATCTTCCAAAATGCATCACCTCGCATTTGCCCTGATTGAACTCCATCTGCCATCTCTCTGCCCAACTCTCCAATCTATCTATATTCTGCTGTATTCTCTGACAGTCCCCTTCACTATCTGCTACTCCACCAATCTTAGTGTCGTCTGCAAACTTGCTAATCAGACCACCTATACTTTCCTCCAAATCATTTATGTATATCACAAACAACAGTGGTCCCAGCACGGATCCTTGTGGAACACCAGTGGTCACACGTCTCCATTTTGAGAAACTCCCTTCCACTGCTAATCTCTGTCTCCTGTTGCCCAGCCAGTTCTTTATCCATCTAGCTAGTACACCCTGGATCCCATGCGACTTCACTTTCTCCATCAGCCTACCATGGGGAACCTTATCAAACGCCTTACTGAAGTCCATGTATATGACATCTACAGCCCTTCCCTCATCAATCAACTTTGTCACTTCCTCAAAGAATTCTATTAAGTTGGTAAGACATGACCTTCCCTGCACAAAACCATGTTGCCTATCACTGATAAGCCCATTTTCTTCCAGATGGGAATAGATCCTATCCCTCAGTAACTTCTCCAGCAGCTTCCCAACCACTGACGTCAGGCTCACCGGTCTATAATTACCTGGATTATCCCTGCTACCCTTCTTAAACAAGGGGACAACATTAGCAATTATCCAGTCCTCCGGGACCTCACCCGTGTTTAAGGATGCTGCAAAGATATCTGTTAAGGCCCCAGCTATTTCCTCTCTCGCTTCCCTCAGTAACCTGGGATAGATCCCATCCGGACCTGGGGACTTGTCCACCTTAATGCCTTTTAGAATACCCAACACTTCCTCCCTCCTTATGCCGACTTGACCTAGAGTAATCAAACATCTGTCCCTAACCTCAACATCCGTCATGTCCCTCTCCTCGGTGAATACCGATGCAAAGTACTCGTTTAGAATCCCACCCATTTTCTCTGACTCCACGCATAACTTTCCTCCTTTGTCCTTGAGTGGGCCAATCCTTTCTCTAGTTACCCTCCTGCTCCTTATATATGAATAAAAGGCTTTGGGATTTTCCTTAACCCTGTTTGCTAAAGATATTTCATGACCCCTTTTAGCCCTCTTAATTCCTCGTTTCAGATTGGTCCTACATTCCCGATATTCTTCCAAAGCTTCGTCTTTCTTCAGCCGCCTAGACCTTATGTATGCTTCCTTTTTCCTCTTAGCTAGTCTCACAATTTCACCTGTCACCCATGGTTCCCTAATCTTGCCATTTCTATCCCTCATTTTCACAGGAACATGTCTCTCCTGCACGCTCATCAACCTCTCTTTAAAAGCCTCCCACATATCAAATGTGGATTTACCTTCAAACAGCTGCTCCCAATCTACATTCCCCAGCTCCTGCCGAATTTTGGTATAGTTGGCCTTCCCCCAATTTAGCACTCTACCTTTAGGACCACTCTCGTCTTTGTCCATGAGTATTCTAAAACTTACGGAATTGTGATCACTATTCCCAAAGTAGTCCCCTACTGAAACTTCAACCACCTGGCCGGGCTCATTCCCCAACACCAGGTCCAGTATGGTCCCTTCCCGAGTTGGACTATTTACATACTGCTCTAGAAAACCCTCCTGGAGGCTCCTTACAAATTCTGCTCCATCTAGACCTCTAACACTAAGTGAATCCCAGTCAATGTTGGGAAAATTAAAATCTCCTATCACCACCACCCTGTTGCTCCTACATCTTTCCATAATCTGTTTACATATTTGTACCTCTATCTCACGCTCGCTGTTGGGAGGCCTGTAGTACAGCCCCAACATTGTTACCGCACCCTTCCTATTTCTGAGTTCTGCCCATATTGCCTCACTGATCGAGTCCTCCATAGTGCCTTCCTTCAGCACAGCTGTGATATCCTCTTTGACCAGTAATGCAACTCCTCCACCCCTTTTACCTCCCTCTCTATCCCGCCTGAAGCATCGATATCCTGGGATATTTAGTTGCCAATCATGCCCTTCCCTTAACCAAGTCTCAGTAATAGCAATAACATCATACTCCCAGGTACTAATCCAAGCCCTAAGTTCATCTGCCTTACCTACTGCACTTCTTGCATTAAAACAAATGCACCTCAGACCACCAGTCCCTTTGCGTTCATCATCTGCTCCCTGCCTACTCTTCCCCTTAGTCATGCTGACTTCATTATCTAGTTCCTTACAGGCTTTAGTTACGACCTCCTTACTCTCCACTGACCTCCTCATTTGGTTCCCAACCCCCTGCCACATTAGTTTAAACCCTCCCCAACAGCGTTAGCAAAAGCACCCCCAAGGACATTGGTTCCAGTCCGGCCCAGGTGTAGACCGTGCAATTTGTAATAGTCCCACCTCCCCCAGAACCGGTCCCAATGTCCCAAAAATCTGAACCCCTCCCTCCTGCACCATCTCTCAAGCCACGCATTCATCCTGACTATTCTTTCATTTCTACTCTGACTATCACGTGGCACTGGTAGCAATCCTGAGATTACTACCTCTGAGGTCCTACTTTTTAGCTTGGCTCCTAACTCCCTAAATTAACGGTAAAAAGGATTATTACTTGAATGGTAAAAAGTTGCAGCATGCTGCTGTGCAGAGGGACCTGGGTGTCCTTGTGCATGAATCGCAGAAGGTTGGTCTGCAGGTACAGCAAGTAATTAGGAAGGCAAATGGAATTTTGTCCTTCATTGCAAAAGGGATTGAGTTTAAAAGCAGAGAGATTATGTTGCAGCTGTATAAGGGACTGGTGAGGCCGCACCTGGAGCACTGTGTGCAGTTTTGGTCTCCTTACTTGAGAAAGGATGTACTGGCACTGGAGGGGGTGCAGAGGAGGTTCACTAGGTTGATTCCGGAGTTGAGGGGGTTGGCTTATGAGGAGAGACTGAGTAGATTGGGATTATATTCATTGGAATTCAGAAGAATGAGGGGGGATCTTACAGAAACATATAAAATTGTGAAGGGAATAGATAAGATACAAGTAGAGAGGATGTTTCCACTGGCAGGTGAAGCTAGGACAAGAGGGCATAGCCTCAAGATTAGAGGGAGCAGATTTAGGACTGAATTGAGAAGGAACTTCTTCACCCAGAGGGTTGTAAATCTATGGAATTCCTTGCCCAGTGACGTAGTTGACGCTACTTCAGTAAACGTTTTTAAAGCTAAGGTAGATATCTTTTTGAACAATAAAGGAATTAAGGGATACGGTGAGAGAGCGGGTAAGTGGATCTGAGTCCACGAAAAGATCAGCCATGATCTTATTGAATGGCGGAGCAGGCTCGAGGGGCCGGACCGCCTACTCCTGCTCCTCGTTCTTATGTTCTATGTATGAGTTCAGAAGCTGCATTCAATAAGCAGAGTCCTTGAATCCAGGGCTCGGTTCCAGATCCTGTCAATTCCCTATTTAACACAGGCCTTCCTGATGGAAAGTTAAGGCCACCTCTTGTAATGGGCAAACCAATGAAAATATCGACCACTGTTGTGTAGACGAATGCAGATCTGAAATGTCAATTAGCCTCTCAGCTCTGAAAGTTCAGCCAAGGCTCAGAAGTGGCAATGAATCAGGCCATTGTTTCTTTTCCTTTTGCATCCCACTTGCTGAATCTCATTCAGGTAATTGTCTTTGGGGACCAGGACTCTCCAGCACCCCATCCAAGTAGCCATGGTTCTTTTCTGAGTCAAATAGGAAGTTTTATTCCGCTATTGGACTGTGGATGGCTAGAACAGAGCCTAACCCTGACATCACACATGCACTTGCCACTTGGGAGTCACAAGAGCAAGAACAGGCCATTCAGGCCCTCAAGCTTGTTGCACTGTTGAGAGCTAATGGCAAATATGTATCGTAACTCCACTCATGTGCCTTGGCTCCATTTCTGTTGGCTAGCAAATTCCATCAATCTCTCAGATTTAAAATGATGAACTGAGCTCACTTCTACTGTTCTTTTGTGGCTGAGCATTGCACACTCATTTGGCACCCCATTCACAAGCATTCACTCCCTCCACCACCGACGCACAGTGGCAGCAGTGTGTACCATCTACAAGATACCCTGCAGCAACGCACCAAGGCTCCTTAGACAGCACCTTCCAAATCTGCAACCTCTACCAACTAGAAGGACAAGGGCAGCAAATGCACAGGAACACCACCATCTGCAAGTTCTCCTCCAAGCTACACACCATCCTGACTTGGAACTATATCGCCATCCCTTCACTGTCGCTGGGTCAAAATCCTGGAACTCCCTTCCTAACACTGTGGGGGTCTCTACCCCACATGGACTGCAGTGGTTCAAGAAGGCAGCTCACCCCACCTGCTCAAGGACAATTGGGCATGGGCAATAAATGCTGGCCTTGCCAGCGATGCCCACATCCAAGTAACGATTTAAAAAACACTTCCAGCACCCTTTACTTGAGGAAATGGTTCGCAATTTGTCTCCTCATTGGCCGCCTCTCATTTTAACGTTAGGTCCCCTTGTCGTCAATTTGGCCCCACATGAAAAAAAATGCTCTCTTTTTCTCTAAACTATCAATGCCAAATACTACCAAACCTCTAGCAAACCACCCTTGAACGCTTTATATTCCAGAGAATACAAGCCTCGTCCCAGTATTCTCTCCTCCTAATGTGACCCCTGAAGTGACTAGATCAGGTGCAGGAACAGGGTGTAATTTTGCAGCTCCCCAGCTTGCTCTTAGTGACAGACGGTGTCATTTCCAAGTTAAACATCACAAGAGTTCCAGTCAGCACTGCATCACCACATGGAACACATTGCTTGTTTGCCCCAATTTCTGTCCACATCTTCCTGCCAATAAGATACCAGGTTCTCAGAACACTATATCAGAAAGCAAATAAACATTGGCTTTCTCATCAAATAAAAAAATAATCAGCAGTGGACCTGAAGAGTTTACTTGCCCTCAACTACTTTTGTGTTGGTTTCAGATATTTGCCGTTTATAAGACTACACAGGGGATTAATGAGACTAGTCTGCGATGAAGTTGAAATGATGAAAAGGCTTTAAACACTGAGCACCACAATGGCTGGCGGGGGGTATAGCTCTCGCCAACAGCCAACACAATTACCATGGACCAAATGCCTGCCTTCTGTGTGAGATGCTACGCCAAAAAATAAGTTAGTTAGGAGAAAGGCGGCAATGTTTTTGTACAAAAGCTAATGTCGTTCTGGCTTGCAAGCAAGTTTATCAAAGACAAGAGCATCACACAGTTCTGACTTCACACCATATTAGAATTTATGGAACATGTCCTGGAGAAAACAAACCTCTGTCAGGAAAAAAAAAAGGGATCAGAATTTATCCCAGAAACCTACCCTGAAAGGCACTCACAAACTCAAAAAAGCAGAACTCCTCCAACTTCAAGTGGACAAAACAGATCACAAGGCCAAAAGCCTGCTTCATTCATCCACAAAGAAAGGGCAGCCTATTTTCAGATACTGATTTCAGTTCCGAGGAAATTATATTCTTTGCTTATAATTGTAGACTTGTAGCCAAAATCTGGCAGCAAGGCTCTATAATTTGTAAAGCTCAAAGGTTAGGTATAGGATATAAAAATAGATCTGCATTCAACAGCATCGTGTACAGAGCACGAACTGTTGTGGAAGGTAGTGTTTAAGAGAGCCCTTTTTTTAACTCTCTTCTTTGCCAATTGCAGTCTTGGCATTGTTTCTCGTCTCACCTCCCATGTGCAGGTGTCAGAGTTAGGCATTTCACAATGTCATTTCAGGGGGAAAGGCAAAAACTGAATTGGAGAAGTTCAAGCATGGAGTTGTGGCAACGTTACAGGAAATATGAGCCACGGATTTGGGACTTCATAGAATATTCAAGCACTGGACAGGAAAAGGAGGCTCGAGATGGGTTAATAGTTTGCAAGACCAACCGGATCTGGGGTGTTTTGTCAATGAAAAAAAAAAGTGGGGTAGAGATGAGAGATTTGAAAGGGAGTGGGAGAGTACCACAAGAGAGTGACTTTTTCCCACGTCAGCTAATATCTGGGCCAGGCAGGGAAGCTGCATGGTCAGCAGAAAGAGTGACCCGAAGGTGGGTCGCATGGACAAGGTCAGCTTGGAGAGGATATGAGAGGAGTTGGGTTCAGATAAGCATAACAGGCACTTCAGGAATACTGGGCATATCTTGGTTCAAGAACCAAATCAGATGACTATTTATCAACTAAAGTCAGTGGTTCGGGAAATGACTGGAGATCCTGAAATGCACTGTGCTTCCAAGTACCATGTTCACCCACCGCTGTGGCATGTAACAAGGTGGCATGACTGCCACCTTGGCACTGAGACCACCAGGCCAGTTCTCACATAGTTAACAGCCTGCTGAACCTCCACACAATTTCACCGCACACTCGACTGACCAAACAGACACTGGGCTGCCTGTCGCACTCCAACATCATTAAGAATGGTCACGTGGGTGAGATCTCAGATGCCATACAGCACCCGGGGAAATATTTTCACATGCCTCGGGAGGTTAATGGGTAGAAAAACGAACAAGCTATTCAGAGACAGCTCATACCCAATGCAGCATTTTGATTGAGGGGGAGGAGGAGAAGGAGAGGGAGAGCAAGAGTGACAGAAAGACAATTACAACATTTCAGCAGCAAGGAAGCTCGAGCAGAAATTGACTTGAGGACCGGGTTTCAGTCCAACACAACGTGAGACTGTTCCACAGCCAGGACCACCAGCATGATAAACTTTGCAACCATATCCCATCTTTTGACGACTTTACATCAGCGTTCGACTATTTACTGTGCTGTTTCCTAAAATCACTTTTTTTCCCCCAAAGTAGTGCATGCTAATTGCAGTTACTGAGTGACACATGGCAGGGGAGCTGAACACTTGCCTGTAGATCCTGTCTATTACCCAGCAGGGATCTGGCGTGATTCCGTTCAAATTATGCCTGGTAATTGAGTTCTCTCACACTGTCTGACACGATAATTACCCCCCACCATGTCTCCAACTGAGGAAAGCATCAATGACTGGGGAACGAAAGCAGCTACAATGCCACAGGAGACAGGAAAAACAGTGAATACCTCGAATGACAAACACTCCACCAAGGTTTGCTTGTTACGTCGAGGAGGGTGCTGCATGAAAATCAGCTCCCTTCCCTTGGATTTTCTCCTCCAACCTCCCCATCTTTACCCAACTGCAAGATGTAAAAGGACATTCACATGATCAATACTGCCCACCATTGCTTTAATAAAAAACACAAAGTGCTGGAAATACTCAGCAGGTCAGGCAGCATCTGCGCAGACAGAAGCAGAGTTAACGTTTCAGGTATGTTACCTTTCACCACAACAGCAATGATGCCATATCACAGACCTGATACGTTAACTCTGCTTCTCCCACCATTACTTTGTAGCTCCGTGGAAACTGCTTTCAAGGACTCTCATTTCCTCTTGTTCACCAAATATTAGATTTTTCTTCTGTCAACTACTGTCTCCAAAGCCCAAGTCAACGAAGACTTGAATTGCTCTGATATCTAAGGAGATTCCTGTTCTATATCTCACACAGATTTCAGGAGACTCCTTTCGGAGCTCTGTCACTTTGTTCCAAAGGCAAGAAACAAAGCTGCAAGTCCCAACATTTCTTTTCTTTTATTCCTTACATTTCACACAAGCAGCTCTTGCCTGCCTCTCATTTATTGATACTACTATGTTTAGTGATTCTCCAAGACACGGTTGTCCACGGACCTCCCGACTCCAACCAAACTCACCTATGTTGAGATCAGAACACTCAATGCCATTTACCTTAGTGAATCCTCTCATTGTTCAATTGATGTGATCCCAGAAGGTCACATCTGTGGAACTCATCACTTTGATAATCCTTCCTGCACTCCTACATGAAGAGGCTTTGATAACATTGAATCAGGAATGCCCGATTTAGATCATTGCTGCTCCTATTGTTAAACTTGGTGATGTCTTGCATCATGAACTAATACCTAGCTCAATTTTTTTTTAAATCAACAGTTTCTCTGCCACTTGCCCAAAGACCGATTTGGTCACCTACCTAAAGGGTGACATGACAAAGGCCTAAAAAAAACATTTGACATATATGAAATTCTCTACTCACCACTGTGGCTGACTGTCTTGCGTGGCACTGTATTCCAGCGACTGGCCTGTGTGAGCTGAAGGACAGTCACAATCACAAGGCCAAATACGAGGGAGCAGGAGCCACCACTGGCCATCTCTTCAGTCGCTTTGGAGAGCTCTGTAATGTCTTGGTCTTTCTTTGCGACTTCCTGTGCCTCAGAATCTTGAACGTTCTGGTCAACACTGCAACAGTGATTAAACCATAGATGAGTTGTGGGTGACCAGCGCAGGCCATGCCAACTTTAAACATCACCATGACAGCAGAGAAGTAAACTGAGTGGGTACATATACACCAATGTAAGAAAAAGGATGAATGAAAAGACAATCTGTGTCAAACCGGTCACATTTAGACACATTGCAGCATTGTGCACAATCAACCCACCTTTCCAGCCCATAGCTAAACGTTATGAGATACAAAGAGGAAATCACATTCCAATCACACAGCACAGAAGGAGGCCATTCAGCCTGTGCTGACTCTTGCTAAGAACTATACCACTCATCCTACTCCCCTGCACGTCTTTGGTTAACGAGCATATATCCAAATGCCTTTTGAAAATTACAGTTCATCTGTTTCCACCACCCTTTCAGGCAATGCATTCCAAATCACAACTCATTGCATTAAAAAATATTCTCGTCACTTACACCACGCCCCTCCGACCCAAGATTTTTTGCCAATTCCTTGAAATCTGCGTCCTGATGACTAAGTCTTGTGCCAATGGAACCAGTTCCTTCCTAACCACTCTGTCAAAACCCTTCATAATTTTCCATGTCTCTATCAAATCTCCCTTTAAGGACAGCAATCTAGTTTCTACTCTTTTCTAGTCTGTCCCTGTAACTGAAGTCACTCATCCCGAGCACCAAGCTAGTAAAAACTACACCCTTACCGATGCAAAAAACAATTCAGAAAAATGTGGGGTACACTGAAGGCGAGCTAACAAGCAAGCTCCAGGATACAGGGGTAACTCAAATGTTCCGCTGGCTGACCTTCTGTAAGCAGAAACCATCCATTTAATTTCTAATTTGTCTGCCTCCATTCCTAATGCCAGCCATTTACATTGGTTCAGGTGAGGCAGAATTTGAACAAGAAGTAAAAGTGGAGCAGGGCAGGCAGGTAAATACCATAACGCTACCCCAAATCTCACCTCCCACTGCAACAGCTTTAGCTGACTGTATTACTTGCCATGTTACCAACAGTAACCAGGACTACCACAGATTCCCGCTCTGCAATTTGATTCCTCCTCCTTGGAGATCACAGATCAATGAGCAGCAGCCTTCCAATAGGTCAGACCTCTTGTGGGATCCTCAAGTGTGACTGACAGCCAATGACTGGATCCTTCAAACACAACCCCAATTTTCTACTCTCAGCCAACGTTGCCAGACATTTACTTTGCAGCAGAGCCACTAGTAGCCTTTTCTGGGCTCAGCACAGGCCAGTGATTAAACCAGTTACCCTATTGGGACTGGATAGCTCTGAAACTATCTAGCTGATAACTTCTTTCATGAAGCTCTTGGACGTGAATCAATGCTGCAGTCTGCCTGAGACAGACATAACATACAGACAAGTGTGTGCTCTGTAATCAAACACAGTCTGTGTCGCAGTTAACATCCGATCACGCGTTCAAGTATCACGAATCCCAACTGAATGCTCATACACAAGCAAATGAGTCCTCAGCAGTGAGATCATTCCCATCATTAACATTACGAAGAGCAGCTCCCACAGGAATCTCATCCCCAGGTCACCATGGCGTAATGCATGTAAATTAGATCAGGGCCTGCTCCCTCGTCGCCATGGCATAATGCAGGTAAATTACATCAGGGCCTGTTGCCAATGGCATCACGTCAACACTGCGAACTATTGTTCACAATTTCTCTGGAACTCAGTTAAAACAAACCAACCCATCTGCCGAATAATGGGCATGAGAAATGGTAATTGCAAGAATAAAAAGCACCATTGCCTGAATGTTATATCGAATGGACAGCACAGCAACAGGCCATTCAGCCCAACTGGTCCAGGCCAAGATTTATATTCCACATAAGCATCCTTCTCCTACACTTCATCGAACCCTACCTTCTTTTCCTTCTATTCCTTTCTCCCTCATGTGTTCATCCAGCTGCCTGTGGGATCCATCAATGCTATTTCCTCCTTGTGTTCTCAAGTTCCACATTCTCAGCACACTCCGGGTAAAGAAGCTGCTCTTGAATTCTATATTGGAGTCATCAGTGGCAATCTGAACTTGATGACCTCTCATTTTGGACACCCCAACGACTGGAAACTTAGACAACTTTGCCCTATTAAATCCTTCAACCATCTTGAAGACAACTCTCATGTCACAACTTATCCTCTTTTTCGAGAGACAAGAGTTTCAGCCTGTGCAGTCTTACCAGCGAAGTAAATCTCCCCAGTAAATCTGGACAATTTCTCCAGTGCCTCTGTATCCATTTTATACCATCGAGACTTGAACTGGTCACAGTACCAAAAGTGTCGTCTAACCAATATTTTGATGCATGTTTTACAACTTCTCCCTATTTTTCAATTCTACCCTTTTCGAAACAATCCCCAGTGCTTGTTTTACTTTTTGTCTTCCATGGTCTGATGAATCTGCGTCACTAATGTTATCACTTTGTCTGTCTGTATCCCTAGATCCTTGTGATTGTCTATACCAGTCAGACTCTTCGAACCCGATATACCACTGAATGCAGGAGACTACAATGCTCCAACATGGACTGTGCTACCTCAATGAAGACAGCAACAAGGCTGTTATGATGAGCCCCAAGCATCCTGCAGGGGAGTGGGAGGGGCAAGAAACAGTCCCTATGCAACCAAACCTGCTCGCTCGCACGTGGATGACAGGTGAGGGCAGCATGCAGCTTGGCATTTACAGCACTCTGTCAAATTCACTGGCTGGGCTCACACCTGAGCAACAGTTGAGAGACTGGAAGTCTGTTCACATGCATGACACACACTTGCTGCAGCAGGAGTCAGCACCTTCTGGAGAAGAGGGATGCAATTTGCTCCATAGTAGGGGTGGAGGACAGAGTACAAGACATAAAAGCAGCTGTGTTTGACTAAGACACTGACTGTCCAAATAAAAGTTATCCAAGTTGTGAAAAATCCGAATTTGAACTCGAGCACAATGCTTGCAGGCTGCCAATAATTATTTTTGATGAAGGTGACTGTTCATCAACGGTGCTGGCATTTTGGCCAACAGGTGAAGAAAAGCATAATGTTGGATACCACCTCACAACAGCCAGTGAGACACAGCCTACCCAATCATCGCTGTGGCCCACAGGACAAGACTGTGCCAATCTCAGAACTACAAAGACCGGTGACATTGTGACATAAACAAGGTCAAAAAAAAGAGACCACTGCAGGCCGGATACAAAGCCAAGGCGATAATTATTTCACAACTGTAGAAAATCAGCAGTCATTCTCACTGACTCGAAAACCAAAA
Source organism: Heterodontus francisci (assembly GCF_036365525.1). Taxonomy (NCBI): domain Eukaryota; kingdom Metazoa; phylum Chordata; class Chondrichthyes; order Heterodontiformes; family Heterodontidae; genus Heterodontus; species Heterodontus francisci. Next base: position 11,739,672 of record NC_090417.1, read on the forward strand.
GCCTCATATTATTTCCCTTCCCTTCCTGTTTATACCTATGTTCGACATGTTTAGAGAATGAGTTGGAATATATCCAATTCCCGTTTCTGCATACAATTGACAGCACAAACTTTTGACGAAGCCTGTTAGTTGGGCAGAAAAACAGCAACTTAAACAATACTTCAAAACTGGGAGTGCTCGGCATCTGATTTTTCACAAGAGTTTTACAATTCACTATGGGTTAGTCTGTAACACACAATTAAAGTGCAGATAGAGGCCATTCAGCACATCATGCCTCAGCTTACTCTTTCAAATATCTACCCAATTAGTGCTACAAACTTTTTCTTTCAGTTTTCATCCAATTCCCTTTAAAAAGTCACTAGTGAATCTGAATCAACTAAGTCTCCCCATGGCTTTATGTTGCTTCCACCTGGGTCCAGTGATTCCTGAATCTTCTGCCAATACCAAGATGCTCCTTATTACTCCATCAAAACCTTTCACTTAGAACCCAGATATTAAACCACACCGAAACCTTCTCCAGTCAAAGAAGAACAGCCCCAGCTTTTCTACTCTCTCCACATAAGTGAAGTTACTCATCCTTGGTACCATTCCTGCAAATCTCTTCTGCACCCGCTCCACAAACCCAACATTCTTCCGAAAGTGCAGGCCCAGAACTCAATACAATGTGCCAGCTGGGGTCTTAACAGTGATTTATCAAGGTTTATCCTAATTTCTTTGCTAGCACAGGAAATGTAGCCCAAACTCCCTCATTTTTATTTTCTCACATTTTAATTGTCGACAGCAGTAATTGCCAACTTGTAGGCCATTAATTTGCTCAATTGTAAAGCTCTTGCTTTGCATCTGAACCACCTCAGGAACCTCACCCACGTGACCATTATGCATGATTGACTTTAAATAATGGATATGTGCTAATGTTGCGAAGAGGCAATCATTGTCAAGTCTAAATCTGTCCTCATCTGACATTGCACACGAAAGCACTTTCTGCAGAAGTCAGGGAAGGGAACCTTGGCTTATTCACCTTATCAATTGAGAGGTAAGGATGTGGAGGAGCAAGAGTGTTTCCACTCAGACAAAAGGAAATAAACTTGGCCGAAGAGCTGATGGTAGCAGTGGTCCTAAACCAAGATCACCCGAACAGGTTATCTGCTCATGATAACATTGCAGTTTGTGGCAACTTCCTGTGCACAAATTGACTGTGTTACTGACGTTACAACAGTGACTTAACTTGAAAAATATTATACACTGACTGTAAAGCACTGTGAGACGTCCGAAAGTTGCGAAAGACAGAATAGACTTAAGTATTTCTTTTGCAGGTTGAACTGGGTGGGCAGAGGGTTTACAGTTCAGCACAGGTCTTACTGCAATGCAAGACCTGTGATCTCTCCCCTCCCCCTCCAACTCCCTCACACATCCATTTACACTATGCGGTTTGCTTTTCAAACATTCTCCAACAAATCCAAGACGACATGGTTAGCATCACTCTCAATAACAGACCAAACACACAAGAGGGTGTGTGCCTGGCCAGAATGAGCAACGTGGCATCCCTCTGCCAATGAAGCACACCCGCCAGAAAAATAACTCAGTGGCTCAAAGTTACATACACTCCGTGGTGGCCATAGATCAGCACTCCCCAAGTTAAACTGCTCAATCTGCACTCCACTAGGTGAAGTGTCAGCTTAGGAACAAGGGTGCTCTGACTAGTAAGCCGTCAGCCAGGATTCACCAATCCCAATCTTGACCAGAACACATGGAATTTTGGTGGGAATAGGCCTGGGCTCAGACAAAATCACCAACACTAGACGATAACTGGGCAACTCCCACCATAATGTGACGTGTTACGACCAGGTGAGAAAGGTGTCTAATAGTCTTTTACTGTCTTCACCTGGTCTTATTTTAAGAGTGTTTGATTTTTAAACACACTGTTTTGAGCTCCTCCTTGGTGAATCCTTCTTCACCACTTTCCAATTATGATCCTAAGAACAGAGCATCAACAGGCCTTAGAGTTAAAGAAGAAAAGTGAAAAGTACTAAAACTTAAACTATAATTCGGGTGACGCATACGGATATACGATACGCCCACACGAGCATGCAGACGCAATACACACACGCAAAGACAGACATACACAAAGAATAAAGGAGAGGTTTGAAGCAATATCCAAAAAGTTTCTGGTTCACTGTCGGAGACTTTTCTGTCTTGGGATTCGTGTGTCTTCAATAGGACTTCAGTTCCGTGAGAAAGAGATGGGAACAGACAGGAGAGGGGTCTTCTCAGTCCAGGAGAAAAGAGCTTTCTCAGTTCACATGCCCTGTGGCAAGTTCAAATTCTAAAACTCCAACAGTTAGTCATGTCTCGAAACCGGTCTGACCACATCTGTTTGTGTATTTGGTCATTTTAGCAGTTAACCTGGAACGCCAGCCTCTCCAAATTCAACGTCTGGTAATCAAAAGTCCATCGTGGATTAAACTGGAGCCGGGAGTGGCCCCTTTGTCCACTCCAAGTACTGTCTATTACTGTGCAAAAAAGGTCTTTCCAGTGCAGGGCAATGCCTAATTGGGGAGGACCGGGGACTGCTGGGTAGGGGAAAACTATTTATTTGGGCAGTTTTAAAATCTTTGTCTTTTGCGAGGAGCAGCCTTGATAGAACGGGGTGCGGAGCGGACTTTCAGCTGAGCGGTCAATTTCAGTCAGTTACAAGTTAATCCCTTTTTTGTTTCGGAGGACCGGGGACTGCTGGGTAGGGGAAAACTATTTATTTGGGCAGTGGCAGTACCCGAGACACTACACGTGTAGTGTCTCCCACCCACCCTCCTCCTCTAACCAAAAAAAAAGGACTCTAGGGTGTTGATAAGGTAAGCTTTTTATTTAAAACTTCAGTCCGTCGGATTGCTAAGCGAACAAGTTTTGACTTTTTTTTTTCGTTTGGTTTTTCAGTAGATTTATTGGGAATCTAGAATAGTGGGAATGGAGGTAAAGGCAGTTGCATGTTCCTCCTGCAGAATGTGGGAGGTAGGGGTCGCCAAGAGTGTCCCTGCTGACTGCATCTGCGGGAAGTGCACCCAACTCCAGCTCCTCGCAGACCGCGTTAGGGAACTGGAGCTGGAGCTGGATGAACTTCGGATCATTCGGGAGGCGGAGGGGATTATTGACAGGAGTTATAGGGAGGCAGTCACACCTCAGGTAAAAGAAGTAGGTAGATGGGTTACCGTCAGGGGAAGGAAAGGGAACCAGCAGGCAGTGCAGGGATCCCCTGTGGCCGTTTCCCTCAACAACAGGTATACCGTTTTGGATACTGTTGGGGGGGACGACTTACCAGGGGTAAGCAATGGGGTGCAGGTCTCTGGCACAGAGTCTGTCCCTGTTGCTCAGAAGGGAAAAGGGAAGAGGAGCAGAGCATTAGTCATTGGGGACTCCATAGTTAGGGGAACAGATAGGAGGTTCTGTGGGAACGAGAGAGACTCACGGTTGGTGTGTTGCCTCCCAGGTGCCAGGGTACGTGATGTCTCCGATCGTGTTTTTGGGATCCTTAAGGGGGAGGGGGAGCACCCCCAAGTCGTGGTCCACATAGGCACCAACGACATAGGTAGGAAGAGAGATGGGGATTTAAGGCAGAAATTCAGGGAGCTAGGGTGGAAGCTTAGAGCGAGAACAACCAGAGTTGTTATCTCTGGGTTGTTGCCTGTGCCACGTGCTAGCGAAGAGAGGAATAGGGAGAGAGAGGAGTTGAACACGTGGCTGCAGGGATGGTGTAGGAGGGAGGGTTTTGGTTTCCTGGATAATTGGGGCTCTTTCTGGGGTAGGTGGGACCTCTACAAACAGGATGGTCTTCACCTGAACCAGAGGGGTACCAATATCCTGGGGGGGAGATTTGTTAGTGCTCTTCGGGGGGGTTTAAACTAAATCAGCAGGGGAATGGGAACCTAAATTGCAGTGCCAGTGTACAGGCTGTTGAGAGTAGTGAGGTAGGGGATAAGGTTACAGGGACGCAAGAGGGCACTGGCAAGCAAGAACTTGGTTTAAAGTGTGTCTACTTCAACGCCAGGAGCATCCGGAATAAGGTGGGTGAGCTTGCAGCATGGGTTGGTACCTGGGATCCTGATGTTGTGGCCATTTCGGAGACATGGGTAGAGCAGGGGCAGGAATGGATGTTGCAGGTTCCGGGATTTAGATGTTTCAGAAAGAACAGAGAAGAGGGTAAAAGAGGGGGGGGTGTGGCATTGTTAATCAAGGAAAGTATTACAGCGGCAGAAAGGACGTTTGAGGACTCGTCTACTGAGGTAGTATGGGCCGAGGTTAGAAACAGGAGAGGAGAGGTCACCCTGTTGGGAGTTTTCTATAGACCTCCGAATAGTTCCAGAGATGTAGAGGAAAGGATAGCGAAGATGATTCTCGACAGGAGCGAGAGTAACAGGGTAGTGGTTATGGGGGACTTTAACTTTCCAAATATTGACTGGAAATACTATAGTTCGAGTACTTTAGATGGGTCTGTTTTTGTCCAGTGTGTGCAGGAGGGTTTTCTGACACAGTATGTGGACAGGCCAACCAGGGGCGATGCCACATTGGATTTGGTACTGGGTAATGAACCCGGCCAGGTGTTCGATTCAGATGTAGGTGAGCACTTTGGCGATAGTGATCACAATTCGGTTAGGTTTACCTTAGCGATGGGCAGGGACAGGTATATACCGCAGGGCAAGAATTATAGCTGGGGGAAAGGAAATTATGACGCGATTAGGCAAGATTTAGGATGTGTAGGATGGGGAAGGAAACTGCAGGGGATGGGCACAAACGAAATGTGGAGCTTATTCAAGGAGCAGCTAATGCGTGTCCTTGATAAGTATGTACCTGTCAGGCAGGGAGGAAGTTGTCGAGCAAGGGAGCCGTGGTTTACTCAAGAAGTTGAAGCGCTTGTCAAGAGGAAGAGGGCGGCTTATGTTAGGATGAGACGTGAAGGCTCAGTTAGGGCGCTTGAGAGTTACAAGCTAGCCAGGAAGGATCTAAAGGGAGGGCTAAGAAGAGCAAGGAGAGGACACGAGAAGTCATTGGCGGATAGGATCAAAGAAAACCCTAAGGCTTTCTATAGGTATATCAGGAATAAACGAATGATAAGAGTTAGAACAGGGCCAATCAAGGATAGTAGTGGGAAGTTGTGTGCGGAATCAGAGGAGATAGGGGAAGCGTTAAATGAATATTTTTCGTCAGTATTTACAGTAGAGAAAGAAAATGTTGCCGAGGAGATTACTGAGATACAGCCTACTAGGCTAGATGGGATTGAGATTCACAAGGAGGAGGTGTTAGCAATTTTGGAAAGAGTGAAAATAGATAAGTCCCCTGGGCCAGATGGGATTTATCCTAGGATTCTCTGGGAAGCCAGGGAGGAGATTGCAGAGCCGTTGTTGTTGATCTTCAAGTCGTCATTGTCGACAGGAGTAGTGCCGGAGGACTGGAGGATAGCAAATGTTGTCCCCTTGTTCAAGAAGGGGAGTAGAGACAGCCCTGTTATTATAGACCTGTGAGCCTTACTTCGGTTGTGGGTAAAATGTTGGAAAAGGTTATAAGAGACAGGATTTATAATCATCTTGAAAAGAATAAGTTCATTTGCGATAGTCAGCACGGTTTTGTGAAAGGTAGGTCGTGCCTCACAAACCTTATTGAGTTTTTCGAGAAGGTGACCAAACAGGTGGATGAGGGTAAAGCCGTGGATGTGGTGTATATGGATTTCAGTAAGGCGTTTGATAAGGTTCCCCACGGTAGGCTATTGCAGAAAATACGCAAGTATGGGGTTGAAGGTGATTTAGAGCTTTGGATCAGAAATTGGCTAGCTGAAAGAAGACAGAGGGTGGTGGTTGATGGCAAATGTTCATCCTGGAGTTTAGTTACTAGTGGTGTACCGCAAGGTTCTGTTTTGGGGCCACTGCTGTTTGTCATTTTTATAAACGACCTGGATGAGGGTGTGGAAGGGTGGGTTAGTAAATTTGCGTATGACACGAAGGTCGGTGGAGTTGTGGATAGTGTCGAAGGGTGTTGTAGGGTACAGAGGGACATAGATAGGCTGCAGAGCTGGGCTGAGAGATGGCAAATGGAGTTTAATGCGGAGAAGTGTGAGGTGATTCACTTTGGAAGGAGTAACAGCAATGCAGAGTACTGGGCTAATGGGAAGATTCTTGGTAGTGTAGATGAGCAGAGAGATCTTGGTATCCAGGTACATAAATCCCTGAAAGTTGCTACCCAGGTTAATAGGGCTGTTAAGAAGGCATATGGTGTGTTAGCCTTTATTAGTAGGGGGATCGAGTTTCAGAGCCACGGGGTCATGATGCAGCTGTACAAAACTCTGGTGAGGCCGCACCTGGAGTATTGCGTGCAGTTCTGGTCACCGCATTATAGGAAGGATGTCGAAGCTTTGGAAAGGGTGCAGAGGAGATTTACTAGGATGTTGCCTGGTATGGAAGGAAGGTCTTACGAGGAAAGGCTGAGGGACTTGGGGTTGTTTTCGTTAGAGAGAAGGAGGAGGAGAGGTGACTTAATAGAGACATACAAGATAATCAGAGGGTTAGATAGGGTGGATAGTGAGAGTCTTTTTCCTCGGATGAGGATGGCAAACACGAGGGGACATAGCTTTAAGTTGAGGGGTGAAAGAAATAGGACAGATGTCAGAGGTAGTTTCTTTACGCAGAGAGTAGTAGGGGCGTGGAACGCCCTGCCTGCAACAGTAGTAGACTCGCCAACTTTAAGGGCATTTAAGTGGTCATTGGATAGACATATGGATGTAAATGGAATAGTGTAGGTCAGATGATCGGCGCAACATCGAGGGCCGAAGGGCCTGTACTGCGCTGTAATATTCTAATTCTAATTCTAATTCTAATTCTAATGATAGGCCCTCTTTTCTTCCCAGCAGCAATTTTAAGTTTGGAGGCTCATGTGGCAAAATAATGTACGCCTCATTCTTGGCAGGTACGGGCCTGCATAACAAGAAGCGTGGCTCGTTGGGAGCAGCGCTGGCTGCGTGGTCAGTATTCTTGGAACTGGAACTCAGCAAGTCACAGCGCCGTTGGGAAAAAGGAGTATTGTGGCAACAGTCTTGAAAACCAAAGCCTGCCATGTTGTGAACTGAGGGGCTCACTCCTACGCTCTCATCCCCCTTGTCCAGTGCAGTTGCATTTCCCTTGAGAAGAGATGGCTGAGGGCTAACCATCTGGAGCTCTTTAAAGTGTTCAAAAATCTTGAATAAACAATACACAGGATATTTCCATTTGTAGGGAACAGCAAAACCTGAGGTTATCAAGATAATCATCAGGAAATCAAAAAGGGAATTCAGAAGAAACCTCTTCACCCAGAGAAAGGGGACAATGTGGAACTTACCATCAGAGAGTAGCTTGAGCGAAGCACACAGGCATTTCGGGAAAGGCAGATATGCAATGAATGAGAAGGCAACCAAGGATCATGCTATTCAGCGTTAAATTAGCAAGGATGGAAGAGATCGAGTGGAAGATTAACATTGGCATGGATGACTTGTCTGTTTCTGTGCTCCAAGTTCTACGTAAATCCAGTAAACAGCTTCAGGCTATGCAAAGCACCATCAGCACTTTGCTGTGGCAATCACTCCTCAAGACCAGATGTCCCCAAAGACATAACTGACGACACAGCCACATACAAGACTGTGGGAACTCCATCCAGGATCCTGAGGGGCACTAATCATGAGAAGTCAAGATTCAATTACTGGGAACAAAGACAAGAGACGACGTTTGATAACTTCAGAAAGGGTCATTTCAGCCGTCCCACAGGATGAGCTTGCTTTATTCGTCATTTTATGACTGCAATCATACAACTTGAAAAAATATAGAGCAAAACATTGCACCAGTACTTCAAATTTCCTGGCCAATATTTGCCTGGCTTTTCATCTCCTTAAGCTACCAATTTGTACAGTTGCACTGTGCCAGATAGCCTCCAAATCATATGTGTGAGCCCAGACAGCAAATGGCAGCAGAGTATTCAATGACAGGAAATCGTGGCTGAGACCCAGACCCTCAAAACCCAAGGGCCACATCAAGAGTTCCCAACAAGGGTCAATGAACTAACAGTAACATCCCCCACCACCTCGGCATTCGTTTATGGCCTCATCACTGCCCCAATGGCCGCTGTGAGCTCTGGAATTGCCTTCCTCAAACTCTCCAACTCTCTCTGCTCCTTGAAGTCACTTTGCAAAATCTTTGTCTTCGACCAAGCTTTTGGCTATCTGACTGAATATCTCCTTCAGGGACTCCATGTCAAATTTTGTTTGAGAACAGTCCTGCAAAGCACCTTGTGATGTTTTAGTGTTAAACGTGCTATATAAGTGCAAGTTCTTGTTGAGATTAATCCTGTGCTCAGCCATTCTTGAGGGAAGCCAATGGTGCACTGTCCAGCACTGAGGATTTTTCAATGGCTGCCACCCCTGGGTTTTTCACTTGGATGGTTTCCTGGTTACAACTCAAACATACTTGACTTCAGATCAGAGAATCACTTTCCAGCTCTTGTCCTTTCCCAAGTGCGCTCTGGCTGTCATGGGATAGCCAGTCACCACTGACTGCTGAGCCTCATGCATGGCTGCTTTATGTGAGCTATCAGCTGAATGCCACAAACACCCCCACCACCAAGAAGCCCAAGACAGCACAAGTCAATAACATAAGACATGGGGAAAAAACAGGAAGAATGTAATACTAAATTACAGCTCTGAGCAATCAGGAATCCAGTCAACTGTAATTAAAGACAAGGGGCTCCATTCAGTCTACTTTCCCGCCCAGCAAATCGATGCTTCATGTCCTCACTTACATGTCGCTTAACTCCCCCATCCCCTCTATTCGATAGGCCATTCAGAAAACTGATCAAATAGAATCATAAAAATAAAGCTCCAAATGGAGCCCAGATTGGTAAGATTAATACCCCCTTTAAATCAGCCAGAGTTCAATGAGATGAGCTCAGGCAATCAAGTTTTTAGTGAAAACGGCAGTAAATTATCTCCAATCCAGCAGTGAGTGAAGTCACATAGCAGACTCAACGACTGCTGTAGAAAAATCAGTGGAGAAGAGGTCAGAGATTGTAACTGAGCCACATTGTTGGGGGTGGAGCTTGTCGCGTTGTGCTGTGTTTTCTTTTAGGTCGAGCCGCTCAGCAGATCAGTGATACTATTGAACTTGTGCTCAAGTAGGCTGAGCTTGGGCTTGTGAAATAAAAATCTCAATTTGGAACAGGCTGCAGTGCTCAACTTTAACACCCTTCACTTTAAGCACAAAGGACGAAATATTACTAGTTCAACTGGGTATGGTTCCATTGATACAAATTGGTTATCTGCAGGACTGCAACAACAGCCTTTTGGTTCTTGGCGCTGTCATTGCAGAACACAGAACCTGTGTGGTGAATGCATGCAAAATCACAAGTCCCTGTTCGATGCCGCAGGGCTGAATAAGGTTGGTTCACATCTCCACTTTCGGCCACTACACTTTAAAGCTGCCAGCCAGAAGCAGCAGGACATGGGCCAGTGGATTCAAATGGGGAATTTAAAAGAAAAAAGTGGGTGTGCAGAGAGAGATCCAAAACCCAAAACGAGAACTACAGGCAGAAAGCTCTGTCCAATCGCAATGCCACCCCCAGACACACCTCACGGGTAATCCCCAAACCGCTGAATGCTTCGCAATGCTGAACCTGGACAAGGATTCCGCTATCACAGAGCAATATGCATGGTAGCCTAGCAGATGAAGATGGCTGCGACTTCCATCCTTGCTTTGTGCCCAGCTGGGGCAGTACCTGTGGTGCTGCACCTTGGCTCCTTGGTTAAGGGGTGTGCAGCAGCACTAAGAAATAAGCCAAGGCTCCCACTGCCAGTGACATGTGGACATTTCGGAGCATAGGATCTAATGCCCCAGAAGTTAAACACCCTGCCAACACTGACTGTCTGGCTTCACACACCAAGAACAACAGCTAAGGGGAAAAATAGACTGGAAACCAAGAAGGACTGCAGTCACTCCTGATCAATAGCTGCTTTCCATATGAGGCAATGAACTCATGGACTCCGTCTTCAAGAAACTTGGGACAGCGTTTGGTCTTTGCAGAGAGACGGGTTGAACCCAATTCCCACTATGACACGCAGGTGACCTGGTACTGACCGTCAATTATGATTTCCACCAAATCCAATCCAATATGAAAGGAGAGGAATTTGACACTTGCTTCGCTTCCTGCAAAACCTGTCGCTACAGACAAACCTATGTTTCTCATATTACAGGAAGCTCAGGTCAGTAAATAGAGCGACTTGTGCCTTCAACAGAAGGCCAGCAGCAAACATACACTAAATGCAAAGACATTCACAACAGGAGGGGCTCTGTCACTGGACAAGGACTGTGAATAGAAATCAGGTTATAAAAGGACACGGACTGTGAAGTGGAGGGCTAGGGTAGCAAAGGAGGTTATTACATACCAACAAAGGCGGCATCAGGTTGGGTGACGATTAGACAATTAGTGAAAGCTAAGTGCTTCTCAAATCACACTGTGCCACAGAAATAACAACAAAGCAAAAAGGGGCCATCCATTGGGAGTGATGAGGCCTACGCCACCCTCAGCAAAACTCCCCATGTGCCAGGGCGCCTCCTCCCCGCCCCACCACACAACCCAACCCCCAAAACCAAGAGCTCTGATGGATTTTACTTTCCCTTGGGTAGTACAGACAACTGCAAGTCCTATAAAAGGAAGCTGTTGAACATTATGAACACCAATCCAAATGTCTTCATGAAATTTCAGCTTTTCACTCCCTCCGACATCTATATTGTTCTGTAACTAAACTTGGAACCTCAATGACATTCCAGCCTGCAACTCACTCCTATTGTCCATTGTTACTTATACAAACCATCCGAACCTCCTGATTAGATTCAAGCCTGTGACTTAATTGTGCATTTGACATTTCCTTGATATTATGTAGTGACGAGTGCCAAGCCTGCTATACTCTCAGCACTACATGAACTGCTATGCCTGTGCTGGGACGAGGGAGCAGTACCCCAGGACATGCGCGATGCCAATATCATCACCCTCTATAAAAACAAAGGTGACCGCGGTGACTGCAACAACTACCGTGGAATCTCCCTGCTCAGCATAGTGGGGAAAGTCTTTGCTCGAGTCGCTCTGAACAGGCTCCAGAAGCTGGCCAAGCGCATCTACCCTGAGGCACAGTGTGGCTTTCGTGCAGAGAGATCGACCATTGACATGCTGTTCTCCCTTCGTCAGATACAGGAGAAATGCCGTGAACAACAGATGCCCCTCTACATTGCTTTCATTGATCTCACCAAAGCCTTTGACCTCGTCAGCAGACGTGGTCTCTTCAGACTACTAGAAAAGATCGGATGTCCACCAAAGCTACTAAGTATCATCACCTCATTCCATGACAATATGAAAGGCACAATTCAACATGGTGGCTCCTCATCAGAGCCCTTTCCTATCCTGAGTGGTGTGAAACAGGGCTGTGTTCTCGCACCCACACTTTTTGAGATTTTCTTCTCCCTGCTGCTTTCACATGCGTTCAAATCCTCTGAAGAAGGAATTTTCCTCCACACAAGATCAGGGGGCAGGTTGTTCAACCTTGCCCGTCTAAGAGCGAAATCCAAAGTACGGAAAGTCCTCATCAGAGAACTCCTCTTTGCTGACGATGCTGCTTTAACATCTCACACTGAAGAGTGCCTGCAGAGTCTCATCGACAGGTTTGCGGCTGCCTGCAATGAATTTGGCCTAACCATCAGCCTCAAGAAAACGAACATCATGGGGCAGGACGTCAGAAATGCTCCATCCATCAATATTGGCGACCACGCTCTGGAAGTGGTTCAAGAGTTCACCTACCTAGGCTCAACTATCACCAGTAACCTGTCTCTAGATGCAGAAATCAACAAGCGCATGGGTAAGGCTTCCACTGCTATGTCCAGACTGGCCAAGAGAGTGTGGGAAAATGGCGCACTGACACGGAACACAAAAGTCCGAGTGTATCAGGCCTGTGTCCTCAGTACCTTGCTCTACGGCAGCGAGGCCTGGACAACGTATGCCAGCCAAGAGCGACGTCTCAATTCATTCCATCTTCGCTGCCTTCGGAGAATACTTGGCATCAGGTGGCAGGACTATATCTCCAACACAGAAGTCCTTGAAGCGGCCAACACCCCCAGCTTATACACACTACTGAGTCAGCGGCGCTTGAGATGGCTTGGCCATGTGAGCCGCATGGAAGATGGCAGGATCCCCAAAGACACATTGTACAGCGAGCTCGCCACTGGTATCAGACCCACCGGCCGTCCATGGCTCCGCTTTAAAGACGTCTGCAAACGCGACATGAAGTCCTGTGACATTGATCACAAGTCGTGGGAGTCAGTTGCCAGCATTCGCCAGAGCTGGCGGGCAGCCATAAAGACGGGGCTAAATTGTGGCGAGTCGAAGAGACTTAGTAGTTGGCAGGAAAAAAGACAGAGGCGCAAGGGGAGAGCCAACTGTGTAACAGCCCCGACAAACAAATTTCTCTGCAGCACCTGTGGAAGAGCCTGTCACTCCAGGCGCTGCTTCACAAACCACTGACCGCCTCCAGGCGCTTACCCATTGTCTCTCGAGACAAGGAGGCCCAAAAAAAAAGAATGTAGTGACTGAATTCTGACGCTGCTGTATAATGACTTGTGGAGACTGCAGATTTTCCCTGTTCAATGGCAAGAGAATCTGCTTTATAAGTAGCCTGGTAGCTTTACAGCAGGAAGTGACTGATCTTGTTTTTATTCAATTCCTTGCATGTCCAATTAGGCACTCCAACCCACTCATCCAGACATACAAGACAGCTGCTGCAAGAGCAGGCAGCACGGAACAGGCATGGAGCTAGGATGACTAAGAGTCAGTAACACGGGAGGAGAGCAATCCATTTGACACTCAACTGCTCATAGGCGTTAATGCAGCTGTTGTGCACATCTGTCCCAACTCGAGGCAAGCAACGAATGCACACTGTTGAGATCAAAAAACGGGATCGGAGCAAAGGGAAAAAAAAGTGAGAGGGGAAGAAGGCAGGGTCTCAGAACAAGCCCGCACATAAATGCTAGTGCAATCAAAGCAAACCACTTGCTACTGATTACTTACAGACTTCTTCCAACAAGGTGGCTTTTGTTTCATTTCCATCTGTGCATCTTAAACATTACCATATGCAATGGCTGTTATATTACATGACGAGGAAAAATGGTCTTCATAAGAAACCGAAGTGGGTGGCTTTCCCCACATTCCCATTATTCTCGAAGGTACTGACTTTGACTGGGATACAGTCCCACAGGTTACCACTTACACTCCAGTCATTCACCAAGCTCAGGCTTGTGGATCGGAAGCTTGATTCAACAGAGGAGATGCACTAAGCATCCATTGGACTCTGTACAGGGTGGCGCTGAAGCTCAGAGTTTGCTCTCCGTGACTTTAACAAGCAGAAGAGATGATCACAGCACCTCACCGAGGATGCACGTGTGCCCAATTACAAAAAATGGCAGCTCCCCCTAAGACTGAGCCAAGAGTAACACCCCTCCTGTCTCCTCCCAGTACCGAGCATCAAAGACTAATAAGGTCCAAGTGCTCCAATCCTGCTCTGTGCATTTTGAGATAATCTCAGCTGAGAGAGGAAGTGGTTCTCCAATTACACTCAGCAGTGCTGGGCTCATAAAGAGGCTGAAACCAAGTCTTAACCAAGGTATCCATTTCTATTTATTATCCAGTGCTCTCTGCTGTAAAGCATATTACAACCAAGTGAGGAGGGGGTTTCAGGCTCCCTTCTTGCCTTTCCTCTTGGTTCACCACAAAAGGGTTTATTCCTTTCATCAGTAGTTGCACTTAGCATCTCCATGAGTGTTTTACCTTTTCTCATAGTCCAAGAAGCAATTGGAAAGGTTTTCAGGAAGGAAGTAAGTTTATTACTCTTAATCGAGCCAGATATAAAACTACTAAAAAGTATGCGGCACATTAGCATGAGAATCAGACACATAGATTGCAGGAGAGAAAATAGATTTGGTGGTTGGTTTTCACTCGAAAGAAAGCAAACAAGCATGAGAGTGTGGACTGGGAGCAGCAGCCTTCTGAGGTGCTGTACGCTCAGTTAGTGCACCAACTCCAAAAATGAGATTTTTCTGCAATCTTCTGAACGCAACCCCAGGATGACCATTCACACTTGGAGGGGGTTGGCTTTTGCAACGTCAATGGCTGAGAATGGCCTTGACTGTCATACTATTGAAGCCATTTTCGGTAATTCAATCACTTAGAACAAACCATTGTCCTGGCCCCGTGCAATGTCCTGGCATTTCACATGTAAATGGCAGTGGCCATCTCGGCAGTTACCTTTTTTTTTTAAAAACGTTACTGTCGGGTTTTTTCTTTCCATGAAAAGACTAAGTTTCCAACTGATGAAATTAGTACTTCCCATTTGGCAAATAGGGTTTTCCTGACAGCAACATGTCAGGGTGAGGTAGGCCTGGTCTACGATAGAAGCACAAGTGGGGCATCCAGTTCCTTGTACATTTGTGTGTTAAATTACAACTGATCTGTACTTCCAAATCCATTTACCCACTTCACTCTATTTCACTTGATACCCTTACCCAACAAGAATCTCCCACTCACACTTGAAAGCTTCAACTGAAATGGACTCCACAGCTTATGTCGAGGAGTGAGTTCAGGCTTTCCACTCCCCTTTGTTTGAAAAGAGGTTTTCTAATTTCACTCCCAAGTGACCTCACTCATTTTCAGATTGTGCCGTCTTGGTCCCCCGACAGAGCAGAGTTTCTTCCCATCTACCCCAACGAATCCTTTCAGCACTTCAAACAGGATTACATCATCCCACAATGTTCCAAACTCAAGGGAATACAAGCCAGGTTGATGCAAACTAGGAGATAAAAGTTAACCTTTTCAACGCCAGTCATTTTGTGCTGTAGAATCCACACTGCACTCCCTCCAAGGCCAAAATATCTTTTCTGTTAGCAACTTTCACCACATATATTTGCATATGGAACTGCATCCGAGCAAGAGTATTGTCTTAAGCAGGGAGAAGAAACATGTGTAAACAGAGGGGCGATATGACTGTACCATACAAAGAAGAAGCTGGCCATTCGGTCCTTTGAGCCTGCTCCACCTTTTAATATCATGGCTGATCTGTTTGTCTAGAATTCCACACTCCTATCTACCCCTGATAATCTTTGATTCCCTTGCCCGAGAATCCACCTACCTCTGCCTTCAAACTATTGCATGACCCCACCTCCACCACCTTCTGAGCCAGAGAATTCCAAAGTCACACAAATCTCAAAAGATTTCTCCTTGTATGTGTCCTGAAAGGGCGACCCCTAATTTTAAAACAAAGCCCCTTAATTCTGCACTCCACCACAAGAGGAAACATCCTCTCCACATAAATCCTTGTCAAAACCCTTCTGGATCTTAAGTACTTCAATCAAGTCTCCCCCTCACTCTTCCAAATTCCAGTGAAAACAAGCCCAATCTGTCCAACCTTTCCTCATAAGACAACCAGCTCATTCCAGGTATTAATCTTGTCAAACTCCTCTGAACCGCCTCCAACGCATTCACATACTTGCTTAAATAAGGATACCAAAGCTACTGAACACTATGAATTGAATTCAAAAACAAGCTGAGCAAAGAACAGAGGGCTGCACATCATGTTGTTACATGTCTTTACAAAATTAAGATCCTTTGATCAAACAGTCCACAACCTTACAATTGTCTGGCAGACACACTTCAGCTGGTTTTGCACACAACTTGCTATGGTTCAGTTGCCTGTTACTGCAATCCAAGATAACTTTTGGGGTGCAAGCAAAATTTCAACATGCAAACAGCCTGCATTTGACATCAAATACAGCACGACAGTCACTTGCCCAGGATTGATTAGATACACAATGTGTCTCTGGAGGGATGGAACACAGCTTTGTCAGGTGCCATGACTCCTGATGTAGAAGCTAACTGTTCTCTGTCACAAATGTACATGCAGCAGTCCTGTACAGGGTGGCGCCGAAGCTCAGGGTTTGCTCTCGATGACTTTAACAAGCAGAAGGGACGATCAAATCACCTCACCGAGCATGCACATGCGGCCAATTAGAAAAAATGGCAGCTCCCCCTAAGACTGAGCCAAGAGTAACACCCCTCCTGTCTCCTACCAGTACCGAGCATGAAAGACTTACAAGGTCCAAGAGCTCCAATCCTGCTCTGTGCGTTATGAGATAATCTCAGCTGAGAGAGGAAGTGGTTCTACTGAAGCTGAGACTCCAATCAGTCCAGGCTCCAACAGTGGACAGCTGGAGTGAGACCGCGCAACCCTGCTCGAGACCTTGACTGCACTTTCTTGCAAACTCCAGTGTCTCCACTATGGACAAGCAGGCAAAAGGTCACAAAAGCTGCATGGACACAAGGCCTGCTGGTGTGAATTCTGATTCAAGAGTCAAGTATTCAGATTTATGTGGCATTAATGCCAGGATTGGTATCCGGTAAAGATCAAGGTGAGGCTCATAGTGCAGGACAGGGTGACGGAGAACGCTAAAGAGTACAAGAGAAAGATACATTAAGCAAAAAGTTGCGATTAATTCATTAGGAACTAAAATGGAGGAGGAAATGAAGTCCAAGGAAGATCAAGAGTTGCAGTTGAGATCCTGGGAGAGCCAACATAACAGAACAAAAGGACATAGAGAATATTAGAACACAGAAGCAGACATTTGGGCCCATACTAATTGTGACAGATAAGAAAAGAAATGTACGAAAGTAGTACAGGAGATGAGTTTTGTGCCAGTACACGAGTTTGTACAGGAAAAGCACTGACAATTATTTCTACCCCGTGGGTCTCCATTTCCAGTACAAGGAAGCTCAAAGCAGCAATCCAAGGGTCAAACCAATGACGCAGAGATACTGTGTTTTGGAACATTTTCCCAGCTAAAGATCCTGTGTAGCCAAGGCTGTGCCAATTATATCAACACACTGATTCTGTGTCACGTTACTAGATGGGCTCCTCTTACCACAGTTAGTAACTGACGTATGCCTGTGTTTAGAGCTCTGTTTCTTCCATGCAATTACAAAATCAACAGGGTACTTCCAGGAACAATCTTTCAGCAGAGAAAGCATTTGCACACAGCAGCTCCCTCCTCTCCCCCTCCCCCTCTCATACATCAGTTTCTCTTCTCCTCCTCCTCTCTTGTGAAGGAGTCTCTCTTACTTCCCTTTCTCTCCTCCCCTATCTACTCTTGCCTATCAGATTCTAGGGGCACAACGATTTAGGAAGCAAAATCAAACTGGTGATTCTTAAACCACATTCAATTCAATCAACAAAACCTGGTGAGTCATTGATAAACACTGCTTAACAATGGCACTAATATGCTCCAAAACAGAGATGGATTAGCTGGAACATTTTCCACCGAGCCATCTCTCTCACAATGCTCAAGCAATCCTACCTAGCCACCAAACAGGCATTTGAAAAACAATCAAGAAAGCTTAATAGTTAAAGAAAGACCATGCATTCATTTTGTGCCTTCCAGGACCTCAGGACATCCCAGAGCATTTCACAGCCAAACACATTTTCAAATATTATCACAGTTGTTAAAACCAAGGCGGGAGTAATCCACTGTAAATTCCATCGCACTACTCCACTGGTCACAGCATCTCAATAAATTTTCATACCTACCATTAAAGAGCCAAATTAGACACACTATTCGTCTCCCTGAATAAAGCACACCAAACCAGGTTTCTTGAAACAGCAACAAAATTATTCATTAAAGAAATAATCTTCTTTTTTCTTTCTTTTGGGCCTCCTTATCTCGAGAGACAATGGATACGCGCCTGGAGGTGGTCAGTGGGTTGTGAAGCAGCGCCTGGAGTGGCTATAAAGGCCAATTCTGGAGTGACAGGCTCTTCCACAGGTGCTGCAGAGAAATTTGTTTGTTGGGGCTGTTGCACAGTTGGCTCTCCCCTTGCGCCTCTGTCTTTTTTCCTGCCAACTACTAAGTCTCTTCGACTCGCCACAATTTAGCCCTGTCTTTATGGCTGCCCGCCAGCTCTGGCGAATGCTGGCAACTGACTCCCACGACTTGTGATCAATGTCACACGATTTCATGTCGCGTTTGCAGACGTCTTTATAACGGAGACATGGACGGCCGGTGGGTCTGATACCAGTGGCGAGCTCGCTGTACAATGTGTCTTTGGGGATCCTGCCATCTTCCATGCGGCTCACATGGCCAAGCCATGGCCAAGAAATAATCAATCAGTCTTAAACAATGAGATAAATCTAAATATGAAAAGATTTTTTCACACAACTGTTACTTACAAGCCTTCATGCACCCACACATACATTCAAAAACCAGGTAACCGGAGAAAAAAGGTTTTTTTTTGGTTTACAGTTGTTTCTTCAGAATTAAGAAAAAAAAGAAAAATGACTGAGTTTATCACATTCCAGTATAAGGTTTTGGGTCTGGTGAGGTGTCCCAGAATTGCATAGTCAGATGCCACTCAAAGTCTGTCCAGGCGAGGTTGATGAACAGTCTGTGATGGGTAGGCATCCAAGGCAATTTGTCTGCAGCAAGCATCACAGGAGGGGGGTATCAATTGGTCTACTCAGGACTCAGCAGGAGCAACAACAACACAGCAGCAGAAGCTTCCTGCATGTTCCAAGAGGAAACAGGAACCATACTGGATGCAGGAATTCTTCAGAGACAGGAAGCAATAGGAATCTGCCACCAGTCAAATGCAGGATTTCTTTTCAAGAGATGCAGGTTTCCTTGACAGAGCAACAGATTTTTTTCGCTACTCTCCACTAAGGTCACAGCCAAATTTCAAATGCCTGCTCCTTTAAAATTGGAACGAAACTGAAACAATCAAGTCACATGACAATCATAAATCTTGACCTGTCATTCCCGAGTTGTTTGGAAACAGGTGCCTTGCAGTCTGTGTACTTCACTCAGTCCAAACCCACCAAGTTTCAACAATGTCCACAGAAAAATCTTGGCCTCAGTTTTTAAAAACACACAGAATTCCAAGTTTTCAATACAGAAACAAAACTCTTCACACTGTTGTAACCTAACAAAATTTAGTCCTTGCAGTGTGCCCAATGGCTGAATGCACAATCCAGTGAGCCACAGAGAAAGCAAAAACTTGCATCTATGTCACGCCTTTCACAACTTGTATTAATGTAGGAACTTGAAATTCAATACAAAGCTCCAAGGTACTTCATGTAAGCATTGTAAAAGCTAAACCATTGCACAACCAAGAACAATAAAGGTTCACATGAAAGCTCCAAGTGAAGCTGTTTTCCACTGCTTTCAGTTTAGCTCAACCTCCAAATGCCAATAATATAAACCAATAAATCTCAAAATATTCTGCAATAACTTCTTGACCCAGAGAATGGCTAGAATATCACAGAGATGCATTCGAGATCCAGCTCCATTGGTGCATGAAGGAAAAACGAATAGAAGGCTATGTTGATATGGTGAGATGAAGTAGAGTGGGAGGAGGCTCACGTGGAGCACCAACAGCAGCATGGACCTGTTCGGCCCAATAATCAAGTTTCTGTACCTAGAGATTCTTGATTCTATGATGGAGTCAATCTCAGTGGCACAAGTTGCGAAATGGACCTTAGTCAGCTACCTCAGCTCTGTGGGAGAGGGTTTTAAGGTCATCCGTAACTGGAGAACAGGGCCAACCCTTACGGCGATGGCACTTGCAACAGTGCACAAACGGTACTGGGGGGAAACCATTCTCGTGCGGATCAGTGCTGCCTTTATCTCTATCTAACCTATGCTATAATGCAACTGGGATAGTCTCCAGCTTATCTGACTACTTATCAGAAATCCAGTATTAAAACAACAGAAATTTCCTGACTGAAGATCTGGAAGAACAAAGCCATTGTCTTCACTGCCCAACACAAGAACCACTCCAATCTTGTGCTGCCCAAGGTAAATGCATTGTCAAACTCTCCAAGGAAAAACCAGCCTAAATCTAGATTAGCATAGTCAGTCTAAAATCTTTCAGATTCAAAATTCTTCTTCAGTATGCCACGCCACGAAATCAAGCCAACACTGGGACTGATCCTTAATTAACTTAATAAGCAAATTCATGAAGTCAATCAGCCAGAGCCACTAGTAGGCAGTGAATGGGGAAACGATGTCCAGCTTTACCCTTAAAAGCTACTGCTGCTAGATTTGCTGTACCTATAGGTGGAACAGTACAAGAGAGTGCCAACAAACAATGAGCAATGAAATGTGGATAAATACATGCAATCCCAGTCTTGGCCACAAAAACGTGGGAGGCTAGACACATCAGGGAGTACAAGGCACTCCTCTTTGTGACTGCAAACCATGTGCCTCAGATATTGGCAGTGTAATGGGTACTCAGTGCCTGTCTGTTACTGCTCTGCTTTGCTTTGCCAATGACAGGAAGCAAGTGTTCTAATTGCAAGACTGTTTGGGCAGCCAGTTGATTGGCACAGAGTAAACAGCACCCACTTCAGGGCAAGTAGAATGAGAAACCACAATTTCAAGAGGACCTTTATCGCTTTTCGAGCATTGAAATGCTTTCAAACACTGCTCTGCAACTTCTCAAAAATATGAGCAATTGTGAAAAGATTGATTGGAGCTGTCAGTTAGAAACTGGTTCAAATCCAGCTTGGATTAACTGAGTCAAGCGTTCCACTACTTGTACAAGTCTGACGTGGGAAACATCAAAACAGCTCCGAGCGGGAATGCATCCAAAGCACAAAACTACCGCAATCCAACAAACTAACTCAGATCCATGGAGTTTGAAGTAGAAAAATATTACACTGCAGTTAGGAATGTGTCTCTAAGATTGGAGCACACAGACCACTGCTCGGATGCTGGCAAAGACAGCCAAATACTGTATCTGACCATTCTATACCTGTCCTGGAAGTGTCAAAGGAGATTTTATCTGAATCTAGCCTTTGTTATACTGCACCTGCAACAGTCTCTAGCTTCTCTGACTGATTGTCCAACATTCAGTCTTGCAGCAGAAATTTCCTCCGACTAAATATCGGGAAGAACACAGCCATTGTCTTCATTCCCCAAAACAAGATCCACTCCCTCAGCACAAACTGCATCCTTATCCCCTGGCAACTGTCTTAAGGCTGAGGGAGACTAATTGTAACCATGGTGTTATATGCAACCCTGAGCTGAGCTGCCGACCACATTACAGCACCAAAGAGCACCCATTTCCACCTTCCTAACATTGCCCAACTCGGAACAGTCTCAGCTCATCTGCTGTAGCATCTGACATCTATCTCCTCTTCACCTCTAAACAATGCACTGTCGGCCAATCTCCCAGCTTCCACCCGAGTTCATTCACAATTTTGCTACTCATGTCCTAACTTGCACCAAGTCCCATTCACACTTCACCCAGCTAAGCAATGCCTCAATTTTAAAATTCTTGACCCGCTTTTCAAATCCCTCACCCCTCCCCTCTCCATGCTGCATCCTCCAGCCCCCAGCTGTCAGATCTCATGGCTCCTTGCGCATCCCTGTTTTTATTCCCTCCTGAAACCTCTCAGCCGTTCATTAAGACACTCCTTAAACCACCTGTCCTTGCCCAAGCTTTTCGTCAAGAGCCCGGACAAATTTTCTGAAGTCTCTGAGACAGTTTACAACATGAAAGGCACAAAACATATACAAGTTGGGGCTTCATTCTGGGTCCACCTCAGGCTCTCTCTGACCCGCGAACGTTAGATTGGGTTGCAGAGAGGAAGCTCGACCAGGTATCCAGCCTCTGCGACACCTGAGCGAGCTCATTGGGTTATGTCACGGGAGCATTCCATTGGTTAAAAACTGTGGGATGCTTGGGAATGCTCCATCCTGGATGCCATACATAGCAAAACTGCTCCACTAACCAGCACTGACATCCTTCACCAGGATGAGCACCCAACTCAAATTCGAGGGGCACTTCTGCCCTCCCCTGACCACCCGAGACACCCCCTTTACAGGCCCTCAACATTTCTGACCTGTATGCTTGCACTGCCCCTTTAAGTGAAATGACGTCACAGTTTGAAACAAAATAGCCCGACTTAAGTTACAGATAATCTCCTGCTGCACATCCCATTATCATTCCACCTTCCAGACAAATAACCTTTAATAACAACCTTCAAAGCTCATATTTAGAAAGCTTTTTCAAAAAAATTGTAGAGAACTGGGTCTGCGAAAATGAAACTGCTGCTGTGTTGTTGTCTCAATTACATCTCACTGCCTTGGAGATTCACAAATATTATGCAGATCAGTACAATAGGTGTTACACACGGCAGTAAGGTCCCGGCACAGCCTCCAACACTTAAAGAAGCTCTACCCCCTGCATGGAAAGCCTTCTGGTCAACCCAACAGACAAAAAAAAAATCCCAAAAGCCTTATTTTTTTGCAGAAGCTCCAGCACATTCACAAGCTTCCATTATCTGGATTGCTTCTATATTTAGACGTGTTGACTCCCTTCATTGACTCGGTTCAAGCGTCTCAATGATGATTTGCCCGCTCCCTCCTGATCTGCAAACTCCTCTTAAACATTTTTCAATCCCATACATTGCGGTCCTCCTCTTAAAATGATTTAAAAAATCCAACAAACAGAGATCGAACGCAACTCGATGGTCCCGGGAACTGGACCTTCTCCAACAGGCAAATCAAATGTTTAATACAAAAAAAAGACCATCGACCTCAACGGGTGGTAAAAATAATAAAATAACTTTTTTTTTAAAAAAATAGCAGTAGTTAAACACTGACAAATTAAAACCACAAGATTGAATCAGCTTTATCTCCATTGTGTGGGGTGTTTTTTTCCCCCCAAACCAATTCATGAATAAACTGGTCTCGCCCATTGCTCGTTTGCTTTCATTGTCCTGGGTCAATTCAAGGGATTGGATCTGATTCTATCTCATGATATTCAATCATTATGGGTGGGGGAAAAGAGACTGCGAGCTGCTGAAAAATACCCCAAAATGTTCGATTCACACCGCAAATGCAAGATTTGCTGGAAAATATTTTACGAGTTGCAATCCGGGATTTGCAACATGCCTCAGTCTGGGTTGTGCACAATTAAAGATTGCAATAGCAGTTCTAACGCTCCTTACCCGTATCTCGATTGACCGTCCCCTCCTATTTTCCAGCTCCAATCTTTCTGGGGGGGGGGGTGTTTTTCAGAAAACTTCCATCCAAAACAGCAGCATCGACACGAGATGTTGGGTGAAGATCCGGCTGAAAAATTCGAAGCAGAACTGGAGAGGGAGGAGTAATGGAAGAGAGACAAATGATGTGCTGCCTGTCAGTTACAGGGTGAAAATGACCAGATGTTTAAAGCCCCTATTGTTTACTCGCCAGAACCTTACAACACACGAGAACTTCTCCCCACCCTCTATCTGTCTCTCTGCACATCCCTCTCCCGAGAAAGGAAAGGAGACTATTGCACTGCATATACACACACGGCTCAGGATTATGATCCAAGCCTTTTCTTCCCGACGCAGTTCAAACCCCCCAATCTCCTTTTTGCAAAACTTGTCTGCTTCCCCGCGAAGCCTCCAACCCAGTCCCACAGCCTGACGCGCCCATTTAAAGAGACAGTGCAGCCCAAGAGAGAGAGAGACACACACACACACTGAATCTGCACAGACGAACATCAAAGGCCACACACTGTCTCAATAAACACAGATTAACACACACTCTGACGGTGTACACCCACACATGCAGAATCAAAATCCTAGACTGCTTCCAGCACAGAGGGAGACCATTCAGCCCGTTGTGCACATGCCCGCTCCCGGCGAGAGCAACTCAGCTCGTCCCACTCCCCCAGCTTTTCCCCGTGGCCCTGCAAATTCGGACAATTATCCATGACTGAATCTGCCTCCGCTACAGTCATTCCGGATCCTAAGCTTTTCTTCATGTCACCGTTGCTTCTTTTGCCAATCACCTTAGATCGGTGTCCTCTGGTTCACGACCCTTCCGCCAGTTGGGAACAGTCTCTCTCTATCAACTTTGTCCAAAACACTCATGATTTTGAACACTTTTATCAAAGCTCCTCTCAAACTTCTCTTCTCCGAGGAGAACAACCTCAACTTCTCCAATCTCTCCATATGACTGAAGTCCCTCATCCCTGAAGCCATTCTTGGAAATCTTTTCTGTACCCTCTCCAATGCCTTAACATCCTTCTGCAACATTCAAGAGAAGCGCAGCCATGAAAATACAAAAAAACACCTGAAAAGTTAAAAAAATTATAACAATTTAAAAAGGACGAGTACATTTGCTTTCAACAAGATGGAGGACGCAGTCACATTACAAATACCACCTCCTGAACGAAAATACACAACCATGTCAACTAGACAGAAAACCAATTAACCCCATCAACACTGCAATGAGATAGCTTATCACACATGGATGTAAGCTCCAGACAAAATGAGCTGAAACAAAGGCACTCCCAGGCTGCACGTCTCCAACTGCCCTTACCACATTCGAGTGTGAACAGCACCCCCATCTCATCAAAATGGGAGCAACAAAAGCAATTGTACAGCCCGTCAGGAAATGAAACCTGAAGTCACACGGGCAAATCTAACACTTAATGAGTTTAGCTTTAAAGGGAATCGTTTCGAAGAACAAAGTGAGTCTTTCCAGTTTAAAACATCACTCATCAGAAAGCTGATTGCTCCAACCACAGGGTCAACATCGAAAGCCATTTAGAATTCAAGCACGAGGCTGACAGACAGAGAGAGAGAGAGAGAGAGAGAGAGAGAGAAACCAATTCCAGAGAACGCCATTGAACCCGACTGAGACAAGTTGAAAGCCAACTCCATCAGAGAAAAGAGAGTGCCTTTGAAACAACTCCTCCACCCGTGAAAAACAGTGTCTATGGTCAGTTGGGGAGTGAACAATGGAAACCAGCAACGCCATCACCCACCTGTCCAATTGCATACAATACTGCAGTTGCAGCTGAACCAGTGTTATGTACAGGCTTATCAGAACTGAAATGCTTTTGTACTCTATGCCTCTAGAAAGCCCAGGATGGCGTATGCTTTATCCACCACTTTCTCAGACTAGTGTAGCACTTTCGGCCCATTGAGTTTAGCTCTTTCAGACAGCAATCCAGTTCATGCCACTTTAATGCCCTTAATGGCTCTTCCCTTTCTTTTCTTCACCTTCCAAAGGCTACCGTTGAATCATAAGAACTAGGAGCAGGTGTAGGCCATTCGGCCCCTCAAGCCTGCTCTGCCATTCAGTAAGATCATGGCTGATCTGATTGTGGCCTTAACTCCAGAAATCCAGAAAATATGCATAAATGGGTCCTTTAATGATTGACAGAATGTGATGAGTGGAGTCCAGCAGGGGTCTCAACTATTTACAATTTATATCGATTACTTAGATGAGGGCAGCTAAATTTGCAGATGACACAAAGATAAGTAGGAAAGTGTGATGTGAAGAGGACATAAGGAGGCTGCAGACCAACATGGATAGGTTGAGTGAGTGGGAGATGGAGTATAGTGTGGGAAAATGTGAAGTTGTTCACTTTGCCAGGAAGAGTAAAAAAAGCAGAGTATTACTTCAATGGAGAATGACTGCAGAATTCCGAGGTGCAGAGTGATCGAGGTGTTCCAGTCCATGAGTCACAAAAAGTTAGTGTGCAGGTACAGCAAGTCATGAAGAGGGCTAGTGGAATGCTCTCCTTTAATATGAGATGAATTGAAAATAAAAACAAGGAAGTGGTGCTTCAGTTATCCAAGGCATTGGTGAGAGCACATCTCCAATACTGTGTGCAGTTTTGGTCTCCTTATTTAAAGAAGGATGTAAATGCGTTGGAGGCGGTTCAGAGGAGGTTTTCCAGATTGATACTAGAAATGAGCGGGTTGTCTAGAGAGGAAAGGTTGGACAGACTGGGCTTATTGTCACTGGAGTTTAGAAGAGTGAGTGAGAGATTGAAATATATAAGATCCCGAAAGGTCTGGACAAGGTGGATGCAGAAAGGATGTTTCCTCTTGTGGGTGAGTCCAGAACTAGGGGGGGCACTGTTTTAAAATTAGGGGTTGCCCTTTTCGGACAGAGATGAAGAGAATTTTTTCCTCTTAGAGGGTTGTGCGACTTTGGAACTTTCTGCATCAGAAGGTGGTGAACATTGAATATTTTTAAGGCAGAGGTAGATAGATTCTTGTTAGGCAGGGGAATCAAAGGTCATAGGGGGTAAATGGGAGTCTAAATTTCGAGACACAAACGGATCAGCCATGATCTTATTGAATGGCAGAGCAGGCTTGAGGGGCTGAATGGCCTACTTCTGCTCCTAATTCATATGTTTGTATGTAATTCCACTTTGATGCCTGCAGCCCCATAACCATTGATTCCCCTGCAGATCAAAAATCTGTCTCAATCAGCCTTGAATATATTCAATGACGCTGTCTCCACTACTCTCTGGGGAAGAGAATTCCAAAGATTAACAACCCGAAGAGAGAAGAAATTCCTCCTCGTCTCCATCTTAAATGAGAGACGCCTGATTTTTAAAGTGTGCCCCCTCGTTCTAGATTCCCCCACGAGGTGAAACATCCTCTCAAGCTCCCTCAGAATCAAATATGTTTCAATAAGATCACCTCTCATTCTTGAAAACTCCAATGAGTATCGGCAAATTTGATCAATCTTTCCTCATAAGACGAAACCTTCATCCCAGAAACCAACCAAGTGAACCTTCTCTAAACTGCCTCCAATGCAAGTATATCCCTCCTTAAGTAATAAGACCAAAACTGAGTGCAGTACTCTTAGTGCAGTCTCACCAATACTTTTTCCCTACCTTTATATTCCATCTCCCTTGCAATAAAGGCCAACATTCCATTTGTCTTCCTAATTACTTGCTGTACCTGCATGCTAAATTTTTGTGACTCATGTGCGAGGACACTCAGATCCCTCTGTGCCAACCACTCAATCAGGCAACGCATTCCCAAATTGTAAGCATTCATTGTGTAAAAATGTTTTGCCTCAAATACGACTCTCCCCATTACTCCAGCAGGAATGCTACAGTTGCAGTGTGTTTGCATCCCTAAACTTGACTGGGGAGAACCTTATGCTGACACAGGGAGAAGGAAAAATAGATTCCTCCATGACACTGATACTTCACCTCTCTTTGCCCAACAAACATTAACTCGAAGTAACGGCTGCTTTCCCAAGTCTGAAAGATTAAAGTGCAGCAAAAGCAGAAATCTATCACAGTGAGCAAAAAGATAAGCAAGAGAAAAGACAGCCAAAAGGCAGAGAGTTAAGCTCAAGTTTGGAGGAGGAGATACAAAGGGAAGCTGTGGAAGATTACTGCGAGCCAGTTATTCATTTAAAGAAGCATTGACTTGCGGCTTTGAAAATGACTGAGGTAAAATGTTCGTCATTTGAAGTTGTGGTGATAGCAGGCGCTGAGGGTAACATAAGAAATAGGAGCAGGAATAGGCCATTCAGCCCTTTTAGCTCACTCCGCCATTCAATTACATTTCCGATATTACATTTCAACACCATTTTCCTGCACTATCCCCATATCCCTCAATGTTTAATATGCAGAATCTATCAATCTCAGTCTTGAACATACTCAATGACTGAGCTTCCACCGCCCTCTGGGGCAAAGAAATCCAAAGATTCACCACCCTCTGAGTGAAGAAACACCTCCTTATCTCCGTCCTAAATGGCCTTCTGCTTATTCTGAGACTGTGTCCCCTGGTCTGGACTCCCCAACCAGGAGAGACATCCTTTCTGCATCAACCCTGTCAAGCCCTGGAAGAATTTTGTATGTTTCAATGAGATCACCTCTCATTCTGCTATACTCCAGAGAATAAAGGCAAAGTCCATTTAATCTTTCCTCATAGGACAATCCCTCCACCCTAGGAATTAGTTTGGTAAACCTTCATTGCACTCCCTCTATAGCAAGTATATCTTTCCTTCGGTAAGGAGACCAAAACTGCACACAATACTCCAGGTGTGGTCTCACCAAGAATCTACTTTAATTGCAGTAAGACATCTTTACTTAAATACTCAAATCCTCTCATAATGAAGGACAACATACCATTTACATCTTAATTGCTTGCTGTACCAGCATGTTAGCTTTCACTGACTCATGAACAAGACACCAAAGTCCCTCTGCAAATCAACACTTCCGAGCCTCTCACCATTTAAGAAATACTTTGTATTTCTGTTTTTCCTACCCAAGTGGATAACCTCACATTTCACCACACTGTATTCCATCTGCCAAATTTTTGCCCACTCACTTAGCCGCTCCAAGTGCCCTTGAAGCATCTTTGCATCCTCCTCACAACTCACACTTCCACCTACAGCGGAAAAGAAGGCATATGGAATCCTTTCCTTTATTGGCCGAGGTATAGAATACAAAAGCAGGGATGTAATGCTGGAACTGTAATATTTAGGCCACAGCTGGAGTATTGTGTACAGTTCTGGTCATCACATTGGAGGAAGGAAATAATTGCTCCGGAGAGAGTACAGACGAGATTTACAAGAATTTTGCCAGGGCTTGAAAGTTGCAGCTATGAGGAAAGAATGGATAGACGAGGGATGTTTTCCTTTGAATAGAGGAGGCTGAGGGGTGACTTAATTGAGGTGTACAAAATTATGAAGGGCCGAGATAGAGTAGAGAGGAAGGACCTGTTTCCCCTCGTGCAGAGGTCAATTACCAGGGGGCACAGATTTAAGGTGACTGGAAGGATTAGAGAGGACATGAGGAAAAACATTTGCACGCAGAGGGTGATGGGTGTCTGGATCTCTGGTGGTGGAGGCAGAGAACCTTAACTCTTTTGAAAGGTACCTAGACATGATGGTTTATACAGGGATATCCAGTGATGCATCTGCAATGTTGTACACAGAGGGAGACAATGGATTGATGCACGTGCACAAATATCCTTCTGTGTGAAGCTGAAGAATACACTTTTCCAAAATTGTGACAGGTTTTTATGTTCACCATTTCCTTGAAAAAATATATTTCTTGAACTTTATCCCGAGCAGAAACTATGCCCTAAATGGTATAACATGATATGCCAAAAACACACAGACTCAAGTACAGACTGAAGTCAACAGACATAGACTGATAGATGGAATGGGGTGAGACTCGTGGAGAGTATAAACATCATCCACAGGCTTTTGGGCTGAAGGTCCTGTTTCTGTGCTGTGGTTATGTAATTCTATGCACACAATTTGAGCTACACAGACACTGACCGTCCCATATGTGCAGGAGAAACTGGAGCTGGCCAAGCGAGATCAGCAGGAGAAGCCACTTTTGAGATGTACGGCTCCCAAGGGAATGAAAACAAGTTAGGGTGGTCCCCATGGGTGGATAACAGAAGAGAGGGGTTGAAGATGGAGAGTGGTTGAGCACGTCGTGCAGGCAGAGAATCTGTGGAGGATAAGGAGGGACAACACAACATAGATGCAAAAATTGCTGCTGGTGACTTGCACCCCACTCTAAATATCCCCGACATGCTGCACAGAATATACTGTGCACTGAGCATCTCCCAGAAATTGAAGGTACTCAACATTGCACTGAATGTACTCTGCACAGATACACCATATACTGAATGTACTGTCACCGACACACTGCAAACAAATGTACCATATACTGAATGAATCCTGCACCAAATGTACTCCGCACTGAATGAAGCGCTACATTAAATGTACTCCACGCTGGATATTCACTCTACTGAAAGTGCTTCAGACAAAAGAAACTGTGCGTAAAACATACCTTATCATGAATGTACTCAGCTTTGAAACTTCTGTGTACTGAATGTACTCTACATGGGGCCTGAATAGAGTGGATGTGAAGGGCCTATTTACCTTAGCAGAGGCATCAGTGACTTGGGGGCATAGATTTGAAGTAATCGGTACAAAGATTAGAGGGGGAGATGAGAACAATCTTTTTCACCCAGAGGGTGGTGATGGTCTGGAACTCACTGCCTGAAAGGGTAGTAGATGCAGAAACCCTCAACTCAATCAAAATGAGTTCGGACAGCCACCTCAAATGCTGTAATCTGCCAGGCAACAGACCAAATGCTGCAAAGTGGGATTAGACTGGGTGGCTCGTTTTTCGGCTGGCGCAGACACGATGGGCCAAGTGATCTCTTACTGTGCCGTAAGCTTTCTATGATTCTATCGATGCACTGTATGCTGAATGTATTCTCAAAGAACACATTGTTAAGTGAATATATTTTGTTCCTATTAGATTCTGTACTGAAGTGACTTTACTCTGAGCATACACTACACTGAATGTTCTACAGACTGGATATACCAAAATCTGCAATCTTCTCTTGTAGCTGCTGATCCAGGCTGCGTCTTGTTCTACAGGCATCAGCCTCCAGCAGTACCCAAAGACAAGTGTTTACGTCAGGTTTAAGTGCTCCACTTGTCTAAACAGCAGGATATCCAAAATCAACCCAGTTCACATGGCAAAGTCCAAGGTTTGCAGCAAGGATTAATGGAGCAGGGATCACTGTTTATGTTTCTCCTGCCCACCTGAAGAGTGCTGAGGGCTCAGTCTGGGGATGGAAACTGGTGCCTTTCCTGGTCAGTACAGCTCAGCACAACTACCAGTGTCTTTGACCACTTGGCTACTGGGAAAGTCTGCATGTTGCCAACTTTCCCTCTCACCTCCGATCTTTTGAGACCATCGATAAGCATGAGTTGTTTCAATTTCAGAAGAAAAGTCAAATATAAAATGCTTGGCAGAGACAGATTAATGTAAAAAGACATCAAAAAAAGACTTTCATTTCTCTAGCCCTTATCATAACCTCAGGACTTTACAAAGCTTTCCAGCCGATGAAGTGCTTTTTTGAAGTGTAGTCACTGTTGTAATCTAGAAAATGCAGACAATTTGTGCACAGTAAGCTCCACAAATAGCAACGTAATAATCACCA
Organism: Heterodontus francisci; assembly: GCF_036365525.1. Taxonomy (NCBI): domain Eukaryota; kingdom Metazoa; phylum Chordata; class Chondrichthyes; order Heterodontiformes; family Heterodontidae; genus Heterodontus; species Heterodontus francisci. Next base: position 11,770,555 of record NC_090417.1, read on the forward strand.
GATCATCTGCTTTAGTGATGTTGAGTTGCTGTTGGTGCTGAGCATCTGAATGTTACAGTAATGGATTGCCTATGGTGACATTCTTATGACTGTTTCTCATCTGTCTTGAGTCAGACATCTCTCTGATCACACAGGACTTCTTTGTTGTAAACTGTCTTTCTCTCCCATTATGGTTGGATATGAACAAAGAACAGTGGAGCACAGGAACAGGGCATTCGGCCCTCCAAGCCTGCGCCGATCTTGATGCCTGCCTAAACTAACATCTTCTGCACTTCTGGGGCCCTTATCTCTCTCTTCCCATCCGATTCATATATTTGTCAAGATGTCTCTTAAACGTCGCTATCGTATCTGCTTCCACCACCTCCCCTGGCAGCAAGTTCCAGGCACTCACCACCCTCTGTGTAAAAAAACTTGCCTCGTACATCCCCTGTAAACTTTGCCCCTCGCACCTTAAACCTACGTCCCCTAGTAACTGACTCTTCCACCCTGAGAAAAAGCTTCTGACTATCCACTCTGTCCATGCTGCTAATAATTTTGTAAACCTCTATCATGTCACCCCTCCACCTCCGTCATTCCAGTGAAAACAATCCGAGTTTTTCCAACCTCTCCTCATAGCTAATGCACTCCAGACCAGGCAACATCCTAGTAAACCTCCTCTGTACCCTCTCCAAAGCCTCTACGTCCTTCTGGTAGTGTGGCGACCAGAATTGCACGCAATATTCTAAATGTGGCCCAACTAAAGTTCAGTACAGCTGCAACATGACTTGCCAATTTTTATACACTATGCCCCGACCGATGAAGGCAAGCATGCCGTATGCCTTCTTGACTACCTTATCCACCTGCGTTGCCACTTTCAGTGACCTGTGGACCTGTACGCCCAGATCTCTCTGCCTGTCAATACTCCCAAGGGTTCTGCCATTTACTGTATACCTCCCAACTGCATTAGACCTTCCAAAATGCATTACCTCACATTTGTCCAGATGAAACTCCATCTGCCATTTTTCCGCCCAAGTCTCCAACCGATCTATATCCTGCTGTATCCTCTGACAATCCTCATCACTGTCCGCAACTCCACCAACCTTTGTGTCGTCCGCAAACTTACTAATCAGACAAGCGACATTTTCCTCCAAATCATTTATATATACGGGCGGCACAGTGACGCAGTGGTTAGCACCACAGCTTCACAGCTCCAGGGACCCGGGTTCGATTCTGGGTACTGCCTGTGCGGAGTTTGCAAGTTCTCCCTGTGTCTCCGTGGGTTTTCGCCGGGTGCTCCTGTTTCCTCCCACATCCAAAGACTTACAGGTGATAGGTAAATTGGCTGTTGTAAATTGCCCCTAGTGTAGGGAGGTGATAGGGAATATGGGATTACTGTTGGGTTAGTATAAATGGGTGGTTGTTGGTCGGCACAGACTCGGTGGGCCAAAGGGCCTGTTTCAGTGCTGTATCTCTAAATAAAATTAAAATTAAAAATAAAAATTTTTTTTAAAAAAATAAATAAAATAAAAAATAAATACTACAAACAGCAAAGGTCCCAGCACTGATCCCTGCGGAACACCACTAGTCACATACCCCCATTCAGAAAAACACCCATCCACTGATACCCTCTGTCTTCTATGACAGAGCCAGTTCTGTATCCATCTTGCCAGCTCACCTCTGATCCCGTGTGACTTCACCTTTTACACCAGTCTGCCATGCAGGACCTTGGCAAAGGCTTTACTAAAGTCCATATAGATAACATCCACTGCCCTTCCCTCATCAATCATCTTAGTCACTTCCTCAAAAAACTCAATCAAATTAGTAAGACACGACCTCCCCTTCACAAAACCATGCTGCCTCTCGCTAATAAGTTCATTTGTTTCCAAATGGGAGTAAATCCTGTCCCGAAGAATCCTCTCTAATAATTTCCCTACCACTGACGAAAGGTTCACCGGCCTATAATTTCCTGGATTAGCCTTGCTACCCTTCTTAAACAAAGGAACAACATTGTCTATTCTCCAGTCCTCTGGGACCTCACCTGTAGCCAATGAGGATGCAAAGATTTCTGTCAAGGCCCCAGCAATTTCTTCCCTTGCCTCCCTCAGTATTCTGGGGTAGATCCCATCAGGCCCTGGGGACTTATCTACCTTAATGCTTTGCAAGACACCCAAAACCTCCTCCTTTTTGATAATGAGATGACTGAGACTATCTGCACTCCCTTCCCTAGGCTCATCATCCACCAAGTCCTTCTCTTTGGTGAATACTGATGCAAAGTACTCATTTAGCACCTCGCCCATTTCCTCTGGCTCCACACATAGATTCCCATCTATGTCCTTGAGTGGGCCAACCCTTTCCTTTCCCTGGCTACCCTCTTGCTCTTTTTATATGTATAAAAAGCCTTGGGATTTTCCTTAATCCAGTTTGCCAATGACTTTTCATGACCCCATTTAGCCCTCCTGACTCCTTGCTTAAGTTCCTTCCTACTTTCTTTATATTCCTCAAGTGCTTCATCTGTTCCTAGCCTTCCAGCCCTTACAAATGCTTCCTTTTTCTTTTTGAATAGGCTCACAATATCCCATGTTATCCAAGCTTCCCCAAACTTGCCAAACTTGTCTTTCTTCCTCACAGGAACATGCTGGTCCTGGATTCTAATCAGCTGACATTTGAAAGACTCCCACATGTCAGATGTTGATTTACCCTCAAACAGCCGCTGGCACAATTTGAAGAAAATCTCCAAGGCAACACCGTATTTTTATATATTTGACAGTTTGTTCGGATTCTTACAAATGATTGTCTGAGAGAGGTCCCCATCATGACACTGCTCCTAGACCCATCACAAACCATTGTTCCATTTATTTTCAGTTTTACTTTTGATTTTCTTTTGTACTCCTCAACACCAGGATTCTTAGTGCTGAGGAATCAAACATATTTCATTCCCAGGGTCATTATCAAGCATTTGCAGGTCAGCTATAGCTCAGCTTAATGACAGAGTAAAGCTCCCTCTACACTGTCCCACCAAACATTCCGTGAGCAGGTACAGCACGGGTTAGATACAGAGTAAAGCTCCCTCTACACTTAAAAAAAAGGGTTAGATCCTGAGTAAAACTCCTTCTACACTGTCCAAACACTCCCTGGGCAGGTAGAGCACGGGGTAAGATTCAGAGTAAAACTCCCTCTCCACTGCCCCATCACACACTCCCAGGGCAGGTACAGCACAGGTTCGATAGAGAGTAAATTATTCATACTGTGTTTAATGGAGTTCCACTTTTTTTGGGTCGTGCTCACCATTTTCCTCAGTGTCTCTGGCAGGTTCAGTGACTGTGTGGAAATAGCCCATTGGGAGCCAGTGGCACCAACACACCAACCATCAAAGAATCATAGAAAGTGTACGGCACAGAAAGAGGCCAGTCTGTACCAGCCGAGAAACGAGCCACCCAATCTAATCCCACTTTGCAGCATTTGGTCCGTTGCCCTGCAGGTTACAGCACTTGAGGTGCATATGCAGACTCCTTTTAAATGAGTTGAGTGTTTCTGCATCGACTACCCTTTCAGCAGTGAGTTCCAGACCCCCACCACCTTCTGGGTGAAAATACTTTTCCTCATCCTCATCTCCCCTCTAATCTTTGTACTAATCATGTTAAATCTATGCCCCCTCGTCACTGACCCCTCTGCTAAGGTGAAAGGGCCCTTCACTTCCACTATATTCAGGCCCCTCATAAGTTTGTACATTTCCATCAGATCTCCCCTCAGCCTTCTCCGTTCAAAGAACAACCCCAGCCTATACAATCTTTCCTCATAGCTGCATTTTGCCGTCCTGACAACATCCTCGTAAATCTCCTCTGTACCCTCTCTATTGCAATGATACCCTTTCTGTAGTGAGGTGATCAGAACTGCACACAGTACTCAAATTGTGGCATAACCAATGAGTTATACGATTCCAGCATAACCTCCCTGCTCCTGCATTCTATACCTCAAATCATAAAGGAAAGGATTCCATATGCCTTCTTAACCATCTTCGTGACCTGTCCTGCTACCTTCAGGGATCAGTGGACATACACTTCCTCTGCACCTCTCAGTATTCTCCCATTAATCATGTATTCCTTTGCCTTGTTTGACCTCCCCAAATGCATCACCTCACACTTTTCTAGGTTGACTTCCATTTGCCACTTTTCTGCCCACTTGACCAGACCATCAATATCTTCCTGCAGTCTACAGCTATCCTCCTATCTACCACACGGCCAAAATTTGTGTTGTCTGCAAACCTCTTGATCGTGCTCCCTAGATTTATGCCCAAAGCGTTAATATATATACCACAAAGAGCAGGGGACCCAGAACTGCGTCCTGCAGAACACCACTGGAAACAGCCCTCCAGTCGCTAAAACAGCTTGCGTTTCTGTTTCTGATCATTCGGTAATCCTTGCTGGAAAATATGCTTGTGCAGAATGGGCAGTTTCAGGTTGACTGTGCTCTAACAGATTGCCAGGCCTCCCCTGATGTCTCTCATTCCTGAAGGCAAACAAGAGGTGAACCACAGAGACCAATAAAGTCTCCTAGTTTGTGCAGAGATGGGGTCTTGGCAGCTTGGAGTGATATTATTTGTCTCACAGCTCCTGATTACTGAAGGAGGGGGACAACTGACCTGCATTCCAGCTCCTGGTCTTTCTACAGGAGCATCTGCTGGAAATGCTCGTCTGTGGACAACAATGTACCACAAGATAGACTGGCACTCAGATGTCAGTGATGGCTCAGTGGGTTGCACTTTTGCTTCTGATTCAAAGATGGTAGGTTCAAGCCCCACTCCAGAGACGTGACAAAAAATCACAGTGGCACAGTGGCGCAGTGGTTAGCACTGCAGCCTCACAGCTCCAGCGACCCGGGTTCAATTCTGGGTACTGCCTGTGTGGAGTTTGCAAGTTCTCCCTGTGTCTGCGTGGGTTTCCTCCGGGTGCTCCGGTTTCCTCCCACATGCCAAAAGACTTGCAGGTTGGTAGGTAAATTGGCCATTATAAATTGCCCCTAGTATAGGTAGGTGGTAGGGAAATATAGGGACAGGTGGGGATGTGGTAGGAATATGGGATTAGTGTAGGATTAGTATAAATGGGTGGTTGATGGTCGGCACAGACTCGGTGGGCCTAAGGGCCTGTTTCAGTGCTGTATCTCTGAAAAGACACTTGCAGTGCAGTGCAGAGGGAGTGCTGCACTGTCCAACATGCTGTCTTGTGGAGGATGTTTTAAACTGGAGGCTCATCTACACCTCCCAAATGGTTGAAAACGATTCCATGGCACTGTTTTGATGAACAGGGACTTCTCCACAGGGTCTTGGCCAATAATTATCCCTCAACCAATATCAGAAAAACAGATTAGCTTGGCCATAATCACATTGCTGTTTCTGGCATCTTTCTGTCTGCAAAATGGCTGCAGTGTGTCCAACATAACAACAGTGACTGCACGTCATTGGTTTGATTGGTCGTGAAAGGAGCTCGGTCTGTCTTTTCTCTGACATTCACTGTCTAAACTCAGACAGGAAGAATAGCTAATTGGTTGAGTTACTGTGGATCGGTAACGCCTGTGGAACCGTACCTCAGCATATTTCAGTGCCCTCATTAAAAGAAGGAAGAAGACTGGAAAATAAAAATACTCCTGGCAGAGAGACAATGTATTTTCCGCTCAACATCAGTCAGTGCCGAGTTTCGCTCCAAACAGAGCTGAATGACTTTGTCAAACAAGGTGTCTCCTATTGATTATATATATGCTTGCTGTTTTCTGTACCATTCTTCAACCAAGGACACAAGCATCAGGTCTGCCCAGATGAATATTGCTTCAGAACCAACTGGTACTGGAATGTGAGTCCTTGCCTTGCATAGGATTGATGACTGAGTTGCCGAGAACCAGCAGGCCTCTAATTGCACCTCCCGTTGTCAATCCTTGGTTCATGCTGAGTTGGATCTCACCCTGGATGGCAGAATAGGTGACAGCATCAGTTTTGAGTCTGAGTGCAGATGAGAGGAATTCACTGTACTGTTCGGCTGGGGACTGTAATTCTCCAAAGGTCAAAAGTTGCATTGTCTACGCTGACCAACAATGGCCTATTGGCTGAGGCACTGAGTTTGAGTGGAGCCCCATGGAACTGGACTCCAACAAAAAGAGGGCATAGAGATGGTAAAAAAGCACATTTGACATGTTGGGTGTGTCAGCAGATAGTTACAGATGAAGAAGGCAATTAAAGTTATACTAATTCATCTGCACAAAAATAGACCCAGAAATCCTCCCATTTTCAGCATTCAATTGTATTGACATAAAGTCCCAGAATGTTGCCTCCACTTGATCTTTGTGGAACTCTATTTCACACGTGAATTGTGCAGAAAAGTTTCTTGACATTGGCCCTAAATTCACCTTCTACTATTTTATGACTGTTCACTTGCCCATTAACAAAGTGGAATATTCCAGATTCCATCCCCTCAACAATCCTGTATGAGTCTACAAGATCATCTCTCAGATGCCTCTTTTTTCAAGCTGCAACATTCAAGTGTCTCAGTATTTCCTCAGAATTCAGACCCCCATCACTAGGATCAGACTTGTGGGTCTTCTCTGCGCTGTCTTCAATGCTTGAATGTTTACAAAACTTACATTTATTCAGTGCCCTTAATGTCGTAAAGCTTACCAAGATACTTCAAAGGACCGTTATCAAATCAAGTCTAACACCGAGCCACATAAGGAGATATGAGGTCAGGTGATCTAAAGCTTGTTCAAAGAGGTAGGTTTGCAGGGGTATTTTGAAGGGGGAGGGAGAGATAGAGATGCAAAGAGGTTTAGGAAGGGAATTCCAGAGCTTTTGAAACTTGGCAGCAAGAACTGAACGCAGCATTCAAGATTAGGACACGCAAATTTGGTCTCGTCTTTCCTTATCCAGGCAGTTTACTGACTGAACTTTTCATCAAAACCAGTGAGTTCTCAGGGAATGACAGCTCCAGAGCTACTGACCTAGCTGCTATCAGCGAACTCATTACAGGCAAAGGTAGTGAACCTAGGAACCTCCTGGCCAAGTACCACAGCAGGCCTGGTTGGTTTTATTTTCAAAGTGGAATGGAAGACTTTTGCTTGGTTGCTTCGGAGCCTGCCCCCTTGCTAAAACGCACAACTGGCCGTGGTCAGGTAGGGGCAAAATTGGTCAGCTGAAGGTGCCAGTGCAACCACACGCTTCTCCCTCTATCAGCTGCGTAAAGAAATGAAAAAAGTACTGACTCACCTTGGTTCAGTGACAGTGGAGATCCTTGAATTTTGTGCACAGCTTAAAAATTCACTGACTGTCTGCTGCCCAGGATCTGCTTCAGATGGGAATGTAAATGGGACAGAGTGACATTGAGGAAGCTGCTTTCCTGAAATCACAATTACAAAGCAAAAGGTACTTAACACGTTCGCCTGCCGCCCTTTCAGCTCTGTGACCCTGAAGTCCTGGTAAGAGGAAAACCCTCCGTTTTCAGTTGCAGTACATCCCTAATGATATTCACTGACTTTTGTTCTGTCGGCTGCTCCATTAACGTACCATTACAACCCCCATTCACATCACAAAGGCCTCACATAGTGTTAACAGTCTGTTCATTATAAAGGGGAAAATAAGCAAATGGCTAGCAGGCTTAAAGCAAGAGATTTTCCAAGATTGCTGCCAGCTGGTTGAAAAGCATTTTCATTCTGTTATTAATTCTTGGGAAAAAGGACGACATTTATTGCTCGTCTCGTGGTCTTGACAAGATGGTGGTGAGCCGCCTTCTTGAACCGCTGGTAGCAGTTTGATACAGCCCCGCAGCTTGCTCTATTTGTGGGAGAGTTTTTTGAAAAAAAAATGTTTCCACCTTGGTTTTCCTGCCAGCTTTCTGCTGAGCCTTGCTGGGGCATCTTGCCATCTGCACTTGGCACCCTTCGTGGTGTGACGGGCAAACGGGACTTGGTGTGAGTTAGGAATAGGGCAGCATGGTTTTGCACGAGCTCAAAACGACGGAGAGTGCAAGGCAGGAGGCTGGCCAGGAGAGCTTTGGAATAGTCGAGTCTAGAGATAACAAAGACATGGTAACAAGGTACCAGATCAGCTGAGACAAGCTTGCTCAGCCCAAAGCAAGGGGCCTTATACTGACACGATACCCAGCTGCTGTTAGCATTTCTCTGGAGAGCCAAGGGCCAGTCCAGCTTAGAGTCATAGAGTCAAAGAGTTATACAGCACATTAACAGACCCTTCGGCCCATCGTGTCCATGCCGGCCATCAAGCAGCTATCTATTCTAATCCCATTTTCCAGCACTTGACCCATAGCCTTGGATGCTATGGCATTTCAAGTGCTCAACTAAATACTTCTTACATGTTGTGAGGGTTCCTGCTTCTACCACCCCTTGAGGCAGTGTGTTGCAGATTACAACCACCCTCTGGGTGAAAAAATTTGACCTCAAATCTCCTGCCCCATGCCTTAAATCTATGCCCCCGTTTATTAACACCTCCGCAAAGGGAAAAAGTTTCTTCCTATCTACCCTATCTATGCCCCTCATAGTTTTGTATACCTTAATCAGGTCCCCCCTCAGCCTTCTCTGCTCTAAGGAAAACAGCCCTAAGCTATCCAGTCTCTCCTCATAGCTGAAATGTTTCAGCCCAGGCAACATCCTGGTGAATCTCCTCTGCACCCTCTTCAGTGCGATCACATCCTCCCTGCTCTTCTATTCAATGCCTCGGCTAATAAAGGCAAGTATCCCATACACCTTCCGAACCACCTTATCTACCTGTTCTGCTGCCTTCAGTGATCTATGGACAAGTACACCAAGGTCCCTCTGACCTTCTGTACTTCCTTGTTAGTACTCCCAAAATGCATTAACTCACACTTCTCAGGATTACATTCCACTTGCCACTGCTCCGGCAATCTAACCAACCCATCTATATCATCCTGTAATCTAAAGCTTTCCTCCTCACTATTTATGACATTGAAGCAGCCGGCATATGAGCACTATGCTGAGGTTCAGGGAACCAGACATCTTCACCTGCAATCAGTCTGCAATCGGCTGATTTCGCATACAACTGGGTCAGTGTGTCTCAAGACAATATTAGATGATGTCTCTACCCAACTGAGCCATCAGGTGGTCTCCCTTTCTTTTAGTAAAAAAGGATTCTAATAAATCCCTGGTGTATATGTTTGATCTCAACAGTTTTGTAAATCCAAAGGAACAATGTCAGAACAAATCAGTTTCTGATAATTATGTTTTTCACAAGTAAATCATCTTTTTTCATTTGTCTTTGGTGAAGATTCTCTGGATGTGAAATGCTTCCGGTTATAAATTAAGGAATCTGTTTGGAAGCGTGGGATGTTTCAGTGGGGAAGTGCCTGCTGTGTGTTAATCCTAGTTTTCCAGCTTCAATGAAAAGACTGCATTAGTATCTTCCTGTCCTCATCGAGTCTGATGGCATCCATTATATTCTTCAGGCAGTCTCCCCTCCATATAAATGTAACACCCTCCCAGTCCATTATCATTAAGCATGTAGCTCTGAGACACAAAAATCTATCAATCAGATTGTCGAAAAAACCCCAAACCCAAGTTACCAAGTATTTACAACACAGAAGCACATCATTCCGCCTCAAAGATCCAGACCAGTGGGGGATTTTTTTTAAGCATTCACAGGATGTGAGCATCACTGAGAAGGCCAGCACTTATTGTCCATCCCCAATTGCTATTGAGAGGTTGGTGGTGTGCCGCCTTCTTGAATACAACTGGGTGGCTGGCTCGGGCATTTCAGAGTCAAACATATTGCTGTGTGTCTGGAGTCAAATATAGGCCAGACCGGATAAGGATGGCAGATTTCCTACCTTAAAGACATTCGTGAACCAGATGGGCTTTTGCAACAATCCAGTAGTTCCATGGTCTCCAATACTAGCTTTTCAATCCAGCTTTATTCAATAAATTGAATTTAAATTGCCCAGCTGCCGTGGTGGGATTTGAACTCAGATCTCTGTACCATTAGTCCAGGCCTCTGAGTTACTGATCCAGGAACAGAAGCACCAAGCTACTGGACCGCATTAGTTTCCCTCATGCTTTCTCTCCACGTGAGCCTGGAACCCCGGAAGCTGGCCAGTTAACCGTTTGTTTCCATGTTGCAGCTACACCCCCTCTCCTGTCATTGAGTCACCTCACCTGAGTCACCATTCTTCAAGTGAGTGTAGACAACTTCCCCTGTTCTGATCGGCACAGACACATGCCTTCAAACAGAAGTCACTGGACAGCGATCAGGATCAAGAATTTCTGTCTGACTTGCCCAGGTACAATGACAGCAGATTTTAACACTCGTTCATTGACCCCTTCCTGGTTTTAGTTACAGCTCAGGCAGGATTGCAGTAAGCCTCCTAATTATTCACTGAGTAATTTCTTCCAGCATGTTCCTTCTGGGGTAATGGAAAGGGTGAATATTTGTCCATGACAAAATAATATGGTAAAAGACACTTTCCCATTTCAGACACCGATCTGCAAAACCACATTTGACACCATGATTATTTCTAGCTTGGTTTAATTCTGAAGGTTGTCTGCATCCCACTCTGGAGGATGATGGCAGACTGAATCACTGCTCCGTCATTACTAGCTGCTAAGAGGCCCAGGCATCCTGGCAGCTGAATGTAATTACTTTCCAGACTCTGTTCTGGTTTAACAATTCCTGCCACTTGTTTTAGGTCCTGGCTGCGAAATCCTTCACCTGCAGCATCAGACAGAAGGATGGAACGTTTTTGAGATGCAGAAACGTTCGAACAAACGGGCAATCTTTTTAAAGGGCAAAAGGATTAAGAGAAATGCCAGTGCAAAATGATTCCAAATTTCAAAGGAAAATCAGGTTTCTCACCCCCTTGGAGAACTGGCATGGGGTCTACTCCCCAGATCAGCCCAATAATATTGCAGATGAGAAGGAGTCCTGGAACAGCTCCACTGACTGCCAGGGGAGCCATTGCTGCCGACTGGCCTGTGAGGTGCTGCAGAGATGTCTGATAGCAGAAACTCATGAAACTAACAGACACCCAAGGTTGCGGTGTCCTTACGTGTGGTCCTGATCAGCTCCCACACTCGTCTGCAGTCAGAGCACCCTCAGTCCAATGAAGTTTGAGATACGCCAAGAGACAGTGAGCTTGAGATTATCAATGACATCAACTAGGGTGTTGGAGAAAAAAGGACACCCAGCACAATGAGTGTTTGTGGGAGAGGCACAATGGGCTCATGAAACCAGCAGACACTGAAGGTGCACATTTGCGTTTGTAGGGGTGAAAGATTTGGCATTTTAACAAATGTATTTATCCCATTTTTATAGACCTTGGTGCAGAACCTTGAACAGATATACATCACCAGAGACTTGAACGTGGCGTACCTACCTTGCTCCTGTCGAATAATTTTGGAGCCTCTTTTACACTGCTCTTTTGTATCTGTCCAACTCCTGACAAAGCTGCTCCAGGTCTTTCTGTCCCATGAAAATCACAGCAAAGGCTCAGTGTCATGGAGGAAAAGCTGATATCTGGTTTGTTGAGTCAGCATAAATTACATGTTCTTGCTGTTGAATGGAATCACAGCACACACCGGCTGGCTAGAAGGTAAAGTTTCTGTTCCAACAATCACATTCACCAGTGTCAGGAGGTTGTGGCACAGATAGTTTCCTTCATTAAGCAAGAGAGATACATTTAAATCCAAACTGGAAGCATTCCTTTCATACCAAACACAGTGGCAACTTTGCAGTCTCCCACCATCGCCATCTCCCAACTGCAATCTTCTCCCCATTGATCACAAATCTGGGGTTTGGTTCTATGGGGTAGATAGACTCCTCTAAGTAACGAGACGGTGAATGTCAACAAACTATTCATCCAAGGAAACACTGGACAACAACCCTGGCTGATTAGAACCCACCCAATCACAGAGGTACCAAAGCCATTTGGACCTCTCTCTACACTTGCCAAACATGCACTTAAAAGTCACTGTGCAGCAGTTAGATAGTCTTTTGCCCCAACAGCAATTCCATGTTCAGAAAAGTAAAGGACAGGTGCAGAGTAAAGGTCTCTTCACATTGTTGCATTAACCACACCCAAGTCCGAAAGTTCAGTGGTCCCTCAATAATGCCAATGTACCTTCACTGGAAGAATATCCCCTCCTGCACATGTTTACCACTTCAATTTCCCTTACAAAGCATCTTGTTGGCTTTTAACATTTAATGTCTAACATCAAATTATGCAGGCGATTGCATGTCTATCACAAACTGGATTGAGAGTGCCTGAAGTCATTGTCTGCACAAATGTATATCTCAGCTGTACCTCAGTTAGTACTTTTGCCTCTGCTTTGAAAGGGTGTGGGTTGACGTCTCACACCAAATACTTGAGCACAAAATCTCAGCTGACACTTAGTGCAGTACTGAGAGAGTGCTGCACTGTTGAAGGTACCTTCTTTTGGCTAAGATGTTAAGCTCAGACCCTGTTCTTTCAGCTGGATATATATTTGACACTATTTGAACAACAGAAGGGATGTTAATCCTGTTGTCCTGGCCAATATTTATCCCTCAACCAATATCACTCAAACAGTTTGTCTGGTCATTATCATCACATTGCTGCTTGTAGGATCTTGCTGTGTGCAAATTGACTGCCGTGTTTCCTACAACAGTACAATACTTCAAAAGTACTTAAATGGCCGCAAACAGCTTGAGGTCATGAAAGGCGCTTTTTCAATGCAAGTCTTTCTTTCTTTAAGGCCCAGAACAGCAGCAGGTCGAGGATGTGTACATCCTCTCCCCGTTACGTGCTGTGATTTGAATCCAGACTCCAAATGGTAAAATGGCCACAGTCCAAACTATTTGTTGCTCTTTAAATTTGCAGTTGAGAATCACATAAGAAATCAGCAGCCCAAGTATTTTTTTGGACCCACAGATGCACAACAATGCTCTGTGCTTTTTATCCCACTCGATTCACAGTCCCATCATTACCATAATTGAGAGCTGAAGAGAACTTAATGGATTCTAATTAAGATTTCTGTTCAACAAGAAGAAAATGGCCAGCCTCAGGCAGATGTTGCAGTCAGGCCATGGAGAGCTGGCTGTTCAAACTGATCCCCCAGATGCGACGCAGAGGGAATTGTTCTCTTCCACTGGTAAATGTGAGCTCTGAATGTATCCAAGCATATTCAAAGCTTTTCTTTGCTAGACCACTTGTTTTTAGATGCGAGTTAGACGCTGGTCTCCTGCAGATAATTTTGTAGGCCTGCTGGGGGAACGGAGATGGCAGAGTCTTGTTCATTGGGAATGCCGGTCAGAAAATCAGGCACAGGGTTCACGCCCTTGATTCACAGCATTCCCAACTTACTGACCATGATAAGGAAGCTTGCCATTTCAAGATGTGGGACCCTTAAAAATACACACAAGGAGAGTCCATTTGTTTCATGAAGTCAAGAATTCCAAAGTGTCTTATCGGTTCCATTGGTAAATGCAATGCCCCGCCATGTCAGCCAGCAAGAACTGGGGCCCCATCGCCAGTCGACGTTGAGTCGGCTGTTTTCAGCTAGGGTGGCCAATGCAGGCACTACGACAAGCCACTGTCTCTCTGAGAGCGAGCGAAGAAAAAAAAGATCTGCATTTAGATGGCACCTGTCATGCCCACGCATGTTCCAAAGCGCTTTGATGGATATACAATTCACCTACTCGTCTTCCAAATCGTGCCATGGGATCTTCGACATTCACCTGAGAGCAAAGAAGGGTCCAGATTTCATGTTTCATCTGAAAGACCGCACCTCTGGCAGTGCAGCACTCCTTCAGGACTGTCCTGGAGTGTTAGCCTTGATTTTTGTGCTCAAGTTCTGAAGTGAGACTCGAACCCACAACCTTCCGACACAAGGCCAAAGAGCTACCAACTGAGTCACAGTGGAGGGGGAAAAGACTCCTCCTGAGCATTATTCAGCAATCCCTTCTGAGAATGTGTGCCTGCCTGCATTAAGAAGATAGCTGGCAGGGGAGAGACTATGATCCTTTTCCAGCTAAGTTTTCAGCAAAATGGCTGGAAGCAATTTTCGAGCTTCAGGCCAGAGAGTGCATAACACCGTTCGGGTGGTGGTGAAGAATAATGAAGGAGGTGCACCTGTTGACTGTAGCTTTTTCATCAAGAAAATCCTCATCGATTGCTGTGCATTCCAAGCTGCAGACATCTTCTGCCTGCAGGACTTGCCCAGCAGAGGATATTTCGACATGATGTTCAAGAATGTGGCGGGATGCATCAAGTTCCGGAAGGTGCTCAAGGAGAGGAGAAACTAGGCGCCGCTGTCGATCCTCACAGTGGAGCCACTCTTTACGCCGCCCTCGCAACGCGACCAGGTGGTGACAATCCACCGCAACGGCCAGCAGCAGCACAGATGTCAAGGACCCGTCTGGGATTTGGACCAGCAAGCAGTCAATGACAACGGAGCCATCGTCCATCCTCCCTCCAGCTTCGCTATCGGGGGAAGTCGAGGCTTCTTGGTCTGTGCGGGGCAGCCCAGACTTTGTCATTCCTGTGGCAAATCTGGTCATGTGGTGGCCAACAGCAGCACAGTCGTCCGCAAGAACTGCAAGAAGGAAGACCATCAGACCAAGGACTGTCAGCAGAGTAAGTGCTGCAAGCTGTGCGGTGGGGCAGGCCACCTCTACAAAACCTGCCCCAAATGCTGCCTCAGTTATGCTCAGGTGGCAAGATCCATGGAAAGGCCAGGAGAAGGAACGGTGAACGTACCTGATGCTGGGAAGGAGGCAAGCAATCTTCCCCGCAGTGAGGAAAGTCCACGTGAGAAAGAGAAGAAAGGGGAAGCAGCTGCAACCAGCGTCCCAGCACCTACCCCGTGCCCGGAAACTCCTCTATAGACAGACTCAATGGAGGAGGAGGCAGCAGAGGGACAAACTGGTCAGTGACAAACGGTAAAAAGGAAAACCACAAAGAAAAAGCCTCCAAAAAAGGAATAGGTCACCATCCAAACCAGCAGCAAGAGGAGGCTACCGTCTGAGACAGACTACGGCAGCTCCTCCTCATTGGACGAAGAGGGGCCAGAAAGACAGCACCTGCAAAAGAAGCGGCAGAACTCAAAGGAGCTGGAAGAGAAAGCCCCCTAGCTCCGGGGCAATGGAAGCTGTGACGGGCCCAGCGTGTCCCAACCCCAAAGCTCCAAACCCAGTGCACCGCAGCTCTGGGAGACGGAAAACAGCGAAGTGTCTGGCGCACCCCAGCTCCGGGAAGCCGGGAGCAGAGATGTCTTCGAGGAGGAACAGAGGGGAAAGACATCACCAGCAGAGGACAGCCCAAGCCCTGCTGCCTACAAGACCTCCCCTCCCCCCAATGTCACCCCAAAGGAACAAAGCCCCCATGAGTAACCAGGAGGGGTTTCTGAGCCCAATGAATGCGAAACAGCTTGTATACACTATGGGTATGCAGGAACATACCCAACGACTGGACTAGCAAGGACACAGAGTGTGGTAAGCAACACCCAACTTTAAAATGGGTATAAAGGCTGCTTCGATTAACGTGCCTCGTGATGTGTTTCGACCTTGGATTACCTCGCTAAGGTCAAAGCCTACCTGCTGTTTCTGCAGGAGTGTGGAATTCCACACCTCAGCACCTACAGGTAATGGTCACGGGTCATCGAACTGGTCAGGGGGAAATGATTCCCGCTCCTCCCGTCTGGGTATTCTGCTGAGGGGAGGTAACGTCACCACCTCCAAAGTTAAGGAGGTGATGGGTGGTCGCCTCCACATAGCAGATGTAATGTATAACAATGCTCCGCTCCGGTTAATCAGCGAGTACACCCTGGTTCAATGCAGCGAGCGACTGACCGTCTTCCAGTAGCTCGCACTGTTGCTGGCGACATCCAGGCCGGTCATTCTTGGTGGTGACTTCAACTGCATCATTAATGCAGCTGAACGACCCGCAGTGACGACAGCAAACTGGACGCTACTTCCAGATTCCTAATGGAAACAGTAAAAGACGCCAAGTTGCACGACGACTTCAGCAAACCTGCAGACGGAGTGCAGCGTAGATACACCTGGTCAAGACCAGACGGGTCTGCCCGTTCCAGGATTGACTTCCTGTTTGTATCCCATGCTGTCAAGGTCAGATCCACCGACGTCAAACCGGTGTTCTTCTCCGACCATTGCCTCTTACTGGCTGACTGTCACTTACAGGACGACCAGCAGGTTGGCAGGGGGACATGGAAGCTCAATGGTACACCGCTAACCCCAGAGAACACTGAGGAACTCAAAAGGGATCACAAAGGTTGGAGGACTGTGAAACCCTCTTTGAGTCTCCGGTGCACTGGTGGGAGGTGATCAAGGCGAATATCAAGAGGTTCTTTATCCTCAAAGGTGTTCCGAGGGCGAGAGAGAGACAGAGGGAAATGTCCTGACTCCAGAAAAGAATGCCAAATCTGCTCCGGCTGCACCGATGGAGATCGAGGTCAAGGAGGATCTAAGAGGGGAAGAGACAGCAGGCCCCGCTTGTTGCCACGGAGGCCTCCAAGATCATCTTCCAGTCCAGAGTCCGCTCTGTTGAGCAGGATGAGATATGCTTACCTCTTCCAAAAGGACAGAGCTCTGTGATCAGAAGCCTGAAGGAAGAGGATGGCTCGGTAATGCCTTCGTAGTCTGACATAAAAGGGATCAGCAAATCCTTTTCTGCTGGTCTATACAGCGTGAAGTGCCCCAACAGCAAGGCCTCTCAGTCCACGGAGTTCTCAGATGACAGCGTGCGGGAGAGTATGGACTAACAGCTCACTCTGGACGAGCTGACAAAGGCCGTCAGGTCCTTCGAAACGAATAAAACTCCCGGAAGCGACGACTTATCGGTTGAATTGTATTCGGCTCTGTGGGACTGGACCTGCCCAGACCTGCTAGAAGTGTACTGGAGTATGCTTCTGGCTGGCAGCATGTCAGAATCCATGAGGAAAGACATCATCACCCTCATCTACAAGCGGAAGGGGGAGAGGGCAGGAATCAGAAATTGGCAGTTCATCTCATTGCTTAATGTAGACGAGAGGATTCTATTCAAAGTCATCGCTGGTCGGGTCAAGTCTGCTCTGGAGTTGGAGATTCACCCTGACCAGACCTGTACTGTACCCGGCAGGAAGATCTCTGACAGTCTTGCGCTACTCAGGGATACGATCGCCTATGTACGGGACAGGAGGGTGGACACCTGCCTCATCAGCTTGGACCAGGAGAAGGCTTTTGACAGGATATTGCACACCTACATGATGGACGTGCTTTCAAAAATGGGGTTTGGGGACGGAATCTGCAATTAGATCAAACTGCTCTACACAAACATCAGTAGCGCAGTCTCAATCAATGGGTGGGAATCAGAAAGTTTCCTGATCCAATCTGGAGTCAGACAGGGCTGTCCTCTCTCCCCCGCCTTCTTTGTTTGCTGTACCCGACTTTTTGCTGCGTCCATTTGGAAGGATGCGGGCATAAGAAGAGTGACAATCCCAGGCAGAGGAGGCACACAGGTCAAAGCCTCCCTGTGCATAGACGACGTCACCGTCTTCTGCTTGGATCCGCTGTCCGTTCGCAGAAAAATGAGCATCTGCGACCAGTTCGAACTAGCCTCGGGAGCCAAAGTAAATCATTGCAAGAGCGAGGCCATGTTTTTTGGGAACTGGGCTGACCCATCCTTTGTCCCCGTCACCGTCAGGTCAGACTACCCGAAGGTGCTGGGGATATGGTTTGGAAGGGCAGGGGCATGCGCCAAAACTTGGAAGCAGCGAGTAGCCAGGGTACACCATAAATTGAGCATGTGGGAACAGCGATCTCTCTCCATTGTGGGTAAGAACCTGGTCATCAGGTGCGAGGCGCTCACCTTGTTGCTGCACATGGCGCAGGTCTGGCCCATACCCCACTCCTGCGCTGTGGTGGTCACCAGAGCCATTTTCTGCTTTATCTGGAGATCCAAAATGGAACTTGTCCAGAGGGACACGATGTTCAAACCTACAGATAAGGATGGGAAAAATGTACCCAACGTGGCCCTCATCCTGATGACCACCTTGGTGTGCGGCTGCATCAAACTGTGTGTAGAGCCCCAGTACGCAAACATCAAGTGTCACTCCGTGCTGAGGTTCTATCTGTCCCCGGTGTTGTGAAGGATGGGTCTGGTCACATTGCTGCGGAACGCTCCATCCATCCACCTATCCTTCGTGAAAAAGTTTGTGCAGAAAAACACCTTTGACCATCAATCCATCAGGCAGTGGTCTGCACGGAATGTCCTCAAGGCCCTATGGGAAAAGGAGATGGTGGATCTGGTCGTATGGTTCCCCGAGCAGACTGCCAAAGTCATTTGGCAGAATGTCTCATCATCAGAACTTTCAAACAAGCACAAAAATGTAGCATGGCTGGCGGTGAGATGGACACCGCCCCCCTCAGATCCTTCCTGCACGCCCAGAGTCTCACACCCTCCGCACGCGACCCTCGAGGTGGCTGTGGTGGCGAAGAGACGGTTGCCCACCTCCTCCTGGAATGTGTCTTTGCAAAGCAGGTGTGGAAAGAGATGCAGTGGTTTTTGTCGAGGTTCATCCCAAGCAGCTCTGTAACACAGGAGTCTGTGCTCGATGGGCTGTTCCCTGGGACGCACACCGAGATAAACATCAACTGCTGCTGCTGGAGCACCATCAATTTGGTGAAAGACGGTCTTTGGTCGACCCGAAACCTGCTGATCTTCCAGCGCCAAGAGTTGTCCATGACCGAGTGTTGCAGACTGGCACATTCCAAGGTCCAGGACTATGTGCTGAGGGACACACTAAAGCTTGGGGCAGCCTCCGCAAAGGCTCAATGGGGAAAGACCAGTATGTAAGGTCCTCCCACCATAGTGAACCGAGGGGCTGGAACACATGGAAAACCCCTCAGGCTGTACGCACCAAAATATCGTTTTGCTGTAAAATGTACATTGCATGTGAAATGGAATGGAATGGAAAGGTTGTGAGGCAACTCACTCCTAAATTGAAAAAAAGTGATTTCCTTTGTACTTTCTGGAATGTCAACTTGGAGATGTTTTGAAATGTTTGGTAATGTATTTTTTCCAGATTTTTATGAATAAAGTATATTTTTGGAAAAAGAATACCATCAGGTATTGCTGTGGGCAAGCAGCCTGCTGGTGTGCAATGCCTGACAATGCAAAGAAACAATGAGACATGCAGGAGGCAGTCAGAACATTCAACAGACAGGAGAAGAAAATTAGGGAGATCTTTTTCTTCTTTAAAAATAGACTACACATGAATTTGTGTGAGTGTCTCTGATGATGGTGCACAAAAGCTGTGTTGCAAACAGCAGCATCCCCCATCCCCCATATCTCCCCGGGGAGTTGCAGTACACACATTTGTAATTAGTAATGATAGGGCAGAACATCCTGTACAGTGCACACTGTGGACTGGCCTGACCATGATCTGAGATGTTGGCTAACAGAGACCCATTCATTGACACATGAAACAGAGCTCTGCTGTTAATGTTTCAAAGATGCTACCCTGTCTGCTCTCACCATCAGAGGAGCCACTGTGTACGATCTTAAAGGAGGACTGCATTCATTGGAATGATATTCTAAGAAGGCAGATGTTTGACTGCTTGTGCTGATGTGTCCCTGCTCTTCTCATGGTTGGATTTTGTTTGAAAACATCTGTTTCCGGAATGCCTCCCACAACCTGTTTCAAAGCTTACAATCTGGTAACAGAAAGCAAACGATACCCCACTTCAAGCACAGAGCCACTTTCAGTGGAAATGGGAGAGACTCACTGACTGGTGATGTTCCGCGAACTGTCAGCCGTGGATCAGTAGATTGCAATCACATCTCTGCAGGTTGCAAGTTCAACTTCCACTCCAGAGACTAGAGCACAAAAATTTAGCCTGACATTCCAATGCAGTACTGAGGGAGGTTGCATCAATTGAATGAGATATTAAACTGAGGCCCCACTCACTCCTTTGGGTGGATATCAAAGGTCCCAAAGCTCTATTTTGTTATGTCCTGAGGTCATGAAAGGCACTCTTTAAATGCAAATCTCACTGGACTTCTTCACTGTGCATTTCTAGTTGCTACAAAATCATGCTTTGCTATTTTACCACCCTGGCTGTTAACCTTGCCCAATGTGGAGGGAAAAGCCATCTCGGCCTGAGAGTCTGAAATAACATGGCAGAGACACAGAGTGCACCAGTGCCTCACTATTGAGGTTGTACCTGCGATCGGGAATGTAGTCGTGTGGGTAATTCAACCCGGGCCGCCTCAACGGTACTGTACTGCACCCGTTTTCAATACAAACTATTGTGATCACCATATCGAATGAACAGTCGAAGGACTTCTCTGTAGCCAATGTGAAGTTACAAATGGTGGTTCTTTTGTTGGGCTTTTGATGTTCAAAGCAATCAAGTCGATCAAGAACCAGCAAAAAAAAAGACATCTTACACTTGATTTTGTTATATCGGGGAGTTGAGGGCTATGAGGAGCTGGCACGAAACAACCTGCCAGGCTACAAGCAGTCTCCATTTACATTGGCTCCCAATCCTATGTTGAAATCCTTCTCTGGCCTCTCTCTTCCCTCCAACTGTAATCTACACCGGCCCGACAACCACACAGCCTGAACTCCCTATTCTGATGACTCTGACCTCCAGTATATCCCCTCCACATGCTCAGTATTGACCTCACACTCTGTGGTGTGCTCTCCCTGAATCTCTCTGCCTTTCCACTTGCCTCTCGTCCTTTAAGATTCCCTTCGAATCTCCCCCTCTGTGACTGAACGTTTGGCCAACTGACAATCTCTCCAGCCGTTTCCTTGGCTGCCAGACTCAGCAAATGATAGAATGGCAGAATGCTCCAACACAGAAAGAGGCCATTTGGTTTATCATGCCTGGGCCAGCTCTTGCCTCAGCATTTTCCCCATAATCCTGCAAATTAGTCCTCTTCAAAGACATGTCCAATTGCCCTTTCAAAGTTACCAGAGAATCTAACACCAGCATACTTTCAGAGTATACGTTCCAGATCTTAACAACCCTCCCTGTGAAGAAACTTCTCCTCACTTCCCCTCTCATTTGTATGCCAATTATTGTAAACCTGTGACCTATGGGTTACCATCCCACTTGAGGAGGAAATAGTTTCTCCCTCTTTGCTCAATTAAAATCCCTCAGAATTTTGAGGAGTCCCCATAATGTTTTATGCTCTAAGGCAAACAATCCCAGCTGCATAATTGATTTCCCTCATTCTGGGTATCATCCCAGTAAAGTTCCTCAGTACCTTGCATCTGGAATTAGGTTACAGATCAACCAAGATCTCAACGAATGGCAGAAAAAGGAAGGCACTATGTGACTGCACCTGTTCCTATGTTCCTCTCCAGGTTACCTTGACATTGTACCAGAACTATGGTACCCAAAATTGTACACAACATTCCAACTGAGGCCTAATCAGTGATTTGTAAAGGCTCAGCATGACTTCCTTGTTTTTATATTCAATAACACTGTTTACAAAGCCAAGTATCCCGTATGCTTTCTGAAGTGTCCTATCAACTTACCCTGCTACCTTCAAGGATTTGTGAATATGCACGCCCAGGTCCTGCACTACCCCAGCCCACACCCCCGCCTCCAACTGTGTTCAGTTTATTTCAGTCTTCTACATTGGGAGCTGGAAGGGGGCACCAGAATAAAAGAGGCGTTGTGCTCCAGTAATTCACTTCAGAATTATTTCTGTTACCTGGGAGAACCAGTTCCAGGTGGATGTTTTTGCAATGATTCACAGCCTTTTTGTCACCACATTACAATGTCAGCTTCACTGGCTGAGATTCCAGGAAATGGCTATTGGAAATATTTGTGGTTTCAATTCCCTCGTGCTTTCTTTACTGGATTAGGGTACACATTCACGCCTCCTTTGTGCTGACAACCATGCTATGAATGTGCTGCCTTGTATTTGGAAGTCAGGACTTCCCATGGTTAAAAACTAGACCATTGAAGCTGCTTTTTAGAATTTTCCAACAAATTGATAGGATAAATAGAGGGAAACATAAGAAATAGGAGGACTAGACCATTCGGTCCCTCCAGCCTGCCCCACCATACAACGAGATCATGGCTGATCTGCCCCAGACCTCAACTCCCCTTTCATGCCAGCTCCTCATAGCCCTCAACTCACCGATATTTCAAAAATCTATCTACCTCCTCTTGAAATACTTTCAGTGACCTAGCCTCCACAACTCTGTGGGGTGGAGAATTCCAGACATTCACTACCCTCTGAGAGAAGAAATTCCTTTGTATCTCAGTTTTAAATGAGTGTTCCCTTATTCTGTAACTATGTCCCCCAGTTTGAGATTCCCCCACGAGTGGAAACATCTTCTCAACACCTACCCTGTCAAGCCCCCTCATATTCTTATACGTTTCAATAAGATCACCCCTCATTCTTCTAAACTCTAATGAATAAAGGCCTAACCAGTTTAACCGGTCTTGATAAGTCAACCCCTTCATCCCAGGAATCAGCCACGTGAATCTCTTTTGAACCGACTCCAATGCTATTCTATCCTTTCTTAAAAACGGAGAACAAAACTGTACACAGTACTCATCACAACATGCCCTCCCACCTATTTTTGTATCGTCAGCAAATTTGGATATTTTACACTCTGCCCCCTCCTCCAAGTCATTAATACAGATAGTAAATAATTGAGGCGCTAGGACTGATCCTTGTGGCACTCCACTAGTTATGTCTTTCCAAATTGAAAAAGACCCATTAATCCCGACTCTCTGTCTTCTGTGTGTTAATCAATCCTCAATCCATGCTAATACATTACCCCCAATACCATGAGCTCCTGTCTTGTGCAATAATCTTTTTATGTGGCGTCTTATCGAATGCCTTCTGGAAATCCAAATACACTACATCTACCGGTTCCCCTTTATCAACTCTGCTTGTTATATCCTCAAAGAGCTCTAGTAAATTTGTTAATCATGATTTCCCTTTCACAAAACCATGTTGACTCTGTTTGACAGCCTTCAGTTTTTCTAAATGTCCTGCTATTTCGTCCTGAATAATGGATTTTTTCTGCTGGTAGTGGAGTTCAGGACAAGGGGACATAACCTTAAAATAAGAGCCAGGCCATCATGGAGAGAAGTTTGGATTCTTTCATGCAAGGCATGTGAGAAGTGTGGAATACTGTCCCACAAAATACAGCAGATGTGAGCTCAATTAATCAGTTTCAATTGGAGATCAACAGTTTTTTGCCAGACAAGAGTATAAAAGGATTATAGAGCCAAGATGAGTGTATAGAGTTAAGCTGGAGACTTCATTGAATAGTGGCTCGAGAGGTTGAAGGCCGCCTCATGTTCTAAGCTTCAATTGTTTTTTGACCAACGGCACCTTTCGTGTGGACCTTCATCACGGGAAGCATTGCCTGCTTCCACCAGAGGCCCTTCGACAGCACAAACACACAGACCTACTTGGTATTCTCATTCTGGTGTTTATTACCCTCCCTATTTCTGTAACCTCCTCCAGCCCTACAAACCTCAACCCCCAAAATGTTTGTTCCGCTGACTCCAGACACCAGCCCTTTGTCCCATCTCTGGCAGCTGTGCCTTCGGCCAACAGAGTCACATGCTCTGCAATTGCCTTCCTAAACTCCTCCGTCTACTCCTCTCATATAGCCCTTAAAAACCACCATGATTTCGTCCATCCCTCCGAATATCTCCTTCTCTGACGAGGTGTCTATTTTGAATACACCTCTGTGAGTGCCGTAGGACATTTTTCCAGGTTAAATTCTAATTTACTATCACGAGAAAAGAATTGGAGCCTGGCTCTGGGGGAGGGGTTTCATGATTTCACGCAGCAGCACATAACCATGGCAAAATAAAAATGGGAGGCACTTTTGCTTTATTCCTCCCTCTCCCAAGTGGATCCAATTATGTACAAATAGACTCCCGTGCCCATTCGTGTTCACAGTTTGGCTGTCAGTGCAAACACTAAATCACGACTTTGAAACACCTTTATTATCACAAGCATTTCCCTCCTCTATCCTCCCCTTCCTATCGTTCATACAGCTACAGTTATAGAGTGCTTAAGTTGCCAGACGAGTAACGCGGAGACCGAGATTAATAACACAGGTGAGGGTTCAAATCCTACAGGGGGAATTTCAATTCATTTTTTGAAAAAACCCTGCAACTAATTAGAAAAGAATTGTTAACAATATAAGTGACCATGAAGCAATGGATTGTCAGGAAAAACCCGAATGGTTCACTAATATCCTTTAGGGAAGAAAACTTGCTATCCTTATCTGGTCAAGCACATATGTGACTCCAGTCCCACCCCAACATGGTTAACTCTTCACTGCCCTCAGAAATGGCTGAGCAAGTTGTTCAGTTGTATCAGACTGCTGTGAAGAAGAACAATGATTCAAGAAAGTGGCTCACCACCAGCTTGTCAGGGAGCAGCAATAAAAGCACACATTCCGATAATGAACTAAAAATAAGCCACACCGCCTGTAAATTTTTCCCCTTTAAGAGATTTTCGCTGCTCTAATCCCTGCCACCTACTACTCCTTTCCACTCTTTGCCGTTACAGGTTTGAATTCTTAATGAAGAAATCCATGGATGTCCTTCTTCAAAGAACCCACTGT
Source organism: Heterodontus francisci (assembly GCF_036365525.1). Classification (NCBI taxonomy): domain Eukaryota; kingdom Metazoa; phylum Chordata; class Chondrichthyes; order Heterodontiformes; family Heterodontidae; genus Heterodontus; species Heterodontus francisci. Next base: position 11,795,134 of record NC_090417.1, read on the forward strand.
TGCCTCCTTCTGAGCAGCAAGCACAAAAAATTCATCTTCCTCATTTCCCAACTTTGTCACCGATTGGGATATTAACTCATGTCTCCAAATCATTAGTCCAGGCCTCTGGATTATAAATCCAAGGACATAACCACAATGCTACTGTACCTGTCCTGTAGTATTATATAGAAATACAGGAGTTGAACTGCACAAAGGTCCCACACAATCAGATCAATTCCCAGATAATGGGATTATCCTTCCTCATCAGTCTCTTATGGAGTGAATTCTTGTTCTTGGTGATTTCAATCTCCATCTCACCTCACGTTGTCCTCACTCTCTTCTCTGAATTCACTGGTATCCTGTTTTGCCTGAACTACTTCCTCCATGTAAACTCTTCCACGCTTATTCTCAGAAAGCCCCTTGACCTCACCATCTCTTACTGCCTCTCTAATTCCATGTACTTAATCACTGACAAAGCCATCTCTGACTCCAATAGGTGTCACTGGATGGCAATCCGGAGCAGAACCCTAACTTATATTCTCCAAAGCTCCGGCTCAGCAATGATGAGCTGAGCTGCAGATCCGTACTCACAAACGAGTTGAGATCAGATAAGTCAGCACAGGGGATCAAACCTGGAACCTTCCTGGACAAACTCATTAAACCATCAGGTGTGCTCCTCTTTCAGATATTTTACATTGAAAGGGTAATGAAACGTAAAAAGCGTGTGAATTACACCTTTTTTTGAACACCAAGTTATATTAAGATCTTGGTCTGATTATGTGTCACCCAGTCTGAATATGATAGATTCAAGATCCAATTTCATTCTGCTCTGAAAGCTCATATATATAATATACAAGAAAAACCTTTTGCTAGTCAGGTTTGATTTGACAATGATGAGTGCTGATAATTAACTTGGTTTGATGTAGATTGGCACCAACGGACAGAACAAAAAAAAAGTCTCATATTACTGGGTGGGAACAAGTGCGGAGAAAGGATGATAGGGATCACCTTCAGAAATATCAAACATAAAGAATCTGATTTGGGTGTAATTCAATCATACTCACTGGATGAGGCATCGAATTAATAGCGACAACGAGCCTTCTTGATGCTGGATTGTGCGTCAGTGACCAGATCAATGATTACATTTGGCGGTTGTATCTGTAAAGGACAGCACCAGATAAAAATGCAGGGATCATTCTCCTTTTGAAATCTCCTTTCCTGAAGGGCCTGACTCTCAATGGTGTACAGTTCCCCCTTTCAATGCTTCACCAAAGTGACCACTCTTCAGATATAAGCCTCTTGGACACTGAGTGAAAGTTAGCTATTCATCCATTGAGGCAGTTGGTTGGAGGGTTGGTGCGGCAGGGGAGCAGATGTACAATGGCCCATCCACACTCAGTCCTCACCCAGCACCCATACATTGTGTGCTTTCCAGCAAAGACACTGGCTGATCCAACTCCTTGCCCACATACCACCAGCAGAACCAAGGATTTGCCTATTTGCTATGGTTCTGTTGCCCATTGAACAGTGTGTTGCTAACAGTAAGCAGTAAACCGTGCCTCCAAACTTGCTGTGCATCCAGCAAGCATTTGGGTTGAATGCACAGTACACCTGCCTTTTTTAAGCCAATCTTACACTGGTGCTCATTTGGTTTAGATTCAGGGAGAACAGCATGCCTTGGGCCAGCTTTGGGAAATTGCTCAACTGAAGCCAGCTCTCTTATCCCAGCAATCCGACCATTGAAACTATATCCAGAATTCTGCCACACTAGTAAAGGAGTTGAAATTAGCAATGGAAATGAGACAGTCAGCTCACGGACATCAGTCTCATGGATTTCAAGCTAAATAAGTGGCATTTTGCTCAAAACATTATTTCAAGTTCAATGAAACCTTGGACCTAATGTGGGTCAATCCTTTATCCTCAGCTTCTATCCCACCAGACCCTGCATGGGATGGACTGTCTTTTGCCATTTCTATGATCCCACAGCCAAACACATGTTCTCCCTCCCCTCTCAGCTTTCTGAAGGAATTGGTCCCTCCTTGACACCATAGTTCACTCTTCCCTACCGTGTGCTCAACTTTCTTTGGCACCTTCCTGTGCAAGTGCAGTTCTTCCCATCTGGGAGCCTCAAACGATTGCCCTGTATTTTCTTTAACTTGGTACACCATATGAACGACTCACTATGCAGTCTCATCTGCATCAAAGATTAGATAAGTACTTTGCTAAACGCCTCTGCGGAGGCTCCCTATTGCTTACTACTTGAATTCTCTTCTCACTCCCATTCTGACTGATTTATCTCAAAAGCAAAACACTGCTGATGCTGAAAATCTGAAATAAAAAAGAGAAAATGCTGGAAATTCTCAGCAGGACAGGCGGCATCTGTGGAGAAGAAAAGAGAGTTAATGTTTCAGGTTGACGTCTGTCTTTGATTTTCCAAACTGTTCCAATGAAGGCCAATGAAAGTTTGAGGAACAGCACTGTATCTTTCCAGCAGGCACTTTCCAGCCAGAAGATTGACTTGAATCAATTTTACACCTTATCCACAGCTCCCATTTTCTCCCTGGAACAACATGCTTTAATTGTGGGATGTGTGTGCCAGTGTTCCTGGGAACCCGGAAAAGGAGTGAATTGCAGATTGTGTTCGGGACCACCTTCCCCTGCCCTCACATCCACCAGCCGAACACGGCACTGGCAAGTGGTCTAAATTCTTGGTGTTGACCTGATTTTGCCTTCGACCAGGCTCCTGGGACATGAGAGTCTGCTCTGCTTTGGTGTTTTCCAAATTTGTCCATTTATCTCTCAAATCTTCAGCTATTCAAACTCTCGCAGTGTCTAATGTCTTTGATTACTTCTTATATGATGCCTCCTGTTGTCCCATGCTAATATTACTTCCTGTTCTCCACAAAAGCTGTTTACAAATCATCGTATTTCTTTTCCTGTGCGTGTGGTTGTCAGTTTTTCTCTTCCCACCCATCCATTCCTGTTAATCCTGTGATCTGTTAATCTGTTGCATCTTGCAGTTCTAATGCAGGTTCCACAATAACCTTCCTGTTCCCTTTGCAGACCTACTGGGTGTCTTCACATTTTCTTGTCTGCATTCAGGGAATGTGGACGTCGCTGGCAAAAACAGTATTTATTGCCCATCCCTAATTGCCCTTGTGAAGGTGGTGCTGGGGCTGCCTTCTTGAATTGCTGCAGTCTATGTGGGCTAGGTACACCCACAGTGCTGTAAGGAAGGGAAATCCAGGATTTTGACCCAGCGACAGTGAAGGAACAGCGATATAGTCCCAGATCAGGATGGCGTGCGGCTTGGAGGGGAACTTTCAGGTGGTGGTGTTTCCATGCATCTGCCGCAGGATCAGTCTGGCAGGTATGTCCTTTCGGACTCAGCCAGTTTGGTCAGTACTGGTGCTACTGGGCGCATCTCGATAATGGACATTGAAGCTCCCCCACCCAGAGTACATTCTGTGTCCTTGCTACCCTCAGTGCTTCTTCCAAGTTGCGTTCAACATGGAGGAGTACTGATTCATTAGTTGAGGGAGGGCAGTATGCGGCAATCCTTGATGGACGTTTCCTTGATGTCTGACCTGATGCTTGTTTTGATTTCGTTAATGGAAGGGTTGGACATGAAGCCATTTAGAAACAGTTGAGCCATGAGAAGCCTCCTGCAAATCTGATAGCTGGCAGCCTTCACTCAGCAGGTAGCAAGCCTCCTCTGAGCCAGAGGGCTGTGAATTCAAATGCAACTCTTGGGACTTAGAGCAAAAAATCTCGGCCGCCTTTACAGTGCAGTACTGATGGAGTGCTTCACTATCAGAGGTTCTGCCTTTCCGACAGACATTAAACCAAGCTCCCATTGTGCCCTCTCAGGTGGGTGCAAAAGATGCATGGGCATTTTTTGAGAAGGAGCTGGGGATTTCTCCTGGTATCCTGTCAAATATTTATCCCTCTACCAACATTGCTGCTCTGCTTAATTGGTTATTTATCTCATTGCTGTCTGGGGGATCTTGCAGGGCACAAATTGGCTGGAATGTTTGGATGCATAAAAGCAGTGAATATATTTCTTCCTTTTCCTCTCTCTCTACTGATCTTGGAAGCCTTTGGGAAAGCACCTGTCCGTGCTCCAAGCTAGACCTTGAATGTTAAAGGAAGAAAACTTGAAGACCTGCACAACAGAGAATTGAATTACACAGGCCAGACTGTGGATCTCCAACAATGGATCAGTGCCAAAAAAAAACAGGAAAAACTAGAAATATATTGAAATTTTAACCAGCTACTTTCCTTTTTTTTTAACATCACTTCTTTTGCTCTCCTCCCTCCTCTTGGTTTTCCATCCCATGAAGTAAGGCTGCCACACTCACTGTTCCTACAGCTGCTAGCAGCTCAGAGGCTGGTAATTCTGCGCCGAGTAACTCACCTCCTGACTCCCCAAAGCCTGTCCACCATCTACAAAGCACGTCAGGAGTGTGATGGAATACTCTCCACTTGCTTGGATGGGTGCAGTTCCAACAACACTCAAGAAGCTCGACACCATCCAGGACAAAGCAGCCAGCTTGATTGGCACTCCATCCACCACCTTAAACATTTACTCCCTCTACCACCGGCGCGCAGTTGCACCAGTGTGTACCATCTACAAGATGCACAGCAGCAACTCACAAAGTTCCTTTAACAGTACCTTCCAAACCCGCGACCTCCACCACCTAGCAGAACAAGGGCAGCAGTTGCATGGGAACACCACCACATGCAAGTTCCCCTCCAAATCACACACCATTCTGACTTGGAACCAGATCGCCGTTCCTTCACTGTCATTGGGTCAAAATGCTGGAACTCCCTTCCTAACAGCACTGTGGGTGCACCATGGACATGGACTGCAGCAGTTCAAGAAGACAGCTTACCAACACCTTCTCAAAGGCAATTAGGGATGGGTAATAAATGGTGGTCTTGCTAGCAATACTCACATCCCATCAACAAATAAAAAAAACCTGAGTTTCACAGCGGGACACGGGTGAGATCTATCGACACGATACAGGAGGACAGTGGGTGCATAAGTGTGCTCCATCAGAGTGTGGGTGGGCACAATGGAAGGCACTGGCATCTTGTCAATTATCACCTCTGGTTTCTGATCTCATTCATTTCTGGTCATATTTTCCTAAGCACAATGAACCCAGCATGTGTCCAGGCCAATACGTGTCAGTGGAAGCTGCATCACTCACAGTAAAAGCCACCATTTCATCAATTAGATGGCGGTGTGGTTCGCACTGTCTGTTGCCTGGACATGTTAAATTAACATTCTGTTACATTTACATTTCACACATCCATGATTAAAAAGTTGGCCGTCTTTGTGGCTTGCGTGTTGCAGCAAGAGTTACTTTTAGCAAACTGACTGATCTGTACAAACCTTGTGAAAATATCATGGATTGCATATAGGCCAATCAGATGCAAGGAATCCAACAAAGGAAACAGCACATTTGTACCTGCTCCTGGACTAACATTAGACCCAATTTCCCCACTCCTCAGCTGCTGGCATAAATCTTCTCAGCTTCCTGCTCACTCTCAGTGGTCCCTGCCTCCATATGATTACACCCTGGAGGCTATCCCTATTATCCAGCACCAGACCTCCATACTCTCCCAGACCCAGTGCTTATCATCTGCTCCAAAAGTCCAGGCCTGCTTCAGTTTCACATTTAGTGAGCAACACCACAGGAGATTAACTTGTGACTCTTGAATTTTGAAGAATCTTTGCAAGAATGAGAGCTTGACAGGGTAGATGCTAAGAGGCTGTTTTCCCCTGCATGGAGAGTTTAGAATGAGGGGGCTCAGAATAAGAATAATCTAAGAATAAGGGCTCAGCTATTTACGACTGAGCTGAGGAGAAATTTCTTCCCTCAGTGGGGTTGTGAATCATTGGAATTTTCTACGCCAGGACTGGAGATGCTCAGTCCGTGAGGATATTTAAAACTGAGATCAACAGACTTTTGGACATGAAAGGGAATGAAAGAATTTGGGGCTTGGGCAGAGTTCAGGTCGAATATCAGCCATGAACCTGTGGCATGGCAGAGCAGAATCAAAGGGCTCGATGACCTACTGCAGCTCCTATTGCTTATTTCCTTCTACTGCTTAGCTACACTTTCAGTACCCCCATGAAGGGAATAATGGAAGCCTAGCCGGGGTCCATTGGCAGGCTCTTGACCCACTATGGACATTGCTTCTGAGATTGATCTGGTAGTCAGTTGATGTCTCCAACAAGGCAGTTTCAGCAAAAGTCACCAGATGCCAATCAGGCATGGGACCATGAACCAAACCTCTCCGTGTGCAGAAGGGAAGTGGTGCTGAGGCAAATTCTCGCACCTCAACTTTAACCAGGCGCATGGTCCAGATTCTTCATCACACAAAGAAAAGACTACGACAGCAGGAGTAACTCATCGTGAAGGGGTAATAAACCTACTTAAAATTCTGACAGACCTCGGCTTGTGCTGAGTTTGGCAATCTCAGATCTTCTGTGTCCTTCAGCAAGTGAAGTTAAGACTGGTCAGGGATCCTCTTCAGAATTCCGATCCAGTAATCTGAAGCCAAAAGTGGATGTGGTGTGAATTTCAGGTGAGAACAGAGTCAGGCTGACTTGTGAGTCCAACCCTCCCTTGGGAAATCCCTGCCATCATTTGCTATCTCCCTCTCTCACCTCCTTTAAGACACACCTTACAATGTACTCCGGACCAAGCTTTTGGTCATCTCCGAAGATGTATCCATCGTCTGTCGTGGCTCGGTGCCAAATTTTGTTTGATAATGCTCCTGTGAAGGACCTTGGGATGTTTCATTACAATAAAGGTGCTTCATAAATGCAAGTTTTTGTTGCTGTTGTATATCTCAGTTCACACATGGAGAACTGTTTCTATGTTTGGTAGCAGAAAGCAGCTGGCAATCCTGCAACAGTAGCTCAGCAGAATCAGCAAGAGTAGAGGGCAAAAAAAGACGGGGGGGATGTCCATACAAACAAAAGTAACTACCGCAAGGTTGGCCCACGGGTGCCTTTCCATGGAAGTATGACAGTTTTGGTAAAAAGGAACCTTTAACAGAACAAGCCCCGAGGCCACAATCTGCAGTGTGCTTGCCTACTCTACTCTGATATTCAGCTGCCGGGGTGAGCCAGTTTAATAGTTTGACCTTTGGTCAGAGGCAGGGGTGTGGTGGAGGGTGCGGGGTGGGGGGGGAAGAAGGTGGGGTGTGTTTACAAATGAGTGCTCCTGGCAGGTAGCTTTACTCCATTAACATGCATTAGTGAGTGGAGCCCAGAATACTGAAACTCGGGCCGGGCCCAACGACCTTTGCATGGAGATTCCGAATTAAGTGTGACCACTTCATGAAACTCTACACCTGGAGCAGACATACATAAAATCTACCCTTCCATTGAAAGGCTTACAAAGAAAGGCTGGTGTATATATACAACGCCTGTTAGCTCACTCAATAACTTCTCAAACCACTTTGTACATCATTACTTTGAAATGCACTGACCATTACGCAGCAACTATTCATGACAGCACAAGATCCCGAAGAAATGAGTGACCAGTTATATTTTCTTTCAGTTGACAGGGGAGAAACCATGATTAGTGGCCTTTGATCCTGTCCTGGGTATGCTTTGGGTAAAAATGGCTATAACCAATCTTCGAGCTTCAAGCCAGGGAGCGCGTAACACCGTTCAGGTGGTTGTGAAGGACAAGCAAGGAGATGGTTGATCGTACCTTCTTCGTCAAGAAAATCCTCATCGATTGCTGTGGATTCCAAGCTACGGGCATCTTCTGCCTGCAGGACTTCCCCAGCAGTGGATATTTCGACATAACATTGAAGAATGTGGTGGGATGCATCAAGGAGAAAGGGAACCTTGCGCTGCTGTCCATCCTCAAAGTGGAGCCACTCTTCATGCTCCCGTCACAACGTGGTGGTGACAATTTACCTCTATAATCCCCACGTTCCTGTCGTGGATGTACTCACCTTTCTCGCCAGGTACGTCGAGGTGGCTGGCAGCAGCACTGATATCAAGGACCCATTTGGGATTTGGACCAGCAAGCGGCAGCTCAAGGTGACCTTGAAGGTCGATGCCAATGGAGCCATCATCCACCCTCCCTCCAGCTTCGCTATCGGGGGCAGTCGAGGCTTCTTGGTCTATGCTGGGTAGCCCAGAGTTTGTCGCACCTACGGGAAAAGGAGATGGTGGATCCTGTCGGATGGTTCCCCGAGCAGACTGCCAAAGTCATTTGGCAGAATGTCTCATCACCAGAACTTTCAAACAAGCACCAAGATGTAGCTTGGCTGGTGGTGAGAAGAACCCTCCTTGTCAGATCCTTCCTGCACGCCCGAAGTCTCACCCACTCCGCACGCTGCCCCCGCGGTGGCTGTGGTGGGTAAGAGACGGTTGCCCACCTCCTTCTGGAATGTGTCTTTGCAAAGCAGGTGTGAAAAGAGATGCAGTGGTTTTTGTCGAGGTTCATCCCAAGCAGCTCTGTAACACAGGAGACTGTGCTCTACGGGATGTTCCCAGGGACGCACACCGAGATAAACATCAACTGCTGCTGGAGGACGATCAATTCAGTGAAAGACACCCTTTGGTCTGTCCGAAACTTGCTGGTCTTCCAGCGCAAAGAGTTGTCCACGACCAACTGTTGCAGACTGGCACATTCCAAGGTCCAGGACGAGGTGCTGAGGGACGCACTAAAGCTTGGGGCAGCCTCCGCAAAGGCTCAATGGGGAAAGAACACTGTGTAAGGTCCTCCCACCATAGTGAACTGAGGGGCCGGATCCATGGAAAACCCCTCGAACTGAATCCGGAAAATATTTGTTTGCTGTAAAATGTACATTGCATGTAAAATGAAATGGAAGGGTTGTGAGCCAACTTACTCCAGTCCTGAAGGAAACTGATCTCCTTTGCACTCTTTGTATTTTTTGGCTTGGTGCTGTTTGCAACTGTTTTGTGATGTATTTTTTTTTTTTTTTTTACAGATTTTTATGAATAAAGTATTTTGGAAATAAAAAAAAGTTGAAGGACAGATTGCTGACTGGGAGACCAGTAAGTCTCCCTGCCCTCACTCAGATTGAATAATCAGTCTGATAATTCATCCCAAGGATGGCACCTCTGACACTGCAGCACCACCTCAGAGTGGTACTGAAGTGTCAGTCCAGATTATCTGCTTAAACCCTGGTTTGAACCAACAACCTCCTTACTGAAAAGTCAAAGCGCTGACAATGAGCCATGCTGACAGCTAGCTACAATAAAATCAAGAGGGGCAGCTACATGTTGAGATGCCTGCTCATGCCATTAGCCGTGTGCAAATTGGCAGCTGAATTTCAAAATAAGGGGGAAGCCACTTAAGACAGAGATGAGGAGAAATTTCTTCACTCAAGGCGTTGTGAATCTTTGGAATTCTCTACCCCAGAGGGCTGTGGAAGCTCAGACATTGAGTATGCTTAAATCAGAGATTGACAGATTTCTAAATACCAATGACATAAGGGGATATGAGGATCGTGTGGGAAAAAGGCATTGAAGTGGATGATCAGCCATGATAATCCTGAATAGCACGGCAGGCTCGATGGGCTGAACGGCCTACTCCTATGTTCCTTTTCCTTTCTGACATGACAACAGACTACACTTCAAAAGTACTTAATTGGCTGTAAAGTGCTTTGAATTGTCCTTATGTTGTGAAAGGCGCTATATAAATGCAAACCTTTCTTTCTTGCTTATTGCGCCTAACAAACACTGCACATGGCAGGCAATTCTTTAGAGAGAATAGGTTCCCTACCAGGGAATGTTCGAGGTGTCAGGGCATGAAGTCTGTAGGTGGTGTTAGAACCTTGGTATAGCTAACATCCTTGTCGCACTTTGAGGTGGAGAGCTGGCTGGACTTGCCCAGGTCCTTCAATGTTTGCCCTGTCTCAGAAAGTGGCAAAGAGCTGAGATCTGCAACACAAGCAAGAGTCAAAAGGTCAAAACAATCCATTGCAATCCGTAACAACAACTTGCATTTATCTTGCACCTTTCATGTCATAAAATGTTCCAAGATGCTTCACAAGAGTGTTGTGAAGCAACATTTGACACAGAGTCACACAAGGAGATATTGGGCAGATGACCAAAAGTTTGGTCAAAGAGGTAGGTTTTGGGGGGCATCTTAAGGAGGAAAGGGAGGAAGAGAGGTTTAATGAGACAATTCCACAGCTTCAGGCCTCGGCAGCTGAAGGTACAGCTACCAATGGTGGAACAATTAAAATAAGGGATGCTTCAGAAGCCTGAATTAGAGGAGCACAGATAGCTCAGAGGGTTGTGAGGTCGAAAATTAGAGAGAGAGGGAGTGGTGCGACCATGGAGGGATTCGAAAACAAGACTAAGAATTTTAAGATCGAGCCATGACTTCACAAGGAACCAATGAAGGTCAGCAAGGGAGGGGTGATGGGTGAATGGGACTGGTGCCAGTTTGGATGATGTCAAGCAAACCGAGAGGAGAACGTGGGAGGCCAGTCAGGAGAAAATTGGAATTGGTCAAGTCATCGTCAATATTCATATCACAAATTCTCTCTCTGCCCACCTTTACTTTCTCCCCATTCTTCCCTAAAGGTGCTGACCCTTTTGACTAGGGTGTATGTTCCATACATAGGCATCTGTTTAAGTAGCACCTCATCATGTCTGAACCCCAACAGTGAACGCGAGCAGGTCGTTTGACTTTGGCGTTCTCATCTGAGAGCTACAACCTTTCTGACATGAATCACTGGATGGTGATGAAGAGGAAATCTGGCTGATCCTTCCCCTCTATAACGCGACACGAAGTCAGCGAGAACTAAAAAATACCAAGGTAAGCATCATGTGCCAAAGTGAATGTCCTCACCAACAAAAAGAAAAGAGATTTGAAGCTGTGAGAGTTGACTGCTCTTTATGTCAGGCTTCTGGAGGGGGAGAAGTCAATGTGGGCAACATCCAACTTCTGAAAGAGTCTGTGCCTTTTAGGATTTCCACCTGGCTGTCCAACTTCGATTAAAGGCAAGCATGCAGTATGGGAATCCAGTATTGTGTTCGCATCAACCAACCAAGAAACGAAGCAGACTGACATCTGAAAAGTGCTGCCAAAGCAAGGAGGGAACCTTATTTTTCCAGCAGTCAACAGTGAGCAAAGAGATCTGTTAACATATAGAGTCATAGAGTTAGACAGCACAGAAACAGGCCCTTCGACCCATCGTGTCTGTGCCGGCCATCAAACACCTAACTATTCTAGTCCCATTTTCCAGCACTTGGCCCTTGTATGCTATGGCGTTTCAAGTGCTCATCCAAAGACTTCTTAAATGTTGTGAGGGTTCCTGCCTCTACCACCTCTTCAGGCAGTGTGTTCCAGATTCCAATCACCCTCTGGGTGAACATTTTTTTCCTCAAATCCCCTCTAAACCTCCTGCCCCTTACCTTAAATCAAAGCCCCCTAGTTATTGACCCCTCCGCTAAAGGAAAAAGTCTCTTCCTATCTAACCTATCCATGCCCCTCATAATTTTGTATACCTCAATCATGTCTCCCCTCATCCTTCTCTGTTCTCAGGAAAACAACCCTCGCCTTTTCAGTCTCTCTTCGTTGCTGAAACGCTCCAGCCCAGGCAACATCCTGGTGAATCTCCTCTGCACCCTCTCCAGTGTAATCACATCCTTCCTACAGTGTGGCGAACAGAGCTGTACACAGTACTCCAGCTGTGGCCTAACTAGCATTTTATACAGTTCCATCATAACCTCCCTGCTCTTATATTCTATGCCTCGGCTAATAAAGGCAAGTATCCCATACGCCTTCCGAACCACCTTATCTACCTGTGCTGCTGCCTTCAGTGATCTACGGACAAGTACACCAAGGTCCCTCTGACCCTCTGTACTTCCTGGGGTCCTACCATCCATTGTATATTCCCTTGCCTTGTTATTACTCCCAAAATGCATCACCTCACACTTCTCAGGATTACATTCCATTTGCCACAGCTCCACCCATCTTACCAGCCCATCGATATCTTCCTGTAATCTAATGCTTTCCTCCTCACTATTTACGACACCACCAATTTTCGTGTCATCTGTGAGCTTACTTATCATATCTCCTATATTCACGTCTAAATGATTAACGTTCACTACAAACAGCAAGGATCCCAGCACCGATCCCTGCGGTGTACCATTGGTCACAGGCTTCCACTCGCAAAAAACAACTCTCGACCATCATCCTCTGCCTCCTCCCACTAAGCCAATTTTGGATCCAGTTTGCCAAATTGCCCTGGATCCCATGGGCTCTTATCTTCTTAACCAATCTCCCATGCGGGACCTTATCAAAAGCCTTACTGAAGTCCATGAAGACTACATCAACTGCTTTACCCTCATCGACACATCGAGTCACCTCCTCGAAAAATTCAGTCAAGTTAGTTAGACACGATCTCTCCCTGACAAAGCCGTGCTGACTATCCCTGATTATTCCTTGCCTCTCCAAGTAGAGATTCATCCTGTCCCTCAGAAATTTTTCCAATAGTTTCCCAACCACTGATGTTCGACTCACCGGCCTATGATTACCTGCTCTATCCCTGCTACCTTTCTTGAATAATGGTACCACATTCGCTGTCCTCCAGTCCTCTGGCACCTCTCCCGTGGCCAGAGAGGATTTGAAAATTTGTGTCAGAGCCCCTGCTATCTCCTCTCGTCTCACACAGCAGCCAGGGATACATCTCATCTGGGCCTGGGAATTTATCTACTTTTAAGCCTGCTAAAACATCTAATACTTCCTCCCTTTCAATGTTAATGTGTTCAAATATATCGCAATCCCCCTCCCTGATCTCTCCACCTACATGGTCGTTCTCCACAGTGAAATATATGCTCGTCTTCACTCACAATCCTGGTGACTGAGTTGATACAAGCTATGATGAGCCCATAATTTTGAAGAGTCAGGAAATGTGAACCCTCTAAATTTTCTTTGTTGTGGATGGCCTGCTTGTTCAAATGTGTGGTACCTTAAAATAGTTTTTGCGTGGTTGCAGGTTCAGTATCAACAGGAACAGCTTGTGAGTGGCCTACACGGTACTTTCACGATGGCTATGCGACCGTGACCCCACACAGCTGAGAGGAAACATTGGTCGGGATGTTCAAATCATGAGGGGATAAGTCGGGAAAATGAATAGTACAAGTTAACCCTGCCATCTCTGCCCAGCTAGGAGGATGACAGGCATTCCCACAGGTGCCAATTGCCTTTGAACGCTGCCACTCAGCTGCACATCACCTCCCGCTGGCGTCTACTCATCCTTCCTTCCAATGAGCCAGGTTCAGATGTCTCTGCAGCTGCCTGTCAGATGATGAAAGGAGATGCCTTCAAAGTCAAGTTAAAAAAAAGCTTGACATGTTCAGACTTTTTTTTTAGAATAAAAGGAACCACTGTGGCACTTGTAGCGGCTGCAAGAACTGGCTTTTATCTAAGTAAAATAAAGCTGAAGAAATCAGCTCGCGTTTCTCTGCTATATTGTTCTTGTAAGCTCACAATTTTCTTTTCTTCTCTTTGAAAGCCACTGACTCAAGCTGGAGTACAATTACATGGACATTCTTCATGTCCTTTGCTCAATTATCCACCCTTTATTTAGGATTACAAAATGACACAGCACAGAAGGAGGCCATTCAACCCATCATTCCTGCGATAGCTCTTTGGGAGAGCGATTCAGTTCATTCCATTCGCCTGCTCTTTGCCCCTGTAATTTTCTTTTCGTTTCAAGTATTTATGCAATTCCCTTTTGCATGACGGTTCCAGGCTGTGGCTCCGAGCCAAGACAGCAAGTTGTTTAACTGCACTGATATCACAGCTAAACCTGAAGCTGACTGCACCCAATTTCAAGCAAGGATTAAGGATGAGGACAGGCCGCACTGCAATTTCTTCCCCCTCCCACCACCCCCCAACCCCTCAAACTCACACTATCAGGCATCAGCTAACTCAGCACGGACACTTTTTGTAAATTAGGCCATCGGGAAAGCTAAGTTTGGAGTTCTTGAATGGAAAAGTCAAACATGAAGACCAGCTGTCAAGCTGGAGAACACATATTTGGGCCCACTCAAATACTCTGCATTATTAAAAATGGTTATGCTATGTGTGTGTATATGTCTATATAGGTGCGAGAACACAGCCCGGTTTCATGCCACTCAGGATAGGAAAGGGGTCTGATGAGGCACCGCTTTGCTGAATTGTGCCTTTCATGTTGTCATGGAATGAGGTGATGATACTTTGCAGCTTTGGAGGACGTCCGATCTTTGCTAGTAGTCTTTAGAGACCAAATCTGCTGATGAGGTCAAAGGCTTTGGTGAGATCTATGATCACCAAAGCTACAAAGTATCATCACCTCATTCCATGACAAGTTGAAAGGCACAATTCAGCATAGCGGTGCCTCATCAGACCTCTTTCCTATCCTGAGTGATGTGAAACAGGGCTGTGTTCTCACACCTACACTGTTTGGGATCTTCTTCTCACTGCTGCTCTCACATGCGTTCAAGTCTTCAGAAGAAGGAATTTTCCTCCACACAAGATCAGATGGCAGGTTGTTCAACCTTGCCCGTCTGAGAGCGAAGACCAAAGTACAGAAGGTCCTCATCAGCGAACTCCTCTTTGCTGACGATGCTGCATTAACATCCCACACAGAAGAGTGTCTGCAGAGACTCATCGACAGGATTGCGGCTGCCTGCAACGAATATGGCCTGACCATCAGCCTCAAGAAAACTATCATGGGACAGGATGTCAGAAATGCTCCATCCATCAATATCGGCGACCACGTTCACCTACCGAGGCTCAACTATCACCAGTACCTGTCTCTCGATGTAGAAATCAACAAGCACATGGGAAAGGCTTCCACTGCTATGTCCAGACTGGCCAGAGGGTGTGGGAAAATGGCGCACTGACACAGAACACAAAAGTCCAAGTGTATCAGGCCTGTGTCCTCAGTACCTTGCTCTATGGCAGCGAGGCCCGGACAACACGTCAGCCAAGAGCGACGTCTCAACTCATTCCATCTTCGCTGCCTCCGGAGAATCCTTGGCATCAGGTGGCAGGACCATATCTCCAACGCAGAAGTCCTTGAGGCAGCCAACATCCCCAGCATATACACCCTACTGAGCCAGCGGCGCCTGAGATGGCTTGGCCATGTCAGCCGCATGGAAGATGGCAGGATCCCCAAGGGTGCATTGTACAGCGAGCTCACCACTGGTATCAGACCCACCGGCCAGCCGTGTCTCCGCTTTAAAGACGTCTGCAAACGTGACATGAAGTCCTGTGACATTGATCACAAGTCATGGGAGTCAGTTGCCAGTGATCGCCAGAGCTGGTGGACAGCCATAAAGGTGGAGCTAAAGAGTGGCGAGTAGAAGAGACTTAGCAGTTGGCAGGAAAAAAGACAGAAGCGCAAGAAGAGAGCCAACTGTGTAACAGCCCCAACAACCAATTTTATCTGCAGCGCCTGTGGAAGAGTCTGTCACTCTAGAATTGGCCTTTATAGCCACTCCAGGTGCTGCTTCACAAACCATTGACCACCTCGAGGCGCTTACCCATTGTCTCTCGAGACAAGGACGCCAAAGAAGAAGAATATACATACACTCAAAACATATATTTGAAAGCAATAATACAATCATACAAAGTGGAGAAAAAAAGAATGGCAAATTATTGTTTGGATATCAAATGCAAGATTGGGGTCAGCTGTGATGCAGACCGCAGGCGAATGATCTGTTTTCGCTCACATAGTACGAAACTGTGCCTGAAACTCAAGTCACTGCTCAAGTCAGCACATTTCAGAGAGAAGGGAAAACATTTCGCGGTAGTGGTTGTGGGGAGAACTTGATATTTCAAAACAAGATTTAACTTTAAGACTTTGTATTGAAAGCTGGAGTCAGCCAAGAAAAAGAATGTTTGGAAATCTGGCCAATTACATTGCTATTTTCACAAGAACATTTTTCAAAAGCTCACAGTAAAACATCACCACTGTCAAATATATGTGTTTACTCTTTACAGTTATTATTGACAATAGAATTCAGTCTCCCTGTTTATGTATTATTCCTTCTGTAAATATTTCCCAACTGTCAGGAGCAGTTTCAGCATCGTAAACAAGCACCATGGCAGAAATGCCTGGGACGAGAAAATTTGTGCTCATTGCAAAACTCTGCTGGTGCCATTTTCTTCTAAAGTGAGTGAAACAATGTGCTCCCCTAATGATCTCTCTGCCTTAGGCATCTTAGAAGCTAATTAAATATAATGGGAATGCCCTTCATGCGTTTGCATTTGCTGTGCTTGTTAACTTGGCTGCGGCGCACAACGCCAGGTAGAACACTGCTCCTGTGTTTTTAATCAGTTGTCACTGTGCTGCACTGTTCAATAACCAGCAATTTGCCAGGCATGAAACGCCATTTACACCATTCATTTCTGAAGCTGTTCAAACCTTGCCTTGCCTTTCCTTGGTACAATTAATTCACAAAAATTCACAACAAAAGGTGAGAAAAACTACTCAACCCATTGAAATTAATTCCTGAAAAAAAACCAGCCAAACTTTCAGATGCATTTTGAACACGTTTAAGTGCCTTAAGCTGCTTTACAGATTATTCCAACCGTGATCACCCAATGACGAAACAATTTCTTCCTTAGTGATTTGAAACTTTTCCTTTAATTTAAAATTTAGATCCTCTCATCCAAATGGCCAGAAAGTCATATTCTAGCTTATCTTAACTGTACCATTTCATACTTTATTTATATTATTGATCTTTCTCTCTCAACTTTCCCTCGAGATTTAAATTTATCTAATCTCACCTACTTGGCTTTTACAGTTGGAATTTTTCTTTTTACCTTCTCAGCACCCTCTCTTTTTCAAAGTACACTCCCTAAAAGTGAAAATAGCACTCCAAGTTTGGTCTGATCAGTGTGTTTCGAAGCTTCAGTACAGCCTCTGGAGACTCAGACTCCACTGTTCTGGCTATATATCCTGACAATCTGTTTGCTTTTTATATTCAGTGCTTCCCCACAATTTCTCGATATCGCAAGCCTAAGTCCCTGTGTTCATTCTATTCCATTTAGGAACGACAGTCAGTCATTAAAACAGTTTTTGATTTTAACCCCTTTTTGGACATGTTTCTAATGATTGCCTTTAAACAAGGCCTTAAGCAGATTGTTTTGCAGCTGTGAGAACATAATGTGCTGGAAATGCTCAGCAGGTCTGGCACCGTCTAGAGAGAGAGAAACAGAGTTAACATTTCAGGTCTGTGACCTTTCATCAGAACTGGAAAAGGTCAGAAATGTAAGAGGCTTTGAGCAAGTGAAAGTGGAGAATAAAAGGGAAGGTCTGTGATCGGACAGAGGGCAGGAGAGGATAAATGTTAGAGATGTCACAGAATAAAAGGCAAATGGAGTGCTAAATAGTTATAAAAGACAAACCATTTGTCCAGAGAGAGTGATAATGGCAGAATAATAAACAGCTGTATCCAAACATGAAAAACAAGTTTAAGACATGCACATGGTTAAAAAAATAAACAATGAAATGAAATAATATAAAAATCTATAAATGTCTGAAAAAAAATGGGGCTCATGGTCTGAAATTATTGAACTCAATATTGAGTCCAGAAGGCTGGATGGTGAATAGCTAAGTTTCATGAATGCATCTTGGGAGCAACATTGACAATCAGGAAGAAAAACATAAGAAAAGTTACATCATCATCATTCTGATGAAAGGTCACAGACCTGAAACATTAATTCTGCTTCTCTCTCCACAGATGCTGCCTGACCCGCTGAGTATTTCTGTTTTTATATCACAAAAGTTTGTTCTTGCTTCTTGTGCAACGGTTTCATTTGTGGTCTCCTTTGGTTGGGTTTCATACCCAGGAAAGCACAGCCAATAAAGAACACCAAAATGGAATTCAGCTTTGAATCCACATCCACCCCCAACTTTTAAATGAAGGTGCACCACTTTAAAGTCCCTTGAAAGCCCTTTTTCGTCCTTTGTATTGTCTGGTCAGTGTTAATAAAATGAACGAGAATTTGGTCAGTGAGGAAAACTCCTTTGAGAGGTTTGAGTTGCAGCCGGAATTCTCTATCCTTGGCATTGTGGATAAATTCTCAGAGACTCATAGCACTTTTGAAGGAAATGGTTGTTTTTCACCTGATTCTGCACCCAACCTCCCCACCCTGACACCAGCACAGTGTTTAGCTCAAGAGCGGGAATTTCTATCACATTTTTAACATTGAAAATCAACTCAAGGTGTTTAACTGACAGTGACTGGGAATGAATGTTGAGGAAGGTAATGGGAAGAGTTGGAACTGGGCTGGAAAGCTTGGTTGAAGAGACATATCTTGAAACAATTTTTACAAATGGGAAGAGGTGCAGAGGGAAAGAAGTTTAGGGAAAGGGTTCCAGACAGTCGGACCAAAATGACTGATTGCCCACCAGCAACGGTGGGACAATGGGACAAAGGTATTCAACGCTTAACAAGCAGAGCTGTGACAACCAGCTACGTTCTTTCCTGTAAAAGCTATTGTCTGACTTTTCTCCATACCTCTCCTCAAGATGCTTTCTTGCGGGAGTACAGTTTCAAGGGTGCTCTACGACTTCTTCATGTGTGAGCTTCAGGCAGTGAGTCTGAGCGATGGGGAGCATTTCAGCCAAGACCTGATCCTGTCTTGATCAGATGTTCACTCGTACTATTTCCGCATGCAGTCACTCGAGAGTGACCACGAGCAGGAACCTTGAGTGAATATTTCATGGCCTAAACCACAACTTGTATTTATATTGTGCCTTTAATTGAGTGTTTCAGAGGAGAGTTATCAAAGAAAATTTGACACCAAGCCAGAAAAAGGAAAAGCAGGACAGGTAACCAAAGGTTTGGTCAAAGAGGTAGGTTTTAAGAAGCGTCTTAAAGGACAAGAAAGAGAGGCAGAGAGGTTTAGGGAGAGAATTCCACAGCTGAGGGCTGAGGCAACGGTGAAGTCGTTAAAATCAGAGAGGCAAAAAGCTAGAACTGGAGGTGAGTAGAGATCTCGGAGGCTTGTTGCTCTGAAGGAGATTACAGAGATCGAGAGGGGTGAGTCCACCAAGTGATCTGAAAGCAAGGATGGGAATTTAAAATCAAAGCCCTGCTGGACTGGGGATCAAGGCACGTCAGCAGGCACAGGGGTGATGGGTGAATGGGACTTAGGATGTGGCGCAGCAGAGTTTATGTCGGGTCCAAGATGGGAGGTCAATGAGGAGAGCATTGGAATAGTCAAGTCTCGAAGTAACAAATGTATGGATGAGAAGACCAAGACGAGCTATCTCAACACAGACCAGCGATCAAAACTGAAGATTTTGGTTTTGTCTTGCTCAGCCACTGTCGAAGCTGGAAACGCTCCAGTCAATTTGACGCATCTTTTACTCCCTTCAGACGCTGCTTACTAAATTTAAAGAAATTTGGACAAATTTGAAAGGCGGCCTGATTTTAGCTCAATCCTTAATTCGTCATCTGGAAAAGCATCACCTGTATCTAATTTATCAAATCAAAGTAAAAAAAAAAGACCTCACCAGATGGTGGTTGAACATCTGACTGAGGCCGTCTGTCTGAGTTGAGCTGATATTTCGCTGTGTCACTTATCCTCAGGCCACAGTCCCCTCCTCCCAACTCAATGTAATGCAAGCCAGATGGTGGAGTGGAAGGATACAAAATCAAAAAGGATCACAATTTTGCACTGAACCTCAATCATCTTAAATGCAATAGCCAGCAGGGAGGCCAACTTATGTATTCAGCATGTGATGTGCTCAAATAAATAACAGAGAAAGGGGGTAGGTATTCCAGCTGAATGGTTTTGCCTATGGGATGGTAGGTGATTGTTCAGCTCGGATGTTCGAGTATTTGTTTACAGAATCTGAAAAGCTGGCCCCAACGTACCTTCCTTTGACGCTGGTCTCTGGTAACAACTTAACAACGTTCAACGAATCATGGTGTGCTGCTGAGAGGCTGTTCAAAGCCATCTGATGAAAAAATGCACAACAAATGTAAGACAAACGAAGCATGTCCAACTTAGAACATAGCTAAATCATAGAATATAGTGTGTCAAGCATTGATCAGGTTGAGAAGAGAGCAAAATGGTGGACACAGCACTAGGTGCTGCCAACAGTGACCATTAATCTTTGCACATATGTTGCCTCTAATGATACTGTGGCCTCAAATCCAAAGTTAGCATTCCAACAAACATGGGAGGTTGTGCTGGATAAACTTGATACATTTCAAACAAAGAACAACAAAGAACAGTACAGCACAGGGACAGGCCATTCGGCCCTCCAAGCCTGTGCCTATCTTGATGCCTGCCTAAACTAAAACCTTCTGCACTTCCGGGGATCGTATCCCTCTATTCCCATCCTATTCATGTATTTGTCATGATGCCTCTTGAACGTTGCTATCGTACCTGCTTCCACCACCTCCCCCGGCAACAGGTTCCAGGCACTCACCACCCTCTGTGCAAAGAACTTGCCTCGCACACCCCCTCGAAACTTTGCCCCTCTCACCTTCGACCTATGTCCCCAAGTAACTGACTCTTCCTCCCTGGGAAAAAGCTTCTGACTATCCACTGTTCTGTGAGGCGCAAGGCATGTCTATGCACCAGTTAGAAGAAAGACTCAGGATGAAACTGGGTCAATGTACTCACAGTCATGAGTGGAACTACATTTCTGATGAGAACAAATGGCACTTTGTTATTTCACATTATCTGTGGTCAGCACTGGTGTTTACTTTGTGGCTGCCAGATTGGTTGGTGAGACAACACAGGTCATGGGATTTTTATAACCTCCTGTGAACTTGCTACATCACAGCCCCATGTCAGGTGAAGGCGGCAAGCAGGTCAGCTGCTCGCAGTCCACTGCCAGCATCACTCCCCACCTCAACTTATACATGGAATTACAGAGCAGTTTTCACACAGAAACAGGGCATTCAGCCCAGCATGTCCATTGGGGGTTTCCGCTCCACACAACCCTCTTCCTACCTTTTCTATCTCTTCCTTTCTCCCAAATGTACTATCTGGCTTCCCCTTAAATGCTATTTGACTCAACCAATCCTTGTGGGAGTGCGTTCCACATTGCAACCACTCTCTGGGTAAAGAGATTCCGACCGAATACCCTGTTGGATTTATTCATACCTATCACGTCTTTATTTATATCTGATATTTCATCTTGTTAGAAACTCCATGACCGAACAGCACTGCTGACACACCTTCACCACAGGACTGGAGTGGTTCAAGAACGTGGCTCATCACCACCTTCTCAACGGCAATTTTGGATGGACAGTAAGTGGGACTTGCAGAATTTTGACACAGTGACAATAAAGGAACTGTGATATATTTTCAAGACTGGATTGTGTGTGACTTGGAGGGGAACTTGAAGGTGGCGGTGTCCTTGTTCTTCCAGGAAAACAGGTTTGGGAGGTGCTGTCGAAGAAGCCTTGGAGATTTGCTGCAGAGCATCCAGTAATGGCACACACTACAGCATGTTGTGCCTATGGTGCAGGGAGTGAATGTTAATGGTGATGGAGGGGGTGCCGATTCAGCAGGCTGCTTTGAACTGGATGGAGTCAAGCTTCTGACTGTTCACTTGATTATTAACACCCCCCACTCCTCCTCCACATTTTGAGAAGACACGGACTCCCGTCGGTGCACCATTTTCCGGGCACTGCATACGTCCAGAATTTGTCCAAGCGGTCATTCTTTAAGCACCAACATTAACATGGATTGTCTTCAACTATTTTGAGATTTTGAAAGGAAATGATAGTGTAGATAGAGTCACTTTTTCCAATGGTGGGAAGTTCGACAAGAAGGGCATATAACCTTAAAATCAGAGACAGCCAAGAAGCAAAATTAGGAAACACTTCCTCAGGCAAAGGATAAAAGCAGTAGATGCCAGCCCAATTAATAATTTCAAATCTAAGATCGATAGAATTATTTCAGGCCATGGGATAAAAGGATAGGGAACCAAGGCACAAAGATGGAGATAATATGCAGATCAGCCACAAAAACAGTGAATGGCAGAACAGGCTTGAGGGGCTGAAAAGCCTCCCCCTGTTGCGCCATTCACCAAAGAGAGCCTCAGAACCGAGTTTCATCATATCCTCACCCAGCATTCCACTTCCCAGCAGCAATAGCTTGCCTCTGAACAGTGCCCTATGGGCTGTTCCCCTTCCCTTGGGTCACTCATCAGAAGATAAGAATATTTCCAGTTCAGGAAAAGGGCCATTACACCAATAAGCCAGTTCATCTTTATAACATCAACCCCACCTATCCGCCTTTTGACCATATCTCTTAATCCCATCCCTCTTGGTGCATGCATGTTTATTTATGTCCCTTGAAACCACTTGTGTTCTGCACGTCAATAAATCCACTGGGAAGATCTATCATTCTCTTATTTTATTATTGAGGAACATGTACGCGAATGAAATTGCACACAACATGACTGATGCCATGTGTTCTGGACGTTGTATTTACATACTTTTATTTCAAGGTAAATGCAGCCTCCAACCTCTCTGCCAAACCCAAGAAACAAAAGAGCTCTGTACATGAAAATCCTGGCCTGATCAGAGCTGCCTTCAAAAGACAAACCCTCAAAGGAAATTCAGCAACTCACTTTGATCGATACCCCAGTGATAGCTTCTGCTTAAACATCAAGACAATCAACTGTTTATAAGATTACATCTCAGTCACGTACAAGCAGAGAGAGATCCACAGTACCAGCGATACATTAAAAAAACAGGAGACTTCTGAATGTTCTGACAGTTCTTAAGGTGCTGGTTCTTGCTGTGCTGTGGTGCTAATGGTGCCAAAATCCTCCAGAACCTCCACTAAGTGACTGCTTTTCTATGAATCTCGACAGGAAGGGTGAGTGGAATATCAGGTCAGAGCTATCTCCTGTCCACATGCATGCACATACTGCAGGGATTGGTGGATTGTGATCAAGAATTGGATGATTTCCCCTAACTTTGTCAGAAGAGGGGGGGGGGGGGAAGGAAGGTAGAGGTGGAACGGAAGGAGGGAGAGAGAGAAACAGAAGGAATGAAATTGAAGAAAAAGAACCTACATTTCTATAGCACCTTTCACAACCTCACGACGTCCCATGGTTAGTAGCCAATGAACTTCTTCTGAAATGTAACCGCTGAGTCGAAAATGAGGCAGCCGAAGTACTGCAGAGCAAGGTCCCACAAACAACAATGAAATGATGACTCGACAATCTGCTCTCATGATAATGGTTGTGGGATTAATGAGGCCAGGCCACCAGACAAAATTTCCCTATTCTTTGAGGAGGCTTAGTGTTGGACCAACTGTTGTCCCAATTCAGATCTGTGGATTCAGCAGAACATGGGACCTTCCTAGTCTGAATGGGCCAGTACCACAGAGGGTAGTGCTTTTACTGAGGCATCAAGACTCACATACTTGTGTTGCGTAGATCACTGCAAAGTAGCAAATCGCAAATAAAGATAGGTCTCTTCGAGCTGGGGACCCAAGCCAAATCCAATTGCACTAAATCAGCGGATAAAGCAGGAAGACTACAAGTTTGGGGGTTGAAAAGAGATGTGGGCATGGGTGCAGTCAGCAGCAGGAAGCTTTCAGTGATCTCTGACTGGGATTTATCATGAACACTTCAGTCCAGCAGCAGTCCCGACTGATGATGTACAATAAATGTGCTTTGCATTGGGGACACCGGAACAATGGGAATAAATCCACGACATGAAAAGCACATCGGCAGTACTTGGAATTGGGAACATTGACTGAACTTTGGCTTCCCCCAAAACGCACTCTAAAGACAGCGGTTGTTAAGTGTAAAAAGTAGAGCTCATGAATGAGATTCTCCAGTTTATGAGATTCATTACTAACCAGCGGTGCACCAAGCAATCCCAATGGGTTCGCTGTGACACTGAGACCAGGACTAGTCCTCTGTTCAAACCCCAGTTTGTCCTTAGTTAGCTGCTCACAGTTGGGCCAGCAGTTGACCATCCCGCTATCAGGAAAGGACAAATCAGCCAGGGATTCTGCCTTAACTGTTTTTCCATGACTCCTGTGGCATTTGCATGTTTGTGAATTGAGCACTGCTGGGATGCCTACTTCCCATGGTTCAAGAAACTTGCTTGTGCTCAGTGTCTTGACTGGAATCTGAAGAACAGCTCGTGAGTGGAGGTAGCAGAAGGTGGCCAGTGCTCATAGAAATGTACCCAAGCAAGGGGCCAGTATCTGGAGGACAGGAATATGAAGAAGGAGATTGATTATCTTGTGTGAAGGGCCTACAGCTATTTCTCATTTTTATTTTAGTTTAGTTTTAAGAAACATGCTAAAAAAGGTAAAATAATTCTCAAGTTGTTTGACGTTGAAACATTCATAAATAATGAAATCTTAATTTGAGGACTCTGAAAATACAGCACTTCACTGGACAGCAGAGAAGCACTTGCATCATTAGCAAAAATAGCCTCAAAGACGGCTGCCTCATCAGTATTCACCAGATGCCATTAGAAGAAAAATCTTTGTTCCTATCTTCTACTTAGCCGTCACTTCTGTTTAAACACTGCTGCAGTCACCAGAACATGACCATCTTAATGAGGGTGCTCACTCTCTAAAAGGGAACAGGCACGAAACCTCAGTACTGAGGGAGTGCTGCATTGCCAGAGACATAAAACCAAGGCCCCCTCTGCCTTGCACCCTCAGTGCTCCTTCAGCAGGGAAAGAGCAGGGAACTGTACCACGATCCAGGCTAACATGCCTCCTGAAACCAATACCAACAAACAAAGATTAACAGAGCATTCATCGAGTCAGAGAATGGCTGCAGCACACAAGGAGGCCACTTGGCCTACCATCTCAGTGCCAGCTCTCGACAAGAGTTGCTCAGCTAGAAGTAACAGCAAGGCAGTGACAAATGGGTACAAACAAAGAAAAGCAAGAAATAAAGAGGCAGAGAAAGGAGTAGAGCAGAAAGATAAAGAGAGAAGAGAAGGAACGGAACACAGATACAGGATAAAAGGAGAAGTGGGTGGGGAAAGAAATAAGGAAGACAGCTGACAAGAGAAAGTGGGGAGAAAGATCGTGAGAGGAAGAAGAATGAGGGAAAGGAAAGACAGAGACAAGTTAGGGAAGGAGAAGCAGGCAAATAATTCAGCTGACTTGGGAGGAACAATATGATAGTATCTTTTATCAAGTCTTCAAATACTCAACATGTGAGGCAAAGCAATTGCACAGTATAGGTCTGCCAGCAGGCAGAATCGCTTCTATTAGCATGTGTTCAGCAACTCTCAATTAAACAGTGCTTTTCAGAGGCCAAAATCAGAGTAACTGTGGTTTCTGAGGGGGGTAGTCTATACAGTTGTTGAGGTTGCAGACTGTTCACAAGGAGGGCGCATGCCTAATGATGTGTTTCCTCGTTTTAATTTTGTGCTTCGAACAATGAACATTAATTTGGATATTTCAGTAATCATTCACACATCTTGCAGGTGAGGTGATTTGAGCTCATCGGGGGTAGGTGCCAGACAAGTCTGGTGAAATCCAACTTCCTGTGCTCATGAGAGGGAAAAAAAGAACTGAAACCACATTCTGGTTTTGAAAATGGAAATTATTATACCAGGCTTTGACTAGTCAGATCCAGCAAAGGCTGCAAAGAGGTGAGAATACAGGAAGCCTCTCAAAACTGTCAAGCATGACCCAAGGCACAAAGACAAGATGTCTTGAATGAATTAAGTGAGCCGATGATAACTGTTGCTCTGTCGGTTCACTTGCTGTCTGTGAAATAAAGCAGTTTCACAATTTGTCCCCTCTTCATAAGAATTCTCAGTCGGCCTTCGAAACGATGGGAGACGAACATGTGAGGGCATGTGCAAAGGTAGCGCTAGCCAGTGCACATATCAAGAGAAACTCACTGTTAGATCCTATGGGTGATGCTTATCATCTGAGTGAATATTGGGACACAGTGAGTCAGTTCCAGCACATAAAGAGGTATGGCATCCGTTTGCTGAGCTGCAGCCCCACTACCATTTCCAGTATCTCACTGAAAACAGTGAGCATCAGCGACCTCCTCAGAGGTAGGGGTCGGGAGCTGTGGGGAGGGAAGAACAGAGGCACCACAAGTGAGCATGATGTGATCCTCTGTTTGGGGGGAGTTGCGGGAGTTGGTGGGTGGTTGCCAGAATGGAGTGAAATCTGGTCATCACTCAGTGCCCACATGTTCAGGAGACAACGCAAAGTGGAATCATGGTTGAATTTTCCTTCCCTGTCCTACAGATGCTTTGCCCACACTGGCTCTTTGAAAGGACTATCCAATGAGTCTCACTCTCCTGCTCTTGGCTTTAGCCCTGCAATGTTCTCCTTTTATCTCCAATTCCCTTTTGAAAGTCACTATTGAATCTGTTTCTGCCGTCCTTTTTCAGGCAATGCATTCCAGATCAGAATGACTCACCGCATAAATTAAATCTCATCTCCCTGACGTTCTTTTGCCAGTTACCTGAAATCTGTGTCCTCTGATTGTTGACCTTCCTGCCAACTGAAACAGATTCTCCTTATTTACTCCATCAATCCCTTCATAATTTTGAACATCTCTTCTGAATCTTCCCTTAACTTGTTCTGCTCTGGGAAGAATCCAACTTCTTGGGTCTCTCCAGCTCGGCCCAATCCCTTTCCTCTCTCTTTTTCTCTTTCTCTTTTGGGCCTCCTTATCTCGAGAGACAATGGATACGCGCCTGGAGGTGGTCACTGAAATTATCCCTCTTCCAGATTGTTTCTTGTCCGTATCCTTCACTACTCGAAACCTAGAGATATTGTGATAAATGTTTCCCAGATGATACCGCACTGAAACATGTTCCATTTACCCGTCTTCATTGCCCAGAACTAGATCCAGTGCTGGTTTCTACCACATTTGACAAAAAACATACTGATCAAGGAAGTTCCCTTGCACACACTGCATGAATGCCTTCACTTCTGTGTCTTTTACATTATTAATGAAATGCTGCCAATTTCTCCCTCACTCTCTTCAAGGCATTGACTTCTTGCTGTTTTTTTAATTATTCATTCACAGGATGTGAGGGTCACTGGCAAGGCCAGCATTTATTGCCAATCCCCAAGTCCCCTCGGGAAGGTGATGGTGACAACTGGACGTCTTGCTGGGCCATTTCAGAGGGCTGTTAACTGTCAACCACATTGCTGTGGGTCTGGAGTCATACATTGGCCAGACTGGGTAAGGACAGCAGATTTCCTTCCCAAAAGGACATGAGTGAACCAGATGGGTTTTTGCAACAATCCAATAGTTACACAGTCACCATGACTGATAGGAGTTTCTTCATTTCAGAATTATTGACCTAGTGGAATTTAAATTCCTCGACTGCCATGGTGGAATCTGAACCCATCCCTCTGGATTACTCATGCATGAACACAACCACTATGCTACCATATCAGTATAACAAATACCCAGTGTACTCAGTTTCATAATCATGTGGTTATTGTTCATAGGTTAGCCTTAGTCAATGAGCATTAAATATGTATTTTAATTTATATCGCACCTTATTCCATCTCAGGCTATTCATATTTCAGGCGGACACCCAGCAGTTCCAAGGAATGGTCTCCACCAGAAGTATCAATCTCTTTTCAACACTGACTAGCCTACTGTGTATTTTCCGTTTTTTTTATAATCAATTTCTGGCATTCTCGGGTTTTTTTCTTTGTGTGCGTGTCTGGTATTTGTTTTTCGAAGAAAAATGCGACGTCACCAAAACAATCAACAGGAAGTGGATAAATCTAACTTCAGTCTCATGATACTGTGCAGTAATCTGTTGAATTACATCCCTTCGCTCAACTTTCCTGCACAGCCTTGCGATTCACTGCCAACATTTTTTTTCTTGCAGAGGACTGACATTTATTTTTTATCTACATATGGAAAATCTTTTATTTAAACTGTGAAACTCAATTGGCAGAATGTTTCATGCTAAGTCCAGACAAAACCTTATCTTTCAGTATCTGCCTGAGCCACATAAGCAAAATGGAACAAGGAATTATTTTAAAATCATTAAGAGGTGCCTGGCCATCCCTACCCTATTTCCATAATCAAGTTTGGAAGCATGTTGGTCACTCTTTATCGCCACCACCACCCCCACTCCACCCCCATTTCCCTCCCAATCTTCTGAAGGCACTGGCCCACAGTGGAGTGTGATGCCATGTGTAAAACCATTCCTCCGGTATGTCAAACAACTGGCAATTGTTCATGGGTGAGCCAGAAGATTTCGTGTCACAAATGTGTTGTCTTTCCTCACAGATTTAAAATAAGTTCAGATATGGCTGCTTCTGAAAAATAATCATTCTCGGGATGCGAGTGTCACTGGCAAGGCCGATATTTATTGCCCATGCTTGATTGGTAGTGGGCCTTCTGCTTGAAAGCAGTCTGCTGCATTGGAGTGGTTTGCTAGGTCACTTCAGAGGACAGTTCTGAGTCAATCACTTTGGAATGGCCCCGGAGTCACAAATACATCACACCCAGTTAGGATGGGAGGTTTTCTTCTGATGAAAGGTCACAGACCTGAAATGTTAACTGTTTCTCTCTCCACAGATGCTGCCAGACCTTCTGAGTATTTCCAGCATTTCCTGTTTTTATTTCAGATTTCCAGCATCTGCAGTATTTTATTTTGGTGTTCGGTTTTCCTGCCAAATGGACATGAGTGGAGCAGTTGGATTCTTCAGAAATTCTGAAAGCTTCATGGCCACTTTTTCTTCCACATTATTTTTTAAAACTCAATTCAAATTCTCAAACTGCGCTGGTGGGATTGA
The DNA here is from genome assembly GCF_036365525.1 of Heterodontus francisci. Classification (NCBI taxonomy): domain Eukaryota; kingdom Metazoa; phylum Chordata; class Chondrichthyes; order Heterodontiformes; family Heterodontidae; genus Heterodontus; species Heterodontus francisci. Next base: position 11,823,894 of record NC_090417.1, read on the forward strand.
AACTCTTTTGTTTATCAATCTAGGCCTTTGGATTCCCAGCCCAATAATATAACCACTGCATGACCGCACCCCAACAAGAATGCAGCAGCAGAGGTTAAATAGTAGGTTGCTTGCTCTTTCAGTGAAGTACGTGTGGAATGGGAGGGAAGAGCAAGGAGTGGGGAGGAAAATATATTTTGGAAATGTCACCCTTAAAATCAAACAGAATTCTACATATGCTTTTATGTAAGCAATGACAAATCATACTTGAAACATATATGTAAATTTTCTGTGCTGAATAAATGAATCTAATTAGCCTACTTGCATTGGCAAAAATCATGCTGATTTGCAACCTGTCAAAAATATTCATCTCAGAAGAGGTTTCAAAGTGAAAACATCCTCTTTACAGATTCTGATTGGACAGAAGGAACCCTGACTGTCAGCAGAATGAAGCAAACATTAAGCCATGTTGCCCACGGCAATGTGCCAATAAAGGGGGGCAACAAAATGCTCAAAAAACAATCAGTATAGACAAAGCTGGGTGCTATTTGCCGCAGTAGGATTTCCCATGCAATTTCCAACCATGGGTTGCGCAGTGGGGGATGGGGGCGGTGGTGTGAGTTGTGCAGGCTGCTGTGCTGTCAATGAGCAGAAGTGACGGCTAAAACGTGGAACAGAAAAATCCCAAATCCCTCAAGCATTAGCTGTGGCAGTGACCCCTTCATACAAGACTGAACCACTCAGTGCCTTTGCTGCTCACTCACAACACAAACACACACGTCCTGAACCAACATGAGGCTGACACAGCAAAAAACCCTCAAAACATCTTTTCAATTGCAGCCAGCTCCCAAGGAAGGTTCAAAGGGATTGAAAGGACAACTTTGCAGTTTCAACTTAGAAACCTTTCATTACTTTGCATCGAAGAAGGGCTGCTGCTGCTGCTGCTGCTGTCAGGTTGAGAGATCACAGACACAGAGATTTGGAAGGAATTAACTTTTAAAAAGCACAAACCTATAATCTAAATGCATTCATAAAAGAGCTGACATGCGTTTATGTGATGTTTGGTGACCAATGACTGCCAGTTTGTTTGGCCTTGTGTTGAAAGACCTTCATAAGCCATAGTAAATACAGACCTTCTCATCTCTGTCCACTTACATTGCAGAGAAGGGGTCCTGTAATTCCTTATCTTGTTGAACCGAGATCACTTGTTAACCCCTCAAATACCTCAAGACAATTAGTTCCTCAACAACTTACATTTATATCACACATTTAACTTAGTAAAACATCCTAAGTTACTAAAGTAAAGCAATAGCAACAAAAACATTTTGACATTTTCTGACACTGAGCCACAGCAAGAGAATTCAGGAAAGATGACCAAAGCTTGATCTAAGAATCATCCGAAACGATGAGATAGACGGAGACGCTGAGGGAGCTTTGGGCCAAGGCAGCTGAAAGCACGACCGCCAAAGGTGGGGCAATGAAAATCAGGTAGGCACAGGAGGCCAGAATTGGAGGAGTGCAGAGATCTCAAAAGCTTGTAGGACTGAAGGAGGCAACACAGATATGGAGCGACAAGCCCAGGAATGGGAATTGGAGGACAAGACTGAAGATGTTAAAATTGAGGTGCTGTTGGAGTCATAGCTTCAACAGCATCAAGCCAGAACGGCATCGAGTCTGCCGGCTGTGGCAGTCTGCACGACCACAACAAAAAATGAGTTCAAAATTGATCAAGACCACACCTAAAAATATAGCATTCATCACCTGGAGTGGCTGATATCTAATCTCATCTGAAATATGAGAACAATTCCCAGCATGAATCTCGCCCTCAAATTTCTATTATTTTATTGAGTGCTGACATGCGTCTGCAACCCTTTCAAATGACAAGTCTCAAGAGGTCACACAGCTCACTGAACTTTGCCCCTTGTAGATGGGGATCTGTCTCCTGAATGGAGACCAGTCAAAATATTCATACTTGCTCATTTTGGAGATCCACAATGCTTGGGCATTCAAGGCAATTCTGCCACTGGACTCCTCTACGACTATTTCCCTTGGAAGCGAAGTGGTCTTTGGGATATTGTGAACTAAATATTGTTCTGCTGATGGTGCAGAGAGCAAAGACATTATTTAATGTCGTATAAACAATATATCTGAAGCCTACACTGGCTGGGAAACAGTCACTCAATGTGATTTTGCTAGGAGTGGACAATTAATGGCCAGAGGGCAGGCTCACTGTCCTATTAAGGACAGGGGGTGGGATCACAAATCTGAGGGCCAAAGGCCTCCCCCAACCACCCCGTTCCCCCCTCCTCCAGCGCCCCCACGATCTGCTGCCAGGCAGCCACCTCCAAGCAGCTAAATTGGACCTCACTGCCTGCTGGAACCTGGAGGCTGAATGGAAAATCCCAGATCACCTCTTGAATTGGTCTTCAGTGACCGTTAATTATTTGGAACGGTTACCCTCCACATGCGGGTGGGGAGCCCTGCCACCACCCCCATCCCACCTTCGAGAAAACAGGCTGGGGAGACAAGGGAGGTAAAATGATCCCCACGGATCTAGATCCTAATCACGCTTGAAATTGCAGAGGTTGGGTGAGGGTAGGAATTAAGCTCAGCTGTAATACCCCCTCGGCCAAATAGCTCACAATACTCACACCGAAAGAATGAAGTCCTAAATGGGCGATCATGCCTGGTGTACTGTATCCCAGCACGAGTCAGTTCCTTTGGGGGGAGAAAATTGGGAAATCAAGAAGAGATGACTATCAGAATATGTTTTATACTCTATGAGTATCCCCCATGGTGGGGCAAGACAGAGGTACTCTTTAAGCACATTCCTACCTTGAACACACTCAGAACATTTGTGTCAGGAAGACTCTTAAAGATCGACTCCACTGCTCCGAGACTCTCATTTCCTGTCCCATTAATCTTGTCAAGGGGCCGGGGTGACCTGAAGTAATTAAAATAAGATGTCAGGAAATGAACAGACGTACAGGCACAGCACGGGATCTACAAGAGCCCATTTGTGCCCGTCATCGAGAGTATAATTTATTACTGCCTGCACATTAGCCATTATCTATTGTGGGAAAAGGACAAAGTCAGGAGGATTGACCAGAATGGGAGCTGTGGATTCTATTCTCGATTCGCACATGGCTGATAGAGTACAAGACAGGGAGGGAGGAGTTGTCAAATAAAGTTTTTGCTATTTTGCTGACAAGAGTGGGCAAGATACATAGTGGTGAAATAGTGTTCTCTGCTCATGAATAATTTTTCTCAAAATTGGCAAGGACAGGAACTTCACCCAAAAAATTATTCAAAATGATTTTGTTTGATAACGTGACATTGAAGTCAAATGGTGCACCTGATGGCTCAATGGGAAAATACAGCAGCTGGAAGGGTCTTGAGCCAGGAATATGGACAAGGTCCCAGATTCAATCACAAGAACTTCAGAAATAGGAGTAGCAGTTGACCATTCGGCCCTTTGAGCCTACTCAGCCATACTGTAAGATCATGGCTGATCTGTCTCAATCCACGTTCTGCGCCAAGAAGCCAGCAGACTGTGCTTGCTATCCAGTGACCTCTGTTGGAAAGTGTGCATGCATGGACGTCGAGTGAGAAACAAATTGCACGGGATGTGGATACCGCGGCAGAGTCAGTATTTATTGCTCAGCCCTAAATGCCCTTGAGAAGGTGGCAGTGAGCCGCCTTCTTGAACTACTGCAGTCCATCAGGTGAAGTTACCCAACATCAGTGATGTCACTGTGGTCAAATAGCCTGATGGCTTGCGCTAAAAAGACTTATTTTTCATGAAGCCGAAAGGTGCAACATTATACTTGAAAAGGGAAAATGTTAACCTGGACAAAAAGGCTGATAATCCAGTGAAAGGCACAAAGATGACAGGTGAGAGATACTCACTCAAGCAAAACATCACGGGTTATGGAACCGCACCCCAGCAAGCATCAGCGCCTTCAGAAAATGAGGAGCAAATACTGGCATTAACAACAACAACAACTGGGATTGATATCACGCTTTTAACATAATAAGGCACCCCAAGGCGCTTTACAGGAACATTATGAAACAAAATTTGACACCTCGCCATATTACGGGATATTGGGGCAGATGGCCAAAGGTTTCATCAAGGAGGCAAATTATAAGCAGCGCCTTAAAGGAGGAAAGAGAGGTAGAGAGGTGGAGAGATTTAGGGAGAGAACTCCAATGATAGGGCCTAGGTAGCTGAAGGCATGGTCGCCAAAACTGGATTAAACTTGGGGATGGTCAAGAGGCCAGAACAAAGAAAAGGAATACAGAGGGTGCAAATGGCATTAGCAGCACTTTAATCTTGTTTAAAGCAAAAACAAACAGAGGTTTGGGTTTAAAAATAATAAAAGTCAGGATTGTGGAAAGCTATGATGAATAATCACAAGTAAGTTACAGCATGGGCTCAATGCGCCAAATGGTCTCCTTCTGTTCCATAAATGACTCGAAACACTTGCTTTTGCAAAAGCAGTTGAGACATATTCAAAAAATTGCAAAGGGTCCTTCAAGAGCCTGAGTATCTCGGCCGAAGGAAATTGCAAAGCCTCACATGAAAAAAACTAAAATCTCTTTCTTTCAAACAAAAAACAATTTTATTTTAGATCACCACGTTCTAGCTTTTTTAACCCAATTAAAGCACCTTGCGCAAGTTTGACAGTGGTGATCGAGATGTTCAAAATCATGAATGGTTTTCATAACGTCAACAGGGAGAAAATGTTTCCCATGGCAGAAGGGTTGGTAACAGAGGTTTAATGCCATTGGCTAAAAAACTAGAAGCAACATGAGAGCAAACCTTTTTTTTCTTTTGCACTACCTGAAAAGGGTGCTGGAGGCAGAGGCAATTGCCACTTTCAAAAGGGAATTAGATAAATACTGGAAGGGCTGTGGGAAAAGAACGGGATGTGGGACGAGTTGGATAGCTCAACCAAAGAGCTGGCACAGGTACGATGGGGTGAATGGCCTCCTTCTGTGCTGTACGATTCTGTGATAACTGTACTCCTGATGGGTCAGAACTTCCAAGTTAGCAGAAGAGAAAACTGACAAAGGGGCAGAACACCACCAGACTAAAATGTGCGAGCTGTAAACAGGTGAAGTGGGTCTTTGCTTGACAGCATTTCAGCTTGTGGAGGAGGCAGTGCCCCACAAACTCTTTCCTGCTGTAGTTCTGGAAAGTTCTGCAGTTATAAAGGTCTTGCCAGGCATAAAATAGAGCCTTGCAGCAGATGTCTGAGGTTGTTCCCCATAAACTGATTGTGAGATAAATCTGTGGAAGCAGATGGCCTGTGATGCTTCATGACTCGTGTCATATATCAAACAAAGGCTTCTTCATAAGATCAATGCTAATTGCCAAACAAAACTAATGTTTTTCATCTTATGAGAGATGAATCTATATTTACTCTTAGACAGTAGGTCTTAGCATGTTTTCGTCAGTTCAGGGGGCATTCGTTGTTTTCCAACTCCTCAAATGTGCAATGAGGAAAACAAATTACAACAGTGCAACTGATAGTTGAATGGTAAATGCACTGAGCCACACAGACCTGGATCATCCCAAGTTTGATCTGTGGTCTATGCCGAGTTCATGACCTCAGCTGACTGGCAGGAGGGTTGTTAAAATTGGCTGTACTGGGCAAGTTAATTGAGGCACACAGCAGATTCACCATAACAGTATGAGCTGACAGCTGTGTCGCACTTTTACCTATGGTCAGAAGATAATGGGTTCAAGTCCCACTCCACAGACTTCAGCACATAATCCAGGCTGATATTTCAGTGCACTACTGAGGGAGTGCTGCATTGTTCGAGATGCTACTTCTTGCATGAGACTTTAAACCAAGGTTCTGTTCACCTTCTTAGGTGGACGTAAAAGATCCCATGGCACCAGTTCGAAGAAGACAGGGAATTATACCCAGTGATATAAAATAAAAACAAAATACTGCAGCTGCTGGAAATCTGAAATAAAAACACAAAGTGCTGGAAATACTAAGCAGGTCTGGCAGCATCTGTGGAGAGAGAAGCAGAGTTAACGTTTCAGGTCAGTATTCTAATGAAAGGTCACTGACAGTAACAGGAACAGTAACGTTAACGTTAACTCAATTATCCCCAGTGTCCTGGCTGATAGTTATCCCTCAGGCAACATCACCAAAACAGAATGTCTGGTCATTGTCACGTTGTTGCTGACAGGGATCTCATTGTAAACAAGCTGCCATGATTCTGATATTACAACACTGACTGCACTTCAAATTCATTGGGATGTCCTGAGGTCATGAAAGGTGCTCTTTCCATGCAAGTTCTTTCTTTCTTGAACTTCACTTGTATTCTCTTAAGTTTAGGAAGTTGAGGGTGGTTTAATTGAGGGATTTAAAATAATAAAGGGATTCAATCGGGTGGACGGAGGCAATCTATTCCCTCTGGTGGGGGAAATCTAGATGAAGGGTGGATAGGGAGCAGCTGTTCCCCTTAATTGAAGGGTCCGTTACAAGTGGTCACAAGTTTAAGGTGAGGGGCAGGAGGTTTAAGAGGGATTTGAGGAAGAACATATTTACCCAAAGGGTGGTGACAGTCTGGAATGCACTGCCTGGGAGGGTGGTAGAGGCAGGTTGCCTCACATCCTTTAAAAAGTACCTGGATGAGCACTTGGCACGTCATAACATTCAAGGCTATGGGCCAAGTGCTGGCAAATGGAATTAGATAGACAAGTCAGGTGTCTTTAATGCATCGGTGCAGACTCGATGGGCCGAAGGACCTCTTCGGCACTGTATTATTCTGTGATTCTGAAGAAAGCATAATCTTTAAATTGGAGTTCGACCATTTAGGAGTGAAATCAGGAAGCACTTTTACACACAAAGGGCTGTGGAAATTTGGAACTCTGCCCCAAAAGGCTGTAGGTGCTGCGTCAATGGTAATTTTCAAGATGGAAACTGATAGATTGTTAATCAGTAAAAGGATCAAGTGATGTGGAGTAAGTTCTGGTAAATGGAGTTGGTGTACACATCAGCCATGATCTAGCTGAATGGCAGAACAGGCTTGTGGAGCAAAATGGGGTCCTGCTGCTCCTTTAACAACTGTAACAAACAGCAAGTCCTTCAGTTAAACTCTCCAAGATCTCGGAGCGCCTCCAATACTAATCATTTTCGCATCCCTATTTTAATGGCTTCTCCACTGATAACCGTGATTTCAGCGTCTAAAGCCCTAAGCTCTTGAATGCACTCCCTAAACCTCTCCACTGATTTCTCCAACTTTAATATGCTCCTTAAACACGAGCTGTTTGACCAAGCTTCTGGTCATCTGCCCTACTTACTCTTTATATAGCTCAGTGTCAAATTTTGTTCGATACGCTGCTGTGATGCGCCTTCTTGAGATGCTTTACCACGTTAAAGGTGGTGTACAAATAGAAGCTGTTGTTCTGATCGAGCAGTGCACCAAGCATAGACAAAGCCAGTGGAAATAAATAGTTCCAATCACACAATCGCAAGAAGGAGTTCTTTGTCAGGCCCTGGCAAGGTTGGCTGCAGAAGAAATTGTTGCAACAGTAAGACCTTGAGCATCTGTCTTTCTCATCAGCACCAGGCAGGCTTCTACCCAGAACAGTATCAGGATACCACACTTGATATTGTGTTTCTCCAGAAAAATGAAGTATTTAACAGGCGTTGTTAAAGAATTTACAAAGTAATAAAACAAAAAGAAATGTAATCGAGAAGGATGTGTTCCACAAAGCTACCTACTCTTCCTTTGGCTTTTTGGCAGCTATGAGTCATTTGAAGACGTTTTTATGATCTGCCGAAGGCTCTGACTTAGGCAGGGGTACAGACCATAGCACCAGATGTGTTGCAGCAGCTCAGGCAAGCAGTCATTGCACATGCGAGAGTGCAGAGTGAGTGTTGGCAGCTTATTCAGCAAGGTGGGTGGGGGGGGGGGGGGAGCGGAAAGTGTGTATCCCAGCCAATTCCAACCCTGTCCACCGCAGAAGTCACTGGATAATGGGAATTCTGGCTCTTTTTTTTTCGACAGACTGTTTTCACTGGTGAGGGAGTCGAGATCAAGGGGACATAACCTGAACATCAGAGCCAGGCCATTCAGGAGAGAAGTCAGGAAACACTTGTTCATGGAAAGGGTGGTAGAAAGGGTAATTGGAGTTAAGACATAGACCAGCCATAATCTCAATGAATGGTGGGACAGGGTCATGGGGCAGAATGGCCTCCTTCTGTTTCGATGTCCCTGCTCAGCCTCAGATGACTGAGGACAAGTGTAGTGACCACTTTGCAAAACTTCAATAAACGCTAGTTGATAATGGGTCAGTTATTAATTTCAAATCTGAGATTGATGGATTTCTATAAACTAATGGCATGAAGGGGTACGGGGGAAGGGATGATATATGGAGTTAGGTCAGAGACCAGCCATGGTCACACCGCAACAGTGGAACAGGTCCCAGGGGCGAAATGGCCTCCTCCTGTTCCTGTGTTCAGAAATATCACTCAAGATCATCTATTTCAGCAGTAACAATAAGTTGAACCAGGTCAGTATTTCCAAGTACAAAAGTGTGCAATGCATTTTTCCACCAAGACATCAGTGTAACCACTTCAGAACCTTCTTTTAAAGGACCACTGGATTCATCAAGTGGCATTTAGCACACCTTTTCTCATTTGCTAGCAAGTTTCACAGCAGAAGGATATAATGAATTTAGACAAAAATGAGCCAAAATTTTTCTTGCTGCCCAAACAGGGAGATGTTAGTCTGACAAATTGTCATGAAGAAAATGGCCTTTGTCGGTGGCAGGGTTACACATGAAAATAAATATCAAGTTGATGATTTCACTTTATGAAGAATCAGTAATGCCATAATACGGAGTTAGCTGCTGAAGAGAGGTCAAACATTTTTGTCCCGAAGGGAGGATGAGGAAGTGGAACTCGTTCTGTTTTCACTTTGCTGCCCTCTTGGGATTTTCAGGTGGCAGGAGTCCAAAACTGGACAGGATGAATCTCAGGGCACTCATTTAAAGGAGGAGTTAATGAAAATGGAAGTAGCCCTTCCAATTAGGAAGGGAAAACATATGAAAAGATCCTGCCTGGCAGTTCATATTTGATTTTATTTCCTTCCGTTGAAAGACCTGCCACACTGAGCAGAGCCTTGAGCTGACTGCAAAAAGCAACTGGAATGTAGTTCAGGACACCTCTTGGTCTCGATACTATTCAGATGGTTTCTGAACCAGCCTTCAGCACTAAGCTGATCGTGAGACTGCCAACAAAACGATACTTGAGACAAGGTATCACTTGAAACTCAAAAGGCAGGCCTACATGTTACCAGCAAATATTATTCTTTAAGTGCTCTGCCTAATCTTCTGATTAGGAATGAGCTAACAATAGCTCTCCTTGATGCCAATGACTGTAGAAACACTTGTTTGGTTTGATCCCTTAGTTTTCTTTGACATTATGATGATGTATGATGTTAATGCAGCTGCTATTTTATGCATTGAAGCAATGCTTTAGTCAAATGAAGTCGATAAAAATCAGGCACTGACTTTCCACACAAATCATAGCTCGACAACAAGAGATTTCCATCAGCCAGAAGGGAAAGGGAGGAAAACCAAAATAACAATTGTTTTCTTTCTGAACAAGGTGAACTTGGGGAGTGATGGAAACTTCGTATAGATGCACAGCTGGATGTCAGCTAGTTCCGATGCCCCGCTGAGCAACAGAAGTGACTGTCTGAACATTGTGACCAAAAAAAAAGAAACTACTCGAAGTTAACAGCCAGGGGATCAGGGAATATGGCTAATTACTTACTTGACCATCCCAGGTGAACGTTGTGAAACATTACTGAAGTTTTATGGCTTGGCTCCCTCCTCATGAACATTCTTGGTGGAGCTGGCTTTGGGGGAACTTCACTCCTTCTTGCCCTTGCTGGAAGTGCCTGATAGAAAAATCTTGGGAGAAACTTGTTTTTAGTCTACCTTTGTGAAATAACGTTGAAGATGTTCGAGTGGGAAACAGGCTGAGAAATTCACCCCCAGGTTGACAAAGGCAGTGATAATTTCTTGCACACTTGGGCTCCAATGCTCAGTTTCTTTGTTTGCAGTACTCAGTGAGGAAAGAAAAGGAAGTCAAAAAGATCACAGTGATGCATTCATGGAATTTTTTTTAAAATTAAGCACATTTTATTTAGGTGTTCAATCAGCGTTTGATATCACAGTGAAAACACTTTTATGTACTGAACTGAAGTGAGGGCAAAAGCTAGGCACGTGATTGGTGGTCATTCTCTTACCTCCAATTCCTCTCTCTGTTGCAGCCTGTCATCTCACTCTCTCTCTCTTTGATACTTTTATGATTATTTCTTTTGTGAACTGTACTCTCTTCACCTCCTGTTCTCCAAATAAGTTTCTCTTCCGTCTATTCTGCAACTTACAGTTTTGCTGCATTGATGTCATTTTACAGCCTCCTAACTGTAATGTATTCTTTCCCAGCTCCCTTTCCTGTAATCTCTAGATTTGGAATCGCGACTGTGAGCTCAATTTCTGTCCTGTTCTTCTTGGTGGATTCCTGCACGATGGACCATGGCTCTGCACCTCACCTCCTCAATAAAAATGCAAAGTTGTCCATTTTGGCAGGAAGAATAACAGAGAAGGATATTATCTAAATGGTGAGAGATTGCAGAGTTCTGAGATGCAGAGGGATCTGGGTGACCTCGTGCATGAATCGCAAAAGGTTAATATGCAGTTATAGCATGTAGGTACAGCACGTCATGAGGAAAGCCAATCGAATGTTATCGTTTATCACAAGTGGAATTGAATACAAAAGTTGGGAAGTTATGCTTCAGCTATAAAGGGCATTGGTGAGACCACATCTGGAGTACTGTGTACAGTACTAATTTCCTTATTTCAGGAAGAATGTAAATGCGTTGGAGGCAGTACAGAAAAGGTGTACTGGACTAATACTTGGAATGGGTGGGCTGTCTTATGAGGAAAGATTGGACAGGCTTGTATTCGCTGATATTTCGAAGAGTAAAAGGCGACTTTGATTGAAACAGACAAGATCCTGAGGGGTCTTGACAGGGTGGATGTGGAAAGGATGTTGCCCCTTGTAGGAGAATCTACAACCAGGGGTTTAAAACGAAGGGGTCGCCCATTTAAGACAGAGATGAGGAGAATTTCTTTCTCTCAGAGGGCTGAGTGTCTTTGGAACTCTCTTCCTTAAAAGGCAGTGGAAGCAGAGTCTTTAAATATGTTAACGGCAGAGGTAGATAGATTCTTGATAAGCAAGGGGGTGAAAGGTTATCAGCGGTAGGTGGGAATGTGGAGTAATCAGTTCAACCGTGAACTTACTGAATGGCGGAGCAGGCTCGAGGGGCCTACTTCTGCTCCTAATTTATACGTACGTTTGTATGTTCAACAGCTCTAAAATGTAAATTCTATGCTTATCAAGCTGAACCATTAGTGCTGAGCAATGGAGTGTTTTAAATTTCAGGGACTCTGTGTCACCATCAAATACTTCCATATCAGGTGCAGTATTGTTAGATGCAAAAACATCCCTTCGAATTTAACGCAAAAATGTTTTTGAGCTCAGTACATGTCAATTTCTTTGAAGTGGATGGGAAAAAGTATTTTGCTTTGGTCGATAACTATAGCAAGTGGATAAATGTTGAGTCCATGCCTAATACAACAAGTGCCAAAACTATTGAGGCTTTGAAAAGTTGGTTTCCAAATGAAGGGTTGCAAGAAGTGTTGGTATCAGATAATGGTCCACAGTTAACGGCAAAAGAGTATGAAATATTTCTGACTAAGAATGGAGTCAAACACACTCTAATACCACCATATAACCCAGCATTGAATAGTGCTGCAGAAAAAAAAAGTGTACAATTTGTGAAGAGGTCTTTGCGGATGTATTTGTTAGGCGACAAGCAAGGCAGTAATTTCCATGTTTCTTTTCGAGAAAGGCTGGACAATTTTCTGTTCTCTTACACATTAAGGTTGCTCACCTTATGAGTTGGTGTTTAAACACACTCCTTGGACAAGGTTTACTTTGCTTAAGCCCAACATCAATATCAAAGTAAGACAAAAGCAAGACACAGTGAAGATGTGTCATGATATACGAGGCATGAAACTTACAGAGTTCAGTGTTAGTCAAAAGGTCATGGTGAAAAACCAATGAGTTGATATGGAGAAGTATGCGTTTGGAGTTGTTGTAAAAAGACTCGGTGCATTCACATACCGAGTGAAGATTCAGGAGAGACTCCGTCTGTGTCATGGAGATCATTTGCTTCAAAGAGGAAATCTGCCAAAGGGAGAGTATGAGAAACCTCCTATCGTCCAAATTCCTGCAGTCCCAAGTGAAAGTCACAAAGAAACTGAAAGCCTGCCATTATCACAAAATCTATTGGTGGAGAAAAGTGAGTCAGGGTCTTTGATTAAGATAAACCAGGAAGTGGAGTTGGTGGTCAAAGTCCAAGTTCGGGATTGATACAGTCTGAGATGTTGAAAGAGCAGAATCAAGCTCATGGAAATGGAAGAAGATACCCAGACAGAAAGAGAAAGAAGCTAGATAGGTTAAATCAAAGTATGCAGGCAGTAAGGAAGAAATAAGTTTTTCTTTTCATTACTTCTTGTTCAATAATGATATTTGTGTTGAAGTCATAATGGCGATGAGGAAAAACAATTTATTTTACATGTAAATTACTCTGGAATTTGGTCCTGTATGTTTTCGTTGTGATGACCGTAACAATGCAACCCAATCTGCCAAATTTCAGGTCTTGCTGTTGCATTCTGAGAAAATTATGGAAACGTATCATTTTACATTTTAATGTACCAGTTGTTATTTAATTGAGCAGGGAGTGTCGTATATTTGAATAGCTGAGCATTTTGTTATCCTGCCTCTCTACTCCTTCTCTGCTGGGGAGGTGCAAATAAAGTTTGTTCAAGAATGACTGCTTGCTGTGAAGTTTGCATGGAGGTGTTCAAATTAATCATGGTTTTGATAGAGTAAATAAGGGGAACCCGTTTTGCAGAAGCATCGCTAACCAGATGATTTAGATTGAAGGTAATCACGAAGAGAACCACGGGCAACAAGAGGAAACTTCTGTTTATAAACAGCGAGTTATTGCGATCTGGAGCACACTGCCTGAAAGGGTGGTGGAAGGAGATTCATTAGTATCATTCAAAAGAGAATCTAAGAAATACTTGAAAGGGAAAACAATTATAGGTCCAAAGGGAAAAAGCAGAGGGGTGGGATGAATCGAATAGCTCGAACAAAGAGCAAGCACAGGCACGATGGACTAACTGGCCTCCATCTGGGCTGTACCCTTCTAGATTCTATGATTCTATTTCAGCATCCATTTAGTTCGTCAATGATTTTTTGGCTCCACCACTCAAACTGCAATTCCATTTGAAGTGATGATCACTCTTCGGATGACAAACTTCCTGACAAATCCTACATTTGCCTTTTACTAGTATAAACATATTCTTGTTGTCCTACTCCCAAAATACAACTGAAAGTAATTATCCTTATTCACTTTTTCTATGCTGGCAACTGCCTCGGCAAGATCACCTTTAACCGGCTGGAATCTAACTGACAGGTTTGAGTGGTCTATACATAGAATGAAGAATACCTCAGGGAGAGAGGGAGAGAGTTACACGCTGTAATCTAATCAAAGCATTTGACTAATGTTAGAAAGCATGAAAGTAATATTGCTGGATTTCTTCTTTGAAAATAATACTTGGCATTTACATAAAACCTTAATGTACCAAGCATCCTCAGACACTTTAATAGAGGGGGCAAAAAAATAAGAAACATATGGTAAGCCATCATGGGAGTAGAGCTATTACATATATATCAGAAAATGTGGTTTTATGAGTCTTCAGCAAACTTGCATCGGGATACACATGAAGGGTTTTTATGGTGCTATAAATTGTGAGGTAACTGTTTTTGTGAGTACTGAGTAACCTGTAACAATGAGATAGAGATCCACATCTGGAACTCCAAGACTGGCAGAGGACGTGGTCGTGACTTAGACGTGAGGTTATAAAAGCAGCAACTGCAGGGCATGAGGATGAGGGAATTGTCCCATGAGGACAGAATTCATAGGCTGGGCCAAAATTCCCTCGGGTTCAGGAGAATGAGAGGTGATCTCGTTGAAACATATGCAATTCTTGTGTGGCTTAACATGCTGTAAGGATGTTTCACCTGGTTGGGGAGTCCAGAACTTAAAGTCACAGTCCCAGCATAAGGCCGTTTTGGACTGTGATGAGGAATTCCTTCACTCAAAGGGTGTGAATCTTTGGAATTCTCTGCCCCAGAGGGGTGTGGATGTTCAGTCAATGAGTATACTCAAGACTCAGATCAATAGATTTTTCAATACTAAGGGACTGAAGGGATATGGGGATAGTGTGGTAAAGTTTAGCTGAGCTCGAAGATCAGCCATGATCTTATTGAATGGCAGAGCAGACTCACGAGGCCAAATGGCCTATTCCTGGCCCTAGTTCTTATGTTCAAAGAAGACAGAGGACAACATTCTCAGAAGTTAATCCTTCAATGTGAGATACTGGGAAAGCATATTCAATCAACTAGATCTGTTATTGCACTGTATCTGAATTGAGCTGGTTGATGGCTCAGTGGAAGAATGTGCCATCGAGTAAAGCACTTAGTCAACCCAGAGCTCAGGAAGCCAGGGTTCGATCCAGTCATCTGTACTGAATCAGATGCAACTGACCTCAGTGATTCAGCACTGGTAATGGAGAGGGAAGGAAAATGAGCCCGGTATTGTCTCTCTTGGAAAGTGAGCGTGGGTGGACTGAGAACAGGGCCAGGCTCAGTTGCGATACCCAGTGACTGAACAGCCCACCAACACTTACAACTGAGGGTCGGACAGGATGAATGGTTAGCAGGGCAAGATGCTGGAAGGCAGAAGATAGCTGTGGAACTGGCCTAGCAAGTCAGCAGTTCCAGGAACGGGAGGAGGAAGAGGGCAGAATTATGTTTTTTGAGGGTGGTGCAAAGGGTTGGAATACAGATTTGTATTCAGCTAGATATTGACCTTGGCTCAGTCATAGCACACTGACATTAGTCAGAAGCTTGTGGGTTCAAGCCTCACTCCAGAGACCAGAAAACAAAATCAAGGCTGGCGGGTAAGTGTTCCACTGACGTACTCCACTGTCAGAGATGCCATCTTCAAAACACATAACTTGTTCATGTATTTCATTGTTGTTTGCGGGAGCTTTCTGTGCACTAATTGGTTGCCGCATTTACTACTTAAATGTCTCAGAGCCATCACGGCTCAGAGAAAGGCCATTTATGCTGGCTCTCTGTAGAGCAATCCAGTCAGGCTCACTTGCCCACTGTCGCCCTGCAAGTTTACTTCCCCCAAGTGCCCATCCAATTTCATTTTGAAATCACTGATTGTCTCTGCTTCAATCCATTCTCGTATACAGCCAGTTCCAGGTCATTGCCACTCACTGCGTAAAAAAGTTCTTCCACACATCCGCCTGCATCTCTTGCCCAAAACTTTAAATCTGTGTCCCCGAATTCTTGTACCATCAGCTAAAGCGAACAGCTTTTTTTTGTCTACCTTATCTAAACCTGTCATAATCTTGTACATCTCTCCCAAATCTCCCCTAAACCTCCAATGCTCCAAGGAGAACAATCCCAGCTTCTCCAACCTAACCTGACAGCTAAAGTCCCTCATCCCTGGAACCATTCTGGTTAATTTACTCTGCACCATCGAGGGACCCTCATATCCTTCCAAAAGTGCGGTGACCAGAACTGGACGCAATACACTAGTTGTGGCCTAACCAAAGCTTGATAAAGGTTCAGCATAACTTCCCGACTTTTGTACTCAATACCGCCATTTATGAAGGCTAAGATCCCATCTGCTTTGCCGAGCACTATCTCAATTTGGCCCGCAAACTTCAAAGATCTAGGCACATCCACCCTCAGGTCCCTCTGTCCCTGCACATTCTTTCGTACTTTGCCATTAAGACTACATTGCGTTTCCCTATCCCTTCTGCCAAAATGAATCACCTTGTACTTCTCTGTTTTAAATTCCATCTGCCACTTGTCTGTTCATTCTGCTAGCCTGTCTATGTCCTGTTGCAGTTGATTATCATCCTTACTGTTTGCCATACCTCCAAGTTTGGTATCACCAGCATATTTTGAAATTTTACTTTGTATTCCAATATCCAAGCCATATATATATATATATATATATATATCAAAAAAGTAATGGTCCTTGCACTGAATATTGGGGAACACCACTGTCTACCATCCTCCAGTCTGAAAAATAACCATTTACTACGACTCGCTGTTTTCTGTCCTTAAGCCAATTTTTTTTTTTATTGAAGCTGAAGTGGACCCTCAATTTTCTTAGCCAGCCTTTTATGTGGTACTTTGATAAATGCTTTCCTAAAATCCAAAAAGCCAACATCCACTGCATTTTCTTCATAAACCTTCTCTGATATTTGATCAAAAAATTCAATGAGATTGGTCAAGCACTGCCTTTCTTTTTACAAATCTGTGCTAGTTCTCCTGGAGTCATAGAGTCATTTACAGCCATTCAGCCCATCTTTAATTACTCAAACCTTCTCTCAGTGCCTGTTGACTCTTACTCTGATTATTGCTTTGAAAAGCTAACCCACCATTGATGTTCAACTAACCGGCTTGTGGTTGCTAGGACTATCCTTCCACCCTTGCTTGAATAAGGGTGTCACATTTGCCACTCTCCGATCCTCTGGTACCTCCCACCATATCTAATGAAGACTGGAAAAGGAAGATTATGGCGAGCCCTGCTCCTATCGCCATCCCCACTTCCTTGAGCAATCTGGGATGCAAGCCATCTGGACCAGTTGACTTATGCACTCTAAACAGAGCCAGCCTTTCCAGTACCTCCTCACTCTCAATTTTTACCTTATTCATTATCTCTACCATCTCCACTTCAACATTATTTGGTCTGATTCCTCTCCCCACGCGAACACTGATACAAAGCATTCATTAAGTATTCTTGCTTTGCCCTATGCATCTAAGCATATAGATTTGTCCTGGAAAGGACCCATTCTGTCACTTACTACCCGCTTACTATTAACATGCTGGAAGAAATTTTTTGGGTTTCCCTTCTATGTTGACTGCCATTCTATTTTCATATTCTCTCTTTGCCAGTATTATTTTCCTCTTCACTTCCCCTATTGTATTTAACCTGGTTCTCACTTGAAGAATTCACCTGACCTAAGAACATAAGTACAAGGAGCAGAAGTAGGCAATTCAGTCCCTCGAGGCTGCTCCGCCATTCAATACGATCATGGCTGATCTCATTTCGACCTCAACTCCACTTTCCTGCCCGTTCTCCATAACCCTTCAACCCATTACTAATTAAAGATCAGTCTATCTCCTCCTTAAATTTACCCAATGTCCCGGCATCCACCGCACTCTGGGGCAGTGAATTCCACAGATTAACGACCCTTTGAGAAAAGTAAATTCTCTTCATCTCAGTTTTAAATCTGCTACCCCTTATCCTAAAACTGTGACCTCTCATTCTGGATTGCCCCACAAGAGGAAACATCCTCTCTACATCTACTTTGTCAATCCCCTTAATCATCTTACACACCTCAATTAGATCTTCTCTCATTCTTCTAAACTCCAGAGAGTAAAGGCCTAAACTGCTCAATCTCTCTTCATAAGACAAGCCCCCCATCTCTGGAATCAATCTAGTGAACCTCCTCTGAACTGCCTCCAATGCAACTCCATCCTTTCTCAAGTAAGGGGACCAAAACTGTGCACAATACTCCAGGTGCAGTCTCACTAATGCCTTATACAGTTGCAGCACCACTTCCCTACTTTTATACTCTATTCCTTTAGCAATAAATGCCAAAATTCCATTTGCCTTCCTTAACACCTGCTGTACCTGCAAACTATTTTTCTGCGATTCATGCTAGAGGATACGCAGATCCCTCTGCACCGAAGCACTCTGAAGTTTCTCTCCATTTATATAATGATCTGCCTTTCTATTCTTCCAACCAAAATGGATAACCTCATACTTTTGCATCATAGGCCCTCTTCTTTTAATTCATGATATTGTCTATCTTCCTTGACATCCAAGGAGCCCTGGCTTTGGTTCACTTACCTTTCTCCCTTGTTGCAGTGTCTCCAGCATTTACCTGAAGCATCGCCTCCTTGAAGAGCACCCATTGCTCCGTTACAGTTTTTCCTGTCAGTCTTTTGTTCTATTTCACCCTGGCAAGATGCCCTCTCACCCCACTGATGTTTGCCCTCTCCCAATTTAAAAGTGCTACATTCGATTGTTCCTTGGTCTTCTCCATTACTAATCTAAACCATAATATACAATGATCACTCTGACCCAAGTGTTTCTTCACAGACAACTCCACTTGGCACACCTCATGTTCCTCCCCCTCCCCACCCTTTACTCTTCCTTGGTAGAAGGATTAGAGGGGCACTGAGGAAAAACTTTTTCACCCAGAGGGTGACGGGTGTCTGGGATTCACTGCGCAGATCGGTGGTGGAGGCAAAAACCTCAACTCATTTAAAAGGTACCTGGACATGCACCTGAAGTGCAGTAACCTGCAAGACTACGGACCAGATGCTGGAAGGTGGGATCAGTTTGAGCGGCTAGTTTTTTTGGCCAGTGCAGACACAATGGGCTGAATGGCCTCCTTCTGTGCCGTAGTTTTCTCTGGTTCTATGGATCTAACATTATCCCAACAGATATTTAAGTAATTCAAGTCCCTCAATATCCACACTCTATAGTTCTTGCACATCTCTGGAATTTCCCTGCAGATTTGCTCCTCTATCTCTCGCTCTCACTATTTGCAGGCCTATGGAATACTCGCAGGAGCACGATCGTATCAACTGAAGTTTCATCCTTCATGTTTTGAATCCACCCAGGATTGCAGGTGTCTCCGAGAAATACAATGTTCCCTCGACTGCTGCTCTCACCGCATCCTGAGATCCACACTCAGTGCCATGCAGTGCCACATGCACAGACTTGACAAGGGGAGACAGTGGCGTAGTGGTATTGTCACTGGATTAGTAATCCAGAGACCCAGGGTATTGCTCTGGGGACATGGGTTCAAATTCCACCACAGCAGAAGATGGAATTTGAATTCAATTAATAAATCTGAAATTGAAAAAAAAGCTAGTCTAATGATGGCCATGAAATCATTGTTGATTGTTCTAAAAACCCATCTGGTTCACTAATGTCCTTTAGGGAAGGAAATCTGCTGTCCTTACCTGGTCTGGCCTACATTTGACTCCAGACCCACAGCAATGTGGTTGACTCTTAAATGCCCTCTGAAATGGCCTAGCAAACCACTCAGTTGTACCTAACCGCTACGAAGTCAATAAAAAGGAATAAAACCAGACGGACCACCCGGCATCGACCGAGGCACCGGAAACGACAACGGCAAACCCAGCCCTGTTGGCCCTGCAATTGCCTCCTTACGAACATCTGGGGGCTTGTACCAAAGTTGGGAGAGCTGTCCCACAGACCAGTCAAGCAACAGCCTGACATAGTCATACTCATGGAATCATACCTGACAGACAATGTCCCAGACGGTGCCATCACCATCCCCGGGTATGTCCTGTCCCACCAGCAGGACAGACTCAGCAGAGGTGGCGGCACAGTGGTATTCAGTAGGGAGGGAGTTGCCCTGGGAGTCCTCAACATCGACTCTGGACCCCATGAAGTTTCATGGCATAAGGTCAAACATGGACAAGGAA
Source organism: Heterodontus francisci (assembly GCF_036365525.1). NCBI lineage: Eukaryota > Metazoa > Chordata > Chondrichthyes > Heterodontiformes > Heterodontidae > Heterodontus > Heterodontus francisci. The sequence continues at coordinate 11,843,606 of NC_090417.1, forward strand.
ACCTCCTGCTGATTACCACCTACCGCCCTCCCTCAGCTGATGAGTCAGTACTCCTCCATGTTGAGCAGCACTTGGAGGAAGCACTGAGGGTGTCAAGGGCACAGAATGCACTCTGGGTGGAGGACTTCAATGTCCATCACCAAGAGTGGCTTGGTAGCAGCACTACTGACGGAGCTGGCCGAGTCCTAAAGGACATATCTGCTCGACTGATTATGCGGCAGATGATGTGGGAACCAACAAGAGGGGAAAACATACTTGACCTCGTCCTCACCAATCTGCCTGCCGCAGATGCATCTGTCCATGACAGTATTGGTAAGAGTGACCACCGCACAGTTGTTGTGGAGACTAAGTCCCGCCTTCACAATGAGGATAGTCTCCTTCGTGTTGTGTGGCACTACCACCGTGCTAAATGGGATAGATTTTGAACAGATCTAGCAATGCAAAACTGGGCATCCATGAGGCGCTGTGGGCCATCAGCAGCAGAATTGTACTCAACAACAATCTGTAACCTCATGGCCCAGCATATCCCCCACTTTACCAGTGTCATCAAGCCAGGAGACCAACCCTGGTTCAATGAAGAGTGCAGCAGGGCACGCCAGGAGCAGCACCAGGCATACCTCAAAATGAGGTGTCAACCTAGTGAAGCTACAACCCAGGACTACTTGCATGCCACACTGCATAAGCAGCATGCCATCGACAGAGCAAAGCGATCCCACAACCAACAGATCAGACCTAAGCTCTGTAGTCCTGCCACATCCAGCCGTGAATTGTGGTGGACAATTAAATAACTAACTGGAGGTGGCGGCTCCACAAATATCCCCATCCTCAATGATGGGAGAGCGCAGCACATCAGTGCGAAAGATAAGGCTGAAGCATTTGCAACAATCTTCAGCCAGAAGTGCCAAGTTGATGATCCATCTCGGCCCCCTCCTGAAGTCCCCAGCATCACAGATACCAGACTTCGGCCAATTCGATTCACTCCATGTGATATCAAGCAACGGCTGAAGGCACTGGATGCTGCAAAGGCTATGGGCCCTGACAATATTCCAGCAAGAGTACTGAAGACCTGTGCTCCAGAACTTGCCGCGCCACTAGCCAAGCTGTTCCAGTACAGCTACAACACTGTTATAAATTGTCCTCCACACAAAAAGCAGGACAAGTCCAACCCAGCCAATCACTGTCCCATCAGCCTACTCTCAATCAGTAAAGTGATGGAAGGTGTCATCAACAGTGCCATCAAGCGGCACTTTCTTAGCAATAACCTGCTCAGTGACACTCAGTTTGGGTTCCGCCAGGGCCACTCAGCTCCTGACCTCATTACAGCCTTGGTTCAAACATGGACAAAAGAGCTGAACTCGAGGTGAGGTGAGAGTGACTGCCCATGACATCAAGGCAGCATTTGACCAAGTATGGCATCAAGGAGCCCCAGCAAAACTGAGGTCAATGGGAATCGGGAGAATTCTTTCTGCTGGTCAGAGTCATACCTAACGCAAAGGAAGATGGTTGTGGTTGTTGGAGGTCAATCATCACTGCAGGAGTTCCTCAGGGTAGTGTCCTAGGCCCAACCATCTTCAGCTGCTTCATCAATGACCTTCCTTCAATCATAAGGTCAGAAGTGGGGATGTTCGCTGATAATTGCACAATATTCAGCACCATTTGCGACTCCTCAGATACTGAAGCAGTCCGTGTAGAAATGCAGCAAGACCTGGACAATATCCAGGCTTGGGCTGATAAGTGGCAAGTAACATTCGCGCCACACAAGTGCCAGGCAATGACCATCTCCAACAAGAGAGAATCTAACCATCTCCCCTTGACATTCAATGGCATTACCATTGCTGAATCCCCCACTATCAACATCCTAGGGGTTACCATTGACCAGAAACTGAACCGGAGGAGCCTTATAAATACAATGGCCTCAAAAGCAGGTCAGAGGCTAGGAATCCTGCAGCAAGTAACCCACCTCCTGACTCCCCAAAGCCTGTCCACCATCTACAAAGCACAAGTCAGGTGGAATACTCTCCACTTGCCTGGATGGGTGCAGCTCCAATAACACTCAAGAAGCTCGATACCATCCAGCACAAAGCAGCCCGCTTGATTGGCACCCCATCCACAAACATTCACTCCCTCCACCACCGATGCACAGTGGCAGCAGTGTGTACCATCTACAAGATGCACTGCAGCAACTCACCAAGGCTCCTTCAACAGCACTTTCCACACCCGTGACCTCTGCCAAAAAGAAGGACAAGGGCAGCAAATGCATGGGAACACCACCACCTGCAAGTTCCCCTCCAAGTCACACACCATCCTGACTTGGAACGATATCGCCGTTCCTTCACTGTTGCTGGGTCAATATCCTGGAACTCCCTTCCAAACAGCACTATGGGTGTACCTACCCAACATGGACTGCAGCGATTCAAGAAGGCAGCTCACCACCACCTTCTCAAGGGCAATTAGGGATGGGCAATAAATGCTGGCCTGGCCAGCGACACCCACATCCCATGAAAGAATAAAAAAAAAGTCCTATTTTTAAAAATTCCTCCCAGCTCCTGAAAATCTGACCACAGAACCTCAATGCCTGCCCTCTCTATGCTGTTTTGGAACACACTGGAACTAAATTCTCACTCATTCCTTTCCGCCTGCAGAATATTCTGTACCCTCTCCGTTATGGTCATTGCCCTGGCACCAGGGAGGCAAACACCATGCACGACTCACAATGATGGTTACAGAAATTCCTGTCTGTCCCAACTATACAATCTCCTTTAATGACTGCATTTCTACTCTTTGCTGTTGCCTCCTATACAGTCCCATGCCCAATGGTGCCATGGTCTGAACTGCACTCCTTCAAGATGCTGTCACCCCCAACAGTCTCCAATGCTGACTATCAGTTTGAGAGTGGCACCCACCCCAACAGACTCATACTTCCTGCCCACTCCTACTCTTCCGAGTGGCCACCCACGTACTATCCTGAACTCTCACTTCCTGTGGGTGTGAGCACCTTCTTGTGCGTACCATCCAGGAAACTCTCATACTCTCTGATGCTCTGCACTGACTCCAGCTGCCCCTCAAGTTCGCAAATTCTGAGCTCAAGCTGAAGCAGCTGGAGATACTTCCGACACAAGTGGTTGCCCAAGATTCATGAAGTGTGTTACAAGGATTTTTTTTTTGTATTAAAACATAAGATTCTGTGTCTTTTAAAAAACTGAAACAGGATTTCAGTGGACATTGAGACACCTGCAAAGAGTTGAAATTTATGAATGTTTTGAAAGGAAGTTCAAAACAAAAGCTGAACTTTATGGGTAATTTGAAAGGAAGCTCAACTTGTGCACAAGGACAGTAAAGCAGATAATTTCAAGGAAACAAGCAAAGGGTTTCACCTCTTGGCTACTCTTCGAGTGATGAGAAACTTAATGACTGGGCAGGTGCCTTAGTTCTGGAAGTTTCAGTTTCACTTTGGACCTTTAAAAAAGCCAGCGAGTCGAACAAAGTGCAGGCATTTGAAATTTGGTTTTGACCTGCCTGGAGATCAGCGAGGAAGATCCAGAAAAAGTGTTGCCTCTCTCTGTAAAGGAATCCTGCATCTCTTGAGAAGAAACTGTGTATTTCAAAGGTGGCAGATTCCTATTGCCGCCTGTCTCTGAAGAATCCCTGCATCAAGTGTGGTTCCTGTTACCTCCTGCGTTTAAGAAATCCTGGAATCTGAAGAAATTTTCTGCTGCTATACTGCTGCTGTAAAACCTAAGAAGACCAGTTGCCGCACACCGGATGGAAGACCTATGTGAAGCCTGCTGCAGTTGAATTGCCTTGAACGCCTACCCATCACAGATTGTTCATCAACCTCGCATGGAAAGACTTCGAGTGGCATCCGACTGTTGAACTTTGGAACACTTCACAAAACTGAAGAATTTCCTACCAGAACGTGACAAACGAAGTTATTTTATTATTCCTTTCATTCCTACGAAACAGCTGAAAAAGAAATTATTTTTTCCTGATGAACCTTTTTTTTGGAATCAATCTTTGTGTGCATGAGGGCTGGAGAAAATAAGGAGCTTGAATATCTCAAATCGGATATAGATTTAATTCATTATTGATTAAGACTTGGTGTTATAATAGTTAATTTTGTTGTTGATTAAAGAAACCTGGTTGGTGTGCTTTATTCTGGGGACAAATAGCGTATGTAATTGCCTATTCCAGTCGGTGGGAAAATTTATTGATCTGCTGTGACCCGTGGAGAAGTGGGACTGAATTAACAGTGCACTCCTCCCGCTTCAGTTATAACAAGTATTCTGAGGTTCCCACGTGGCGGAGGAATTACAAGCAACAAGTCTCAGATGCCCATCATGATGTAAAAAAATACTCTCTAATTCCCTCTTTTACAATCTACTGTAAACAATTAATTTTATTTAATGCCTCTTGACCTGCTCTGTGAAAATACTCACTAAATCACTTTCTGTTATACTCAGTGACTTCACTTCAAGTGCTTTGGGGAATCCAAAGTTCGTGAAAGACGCAATATAAATGCAAGGTATTTTCCTCTCCTTTCCAGTGTTGTCTTGCTGCATTCAGGATGTTAAGCTAAAGATCGGGACTGTCCCAAAAAATCTGGATAATTGGTAGATTAAAAAATAGTGAGGGAAAGATCTGCATCAGCTCAGTCAGCAGAGTCGAACACAATCTCTGCAGCTACCGTCATTGTGAAAGATTCCTTTATGTTCTTGTTCCAAAACATCATTAACCACGCTTTAAAAATATTCCATTTGAAACAAAGCTTTCTTTTGAATTTTCAGAACACTGCCAAACAACGTACCAAGGCCTCTATCACAATACTCCTGATGGGTTTTTGGTCCAAATTTCCAGCAAGGTATTTTCTGGCCTCTGCTCCTCAATAGCTTAATTTAACTTAAACAGTAAAATGGAACCCCAAGTTTGAATTGCACTCTCAATGGCCGATTTACAAATGCACCAGGATGAAGGACAGAGACACAGACCAAGAGGTGTTAGGCTCAATTATCTGCTGATGCTAAATGCAGTAGCTTCAGTTGGTTGGCAGTCTGGGAAGTGCAAACAGCTTGAGTGACTCTGGGTTAAAGGGGGGATTAACTCAGCTAAAGACTCCTGCTCCTTGACAGGCTTCAGCTTGGGACATGAGACACACACACAGTCCAAAAACTCGCCAACATTCATTGTGCAAGACCACAGCAGAACAATGACCAGTTGGGCGGGACACAAGAAGGAAGCCAGCACTCTGCAACTCACCTGTGGTGTTCAACCTGGGACTGTCAGATAGGTTAGTGTAGACAGAGCATTACTCTGCTTCCAACCTATTCTGTTTGGTCTGTGATTGTCAGGTGGGGACGTTTAGAAAGAGATTTACTTTGCATCTAACCTCTGGTCTTTGGCCTGGCAGTTTGTGATGGGTCAGCTTAAAGCAATGGTTCTCAAACCAGTGTCCGTACAGACTTTCCAGGGACCCGCAAAATAACGTTAAGCATGAGTCGGGAGGCAAGAGTGGAGTGCAGCTGCCACAAGTGTAGCACAGTGTGGGATAGCTGTTTCACCTCAGAGGGCAGCCTTTTCTTTGGCCTCGTTGTCTCGAGAGACACTGGGTCAGCGCCTGGAGGTGGTCAGTGGTTTGTGGAGCAGCTCCTGGAGAGGCTAAAAAGGCCAATTGCAGATTGACAGACTCTTCCACATGCGCTGCAGATAAAATTGGTTTTCGGGGCTGTTGCACAGTTGGCTCTCTCCTTGCACTTCTGTCTTTTTTCCTGCCAACTGCTAAGTCTTTTCGACACGCCAGTCTTTAGCCCGCCAGCTCTGGCGATCACTGGCAACTGACTCCCACGACTTGTGGACGATGTCACAGGACTTCATGTCACGTTTGCAGACGTCTTTAAAGCAGAGACATGGATGGCTGGTGGGTCTGATACCAGTGGCGAGCTCACTCTACAATGCGTCCTTAGGGATCCTGCCATCCTCCATGCGGCTTACATGGCCAAGCCATCTCAAGCGCTGCTGGCTCAGTCGGGTGCATATGCTGGGGATGTTGGCCGCTCGAGGACTTCTGCATTGGAGATACGGTCCTGCCACCTGATGCCAAGGATTCTCCGGAGGCAGCGAAGATGGAATGAGTTGAGACGTCACTCTTGGCTGACATACGTTGTCCAGGCCTCGCTGCCGTGGAACAAGGTACTGAGGACACAGGCTTGATACACTCGGACTTTTGTGTTCTGTATCAGTGCGCCATATTCCCACATTCTCTTGGCCAGTCTGGACACAGCAGAGAAAGCCTTTCCCATGCGCTTGTTGATTTCTGCATCGAGAGACAAGTTACTGGTGATAGTTGAGCCTAGGTAGGTAAACTCTTGAACCACTTCAGAGTGTGATCGCGTTTATTGATGGATGGAACATTTCTGATGTTCTGTCCCATGATGTTCGTTTTCTTGAGGCTGATGGTTAGGCCAAATTCGTTGCAGGCAGCCGCAATCCTGTCGATGAGTCTCTGCAGGCACTCTTCTGTGTGGGATGTTAATGCAGCATCGTCAGCAAAGAGGAGTTCCCTGTTAAGGACCTTCCATACTTTGGTCTTCGCTCTAAGACGGGCAAGGTTGAACAACCTGCCATCTGATCTTGTGTGGAGGAAAATTCCTTCTTCTGAAGATTTGAATACATGTGAGAGCAGCAGTGAGAAGAAGATCCCAAACAGCGTAAGTGTGAGAACACAGCCCTGTTTCACGTCACTCAGGATAGGAAAGGGGTCTGATGAGGCACTGCTATGCTGAATTGTGCCTTTCATATTGTCACGGAATGAGGTGATGATACTTAGTAGCTTTGGTGGACATCGATCTTTTCTAGTAGTCTGAAGAGACCACGTCTGCTGACGAGGTCAAACGCTTTGGTGAGATCGATGAAAGCAATGTAGAGGGGCATCTGTTGTTCGCAGAATTTCTCCTGTAGCTGGCGAAGGGAGAACAGCATGTCAATGGTGGAACACTCTGCTGGAAAGCTGCACTTTGGCTCAGGGTAGAGGCGGTAAGCCAGATTCTGGAGTCTGTTTAAAACGACTCGAGCGAAGACTTTCCCCACTATGCTGAGCAGGGAGATTCCACGGGAGTTGTTGCAGTCACCCTTGTGCTTATAGAGGGTGATGATATTGGCATCGCACATGTCCTGTGGTACTGCTCCCTCATCCCAGCACAGGCAAAGCAGTTCATGGAGTACTGAGAGTATAGCAGGCTTGGCACTCTTGTTTATTTCAGGGGTAATGCCGTCCTTTCCAGGGGCTTTTCCACTGGCTTGAGAATCAACGGCATGACCGAGTTCCGATTTTGTTGGCTGTTCGTCAAGCTCATCCATGACTGGCAGAGACTTTGCTGCATTGAGGGCGGTATCAGTGCCAAGATTTTCCCTGGAGTCCAGTTCTAGGTCGTGCTCCATCCATATTTCCATATGCTTGCATTGGTCAGTGATCATTTCCCCTGATTTAGACTTGAGGGGGGGCGATCTTCTTGATGGTTGGCCCAAAAGCTCTCTTAATGCCATCATACATTCCTCTGATGTTTCCGGTTTCGGAGGCCAGCTGAATACGACTGCATAGGTGTTGCCAGTAGTCATTTTCACAGCGCCTGGCTGTTCTTTGTGCAGTGCTTCTGGCAACGTTCAGTGCTACAGATATTACCTCACTGGGGGCTTTCTTGTCGTTCAACAATGCAGTGCGCTTAGCAGCCATGACAGGTTCCAGCCCTTCAAAGTGAGATTGAAACCAGTCTGCATTCTGCTTCTCACGTTTGCCAAAGGTGGTCATTGCTGAGTCATAGAGGGCCCACTTCGTCTCTGCATCCCCTGCAAGAGTGTTTTGAAGGGCTTTTTCCAGTGAATATAGAAACTTATGTAACAGCTGAGGAGAAGAAATTCTGTTTGTGTTGATCCGCGGGCGGCCCTTCTGCTTGGGAGTGATGTAGCTTCTTTCGTTTGAGTCTAACTTTACTGCACACCAGGGAGTGGTCGGTGTCGCAGTCCGCACTGTGGAAACTGCATGTGATTTGGACACTGTTTATAGAGGCTCACCTTGTGACGATGAGGTCCAGCTGGTGCCAACGACGTTATCTTGGGTGTCTCCATGAAACCTGGTGACAGGGTTTAGTATGAAAGAACGAGTTGGTGATGCAGAGGTTGTGATAAGTACACAACTCCAGCAGTCTCTGTCCATTCTCATTCATCCTTCCAATGCCATCGCACTCAAGGCAGGAGGGCCATGAGTAATGATCGGCCCCAACCCTGGCGTTAAAGTCCCCCAGCGGGAACAAATGTTCAGTATTAGGAATGCTACTAATGATATTATGGATTTCCTCGTAGAACTGGTCTTTAACTTCAGGTGAGGAGCAGAGTGTTGGAGCATAGATGCTGAGAAGGTGTGCTGGGCCAGAGGCGGTGAGCAGTCGGATGGACAGTCCGTGTTCCGAGCCATTTGAAGGTGGCTCTACCATGCTGAGCCAAGAGTTTCTGATGGCGAAGCCCACTCCATGCTCTCTTGGTTCTTCAGGATCCCTACCCTGCCAGTAGAAGGTGTAGTCTTGCTCTCTACGAGATCCGCTTGCAGGGAGGCATGTCGCCTGAAGTGCTGCAATTTCCACATTGAGTCTACTGAGCTCGTTGTTAATGATGGCTGTCTTCCGAGAGTCGTTGGTTTCTGTCAGGTTTCCCGACATGCCAGGACACATAGGTCTGACGTTCCAGCTTGCAAAACGAAGGGCTGGTACCTTCTTTCCTTTTTTGTCGTGCTGTTTGTTGCGGTGTTACAGTCCACTTGTTGGGCAATGACCCTAAGCTCCAAGCACCCATTGAAGTTGGTGGACTGTGGCGGGGCAGAACCTTTCTGACCGGGGGCTGCCCATTTTGAGGCGGGCGGTAGCTATCCAGTGAGATGCGATGACCTCTCCCACTGACAAAGGCAATCCGTGGCGCCCAATCCTTACGCCAATTGAGTTGGACTTATAACCCTAACTGCTGCCTTCCGTTTTGTTTTGGCTGCTGTGAGGCGACTATGGACTGACCTCTCCATGGCGCATGCCTAGACAGAACGTATGGAGGTTGTGAGTTGCCCAAGCGTCAAAACCCCCCTCTCGGCCTTCCTAATGGGGTCCAAAGGAGTGCAGAGCACGACGTTTGGCACCGGTATGCCTGCAAGAACTGCCGGAAACCACTGGTGTGGAGGGAACTTTACTCTGTATCTAACCTGTTCTTTTTTTTCTCTCTTTTGTCTAACCCCCGTGCTATATCTGTCCTGGGTGTGTTTGATGGGGACAATGAAGAGGGAGCTTTACTTTGTATCTAACCTATGCTGTACCTGCCCTGGGAGTATTTGATGGGGACATTGTTCAGGGAGCTTTACTCTGTACCGAACCTGTGCTCTAACTGCCCTCGGAATGACTGAAGGGGTAGAGTGGAGGGAGCTTTATTTTGCAACTAATTTGTGGTGTTTGACCTGAGAGTATTTGATGGGGCAGCACAGAGGGAACTTTACTCTGCATCTCACCTGTGCTGTACCTGACCGTTGCATTTTTGCTCTGTACTTGAGCAATGGTGTCGACTGGTAAGAATAGCTGTTATAAGCCTCGTGCTTTAAGAGCCTAGTGTCTAAATGACATTGTTGAATGACTTCTTGATGCAGTGTGCACAAGGGGGCTCTTGGCCAGGTACCAGAGTTACTGAGAGCACATATGGGAGGAGCGAAAAACATTCAAATTGAGACTTTAAAAAGAGGGTTTCTCACCCTAATAAAACCATAATTGGAGAATCAAGCAAGAGCAGCTTCAAGGGAAACTGAACTTTAACCCAGTTAAGTTGCTGGCTTCATGGTTTACAAAGAAATGAATTCTGCACAGCTAGCATGCTCCCTCCATTGGAGTATTATGTTACTGCTGCATACAAGAGTGCTGACAACTTTGTAAAAGCGTCTCGCTGTGAGATTAGACACAGATACTTTACACATTAGACCTCCTGCCCTCACCAGCTATCACATTTTCCTTCTCAGGATGCCTCAAATAATTGACTCCAATTTCATTGTCTCATTTGTTGGGGTTCAACGAAGCCCAAGTCTACACAATACAACAACAACTTGGGCCTTTGAAGGCAATATTGTGCCTTTAACATAGTAGAACGTCCCCAAGACACTTCACAGGAACAAAATTTTGCACTGAGCCACATAAGGAGATATTTAGGACTGTTGACCAAAATTTTGTTCAGAGGTAGATTTTAAGTGGCATATTAAAGGAGGAGAGAGAGGCAGAAATGTGCAGAGGTTTAGGGAGGGAATTCCACAGCGGAAGGCCCAGGCAGCTGAAGCCGATGTTGGAGTGATTAAGATTGGAGATGCACAAGTGCCAGCAGATTTGGAAGAGCACAGAGATCTCAGAGGGTTGTAGGGCTGGAGGAGATTGCAGAGATAGGGAGGTACATCCTGAGCAAGATAGGTCTTCACACACAGGATGGAGCAAAAAAATCTCATGAGCTGCAAGACAGTCTCTTTCTCAATCTAGCCTCCTGATACTCTCCCTGGTCTCCATTCTTCCATCTATATTTCAGTTAATATAATGACCAATGTTGCAGGCGACCTTTCTCTCTTCCAAATATGCCACCCTGCACAGCCTTGAAAGCAAAACTTACCACATCGTCTCTTAATCCAGCTCATTCTTTCCCTCAGACTTAAAACTCTGGTGCATCACTGTTTCTTTCTCAGTGCACCCATACTTAGACAATCCTAAGGCTTTCAAAACTCAAGCTTGCTCTTGGCTGATTCTGCTTGCTGATCCACCTCAGCTTATCATAAATATGAATATTTCAGTGCACTCTATCGGGAGAACACTGTGAGGCTCCATCCATGCCTTAGAATGAAGAGTGTGCCACTGACAGGTCGATAACGCTAAACGGTTGACTCTAAGACTGCCTTCCTATGGAGAAAGAAGCCTCAATGAATTACCTGTAGGGCAGCTTGGACCTGGAGAGAAGTTACTTGAGTGGATGTCGAGGGCCTATGTTCCTGGAATTCAGTCCGAGGGTGTCTTCACTGAATAGTTGAAAGGATAAATATTTCCTGTCCTGGATGAATCATTGACAGTTCATCAACTTGAAGAGAAAAGGTTTCCACAAATACTCTGCAAATCTACAGTTCATGCCTACATGACCTATTAGCCGATCTATCAGATGGTTACTTATCTATTTATAAATGGTCTTTTGATCAAAAAAGCACCAAGGCACTTTACAGAGGTCGAATCAAACACAGTGTTTCTAAGCCATGAAGAAAGAAGAAAGACTTGTATTCACATGGCACCTTTGCCGCCCACTGGATGCCCAAAAAGTGCTTTACAGTCAATGCAGTGCTTTGTGAAGTGTGGTCGCTGTTAAGAACAATCCCACAAACTGCAATATCATTGAAGGACATGAAAGAGTTAACCTCGATGCACAGGAGGAATAAGTTAATTGAGACTCTCACTCAAGATCAGCTTGGAGGACATTAACAACTGGAAAATGGAATAAATTCACTGAAATGATGTACCCTGATCGGTTCCTGGCAAGAATGGAAGACACATGAACACCTGAACAATGCTAAGAACTGAGCACCCATCACGGTGAGGGAAATCACATCATCTTTATGCTGTGAAGACAGCAGGGGAGGAGATGAGGAGTTGTCTCTGACCTTGCATTTCTGCATAGCTCAAGAGATTTAAAGACCAAAATAAAAACCAGGCGGCTCAGCAGGCTGATAACGGATACAACGGCCTGAGGCCCAGGCGTGGGACAGCATGACTGGAACACTATAAGGAAGGACAATATCGGAATGTGGGCACTGCAGTCAGGTGAAGAAGGACGGGATCTCCAGATCCAGGCTGAAAATTAACATCAGTAACGACCAGCTGCGTGGATGATTCGAACTTTCAGTCAAATCACAAAGGGCATTGTACTGTGGTTTTGTTGGTCAAATAAACAAACAAATTTAGGTTGAGCCAAAACCCGTTTGTCGCGTGTATTTTATTCTTGTAATTCCAGGGCCCGAGAATCATTGTAAGGAGGAAGGGAGCTGAAACCCTTACAAATAACGACCACGTAATGGCTTTTTTTTAATGTTGGTTGAGGGATATATATTGGCCAGGACATCAGGGATAACTCTCCTGCTCTTCTTCGAAATAGTACCTTGGAATCTTTTATTCCCACCTTTGAGGGCAGACTGGGCCTTGGTTTACCATCTCATCCTAAAGATGGAATCTCCGACAGTGCAGAAGTCCCTCTGCACTGCACTGGAGTGTCAGCCTTGAAAGTTGTGGAACTGGAAACTACTTCCTTTCATTTCCTCTAAGTTTTTACCGATCTTCCATAACTCTATCTGATCTCCTCTGAGCCTTCTATACTCTAAGAACAAGCCCAGCTTCTCCAGTCTGTCCATCTAACTGTAATCCCTCATCCCTGGAACCATTCTAGTAAATCTCCCCTGTACCTTCTCCATAAATACATTTATGGCACAAAAGGAGGGCATTCAGCCCATCAATTACATGCCGGCTCCCACTCTTCTGCTCGATCCTCGTAGTCCTGAAAATTTATTTTCTCAACGTGCCCATCCAATTTCTTTTTGAAGTCATTGATTATTTCCGCTTCCACCACCCTAGTGGGCAGCGACTTCCAGGTCATTGCTCCCCACTGCATAAAAAAGTTCTTCTTCATATTCCCCCTGCATCTCTCGCCCAAAACATTCAATGTGTCTCCCTTAATCCTTGTCCCATTAGTTCATGGGAACAGTTTTTCCTTGTCTACCTTATCTCAGCTTATCATAATCTTGTCCACCTCGATCAAATCTCCCCTCAATCTCCTTTGCTCCAAGGAGAACAACCCAGCTTCCATGCACCCTCTCAAAAACCCTCACATCTTTTCCAAAGTGTGGTGACCAGAACTGGATACAATACTCTAGTTGTGGACTAACGAGAGCTTTAGTCTCTTCATCCTTGCTGAAGTCTGATACCTGGAACTCTCACACCAATACAACCACAAAGCATCAAAACAGTCATCCCAAAACTCTTATATCTACGAGATGGTAACTGGTCAAAAAAAACAATATTCCTTGGCAGTGCATCAAAGCTGGCTGGTACCTGGTTCTCTGACCTGTGTTGCGTGGCAAGCATTTCCTCTCCCATCTTTAACACTATGTCAGGAGCTGCTCTCCATCATTCTGCTCAGCTCCTCTGTGCAAAAAAAAGTGAGTACTAAAAGCATGAGACCTGCTCCCTGTGCTTACTTCATTGCATCCAGCAACCTTAACCTACATTTTCATGTGCCCCCAATGTCACTGGTTACTGAAATGTCAGGGTGTTGATACTATGGGGTGCAGCCAATGATAACAAAAGGAAAGAAAGAGGAACTTGCATTCAGATAGCACCTTATCACAGCATGTCCCAAAGCTTACTTCGGTGCAGCTATTATTGTTAAATAGGAAAATACAATGGCCACTTTGTCCCACAAACAGTAAATGAATGAATGAATGACAGGATAATTACCTTGGACACAGGCTGGACTTGTAACGCAGAAGACTCCTGATCCAGAGACAAGAGTTCAAATCCCAGAACAGCAATTGGGGAATTTAAATTCAATTAATGAAATATATCTGGAATAAAAAGCTAGCATCAGTAATGGTGATCATTAAAAACCCCACCTGGTTCATTAAATCCTTGAGGAAAGCAAATCTGTCATTCTGGTCTTTTTGTCACTCCAGACCCACAGCCATGTGGTTTACTCTCAACTTCCCTCTAAATAGAATCACAGGATGGTTAGAGCACGGAAGGAGGCCATCAACCCGTCGTGTCTGTGCCAGCTCTCTGCAAGAGCAATTTGGCTACTTCCTTCCCCATCAGCACTGCACTTTCTTTCTCTTCAGGTAGTTATCCAATTCCCTTTTGAAGCCACAATTGCATCTGCCTCCTCCACCCCGAGAAAGACACTCGGGTGTATTCAAGAAGGTGGCTCACCTTCTCAAGAGGAATGAGAGATCGGTAATAAATACTGCTCTTGCCAGCAACAACATTATGGAATGAATTGGAAAAGGCCACCTGGATAAAGACAAGGCCATGGACGAAAGGCGGGCATCAAGAGCAAACAACCCCACCGGCCATGTCTAAGCCCATCTTGGTTAGGGCCAGGAGGAGAGCCCTGAGGAGGTCCTCCAACTTGCCTGCTCAGTTTAATGAACCCATAGTTAGTGACCTCCGCATCCCACTGACATGCCATTTGAGCCTGAAAATGTGATTCTCGTCTCCAACTCATCATAAACGACTTTGGACAGGGACAGGGACAGGGACAGGGAGTATTGACCATGACTTCAATTCGTCTTCACCTCTGGCTGAATTTCCTGCCCCTCCCGCCCCCCAGCCCAGAAATGCTAAGGGTAATATTAGTCTCCCAAATGATGCCCTGGATAATGTCAACTAATTCAGCACTGACCTGCTATCAAATCGCAGAACTGCTGGACTTTCTACCACATTACTAAACCACTATCTGTTATTAAGAATCACATATGAAGCGACTGTGGTGAAGCAAATGGACTGACTTTTTACTGTCCATGAGGTGGCGCCAACAATGGTACAATGCAGTCATGCGAGCTTCGCTGGGTTCCAGCATTGCTCAGAGCTGGAACAGCCCCTGACAGCTGTCGGACCAAAAGTTCACTTAAAAAACTGGCTCTACATCCAATAGAACAAAAGCAATTTAGGGGCGATTTGATGCAAGTGTTTAAAACGATGGTTGGATGGGGTAGGGTAGATGCAAGCAGACTGCTCCCAGTTACCAATAGCAAGGGAATGTGGATAGAAGATTAAATCTCAGAGATTTAAGACAGAGGAAGAGCTACTTTTTCCATGCAAAAGCTTGAGAGGCTGTGGAACACACAATAAGAGTGAGTGATTTGAAGAAGGGGCCATTTCCACAATAAAGCACAGGGAAATAAAGACATATGGGATCAGAACTACAGGCTGGTTGGGCCAAATGGCCTGTTGCTGTTTCATAAATTCTGTACAATCTGGGACGAGCAGGATACTTGAGATATACATTTGCACAGGCGTTTATCACCGTCATGTGTACAGCACAAGCAACACCACTCAGACCAAAAGCTTCAATGGTTGAATCTCATGCACAAGAAGAATGAATCTGCATTTCTGTAGCTCCATTCACAACCTCATGTCCCAAAACACTTCTCAGGCAATTCAGTACTTTATTTCTCTTGTAAGAGGAGTTACAGCCCTAACACAAGGAAACGAAGCAGCTCATATACAAACAGCAAGGTCCCACCAACAGCGACTGGAGGAAGAGGAAGGCAGCAGCAACAAAAACAAAGCAAACCGCCAAGATAATGCAAGCCATCAAGGTTTTATTGATGTTTCCAATTTAACAAGTCACAAAAAAATTCCACTCACTCTTCAAACTTTATGTTTCATTTTAATTTCCTTCGTCCTTCTGCACGAGTAAAGCAATGCCTTCAACCTTTCAGTTTATATGTTTGTTGCTTACTTGAAAAAGCAAAACATGTTTAATGTGTCGCTGTGCTTTCCCTATCTGTGTATTAACAACGCTGTCAGCTCTGGAAAATCATTTCACAATTGCAACCTCAGAGGCAACATTGAAACACAAGATACTGCATCAGCCTGAACTTGCTATAAGTACACACACTGATTAACATTTCTCAGATGGTACTTAGTATTTTTCATGATCACTATTTAAAACTGCTGAAACTTACATTTGTGGCACAGTTGAGGTACAAAATTCAACCCACCAACAAGAGTGTACCTGTCTATCCTCAGCTTGTGAAACATAAACCCTACACAATCTCCCAACTTTTTCAGGTCTATAAAAGGCTCTTCAAAGCAGACAAAGGGTTTCTGTTACTTCGCCAGAATCTCTGACTGTCATTGATGACCATTTTCTTTTACAAGGAGAATAACTCTGTATGTTGAATGAGTAGCGATTTCACAGTGAATATTTTTGGTTCCAAGACATTTAAATGTGAACCTATGCACTTATTATTTGGAAGTAACTCGGCTTATTACAACACTAATAACTACAATTTAAAATGCTTAACCTTGTGTTTAAATCATTTCATGGCCCATCTCTATAACCTCCCCAAGTCTGACATCCCTTCCCAGAACTCTCCACTCAAAAGAGCAGTGTAGTGATTTGGACAAAGAAAAGCAGAGACAGGAAAGGGGAAGAGAGTTTAACAACATGAGTGCATTAGTGAATGATATCCATGCAAAGAAAAGCAGCAAAAAATTCAATTAAAAGCTCTGAATCTCGATGCACGAAGCATTCGTCATTCAGTCAATGAACGAGTGGCACAGAGATAAGTGGTTTAAATCTATTTGCCTTTACAGAGACATGGTTGCAAGGTGACCAAGATTGGGAAATAAATATTCCAGGGTTGATGATATTTTGAAAAGACAGACAGAATGGAAAAGGAGGTGCAGCCCTGATAGTAAAGGATAACCTCGGGACATAACTGAGAAAGGATCTTGCCTCAGAAGATCAGGAAGTAGAATCGGTATGGCTGGAGATTCGGAATAACAGGATCAGAAAATACTGGTGGAAGTAGCTTATAGGTCCCTGAACAGTTGTTACATAATTGGACAGAGCATTAAGCAAGAAATAATTGGAGTTTGTAACAAAGGCAACGTGATAATTTGGGGGAAATTCAATCTTTATAGAGATTAGACAAATCAACTTGGCAAAGATAATCTGGAAGATGAGCTTGGAGAATGCTTTTGTGACAGTTTTCTGGAAAAAGGGCTGGATTCTGTGTAGAAGGCGAGGCTCCCAACACTGGGCCGAAAAGGCATTGCCGCGATCCTCCGGTGTTTTTAAATTTAAGTTTGAGGAGGTGGGATCCCCATCCTTTTAAAGACGGGGAATCCCGCCTTAGTGAGCTGCCAGCCAATCAGAGGCCCGGCAGCTTAGCAGTATCAGCAGTGCCACTGGGAGTGGTGGCCACTGCCGATACTGCGGACGCCTTGGACCCAAGCCCAGCTCTGGAACCCCGGTACCAAACTAAGTGAGGCGGGGTCGCCTGGGCCAGTCCGGAGGGGGTGCTGGGGGGTGGTCTTGCGGTCCAGAGGGAGTGGAATCCTGGGGGGTGAATTGGTTCCTGGTGGGGGTCCTCCGTAGCTAACAAATTGCCATGGAGGAGGGACCACTCCCAAGCCTCCACAGAAGGCACCTCGTTTTACAAGACATCCTCCCCACGCGACAGAATAACCCCATTCCCCTAAGATCCCAGTGGCGGTGGGAGGATGCCCCTCATTGACCATTTGTAGGCCACTTAACCGCCTCAATTAGCCTTTTGGCAGGAAGGCCACTGTCGGTCTATCCCACCCCTTGGGAAGATCACTGGGCGACGGGGAGACAACGGGCCCTCTGCCCTGCTGTGCCCCCTCTCCTGTCTCAACACTCTGTATCCCCCTGCCTCCAAGCCCACCTTGGGGGGGTCCCATAAAATCCAGCCCAATATGTGGTGAAACCAACAAGGGATAAAGCTATTTTAGATTTAGTATTTTGCAATGAAGCAGCTGCAATTTGTACTCTCATAGTAAAAGATCCCCGGGAAAAAGTAATCACAATGCAATTGAATTCCATATTAAGTTTGAAAGCGACATACTCTCGTCCCAAACAATAATCTTAAACTTTAACAAATTCAGTTACATAGGTATGAGAGGAGAGCTGGCTAAGGTTGATTGTGTAAATAGACTAAAAGGTATGGCGAGTAGATAAAGATTGGGAAACATTTCAATCAACAAATCCACATGTTCAACAGAAATACATTCCATTAAAAAACAAAATCTCAGTGAGTAAAACCCATCCGTGACTTACTCGGCAAGTGAAGGATCATCTTTTTATGAAAAGAAGAGGCTTGTAACATTGCAAAGAATAATAGTAAGCCAAAGGATTGGGAGTGTTTTAGAAACCAGCAAAGGGCGGCCAAAAAGTTGAAAAGGGGGAAATAATGAAATATGAGAGTAAACTAGCCAGGAATAGAAAAACAGATTGACAAGCAGAGAACAAAGAAAGCAGATAAACTACATGTTGGTCCCTTCGAGGCAGAGACAGCAGAAATTATCATGGGGATTGAGGAAATGGCAGAGATGGTGAACAAATATTTTATGTCTGTCTTCACAGTAGGCAAGATAAATTACATGTCAGAAATCGAGGGTAACCAAGGGGCATGTAAGAGTGAGGAACTTGAAGTCATTACTAACAGCAGAGAAAAAGTATTGGGAAAACTTCAGGGACGAAGAGCTGACAAATTTCCAGGACATGACAGCCTCCATCTTGGGGTTCTTAAAGAAGCAGCTGCAGAGATAATGGATGCATTGGCTATGATTTTCCAAAATTCCATGGATTCTGGAACAGTACCAGCAGATTAGAAGTTAGCAACTATCACATCACTATTCAAGAAACTAGGGAAGAGAGAAAACAAAATCATAGGCCAGTTCGCCTGATATCAGTCGTCAGGAAAATGCTGGAATCTATTCTGAAGGAACTCTTAACAATGCATTCATTTTATGGTGTATGGTCAAACAAGTCAACATGGTTTGACAAAAGGGAAATTGCGTCCGACAAATTATTAGAGCTATTTGAGGATTTAACTAGTTGGGTAGATAAAGGGTATACTTAGATTTCCGAAAGACATTCAAGAAGGTTCCACATAAAAGGTTAATATGCAAGGTCGGAGCTCATGGAGTTGGGGGGTGGGGGGGGTAATATGTTAGCAGGGATGGAGGAATGGTTAACAGACAGGAAGAAGAGGGTAGGGATAAATGGAGCATTTTCAAGTTGGCATGCTGTGACAAGTGGAGTGCTGCAAAAATTCATGGAGGGAGCTCAGCTATTTACAATCTATATTAATGATTTAGACAGAGACCAAGACTCACATATCTACGTTTGCTGATGATACAAAGTTAGGTGGGAATGGAAACTGTGAGGAGGACACAAAGAGGCTGCAAAGAGATATAGACAAATTAAGTGAGTGGGCAACAAGATGACAGATGGAGTATAATAACGTGGGGACGTGTGAGGTTATTCATTTTGGGAGAAAGAATACAAAAGCATAATATTTTTCCCAAGTTGTGAAACTTTTAAATGTTGATGTTCAGACAGGCTTGGGTATACTCTTACAAGGAAAACAGAAGGTTAGCATGCAGGTACAGCAAGCAATTAGGAAGGCATATGGCATGTTGGCCTTTATTGCAAGGGGATTGGAGTACATGAAGAATAAGTCTTGCTTCAATTATACAGGGCTTTGGTGAGACCACACCTGGATTACTGTGAACAGTTTTGGTCTCCAATTCTAAGGAAGGAGATACCTGCCTTGGAAGTATACAGAAAATGCTCCCTAGATTTAATCCTGGAATGAGGGCTGTCCTATGATAAGAGACTGAGTAAATTGAGTCTATAATCTCTGGAGTTTACAAGAATGAGAGGTGATCTCATTGAAACATAGAATAGTCTGAAGGAGCTGGACAGAGTTGGCGATGAGGAATTGTCACTGGGGAATTGAGAACATGGGGGCACAGTTTCAGAACAAGGGGTCAATCATTTAGGATGGAGATGATGAGTAATTTCTTTACTCCAAGAGTTGTGAATCTTTGGAATTGTCTACCCTAGAGGGTTGTCGATGGCCCATCTTAGAGTATATTTAAGGCTGAAATAAACATTATTCATCTCTCAGCGAATCAAGCAATATGGGTAGCTGGCAGGAAAGTGGAGTTAAGGTAAAGATCAGATATGATTGTATTGAATGCCCGAGAAGTCTGGAAGGGCCAAATGGTCTACTCCAGCTCCTATTTCTTATGTTCTCATTGCTCCAACTCCAGTCTTTTTGTTTCTCCCTCCCTTCCCCATTGGCAGCCGTGCCTTCAGCCATCTGGGCCCCAAGCTTCCTCCCTCAACCTCTCGATGTGTAAGACCCTCCTGAAAACCTACCTTTTGGACTAAACTTTTGGTTACGGCTCCTAATGTTGCTTGCCTTGGTTTGGCATTTACTTTTGTCTGATTATAGCTTTGTGAATCTTCTTGGACAGTTTTCCTTGTCAAAAGGATTTAGATAAATGCAAGCTTTTCTTGTTGAATATGCTCGTACAGTGTTGTATGTATACACAATGATAGACATCCATCAATCTTTTTCACCTGCTTTTTCTGGGTTTAATTTTTATAGCCTGCATTACGATGCTTCAAAAATCGTCACAGGTTCCTTCACTGTTGTTGCAATTCCAGCATGTCACTGGGTTATTCAGGGTTAACAAAGCTACTAGTTTTTAAAGCTACTCAATCAAACACAGCTGAAACATCCCTAAAGAGATATCCATGTGTAACAATTCCAGGGTGTTCACAGATATTCTCAAAGCTCAGCTTTGCACTTGTCTTAAGGCCTCAGGCTCAATGTGACACCATATTCACTTTCTGGATGACAGCCTCTGAATGTCTGGATATCGGATATGTTGTGTGAACTTCAACTCAACTAAAGGCTGTGAAGTTTGCTTTGTGTGCTCGCAAAAAGAATAGTGCACAGCTGAACTAGCCCAACATAATTTTACACTGAAATCACAATAAAGCTGCAGGAACAGGAGAAAAAAAGCCTCCCATTTAGTCCATTCTCTGTGCCCCAAATTTAACTGCAATACCTAACTGTCAATATTCACACATGATACTTGGCCACGTGGTGCACAAGGGAGACTCGTCCCAAGAAACCATATGACAGAAAGAATCAATGCCTTGACAAGAGCAGGGGAGCTGAGGATGATCCAGGTCTGACCTGACATTTCCACTCATTTACCTTCCAGCAAGAGCAAGGCCACAGTCCGACTGAAAGCCCTCCCTCACCCAGAGACACAGAGGCCAGGTGTCATCCCCCAACTGCTAACCTGAATGAGATCAATGAACTCAACTTAGACCAGGGATTCAGCTGGCATTGTCCTTGGTATACATCTACTCATTCTCCAAACTCAGTCAGTGTTTGGGGAAAATTCTCAGAATGTGGACATTGGTATTTAATGCCCATCCCTAGTTTCTCTTGCATGTGGATTGCCAGCAAGCCAGGTCACTTCAGAGAGAAGAGTCAACCGCAGTGGTGTGAGGCTGAAGTCACAAATACATCAGACAAGGATGGCAGGTTTTCTTCCCAAAAAGATGCTCGTGAACCAGTTGGGTTTTTACAACAGCTTCTTGGTCCCTTTTATTGATGCCAGCTTTTACTTCCAGGTTTTTTTCAAGAACTGAACTGAAAATTGTCAAACGACCTCGCTGAGATCTGAATTTAAGTTCTCTGCATGACCTTGACATCTATCATGACTACCACACCTGCAACTAACCATGTTCATGTTTTTCAGTCGAGGACACACATCAGGCTTCTAACTTGGAAATTTCACAGCTGGGATTGATCCAGTGTGGGAATCTGCGGTTTTAAATTGCTCACTGAACTGCTGCCTCATTCCATTCTTGGTCAAAGGCTTGCCAATTGCCTCATTTTCTCAGTTCTTGGAATGTTTTAAGCTGTAACAGCAAGGAGCACAGCAGCACAAGTACACCTGTCCTTGATCAGTAAGGCAAGGAGCGGGTTTGTACCTGTGACCATCTCCTCATCTCACTTGCGGGAAGGGGATGAGAAGATGGGGGAACGTCACCTTTCCCTACCCAAGGGCTGCTCTCAACATTGTCTTGGCTTCACTCTTGGAGCATCACTGGCAGAGGCGAGGGACCAAGCTGCCTGGCAGAAGATAAGGTGAGGACACTCAAGGTAGGGAAAATGGAGAAAATACTACTTTCGTAGCTCAGGTCATGAGTGCACCCTCCAAGCCTTACAGCGCACACGGTCCTAGATTCAGCACTTTTATTGGGCTTAGAGCCTTGGGCAGGGGTCAGGTGTAAATCATTCAGGGTTTCCAGTGGTAGATAGTGATGAGAGACCACTGGTGGAAAGAGAATCCATTTGGATATCAGCCAAGGATAGAATGAGAAGCCCTGCACAATTACACAGAATTCACAGCACACAAACCGGCCATTCAGCCCAAGTGGCCTGTGCTGATGTTCATGCTCCACATGAGACTCCTCCCATCCAACTTCATCTCATGCTGTCAGCAGATGCGTACAACCTCTCTATCAGATGACAGTAGTTGGCAGCCGTAAGATCGTACGCTGCATAAGTCATCATTTTGAGGGGATTAGAGATTTCAGACATATCAGACTGAGAAAACTATTGCAAAATCCTTTCCTTTTAAAGCCAGTGATTCCACATTGTTCAGGTTGTAATGAGGTGAGCAACTGTTAAATATGAGGAAGGGAGTGGGGAAAATAACTTATTCATTCAAACACAACTCATGTAAATGCACATCATGGAAAAGTCAGCCTGAACTTAATCCGGACTGCTCAGTCCCACTCTGTAGAAGGATCCAAGCAGCCTCAGTGAACCACTACCAGGGAGGCAGCTTTAACAGTTCACTTCATTACTAATAAGACTTTTCAACAAAAGTACTATTGGTGACCATGAAATAAGAACAGAGGTTTCAATGGTGGAGGGTGGGTGAACTCTCAGTTCTTCACTTGATCTTTCTCCTTGCATTTTGGATTATAAAAACTTGGCAAAGTAAGGAGAACAGAGCTTCTCCTCTTAACAGTGAAATTGTATGTATATTTTAAACCACTCAGTTTTCTTTCCTCCTCCTCCTCTTTTCAACGCTTGGAGGTTTGGTTTCATCCTAACAACTGATGCCTTGCCTGAATGTTTTATTCTTCATGTTGTGCTGCCATCACCCATTGTGCTCGCTGACTGACATTGGCTGCCAGTCTGGCTATCTCTCAATTTTAAAATTCTCATCCTTGTGTTCAAATTCTTCCATGGCTTTGTCCTTTTCTGATCTCTCAGACCTTCTCCAGCCCGACAACACTTGGAGATCCTGGCATTCCTCTAATTCTGACCTCTTGCACAATTCTGATTTCAATCAGTCCACCATTAGAGGCTGCATCTTCAGCTGCCTGGGTCCAAGCTCTGAAAATAACTCCCTAAACTGCTCCACCTCCTTCCTTAAACCTACCCTCGGTGACCAAGCTTTTGGTAATCTGTCCGAATATCCCCTTTCGAGGCTCAGTGTCAAAGTTTGTGTGCAAACACTCCTGTGAAGCACCGTGGGACAATTTACGACAGTAAAGGACTTTACAAAAGCAAGTTCATGGAACCCAGTATGAGATAGCTGTTCCAGCCTCATTCAACATCCACACTTTTTTTTTTGAAAAGGATCACTCGACAGTGACCACCATCCCACGTCCCTGAGGATGGAAACTAATTGACGCATCCTTGCTGCTGTCCTGGCTTAGTTCTAATGCAGGATTCAGCAGAAATTGAACTTGGGATCTTCAGGTCTGTAAGGGAGTTCCAATAATGAAACAAAAGAACTTGGATATTAACTGCAGTGCAGTACCAAACACAGAGGAACATGAGAAAAAAAACATATTTGGTTATATGCAGTAGTCACTTATTCTGCTAAGCCCTTCCTGGAAATATGAGCATTGATATTTTTAGTGACTGGAACACTGGGCTTTTATTCATTGCTGATAAAAGAATGACTGTGAGTTGCTGCTTTGCTTCAGGGCCCTTCCATTCTGCTTCTTACCTTCACTGGGGTCTATCCACCGACAATTTGAATGTGGCTTTTCATGGATTGGCATCAGGCAGTTTGGAAAGAAGCTCGCTGTTGAGGTACTCAAGATTCTGCCTTAGGAACCGTATTGCTTTTAAACCTAGGAGAGAGCCTCATGATCACAGGCATGTTTCATATACGAAGGAGAATCTGTTCAAATGCAAAAATGCACAAGAGTGCCAAGAGTAAAATGCTGGATGCTTCAATACCAAAAATAACCAACACTATCAGTGAAGTACAGTCTGGAATCTAATTGAGGGCTAATAGAGGTTATGAACAGAACTTGTTAGCTGACAAAGGAGCGAAAACAAAATTTGCATCTTTATGCAACTGACATTTTGCTTGTCTCTTTTCTTGAACTGTCTCTCCCTCTTCATCACTCTGACTCACACTTTCTCCCTTATTGTCTGTGCCTTACTTCATGTCTCACATTTTCCTGTCTCCTGTCTGTCAATCTGCCCTTCCTTCTCTCTCACATTCTCTTCTTTTTGTATAACTTCTTTTTTCTGTATGGCTGTCACATTCCTCTCTCTTGCTATATTTCATCTTTTCTGGTGTTTGTTTACTTCTGAACTTTCCTCCTTTGACCCTTGGTCAATCACTTTATGATTTAACTCCTTATGTTTCATTTCCCAGCTTTTGGGAGAGGGCCTCAGAAGAGGAGG
Source organism: Heterodontus francisci (assembly GCF_036365525.1). NCBI lineage: Eukaryota > Metazoa > Chordata > Chondrichthyes > Heterodontiformes > Heterodontidae > Heterodontus > Heterodontus francisci. Next base: position 11,867,976 of record NC_090417.1, read on the forward strand.
TAAATAGTGGGTTGGGCAGAGCAATGAGAACAAGTAGTAAGGGCCTTGCCACATGCCTTCACTCAAGGAGAGATGTGACTTGGAACACGAGAGTGAAGAGGCCAAGTGGTCAGGAATCTGGCATATGTTAGTTAAAGAACAAACTTAGAAAACAAGCATTGACAAGAACAAAAAACTAAAAATCCAAGTTAAGTAAAGAACTGGAAATTGACCATTTGGGTGAGCAGTGCAAGAGGAAACTCAGTACTCATGGAACTGTACTCCAGTCTGAGAAAATTTGAGGGGATGGTCGAGAATAAAACAGTTTTGTCGTCAAAGGCTGGTGTTAAAATCTGATGTATCAGTTATCACAAGTTTGAGTTGGCAAGTTTTCCAAAAGATCATTCAGTAGTAGAATGAAAGGTAAAGTGTGTTACGCTGGCGATTCAGGCACCTAGCGTCAAATCTAGCCCAGACTGATGGGATGAAGGCCTGTGACTTGTTCTTCAGCTGAATGACATGTAATAATTTCAAGAAAGAAAGATTGGTATTTACATAGTGCCTTTGAGAACCTCAGACATCCCAAAGTGCTGTGGAGTTAATGAGGTATTTAGGAAGTAGAGGAAGCGTGGCAGTCAATTTACGCACAGAATACTGCCATAAACAGATAATCTGTTTTTGTGATATTCATGAAAGGATAAATAGTAGCCAGGATCCCAGGGATAATTCCTCTGCTCTTGTTTTAAATATGGGATCTTATATGTCCACACAAGAAGGCAGAAAGGGTCTCGGTCTCCAAAAGGCAGCACCTCTGACAGTGTAGCACATCCTCAGTACGAGACTGGAGCACCTGCTTTGATTTTTGTGCTAAAAATCCCAGAGTGTAATGTGAACCCATAACCTTCAGGGGCAAGACAGCTCCCAACAGAGTCACGGCTGACATGGCTCAAAAGATTCTCAATCTCCTCACTAGACACAAATTGACCAGACCGAGGATGGTTGGCATGAGAAAGAAAAACGCTTCAACACTGATGCAATAGGGTGTATTGTGGAGAGCTTTGGGCTGAGGCACATGAGGAGCAGCAGTCTGTTCCATGTCCTAGCACCAAACATCACTCACCTTAATCCGCAGGAAGAAAGGAAAGGAGGCATGTATGGTTCCCACACTGAAGGCTATGCGAAAATTATTAAGAGAAATCTTTTCCATTTTTCAGAGCTGAAGAACTCACACCTTATCAGATTTGTATCAGGTTGCGCACTCAGCTGAGAGAACTAGATTCCAGTGACGGTTGTGAGGTCCAGTCAATGGAACTAGTTTCCCAGCTCATGACTGGCTTACTACTACTATTCTGCTCATTGTTTCTCCAATTTTTGTTGTTCAGCCCAAACCGTAAATACATCCTCTTCCCCCTCCCTGCATTGACATAGAGACTCAAGCCATCTCCTCCACTAACCTTGCCTTGCCAAGAGCTCCGAAGTGTGGAATGTCTCATTTTTCTCAAAGACTTACCTTTGTCCTACAATCGAGACTTCCTAATTCTCAACTTTGGGCACTATGTGAGTTTATGAAGATGCTTTGTCGCTAATGAAGTACCAGTCAAGTTTACTCACTGTTGTCATGTACAAAACACAGCAGCCAATTTGCTCACAGCAAGCCCCCACAAACAGCAAGATGATAATGACCATATAATCCATTTTAACGATGTTGGTTGAGGAATTAGTACTGGCCAGGGCACCGTCGAGAACTCTCCTGCTCTTCTTTACAGGATCTTCTGCGGCCACCTAATAAAGAAGACATTACATTTCACACAAAAGACGCCATCTCCAACAACAAAGCACTCCCTCAACACGACAATGACAGGATTCTGTGCTCTGATCTCTGTACTGGGAATTGAACCCCAAGGTTTCTGACTCAGATGCAAGTGTGCTACCACTGAGCCACTGCTGACATGGCTATTATACAATATGAACTGTTCTGTCCACCGTATTCTCCTTCTCCGAGGAGCTGGTTATCCATCCCGTTCGAAGAAAAAACATTTCCCAATGGATTATCAGGGTGAGGCGTCCCGAAAGGCTCACTTGTGAGATGGACTACATGCTGTGGTACGGAGTGAGACAGAAAAGGCAAGTCCCAGGTTCAAATGGCTGCGTTAGCTGATAAAGGCCACTGCGGTAGTAAGGGGTGCGAAACTCATCCTCAGTAGCTTGGGGCAAGAGGGAAACCCCGATCCCAGCTCCTGATCGATTTCCACTGACTGTTGCTGGCAAGTCCCCATGTCCGTCGGCCGAGGATGAGACTGCATTCACAAGTAATGTCTTCATGGGTAAATGACCAGGCTCAGATATGAGTGAGGTACAAGAGAGAAATCATGGAAGTAAAACCCAGCAAAGCAAGGTACCTTCATGAGAACCACGAGAACTGCAGGAAAAAAAACCATAAGCCTTTCCTTTGCCTCAAACTCACACCTCCGTACCTTTCTCTTTAAAAGAATTCAAGATTTGTTGGGCTTCTGAACTGGCGTCAAGTACACAGTGGAATATTTCTGCATCTAAAGCCACAGGCTCCCGACTTCCAAGAAAAGAAACAATAAGTGCAGGTTGAAATACTTGAGACAAGAAAATTCAGTGTTCATATTTGCTGTGCACATTTTTAAGTTGCAGACACAACAGCAGTGTTGAGATGAATAAGCCATACACGAAGATCCCAATCTCCCAACCCCCTTCCACCGTCGAATGGAGCAATTGGCTCGAGTTCAATTGGCATAAAGCTCTCCTGATCTCCACTTTAAAATCACACGTCTTGAAGGCGCTCATGTATGATGGGAGACAATTCCAAGGGAGCCAATTACTCTTTGTCCCTTGCCCCAGTGCGTGTGCTTCACATACAAGCCAAGTCAGAGTCCAGATGTTATCCAAACATGGCAGGAAAAGCAGAGGCCTCAATTCTGACCTCGCCTGACCTGCACACAACTGCAGGGAGGTCACAAATCAGCCATGATCTCACTTAACGGCAGAACAGGTTCCTAACTGATGATTAATGTGATTAACTTCCCATCTTAACCAGGGCCCCTCTCTACACATTTGCATTTCCCAACATGAAATGCAAATGCAGAAATGCAATGCTCCAACTCGCCAAGAACAAGCTGACTGGAGCCCAGGGCTGGATCTGTAACTTTCTGATGTGCATAGCTCAGTACCATACCAAGCGGTTCAGTCACGCATTAAACCTTAACGCTATGTTCTTAAAATGTTACCAACTGTTTTAATTCAGATGGAAAAGGATCGACAGAAAAAAAAGTGTACTCATTTAAAATAATTCCATCAACAACACCGAAAGAGAGCAAAGAGCCATCTTAGTCTCATTCAAATGCTTTTTTATTTATATTATTTTAAATACATGTGAGGTAAACCTTACTGATGCCAGTTTTATTCCCAGATTTTCCACACCTCTTAGAACAAGGTTAAAGGCACTGCAGCAAAGACATTTTTTGAAATGCTTGATGCAGGGAGGCAAAATGACAGGAACCAGAATTCTTCAATACACCTTTAACTTCTCAGCAAGTTAATTAAAAAAAAAAAAAATCAAAACTGCTTTCAGTGCCACGTAGCACAATCCTAGCCCCAATTCATGCTCAAGCGTGGTCTCAATAGGCCCTATAATAGATTGCCAAAGAGGCTATTCTCCTTGTGAGATTCTGGGCAGCTTCTTCATCAAGTCTCACAGCAAGTCCAACTCTGTTCTCTCACCCAATGCTTGGTTGGGCTTGCGGGGGTTGGAAAGAGGGGGAAGTGGTGGTCATTGGATTCTGATCAGGAGCGAGAACCCGACCTGAAATTTCCCCTCCCTGGCGCAAGGGTTGGTGAGACTTATTGTTAACCCACTCAAACACTAGCTGAGATCATGTATCACACTTGACACCTTCGCATCTGTATAACACACTGAACAGCAATGTTTTGAACACCTGGCTTTCACACCAACTTATCGAGTTGGCATTAGCCAGGTAAAACAGAGGCACAAGGCAGGTAAACAGAGTCAAGAATCCTACCTGTTGCACTGTGCAGTACACAAAGTGGGCACCACCCCCTGCCATTCAATGAGCTGAGTCACCAATATCTGCCAGAGTATTAAAGGGGTTATTGAGTGGAAACCAACCTCAGTCAACAACCCAATGCAGACGACCTCTCATGCCTGCCAGTGTTTTCAACAGATATCTGCCAAATGTTCATGGACTAAAGCCCACTGGCTCAAGTTGTAGCATATCTACTGAGGACTACTGTTCAGGACAAGACCACCATGAGTTGCCAATAGTATTAGCACACTTGATTAAGATCTGGAAGGCAAGTGGTCACCTTCAGCAAGTACTCTGTCCAGCTCATAAATAAGCATCAAGTAAACTTTAAGATTTGACACTATCGCAAATAGAAGTCACTGAGCACTGTCTCCTTGACCACTGAGGAGAAACACGATTATATGCCAATATCTCTTCAGAACCTAGCCTTTATCTTTACAATAAGATTGGTGCATATTATGGCAAGCAAGAGGCTGCAGCTTCCATATTGTCATGCTCACTGATGGCTTCTCAGCCACAACAAGGTACCGCAAAGCTGCCATAAAGAGGGAGAAGCCTCTTGAAGGGAGCTCTACAAATGTCAGCAAAATCCATCAGGGTTCTTGAGAACAGGGGGCCAACCTAAGACTGGCAGATAACGTAAGAGACCCCCAATTCACAGGAGCAACCCATTTATCCACACAAGAGAAACTTACACTCAAAAAAAAAATATACCCACCCCTAGTTATGGGAGGCAAAGGGGCAGTTTAAAGGCTATAAATGAATCCCAGGGTTTATAAATTGCCTGGACATTTACTCTGTATGAAACATTGACTGAATCAGCTAAGTAGCTTGGGCTCTCTCCTGCATTGCACATACATCAGGGCTATCAGAAACATTTTGTGGAGAGCCACAATCCCAAACAACACCTTACTCCAGAACCACTCTACAATATGCTGTACCAGAGATATTGAATGTGGGCCCGTAACCTGTCTTTTCCCACACGGTGAGCAAGACATATCAACTGCACCACAGCCACGTGGATGTCAGTCAACTCTTCACTGGAAGATTAAAAAAAACTTGGAAAGTCAACTCTTTGCAGTAAGGACAGAAAATGCTGGAGAAACCCAGCAGGTCTGACAGCATCTGTGTAGATAGCAACAGAGTAAGGTTTCCTGACCTTACCTCACAACTGGTAAAAGTTTGAGATGCAACAGGTTTTAATTAAGTACAGAGGCAGAGAAAGGTGAGGTGGGTGAACTGAGGTTGGGGGTGGGGGGTGGAGTTGCAGGTGAAGATCAAAAGGGGAGGACTGTGATCGGGTAGCAGGCAGAAGAGACAAAATGACAAAAAGGATGATGGTGCAAAGTGAAGAGCATTGAGCCACGCGAACAAACAAAAGCTGGGTCAACAGGAAGTGCAAAGAGAAATAGCATAATCATCATTGATGCCTGACGTCCGAAAAAAAATGGGGGCAGAGGTTATGATGTGAAATTATTGAACTCAACATTGAGTTCAGAAGACAGTAAAGTGCCTAATCCAAAGATGAGTTGGAAGTTCTAGAGCTTCCGTTGAGGTTCATGAGAACAGTGTAGGAGGCCAAAGATGGAGAGGTCAGAGTGAGAGTGGGGTGGAGAATTAAAAGAACAGGCAAGTGGAAGCTCGGGGTGAGGGGGACATGCTTGCTATCTGAACAGAGGTGTTCTGCAGATAGGTCATCCAATCTGTGCTTGGTCTCCTCCGATGCTGATCCAATAAAGTTCAACGTAAGCTCGAAGAACAGCACCGTGTCTTTTCATGAGGCACCTTGCAGCCTTCCGAAATCACTGATTTCAGCAATCTCAGATTGTAGCCACTATTACGACTTTTTCAGGTGGGAGCTGCTGGCAATGATTCTGCTGTTACCATTTCCAACTCCCCAAGACCCAACTTTCTTGAACTGAACCATTATCCCCTTTGTCATTAAATGTCTTCTTCCTATCACAGAGATATGATAGGAAAAGACAGATTAAATGACAGAGGGGATGATGTTCCAATGGAAAAGGGATCTCAAACGTTGCCTTTTTGCTTTACTTCCCTCACCCCTCTGCACTTGCTTCAAGCATGTTCCATCTCTAACATTTTCCCAGTGCTGATGAACGGTCGAGCTGAAGCGTTAACTCTGTTCCTCTCTCCACAGATACTGCCTGACCTGCTTCGTGTTTCCATCATTTTCTGCTTTTATTTCAGATCTCCAGGAGTTGCAGTAGTTTGCATTTGTCCTTGCAGTAGATATATTAAATAAGGTCCATTGTCTTGCATGGTAGGTACGATAACCCAGCCTCCCAATACCATGCAGAATTTCCAGGTACTGAATTCCATCTCAGTCAACAACCTGTCACTGGCAGGTCAGGGAAGTGGGAGGTACATTGGAGCAGCAAGCTGGTCAAAGGCAACAGGTGGATGGGAGACGGGATCACATTCCACGTGCTGCACATTTAAGCCCAATCCCCATCAGATCCCAGTGCAATGCCGTTTCAAAAACACATTCAACAGAGCAACCACTCGAAAGGAAAGCTCCCCTTTTAAGCTACAGAGTTCATCTCCAGCAAGCATTTTATTGGACGCCAGTTCCCAACAGCAAGTATGAAACTGACCGTGGGTATTTAGCTACTGTGACTGTACTTAAAAGTAGCCTGTTTGGTGAACAAGGTGGAATATGTCAGTTCAATTAAAAAATTTCCCAACAGGAAACAAAATGTCTTTATCTTCATAATGAAGACCAGTTATTATCGAATCAGAAATAAATTCCTTCAACATTTCATGGAGGGGTTGGGCTGGGGTGGGGAACGGTGGGGGGGAAAAAGAGAACAAAGATTCCAAGTGTATTATTTTTGCCAGGGAGGCAACTCATAATTTACACTGTGCTAGAAAGAATGATTATCAATTATTCATTATAACTTCATTACCTTTATTCAGACTAAATCACTGGGACCAGAGTCAAATGGTCCTCAGACCTCCTTCCTTCCCCAACCACTGCAAGTAAAGTGCTAGTCATTGTGTAAAACATGTTAACCATTTGCTAATCACAGCATGGAACATTTGCAGTGCTGCTTAGTCAAGAGAAAGAAATCACAAAACATTCAGCTTCGAATCCCCTCCATGGGTGCAAATGGACATTAACACAGAACTCTGGTTCCAGCAGTTTTCCCATCTCCTGCGCTCCCAGCCCAGCTGTTAATAATAAGACCTACTCAACAGCAAGCTACTCATGCCCCCTGCGAGTTTACGAAGTGGCAGGCAGGGTTCGGGGGGTGGGGGGTGCGGGATGGGAGACGGGGTTGCGGTCAAAAACATTACATTACATACTTTCCTTCGAGAACAAGTGCACATAACTTCTTTTGTAAACAGCAAGGTTGAAACCAATGGCAGGCAATGGCCTCAGATTTTGCCCCACAGCATGGAAATCACAATGTACAATCCAAGATACACAATTCCTGAAGGGGGTAGAGCAAGTTTGTTTTGCAAAGTGGCATCCAAACCCTCTCTTTGTATACATCAAAAATTCTCATTTTACTTGTCCGTTAATCATTCTGCATGGTTATGTTGTATAGTCAGGAGATGAAGCTTACACAGCAGCACGCCGACTTCACACTGTTCCAGCAACATTAAAATGTCTTCCGGTGAATTGCACGCGCTCCGTCCTCCTCGTACTCTTTCTTTGACACCCACATTTTCTTAAACGTGTCTAAGGAAGCGAGGATAGATCCACTGCAGAAGACAAGAATTCAAAGAAACCTGATTTTAAAAAAAGCAAAGTATGGTCCCAAATGACTCAGTGGATAAAGGCACAGCAGCCAGTAATACAAACTAGAAAGGTCCCAAGTTCAATCCACTGCTTGTTGAGGCATCTGGTCACAGCCACAGAATCACGGCTGTTATATTATCAAGGCATCGCAACCTGGGCTAAGGAGAGAAAAAAAGACTGAACCGTCAATCAAACCTGAAATTTTTTCCCTTTCTTTTCATTCACTTGGGGGATGCTGGCAAGGCTCGCATTTATTGCCCATCTTTTATTGGCCTAAAGAAGGGGCTGGTGAGCCACCTTCTTGAAATGCTGCGGTCCATGTGGTGCAGGTACTTCCACAGTGCTGTTAGGTAGGGAGTCCCAGGATTTTGACCCAGAGACAGTAAAGGAATGGCGATATAGTTCCAAGTCAGGATGGTGTGTGGCTTGGAGGGGAAGTTGCAGGTGGTGGTGGTGGTGTTCCCATGTGTCTGTTGCCCTTGTCCTTCCAGGTGGTAGAGCTCACGGATTTTGAAGAAGCCCTGGTGAGTCGCTGCAGTGCATCTTGTTGATGATGCACACTGCTGCCACTGTGTGCCAGTGGTGGAGGGAGTGAATGTTTAAGGTGGCACATGGGTACCAATCAAGCAGACTGCTTTACCCTGGATGCTATCGAGCTTCTTTAGTGTGGTTGCAGCTGCACCCATCGAAGCAAATGGAGAGTATTCCATCACACCCCTGACTCGAAGATGGTGGATAGGCTTTGGGGAGTCACGTGAGTCACTCGCCCAGAATACCCAGCCTCTGACCTGCTTTTATAGCCACATATTTATATGGCTGGTCCAGTTAAGTTTCTGCTTTATGGTAACCCCCAGGCTGTTGATGGTGGGGGTTAGTGATTGTAATGCCATTCAATGTCAAGAACAGGTGGTTAGGCTCCCTCTTCTTGTAGTTGGTCATTAGATTAGATTAGATTAGAGATACAGCACTGAAACAGGCCCTTCGGCCCACCGAGTCTGTGCCGAGCATCAACCACCCATTTATACTAATCCTACACTAATCCCATATTCCTACCAAACATCCCCACCTGTCCCTATATTTCCCTACCACCTACCTATACTAGTGACAATTTATAATGGCCAATTTACCTATCAACCTGCAAGTCTTTTGGCTTGTGGGAGGAAACCGGAGCACCCGGAGAAAACCCACGCAGACACAGGGAGAACTTGCAAACTCCACACAGGCAGTACCCAGAATCGAACCCGGGTCCCTGGAGCTGTGAGGCTGCGGTGCTAACCACTGCGCCACTGTGCCGCCTAGAACTTCCTGGCACAAATGTTACTTGCCATTCAGAAGCCCAAGTTTGACTCCTGTCCAGGTCTTGCTGCTTCATGATCTGAGGAGTTACGAATGGAACTGAACAGTATACTATCAACAGTACATGCCCCCTTCTGATCTCATGTTGGAGAGAAGATCAATCGTGATGCAGCATAAGATGTCTGGACCTTGGGCACTGCCCTGAGGAATTCCTGCAGCTAAGCTGTTTGGCCTCCAACAACCACAACCATTTTCCCTTGTGCTAGGTACGAGTCAAGCCAGTGGAGACTTTTCCCCCATTTCCACTGACCCCTCAATTTTGCTCGGGCTTCTTGATGCCATGCTCAGTCAAATGCTGCCTTGATGTCAAGGGCAGTCACTCTCACCTCACCTCAGGAGTTCAGCTCTTTTGTCTGTTTGGACCAAGGCTGTATGAGGTCTGGAGGTGAGTAGAAGTGAACAGGTTATTACTGTTGAAGTGTCATGTGAAAGCACTGTTGACAACACCTTCCATCACTTTGCTGATGACTGAGAGTACTCTGATGGGGTAGTAATTGGCCAATTGGATTTGTCCTGCATTTTGTGCACAGGACATACCTGGGCAATTTTCCACATTGCTGGGTAGATGACAGCGTTGTAGCTGTAATGTAACAGCTTGGCTAGGGCGCAGCTAGTTGTGGAGCACAAGTCTTCAGTACTACTTTCGGGATGCTGTCAGGGCCCATAGTCTTTGCAATATCCAATGCACTCAGCCATTTCTTGATATCACGTGGAATGAATCAAATTGGCTGAAGGCTGGCATCTGTTATGCTAGGGACCTCAGCAGGAGGCCGAGATGGATCATCCACTCAGCACTTTTGGCTGAAGATGGTTGCAAACGCTTCAGCCTTGTCTTTTGCACTAACATCTTTAACTGTCCACCACCATTCACGACTGGTTGTGGCAGGGCTGCAGAGCTTCAATCTAGTCTGTTGTTTGTGTGTGTCGCTTAGTTCTTTCTCTAGCGCTCTGCTTCTGCTGTTTATTATGCATGTACCCCTGTGCTGGAGCTTCACCAGATTGGTACCTCATTTTTGGGTGTGCCTGCTGCAGCTCCTGGCATGTTTCAGCCAATGTCAGACTGTTGCTTGACGTGTCAGTGGGAAGCTCCGCCAATTTTAGCCCAAGTCCCAGATGTTAATGAAGAGGACTTGGCAAGGTGGGCTGGGTGTTCCTTTGTCATGTCTGGTGCAGAGGTTGATGCTGGGTGATCTGTCCGGTTTGATACAACTGAGTGGCTTGCAAGGCCACTTCAGACAGCAGTTAATAGCCATTGCTATGGATCTGGAGTTACATAAAGGCTGGATAAGGATTGGAGATGTCCTTCCCTAAAGGAAATCACTGAAACATATGGGGATCTTCAGGAAATCAGGTAGTTTCACGATCAGCATTGCTCGTATCAGTAATGGTACTGATTTCAGGTTTTTATTCCAGATTTCTTTCATGAACTGAATTTAAATTCCGCAGCTGCCATGGTGGGATTTGAACTCCTGCCTCTGCGGCATTAGCCCAGACAGCTGGATTACTAGTCCGGTAACATAACCACTGTGCGACCGTTCCTGATATAGCCTGGCATAGAATCATAGAATCGTTACAGCACAGGAGGCCATTTGACCCATCATGTCCATGCTGGCCTTTCTAAGGAGCAATTTACATAGTACCACTCCCCCGTGGCATCAGCTGCCACTTGAGGTTTGCACTTATCAACTGTGGTTTTGGGTGGTGGGTGCATGCGAGCAAACATCCTTTCTGCTTTTAGAAAAAGAAAGTTCCAGAAGCAACCAAAAGGAAAAAGAAAATTACAAGCAAGGGATACTTCCAACGAATGGATAAATTTTAAATGTCTGGCAGGTTTTGATTTAAACAGAACTGTAAATAGTGTTGAAACAATTTGAAAGAAGCATGACTGATACGAGCACACGGCAGCAATTCATTGACTTCCCCTGACGCTATATCCTGGGCCTCCAGGTGACAGACCTGGTCCCATCAGCTGACATCACGCCTCTCCTCTCCAATGCCTACAAGAATCCCAACAGAGGTGAATTTGGGTCATTTTCGTTAAGTTTCTAACAGCAATAAAGCAGTCCCTAATTCAGCAATCTTATTTTGAAGCACCACCATATGGCTCGCATGGAAAATGGTAAAAGATGGCTGGAGGAGGTCTGAGGTTTGGCCTGACATACTTTATTGGGACAGAGAACCAGGAACTTCCCTCTGCAACCAAGCGATGCTGCAGCCAACCATTGAACATTTGGAGAACTAATATCGAGGGAGCTGACAATGCATTAAACCAAAGTTACACCTAACATGGTAACATATGATGGGACAGGACAGAGAGAGCTCTACCCTGTATCAAACTGGAACTGGACAGAAAATATAACAATTTTCAATTCCAAGGCCCCAACACCCATCAGCCCACTAAACACAAATTAAATCACAAGAAAATGCCTCGATCCTAACTTGTGCAATTGCTTACCCTATCCACGTGGAGTACAGCCTCTCTTGTGGTGCAGAGATCTACAAAGGAACAAAATTTGTCAACAACTTGTGCGTATTGCAACAACTCTAGCACATGGTTATTAGGAAAGAAATTAAAACCTGCACTCATACCTTAATTTTCACGTCTTTTGGTGCCAATTTCTTCACCTCACTGAGTAACCGGTCGCCAAAACCTGAAAAGCAATGAAACGAACACAGAAGTTCTTAAAAACATGTTTCGGGTGGGACTTTCTCTCTGATCCTTCATAACTGGAGGCAGGCTGCTGTCACAATACCTTTGTGCAGCGTGCTCCCATCACGAAGAGAGCTCACCTCTCTCCCACTGACACGTTTGAGGAAGTGGGGGCGGTGAATGGAAGCTGCCTCCCATCTTGGATATTGCCATGGGCTCGTGGTACCACCCCGCCTTGCCTCCTATTCCCTCTTTTCAGAGGATCCGATCTAGTTCAGTACATCTTTCTGAATTCTCAGAGGGGTGTGCTCATTGACTTTTCTGGATCACAGCATAGAGCAAGTTCCATCTGCCTCAGTGAATTCAACAGAGTCTGTGATTGATCATGAGATATCAGCTGAGAACGGTTAGGCTCGTACCTTAGGAAATCAGCTCAACCCATGGATGTAAATTTTCCAGTTATGATGGAGATTTCAGGCAACTGGTACTGGGGTGGCATATGGCTTTTATCCCATATACGCCAGCTTCAGTTTAACTCACGCTGACATATTCTGTCTGTTGGCTAACATATTGCCCTCTGAATTCACCTTGGAGCTCAGTCCTCGGTGGGCAAGCTCATAACAGAAACGGTCTCTAATTCTGTACTAATTCAGATGCTCTTCTGAGGTTGAAACTGACACATACAGTCCTGGAGGAAGTTTTACTTTGCATCTAACCCTCACTGTAACTGAACTAAGTATTAATGGTATGTCAGTAATGTTGAATTATTTGCAGGTGAAGGCCATTAATTGGAGTTTCAGTGAGCACACAGAAAGAGACACTTACTGAAACTGTAGTGTGGTTTAGTTAGGAGGTAGATGCTTGAACTGTTTTACTCTGTAAATAAATGTTGGACTGAGTAAGGATTGGCTCGAACTGGCTTTCTAAAATATAACACCAAGAATGTTTATTCCATAACTCCCCAATTAGGAGCAACATGTTGCAGCATTCTTCAGTTAGAGAGCAGAACCACAAGATAGCAGAACACAGAAGATGACCATTTGGCCCATTCTGGGCATTGCGAACTTGTCTGTAAGCCAATAGGAATGCAGTTTGTGCAAGCTCTCCTTGGAAGAGCACTCTAGTTCGTCTCATTGCTCTTCTCTTTCCCCATATCCCTGATTTTTTTCTCCTTAAAGAATTTATACAATTCCCTTTTGAAGCCTACTACTGATCTGCATTCACCACCCTTTATTACCAACAGCACTTTAAAGGAATATCTGAAAACAAAGACTGGTCTGAGAAGTCATCTGATGTTAGACATAATGCATCTTGCGGACACCTTTAAACAGGGTGGAGCCTCCGGAGAGGACAATATTGCAGAATAACGTCCTGCGCAGGTCCATGTCTGACTTCTGGATAGCAAAGGCCAGCACCTCATGTATTCCTTCACTCTCATCTCCTATAAGGTCAGGCTTAAAAAGCAACTCGGGAGCCCGGAATCGAGCAGGTCCCACCTGCAGGCAACCAACAAATAAAAGTGCATCAGACGCAACAATTAAATGCCACAATCGCAAAGGTTTACTTGCAGCTGCAGAGCTTTAGGATACAGTTGTCCATCATCAAATAGCTAATAATGAGTTATGGGAAGGAACCTTGAAGTCAGCTCTTAATAGCATACGTTCAAACATCCACAGGCAATGCTTTTATTAACTGAACCATTAGGCACATCATCCTGTAGGGAGCCAAGGCATTTCCATCTTGACAGAAACCAGGATCGATATTATGCCAAGTTCGATAACCTCAGTCAAACCAGCAACTCTTGTTAGGATCTGAAGTTCTGTTAATGGATGAGAAATACCTGGCAGTTCAAGATAATAGGGTGAACAGGAGTTAAGTGTTAATTAGTTCATTGTATTCAAGTGCATAAAATAGATATTATATATACCTAAATAAAGAAAAGTCAGCCAGCCCTGGCTAGGGGTGTTGTTTGGACAGCAGAAGTAAGCTCTGTGACAAGCAATGAACAATCTACACCAAAGCATCCTAGTCTCAGTGTCTCCTTCACAAACAGGCTTGGCGATTTCTCGAACAACCCCTGGCTATGGAAAGGATAACCAGATCAGTCACAATGTGATTCTGCTGCATATGTGCAAGTCAAGCAAGGACAAGATAGGAGTTGGCAGTGATGCCCTCCTCTATCAAATAGCCTGCTGATGGTCATGATCCAGGTTCAGACATGAAGAATGACCACTCAAATTAGTCACAAGAGGGCTGCCAGGGCCTACGAAATTGGATTCTAGGATAGTGCAACACCGACAAGAGATGAGTGGAGGCAAATGGAGAGGGATTATGAGGCAAGGGACTCACACCTCTATAATTACTGTGTGACTTATTAACTTTCTTCCAACAATACCTCTAAAGTGCTCCCATCAGGAAGAGTGTACTGTGCTTTCTCGGTCTCCAGCGTCTCATCTTTCTGTGGGTTTATCGATAGGTAACAGGCCCTCTGCAAAGCAAGAAACATGTCAATCTTGGTCTCAAAAACAGTGCTTGAAAGGTTCCTGCTGAAACACAAATACAGACAACATCTGTGTGCACGAGAAGAGGCGACAGGGCGTGCAGAAGCAGTGCTGAAATTATACTGACTGGCAAGTGAGGAACAGCTAAAAAAAGAACTGTCAACATCGTGCAAATCCCAAGTGTGAGGATAGTAGTTGCAACTGCGTACTTTAGGAATCATCTCTTGCCACACTATATAAATATGGTGAAAAGCAACAAGCTTGGCTCTCATAATGGCTGAACAGGTTGCACTGTGAGCAGCTGAGTCACACGCACCAGCAAGATCCTGGTCACAGTTTTGCACTTGCGTGCAGCAGTCCATGATTTTCTTGTCTTCTGAAATGGAGAGCGGGGAAAAAAGCTAAGACCATAGAGTGCAGAAGTGGAAAACCCAGAACCACCCTGCTGCCACATGCAACCACCCATCAATGCTGACATACATGTCCTCAGGCTGGTGCTAGAAGAGGCACTGGATTTGCCCTCAGTGCCACCAACTGCTCTGTCCCCCATTTGTAGGAAGGAAACTCGTCCAGGGTAACCACTTTTGATCATGATCCAATAACGTGCATGTGTCAGATTGGGCCTGGGCTTTCATGTCCCACTGACATAAGCAACGGACAGATTAAATCACTCGGTGCAAAAAATAAACAATGGCAATTTGGAAAAGGGCTGAGGACTGATGCCTTCCCGAGATTCGGAGAGACATTACAAGGATGATAGCCTTTAATGGAACCATTTCATGACTGCAGGATATGCTGACAGAATGAGGTGAAGTCCGGTGGAAGACGCTCATGTGGTGCACAAACATCAGCACGGACCAGTTGGGCCAAATGGCCTCTTTCTGTGTCTGAAAAATGTAATGCTGCCTGATCCACGCTCAATAGCATTTTCTTGTGTTCAGCTACTAGAGAGCTAGGGAATGCAATAGAAATGCTAGATATCACCAGCACTGTCTTGACATTTTTCTGACTGCAATCCTGAGGTAGAAAACTGGCATCTCACACGTTTCCCGCTCAATTGGCAAGATGGCGATTGAGGTGATCGGTCTGGATGGGGGAGACTGATACATCATGCACAGGGTGAAAGAAGGGGCCCATAGACAAAAATTCAATGCCCAGTAAAACTCTCCCACAAAAACCAGAGATGCTAGCTCCATTAACAAATATAATTCTGAGATTGCTAGATTTTGCTTGAGACAGTATGAAAGGATTTGCAGACAAGACAGGTGCAGTTAAGATATAAATCAGCTCCAACGGGCTAAATGGCATACTCCTGCTGTTACGAATCATAAATAGTTTATGCCGAATGTTACAAATGATTTCATTGGTCAGTCATAAGGAAGGACAGAATGACCGAAGACCACTCAGATCCCCCAAGTCCTGCTCTTAATAGCAGTCAGTCTAGTCATGATGGCATCTAACCCATTTCATTTCATTTTATCTGCTGAATGAAAGATCTCTATTAATCCTCTCTGATCCCCAAGGGGAGATGAAACATTCACATCAACACATTTCTCCACTGGCAGACAACATGCTCTCTCCTCTTCCTTCCTCTGTTCACAGATTGACCTGTAAATTTTACAATTTCTTTCTTCAGCACCTCCCAAACCAACAACCTGTGCCACGCGAGGACAAGGGCAACAGCTACATGGGAACACCACCACCTCTAAGTTCCCTTCCAAGTCATGTACCATCCTGATTGGCAGTATATCATGGTTCCTTCATCACCACTGGATCAAAATCCTGCAACTCCCCACCTAACCACAGTGTGGGACTATCATCATCACAAGGACTACAACGGTTCAAGCAGCAGCTCATCGCCACCTTCTCAAGCACACTTGGGGATGGACAATAAATGCTGCTCTTGCCAAAGACATCCACAAACTCTGAATGAATACGTGTAAAAATAAAGAGCACCCACCTCTTTAATTGTTTTGACAATCTCAAATTCTGCAGTTGTGTGGAAATCGTACCCTTCTTTCCTGAGGAGCAGGCGCAGGTAGCGTGACACATCCCTGCCAGCTACATCTACCCTCATAATGGAGTGTGGCATTGCAAAGCCCTCATAGATTGGAACAGCATGAGTTACACCATCTCCAGCATCCAGCACTACACCTGTGGTACGTCCAGTGGCGTATCTGCAGCCAAGTTGGGAGACAATTGATTAACAGTGCAGGGTGCCAGTGTTCACTCACCAGAAAGCACACTTGACTCGAATAAAAAGGTTGTCATAGTTTGAGTGACTTAAAAATCCAGCTCCGTGATGACTGAAGTGATACAGAGCCACATAACCCAGGAAGGCTTCAGAGTCAACCGATAGATGAGTTCAGTGATCTTAACTAGGAGAGCAGTTGCAGCCCAACAATTAGCCTCAAGTGTCTTGGGGTGGGGAAAAGAAATCAGATTGTGTTTCTGCCCTGATCACTTTCCAGAGACTCCAGCTGGGAATGCATGCATGTGGGCATCAGGGAAGGACAGGGTCACGCTTGTTTACAGCACCCTTCGCTATTCACCTGCCTGGCAAGCTGAAAACTGACCATTTTGGTGGATTGTGATCGTCATTCTGGTACCCGTGGAGCTATAACCCAGCGAGAGTCAGTCTCTTCAGGAAAAAAAGAGTTGGGAAGAAAGCAAAGGCAGTGAGACTTTTCTTTTTAGAACTAATTCCTTCACTTGTGTTTGCTTGAAGATTGTAGATGTTGCTATGCAGTTCAAAACTCCAAACCAAAAAAGTCAGAAATTATGAATACGATTAATCAAAGAAGCAAACAGTTCATTTGTGGCAACTTACAGACTCAGAACCGCTTGCATTGAAATGAAAAGTGCAGGGACGTTGAACGACTCAAAAAACACCTCTGCTGCCCGCTCCCGGTTTTTGCTTGGATTTAGTGGAGCTTCTGTGAGGAGCACTGGATGCTGCAAGAGAAATAGATCAGCTTTGTCCTGGATTATCCGCACCACTGTTCTTATTACAGCAATACTCAGACATTGATCTTTTTCCTGCAAGGGTCCTACATGATACAAATTTACCACAATCTCAAATCTGGCTCCAAAGAGGTAAGGGCCCGCAAAAATCTCACACACACTTCACTCAGGGGAGTAGAAAGATTATACACACAGATTATGTACCTTTGGAGGTTGAAGCTGATGTTTATTGTTGGAGGAGGAAGGGTAAAGAAAGCTTTGCATTACACTGTTCCTGACCTGGGAGTGTTTGATGGGCAGTGCAGAGTAAGCGTTATTCTCCAGCGTTGCTGTGGTGCAGCTGGCCTTTAAGTGTTTCACGTTGACAAGGATGGGTCAAATGACAGTGTCATGCAGCTTATGAGGCCATTTGGCTCATCGTGCATGTGCCGGCTCTTTAAAGAGCAATCCAGTTAGTCCCACTCCTCGAATGTTCCCCTCTAGCCCTAACCCTGGATGGACTCGTTCGGTTGAAAGGCCTGTTTCTGTGCGACAAATACTTCGTACATATCCAACTCCCTTTTGAAGGTTACTGATGAATCTCCTTCCACCACCCTTTCACAAAGCTACTTCATAATAACACACTGCACAACAAAAATTCTCATCTCCGCTCTTGTTCTTTTGCCAATGACCTGAAATCTATGTCCTCTAGTTACCAACTCCCCTGCAAATACGAACAGTATTATGAAACCCTTTATAATTTTGAATCCCTTTATGAAATCTCATCTTAACTTTACCTGCTCTAAGGACATCAATCTCAGCCTTTCTAGTCTTTCCAATTAACAGAAGTCACTCATCCCTGGTTCCTTGCTTTTGTCATCTTTGCCTCTACCTATAAAGCCCAAAAAAACGTTTTTTCTTTTTAAAACACAGCCAGATAAACTGGTTGTGCCAGCGACAATGCAAAGTGTTTCAACATCTGTCTCATCTTCAGTGCAAAATTAGTCCAAAAATGCAACATGTACAAATGGAAGATTGTGTCACTTGGAAGTTGTCCGATGAGGTAATCACATTCCTCTCCATTTCCAGCTCAGTCTCCTTGACCCGACTCCCAGAGGGCCTGTGGCTCGGATTATCGGTCAATGCTGCTGAAAGGCAGCTTCCCAGGAATGACAACACTCTCCTGTTCACTTCTCAGCCGCAGCCAAGATTAGGAAAGGAAGTACTCAACAGGGAACTAGAACCCAAGGAACAAGTGTAGGATACTCCTTTGAAGCAGAACTTCAGCAGGAAACTGCACAGCCCTGCACAGCACTCAGCCAACACAGCAGTCCCTCAAAGGAGCAGTCTGAAATCATGAAGCCCAATTATCCTGTATTGTGTGATTCAATGCAGAGTGGCTCTGGTTTTACACTGACACAAACAGTGAGAAATCACCAAAATGCTCTAGCTGGACACCAGTTGGACGTCAAAGCCCGGTTTAACTGCAACCAGGACGCAACTTTCAAAGTGGGGTGCCGATTCCAAGATCTGTTAAAACTTTATTTGAAAAGTTTTTCTTTGGAGAGCGGGGACAGCACCATGTCCTTCTAAGAAATTGTAACCTTAATACAGATGTTGGGGAGCAGAGTGCAGGGTTAAAATACATGCAGAGTTAAACTCTTCCTGGTCAAGGAGCCAAGATGGAGACAGCAGTATAAGTGGGGTCTGAAAGACTGATAGCTAACCTGCAGCCGATTCCAATACCAATGTCAATATCAATGCCAAAAGTGCACTCAACTTACATTTATACAGCACCCTGACAGTGTCTCACAGTGAGGGTGAGGTGGTGGGGGATGTGGGGAAGGGGGAGATCAGACCAGAGTTGAGGGAAGAAAGATATGAGAGGAGGTGGCTGAAGGGAGGGTCGAAGAGGGAAGTTTTCAGGAGGCTTCTGAAGGAAGAGGTGAATATAGGAGCAGCAGCTGGCCATTCAGCCCATCGAGCCTGCCCCGCCATTCAATATGATGATGGCTGATCATCCACTTCAATGCCTTTTTCCCACGTTATCCTCATATCCCCTTATGTCATTTGTATTTAGAAATCTGTCAATCTCTGCTTTAACCATAGCCAATGACTGAGCTTCCACAGCCCTCTGGGGTAGAGAATTTCCTACCAAAGACTTACAACCCTGAGTGAAGAAATTTCTCCTCATCTCTGTCCCAAGTGGCTTCCCCCTTAATTTGAAATTGTGTCCCCTGGATCTAGACTCCCCAAACAGGGGAAACATCTTAGCTGCATCTACCCTGTCTATCCCTTTAAGTATTTTATATGTTTCAATGAGATCACCTCTCATCCTTCGAAATTCTAGGAGAATACAGGCCTAGTTTCCCCAATCTCTCTTCATAAGACAGTCCACCATCCTGGGAACAAGTCTGGTGAACCTTCGCTGCACTCCCTCTAAGTTAATAATATCCTTCCTAAGAGGACCAAAACTACACAGAGAACAAATGGAAGGGTTTTCCCAGAGAGATCCAGAGTTACAACAAGCTGGTTGAAAGCTCAGTCACTGGTTTTCGAGCAGAGGGAGAGGAGAGCACAGCAGACCAGTGTGGGTAGAGCACTGGGTGACAGCAGAGATGTAGGAGGAGAGAGAGGTGTGGAGAAGTGAGTGCAAGGGAGATAAGAAGTTTAAATTTGATGAAGAGAGTAGCAAGGATAGGGGTGATAGATGAGTGGGTCTTGTGGTAAAGATATTATGCAGGAGATGGAGTTCTGGATGGTTGGAAGCATTGGACCATCACAATCATGTCAGGGAAAATTAACTGCTGCAATACAAACAAAATAACTGCAATGATCTCACTTCCTCAGAGAAGGTCTGCAGTTGGTCCTTTCCGTAAACATACTGCCAGATTCTCTCCATGTCGTTCCAGTCTTGCACAATGCCGTGTTCCATGGGATAACGAATCGAGAGCAAGCCTCGGTGCTCCTAATGTGGGAGGAGGTAGGAGAGATCAGGATGAGAAGGACATAATTTTAACACAAATAAACGCATGACTGAAACTACTCCCCCACCACTGATCCCAACGGTGGTCTCCAAGGTGCTGAACCTTGCTGGGTGCCAGCTGCCTTCAGTTACCTTGCCCAAGTGGTCACTCATGTGCACATTGCAGCGCCCAAAATTGTCCTCACATCAACATGCTTTCCTGAAGGAGTCACTAGATCAGGAAGTGGCATCGACAGTGAGAGCAACATTCTCATGGCTAAGCAAACTTAGCAAGGGCCAGCGATAAAACACAGGGGTTCCAACACTTGGAGCTGAAGTCGAGAAACAAGAAGCAATCGCTGCAATTCAACAGTGCAGCTGACACAATCATGACAGGGCAACAATACAGACAATAGCACAGGGCTCTGAAATGTCCATTTGTATCTCCAAATCTGCACACAGTGAGCCATTGATCTTGCTCCTGCAGTCAAGATCCGGTACAAAATGGGAGCTGGGGACTCCTACTCAGACTGACAGCAGATCTAAATGTATCTCTGTCTTGGCTCCTTCTGCGTTGCAAGGCCACTTAACCTCAGTGAAAATCTAAGTTAAAAACATTTAAAATAGCAAAGAATGCTGCAACATTAAAAAAATGATGATGCATTCTTGGAAACCAGTGTCACTCGCAACACTGTCCAGGAACCAAGTGCTAGCCAGGTCTCCTTTGCTCGGTGAGGTGTTTAAAATCATCAAACAAATTGATAGGTCTGGCAGCGTCTGAGTAGACAGAAGCAGAGTTAAGGTTTCAGGTCAGTGACCCTTCTTCAGAACTGGCAGGTATAAGAAATGTCAAAGCTTTTAAGCAAGTAAAGCAGGGGTGGGGCAAGAGATAACAAAAGAGAAGGTGTAGATAGGACAAGGTCACAGAATAGCTGACCAAAAGGTCATGGAGCAAAGGCAAACAATATGTTAATGGTGTGCTGAAAGACAAAGCATGCGTACAGATAGGGTGTTAACGGACTGAAAACTGAACAGCCACAAGCACAAACATGAAACAAACAGTGGGTAGGCACAGTGGAAACAAACTGAACAAACCGTAACAAAATAAACACAAAAAAAAAGAAAAAATAACTGAAAATAAAAGTAAAATGGGGGCCCGTCGTGCTCTGAAATTATTGAACTCAATGTTCAGTCCGGCAGGCTGTAGGACCTTGTCCTATCAATACCTTCTCTTTTGTTATCTCTTGCCCCACCCCCGCTTTACTTGCTTCAAATCTTTTCCATTTCTTATTTCTGCCAGTTCTGAAGAAGGGTCACTGACCTGAAACCTTAACTCTGTTTCTCTCTCCACAGATGCTGCCAGACCTGCTGAGTTTTTCCAGCACTTTCTGTTTTTATTTCAGATTTCCAGCATCCGCAGTATTTTGGTTTTATTTTCAAGAAATTGAAAGGCTTGATAGAGACAAACTGTTAGCTGTGATGGGGGAGTACAGAACTTGAAAATTAGAGCAAGGCCATTTAGAGGGAATGTGAGAAAAAACTTCTCCACACAAATGATAGTGAAAATCTGGAAAACTCTTCACCCAAAAAGTTGTTGAGGCTGAGGTGGGGGCGGGGTCAACAGAAAATTTCGAAACGGAGATTGGTGGATTTTTGTTCGGCAAACGCTATTCAGGATGAAGGTGAGTAGACGGAGTGACGATACATGTCAGCCTGATCTAAATGAATGGCAGAACACAGTCTGGGGGCTAAATAGCTGACTCCTGTTGTATTCCCCTCAACGGAACTGCTGCTTCTTGAGGCTTTGGGCGTCTTAAAAAAAAAAATACAAGCACATGGTTACTGGGAATGCAACTGCAGCAACTCACAGCTGAGGAATGCCTTCACTTGCAAAAAATAGTTTCAGGGTAAATTAAGATCGTAACCCCATGAGCTTTCAGTGGCCTCACGGTTCCGTCTTCTACAAGGAAGACTATTTTCATGAACCATGTTAACATCTGGAGCCAACACAATACCTCAGCTTTCGGTCCAATAAACAGATCGCCCTCCAATGCTCCTGCCATCACTCGTACATGCTTTGGACGTCCCACACTAGGTGAAAACAGAAGAATTTTAACAAGTTAAGGGGAGGGACAATCCTGGGAGGGCTGTTTCGTTAATTCACAAGACAAACTCAGCCAAAACATACTTGATCTTCCTTCTGATAAAGGTCTATTTTATTGCTGGCCACAAGTCCAGCAAGACGAATTCCTCTGATTTGGATCACCCAGTCAACTGCTCGGAATGCCTCTTCTGAGCTGCATGATGAACAGCACAGGTGTAACAGGCAAATTGCATCTGCAACCTCACCAAAGCCTTAACCATCCTCGTTTCCTCACCTTGATTCAAACTGAGGATACAGTTCCACCGTCACTGTTGAGATATAGCATCTTGCTGATGTGAACTTGGATTTCTCACTTGAGTACAGATATCGAGGCCTTGGAAAGGATGCAGAGGTGATATACTGTTATGGTACCAGTGATGAGGGACTTCAGTAGCCATGAAGATAAGAAAAGCTGGAATTGCTCTCAGAACAGATAGGGGTGTTGAAAATTAGAAGGGATTTCAGTCAAGTTGATCGGGTGAAAGTTTTTCCACTGGAAGCAGGGTCAGTCACCAGAAGACACATATTCTAGGTCATTAAAAAAAATCTTTCTCCCTGGAGTTTTTGTCAATGTGATGAGTTGTTGTAATCTGGAATGCACATCCTCAAAACAGTGGTGGAAGCAGATTTAATAGTACATTTCAAAAGGGAGCTGGAAACTGAAAAGGAGAAATGTGCAGAGCTACGGGGCAAGTGGGACTAACTGGTTAGCTCCTTCAAAAAGCCTATCAAAGAACTGATGGGTCAAACTGTCCTCCTTCTGTATGCATCTAGGGGCTGGAGTTTGCAATGCCAGCAGTAGCTATGCATTCAGTGTTCACCACTACTGGACATTGGAGAAGCTCTGCAACTCCTGGAGCAGTGCGCGAATCCAAAAGTTGCAGTGGGCCAACCAACGCCACTCACGAGGTTTCGCAACTTCAAACATCAAGGAAGCATCATGAATTTGGGCTAATTACCCAATAATTCTGAATTAATTACACTTTTCAAGTTTACAACTGTATTTTGAGGCATAAGTATTTGAATACTTAATGAGGAAGCACACACCATTTTAGAAATTAGAATGGATTGATTTAAACTTTAATATGAAGTGTTTCAAAAGTCTGATTAATCTCGTTTAAAAATTAAAATCTTTGACTTTGAAGCATGACTTCAGACTGTTTGAAATGATTTACCTGACAAAATTATTGTACTTTTTAAAATGTCTACCCTTTTCATTTCATAAATTATGTCGACTAAAAATGGGATTTTCCAAGCCCTTTTTTTCAAAATGGGATTTTCCAAACCTTTTTACTCCAGCAGCCCTCTGTTTTGCAGTTTCTGTGGTGCACTGACTGTGGTCCCATGCCCATAACTGCCTGCCATTTTCACCCGCGCTAGCCTGCATTGCTAGGCCTTGCTGCAACCCATGGCGGGAGGGAGTCCACCCTTAAAGCAGCTAAATTTCTTGCCACCAGGATCATGTTAGGGTTGTGCGGAGATTTAGTCGATGTCAGTGGCAAGCGCAGTCACTGCGCGGCTCACCACAAAATCCTGCCTGTCGATTCTAATTGCATCATATCTACCATTCTAATGAGCTTAAGAAAATATATTTTCGTATTGGTAAAATGTTAAGACCGTACTGACACTTAATGAGACTTGATCATGGATGGATTAGTTCCATTTGGTGTCACTGAGTGATACACCATATTGTTGAAGACTGAATGCCTCCTACATTTTTAATTTGCATTTTCACACCAAGTTCAATCTGTACTTCATGACCATTTCTTGCCAAGCACCGCCAACTCTCTCCTGAAGGTACAAACTCTCGCTATGCACAGTTCAACAGATGATTTACCCAAATGGACAGAGAGAGACTCCACAAATGCACAATATTGTGATCCACAGACAGACAGACATTCCAGAAGGCCTGTGCTGGGAGTTCACAATGCTTTATCTCTCAGGTGAGAAGGGCAGTTCCTCCACAAGCTAAAGGTAAAAAAAAACAAAGCACAAACCAGGGATGAAAACATGGATTTTCTGGCTTGAGCTGCTTGATTTTTGGCTGCCCTTACCAAGTGAGCTGTCAGATGAACCAGCACAATACTGCTCCTAACTCAACTAACTGCTGATTGTGCTCTGACAGGCCACAGGATGACTGATGTGTGTGAGAAATGGAACCATCAAAAGTGAGTGCAGTTGTGGGGGCTCTTTTAAGTTGGGGCGAAAGAGCCTGTGGGGCACTTTCCTCAATATCACCAGAGTGCTACATCTCCTTCAGTTCCTCGTGTATATCTTTCACTGTGATGAGCATGAACATTTGTCCAAAACAAATACAGAAGGGTGCAAAAAAACCCTGCTAAATGGTCACGCTATGCCATGAACTGTTTATCGGTATAACATACTTACTAATTGGGGAAACAGTACTTGGGGATTTGATCACCAGCAAACCCAGCTTTGACAACTCCTGAACCCTGGACAGAAAAAAAGAAAAGTTACACAGACCAATTATAGGCTTTCAACTTTCCAATAAATACACATGCCACGTTCCAGCATCTTACCCGAGTTAACATTCGTCATTGGAGCAACTGGTCAACAAGTGTTGGCAGATTATTTAACCACAGATGGCATCACAACTCAGACCAGTCTGGTTCTTGCCCAATATGCGCATGAGCACTTTCCAGCCTGGGCCAACTGGTAGTGATGAAGTGCAGAAATGCTGGCTCATTCCAGCCCGCACCACCTGTGCTATCCCTTCTTCCCAGGCCTGGACGTACTGAGGTGAATTGCAGTCACTCCACCATTCATCCTGCGTGAGGTCTATTAACTCAGCACGGCCAAGGGACTGAAGCTTGACCTCCTGGTCTGTGCAGTCATAAAATCTTGGAATACACTCTGCAACAGCTCTACAGGTTAAATCAGTGAGCCACAAATACCTTTTTAATACCACTGGCTACTTCATCCATCTTCATGAGGTTCATTTTCTCTCTCTCTCACACACACACACACACACACACACACACACACAATTTTTGACCTGATATACTCTATTCTCAGTGTATAATGCAACTACAGGATGGCAGAAGGTAAACTAGATGGAACTGATCTATTTTTCATGTAATAATTCCTATGTAATTTGTATAAATTATGGCACAGGAGATGAATGTGCAACAATACAAATTAAACTGTGACAGTAGGACAGACACAATTTCAAATTGGCAAAGGATCAGTTCAGAACTGAAATCTGGAATCTCTTCACAGGAATGGCTAAGGCAATGGAGGAAGAAATTGGGAATGATACTATTTAAAACACAAATCCATGTGTTGCTCAGTATGATCTCTATGTCTTTAACATCCTTTTATGTATAATGGGGCAACGAAATTACTAGTCTAACTGTGGCCATTGCCTTCTACAAACCTATCATTACGACTTCACTTTTGTAGACGATGCTATTTATAAAAGTGAAAATGCTATCCACATTTTCAGCACCGAGACAGTAGTCTTGACTTTCTCCCTTGTCAGTTTGAATCTGTGCCGTCTTATCCGAATATCTTTATTAAGCATGACTCTGAATTTCACTTTTTCAATCTTTTTTAGCATTAAATTCTTCTGTGACAAGTATGGCTTCGTTACTGTATAATATGTGGCAGTATCATCTCTTGCTGCTGCAATGACATTTGGCACCAAACACATACAAAAACATTTCATCCAAAAATTCTTTGGAGCTGGAGAGGTGGAATTAAAACTGGCACATACTGCATTTTTTTCTGTCCCTCTCTCCTAAAAAAGCAAACACTGACCAGGGTAGGATTCAACTATTTCAGTATTTTGTCCAGTCTTCCTGTGTGAGACATGACAGAAACTACATTACCAAAGGAGGGAGGACTAGAGAGGGTGGAAGAAAGGATGAGGAGGATGACAACAAGTGGGGAATGTGACCATCACTTTACAAGATCTAACCTCGTCCAACATCCACACTCACTCTTCCTTTTTAAGTAAGTTTTCAAAATGTTTGCAAAATAAGTGAATTCATTACCCAGCCCTGGTTGCCTGAGTGGGCCATTTCAGAAAACATCAACAACCTGGGAGGGTTTCGAAACACCAATCATGAGAATTTCATGGCTTTTCTTTCTGGTCACAGCTGTATAACTGCATTTATTCATTCCGATGTGCGTTTCATCGGGTGAAAATGGAATGAAAGCAGGAGTCGCTGTCCTCAGTTGATAAAAGAGTTGAGATGTTGCCCAAAAGTTCTGAACTCTAATGAAGCTCCATGAATTTGAACCACTGCTCCCTTTTGTAAAACTGAGAGCAGCTGTTGCAAATATTTCTGCCTTTGACACCTCCTCCCAGTCCATCTTTACTTGTCTCATTACCACCCATTTTTGCCTTGCACTCCCATCCCTTGCATTATTTAATACCTCCATCCGATCACAGATCTTTCCTTCTATTTGTTACTCCCCTTCCCTCTTTGCTCTACCACTGCACTTGGTTAGAACCTGGTAGATCTCTGATTTCTGAAGAAGGTATCATCAGTCTGAAAGGTCAACTCTGTTTCCCTGCCTGACCAACGTTGTCTTTCCAGCATGTCTTGTTATTTTTACTTCAGGAATTCTATCCCAGCTGAAACTCTCAGTAATTCATGCCACCAGATTTCTGACAGAGGGCGGTGCCTTCAGGAGGGTGAAATAAGAGAGCAGCAGTGAAATGTCACTATGCTCACTCCTTTGGGGCTGGTGAACAGTGGTGGAAACATCACCAAGTCTTCAAGCTGCCTGCCCCTTTTCTGTCGGCAAAATTCAGTGGGTGAGAGCAGGGAGCATCCCTTTAAAGGCTACTGGCAGCCGTTGCGGCCCCTAAACAATTTGACATCAAGAAATGCCTGCCAGTTACTCACATTGTCGATAACTACGGGCTGATTCGTGATTATATCATAGGACTCCATCAGCAAAATCGTTTTTTTATTTCCTTTCTCACCGCGAACCGGAGACCAAATGCTAATTCGGCGCCTGCGCACACCCGGAAAACCGCCCGCCGAAGCTGGCGCACTGCGCCTGCGCAAACACACCCTGACCCGCAGGGCACTCGGCCAACGGACTCCCCAATTGGCTGCGCCTTCCCCAACGGTCGACGCAGTGACTGGTGAAGGTGTCAGCCAACAGACGGAGAGGTGCTGGGAGAGTGCCTTCGGATTGGTCAACAGCTAACCAATAGACCAGGAAGCCTGCAGGAGGCTGAAGTCTGAATGGCAGATGGCTTAACCAATAGATGATGGAGGGCGATAACCAAGGGCTTCCTGATTGAGCGGTCGCTTTCCACTGCATCCAATCGACTTGCAGGTTTCAGAACCTCGGGCTGTGCTTGTTTGTGGAGTCTGGGCCGAAGCCTGGGTCTGGATTTCTGCTGGTGCCCGAATCGGCAGAGGCTGGTTGGGCTTATGGCGGCGGCAGAGGGATTATTCGGCCTGGAGCGGTGAGTGCGGGGGGGACCAGGAGGCTTTTCGCGGTGATCGGGGGGCTGATAGTATGTTGCGTTCGGTGTTCTTCGTCCGCCTCTCCGGGGTTTGAAACTCAAGCCTGGCTGATGCGAACCGCAAGGTATCCCCTTCACCCCCCCCCCCCCCCCGCCCTTCCCCTTCACCCCCCCCTTCCCCTTCACCACCCCCCCCTTCCCCTTCACCACCCCCCCCCCCTTCCCCTTCACCCCCTTCCCCTTCACCACCCCCCCCCCTTCCCCTTCACCACCCCCCCCCCTTCCCCTTCACCACCCCCCCCCTTCCCCTTCACCACCCCCCCCCTTCCCCTTCACCACCCCCCCCCCTTCCCCTTCACCACCCCCCCCCTTCCCCTTCACCACCCCCCCCCCTTCCCCTTCACCACCCCCCCCCTTCCCCTTCACCACCCCCCCCCCTTCCCCTTCACCACCCCCCCCCTTCCCCTTCACCACCCCCCCCTTCCCCTTCACCACCCCCCCCTTCCCCTTCACCCCCCCCCTTCCCCTTCACCCCCCCCCTTCCCCTTCGCCACCCCCCCCTTCCCCTTCGCCACCCCCCCCCTTCCCCTTCGCCACCCCCCCCTTCCCCTTCGCCACCCCCCCTTCCCCTTCGCCACCCCCCCCCTTCACCACCCCCCCCGTTCCCCTTCACCACCCCCCCCGTTCCCCTTCACCACCCCCCCCGTTCCCCTTCCCCACCCCCCCTTCCCCTTCACCACCCCCCCCTTCCCCTTCACCACCCCCCCCTTCCCCTTCACCACCCCCCCCTTCCCCTTCACCACCCCCCCCTTCCCCTTCACCACCCCCCCCTTCCCCTTCACCACCCCCCCCTTCCCCTTCACCACCCCCCCCTTCCCCTTCACCACCCCCCCCTTCCCCTTCACCACCCCCCCCTTCCCCTTCACCACCCCCCCCTTCCCCTTCACCACCCCCCCCTTCCCCTTCACCACCCCCCCCTTCCCCTTCACCACCCCCCCCTTCCCCTTCACCACCCCCCCCTTCCCCTTCACCACCCCCCCCTTCCCCTTCACCACCCCCCCCTTCCCCTTCACCCCCCCCTTCCCCTTCACCACCCCCCCCTTCCCCTTCACCACCCCCCCCTTCCCCTTCACCACCCCCCCTTCCCCTTCACCACCCCCCCCTTCCCCTTCACCACCCCCCCCTTCCCCTTCACCACCCCCCCCTTCCCCTTCACCACCCCCCCCTTCCCCTTCACCACCCCCCCCTTCCCCTTCACCACCCCCCCTTCCCCTTCACCACCCCCCCTTCCCCTTCACCACCCCCCCTTCCCCTTCACCACCCCCCCTTCCCCTTCACCACCCCCCCCTTCCCCTTCACCACCCCCCCTTCCCCTTCACCACCCCCCCCTTCCCCTTCACCACCCCCCCCTTCCCCTTCACCACCCCCCCCTTCCCCTTCACCACCCCCCCCTTCCCCTTCACCACCCCCCCCTTCCCCTTCACCACCCCCCCTTCCCCTTCACCACCCCCCCTTCCCCTTCACCACCCCCCCTTCCCCTTCACCACCCCCCCTTCCCCTTCACCACCCCCCCTTCCCCTTCACCACCCCCCCTTCCCCTTCACCACCCCCCCCTTCCCCTTCACCACCCCCCCCTTCCCCTTCACCACCCCCCCCCTTCCCCTTCACCACCCCCCCCCCTTCCCCTTCACCACCCCCCCCCTTCCCCTTCACCCCCTTCCCCTTCACCACCCCCCCCCTTCCCCTTCACCCCCTTCCCCTTCACCACCCCCCCCTTCCCCTTCACCACCCCCCCCTTCCCCTTCACCACCCCCCCCTTCCCCTTTCCACCCCCCCCCTTCCCCTTTCCACCCCCCCCCTTCCCCTTTCCACCCCCCCTTCCCCTTCACCACCCCCCCCCCTTCCCCGTCACCACCCCCCCCCCCTTCCTCTTACTCTCTTTCTCCCCCCCCCCCCCTCCTACATTGGAACTGTGCACCATTCCCTTCAAAATCTTGCTTTTTTCTGAAGTCTTTATCCATTTAGAATGTTATGGTTTGTGTCCTTGTTAGCCCATTACCATATTTCTGTTTTTTTTGTTTATTTCTTTGACTTTCTGCAGGAATTGCTGGGTGTGCTTTGCCACTGACCTTGATGATCGCTCTGCAGAGTGGGTAAGCCCATGTCGTTGTAAAGGATCGACAAAATGGATCCACCAGGCATGCCTACAACGATGGCTTGATGAGAAACAGAAGGGGAACAGCACAGGCCGGGTGGCATGTCCACAGTGCAACACTGAGTACTTGATCGTCTTCCCAAAGCTTGGTATGTAACAAGATTTTTGTCTTTTCCCTGAAAGGCAGTGAAGTTGTCTGGAAAATTCCCTTCCAGTCATGATATATTTATGTACTACTTTTCACCCTTCCTGTCCAGCCTTTCTGTGTGCTGTGCATTCTCAGCTACTGTAATGAAGAAGCCATGAGTCTCTCCAGTGATGTGTCAAAAAAAAAAAAACAAGCTTTCTACTGCAAACACCAACCAACTTGTTTTTTTAATCCAATAACAGGCCACCAATTCATGTGCCAAGTCCCCATTGTTTTCAATGGCACTTCAGCTCTATTAGATGCAACTGATGAACCAGCAGCTTTACTATCCCACAATCTGTGTCCAGTGTGAATGAACAGGATCGCTTTGGGCTTTGATAATTGAAGCTTGGCACGTATCAAATAGTGCAGAAAAGGAGTGACTGTAGTTGTACCAATAACTTGGAGATGAAAAAACAGTAAGAGAGAAAGATGATGATCAATCTTGTCCAAGCTCCAGGAGAAGGTCATTCCCCCACTGTAAGATTTCAGTTCAAGAGCCTGCACATGCAGCTGTAATGTCAAAGCAATGCTGATGTATGTAGGAAGGGAAACCTGGACCATGGTGTATTGTAGCAGTGGTTGTTTTTTGGAAGTTTTTCTTGATTTTGTGATTCTTTTCCTTAGGTCCAGTTGTGTACTCCTTGCACCAAGTTGACCGCATTCTGTCCAAAGCCAGCCCCTTTGCAGCTGCCAGCATCGTGGTGGGGACTGTGTACTGGTCGGCAGTGACATATGGAGCAGTGACTGTAATGCAGGTTGGTCCACGCACTCTCAAATGTACTGGTCATCATTCTCCAGAGTCAAGAATTGTTAGCCTTCTGTCCTCTTCCTATGAGCAATTTTTTAGTGAGACACCCTTGCACTCCCCACCTCAATACCTTCAAGCTGCTGCCCTCCTGACAGCTCAGTTGGTAAAGGGGTCCTTTGCGTCGACCAAAAGGTCTGTTCTGCTTTTGCTGGTTGCAGTTGGGGACTGCAGTTCATGTCATTATCCCTGAGCTATGGAGTATTAGTCGCAGTAACTATTGTTGTCAGATGACAGTGGGATGGAGATTGATTGTGATGCTATCTCAGTATCATTAGTGGAGGTGTTGCAGCAGCAAGTCCCTATCTCATCTGTAGACATCGATTGCATGTTCTGTAATAATGGAGGAAGTTTATGCCCAACCTTTATTTGAAAGAGCATTTGAGTGTAGCATTGCTGATTTGACGATCACTTATCTTCAGACTGCAGTGTGCTCTGCTGTTTGCCTCAAAGCATGGACGAGAGCAGGAAACCTGCATATTAACATCTTGCCGATGCAGGTTGGTTGCAGTCCTGAAGCAGGCAAATGTTTACGTCCATTCCACCTGCAGCCTTGACTTGCTGAGATCAAAACTTTGTCCTGGATAAGATCTAGAGACACGGAAGAAATTTTTGCATATATTACGCATGCTCAGCTCCGAGAAATGGGGAGGAAGAAGTGTGAAAGTCAAAATGTAATAATTGAGGGCTCAGTAATACAGACAGTAAGACTTCCTGGGACCTCGGTTTGCATCTCATCCAGGCTAATTTCAGCAGTGTGCATGGCTCACAGCAGAAAAATGACACTTACTTGTTCACTTTGTTCATGTCGGCATCAGGGTATTTGGTCATAAGGGAGCTTGACTGCTTCTAAATATGATATTTGTGGCCTGGGACCACACTGGGTGACTGAAATAGCCAAGTTCCTTTCACTGGCATTCCTTTTCTATGAGCATCTAATTCACACTAGGAGATGTACAAACTGTGGGTCATTACCAAGGCTGTGAGCTGCATTGTACACGTCCAAGTGCCTTTGACAAGTACTAAGTAGTAGACTTTGTTGTCTTGGGCTATTGGGTTTGTTAAATATATGTCCAGTTGACACAAGAACTTTCTTTCCACGTGCCTTAACGTATTTCACATGATTCAAACATAAATGCTGAGCCACAGGAGGATATATGAGGAAGGGTGGTCAATAGTTTGGTGACGGAGGTCAGTTTTCTGCATTCTTTGAATAGGAGAGGGAGGGAGATGGCAAAGGGGTGTCGGCAAGGAATTCAGGTGTTGGTCCCAGATAGCTGATGGCATGGCTGTCAGTGGAGGGTTTAAAGGAGATGGGGTTGCACGTGAGGTTGAAGTTGGGGGAACGGAGAGTTGTGGGGCTCGAGGAGTTTCGAGACATCAGAACAGCCAAGGCTGTGAAGGAACTGAAATACAAGGATGCAAAATTTTACATTGGGGTTTGTTAGTTTCATGAGGCATCAGTTATAGGTGATGTTGGGTTTGTTAAATAGTTTCCTGGCTGACATAAGTTAAACAACACATATAGTTAGTCAGACTGGTTCATTGTAGCCAACTGCACTAACATTGTGGGAATTGAGACATTGCACATTTATCATAGAATGTTTAAAGTTTAGAGATACAGCACTGAAACAGGCCCTTCGGCCCACCGAGTCTGTGCTGACCATCAACCACCCATTTATACTAATCCTACACTAATTACATATTCCTACCACATGCCCACCTGTCCCTATATTTCCCTACCACTTACCTATACTAGGGGCAATTTATAATGGCCAATTTACCTACCACCTGCAAGTCTTTGGCTGTGGGAGGAAACCGGAGCACCCGGAGAAAACCCACGCAGACACAGGGAGAACTTGCAAACTCCACACAGGCAGTACACAGAATTGAACCCGGGTCGCTGGAGCTGTGAGGCTGCGGTGCTAGCCA
Source organism: Heterodontus francisci (assembly GCF_036365525.1). Taxonomy (NCBI): domain Eukaryota; kingdom Metazoa; phylum Chordata; class Chondrichthyes; order Heterodontiformes; family Heterodontidae; genus Heterodontus; species Heterodontus francisci. Next base: position 11,900,883 of record NC_090417.1, read on the forward strand.
CTGTGCCGCAGAAGGAGGCCACGCAGCCCAACCTGTCTGTGCCAACTCTCCACAAGAGCACCTCAGTTGGTCTGGCTCCTCCACCCTTCCTCTGTTGGCCTCCAAATTTTTTCTCTCCAGATAATCATCCAGTTCTCTTTTGAAAGCCATGATTGAATCTGCCTCCACCAGACTAGCAGACAATGCGTCCCGGGTCCGAACAACTGGGTGCGTTTATAAAAAAAAAAAAATCAGTTTCCTCATCGCCAGTTCTCCTTTTGCCAATCATCTTAAATCGGTGTCCTCTGGTTCTCGGTCTTTTTGCAGACCGGATCAGTTTCTCCCGATCTCCTCTGTCCTGGCTCCTAATTATTTTGAATGCCGATCAAATCTCTTCTCAATATCTTCATCGCGCAAGAGAACAACCTCAGCTTCTCCAGTCTATCCACCTCACTGAAGTCCCTCATGTCTGGAAATCTTCTCTGCACCATCTCTGCCTTTACATCCTTCCCAGAGTGCAGTGCCCAGAATTGGACACAGTACTCCAGTTGAGGCTGAACCAGTGTTGTATACAGTTTCACCATAAATTCCTTGCTTTTGTGCACTCTGCCTCTATTTATAAAGCCCAGAATTCTGTATGCCCTTTGATCTGTCAACCTGCCCTGTCACCTTCACCGACCTGTGCACACATAGCTTCTGGTCCCTCTACTCCTGCATGCCTTTAGGGAATATGTTTTTCTTCAAGTGAGGCAAATAATATAGCTCCTGAATCTCCAACGATAAGTGCTGTAATATTGCAGCTAAGAGGAACTGGGAATTGAGCTCCCAAGCAATGTTTCTTCACGTTAAAAAAAATTAGTGAATTGGGTTTATCTTGAGAGATGTCTGATTTATGCCTAAAGTGAGCAATGACAGGAGAAGGAGTAACACCAAGATGGACGGTGCAGTCTTGTGGCATTTTTTTTTTGTTAGCTTGAATGGCATACAGAGTGGTGGAGTCCAAGTCTGCAACCATTCCATGCAGTTAGGTACGCAACAGAGATCTGAAAACTTGTATGAAAGGATAAGCTCGAGTGGGCTAACAGTTTCCTTCATCTGTACTGATCTTCACTATCAACAAATGGATAGTGTAGAACACTTGACAGTAACTGTCGATCTCTCTCTCTCTCTCTCTCTCTCTCTCTACAGGTTGTTGGACACAAGAAAGGTCTGGACCTCATGGAGCGGGCAGACCCACTTTTCCTGCTCATGGGGCTGCCCACTATTCCAGTCATGTTGATTCTGGCCAAGATGATCCGGTGGGAGGACTTTGTGCTTCGCATGTGGCGCAAGTACTCCAGCAAGCTGCAAGTTCTAAGCAACATTTTCCCAGGTGAGACCCAGCCTCTTCTCATGACATACTATCGCCATTGGGTCCCTATGGCAGGGCTATCCGAGGGTCCTCACCGTAGACTGAAGGCAGAAAAGTTTATGATCCTTTTCTACTTGCTCATTACTAACACATTAGCTCAGTGTGTTTTGGCTTTCTGAGCAAGTTTGTGCTGAAATTAAGTTCTCATCTTTGTTTTCAAATATCTCCATGTCCTTGGCCATCTCTTTCTCCATAACCTCTTCCAGCGCTAACTCCCTTGGAGTTAACTGTGCTCCTCCAATTCTGGCCATTTGAGCATCCTCGACTTTTAATCATTCCAACGTTGGTTGCATGTCTTCAGCTGCCAAGGAATTATTCACCGAGCCTTTCTGCCTCTTTTTTTATTCCCCCTTTATGATGTTTCTAAATTTTTGGTCAGTCTGCCTTCAACCACACTGTGGCTCGATATCAAATTTAGTTTGGGAATGCTCATGAAGCTCCTTGGGATGTTTTGTTCAAAGTGCTGTCGAAATAATGGTTGTAGACTGAGTGTTTTACACATCTCTATCTCTCTTCTGTCACTCGTCTTTGTTTGCTTGAACAATTTATATCAGTCTTGCATGCACACTCTTCTCCAGTCTTGTGCTCACTCTGTCACTTTGTCTGTGTGTGTGTGTGTCCCCCCCCCCCCCCCCCCCCCCAGCCTTGTCTGTGTGTGTTACTGGCCGTAGAAGGTGCTTGAATTGTCTAGCAACTATGCCCTACCTGTACACTTACTGCTGAGATTGTTTGTCTTCTGTGTTGTTACAGCATTACAACTCGAGGTATTAACATCAGTGGAAGTTTCAAATCACTAGATGACGTAGAGCACCACACATATTTAATATTTAGTTTAAATTACATCAAGAAACAAAGAATGCAACTTCCCCTTTCAACACACCATGTGGTCAGGTGTGTGCTTGTATGTGTGTGTCCCCTCATTTTGTGCACTGTACAGATTGTGTTGATGTTTCTGCGTTGTGTAGGTTTCGGATGCCCCATTCCTCGTGTACCAGCTGAGACCAACTATCAGACTGACCACATGTCGGTCTCTCGCATCCTGTGTGGTGCACTCATCTTTCCTACAATTTCCAGCTTGGTCGGCAAACTAATATTCAGCAGCGTCAACTCAAACTTGCAGCGCACTATCTTGGTGAGTATGCGTGCTGATCTCCTCTGATTTTTTTTTCTCTTCCCACCTCTCCTGAACGTGTTGACTCATGCTGGGGCATAGTTCCACTTGCAGCAATGTTGTCTGATCGCACTGGATTATCCACCACTTTGTACAGCGACCTTGAGTGAGACAGACTGTAAGGCTTTGCATTGCTTCAGTATGCTTAGAACTCACCTTTGTAATATTCTTGTCATTTGGTGTGAGTCACACAAGCCCAATTTCACAATTGGGCACTTGCTATGCTCCTCCACGTCCCCATGTTAGCCAATATTGTAAGCTGTCCTCGATCTTCAGGTATTGTTCCTCTTTTAAATCTGCCATCACCCCTCCTCAAATTAAAAACAACCTTTGAACTCGCCACCCATCTCCTACCTCCCTTTCCTCGCTAAGTCCTTGAATGTGTTGCCTTTTAAATCCGTTTCCACTTTTCCTGGAACTGGACGTTTGAATCCCTCCAGTCAGTTTTCCAGCCCTGTCACAGTACTGGAACAGCTCTTATCAAGTCATAAATGGCATCCTATGTGACTGTAACAAAGGTAAACTTTCCCTCCTCATCCTTTTTGACCTGTCTGCAGCCTTTGACACGGTTGACTGCACCATCCCCCTCCGAAGCCTCTCCACTGTCGTCCAGCTGGGTGAGACTGCTCTCACGTGGTTCCTTTCTTGGCTAACTAATTTTAACCAGAGAAGCAGTTGCAATGGCTTCTCTTGCTACCGCACTGTTCACCTCTGGTGTTCTCCTCTCTTGTTTTCCCCCCCCCCCCCCCATTATTTTATCTTTAGGCCCCATCCTATTTCTCGACTGCCTGCTGTCCCTCGGCGACATCATCTGAAAGCATAACGTTAGTATTCACATGTATGCTGACAACACCCAGATCTCGCCCATCACCACTTCTCTCGACTCCTCCACTCTTGCGATGTTTTCAGATTGCTTATCCGACATCCAGTACTGGATGAGCAGTAATTTCCTCCATGCACTATTGAAAAGACTGAAGCCATTGTTCTCAGTCCCTGTTAGAAACTGGGTTCCCGAGCTACCGATTCCTTCATTCTCCCTTGCAACAGTCTGAGATTAAGCCAGTTTGTTGCCAACCTTTGACCTCAATGAGCTTCCAGCCTCATAGTTCTGCCAGCATCAAGATCACCTCGGTAACATCGCCCAATGCTGCCCCTGTCTCCACTCAGCTGCTGAAATCCTCATTTATGCCTTTGTTAGCTCTAGACTTGACTATTGCAATGCACTTCTGGCTGGTCTCTCGCATTTTACTCTCCAAAAACATGAGGTGATCCAAAACTTTCCTGCCTGTGTCTTAACTCACACCAAGTCCTGATCCACCTTCACCCTTGTTCTCACCGATCTACATTGCTCCTGGTCAAGCAACATCTTGATTTCAAAATTCTCATGCTTAATTTCAAATCCATCCATGGCCTAGCTCCTCCCTATCTCTGTAGTCTTCTCTGGCCCCACAACTCTCCAAGATTTGTGTTCCTCTAATTGTGGCCTCTTGTGCATCCCTGATTTTAATCCCTCCACCATTGATGGCTGTGCTTTCATTTGCCTAGGCCCCAATCTCTGGAATACCCTCACTACACTTCTTCTTTCAGACCTATCTTTTTAACCAAGCTTTTAGTCATCTGACCAAATATCTCCTTTTGTGTCCCACTTTGGGGAGGTGGGACTAGTACAAACTGGACGGGTTACAGCAGGGCAGGACTGGGGCTGATGTCCTGGGGGAGTATTTGCGAGAGTGATTGGGGAGGGTTTAAACTAAAATGGCAGGGGATGGGAACCTTTGCAAGGAGTCAGAGGAGAGGGGATCAAAGACGAGAAGAAAAGACAGTAAGGGGAATAAGAAAAGTGATGGGCAGAGAAATCAAGGGCCAGAATCAAACATGACCACAGTGAAAAATAGTGGCAAGGGGTCAGGTAAGGTTAAAAAGGCAAGCCTTCAGGCTTTCTGCCTTAACGTGCACAGCATTCGCAGTAGTGGATGAATTCCTAGCGCAGTTAGATGTAAACAGATATGATGTAGTCGGGATTACGGAGACATGGCTGCAGGGTGACCAGGGATGGGACATGAACATCTCGGGGTTTTCAGTATTTAGGAAGGACAGAAAAAAAGCAAAAGGCGGTGGAGTTGAATTGCTGGTTAAAGAGGAAATTAACGCAATGGTGAGGAAGGATATTGGCTCTGACTATCTGGAATTTGTGTGGCTAGAGCTGAGAAATACTTAAGGCAAAAAAACATTCGTGGGGGTTGTGTACAGACTCCAAACTGTAGTGGTGATGTTGGGAAAGGCATTAAACAGTAAATTAGAGGCAAATGCGATAAAGGAACATGTGTAATTATGGCTGACTTTAATCTGCAAATAGATTGGGCAAATCAAATTAGTCACAATACCGTAGAGGAGGAATTCATGGAGTGTATACAGGATGGTTTTCTGGACAGATACATTGAGGAACCAACTAGAGAACAGGCCATCCAAGACTGAGTATTGTGTAATGAGAGAGGAATAATTGACAATCTAGTTGTGCGAGACCCCTTGGGGACAAGTGACCATAATATGATAGAGTTCTTCATCAAGATGGAGAGTGACGTAATGATTATGAGACTAGGGTCCTGAATCTAATAACGGAAATTACCAAGGTATGAGGAGCGAGTTGGCTATGTTGGATTTGGAAACGTGAGTTAAAGGGATTGCGGTGGATAGGCAATGGCAAAAATTAAGAGCACATAGATTAACTGCAACAATTGTTTATTCCTGTCTGGCGCATAAGTAAAATGGGAAAGGTAGCCAAACCATGGCTTACAAGGGAAATTAGCATTTGATCTAAGGAAGAGGCATACAAAGTCGCCAGAAAAAAACAGACCTGAGGATTGGGAGCAGTTTCGAATTCAGCAAAGGAGGACCAAGGGATTGATTAAGAAAGGGAAAATCGAGTACGAGAGCAAGCATGCGGGGAACAAAAAAACTGTTGCAGTTTCTATAGGTATGTGAAGAGAAAAAGATTGGTGAAGACAAATGTCGGTCACTTACTGTCAGAAACAGAGGAATTTATTGTGGGGAACAAAGAAATGGCTGACCAACTAAATGCATACTTTGGTTCTGTCTTCACAAAAGAGGACACAAATATCATATCAGAAATGTTGGGCAACACAGGGTTTAGTGACAGGGAGGAATTGAAGGAAATCAGTATTTGGAGAGGAATGGTGTTGGAGAAATTGATGGGATTGAAGGCCGCTAAATCCCCAGGGCCTGATAATCGACATCCCAGATTACTTAAGGAAGTGGCCCGAGAAATAGTGGATGCATTGATGGTTATCTTCCAAGATTCTATCGACTCTGGAACAGTTCCTACAGATTGGAGTGCAGCTAATGTAACCCCAGTATTTAAAAAGGGAGGTACAGATAAAACAGGCAATTATGGACAAGTCAGCTTGACGTCAGTAGTAGGAAAATTTTAGAGCCCATTCTCCTAGTTTTTTTCGCAGAGCACTTGGAGAACAGTGGTAGAATCAGACAGAGTCAGCATGGATTTACGAAAAGGAAATCATGCTTGACAAATCTACTAGAATTCTTCGAGGATGTAACTGGGATGAAGCGCCTTGTGACGTTCAAGGCACGATATAAATATAAGTTGTTGCTGAGTGATCAGTGTTGTGTGGGAGGTCCTGACCTTGAAGCTAAAACATTATACTATGGCCCAGTTGCATTTTCAAGTCCAAAGACCTTGCAGTCACACTGGAAGGTGAGCAGATGGTTCTTCTGATCTGTTGTGCAACATTTCTTCTGCAACCAACACCCCCTCAAGTAAATGAGCTGGTCAATCACCTCTGTGCGATTGTGTTCACTGACAAAGCAATTCATTCCCTGTGCAGTGCTCTTGAGTGTATTTTGAAGAATGTGATTAGGCACTATCTAAATGCAAGTATTATGGATTTTGTCTTGCACTGTTAGTTTTTAAAAGCTGCATGGTATTTTGACCATTGTAACAATTTGGTAAAAAACAGTCTGGCCCAACAGCAGAGCTGTAACTGTTGTATGAATTTAAGCTGAAATGTCTTTCTAGTTGTGACAATAATGTGCTTGGAGGCTATTGCTTTGCCTTAAATGCAGTTTAGTCCAAATCAGCAATCTGCTCCTGATGACGATTCAATTGTACTTGCTCAAAGATGCCCGAGAATTTCATGTCAACAAGGGATGCATCCATGGCTGAATATCTTGTTCAACCATCTATCTGGACTTAAGTGTGATATTCCAGTGGAGAACCATGTCATCACTGGATCTGCTGGGCGATTCTAATGCTAGCTTTGGTTATAGGGTAACAAACAACATCAGCCATGTACCTCTAGTGCCTCAGGACTCTCACTGGCAGGGCACCCAGACACCACGTCACTTAAAATCTCCCTCAGTCAGTAGCCTGGCAGAAAGACAGAGATGGAATCTGAGTCTGTATTTTGTGGTCATGTCCAGATTTCTCTTGGTCTGTGAGCAACAAAGGGGCGATGGGGGATTGGGCACAGCGTCATGCAACAGGGCTATCATGCCCATGTTGGCCATCAAGCGCCTGTCTATTCTCATCCCATTTTCCAGCACCTGGCCCGGAGCCTTGAATGCCATAGTGTTTGAAGTGCTGATCTAAATCATAAAATATTGTGAGGGTTCCTGCCTCTACCACCCCTTCAGGCAGTGTGTTCCAGATTCCAATCACCTTCCGGGTGAAAACATTTTTGCTGAAATTCCCTCTAAACCTCCTGCACCTTACCTTAAATCTATGCCCCCTGGTTATTGACACCTCTGCAAAGGGAAAAAGTTTCTTCCTATCTATGCCCCTCATAATTTTGTATACCTCAATCAGGACCCCCCGCCCCCCCAGTGTTTTCTTTTTTTTTTAAGGAAAACAACCCTAGCATATCCAGTCTCTCTTCATAGCTGAAATGCTCCAGCCCAGGCAACATCCTGGTGAATCTCCTCTGCACCCTCTCCAGTGCAATCACCTCCTTCCTATAGTGTGATGACCAGAACTGTACAGAGTACTCCAGCTGTGGCTTAACCAGTGTTTTATACAGCTCCATCTTAACATCCCTGCTTTTATATTTTATGTCTCGGCTAATAAAGGCAAGTATCCCATATGCCTTCCTAACCACCTTATCTCCCTGTGCTGCTGCCTTAAGTGATCTATGGACTAGTACACCAAGGTCCCTCTGTACTTCCTAGGGTCCTATCATCCATTGTATATTCCCTTGCCTTGTTAGTCCTCCCAAAATGCATCACCTCACACTTCTCAGGATTACATTCCATTTGCCACAGCTCCGCCCATCTCACCAGCCCATCTAAATCGTCCTGTAATCTAAAGCTTTCCTCCTCACTAATTACGACACCACCAGTTTTCATATCATCTGCGAACTTAGTGATCATACCTCCTTTATTCATGTCTAAATCATTAATGTACGCAACAAACAGCACCGATGCCTGCAGTACACCACTGGTTGCAGGCTTCCAATCACAAAAACAACCTTCGACCATCACCCTCTGCCTCCTGCCACAACGCCAATTTTGAATCCAATTTGCCAAATTGCCCTGGATCCCATGGGCTATCAGCTTCATAGCCAATCTCCCATGCAGGATGTTGTCAAAAGTCTGCCTGAAGTCCATGTAGACGAGTTCAACTGCTTTACCTCATCTGCACATCTCGTCACCTCCTTGAAAAATTCCATCAAGTTTGTAAGACATGAGCTCCCCCTGCCAAAGCATTTCTGAGTATCCTGGATTAATCTCTACCTGTCCAAGTGGAGATTAATCATGTCCCTCAGAATTTTATTCAACAGTTTCCCTGCCACTGATGTTCGACTCAGTGGCCTGTAATTACCTGGTTTATCCCTGCTACCCTTATTGAATAATGGTACCACATTGAATCTCTGAAGCAACAGTACATAAGGACATAAGAAATAGCAGAAATAGATCATGCGGTTCGCAAGCCCGCTGCACCATTCAGGACGATCATAGCTGATCCTGTACCTTCACTTCACTTTTCTCCCTTGTCCCCGTATCCTTTGTTTTCCATTCGTGTCCACTAATGATGAAGGAATTTGGAATAGGATAAATAAGATTGGAGAGCTAAATGTGTCGTTCAAAGATTGGTGTGAGAGAAATAGGTTTCGATTCAGGAGACACTGGAACCACTACTGGGGAAAGTGGGAGCTTTCCCTTTGGGACGGTCTTTACCTGAACCGTGAGAGAGGATCTTCGAGTGAAGGATCAAGATGTAGAATCAATTTGGGTGGAGTGAAGAAACAGCTAGGGGCAGCAAACATTGGTGTGAGTTGTTTATAGGCCATAAAACAGTAGTGGTAATGTTGGGCACGGCATAAGTCAGGAAATCAGAGGTGCATGCAACATGGGTGATATAGTAAATATGGGCGACATCAATTTACATCAAGACTGGATAAACCAAATCAGTACTGATGCTGTGGAAGATGAATTCCTGGAGTGTGCACAAGATGGGCTTCTGGAATAATATGTTGAAGAACCAACTGGAGGACAGGCTATTATAGATTTAGTGTTATGTAATGACTAAGAAAATTAACCTTGCTGTGAAGGAGCCTTTGGGAAATAGTGACCATAATATTATAGAATTTTGCATCAAGTTTGAAAGTGATATATTTCATTCTGAAACTAGGGGTCTTAAATCTGAGCAAGGAAACTATGAAGGTATGAGTGGCAAGTTGGTGATGGTGGATTGGGAAAATCTAGTCCAAGATTTGACGGTAGCCAGGCCATGGCTTGTATTTAAAGAGGTATCACAAGGTCTGCAACAAATATATATTCCTCTGAGACACAAAAACCCAACAGGAAAGATGAATCAAACGTAGCCAACAAAAGTTTAAGATTGCATTAGATCAAAGGAAGTGGCTTATAAGGTTGCCAGAAAAAGTCTTCAGAAATGCCTCTTTGATCTAGACTGCAATCACAGTAATAGTCTGTCTCTACCCTATTAAGCCCCTTTCGAATCTTGGATTTCAATGAGATCATCTCTCATCCTTGTAAACTCTACAGAATATAGGCCCATTCTATTTGATCTCTCATCATTGAACTGCTCTTTCATCCCTTGAATCAAGTTGCATTCCCTCCAAAGCAAGTTTATCCGTGCACATGGTCTGCTTTTACCAAAGTCCGATAGAATTGCAGAATTATTTACTCATACTCCACCTTCTTTCAATCAACTTGACAGATGGTAGAAAGGGGGTGGGTGACGATGGGGGAGGACTCGGTTGTAAAGTCGCCACAGTCAAATATTGTGCTGATGTTTGCAGTCCAGCCGACAGGAATGTCTACAAAAGCAAAATGCTGGAAATGTGAAACAAAAACAGAAAATGCTGGAAATACTCAAAAGGTCAGGCAGCGTCTATGGACTGAAAAGCAGCGTTGTTTCAGGTCCATGACCTTCTTGACTTTCTGATGAAATGTCGTCAACCTGAAAGAATGCTGCTTTTCTGTCCACAGATGCTGTCTGACTGAGTATTTCTAGCATTTTCTGTTTTTGTTCCAGGAGTTGCCACTTGGGAGATACCTACTGGAGCCTGGTTTGTCTCCCATTGAGACCCCTTGCTTTTCGGGAAGGAGTCGGCAAAGATAATAAGGAAAAGTAAAGTTGCTTAGCTTTCTTAAAATGCATGATCGTGATGGTGTAAGTGCAGAGGCTGAATCTATAAGTAGTCATCTCAGGTTAAACTGGATTTGGTTCTCATTTAGACTGACTGTCAGATCTCAGGATCCTTGGGCCAGTGGTTTATTTCTGAAGTAAAGAAACAAAAAACTCATCTAACATCAGTTTTAAAAGTGCCTCAAAACATACAAGCTTCTAAAGGGGCTTGATAGGGACAGGTTCAACCAGAGAACATAAACTCTGGATGAAAGGAATTCCAAGATTTGAGGTGCTTTTGATGGTGGGGGCGAGAATTATTTTCAGTGGTCAGTGAGTTGCTAAGTAGGAGGCCATGGTGGGAATGGGATGCATAGCCAATGTCAGGGCAAGAGGAAACCATAATCTCCTTTAAATGGGCTGGGGGTAAACAGTTGAAAAAGAAAATTTCTAAAAACCACAGGACAAGCGAGCAAGACATATCCATGCTGTCAAATCCTACAAGTTGAATGAGTATTTGGTTGAGAGTGGAAAATTGCTGGTGCTTCCAAGGAGCTCAGCTGGGATGAATGAATAAGTCAAGTTGCAGTGAATTTTACAGTAGGGCGTGTTTCAAATTCCCTGGGATATTTTTCACTTACCAGTTGACTTGCTGTGCATTGAGATTCTTTGTTTCAATTTCTCTCTCTTTAGGGTGGCATTGCCTTTGTTGCTATAAAAGGGGCTTTAAAGGTTTACTTCAGACAACAGCAATATCTCATCCAGGCAAACCGCCGGATTCTCAACTACCCTGAGCGGGGCGAGGAGCAAGAAGAGCTGCAGGCTGGCTACGATGATTCTGGCAGTGACTAAATCAGTGAAGGAGGCAATGATCAGCTGACATGTGAGCAGGTGCTGCACAGGGATAGACTGTTTACTCTTCCTGCTGTCCGGCCCATTTGGAATTGGCATTCGACATAATCCCCACTCTGGGCTGTCACCGCATTCCCAGATCGCTCGGTGCTGGCGAGGAATCCAGCCCTCGTTCTGTTTATCGAGCTCCCATCACTTTTTTTTTGGTGTGGGTCTGAGCATTCGTCTTCATTTTTACTCGGCATTGCCGCCTTTAATTGTTTTATACTGCTTTGTTAATGACGTTTTTTTTTGTTACTTTGGAGGACTGCCACTCAGCTGAAGGCCCCTATCCCAACCAGGACCTTGCTTGAGACTTGTACTGAGTGCTGCACCATGACTTGGTTCTGCATCTGCGATTGGCGCGTGCGCACACACATACGGGCAGCTTTCTCACGTAGACTGGGGACCTCCGTCACAGGTGATACATTTATTCTCGGACTCTCTGTTCAGTTGTATTAGCACAATTTCAGTGGCAATATGAAAGGTCGGATAACCTGTCCTCCCCATCACGTTCTCGCGCCCTTTGCTAGAGAGGCGAAAGCGCTCAATCTGAGCTGAGTCAGAGATCCACAGCTGGGCATCTGACCAAGGGATCCACCTGGAGCAGCTAATTGGCCAACAGTGAAGAAAGGTTGGGGGCAGTTTTTGGGTCACAAGTGGTTTTCCCACCAAGGCTGTTTTGAGTTCACACACCTGGTGATTTTTTTTTTTAACATTAATGAGCAATTCTTTTGTCAGATCTTGCGATACTTAACGTGAAAAGGAATTACCGAGGAATTAAGTCGGCGTTTGACAAGCTTCTGCCCTGTGGAGTTTTCTACCCTTGTTGCACGTGGCTAAAACAAGCAAATCAAAATAAGTGACTCGATTTGTAATTATATATTGAAAACTAGAATATTTTACTTTTTTTTTTACCTACAGGAAATAATTTATTTTTAATGAAAATTCCTTTGCTGTCTGCAATGGCACACCTCATTATTGCTCTTAAATTTGTGTTTTGCTTTACTACTTCTGCAAAGCTGTTTGGAATAATTAAGCTGGGAAAAATAGCCTCTGAGTTTAATTTAATAAAAGTGCCAGCTCTGAATTGTTGCCTGTTTTGTCGTTCTGCTAAATTCCAGTCTCTCAAGCATTTCAGAGCCTTTTTTTTTTTGCTTTATTTTTGTGTGAGTGACTTCTTTCCCCACACCCTTCTGCAGGTGATGGCAGTTGTTAGAGTTTTCGTGTTGCTGGGTGAGGCAAGGAGCAATGTCGTGTTGGTTCACTGGTTTGCAGCAATTGCAAGGCCTGTCCTATTTCTGTACCTTCCAATTGTGCCGAATGTGAGGACGTAACCAGAAGGTGTGTTTGCCATGATTCTGGGGAAATGAATGAACTTTACTCTGCAGAGGTGAGAGATGTGCATCTTGCTTTGCTGTTCGGAAACCCTCCAAAGATTTCTGCACTCCTCCCAGATGTGGCCTCTTGTATACTACTGATGTTCATGGCTCCACCACTGCCATCAGTGCCTTCAGCCCCATGGAATTTATTAACCAAACTTTTTTGACCTCTCTCTATCATCCTTCAAGACACTCCTTTACAGCCTACCTATTGGGCTAAGCTTCTGCCTTAAATATTTTCTGACAAGGCTTGGTGTCAAATTTTGTTCTCAATATTGCTGTTAAGTGCCTGGAAAGCCTTGGGTTTAAAGGTGCCAAATAAAAAATAAAGTTGTTGAATGCGTTCCCTTCCCTGTAGCTACAGTGTCTTTGGTATTCAAGTTTGGAAGCTTCAAGTCAGCAGGCCTGTTTGGCTGGGTTGATCCATAGTCCTTTTGGTTAACTCGGACAAATTGCTATTGGTTTGTGAATTTTGACTTCCAAAGCTCATGTTCATTGTGACCAAACATCTTGCTCACAGTCTTGGTTTGCAAGTAGAGTGTCTTCATTTTGGCTGAGATTACTGGGAGTCTGCTCATGACTGTAGAATAAGATCAAGGACAAAAACTGACCAAAGGTCTCTGCTAAGACTCCACATGTTCTGCCCTAACTGTGTTTGCTCCTCCCTGATTTGCAATCTGAAACTGACTGATGAAGGCTGCTCAACACTGGAGATCAGCTTCAAGACCTGTGGCCAATCAATCGATCGCCTAGAGCTTCATTCAAACATTACGTAGGTTGCCTGTCTCTCCTAACCACCACTATTGAAACGCTTGTTCACTTCTTTCTCCAACTTCAGTCTGAACTCCAAGCTCCATGCTATTCCATCACATCAAGGAATCTACCGTCTATGTCCAGTCCCACTCACTCAACACTTAGATTCTTGCTGACCCTCCCTACCCTTGATGGCTTTTGATTTCCCCCAAACTTCTTGTATTTCAAACCCTAATGATAAATGTCATTGACTGAATCACCATACATCTACAGCCTCCTTCAGTTCCAGAAGCCAGTGTGAACTTCTGCCCTTGGAAGCTTAGATTTCTTCTCATCTGCCCCTCTTTCCACTCCAGTATCAATGGCAGAGCCTTCAGTCATCACAGCCTCATCCTCTGCACGTCTTTTCCTGAATCCCTTCCTCTTAATACCTCTTTAATAACCTTCATAATACCATCAAACCCTTAGTCTTCAAGAGTAGTAATACTCTGCTTCTTGCATTCCATTCCACACTAAATCCCACTCATACATTTACTCCTGTTGTTGACCGATATTGGCTCCTGGTCTCCAGGAACTCCAATTTCAAGTTCCCATTATTGAACTTAAATAGCTTTATAACTTTGCTTCTTCCAAGTCTATAATCTCCTCCAGAATCTACCCCCACCCAAAGAACACTCTGTCCCTATGATTCTGGCGCCTCATACAGCCAGTTGTTCCCATCTCCGCACAATCAGCAGCTGGGCACCGAACAGGCTACGCTCCAGGCTATGCAATCCTTTCAGTATTCGGCTCGACTTTTGCTCCTCAGATCTTGCTTCAAAAAAAACACTCCTTTGACCGAACTTTAGCTGAGCTTGCACGATACATTCTTTAGCATGATGTCCATTTTGAATAAGTCAGTGTGTGAAATGCCCACACTTGACGCATTATTAGTTTCCTCTCCGTCCAGCTCAATGTGCATTTACCCCCATTCATGTTGGACTCTGTATAAGTTGGGCTCTGAAGCAATAGGTCGCGAGACTGAGATTGATGAATGAATGACAGGAAATAAGTCAAAGCAGGAAGCAATGGTAGTTCAATTTGGATTTCGAGCAATTTACTGGAAACAAAGCATATGAGTCAACACCACAGCTCAGTTTCAATATTACATGTATGGTATACTATGGTTGCAGTGTGACTCTTAGACTATATTTAAAGCTCGTGATATTTTTTGTGGGTATAGAATGTCTTTTTCTGGCTCTGGAGTTTGAAAGGTTTACTGACACCTGCTGAGTGTCTTGAATTTAATGTCAACACCCTTGCTCGAGGGTTCAGTGTTGCTGCTGTTCTCTGTACCCATCTCCGTCACAGCATATTATATCAGCATATCGGCCAAAATTCAACACTTTTTTTTTTTTAATGGTGTGGCAAAAACAGCCTTGCAAAGCTTCAGTATGACTCCAGCAACTTATGGAATTGTTTCCCCACATTGGGCATTATTCTTACTGGTGAATCAAGGGCGTGGACACAGCACAGGCCATTATGAATGGGCTCATCTGCCAGCAAGTTCATGGCATTGAAGAGATACACCATGATTTGTGAACCTGCAGAATTTGCTGTTCAATTTATGCTGCTCTGCCATTTGCTTTGCAAAAATCCCACCCTCAACCTCCCTGTTGTTTTTTTAGCAATTGTTGGATTTGGGCACAAACTGCCGATTAAATACATCACATCAAGATAGGCTGGAATTTAAACGTCTGAAGTACATGTTTGAACACACGACTATTACTGCAACGCTAGTTAGTCTGTTCCGGAAAAGGAATAATTTAAGCTGTTGAATCTCATTTCAAACACAAAGTAAAAACTGAAAGATATTGTCAAGTCAAATTTTAAATTTACATTGGTCTTTACCTTTGATTTCTGTCTCTGAATCCTTTCTTTCTTTCCCTCTATTGATTTTAACTTTCTGTACCTGATTTGAGTCTAATTTTCATCCTCCGTCATCCCTCTGTTTCTTACGCAATCCTTAAATCTCATTGATGTCGCACTTCGACTGTTGATGTTGCCATTCGTTGAGATCACAGACTCTTGCCATGTCATTGTTAGCTCCTATTTCCATCAAGTTAAGGTGCAGAAAAAGTTGAGCTGAAGGGTGTAGATCAAAGTTCAACCCTTGCTGTACTTCAGGAAAAGACCCACTCCAGCAAGATCTTCCTCATGTACATAGCAACTGAAAGCAATCAAGGTCCTTGAATGGTTTTGGGGATGAAGGTCTTGTCAGGTGCAGAGACTGGAGAAGCTGGGGGGAAGGGCTGTTGTCCTTAGAGCATGGAAGGTTAAGAGAGATTTGACATTGATGTCCAAAGTCATGAGCAGCCTCAAAGGAAACAGATTCAACAGTAACTTTTAAGCAAAACAAAAACCACAGGGTTAAAAGCAAAGCAACTGGCACAATCACAACGGCCTGCTAGCCTTCCTTGAGCTTTAACTTCTGCTCGTGTCCTGTCCTCCCAAAAGTATCACTCACCCCTCCATGGTTCTCACTGACCTGCATTGACTCCCAGTGCCATAAACATATTAAATATGGGGGCATGAAAGTGTAGTGTTTAGGGAGTGAATTTCAGAGTGCTGCTTCGGTGGTTGAAGGCATAGCCATCAACAGTTTGGTGAGGGAAGGGAAGTGCAGAAGATGGCAGAGTGGTGGGTGGGTAAAGGGGGAGGAAGTTATTGAGCAAGGGAGTCTCTGGTTTTCGGGCAAAGGCAAGGATCTGTTGGTCTTTGCTGATAGTTGATTTAACTAGCACACTGTTTCTGCAAGCACAGCACTTTCCACTGGCACTCTTTCAGAAGTTGGTGCTCGCAGGAGTCTGTATGTGTTTGAAGGGTAATATGTGCTGTGGGCAGAAAAATTCAATCAAAATTGCTTTGTCATAACAGCGAGAGTCTGATCTGTTCACCTTTCTTGCAGATGCAGTTAACATGGTTGGTCCCTGAATTGGGAAGGTGATCAAACAGCCCTGCGTTCTCTGTGCTGAGAGGACATTCTTCTCACAGAAGGCTGAATAAGCTGGGGCTCTTTTCTGTCGAAAAGAGAAAGCTGAGGGGTGATTTGAAAGAGTTCTTTTTCATTATGAATGCTTTGATAGGGTGGATGTAGAGAAATTGTTTCCACCTGTGGGTAAATCCAAAGCATAGATGCATTGAAGGGTAAACTAGATAAGCACAGGAGGGAGGGAGGGAGGAATAGCAGGATGTATTGATAGGCTGAGATGAAGGGTGGAAGGAGGTGCATGTGCAGCACAAGTGCTGGAATACACCAGTTGGGCCAAATGACCTGTTGCTGTGCTGCACATTGATTTCTAACTCCTGATCAAGACCACTAGTTTGCAGTTTTTGCTTGAAGAATTGTGCAATGTGATCCTGCCAATGCTGATGAAGGTACTGAAATCCCATGCAAGATTGGAAATGACAACCTAAATTTAATTTGTTCAATCAGTTGGTCTGCTCACAACCATCGGGAGAATGTCAAGGGAAATCTTGTTCAGCTTGATCCTCTTTACTTTGATCAACTATTATCTGTGTCTGTGTCTTGAACACAAAAATCTAGCTGACACTCCAGTGTAGTACAGAGATAGTTGTGCATTGTCAGAGGTGCCATCCTCGGGATGAGAGATTACACTGAGGTGGTGTCTGCTGTTTTACGTTGACCTAAAACATGCCATGGCTCTATTTTCAAGAACAGCAAGGAACTTGTCCCCAGTGCCATGGGCCAATATCTTTTTCTCAAACAGTATCCCAAGAAACACATCATCTGGTTATGATTGCATTGCTGGTTGTGGGATCTTTCCATGTGGGAATGGCTGCCATGTTACATAAATGCCAATGACAACAAAACTTACTTCATTGGCTGTAAAACGCATTGGGACATCCTCAAGACACCAAAGGCAGTACAGAAGTGCAAGTGTTTTTTTTTTTGGTTCATTTTGTTCAAACACCAGACCTGACCACCGAAATGGGCTTTTCACTGGTTGGGTTGGGAATAGAGAAACGGCCGTATCCGTGCCCTTGTGCTGGGGTGCAGTTCCACGGGTGCTAGCTCAGAGACAGGACCTTACCTAATGGCCACTCTTGAAATGAGTGGTAGCAGATCGCAGGGCTGGGTAGGTAGGGGACATCCTAGACAATTTGCCATTGCTCGAACACGCACATTTAGGAGCAGGCGTCAATACAGAGAGATTCTTCTTCCCTCCTCAATGAGGGTGTGGAGCCCAATTCTAAGTGCTCAAAATTGTAAGCTCTTCTCTGTCCCTCACCAGCGTGTGCATTTACAAACCGAAGCATTGAGCTGCAGGCTGATTTATATTTTGCACTATGCTTTAACGATCATATCTTGGACACTATATAGGCAACTTTCTCTTTAAACTGACCAGCAGTCAGTTTTGTAAATTATTGCAGCACAGACCGAGGTGAGACGTCAGGAGTTGGTTGTGTTCCCAGAAAACACCGAACCTGTGGAACTGGCTCCTGTCTCAGGTCGTGGAGGCTGATTTGCTGAATTGAGAGCTGGATCTCTTCCTGGCTGGGGCAGAGATCACCTCATGTAAGAGCTAGTGTAATGATCACTGGTTTCCATTGCTGAATGGGAACTTTATATGTTCCTTCCCCAAGCACGGCCTCAGTTTTATTTTTTCTTCTGACCCCTCAGGATATTATACTGCTCGAAGTGGGGGTTTGGAAGCCAACGGTATGTCGCACCCTTGATAGCCCAGTAGGTATTTTTCTGTTCAACATTTTTCATAGCTAACTCCACACTATTATCACAACTTAAATTCATACCATGCTCTCACCATACAACATGATGCAAAATACTACAGTCGTTCAAAACAGAAGGAAAACATTGAGTGTGGCCCCAGTACAGAAAAATTAGTTAAAGGCTTGGAACTGAAGATGAGATCTGCAAGGCTTTAAAATGGAGAGTAGCAGCAGCAGGCTGTTTAGCCTTAAAAGCCTGCACCGTCCTTCAATAATATTATAGTGGCTTTCTTGAGACCACTGAGGTTTGCAAGGCTCGGTCTCTTTTTTTTCTTGAAAAAGAAGGCGGATGGGTGACTGAAGAGAGGTCTTTGAAATACTGGAAGGTTTGGATGGAGTAGATGGAGAGACAATGTTTCTTGTGGGGAAGAGCATGATCAGAGGCTATTGATCGTCGGCAGGGAATCCAGAAGGGACTTGGTTGAAAGAGTGGTGAGAATGTGCATTTTGTTGCCACACTGAGTGGTTGGAGAGAATGGGAGATGCATTTAAGGGGAAACTGGACAAACTGATGAGGAAAAAGGTTATGATCCATTTGAAAAGAGGAAAGATGGGTGAAGCCATGAGTGGAGCATAAACAGTGACATGAACAGTAAAATAAAAGCAAAATACTGCGGATGCTGGAAATCTGAAATACAAACAAGAAATGCTGGAACCACTCAGCAGGTCTGGCAGCATCTGTGACATGAACAGGTTCAGCCAAAGGCATCTTTCTCTGCTGTTTATCCTGTGTAATCCTATGTAATATGTAAAGTCTGCTTTCCCACACATTTGTAAATCTATCAATCTCTGTCTGTCTGACATATGCTCAACAACTGACCTTGAACAACCTGCTGGGCTAGCAAGTTCCAGAAAAATAGATGTTTTATTACTGTCTGCAAAACCTTTCTGTAACTCGCACTCATGGGTTTTGCTAAGCCTTTTTGCCAACACTCGTAGGTTCATACAAATGTACTGTTTCTAAGTCTTCCATATTTTTCTATGTTTGATACAAATTGCAGATATTGAGCACTGAGTGGGCACCAGTACAAAGTGGATTGGAGGAGTTCTTTTTTGAAGGAGCACCAACTCTTGCTGTGTCTTGAAATATCTCCCTCTATTGGCAATGAGAAAAGAGCTGGGGACAGTTACAGTAACATGACACTAGATTCAGTCTGTGCATGTATTCGGCATCACCAGTCCTTCTTCTGTCTGTGTGCAATGTCTGGACACATACCCTTCACACTGGGACTCCTGGTTTATTATTCCCATCCCTTTAACGAAGGATGGACATAATTGGAGTCAATGGTAGAGACAGGGGTGGGCACTTTGGCTCGGTACTACATCACCATTTACCAACTATGCCACTTCAGGCATCAGCAATGCAATTCCTCAGCTGCAGATTCTCAGTAACTGCCAGCTCACAAAGGAATATGCATAGCAATTTTCTTGAGATGGTTAGAAGTGTCAGGAAAGCTTCCAGACGTAACACAGGGCGTCAGATGTTTTGCACATAATACAGAAACACACAAACAAGGATAACCGCAGCACACAATGTGAACACCCACATAGACACAGCTGTGAGGCTTAGAACCTTCTGTGGGTTGGAATGACTCATTGCACAACAGAGAGTGTGGACAAAAGGTGGGATCCTACAAGAAATTACAGCGATGTGGAGAATCACAGAGGTCAAGCTTCGTTTATTGGTCTAAGTATAGTGAAGCAAACAGCTAGTATTTTTCAAGGGTGGTATCAATGCCGTTGGAAAAATGTGCCACACATCGTTGTAACATGTTTTCTTCTAGCAGGGCAATAGACGCTTGCCCTCAAACTTTTCTTCCCTGCCTTTTCTTTCCCTCCCCCCCGCCCCCCCCCCCCCTCCCCCAAAATGTGACTTGAATGGTTGGAAAGGTGAATATTTTTATTCTCTAATTTTCTCCTCTTCTTATGACGACGTACTCTACAAGCATACGGTTCAATGGGTGTTGGCATCTCACCCAAGTACCTGCTCTCCACACCTGAGCATCAGCAAGCTACTCCGCTCCACTGGACATCTAGCTCTGGTGTTGGTTTTGGTGCCTTATCAGGAGAGACAGACAAATTCACCACTGATCCTGCTCTAACTTGCCATGCAGTGAGCAATGCTGGAAAATGCACATGTGCACTTCAGGTGAGGATAGGATGGGTGCACATGTGATGCCTTCCATTGCCAAAGTCCTTGCTGCCATTCAATGTCGATTCACACAGGAAGAATGCTGGTGGAGCTGACTTCACCACTGGCCCAGATTCTAAGACTGCTCGTTACGCAGGGCTGTAACGTTTCACAAAATCACAATTCTTACAGCACAGAAGGAGACTGTTTAGGTCATCGTGCCAAGGCCGGTTCTCCAAAAGAGTTATTCAATTGGTCCCGCACCCCTGCTTTTTCTATCTGCCCCTGAAAATCTTTCTGCTTGTATTTATCGAATTCCCTTTTGAAAGTGACAATTGAATCTGCTTCCACCATCCATTCAGGTAGTGCATCCCCCATCATCATAAGCTGCAGAAAAACAAAATGCTGTTAATCTTCTCCAGCTCTTCAATCAATTTCCTTAAATCTGTGTCCATCATGAAATACATTTATGCTACCTCAATTCAATTTTTGTGGTTATGGGCTGACAGTGTAAAATTGTCCCAATTAATCTCACTCAGGTACTACAGTTTGATGGGTGTTGGTAAAATATCACACCTACACATATGCATTGAGGCGAGGTTGATGGGGGGTGTTACTCTGGCTTCAGTGCAAAATAGTTTTAGTGAAATTTAGTGGAAAAAGTTCACGCTGTGAAAATCTTTTTCAAAAATCCGTCACCAACAATTGGAATCTTCTTTGAGTCTTTCATGTAGTAAAACATCCCAAGGTGCTTCACAGGAGTGTTGTAAAACAAAGTTTGAAACTGGGGCACAGAAAGGCAGATTACGAAAAGCTGTCAGTGGTGGGTTTTAAGGAATAGGCAGAAAGGTTGAGTGTTGGAATGCCACAGCTCATGACTTTGGCTGGTGACGGCACGGTTGCCATTGGCCAAGTGATGAAAATCGGGGATGCGCTCGAGGTTGGAATTAGAGGAGTACGGATATGGAGGAGGGTTCTGGGCTGGAGGATATTACAGAGATAGGGACTGGTCAGGCCATGGCGGGCTTTGAAAACAAGGACGAGATGTTGCTTTACTGGAAACCAATTAAGAGTAGTGAGCAAAGGGCTGCTGTGAATGGGAGTTTGGTGGGAGTTAGGACACGAGCAGCCGAATTTTGCATGACATCACGCTGGACAGAAAGTGGGAGGCTGGCAAGGATTGCATGGGAATAACCAAGCCGACATACAGCAAAGGCATGGATGACAATTTCAGCAGCAGATGAGCTGAGGCAACGGCAGCGTTGGGCGATGTTCCAGAGATGGAAATAGGTCTTGGTGATGGCGCAGATACGTGGGCGGAAGCACAGTGATAATAATCCTTATTATAAAGCACTGTAAAACATCCTCGTGCACTTGAGGAACACTGTGCCAACCCAAGTCATGAAACAGAAGGATTTTTTCTCTCTTGCAGCATCACTACAATAGTTTGCATTTAGTATAGACCTCCAGATGTGAAGGAAGACACAAAGGGGTACAGTCGATAGTATTGAAAGGGAGGGGGGGGGGGGGGGGGGGGGTGGAGAACTACATGTGACCAAGTGACAGCACCTTCAGGATAGAAGACTGAGAAAGGTACAATGGCCATTGTGGGATGGGAAAAAATCCACTGTTGGACCAAACCATACCACCTATCCTTCGTGGAAAGGTTTGTGCAGAATAACACCTTTGACCACCAATCCATCAGTCAGTGGTCTGCACGGAATGTCCTCAATGCCCTACGGGATAAGGATATGGGGGATCCTGTCGGATGGTTCCCTGAGCAGACTGCCAAAGTCATTTGGCAGATTGTCTCATCACCAGAACTTTCAAACAAGCACCAAGATGAAGCTTGGCTGGTGGTGAGAAGTTTCATCCCCGTCAGATCCTTCCTGTACGCCCAGAATCTCATCCCCTCCGCACGCTGCCCTCGAGGTGGCTGTGGTGGGGAAGAGACTGTTGCCCACCTCCTTCTGGAATGTGCCTTTGCAAAGCAGGTGTGGAAAGAGTTGCAGTGGTTTTTGGCGAGGTTCATCCCAAGCAGCTCTGTAACACAGGAGTCTGTGCTCTACGGGCTGTTCCCAGGGACGCACACCAAGATAAACATCAACTGCTGCTGCAGGACCATCAGTTCAGTGAAAAACGCCCTTTGGTCTGCCCGAAACTTGCTGGTCTTCCAGCACAAAGAGTTGTCCACGACCAAGTGTTGCAGACTGGCACATTCCAAGGTCCAGGACTACGTGCTGAGGGACGCACTAAAGCTTGTTGGGGCAGCCGCCGCAAAGGCTCAATGGGGAAAGACCACTGTGTAAGGTCCTCCCACCATCGTGAACTGAGGGGCTGGAACGCATTGAAAACCCCTCAGGCTGCATGCACCAAAATATGGTTTTGCTGTGTCATGCAAATGTACATTGCGTGTAAAATGGAATGGAAGGGTTGTGAGGCAACTCACTCCTATATTGAAGAAAATTGATTTCCTTTGCACTTGTTGGAATGTCAACTTGGTGCTGTTTTGAACTGTTTTGTAATGTATTTTTCTTTACAGAGTTTTATGAATAAAGTATATTTTGGGGGGGGAAAAAATCGACTGCAAGGATTGAGAGCCCCTGTGTGAGCAGAGTGCTTTTGTTGCGATTGGAGACACAGAATTTCAAATTCAACTTCAGCAATGTTTCCAATGACAGGGAGGAATCACAAGGGCATAGCCCTTTTAAAGATACAGTGTCAAAATAAGGTGTGGGCTGGAAATGACTACGTCAGGGAATTTCAGGAACTGCATGATAACCCTGGTGTCAAACAGCTGGTCGCTGGGTACTGTAGTTTGCAATTTGCTTCAGTCACTTCCCTTAGTTTGCAGAACAAACACTACAACTCCCAGCAGCCGGTGCAGGAGCTAAGAATTTCTGTGGCAGGGAAAATGCATGATAACCAGCTTTCATTTACTGCCTGGCTGTTGCGAATTGTGATTTTTTAATAAAAATAAGGGACCAAGCAGGGAGAAGTGGTGGGGATAGATTCGGAGTGAAGATTGAGAGAATTGGGTCCAAAATTGTCTGCATCGACCAATTTTTTTTGGGGGGGGGATGGGGGAGGGAGGTGCAGGGAAGTTAAATTTTTGGACTTTACACAGCTTGTCATTGACCTTATTTATGACATTGTCTCTCCTCCGGAAGATGCTGTCTCTTCCTGGAATACAGCTGACAAAAGCACCTGTTCACCTCCAGTCACAAGTAGCCACTCATTCCTGCGGGCACAGACCGGAACCGTCGGCTGCCTATTCAACCGTGGGAGCCTTCACAGCCGAGCCCGACACCGTCCTCACTGGAAGCCCGGAGGGGTGATCTTTGTTTGCAAGCACACCAGCCAGGAGCTGTGTTGAAGTGCAGAGATATGGCAAAAAAAAAATCATATGCCAGTTTGTCCGCCTGAGCAAAAGTTAGTTGCCCAACAATAAATTTGGCTGTGTCTCACCCACAGCCAGTGAATAAACGGAGGAGAAAGAGACACTTTGGCATTTAAAAAAAAATATAATGAATTCTGGTGACATTTCTGAACTCTGAAAATGTGGAACTCGCTCCCACCAGAATTAGTTGAAGGGGATGGTTGGTCAGCACACGAGGGCGAAGAAAGGAATAGGTTATGCTGAAATCTAAAGGGAAAAGGCAGGAAATACTCAGCAGGTCAGGCAGCATCTGTGGAGAGAGAAACAGCCTGGCCCGCTGAGTATTTCCAGTATTTGCTGTTTATCTTTCCGATTTCCTGCAGTCATATTGTGGCAGGTTGTGTTGCTGAGATGAAATTCGTGCGAAGCATTAAGACTAGGATTGATGGGGAGGGCCGAATGGCCGGTGCTGCAAGTTCCATTTTAATTGCAGGGAATAGAAATTGCTGTGATTTTTTTTTTTAAAACCTCCACATGCCCCCATCTAGAAGACACACCACGTACACACTTCAAACCATCCGCATATTTGCATTTTGCAGTCCCGAGAGATCGTGGGATTTAAAAAAAATTGCATCGATGTTTCAACAAAGATCTATTTAGGTTACTGATTCTCCGCCCACAAAAAGACTCGGTGGGAGGGCTGAAGGCACCAATTGGGAATGCAATTGAAAAAAAAACTTGCCATGAATTGGAAAGAAAACTGGAGAGAGAGAGAGGAGGGGGGAAGAATGCAAGGAATTGTGAATGATTTTTGCTCTGCCGCAAAGTGACATATCGGGCCAAATTCCCTGCGCAAGTCAGGTGCAGGATTTTTTGCCAGTGGAAAATTATAGTGAGAGAGAGAGGAAAAAAAAATCGACAGCAACCAGAATGCTTCGGAGTGTCAGAGCTTCAGTTCCGGAGTAAAGAGGCGATGAGCAGGTCATTAAACAGCATCTTGTGATCTTGCTTGTTCCATTTTGATGCGATCGATCAGGAACTAAGAAGGGGGTTAGAGAGAGGGGGGTGAAAACAGCACACACATTCAGAGTAACACACACACACACACATAGAGAACTGGTGGCTGTGTTTCTGTTGGGGTTCGTCTGGTGCCTTTTGTCCTTTCGTTTTCGTTACAGTGGCTGAAACTGACGCGTTTTGTTCATTTGTACTTGCAGACTGGGGCTTCTCAGCTGTTGTGACATCGCTGAACTGGAATTGCTGTCTGCAAGCCCCCACCCCTCCTCCATTGCCAGCACCAACTCTTTTTTTTTGTTATCGTGTTGTTAAATTGCAATCCCCTCCATCCCCCTCACCCTCCTCCAAAAAAAAGAACTTCCTCCCGTTGTCAATCCAGTCATGCTCCAGAATGACACTAAAAGGCAATCAGTTTGCTGCCCCTATCTGGAGCAAAACCTGGAGTCCTTGAAAAGCGCAGAGGTCAGTAGCGGGGATGGGATCTCCCAGGTGGACCGCCCCCCTGCCCCGACCAGCTTGGTTCTTCAAGATCAAGGAGGTAGCACCTCGACGCTTAACACTCTCGGATGGTCAACCAGCCAGGCCGGCGATGACAGTCTTCTTCAGCAAGGGGTGCTGCCATCTGCTATGTTGTTACCAAAGATGGTCCACCTGGGACCTCTCTTTGGAGGGACTTTCCCCTCGGTGCAGCAGATGGGGTTGTCACAGCAGCACAGGAGGTCACCACTCGGCCAGCCTTCTCACCAAGGGACCTTCTCCCAGAGGAACAGCTTTAGCCCCCAGCAGCAAACCTTCAGGGCTCTGAACTGGAGCAGCCACCAGCACCAGAGTGGAGGTGGCTGGGGCACAGTCACCAGTAACTGCGGTCGGGGCTTGAGAAGATCTGTTGGAGTAATGGGCGTCTCGAACTCAATTCCTTCCTGCTCCTCCAAGAGGTCTTACTCCAGTCACGTGATGGTGCCTCCAAAACTAAACAGAGGCCGCTCGGCATTTGCTCCCAAATCCTGGATGGAAGAAAACCCGCTGAGAACAGATGGCATCAGCAACTGGCTGCCTCACCATCAGGTAAACCGCTTTTTACATTGTGTAAATGTAACAGTATGGTGGAAAGTACTTATACTATTGCTATATATTAACATCAGAGCTTGGAGTAGGCCGTTCAGCCCTTCGTGCCTGCTCTACCATTCAGTATGATCATGACTGATCTTCTTCCATGATCCCCATATCCCTCCCTGAGACTATGACGCTTAGTTTGTGATTCCCCAGCGAGAGGAAACAACCTCCCAGCGCCTCCCCTATTGAGCCCCAAAAGAATGTGATATGTTTCAATGAGGTGGCCTCTTAGTGTTCTAAATTCCAGGCAAGGACGGTCCGGTCTACTCCATCTCTCCTCACAGGACAATCCCCCTCATCCCAGGAATCAGTCTCAGTGAACCTTCACCACATTCTCTCCAAGGCGAGTAAATCCTGACCACGGGCCTCATGAAAAAATCATCTCCACCTGCTCTCCCCCAATTGCTGATTGAGTAAAATGCACTGCACGGCGTGGTACTCCGCTCCTACAGACCAAGGGGGACTCGGGTTCATTACCTCATCTGTGAGACAGCAGCCCTCGGGACGGAGGGAAACAATCAGCCAGGATTCTGAGTTCAGACACCACACCCACCCCCTTCTCAGGAAAGATGCCACAGTTTGGTGTCAGATGAGGTCAGAATTGGTGCTCAGTTGTGATTTATGTTAATTTCCCCCCCCCCCCCCCCCCACAAAATACAATTATCCATCTCCTCCTGCAAACTTAATTCAGGGATGTTTTATATTATTGCCCAAATCCTGCCGAATATGTAATGTTCTTGACATTTGGGGGGGGATAATCTTTTGCTTCCCCTGAGTTTACTGTGTTGTTGCTCCACAACTTGCCAAGATATCTCGGCTTCGAAAATTCTGCCTTCATGCACATCCCGAATTTTAATCGCTCCATCGTTGATGGCCGTGCCTTCAGCAGCCCCAACCCTGAGCTCGAGAATTCCCTTCCTAAACCTCTCGGTCCCTCTCTCCTCTTCTTCCAGGCTCCTTTAAGTCCTTACAAGTCCTGATAGCTCCCCATGTGCCTCTGTGTCATATTTTCACTGACAATGCATCTATGAAGTGCTTTGGGGCATTTTGCGACAATAAAGGTGCTATATAAATGCAATTTTTTGCTCTTATGGTTTCCATAAATGAAGGGCGTTTCAGTCCAATGACGTGGCCAGGCCTACACAGTCGGCAGTAAGGGAGGAAAGCGAGGTTCGTGCTTCAGCAGAGCCTGCCCAGGTTCTCCCCAAGACGCTAACCTCTTCCATCTCTGATCAGCCACAGCTGGACGAGCATTTTCTTGGTTTCTTTCAGATTTGCTGCATTCTGTTTTTATACTTTTAAGTCTGTACTTTTACCCAATTCATATTTCCAAATCAGACGGATTGATCTCGCTGTATTTTGGTGGCCTTAAACTATGCATCATCAAACTAAAATAAGGTGTCAATCCATCTGACCAAGATGGTGGGAACAGATTAAGCAGAGGGCTTGAGGAAAAGACATTTTCTGGCTTGCAAGCCATTTTCAACTTCAGAAAAAGCAGCCTGAAATCATCAGAGGTGTACAATGGAAATCCAGTTGCAGAAGTGGCATAGTTGGGTTGTGTGACATTTTGAGGTCAAATGTGATTGCCAACAGACCAGATTCTGAATGGAGGGAGTACGAGAGGTGGATCAACAAAGGGACTGTCCCCCAGTAGGAGTCACCCCTTCGGAAAAGGGGAATAGGTTGAGAGGGGGTTCTGGGGGAAAGGAATCAAAATTTCCTAATTTAGAGCATGTAGCTGAAAGACAGTGACAATCTTCTCTTTCTCATTCCTCCTGGCTTTAAATGCCTACGATATCATTGTGAGTTTTTGGCAAAGCTGCTCTTTTCAGATTTGGCGAAACAGAGCCATTTTCAACAATGTGAGACTTGAAACAGTGACACCTTTTTTTTTTCTGAGAGAGTAGAGTCAGTTTCAGTTGGACCTGCTGCCTTGAAGATTTGGCTAGTATCTTTGGGTATTCATAATCGCACTTGCAGCTTGTGTTTTCTTCTCCTTGTGTCTTGCTGAGTGATCCAAAGGTGCTGACTCTTGGTGATTCCATGGGGACGGACAGCTGTCCACTGCCTCACCCAGACATCCCTTTCTTGGTCTTCGTGTAGATGGTGAGTGCTCACCTGCGGATTGGGGGCATGGCGCCTGAGTTCGATCCTCTCCGCAGCAGAGGTCACCGGAGAAGGATTTGGAGAGGCAATCCTGCCATCCCCCATTCCGTCTCATCTTAGTCCATGGGCACTCAGGTTACCTGTCAACCTTAAGTCACTGACTGCTACTTCTTAGTGGGAAGAGGCTGCACTGAACCTCTGACCTTCTCGGCTGAACAGCTCTGTTGGCACATCAGCTTCCATGGAGTTTGGAGGCAGATTCCTTTTTGGTAACAAAATTGTCGAGAAAGTCAGTCCTAATTTGTGGTTATATTAACATTGACGGCCATGCTGTCCAGTCTCAAAGCTCTGGAATTCTCTCCCTAAACCCGTCCGCCTTTCTACCTCCCTCTCCTTGAAGATATTCCTGGAAACCTACCTCTTTTGACCAAGCTTTTGGTCACCTCTCCTCATATCTCCTTAGATGGCTCAGCATCAAACTCTGACAATGCTCCTGTGAAGCAACTTGGGACGTCTTCGTGTGTGAAAGGCGCGATAGAAATGCAAGTTGTTGTTGTCCGTTTGAAGTCATTCTGCATATTGTTGATTGTGCATTGCCTTGTGAGAGGAGTGGGTCGCGAGCTGCAGTTTTCCTGGTCTCGCACTGCTTGCACTAGGAGTCGTGAGGGTCATGGGGGAAAGGCAGCTTGTTTTGACCTTGGTCTTGGGGTGGTTAAAGAAAGGAAAGGCTTACATTTTTATAGCACTTTTCACGAACTTAGGATATCCAAATGCACTCTCCAGCCCATGAAGTATTTTATTTTTGAAGTTGGAATCTAGGATACATGGCAGCTAACTTGCGCACAGCAAGCTCCCACAAACAGCACTGAGATAATGAGCAGATAATTTTTTTAGTGATGTTGATTGAAGGGTAAATATTGGCCAGGACACCATGGAGAACTGCCCCGCTCTTCTTCGAAATAGTGCGATGGGATCTTTTGTGCCGCCTGAGGGGGGTAGATGGGGCCTCAGTTTAATGCCTCATCTGAAAGAGGGTACCCACGACAGGGGATATGCCTGTGGCTTATGGTGGGGGTGGGGGAGAAAGGAAGATCCCTGACAGTGCTGTGACAGCAAGTGGCTGATCAGACGTGTAGAATAAAGCTTCAGATGTTTGTGGGGACAACATTAAGTTGTGAGGGGTGTCGGAGGCATTCGAGCCTGCCTGCCAACTTGGCTTTAAGATGAGGTTGGTGCTTTCGGTGTGAAATTAAGGACAATTGCAGGAAGATAGAAGAAAAAAGTAATCTTCGTTTAAAAAAAAACCCCCAAGGATTGCCTGTTTATTATATGCAGTATCTTGCTGGAAATCTGAAGGTCAGAGAAGATGTTCAGCAACTAAATCTACCAGCACTCAGGGTTGCTGGGGGAACAGGTGGTGAATAGGAAACACAGCTGTTCTTTCAGCTGTGTCTAAAGGTGAGGGAGGACTTCATTTTTTTGCAGAGTGAATCCTCCAGCCCAGAATGATCGCAGCTTGCTTCCCCTGCCTTGAGTCGCAGTTAGCTGTCTGCTGCTGAAGGAATGGGTTGGCTGTTGTGACACTCAGCATCCCTGGGCGAGTGAAGGGGATTTGATTCTGCTTCCCTGCTTCGGGTCTCTATCCTGTTACTCCTCCCCTGCCTGACGATCAGTGAGGACAGCTCTGGGCTTGGCCGTGATGCCCTCGCTTGTTGAATAGCCAGCTAATGCTGATTATCTCTGCTCGTGCCTGAAAGTGAGCTATTTGGATAAGCTGCTGGCCAGACCCTGCAGGTTTTGCCACCACTCTTCCCCACCACCCCCTCCCCTTCCCCCCCCAGCTGGCTCACCGTAGCACAAGCAGTGCTGAGGCCAGTTGTAATACCCCATTGTTAATTGAGCTGAGCTGTGCTAACTCAGTGCAGACCAGAGATAGAAGCTGGAGGACTTCTAACAGCTCCCAGTCCCTTGACGCCTTAATTTTACAATTCTCATCCACATGTGCAAATCCCTTTGTGGCCTCGGCCCTCCCTCTCTCTCCAACCTCGTCCAGCCCTATAACATTCTAAGAGCTTTGCGTTCTTCCAACTCAGGCCTCTTTGTGCGTCCCCCAGTTCCTTTAGCCCACCATTGGTGGATGAGGCTTCAGCTGTCTTGGCCCAAGCTTCTCGCACTCTCTTCCTTAAACCTCTCTCTTTCTCTCCAAAACCTCTCTCTCTCTCTCTCTCTCTCTCTCTCTCTCTCTCTCCCCTCTTTTTAAAAGGATGCTTAAAAGCTAGCTTTTTCACGAAGCATTTGGTCACCTTTCCTCATATGTCCTTATTTGTGTAAAACTTGGTCTGGTCAGTCTCCAGCAAAGCACCCTGGGATGCTTCGCTAGGCTAAAGTTGCTTTATAAATGTAAATTGTTGTTGAATCTTCATTCTATCTGCTTGAATAAATCCAACACCATATAGTCCAGTTACCCAGTGAGCTACTGTGGAACTAGTTGGGGAACCATTTCCATAAACTGGGAGACGAGATCTCCCGGTCTATAACTCTGAGAATATACTATGGCCTAAATTCGATCTCCTCAGGTGCACTTAACCTATTTTATCTCAGATGAAGCAATGGGGAACTTCTCGGAGGTTGTGACAGAATGAATCCATGTTCGGCATCACAGCCAAGGCCAAGCAGCCTAAATTTAGGCCTTAAAATGAAGATTTGGTGGTGTTTACAACAAAACATAGAGCTTCCTGTGTTAAAACTGCTGAAAATGTCTGCATTATATGGAGCTGCCAACACTGGATGAATTCTTGGTGTGAGATTTTCACTTGTCAGCAGCCCACGAGAGATGGAGATTGGAGCCAAAAACACTTTAACTGCAGCAAATGTGGCAGCCGCATGAGATTTAAAAAAGAATCAATGAATATTTAGAATGGAAGAGTTCATCAGAGCAAGGCAATTCGTGATTAAGGGTTTTTTTTCGTCTTGTTGGAAGAAGTGCCGGTTTGGATTGGTGAGAATGTGTGCCGTGTGCATTGACTTACAGAAGGTGTTTGATAAGGTGTCTCACAGGACGCTTGTTGACAATAACTCTGGTCTCTGACATAAGGGCAAATGTAAGAGCAGGTAGAGAAAGTTGGCTGGCAGACAGGAAACAAAATCACAGTCAATTGGTATTGCTTGGAAGGTGGGGTTTAAAGAAAGAAAGAACTTGCATTGGTATAGAACCTTTCACAACCTCAGGACATCCCAGAGTGCTTCACAGCCAATGAAGTACATTTTAAGTGCAGTCACTGTTGCAATGTAGGAAATGCAGCAACCAATCTGCGCACAGCAAGCTCCCACAAACAGCACTGCAGTAATGACCAGATAACCTCTTTCCCGCGAGGTGGAGGTTGGTTGAGGGACCAGTATTGGCCAAGACACCGTGGGGGAATAACTCCGCTCTTCTTAGTAACGGTGCCATGCCATCTTTTCTGCCCACCTAGAGGGCAGATGGAGGCCTTGGTTGAACGTCTCAGCTGAAAGATGGCATCTCCGGCAGTGCAGCGCTCCCTCAGTACTGGACTGAAGTGTCAGCCAAGATTCTGTGCCCAGGTCGCTGGCTGGTGTAAGCCAGGGGTCAGTCCACTTCTGTCAACAGTTTATATAGTTGCATGCTATTCAACCAGAGGGGCGAGCAGAGTTGAGGCAAAGCCTATTTTCAGCTTCCGCATATGAATGGAGTGGTTGGATAAGTGACAGATCCAGTTCAGTTCATTGGGATAAAGATGATATGGGAATCTCTGCTAAGGGTTAAAGATGAGCTGAAAGAGCGAGGGATTTTCAAAACACAATTTCCAGAAAGTCTGATTATAGAGAAATCCATAAAGGCCATTCACATTTTACAGCTAGTGACGTACTTTTGAAGTATAGTCACTTTTGTCATGTCGGAAATGCAGCAGCCAATTTGCAAACAGCAACGTGATAATGACTAGATGATTTGTTTTAGTGATGTTTGTTTCGGGATACAAAGTGGCCAGGGCATCGGGGAAAACACTGGGAATTGTATATTTAAACCCTTGAGGCTGTCTGCTCATTTGCATTCCTCAATGTATGCTCCCATTTCATTTTCTCCCAGTACTCCCAAAATCGTAATGCTCAAATTATACAAGACAATTAACGGAACAGAGTTATACTGTGTGCAGTTTTGGATGCCCCCTTACAGACAGGACAATAAAGCCACAGAGAGTGTACAGAAAAGGTTCTTGAGGGTGTTGCGAGAGATGCTGACCAGTGATCGGGGGGAGAGGTGAGGTCCTGGGACAGGAGCTTTGTGTAATTATAAGTGGGTTTTTGTAGAGCTGAATAGGTGACAACAAATCCTTCTGGGTTTCATTATTGACTCATTTAAAATAGGCATTAAGGAATGCATTCCCAAAAATCAGGCACAGGCACAATGAACCAAATGGCCTTGTCCTGTGCTGCATCATTTGATGATTGTATGATCCGAATGCCCTGCTTGTGTCTCTCCCACAGCATTCATTGCTTCACATACATGTTTACTTTTTTCCAGTGCACCATGAAACACTTTGTTACAGGGAGTGGTTGAGTCACAGAATTGTACTTTTTAAAAAAATGATAAAAGTAAACAGCGCAAAGATTGGGTTGCATGGAGAGAAGCCTTGGGGAGGAGGCCTAAATTTCTGGCCCGGTCAGTTTAGCAGAAGTATCATTTGAGCTGTCATGGTGGGCAGGAAGTATTGCACGCTGGGGTGAGTACTGCACTGCTTTCTGGGAACATAGCCCCTTCAGCCTGTTAGGACATTCAGTAAGGGCATGGCTGATGTGTGACCTAACTCCATTTTCCTGCCTTTTTCCTGAATACCTTTTGGTTAACAAAAATCGATCAATCTCAGAATTAAAATTAAAAATTGATCTCTCATCACTTGCTGTTTTGCGCAAGAGAGTTCCAAACTTCTACCACCCATTGCACGTACAAGTGTTTCCTAGTTTCACCCCTGAAAGGCCTGAATCTAATTTTTAGATTATGCTCCCTTGTCCCTGGACTTCCCAACCAGCAGAAACAGTTTCTCTGTACCTCCCATATCTATTCTCCTTAATATCTTGAGAACTCTGATCAAATCACCCCTTAACCTTCTAAATTTCAGAGAATAGAATTCTGGTTTGTTCTCCTTTGCCACCCAAGCAAAAGGATAAGCACTGGCTGCTTTCCCAGCTTCTACTATTGTCATTCCCTCACCAAGTTCACACAAAAAACAACTTGCATTTATATTGCGCCTTTAATGATCTTGGGATGTCCCAAACAGCTTCACAGCCCATGAACTGTTCTATTTTTCAAGTGCAGTCACTGTTGTAATGTAGATTACGCAGCAGCCAATTTGCGCACAGCAAGCTCTCAAAAAAAAAAATTGAGACATGACCAGATAATCTGATTTCTTGAAGTGATTTTGGGTGAGATAAATGTTGGCCAGGGGGTGCCCCCTGAGATCGCAGAATGCCCTTCAACCTTCATTATTTACCTGCGAGAGCAGATAGGGCCTCGGTTTCGCATCTCAGCTGAAAGAAGCACCTCTGACAGTGCAGCACTCGCTCAGTAGTGCACTGGAGTGTTAATCTAGATTCTGTTGTTAATTCTCTGGAGTTGGACTTGAGTGCATGGCTGTCTGACTTGGATGAGAGTACTACCACATTGAGCCAAGGCTGACGTCTACTCCTGGGGAGGTGTTGGCTCCCTCAGCACACAGTGATTTTAGTCCAGCCTTGTCCAACTTAGCTCTGATGGTAGAAATCATTTTCTTTCTATTTAAGCATCTTGCCCTGAATGACTGCGTTGTCTGTTTGCTCTGTTGCTCCTAGCTGGTCTCGGGAATTTGTTCTGACTGAGCTCTACACGTCAGGAAGTGGAGAGGTTTGATCTTTGATCAGTGCTGAGTTAGCTGATCAAATGGGGTTCCATTAGCGCATTGGTAATGAAGCTACGGAGGGGTGGAATTTGGCATAGTTTGTGCTTCGGATCCCTCTCCCCACCACCACTGACCACCCCCACCCCCAGAAAAGGCTGTTAAAATTCCGCATTGCCCCTCCGCCTCAGTAAAATAGGCAATTGATAATCACAATGGAGAGTCACGTGATGAATGGACAAGATACCGGATCATCTGGCTGACTTTGTAACCGTACCGTAGAATCATAGAATGGTTCCAGCACAGAAGGAGGCCATTTGGCCCATCGAGTCCATGCCTTCCCATTGAAGAGCCATTTAGCTTGTCCCTCTACACATAGCCATGCAAATTTTTTCCTTCAGGGATTTAAGCAATTCCCTTTGCCCAGATTGAATTTCACTTCACCATACTCTCCAACAGTACCAAGGCAAAGAAAGGGGGGAATAAAGTGTGTACCTTCAGCAAGCAGGGTGAGGAAGCTGTAGAACAGGCTGTGTGGGAAGTGCTGGAGTCACTGGCCCTGTCAAAGGGAGCTGGCTGGTGTTGGGTTTCGTTCTCCTCGTGCTCCGTGACCTCGTCACTAACAGTGCCAAATTCTATTCTTCACCAGTGACTCAGCCACTTTGCTTAGTAGCACAAGCTCATGTGTGCATTTCACAAAGTGCTATATTTCACCAGCTTTCCTCATTCTTTATTCACAAATGACTCCATTTGAGGGCAGGAGGAATGGTTAAGGAAGGGATGAATAGAACCATAAAACGGTTACAGCACAGAAGGAGGCCATTCAGCCTGCCATGTCCATGCCAGCTCTCTGTAAGAGCAGTTCAGCTTGTCCCACTCCCCCGCTTTTTCCCTGTAACCCTGCTAACTCTCAGGCAGTGAATTGCAGGTCTGAACCACTCACTGCGTAAAAAAAAAACATTTGTCCTCACGTCACCTGTGGTTCCTTTGCCATTCATCTTAAATCGATGTCCTCTGATGCTCAGTCCTTCTACCCATGGGATGTTTCTCCCAATCTTCTCTGTCCAGACCCCTCATGATTTTGAACGCCTCAAGGCCGAAGGGTGACCTTATAGACGTCATCATGATTATACAAGGGTTTGATGGGCTAGACGTACAGAAGATGTTTCCACATGCAGGCAAGACCAGAATTAGGGGCCGTCAATATATGATTGTTAGTAATAAATCCAATGGGGAATTCAGACGCAGGTTCTTTACCCAGAGACTGATTTTTTTTTTTTTCCTCCACAACCCCAGGAATAAAGGGGAATTGATCCTCTACACTGAGGCTCCTACAGGGGAATGGCCCCTGTTGGGACACATTTGGGAGCTTCTGGCACCCATGGACCTTGACCTCAAAAGTCAACAATGCCCAGGGTAATGAGGAAATAACTTTGGTGAAAAGAAAGTTTCCACTGAGAACAGTTGTGCTATGTGCACTCCCTGGAAGGAATGTGATATCAGCACCAGTTTGTTACATCTCAGTGAGCGATTGTAGCATTTATTCTGATCTCAGAATTGTCCTCATCTCTTTCCTAGGAATGGACCCACCCATACGATACGTTCAACATGCACTCATTGGAGAACTCTTTGATTGACATCTTACAGAACGAGCAGGAACCTCTCAAAGGTGAGTCTCACAACCATCTTTTCTTGAGTATTTCCCCCATCACTGCTTGGGCACTCACCTCCTGCATGGTGACCTCTCCATATGGTTTGCTGCATCTGCTGAAGTGATCTCCCCTCACACATGCTGTCCCGTTTCACTGCAGGAAGGCTGAAATAGAAGTTGTATCTGCATCGGAAGAAAGAACTTGCATTTATGTAGCGCCACTCGCATCCTCAAGAGCTTCACAGCCAGCCATTCACGATGGAAGTGATAAACATGGCAATCTGTGGACAGCAAGATTCCACCACCAGCAAATGAACCAGCTGTATTCATGACTTTACATTTGCAGCTGCGGACTTGGCCATGTGAGGTCGGGTGGGGACAGGTTGTGGGTGAATGACAGAGATAAGCAGGACAAAGCAGCAATGTGAAATAGATATTAGCAGCCGACGTGTTTCTGGCTGTCAGCTCAGCGAGCTCCTGACTGAATCAAAAATGGCAGGCCTTAAGGCAACTGTCAGCAATGATTTGTCCACAGGGCTTGGTATGAACTAATTTCACATAGCAAACTCAGGATGTCCCAAAGGTCTTCACAGACCTTGCAGTGTTGTAGTGTAGGACACGTCACTAATTTACCCTCAGCAAGCTCCTATTAACAATCCAATCAACGGTTTTCTAGTGATGTTAGTTGAGCAATAAGTAATTGCTGCAACACCAGGAGAACTCCCTTGCTGTTCTTTTTAGTAGTGTCGTGGGGTCTTTTACACCCACCTGAGGGGGCAAATGGGGGGTCTCGGTTTAACATCTCCTCTCAAAAGAGAGTGCAGCGTTTCCTCGGTCCTGTACTGTTGCCAGTCGACATTTTTCTGCTGAAGTCTCTGGAGTGGGGTTTGAACTCACAACCTTCTGACTCAGAGGGGAGGGTGCTACCCACTGAGGTATAGCTGCCCCACCCTGCCTGTTCCAAACTGGAGGTATGCGAAAATGCTATGATCGTGGCCTCTGTGAGCGCTGAGGTAAAATACGTCTCAGTAACACCATCTTCTCCCTCCCACCCAATTGTCTTCAATCTGGCAACCGACCCGTCTGCCACTGGAAACGGTTTCTCTTTTATTTATTCCATTAAAACCTTTCATTAATTTTGTCTGAATAATTTTGTAAGAACAGCCCCTGCTTCTTTAGCATTTCCATGCAACTGAAGGCTGGCATCACTGCTACCATGCTTGCCAATCTCTACCACACTCCGACTCAGAACTGAGCCCGTGTCCCTTGTCTGTGTTCAGTTAGCCAATCTCAGCCTGGGTTTCAGTTCATCCAGAACCTGGCTCTGGGCTGAAAACAGCAGAAAAAGCCTGGATTACTGCTCCTGAAAACCCTCCAGTCGCAACTACTGCCTCGTGCATGTGTAGATGGGATCCAACTCCATGTAGCTGCCATTGTACGGTACAACAATCTACCGACACTGGTGAAGAACAGGAACTTAAGGTGAGGGAGCTAAAATCCCATGGACTTGTACCCTAGCAGGAGAGTGGAATATCCAAGAAGTCGAGCAGGTTACTTGGAATATGTTCCCAAATTACTGGAATGTTGGATGTGGGACAGTGGGATTAGATTTGGATTGCTCTCGTAAAGAGCTGGTACTGACGTGATCAATGAAATGGCATCCCGTTTGTGATGTAAAGTCTGTTCATATCGAAGCATTGAACTGCAGAAGCTCACTGGTCACTGAGCAATCTGAACAGCTGATGCCAGCTGATGTAGAGAGCAGTGCATCAGTGTCAGATAGTCGTAGACTGTTTACAGAGTTGCCTGGGGAGGTTGCTGTACTGGGTGTTTCTCCATCTTCTCCACTTGCTGCGTTCAATATTTCACGGCTCTCTAGCTAGTTAGAGGAGTGCGGAGGCAGCCCCTCTGTGTAGAACCTTCCTCGAGGGCTGGCGCTCAAGTATTGGCCCAGTTAGATCACAAATAGGACAGGAGGGCTGTGGGCAGTGTTCCAAGTTCCTTATGGCTGCTCGCAACCTGCCAGTAACAGCTGTTTGACAGCACACAAACAAGAGAGGGATCAATCTTTTGCTTCCCTCTGCAGCATATGTACATTTTGTTATTGTATGTGCACCACTGTTGTGACTTGGCGATCATAAATGAACACCATGGTTTGAACCAGTACATGATGAAGACCTTGGTATAAACCGCACAGACTGCATCTCGTGTCATTTTGGTTCTTGGAGCCTGCTCCAGCGTTCTGTAAGACCATGACTGATCATCTACCTCAGTTACACCTTCCTGCCCTGTCCCCATATCCCTTGATCCCCTTACTATCCACAGATCTATTTGACTTGGATAAAGTCAAGGACTGAACATGCACAGTTCTCTGGGGTAAAGAATTCCAAAGATTCACAACTATTTGACTGAAGAAATTTCTCCTCATGTCAATCCGATATGGCTGACCCCCTTATCTTCAGACAGTGAACCCCCCCCACCCCCACAGCTCTAGACTTCCCAGCCAGTATTATATAGAATATATAATATCTTAGATATAATAATAATTTAATATTATAACCCTCCTGACACCTTATATGAATGACACCAGGTGGTTGGTCAACCTGTCCCGGACCTCTGCCAATTGGGCAACAGATTTTCTTCCAATTTCTTCATCTCTTGTAGGAGGCACTTGGCTCTTCCAAGTCATGCAGTAGCGTGCAGAAATCTGTCCCACCAGGGCGCTTGTGGTCCTCCTCACAAGAGAATCTTACAACACAGAGTGAGGCCATTTAGTCTGTCATGTCTGTGTTTGCTGCTGTTAAAAGGCTGTCCAATTTAGTCCCACACCCTAGCCTTTCCCCATGCAATCCTGCAAATTCGTCCTCTTTCATTGCATGCTCACTTGCCTTTTGAGAGTTGCTATGGGATTTTTCACGTAGTGCGTTCCGCATCTTAACACATCTCTGTCTGAAGAAAATGCTCCTCATTTACCCTGCAGTTGCTTTGAATTTATGACCTCTAGTTACCAACCATTGGCCAGAAGAAGCAGTTTCTCCCTACTTTCTCTATATCAAAACTCCTCATTTTGACTATCTCCATTAAGTCTCCCCTGTTCTATTCCAGAAAGCCAGTTGAAGGATAGTATTGGAGCCAATCTTTACTCAGTCTAAAATTTATTTACGGAGTGAAACATTACAAGCATGCACCTCCTAACTCAAGCATGCCACCGGTTCAGCAAGATTCTCTTCATATCTGTTCAAGCAAAATCGCAATTAAAGCTCACCACCTGCATACAAGTAAACACAAGTAATATACAGCTGCCATCCCCTTAACTGTCTCTGCTCGAAGGGAGAACAATCCCAGCTTCTCCAATCTCTCCACATAACTGGAGTCCTTGATCCCTGATATCATCCTGGTAAACCTCCTCTGTACCCTGTCCCAACAACAACAAGAAGAATTTGAAATTATATTGTGCTTTTAACAAAGTATAACGTCCCAAGGCACTTCATAGGAGCATTATCAAATGATATTTGATGCTAATCCACATAAGGAGACTTTAGGGCAGATGACCAAAGGTTTGATGAAAGTTGCACGGTTTAAGGAGCGTCTGAAAGGAGGAAAGATTGGAAAATAGGCTTAAAAGTTTGGAGAGAGAATTCCAGAGCTTCGAGCCTTGGTAGCTGAGGGCATGACCATCAGTGGTGGAGCCATTTAAATTGGGGATGCTCAAGACACTGAGATCTCAGAGGGTTGTCGGGCTAAAGGACAAGGCACGGAGGGATTTGAAAACGAGGAGGAGAATTTTCAAGTTGAGACGTTGATTAACCGGGAGCTAATGCTGAGCACAAGATAATGACGAAGGTGTAGAGACATCGTGAGGGCCTTTCAGGCTACATGGTTCCCTTGCCTCCCTCCGTCCCCTCCCTCACTTGATTGAATATGGAATAATTAATGTGAATTTCATCGCTGCCCATCTCTCTCTCTCTCTCTCTCGCCGCAGGTCGATCAGCTCTCTTCCCTGTTGAAGATGGCTTCCTTGACAACAGCCAGGGTGATCAGTCTTTATCTTCAGGCTTGAACTCTCCGGCGCTCAGTCAGAACGGGAAACCCGGAGAACGATATTCCCGAAAGGTTTTTGTTGGTGGTCTGCCTCCTGACATAGATGAAGGTGAGTTGACTGTTCTGGTTGTAACTGATTCAAAGACTTCAGTACTGTCACTATATTGACCACAATTAACATGTGAGAGGAACTCAACAACAAGTCTCTCTGGAAAGTAGCTCTAGTATCAATTGGTTAATATATGTTTGGGAGGAGTAGGGTGGGACTGTTCTCTGTCTATGTGGCTGTGTATAGATACCATATCTTTCACCTCACAGTGCTTAGAATGCCTGCTCTCCCATATGCCTACATTGATGATGCACAGCAGTTATAGTTAAGGCGATGTATGGTGGGTATGGGAGCACCATGGTTATGTTTCTGGAATAGTTATTCAGAGGCTGGGACCTGTAACCCAGAGTCATGAGTTCAAATCCCACCACAGCAGTTTATCAAATTGAATTCAGTTCGTTAAATAAATCTGCAGAAAAAAGTTGTTTTTTTTCCTTAAAAGCCCAACTGATTCATGAATATCCTGACCTGGCCTATGTGTGACTCCAGACTTCAGACAGTCCATCAATTGCCATCTGTTCATTATCACCGGGTCAAAATCCTGGAACTCCCTTCCTCTTAGCACTGTGGCAGTGTCTCCGCCTTGTCAAGGGCAGTTAGCAGTGGGCAGTAAATGCAGGCCTTGGCATGAATAAACAAGTTGGGAGGCATGTTTTGCCTTTTAAAAAGCAGAATGTGCATGTCTTAAAAGAGGAGGCAATGTGTAGGACAATTGAGCACTGTTAACTTTACAGCACAGCCACAAATATCAAATTGCCCAGCTGTCTCCCTATGTATCACCCTCTCTCCTCCTGTGATACAAGTACTTTCCAATTTTCTCCAGAAGATGAAATTAGTTTCTGCTTGTGACTAAGTATACCTTGTGTCAAGGAATTTCCTGGTAAGAAGTGATGATTTTTAAATTGATGACCCCTGACCACTCCACCCAGACAAAGTCTTTTCAAACCCAGTGTCATTTCTTAAAACCTTTATTGCATCATCTATTAGTCTTCTCTGCCACAGTGGAAATAGTCCCAGTGTCACAAGTCTGTCCTCCGAACTGAAGTTTCCCCATTGCAAGCACCATCCCAGTGAATGGACGCTCTTGAGCTTTGAACAACTGTGAAGTTTAATTCG
The DNA here is from genome assembly GCF_036365525.1 of Heterodontus francisci. Taxonomy (NCBI): domain Eukaryota; kingdom Metazoa; phylum Chordata; class Chondrichthyes; order Heterodontiformes; family Heterodontidae; genus Heterodontus; species Heterodontus francisci. Next base: position 11,941,442 of record NC_090417.1, read on the forward strand.
GGTCAATGTCATTACTTCTTGTGCTGTGTAAAACTTATATCATTGATTTTTTTTTTTAATACCGACTTGGTACTAACACTTGGCTGAATTTTTAGATGTGCGCCGCTGAGCCACCACAATATTTAGTGCGGCGGCTCATTTACATGGAGGGGTCGGAATGCCCACCCCCGGTGATGTAGAGGGGGCGGGCACTCCCTCCCTGGCAAAGGCATCGGGCGTCATTTTTGAAGGAATTCAAGCCCTTCAGAGCCATTTAAATTTTTAAAGGTCCCGGTCTGCAAAAAGTAAAACTAACATTTTCATAGCACTTTGATACCACTCTCCCACCTCCCCAAATGAGTATTCAATCTATAAATTGCTTCTTTCCCCCCCAAATTTTTTTAATTCCAATCCCAAACTCCCCCTTCTCCCCCCCACCCCTGAACTTAATAAACTTTGACCCTCAACCCCTTCCCGCCATCCCCCCCGCCCCTGGCTCTGAAAACTTCATTCCTCACCCACCCCACCATTGTTCTACCTCGGATCTCCGAACGGAAATCCAAAGGCGTGCGAGTTCTGGCAACAGTCCGGAATATCGGCGTGGGACAGCTGTCAGGATAAGGTCAATGATTCCACATTAATTAATATTTATTCAAATTTTGACTTAAAGGTTCCGTCACCAAGGGGTGGGGGGGCCACCATGAGGCCTTGCCACCAACGGTCATTTGGGGTGGGGCCTTCCCGGCGTCGAGGTCTGTGGCAGGCCTCTCCCAGAGGTATTTCCTGGGCTCCCCTGCCACGACCCCCGACATCAGGGAGCTGGTAAAATCCAGCCCTCAGTCTTGCAGTTTTCTCCCCGGCCACAACTTTCCTTGTCTATGCATTGAGTGTATTCTCCCATTCCCTGTTGCCCCTCCCAAAATGCAGTACTTGATTCTTTCCCACGTTGAATTGCATCTGCCCTGTATTTGCACCATCCTTGCAAAAGGACTTAACTCACCATTAGCAGTGTGCGATCGACTGAAGAGAGTTCTTTCAGCAAATGGTGCATCAGTACAGGGAACTGTAAAAGACAATGTGGCAACATTGGTATCTGGATTGTGGCAGAAACACAGCTGTTCCCAGCCTCAGGACAAATTTTGTAATTAGGCCCTTCGAACTGACGGAAGAATCGCTGCTTGTTGTATCAGCGATGGGGCTATGTGGGACGTGCAGGTATCCCTGCTTCTCAAAACAATTCTGAAACTCTTAAACTCTGATATCCTATATTTGAAATCCATGGAGTAGCACTCGTCCCACTTCCACCAACACGCTCCAACTCTTTCACCGGTGGGTTGAGCTGCTATCTGCAGACTGGACTTAGCTCAACAGTTACCTCATTTGGGACACTAAGGCCTTTCATGTGATTGGCTCAGGCAGCTCATGTGGTTGAGGAGCATCGGAAGCCAAACTTCAACATAGCCACGTTGTTGCCTTGTTCAAGCCAGAGACATGCGGACAGATTACTGTTTAACTCTTAATCCAAAGATTAGGACTGCCTGGGAGTTGGGGGTTGGCAACAGCGGTCGTCTGCCCAGCTCTCCCACTGTCTCCACTGTTCCAGAAGTGACCAACTCTCTGTGAAAAGAAGTGATTCCTAACAACTACGTTACTCCTATGCTTAAGTAGCCTTATACTGGTGTCTCGAATCCAACCTAGTTTATATTGGTAACTCAGGATCTTGAAACTCTGTATCAATCGAGTGCCTTCACACCACCATGTAAGGGGAAGTAAAACTGGACACAGTGCTCGAGATGAGACTTGAACAAGACCGTGGACATAGGGACTATTATATTTCGTTAGCCACGCACAACCTTGTCTCATCCATCAACAGTTGCTGTGATGCCTTCATTGAGATGGTGAACAGCAACAGCCCCAGCATCCCACCCGTGACTGGTCCCCACGCAGAATTTCACTGTCAATAACTGCCTTTGGCCGACCAGCCTGCAACAGTTCCTTTTCAATCCCGAAATCTGCCTCGTGGTCCCACAGCGTGTCATCTTAGTTTGTAGCCCATGACAGCATGACATAAGTGCATTTTGGAAATCAAGACATGATCATCAGGATAACTACATGCACCAACCTCATGGTTGCCTCAACAAAATTCAGTGCTACTGGCGTGATAGAGCCTTCTCTTTCCTCCTGAGGTTCCTGACCTATCCCTTTTCGATCGAGGTGATTAGGAGCCTCCATGTATAATACCTTCTAGCAACCAACGAATAAGGCAATTAAACTTTTCCAGATCTGACCACCTCTTTTTGTTTGTTCATTCCACCAAGTCTTCTAACCAGACAACAGGTGCAGTTCTGGACCTCAGTGAGATGTTAAATATGTGAACAAGGGCCCCACTTCTTAGAGCTCGCTTAAGTGAATGTTACCTGCTGACTAATACACTATACATAACTAAAAATGAACTGGTTATGTCCTTTGACTAACTTCCAGGAAGCCCAAAGGATGTGTGTGCCTATTTCTTCTCTGATTTGGTAGAATCAGAGGAACAGGAGTTGGCCATTTATCCCCTTGAGTGAGCTCATGGCTGATCTGAGGCCTAAATCCATGTATCCATCTTCCCCCAAATCCCTAAATAGTTTGGTTTAACAAAAATCTATCAATGTCAGATTTACAATTAACAATTGACCTGGCAACAGCTGCCATTTGTGGATGAGAGTTTGAAACTTGTATCGTCCTTCATGTTCCCGAGCAAGAGCCAGTGCCTTCAGGAGAGGAGTGGAGATGAGGGGTACGTGTATCTGATATTCTTCCCCTTTTATTTCTGTTTAGATGAGATAATCAGCACCTTCTGCTGTTTCGGACAGTTGATGGTGGACTGGCCTCACAAGTCGGGGAGTAAATCCTACTTTCCACCCAAAGGTGAGCAGCTATATTCAACGGAATTCGTGTTAGCGTGATCAGCAAACTGTATATTTGTCTGTCGTTATGAAAGAGCTTGCAGCCAGATGGATTGCTAAGTGCCTCCTGAGGTATTGAGCGCTGAAGAGCAGGAAAGGCTTCGATTGAGTCCTTGGCCACTGCTGGACTTGTTGATCTCTGTTGCGGGGTAGAATTGGCCTGAGCACTTTCGATGAAGTTGGGTTTAAAAAATCAGCTCTGCTTCTCGCTCCTCTTCTCTGAACAGGTGTCTCCAAAGCAATAGGATTTGGCCTGAAGCCAACTCTGCAGTTCAGCTAGATCATGGCTGATCTCTACCTCCAATTTGTTGACCCATCTTAGCTCCATATCGCTTGATGCCCTTGCCCAACAAAGTTCTTCATCTTGTAAATTTCACTGCTTGCTCTCAGCATCCGCCGCCTTTTGGGACAGAGAATTCCACACTTCCACTATCCTTGTAAACAAAAAAGTGCTTTGTGATTTGACTCCCAAGTGGCCCAGCTCTTAGTTTTAAGATGATGCCTCCTTATTCTGGATTCCCCACAAAAGGAAATAGTTTCTCGATATCTATACTATTGATGGTAGCATTTTAAAACATCTTTATTCCATACTTATCTGTCGACCAGTAGACAGAAATTATTAACTCTGCTGTCCTCAAGGACCTATCCTTGGATTCCTCCCATTTCTCATTTAAATACTGGCCCACGGCAACATTATCCTCAAACACAACACCAGGCTCCACGTGTCTGCCGACGACACAGGTTTAGCTCTGACCACTGCCTCCCTCGACCCCTGCACACTCTCTGATTTGCCATGCTGCTTGTTTGACATCTAGTCCTGCACAAGCGAAATGTTCTCCACCTAAATGTTGGGTAAACTGAAGCCATTGTCTTCGGTCTCTGTCACAAGCCCCACTTCCTAGTCATCAAATCCATCCCTTTCCCTAGCATCTGTCTGAGGCTGAACCAGACTGTTGGTAAGCTTGGAGTCCTGTTTGACCCCACGATCAGCTTCTGACCACATATTCGCGCTATTGCTACGATTAAGTAACATCGCTCGATTGTGCCCCCACCTCAGCTCATCTGTTGCTGAAACCCTCATCCATGCCTTCACTGTCGCTGGGTCAAAATCCTGGAACTCCCTTCCTAACAGCACTGTGGGTGTACCTACCCCAAATGGACTGCAACGGTTCAAGAAGGCAGCTCACCACCTCCTTCTCAAGGGCCATTAAGGATGGGCAATAAATGCTGGCCTGGCCAGCGTCGCCCACATCCATGAATGAATAAAAAAAAAAGGCCTTTGCTCCTCCTAGGCTACTTGACTATTCCAATGCGCTCCTGCCCAGTCTCCCAGGTTCAACCCTCCATAAACATGAGGTCTTCCAAAACTCTGCCCCTGTCCTACTCACAACAAGTCCCGTTCACCCATCATCCGTGCACTCGCTGATCTACATCAGTCTGGCTAGGTTGTAGGAAGAAGGGAAGTCTAAGTGGGGAAAGCAGTTTTGAAAGTCAATATATTTCGAGCTTCTGCGAGAATGAACTTAATGAAGAGTTTTTCCACCTTGTTTTGCAGGTTATGCTTTCTTGCTGTTTCAAGAGGAGTGTTCAGTTCAGGTTCTGATCGACGCCTGCTTTCAAGACGATGGGAAACTCTACTTGTGTGTCTCTAGCCGCACAGTCAAGGACAAGCCGGTGAGCATGAGAGTCGCTGACCCTTTGTAATGTGCTGTGTGCCTGTGCATTTAGTGTTCTGAGTTATTGACACTGTTACAATTACAACAAATGTATAGAAATGAATTTCACCCACCTCAGAGTGAGGTGTTGGTGCTGGGGATTAGAATAATTTCCATTTCAGGTATTCTGCACCAGCTTTCAGTTCAAGTACAGCACAGGTTAGATGCAGAGTGAAGGCCCCTCTGCGCTGCCCTGTCAGTGCCACACAACAGACTAGTGAGCAAACTTTTAACTCATTGAATAAAGGGGACGGTAGCAACATGGATACGAAATTGGCTGAGTGACAGGAAACAAGGAGTAGTGGTTAATGGATGTTTTCCGGGCTGGAGGAAGATTTGTACTGAAGTTCCCCAGGGAACAGTGTTGGGACCCTTGCCTTTCCTGATATATATTAATGACCTGGACCTTGGGGTACAGGGCACAATTTCAAAGTTTGCAGATGATACGAAACTTGGAGGCATTGTGAACTGTGAGGAGGATAGTGGAGAACTTCAAAAAGACATAGACAAGTAGGTGGAATGGGCAGACAGGTGGCAGATGAAATGTGAAGTGATTCATTTTGGTCGGAAGAATGTGGAGAGACAAGATAAAATCCAGGCTACAATTTTAAAGCATACAATCTACTGGTATTTATTAATAGGGGCATAGAGTACAAGAGCTAGGAATTTATGTTGAACTTGTGTGAGATGCTAGTTCGGTCTTAGTTGGAGTATTGCGTCCAGTTCTGGGCGCCGCACTTTAGGAAAGACGTGAGGGCATTGGAGAGAGTACAGAAAAGATTCACGAGAATGGTTCCAGGGATGAGGAACTTCAGTTATGAAGATAGATTGGAGAAGTTAGGACTGTTTTCCTTGCAGAAGAGAAGGCTTAGAGGTGATTTGATAGAGGTGTTCAAAATCATGAGGGGTCTGGACAGAGGAGATAGAGAGAAAGTGTTCCCACTCATGAAAAGATCGAGAACGAGAGTGCACCGATTTGACTTGATAAGAGAAGCAAAAGTGACATGAAGAAAAAGTTTTCCACGCAGCGAGTGGTTCAGGTCTGGAATGTGCTGCCTGAGAGGGTGGTGGAGGCAGGTTCAATTGAAGCATTCACAATGGAATCAGACAGTTATATGAAAAGGAAGAATGTGCAGGGTTACCGGGAGAAGGTGGGGGAATGGAACTAAGTGAACTGCTGTTTCAGAGAACCAATGTGGACACGATGGGCCGAATGGCCTCCTTCTGCACTGTAATGATTCTGTCAATATGCAGAAGGTACTTAGTCTTACATGAGGGAGAGACTGTTCCTATTAACCACACCAGGCACGTGTTTATGCCTTGGGCTAATGTCCACTCGGTACTGGATTGAGAACCCAACTCATGCCATGTCGGACCCTTGCAGATATGGTTACCCAAATCAGTCTGCACTGGCCTATTGAGCCCAGGACAATCTGGCCTTTTATAACCTAAATTTTGAAGAATCAATTGATTTTGAAATGTCTGACATTCATTCCATCCACTTCCTTTGGCTGTATGTGTCTCCAAGCTGGTTAAACTAAATTAGTAACCAGTGAATTCATCAAATAACTAAATAAGTTTAGACAGACATGGTAGAGATGGTGGTGTGCCATGACTGCAGCATGTGGGAGTTTGTGGAATGCATTGAAGTCCCGGACAACCTTATCTGCAGTAGTGTCTGCAGCTTGAGCAACTTCGGCTCAGATTTACTGAGCTGGAGTCAGATCTGCAGAGATTGTGGGGCATCAGGGAGGGGGAGAATTACCTGCACACTTTATTCCAGGGTAAGTCAAACCCCTGAGGTTAAACAGACCTTTAGAATTGATCAGTGGTCAGGGACAGGAGGGTGCGACTGCAAGTCAGGCAGGTCTGGAGATCCAGGATGCAGTGATGAAGGAGCCTCAGCCCTTGACTTGGACCAACAGGTACGAGGTACTTGCCACCCGTGTGGATGAGAACAAGGATGCGAGGTGGATGAACAAACTGACCGTGGTACCCTGGTGCAGGATGCCATTCAAGTGAGGGGAGTGAAAAAGAATGTGGTAGTGATAGGGGACAGTATAGTCAGGGGGTTAGATACTGTTATCTGCAGCCTAAGGTTTTATTGCCTGCCCAGTGCCAAGTTTAGAGACATCTCCTCACAGTTGCAGATGAACTTAGAGCAGGAGGGTGAGGATCCAGTTGTCGTGGTCCTCGTAAAAACCAAGAACATAGGTAGAACTCGGAATGATGTTCTGCTGAGTGTATTTGAGCAGTTAGAGTCCAAACTAAAACACCGAATCTCAAAGGTGTTAATCTCTGGATTGTTACCTGAGTTGATTGGCATTGGGTCAAGCAGATTTGAGAATTCAACGCGTGGCTCAAAAAGTGGTGTTGGAAGAAGGGGTTTTGATTCATGGGAACTGGCACAATGACCTGGGCCAAGAGGGAGCTGTCCTAATGGGATAGGCTCCACGTAAACCAGCCTGGGACCAGTGTCCTGGCGAATCGTATAACTTGGGCTGTGGATAGGGCTTTAAACTTTAGAGGCAGGGGAAGGGGTCAGAGTGAAGCAAAATTTAGAAAGACAAAAGTCGAGGCAGTAGAGCAATGTAGCAATCTGGGTGGAGCCGAGCAGAGTTGGACAGTTAGGGACAGAGATATTAATGCTATTATTGCATCAGTGAACAAGGTCCGTGCACAGGATCATAATTTAAAAAAAATTTAAAGCGCTTGATCAGAATGCGCAAAGCATCCGCAATAAGGTCGATGAACTGGTGGCACTAATAGAGTTGAATGGATTTGATCGAATTGCCATTACACACACACGGTGACCAAAGTTGGGAAATAAATATTCCGGGGTACACAACATTTCAAAAGGACAGACAGAATGGAAAAGGAGCAAGAGTAACCCACATTGTAAAGAATGACAAAAGGACATTAGTGAGTAAGGATCTTGCCTCAGAAGATCAGGAAGTAGAATCCGTATGGGTGGAGTTTAGGAATAACAAGGGTCAGAAAGTGCTGGTGGGAGTAGTTCTCCCATTGAACAGAGCATTAATCAAGAAATAATTGGAGCTTGTAACAAGTGCAATTTAATCATCGTGGGGGACTTGGATCTTCATGTGGACTGGGCAAATTAAATTGGCAAAAGTAGTCTGGAAGATGAATTTCTAGAATTCCTTCATAACAGTTTCCTGGAATAATAGGGTTGTGGAACCAACTGGGGATAAAACTCTTTTAGATCTAGTGTTGTGTAATGAGGCAGGTTTAATTAATAATCTCATAGCAAAAGATCCTGTGAGGAAAAAGTGATCATCATACAGTTGAATTCTATATTGAGTTTGAAAGCGACACAGTCCAGTCACAAACAAGCATCTTGAACTTAAAGCCAATTCCATCGGTACTGCCCTGTGAAATGGCCTGGTAAGTCACTCAGTTTCAAGGGAAATTGGGGCAGCAACGCTCACATCCCAACAACGAATATTTGAAAAAAGTCATCAGAAAAATGCTGGAATCTGTTGGTAAGCCAGTTTTAACAATGCACGAAGGAAATCATTGTACAGTCAGACAAATCAACATGCTTTTACAAAAAGAAAATTGTGTTTGACATATTTATTAGAATTCTTTGAGGATGTAACCAGTCGGGTAGATGAAGGGGAACTGGCAGATGTAGTATATTTGCGTTTTCAAAAGGCATTTGATAAGGTGTCACACAAAATGTTAATACACAAGATAAGGTCTAATGGAAATGGGAAAGGATTGGCTGATGGACGGGAAGCAGAGAGTAGGGATAAATGGGGCATTTTCAATTTGGCACACTGTAATGAGTGGTGTGCTGCAAGCATCATTGCTCGGGCCTCAGCTATTTACAAACAACTGAGACAAAGAGACCGAGAGTGATGTATTGTCTGTAAACTTAAATACAAAGCTAGGTGGGAATGTAAGCTGTGAGAAGGACACAAAGAGGCTGCAAGCAGATATCGAGAGATTAAGTGAGTGGGTAACAAGATGGCGGATGGAGTATAACGTGAGCAAGTGTGAGGTTATTCACTTTGGTCGTAAGAATAGAAAAATAAAATATTTTTTGTAAGATGTGAAAAGATGTTCAGAGGAACATGGGCATAACAAGCTCGTACAGGCAACACAGAAAGTTAGCAGGCAGGTACAGCAAGCATTTAGGAAGGAAAATGGCATGTTGGCCTTTATTGCAAGGGGATCAGAGTACAAGAATAATTAAGTCTTTCAGCAAGTGTACTGTAGTTGGTTGAGACCACAGCTGGAATACTGTGTGCAGTTTGGTTCTCCGTATGTAAGCAAGGATATACTTTGGTTGGAGGCGGTACAGTGAAGGTTCAGTAGATTGGTTCCTGGGATGAGAAGGGTATCATTTGATGAGAGGTTGAGTAAATTGGGACTATACTCTCTGGAGTTTAGAAGAATGAGAGGTCATCTCATTGCAACATGGAAGATCCTGAAGGGGCTTGAGCAGGGTAGACACTGAGAGGTTGTTACCCCTGGCTGCAGAGTCTAAAAGATAGGAGCACAGCCGCAGGATAAGGGGTTGATCATTTAGGACTGAGATGAGGGGAAATTTCTTTATTCAAAGGGTTGTGAGTCTATGGAATTGTCTACCCCAGAGGGTGTGTGCATGCTCTATCGTTGAGACTGAGATCGATATATTTTTGATCTCTCACAGAATCAAGGGATATGGGGAGTGAGCAGGAAAGTGCAGTTTTGGGAGAAGATCAGCCATGATTGTATTGAAAGGCGGAGCAGATGTCAGGGGCTGAATGGTCGTCTCCTGCTATTTTTTCCCTTTATTGGGTTGGTTGGGCTATTGCAGAAAGGAAGAGTTCCTGGAACGTTTGCCCTTTGGTAGTGTGTGGGGGTCAGAGAGGAATTTCCCCGGTTTATATTTGCGTACATTGGCCGGAAGGTCAGACTTTTTGAAGATGGTGTGGCCAGCTGGTGTGGTAGGAGGAGTGAGTGAGGGTGGTGACGTGTGCAAATTGAACTTGGAACATGTAGGACAGACTGGATGAACTCGCTGGTCTTTGTGTCCATGGTCTTCACACGTGCCCTGCTAGTGTGAGACAGCAAAAATTACAGATGCATATTGGAAGGAAGAATGAGGAGAGGTGCAGTATTAGTTCAATGATACCTCTTTCAAAGGGGTTGCAGGAACAGAGAGACCCAGTTGTGTACAGAAACAAATCTTTGAAGGTGGCTGTGAAGTCTTGTTTAAAAAGAATACTTGGCTGTACAAACAGAAGCATGGAGTACAAAAGCATGTTTCTAAAGAACCAGCACTGGAACAATAGGATGAATTTTTACAGGATGTTCTTGAGTGAGTATCAGTGTTTACTGGATGTTCCCCATCAATTGAAGGTTATTTTGAAAGTAGTTTCTGCTGTGAATTTGTTGAATTCCTTTCCTTCGATCAGAGCCTCTCTTGAACATCCTCGAAGCCCCACTATTTTAGCTTCTTTCCCCCCTCATCTCTTGAAGTGTAACTGGAAACAGCTCCACCTTCCAATATCTCCCGAAGCAGCCATTCTTCCTATTGACGTCCACTAAACCTTGAACCTGGCGGGGAAGGAGCCAAGCGCAGAAGAGGGCATTAACCATCAATAGGATAAGCTGACCTTGCTGATTGGTTTCCATTTTTCCCACCCCACTCCACCTCCTCCCCTGCCTCCACTCTCGCCTTCATTCTCCATCTTCGTGCGCAGGGACTAAATTTTAATTGCGCTGGCAAAAGGAAGGGGTCAAGACACTCTCGTCCGATCGGTGTCCGTTTATCTGTTTGACGTCCTTGGTTGGGTCGAGAACAGCGCAGAACAGGAGCTGAACTTGAGATCTTGCTAATCTGTTTGTCTCGGCTCCATGGCAGTGAATTTACCACAGGTGCATGATCTTATTGGTTTTATTTCCCTTACCGGCCTTAGGTGCAGATCAGGCCCTGGAGTCTGAGTGATAGCGACTTTGTACTGGATGGTTCGCAACCTCTGGATCCCAGGAAGACTGTCTTTGTGGGTGGTGTCCCGAGACCACTGAAAGCTGGTAGGTTACTGGATACTGAGTTTATTTGAGAGGGGTCTTTGCAAGACTGTGTCAAATTGCAGTTAGCTCGGAAGGAAAAACCCATTCCCCTTGGCTTCTGCTAAAAGCCCAGCTCAAGACTGGGTGAAACACAGTAAATGGTTTATGTCTTAAGGGGCGTGGGCTAGAAATGGAAGGGAGGGGAGAAGAATGGCAAATGGGTATAGGGATTTGTAAAAGAAGTGAATTTGAGTCCGATACCAAATGCAGTTTATAACTTCAACATTTAGTTGCGTTTGACCACGTCTTTGGCATGCTCATTGTTTCCACAGAGATATAAATGTGATTATGCTGTTTTTTTTTTTCTCTGGGTAGAGCTGGAACCTTCATCAAACCTTTCGTTCTTGTCTCTTTCTACACATTGTGAAGGGAGACTCAAGATTATTATAGGTCTCGAGTCACACACACTGTCCTAGATGATTCATTATGGCATGGCAAGCGTTATTACAATCAAGAACTCCCCCCTCCACCACAAGTGTGGCAGTTCAGACAAAACACCAAATACCAGCTTGTTGCCACTCAGCATGTAACTAAATCACCGTGAGCCCATTGTACCTTTTCTTGTTTCAAGCCTGCCTTGATTATTTCCTTTCACAACATCATGACAAAGCCAACTGGCACAAACGAGCAGATCACAGAATCGTTCAAGTGCAGAAGGAGGCCATTCAGCCCATCGTGTCTGCACCAGCTCTCTGAAAGAGCATCTTGCAACTCCCGCAGGAAACAAACTGCATCATCAGCTCACACATTGATACATTGGGGTTCATTTCTAGAGGGATCGAACTAAAAGGTTATATGTGACTTATACAGAATCTTGGTTAGACCACACTTGGACAGTTACGGTTTCCATATTGTAGAAAAGTAACAGAGGCATTGGAGAAGGTGTAGAAAAGATTTACAAGGATGAAACGAGAACTGAGAGGTTATTAATATCACGCAAGATTGATCAGGCAGGGACCTTTTCTCGCCAGTAAAAAAAGATTTTGGGGTGACCTGATCAAGGTTTTGAAGATTATAAAAGGGTTTGAACGGGTAGGCCCAGCCAATTTGTGTTCCACTTGGAGCTAAGACAAGAACGAGGGGCCAGAAATATACAGTCGTCAGAAATGAATCCAATTCGGGTATTCAGGAGAAACTTTTTTTTCCTAGAGATTGGTTAGAATGTGGAACTCGCTACTACAGAATGTGGTTGAGCTGATTAGCAAAGGTGCATTAAAGGGGATGCCAGATAACCACATGAGAGAGGAAGCTTGGGTTGAGTGGAAACGCTGGCAGAGTGCAGTTGGACCAACTGGCTTGTTTCTGTGACATACATTCACAGAGTCATAGACTCCTTTATGGCACAGAAGGAGGCCATTTGGCCCATCGAGTCGATACTGGTTCGCTGGAGCAATCCAGTCAGTCCCATTTCCCTGCTCTATCCCTGTGGCCCTGCAAGTTTACTTTCTTCAAGTGCCCATCCAATTCTATGTAACTAATTAAACCCTGAAACATCTGGAAATGAATCTCTTTAACCAGTTCAGTATTCCGAGCCACAATACAAATCCACACATCAAAGGAAAGCAAAAACTTAAATAATGATGTTAAACCAATTCCTAATCCTATGTATTATCTCTACACAAACATTATCTTAAAGTAGCTTTCCTAACCAAAGGTTCTGGAGCCCTCTGTAAAAAAAAAAAATAAAAATCTGACACAGCATCCTCCTTTTCTCAACTTGTGCTCCAGCAACCTTTGAACTGAAAGCTTGCTGTCATTGGACAAGGCCCTTCCATCCCATCCTATCCCTCTGTGCTGAAGAAAACAACCATAAACCTATCCAATTTTTCCTCATAGCTGAAATTTTCCATTCCTGGCAACATCGTCCTATCTTCTGTACCCTCTCGAATGCAATCAGATACTTCAGTTGTTCAGATTGGTGCTCTGACAAGCATGCTCATCAGCACTTTGTCCAGTTGAAAAAAAATGACTGTAAATGAGAAAAGGAAACAAGTAAAAGTAGCTGTTGTAACTCCAAGGTTGATTGCCTCCTGCAAATAGTGCCCCAGCGACTATGAAGGAACAGCAGAGCATGTCCAAGGCAGGATATTGTGTGAATTCGAGGCGACAGAGTTCCTCTTGGTGGTGGTGGTAGGGGGGAATGCAGAGACAGCGGAGGAGGCAAGAGAGGCACTGCGACAGTAAGCTTGCTGAGTTGCTGCCATTCATGATCTAGTGGGTTAAAAATTCCTCCCCTTCGCCATTCCTTGATGCTGGTCACACTGTACGTGTAACTGGGCTGTTTGAACCTTCCATTGAGATCACCTTATGGACCAACACGTGAAACCAGTGTCCAGGTCTAACTTTCTGTGCGGTACGTTTCTCATTATGGCCTCGTGCATCAAATGAAACTTGTTTTGGGGGTGTGAGGGGTAAGGAGGGTGCGGGGTGATGTTGCAGAGTTTGCGAGGTTGCCCGGTAACGCTGCGAGTTTCCTGTTGCAGTGGAGTTGGCGATGATCATGGACCAGCTATATGGAGGAGTTTGCTACGCAGGCATCGACACTGATCCCGAGCTGAAATACCCTAAAGGAGCAGGCAGGGTGGCGTTTGCCAATCAACAGAGCTACATTGCGGCCATCAGTGCCCGCTTCATCCAGCTGCAGCATCGGGACATTGACAAACGGGTAAGAGCCCCTCATGGAGCCAGCTCACGATTCTTCTGCTTTGAGCTTTAGTGGGGAGATGGTGGCGTAGTGGTAAGCCCGATCTAATGCTCTGGGGATGCGGGTTCAAATCCCACCAAGGTATCTGTTGGAATTTAAATTTAATTAACAAATTTAATTCATTCATCCAAATCTGAAATTGAAAGCTAGTCTCAGTAATGGTGCCATGAAACTATCATCAACTGTCATTAAAAACTCATCTGGTTCGCGAATGCCCTTTTGGGAAGGAAATCTGCCGTCCTGACCCGGTCTGGCCTACATGTGACTCCAGACCCACAGCTGACTCTTAACCTCCCTGTGAAATGGCCTAGCAAGCCACTCAGTTGTCAAGGGCACTTGGGAAGGGCAATAAATGCTGGCTTTACCAGCAACGCTCACATCCCATGAAAGAATGAAAAAAAAAGAGCAGTGGAGATGAAGGGGAGATTTAATGGAGGTGTTTATTGCAATGAAGGAAAAGCCTTGTCTTTGTGCAACACCTTTCAGGACTCCCCAAAACACTTTGCGACTAATGAAACACTTTTGAAGTGTGGTCACTGTTGTGATGTCGGAAATGCGGCAGCCAGTGTGCGCACAGCAAGCTCCCACATCCAGACAATGACCGGATCATCTGTTTTTAGTGATGTAGGTTGAGGGAAAAATATTGGCACCAGGTGGAACTCCTCTGTTCTTGTTTGAAATAGTGGATTTTTTTATGCTCACCTGAGAGGGCAGATGGGACCTTAGTTTCATGGCATGCAGTTTGAGCGGGAGAATTGGGAGATACTGTTTGCATTGGCGGTAACCGGAGCAGGCAGCTTTAATGTAGTTGGCAAAAGAACCAGAAGGGCAGATGAGGAGCTTTTCAAAAAAAAAACGTAAGTTATGATCTGGAATGCACTGTCTGAAAGGATGGTGGAAGCAGCTCCAACAATCATTTTCAAAAAGCAGATAAAATATGTACTTCACGGGGGAAATACTGTAGGGCTACGGAGAAAGAGGATGTTAATGGGATAGCCCCAAGAGCTGGCACAGGTACGATGGGCCAAATGGCCTACTTCTGTCCTGAGAGATTCTATGCCGGCTCCCAAGCTGGTCGTGTTGCAACAGAAATCACCGATTCCATTGGTAAGTTTGGAAATACCAGCTTGGCACTGAATCTCGCATTGCCCGACGTCCTCCTGATCCCTCCTCCAGTCCAAACCTGAGCACGCCCTGCTGGCTGCCCTGAGAGGGCGGCAGGGAGCGAGGGTGCTGCCTTTTTGGGTGCATTGTCCTTTGGGCGAGGTGCTTAACCGAGGTTCCGCTGGTGGGAAAGATGACACGGATCAAAAGAGCGGGGAGTTCAGGTAGTCCATGAATCCCTCAACCAATGTCAAAACAAACGCCCCATGAATCAGGCCTTGTTGGTGGTTTGGTACAGTGAGCACAATGACTGCACTTCACTGTAACTCATTAGACTCTCAAAATTTCAGAGTGCTTTAATATAGATAAGGTGCTATATTAAGAAAAGTATATATTTATTTATGTGGAAGTGATGTTGGATAGAATTGTGCACTGCTGCCAAACTATTGACAGCTCTCAGTTCTTCGCTGGTATCAGCTGCCCTCTGCTGGTTCCCTATGGGTGAAGCATTTGTGAAGTCGGCTGCATTTTGGGGACTTAATTTTTAACTGCAGCTGTGATGAGGGGCGGGGGGGGGGCGCGATAGAAAGCGAAGAAGTGTTGTGGGGCAAATTCCCTTCCCGGTGTCGATGGGAACAAATTATTTATTTCCAGAACGGTGCATCAAACAAGGTAAGTGGATCTGCGTGCGGGATCTCGATGTTCTGACAATTCCCGGCCATTCCCGTGCTCCCCTCTGGAGATTCTCGTGTTCACTCGTACCACTGGCCCCCATCTTGCCTCTTGACTGGTTTGAGAGGAGCAACCCAACATGTCGTCCCTGGCCCAGGGAATTCAGCAGTCGCTGCTGCGACAGTGCAGGGCTATCTGGGGTTGCAAAGAAGGAGCGAGTCACTTACTGGAGTGTGGGGGAGGGAGATAGAAGAGTGTAGTCACATCATAGATATGTTCCTGCATTTGTAATCCAGAGGCCTGGACAAATGATCTGCAAACGTGAGTTCAAATCCCACCACAGCAGCTGGGGAATTTAAATTCAACTCATGAAATAAACCTGGAATAAAAAGCTAGTATCATTCATGGTGACCATGACTATGGTTGGAAAAACCCATCCGATTCACTCGTGTTCTCAAGAGCAACTGGGGATGGGCATGAACTGCTTGCCATGCAAGTGATGCTCATGTCACTGAATTTTTAAAAAATTCCGTCGAGGGATACTGCCTCGGAGTGAAGGGGTGATGCGGGGAGAGAGCAATGGAGGAGCAGAAATAATGCTGAGTTCTGTTGCTTTTCTTCTTGCCTTCCAGGTGGAGGTGAAACCCTACGTCTTGGTCGACCAGCTGTGCGATGAGTGCCAGGGCGCCCACTGCAACGGCAAGTTTGCCCCCTTCTTCTGCGCCAACATCACATGCCTGCAGTACTACTGCGACTACTGCTGGACGACCATCCACTCCCAGGCCGGCCGCGAGTACCACAAGCCGCTGGTGAAGGAGGGTGGCGAAAGGCTGCGACAGCTCCCATTTCGCTGGAGCTGAGCTCAGCCTTTCCCTTGGTGTTTCCTTTGGAGAAGGTGACGTGAAACTGTGGGACCCACCAATCGATATTTAGTGGCTATTTGTTAACCTGCCGTTCCTTTATCTAGAAGTGTTGTGCACAGAATTTCCGACCCAATATATCTTTGTTTAAAAAAAAAATCTGACTTTGCCTGTTCACCCATCTTGCTAGCGCAGATGTATAAATGAAGGTGTAATAATTGTTTTTTTTTTGCGGTTATGAAATTTTTTTCTTTTTTTTCGGTCAGGGATGAGCAGTTTAATGGTTAGATGCGCCAAACAGGGTGAATCTGGGGATGGGGATTGAGGATGTCGCCTGCAGGTTGCAGTATTGCATCAGTGTAAGGGTGAAGTTGTTTGAGGGGGTTTGCCAGTGCCAGAGTGCATGTGTTGTGTTTCGTAGCGTGGAAATGTGTCAGTGAAGTGTGCCGGCAGTGCTCGGGTGATTGTTGCAGGACCGGGATGGGTGAAATGGGCGAGGATGAGACCTTTCCCTCCTGTGTGGGAGGGGCTGATCTGGATTGTTTGTTGTCTTGTTTCTGCAGAGGGCTGTAGTTGGTTCATTGGGAGCTGAAGGCAGTATCCTTTTGTCATGTGCTCCCTTCACACCTCCCCTTCCCTCCACCTTAAAACCACTCAGTGATGGGGAGCTCTTAGCTCCATGCTGGTGAGATTAAAATTCCAAGACTGCTAGGTAAATCCAGTGGGGCTGAGACTGAAAGAATGGTGATTAATTTTCGGTGGGATTTGTCAGTGGAGCTACAGGTGTAAATGCACATGCCTGTAAGTCAGTGAACCACACACGCACAATACACTTGGTTTGTGCTGAGTGAGTGAGTGAGTCTCACTTTGACCACTCTGAGGATTTGGTGACCGCAGATAATGGGATTACTTCAGATTATCAGACAGTGAGCTTGTGTCTGCTGTTGAGCATTCTTTAGTTAGTCTTCACAAAGACGGTGATGGGGATCGGGGAGTAGGACTTGGAAGTAAAGGAGATCGAATGAGACCTTGATGGGAACTGAGTGTGTTAGTTACTGGCCTTTCTGCAGTCGTGATGGGTCATGTGTAATGAGCTGCGACAGTCTCAATCCAGTTCCCAGTGAGCACGGGCCCAAATCTCTCAAATGCATTTCTGGTGCCATTATGTGCTGAGTTGACATGGATGATTGCAGTGGAAAGAAACTCTGACACCACAGGGGTGCTTTTGAGCTTCAAGCCCCAAGCACATTTCTGGGGCAGAAGAGAGGGTGATTTACTCTGCAGCTTTTCCACCTAGTAGTGCTTGCTACTGATGCTAGGTGCCTGAAATGGGTAGTGTCAGTTCCTCATTAATCAGCACCCCTCACCTTGCTGAGGGCAGAATCCCAAAGTCGTCTTGGATGGCTGATAGCAAGCAAAACTCGGGGGACACAAAGGACAAGACGCTGTGTTGACCAGAGGTTATACCTTTGCAATGCAAGCCTTCATCTGTCTTCCTGGTACACGGCCCACAGTAATGGCAGAGTTGATGTCACTGTGCCAGGAGTAGTCTGGGGTTTGCCTGCAACTGCTCACATTGAGACCATCAGTGTGCTGTTCATCTGCCCTTTGATGCTGTCTTTCCTCTGGTTGTAACTTAATGCAGTCAGCATGCCAACTGGCTCATTGAAAAACTGCAGCCCTGTAGTTTTACTAGAACTTTCTATGTGACTGCTTGGTTCGCAAGCAGCGCCCCTTTACCCTCTGTCACTGCCTCCTATTTCAGCTCAGCTAGTTCTACAATGGGGCAGACGCAGAGGGTAAAGGAGCAGCAGCTATAGGCAAATGTCCTCCTCCTGTGTTACGTGATAGCTCTGCAGTGAAGGAGAGGGGGTGCATAACTGATGCAGGGATGAGAGATGGAGCAGTTTCAGGCAGGCCTGCTCAACTTGGTAGTTGGGAATAGAATGCGTGGGACCGAATCAGGATCACCTCTCTGCCTGTCAGCGTGTCGCCCTGAATTCACAGTCGAGAACGCACGCTCAGCGAACGAATTCAAAGCTCCATAATATTGGGTCACATGTACTTTGAGAATTTAAAGCGTTCAGCCCAGCAGAGCTGTACCACTCTAGAATGCGAGGAGGAGGTTGGAATGAACACTGGTAGAATCCACCAGAGCATGTTGTCCACATGAATGTTTTGAGTCCCGGTGAGGCAAGTTAATTTTTCAAATGATACTGTCGATTCAGCAGCTAAAAATGATGTCCTCTCCCCAATCCATCACCCATCACATTGCGGGCTTTTTTTGAGTTTCAGAGCTGGATTTCTAATGTGTACTTTTCAAGTCTTCTGGACCGAGTATGCAGCCTCCCTCTCTTGGCTCCCCCAATGTTGTTGGCACACGGCCTGCTCTGGAATTCAAAGATACTTCAAAGAAATTCCTTTCCAGACCTCTGAGCTGGTCTCCAGCAGCCCTTACCGCCCCCCCCATCTCTCGCACCACCAGTTGGGATCTTTGCCAGTTCAGTGCACAGTTTTAGGCATGATATTTTGCCTCTTAACATAGTGAGATCACCAGTAACCTGTTACGCTCGAGTCTCCCCTGTTATTTGATGTGGAGGTGGGTGGCTCTACCCTTCATCAAGTTCCCTCATCGGTACGGCCAACATGCTCCAATATTCCAGTGTTGAGGATGTGAAGCCACCGTCAGCACCTCATGACTGACCCGTCCCGCCCCAGCCCTCTGAAAGAGTTGGGCTGTTTCATGTGTTTGTTCAAATCCACCCAAGCATCCTTGGTGTCGTGGAGATGCTAAACGACTTCTTGGATTGTGCCGCAGAAGCACCGAGACAGCTGGGTGTTTCTCAGCACTATTGCACAGCCTCCATTGACAGGCCTATGGTCAGGAGAGCTGAATTTGCTTCGCCGGGTTTATTTGAGTGGCCCTGACCATGTTCTCGAGTTTTTCATCGTTGTTAAGATCAACTGTGATCGCAAAGCACGTAGACTATGAAAGACCTGGGTTTGGTTCAGTTAACGTTTTGTGTTGAGTGAGCTGATTTAGGATTGTATTCAAAGCACCCTTAGTAGAATGGGAGAGCAAAACTCGAGGTAGGGGGGTCACGCTTCTGCTTGTTAGCCCTTTGCATGGGGCTTGGATGAGGCTCAGAGGAGTTGTGGCTGCAATACAATCATAGTGTAGACAAGCATGTCGTGGGTCATTGCTGCAGATTCATTTGAAGAACAGTCAGTTGGACGAATACTGCAGCAGAAAAAGAACTGGCTCAGGAAGTGGCTGCAGCTGATGGGTTGCCAAACGAGTGTGAAGTTGGGTTCAGTTTGCACAAACAGCATTTCCACTCCTTTTTCTTTTCCACACCGCCTCCTCCTCCTCCCCCACTCCGACCCCACGACATCCAATGAAATCATGAAAGCCACCCTACCCTTGCTCTGTCAGAGTGAAATGACTTGTATGCACTTTGTTCAACTAATTCTATTATTCATCAGATTTTTGTTCCTTATTCTCTCTTAATTTTCATCGTTAGGCCCTTGAGGCTCCCCCAGCAGTGCCAAAAGGGACGGAAAAACATGCAAGGAATGCCTCCATTCTCTGACCACCCTTCCATCCCTTGAAAAGCCATCACCAAGTTCTCTGTTCATTAGTCAGTTCCTGCTGAGTGTAACACACGTAGCCAGTGTCTCCTGGTACCATAGTGCTTGTGTAGTGTTTGTTGCAGTCCTGTTCCCTGGATTTTAACAGACACCAAAGTTTCTTGTTTAATTTTCTTATCAAATGTCTTGATAGAAGAATAAATAGGCACAACAAGCAATGCGCACGAAGGTCATGTGTTCGTTTGTATATTGATTTCTTGCAGTCTCAGCCATTTAGAAAAGGTGTCTTGTATGAAAAAAAGAAAGATTTGTGAGGAATGGATAGCTAAGGTGGTTCCCTGGATGGTCAGACATCCGCCCAGTTGGTTGACCTTGAAGAACAGTGGCCCAAATGAGATTCTAAACCAAGGGCTTTTTAATTCCTCATCAGTCACCATTGCTGGTTCGGCAACAAAGTGATGAGAAATTTTGCGTGTCTGATTTTTGCTCCATCAAGATGGAAGTGCTTCATCGCGAAACAGTAGCCAGGTTAGCAAGCAGGGCAGGCCAGACAGGGGAGAGGTGGCATCCTCACAGGTTTTGAGTTTTCCGATCTCAACAGAGGCAGCTTGGAGGGCTGAAGATTGAAGAGGTGAAAAGTTAATCAGGGCCTCCCCGTCCCAGATACCACCGTGTGACTTGTGGCAAGTGTGGGAGATGGGCGAGCAGAACACCAGGCTGAACTGTGCTACTGTCCACTCACTGCGCCGAATGGCTGAATAATGGTCACAAAAACAGATAGGAGAGGTGGGCTCATGCTGCACTGCAAGAGTTTGCAGAGGAGGAGGAGAAATTTGGTGATGTGATGGATAGCAAAATTCACAAAATGGCCTCTATGAGGCGTGTACGTGTGCTCTATGATATCCTCGGAGTGCTGTGGTGGTGAGGGAAGTAAGACGGGGAGGGGAAAGTGCTGGTGGGCTTGAGGTGGAGAGGCATAAGTATAATAACCGGGGGCAGTGGGGAGGGAACGGGGGAAAATGTAATATTTCTTGTACAGCAGCTGTCGCATTAACCTAATAATTCAGCCCCCTTTACCGAACTACCAGTGTTTGGGGAAAATTGACACTTGAACTAGATTTTAGCAGTTTTGTAAAGAAAATATATAAATCAAAAAATGAGATGCTGCTTTTTCTACTAAAGAGTCACATGATTTTTGTATTTTTGTATCGCAACTTTATTGTCCAGTGATGTTTTCTATTACTAATGCTTGGATGTAATGTTAAACATGGACGTGTGACTCTGTAGATATCTAGTAGATACCTCAGTTTTTTTTTTCAATTTTAAATTCTTATTTTTTTCTCTAAAATAAGTATATTTCGGTTCTGCAAAGACTGACAGATAATTTATCTTTTAGTTTAGTTGGGAGATAACATATATATAAATACATATAAATATATATATAAAACAGTATGCACACTGTAAAATTAAAAACGTATGAGGTCCTGAGGTATAATGTTTGACAATGAGAATTTGCCAAATAAACGCTTGATTTCTGTGAGAAATTTCTTTCCATGTGCTTTCTTCTTGTGTGCACATTTGTGTCATGGGCTCAAACACTTTTGGACAAGTTGAAGATGCAATGCAAGCTAAGGTTGGGAGTGTTCTCGATATTATATGCCTTCTGATGTGTGACCGAAGCTGCATGTGTTTCCATTGTGCATCCAAGGAATGGATATTTCTGGTCCTGCTAACATTCTGTTTCTGTAAAGACCGTCAGGCTGGTGTGTTGCATCATTTAAGTTGGGGAGTGGGCAGAAAAATATGACAAGACGACACAAAACCAGGAAGGAGGTAACAAAGTGCCTTTGTGAATTTCAGACTCAATTATTCAAATACACTCCTGCCGGCCTCACACTTTCCACCTGCCGTAATATTCTGCTCATCCAAACCTCTGCTGTCCATGTCCGAATTGGCACCAAGTCTTGTTCACCTCTCGCCCTTGTGATCATGGACCTACACTGGCTACCAGCCTTGGAACACCTCGAATTTAAAATTCTCAAACGAGTCTTCAAATCCCTTCATGGTCCCTCGAATCTGTAACCTCCTCCTACTTGCCAGAAATCTCTCCGTTCCTATGATTCTGGTCTCTGGTGCCACCCCTGACGTTTATCACCCCACTATTGGTGACCATGCCTTCAGCCATCTAGGCCCTAAACTCTGGAATTCCCCTCTTCTCTACCTCTCCTCCTCTAAGATGCTCCATAAAACCTTCCTTCCTGAGTAAGCTTTTGGTCACCTGTCCTACCAGCTCTGGCTTGGTGTCACATTTTTCATGACAAGGCTTCTGTGAAGTGGTTTGGGACGTTGTACAACTGTACAGATGCTACATAAATGCAAGTTGTTGGGGAAAATTGAACTGCTAAAAGACTTTTAAGCAAAAGACAGGTGCAGTGGAACAACAGTGGCTCCAGTTTAGAGATTGATAGCTGTGGGAGGGAAAGGATAGGAGCAGAGTCCTCTCTCGGTTACCAATACATAGCAATATTGCTTGTCCTCATTGAAACATCCACCCATGTGCTGCAAGTACCATCCACACACACTGTCTGCTTGTGCAAACCACCATGTTGCCAATCAATAACATGGCACACAATAAAGATATACCATCATATATTTGTACAATCATAGCGAAGAGTCGTGCAAAGCAGTCCCTGAGCAACACATTGGCACGAGTGTCCCAACATGATCTGCTGCAGGAGCAAAGCCAAGCCATTGACCATTTTCTAAATAAAAATGTTTCACTGTTCTGCATCCTTGTTAAGAATGACCAATGTGAAGGAGAACTTGCATAAGCTGCAGAAACAGATAAAATAGTCCCTTCAATTGCAAGCTTTAAAAAATACGAAGACTTTCTGGAAATGCAACTCACCAGTTTGCTGACAAATGCAACATCTAAACAATTGCCCCTTGCTCGTCCATTTTCCACTGACACACAGGAGTGGGAGCTTGGCTATTCAAGTCCTTCAGCCCGTGCGACCAGTACATCTTTTATCAGAGGTAGTTCAAACAGGTTTGCAGCTGATAGTTGTGGTTATATGTCCCAGTTGACGACTGGAGCCAATAATCATGTCTCATTCCAGTGCAATACTGCATTGCCAGAGATGATGCTTCTGTAAAAGGGGTCCCCAAAGCCTCAGAGATGGCTCAAAGGGTCATAAATGGGTAATTTTCTGGTTGGCAAGATGTAACGAGTGCTGTGCAACAGGGATCTGTGCTGGGGCCTGAACTTTTTACAATTTATATCAATGACTTTGAAGAAGGGACCGAAGGTATGTTTGTTAAATTTGCTGATGACACAAAGATAGGTAGGAAAGTAACTTGTGAAGAGGACCTAAGGGGGTTATAAAGGGATATAGATAGGTTAAGTGAGTGGGCAAAGACCTGGCAAATGCAGTATAATGTGGGAACATGTGAAATTGTCCACTTTGGCAAGAAGAATAAAAAAGCATATTATCTAAATGGTGAGAGATTGCAGAGCTGTGAGATGCAGAGGGATCTGGGTGTCCTAGTGCATGAATCGCACGAGGTTAGTATGCAGGTACAGCACGTAATTAGGAAAGCTAATAGAATGTTATCGTTTATCGCGAGGATAATTGAATACAAAAGTTGGGAGGTTACGCTTCAGTTATACAGGACATTGGTGAGGCCACATCTGGAGTACTGTGTACAGTACTGGCCTCCTTATTTAAGGATATAAATGCATTGGATGCAGTACAGAGAATGTTTACTAGACTAATACCTGGAATGGACGAGCTGTCTTATGAGGAAAGGTTGGACAGGCTGGGCTTGTATCCGCTGGAATTTAGAAGAGTAAGAGGCACCTTGATTGAAACATAGAAGATCCTGAGGGGTCTCAACAGGGTGGTTGTGGAAAGGATGTTTCCTCTTGTGGGAGAATCTTGTACCAGAAGTCACTGTTTAAAAATAACGGGTCGCCCATTTAAGACCGAGATGAGAAGACATTTCTTTCTCTGAGGATCCTGAGTCTTTGGAATTCTCTTCTTCAAAACGTGGTGGAAGCAGAGTCTCTGAATATTTTTAAGGCAGAGGTAGATAGATTCTTGATAAGCAAGGGGGTGGAAGGTTATCAGGGGTAGGTGAAAATGTGGAGTAATCAGTTCAACCTGAACTTATTGAATGGCAGAGCAGGCTCGAAGGGCCGAGTGGCCTACTCCTGCTCCTAATTCGTAGGTTCCAAAACATTAACTTCATTCCTGTTTGGAGATATTAAATATGTGCCACATTGCCAACACCTCACTTCAAGCAACCTGTTTACCATGATGCACATCGATACATAATAGTAACGATAAGGCACTTCTACCCTTCCTCTGCTGATAACGCACAATTATTTGTCAGCTGCAAAGGAAATTAAAAAGCTCCATTCAGAAAGACCTTTCGCATGATCAGGAACTCACAAAGCAGTGCCACAGGATCTTGGACATCCACCAAAAAAAAATGCAGCTCGAGCCATGCTGTCACGTCTTATTCAAAGCAGTGCTCCTGCACCACTGAGATGCCAAACTCCATGATGCTGCAAGTCCCCGAGGGAGGCTCAAACCCACAATTTCCTGACGCTCCAGGACAGCGATTTATCACTGAGCCAAGTAGTTCTGAACCCCAACCCGCTCCTAAGTCCAGTTACATTTTAAATGGCAATTTTGGTAAAGCAAGCAGAACAACTGAGTGCCACGTTCCACTCAAGAATTCATCCCAATCACATTGCAAAACAGGTACAGGCCAACATGAGGACTCTGGCGACAAACTATCTGAATTTGGGAGCCATCATACTCACCTGGAGGAAGATGGTGAAAAGGAGGGGTAGCAATGACAATTATCCCAGAGGTTAGCAGCATCACAAAGGTAGTCAAAAAAAAACCTCCATATTTTTTGTACACTTATTTAGTTCACGAGAAATAGTCAAAAGAAGTCTTTCCAATATGCTTACAAAGTCATGAACAGAAATCAGAGGAAATTTCTTGCTCTCTCAGATTACCAAGACAGCAAGTTTAGCATTTGAGTCCTTGCAGGACACGTCATTGCGTAACAAAGAACAGGACAGCACAGGAACAGGCCATTCGGCCCTCCAAGCCTACGCCGATCTTGATGCCTGCCTGAACTAAAACCTTCTGCACTTCCGGGGACCGTATCCCTCTATTCCCATCCTATTCATGTATTTGTCAAGATGCCTCTTAAACGTCATTATCGTACCTGCTTCCACCATCTCCCCCGGCAGCAAGTTCCAGGCACTCACCACCCTCTGTGAAAAGAGCTTGCCCCGCACATCCCCTCTAAACTTTGCCCCTCTCACCTTAAACCTATGTCCCCTAGTAACTGACTCTTCCACCCTGGGAAAAAGCTTCTGACTATCACTCTGTCCATGCCGCTCATAACGTTGTAAACCTCTATCATGTCACCCCTCCACCTCCGTCGTTCCAGTGAAAACAATCCGAGTTTTTCCAACCTCTCCTCATAGCTAATGCCCTCCAGACCAGGCAACATCCTGGTAAACCTCTTCTGGACCCTCTCCAAAGCCTCCACGTCCTTCTGGTAGTGTGGCGACCAGAATTGCACACAATATTCTAAGCGTGGCCTGACTAAAGTTCTGTACAACTGCAGCATAACTTGGCAATTTTTATACTCTATGCCCCGACCGATGAAGGCAAGCATGCCGTATGCCTTCTTGACTACCTTATCCACATGCGTTGCCACTTTCAGTGACCTGTGGACCTGTACGCCCAGATCTCACTGCCTGTCAACACTCCGAAGGGTTCTGCCATTTACTGTATACTTCTCACCTGCATTAGATCTTCCAAAATGCATGACCTCCCATTTGTCCGGATTAAACTCCATCTGCCATTTCTCTGCCCAAGTCTCCAACCGATCTATATCCTGCTGTATCCTCTGACAATCCTCATCACTATCCGCAACTCCACCAACCTTTGTGTCGTCCGCAAACTTACTAATCAGACCGGCTACATTTTCCTCCAATTTCTTGTTTTTAATTTCTGTATCCATCTTGCCAGCTCACCTCTGATCCTGTGTGACTTCACCTTTTGTACCAGTCTGCCATGCGGGACCTTGTCAAAGGCTTTACTGAAGTCCATATAGATAACATCCCTTCCTTCATCAATCATCTTTGACACTTCCTCAAAAAACTCAATCAAATTAGTGAGACACGACCTCCCCTTCACAAAACCATGCTGCCTCTCGCTAATAGGTTTGTTTGTTTCCAAATGGGAGTAAATCCTGTCCCGAAGAATCCTCTCTAATAATTTCCCTACCACTGGCGTAAGGCTCACCGGCCTATAATTTCCTGGATTATCCTTGCTACCCTTCTTAAACAAAGGAACAACATTGTCTATTCTCCAGTCCTCTGGGACCTCACCTGTAGCCAATGAGGATGCAAAGACTCCTGTCAAGGCCCCAGCAATTTCTTCCCTTGCCTCCCTCAGTATTCTGGGGTAGATCCCATCAGGCCCTGGGGACTTATCTACCTTAATGCTTTGCAAGACACCCAACACCTCCTCCATTTTGATAATGAGATGACTGAGACTATCTGCACTCCCTTCCCTCGGCTCGTCATCCACCAAGTCCTTCTCTTTGGTGAATACTGATGCAATGTACTCATTTAGCACCTCGCCCATTTCCTCTGGCTCCACACATAGATTCCCTTCTCTGTCCTTGAGCGGGCCAACCCTCTCCCTAGTTACCCTCTTGCTCTTTATATATGTATAAAAAGCCTTGGGATTATCCTTCATCCTGTTTGCCAATGACTTTTCATGACCCCTTTTCGCCCTCCTGACTCCTTGCTTAAGTTCCTTTCTTCTGTCTTTATATTCCTCAAGGGATTCGTCTGTTCCTAGCCTTCCAGTCCTTATGAATGCTTCCTTTTTCTTTTTGACTAGGCTCACAATATCCCCTGTTATCCAAGGTTACCAAAACTTGCCAAACTTATCCTTCTTCCTCACAGGAACATGCCGGTCCTGGATTCTAATCAACTGACGTTTGAAAGACTCCCACATGTCAGATGTTGATTTACCCTCAAACAGCCGCCCCCCAATCTAAATTCTTCAGTTCCTGCCTAATATTGTTATAATTAGCCTTCCCCCAATTTAGCACCTTCACCCGAGGACTACTCTTATCCTTATCCACAAGTACCTTAAAACTTATGAAATTATGGTCACTGTTCCCGAAATGCTCCCCTACTGAAACTTCGACCACCTGGCCGGGCTCATTCCCCAATCCCAGGTCCAGTACGGCCCCATCCCTAGTTGGGGATATTGTTTCAAGAAGCCCTCCTGGATGCTCCTTACAAATTCTGCCCCATCCAAGCCCCTGTCACTAAGTGAGTCCCAGTCAATATAGGGGAAGTTAAAATCACCCACCACGACAACCCTGTTACCTTTACATCTTTCCAAAATCTGTCTATATATCTGCTCCTCTATCTCCCGCTGGCTGTTGGGAGGCCTGTAGAAAACCCCCAACTTCATGACTGCACCCTTCCTATTCCTGAGCTCCACCTCCGAGGTGTCCTTCCGCAGTACAGCTGTGATATTCTCCTTAAGTAATGCGACTGCCCCACCCCTTTTACATCCCCCTCTATCCCGCCTGAAGCTTCTAAATCCTGGAACATTTAGCTGCCAATCCTGTCCTTCCCTCAACCAAGTCTCTGTAATAGCAACAACATCATAGTTCCAAGTACTAATCCAAGCTCTAAGTTCATCTGCCTTACCTGTTATACTTCTCGCATTGAAACAAATGTACTTCAGACCACCAGTCCCGCTGTGCTCCGCAACATCTCTCTGCCTGCTCTTCCTCTTAGTCTTTCTGGCCTTATTTACTAGTTCCCCCTCATTTATTTTACTTGCTGTCCTACTGCTCTGGTTCCCACCCCCCCTGCCACACTAGTTTAAACCCTCCCGAGTGACGCTAGCAAACCTCGCAGCCAGGATATTTGTGCCCCTCCAGTTAAGATGCAACCCGTCCTTCTCGTACAGGTCCCATCTGTCCCTGAGGAGATCCCAATGGTCCAGATATCTGAAACCCTCCCTTCTACACCAGCTGTTCAGCCACGTGTTTAGCTGCACTATCTTCCTATATCTAGCCTCACTGGCACGTGGCACAGTGAGTAATCCCGAGATTACAACCCTAGAGGTCCTGTCTTTTAACTTTCTACCTAACTCCCTAAACTCCCCCTGCAGGACCTCGTCACTCTTCCTGCCTATGTCGTTGGTACCGATGTGTACCACAACGTCTGGCTTTTCACCCTCCCCCTTCAGAATGCCCCCTGTCCGTTCAGAGACATCCTTGACCCTGGCACCAGGGAGGCAACATACCATCCTGGAGTCTCTTTCACGTCCACAGAAGTGCCTATCTGTGCCCCTGACTACAGAGTCCCCTATAACTATTGCTCTTCTGCGCTTTGTCCCTCCCTGCTGAACAACAGTGCCAGCCGTGGTGCCACTGCTCTGGCTGCTGCTGTTTTCCCCTGATAGGCCATCCCCCCCAACAGTACCCAAAACGGTATACTTGTTAGAGAGGGGGATAGCCACAGGGGATTCCTGCACTGACTGCCTGCCCCTTCTCGCGGTCACCCATCTATCTGCCTGCACCTTGGATGTAACCAGTTCTCTCAAACTCCTGTCTATGACGCTCTCTGCCACCTGCATGCTCCTAAGTGCATCCAGTTGCCGCTCCAACCGATCCATGCGGTCTGTGAGGAGCTGCAACTGGGTACACTTCCTGCAGATGTAGTCATCCGGAACGCTGGAAGCGTCACGGACCTCCCACATCTCACAGGTGAAGCACTTCACCCCTCTAACTGACATTTCTAGCACTAATTAATAAATTAATTTAAGATAAATAAATACTTATTAAATCCTTACTAAATTGTTATAACTTCTGATCCCTAGTGCTAGATTCCGACTATAAATATTAAATGCTAACTAAATACAGTAAACTCCTCCCTCTGGTTTAGTTACTCTACTTACTAATTAGTTAATTGGGGTTTTAATCAATTTTTATCAATGTTTTATTTTCAAATTCAGTAAAAAAAAATTCCTTACCAGCCAATCAGGTCACAGCTTTCCTGTGAAGTCACTTTCAGTTTTTTTATACCAGAGGTAAGTTTTTTATCCTTACTGGTCCGGAACTCTGCCCTCCGAGTCTTCTCCCAGTCAGCTCTGCTCTTTGGAAGCTCTGGGCTCCCCTCACTCTGAGGACAGGTAGGAAATGAAAGGAGCTCCTCACTCCCCCTTTACTGAACTTCCTCACTTACCACACTTCCAGTGTAGCACTCTACTGCAACCCAAATCAGCACTCCAGTGCAAACATGAGGCTCACAGCCTTTGCTCTCTTCCTGGCTTCAAGTCCTACTTCTTGCAGTTACTAAATCAGACACACACTTGAAGAGGTTAATTTGCAGGACTGTGGCACAAAAAGCTGGGGCTAAATTGGACAGTTCTTTCCAAAAGCTGGCGCAGGCACAATGGGCAAAATGACCACCTTCAGTGTTGTGTGATTTCAACCATAATAGCTCAAAGAAATATCTGTATCTATTTGCCCCCAGTGGACCGTCAACAATATCTGCATAAAGCACACATAACTTCACCACTGCTTACCAGCATTCATCCTTTATTGGCACATCACACCAAAAAGACACAAAACCCAATCAAACAGTATACCACCAGCAGAACCGACACCCCAACCTTACAGCTCCTCGCTAAGCATTCATTTCTATTAACACACTATCAATAGCTAGTTCTTTCCTCTGGGAAGGACTCCGCCTTCTGTTGGGAAACATACTCAGTGAAGCCCCTCCTGCTACCAACAGACAAGATTAAACCTCAGAGGACGATCAGTTGCTTGACACTGAGGATGCTGTTCCATCAATGTCCCTGTGTCTGACTGTGCTGCTGCTTTGGACAAAGTAGTTGCCGCAAATCACTGTTGAAGAAACTCAACTGTTCCTGCCTCCAATACAAGATCAGAGGCTGCAAGTAATGTCTATTTTACATAAAAACACAAGTTTTATGCTGGGGAATTGGAACAGCAGTCATCATTTTTTTTTGTAGCCATGTGTGACATCAAATGCACCCAGGTTCAATGCCCAGGTTGGACCTATGTTTCCCAAAGCTCACCATCACTCATGTCTGGTTCTATTGCAGACTTATTGATAAAGGTTAATGATTATGATTGCTATGAATAGTCAACAACTCCATTCTTGTGATATCATGCTCCAACTGGGATGGGAGAAGATGGACTGTGCAGACCTTGCTCTTTTTGCATTTAGCAATTCCAAATATGAGACAAATAACAGCCCCAGCATCATTCCTCCAGTAACAGGCGGCAGAAGGGGACAGTTGCTATGGTTGTTGGGCTCAGGGAGATGGTTAATCTGTTCATTGAGATTTCCTCTGGATATTTTTTGCCTGAATCGTAGCCTCAACTTCTTAATGATGTCTCTACACAGAGCGACCTCAACAGTTCTTACCCAATGTCATTGCACCTCAGTGTGACTTGCCCTCCTGTCCCGTCCACTTTGACACAGCAGAACCACATTTGTGGTGGCCAGAGGTTCTGCTCAAGCAATGCACCCTGAGAAACTACCTGTGCAGCCCAGGACTTGGTATACCTGCAACTGCAACCTTCTGCTGCAGTCAAAGAATCATGCAGCACAGCAGGAAACTATTCACCTCAATGTGGGCATGTTAACGTGATTTGCCTGCTTAAGGAATTTCAGACCAATGTGTTCTATGTTTGTACACTCTTTGCTGAAACAGTTATTTCCAGCGATAAATCTTTTGTTTACAGAACAGTAGCTGTACCGAGCAGTTGCTTTATTATGAGTATTTTCAATGATTTGTACATTGAATACTCAAACTGGGATAAAAAGGATCGTATTTTGCAGAACAATTTCTCTTTTATGCACATGGAGTATCAAACAGAAACTCAGAAAAAGATTCTGAAGAAGGAGTGGATAAAATGATAACGGGGTATTTTCCAGCCCCCTGTCTGCCCAGGGCCAAACTATTCAAGCACTGGCACCATTATCCAGCAACCAGCAGCAGCTTCAGTTGTTGCAGTCGGTGGATGTCCCGCTTGCAGGGTTGGTGTCCTGGAAGATGACTTCACTTGCCTGGGTGTGCTGTGTGCAATATTATTTTTCCCGATTGGGATCCTCTTTTTCTTGGCACTGCGACAGCGGAGATGCCCAAATCGTGCAGCCAGCTTCGGCTAACTGGATCAAAGCGACCAGCCTACCTGTGGCCAAATTTAAATACTTTTTTTTACTGTAAATTCTCTGCAATTGTGTATAAACTATCACAGATGACTTGCCTTCATTATGTTTGACAGAAATAGAAATGTGATCTTTCCAGTCACTGTGTCTATCGTCCTTTTGGCTTGTGTTTAGTGATAAGCTAGCACCGTTCTGGTTTTGGTTTCCAGTCCGGAGGCAAAGGCCGATTCCCGCTTTGAATCTGCTGGCCCATTTTGAAGGACTGAGGCTGCCTCATTGAATTCATAAATAACACAAGTTCAATATGGTGTGTGTGCCGGAGTGGGAAGGAGGCAAATAGCTAGATGATCATGATGGAAGGTGATTATCCCTTCAGTCTGGCCAGGATTCAAACTCCAGGCCCCTGGGATATGCAGGCAGTGTTTCAGCCTGCTCTTTACTGCATGAGCACATGGCCTGACACGACTGAATGGCGCACTAAAGTGAGACATTTGGCAGAGGGAGGGCTTCGTGCTGGCAGCCAAAATGTAGCTTGGTTTGGATTCAGGATCCAGGATCCCTCACACATGGGACAATTTATGAAACAGCAATTGGTATGTTACCAAATTAAGGGGATCAATTGGAAACTATTTGTTCTGTCAGGGATCTATCGTGGCACACTGAAAATCACTGCCACAGTGTTTCTATTGCATTTTCCTCACTGGGATTTTCTGACTCGTCTCCTGAAGTGCCATTCCTCCATCACCCTTGGATGTCGCAATCAAAAGTATCTCCTGTGCGGCAAGATATGGGGTCATCTATCTCAGCACAGGGTGGGAGTCAAACATTGGGTTTGTATGGCTCAGACGCATCATCCCATTAACAACTGGGTCAGAAAGATCCCCACTGCTTTTGTGAATTAAATTCTGAGGGCAGGTTGCATAAACTTGAGTTTGGAAGGTTCCGGAGTGATCTAATCAAGGTGTTTAAAGTGATGAATTCAACTGGGTATGTTATGATCATCTGGTTCACAGTTTATACCAATTTTCCAGAGTTAACTTTTAATTTGAATAGTTTTTTTTTCAATGTAAGACAAATGAAACCACCTAGTTTGAGAAGCTGGTAAACAAACCTCAGGTGGTTACAAGTCAAAGGGTGGCCCATGTTTATTTAGTAAGGTCATATTGGGAAGAGTGAAGACCCTGCAGAATGGGAACTTCTCTTAACTTGTTGATGGAGACTGTATCTCTACAGCTACCTCAGTCAGGGGTTTAAATTATTCATATGATTTCCCAGAACAAAGATAAGATTTGGAGTTGGAGTTAATTAGCTTAAATTGATATCTGGGGCATCCCACATATATAACATGGCTACGGAGATAGATGATGTGGGGAGCGCCTGATGGGTTTTTGATCTGTGTGCTTGCTGGCACAGTCAGTCAGCTGGCTTTTTGACAAGCAGTCGGCTTTTGAAAAGCAAGTTGGCTTTTGAATTTTAAGGCAGGCCCGTGCTTAAGCTGGGAGGTCCAGATTTGGGAGGTGATCTCATACCTCAGAAGACAGATCAAAAACTAAGGAAATTGAAGTGAATTCCTAAGAACTGTGGTACACTTTGGATTGGTCCCAGGAGAAATGAACAAACCGGCACAATCCTATAAAGTATAGGGAAATTCTTGGGGTCAAAGTTACAGTCAAATAGGAGCGTTCTGTTGAGATTTATAGTTTGAAGTATACATCTTCATGTTCTGTAAAGATCTTAAGTTTAAAATGTAAGTATTTACAAAGTGTTGTTAGTGGTTTTTTGCTTCAACTCATAAAGTTTTTTGTTCAAAACGTGAAATCCTGTGGCACAATTCTTTCAGTAATAACTGGGAATTCGACTTTCTCTTTTGAAAAGCTAACAGCCCCTAATGGAATTGTAAAAGGTAGATACAAAGAAACCATTCCTTTGTTGAGGGAATCCAGAACAAGGGGCCATAATCTTCAGATAATAGCTAGGCCGTTCAGGAGTCATGTCATGAAGCATTTTTCCACAAAATGGTTTGTGGAAGTGTGGACTTCTCTCCCGCAAAATCTTGTGGATGCTCGGGGACAATTGGAGCTTTGAAGACTGAGGCAGATAGCTTTTTATTAGCTAAGGGATATGGATGAACGGTTGATAAATGGAATTGAGATACAGATCAGCCATGATCTAACTGAATGGCAGAGCAGGCCCAAGGGGCTACTCCTGTTTCTAATGTTTGAGGGAGCTCTCTGCCTCTCTTTAAGTCACTCTTTGTGTGAACACAAAGATAGCCCTTTTCCCAGTTGTCCTTGATGCACTTCATAATACAGATGCCCATTATACTCAGTTGGATGTTTTACATCTTCTGAGGCAATATATTCTCAATGTGTGTAGTTTGAAATGACCACCCCTGGGTTTTTGGATTGCATTCTACCATCAAAGCCGGCCACCAACAAACTGTAATCATTACCATACACATTGCTTGCTCAAACAGTTTCACTCCAGCTAGACTGTTGGCAATTTCGAGAGAGACTCTTTTCTTGCAAGTTGTTCTGATGATCCTTGCCAAAATAGAAAAATAATGCACTGATCATGAGAATATAATTGCCGCATATGACTAGGATCAGTGCCCAGATACAGAGCTTCAACATCCTGCATACTTTACAAATCCAATTTCTACACTCCAAGCACAGTGGATCATGGTCAGTTCTGCCTGAGGCAAGTGGGTGCGTGCCAATGTGGGGAAGAGGGAGCATACAGCCCACAATAGGTGAACATACAGTCTCCTCGCGCGCAATTCACAGCAGTGGTTCGCAAACATTAAAGAAAGAACGAGCTTGCGGTTCAAAAGATTTGCATTTCTATAGTGTCTTTCACAACTTCAGGTCATCACAAAGCACTTTAAAGTCACTGAAGTACTTTTGAAGTGTAGTCACTGCAGTAATGTTGGAAATGAAGCAGCCAATTTATACACAGCAAGCTCCCACAAATAGCAGTGTATTCATGACCAGATACTCCTTTTTTTTAAGTGATGCTCGTCAAAATAGTGACATGGGATTTTTTTTTAATGTCCATCTGAGAGGGCTGATGGGGCCTCAGTTTAACGTTCCAACTGAAAGTTGGCATCTCCAACAGTGCAGCACTCCCTCAGTACTGCACTGAAAGAAAAAAAAGGCTTACATTTGCACTGGAATGTTAACCTTGATTTCTGTGTTTAAGTTCCTGGAGTGGGATTTGAACCTTCGAACTCTGATGCAGAGGCAAGAATGCTACCCTCTGAGGCACAGCTAACTCTTTATATTGCTTTTCACCACCTCACCATCTTGCAGCAACTCTTAGTGACACTGAAATAATTACTTGAGGTGGAAACGGAGGGGAATAGGGTTGGAGGGGCTCGGCACACCCCCATTGAAACATAGCAGAACAGACTTGTGTCAAGTCATAAAAGGAACTGGTGGTTTTTGGGGAGGAGAATTCAAGGCGCAAGTTTTTTTGTGTGGTGGATTTGAAGTGGTGGCCTTTCTAAAAAGACACATTTTCTCATGCTTACAGCCACAGGGTAGGTACAGATTGAAACCTGTAAAAGGCAAATTTAAAACTGATGTCAACGGGTAATCAACACATAGACGTCAGGGAGAATAACAGAGAGATAAACTATGGAATCATTTCAGAAACAACTTGAGTTCTCTGACAAGGGACTGTAGACACTCTCTGGATGGATGCATCGTTATGCAAAGTGTGATTTTATTTTCCAAAGTTTTGCTTACAATCCACTTATACTAATTTCATATTTTAACACAGACCGACTTTTGAAAATAAAGCCAGCAAGATTTTTCAGTTCAGATTTGCACAGCATTAAAGCTCATTGCTGTGGACTTTTGACATTTTTTGACATAAATCTGATTCCTCTTTGTTTGTACAATGTTCTGAACTGACGGCTTCTGTATCTCTCTCCTTTATTTGAGAAATAAATTGCCTGCTCATCTTGAAAAAAAATCAACTGACACAGAAACCACATTCAAATTCACCTCAAATATACTGAAATGCATCAATGCCAAGTTCTGACAAAGCATCCAAGTGCAGACCAACACAGGGCATGTACACAGCCTGTAAGATGCTTGTCCTACTGAAGCATTATATTCCTCTGATTTCCACCAACATGTACGACTTCAGTCCTTTTCAGAATTCGGCTGTTCTGCATCAAATCTTTTTCGCCCTGCACAATAACACAAGCTGGTCCCCTATTTCCACGCTCCTGTTGAATCAGGAACCATGGACTGTGTTTCAATAAAACATTGTTAGTTACATCACAAATTTATTACTGACATATAATGTAAAACTCTTGCAAGAAGCTTGGTGTACTGTATGAGAATGGCCCCTGCACTGCACGGATGTTCAAAATCTTTGAGGGTCGTCATGGCTGCAATTTTCTTCTTGAACCAGTTGAGGGAGATAGGATCCTTCTCTCCAGTGCACAAAACTGTCAGATTTAACCCACTGAAGAGCTGAAAACAGGAGCTGCCTGCAGTACTGAGTGGTGACAGAGTGGTTTAGGTTTCACTTCCTCCCTCTCCTTAACTCTGCTTTGGATTGCAGTTACGATGTATGTGTTTCCATTGTCTCAGATTGTACATCACCGATGCCAGGAATCAGCCGCAAGTCGCAATGTGTCAGGTTACATGTCCTTCCCGAAAAGTTTTCCATTAAAATAACGGGGAAAAACATATTCCCCCTGGTGAAGAGGTGGGGTGGGGTTGCAGGTCAGGGGAGCGTTTGAACAGAGAGGTGAAGGTGAGCTGGTTTGTTTTGATCCCTGAACTCACTGGAGTGTGTGTGCAAAGGGTGCTTTATTTTTTTTTTTTGGGAGTGGCGGGGGTGGGGGGGGGGGGGGGGGGCGCAGGTAAAGTGATGAGAAAACTTGAGATATCTGAAGGCAGCCTCTTCAACCTAAGTTCACCCACACTGTATGCACAGTCTGCTACATTGATCATCAAAACATATTCTTGCAAACGATAAAGCTCCTTCTCTACCTGCACTTTAGTCAACAGTACCTATATGTTTATCAAAATACTGTGAGCACTGTAGTTCAGGCCAAGGTGTAGAATTATTAAGTTGTGGTCCCAAGAGTTTTCCATGAAAGGGTTACTAAGCTGAAGATGTGTGCTCCGAGTCCTTGTGTCCTTCTACATTTCTCCAGCAATTGGACAGAAGCTGCTGCCTGCATTCCCAAGCATTCTGAATCTCATCATTCAATTTTGCTGCGCTTGAGCCCAGAGCTCTGACAACTTGCACTGAGACAGCACTATTGACACAATAAAATGTCCCAAAGTGCTTTGGAGATGCGAGAACAGATAGTAATGGAGAAACTGTTCGGGGAAGTGACCGCAGGCCTGGTAGAGGTGGTGTGTTTTTTCAAAAGGCTTTTTGGAAGAAGGGAGAGAGGGAAAGAGATGGAAGGGTTGAGAGAGCGAGTTCCATAACGATGGGCCAAGATGACTAAACGTTCTGTGGAAGAAGGATGGTGGTTGGGTTGAGGGTGAAAGAGCACAAGAAGCCTCAGCTGCAAGAGCAGAGGCCATGCACTGGATGGTAAGGCTGGATGAGGTTGAGACGCACAAGTCCATTGAGGGGCATTTAGGGCAGGATTTTAAATTTCATACATTGGTACGGCAAAAAAGAGCCAGTGGCAGTTGGCAAGCACAGAGGTAGTTGCTGTGCGTTTTCGTGGAGTGCTCCCTTGCTGATTCATTAGTGCTGCTTTCCTTTGCATGGGTTCAAACAACTCTATGCTCCCTCACACAAGTGGCCTGTCTTGGCTGTATGAGCCTGCAGACGGTGAGTCTTTTCAACTTTGGGCAAGGCTTCACAGTTCCATGCTGATACTATCTTCATTTGAGACCTCGTGGCCACACTGCTTGCCTGGGTGCAATAGATTTTGATCAATAGCCTAAGTGTGAACCCGTGGATGTTTTTTTTAACACAACCCCCACTCCCTGCCCAGGCTCCAGAACATGGAGGCAAATGATAGCATCTTCTATAGCTGACTCAAACACTCTTGTTATTGACTAATTTACCTCCAGAACTACATGACTGCGTTCCCAAAGTAATTCACTGCCCGAAGCAATTGAAGATGGTTTAACATGAGAAGGCACTATTTAAATGTGCTGGACGATAAGCTGCAATTGAAAAGGATGAGTGTCAGCCAACACAACGTCTCTCAAACAGGGGTCCGTAGAGGCTCTCCAGTCGAGCAGTAACTGGAGGTGGGCTTTGTGTGAGCCAGGTACAGGAACTGCCACCTGTACCTGGCAGTCCCACCTCGAAGGGGAGCGCACATAGAGCAGCTCTGACAGTAGCAACAAGATTACCAGGTCAACCCAGAGTCAGTCTCAAAGGTGGGCGGCAGGCAAGTTCAGCCTTGTTCAAGACAGGGGAGTTTTATAAATATTCAAGCACTTCAACTCAAAGAAAGGTTGCTTAAGTATAAGCTCACCCAGCTATTATGAGTACTATATCATATGGTTAACAAAGGGGTCATGATTACAAATCCATTTGTAAAGGGGTCCTTACAGCAATAAATTTTGAGAACTGCTGAGCCAACACACTTGCAGTGGTACCTCTCATGGAGTTGAGGCTCCTGCCTTGTTCTTCTATTGATGTTTCTCTTGGCACCTGTGTGCACCCAAGGTCTCAGCCTCATATATAATAGCTGTTGGGATCTCTTTCCCAGCTATGTAACATCAGCATAAAGCTCTCGCACAATGCACAATGACCGCTACAGACTACCTTACACAGACCTCATCACAAATCCTGGGATTCATTCCATTCCAGCTTCGGAATCAGGAATTAACTGACTCCGGCCCTCAGTTCTTTGATGCACTGATGACAGTTGTAGATATCCCTGTGAGTGGTCGGTAACTTTAATTTTTCTAACACAGTGCAAGGTCACAAGGGGTCCAGCTAATAATGGTCATATTCTACTGTTCAAAATCGGTTCTACCCTGGTTATGATCATTGCCATTTCCATGGGGCTGGATTTTAACTGTGAGGCCTTGCAGAGGCTTGACTACACTACAGGATAACAAAGTAGCATAAAATCGAAAACAATTGCAAATTTATCCTCTGCTCATGTGTGCTTTCCTCCTTTCCCGACCTCCTGATACATAAAATGCCTCGGTACAATTTATTGTTTTCTTCGATACGAGCATTCATAATAAAATGGAGCATGTTCCTTCACTGAATATTACCGCTGAGCTCCCAAACCCACCTACTGCCAAGAGTACACAACAAGGATAGCACGCTGGCGAGATAAGAGGGGAGAGATGTGTTTAGATGGGTCTCTGATGGCTCTGGTTTACATGGCAGCGTGCATTCGCACATCGGGATTCTGAGAGACAAAGTGTGGCACTGACGTCTCTCTTTCAATGGGGTAGATTTGCACCTTTCTGCCCGAGTATAAAGCTGGCCTTAAGGATCTTCCACACGTTGTAGGAAAAGCGCCCGCTTTTCCATTCCTACAACTGCTGGTCAATCTGCAACTCCAAGGCGACAGGTTGAAAATCCAGCCTGATGATGTATTGAAGCAATTTACAAAGCAAATCTAGGGGGGGGGGGAATTTCTGCAGGGGGTCCACCCAATTTTCCAGTATCTCTCCAGGGTTTCCATCCATCTTTTGCTGAGGGTACTGTGGTCAATTGATGGGCTCCCCCAGAAGCTGATGCTTTGTGACACAGGCTGGGGTGTAAACCCAGAGAATTTCTATTGAATTAAATCAACTCTATTTTGGAGATGTAACAGTATAAATCAGGCTTATGCAAAATATTACTTCATTATAATTCATACTGATAGGTCAGAATTTGAATTCAAGAAAATCTATTTAGGATCGATCTTATAAACAATGATCAATTGAAAGACGATAAACAATGTACCAGGCGGTAGTGAAAATCAGGTGGGGTGTACTTTG
The DNA here is from genome assembly GCF_036365525.1 of Heterodontus francisci. Lineage (NCBI taxonomy): Eukaryota > Metazoa > Chordata > Chondrichthyes > Heterodontiformes > Heterodontidae > Heterodontus > Heterodontus francisci. The sequence goes on from NC_090417.1 coordinate 11,980,323, forward strand.
GGTGACCAATTCAATATGGTCCATTTTGCATCATCTACCATGGTTACAAGTACCTTTGATGAGAGGGGTGCTCTCAATGTAGGTGGATGCTATACTGGGGGAGATGATGATGGGAGGCACAATGGGCCTATGACCATTCCTCATGGTTCACTTTTTCCTGGCTTCGTCTCCCTATTGTCAGCAGCCTGCAAGCAAGTCAGGTGTTTCCCCGCCACCAAACCCCTCAGTCCAGGGACCAGTGCAGGTGGCGAATAAGAGATAAATTACAAATAATAAAGGGGCAACCAACAAAAATAGCTCAGAAATGGGAAGTCTCGATCATGGTTATTGGTAACGATAACTGCCACTAAATTTATCTTCTATCTCTACCCGATTCTATGAACTCACTCTTTTTTTCTCCCCAGTTCTTTCTCTCCCTCAGACTCTCCTTCACACCTACCTCATCATTCTACTCCATCTTTGCCTCACCAACTGGTGGTTGTCTATGTCTTCCTTTGACTGCAACTGGACATTAAAACAGCCTTAAATGGAACAGGCAAAAAAAAAACATTTAAATTAGAATTACTGAAGTCCAAAAATTAATTTGATTAATTTAATGCAACATAAAATGATTGCCTCAAGGATCCCGATGGAATACTTCAGCAACCATTGAACAATCCAACAACCCTCAATTACTACAGTGCTCCTCCTGGTGATAGCGGGGAGAGGCGCTGAAAGTGCAATTCAGAGAGAACACATAAGAACAAGAGGAGAATTTTTATGGGGGGGTTGGGGGGTGGGGGGGCGGGGAGGGAGAAGGTTGAGGGATTTAAGGAAGGAGTTCCAAAGGATAGGGGTGGATGAATAATCAATAAGAGTGTTGTACAAGGAGAGTTCCAGACACACAGCAATGTGGCTGACTCTTAACTGCTCTCTATAATGAGTAAGCAAGCCGTTCAGTTTTATTAAACCAATGTGAAAAAATCCTTGAAGTCCCTGCCTAATGGCACTGTGGGCATACCTTCACCACCACCTTCTCAAGGGCAATAAATGCTGGCCTTGACAGCGATGCCCTCATCCCCGTGAAAGCGTTAATAAAAAGAAAAATATGCGTCCAGGCGACGTACAGTTGGAGGAAGTGGCGAGGTTGGGATGGGAGGCAGCTAAGGAGGGGCTTTATAAGAGTGACTGAGGATCTTGAAATCAATCCAGTGTGGGGGGAGCAGGGGTACAGGGAGATATTATAATGGTTGGTGAGAGAGCAGGTGTGGGCTGCAGTACAACTAAGTCAATCACTTGGCACAACATTCTCACGCCGAAAGCTGTTCGCATTTCTGGTGTTTTGGCTGCGCTCCTACTTGTCAGCCCAGGATCCATGGAATCCTCCATCAATCAAAACAAGGAGAAAATTCAAGACCCACAGAAAATTTATGATTTGCACACAAAAAAACACAAGAATCCACCAATCTGTGCAGTCACCCTTTACACGTGGATTTTTTTTTAGTAGAAATGGGGCTTTGATGGTTTATGGGCAGAATGGAGGCATTAGTAAATAGCTTACAAAATCCACCAAGAGTTCAGCAGGAACATTTGTGTCAGATGTGTATGATCAAGACAATATTCAAGAAGAACAAGAGGAGAATGGAACAGTTACTTCAATATAAGAGTGCAACAATTATTTCAGCAATCGATTAAACCAGCACTCGGTTTGAAGAATACCAACTTGCTGTTTGCACTACCAGATCAATTAAAGTTGGCTTTCTGCCCTTTCAACTATTTTCTGTGTCTCTCACAAAAGTCAATGTTTATCCAAAAAAAAACACAAAGGGACTACAATACTTGCAGGTCAAAACTTCCTTTGCAATCATGTTTCATCAATTACACAACCCCCCAACACTGAAAAAAGATGGCTGACTCCTTCGTTCTGACGAAGGCCCCACAGTGGAAGACCCAGACTTTGCTCTGCACAGATGTGTACGGATCTGTTGCGTGTTTCCAGCACCTTTCACTTTCATTTCAAGTCTTCAGCTGATGGCTGACAATGCAAAGTTTACACACTAACATGCACTGGACATGATATACAGACACAACTGATTAACATTAGGTGCACAGTTCTTGCAGAGAGTGTTTCTGAAGTAACCGCCCATCTATCATAAAACCCGAGGTGTAAACACTGCCCACACCCAATGTTGAAGGAATGTGAAGCTCATTCCTTCAGTGCTCCATTGGCAAAGTGTAGATCATGAATTCTGCGGTCATCTGCTGCTCTGTTTGGATTATTTCCATGGGGGCTGATGGACAGGATTACAATATGCTAATCCTTGTCCCAACTGGGAGAGGAATGAGAAAGCAAATGTTAACGTGGGGTTGTGGGGGGGGAAGCTCACATATGTGATGTTATTAAAAAAGGAAACTACATTCTAAGAGAATAAAGTGACAATGTGTTGCGAGTTTACCTCATGGTGCTGACCAAAACCACTTTTGACAACCTTTATGAGCAAACATCATGTTCAAAGAATGCGCACTGCTGGCCACTGGTGCTGTGGGCTTTCAAACACGGTCTTTGGATCTTCCAGGCTCAATAAATTGTGTTTCATTCATTTTCTTTGAGAGAAAAGGCTGTTTGACCGGAATGGGAAGTTGGAGCAGTCAAGTAATGATACCTTCAGAAACATGTTCAACCGGTGATGGTCACCCCTACTTCCTCTCAGAATCCTAACATTAAGCCTCGATGTTACTGGCTGTAATGTTATTCTGAGACAGTTCAACAAGCTCCTATGTAACCAATTATCTCCCCGTTTCATAGTACTGCAGACTCACTTGTTTCTAAATGGGTGAATGCCTCTGTTTAACTCGCAGCGAGTGGGATTTGACACAAGTGCAGTGACTGATGGTTCAAAACCAGCAAAGTCAATAGTAGCCTGTAGCTCAAAATGTGAATCACTGACACCAACTCACTCCCTCACTGCAACAGGGATAAATCGAAAGGCTGCTTGCAATAAGCAGCGATGTGTAATTATGAAGGTTGTGAAATCCCTTGGATTGAGATTAACGAGATTTCTGATGCATCTCCAATAAAGTAACAGAGAGAAGGGGTACAATCTGAGTACAAATATGACTGGAACTGTTGTCATCTGTAACAGGTCGACAAACTGATGTTTAATTGATCTGATCATTTATAATTGGTGCACCCTTGCTGGGAATATTTACAAATAAATTCTATTTACATACACATCCAAAGATCTGGACAGTAAACCATATTGCATTTCCTGAGAAATCTTTCCGATATTGTGACTGAGCAGAGCTTGCTCAGGATGGGCTGAACCCAGTGTTCTCCTGGGTTGATGGCACAGGATTCATCCGCCATAGTTGTAGTCTGTTTCGTCACTGTCGCCTTCAGCTGTCATTGAGACAGGACACTGAATCCTGCCTATCTCCTCCAGAGCACTGGCTAAGGAGTCAAGGTCTCTGTCATTTTGATGCTGTGCCTCCCATATGTCCAAGATTGTACCAGCCGGGCTGCTTTTAACCGCAAAATAGCTCAGGTTCCTAGAAAGCAAAGGGGGAGAAACAAAAACACACTCAGAAGGGTTGAGCATCGACGCAGACTAACCAGTCTGGTAAAACCAGTCACTGCTAATGTCCTAAAATCAGATGTACCATTTGAAGATTGACTACTTACCTGCTTCGCTGATAGCTCTGTGGGTTTAGCCAGTGAAGTGACTGAGCCATTCATTTTCCCTACTCCAGGCAGGCACTTTTAAAATTGGTTGACAGTACAAAGATCGAGCCAAACGAAAATTGGAAGAGTTGTATAATGGGCGGCTTTTACAATCCCACCCAAAATCAAAATGATCCCCTTTGTCATCTTAACTTAGGTTGGGGGCTGGGGTCTCTACAATTGGTCTTAGCACACTCAACGTGAAGGTCAATGACCATTGCTGAATGACCCTACCATACTATTGTATCTGCTGGGAGTATATATGCCTGGATGCTGGCTCGGGAATGATCAAGGTGGGCAGTGATGGCATGCACAGTCAAATAGCCTGCCAGAGCTCAATGTCCAGGTTCAACAATGGCCACTCGGGCACTTGGTGTCAATGAGATCTACCCAACAAGACAATAATACCTTTAGAAGAAGAGAGCAGAGAAAAACATTGGAAAAGAAAATTATCTAATCATTTAGTCCACAGATCCTACAATCTTCTGCCACTCTGGTGGTCTAATGATAGACAGCTCGGGCTGGATTTTACCTTGGGCGGACAGGAATTCGCCACCAACGTAAAAGACGGTGGAGAACCAGTTTCCGCCTTGCCCGAGGATCCGTCCCGTATTTTATGGGTCCCCGGGCTTTAATTGTCCCAAGGCGGGACTTCCACCCACTTGAGGGAGGAGGTCCCACCTCAGTGAGCTGCTGGCCAATCAGTGGGCCGGCAGCTCTTAGTCCCAGCAGCGCTACCAGGAGCAGTGGCCACTGCTGGGACTGCAGCCCAGCCGACACCCTGGAGCCTGGAGACGAGGGAAGTTGGGCTTGCCTCACCAGGGGGATCGGTCCTTCCCTGGTGAGGCTGGAGTGGTCATTTGGGGGAAGGGTCTTGGGTCCTGGGGGTGAGTTGGGAGGCAGGGGCGGCCCTCAATCAGGCACCTTGTGCCCGACTGCCATGACCCCCTCTTCCTCCCATGGGGGCGTGGAAAGGCCAGCAGCTATTGCTGGGCAGCCTTTCACATCCCCAGCATGTCTGCTTGCCACGGGTAAAATACCCGTGGAGGCGGGAGAGGGCCCTTAAGTGGTCACTCCTTGATTGGCCTTGGGCGGGCGGGTGGGCTGTTCCCCCGCCCGCCCGACCGTCGTAAAGTTGACCAGAGGCGGAAGGGGGCAGGTAGGCCTCCCGGAGCCTCCTGCTCAATTTTACGCCGCCCCCACACCACCATCCGACCTGCTGGGGCGGTGGAAAATTCAGCCCCTCCTCTCCACAACCTCTGATTAACGAGAGGAGACTGACTCTGTGTCCTTACTATCTCTTTTATTCTCATGCAAAGCCAGGACCTCGGCTGCTGTCCTGGGCCACCCTCGTCTCTATCTTTTCAATCCCAAGACAGAATTCGAAATGATATTGTGTTTTTATTGGCAACACTCCACCACAGGAGTTCAAAAGTTCCTGTCTTGGGGAGGGAATCTCTGCAAATATTAACATGCTTTTGGGGACGCATTTCATTTATTAAGCCCATGTAAATACTGACATACTGTCCAGGGACCCCTGGCACACTCTCAGGAATGTCCTGCAAACACTGACACACACTGAGGGACTGTAAGGAGAACAACCCTAGCTTATCAAGTCTGCCCCCATTACTGCAGTCCTTCATCCCTAGTACCATTTTCACAAATGTCCTCTGCACCTGCTGCAGGGTCTTTACATCCTTCCTAAAGCGCAGTGCCCAGAATTGCATACAATACTGCTGTTGTGGCCTAACCAGTAATTTAACAAGGTTTACCATAATTTCCTTGCTTTTGTACCCTACAGAAACCCCTCCGCTTGGATCATTGGGTCTGCGGGGCATCCTTTGATGCCCCTGACCACTCCCGTTTCCCCCCCCACCCTTTTGGGGGATGGCCCCTCCAGCTCCGATGGCCACCCTGGACCGCCACTGGAAAGATGCCTGCAAACCTGAAAAATCGTCCCTAATTGAGGCCTTCATTACTTCAAGTGGCTGCCCGCCTCTGATATGCCAGCCCACACTGGGAAATTTCCCCGGTGGTGGTAATGCATCGGGGAGCCATCATGGTGCAGCACCCCGCTATTTTCCTGGCTCTTCTGCTTCCTAGCTGGCCACCCTGGGGCCAGCAAAATTCAACCCTTTGTCCCGACTGAAGAAGCGAAGGACCTTGTCTGCTTTTCAAACAGTCTTATTAAGATGGGTTTTGCCATCATTGTGAACTAATGGTCAGAAGATTGGTTTTGAGCCTGGTCAGTTCCCATGTGGGAACTATTATCCCTCTTTACTTCTAATGCAACATTGCTGCACAAGCAGGTGAGTTTTACCCTTATCGTCATCTACACAGAACAAACTGCTGGACTGAGACAAACTGCAGTCACGAGAAAAGTGTCAAATTTAGAGGGTTTCTTGAACCATTGGAACACCCTGGGCCTCTCTCATTGACCACTGGAGAAAGACGGTCATACTGCTGATTCTATTGTCCAGTATGGCCCTCAATCTGCCCTCAACTTTCTCAGTTTTGATCTCAATTTACATTCAAAAGCACAGTTAAAAATCAATGGCTTGTACCTGATCAACAACAACAACAACTTGCATTTCTCTAGCGCCTTTACAGTCGTAAAATGTCCCAAGGTGCTTCACAGGAACGTAATCAAAAAAAAAAAGTTTGATCCCGGGCCAAGAGATGGGCTTCAGAGAATATCAGAAAGGAGGAAAGTGGTAAAGAGGTGGAGAAGTTTTGGGAGGGAATTTAAGAGGTTAGGGCCTTGGCACAACCACCAACGGGCAAGTGAGTAAAATCAGGGATGCTCAAGAGGCTAGAATTAGAGGAGCACAGGGCTGTAGGGCTGGAGGAGATTACAGAGATAGGGAGGGGTAAAACAGTGCAGGGATTTGAAAACAAGGATGAGACTGTTAAAATCCAAGACATTGCTTGAAGGGATGTAGATCAGCAAGCACAGGGGTGATGGGTGAATGGAACCTGGTGTGAGAGTTTTGAATGACCTCAAGTTTACCCGAGGGTAGAATGTGGGAGGCCAGCCAGGAGTGCATTGCAATAGTCCAATCTAGAGGGAGCGAAGGCATGCATGAGGGTTTCAGTGGCAGATGAGATGAGGCTGGGGCGGAGTCAGACGATGTAACAGAGGAGGAAGACAGGCGGTCTTAGTGATGGTTATAGATATGTGGTCAGAAGCTAAGGAGGTCAAACGTGACACCAAGGTTGCAAATAGTCTGATCTGGCCTCAGACAGTTGCCAGGCAGTAAAGAAATGTCACTTCACATGACCAAGAAACAGTGCACACTCTGGTTCTCAAAATGCTCCTCCCGAGACCCAAGTACAAGGTGACTGCAGAACTTGACCTTCGATCAGCCTCACACAAGCTTTTGTTAGTCCCTTTCCCTGATGACTCACTGGGATAACTTCACTCTGTTGCCCACCAGCTGGAAAGTCAGGGGTGGGAGGGGGGAGTGGGGGGGTGCAAGCCTGCCTCTGCCATCCCTGGAACCGTGACTGGATTTTACAGTCGTCAGGCAATTAGTTGCCCGAGGCCGTGGCTTCCACAGCCCCACTCCCCGTGGCAGGATGTCCCGCCTCCAAGAGCCGCTACCAATCAGAGTGCCGGCGCCTCTTCAGTCCCAGCAGCACCAACGCCGAGAGCGGTGGCCATTGCTGCGACTGCTCCTGGCCACAGACCCAGCCAGTGATGGAGGCCCAGAATAAAATTAACGGGGGGGGGGGGGTGGTGGGTGGTCTCGCCGGGGCTAGTCAGGCAGGTAGGGGATGGGATGGGGGAGGGGCCAATTGAGAGGCCAGTGGTTGGGGGGAGGTCTTCTTCAAGAGGGTTGCGTGGGCTGCGGCGCTGGGGGGAGGGGGGTCCCTCTGTGAGGCACAGGATGCCTGGACAGCAGGGATGCCCTCCCACCAAGCCCACAGTCAGTCCGCCAGGTTATATACAGCGGCCTCACCATTGTTGCTGTTGCTGCTAAAAACCATTAATTAGACACTTAAGGGCTTCAAGTGACACAAGGGCAGGCGAGCTGCCTGCCACCTCCCCACGACTGGTAAAGTAACATTGCAGGCAGGTAGGCAATAGGCATGGCACCACCCCAACACCCCATTTGACATCCCCCTTCCTCCCAGCCCTCTTCCGGCGGTGCGTAAAATTCCGGCCTGTGGTCCGCTGCTGCATACAGACTCCTTTTTGGCCCACTGCACTGGTTATGCTCCTTTCAGATAGACTGTGGCAGTATTAAAACTATTAGTTTAGTTTAGAGATACAGCACTGAAACAGGCCCTTAGGCCCACCGAGTCTGTGCCAACCATCAACCACCCATTTATACTAATCCTACACTAATCCCATATTCCGACCACATCCCCATCTGTCCCTATATTTCCCTACCATGTACCTATACTAGGGGCAATTGCTAATGGCCAATTTACCTATCAACCTGCAAGTCTTTGGCATGTGGGAGGAAACTAGAGCACCTGGAGGAAACCCACGCAAACACAGGGAGAACTTGCAAACTCCACACAGGCAGTACCCAGACTTGAACCCGGGTCACTGGAACTGTGAGGCTGCGGTGCTAACTACTGCGCCACTGTGCCGCCTATTGTGCAGGCTTAAACCTAAATGAAGACAAAAGCTCAATTTGAGAAAGGGTGTAAGTTACAGGCTCACCCAGTTGCTTCCACTCACCTGTCTATGTGGAGCTTCTGCGCTAACAATCGCCAGTCTTTGCCTGAAGCACTGGGAATGTCGAAGGTGGAACAGATTTTCTGTCTGATGGAATACGGGATCTTAAACACTTTGGGACCTGCTAAAGTGGTCACACCACTTGCAACCGGTGCACAGAAGTGAAGAGCGTCTCTCTCATTCTGTAATGGTAGACAAGAATGTTTCACAATCGTCCGCAGCTGCAAACAGCTGTCGAATTATCATCAAGACAACTTTTATATTGAAAGGAAAAAATCACTGTTTCAAAAGGGAACACTTCCTCAAAATGTGAACTCCAAAAAAAATCATCAAAAACCATTTTCAAACTGATGCATTATCTAAGAACTGTCCACACACAATCAATTGTGAATATCTCATCACAAATCCCGAAAGTAAATTAATACTGCTGACTGGAAGAAGTGTTGGCAGTGCGACATTGTACATGATTTGCCTGGCATCCCTTCATCCAATACCTCTTGCAATCAGCTCATAGATACACCAGATATATTGGATGCAATGAGGTATGCAGATACTCTGCTCGCAGTAATATACACTTTGTTACAAATCTCACAGGAATGTCTCTTTCCAATAAGCAATGTGGACGTATCCAAATAATTACTTGATATTTAGGCATTAAACTGATGTGAAAATGATTTGAGGACACGGTGTATTTTTTTTTATTCTTTCCAATTCTGCTGAGTAAAGGCTCCTCAGAGAAAGCAGGCAAAAAAAAAACATTCAATTGAATGAAAATATCCTTTTCAAAAATTTCTCCAGGAGCTGGTAGTTGTCCTTCCCATGCAGGTCTTCAATTGTTTTTATGAACTTGTGTTATTGCATTTCTGAAACACGAATATGAAGAGATGAATTCAATACACTGGTGTGAACAGAGCAATGTTGTCATAAGGTTCTACAAAGGGCAACTGCAAAGCTAGTCTAGTCATGGAACTGAGAGGAACAGGGCTCCAGTCAAGTGAGGGGAAATGGCCAAGATTATGCCAAGTACTGATGACATTTGTCTAAATTCCCTCCACGAAACTCACCAAAGGCCACAAAGAGGCGCAGTATTATACTGTGGAGTGGGCTTTCTCTTGAGAATGGAGGGGATATTAAGTTATAGCTTCCTGCAATTCTGACATCCCTTATTGCAAATGCTCTTGGGCAGGGTAAGTGGTGCCGAGGACACAGTTCCCAGGGAGACCTGTGTACATACAGTCGTTCATTCTTGGGGAGTATAGTCGTGACGTGGTTCCTTTACTGGGCTTGTGATCCTGAGGTTTGGAATAATAATTCCGGTATGAAAATTCAAATGGCAGTTAGAGAACTTGAATTCAATGAAAAATAATATCTCAAAATAACAGTGAACATGAAACTAGCTCGTCATAAAAAACCAACCACCTTCTGAAATTTGCTGAGCAAGTCACTCAATTGTATGAAACAGAGGGCAACGAGGGATTGGTCATAACTTGCATTTATATAGCGCCTTTAATGTAGTAAAACATCCCAGGATACTCCACAGGTGAACTATCAAACAAAATTTGACGGTGAGACACAAGAGGATATATTAGCACAGGTGACCAAAAGCTTAGTTCGAGAGGCAGGTTTCAAGGAATGTCTTCAAGGAGGAGAGTAAGGCACAGAGGCTTAGAGAGGTAATTAGGGAGCCGAGGGCTCAGGCAGCTGCTGCCAACAGTGGATCAATTAAAACTGGTGATGAGCAAGAGGCCAGAATTGGAGAAGCAGAGAGATCTCGGAGGGTTGCGGGCTGGAGGAGGTTATAGAGACAGGGAGGGAGGAGGCCAGTGAGGGATTTGAAAACTAGGATGAGAATTTTAAAATTAAGGCATTGCAATACCAGAAGCCAATGTCAGTCAGCGAGCACGGGGATGATGGGTGGGCGGGACCTGGTGTGAGTTTTGGATGAGCTCAAATTAATGGCAGATAGGATGCTGGCCAGGAGAGCAATGGAATAGTCTAGAGGTAACAAAGGCATTGATGAGGGGTTCAGTAGCAAATGGGCAAAGGTAGAGGCAGAGTGGGGTGATGGTATTGTAAGATTATTAGGTTGCTAAAAAATTACTAACCAGAATACTAATTGTTAAACTTTAGCTATTATAAACTAACAACTGACTTATCATAAACCAACATTCAATTTTATTAAACCTTTCTTTGTCGTATGATAAGCAGAAAAACTCAGGAAAAGGGGTACAATATAGACAAGTTGTCAAGGTAGAGGGATTCTGGGAGATTATGTCAAGTTTTAAAATGCTTACTTGCAGCAAAACAAAAGACCTTGAGAGCAGACAGTGAAAACAACTTCTGGAAGAACAAAATGTTAATTTGTCTCTCAATGGGCTAAGAGACCATGGAATGTAAAGTATGAAGATGAAGTGAACAACACAACGGGGTTAGCAACAGAGTTAGCAACAACAAAAGAAGAATTTTTGGTTGCTTGAGAAAGACATCCTTGAGAACAAGGTGAAAGATGATTGGGGAAAGGAAGGATTAGTAGGTAGCAGCCAGGATAAAAGATGTCTTTTTTATTTTAGAGATACAGCACTGAAACAGGCCCTTCGGCCCACCGAGTCTGTGCCAACCCATTTATACTAACCCTTCAGTACTCCCATATTCCCTGCCACCTACCTACACTAGGGGCAATTTACAACGACCAATTTACCCATCAACCTGCAAGTCTTTGGCTGTGGGAGGAAACCGGAGCACCCGGCAAAAACCCACGTGGGCACAGGGAGAACTTGCAAACTCCGAACAGGCAGAACCCAGAAATGAACCCGGGTCCCTGGAGCTGTGAGGCTCTGGTGCTAACCACTGCGCCACTGTGCCGCCCATCTTGTCTGTGTCGTTGTATGGCTGAGAGAACCTTTACGAACAACAAGTGAAACTACAAGAGAGAGAGAAAAAGCCTGAAGTCCAAAATGCACCTGAATACAGTCGTGGGCCCTAGCTGTTCAGTTTCTCAGACGGGTAGCATCTGTGTTAGACTGTTAATCACTGCCTGAGTTTGTGGCTATAGTTTATCTGAAACCTTCATAAACCTTCGTGCCAGCAATGCAACACATCCTGTGAATGAATTTTTACAAAGTCAATTCACAATGCATCGGTATGATAACAGTACATTGTAGTCTGTATATTTTGATAAAATGTTCATCAGGCACCATTAAGAAAGGCCCACGTGATCATGGTCATTGGTTGACAAAGGAAGGCTGTATTGTAAAGGGCTAAGCTTGATTTGACCTGAGAGTACTCATTATCCTCTGCAAATGGATTTAACCTGGCAGAAATATGACACCACAGGACCTGAATTAATCCATAAGGAAGCCTGAACAAAATCAGTTATTCAGCTCCTGTCGAGGTCTAAAGGAAGGGTCACAATGGAGAACTGCAGCAGTTTAGGTTTAGAAGAACGAGGCACCATGGACTTGACCTCTCGAAGCATCAGAACTTGGAAGGTTTTCCCTCATGGGCAGAAGATCCAAAACTATGGATTCTTGTACAGCATGTTACAAAAAGAAAGAGTAAAACCTGTAGGATCTTGTTAAAAATATATATAAAAGTATATCTCAGCCTCAAACAAATAAGCACATTTCATCGGATGATACAGCACACTAAAAGGCCATTCAGCTTCAGCTCAACGTGCCTGTGGCAGCTCTTTGAAAGAGTTATTCAATTAATCCCACTCCCTTGTCCTTTTCCCATATGCCTGCACATTTTTCCCTTTCAAGTATTTATCCAATTCCCTTTTGGAAGTTAATATTGAATTTGCTTCAACCACCTTTTCAGGCAGTGTGTTGCAGATCACAACAACTCGTTGTGTAAAAGAAATTCTCCTCCTCTTGTTTCTGGCTCTGGAGCCAATGATCTTCTATCTGTATCCTCCAGTTACTGACCCCTTCTGCCACTGCAAACAGCTTCTACTTAAATACTCTATCAAGATCCTTCATGATTCTGAACACCACTGTCAAGTCTCCCCTTAACCTTCTCTGCTCTGATGAGAACAATCACAACTTCTCCAGTCTCTCCATGGAACTGAAGTCCCTCACCCTTGGTACCATACAGTAAATTTCCTCTGCACCCCTTCCAGGCTCTGACATCCCGACACTGAAATATAGTTTTCACAACCTTTTAACTCCCCGGCCTGGTATAAACCGCCAATTTACATTTCCATGTTTCATAGGACGGGCAGAAAATCTGCAATGTCAGTTTCACACTCGGGTGGAAAGTGGAAAATCTATCCCACAACATCTTCAAGATGGTTCCCGATGACATTTACTGTTGAAGGGCATCAGGTTAAAGTGTGGGCCATTTGGTGGGAAAGATTTCTTCATTTTGCAGATTTAAACGACAAGGGACATTAAAAACTGAAACGTACTGGCTTTGAAATACCCACAAATGCTTCAAGTGCAAGAAGCTCTCTCCTTAAAAACTGTCTTGCAGACATCTTCGCAGTGTCAGAAAATAATAGATAGCAAAAGAGCAAACCAGACAAAATATCAACACCAAGTGAGCAAAAACAGATTTCTTTAAAATCATGAAGGGTTTAGGGAGAGTAAATATGAAGAAACTGTCTCCAATGGCAGAAAGAACCAAAGGCGACATGAGGAGAAACCTTTCTATGCAATGAGTGGTGAGAGTTTGGATTGTGCTGCGTGATAGGGTGGTTGAAACAGATGCAAAAATAGCTCTCAATAGGGAATTGGATAAATAATTGAAGAAGAAATATTGCAGGGGAGTGGGACAACTGGATTACTCTTTGAAAGTGCCAGCACAGACTGAAAGGGCTGAATCGCCTCCTTCTGCGCTGCAGTAGTACATGATTTATCTTTTGCTTTGGTCTCGAGTTCAACCCAAAATCTATGTTTCCCCAGGGAATTTGGTTGTGAAGTTTACCTCAAGGATGGAGGTGTTGAGATGAAAGATCTGCTCATCGCCTTTCAGCTGCCGAATGCAAATCTTACACGAGAGCTGTGTTGTAGCTGAGTTGAATCTTTCCACTCTGAAGGCACTCGGCAGGGGCTGCTGGTTCCTGCACCAGATATGGGAAAAGGCAAATTCCTGCTGGAGACAGAAGAAAGAATCAGACTCTCTTTGGAAAATACATTTACAACAAAAATAGATCGGACTCAGCATGAGTGCGAAGATTCATGTCTCCACTGCTCCTGATTCTCGGACTGGAGAGAAATTACTTACATTGGGAAAGAACACATTGAAAGGGGATGTGATGAATATATTTCTGATGATCAAAAGCCTTGAAAATACATTTGTAAGCAAGTTGACTTGAGAGATGTTCATGGAATATAACAAGCAAGCAAAAGAGAGGAGTGGAAATGTGAAATTCTTAGTAAAAGTGCTTCAAGTTGTATTGATTGATATTCATTAAATAAGAGTTGGAAAAACCATCTGGTGAGGATTGGGACTGATGGTTACAATGTTGAATACAGACACAGGGCCATATTTTCCTTCTGTGTGAAGAAAACGTAATCAGCTTTTTATATACATTTTAATGGACAACAAAATGCAGGCTTAGTGCAGGCAATTTAGTGAAGCTCCAATTGGTTACTGGGGACAACCATGATACAGCTATCACCTCACGCACTTCTCAAGCTGCTAATGAGCCTCCGAAGTGCTGGAAATGACAACCCGTTCAGTCAGCGAGCTGCAGACCATGTGATACTTGAATGAAAGCCTTCTGGGAAAACAAATCCCCCCCAAAATGATCTGCAAGATTCTACAGGTACTAAGGGCTCCAGTTATTGGTTGGGTGATATTCCTGCTTTTGTGTGTTACACTATTTACATTGTTAACACAACCACTTCCTCATCTAGCCCTTTCTCCTCATCACAGCTCTGTCCATTCCACCTATTGCTCCTATGTTTGCTGATCTACACTGGGATTTTAAAATTCTCTTACTAATTTTCAAAACCCTCTCGGGTCACACCCCTCCCTATCTTTCTAACCTCCTCTCGCCCCACAGCCCTCCGTGATATCTGCACTCTGGCCTCTTGAGTTTCGCTGATTTCAACTGGTAGCCATGCCTTCAGCTACCTGGGTCCTCAGCTTTAGAATTCCCTCCCTAAACCTCTCCCCAGCTCTCTCCATCTCTTTCTTACATTAAGATGCTCCTTAAAATCTGCCTCTTTGACCAAGTTTTCGGTCATCTGCCCTAATATCACCTTATGTGGTTCAGTGTCAAATTATGCTTTGCAATGCTCCTGTGAAGCACCTTAGCATATTTTATTACATTGAAGGCACTATATAAATATAACTTCCTGTTGTTTGAAAATTTCTTGAGGTCGGAAAATTATTCCCATCCACTCAATCGATTAAATTGAATATGTCAAATATTTATGTTTTTCGCGGCAATGAATCGGTCAAATTTCTGTATCTGATGGGTCTGAGGCTGATACCTGACTGTGCACAGCCTTGGCATCCTACTTGAGCTGAGCTTCTGACCCTATAATCCTCTCCCATCAGCAAGTCAGCCTACTTCCACCTCAGTTGCATTGCCTCTCTCCACCCTTGCCTCAGTTCATTAGCTGCTGAAACTCTGATCTACGTTACCTCCAGAATGGCCTCAACTACTCCCTGTGGTAGCGAGTTCCACGTTCCAGGCACTCTGAGCACACAAGAAATTTCGATAATTTTAAACAGTGGACAGCAGAAATCGTCATTCATGAATAAAACAATCGCACCTTTTCTTGCAAACGAGTGTCAGCCGAAAGGTACTGGCTGTTGCCACAGTTAGAGTCGTGACTTAAAAGATTGTCGAGACCATCACAGAGCTAACAACGTAAATTAATAATTATAGCTGCACGTAGTTTTTAAATTTGTGATCTGGGATATTCAAATAAAGTAATTTTTACATCATTTAAAAAAATACATGAGTAGTTTACAAAACGCATGCCTGCACCAAAATGAATAAATCAATTTTGTATGTAATTTCATTTCTCTATATTGAAAGACATAAAAGTAAATGGATTAACCTGCAATATTATCAGCCTTGGCTCAGTGGGTACCACTCTTGTCTCTTAAGAAAAGAGAAATAAAAGACTTGTATTTCTATAGTGCTTTTCACAACCACCTCCGTTTAAAATCTCATCCGAAAGTCAGCACCCCTTGACTCTGCAGAACCCCTCAACGCTGCACTGGAGTGCCAGGCTTGATTTTTGAGCTCAAGCCCTGGAGTGGGACCTGAATTCAGAATGCTGTGACTCAGAGGTAAGAGTGCTACCAACTGAGCAACGACTAAGTCATAGAGTCATTTACACACAGGAGGCCATTCGGCCCACTGAGTCCATGTCGGCTCTCCGCAGCGAGTCAATCCCACTTCTCTGTTTGACTCCCCTAGCTCTGAAAGTTTATTTCCTTCAAGTGTCCATCCGATTCCCTTTTGAAATCATTGTCTCCGCTTACGCCACCCTCATGGGCAGCGAGTTACAAGTCATTACTACCCACTGCGCAAAAGAATTCTCTCACTTTCCCCAGAATTCTCCAGTCAGAAAGTTGTGGGTGCAACCTCCACTCCACAGACTGAAGCACATAATCTAGGCTGACACTTAAGTGTAGCACTGAGGGGGTGTTGTACTGTCAAAGGTGCTGTCTTTCAGCTGAGATAATGAACCAAAGCCCGTTTTGTCTTTCTATGCCACCGTTCAAAGAAGAGCAAGGGAGTTCTCCAAGTGTCCTGACCATTACCATCAACATAAATTCTCCAGTTATTTATTCCAGTGCTGTTTGTCAGATACTACTGTGCACAAATTGGCTTGTGTGTTTGAAAGAATGACTTGCATTTATGTAGCACTTTTCACGGTCTCAGGACATCTCAAAGTGTTTTCCAGTCAAATAAGTACTTTTGAAGATGAGAGCTTGTTGTAATGTCAGAAATGTGCTGTTTTCTGACAACAGTTTAATTACATTTCGAAGGCACTTGGTGGCTGTAAAGATTCATGAAAGTTGAGAAATAAATACAACTTCTTCATAAAAAATCATAGAATCATAGAAAGTTTAAGGCATACAAACAGGCCACTTGGTCCATCGTGTCTGTGCCAGCCGAAAAACGATCCGCCTATTCTATCCCACCTTCCAGCATTTGGTCCGTAGTCCTGCAACTTCCGGCACTTGAGGTGCATATCCAGACTCCTTTGGAATGAGTTGAGGGTTTTTGCCTGAACTATCCTTTCAGGCAGTGAGTTCCACCCTCTGGGTGAAAAAGCTTTCCCTCATCTCCCCGCTAATTTTTCTACCAATCACTTTAAAACTATCCCCCCTCATCACTGATCTCTCTGCTAAGGTGAATAGACCCTTTACACCCACTCTATCCAGGCCCCTCAAAATACATTTCAATCAGATCTCCCCTCAGCCTTCTCTTTTCCAAGGAGAACAACCCCAGCCTATCCAATCTTTCCTCATTGCTGCATTTTTCAAGTCCTGCCAACATCCTCGTAAATCTCCTCTGTACCCTCTCTCGTGCAATTACATCCATTCTGTAATAAGGTGACCAGAACTGCACACAGTACTCAAGTTGTGACCTAACCAATGAGTTATACAGTTCCAGCATAACCTCCCTGCTCTTATATTCTATACCTAGGCTAATAAAGGAAAGGGTTCCTTCTGCCTTCTTAATCACCTGATCGACCTGTCCTGCTACCTTCAGGGATCTGTGGACATTCACTCTAAGGTTCCTTACTTCCTCTGGACTTCTCACTATTTTCCCATTAATCGTCTATTCCTGTGCCTTGTCTGACCTCCCCCCTCACATTTCTCCAGGTTGAATTCCATGTGTCACTTTTCTGCCCATCTGACCAGACCATCAATATCTTCTTTTGTTCTTTAAACAGAGAAGGTGACAGCTTTGTCTTTGCTTCAGATTCGTTTAGAAAAAGCAAGTCATCCTCGTATTCTACTCGATGCAAATAAACTGTAAAACCCAACGGGGCAGACATTCATCTTAGGTAGTGGCGCAGAATGGGGGCCATCAGATCAGCTTCCTGTTGTACACAGCGCTGGACAGTCAGTTCCACTGACACCAATGGAATTCAATTTTTACCCCAATGTTTTTCATGTCACCCAGCTCACAAAAAGTCCGAACGTGTATATGTTTTGCGTTAGCTGTCAAATCACCATTTTGAGTTTGCAGACCACTGCAAAACCTGAAAGTAGGAAATTCATCACCTTCAGCCTTTATGGATGTAGAATGAATGCTTTCTGAAATATTACAGAAGTCCATCAAATTCACTGAAACCATTCCCATTCCTGAAATCACACTAACTGAGGTTTTTTTTTATACAATAAAGCAACAGTTTCATGGTCACTTCTACTGACAGCAGATTTTATTTAAATTGTTAAACAGTGCCATTTGAACTCACATGCTCAGGATTAGCCTTGGCCTTTGGATGATTGGTCCAGTTACGTTACCACTATGCCACTCAGCTGCCTTTTTGTGAAGTGTGTTTTAGCATTGGCAGCTCACTGGCCACATATCAATGTGAAGAAACCAAAATCTATCAGCACCAGCCTACCCCACACCTCTGTTGACTTGTCTTGGTGACCATGCACTTTCCATCCACTGCCCGCCCAAATAACATGCAGCACCAAAATTGGGCGCATCAGCCACATTTTTATGGGTAAACATTCATCCACTGTAAGCTCTGGGTTTTCGAGCACACCGTAAGCAGCACGCAAACAAATGGAAAGTACCTGAAATACTGTCAGCGGTTTGATTCTCCACAAGAATTGGGGTACATCAAGCATGGAGACTTGAAGGCCATAAGAGTTTGCTTTGAAGTGTAAAGTTCTGGGTTCGTCCAACAGTTGTCCACCCTGGCTTCTCTCCTCGCTTATCACTTCCTAAGATTGAGAGAGGACAGCAGTTAATATCCGCCAATGAAGAACACATTTTTCTCACGAATAGCCACATTGTGCGACTGAACAAGAGGATGAGTTTCTCAAGTCTGAGTAATTCAGGATAATTGTTCATTTTAAATTAGAAAGACTTGCATTTCTCTATAGTGCCTGTTCACGTCTGTCAGGACCATCCCAAAGTAACTCCTGGATTTGGAATTCTTTTGGAAGTACTTCCAACAGCTCCCCCCCATCACTGGTTGCCCACCAAGTCCATTCTCATGGTTCTCTGCTTTCCCACACCAATTGGAAAGGGAGCATACTCTTCGTTATTCAACTGAATGATTCTTGACTGGAAGTCAAAGAGCCTTTTCCCACTGCCCCCTCATTTTTTTTTTATAACTAATGAACAAAAAAGCGTTCAAAGAAACTTTAATAAAAAATACAATTCTTTCCTGTCCCGATGATTTATCACCGAGGTTGCTCGCAACAGTGTCCTGAAGATGAATCTTTAATTCCTGGAGAGGTGGCAACCCTCATTTCAGCAGATATGAAGGAAGATGCAATGGTCAGAAACAAGCTGCAGACCAAAACTTCAAATTCAAAATGACTATCAGTGAAGAAAACTGACAGGAGTCTATAGAGCAGAAACAAATCCTCAGATCAGCAACACAACGTGTTGCACTGATGAGCAGAATATGAATGAGCGACAACCACTACCCATCACACCAAAAGACAACTGTGGATTCCCTTCTGCTGCTACGGCTGTGGGATTGACTGCAATAGATGTCAGCCTGATGGTACTGTTGCCAGTCAGAAGATTGTGGGGTCAAGCCCCAATTCTGAGCCTTCACCACATAATCTAGGCTGACAATTTAGTGCAGCACTGAGGGAGTTTGGCACAGTCGCAAGTGCTACCTTGAATCACAGACACAGAGTCTTGCGAAAGAGCTGCCCAATGAATTCTATTCCCCCAGTTCTTTCCCCGTGGCTTGCAATTTTTTTCCTTTTCAAGTATATACCAACTCTCTTTTAAAGTCATGACTGAATCTGAATCCACCATACTTCGAGGTTGATCATAACAGATCATAACAACAAGAAAGAAGTTCTCCTCATCTCCCCTCTGGTTCTTTTGCAAATTATGTTCAACCTGTGACAACCAGTCAGGCGGGCACCAGCGAGGGGGTGGGGTCTTGCCGCAGGGGTGGCCATCTCCGCTGGCTGGGGCCCTTCGTGGGCCATGGATTGTCCCCAGAGGAGGGACCCCCCCTCCCCCCCCCACCATCATCAAACCCACTAGGAGGTTCTCAGGTCTCTTCATGTGGCGGCAGTCCCTTCCGACATGAGTTAAATGCGCGTGGAGGCGGAAAGCTGCTCTTAAGTGGGTCAGTTGGCCTTGGGCGGGAGGGCCGTCCTCCAAGCTCCCCAAGGCAGACAAAGTGGCACAGGGACAGGACAAATCCAGGCACATTGCTCGATGCCACCCCATGCCATTTTGTGTGCCCCCTCCCACCTCCGTTCGCATCGCTAAGGGATAAAATCCTGCCCTTTATTTCAGAACACATAGTCAATTAGTGCCAATCTCCCATGGACAGCTTCCTCCAACCAAGAGGAAAATGCATTGTCCATTCTCTTGGTCAGCTGTAATCCTTGATATAACAAGGACATCCAAAAGAAAGAGGTGGACGTGGAGTTCCAAAACTGTGGGAAGCCAGTTCCTTAATGCTCCTGTCTGCCTGTTTTAGGGGCTCTGTGTGAAAACAGGTGGGGGAAGAGCAGAAGTAGCAGCAGACTCTGTTAAAATTCTGAACCACAATCAACCAGTGAGATGTTACAGCCTCCAGTTTAACTTAACCATGCAACATCATTGGAGAGTAAAAATGGACAGGGTGTGAAAAGGATTTTAAAATCGGAGTTTAGCTCTCCGAATATAAATGCTCAGCTTTGTCCATGATTTATTGCCTGGCTATCTGATATTTTTTTTTTCAGTTCTTTTCATCTGAGAATGAAGTTTGATCTGACTGACGTGACAGAAAACTGCTGATTGCAAAGAGGTTTGTGATAAATTTGTCACACTTTCTTATATGACAGGAGAACGCCTTTTATTAGACTAATCTTGCAAATTCATTTTGCCGTAACTTATGTCCAATTACTGGAGCTAATGATCATTTCTTCAGCACTGACTGCACGCAGTGGAGGAGGGTAGAATTTCCCATCAGCACAAAGATTTGACTATCTGAATTCCTCCCTCTATGATGCTGCTTTTTAAACCTACCATTTTAGAAGGAGCAGCACCCAACACAACAACTCGCATTTTTCTCGCATCTTGAACGAGGGAGAATGTTTCAAGGCACTTTGCAGGAGCAGTGCCAAACAAAATTTGACCACTGAGCCACTCAGGAGATTGCCAGGATGGATGGCCAAAGCTTGGTCAAAGAGGTATGTTTTAAGGAGGGTCTGAAAGGAGGGAGGGAACTCCAGGGCTGGGGACCAAGACTGTTGACGGTTCGGCCGCCAATGGTGGAGTGATTAAAATCGGGAATGCTCAAGAAGCCAGAATTTGCAGAGCAAAGAGATGAAGGCAGGGGTCTAACCAACCAGCATTAAGTCTCATTGTAAGCATTATCGTTCAAGCCTATGTTACATATTACACAGAATTTACAACACAGAAACAGGCCATTCGGCACAACTGGTCCATGCCAGGTATATTTTACTATTACATGTGCTGTCTACGTAATAAATCTGTGATACCTGGTAGTCAATGTATAATAACCTTATTGATTTGAGGAGTAAATCAAAGCACCTATGCAATAACAGGAAGGGATGCTTTACTGTGTCGAAGGCTGCAGGCAGGTCGAGGCGAATGAGGATGGATTGTTTGCCACAGTTACAGTCACATCAGGATGTCTTGATTCGGGTAGGGGCTGAAACCTGATTGGAGAGGCTGCGACATTGTGTTGCAGGAAAGATGGGCCAGCGCTTTGGGAGGCACCAATGTGTTCAAGGTCTTTGGAATGGAAGAGGAGATTCGAGACGGGGAGGGGTGGATTAGTTTGCAAGGACAGAGGGGTCAAGGGTTTTTTTTTTGAGGAGAGGGGTGATGATGGCAGATTTGAAATGGAGGAGGACAGTACTTGAGGAGAGGGAATCCCATTCCCCTCTCCGGCGTCAGAGTGCCAGCACTAGGGGCAGAACGGCTTCCTCCTGTACTTTCATTTCTTTGAAAACTCTTGTTTATTGAGATTGGCACCGGAATGATTTGGAAATGTTGGTGCTGAGCTAAGTTGAAGATGATTGTGCCCATTGGGAAGTGACCGAAACACACTCCAATTCCCTTTGTGTAATCACCTGGTGCTTCAGGTTAGACTGGACTGGTTGGTTTTGATGTGTGAAGTCCAAGTGCAGATCAACTGTGACTGAGGTTTCCAGCTCAGAGTTGTCACCCTTAAACAGAGTCAGATAGGGAGAGAGATCAGACCTGGTAAAAGTGGCTGTGACTGTGGAGCCTGACTGCAACTTGTACAGTGTGGAGAGATTCTGACTGTAGTTTCAGGGTGAATAATAGTGTATTGTAGGATTACGCTAGTCACAGGTAGGATATCACGCCACTACACCTGTCACTTACTGTGAGTTACATATTGACTATCAGCAAATTATTCTTTTACTGTTGGTTATGAGGGGAGTTTGAGGGTTACCAGTGTTACTATTAGTTATCCGTGCAATTTCATTGAGTTATCATTCATTACTGGTGAAATCAAAGTTTCTCTCATATGGAGTTTCACCTCTGCAAGTGGCTTACTACATTTGTTTCCCCTTCTTCTCCCCCTGAAAGGGTGATGGAAGCAAATTCAACACAAACTTTCAAAAGGCAATTGGCAACATATTTGAAAAGGGGGGAAAAAAATGCAGTGCGATGGAGAAAGAGCAGGGAAATGGAACAATCTAGCTAGCTATTTCAAAGAAAAGGCAAAGGCACAACAGGCCAAATGGCCTCTATCTGTGCTGTAAGATTTTATGTGATTGCTGCAGATAAGTATTCAAAATTTTCAACCGAATGTTTCTCTTCATAGCTCAGAGAAATAAAATGAAAATTGAAAGCTTTGAGTTAGATGTGAAGCTCTGTGTATGAGTTAAGCAAGTCCTTTCTTCAGCATCATACCTGTAAAGTACTTGGAATATCATCCATGCAGTACACTCTGAAGTTGTACTCAAGTGAGCTGCAGGACAAACGCCCAAAGACAGCGAGCTTCAGTCTCTTCTCTGCGCACTCTGTGACTGCTTCGCCTACCAGCGCGTACGTGCCAAGCTGGTCCAAGAGGATGTGACAAGACTGAGAATCCAGCAGACAGTAACACGACGTGGTCTCGTCTTCAAGCAACATCACTTCCTGAAAAAGGTAATTGAGATGCAAATTAATGCCAGCAACGATACCACCCCTCCCAATTACCTGTTGTAAAAGCAGAAAAACTCTTAGGTTTAGGCAGCCTCTGCGGCGAGAGAAACAGAGTCAATTTAGGGCAAAATGTTAACCTCACCCGTCCAATGGGAAACTGATGGGACCGGGTGTTCTGCACCCCATCAGATCAATTTTACTCTCCATTGCAGTGAACGGAGAGTTGTGCAGGGGGTAAAACGGGCATTTCACCCAATCCCGTGGGTATCCTGCCGAATAAGCTAGGTTAAAATGAGCCCCAGTGTTCGGGGTTGATGACATTTCACCAGATCTTTCATCAGCCAATACGTCTGTCTCATCCAAAATGAATAAAAATATAAAGGTGCAGCTTAAATTCTCATTTTGTACAGAATTTATCTGGGTCCCATTCTGAAGGCTACATGGCCTTCTGAATATTTGCAGGACATGCAGAATTCCTTGGACTGATGATTTTTTTTAAAACAGTGGAATCATGCCAGTTAATGGATCCTACTCTCCGAGTTCAATTCCATTTGATTTTCACTCTCCCTTTTGGAACTTAACACATCTTAAGGGCAATGCATGCTATGTGGCCCAGGAAACTTTTTTGGGATAAGTGACAAGAGCAATTGAAATTCTTCCTTCCATTTTCCAACCAGCACTTAACCATTCAAATGCCTGTGTAACATTGAGATAATCGAGGAAGACTTGTCACGGAGGCAAAAGGGCAGTGTTGCAACAAAGCTGGAATAAAATTAACACATGTAGCAATTGCCATTAGAAGACAGTTAGCAGTACAATGCAGTGCACAGTAATGAGAATAGAAATGGTGGTAACTTATGTGCAAAACGACTGGAGAACATTTGTAAGGAAGAGCTATTAAATTAAATTTAAATATTAAATATAAAGTCTGATTCAATTCACATGAATGTTGTCTTAATTAACTGAGACCCATTCTTCAGTGAGCTCTCATTTACACAGTACCAGGCGATTGTTTACATGAGGGCATAATGAATCTACTTAATCAGTGACGCATGTGAAGTGCCTTATCCACTTCAAACAGATGAGGCTGTGTACATGCAGATGCACAGTGGGTGAGCAGAATCTTATTAAAAGTGAAAGATAATATTTCTCCATTTCTCCCTATTTGGCTGTTATGTTTGCAAGCGACATGAATTATTTGAAGCACTGCAGAATGAAGCGCGGTGCCTCTTTGGAAATCTGCATGATGCCATATGATCAGGCAAACCCATACCTGTTTTCCTTGCTTTGACATCACCGATGAGAAATTTGAATGTGCCCAAACGCGAAGAGGTCGCTGGATCAGCCCCAAAATGCACCCGAATGGACAGGCACAAAGGGGCACGCAATATTAGACTCTGGGTCTAATTTCTTGGCCATTCCTTCACTGTCACTGGGCCAAAATCCCGGGACTCCCTTCCGAACAGCACTGTGGGACTATTTTCACAACAGATTGCAGCGGTTCAAGAAGGCAGCTCACCACCACCTTCTCAAGGGCAATTAGGGATGGGCAATAAATGCTGACCTTGCCAGCAATGCGCATTTGCCTTGAATGAATAATTTTAAAAGAATCACCATTGAGCCGGTGAGCTGCGGCAACCCAATGGGACGATGGGGAATGGGTGGGGGTGGTTGGGAATGAGATTGTGCTGGAGGGGAAGGGGAGTGGTGTCAGTGGGGATTGGGAGGTTAGAGGCTGGGATCAGGAGGGTAGTGGTTTATAATGCAGGGAGGGGTGGTGAGTAAGGAGGGGTGGCTGGGGTAGGAGGTGGCAGGTGCCAGTAGCACCCTTTGTGGTTCGAATGTAGAGTTGTGAGCAACACTCCTGCTCTTCCTGGTTCCACATTCAGTTAAGTATATTTTAAGCATTGCCTTGTTAGTTGCAACCAGAGTGGTCCCTTTAGTTCCAGTTTGGCATGTGTACACCTAATATTACAGAGGGAGCCCGAAACAGGCATTAGGCCCCTTATTTGAATATGCAAAGGGTTTAACACCCTTTTTAGGTGCAGGCTCGAAATGCCTATGCTTTAATCCACACTGATCTGGTGTGCACAGCACATCAGGCAAGTCATGAATGTACGATTCCAGCCCGCCATATTGGAGGCACAGCCACCTGTTTATTGCCCAAAATTGGGTATGGCAAAATCAAATATTTAACAGGCCAGTGGATTCCCTCTGGCCTTGCCTCTGTTTGTGATGTTCACCCTAAATGTGGAAATCTGTGTCAATGGAATTCCCTCTCAGGTCAATACCTACGAACTCCAAAATGGAGACGTGATCTTTGTAGCACACCCTGTGGTCACAATTAGTTAAATGCTAAGGTAAGTTTCTGATGGGTGGAAGCAGCTGGTTTAACCTCAGTCCCCTCGCCTTTGTAGAGAGACCAGAAAACCAACATGAAAATCTTGTTTATCTATGAAGAATAAAGACTTATACTTACTTAGTGGCTTTGACAACCTCTGCACATCCCAAAGCACTTTACAGCAAATGAAGTGTTCGACAAGTGTCATCACTGTTCTAATGTAAGATATAGGGTTAACACATGGAAGCACAATTGATTATATGAATGAGGGTTCAATGTATGTCTATTTGAGAAGCGCCCCACCGACAGGAGACGTGGTCCTTTTGTCAGAGAAATGACACAGACGAATAGCGTAAGGGGTGGAGGAAAGAGAAGTAGCCAAATTTCCCAGCCAGCTCTCTATGTTCTCAGTTTAACTGATGTTCAGACCAAGTGCCCCAGGTGGCCATATTCTGGGAGTCCACAACCTTCTGACTCAGAGGTACAGGTGTAACCCACTGAGCCACAGCTGATACTGTTAAATTTCATAACCATGTCTTTTTTCACTGTGAATGAAAGTGGACTGCCCTCTCAGGTGGATGTATAAGATCCCAAGGCACTATTTTGAAGAAGAACAGGTGAGTTCTCCACAATATCCCGGCCAATATTTCGCCTTCAGTCAACACCTAAAAATAGATAATCTGGCCATTACCATATTATTGCTTCTCGAGCTTGTTGTGCGAAAATTGGCTGCCACATTTCCTACAGTAAAACAGTGACCACACGTCAAAAGTGTTTCAAGGGCAGTCAAGTGCTTTGGGAGGTCATGAACGGCATTATATAAGTAGAAGTCTTTCTTTTTTTCACTTCCTTCTCCTGCCAGGAGCCACAAGAAAACAGGGGACAAGAAAAGGCCATTCGGGCAATCAAACTCTACAGTTCACTCATAATTTCCACGAGAGAAATTCCGCCTAAATTCTCCCACTTCCCCAACGGGAATGAAAATCGTTATCCATCCTCACTTGCAAACTGCTGCTGTACCGCCCAAGACAGGTGACATTCTCTCATTGCACAGGATGATTCATATCCTGGGGGTATGTGTTAATTTCAGGCCATCTGTCTTTCTGTAGCCTTCTCCAGTCTTATACCTCAGCTTCTTTTTCAAGGAGTTAAGCAAAGTAGCACTGTCTGAGACTTGTTCATTTTAAACTTGTGTCCTTCAGTTCTGTTATCACAATCTAAATCAAACAGAATGCTTAAGTCACCATCATTTTACTCTGCTTTGATGGTGGTCATGTCTATCCATTAATCTTCCATTCGCAAGGAGAACGAGTCCAGCCGTACTTCACTTTACCATCTCCTCTGAAGGACAGCATCGCTGACAGTGCAATCCTGCCTCAAAGCAACACCATGTTGCCTCCCAGGTGCAAGGGTTCGTGATATCTCGGATTGTGTTTTTGGGATCCTTAAGGGGGAGGGGGAGCAGCCCCAAGTCGTGGTCCACATACGCACCAATGACATAGATAGGAAGAGAGATGGGGATTTAAGACAGAAATTCAGGGAGCTAGGGTGGAAGCTTAGAGTGAGAACAAACAGAGTTGTTATCTCTGGGTTGTTGCCCGTGCCACGTGATAGCGAAGCAAGAAATAGGGAGAGAGAGGAGTTGAACACGTGGCTGCAGGGATGGTGCAGGAGGGAGGGTTTTGGTTTCCTGGATAATTGGGGCTCTTTCTGGGGTAGGTGGGACCTCTACAAACAGGATGGTCTTCACCTGAACCAGAGGGGTACCAATAACCTGGGGGGGAGATTTGCTAGTGCTCTTCGGGGGGGGTTTAAACTAATTCAGCAGGGGAATGGGAACCTAAAATGTAGTGCCAGTGTACAGGATGTTGAGAGTAGTGAGGTCAGGGATAAGGTTACAAGGACGCAAGAGGGCATTGGCAAGCAAGAACCTGGTTTAAAGTGTGTCTACTTCAACGCCAGGAGCATCCGGAATAAGGTGGGTGAGCTTGCAGCATGGGTTGGTACCTGGGATCTCGATGTAGTGGCCATTTCGGAGACATGGGTAGAGCAGGGGCAGGAATGGATGTTGCAGGTTCCGGGATTTAGATGTTTCAGTAAGAACAGAGAAGATGGTAAAAGAGGGGGGGGGGGGGTGTGGCATTGTTAATCAAGGAGAGTATTACAGCGACAGAAAGGACGTTTGAGGACTCGTCTACTGAGGTAGTATGGGCCGAGGTTAGAAACAGGAGAGGTGAGGTCACCCTGTTGGGAGTCTTTTATAGACCTCCAAATAGTTCCAGAGATGTAGAGGAAAGGATAGCGAAGATGATTCTCGACAGGGGCGAGAGTAACAGGGTAGTTGTTATGGGGGACTTTAACTTTCCAAATAACGACTGGAAATACTATAGTTCGAGTACTTTAGATGGGTCTGTTTTTGTCCAGTGTGTGCAGGAGGGTTTTCTGACACAGTATGTAGACAGGCCAACCAGGGGCAATGCCACATTGGATTTGGTACTGGGTAATGAACCTGGCCAGGTGTTCGATTTAGATGTAGGTGAGCACTTTGGTGATAGTGATCACAATTCGGTTAGGTTTACCTTAGCGATGGGCAGGGACAGGTATATACCGCAGGGCAAAAATTATAGCTGGGGGAAAGAAAATTATGATGCGATTAGGCAAGATTTAGGATGCGTAGGATGGGGAAGGAAACTGCAGGGGATGGGAACAATCGAAATGTGGAGCTTATTCAAGGAGCAGCTACTGCATGTCCTTGATAAGTATGTACCTGTGAGGCTGGGAGGAAGTTGTCGAGCGAGGGAGCCGTGGTTTATTAAAGAAGTTGAAGTGCTTGTCAAGAGGAAGAAGGCGGCTTATGATGAGACGTGAAGGCTCAGTTAGGGCGCTTGAGAGTTACAAGCTAGCCAGGAAGGATCTAAAGGGAGAGCTAAGAACAGCAAGGAGAGGACACGAGAAGTCATTGGCGGATAGGATCAGGGAAAACCTTAAGGCTTTCTATAGGTATATCAGGAATAAAAGAATGACTAGAGTTAGATTAGGGCCAATCAAGGATAGTAGTGGGAAGTTGTGTGTGGAATCAGAGGAGATAGGGGAAGTGTTAAATGAATATTTTGCGTCAGTATTTACAGTAGAGAAAGAAAATGTTGTCGAGGAGAATACTGAGATTCATGCTACTAGGCTAGATGGGATTGAGGATCACAAGGAGGAGGTGTTAGCAATTTTGGAAAGTGTGAAAATAGATAAGTCCCCTGGGCCAGATGGGATTTATCCTAGGATTCTCTGGGAAGCTAGGGAGGAGATTGCAGAGCCTTTGTCCTTGATCTTTATGTCATCATTGTCGACAGGAATAGTGCCGGAAGACTGGAGGATAGCAAATATTGTCCCCTTGTTCAAGAAGGGGAGTAGAGACAGCCCTGGTAATTATAGACCTGTGAGCCTTACTTTGGTTGTGGGTAAAATGTTGGAAAAGGTTATAAGAGACAGGATTTATAATCATCTTGAAAAGAATAAGTTCATTAGCGATAGTCAGCACGGTTTTGTGACGGGTAGGTCGTGCCTCACAAACCTTATTGAGTTTTTCGAGAAGGTGACCAAACAGGTGGATGAGGGTAAAGCAGTGGATGTGGTGTATATGGATTTCAGTAAGGCGTTTGATAAGGTTCCCCACGGTAGGCTATTGCAGAAAATACGGAAGTATGGGGTTGAAGGTGATTTAGAGCTTTGGATCAGAAATTGGCTAGCTGAAAGAAGACAGAGGGTGGTGGTTGATGGCAAATGTTCATCCTGGAGTTTAGTTACTAGTGGTGTACTGCAAGGATCTGTTTTGGGGCCACTGCTGTTTGTCATTTTTATAAATGACCTGGAAGAGGGTGTAGAAGGGTGGGTTAGTAAATTTGCGGATGACACCAAGGTCGGTGGAGTTGTGGATAGTGCCGAAGGATGTTGTAGGGTACAGAGGGACATAGATAGGCTGCAGAGCTGGGCTGAGAGATGGCAAATGGAGTTTAATGCGGAAAAGTGCGAGGTGATTCACTTTGGAAGGAGTAACAGGAATGCAGAGTACTGGGCTAATGGGAAGATTCTTGGTCGTGTCGATGAACAGAGAGATCTTGGTGTCCAGGTGCATAAATCCCTGAAGGTTGCTACCCAGGTTAATAGGGCTGTTAAGAAGGCATATGGTGTGTTAGCTTTTATTAGTAGGGGGATCGAGTTTCGGAGCCACGAGGTCATGCTGCAGCTGTACAAAACTCTGGTGAGACCGCACCTGGAGTATTGCATGCAGTTCTGGTCACCGCATTATAGGAAGGATGTGGAAGCTATGGAAAGGGTGCAGAGGAGATTTACTAGGATGTTGCCTGGTATGGAGGGAAGGTCTTACGAGGAAAGGCTGAGGGACTTGAGGTTGTTTTCGTTGGAGAGAAGGAGGAGGAGAGGTGACTTAATAGAGACATATAAGATAATCAGAGGGTTAGATAGAGTGGATAGTGAGAGTCTTTTTCCTCGGATGGTGATGGCAAACACGAGGGGACATAGCTTTAAGTTGAGGGGTGATAGATATAGGACAGATGTCAGAGGTAGTTTCTTTACTCAGAGAGTAGTAGGGGCGTGGAACGCCCTGCCGGCAACAGTAGTAGACTCGCCAACTTTAAGGGCATTTAAGTTGTCATTGGATAGACATATGGATGAAAATGGAATAGTGTAGGTCAGATGGTTTCACAGATCGGCGCAACATCGAGGGCCGAAGGGCCTGTACTGCGCTGTAATGTTCTAATTCTAATTCTAAAAAAAAAATCTGTGCTGTTGCAAGGATAGCAAGATGCACAATGTCATTTTATTCACGCCTCCCTGTTGGCCAGTTTAATGGAAGTACTAGGCCCTCCCTCTACTGGCTTCGGAAAGAGAGTTTGGAGCTCATGCCAACTACTGTGAGCCCCAGGTCAGACGAGCGTTGCCACCTGTCCAGGTTTCGACCAGAGAGGCTGAGTTTAATGACAACAAACAACAATAATTTGCATTTATGTAGTGCCTTTAACAGAAGCGTTATAAAACAAAATTTGACAACAAGCGGCATAGGAAGGTATTAGGATAGCTGACCAAAATAATGGGCCAAGAGGTAGGTTTGAAGGAGTGTCTTAAAGGAGGAAAGAGAGGAGGAGAGGTTGATGGAGGGAATTCATGAACATTAGGGCTCAGGCAGCTCAAGGTACTGATGCTAACCGGTAGTGTTTAAAAATGGAGCTGCACTAGGGGATAGAACTGGAGGAGTGCAGAGATCTCGGAGGGATGTAGGGCTGGAGGACGTCATAGAGATAGGGAGGGGCAAGGCCGTGGAAACATTTGAAATCAAGGATGCAAAGTTTAAAACCAAGGAGGAGGTTTAAAGGGGATCAAAGGGGTAAATTTTTCACACAAAGAATAGTGGGTATCTGGAATGAGCTGCCTGAGGAGGTGGTGGAGGCAAGAACAGTAGCGACATTTAAGAGACATCTGGACAGGTACTTGAATGAGCAAGACATAGAGGGATATGGAATTAATGCAGGCAGGTGGGATTAGTATAGATAGGCATTATGGTCGGCATGGACGCGGTGGGCCGAAGGGCCTGTTTCTATGCTGTACGACTCTATGACTCTGAGGCCTTGTTTTATCAGGAGTCAATGTAGGTCAGTGAAACAGGGGTAATGGGTGAATGGGAATTGGTATGAGTTAGGATACAGGCAGCAGAGTTCTGGATGAAGAGGTGCTGTCCAGAAATGTGCCAAATGAATGCCTGTCTTTTCTTCCAGTTCAGTGCATTTTGATCTAGAGGCATTAGTCCTTCAGGTTTTCAATGGATTCTCATCAGCAATAAAGCAAACATCAGAACAAAGAAAAATTTGAAGGACTGCAGAGAAAAAGCATGGGAGTGGGAGGAATTGGATAGCTCTTTGGAACAGCAGGTACAGCCAGGATGGGCTGAATGGCCTCTTTCTAAGTGCTGTAAGATTTTATGATTCAAAATGATATGTTTTTTGTATTAGTGCATAGGTTTCAGGATATGTTTCTCATATTGTGCTGTGTATTCTCTGCTGAAGTATTTTCTGCATGAAACACAAAAGAATATTCAGTGCAGATAATTTCTCCTGACATTGTTATCTTCAACACTCTTGAGGTCTGTGCGCTCAACAATTTCTGGCCTCTTATGCACCTCAATTTTCTTTGCTCCAGCAATGGTGGCCGTGCCTTCAGCCACCTGGGCCCTAAGGGTTAGAATTCCGTTCCTATCCTCTCCGCCTTTATCTCTTTCTCTTCATGACGGTCCCTAAAACCAACCTCTTCAAGCAAACTTTTGGTCACTGTCCCAACAACTCCTTATGCGACTCAGTGTTAAATTTTGTTTGATTCCCGTGAAGTGCCTTGGGACGTTGAACAACATGAAGGGTGCTACATAAATGCAAGTTGTTGCTGTAGCATTTTTGGACTTGACAAAAGGTGGCAAGCCCGAGTTGGAGCTTGAATCATTCACCATCTAACACAGAGAACAGTACAAATCTTAAAGCAAAATGTAGGAGCAAGGCAAAGAAATTTGCAAAAGGAAGCAGTGACAGCCATTAAAGACTGCTTTGGTTGCACACATTGCCCCTCCCGCCAGTTCTAGGTGTTGAAAAGCTCTCTTTGGTGCTATTAATGAAGCTTTGATGAGTGTGGACAATTTTCCAACACTGATCAGCAGAATGGGAGCACAAACAGAGTTGGAAAGCCACTAAATGCAGGTAGGAAAAAAGAGGCAGTAATGAGAGGCATTTATTTGTAAATGGACATGAGAAACTATCTGCACTCAATATTGTTTAGTGTTTCATGCAGAAAACACTTCAATAGAGAATGCACAGCACAATGAAAGAAACCTATCCTGAAATCTATGCACGAATCCAAGAAACATATCGTCATCAGGAGCTTTTAAATTCTCATCTTATGTAAGTGTTCTGAAGGGAGTCTTCAGGACACAGAAAATATGGATTGAGAAAGGTCCATTTGACATGGTTTTGTGCCATATTACATAGGTTTCGATGAAGCAATGCCTCAGTCCACTTGCTACTATGCAAAATACCAATCCAGTTCATTCCAGCATATATTTCAATGGCCATCGGAAATTCAGATGGGGCATCAGCTTAACCATAGAACCATAGAAAAGTTACGGCACAGAAGACCATTCAGCCCGTTGTGTCTGCGCTGGCTGAAAAAAATAGCTGCCCAATCTAATCCCACCTTCCAGCAACTAGTCCGTAGCCTTGCAGGTTACAACACTTCAGGTGGTGCATGTCCAGGTACCCTTTAAATGAGTTGAGGGTTTCTGCCTCCACCACCAATCTGGGCAGTGAATTCCAGACACTCACCACCCTCTGGGTGAAAAAATGTTTCCTCATGTCCAGTCTAATTTCCCAATCATGTCTCCCACATTTAAGTCCAAATCATTAATATGTACCACAAACAGCAAGGGACCCAACACTGAGCCCTGTGGAACGTCACTGGAAACAGCTTTCCATTCACAAAAACGTCCGTCGACCACTGCCCTTTGTTTCCTGTCAACATCTCATCTGAAGGACAATGCAACCTTCCCTGAATACAACAATAGTAATAACTTGTAGCGATATAGCACCTCGAAGCATACAACACAGAATGAGGCCATTCGGCCCATTGTGCCTTTGAAAGAGCTATCCAATTAGTCCCATTCCCCTGCTCTTTTCCCATTGCTCTGCAAATTTCTCCTGTCAATTATATTCAATTGTCTCTTGCAAGTTGCTACTTAATTTGCTTCCACCACCCTTTCAGGAACTGCATTCCAAACCAGATTCTGCATGAACAATTTCCCCTCATTTCCTCGCAGGATCTTTTGCCAATTATCTGAAAATCCTTTGGTTAACAACCCTTTTGCCAATAGTAAGTCTCTCAAATCCCCTCACAATCTTAAACACCTCTATTAAATCTCTTATCCTTCTCTGTTCTAAGGAAAACAATCTCAGCTTGGTTCATCTCCTTCCCAAAATGAAGTGCTGCATCCTTGCTACCCTTCTAGTCAATCTCCTGTGTACCCTCTCCAAGACCCTGACACCCTTGCCAAAGTGGGATGCCCAGAATTGGACACAATACCCAGGATGCGGTCGAAGCAGTGATCTATAAAGGTATTGCATACCATCCTTGTTTTTGTCCTTGATTCCTCAATTTATGAAGCCATTTGCTCTTTTTTTAATTTTACAGCCTTCTTAACTTGTCCTGCAACCTTCAAAGATTTGCCAAATGTGCATCAGGTACACTCAAGTTTGCAACCCCTGGATTTGAGGGTGTGCGGATGGGGACTCTGTCACAGGGGCTGACCTGGTCCAGAGATAGCGAATGTTTCTTGGACAGGGGGTGGGGGGGGGGGGGGGGGTGGGGGGGAGGGGGGATGTGCATCAGAAGTGGGGGAGTGATTGAGCAAATAAAAAGTTGAAGAGAAACTGCAGCAAATGGAAGAGCAAGACAGTTTGAACTTCTGGCATGCGGTTGTAAGTGAATTGTGCGGAAAATTTATTCCAGGGAGGATGTGGAATACAGTGTTGCTCAATTCCTGGGTTGGGAGCTTGCAGCTCCCGCCCCCCCCCCACCCCTCCCCCCCCGTCAACCTGCTGATTCAGAGGCAACATCGATTGATTGTGTTCCTGAGCTCCTTGTTATCCATTGCCTACGTAATCTGTTCCAAGGAAAGCACATCAAAGAGATGAGCTTCTGAAAATATTTCCATATTTCTGTTGATAGATAAGAACCAGGCCACACGGAAACAGGTTCCGGTTTATGAGCTGATGAGGTGGTGGGTGTCGGCTTCATATAAACCTATTACTTACTCAGAGGTCTATTTGTCAAATGTTTCTAAATCTGAATTCAATGCAAGAACTCCTTACACTGCACCATGACAAACTGCTGTTGTGCTGCTCCCGTGTTCGCACTCACTGCATCGAAATCGAGGCTTCTCACACTGTCTCCTACTCTGAGTTATTCTTTCTCAGGACCTCACTGTAGAATAAGGATATTAAGGGTTTCGGAACCTTCTTGTAAAGGGTTATGGGGTGGGGGGAGGGGGGGGGTGGTGGTTGTGGGGGCAGGCAGGAAAGTGGAATTAAGGCCATGATCAGATCTTATTGAATGGCAGAACAGGTTCAAGGGGCCAAAGGTGGGTAGATGGCACTGCACTCCTTAAACTTGAATAACTTTGGATGTGCACTTGATAAAAGCAAGTTGTAAACGGAGTATGAAAACAGAATTCATAAAGTTTTACCACAACACAGTTCAATTTTCTCGGCTTCAACTGAGCTGCGATCTTTTGTGATACGTTGTTCAGTCTGATTGTCCAACTCATTGAAAACATTCTCTAGTTGCTGCTAAGTAATTTCATTCACATTAACACAATATCAAAATTCAAAAAACTTCATAAATTATGCTTTGATATGCTGTTTACAAAATGTGCTACCATCAAGTGCACACATACAACACACCACATGGATCTCCACAAAATGCACACACACACAAAACCCAAACTCACTGATTTTTTTTTCTTCTGGATTTCAGTTTTCAGGTTGTCTTCATCAAATCATTTAAAATGACCAAACCTTTCAATCTTTCACTCTTTAAATGATGCACTCTATCAGACCTGGGGTTCCACAATAAATCTATTTTCCACTGAATCACACAGAAGTTCACGGCAGGCCCAAGCTCGTTATTAGTGGAAACGCCGGCAGCATGACGATGCCTGACCATCACACAGCTGGCACAGTCTAGGCAGCAGCATCAAAATTAAAAATAAAACTACTTCAGTAACTCTGCTGGAGCTGGACTGGAGGAATCCAGAATGAATGCAAAATGTAAATGTGATTATCGCACGCAATCTGCGAGCGCCTCGAAACTTACCTCCCACTTTCCTGTCAGTGTCTGCCTCTTCAGCTTTACGCTCCAGTGCTCTGAACACACCATCGCACAGTGAGGGACAGTCAGAGCAAAGGGATGGGACAAGGCTAAACCTGGCGGCCCACAGGTGACCTCAGGACTCAGGATTATCTCAGCTCCTTCTGGCTGCAGGCTTTAAGGAGGAAAGAGACAAAGTGAGGAGCGATTAACACATGGATTCACCAGAGCCTGGCTAGAAGTCAACCAATCCACTGGAGGAGCTGCAGAATAAGCATACAATCAATATACGTTTGTAATAACAGTGTGAAAACAATTAGCATGCTCACATAGTATCCTCTACTATTTTAACAGATGCATTTACTGATTTACTCCAGATAGGTTAATGCCTTCGTTAAAGTAGCGGACAAAAGAATGTTTAATGAATGTGTGAAATCCTTGGACGTGAGTATCGACAACAGTAATTTATAGGCTTTTGCTACGAGTCTGGGACATCAAGTTGCATCTGGATTGTTATTTGCAGCTGGCAAACAGGTCACTGAATAAAATCTTCCTGTAGCAGTCTATCTGGTGACAACAGGGCTCCCTGAAGGAGTTCGAGAAGTTCACTTCATTACTCAGAAGTTGAAGAGGTTTTAAAAAAAAGAGCTGTGTCTTATAAATTAGGCTGTGCACTCACTGGAAGGTTGATGGAGCTCTCTGCAGAGCTGTTGATTTAACTCTGACTGCTGCG
This sequence comes from Heterodontus francisci, assembly GCF_036365525.1. Classification (NCBI taxonomy): domain Eukaryota; kingdom Metazoa; phylum Chordata; class Chondrichthyes; order Heterodontiformes; family Heterodontidae; genus Heterodontus; species Heterodontus francisci. The sequence goes on from NC_090417.1 coordinate 12,015,965, forward strand.
TGCTACCAACCTCAATTCTTAAATAGGCTGCATCACCTGCTTCACTAAAGTACACAAGCTAATGAACAGAATTATCTGTCAGAATTCAGGAAATAAGACTCTTGCTGTTGCTCATGGTGAATTGGGAAGAATGCCCACGATGTAATGACACGGATATTATATGATATCACGCATAATGTATTGTTCTGTTGCTCAGGTGAAGCAGCGTCTCGTGAGACATGTCTCGAAGGCAACAGCATTTAGTTGCTGGAGACAGGCACAACCTGAGGCCAATTATTGACCAATTTATGCTGCTGAAGGAGGTTTGGCTGTAGATTGGCAGCTGTTCATAAATCCCCAGTCCCTCCATTAGGGAAGGGTTGGGGCAGAGGTCAGAAGTGATCAGGGTTAATTTTTTGATGTTGAAAAAAAACTTTCAAGAAGCTTCTTGTTCGATGGTAGGTGGCCCATCTGTTTGATTGTGATGTTTGAGCTCATCAGGTACCCGTCTAACACAAACTTGACATCTGTTGACTCTTCAGAGTGTGATGGATGCTCGAAGGTCAACTTCCAGAAAGATAAAGAGATTATAATAAGCATTGATTTTTCTCCATTGGTTTTCAATCCTGAGATGGAATAAACCAGTGCACAGCATGAACAACTCAATTGTCTACAGAACAATAGCCACTGCTCTCTAAATGGAATTCAGTGCATGGAACGTTTTGAAATGTTTCAGTGCTGCAACAAATCCAAATATTTATTTTCTCCTTTCTCAACCGATAATTTGAAAAATACTACTGTGATATGCAAAACTGATATTTTTATGCAGGAATATTTGGAGTGTACCGAAACAGATAAAAAACGTACCCAGTCAGGACAAACGTTCGAAAAATGGAACCCCATGAAATACTCTCCCTGCCAAATATCTACCCGACTCTTGATCCTTTCTTGAATAAATCTCAAGTTTAAAAATTAAAATGGCAGTAAAGTATTAATGAAAGACAGCTGGCCTTTATAAAGCACCTTGAAAGGTTAATCAGTAGCAAATCAAATCAGAGTCCAGTTACTGTTGTTATGCAACGTGGCAAAGAATTGCACACACCAATGAGGTGGACAACCAGTCTTTAGTGGGAGGAATGTTGGAAAGGACACTGGAAGAGCTCTCTCTTTGTTGGACTTTGTTGCATTTGTCTGAACTAGGGATTTGGTTTCATGTCCCATTTGAGTAATAACATCTCTGACAATGTAGCACATTCTTGATACAACACTGAATGCCAAACGAGATTATACACTCTAGTTCTAGAGTAGGGCTTGAATCCACAACATTCTGATTCAGATAGCAGACACTAAACCAGTAGGTCCAAACGGTGATTCATGGGCTTCAAGTGTCCGTCAGCTCTGTCAATCTGGGCTACAAAGCCAGATGGTTCAGTCCTCTTTCTTCTTATTCACTAGTTTGTCCGATTTGAATTTCATGAGCGTATAGGTTTGCACTGCTGTTGTCGCTGTGACTGTCCTGGTGGATGATGCCTGAATTTAGGTGACAGTGATCATTGTATCAGAAGGTTTAGGTTGGCTATGGGAAAGGACAACGCAATCTAGAGAACAATAATTAACTGGGAGAAAGCCAACTTCAATGGGGCAAGAATGTATCTCGGTGAATAAAATGGAATCAAAGGTTGGTAGGAAACACAGTAGCTGAACAATGGGCTACCTTCAAAGAAGAAATAGTTTGGACACATTCCCTCAAAGGGGAAAGGTAGGGCAAACAAATGCAGAGCTCCCTGGATGACTAAAGAGATCGAGATGAAGAAGAAAAAGTGTGCTATTGATAGATGTCAGGAAGATAATCCAATGGAGAACCAGGCTGAATGTAGCAGGCTCAGAAGGTAAGTGAGAAAGCAAAGAGAAGCAAAGAGAGAGTATGAAAAGAGACTGGCAGCAAACAAAAAAGGGAATCCCAAATTCTTCTAAAAGCATATAAATAGTAAAAGGGTGGTAAAAGGAGGAGTAGGGCCAATCAGTGATCAAAAGGGGGATTTACGCATGGAGACAGAGGGAACAGCTGAGGTATGAAATGAATACTTTGCACCTGTCTTTACCAAGAAGAGGATGCTACCCAGGCCACAGTCAAAGAAGAGGTAATTAATACACTACAAGGATTTAAAATTGAGAAGGAGGAAGTGTTAGATAGGCTGCCTCTACTTAAAGTTGATAAAGCACCAAGGCTGCATGACTTGGATCCAAGTATACTGAGGGAAGTGAGAGTGGAAATTGCAGCATAATTTTCCATTCTTCCTCAGACTCAGGGGTGGTGCCAGAGGACTGGAGAATTGCAAACATTACACCCTTGTTCAAAAAAGGGTGTAAGGATAAGCCCAGCAACGAAAGGCCAGTTTAACCTCGGTGGGGAGGAAACTTCTAGAAACAATAATTTGGGACAAAATTAAAAGCGACATGGACAGATGCGGGTTATTTAAGGAAAGCCAGCACAGGTTTGTTGAGGGAATATCATGTTTAACTAACTTTCTCGAGTTTTTTGAAGAGGTAACAGAAAGGGTTGATGAGGGCAATGCTATTGATGTGGTGTACATGGACTTCCAAAAGGCGTTTGATACAGTGCCACATAATAGACTTGTGAGCAAAGTTATAGTTCATGGAATAAAAGGGACAGTAGCAACATGGGTACGAAATTGGCTGAGTGACAGGAAACAGAGAGTAGTGGTTCATGGATGTTTTTCAGAATGGAGGAAGGTTTGTCGTGGAGTTCCCCAGGGATCAGTTTGGAACCCTCGCTTTTCCTGATATATATTGATGACTTAGACCTTGGTGTACAGGGCACAATTTCAAAATTTGTGGATGACATAAAACCTGGAAGCATTGTGAACTGTGAGGAGGATAGTATAGAACTTCAAAAGGACATAGAAAAGCTGGTAAAATGGGCAGACAAGTGGCAGATGAAGTTCAATGTGGAGAAATGTGAAGTGATTCATTTTGGTCGGAAGAACATGGAGAGACAATATAAAATAAAGGATACAATTCTAACGGGGAGGCAAGAGCAGAGGGACCTGGGGGTATATGTGCATAAGTCAATGAAGGTGGCAGGACAGATTGAGAGAGCGGTCAATAAAGCATACAGCATCCTCGGCTTTATTCATAGGGCAAAGAGTACAAGAGCAAAGAGGTTATGTTGAATTTGTATAGTTTGGCCTCAGCTGGAGTATTGCGTCCAATTCTGGGCACTGCATTTAAGGAAAGATGTAAAGGCATTGAACACAGTGGAAAAAAGATTCACGAGAATGATTCCAAGGATGAGGAACCCTCATTTACGAAGAAAGATTGGAGAAGTTGGGACTGTTTTCCTTGGAGGAGAGAAGGTTGACAGGAGATTTGATCGAGGTATTCAAAATCATGAGGGGTCTGGACAGAGTAGAAAGGGAGAAACGGTTGCCACTTGTGAAAGCATCAAGAACGAGAGGGCACAGATTGAAGGTAACTGGCCAAAGGGGCAATGACGACATGAGGAAAAACTTCTATCATGCAGCGAGTGGTTAGGATCTGGAATGCACTGTCTGAGAGTGTGGTGGAGGCAGGTTCAATCAAGGCATCCAAAGGGAATTGGTTTCCTGAAGAGGAAGAATGTATAGGGTTATGGGGAGAGGGCGGGGGAATAGCACTCAGTGATTTGCTCACTTGGAGAACCGGTGCAGACACGATGGGCCGAATGGCCTTCTTCAGTGCTGTGATTCTGTGATCTGAACACCATTAGCAGCTTCTTTTGGGCACATCAAAGAATATCTGGCCTTTAAGGCTCCAAGCTGTTTATTTGTGACCAATAAAGACATAAACACAAAGTTAAGAGTAAAGTAAAAAAAAACCTGCACCAAAAAGTCACATTGAACTTCCCACATATTATTCAGATTGATCTGTGTTGCTATGTGTATGCCATACAATGGGGGAAATATCGCTGATTTAAAAAAAAAAGTTTTGCAAATGCATTAATCAAAATCTCTCATGATATTTAATGAAGAGTTTATTTCTGATGATATCTCAAATCCAAGGGCTTGGCCTGGAGCTTGACCATCTGTCTACAAAGCTGAACACATCACAGCATGGTCAAAACCCAGGAGAGGTTATTATTTATAACAAAACAGAGAGATGATCTTGCAATGCAAAGTGCACGAGTTTGCACTGTTTGGAAAAAAACAAAAACAAATGTGTATTCCTGTGGCAGGCTGACGAACTTCCCATGAAAAGGAATACAAATGAGCACAGCCAGAAAAACTGTCGATCTTGAGAAACCATCTATCTTTAGATACTGATGTTGCCTTGGGACACAGAAACAGTTGATGGTACCACTGCCACCTAGCCCTGAATCTATCAAGCCCAGTTTTGAACCTTTGTTTCTCACTTTGTGCTCAATCTTCCAGAACAATTTTCTTGCAAAAACATTCAGACCCTTCTTGTTTCTTCAATAGCCAGCAATGGAAATCTCTAAGAGACACCGTGCATACACACAGAATGAGTTGGGTATGCTTTGCCCAGTCCTAAATATAGAGAGGGCCAGAGTAAAGCAGAGCAGGGCACCTTGCGTCATGCCACGTTACTTCGACTTGTTCATGCACATTTTAAGTTTGTAAAAAAAATGTGCCCACAAAGTTGCTGGAGGTTTGAGCTGATAAATACTGCAGTGAGGGCAACGGGGCAACTGGGACCTTGGTGAGCAACAGGACAGCAGTGTATCTCCTGAGTGAGATATAAGGATTGAGAAATAAACAGGGGAAGAATGAGAAGGAGGTCAATTAGAGTGGATGAACTCAATGATAAATCGGGTACAGGAAGAGAAATAAAGAGAAGGGAAGAAACATTGGATTAAGAGAGAGAAAAAAAGTCAGCAAGAAAAAAGGAAGATAATTAAAAATTTAAAAGTTGACATCTTTTAAATCTCCTAAAAGAATCCACAACCTGAAGGAATGACACTCCATACATCAGCCAGCAATTATGAATCGTCACAAGCTGGCCGATTTGCACCACTCCTCCTTGAGCTTCACGTGAATGACATCTCGCAAAAACTCCCCGTGATTTTCATGAAATGTTTCTGTGTCCCAAGGCAACACCAGCATTGAAAGATAGACGTTTTTTCTGGCTATGCTCATTTGTATTCCTGTTCATGGGAAATTAGTCAGGCTGCCACAGGAGTACAGATTTGCTGTTTTTTTCCTAACAGAGAGCACTTGGCATTGCAAGAACATCTTTCTGTTTTGTATAAATAATAACCTCGCCTGGGCATCAGAGTTTGACTGACATGAACAATTATCACATCAATAAATGGATATTGATAATCACGTGACATAACTTTCTTTGGTGAGTTTAATGGGCAATTAATGTGCAATTGCAACTTCATGAAAATCATGGGGAGTTTTTGTGAGATGCCATTTACATGAAGCTAATGGAAGGGCAGTGCAAGTCAGCCAGCTTCTGACGACTCATAATTGCTGGCCAATTTGCACATTAACAAATGTACATGTTGTTCAGATGCTGTTAGGTTTTCAGTAAAAATCTGGCCCCTTATGCTGGATAACAGGTCAATGCAGAACGGAGAGCAGATGGTATGGAAAATTTGTAAATGCTTTGGTAAAGGAAAATGCATCTGAGTGAATGATCATGATTGAGCCTCAGGGGAAATACAGCGAACTTATGCTCGCTGGCTTATTTTATTCAACTCTTCTCAACTACATTAAAGTCGCGATATAAATGCAAGTTGTTTTTCTTGCATGTTGATGAATGACAGTTCCACGCTATTACTATAAATGCTTGTAGATGTGATTCCGTTGTAGGGATATTGGTGCAAAGAAATTGCTGAAAACTGGAGGCAGTAGGGGAGGAAGAACTTGCATTGTGTCTTTCATATCCCAGGATGTCACTGGGGGATATGGTAGCAGAGTGGTTATGTTACTGGAATAATCCAGAGGCACGGACTAATGATCCATGCCAGCAATAATCATAATCAGTAACAGTGACCGTGAAACTACTAAAATCTTGTAAAAACTCATTTTGTTCACTGATGTCCTTTCGGGAAGGAAATCTGCCATCCTTAGCCAGACGAGCCCATATGGGATCCACGCCCATAGCAATAAGGTTGACTCTTAACAGTCCTCTGAAATGGACAAGCAAGTCACCCAGTTGTATTCAAGAAGGCGGTTCCACCACCACCTTCTTGAAGGCAATTAGGGATGGGCAATAAATGCTGTCCTTACCAGAAAAATTCACATTCTGTGAATGAGGAAAGAAAGATTTATCATGAGAAAAGGGGTTTCACGAAATTGTCAAAAAACATGCTATGCTGAATGAGGACTTTTTAATTCATTTGTTGGAAACCAACATTCAACTTTTAAAAAGGAAAGCTGGGATCCTCCATTTAACTTTTAAAAAGCTGGCAGCCAAAATGGCCACCACAAATTGCGTTGAAATACCTCACATTCCAGGACATAGAATTGGAGACGCATGTCTAACAAGTCTCCCATCCAGGTCAGTGGCTGTGTTATGCAGACCCCCACCTGCCAAGAATGAGGCACATTAATTTCACCATATGGACATTAAATTTCAAATTGCGGCTGGGAAGAAGAGAAGGCCTGTTACAAGAATTGCCAGACCTTGGCTGAATTTTTTAAAAACATATTAACAGACAGTGCTTGTGGACAAAGGAGCTATTCCCTACTCCAATTCAATCCACTAACAGACGTGGTCAGACCAGTTAGTCACATGACTAACTGGCTGTTGCAGTGTTTGAACTAAGAGTTTGGAAAGAAAGCAGAACGTGCTGGACTGAAGAAGACCTCCTGTCTGCCTGTCTGGTCCCATCTCTTTCTCACGGAACTCCAAAACCCAATGAAGATACATGAACTCCAAGAAAGAAAAGCCTCCTTCAGTGAATAAGGTTTTAGAAGAATACTGGGCCCCAACGAAAAGCAAGATCTACCTACAATCAAGGACTCTACAGTGAGCTCGAAGACCCGTCACAAAAACTCTTCAGATATTGCATCAAACTTTTCCAGTTTATTTCTCCTGCTCTTTTTTGTCTCTATTTGCATGTGTGTATCGCGTATGCTTGCTCGCATGGGAGCATCGTGAATCCAGAGGCGTCAACCGAATTAGAGTTTAAGTTTAAGTTTCATAAATTTCAGTCTTTCTTCTTTAAACCTAAGAACCTGTGTGTGTTTGTGCTGGCTTCCTTGCCTTACAATTTGAAAGCGGTGAACAAAGATTCACCAAGGGGGAGCTAAAAACAGTGTGTTTAAAATTAAATCTTGTCACAGCAAGACCAGGTGAAGGCTGAAAGGGAACCTTAGACCTCTTTCGCATCTGATCGTAACACCTGGATGACTGAACAGATTATCCAGTATCACCCTCGTTAGCAGGAGATTCAAAGCCATCTTGAAGCATTCACTAGTGGAGACGTACCTCTGGGGGTTAACATTGAAACAATGAGACCCGAGAGAGATTGAGAATTCTTCGACTTGAATCTAATTAAATTGCAAACGAGGACATTGGACAATCATGTGACCGCTTCCCCAGCTGTAAAAACTAGCAGTCTTTTTGCTACCAAGGGACAAGCTCTGGAGACTTTGACAGTACAGAACCCATCGGGGTGCGTGTCTCTCTCCAGGTGATCTTGGGGTGTTTGAAGTTTGCCTGCTGGCTGGAAAAGATCCAAGACAAAGACCCACGATCAAAAGATCAACTGCTCCACTGTCTACAAGAACATTTACCAACCACCAACTTCTGGACTCCAGTTTCAGCCGCAAGGCAAGTGAATTAACAGATACCACGGTCTGTTTATTATTTTTATTTGTTCTGGACTCTAATCTAATCCAAACTATTCCTCTCCATTCTGTAATCTATTTTTGTGTGTGATTCTCATGTGTGTGTGTGCGTGTGAGTGAAAGTGTAGCATAGTTTATTATTTTATTTAGACAGGTTTAGATTTTTTAAAGGACAATAAATTCACCTCCTTCTTGTATAAATGCAAGAAAACCTGTCCGATTGGTTCTTTTATCATCACAACAAAGGTAAAAGGTTAAGGACTCAATGAAGTGAAGAACAGATCCTTCTTCTCTTCTTTGGCCTCCTTATCTCGGGAGACAATGGGTAAGCGCCTGGAGGTGGTCAGTGGTTTGTGAAACAGTGCCTGGAGTGGCTATAAAGGCCAATTCTAGAGTGACAGACTCTTACACAGGTGCTGCAGATAAAATTTGTTTGTCGAGGCTGTTACACAGTTGGCTCTCTCCTTGCGCTTCTGTCTTTTTTCCTGCCAACAGCTAAGTCTCTTTGACTCGCCACTCTTTAGCCCCGCCTTTATGGCTGTCCGCCAGCTCTGGCGATCACTGGCAACTGACTCCCATGACTTGTGATCAATGTCACAGGACTTCATGTCGCGTTTGCAGACATCTTTAAAGCAGAGATATGGACAGCTGGTGGGTCTGATACCAGTGGCGAGCTCGCTGTACAATGTGTCTCTGGGGATCCTGCCATCTTCCATACGGCTCACATGGCCAAGCCACCTCAAGCGCCGCTGGCTCAGTAGGGTGTATATGCTGGGGATGTTGGCCGCCTCGAGGACTTCTGTGTTGGAGATATGGTCCTGCCACCTGATGCCAAGGATTCTCCGGAGGCAGCGAAGATGGAATGAGTTGAGACTTCGCTCTTGGCTGACATACGTTGTCCAGGCCTCGCTGCCATAGAGTAAGGTACTGAGGACACAGGCTTGATACACTCCGACTTTTGTGTTCCGTGTCAGTGCGCCATTTTCCCACACTCTCTTGGCCAGTCTGGACATAGCAGCGGAAGCCTTTCCCATGCGCTTGTTGAATTCTGCATCGAGTCACAGCCTAGGTAGGTGAACTCTTGAACCACTTCCAGAGCGTGGTCGTCGATATTGATGGATGGAGTATTTCTGTTGTCCTGTCCCATGATGTTCGTTTTCTTGAGGCTGATGGTTAGGCCATACTCGTTGCAGGCAGCCGCGATCCTGTCGATGAATCTCTGCAGACACTCTTCTGTGTGAGATGTTCATGCAGCATCGTCAACAAAGAGGAGTTCCCTGATAAGGACCTTCCGTACTTTGGTCTTCGCTCTTAGACGGGCAAGGTTGAACAACCTGCCATCTGATCTTGTGTGGAGGAAAATTCCTTCTTCTGAAGACTTGAACACATGTGAGAACAGCAGTGAGAAGAAGATCCCAAACAGTGTAGGTGTGAGAACACAGCCCTGTTTCACGCCACTCAGGATAGGAAAGGGGTCTGATGAGGCTGAATTGTGCCTTTCACATTGTCATGGAATGAGGTGATGATACTTAGTAGCTTTGGTGGACATCCAATCTTTGCTAGTAGTCTGAAGAGACCAAGTCTGCTGAAGAGGTAAAAAGCTTTGGTGAGATCTATGAAAGCAATATGGAGGGGCATCTGTTGTTTGCGGCATTTCTCCTGTCGCTGGCGAAGGGAAAACAGCATGTCAATGGTGGATCTCTCTGCTCGAAAGCCACACTGTGCCTCAGGGTAGACACGCTCAGCCAGCTTCTGGAGCCTGTTTAAAACGACTTGAGCGAAGACTTTCCCCACTATTGTCCAATGAAGGGGTAAGCACATCCACTGTTTAAGAAGCAATAAACCCTATTGCGGTCAAACCAAGAATAGGCACCAACATGTTGCACCATGAACATTTGACAAAATTATTGACTCAGTCACAGACATGGGGGTAATTAGTTTGTACATAAAGTGTATAGCCAACTTAATTGCATCAAAACACAGTCCGATTTAAAATGCATTTCTCCTTATTTAGTGAGTAGCTGGCATTGTTTTTGCTTGCACCAGTAGTCAATGTTTGCCGACACACCTGATGTCGCGATGCAGAGAGTCCGGGAGATGTCCATTTGCCAGGTGTGATCTTGATCTCTTTCTCTCCCCTCTCACTCTCTCCCCTTTTCTGTGTCAATCCCTATCCCCACTTTGTGTCCAACTCTGTCCCCTCTTCCCACCCCCCCCACTCTGTCTCTCTCCCCTCTCCCTCCTTTCTTTCTCTCCCTTTCTCTCCCCTCTCTCCCCTTCTCACTCTTTCTCCCCTCTCTTCCCTTCTCTCCTCCCCTCTCTCTCTCCCTCCTCCCTCTCTCCCCCCACTCACTCTCTCTCTCCCACCCTCTCCCACTCACTCTCCCCTCTCCCCCTCTTCCCTCCTCTCCACCCTCCCCCAACCTTTCTCTCTCACCTCTCTCTCGCTCCCTCTCACCCCCGTTCTCCCTCTTTCTGTCCCCTCCCTCTCCCTCCCCCCTCTCCCCCCTCCCTCTCTCCCCCATCTCTCCCTCCCCTTCCTCTCTCTCCCCCTCTCCCTCCACCCTTCTCCCGCTCTCCTCCATACTCCCTCTCTCCTCCCCCTCTCTTCCCTCCTCCCCCTCGTGCCTTTCTCCCCCTCTCCCTCTCCCCCAGCTCCCCGTCTCTTCCCCCCCCTTTCTCTCTCTCTCCCCATCACCCTCCCTCCCCCCCAACTCTTCTCCACCTCTCTTCTCCCCCTCTCTCCCCGCTCCCTCTCTGCCCCTCTCCCTCTCTCTCTCCCCCTCCCTCTCCCCCCCTTCCCCTCCACCTCTCTCTCTGTGACAGATGCAGAGAGCAGGAACTCTTCCCCGACCCGCTTTGTGATTGGTCATATTTTTAAAAAAATTCACAGTTGTCAGTTTCACAGATGAAAGGAGTGGGAACAGCAGCTTTCGAACTCAGGACAAGGTTGGGCTTTCCTGTTCTGGCGGGTTTTTAAAAAAAATAATTGGAACCTGCTGGCATAGCCCAAACTTGTCCTGAGTCCGGAAGCCGCTGTTCCTGCTCCTGTCAGCTGTTAAACTAACAGCTGTGAATTTTTTAAAAGTCGGACTGGTTTGGAAGAAGATCAACAGGAAATTTCTCATCCCTGAAATTACCAGTCACGGACCCCAAAATTGTTTACCACGGACACCGGTGTTCGTGTACGGACACGTTGCCGACCCCTGGGCCAAACAAGAGGAAGGACAAGAGGGGTGCCTTGCGACCCCTCCTCAACTGATCGTAACAGAATAAACAAAGAGGCTGTATGAGTCCATTCAGCAAAGCATCATGTAGGTGATTGCTTGGTATCCAGGAAGCTGTCACAATGCATTTCTTCTGTGACAATTGATTATTTCACCATTATCTCCAGGAATATATGTACATGAAATGGATGGATCCTGCAGGATTTAGGTGCCACTATGAACTGTAGCTTGTGACACCATCTGAAAGCTGCGTTTGAATGAAAATATCATGAGGTACAAAGAGGTAAATAGACCAGACCATTCTGCAGCAAAGAATCCTTGTCTGCACTAGGCTGGTAATGAACTCTTGCTCAACTCAGATATGTGCGGTCACTAGGTTATGCCCCTGTTTGGAGCACTGTCCTCAGATGACGGCCAAAACCTGCACTTTATGTCTCAATCCAGTGCTCCTTTTCTGCTGCTTCATGCTTCAGTACTGCAGCATGGCTGCACAGCATAAAACTGCCTGCAGGTCATCTGCTATTTGAATTGTCTGCAGGCGTGCATGAGCGCATCTCAATTCATGGGTTCATGGGCTAATCTGATGAGATTTTCCAAGATGCGTTCATTTGAATGCGTGAAACGGAGTCGAGCGGTCTCGACCCAGCTGCTGGGGGGACTCAGATGGCTCCACAAGAGTGGTTTGATTGGAAATATCATGGAAAGAAGCTAATGAGGATGGCTGGTGTGGGAGATAAAAAAACACTCTGGTCTGACAAGGGGCGCCCTTCTGCGGGGGGAGGGGGGGGTACATCCCCACGGACGTTGTTGGGACAGAATAGAGAGAGGTTCACTGTGCAGGTGGAAGGGCTCAAGGTTGCCACTGGACACCTAAAATTGGAAAAGTACTCCATTTTCTGGTGTGATTATTACTTGTTTTTCTAAGTTCAGACCATAAAGGGAGCAAATTGTTTGAAAGAAAGACACAAATGAAGAGACCTTGAGCACTGGACAACTGAAGTCGAGATGTAGCCTGTCAATATTCTGCACCAAACAATAGAAATTTGCACTGTGCTAATTCATATAAGAGTCATAGAGAGATACAGCACTGAAACAGGCCCATTGAGTCCATGCTGACCAACAACCACCCATTTATACTAATCCTACAGTAACCCCATATTCCCTACCACATCATTCTCCTCCCACCTACCTACACTAGGGGCGATTTACAATGTCCAATTTACCTATCAACCTGCAAGTCTTTGGCTGTGAGAGGAAACTGGAGCACCCGGTGGAAGCTCATGCGGTCACAGGGAGAACTTGCAAACTCCGCACAGGCAGTACCCAGAACCGAACCTGGGTCGCTGGAGCTGTGAAGTTGCGTTGCTAACCACTGCGCCACTGTGCCGCCCAAATTTCTCCAGTATTATATATTGAATTTATGCTCCTCAGCGACTGCAATGGTGAGAAACACTAGCAGAAGCAAAAGCACTACTCTGCAGGAAGGCAGGGAAAGTCACAGACAACCTTCTCAAGCCTAGTTATTGAACAGCAAGCTCAGTTGTGTGCGATATTTCTGTGTCTCTGACACTTCCCTTCACACTTGGGTGAAGAACCTAGTTTGACAATGGGGAGCATCCGATGGGGTCGATCTTTCTTTTCAGTTGGGCAGGGACAGAAAAGCACAATCTATTTGATGATCAGGAAAGCACTGACATAATAAACCTCAATGAATTTCCTTCATCTTATGAGAAAACCACCAACAGAGTTCTGAAGCAGGCAAGACTATTGATGAGACAAGATCTTTCTGTGGCATTGACCGCAGGGCTCAGAATTTCGGCTCTTTCTTATTCCCTATATTTGGTCTGCTTGGTATGACTCTCCCTGGATTATTTCACTGACAAGTCTGCAGGCTTGTAATTACTGTCGTGCTGAGACTGTCACTGCAGTAGTGCCAGAATAATTTGATGTTTTGTGAATTGTAATTTGTGTATAAAATGACAGATCAACATTGCTTTGAAAAGGAACAACTCAGGGAAGATTTTGTTTTGTGATTATTCACATCACAATTCACAGCTTCATTCTCGTGGCGTGCCATCGTTGGGACTCAGTAGCCTTTCAGTACTGACCCTTTCCTCAATGAAATATTTCATTAATCTGTGAGGATTGTCAAGAAGTTAAATGAAGAGACTCACTTAAGCAATTCTGTGTGACACCCATCTCTGGGACTCAACCTGAACATTTTCTGCTCGAAGCAGTCAAATGCCCAAAATGACTGAGACTCCAGTACAATTAATTTAATTTCTCTGTCATTTGCTTTGCACTCAGCATTATCTTGCTTCCTCATGCATGCGGTTCTGTCCCCTTGTAAAATTGTTTCCTGTATCACACGTCCATTTTTGTATTAAACATGTTTGTGTCTATTAAAATTCAATGCCAATGGTTTATCAAGGCTATGGCACAGGGAATGTCACCATGATTAAAGCTTAAGAGTTGAAATTCATTCTTGCTGCTATGCCAAGGTGAGGACAATTTGTAACTTGAATGCTTGCCATGATGGAGGTGCAAGAGTTGGCAATCAAGGCTGCGTGTTTATCAAGTTGGTTTCAGGATGTTGTGCGCCTGGGAAGGCAAATGATCACCTTTTTAGGATTGATGTACAATGGCTGTAAATAGCTTTGGAAACATTAGTACAGATGCCTCCAGAATTGGGAAAATATGACCTGAGCTAACTGGCAAAATGCCTTTTGACTTATGCAGAAAACTACACATGTGTCAGATATCATGACCCACTAGTACTCATCTTTGTGATGAGACTCTGTCTGCCCTCTAAGGCGTAAAAGATCCTCTGGCACTCTGTCAAAGAAGAGCATGGAAGTTCTCCCAGTGCCCGGGCCAATGTTTATCTGGCAACCAACATCACGAAAACAGATAATCTCGTCATTTACACAAAGTGCTGGAAATACTCAGCAGGTCTGGCAGCATCTGTGGAGAGAGAAACAGAGTTAACGTTTCATGGTCTGCGACCTTTCATCAGTTCGATTCCGGTGAAAGGTCACAGACCTGAAACGATAACTCTATTTGCCCTCTCCACAGATGCTGCCAGGCCTGCTGAGCATCTCCATTGTTTTCTGCTCTTAATTTCAGATTTCCAGCATATACAGTTATTTTGCTTTTGTATCTGGTTATTTATCTGTTCGTGGGACCTTGCTGCGTGCAAATTGGTTACGCGTTTCCTAAATTACACCAGCGACTACACTTCAAAAGTACTTTATTAGCTGTAAAGTGCTTTGGGATATCATGAGGTGGTGAAAAGCGTCAGATAAATGCAAGTCTTTCTTTCTATATGAAGCAACCCAGGTTAAAGCACTTAAAGATATCAATTATACAGCATATGTTGGTAGAAGACGACAATCACTAATGTTTTATGAAGAACTAGGTGAATCACCAGGAGAGATCCACCCAATCTCAACACAATTAGAAGTGCACTCATGTGTTATTATAACAATCTATAATTAGCTGATGTGAAGCTAATTATTTATAATAAATACCCTTAATAGTTCTGATATTTCAGTTGGAACTTTCATTGGCAAAGTGGTAATGAAATGAAGCATTGTGAATATATAATGACTATGTTTTACTTTTTTTTAAACCATGGAATTAGATTCCAAAGCTTTAATTATTTGCTATTCAAAATATTCCAGACAAACAACATAATTTTATGCTTTTTTTATGCAACGCCCACAAGCTAAATCTTAGATTTAAAGACAGTTCAAAATGCCCTCATGGTATTTTCCAGATTGTTTATCTGTCTCTGGATTAGCAGGCCATGAGGGTTCTCGATCATAATAATAATTCTAAATCTCCACTGCCTAATTTTCTCATCCCCCTGACTACATGAGATCCCAAACATGCAGACTGCAACTTTCCCCATTCCAATAAACACTAGTGCACAGAATTTAAAAGTCACATTCATCTTAACCTACATGATCACCAACCTGTTTTCACCTTGATTGACTGCAATGTATATTTCCCATGAATTCCCCTCTGGAATTGCTCCGAGTGGAACCAATAAACGGACCCCTGATATGAAAAAAACATGCATCGTTAGTGTCACAAGCATACACAAATGAATTTATAAACTTGGCCAAATTTTATTATCATCAATAAATGGGACGAGGACGGATGAAAGATGATCAACGGAAGAATTAAGTTATTTAAACACAGAGATGATTATTAGACTATGGAATACGTGACCATGAATGGCTTGAAAGGCAAAGAGAACAATATCATTTATAAAGAAACTGAGTATTGGAAATGAAGCTTCTTAAAGAGTATGGAGAAAGGGTAGATAGATGAGTGGACTGCTCCAAAACCAAGCTAATATGAGCATAGATGTAATGGGTTGCTTGGTTTCCTTCTGTGTTGTAACTTGAAGGACTTTTTTCAGGTGTAGACTTCCAGGAAAGCTGGCAGGCATTCGAGTTACCCATCATCTTTCAAAAATAAGCTACCTGCCATTTGTCTGTTTCATCTCAGCTCCTGCCGAATAAAATATGTATGCAGCTCGTTCCTTCCAGTCTAATGCCTGCTCAGAAATTTGGATTTGCTTTTGCTGTTCGCCTGCTGTTTCGTTTCCATGAATGTAAGGACTTTGTGTCCCACATACCTGCTGATGCTGGGCACTGGTGACAAATATTGGGAAACCTGCAAGGAGGGCCAATGGATTCAACCTTACACATACATGTACAAATGCACAGAGCAACGCAAATATCCTCAGAGGGTTGTAAGGCTGGAGGAGTTGCAGAGTTAATCCAAAATGGTAGGGTTTGTGCCTCTTCAGGTTCTTAACATGATTCACATCTCCCATCTTCTCAAAGAGAATTAGAAACTGTGTCTCTTGAGCTCTGGTGAACTCTGGCAGCAACTGTGCATTCATTACAACCACTGCACCCATGGGAGGTCAACCCAGCAAAGTCTCTGTACCCTAATTATATACTAGTTTATAAATAACACTTTCACAATTTCACTGTGCCAAGTGCACAAAGGAAACCTTTACCTGAAGATCTCTGATGTATCCAGAAAAAAAGCATGAATCAGAGAAGTTTGGGACCATTAGGGAAGATAACTGGAACTGAGGGATTTTCCCCTGTTGGCGTGGGACCAAATTCTAAATTAATGAAATTTCTCAGGACCGACAGCAGCGCTGAGTCGAGACCTGGAAACTGGCTCAGCCTAAACTCTACCTCTGTATATTTGAACACGGGAAAAGAGCTTTTTTTTTATCTTCGTGCTCACAATATTCCTGTTTTAGATATTACTTGTGTTTTGACAGCAACAGTACAAGAGGAAAAAATAGTTTGTACCTTCCTTCACAATACCCATTATAAAAGCAATTTTTGATTTTCATTACAAAAAGATATGCTCTGCAAAGTAATGACCTTTGTGCAGCAAACAGTCCTAATGGACTGCTGTACAATAATATGATTGAAAAGTGCTGCAGAGATGTGTTTCTTGTCTGTGATGTGGTATTGTGCAGCACACGTTATAATGCTTCTTATGCCACATGATTGACGGCTTGGAAAAGATCAATACAAACTGATGATTCAAATTCACATTTCGTTGTAGTTTAAATAAATCCTTTCAAGCTGAAATGAAGAATCTAAGCGTTATTGTGATAGAATTTCTGTTGATGAGGTAAATTTAACCCCAGCGACTGGTTGATGCAGCAGTCCAACTGAACTGTTTCCCAAAGGCTATGGGTGTTTTGCACATCCGTGATGCAGGCTGTTGATTTAGTATCCATTCCAAGTTTTGGTTAAGCTCATGAGTTCTGCAAATGAATCTTCATTCCCTTGATCCTTCGGCTGGATTCATAGCACATTCTTTGGGACTGCAGCGGCTGTAATACCCTCTTGGAGGAAACTCAATCCCTCAGGACTTCAGTGTGCTCGGGAGTCTTCTGAGTAGTGCCGCCATTTCTTGACGTTCCCCAACTTCTATCAGCGGAAAACTATACATGCAGTGTGCGTGAAACTTGGGTGCACCTAATCATGATTTCCCATTGTCAGAGCAAAGCACCTCAGAGTTGAAGGATTGTGGTCCCAAATTATAATTGTGGAAAGCTCGATCCTGCACATAGAACCACTAAAACGTCCAAGAATCATGCTCAGCTGGAGATTCTTGTCCAGGTATAATTGGAAATTCAACATCTAAAGAAACCATTATGGTTGTCCTCTGAACACAGATGAGCGGGTGTACCCTCCGCAGCCCTGTGAGAAAATATTCCACTGTAGTTTCAAAACAAAAAAAAATGAGCAGAATGCACAAAGCACCGTGACCCATGGAGTGGTCAGGCATGATTTGTCATCCCTAATTTGCCAGCTGGTCACATTCTAATTTCACTAGATGCTCAAGGTGGAGGGTAAGCGAGTAGTGGGTGGGACGGGGAACAGCAATTGGGGTGATGCAGATCCCTGTAAGGATGGAGGTCTAATCAGAGGTCAAGTGAGGATGCGCCTTCCTCGTACATGTTGCAGTGACAATTTTCAAACCTGTCTTCCCTCTCTCTCTCATCCAAGAACTGGCGCACAATAGACAGAGAGAGAGAGGGAGAGGGACTGAAAAGGACATGGAGAAAGAATTCAAGTAACACAGTTGTAAAAAAGAAATGATAACAATAATAACAAGTGAACAAGAAAACAAGGCTTAACATCCATATTAAAATATAGGCAGAGGACCATCATCTGACTGCACCATGCATTCATTTAGAGCACCAATGATGATTTCTTAGGTCAGAATTCTTTCTTTATTCAAATATTGGATGAATCAAAAAGTATGAGAGAAAACTGAGAAACTTTGGTCACAATTTCTGGTAAAATTGTATTTCAGAATGCACGTAAAACTTTACTCGGAGTAGCATACCAACAAAATTGTCTCACTGCATTCACAATCCCACTAAACTATATAATCTATAGTTCTCTCAGTTCTGTCGATTCCGGAATAGATTTTACAGCATCGAGGATTGGAGCAGTGGGGGCTGGCGGGGGGCGTTCTTTTATTTATTTATTCGTGCATAGGGAGTGAGTATCACTGGCAAGTCCAGCCTTTATTGCTCATCCGTAATTGCCCTTGAGGTGGTGAGCCACCTTCTTGAACCGCTGCACTCCAGGGAGCCCAATTCACAGCACTCCTGATTTTCCAGTGGTCTCTCCAATGGATTCAGTGTTCTGTGCTCTTGTTGACTCAGAGCTAGGGCATGGGGGGGGCACAAAAAATTTGCTTTACCCACCTCAGACTGAAGTGATGTTGCTGACTTCAACCTGAGGGCTTCAACGATCTCTCAAGCCCCAGGTACGCCTCTGCTTTGGAACACTCAAGAGAACATACCTCCCGTAAGAGAGACCAATTGATTAGTTTTATTTATAACCTGAATCTTAAACCTAAGGGCTTATACCAGATGACGGACATTCATCAATATCCATTCTTCTGGCTGCTGGCAAATATAATCTATACTGGAATCTCTGGGGTGAAATTGTTCGTTGCACATGGAGAATGTGTTCCAGCTCCTTGGAAATGTATTTGCAAAGACAATAACGAGTTGCATTTATTTCGCGTAGAAAAACCAATCCAAGGTGCTCCACCGAATAGGGAACCAGAAAATTGGATGCAGAGCCAAAGAAAGAGAGGCTAGGAGGGGCGATCAAAAGTTTGATTAAAGAGGTGGGTCTTAACGAGGGCCTAAAAGGACAAAGGGGAGGGGAAACATCGCAAGATTTTTGGCTCACCTGTACCTCAAATTCATTGGCCTGCCTTCAATCCATATTCTTTGATATCCTAATCAATAAAAATCTGTTGATCTCAGTCTTGAAAATTTCAACTGACTCAGCATCCATCTCCTTTTGGAGGAGAGAATTCTGCACTTCCCCACCATTTGAATAAAAAGATCCTTCCTGATCCCACTCCTGAGCAGCTTTGCTCTGACTTTAAGCTTGTGGCCAATTATTCTGAATTCCTGCAAGAACTAGCTTCTCTGTATATACTCTATGAAATCCTTTTATCATGTTAAACACATCAACTAGATCACCCCTCAACCTTCTCAACTCAAGGGAATACAACACAAGTCTTTGGAATCAGTCCTCGTAATTTAACTCTTTAAGCCCTGGGATTATTCAGTTGGATATGCGCTGCAACTCCTCCGAGGCCAATATAGTCAAGCAGGTTGCTCACAACTGTATGCAGTGCTCCACATGGGGTCTGGTCTGTACACCTAAAGCATCACTTCCCCACTATCCTTTCAACTGCCTTGAAAAAGAGGCCAACATTCCATGAGCCCCTTTGAAACTTTGGCAATCTGTGTTCCTGGACAACCGAAATACCATTCACTCCTTCACAGTTTCTAATCTCTTTGATTTGTCTTTCTAGAATCCACAGTAGATGACCTCACACTTCCCCACGAAGAACTCCATCTGCCAAAGCATTGTCCACTCACTGAATCTGTCTCTGTCCCTTTGTAACTTCCTTTTCCCAGCTGCAGCTAGATATAGTGAAGTGTAGCAGTTTAGGGTTGTAATTTCAGAGCTCCTGAAAACACAGACACATTCCCAGAGACCTCCAGTAAATATAGGCACACTTCCACGGAACTCGTGCAAACACAGGCAGATTCCTAGGGATCTCTCGCAAGTAGAGACACCCCCTGAAAACTCAGATACACTCTCAGGGAGCTCCAATGAATACAGACACACGCCCAGGGATCTCCTGATCTCCTACAAATGTCGACAAACTCCCCGTTATATTGTTATACAGCTGTAGAAAATGTTTCTACCAGACAAGTAAAATTGGTAAAATACCAGACAAGTTGGTCAAGAAATGCTGAAAAATGTAGCATGTAGAAATGTAGACTTCATTCATCTGGCTACAGTCTGAAATTAAGCCAGTCTGTTCACAAGCTTGGTGCTGCATTTGATCCCAAGCTGAGCTTCCGGCCTTATATTTGTGCCATCACTCAAACCGCCTACTTCCACCACTGTAAAGTTGCCTGACTTCGCCCCTGTCTCAGCACATCTGCTGATGAAACCCTCATTCATGCCTCCATTACCTCCAGACTTTACTACTCCAACACACTCCTGGCTGGTCTCCCACATTCTACTCTCTGTAAACCTGAAGGCATCCAAAACTCTGCTGCCCACGTCTTAACTTGCACCAAGTCCCATTCCCCTGTTGCCCCTGTGCTCGCTGACCTACATTGCTCTTGGCCAAGCAATGCCTTGACTTTAAACTTCTCATCCTTGTTTTCAAATCCCTCCATGGCCTATCTCTGCAACCCCCTCCAGCCCCACAACCCTCCAAGTTCTCTGCACTCCTCCAATTCTGGCCTCTTGTGCATCCCTGGTTTTAATCACTCCGCCATTGGTGACTGCACCTTCAGTTGTCTCGGCCCCAAGCTCTGGAATACCCTCCCTACACTTCTCCACCTTGCTTTCCTCCTTAAGACATTCCTTAAAACCTACCTCTTTGAATGAGCTTTTGGTCATGTGACCTAACATCTCCTTTTGTAGCTCGGTGTCATACTTTATTTTATAATGCTCCTGTAAAGCACCTTGGGACATTTTATTATGTGAAAGGTGCTCTATAAATGTAAGTTGCTGTTGTTATAGAAATGGTACAATATAATACCTATGATACTGTTGGTGTGTCTATTCCAAATAATCCCAAATAACAGCTTATTCTACACTCACACTGAGGTTGAAGGTAATCTGATGTTATGAAAAATAGAACTTCATTATGAAAACACAAGAGCGAAAGGCGGTCCATGTAAATTGACCTTCAGAGCTAACATCTTGGCAGCCCTTTACCAACTTATACTCTACAGTTCGTCCTCTATCCTGCACTTCATATAATTAGGAAAGGTTCCCCAATGTCTGTCTGCACTGTGACCACTGATTCTTTTGCCTCATAATGGAACACCAGTGCTGTGACATGCAGAGAGCTTGTAATACCCTGCTGTTATGAAAGTGCTTCTGTTTTTGTTGAATATATTTTTTGAGGAATTCTTCGTCAAACTGAAGAAATATTGGACCAATTTTTTCCAGGAAGGTCATCAAGAGGACCCTGAAAGGACTTGTTTGACAACAACATTTACTGGTTGTCACATGATGCAAATTAAAACTAGAACAGAAACCCTGGTAACTGGGGAAGATGTGTGCAGAGAAGTGACAGGTCAGAAGGTGGACTTTCTGCTTCCGGCTTCACTTTTGAATTGTTTGGAGTTGGGAATGAACTGTTTAAAAGGGGTTGGGATTTTTAAAAAATAAAACTGAAGGACAGAACCTCAGCGCAACCCAGCATGTTCCATCTCTTTAAAAAGTCTGCAGGAGAGAGCTTCCAAGGAGAGAAGAGAATTCCCAAGGAAGGAGAGGAGACCACAGCTCAGCTCAGCTTTCCAGCACCTCTCTAAAAGGCCCTGAGAAGTCCACTGTGTCAACTCATCTCTTCTCCTGTTTTTGAAGAAAAGCTTGCAAAATTAATTCTCAAGGCCGCCTGAAAAGAACTGTTCTGAAAGATCTCATGACCCATCTCCGTGTACTTGGAGGCCAGACTGTATGCCAGTTTCTTCAACCTGTGTTTTTTTTCTTTTTTTTTGTAACAGAGCTCTCAACAACAATCCCTGTTATTTTTCTAGTTAACCAGTGTATATGTGTGAGTGTGAGGGGCGAAGGTAAAAAGGGAATTGTAATTTTTCAAGCTGTGTGTTTATGCTTTACTTCATTACTCGTTAAGACTTGTTTTACAGTAAACTGAAAATTTTGTCGTTTATTAAAGAAACCTGGTTAGTGTGTTTTATTCTGGGAAAAACAGAGTCGCTGATTGACCGTATCAATAAGGGGGAAAATTTAAATATATGTTGTGACCTGTGGAGAAGTGGAACTAGAATGAACAGTTCACTCCCCTCGCCTCGGTCGTAACACCATGCAAATCGATAAACACCTGGAGATTATAAGATACTTTTGAATGAAGGACTACTTTTAGCAAGTGGAATTTGTCTCCCCCTAGCAATTCTAATACATACAAATAGTTAGCTGAACAATGGAGTCATCAGCAACTGCTGCTCATGGTAATAGGCCATAGTCCCTCATCTTGTTTCTATGTACACAGAGGTCTTGTGCATAGTGTAAATTTCATGTAAATATAACACAATAGTAACTTGCATTTATATAGCGTTTTTAACAAAGTAAAACATGCAAAGGTGCTTCACACGAGTGTTATCAAGCAAAATTTAACACCGAACCAGATAAGAAGATATTAGCACAATATTTGTCAAGGAGCCAGATTCTAAGGAGTATCTTAAAGGAGGAGAGAGAGAGGTAGAGAGGTTTAGGGAGGGAATGCCAGAGCTTCAGACACGGTTGCCCACAATGGAGTGATGAAAAGTGGGCATGGCCAATAGGCCTGAGTCGGAGGACATGCTTTCAGCTCCCTTTCTATCACTTTTAATCAGCCCAGATTTATTCGAACCCAGTCAAATTTATTCACCCAGCAAGTTTTTCCACAAGGGGTTTGGAATACTGAAGTGAGGAAGTAGTGTTTCAATTGTACAAAGCCTGACTCAGATGCCACCTGGAGTGCAGTGTTCAGCTTTGGGCACCGAACCTCAGGAAAGATGGAGGCCTTGGAGGCGTGTGGTGTAGATTCATCAGATTGACACTTGGATGAAAAGGGTTAAATATGGAGGCGAGGTTGCATGAACCTGTAGTCCTTGAGTTTAGCAGGTTGAGGGTGATCCAATCAGGATCTTTGACATGATATAAGCCAGATACAGAGAAACTCTTTCCTCCAGTGGGGGAAGCCAGACCAAGGCATAATCTTAAAATTGGAGCAAGGCCATTTCAGAGTGAAGTCAGGAATCAATTCTTCCCACAAATGGTAATACAACATTCCCTTAGTTGGTGCAGCAGATGAAATCTGTCTGGCACCTGGAAATGGTGAAAGAAAACTGGCCTTTCGATTCAAACTTTTGTCAAACCAACCGTGGCTCACCCCTGACCTTTTTCACATTCCTAACTATTTCTATTGTTCCAAGTTTAAGTGCATAAAGCATTTATGGAAGGATGTCATGATGATGCTCATTGTTAACGCTATGACTTCTACGAGCAAGTCCACCATTCAAATTCACTATGTATGGATGTCAGTGTCAAGGATGTCAACTGACAGCTTGTGTAACAATAGGAACTACATTTTTTTATTATGTATTCTTGTGACCTTGTGCAAGACCAGCATTTATTGCCCTTGAACAGGTGGTGGTGAGCCACCTACAATTGAATGGGTTGCTCGGCCATTTCAGAGGACAGTTAAGAGTCAACCACATTATCATTAATGATAATGAGAATTTCTTAATATTTCACCACTTCAGGTAAAAACGATGGAATAAGGGGACTGTCCTGCTCTCCCTGCACGAGGAGTATTTATTCCCCATCGCCCTGCGTTATTGCGTCTGCCTCTGATCTCTGCCGCGACCTCCTATGTTCTTGGACTGCTGTGTAAATGGACAGAAAAGAGAAGGATCAGCGTCGGATGGATGCTCTTTCCTGCTGTTCCATTAGAAATGGAATTCATTTATTGAACTGGTTTTTAAATGGAAAAATGATGTGTTTTGACTTTTTTCAAAGGAAAGTATACACTATTTGAAAGGTGACAAAGGACAAGATTAAAAACTGATTTCAGCTATTAATTCACGAACAATCTATGAGAAGAAGATATGATAGGACACAGGACGAGACTGTCAGGAGACACTAAATACAAAGAGGAAATGGTCAGAACAGATAAGGTAGTGAACGACAGACCATGGACAGAAGAATGGACAGGAAATAAATAATGTTGTGCAGCAGCACTGAAAAGAATTATGTCATGTCACTTTACAAGCTCATAACATAACCACATTTAACTAGACACAGGTAGAAAATGTTAATCTCAACATGTTCGGATCATCCTATATAAAGTACAACACACTAGAGCTCCATTGGGATTTCAATCTAGTCTGGCTGAGATTCATGTGAAGAGAGTAAAGAGCCGAAGCTTGTGACTTCCCTGATGAGTCCTTTGCGTGTGAGTTACAAAAGGTACCAGCCTCATGGGCAAAGCACATAATGGGTTGTATTGTGTCTTGTGAATAAAAGAAATTAATCAGGCGTCTCAATATTTCCTAGTTCTCAAGCTCATTTAAAAGGGTTGAGCAAATGGATCAAACTGTAAAAACCCAATGCTGAATAAATAAGGCAGTTGGATATGTATTATCCAGTGAACAGTCAAAACCCAACACAATGTGCCAAAGGAAATAGAGAAAAAGTTAGATCAAGCCTCGATAAACAATATGAAAAGGCTTGCGTGGAATGAAGTCGGTTATTTACTTTACCGATCAGTCAGCAAAGAACATCTAGAAATGAACACATCTTACGCTAGAGTGGGGATTGGGAACCCTAGCTAGAACATGCTGGTCTACAAGAATTAACTATCACCAGCAGCTGCAATCACTTGGATTCACACCGCCTACACAACCTCTCGGTTGTTAAAGCAAAATCCTGATCCTAGTCTAAAAGCATTCATCAAAACAAGCTTTGTAGGTTCGGTGCTTTTTCATCAATATGAATTCATTCACAAGGTACAATCATTGTCATTGAGAGTCATCCACAGATCTTCAGAGTCAGATAAAAGCAGATACTTCAAACACTTGGAAGTTTCTTTTTCAGTTAGGTGTGAGGCTGAAAAAGCCTGTTTAATATGAGATTAACACAGCCTGGTGTGCTCCCTGGTAAACTCCCTGTTTAAAATAAAATATCCTGTTGAAAAAGAGGGTGAAATTATTTTTTGGCAGTGGCTCAAAATGGGTGAAAATGAATTGGGATCACATGTTGCACTCTGTCCAACTTTAGTTTCCATTCAACCCTCGCTGTACTTACAGTGAGCTGAGAGAGTGCAGAGAGAGCTTTTCTCTGTATCTAACTGTGGATACCGGTCGTGGGAGTGTTTGATGGGACAATGTAGAGGGAGCTTTATTCTGTATCTAACCCCATACTGTACCTGCCCTGAGAGTCTTTGATGGGAGAGGCTGAGGGAGCTTTTCTCCATATCTAACCCCTTTTTAAAAATTGTTATAAATACTTTATTTTTGAACAGACAGACAATTTTTTCACTGAAAGTGAGCAGTTGGGAACGCTGGTCAGGCATACTCTTCAGATATCATTAGATATTATACCCCTCCATATACTACCATTCATTTATCATTGGTAAAGTCAGCCGGGTTCTTTCTCAGCGACAATTCATGTTCATGGTTGCCCCAGGTATAAAAAAGGTATGAAGCCACAAATGGGGGAACAATCCAGAGCACTTGACCCTTGAATCAGTGCCATGTAATGGGAATGCCTTTGGAGAAAGAATTTGCAACTGCCTTCTGTTCAAAGGTAGTGATGGTGTAGGTGACATGGTGTGTCATAACGTGGTTAAGTTTCCGAAGTGGCGACCTGTTTTGTAGCCACTAAATCCAAAGTTCTTCCCGTCCTGTACCTGCCCTGGGAATGTTTGATGGGGCAAGGTAGAGGGTGTTTTGCTCTGTATCTAACCCCGGCTGTACCTGCCCTGGGAGTGTTTGATGGGACAATGTAGAGAGAGCTTTACTCTGTCGGGAACCCATTTTTTTACTTTTTTTCCCTTTTTTTTCCTGTACAATACTCCCAGGGCAGGTAGAGGTAGCTTCACTCTGTATTTAACCAGGCTATATCTGACATGTGACTGCTTGACGGTGATGCTGAGTGCTTGAAATGGAGAATTCTCCATTCCCCAGCACCAACATCCCTCACCCTGATTAACAAAACATTTGGTAAAAAAACAGCATCTAAACCAAGAGCTTATTTCTAAGTCCTTGAGCACAAGCAGCATTATCTACAGGAGTACTCAACTCTTCTGAATACATTTCTGGCTTTTGTGTCTACAGCAGAAATTATATGCACGATTCAGACATTTGCAACAAATTATTTTTCCCCTCAGACGTGCTTGCTGAAATGCCATCATGCATTTAAATTAGAAGACAGAGTTCCAGCTTTAGAGTGATGAATTTACCCAGTGCATAATGGTACACAAATTTTATACAGCATTCATTGAACAAATCTTTATACAATGGCCTCTGATATACCCTTTCTGAATCAAAAAACAATGAGCTTTTTCAGTTGTAATGATTAGAGCTAAAAAGTCACAACCAGAAATTACAGCACATTGTCGTCTCCAGTCTTACAACAAGGTTTACCTTGCAACTTGATGGTTCTAGTAAGCTATCATGAGAAAACTGACAGTGCAGCAAATAAACACCTGCGATCAGGGCACCCAAAATATGACAGAATCATTGGATTTTCCAGCACAGAAGGAGGCCGTTTAGCCCATTGCCCTTTTGCTGGTCCTTTGAAATGAAAGTAGTCTCAGTGCAATGAGAGGAAGCTTATGGGTTCAGATCTCAAGACGGAATTGAACAAAATAAAGTAGGCTGCCTGGGAAAGACCTGCATTGAGAGAGGGTATTTCCTTTCGGATGCAATATTAAAACTGATGCACTGAATGTAAAAGATCCCTTGGCTCCATTCAAGGGAGAGGAGGAAGTTCTTCAGCTGCCTTAGTCAACATTCCTCTCCCAACCAACCCTGCCTCCGACTGCTTAAAAGCTAATTTATCTCAGTGCTGTTTCTCGGGTCTTGCTGCTGACTTGCTCCTCACATCCGCTGCACTTCAAAGCGACTCGTTGCTTGTGAAGTGCTTTAAGATGTTTCTGACAAGCCTTATTAATTTCCACATTAATGCAAGTCTCCCTTGCGACATTTTTGTTTTGGAAAAAGGAAAAATAATACTTTTTGCATAAACATTTGGGCACCTCAGCTTGGAAGCTAGGCTTCAGCAATGTGTTGTCACAAAGGGTCAGCAGAACAAGGCTCACGTTATGCAGCATAATGGAATACATTTGTAGAAAATAAGTAGGTAACTACCACGATATACAATTCCCCGATGCTTCTTGTCTCCTGCTTGGAAGCTGCTGGGTCTGCAGGCACACGGGAACCTGCCAAACAGCCTCTCGGCAAAGTGGGCATTTCTGATTTGTAAACCTCAAATGATGGCAGCATCACAGCTGAACCTGCCTCTGCCACACAATGCCCTCCCTAGCCCCCATCAATCCCGATGACAGATCACGGTCCAGTAGGCTTTCTGCTTGTGTGGTCATTGGGCGAAGACATGACTGAACTCAGCTCTGAAACCCTTCTAAGTCAAGCAGCCCCCTTACAATCATTATGAAAGCCCAGACGTGAATAATGGTCATTGAGTGGTTAGACTCAACAACTGTGTCCCAGCATAATGTGAGTGCTGTCGGGAAACTACGGAGTCAGAAAATATGGCAAAGAAGAAAATAAATCAGCAAGCCACTTTTATGAGAACATCTATGCTTATCACCTGGCCCGTATCTAATGCCCAGCTGTCATTGTTCCCCATTTAGTGTAGAAACACTGAATGCAGTCACATAATACTCCACTGATTGTTACCTTAACAGAGGAGTTCATCTGACAGAGAAATTTACGGGGGCGGGATTATAACTTTATCCACCGAGTGGGAACCCATTGGATTGGGTGGAACGTGACTTTGAGACCCAGCTCAATGTTGCTCTGGTTGACTTCTGGTTGACTGGGATGGGTCCAAAACTGACCATGTCCCCATTTCCAGCAGTTTCCAAATGAACGCATTATGTTAAAAGATCCCCCAAGAAATTTTTACACTTATATCAGAAGCAGTAATATGATTGACTCAAAGTACAGAATTCTGACAGACCCATTGGTCATTTAAAGCTTATGATGTGCTTCCAGCTTTTTGATAGAATTGCTCTGGATTTGTTACAGAACAATCGTACCGGAAGCAGGAAATAAACACAACTTTAGAAAAGTATGCTCCAATTTCATGTGAGAGCTCAGAATGTAGAGCATAAATAACAGATCACAATCTGTACATTGATGGTTCATAATCTCTCTATTTCAGGGAACTCCAAGTCAATATGTACACAAGACCCCTGAGCGGATATTGATAGAATCCTGGGGACCCGAGCAAATATTGGCACAATCCTGGGGGGAGCTCTCACCTGAACTCCCTAAAGGCAGTTATCAGCTACCCAAAGGAAACCAGAACAGAAATAATGATGTTGTGAGTAAACAAACACTGAAAAATACAGAAATCGACTGACAACCAGAATCCTGGAGACCAAAGCAAACCATCTGGGAACCTCTTTTGAGTCCCTGGGACTCCAGTGTGAAAACCTATGCAGCAGATCAAAGTGCACCATCACAGTACAAATTCTGCAGGACTTTCAAACAACAACAACTTGCATTTATATGGCACCTTGGAGTAAAAGATCCCAAGACCCTTCACAGGAGCATTAACAAATACAATTTGACACTAGCCGCGTGATATTAAGGCAGATGACCAAACGCTTAGGTCAAAGAGCTTGGTTTTAAGGAGCGTTTTAAAGGAGGAAGAGAGAGGCGGGTAGGCTGAGAGCTTCAGGGATGGAATTCCAAAGCTTCGAGCCTCTGTAGCTGAAGGCATGACTGCCAATGGTGGAGCAGTTAAAGCAGTATATGAGCAATAGGCCAGGATTGGAGAAGCACAGATATATCGGAGGGTTGTAGGGCTGGATGAGGTTCCAGGGATAGGGAGGGGGGAGTGAGGCCATGGAGGGATTTGAAAGTAAGGATGAGAATTTGAAAATTGAGCCATTGCTCAACAGGGAGCCACCCCTTTAATTTGATAACACTTCAATTGTTTTTAAAGGGTATTGTTTTTGGGAGATGCAGCTTCTCTCACAGTGTGCACATTAATAAACCCAGCGACTGCTCTCGTACAAGACGCTGAGCTATGTGAAGAGCATTCTAAAATGCAGTCTGTGAGAAGACGAGTCAAATCTTTCTATTCCAATTATCGTCATCAACATTATTTGTTAACTATATGAACCAAATTATTCACTAACGATGCACTTATGAAGAACCATATGCCATGGCATGAAAGATAATTCAGCAGCAATGATTCTGTGTTCAATGGCTGTTAGCTGAAGGAGCAGATTTTGCAAAATTTACTGTGGTGGGAACACATATCCAGCGATGAGGAAGGAACAGTGAAGGATGGTGTGTGACTTGGAAGGGACCTTGGAGGTGCTGCTGCCCTTGACCTACAAGATGCTGGAGATTGTGGGTTTAGGAGGTGTTGTCGAAGAAGACTTGGGACGGGTTGCTGCTGCGCCCCACTGCACTGGATAATCCATTAATATTTAAACGTGAATTTAACTGCTGATCGCGGTCACGATGCGGTTAGCGCCGGGGCTGCAGGGAAACCTGGCAGCAATCCATAAAAAGCAACAACTTGCCTTTCTCCAACATCTTTTGCAACTTCAGGATGTCCCAAAGTACTTTAGAGCCAATGACGTACCTTTTGAAAGTGTCGTCACTGCTGTAATGCAGGACGTGGGGCAGCCAAGTTGGCATCAGCAAGTTCACATAAACAGCAATGCGATAATGGCCAGATAATCATTCTTTTTTTTTAGCAATGTTGGTTAAGCGATAAATATTGACCAGGACACCAGGGAGAATCCCACCTCCACAGTTCTTCTTCGAAATAACGCCAGGGGATCTTTGATATCCAGCTGAGAGGGCAGACGGGGCCTCGGTTTAACGCCCGATTCAAAAGACAGCACCTCTGACTGTCCAGCGCCCACTCAGTACGGTACTGGAGTGTCAGTGGGATGATGGCCAGAAAAAGCCCAGTTAAGTTTAATTATTTTTGAGGTTGCCTTATTGGCCAAGAGGAGCAGAAGTCTTCCTCTGAGCCTCACAAGGAAAGCTTGGGTGCCCCCCTGCACTGGGATTCCCATCCTCTCACCCAATGGCAATTGCATTCAGAACCCTCCTTTCACCACTTACCTTAATGCCAGGGGGTGCTCTCCCATGCCTCCTGTCAACACTGAAAGGAGGTTCAGGAGTTAAACTCCCCTTGGCCTCTTGCCATAAGGCTGGGCAGGCAGTGGGAGGGTGCTGTCGTTTTTTTTTAACCTATTACTGGAGTGACAACAGATGGCAACTAGATGCACAAGTAAAGAGGCAACCATGTTGGTTTCAGAGAACAATGAAAGTCCTTCAGAATTTGCACTGAGATGGTGACAGGGCAACCAAATCGTCTTCAGAGACTGAAAGGAAGACTGTGTCGCACTGATTCAGCAATCGACACTGGAACTTTCAAATTGCTGGGCTTGTTTGGCAGCACTTTTGCCTCCGAGTTAGAAGGTTGTGCACTCAGGCCTCATACACCAGCAATTCAGCACATGATCTAAGCTCCATTACAGTGCTGGAGGAAAGCTACACTGCCTGAGATGCTGGGCTGGATTTTGTTCTCCCCCCGGGCATCAGATTCTATGGTGGGGGGGGGAGGTGCCTGAAGATGCCTCCAGGAGAGGGCCGCCACACACCCCAATGCTGGGAGAGCCCGGCCCAATATTACCGGTGGCAGTGAGGCCTCGTGGCTGCCCCCTCTCCGCTCGGCGACAGGAACCCAATTTGAAAATGTAAATAAATCAAAACGAATGAATTAATGAACCTCACATCGCCGCCGCCTGATGTCCCTGCTATGATCTTCAGCCCTGCGGCCGGCTCTCCCGTGCCTTCAGATCCCCGTCCGGGGATACGAGGCGCCACACTGGTGGGAAGAGGCGAAGAGGTAGATTTCTCAGTGTGGGAGGTGGGCAACAGGGTCTAATTAACGTCATGGATGTAGGGGATGGTGGCAAGGGTTGTCGTTGGAAGTTTGTGCCGTTTTTTGGGGGAGGGGATGAGGTCAGATGGTAAATGTAAGTGTTTTGCGGCGGGAGGGGAGGGCAAATAATTAATTTAGTTGCTATGGGGGTGGGGGAAGGGCAAAAGAAATGTATTAAAAAAAAATTTACTTTACTTTTAAATATTTAAATTAGCCAGGCTGTTAAAAATGGTGTCAGCGCCTGCGCACAGGCAGCTGACGCCATTGCCAGGGGCAGACAGCCCGTCTCCTCCACGTGATTGGGAGGGGGGGTGGGGTGTGGTGGGGGGGCTCGCCCCGGTTATTTAAATAGAAGATTGCAGCGACTCCACGACATGTGGCCTGCATGGGCAGCCTGACTAAATTGGTGGCAGGCTCATAAAATTCAGCCCACTGTCCTTCCAACGAGAGGTCAGAGTAGTACTGCAAAATGGCATTGTTTGAAGAAGAACAGGGAGTTCGCCTGGTTTCCAACGTTCACCAAACACAGATTAACGGGTCATTTATCCCACTGATGTTAGCGGGATTTTGCACTGTCAAGCCATTCGCGATATGTAATATTTCGGACTCATCTTACGCAGCTGCATAAATGCCAGACTTACTTCTTTCTGAATAAGGGACTGACTTTCAGCTTATGACAGAGTATCGCAGTCAAGGGAAGCTTTACGCAAGTATCTGCATTAAAATAAAAGCAAGTTAGAAACTAGTTTACATGTTCTGGGCTTCATACCTTTAGCTGGTCCCTCCAAGCATCCACCGAGGCACCCGAATATGCCAGAAGTCCTGTTTTCAGCCCTTGTGACTGCAGCAGGGAGATGCTGAGAACTTGGTGCATTGCTTCTTGCATGTATTTTATCAACACCTCTGCTATGACGGGGGTACGTCCGGGACGATACCCTCCCATGATACTCCACTCCATCTGCAACTCCAAGTGAAACCATTAAAGAACTTTGCACTTTCACCTTGATCCCCGGCAGAGAGTCAAAGAGTGGTGACTGGGTTATGAGTTCTTTGTTCACAGGGTCCTGGAAGCAGATGGGTCCACTGTATGTCCTGCTCACCGTCAGGTCAGGCTGCATTGATGGGTTCAGAAGCAGAGAATTACCTGGGAAAATGAAATGGAAAACAATATTACTTTTAACATAGTGCCTTCTTTTCAAAGTGTATTCTGAATCTCCTAAAAGAGTCAAGTGGCCAAAAGCATTTCTTGGTGGATCACCAGCCAAACAGATGAGAAGAATTCAGATTTCTTTGCTGCTCTGAGGTATGTTCGCTTGACAGGGTCAATACTGAGACACTGTTTCCCCTGGTTGGAGAACTGGGCGACAAAGTCTCAGGATAAGGGGTCAACCATTTAGAACTGAGATGAGGGGAAATTTCTTCACTCATCGGGTTGTGAATCTTTGGACTTCTCTTTCCTAGAGGCCTGTATATTCAAGGCAGAGATCAATAAATTTTTAGATGCTAAGGGAATAAATGGACATGGTGAAAGTGCAGGAAAGTGCAGTCAGCCATGACCTTATCGAGTGGTGGAGCTGGCTTGAGGAGTTTTATAGTTTGCTCCTGCTTCTAATTCAGAAACATTCACCAAATATTTGTATAAAAACAAAATACTGTGGATGCTGGAAATCTGAAATAAAAACAAGAAATGCTGGAACCACTCAACAGGTCTGGCAGCATCTGTGGAAAGAGAAGCAGAGTTAACTTTTCGGATCAGTGACCCTTCTTCGGAGTTCCGAAGAAGGGTCACTGACCCGAAACGTTAACTCTGCTTCTCTTTCCACAGATGCTGCCAGACCTGCTGAGTGGTTCCAGCATTTCTTGTTTTTACAACAAATATTTGTGTCTGCCTTCACAGTAGAAGACATAAATTACATACCAGAAATAGGCTCATAAAAGTGAGGGGGAGTTGGTGGTGTAGGAAAGTGCAGGCATTGAACTAGCAATCCAGATGCCTAGGCTCATACTCAAGGGACATGGGTTCAAATTGCACCACAACAGCTGATGGAATTTCAAGTCAATTATCATGACTGTCATTAAAAACTTTTTAGGAAAGGAAAGGTGCCGTCCTTACTTGGTCTGGCCTACATGTGACTCTCGAGCCACAGCAATGTGGGCTGACTCTGAAATGGCCTAGCAAACAACTCAGTTGTCAAAGGCAATTAGGGATGGGCAACAAATGCTGGCCACCCGCATCCCATTGGAGGAATATATATAAAAAAATGTCAACAGAGAAAAAGTATGAGAGAAACTTAATGGACTAAAAGCTGACAAATCCTCAGGACCTGATGGCCTGCATCCTGGGGTTCGATAAGAAGCAGCTGTAGAGATTGTGGATGTGCTGGTTATGATTTTTCAAAATTCCCAAGATTCTAGAACGGTCCAAGGGGATTGGAAGTTAGCAAATCTAACGCCACTGTTCAAGAAAGAAGGGAGAAAGAAAACAGAGAACTACAAGCCAATCAGCCTGCCATCAGTCGTCAGGAAAATGCTGGAATCTTTATGAAGGAGATCTTTAACAATGGACTGTAAAAATCAATGTTTGATCAGGCAAAGTCAACATGGATTTACAAAAGGGAAATTGTGTTTGACAAATTTATTAGAGTTTTTTTAAGGATCTAACTAGAAGGGTAAATAAAGGGGAACCAGCAGATGTAGGAGACTTGGATTTCTAAAAGCATTCGATAAGGTTCCAAACAGAAGGATAATACACAAGATAACAGCTCATGGAGAACATTAAGCATGGAGAGAGCACTGGTTAACATACAGGAAGCAGAGACGAGGAATAAATGGGGCATTTTCAAGTTGGCAGGCTGTGACTAGTGGAGTGCTGCAAGGATCAGTGCTGGGGCCTCAGTTATTTACAATCGATATTCATGATTTAGACAAAGAGACCGAGAGCAATGTATCGAAGTTTGCTGACAATGCAAAGATAGGTGGGAATATCAGCTGTCAGGAGGACACAAAGAGGTACAGACAGGTTAAGTGAGTGGGTAGCAAGGTGGCAGATGGAGTATAATTTAGGGAAGTGTGAGGTTATTCACTTTGGTAGGAAGAACATAGAAGCAGAATATTTTTTAAAAGGTGTGAAACTTGTAAATGTTGATGTTCAGGTGGACTTGGGTGTGCTTGTATAAGGAACACGGAAAGTGAGCTTGCAGGTCCAGCAAACAATCAGGAAGGCAAATGGTATGTTGGCCCTTATTGCATAGGGATTGAAGTACAGGAATAAACAAGTCTTGCCACAATTGTACAGGGTTTTGGTGAGACCACAACTGGAGTACTGTGTGCAGTTTTGGTCTCTATATTTAAGGAAGGATATACTTGCATTGGATGCAGTATAACGAAGGTTCACTGGATTCGTCCCTGGGATGAGAAGGGGATCATTTGATGACAGGCTGAGTAAATTGGACCTATACTTTATGGGGTTTAGAAGAATGAGAGGTGATCTCATTGAAACATAGAAGATTCTGAAGGGGCTTCACAGGGTCAACACTGAGAGGTTGTTTCCCCTGGCTGGGGAATCGAAAACATGGGAGCACAGTCTCAGGATAAGGGGATAATCATTTAGGACTGAGATGAGGAGAAATTTCTTCACTCAAAGGGATGTGAATTTTGGAATTCTCTATCCCAGAGGGTTGTGGATGCTCCATCATTGAATATGTTTGAGGCTGGGATAGACAGATTTTTGATCTCTCAGGCAATCAAGGAATATGGGGATCAGGCGGGAAAGCAGAGTTGAGGCAGAAGATCACAATTGGCTGCAGAATGCTTGGGGGAAAAGAAAGCAGCCAACGTTCCGGCTTCTGATGATTGCAAATTTGGACTTTGGGTAAGACAAGTGATTGGGCTTGGTTTTCATGGCCTTTGGATCCAGAAGGTCAATGGCAACAGTAGAACTGTATCCTGACAAGAGTTACTGTCTTCAGGAGATGAGGGAAGAAATAGGAAGACAAAAAAAAACATTTGTCTTCAACAGTCCAATCCCAATGCTGTAGGTTGGTTGGTTGCTCCAAAAAGGTGGCACAGTGGGATACAAATCTTTGTAGTAAATGAACTTCAGAATGTGTTATTAGGCTTTCCCAACAAGCAATTTATAATAAATCAATCAATACAAAGCAGTTATTAGCAACAACCAAGGACTGACACATACCCAGTATTTTGAGAAAATTCAATTTGATTACAAATTGCTTGTGTGGGGGTATTAATCAGCTGTGCATAGAACAGACAGAGCATTTTGTCAATGACAATAACTGTTGAATAAAGTGCTTTCAATTGATTCAGTTTATCTGTTTATTCTGGTGGGTAATGTTTTTTGTTCAAGTGTGCTGGTCTGCAATTATAATAGCAATTACAATGACTCAAATAGAAAATTACTGCTCAGAACTTATTCATCCACTTCCTTTCAGTCTCTTCTTCCAAGGTAAACGCTGTTCCACTCATTTTCATGGAAGACTTGTCCACAAAATGACAATGACCTTTATTATTGCAGCTCACTTAAGTGACAAGTTTGAAGTCCATTCACGTATCACACTCAGATAGCAAATTAACAGGGCCTGTAGTTACCTTTGTGAATACTAAGCTGCAGAGCACTCATCTAAATGGGTCAATTTCACATTATCCTGGGAACTCTGCCAATGGCTCTGTCTCTCGAATTAGCCTCAAGGAGTCATGCAAGAATGACCTGAGGTGAATTAGCCGTTGGATTATTATCCTTCCCCTCAGAGCTGCATGTGCTGGAAAGTCAGTGCCTTTTGGTAACAAGGGAAATGATCTGGAGGAATCACTGACCCACACTCAACGGTGGCAGCAGGGTGCAACTTGTATGGAGCGACGATTTTATAAAAGGCACTGTAAATTAGATTTCCTCTGGTTCGTTCTGTGTTTGCAACGTATTAGTGGGAACATCAACTCTTAATTACTATTTCTGGCAGTATTAGAAATGTGGGGTTAAATATTCTCCTTGCTGCAGCTGGCGCTCCTGGATTTCCAGGCTATTGAATTGCTGGGGTTACAGGATCGGCAAGACTATTGGATTGCCTCGGCTCAACTTCCCTCACCAAACCTGCCTGATTTTCCATCTTTGGATTGAAACGGAGAGAAAATTGCAAAGGTTCCTTGACGGATTGCGACCTTCCCATCTGAGTTTGCAATATCCACTGTGCTCCATGATCCAACAGTCCTCCTGGCCTTTTCCTTTTGAACCAATTTACCCTTTCAACGCAAGTGGCAAATGCAGGTAAGCACTCCACATGTTGATGATGTGAATAACACATGGCAACCATGGGATATCTTAACTCCCCAACAAGCCTTGCTGGATGTTTCATGCCTCTATAGAAGCATATAAAATTCATTCAACGCCACCTCGTATACAAATAGCAAACCTGAAACAATTAATTTAAAACATTAAAATACAGAGGACACTAACCCTGCCTGGCAGTCTTGAAGTTGAAGGACTGAAAGCCACCAGTTAGAGCTGAAGAGTCGATAACATCGACACCATATTCACTTTGACTTCTTCGGTACAATGTGATGCCCACCACAAGCATTGCAACTGCTATCACTGCTGCACCAAGGCCAGAGTATAAAGCCACGTCACTGTTGGTCTCAATACCTGGATGAAGAGGCAAATGTATTAGACGTAACTCTGCAGTTGACAGTCTTCATTCTTTCTTTCCCTCAGTCAAGCTGTCAGACATTTGTGATGATGAAGACTGGGACTGACAGCTTCTGCGCCCACCAACTCCCAGTTCTAAGTCCATTCTTTTTAACGGACAAGAAAAGCACCAGCACGGAAGTGAAATAGAAACCTGACCAATGTTTCCAAAGCAGATATAGTTTTCATGGAAATGAACTCCGCTTAAGGGGGCAATAGGTTTTGGCCTGACATCTGGACTACCGACAACCAACTGCACCAAAACAACAGATTAACTGGTCAGTCATTCATCTCATTGCTGTTGGTGGGATCTTGCTGTGCACAAACCACTGCCTCAATGCTTATGAGGCAGCAATCATAGCACCTCAACGGAACTGATTTAGTATGAAGTATAGATGTCTTTGAGGTAGGGCATAATGCCAATGTTTTTTTAACCTACATCAACACAATTAGATGTGATATGATATGAAAGACATGTAAAAGTAAATTAGCATCTGCTCTTGGAAAAAGAACCTCCAAAGCCATTCAATTCCCAATGCATCTCAGTGAGTGATAACAAGTTTTGAGTTCCTGCCTGCATTTGTACATGTTGCTGTTTGCTTTGTTGACAGTTAGATGCCAGTCATGGAAGGATGAGCAAACACTTGGTAGTAATGAATATGCTTTGTAACACTTAATAAATATATCACTTAAACCACATGAAGACAATTAACCAGTGGCAGCTGTTTTTAAAAAGGTGCCAATGCATTTTACAAAGTAAGAAAAACAAGATTCATTAAATAAGAACCAGCTTTGTGTAACAAAATTATTTTGTTTCCTGGAACTCATTTTGTTCAAATCTTTGAAATCTGAAAATGGCGTGGTGGCATTTATAAATACTTAACCAAGCGGTCAGACACAGGGCTTTACATTCCTCGCAGAATGCAACACTCTGCCAAGAGTATCAACACAATGGTCAAGACTTGCATTTCCATGGCGCCTTCCATGATCTCAGGGCTTCCCAAAGTGCTCTGCAGCCAATGAAGTACTTTTTAAAAGTAGTCACTGCTGTAATGTTGAAAATGTTGCAATATGACAATGACCCGATGTTTCGTCTTTATGTTGTTTCTGTTTCCCAGACTCTGGGAAGAATCACACTTTCAACTTGGAAAAGGCTGGAGTCAGTCTTGTTTATTATAGCACCATGCTTTGTCATAGAGTTATAAAGCACAGAAACAGGCCCTTGGCCCATCGTGTCTGTGCCTGCCAAGAAGCACCTAACTATTCGAATCCCATTTTCCAGCACTTGGCCCGTAGCCTTGTGTGCTGTGGCGTTTCAAGTGCTCATCTAAATACTTCTTAAATGTTGTGAGGGTTCCTGCCTCTACCACCTGTTCAGGCAGTGCGTACCAGATTCATGTGCTGTAGAACCGAATTCCACTGGTTCTTGTGATACATGTAACATGACTCCCCCGTGCAGCCGTGAATGTGGCCCCCCTGTTGGAACACTTACACATAACAACTAGTTCCGAGCTAATTAGTTCCGAACACTTTGCAGATAGTATAATAATATATACATATATAACACCTGATAACCTATTCTTTTTGAGATGTCGCTTGAGGGATAAATACTGGCCAGGACACTGGGGAGAACTCCACTGCTCCTCTTCAAGATAGTGCCCTGGGATTATTTACATTTACCTGAGAAGGCCTCATCTAAAAGTCAAGACCTTCAACAGTGCTCAGCACTGCACTGGAATGTCAGCTTAGATTTTTGAGTTCAAGTCCTGGTGTGGGACTTGAACCCACAATCTCTGACCCTGAGACTACGATCCGAGCCACACATCCCTATCTAACTGCTGTGAACACTTGGGATGGATAGAGAATGTGATTACTGGCTGGTTATTGTGTAAGCTCATGTTATGTGGGAAGGCGGTGGCCTCGTGGTAATGTTCCGAGACTAACAATCCAGAGACTCTTACTGATACTTTGGGGACAGGGGTTCAATTGATTGACCTCCAACAAACACAACCATCTTCCTTTGCGCTAGGTATGACTCTAACTAGCAGAGTTTTCCCCCTGATTCTCACTGACTCCAGTTTTGCTAGGGCTCCTTGATGCCATACTCGATCAAATTCTGCCTTGATGTCAAGGGCAGTCACTTCTTACCTCACCTCTTGAGTTCAGTTCTTGTGTCCATGTTTGAACCAAGGCTGTAATGAGGTCAGGTGCTGAGTGGCCCTGTCAGCTGCACTGGAACAGCTTGGCTCGGGGTGCGGCAAGTTCTGGAGCACAGGTCTTCAGTACTATTGCCGGAATATTGTCAGGACCCATAGCCTTTGCAGCATCCAGTGTCTTCAGTCGGTTCTTGATATCACGTGGAGTGAATCGAATTGGCTGAAGATTGGCACCTGTGATGCTGGGAACTTCAGGAGGAGGCCGGGATGGATCATAAACTTGGCAATTCTGGCTGAAGATGGATGCAAATGCTTCAGCCACTGATGTGCTGGGCTCCCCCATCATTGAGGATGGGGATATTTGTGGAGCCACCTCCTCCAGTTAGTTGTTTAATTGTCCACCACCATTCACGGCTGGATGTGGCAGGACTGCAGAGCTTAGATCTGATCCGTTGGTTATGGGATCGCTTAGTTATGTCTATTGCATGCTGCTTATGCAGTTTGGCATGCAAGTAGTCCTGGGTTGTAGCTTCACCAGGTTGACACCCCATTTTGAGGTATGCCTGGTGCTGTTCCTGGCATGCCCTCCTGCACTCTTCATTGAACCAGGGTTGGTCTCCTGGCTTGATGGTAATGGTAGAGTGGGGGATATGCTGGGCCATGAGGTTACAGATTGTGGTTGAGTGCAATTCTGCTTCTGCTGATGGCCCACAGCGACTCATGGATGCCCAGTTTTGTATTGCTAGATCTGTTCAAAATCTATCCCATTTAGCAGGGTGGTTGTGCCACACAACACGATGGACGGTATCCTCAATGTGAAGGCGGGACTTCGTCACCACAAGGACTGTGCGGTGGTCACTCCTCTAATACAGTCATGGACAGAAGCATCGGCGGCAGACAGATTGGTGAGGACAAGGTCAAGTATGTTTTTCCCTCGTGTTGGTTTCCCCACTACCTGCCACAGACCCAGTCTAGCAGCTATGTCCTTTAGTACTTGGCCAGCAGTGGTGCTACCGAGCCACTCTTGGTGAGGGACATTGAAGTCCCACACCCAGAGTACATTTTGTGCCCTTGCCACTCTCAGTGCTTCCTCCAAGTGGTGTTCAACATGGAGGAGTACTGACTCATCAGCTGAGGGAGGGCGGTAGGTGGTAATCAGTAGGAGGTTACCTTTCCCATGTTTGACCTGATGCCATGAGACTTCATGGGGTCCAGAGTCGATGTTGAGGCCTCCCAGGGCAACTCCCTCCCTTCTGTAGACCACTATGCCGCCACCTCTGCTGGGTCTGTCCTGCCGGTGGGACAGGACATACCGAGGGATAGTGATTGCAGTGTCTGGGACATTGTCTGTAAGGTACGTTTCCCTGAGTATTACTATGTCAGGCTGTTGCTTGACTAATCTCTGGGACAGCTCTCCCAACTTTGGCACAAGCCCCCAGATGTTAGTAAGGAGGACTTTGCAGGGTCGACAGGGCTGGATTTGCCGTTGTCGTTTCCGGTGCCTAGGTCGATGCCGGGTGGTCCGTCCAGTTTCATTCCTTTTTATTGTCTTCGTAGCGGTTAGGTACACCTGGGTGACTTGCTAGGCCATTTCAGAGAGCATGTAAGAGTTAACCACATTGCTGTGGGTCTGGAGTCACATGTAGGCCAGACCAGGTAAGGACAGCAGATTTCCTTCCCTAAAGGACATGAGTGAACCAGATCGACAATGGTTTCATGGCCATCATTAGACTTGCCTTTAATTCCAGATTTATTAATTACATTCAAATTCCACCTTCTGCTGTGGTGGGATTCGAACCCATGTCCCCAGATCAATACCCTGGGTCTCTGGGTTACTAGTCCAGTGATAATACCACTATGCTACCGCCTCCCCTGGAATTAAAAGCCAGTTTCAATAATGGTACCAGAAGACCATCATCAATTGTCATAAAAAACAATGTTCTTCAGGGAAGGAAATCTGTTGCCCTTACCTTGTCTGGCCTACATGTATCTCAACTCTGAAATAGCCTTGCAAGCCACTCAGTTGTCAAGGGCAATAAGGGATGGGTGACAAATGCTAGCCTTGCCAGTGATTCTCACCTCCCATGAAACAACCAAGTAAAATGTTTGACACAAGCAGTGGAGAAAAGGCTGATGCTCCTTCAGTTGTCTCCACCTGGTTTCTGGGATCTCCTTCCCAGAATCTCTCGGTCTTGCTCGCACTCCCTCTCTGTTTTGAAAAGACTTTTTGAAAACTAGCTCTCGAACCAAGCCTTTGCGACAACTCGTCTATGACTGGAATGACTATGACGATGTTTGGCACACACTGACCCTCTGAAAAAGCTCCTTGGGACATTTTCTACATTCAAGGTCCCCAACAAACACAAGCCATTGACATAAAATTTTACTCTGCCTCAGAGAACCGTTGAATCAGCACGAGTGGAATCATTTTGTTTTGAATGTGTTCAATCCTGAACCTCTGAACAGAGTCTGGCGCATATGGAATGGTTTTGTGTTTGCATTTGGGAACCAAGGGATATGGGGATTGGGAAGGAAAGTGGAGATACAAGGTCAGTTGTGATCTTACTGAATACTGGAGCAGGCTCGAAGGACTGTATGGCCTACTCTGAATTCTTCAGGTCATAATGAAGGCAAAAAGGAATAAACTAATATTTCAGAAATAAGTACATATAAGGTCTATATTTCTCTGCATTCCTATCTGCTTTGTCCTCACACCTCCATTGAGAAAGTCAATGATAGCATTCTCAGTAGGCAATGCATAAAACATGGACATCGGCAGCAGAAGGTATGGGAAAGGTGATGAGTCAAACTGTTGCAAGAAAAAAGGCATGTCTATCAGGTTACTGACTCAAATCCACAATTAACACAGTAAAGCCCAGAACTTAAACTCTGTGATTTCCGTGCATCAATGTTTAATTTATTCGCACAGAATTATTTTGGTTGCTTTTTGAACAGATGCGTTTAAACAGGTTAATTCCTCTTTTAAGTAGTAAAGTGATTTCATTTGAGAACATTAAATACTCATACGCTAACACTGCACAGAATCATTTCTGGGATTTAATTCCTCATTTTTGTCAACAAGCAATTGAGTGCTGTCACTGCAGCTTGTTGCTAAGTTACTAGGGTCAAAGGCAATTTCAACGTGTGGTTCAAATTGAAACGCACCTGCATTTCACAGTGCATTCTGTTTGGAAGACAAGGGTGCGCATATTATGAATTCAATCTCGCAATGCTGGGGACACGCGCTGGACTATCACGCAGAAACAGTGAATTTGAATTTGAATGGATGGAATGCCCTGTGGAATCTGTTGATTCCTGAGATTGAGTTTGGGATATGGGGCCCAGGCAAACAAGTTGGGAAAGTCTATTCCTGTTCACTCTTGGGGGACATCAAAAGAGAAGTGAGGACTGTTGGTGAAAATTTTAAAAAAGTTGAGCGAAATGAACATTTCTTGGCCTGAGAGAAAAACCTGTTTAATTAGAGATTGGGGTGCAGTGCTTCTGCAATATGCGATCATCAGTCTTACCTGCAGGATATGTGAAAAATGTGAAGATTGACACAAGGGGAATATTCAAGGTGGTGTACAGAAGTATGTATTGAAATATAAAACAGATAAGTGATCCAGTGTATACCGCTTCTCATTATTGTAACACCCTGGCAGATGTCGTCCTGCATAAGTTGTGCAACACAAATGCTTTCTTGTCGGAGTTGATCCATGGTATCAAAGGAATAACTTATAAGGAAACACCAGAGACCTTGGGACTTACTCACCTTAAAAGGAAACGAATGAGAGAAGGTTTTATTGAAACATGCCCTCTCTTCAATGACAACAATAAAGTCAATCTGGCAATCTGGAGCACTACTTGAAGGTAATCCAAGAACAAGGCTGGGAGAGATGGTGGGGGAGGGGGGAGCGGTGGCAGGCATAGTCTTAAAATGGCCAGTGTGGGGGAAGAGGCTGTTAATTTTTTAAAAAGATTTGTGAGCTAATATGGATTTGCATGACCTCACTCATCTGCATTTATCTTGTCAGGCACAACTTACTTCTCAGAAATTAAAGCTAAAATCATTGGAACTACTTACTTTGAGGCTGCACTTCCTGCAGAGGTGTCTGGCCTGTTAAAAGAAAGAGAGCAAGCAAATAGTAAGAATGCAAAATCTTACATGCAAATGCTACTTTTCGTTTTAGATTCCATTTGCTCCGCAGTTCCTTTAGTTGCAACTTTTTGCCA
Organism: Heterodontus francisci; assembly: GCF_036365525.1. Taxonomy (NCBI): domain Eukaryota; kingdom Metazoa; phylum Chordata; class Chondrichthyes; order Heterodontiformes; family Heterodontidae; genus Heterodontus; species Heterodontus francisci. The sequence goes on from NC_090417.1 coordinate 12,058,868, forward strand.
GCTGGGACAGGTCATGGGTGGATTGCAGATTCTCTCAGTTGTTCCAAACGTGTGTCTAATTAGCTGGCAGGAGGCACAGCTCCATGGAGTGTGATTGACAGGATTCAGATTTCCCCTGTGTCTCGCCCAGCAACCCTCAACGAGAATCTGGCAAACTCATCAAAGTCGATGGGCCAGAGTGTCAGCCATCCTGTCGTTTTAAAACTGTAATCGAGCTAAGAACAGAAAACCTTAACCACTCCACTGCCAATTCGTTTTAAGGTGATCAATTCTGACCGCTCGTTTTGGCAATGAGAACAGCTTCTTTCACACTCCACCTCTCAGCATAAGTGAGAATGGAACTAGTGACATTTTTGCAAAGTAGGTACAGGTGCAGTTTTTGATTAGTTTTGATTTGCCAATTCGCTTGCTGCCTCCCCTTACTAGCATATCTGTTCCATTGGCAGCGTCTGTACCCATTGACATTGTGTCCAAGTGTCTGTTCGATCACATATCCTGGTTCGGATCATGATCTCTGCACTTCAATGCTTCCTGGCCACCAGAGCAAACTATTACAAAGGAAAGTACATACAGCAATGAAATAGGCTATTCGGCCCAACAGGTCCATGCCAGTGCTTATGCTTCACACAAGCCTCCTCCCACCCTTCTTCATCGGAAACTATTGCTTTCTCCCTTCTGTGCTTACTGAACTTCCCCTTCAATGCATCCACGCTATTTGCCTCAACTACTCCCCGTGGTAGTGAGTTCCACATTCTCACCACTCTCTCGGTCAATATGTTTCTGCTGAATTCCGATTGGATTTATTCGAACAAGGAGAAATGGAATCTCTTTCTCACCTCTGACAATGAAGCCAAAAAGAATATCAGGAATCAGCCAAATCAGCATAGGTCAACAGTCTGAGGATTGGGCTGCTCTGTAAATCTCAATATGGGAACATATTTAGTCATTGAGCCAACTCTAATATTTGAAATCAACCATGCAGAGATTTTAGCTTTGTACCATTCTAAAGTTCAGCTCTGTCACTGATATAATTAAAAACGACACTATACATGTTCATATTCAATTGGCGTTGGCATTTCTGAGCTCAGCTTTCGCCTGAGAAGCAAAGAATCCATCAGATGATTGCTGTACAGGATGCTGGAATGACCCATCTCATGTTTCATAAACAGAGGTATCAGCTTGGCATTGGTTGGGACACTGCCCTTTTGGTGAGACATGAAAACTGATGACCCAAATGGTACTGGTGTTGCAGGAGATCATTAAAGTTCTCATGGCACTACTGAAAGAAGAACAGAGAGTTCTTCCAATGTCCTGGCTATTAATTCTTCCTCAGCAAAACATCAGCAAAAACAGATTAACTGCTTATTCACCTCAATCTTGTTGTCAGGATAGACTATGTGCCAATTTGCCTATACAACAGCCACTGCATTTTCAAGTCGTTCACTGTCTGTGAGTTGCTTCAACAGATTTTTGAGAGACTTGATTAGACACAAGAGGAACGCATGTCTTTGTTTCTTTCTTACTGAGAAGTAAAATTTGATCATCTGGAGTACCAATTTATTTGAAGACTCCAGCAAGCTCATCTTGCGTTCTGCAACCAAATGAACCTTAGGTTAAATAATTGATTCCTGAAATTCATTGAGAGAAATTCTGGATCATTGGAGACTCTTGATTGATTCTTTGGTACATTGACTCAGTAAAACCAAGTTTTCAACAGAGAGGCATAACTGGCCGGAACTGAGGCACATTTCAACTGGATAAGGAGGGTGAGAGGACAAAGTTCTTACATATACAGAGATATCAGCTTGAATGAGAGTGAACTGGGCAAAGCACAAAGGATAAGGCAAATCTGGACAGAGCAAACAGCGAAAAATAGTTTCAACAATCTATGAATCCTGAGCACCACATGGATAATGATCACAATGTATGTCTCAGATAGGGTGTGCCACTATCTGCTTTATCTGTATTATCCTTGAAGACATGAAGGAGCTTTGAGGAAAGATTCAGGAAGCTTAAGTTTTGCAAAACAGAAGTAAAAGAGAAACTCATTGAAAATATTAATTTCTAAAGATAAGGTAAATTCAGATTATTGTGCAGGTGCAAAGCATATAAATTAGAGCAAGTGGAAAATAGAACTGGAACAGGTATTAAGAAGAACTGGTTAATCAAAGGTTGATCAATGTCAACTGAGGTAAATACTTCCATTTCTTTATATTGCCTTATTCCATTGTAAAGCTGCTTGTTGTAAAAACCCACCTCGTTTATGAATGTCCTTTCGGGAAAGAAATCTGCTGTCCTTACCTGGTCTGGCCTACATGTGACTCCAGACCCACAGCAATGTGGTTGACTCTTAACTGCCCTCTGAAATGGTCTAGCAAGCCACTCAGTTGTATCAACTGCTACAAAGTCTCAGAAAAGGAATGAAATTGGACGGACCACCCGGCATTGACCTAGGCACCGGAAATGACAACAGCAAACCCAGCCCTGTTGACCCTGCAAAGTCCTCCTCACTCTCATCTGGGAGCTTGTGCCAAAATTGGCAGAGCTGTCCCACAGACTCGTCAAGCAACAGCCTGACACAGTCATACTCACGGAATCATACCTTGCAGACAATGTCTCAGACACCACCAACATCATCCCTGGGTACGTCCTGTACCACCGGCAGGACAGACCCACCAGACGTGGCGGCACAGTGGTATACAGTCAGGAGGGAGTTGCCCTGGGAGTCCTCAACATCGACTCCAGATCTCAGGAAGTCTCATGGCATCAGGTCAAACATGGGCAATGAAACCTCCTGCTGATTACCACCTACCGCTCCCCATCAGCTGATAAATCAGTGTTTCTCCATGTTGAACACCAATTGGAAGAGACACTGAGGGTGGCAAAGGCACAAAATGTACTCTGGGTGGGGGACATCAATGTCCATCACCAAGAGTGGCTCGGAGCACCACTAGTGACCGAGCTGGGCAAGTCCTAAAGACTGGGTCTGTGGCAGATGGTGAGGGAACCAAGAAGAGAAAAAAACCTACTTGACCTCATCCTCACCAATCTATCTTTGCAATGCATCTGTCTATGACAGTATTGGTAGGAGTGACCACTGCACAGTCCTTGTGGAGACAAAGTCCCATCTTCACATTGTGAGTACCCACCATTATGTTGTGTGGCACTACCTCCATGCAAAATGGGCTAGATTTTGAACAGATCTCGCAAATCAAAACTGGGCATCCATGAGGTGCTGTGGGCCATCAGCAGCAGCAGCAGAATTGTAGTCAACCACAATCTGTAACCTCATGGCCCGGCATATCCCCCACTCTACCATTACCATCAAGCCAGGAGACCAACCCTGGTTCAATGAAGAGTGCAGCAGGGCATGCCAGGAGCAGCACCAGGCATATCTCAAAATCAGGTGTCAGCCTGGTGAAGCTACAACACAGTACTACTTGCATGCCAAACAGCGGAAGCAGCATGCAATAGACAGGGCTAAGTGATCCCACAACCAACGGATCAGATCTAAGCTCTGCAGTCCTGCCACATCCAGTCATGAATGGTGGTGGATAATTCAACAAGTGACAGGAGGAGGAGGCTCCACAAATATCCCATCCTCGATGATGTGGGAGCCCAGCACAGTGCAAAAGACAAGGCTGAAGCATTTGCATCCATCTTCAGCCAGAATTGCCGAGTGGATGATCCATCTCCTCCTGAGATCACAGATGCCAGTCTTCAGCCAATCCGATTCACTCCATGTAATATCAAGAATACTTGCAATGTTACGGGCCCTGACAACATTCCAGCAATAGCACTGAAGACCTGTACTCCAGAACTTGCCCTGCCCCTAGCCAAGCTGTTCCAGTACAGCTACAACACTGGCATCCACCCGGCAATGTGGAAAATTGCCCAAGTATGTCCTGTGCACAAAAGCAGGTCAAAATCGAACCCAGCCTATTACCACCCTATCAGTCTACTCCCGATCAACAGACAGTGCTATCAAGCAGCACTTGTTCAGCAATAACGTGCTCACTGACTCTCAGTTTGGGTTCCGCCAGGGCCACTCACATCCTGACCTCATTACAGCCTTGGTCCAAACATGTACAAAAGAATTGAACTTCAGAGATGAGGTGAGAGTGAATGCCCTTGACATCAAGGCAGCATTTGACCGAGAATGACATCAAGGAGCCCGAGCAATATCGGAGTCAATGGGCTTCAAGGGGAAAACTCTCCACTGGTTGGAGTCATACCTCACACAAAGGAAGATGGTGGTGATTATTGGAGGTCAATCATCTCAGTCCCAGAACATCACTGCAGGAGTTTCTCAGGGTAGTGTCCTCGGCCCAACCATCTTCAGCAGCTTCATCAATGACCTTCCTTCAATCATAAGGTCAGAAGTGAGGATGTTTGCTGATGATTGCACAATGTTCAGCACGATTTGTGACTCCTCAGATATTGAAGCAGTCCCTGTCTAGCTGCAGCAAGACCTGGACAACATCCAGGCTTGGGCTGATAAGTGGCAAGTAACATTCGCGCCACACAAGTACCAGGCAATGACCATCTCAAACAACAAAGAATCTAACCATCTCCCCTTGATGTTCACTGGCATTACCATCACTGAATCTCCCACTATCAACATCCTGAGGGTTACCATTGACCAGAAACTGAACTGGACCAGCCACATAAATGCTGTGGCTACAAGAGCAGGTCAGAGGCTAGGAATTTTGCGGTGGGTGACTCACCTCCTGTCTCCACAAAGCCTGTCCACCATCTACAAGGCAGAAGTCAGAGGTGTGATGGAATACTCTCCACTTGCCTGGATGGGTGCAGCTCCAACAACACTCAAGAAGCTTGACACCACCCAGGAAAAGCAGCTTGCTTGATTGGCACCCCATCTACAAACATTCACTCCCTCCACCACTGACTCAGAGTGCCAGCAGTGTGTACCATCTACAAGTTACACTGTAGCAACGCACCAAGGCTCCTTAGGCAGCACCTTCCAAACCTGCGACCTCTGTCACCTAGAAGGACACAGGCAACAGATGCATGGGAACACCACCACCTGCAAGTTCCCCTCCAAGCCACACACCATCGTGACTTGGAACCATATCGCCGTTCCTTCATTATCGCTGGGTCAAAATCCGGGAACTCCCTTCCTAACAGCACAGTGGGTGTACCTACACCCCAAAGACTGCAGCGGTTCAAGAAGGCAGCTCACCATCACCTTCTCAAGGGCAATTAGGGATGGGCAATAAATGCTGGCCGAGTCAGTGACGCCCACATCTCATAAACAAAAAAAAAGCATTTCAGCAGTCATTACTCTGTTCGGCAAACAAATCAATGATCGACCAATCAATATCTAAGATGAAAAAATGTTGGGGTTACTCACTGATCAAAAGTTAAGAGGTCAAGATAGCCCTGCAAGAGACCTGCTTTCGCAATGGAATATGAGAAACATTAATTGGGTCACTTAACTGTGGAGATTCCTGTTCTTTTAAATATGAGACATCACTTTTCATTTTCTTTCACTATAATTCTCACAGTTATCTTTGGTCCTGAGATAACTACAGTTTATCAAACACCAAAACTGTGTTGAAAACACTCGCAACAGGTTGCTCAGATCAGCAGACAGAAGCAGGATTTAGTTTTCAGTTGCTTGACAAAATACTACTGCTACGTTACCTACTTTGAATGCACAGCCCCTCGGTGCAGTTCTCTGACTCCTGGCTCACACCCTCACAGAATTTTCCGCCATATCTCGGTTCAGGAGCCACACACGCACGGACTCTTTGGTGTTCACACTCGGAGGAGCAGCTTGACCACCTGTTCCAGGATTCCCAGTCACCATCCACTTCAATGCAGAGAAGGAATAAACAGAAATATGTTTTATTTTTAACCAACATCAATCACCGCAAGTTGAGGTGAGAGAACATGCCCTCTTCTTTGAGACACTGCCAACAGGGAAATTTCTACGACAGGCGACAGCTGTTTAGTTGACGGAAGAGGTTGTAAAGGCAGATTGTGGTGATGCAATTGTGGGCAAACATTAATTTTCTCATTTGTTTATTTATCACAAAAACTGATTGAAAGTGCAACGGACATGTTCAAACATTGGAGTCACTGGAGGAGGTGGAAAAAAGATTTACAAGAATGATACCAGAAACGAGAGGTTATACCCATCAGGAAAGACTGAACAGGCTGAGGCTTTTTTCTCTGGTGCAATTGGGCAGATGGAGAGATGTTTCCACTTCTGGGGAAAGAACAAAATTTACAGCACAGGAGGAGGCCATTTGGCTCATCGAGTCCATGCTGACTCTCCATGGAGCTATCCAGTCTGTCCCACTCCACCACTCAATCCCCGTGGCCCTGCAAATCTATTTCCTTCAATTTCCTTTTCAATTCATTGATCGTCTCCGCTTCCACTCCCCTTGTGAGCAGCGAGCTCCATGCCATTAACCCCCACTGCGTAAAACATTTCTTGCTTATATTCCTCCTGCAGCTCTTGCCCAAAACCTTCAATCTGTAACCTCCAGTCCTTGTTCAATTAATTCATGGAAACAGATTTTCCTTGCCTAACGAAGCCTGTCATAATCTCGTACACTTGTATTAAATCTCCCCTCAAGCTCCCTTCTTCGAACGCGAACCTCCCAGTTTTTCCAACCTCACCTTATAACTGAAATCTTCCATCCCTGGAACCATTCTGGTAAATCTCCTCTGTACCCTCTCAAGGACCCTCAACTCCTTCCTGATGTGTGGTGACCAGAACTGGATGCAGTACTCCAGTTGGGGTCGAACCAGAGCGTTATAAAGGTTCAGCATAACCTCCCTGCTTTTGTACTCAATGCTTCAGTTTATAAAGCCCAAGATCCCATATGCTTTACGAACCACTTTCTCAATAGATCCTGCCACCTTCAAATATGGGGGAGCATGAACCCTCAGGTCCTATGTTACTGCACACTCTTTACAACTGTGCCATTAAGTATATATTGCCTCTCCCTATTCCGACTGCCAAAATGCATCACCTCACACCTGTCAGTATTAAATTCCATCTGTCGCCTTTCTGCCCATTCCACTCGCCTATCTATGTCCTGTTGCAGGCGGTACATATCGTCCTTACTGTTTTAAACACCACCAAGTTTGTTGTCATCAGCAAATTTTGAGATTCTACCCTATATTCCAAGATCAGGGGTAACTTCTTTACTCAGAGCATGGTTAGAAGGTGGAATTTTCTGACACAAGAAGTAGTTGAGATGAACAGCACAGATGCCTTGAAGGGGAAGCTAGTTAAGTACATGAGGGCGAAAGGAATAGAAGGTTAGGCAGATAGGTTTGATGAGAGTACAGACCAGTTGGGCCAAATGGCCTGTTTCTGTAACAAAAACGGAAAATGCGGGAAATACTCAGCAGGTCAGGCAGCATCTGTGGTGAGAAAAACAGAGTTAACATTTCAGGTCAGTGACCTTGCATCAGAACTGTCAAAGATTAGAAATGTCACAGATTTCGAGCAAGTGAAAGGCAGGAGGTGGGGGTAAGAAGAACAAAAGGGGAGGTCTGTGATGGGGTAGAGGGCAGGACAGTTTAAATGACAAAATGTTTCATGGTACAAGGCCAAAGGGAGTGGTAATGGGACAAGCAAAAAAAAAGAGGTATCTGGATGAGGTGTGAATGGGAGGAGAACAGCCATCCAAACACAAAGTCAAGGGAAAAAGAAACAAAAGGGGAGGAAAAAATGTATCAGCCAAAGAAAAAGCATGAAAAAAGAAAAGAAATGGAGGCAGAATTTATGGTCTAAAATTCTTGAACTCAATATTGAACCCAGGAGGCTGTAAAGTGCCCAGTTGAATGATGAGATGTTGCTCCTCGAGCTTGCGTTGAGCTTCATTTAACCCTGCAGCAGGCCAAGGACAGAAAGGTCAGAGTGGCAGCAAGGTGCAGAATTAAAATGACAAGCGACAGGAAGTTCAGGGCTGCGCGTGCAGACTGCAAGATGTTCTGCAGGGCAGTCACCCGGTCTGCATTTAGTCTCCCAAATGTAGGGGAGACCACATAGTGAGCAGCTAAAACAGTATACTAAACTGAATGCTTCATGTGGAAAGAGTGTTTGGGGCAGTAGACAGTGGGAAGAGAAGAGGTAAAAGGGAAGGTGTTGCATCTCCTGCGCTTGTATGGAAAGGTACCATAGGAAAGCAGGGAGACATTATGGGTGACTGAGCAGTGCATCAGGATGTTGCATAGGGAACGGTCCTGCTGAAATAGGAGGGGAGGGGAGAGGTAGGCATGTTTCGTGGTGGTGGAAATGGCGGAGGATGATCCGTTGAATACGGAGGCTGGTGGGGTGGAAGGTGAAGACAAGGGGAATACTATCATGGTCCTGCGAGGGAGTGGAAAGGGTGACAGCAGAAGTGCGTGAAATAGATTGGACATAGTTGATGTCCCTGTCAGCCAAGGCGTGGGGGAATCCCTAAGTGAGGTTAAAAGGAAATCAAAATGGAAGCGTTCGCACGGAAGGTTGTCCCATCCAAACAGATGCAATGGAGACAAAGAAGCTGGAAGACTGAAAGAGACGTGTGAGGAAGTGTAGTCCAGGTAGCTCTGGGAGTCTGGGACCCGTTTCTGTGCTGTAAATTCTGTGTAATTTTATGTAATTATGTGATAGCCTATTGAATTAATTAGGCCATAAATTAATATAGGCAAATCATCATTCACAAACATAAATTCTGTTACATTATAATATCTTCCACAATTATCATGAATTCTACGAAGGGCTTGAACATGCTTTGGCACAAACATGCACTTTGTGAAATGCCCTTTCATGTTTACAGTCATTGGACGCCGAGGGGCAGTTGGACACTCCTGTAAAAGAGCCTGCCGGATTTTTCTGATCATTTAAATTTCAAGGACAAACAAGGCTTCCTTCCGGGAGTGTGATTTTCCCCAATTGAATTTCCTCCATGCATCAGGCCCGAAAGAGCCACAAAAACAGGAACAGGAAAGTTTATGCCACAGAGAATTTGAAAGGATCAGACACACAAAGTTCAGCTAACAGTGGGCACTGGGCAAAGGCACTGGGACCAGGGTATTCTTTCTTATGCTAATTAGTCCAAACTGTATGTAAAATTATAAGACACTGCCACGTCAAACTGACGTTCAAAGATTTTTGTTCACCAAAGGTATTAATGGATATGGGGCAAAGGCAGGATTATGGAGTTTGGATACAGGCCATCCATGATCTCAACGAATGGCAGAAAGGCTCGAGCGACTAAATGGCCTCCTCCTCTTTCTATTAGTTTTGATTACAACTGGAATAAACATTGCAAGTTTAGACCACAGGCAGTTTGGGCTCTTTGCTTCTCCACAGAATAAATCCAGACAACTTCAATTGGCCTTGAATTAATGCGCGAGTCCCCTAAGAATTAGCGCACCTTCATTTGGAAGCTTTTTTCCCAATAAATCGACTGCGAAACGAGTTCCACTAAATTCAATAACTCAACAGATGTGAGCTCATCCATGAATACACTTTAAAAATTACGATCAAATGATTAACAAAAAGATTCAAGGCAAAATGTTTGGCACATTGCAAATGGCAATGTTGGCTATGATTCAACTTGTAAAGAACGCAGCTGGCTTTTTTTTTGCGAAGGGATTTCAATAAAATTAGAAATGGTGCTCGTACAGATGAGAAGAGTCTTCTCTGGGTAATAACTACTTGTTGTGATGCAGACCATGACAACCTTAGAAGTGAACGATGGAGCGGAGTACAAAGATGTTGCTTTTAGCAAGGGTCTGGGGTCCACTATTATTTTTTAATTTGTTCACTGGACGTGGGTGTCGTTGGCAAGGCCGGCATTTATCAGCCCATCCCGACTTGTCATTGAGAAGGTGGTGGTGAGCTTCCTTCTTGAAATACAGCAGTCCGTCCTGCTAATAGTTCCTTGGTCGCAGTTTTTGATACAACTGCTTGCTCGGCCATTTCAGAGAGCAGTTGAGAGTCAACCAAATTGCTGTGCGTCTGGGTTCATGTATAGGTCAGAATAGGTGTGCAAAGCAGATTTCCTTCCCGAAGGACATGAGTGAACTAGTTGGGTTTTTGCAACAACCTGGTAGTTTCATAGTCACCTTGACTGATTGTAGATTTTTATTCTCGGTTTATTTAATTTACAGAATTGCAATTTACAAATTGCCATTGTGGGATTTGAACTCATGTCACTAGGCCACTGCACATGTCGTGATGCTAACAACTAACTTCTCCACTTCGCTCAAAAGCAGTGATGCTTATCTACCTGTGACTGCAATGTCATACTTCAGCGTCTGCTTTGAAATGTTTTACGTGCACTATAGTGGATCTCCCATGGTGCATTCAAGAAGACATTCCGTGATTACTGAAAGGAAATTTGGTGAGAGGTGTCCTTTGTGAATTAAGTGAAAAAGTGTTTTTTTTGATAATCACACTTGAAGAAAAATATACTCTTCAAGAAAAAAATGTATGCAATACTCTCAATCATTATGCATAGGGGAGAAAATTGCAGGACTACAGGGAAGGAACAGGGAATGGAACGAATTGTATAGCTCTTCCGAAGAGCTGGTACAGGTATGATGGGCTGAATGGTCTCCTTCTGTGCTGTAAGATTCTCTGATTCTATGAGGCTGAAATCTCTTCGAGCAGCAACCAAATGAGCATCGCTTGATTGGCTGTCATTTCCTTGCAACCAATAAAAATGTGTATTTGGGCAACAAAGTGACAGTGGCTGGAATTTTGTGTGGGGGTTGGTGGGGTTCAGGATCTACCAGCAGGTCGCAATCCAGTCCAGGGCCCAGAGAAATGAGGGAAAGTCTTTTTTTTTATACTTTCATGAATGTGAACATTGCTGGCTAGGTCAACATTTGTTGCCCACCTACTTGAACTGCAGCAGTCCATGTAGTGTGGGGACATCCACAGTGCTGTTGGGAAGGGAGCTCTAGGATTTTGACCCAGTGACAGTGAAGGAACGGCGATATAGTTCCAAGTCAGAATGGTGTGTGGCTTGGAAGGGAACTTGCAGGTGGTGGTGTTCCCTTGCGATTGCTGCTCTCATCCTTCTAGGTGGTAGAGGTTGCGGGTTTGGAAGGTCCTGTCAAAGAAGGCTTGGCGAGTTGCTGCAGTGCATCTTGTAGATGGTACACACTGCAGCCACTGTGCGTCGGTGGTGGAGGGAGTGAATGTTTCTGGATGGGGTGCCAATCAAGCGGGCTGCTTTGTCCTGGATAGTGTCGAGCTTCTTGAGTGTTGTTGGAGCTGCTCCCATCCAGGCAAGTGGAGAGTATTCCATCACACTCCTGACTTGTGCCTTGTAGATGGTGGACAGGGATTGGGGAGTCAGGAGGTTAGTTCCTCACTGCAGAAATCCCAGCCTCTGGCCTGCTCTTGCACCCAGAGTATTTATATGGCTGTCCCATTTAAGTTTCTGGTCAATGGTAACCCCCAGGATGTTGATGGCAGGAGATTCAGCGATCGTTATGCTGTTGAATGTCAAGGGGCGATGGTTAGATTCTCTCTTGTTGGAGATGGTCATTGCCTGGCACTTGTGTGGCCTGAATGTTACTTGCCACTGATCAGCCCAAGCCTGAATGTTGTCCAGGTCTCGCTGCTTGTGAACAGAGAATGCTTCAGTATCTGAGGAGTTGTGAATGGAACTGAACACTGTGCACTCATCAGTGAACATCCCCACTTCTGACCTTCTGATGGAGGGAAGGTCATTGATGAAGCATTGCCAGACAGGGATGAGTGGTGGAGGAACACACTCGTCGACTTTGCCTCCTTCAGGGAGGGTCCTTGGTGCCAGTGAAGCTAGACAGCGATGGAGGAGAACGTGGTAACCTCCCATTTAAAGCTCAAGGGAAGACCTTCCCTCACCTCGCGTCTCGTCATCAGGTCAGCTCATGGTTGTGGGTGTCCCACTGCAGAAAGGACATTAAAGCCATAAGCAGCATGCAGCATAGATTTGCCAGGAGGTTATCCAAGGACAGACTTTGGGATACCAGGGAAATTTACACTCAGAGCAGAGAAAGCTGAGAGGAGATTTATTTGAAATTATGAAAGGTTTTTTGACAGTTTTCTGTTTGCGTGAAGGACATTTTGCATGTGTGACCGATCCAACTTTTTGTTCCATCAGATTAATTATCTGTGTCTCTGCAGGTTGGCAGTTTCTTCATTCCTATTCATGGAGAACAACACAGCCCTTGCAAAGTCAGAAAATATCAGCACAAAATGACTGGCTTTCTTTCTTGTTCTGTGTGCACTTGTTTCGGAATGGCAAGTTGAAAATTGTTTTTTTATACCAAGTGTGATGTCTGAACTCTGATGTACTCATTGTAACAGATGACTTCCAAACGTTTCACAGGCAGATAGCTGGTACACGTAATGTCTGAAATCAAATTGAATTTGTGGGGAAAACACGAATGATGCAGCAGATTAAAAGCTTGATCCTTAAAATACATGCAAGTTCTCGCAGTGGATCAGAGCTCCAACTAGGCAAACTACATCTTCTCATTCTCTAACTATTTTGCAGTAGAAGACCAACTAAAATTTCTGCAACCAACGGGCAGAACTATGAGTGAGAAAAGTTGTTATCTTGTTAATTAGCAGGCATGAAACAAGGAAAGGATTATAAGCTGAACACGTTTCAGCACTCAGAAGTCAAGAACTGGAAATATATGCACAGAGCAAGCCTTTATTATTAGGCACTTTAAACCTTTGAGACTCAACATCCAGTTCAACAATGTCAGATCATAAGTTCCTCCCCCATTTGTTGCTGATGATTCTGCTGTTGTCATTAACACCTTCTCTCAGCCCATATTTTCCTTTTCACTTGTCCCATTATCATCTCCTTTTTGCCTTGCACCATCATCCCTTTCGCCATTTAATCTCCAGCCTATCACAGGCATGCCCTTGACTTCCTTCCCCCTTGCCCTGCCTCTGTACCTGCTTAAAATCAGTTTCATTTTCAACATTTTCCAGTTCTGTTGAAGGATCACCAACCTGAAACATTAACCGTGTTTCTGTCGCTACAGATGCTGCCGAGTGGTTTCCAGCATTTTCTGTTTTCATTGCTTCATGACCACTTGTGTGATTCCTGAATGGTAAAAGTCCCACTGATTGTAATGATGATGGAAGGAAGCTGGCTGGATTTTATATCAACTCTGTGAGCATCACCTACTTCAATCTTTTCTGATTATTGTACTGGTTCAAAAGATTACCCAATTTATTACCTTCGAGCAGCTAAAACTGCTCAATTTCTCTGTCCTATATTGGTTTCAATAATATGACTATCAAGCATAAGGTATTTCAGTGTAATGACAATACCTAAAATAAAAGCAAAATACTGCAGATGCTGGAAATCTGAAATAAAAAACAGAAAGTGCTGGAAATACTCAGCAGGTCAGGCAGCATCTGATTCAGATCAGTAACCTTTGCCAGTTCTGATGAAGGGTCACTGAGCTGAAATATTAACTCTCCACAGATGCTGCCTGACCTGCTGAGCATTTCCAGCACTTTCTGTTTTTGTTAGTAATGACAATATCACTTGCTCTGAGTGGTCTACTGTGCAGATCCAGTAGGAACTTCTCATAGCTTCCATGCAATCTCATGGTTTAGAATTTTATCAGTTCTTTTATTTACAGGTTGAGACTCTAACCTGGGCAAAGGGAGGAGCAGACAATCTTCTGGACTGAAGTCCCCTCACAAAAGGCTCCTCCATTGAGCGGTGCTGGGTTGGTACAGGTCCGTGTTCGTTTTTGCCATCCTCTGCCACAATGGATACTACAAGGTGACCATTCTGTCCACGTCGACCAGGCACCATTCACTGAAACAAACACATTGGGTAGACATGTTAGATGTGCTGTGAAGTTGATGAGCACCATCAGATTAGTGACTACTGTGTTGGCGAGATGACAGCCTTGGCTCAGCGAGTAGTGATCTTACCTCTGAGTCAGAAGTCTGTGGGCTCAATCCCTACTCTAGAGACTTGAGCCCATAATCTAGGCTGGTGCTTATGCACAACGACGAGGGAGATGTCGTCTCTCAGGTAAGACAGAAAGAGCTTCTGAAGTAGAGGCCATTGGGCCCTGAAAGCCTGTTCTACCACTCAATTCGATCATACCAGGTCATCAACTTCAATGCCACCTTTCTGCACTATTTCTTCTCCCTTGGTACCCAAAAATCTATCAATCTCTGTCTTGAATATACTCAGTGAATGAGGATCCACAGCTCTCTCGGGTAGAGCATTCCAAAGATTCGCAACCCTTTGAGTGAAGAAATTTCCCTGCCTCTCAGTCCTAAATGGCTGAGCCAAAATGTCAAATGGGGCTCTGACTGCCCCCTCAAGTGGATGTAAAAGTTCTCACACCACTGTTCAAAGAAGAGGAGGGAATTCTCCCAATTTCCTGCAAAACATTAATCTATCAGTCAACATCTGAAACTTCTGCTCATCCATTTCACTGCTATCTGTGAGACATTGCAGTGCGCAACATGTCTACCCCCTTTTCAACTTTCCAACACTCATTACAATTCAAAAGTCTGGCCGCAATGTGCTTTGGGACATCCCGAGGTTGTGAAAGGTATTATTTAAACGCAAGTCTTATTTTAATCTAAATATTGCAAAATGGTTGCACTTCTTACCAAACACAGTCAGTGTGGCAGCTGTACTTCGTCGCTTGGCAACTACATTTGAAGCAACACAAGTGTAGTTGCCTGAATCGGAGAGGTGTGCTTGCTCAATAATTAGGTTGTGCTCTGCCGTGGTGTGAATGTTAGCATCGCGCTGAGGATCAATTGGTTCTTCGTTCTTCAGCCATTCGACCTACAAAGCAAGGTGAAGAAACTGCTGGGATATAAGTTCTCCATGAAACACTGCTTAAGAACAAAAGAGCACAAAAATTTGGAGCAGGAGTCAGCCTGCTCCACCATTCAATAACATCATGGGTGAAATTCTGCTTCCCCATTTCCCTTGATTTCCTTCGTCTCCAAGAATCTATCTATTGATCCAAGTCTTGAATACACTCAATGACTGAGCATCCACAGCCCTCTGGGGTAGAGAATGCCAAAGATTCGCAACTCTCTGAGTGAAGAAATTTCTCCTTATCACAGTCCTACATGGCCGACCCCTTATCCTGAGACTGTGACCCCTACTTCTATATTCCCCAGCCAGGGAAAAACATCCATCAAGCACCTGTGCAATTAATGCAATCAAACAGGCATGCCCGCAACTCCAGAATCCACATCTATCCCTAAACTCTGTCACAATACCAGTGGCACAGCAATCCCCCTACCCTGTCGATCTTTCTCCCAAACAATATTCCAACTTGCAATTCTTAACTCTTGTGCAGTACAACAGATCCCCCTTCGTCAACACTGTCAGTATCCACCAGGAGGCACTTGGATCCTCTCTGGGGTGACCTTCTCTGGTGATTTTGCAGCATTGATGTGTGATAATGGACAGACTTTAGAGGCAAGTTAATATTTCACACAGGTAAGCACCCCTCTGATTATTGAATTACACGGTAACAAACTCATATTTTCTGCCCTTAAGTAAGTGATAAATCCCAGCTGTAACAGAAAGTATGTTTTTCATTTTTTCACCAAATTTATAATGAAAACTGTAATCCCCTGGAGTATTTTCACTGACTCAATACATTACAATAAGGTTAATATTATTCAGCCACTTAGAATATCAGATGGAACAGCCAACAGAGCTGGCCTTGTGATAGTCTGTTCATTGCAAACTGATAGTTCTTCAAAATTAGCGACTGTTTTAAAAAATATATAATTGCCGCAGCAGCCACCATGGTGACAGTCACTGTCTTTTGTCTCGTACTTGATTCCAAGGAAGATGTTTTACTGAATGATTTTGCAATACAGCATTTGTACATCAGCAAAGGGTACACTGCTCTGAATTAGTGACTTGAGAAATTTTTGCGTTTGTGTGCTAGTCTTAATTGCCATGTAGAAGCTGCATTACTGCGATTATTCCAGCACTGACTGCTACATGTCCCTGGCTGTTCATTGCACCTGTACTTCAGCCCCTGTATGAGTTCAAGAGTGAAACAAGAGAAAAGTAACAGATGGAATCTCTCTGAAACATTCTCTGAAATGCAATCTGTATGTGTCGTTTATGTCCTTATGAAAATAAGATGATCGTTTGCCACTCATTCATTTCTCAGTCTGTCAGAAAACCTTGCCAATAGCACTGCTTCCATCCCCGGGCACAGTGCACAGTCACTACTGATTGCTCTGCAAAATATTTGGAGATATCTCTTTGTACACAATCGGATGGAAATCGGCCATGGCCAGAAACGAAGGTGTGCAGATAGAGCTGGCGGAATTGAGGGGGTGTGCACTTGTGCACTGACAGCAGTCTTCAAGAGAGCCAGGATGAAACTGCTCAAGTAATTTTTTACATCTCGTTTTGGTCGCAGCTGTTTGCAAGGTTGTACCCATGACAGGAAAACCGGGATAGCACAGGATAGTCCAATGTGGCAGAGTCTTAAAATGCCTGTTTTAGGCAGCTATCAGGAATGTCTAAAAACAAAATCAAAACTCATGTAATTGCGGACCTATCTGAGACATCCTTGGGGCACGGGACATAATCCGATGACTATTGGTACTTGTTCATCTGTTTTTCACCCAGAAAACGGGTGCAATGACAGCCAACATCCATCCCAATAAATGCAACAGAATTTTAAGCTGTTGTTAAATATCCTTTCTTTCTTGTCCGTCACCTCTATATGAAGAGAGGAGTGCCATTCATCATCACCCAAGCAAATTTACTGGGTGGAGTAGAGCATCTCCATGGTGTAATCCATGGCCTGGGAAGTTTACTGAACTTTCTGAACATGTGGTCCTGCCATTTCCCAAGGTTTCGGCTTTGTATAATTCACAAAGCTGGATTAACTGCAGTTTTGGCCATTTGCACCGGATGTATTTCAGTCCAAGCAGGGGCGTGACAGGTCTATCACAATTATTTGGTTTTGCTGCAATCCGCCCACAAACAAGTCAGACGGGGAAGTTGAGACTAGATGCAACTTTGACGGGTTGCGTGGGAAAATCCATTCCATGCCAGGAGGAAAATATACCCGAAATAAAGTTCAAAAGTGATTTTCTCCACTCTCTTTGACTCCCCTCCTTCGTCAGATTTGAAAAACTAACATGCTGTTGTCACTGATGGGATCCACCTGCCGTAGTGTTCTGTTCTCGTTGCAAGAGGACAAACACTGTTATTTTGCTCCTGGGAAATCAATGGCTTAATTCTAATCAGCAATAGGGGGTCTTAAATTGGCCTGTCACAATAACACTCAAAAAGGATGAGCTGCTTCAAGACAGGCGAAGGCATGGCTGGAATCAAAATCTAGATGTCGTCAATTGAAGCATGCCTCCAGCTCTGAATGTCCTCGTTCAACTGACACATCAGCCCAATTGAAATTCCAGTATAAACCCGAACTCCCAGCTCATAATGAAAAGATCTATAGTGGAAATGCAAGGACACATATGGATTAGTTCAATAACCCTGTATTGGGTGTCAAGGGATAACTTTGCCTAATTGGTACATTTGTTCCAATTACGGAAAATAATTGCCACATGCTGACTGATACGACATTCTTGAAATGAGCTCCGTTAAAGTGGATCGTAGCCCAGTCAGACTTGGTGTGGCCAAATGCAGCTGCTGCACCCATCTGCCTCACAGAACTGACGCCTTCCTTTGACAAGGACAATACTTCCCATCTTTAAACAATCAATTTGCTTTGGCATTGAGCTTTGAGTGTTGCCAACAAGGGGACTTCATAAAGATTTAAAAAAAAATACATATATCGGTCAGCAGAATCTAGCTTACACTGATTCGTCAAAGACCCACATCACTAAATTTATCTTGCTCACTTACACCTCCCTGATTGTGCTGTGATTTCATCAATACAATTAAACGCATTAATCTTCATCGCATGGCATTTGTCAGCTGCGTTCTGGGTACAGAGGCCATTATATTACCTACTGCATTGTCTAAATTAATCCTTGGGGGGATATTGAATCGCTTAATCGTGGAGCAGTCATGCAGCCCCGGTAAGCACATTTTACCTTCATTAGATTTAATATATTTCTCATTACACCGCAGCCACTCAGATGAGTGTTGCTTTTCGTACATCAATTTGTCCTCTTTTCTTGGTTTGGTAGATTCTTACAGAATAAAAGGTAGAACAGAGGCCACTTGGAAAAGCTGAAGCTCTGTCCAAGCATTGATATCAATCCATCCAGCTTACGTTTTCACAATCAGTCCAGACCAGCACATGAATGATTATTTTTAATTTAATACTCACAGCCTTTTACTGTGGGCCCTGCTGCTTGCTTGTCGATACCAGGGAGAAGCAAAGTTCTTCTCTCATAACTCCACCTGAAGAAATTAAAGCGAGGAACCTATTTTCATATATTGGCCTCAATGGAGAATCAAATCATGCCATGTACAAAGCCAGTATTCCACCCAATCCCCTGAGTTTCCTGATGGACCAGGAAGGTTCAAATTGTTCCCATGGGGCCTAATTAGCACTGAAAAGAGTCTGTGCGTCAGGATAAACACAAAAGCATTGATCCTTCACGGCTGCCAACCTTAGCACAGTGCAAAATGATTAAATATTATGGGTGAATTTAAACAACAAAGTATATTGACATTCGGGAAAAACAGACACACGAAGCAGGATTTCCACTGCAGTTAGACTGCATCTCAGGTGTCTCTCTTGGCATTTCTTCACAGACGAAGATTTTGGGAAGGTCGTTGTCATCGGTTGCAGGCCCGCTGGTGGCTATTCAGGCCTATCTGTTACCGGCAGATTCTCCCACAGCGGGTACAAGTGAAGGTGTAGTTGCTGCTGGGGCAATTTGATCTATCCTCCTGCTTTTCTCTTTCATGCTGGTTCTTTGCTCAGTCTCAAAGGTGATGCAGCATCTCCAGGCATCACAATCTATGGCCTGTGCTTCCCACTGCTGATGGTGGATGTGGCACTCAGAGAGGGATTCTTCAGGGAGATCTTGAAACGTTTGCATGGGGTCCCTCTGTTCCTTGTACCCGTGGTCAGCTTTCCATACAACATGATCTTGGGCAGGCGACTGTCGTTCATCTGGGTAACGTGACCCGCCCGATGCAGTTGGCTTTGCAGGAGGATGGCCTTGATGCTGGTGATGTTGGCTGTTTCCAGGACCTCAATGTTTGTGATGCGGTCTGACCAGTGGATCTTGAGTTTGCTGCGGAGGCAGTGCTGATGGAAGCACTCTAGAAGACGTACATGACGGCGGTATCGGACCCATGAGTCGGTGCCATACAGAAGGGTGGTGAGGACTATGGCTTTGTACACTTTGAGTTTGGTCTGTGCTCTGAGGCTGTGGTTGCTCCACACACGTTTGTAGAGTCTCCTGAATGTACCGTTTGCTTTTGAGAGCCTATTGTCCACTTCCTTGTCTATGACCAGGTGAGAAAGAGGTCTTGGATTCCCTTTCAGCCATCACCTGGTCTTACTGTAACAGCGTTTTATTTTTAAACACACTGTATTTTTGGCTCCCCCTTGGTGAATCTTTGTTCACCGCTTTCCAATTATAAGGTAAAGAAATGAGCACAAACAGGCTTTCTTCGGCTTAAAGAAGAAAGGTGAAATTTTATTAAACTTAAACTCTAATTTGGTTGACGCCTCTGGATACACGACGCGCCCACGCTAGCATGCATACGCAATATGCACATGCAAATAGAGACAGAAAAGAGCAGAAGAAAAATAAAGTGGAAAGGTTTGAGGCAATATCTGAAGAGTTTTTTGTTACAGTTCTTCGAGCTCACTGTAGAGACCTTGATTGTTGGTAGATCTTGCTTATTGTTGGGGTCCAGTATTCTTCCCTAACCTTGTTCACTACAGGAGACTTTTCTCTCTTGGGGTTCATGTGTCTTCAATGGGTTTCAGTTCCTTGAGAAAGGGATGGGAGCAGACAGGAGCAGAGGAGGTCTTTTTCAGTCCTGGAGGAAAGACCTTTCTGCCAGTTCAAACACTGGCTCTACAATTTAAAACTCCCCAAGTTAGCCAGCAGGGTGGTCATGTGACTGACTGGTTTGACCGGGTCTGTTCTGTGTGTTGTATGGGAGCAGGCGATAGCTCCTTTGTTCCAACACTGTCTGCTAAAATACAAAAATGTCTTTCCGGCCAGGGG
This sequence comes from Heterodontus francisci, assembly GCF_036365525.1. Taxonomy (NCBI): domain Eukaryota; kingdom Metazoa; phylum Chordata; class Chondrichthyes; order Heterodontiformes; family Heterodontidae; genus Heterodontus; species Heterodontus francisci. The sequence continues at coordinate 12,079,059 of NC_090417.1, forward strand.
CCTGGCAATTCCTTCCAACAGTCCTTCTCTTCTTCCCAGCAACAATTTGAAATTTAATGTCCATAAGGCGAAATTAATGTGCCTCATTCTTGGCAGGTGGGGGCTTGCATGACACCTCCACACCCAGGGGATTGAAATACGATTTGAAGAAAGGCACATTTCATTGAAAGGGTTGAGAGAAAATAAGATACAGAAAACCATGCATTTCTCTCATTCATTCCCATTCATTCATAAATCCTAAAGCTTATTAAAACTGTCTTTTCTTGGTGCCAGTACTGCTTTAATTGCCCCCTTTTTGGCATCCCAGTAACCATGTGGTTCTTTGGTGAAGTTTTCCTTCCGTTTCCCCATTTCCATGAATGCTTAGGGTTCCTGTTGAAGTCTGCCAAGGGTGGCGGGGGCGAGGGTGGGGAGGCGGGGGGGAGAAATTAGATTTAATTAGCCCTAAGTTGTAAATTTTTCCCAAGAGATTCAGTCATGGGCTGGTCTATCCTAAACTCTCTTTCAGTGCTTTGCTGAGTCATGCAAAGGCTTTTGACTTCAGGGGATGGATCGTTCCCTTTTTCTCTGACTGTGGGGCAGGATTCTTTGTTAATCTCCCCTTTGTTCTGTGGGACACTCCTGCCTGCAGGTATTTGTGCAGACTTTGCTGCACTTCCCTGGGGCACTTCGATTAGGTGAGGCATCACCCTCGTGGTTTCTCTGCCCCCCAGAGGTCTTTCTTTGCCTCTGCAGCTTTCTGTAAATGCTGTTAGCAACTCTGCTGAGGTGCTTCTTGAGTCTGCATTTACATAGGAGGATATGGGGTCTAACCTTTCGCATTTTTCGGGGTTGGCTGACCGGGCAGTCGGGGTTTTCATCCGGGATTCCTCCTGGACTTCCTTTAACCTGCCCTCTTGGTCACTTTTTCCCCTTCCCTCCTAAACTTTTGCCAGCCGTGTGCCTGCCTGTCCCCTTTTGTTCTTGGTAGAGGTGGCATCAAATGAGATGACGCTCCCCAAACAAGCAAATTGCTTGATGGCATTCAGCTCAGTTCCCTCTATGACAATGCTTGGTGGTCTCTATTCCTCTTGGGGTGCAGGCTGGTGCAGGACTTCAGTTTTCTTTAAACTGATTTATAGTCCGAAGAGTTGTGCCGCCTCAGAAAAACGTGTTGTTATACGTTGCAGGTCTGACTGACTGTGGGCCAGGAGAGCACAGTCATCGGCGAAAAGAAGTTCACGGGTGAGTTTTTCTTGTGTCTTTGTATGAGCCTGAAGACGCCCGAGGTTGAAAAGGCCTCCCTCAGTGTGGAAGTGTACGTAAACTCCCTCCTTAAGGTCTTCCGTTGCCTGCTGCAGCATCATGCTAAAACAAATGGTGAATAGGGTCAGGGCCAGCACACATCCCTGCTTCACGCCATTGGAGATACGGAAGGGACTCAAGAGGTCGCTGTTTTGCATGACTTGTCCGTACTGATTTTCATGAAACTACTTCACCATGGCCAGGAACCTGGGCGGGCATCCAACTTTTTCAACGATTTTCCAAAGTCCATCTCCGCTCACAGTGTCGAATGCCTTGGTGAGGTCTACGCAAGTGATGTACAGGCCTTTGTTTTGCGAACAACACTTTTCTTGTAACTGAGTGCAAATACCATGTCTATGGTGCCTCTGTTTGCTCTGAAACCACACTGGCTCTCTGGGAGGTTTTCTTCCGCAATGGTAGGTACAAGCCTGTTCGGAAGTATTCTAGCCAGGATCTTCTCAGCAATAGAAAGGAGGGTGATCCCAAGGTAGTTGGAGCAGTCTGATTTTTCTCCTTTGTTTTTGTACTAGGCGATGATAATGGAGTCACGAAGACCCCATGGAATCCTGCCCTGTTCTCAGCAGGCCATGAAAAACTCATGGAGCTTGATGTATTGGGCAGGGTCACCATGCTTCAAGGCTTCGGGTGGAATTCCATCGGCTCTGGAGGCTTTGTTGCTCTTCATCTGGTTGACGGTGGTCACAGATTCCTCCAGAGCTGGGCTCACATCCAGTTTTTTAGATTAGATTAGATTAGAGATACAGCACTGAAACAGGTCCTTCGGCCCACCAAGTCTGTGCCGACCATCAACCACCCATTTATACTAATCCTACACTAATCCCATATTCCTTCCAAACATCCCCACCTGTCCCAATATTTCCCTACCACCTACCTATACTAGTGACAATTTATAATGGCCAATTTACCTATCAACCTGCAAGTCTTTTGGCTTGTGGGAGGAAACCGGAGCACCCGGAGAAAACCCACGCAGACACAGGGAGAACTTGCAAACTCCACACAGGCAGTACCCGGAATTGAACCCGGGTCCCTGGAGCTGTGAGGCTGCGGTGCTAACCACTGCGCCACTGTGCCGCCCCAGTTCTTCTTTGACGGACTGTTACTGGATGTGATTGATGGCAGTATCATGCACTGTGTGTTTTTGGCGCTGAAGAGAGTTTCAAAGTGCTCCGACCAGCGATCCAGGCCTGACTCCTTGTTGGTGTGTAGGGTCTTGCCATTGGCGCTCCTCAGGGGGTTTTGGGTTTGATATGCTGTTCCATAGTCAGATTTTAGTGCTTCATAGGAATGTCTTATGTCAACAGCATCAGCATGCAGTTGAGTTTTTTCTTGCAAGTGCAATCCACCAGTCATTTCGAATGTTCCTCAGTTTACATTGAAGGGTGCTGTCTTTTTCTCTTGGCTGGCCGGCTGAGCAAGGTGAGTCTGATGAGCTGACCTTTTTATTTTTAGCAGAACTTGAATTTCCTTGTCATTCTCATCAAAGCAGTCCCTATCCTTCTTGGTGCTGGGTCCGATGACCTTGTTGGATGGATCCAGTACTTCAGCTTTGATGTGTTCCCAGAGTTCTTCTGGAGTGGAATCAGCAGTGAGATCAGGATGTTCCAGTCTAGTCTGGAAGGTTCCTTGATACCTATCTGTGCAAGTTGAGGTTTGCAGGTTGCTGACTCGGAATTTCTTTAATGGGTTGTCTCTCGGCCTGTTCTTGGCTTTAGGCTTGAAGTGGAAGTTCAGCTTTGAATGAACAAGCCTGTGGTCTGTATGACAGTCAGCACTGGGCATGACTCGAGTAATGCAGGACGTTCTTTAGATCACACTGACGCACCAAGATGTAACCTATCAGGTGCCACAGTTTAGAGCAGGGATGCATCCATGTGGTCTTTTGTTGAATTTTGTTATTGGTTATGGACAGCTGCTTTTCTGCTCAGGAAATAATGACCTAACACCCCCTCCCTGATCGCACTGGCCTATTGGCCAGGCCCCAGCTTCCCCCAGCTCTGTTGGAAGGTGCCCTGCCATTCAGGTGCTTTCTCCCTGGAGCAGCAGCCCTACACCGCGAGCGGTGGCACAGCTCAGCTGCCAAGCCCACGATTGGATCGGCAGCTCTTGGGGACCGGCTGCCATCCTTAATTGTACGGTGGCCCCAGCGACCTGTTGATTGGTTGGCGCTGGCAATATGGCGCCCCGGTTCCCGCCGCCTGCTGAAGCCGTGTCGCCCCCACCGTCCCCACCACCCCCCTCCAGTTTTTGGCCCCAGCCGGTACGTGGCAGAATTCAGGCCATTAACTCTGTTTCTCTCTCCACAGATGTAGCCACTCCTGCTGAGTATTTTGAGCATTTTTCTGCCTTTATTTCAGGTTGCCAGCATCTGCAGTACTTTGCTCTTGTAAACTTGGGAGAGCTGCTTAAAGTCCAAAGGGCCCCCTCGTGTCTATGCCTGTAACCAGGAATTGAGCAAGAAGGATGGTGAAATGCAATGCCTTGTCTAAAATGCAGTGGCCAGTTCTGTTCGCCTGCCACCATAATGAGTTATTAATAATTACATTTACATACTGGCAGTTGTAAATAATTAAATGCTAACTTATGTTGCCTTGAAAGATGATGCAAGGATATTTTGAATGCAGCGAGTGGTGCATTGTTACAATTGTACGTCTGGTGACAGTATTCAGAACTTTTAAGCTCTCAATTGAGAAATAATATGGGTCAAGTGCAGGCAAAGCTGCACAACAGCATCACCCCAGTGTCAAATAAGCAGTCAACTGTTGTAGCACTCTGTCTGATGTGACTGAACCATATTCTGTCAAATTTGAGGCAAGTTCACTTGGAGACTGAAACTTTCTGGGAGCCAAATGGAGAAACAGATGTAATTCCAGCTGTGGGCTGAGGGTGCTGTTTTTTCTGGCAGCGGCTGGCGGGAAGTGGGCTGTTGGTGCTTGGGTTGGATACCGTCTAAAATCGTAGAATGGTTATGGCACAGGAGGAGGCCATTCAGACTGTCATGTCTGTGCCAGCTCTCTGCAAGAGCAACTCAGTTGGTACCACTCCCCCATCCTTTCCTGGTAGCCCTGCACTTTTTTCCCCTTCAGCTACTTAACCAATTTACTTTTGAAAGCCATAAATGTATCTGCCTTCACCACACTCTCAGGCAGTGCATTCCAGATCCCAAACCACTTGCTCAGTAAATAAGTTTTTCCTCTGTTGCTGTTGGTTCTTTTACCAGTCACTTTAAATCAGTGCCCATTGCTTCACGGCTCTTCTACGAACGGGCACAGTTTCTCCAGATCTACTCCGTCCAGACACCTCATGATTTTGAGCACTTCAATCAAACCTCCTCTCAACCTTCTCTTTTCTAAGGAGAACAGCCCCAGCTTCTCCACTCTATCCATGTAACCGAAGTCACTCACTCCTGGAACCATTCCTGTAAATCTTTTCTGCACCCTCTCTAAAGACTTCACATCATTCCTAGAGTGTAGTGCCCAGAATTGGACACAATACTCCAGTTGAGGCAGAACCAGTGTTTTATAAAGGTTCACCACAACTCCTTTGTTTTTGTACTCCATGCCTCTAATTATAAAGCCCAGGATCCCGGATGCCTTTTAAACCACTTTCTCAACTTGCCCTGCAAGCTTCAATGATTTGTGCACACATACCCGCAGGTTTCGCTGTTCCTGCATCCCCTTTGGAATCATACTCTTTACTTTTTATTGCCTCTCCTCATTCTTCCTTCCAAAATACACTTCACATTTCTCTGCATTAAATGTCAACTGCCACATGTCCACCCATTCCACCAGCCTGTCTATGTCCTTTTGCAGTCTATCGTTATCCTCCTCACAGTTCACAATACTTCCAAATTTTATGTCATCTGCAAATTTTGAAATTGTGCCCTGCACACCCAAGTATAGGTCTTTAATATAGATCAAAAAAAGCAGTGATCCGAATACAGGCTCTGGGGAACTCTGCTGTATACCTTCCTCCAGTCCGAAAAACAACGGTTCTTTTGGAACATTGTTCCTTTGCTACACCCTTGGTTCTCTTCCACTCCCAAGCTGCTGTGGCGATGCTACACTGCCAGTTTATCTTGTCCTTCTACTTCTACCTGCTCATCTCCTCAACTAGTCACATGTCCACTACGTATCAGAAATGTCTTCAATTTCTTTGATTTCTCTCATCATGCGTCCAATTGTCTCTTGCAGATATTATTACCATTTAACCATCTTCTGTTCTCCACTTCACACTTTGCAGTTCAATCTCTTTCTTTGCATGTGTGTGAATCTTTTTAAAATTCTTTCATGGGATGTGAGCACCACTGGCTAGGCCAGCATTTATTGCCCACCTCTAATTACCCTTGAGAAGGTGGTGGTGAGCCACCTTCTTGAACCACTGCAGTCCATGTGGGGTAGATGCACCCACAGTGCTGTTAGCGAAGGAGCTCCAGGATTTTGACCCAGCGATAGTGAAGGAATCGCATTATAGTTCCAAGTCAGGATGGTGTGTGACTTGGAGGGGAACTTGCAAGTGGTGGTGTTACCATACATCTGCTGCCTTTGTCCTTCTAGGTGGTAGAGGTCACGGGTTTGGAAGGTGCTGGCGAAGGAGACTTGGCAAGTTGCTGCAGTGCATTTTGTAGATGGTACACAATGCTGCCACTGTGTGTCGGTGGTGGAGGGAGTGAATGTTTAAGGTGGTGGATGGGGTGCTGATTAAGTGGGCTGTTTTGTCCTGAATGGTGTTGAGCTTCCAGAGTGTTGTTGGAGCTTCACTCATCCAAGCAACTGAAGAGTATTCCATCACACTCTTGACTTATGCCTCGTAGATGGTGGACAGACATTGGGAAGTCAGGCGTCTATTTACTTGCCGCAGAATTTCCAGCCTCTGACCTGCTCTGGTTGCCACAGTATTTACATGGCTTGTCCAGATCAGTTTCTGGTCAATGTAAACCCCCGGGATGTTGATAGTGGGGGATTCAGCGATGGTAATGCTGTTAAATGTCAAGGGGATATGGTGAGATTCTCTCTTGTTGGAGATAGTCATTGCTTGGCACTTGTGTGGCGTGAATGTTACTAGTTATGTATGTCTCTGAGTGTCTGTGTGTATGTGTTTACAAGTGTGTGTGTGAGTGCCTACATATGTCTATTTATCTAATTGTATGTGTGGATCTCTCTGCATTTATGTGTGTCTGAGGTTTGACTGTGTGTGCATCTATCTGTCTCGGAGTGTCTCTGAATGGCTGTGTGCGTGTGTCTCTCAGTGTGAGCTTGTTTGTGTGCATCTTGAGTGTTTTTTTGTGTGTCTGTGTGTATGTGTGCGTGTGATTCTGAGTGTGTGTGCATGCACGTGCGTGTGTCTCTGTGTTTGAGTGTCTGCCTTTGTGCACATGTCTGAGTATATGTGTTTGATTGTCTCTGCATGTGTGTATGGCTGTGTGTATATCTGTGTGTGTGTGTGACTGTGAGTATCTGTGTGTGTCTCTGTGTGAGTGTGTATCTGTATGTGTGTGTGTGTGTGTGTGTCTGTGTATGTGTGTCTGTGTATCTCTGTGTGTCTAAATGTGTATGTGAGTGTGTGTGTCTGTTTGTGCCTGTATCTCTGTTCCATGTATGTGTGTGTGTGTATTTGTCTGGGTGAGTGTCGATCTTGATGTATCCGAGTGTGTCTGTAAGTGTGAATGTGTATCTGTGTGTGCGTGTGTCCATGCTTTCTTCTCTTTCCCTTTATTTTGTTCCTTTATAAATACTGCCCATAGGTAATTTATACCAGTTCTGTTTAAGAGTTCATATCTGAAATGCCAGCTTATTTATTCTCTGCACAGATGTTCACTGACCTATTGAGTATTTCCAACATTTTCTGCTTTTGATTCTTATTTGCAGCTATATTCTGGATAATAGACAAAGTCATAAACCGAACACTGAATGAATTTCAGATCCCCAGAGATGACAGGCACCTTGTCACCTCACTTACTGTGTCAGCAATTTTACAATAAGTGCACGCTATTCCTTCATCAGCTATTATATCTGAGGTACTAACTCATTTAGATTTAAATGTTTAACACCCCCCGCCACCCATTAAAACAAGAATTTTGTACGTGTTCCATTTTTATACGCGAATGTTTGCACATGATAATTTCAAGGCCAGTTTTGTCCAGTTCTGAAGCACTGACTGAACGTCTGTGTTCTTCCACATTTTCAGGTTTGTTGCTTGTAATGCAAAGGCCTCTTTGTCGGACAAGAACCAGAGAAACCTAGAAATAAATGATGCCTTGTGATAAAAAAATCTTTTAAAATATGCAACTACACTTTTTTAAAAACTGGCCACAATTATATAGTGCCTTCATTGTAGAAAAAAGTCCCAAGGTGTTTCAAGGGTGGGTAATCAAAAAACGGGCGCCAAGTCATAGAAGGAGATATTGGGAGGATGACGATGAGCTTGGTCAAAGTGATGGATTTAAAGGAGAGTATGAAAGGAAGATAGTGCAATTGAGAGGCAGAGGGATCTACCTTACAGCCTGGGACCAAGGTGGCTGAAGGCAGAGATACCATTGGATAGAGCAAGATGGGATACTGCCAGAAATGGTTGTCTAATAACCTTATGAAATCTTAAGAAAATGAGTCGAATATTATAGAAATAGCTGTCTCTTTCTCTCTCTCTCAGTAAGAAAGATTCTGTAGCAGGCGCAGGACAGCATAGGCCTGTTATCTCTGCCAAGGACATGACTCCGGCATCAGCTCTGATACAAGACATTGCTCAGCCTGATAACTTGGAATCTCATGACCCATATCTAAACCAACTGTCTGAGTACAGGTTAAACAGGAGCAAGTGAGAAGTCACAAGATGACTTCATGGGCTTTGGACGGAAATGGGAGGGATTACTTTGAAAACCTGTCCCTTGCTAAATGCACCACTGAATAAGTCATTGGCATGAGAAACCCACCGGCCCCTTGGAAATAAGATCTATAAACAGGCTCTCAAGAGGGAAAAATCACATTGGATGGAAAAGAGCTTCTTGAGGTGGACCCTTGCTGGCTCCAACCTAAACACCTGGGTTTGCTGAAGAAGACATCGGACAAATGAGAGCTTTCTGGGGTGCATTCATGCAGGCTTTGGCAGAAAAGACTGCCACTGCCAGCTACTGAGATCAGCATCACTCTTCTTCATCTGTCCGTTTGTCTGTTCTGGAATGAGTAAACCGTCCAGAGGAGGCTACCACCGCCAGCTACCAAGCTCAGCATCCCCCATCCATTTGTCCAATCCGGAACTGGTAAACCATTCTCACCTGTTACGGGTCAAACGACTTTTCTGCCAATTTAGCTCACGTATCATATCGAAACTGTTGCTTCTCAATAAACTGCTTCAAAACCACTTATGACCTCAACCCCCTTTTTCCGGGTTATCTGTGACTGTCGGACCAAATCTTACAGCGTAACAGGCCAGAGACAGAGCAAGAGAGAGTCCTTGGATAGGATATGGGGCAGGAGGGTTTCAGATGAGCTGAGGATTGAGGGTGGAGGATGAGCAGGAATACTCAAGTCTGGAGGTAACAAAGGGATGGATGAGTGTTTCAGCAGCCGAAGATGGTCTGAGGTAGGGGTGGAGGTGGGTGATGTTACGGGGTGAGGGACAGGATCTAGAGTCCGAAGCTGCACTTGGGCTCAAATAGAACACTGCGGTTGGGAACACTCTATGGGGAATAGTCTAAGTGAGGGAACACAGTCTAAAAATTAAAGCCAGCCCTTTCAGGAGTGAAATTCAGAAACACTTCCACACAAACGGCGGTAGAAGTTTGGAACTCTCTTCCATCAACAGTAACGGATGAGAGATGAATTGTTAAATTTAAAAGTGAGATTGACAGATTGTTGTCAAAGGTATGAAGGGATGTGGGACAAAGGTTGGTATACGGAATCAGGGCACAGATCAGCCAGGATCTGATTGAATGGCGGAAGAGGCTCGAGGGGTGAAATGGTCTCCTCCTGTTCTTATGTTCCTAGGATTTAGCCTGACCCAGCAGCTGAAGACAGGGAAGAAATCAGTGGTGAGGGAATGGAGTTTATGGGTTGGGTGGAGGGAGCCGAAAGCAATTGCTTTGGTCTTCCCGATGTTTAACTGGAGAAAGCGCAGTTCAAACAAATTGGATATCAGACAAGCAGTCCCACAGTCAAGAGATTGAAGATTATGAATGAAACTAAATATCTGTCAAATAAAACTCCCTCTCCCAGATATAAGCTCTGTGTGACTCTGATTTACATGTGTTTTTCCTCCATTATCGCTGATACAAATCTGCTTTGAAAGTTGAAAATCAGAAATACATAGTTATTATAGATAAGGTGTTTAACTTAACTTTGTGCACTGTAAGAAAAGGCTACGAAGGGGATTGCTGAGCGAATATAAATCAAAGAGGAAGTGCTACAGCCTGCTGCAAAGTAGTTCTGGGGAGAAAAGGCAGGTGGAAAGCTCTAAGAGAAGCAATATATCTGAGTACCTCTCCACAAAGATTGTAATGTTCCCATCTATGATTTCTTTTCTTTGCAGAAGTTGCTGCATTTCAATGATGTTTATATTTCATACAAGACAAGTGCTTGGCAATTGCAGCTTCAACAACTCTACCAATGCATCTCCTCAGCCCTTCTCTTCTTTGCTTCTGACCTGATCACTCCTTCCAGTTGAATTTTCCTCTCTGACTACGAACCGTTCATTTCAGCCTGTTCGCATCAAACCGATTTCCTTTAACCTCACCTCCATTTTTTCTCCAGTCTCCAGTCGCTGCCCATCAACATCCGCGACTCCTCTGAAGCACAGTACCACTTCAAACTAATTCCAGTTTGATGGTCCTAACCTTCTCCTTTTCATCATGGATGTCCAGTCCCTCTGCGTCTCCATCCCGTCCCAGTCTCTTGACACCTCTACCCTGTAACATGGTCGTCCAACCTCTCTGCACCTCCATTTTACTCCAATACGTCCAGACACTCTGCACATCCATTCCCCACTATGGTTGGTCAGTTCTTCTACGCCTGCATCCTGCACCTAGACATCCAGTCCGTCTCCACTTCCATCCCCCACCAGGACAGCCTGCTGTCCCTCCTCTTCAATGAACAGTCCAGCCAGTCCACATCTATCACCACTCTCTTCCCTCTGGCCAAACTTGTTCTCACATTGACAACTTTTCCTTCAACTCTGCTCACTTCCTCCAAATAAAAGGTGTTGCAATTGGAAGCAGCATAGGTCCCAGCTACAGCAGTCTTATAGGATATGTTGTGCTTTCAGGCACCTTTCCTGCTCTTCCTGAACATCGATTACTGTGCCAGTGCTGCTTCCTGTTCTGGCCCTGATCTGGAAAACTTCATTAATTTTGTTTCTAATTTCCTTGCCTTCACATGGTGCTCCTCTAACTTTTCCCTTCCTTGACCTCTCTGTCTCCACCTCTGGAGACAGACTGTCTACTGATATCTACTCCAAATCCACTGGCTCCCAAAATTACCTCAATGATGCATCTTCCCACTCGACCTCTTGGAAGCACTCCCAGTTTCTCAGTCTTTGTCACATCTACTCTGATGATGCCATGTTCTGCACAAGAGCTTCCAAAACCTTTACCTTTTTCCTCAGTCAATGATTCCCTTCCTTCGTGGCAGGGAGAATCCTTAACTGTGTCTGGCCCAATTCTAGCACTTCTGTGTCTCCTCACTCCCTAGAAACATTATGAGGTGCCTCTTGTCCTCAATTTCCCACCAGCTTCTATTTTTGACAGAAAAACTCTCTGCCATTTCTGTCATCTCCAACTTGATCCCACCACCAAAATCTTCCCCTCCCTTCCTCTTTCAGCCTGCTGAAGGGACCCTTCCCTCTGTGACCACTGGTGCACCCGTTAACAACGGCTCTCCTTTCCCCGCCTTCCTATGCAGGTAATCCTACCTCTCTCTGACTTGCTGAGCACTTTCAGTACCTTCAGTCTCTCAGCATCAGCTGCATTTTGCTTTTGTAATAAAGCAGTGTTTTGTTCATCTCTTGCAGGTCAGTCTATTCTAACAGAACCCAATGTAGCAATGCCGACTACCTGGTTGGAAAAAGATAACGAGCATGCTTAAATACACTGACTGAAGCAGTTGCAGGCTTGCAGCATGGGACTCAGGAGGCAGCAGGGAAACATTTGGCTCTGCTTCTTTGAATTCATATCAGTACCTTGCCAATGTGCAAGTTTTCTGATTATCTTTGGACTCAATCCAACAAACTAGACTTCAAGCTGCACCAGTTGGAGCTGCTGAAATTGTATTCCACACTCACATGACATAGAGTGATTTGTATTTAATTTCAGTGTTGAGCGGGTGATGCAGTGGCAGCAGCACTGTGTAAAGAAGCATCAATTGACAAACAATGAAGCCAAAAAAATGCCTTGTGTGCTCCCCAGCTCAACTCACACATAAAATATTGCAACTGACAGGATTTTATGTGACAATTTTATGCATAGATCAGCAAGCATGTAGTTGGCAGGAACCGATTGTATTCATGCGCTTGCTGAATCTAAGCTCAAGTGTCTGTAACCTGAAGACTCTTACCAATTTGAACAAACATAAAAAGATATACGTTCGTCACTTCCTCCTAATTCTCAGAAAGAGGGATTAATGGACAACAACTCTGGTTTCTCGACTCGAATACATAACGAGATTTCCAACGTTAAAAACTGGTGGCCTCTGAGGGAGAAGATTGTGGGTTCAAGTCCTACTCCAGAGACTTGAGCACAAAAATCTAGGCCGACACTCCGAGTGCAGCACCGAGTGAGTGTTCGAGGTGCCGTCTCTCAGATGGGACAGTAAAACGAGGCTCTGTCTGCTCTCCCATGGCATTACTTCGAAGAGGAGTAAGGGAATTCTACCCGGTGTCCTGGACAACATTTATCCCTCAATCAACACCACTAAAACACAATATCTGGCTATGATAACACTGCTGTTTGTGGGAGCTTGCTATGCGCAGATTGCCTGCTGCATTTCCGTCCGACATCGCAACAGTGACTACACTTCAAAATTACTTCATTGGCTGTAAAGCAATTCGGGGCATCCTAAGATCCTGAAAGATGTGAGATAAATGCGAAATGTCTCGAGGCACTTTACAACGAGCAGCCAGACATTTAGCAGAGCTTGGGGAAGAATATCAGGGGAGGTGATCTTGGGCAGAGTTGGAAGTTGGTTTGGCAGAGTCTGTTGAAAGTGGCAGGAGTTGAAGCAAAGTGGAGAGATTTGGAAAATTATTTCCAGCGTACTCAGGCAGGATAAAGGAAGGCTTTATCACCAAGGGTGAAGTTGGAGAGGAGCAGCTGCAAAGAAAGCCTGAGCTGAAATTCTAAAGCACAAATTGTGCTGTTGCTTGCTTTTAGTCATGGGGCTTTTGGTCAGGGGCCAGTCCAGATGCTTTGTTTAATGGAGTGTTTCAAACAGCAGTGGGCAAGCGATTTCCAGTTTGCTTTATCAAGTTCTGTTGCACAAAGCAGGCAGGTCAACAAGATCGCTGAGAAAATAGAGCCGATTAGACGAGCTGTTGCCAAAACAGCCAAGCTGTTGGAGTGGAGAAAAACAGCTCATCGCTGGATATATGTTCCAACATCGAGTGTCTGAATGATCAAACCATTGAGGACAGTAGTTATTTTCCACCTGTGAGAGTAAACACCGAGCTCACTCAGGAGATTTGTTCACCTTTTGGATCGTTGGCGATTGTCATCACATCCTGCAGGAGGGACAAGTGAATCATTTTGCATCAAAAAGTGCTTTGAATTATCTTCCTCCACATATGGTCAGAAGGAATAGCTGGGGTTCAAATTCAGTTGCATGGAAGTCAGGAGTATCCTGTGGTGGTGTGGCCACTCTTCCGCAATGACCCGCAAGAATAATGCCATCTTTGCAGGGGGTTTCAATGGTTTTCATAGAGTCATAAAGCACAGAAACAGGCCCTTCAGCCCATCTTGTCCATGCTGGCCATCAAGCACCTATCTATTCTAATCTCATTTTCTAGCACTTGGCCTGTTGCCTTGTATGCTATGGCATTTTAAGTGCTCATCTGAATGCTTATTATATGTTGTGAGGGTTCCTGCCTCTACCACCACTTCAGGCAGTGTGTTCCAGGTTTCAACCACCCTCTGGGTGAAAAACTTTTTCCTCGACTCCCCTCGAAACCTCTTGCCCCTGACCTTAAGTCTATGCCCCCTGGTTATTGACACCTCCGCTCCGCTAAGGGAAAAAGTTTCTTCCTATCTAACCTATCAATGCCTCTCATAATTTTGTATACCTCAATCAGGTCTCCCCTCAGCCTTCTCTGCTCTAAGGAAAACCCTAGCCTATCCAGTCTCTCTTTATAGCTGAAATGCTCCAGCCAGCAACATCCTGGTGAATCTCCTCTGCACCCTCTACAGTGCAATCACATCCTTCCTATAGTGTGGTGACCAGAACTGTACACAGTACTCCAGCTGTGGCCTAACTAGCGTTTTATACAGCTCCATCATAACCTCCCTGCTCTTATATTCTATGCCTCGGCTAATAAAGGCAAGTATCCCATATGCCTTCCTAACCACCTTATCTACCTGTGCTGCTGCCTTCAGTGATCTATGGACAAGTACACCAAGATCCCTCTGACTTTCTGTAGTTCCTAGGGTCCAACCATCCATTGTCATTTCCCTTGCCTTGTTAGTCGTCCTAAAATGCATCATCTCACATTTCTCAGGATTAAATTCCATTTGCCACTGCTCTGTCCATCTTACCAGCCCATCAAGATCTAAGGCCTTCCTCCTCACTATTTACGACACCAGCAATTCTTGTGTCATCTGCGAACATACTGATCATACCTCCTATATTCATATCTAAAGCATTAATGCACACTGCAAACAGCAAGGGTCCCAGTGGGATAGCACTGGTCACAGGTTTCCAATCGCAAAAACAACCCTCGACCATCACCCTCTGCCTCCTACCACTAAGCCAATTTTGGATCCAATTTGCAAAACTGCCCTGGATCCCATGGGCTCTTACCTTCTTAACCAATCTCCCATGCCGGACCTTATCAAAAGCCTTACTGAAGTCCATGCAGACTACATCAACTGCTTTACCCTCATATACACATCTAGTCACCTCCTCGAAAAATTCAAATCAAGTTTGTTAGACATGATCTCCCCCTGACAAAGCCATGCTGACTCTCCTATTTTGGACAGAATGAATGAGTTAATCCAGTGATGGAGCTGTCAAGACCCAATTGTCTGAAGGATACATGTCAGCCGATGAGACAGAATGGTTGATAGACATTTCGTGACTACTTCAAGAGCAGTTGTCAATTCAAATGACCCCACTTTATTATTTAAGGGCTTAAGTTCGCTTGGTGCTCTCGGAATGATCTAGATTCTGAGTGATATGATTTGGAAACAGGTATCTCAGAGATCAATAAGGGAAAGTCCAGCTCCATTACCATCATCTGGGTGATGGCAGACAACTTAGTCTTTCAAATGTATCCTTGAAAACATGTGCATTTCAATATCACATCTGTGTCTGAGAATGAATCAAATCTTCACTGAATTTCTTGGTGTTTTTTTGAGTGTTCAGAGAAAAATTTGCTTTTCTAATAGGGTAACAAAAAGGCTTGCATTTATATAGCAACTCTCACAACCTCAGGGCATCCCAAATTGCTTTACAGACACTCAAGTGATTTTTCTTTGAAGTGTTGTAATATCGGAAGTGTGGCAGCCAATTTGCAGAAAATCAATGCAATAATGACGAGATAATGGGCGGCGCTGTGGTTAGCACTGCAGCCTCACAGCTCTAAGGACCCGGGTTCGATTCTGGGTACTGCCTGTGCGGAGTTTGTAAGTTCTCCCTGTGTTTGCGTGGGTTTTCGCCGGGTGCTCCGGTTTCCTCCCACATCCAAAAAAACTTGCAGGTGATAGGTAAATTGGCCATTGTAAATTGCCCCTAGTATAGGTAGGTGATAGGGAATATGGGATTACTGTAGGGTTAGTATAAATGGGTGGTTGTTGGTCGGCACAGACTCGGTAGGCCGAAAGGCCTGTTTCAGTGCTGTATCTCTAAATAAAAAAAAAGATCTGTTTTATTGATAGAAACATAGAAAATAGGAGCAGGAGTAGGCCATTTGGCCCTTCGAGCCTGCTCCGCCATTCATTATGATCATGGCTGATCATCCAACTCAGTAGCCTGTTCCTGCTTCCCCCCCGCACCCCCCATACCCTTTGATCCCTTTCGCCCCAACAGCTATATCTAACTCCTTCTTGAAAACATACAATGTTTTGGCCTCAACTGATTTCTGTGGTAGCGAATTCCACAGGCGCACCAGTCTCGGGTGAAGAAATTTCTCCTCATCTCAGTCCTGAAAGGTTTACCCCGTATCCTTAGACTATGACCCCTGGTTCTGGACTCTCCCACCTTCGGGAACATTCTTCCCGCATCTACCCTGTCAAGTCCTGTTAGAATTTTATAGGCTTCTATGAGATTCCCCCCTCACTCTTCTGAACTCCAGCGAATATAATCCGAACCCACTCAATCTCTCCTCATACGTCAGACCCGCCATCCCAGGAATCAGTCTGGTAAACCTTCATAGCACTCGCTCTATAGCAAGAACATCCTTCCTCAGATAAGGAGACCAAAACTGCACACAATATTCCAGGTGTGGCCTCACCAAGGCTCTGTATAATTGCATCAAGACATCCCTGCTCCTGTACTTGAATCCTCTCGCTATGAAGGCCAACATACCATTTGCCCTTTATACCGCCTGTTGCACCTGCATGCTTACCTTCAGCGACTGGTGTACGAGAACACCCAGGTCTCATTGCACATTCCCCGCTCTCAGTTTCTAGCCGTTCAGATAATAATATGCCTTCCTGTTTTTGCGACCAAAGTGGATAACCTCACTTCTTTGATCTAAGAGATAAATACTGTCCAAGGGAGAACTCTTCAAACAATGCCCATGCAATGTTCTACATCCACCTGAGAGAGCAGACTGCACCTTAGTTTCATGTCTCATCTGAAAGATGGCACCTCTGACAGGGCAGCACTCCTTCAGTGGAATATCAGCCATGATTTTATGCTCAGGTCTCTGCAGTGGGTCTTAAACTCATGATCGTCTCAATTACAAACAAGAGTGCTACCGAACCAAGCCACGGCTGACAATTTGAACTCTCAGATGCAATGGAATGTGGACCGAAGTGTCTCAGCGATTAATCAATGCAAGTGAATCTTCATTAGCTGCATCCCATTCTATAGCTTCAAGCAGAAATAAACTTTTGATCACAAATCTTGACAAGAAGACTCAGAAGAGGTTCATGAGTTTATTGCCCATCAAACATCGAATCATTTTGGATGAAGTTAATGAGTTTGTAAACCATCAATCTCAAGTCATTTTGGTGAATAACGCCATGTGCGCACGGAGAATGGTTTCTAGGATTCCGTTCTGTTTTCATTTCCACCTACTGATGGTGAGAACTGGAAGGATATATTAGGTCAGAGGTTTTCTGACTCTATGAAAGTCTCAATGCAGCAAAAAGAAAAAAACTTGTGTTTGAAAGTTAAGTAAGGCCTCCTTTCAAAGGTCAACTGACCTAGCTGACCCTGAAACAATGAAGCACAGAGATTCTTATAGAAAGTTTGGACCAACACCAATAGCTTGCATTGATATGTCACCTTCAATGCAGGGAAATATCCAAAGACACTTCACTGGAGCAGAAGCAGACAAGAACTAGCGTCAAGCCACATGAGCTATTTGGATGTGTAACTAAAAGCTTGATTAAAGAGGTAGACGTTCAGGAGGCTCTGAAAGGAGGTGAGAGAAGCCAAGAGATTTCGGAAAAGAAGTGAGAGTTTCGGGTCCAGGATGCTGAAGGCACAGCCACCAATGGTGGGGTAAAGGGAATGCACAAAAGGCCAGAGACGGAGGGCAGCAGAGTTCTTGGAGGGTTGTAAGCCTGGAAGAGGTTGCAGAGCCCAATTTTAACAGCCAGGCTTTCATTTCCACCCAGCCTCCCGGCTGAGTTCGTCGGGACATAGTCAAGCAGCATGCTAAAATGAGACCAGGCCTGCCCGCTGCCCCTCCTGGTTAGGCATGCCGCTTTGTCATATGAGAGTTAAAACTGGGCCTCCATATTGCTATACAATTTGTTACATCCTTCTCAGCAAGGACCAGCAACAGACCATCCACATCCGTCCTTGTGAGTCTGCTTGCCCAGTTTCCCCTACCGAGCACTACAACTGGACACTACTGCACTCTTTTGGCTGCCTCGACAATCATAGCACCACTGTTTGACTTTAAACTTGATTTTTCTCCTGAATACTGGATATTTTTGGGAACTGTGGCTTTGATTTTCTCGCCGATGGAAGAATGACACAGCTCCAGGTACAGTTACAGTGTATGAATTTTATTAAGTTGAGCAGTGCTTGTGGTGCATGGTTTTCATGTGTTTGCCCCTCGTGTGCCATGAATCCCTCCCTGCTGCTGGTCGATGTGGCCTGCATGCAGCGCCAGCCACACTGAGGAGGTAATTCTGGCTTCATAGCCAAATTCAGTAGTTAGAGAAGCCACCCGCTTTTGTGACCATCACCCCCACCCCACCACCCCACCCCTCCCCTGAAGAACTTGCATCAGTGTTCAAGGCACTCTGGTGCTGCAGTTGCTGGGGGTGGGGAGATTGTTGGGATTAGTAATGTAGAGGAGTTGTGGTTGTAATTGCAGGGTTAATGGTGGGAGTTGGGAGAGTACTTAGTGAGGAGGAGGTGGAGTAGTAAGGTAGGAGTATTATCTTGATACAGAGCTAGATGCCAGCATGTCTAATAGGAATCGATGGATGATCAGATGGTGGAGTGCAATAAATGACTGGGGAACTATAAACAGATTGACTGCAGGGTGCATACTCGAGAAGAACAAAGTTGTCTAGGTGACTGATGGCATTTTTACGTACTAACTTTACGAAAGATACAGCACACAGTGAAACTGTAGGGACTCTAAACAGTCCTGAAGCGACTACTGTAAGCAGTGAGAAGAGTGAGCACAAACCCATGATGAGTTTGTTACTTATGAGTATAAATGGTGGCTATCTCATAAGTACTGTGAATGTTGGGTTGATATTGATTTGATAGATAAAGTTTATTATCAGAAGACTCTGTCTCCTGAGTCCACGTACCTGTGTTCAAGTAAAAGGAAAGGAATCAGACTGAAATGGACTGTGCTTTGAGGCATGCATGACTTACTGTCACTCATACCAAGCTGTGTAATGGCACAGAATAGCTTCTGCCACAAGTGCCAATTGGATCAACCTGTATTATCTTATAGCTGGAGAGCATCTCCTCATGATCTAGAATAAACTGCTAGAGCACAGAAGGAGGCCAATCGGCCTGTCGTGCCTGCTCTCCGGTAGAGCTATTCAATCTGTCCCACGTGCATGTTCTTTCCCCATAGCCCTGAATGTTTTCTTTGTCAAGTTTCCATCCTATACGCTTTTGAAGGTTACTGCTGAATTTGCTTCCCTTTCAGGCACCTGTGCAAGCAATGATCAGGGAGTCCCTGCAAGTTTCAAGGTCATTCAAGGAAATTTACTTCTAATTATCCTCCAAGTGAGTTGAAGCTACACATGGATTGGACCCCAAAGCTTCTATAGCAGCAATGGGAGTATACAGATCTCCGAAGCAGCTTTCAATCGGTTCGCACGTGCTGAATGACAGGTTTTGCTCAACAGCATCACTCATCTGGGATGGTGGCATAGATGCGGCTATTCCAAAGTTGTTTGCATAACAGCAAATGTGTCTGCTGTGGCTCCGTTGGTAGCATGTTCACCTCAGAGTCAGAAGGTTATGTCTTCAAGTCCTGCTCCGAAGACTTCAGCACATCATCCAGGCTAACGCTTCAGGGCAATACTGAGGGAGTATTGCATTGTCAGAGGTGCTGTCTTTTGGACAAAACATTAAACCCAGGCCCCATCTGCCTTCTCAGGTGCATGTAAAAGATCCCATGGCCACTATTTCAGTAAAAAACAACAACTTTCATTGATAGAGCACCTTTCATGTAGTACAACATCCCAGGCTCTTTTGATTAAGAGCAGGAACTTCTCCCTGGTGTCCTGGCGAATACTGATCCCTCAAACAACATTACAAAAAATACTGGTGATAATCTAAATAGATTTTGTGTCGTTGCTGATTGTGGAACCTTGCTGTTATGTCAGAAAGCACTTATTTCACACAAAAAAGGGTAGTGGAAATCTGGAACACTGTCTCCTAAAGTGGGTAGAGGCTGGGGGTCAACTGAAAAATAAAGCCTAAGATTGACAGATTTTTGTGAGGCAAATGTATTAAAGTATATGGAGCCAAGGTAAGTAAACATTGCTCATATATCGATCAGCCATGATTTAAGTGAATGGTTGGTGAAGCTCGAGGGCTAAATGGCCCATCCTCTTCCCATTCCAACAGTGACTCCATTTTGAAGGATTCAAATAGCTGTAAAACATTTCAGGACATCCCGAGGTTGTGAAAGGTGCTATTTAAATGCAAGTCCTTTCTTCCTTTGACCGGCTTGCTGCTGTAACAGGTGAACTTTTGACAGCAGGTCCACGGCGATTTGTATCCCCATACAGCAGGCAGTCAGCACACTGGGCCTCCACTCTGCAGCAGCTGGCTCCTCAGAACTTTCTTATCCTGTGCCACCTCAGGAGCACCAGCTCCTGCAGTGTGTGGATCTGCTCCTGTGCCTGCTTTGAGTGCAGGTGGTGGTGATGGCTGTGTGCTGCTGCTCCACAGGGTTCACTTTGCTCTTTGAAGAGAGCAGATGGGACATTTTCAGTACGTTAGCACACTTATCCCATTTGCATTCCGCACTGGCAATTCAGGCACCATTCAAGCATTTGTGCACAGTAAGTGTGGATGGACACAATATAATGCACAAATCACAGAATTTCTAATTGAGGTGGCACTTACAGTGAGTTCCTGATGGTATTCAAATCTCCATTGCTTCAATTGTCTTCATACACTCTCTGCTAAACAAATCCATAACTTTTACCCAGACATATCTTGGGCTCTGGAACATGGCCAACTGTTGTGTGAAAAAGAGCGTTACTCAAGGAGTTTAAAACCCGGCCATGGAAGTTGCTTTCTGCAGTAGAGGAGGTTGGGGAACCAAAGTAATGTTGCCTAAACTGGAGCAGAGGTGCCTCAATTTTGTGGATCTCATTGATGCATATCATGGAGCCCGCATGTAAAGTTTAAGTCAATGCTCCCACCAATTTTCATTCTTTCACGTTGCTGTTGCTAACAGGTTTTGCTGTTCTGATTGAGATTTTACGTACCATCAAAGCAAAAACACAAATCTTTCCCAGAAAAATCAAATAGAACAAAACAGCAAACCTGAACTATTCGCATAAACAGGACTTTAAGATCCAGATTACCAAGGCGTAGGGTTTGCAAGTATCCCATGGACTGGAATTTAAGCAGCCTCAAAGTAGATGACTAACAGATGGAGAAAGGGAAAGTGCATGCTCGAATAATCGGAATCAGAGGGCTGAACGAGTTGAATGGCCTTTACTCAGCCTAGATTTCCTTGTATTGAAATGACAAGCTACTACTTCGGAATAATTTTTATTTTGTGTGACTGTATGGGAGAATCGTGATAACATTACTGTACTAGTAATCCAGAGGCCCGGACTAATGATCTGGAAACACGAGTTCAAGTCCCACCACGGCAGTTAATTAAATTCAGTTAATTAAATAAACCGGTCATGAAAAAAGCTCGTATCAGTTATGGTGACCATGAAACTACTGGATTGTTGCAAAACCCCATAAGGTTCACTGATGTCCTTTAGGGAAAGAACTCTGCTGTTGGAACCTGGTCTGGTCTATCTGTGACTCCAGACGCACGGCAATGTAGTTAACTCTTAACTGCCCTCTGAAATGGCAGAGCAAGCCACTTCATTGTCCAGGGGTGTCCACATTCTATGATTGAATTTAAAAAATAAATAATTTTCTTTAAATCATCAACCTTCCTTCCATGGCTTTTCTGTGTTCAGATGAGGTAGGTTTCAAGACCAGGAATATTTGGACCAGGGTGTGGAGATGAAATTACTGTGTCCAAATTTGCAAGTGCACTTGCAGAAGGGAAATGTGATCACAGAATGTCAAGTTTACATACAGATTGTATACAACTGAGTGGCTTGCTACACCACCACAAAGGATATTTGGAATCAACTATATCATGCGAGGCTAGAGCCCCTTGTCTATGAGGACAAGTAGGGACAGCCTGTTCCCTTTCCTGAAGGACATTAATCATGCAGTTGGGTTTTTCACAACAATCCAGCAATAATATTTTGAATATATTCCATATAGGGTACGTATGAAACATTGTTGCTGGAACCTGAAATCTAATTGCCTGGGAAAGGTGCCAAATAGAAGATGACAGAAAATGCAGTTTAATTAAATTATGGAAAGAATGTTTACTGCCTCATTCCCTCTGGACAAACAGGAGACATCCCATAATTATGCAGCTCTCCCTTGTCTGAAATCGTGGCTGACTGGCACAGAGAAGCAAAGAGAACAACATCCTTTGTGAATTGGACACTGCCTTGCAATGAGTTGGAACACAAAGACATTTTTGCTGACAACAGCTGAAATTGAGTAATTAGCCATTTAATGGAATATTCCTTGGATTCAATTAGAAGCTAAATGCAGCAGAAATACTGAAATAAAGTTGACGATGAATCTTGTGAAGTGCAAGCATCGGTTCAGCTCAGTTGGTTGCACTTTTCTCGTAATCACAAGACACAGACGTGGAAGATGCAACTTTCAAACAGGCCATTCATTCTAACCAGTCCATGTCAGTGCTCACTCTCCACAATGGAAAACAGTTCTAATTATGTTTATTCAACATGTTCCCGTACTTTGAACTTCTCTTCCTTTGTCCACATTCAATTTCACCTTGAATGTTGACATAGGCTGGAATTGTACGCCCCCCCCCCCCTAAAAGAACAGGCTGGTGGCGTAAAATGGAGTGGGAGGCTGGGAAGGGCCCTTCCCGCTCCGCTCCCGTCTCCGCCACCAATTTACACGGGACGGCGCCAGCGAGAAATGGCCCGCCCACCCCAGGCCAATCAAGGCCCTTATGTAACCAATCAACAGCCAGTTAAGAGCCTCTGCCTGCTTTTACCGTTGGCATGCTGGCGGCCCAGCCTTGAGACAAGCCACCAAATAAAAGTGGGTGCCCTTCCAATCGGGAGCCCTGTGCTCGACAGAGAGCCGCCTCAAAGCCCCAATCGCCACCAACACGACCCCCCCCCCCCAACCTCTATCTCACCCCCACTTGCCTCGCCGAAGTCTGACTGATTACTTACCAGTTTTCCGGTGCTCCCCATCATCTTCATTCTTCAGCTGGGTTGCAGTCCCAGCCGTGGCCACTGCTGGGAATATGAGCTGATTGGCCGACAGCTCCGTTAGGCAGGACTTGCTACCTCAATGAGGCAGAAGTTCCGCCCAAAACCAATTAAGGGCCTGGGGACTGTAAAATCTGGTCTGGATCCCCAGGCTTGGAAGAGGCGGGATCATCACTGACTTTTTGGTCAGTGGACGGCTCCCTCCACCTCCCCCCCCCACCCCCAACCACCCACCCTAAAATCCAGTCCATAGTTTCTGCCAAAACCGCCAATCCTGGAAATGAATTCGACAGTCTCTTTGTTCACAAGTTGTACCTCACCTCGGCTCTAAATCTCTTACGTTTAAGCTTATCGCTATGATCCACTCTTCTAGACTTCCCACTTCTATCTGACCTCTACTATTTTTTCACAATCTTAAATACTTTTATTATATCACCCCGTAACCTGCTTTATTTTAACGAAGCAAAATGATTCTTCAAGTCTTTCTTCACATTTGTTTCCGCATGTCAGGCAGTATCTGAGAAATTCTGTCTTGGACCCTCTCCAAAGCTGCTATATACTTCCTATGGTGTGGAGCCCCGTACTACCCACAATACTCTAACTGAGGTCTAATCTAGGCTCATTGTTAACGCTTGGCTTTCATATTCCATAGTGTTGAGATAAAATTTTATCAGCTTTTTTTTTAACAGCCTGAACAACCTGAGGTGCTGGCTTTAGCATTTTTCAAACCTGTCCCCCTAAACCCCTCTGCCCTTCCGCAAGATTTGAGGGTAGTTGAGTAGAAATTAGGGATTGGAGGGGAATATTTTTCACCCAGATGGTGGTGAGTCTCTGGAACTCACTGCCTGAACGGGCAGTCGAGGCAGAAACCTTTACCGCATTTGAAATGTACTTGGATATGCACTTGAATTGCCATAACCTACTGGGCTACGGACCAATAGCTGGAAAGTGAGATTCGGCTGGATATCTCTTTTTTCGTCCAGCACAGACACAACGGGCTGAATGGGCTCCGACTGTGCTGTCATTTACGATGATTCTGTGAGCACTGAGCCTACTTCCACTTCTCGTTTAATTATTGCTGCTAATTTTTCTTTTCACCACACATAATACTGTACGACCTTGAATTCCATCTGCTACTTTTTAGCCCATCTTCTCATCTTAGCCCCTTACAGTTTCTTTTGTTCTTCTAAAGAATTAACTATATCTCCTATTTTGATATCAGTTTCAAATTTTGACACCATTCCCTCCAGGACTATATGCAAATCATTGATACACATTGCACAAGAATGACCCTAGAACTGAACCCTGAGGGACATCGTAACAATATAAGAAATTGGAGTAGGAGTAGGCCAGTACACCATTTCAAATTAGATCATGGCTGATCTCCTGCCTCAATTCCTGCCTATTCCCATAACCCTTGATTTCCCTGGTGTCCAAAATCTATCAATCTGAGTATTGAATATACTCAAGGACTGAGCATCCGCAGCTCCCTGGGGTACAGAATTCCAAAGATTCACCACCCTTTGAGTGGAAGAAACATCTCCTCATCTCAGCCCTACATGACCGACCCTGATCCTGAAACTGTGACCCATAATTCTAGACTATTCAGTCAGGGGACAGAACCTGTCAGCATCTTTCCTGTTTAGCCCTCGAAGAATTTTATACATTTCCATGAGATCGCCTTTCATTCTCCTTAACCCCAGAGAATGTAGGGCCATTCTACTAGATTTCTCCTCATAGGACAACCCTCTTGTCCCAGAAATCAATTTTGTTGCATATCTTCTAAGGCAGGTATATCCACTTCCAACTCCTCTGAAAACTGCCTTAAACTCTGAATCTGCTTTCTCTATCCTTACCAACTCGGTTAACTAAAACAATGAAAGATAGTATCAAACTTAAAGAAAAAGCCTATAATTGCGCAAAGATGGGAGGCAGGTCAGAAGATTGGACAGAATATAAAAAACAGCAAAGAATGACAAAGATTGATAAAGAAAGTAAAATTAGAGTACGAGAGAAAGCTAGTTAGAGATATAAAGACAGATAGTAAGCGTTTCTACAGATATTTAAAAAAGAGAAGATAACAAAGTGAGCATTGGTCCTGTAGAAAGTGAGTCTGGGCATTAATAACGGATAATAAGGAGACGGCAGATGAATTGAACAAATATTTTGCATCGGCCTTCACTATTCAGGATAAAAGTAACATCCCAGTATTAGCTGTAAGTCAGGAAATGGAAGGGAGGGAGGAACTCAAGAAAATTACAATCACCAGAGAAGTGGTACTGAACAAATTGTTGGAGCTGTGGGCTGACAAGTCCCCGGTTCCTGATGGACTTCATCCTAGGGTGTTAAAAGAAGTGGCTAGAGAGATAGTTGATGCGCTAGTTTTAATTTTCCAAAATTTCCGATATCTGGGGAAGGTTCCGTTCGATTGGAAAATAGCGAATGTAACTCCTTTATTCAAAAAGAGAGGGAGACAGAAAGCACGAAACTACAGGCCAGTTAGCTTAGCATCTGTCTGAGGGAAAATGTTAGAAGCTATTGTTAAAGATGTTATAGCAAGGCAGTTAGAAAAATTCAAGGTAATCAGGCAGAGTCAACATGGTTTCGTGAAAGGGAAATCATGTTTAACCAATTTATTGGAGTTCTTTGACGGAATTCCATGGACTATGGATAAAGGGGAACAGGTGGATGGAATGTACTTAGATTTCCAGATGGTATTTGATAAGGTGCCACAGCAAAGGTTATTGCAGAAAATAAAAGCTCATGTTGCAGGGGGTAACATATTGGCATGGATGGAATATTGGCGAGCTAACAGGGAACAGAGAGCTGGCATAAATGGGTCATTTTCTGGTTGCAAGATGTAACAAGTGGTGTGCCACAGGGATCCGTGCTGGGGCCTCAACTTTATACAATTTATATAAATGACTTAGATGAAGGGACTGAAGGTATGGTTGCTAAATTTGCTGATCACACAAAGATAGGTAGGAAAATAACTTGTGAAGAGAACATAAGGGGGCTACAAAGGGATAGAAATAAGTTAAGTGAGTGGGCAAAGACCTGGCAAATGGAGTATAACGTGGGAAAGTGGGAAATTGTCCACTTTAGAAGGAAGAATAAAAAAGAAGCATATTATCTAAAAGGTGAGAGATTGCAGAGCTCGGAGATTCAGAGGGATCTGGTGTCCTCGTGCATGAATGGCAAAAGGTTAGTATGCAGGTACAGCATGTAATTAGGAAAACTAATAGAATGTTATTGTTTATCGCAAGGAGAATTGAATACAAAAGTAGGGAGATTATGCTTCAGCTATACAGGGCATTGGTGAGACCACATCTGGTGTACTGTGTACAGTACTGGTCTCCTTATCTAAGGAAGGATGTAAATGTGTTGGAGACAGTGCAGAGAATGTTTACTAGACTAATACCTGGAATGGACGGGTTGTCTTATGAGGAAAGATTGGGCAGGCTGGGCTTGTATCCGCTGGAATTTAGAAGACTAAGAGGCAACTTGACTGAAAGATATAAGATCCTAAAGGGTCTTGACAGGGTGGATGAGGGGTCACCCATTTAAGACAGAGATGAGGAGAAATGTTTTCTCTCAGGGGGTCATCAGTCTTTGGAATTCTCTTCCTCAAAAGGTGGTGGAAGCAGAGTCTGAATATTTTTAAGGCAGAGGTAGATAGATTCTTGATAAGCAAGGGGGTGGAAGGGTAATCGGAGGCAGGTGGAAATGTGGAGTAATCAGTTGAGCCATGAACTTATTGAATGGCGGAGTAGGCTCGAAGGGCCGAGTGGCCTACTCCTGCTCTTAATTCAGTTTGCTATCCTCCCGAAAATTCCATACCCATTTGATCTGCTCATGTGGGTCCAAGCCTCCTAAGAAGACCTGAGTACATCATCTAGGCTGACTTCTCAGTGTGACAATGCTGTAGGTGCGGTCCTGCCGATCAGATGTTAAAGCAGGATTCTGCCAATCTGTTCCAGCAATTTAGGGGAGACTTTAAACATACCCACTTTCCTGGCCAACATTCCTCGCTTAACCAGGCCCTGATTAACTGGTCATACACATCATTGCTATTTGTGGGATCGTGCTGTGCACATAATGGCTGCTGCTTTTGCCTGCAACGGTCACAGAAATAATTCAGCCCCTTGAGTGAAGTGCTTTGAGGTGTCTCTGAGAGATGCAATCGTGAATTATATAAATGAGAATGCTTCTTTCTTTGATCCAATCAACTTCCCAGCAGGTGCAGACAAAACCCACTTTTTATCCATTTTAAAAATGAAATATTCTTGGAAAAGATGCTGGCAGCCTGACTCCCGCTGGTCTCTGGGATCTGAAGCTAAATATCAACACAGCGTGATAGTGAATTCTACCAGGTACTGGAAATCCAGTTAGCTAATCCTGCTGTGTCTGTGAAAATCAAATAAAAATAATCAACTGAATGATCGAAAGCTAACATCCAGCAGAACGTCTTTCAGATAATGGCGTGCATGGATAATCGAGGTACCATTGTAAACACGTTGCCATGAAAAGTAAAAAACAAACTCACTGAATTTCTTAAATTATGTCTGCTCAGGACAAGTTAAAAGCTGCTCCTTACCTTGGCAGAAGGAACTCCCTCAGGGGGACGACAATGCAAGATGATCTTCCCTTCTAAAGGAACCTCTTCTCCCTGTGGATCTTGCTCAAAATTTTTCCTCAAATCTGTCGAAGAAAATAAGTCATCAGGTTAATTGATTTTTCGAATGGAGTGAATAACGTCTAGGTTCTAGGTTCAGATCCATCTATAAACTCACAGTCCTCTCAAACCAACATCATCATCTGACATTTGTAAACTCTTGGCAACTGACATCGCACCTGATTTTCAATTAAAACGTCATTTTTCTGCTCCCACCAATTGTTCCGATTCCTCTATGCGCTTGTTCTATTTGCTGTTACGATCTGGAATGCCCTGCCAGAAAGAGTGGCGGAAGCAAATTCAATTGAAACCTGCAAAGGGAATTGGATAAATACTTGAAGGGGAAAATTTTTCAGGACGAGGGAAAAAGTAGGGAACTGAAACCAACTGGAAATCTCTTTCAAAGAGCTGCCACAGTTGCGATGGGCCCAATAACCTCCTGCTGTGCTGGAACATTCTGTGATTCCCGTCATTCTGAGAATTGACATTGATTATAAATGATGAACATGGCTTGCAAGGTCTTATTAATGTGATTGTAAGAAATGGGGAGACAACTTTTTTGTAGGGGAAATAAAGCTTGTGGAGGGGGGATGGTGGGGGGGGGGGGGGGGTGGGGGAAGTCTTTATTCAAAGTGCTCACACATTTGATGGAGAAAATTGACCCACAACCATCTTCTCAGAGTAACAAGGCACATCCCAAGAATGATTAAAGTAACAATCAAAAAGTGGCATCAGTCACAAAAAGGCTAAAAGTCCACATTTTGTGTTCACCCAGCCATTCCAATGGGAAAATCAGCAAAAATGTCATAAATTTTATTTGTTTGAGTCTGCTCGTGATGAACTCATGTCGCAAGGTGCCTCAATGTACTCAAATCAAAGGAGTGAGCATTGTATCCATGTGAAATTTGGAGTGAGACATTCACATTTTGATTGTTGCTTTGTTTGCAGAGTTTGATGTGAACTGAAATCTGTTCCAGAAAGCAAAAGATTGATAATGCTAATTGCTTTGTGACAGATTTTTTGAAAGTGGCGTTTCGATCAGCACCCTCGCTCTATAATTTCACAGGAGGGTCTTGCCCATCCCTTTCCAAACTGCTTTTGCAGCTAAACTTTTGGACTGAATTCCTGACACAATGGATCTCAAAATGAACCAAGAGTTGTGAGGCGTATGGCTGGCCTTGATAACCCGAGAGGAGGAGACAAACAGCAGGAGCAACATGCCAAAGAAGGTTCTGATGATGGGTCACAGATGTGAAATGTTAACTCTGTTTCTCTCTCCACAGCTGCTGCCTGACCTGCTGAGTATTTCCAGCACTTGCTGTTTTTATTACAGATTTCCAGCATCTGCAGTATTTTGCTTTTTTTTATAATGCCGAGAAAGGTAATTAGAGCAACAGTGTTTGCTGGGGTTTTAGTTCTTTTGTTCAACTTCTAAATGCTGATTTCAGTGAATTGTCTCGATGCCCCGTTTTGATTCACCAGCTGTCATCACATTGGTTGCGTTTCTTGCATCCATCCATTCCACTCAAAATACCACAGGGCAATGGAGTGCACAACAGGAGGAAGGAAGAAAAACACACACACTGAAGGGCTTGAATAGTCCAACTGCAGCAGATCCTTTGCATTTTCTAATGCTAACTTGCCTGTTTGTTTCAGATTTCCAGCATCTGCAGTATTTTGCTCTTTGAAACACTTCAGCCCTGTGTCACAGAGCAAGGAGCTCAGACTCAGGATCGACTAACTGCTGGCTATTGCAGAGAACCTTGCAAATACTGGCACACTCCCAGGCATGACCCGGAAATGCTGACACACTCCCAAGGTCCTGCTGTCAATCCTGACATGCTCCCAGGGATCACGAGAGGATACTGACACACTCACGGGGATCATCTGTCAATCATTGAATCACAGAATCATAGAAAGTTTACGGCACAGAAACAGGCCACTTGGTGCATCGTGTCCGCGCCACCTAAAAAAAAGCGCCATCCAGCCGAATCCCACTTTGCAGCATTTGGTCCATAGCCCTGCACATTACGGCACTTCAGGTGCACATCCAGGCACCTTTTCAATGAGATGAAGTTTTCTGCCTCTACTACCCTTTCAGGCAGTGAGTTCCAGACCCCTGCAACCATCTCCCCTCTAACCTTTCTACCAATCACTTTAAACCTATGCCCCGAGTCACTGACCTCTCTGCCAAGGTAAATACGCCCTTCATTCTATCCAGGCCCCTCACAATTTTGTACATCTCAATCAAATCTCCCCTCAGCCTCCTCTGTTGTAAGGGGAACAAGCTCAGCCTATCCGATCTTTCCTCATAACTGCAATTTTTCCAGTCCTGGCAACATCCTCGTAAATCTCCTTTTTCCTTCTCGAGTGCAATTACATCCTTTCTGTAATGAGGTGACCAGACTGCACACAGTACTCAAGTTGTGGCTTAACTAATGTTATATATTTATAGATCCAGCATACCCTTCCTACTCTTATATTCAATGCCTCAGCTAAGAAAAGATTACATATTCCTTCTGAACCACCTTATCAACTTGTCCTGCTACCTTCAGGATCAGTGGACATTTCACACCAAGGTTCCTCACTTCATCTAAACCTCTCAGTTTTCTCCTATTAATCATGTATTCCTTTGCCTTGTTTGATTTCCCCAAATGCATCACCTCACAGTTCTTCAGCTTGAATTCCATTTGGCACTTTTCTGCCCATCTGACCAGTCCATTGTTATATTCCTGCAGACTACAGCCATCCTCCTCTCTCTCAACCACGTGGCCAATTTTTGAGTTGTCTGCAAACCTCTTCATCATTCCCTCTACTTTTATGTCTAAATCATTAATATCTACCATAAAAACCAAGGGACCCAGTACTGAGCCATGTGGAACCCCAATGGAAACCTCTAGTTGCAATAACACCAGTCAACAATTACCCTTTGTTTCCTGCCACTGAGCCAATTTTGTATCCAACTTGCTACATTCGCCTAGATCTCATGGACTTTTATTTTTTTTAACCAGTCTGCCATGTGGGAACTTGTAGACCAGATCAACTGCACTACCCTCATTCATCCTCCTTGTTATTTCAATTAAGTTAGTCAGATTCAACCTTCCTTTAACAAATCCATGCTGACTATCCTTGATTAATCCCTGCCTTTCTTTGTGATAGTTTATCCTGACTCTCAGAATTGATCCCAAAAATTTGCCCACGACCGAAGTTAGACTGACTGGCCAGTAATTATTCGGTCTATCCCTCGCTCCCTTTTTAAATAAAGGTACAACGTTAGCAGTCCTCCAGCCCTCCGACACCACCGCTGTGGTTGGCATTGTTCCCTGCATTTTTCTTGGATTTGCCATGCAGTGAAGTTCATGTCTGTAGTGCCTCTCGACGGACAAAGCTGCACTGCGACTCCTGAAAAAGCTCTTCAGCCACTGGAAGGAGGCGATTGAGGAGGATCCTTGCAATGATCTTCCCTGTGGCAGATAGCAGAGAGATTCCTCTGTAGCTGCTACAATCGGTCTTGTCTCCCTTCTTGAATATAGTCCTGATCACAGCATCCCTGAGGTCCCCTTGCAGTCCTCATCCCAGATGAGGCATATGAGGTTGTGCGGTCATGCCAGGAGTGTATCTCCGTCTTGCGTCAGGATTTCGGCAGGGATTCCGTCTGCTCCAGAGGACTTGTGGTTCTTCAGCTGTTGAGTGGTTTTTCTGAGCTCACTTCGGACTGGGGTCGCACCGAGGTTGTTGAGGGCTGGAGTTGAGGACATTCAGGTTGAAAACAGAACCTCCGTTGAGGAGTTCTTCGAAATGTTCCCTCCAGCAAGCACTGACTGCTTCCCTATCATTGACGAGTTCTCCTCCATGCTTGGCTCTCAGCAGGGTGGGTCATTGGTCCGCTTGACAGCGCTTATCGCTAGTGTCTGCAAGTGCTGGATCTCATGCTCTTTCTACCCACCATTTGACGCCCTCTAAGTACTGACACACTCCCAAGGATCACCTGTAAACACTGACAAACTCCTAAAGCGCCTGTTTTCCAACTTCCAAATTACTGTATGAGCTACACAAAGGAAAATAGTTGGATCATTGTTAAAAAGATTTCATATTTGTCTCCAGAAATAATATGTGGGTAAAGTCAACACATACTGAAACACAGAGAAAACAGCAAGCGCTTGCTGATCTAACTGGGTCTATACTGGGTAGACCTGGGGTTCATTCGTTTGTTGGTGTCATTTTCTTCCCAGGTTGACTGCCATGGACCTCCACCGCTGTCTGTCCTGTGCTGCCCTTATACATTCCACATAGGTCAACTGCTTCCAGTCCATTATATCCGTCATCCATTTTCTCCTCTCCTATGTTTTCCTTCCAATAATTGTCTCCATCTACCTTCTGCTCGAATGATGTGATTGAAATATTGTATCTTTCTGTCTTTGATCTTATGCACTAATTTCCTCTTTTATCCAGCCATTTCCAGCGCTCCCTCATTAGTCTTTCTGTCTGTGTTGGACATGTAGAACATGCTCCAATATGTCCACATCTCGAATGCATTCAGCTTATCAATAGTCTATACGAGATTCAATGACTAACTACGGGTGATACCCGGTGAGTATCCTGATTTTTCCAAGATGACTGGCCGTTTGTCCGTCAGCATCATGACTGCCCTAGATGTGTCACACATTTTGCTGTTGCGCTTTCTGAGCCATTGACTCTGAGCAGTGAGTTCTTCGGCCCGAACTGTCAGTCCTGGCTACATGGGTACAGGGGGATGAAACTGGGGCATGATCCACTCCTGCTCCTTTTTCTCATGATCTGAGGGGATAGTACGAAAAAAGGGATGACAGAATCAACACCCTTTTTCATAACCTGCCCAATCTTCTTTTTCATCAAAGTCAACACAAAGAAAATTGAGCAGGCAGTAAAATGGGGGGTAACTGGCTCCTGCCTTGTTTGCACCACCCCTCAAAGATTTATTTCATGCTCCCCCTTCCACTCCCACAAAATTCTGGCTCGACAGATCTATATTATAAAAAAAGACTCTCTTGATTTCACTGCACCGAACACAGAAGGGAAATCGTCCACCTCGGTGAGGGTGGCATTTATCTCTTGGAAGTGCTCACTCTGAAGCGCAAATCATTATAAGTCTGTCAAAGTGCAAAAAACTGGCCTATGCATTATTCAGACCCTGTAGTCTAATGCTGCACTCAGAGTCTATTGCACACTGTAATTCACACGTTGTTCCAGCATGGAATTATTCAGGGAGAATCACAGTTTGATGGACTACCAACCCTGCAGCATCCAAATCTGGACGGTCTGCATAACAATGGGACAACTGCTAAAGTTCAGTCTTTTAGTTTATGGGCGAGTGTTGCTGAAGTGAAACAATTGGTCAGTGGTCACCGCTGTGTGTTTCTTTCTCTGCTTACATGCTATTCGGACTGTAGCTTTTCTGCTTTTGGTCGTTCCTTGTTGACTCCAAGCCACGCAGAGGCACCAGTAATCCTCTGGACCGTGAAAATCTTCCACCTGCTGCCGGGAAACATTGATAAGGACCTCGCGAATACTCAGCCCTTAAAGAGAAGAGAAAGAAATACAAAGTAAATGCAGGTGAACTTGCCGATCATCTTGCGGGCAATAAAATCGGAAAATGCTGGACAGACGCAGCAGGTCTGGCAGCATCCGTGCAGAGAGAAACAGAGGTAACGTTTCAGGCCAGTGACCTTTCAATCACCAACCTGAAAGGTCAACTCTGTTCCTCTCTACACAGATGCTGCTTGGCCTGCTCAGTATTTCCAGCATTTCCTGTTTTTATTTCAAATTTCCAACATCCGCTGTATTTTGCATCACATAAACATATAACATTTACGGCACAGAATTAAACCATTCAGACCATCTTGTCTGTGCTGGCTGAAAAAGAGCGACCCAGCCTAATCCCACCTTCCAGCTCTTGATCCATAGCCTTGCAGGTTAAGGCACTTCAAGAGCATATCCAAATGTTTTTAAATGTGCTCAGTGTTTCTGCCTCTACCACCTTTTAAGGCAGTGAGTTCCAGACCCTTACCACCCTCTGGCTGAAAACATCCCCTCTAATCCTTCAACCAATGACTTTAAATCTATGTCCTTGGTCACTGACCTCTCTGCTTACAAAAATAGGTTTTCCCCATCCACTCTGTCGATGCCCTTCATAATTTTATACCGTTTAGTTCAATCTTCCCTCAGCCGCCTCAGTTCCAAAAGAAGCAACCAGCCTATACAATCTTTCCTGACGTTTAAAATTCTCCATTCTTGCCAACAGTCTTGTGAATTGCCTCTGCCCCTCTCAAGTGTGATCACATCCTTCCTGTAATGCGGTGAACAGAACTGTACGTAGTACTGAAGCTGCGGTCTAACTAGTGTTTTTTTTACAGTTCCAGCACAACCACTGTCAGCAGGAATACTGATAACCAGAACACGGCTAACGTAAAAATGGGTTTTGAACGCAACGAAACCCAACTGGAGTCCGAGACATTCTGCTCAGTCACTGCAGGTGAAGCGGCAATCCCTTGACTACCTGTGACCCTCCGCTGTATTTCTGGCCTCAGGACTGGTAATATGTGCAGGAGTTGTGTGGAGACTAGCTCCCTTGTCGCTGCTGGGTATTCACGCTAGTCTGAGGGTGGAAATGGGAGATAATTTTACGAATCAAGAAGCTTTCTCTGATCTGATGGGCCCAGTGCTATGACTGTGCTTGCATATGCCCCTCTGCAGTCCTGTTTCCGTGCCCCCTACGCAGACCTCTGAGTTCGGGACAACAGGACTTCTCATCCTGTGTTTCAGAGATGTCTTAAGCTTGCAAGCAGCCATGAATTGGGCAGGTGCAGTTTCTGGACATATGGAAAGCTGGAGAAAGGCAGAGTACTTCCCTAGGTTTGATTACATTACTGCCCTCCCTTACTCCCCACCTTCCTCGTTGAAAGCTGAGATTGATAAACTTTTGGTAGGGAAGTGTATTAAGGGTTGCGGAACCAAGGCGGCTGGATGGAGCTTGGATGCAGATCAGTCACGATCACACTGAAAGGTGGAACAGGCTCAAGAGGCTGAATGGCCTCATCCTGCTCCTCTGTTCCCTTTCTCCTCACCTTACCATCTGCTCAACGACTACACTGAAGGGCAGAGAATTAAGGGGAAATTTTATCCTGGCGGCAGGGGTCTCGACACATGGAAAAGGAGACGCTGAGATCTGCGTGTCGCCTCTTCTCTGGAAAGCCCACGAATCTAGTGCAAATCAGGCACATAAGTTGACAGTGGCGGGCCTTCCAAAGGATCAAAGACCCCGTCGCCGGAAGTCCTGCCCTTGGATAGCTGCCGGCCAATCAGCGGTCGGCAGCTGCGGCGGTGGCTGCTGCTGGAAGAGAACCTACTGGAGGCCCAGGCGCTTCGCTGGAACCAAGCCTCAGGTAGGTCAGGGCGGGAGGGGACTTGCAGGGTTGGGGTCGCAAGGGAGTGGGGGAGGGGGATCGGCAACAAGGGCAGGGGGGTGGCTCTCAGCGCTGCCCCTTCCCCTTTCCCGATGCTGGGTCCCTCTTTCAGGCCCCCTCC
Source organism: Heterodontus francisci (assembly GCF_036365525.1). Taxonomy (NCBI): domain Eukaryota; kingdom Metazoa; phylum Chordata; class Chondrichthyes; order Heterodontiformes; family Heterodontidae; genus Heterodontus; species Heterodontus francisci. The sequence continues at coordinate 12,113,963 of NC_090417.1, forward strand.
ACTGGAGCTGGGAAGCAGCCCGCACAGTTTTCCGTATCATCCTTCCCATGCGGCAACAGGGCCCCCCGCTGCACAGCTAATTGCAGCTGTAGCAGTCAGAGGCTGGCTTTTAATTGGGGGCTAATTGCCCAGCTAAGGGCCTCAATGGGGTGTCGGGGTGGGAAGGCCATTCAAAGGCCTTCCCGCCCCAGACTAAATTTTGGCGGAAGTGGGATGGTGGCGGGAATCCCAATTCCCCCCTTGGAGTCTTGCTCAAAATCTCCAAATTAATATCAGCTCTCAGAGTACTATGCATCTTCCCCAGGCAAAATGAACTCAAATCAGAGCCCTTCACCAGTCCTTCCAGAAACTCCACTTGAAATGAATTACAGTCACTGTAGTTCTGTAGCTGAAGATGGCCATCAATTTGTACACAGCATGATCCCAGACATGAGCAGAATGACCAGTTCAATCCTGATTTTTTTTGACAATGTTGGTTGAGAGAAGAACATAGTCCTGGATACTTCCCCGTTTTTCTTCCAATAAGAATTTCTATCTGGACAGGCAACATGGGCCTCAGTGTGATGGGCATACTTGTGTCCGTTGTAACACCAGGGAGGGGGGTGGGGTGTAGGATCGATGGGGATCCAGGGGTTAAGTGCCATCGCCTTCTGGGAAGTCCCACTGCAAGGTGCAGGGGTGTCCAAATATGGGCGGGTTTAAAGTACAAGCAACAAGGATGTGTCATGCACCACAGTTCCTGCCATTTCTGCAACAGCAACACCAAGGGTGCTAAGGAGGGGGGAGGATTTGATACCTTGAGGATCCCAAGGATCGGTAATCAACTGGCCCTCCTTCATATTCAATTGATGCCAACCCCAGGAAGTTGAGGGTGTTGGATGAATCAAGTAGAAGTCCCCCATTTCCCAATCACACTTGTCAAAGTTCCGACAGTGCAGCAGCATGGAGGTGAGTCAGCTGCACTGTCTCAGTGAAAGGTGGTTCCTGCCAAGAGGTACATTGCAGCATCAACTACCTGCTCAAATCCTGGTTAACCCATGACCTTTGGACTTAGAGGCAAGATTGCTATCGTCTAACACGCTCCAACATTAAAAGCGCTCTCTGCCAGGTAAGTAGTTGGAAGAAATGTATGAAGGCTGGATTTTTAAAATCATAAAACTGGAGGCTAACCAGTATCTTGCTTCACCATAAAACAGGGCATTCATCAATGGGCAAGGTATTCAGAGCATATGGAGATATTAACAGCATTGCCTGTTTTTCCTGTGCTGTGGAAAAGGAGAGTTACACTCATCAAAGGAGATTTTAACTCCGGACTCCGAATGGGCAAGCAGTGAATGGAACACTTGCCCTTTCCTGCTTTTCTGCGAGGATCAGTCCATTCTGAAGGAAACGTGCAGCCAGTGATCTGCACCCCCTCGAACAGGCGTCCCACCCCAACTCACTGCCCCCAGGCCCTACGATATCGAGCAGCTATTGAGGGGAGTTTCAGGATTCCTCGGTCCCTGAGAGATGAACCTGTCTTCATACCCTGGGAGAGGCTAGAGTCTGGCTTCAGATTTTCAGAGGCGAGGAAAAGGAGAATATGAGGAAAATATGGAAGGAAAGATGGTTTGAGGAAAAGGAAAAGAAATGAGAAAGGAATACAATGAGCGAGATGTAAAGAAAGACAGAGGGGAAAAGGCTACATGTGCAGAAAGAAAGGGAAACTGCGTGCTAGGTGAGATTCAGAGCGCGAGGAAGCAAGGACGGAGAGATATAAAAATAGAGGGATAGAGTAAAAGAAATAGCCAGAGACAAATTAAAGTGGTGATGTAAATCCATCAGTTTTATCCAGAGAGAGAGAGAAAGAGGGAGATAAAGTCGAAGATAGAAAAACATAAAAAAGAGAATCGGAGACAAGCAGAGTTACAGGATGAAAGGGACACAATTTTTATTTTAGTTACCAAGCAATGCTACTTGAGATAAACCAACAATTTATTAGATCAAGAAGAAATAGAGCATTTCATTGCACAATTCTAATTGGCACTCCTATTTAGTACAGTACATACAATTCACTTCACTGTCCAGTTATTCATAGGAACAATGATAATTTAAAATGAAAGTTAAATTGTGTTTCAATGTTTCAGCATAAAATTACAATTAGCGTTCCTGTTAATGGCCTCCATATCTTCCTCTATGTGTAGCAGCAAAGAAACATCTGCCACATAATTACTGCAAGAATACAATTTGTCAAAACATAATCAGGAATTAGGCAGGGAAGAATTTGAACAATGTCATGATTCTGTATAAAATCGCACATATGTCCATTTTTGTAAAGAAATAATAGAACTCAGCTAGTATATCTCTTCTCTGTTCAGTGAAGGGATTGAAGGCTTGATACAATTTCCTCCAAATATTAACCGATCAAAGGTTGTTAGCTGTGTAATGAGTGCAATGGTCCCAGTTCTCTGCCCTCTGTGCTCTGATTTCCCTTTGGGGTACAATCTATGCAAGTGCCAGCTAGCCACTACTAACTAACCCAAGTATCCATGCTTCTTGAGTAAACCATGTGAGTAACAAAGGATATTTGGCCATGAGTCATCTGTGGCTCAGTTGGTAGCACCCCCTCCTCTGAGTCAGAAAGTTGTGGGATTAAGTCCATTGAGCTGAAAATCGAGGTATGACACCCTCTAGGCATGAGGGAGTGCTGCACTGTTGTAAGGGCTATCTTTCTGACTTGTAGGGTGGATGTAAAAGATCCCATGGCACGATTTCAAGAAGAAGGGAAGTTAACCCCTTCGCCCTGGCCAATATTCATCCCTCAATCAACATCACTAAAACAGATGATCTGGCCATTATCAAATGGGTCTTTGTGGGAGCTTGCTGTGTGCAAATTGGCTGCCGCATTGCCTATGTTACAACAGTGAAAACACTTCAAAAATACTTCACTGGCTGTATAAAGTGCCTTGGGATGTCGGGTAGTTGTGAAAGGCGCTATATAAATGCAAGTCGTCCTTTTTTCTCCATAGGAGCATGAGTTTGAACCTGCCCTCAGCAGAAACCCATAAGTGGCGACTTGCCGTCACTGACAGCAAAAGGAATCCTGGGTGGTCTCCCCTGCGCCTCCGCAACGCATCTGCACTGAGACTAAATGTGGAAACCTCACTGGCTGCCTGGCTGAGATTGAAAAAATTATGATTTGGGACCTTATGTAGTTCAATGCCATGTGTCATGTCATGTTAAGATCACTCCTCATCTAGAATGCAAAACCAAACAGATAGAAAAGAAAGACTTGCATTTATATAGCGTCGTTCTCGACCAGAGGACATCACAAAGCGCTTGAGAGCCAATGAAGTGCTTTTTAAAGTGTAATCATTGTAGTGTTGGAAACATAGCAGCCAATTTGCACACAGCAAGCTCCCACAAACAGCAATGCGATAATGACCTCTACATCTTTTTTAGCAATGTTAACTGGGGAATAAACATTGGTCAGGAAAGTGGGAGAACTCCCCTGCTTTTCTTCTTTGGTTCAATGTCTCACCTGAAAGCTGGCACCTCTTGACAGTGCAGTACACCCTCAGGGATTGCACTCAGCCTAAGAGTGGGACTTGAACTTTAGACAATGCTGCCAAGTGACCCACAAAAATCCTTCACCCCTGAGAATTTTTCCCTTTCACACCACCAGATCTTCTGTACTGCTCACCTGGCTCTCACGCTTGCTATCATCAGCAAATGTTATATTACTTTTGGAAGTGCCTTCCTCTGTCTCATTTATTGCTCATATTAAACTGCATAGGGCTAAACATCAGACATCTGCAAACCTCCATAAGTCACTTTCTCTAATTGATCTTTGGCCATTCATCCTTATTTTCGTCCTGTTGTCAAGTACCTTAATCTAGCCGCCCAATTCCAGACACTGTTCAAAAAATCCAGAACCGGAACTTTATCCAATGTCTTCATAAATTCATTGGACTTTACTCACATTGGATGACCCTTGTTCGCTACAATTACAACAGATTGCATTGGTAAATAGCTCCTCACATATACATATTTTACAAGACTTTCGCAAGGAAGAAAAGGTGATCATGCAGGAGATAAGTAATTTGGGGGAAGAAGTGGGAGAGGGAGGAAAGGGAGAAAGGAAAGGCGCAGCGATGTAGAGAGAGAGAATTCCAGAGGGCAGGCAATAACGTCTGAATTATCAGCTTCCAATAATGGAATAAAAGTTGTACTCAGAGACCTGAGCCTGGAGAAGATTGCTGAAGTAAGCTGGAGTGAGGGCTTGGGGACAGATCTGGATGACGAATAATTGGGGCACTGGACACCAAGACCATTAGGGGCTCCTCTGCAACCCCGTCACAACAACCAGCCCCTCCCAATCCATTGATAACACAAACTTGTTTGAGCTAGGACCATTGGGCACGTGGAATGGGTAAATCAGATCCTGAATGGAGGGAATCAAAGACCAAATTCATGTTCTCCTGAAAGAATTCCAAATGACTTGTGAGGCACACCTTATTGCTTCTGAAAGCAGGCAAAGGACCCCTTTTGCATTCCACGCACATGAGACGAGAATTGACAGGATTTTCCCCAACAATTGATCCTCTACTCCTATCTCATTCATTTATCTTGACTACAATCGACCAAGGACATATATAAGAAATTTGGAAGAGTATACATGTTGTGCTATTTTCCAAACCATTTAAATTGCTGATCAGAAAATGGAACATGGTTTGCACACGAATTTATGATGGGCCCTCCTCAAGTCGCCTCTCTTTGGTGGATATTTCAACCCTCTCACGCTCCTAGCAGGAGCGGTGCGTCTGCATTCGCACCCAGTAACCTGCACATGAAATGTTTCTGAGTCTCATTACGGAACCCAGTGAGTTAACCCAGCAGCTGCAATCTGGGTCTAGCTGACTGAAGCTCTTTGTTGGCACAGAGATTTACAATGACTGAAGGAATCATTTCAGGAATAAATACTGAATCAGCTACTGCCAAGATAAAATCCTGGTCTGTGGAAATAACATTTACCAAAAATAAATAGAATCTGTTTTTTTTTCTCTGTAAACTTTATTAAACAGATAAAAACATTGTGACATAGAAACTGAAAATAAAAATGTAGCTGCCAGGGATCCTATGAATAACTTCCGGGATCTCAAAAAACACTGCAAGGTTTTACACATCCTCCCAGCGCAGTCTGCTAACCTAGATTCTGGGCAAAGGGCTCTTTCCGTTGTGTCTGAACTTGTAAGTTTGACAGGAAATTCGGAGAAGGAATACAAAACTTGTTAAAACTTTATATTGGGACAAGTTTGAATGGGGATCACAATCTGGAGATGGGGAGGAAAGTGGAGTTGTGAAAAAGGATCAGTCGTGATCATATTAAATGGCAGAGCAGGCTCAAGGGGACGTATGGCCCATCCCTGCTCCGGTCTGTCTGAAATTGGACTCTCTGCGGTCTCCAGGCCTCCTGATATTGACTATTTCTTGATCACCAAATATTGGACTACCCGCAGTTGGACTATTTTCACTCTGGTGAGCTATAAGGCTGGCCAGTTACATTTAAATGAGGTTCTGCCCTCTACTCCCCTTGACTCCAACTCCCCGGAAAGGGCAAGCTTCCAGCAAACTTCGCCCCCACCCCACATCTCTCCAAATGTCAATATCAACCCAAGAAAGGTGATGCTCACATGACAGGAGTAGACACAAATAATTTTATAATACTACAATAATAAATAGATACTGAAGATGAAACAGAGATAGATTAATGCAGTTGGTCTTTAATTCATGCAGTACCTAAGGCAGTAGCACATAGTAACTAATTTCCCTGTCATGGGAGAATAATCTTAATGCAGAGACCTCGACAAAAGTCTCTACATCTTTTAAATTTTAATCTGCTGCATTATTAATGGAGCAATGTCCTTGTTTAAATTACTTCTGTGCACTCTCGCTGTTCATATGAGTTGGATGGGAGTTACTCAACATTCCCACTTCACAAATCTCCCTACTCGCTCAGTCTTCATCTCAGAAAATGCTAAATTTTCACATAGCTCTGAATGCAGATTTAAGACAATTGACAGAAGAACAGAGAAGAGATGAGGATAAAGCCTGGCGACCCGACCCGAACCCGACGAGATCCGACTACATGTGTCAGGTTCGGGTCAGGTTGGGTGGAAATTCCGAGTCCAGCATTCGGGCTCGGGTCGGGTGGGGCTGGACACTGCTTCCGGGAAGTCACGGGATCTGGCTCACCCATGATTGCCCACAACTCCAGCTGCAGGAATAGCCTGCTGCCAGAACAGACAAAGGAGATTTGTGTTGGATCGGGTCAGGCGCGGAAAACAAATTAAAGGGCTTGGGCTCGGGTCGGGTTCGGGTCAGAACCGAGTCGGGTTTTAATTTTATACCCGAGCCAGGCTTTAGATGAGGAAATGGTTTTCTTTTACACAGCAAGTTGTTATGATCTAGAATTCATCGCCTAAAATGGTAGTGGAAGCAGATTTAATGGTAACTTTCAAAAAAGAAATGCAATATGCTTGTGAAGTAATACTCTGCAGGGCTATGGGGAAAAAGCAGGGGAGTGGGACTAATTGATTAGGTCTTTCAAAGAGCCAACTCAAGCACAGTTATTCTTGACAAAATCACATGAAGAATTATACTGACCTTGGCTGTTTAGACTGGAATTGTGAGCAAGGTAAAGTCTGTGGTGCAATGCAGGAGATTCCAGGAAAATACAGAAAGCTAAGTGCAGTTGGGTAGAGAGGTGGCAGATGCAGTTCAGTAAAGAAGCAGTAAATTTTGGGATGAATAATAATGGAAGGAACTTGATAATAAATGGGAAGATTCTCAGCATTGACAGCAGAGGGACCGAGGGGTGCACATTCGTGGATCGTTAAAGGCGTGAGTTAAAGTAGAAAAGGCCATAAAGAGGCAACTGGGATTCTGACGTTTACACATGCGTGCCACATGCGGGTAGCAGATTTTCATCTCATGACTGCCCTGTTTATAAGCTCCGTGTGAATAGAGTGGCAATAAAACAATGTAAAAATTACCTACCACTCACTGACTGCCGGAGGACTGCCCAATGTGATTTTGAGCAGGTCTTGACGTCGGCAAACAATATTTCAGCCCAAAACAGGCAGGTGTATCGCACATATATGTCAATTAGGGTTCTAGAACTCATTTAGGACCCTCACAGCCACCGCATTGCCATTACAAGCTCCTCAACCCCACCCACAAACCCTGGATGGTGCAAAGGCAGGAAGCGGTCATTTCTAGTGCTATTGAACAGGCCCACACAGCTACAGCTTCAGGGAGAACAAGTTGCAAAAGGTGTGCTTGCAGGAATACCTAACCTACCAAAGGAGCAGTGTATACGGCGGGGGGGGGGGGCTGTGCTTTTCGAGGGAGGCTGTCAGAGTTGTGCCACCTCCTGTAAAAAGATCTGCACCCTACTGCTACAGCCAACAAGTTCAATGCTGTCCCAGCACATCTGCTGAATCTGACCACTGGTCAAATCCCACCCCAACACATTTGCTCCAAGTCTGACCAATGTTCCAATTCCATCCCAGCACAGCAACGTACAGTAGGTTAATTAGCACTCTGAGAGAGAAGATAAGTTAATACTTTGCATACAATTTGTTCATCACAATCCATTTGATGCAATTCTGGGGAAACTCATTCCAAAATCGGTGGACCTTTAAAAAAGTGAGTTCACTTGGACTGCCAACGTTCTGTGCAATTCCCTGAAGGCAAGACTTAATTTCCCAGCTTAGACTTGAGATCATCATTGCTGACACCTGTGTGCTCATTACTCATTCAGGCACAGTCTCAAGTCGCATTGTACGCGGAACACTTTCAGGGAAAATATTCAACAGAATTTCATGAATAGATACTGTTCTGTGACTATTTTTCTAAAATCAACTTGCAACTGTTTAGAGCTGCCTCTTCTCATCATTTCGGCATCAAAATTCAGATGGTAGATTATTCACCCTGCTTCTTCATGTTTGATTTTAATCTCCCTGCTGTCTGGAGCTGGTTTGAAAACTTCAGGCAATTTTGTAGCTTTCATTCTGATGAAGAGGAGGAACAGGACCAAACACAATGCCACTGGGCCTGGACTGAGTGACCAGTCAGCAAGGCCAATGGGGCTGGTACGCCTGTCACACAAGTCAAATATGGGACGGCTTCAGTTTTCATTGCCATTGAGTTGTGAATAGTTTGTAGGTCATCCAGGACTTGACTCTTGACGGGTGATTCGCTAACAGTCCTGCCTTGGTGGAAACTGGGTTCCATCAGAGTACACGTGAAAGCTTCTTCTTCATCGGCATGGTTAGAGCTACTCTCAGTACATGCTCAGTTCTGAAGAAGGGTCACTGACCTGAACCGTTAACTCTGCTTCTCTCTCCACAGATGCTGCCAGACCTGCTGAGTATTTCCAGCATTTCTTGTTTTTATTTCAGATTTCCAGCATCTGCAGTATTTTGCTTTAATCTCAGTACATTGTTTTGGTTCGTGCAACATTACGTCTGAAGACAAGGTGCCGCCAACTTCTTAAAAGTTCTCATGTCACTATTCAAAGAAGTGCCGGCTGAAAAGTGTCAAACTAGAGTGCCAAAAGAATATGGACTGGGTTGAAAACGATAATGAGGAATGATAACAGCCGAGGATAGGGTGTCCAATGGAAGTTGTCACTACAAGGTTTTAGGTGAGCAGGACATGACATGGGAAAGGACAGAGGCAACAGAGTGTGAAAGAGATGAAGTTTGTGAGGTGCAGTTGGGAGTACATTATTGGAGAAACACACAACACAATGAAAGAAACCATGGTAAAATGCATCACTGCAGAAGTTGCATGTGAACATGATATAGTTCTCCTCCCTACCCACACAAAAATAGACTTCCAAACACTTTCCTCGACAGCTAAGCCCCTTTTTAGTCTGAAAATATTTGTTGTGTTGTGAGTGGGACAGAATACTCAGCGGCAAATACATTCTGCCTCCTCTCTTTCATTACATTTTGCCAAGGGCTGACACATTTTTCTGCAATACATAAATCTTGAAAGTGGCCGATCAAAATGAAATCCATCTTCAGTGTCCTCCAGCTTAATTCCCTCCCCTCCCTTCCAGTTCAACATTATTGACGACCTTGTGCTCACTTTCAAGTGTTGCTGCCACGGCCCATTTCACAACCTACCCCATTAATAGGCTGGGGTCCAGGTTGAGTAGGCCACAGCCCCAGCACACAAATACGTGCCTGAATTCCCACTCATCTCTCCCATTGCGTGAAGCGAGCCGTAAATTATGTCAGGAGTGCATTCACAAGGCATGCCACTCAAGACACGTTCCTTCATCGCTCATGGCTGCAACAAGACCAATCTTTCTGGCTCAGCCCTTCATAAAAGAGCTTGGGCAGGATGTCCATGATTAGGATGAAGTATGGAACATATCTGAGGTGCAATCCAATTAAGGCATTGAAAATGATCAAAGGATGTGATAGGGTGAATAGATAGAATCTAATTCTCCTGGTGGGGGAAACTAAAACAAGAGGGCATAACCTTAAAATTAGAGCAAGAGGGTCATTTTGCAGTGAAATCAGGAAGCACGTCTTTATAAAAAGGGTGGCAGAAATCTGGAACTCACATCCCCAAAAGGCTCTGAATGCTGCGTTAATTGAAATTTTCAAGACTGATTACGATAGAATTTTGATAAAGAAATCAAGGGATTTGGAAGAAAGGCCGGTAAATGGTGTTGTGATGCACTTGAACCATGAACAAATTGAGTGGCGGAATGGGCTTTGAGGGGCTGAATGGCCTCCTCCTATGACTAAGATGACATGGCTCAGTTGGTAGCATTCTCGCCTTTAAGTCAGAAGGTTGTGGGTTCACGTCCCACTCTAGAGATCTCAGAACATAATACACTCTGACACTCCAGCACTGAGAGAGTGCTGCGCTGTTGGAGGAGCTGTCTTTGGAATGAGACATTAATCATATGCTCCCTCTGGTGGACGTTAAAAATCCCATTTCGAAGAAGAGCAGGGAAATTCTCCCTCATGTTCTGGCCAACCAACATCACTAAAAAAAAACCTGACGATCTGATCACATTGCTGTTTGTGGGAGCTTGTGGTGTGCAAATTGGCTGCCGCATTTCCTACATTAAAATAGTGACTACACTTCAAAAGTGCTTCATTAGCTGGATGCGCTTTGGGACGTGCTGAGGTCGTGCCTGTCATTGCTGAAAATAAGGATGACAGTCTTTCTCTTCCAATGTGCTGTCAAACACCTCCTCTGTCAATTTGGAATTTTCAAAGGTTGAAAAAAGCTGCAGCCACACAGGCAATCTCTGCCACACATTTGCCAAGGGAACGGAGACAGCAGCTGCAATAATTGATATTTTATTCAGATGGGACGATGACAAGTTTAAATACCCACCTGGGACTGCTGCTCAAACTTGCTTCCATCTCCCTGGTTAGTTTCCCAAGCCTTGCTGCACAACTCTAACTTTCAGTTGAAAACAATTCTAAAATACCTCACTGGCGACTCCAATTGGCATCCAAACTCGTCTCTGTCAACCCGGAAATGGGAATGAGCCGGTTGGGGGTTAAAATTCCCCCCGAAGGGACCAAGAACGAATAACATGACCAACACAGAAAGCAGCAATATATCAAATGTTTCTGAGCTGTGTCTAAAAGATTTCCAATTATTCTTGAATGATGATGCACTTTTGGGGCATTTTAGTTCGAATGCTGGTGGACATTTTTTCTTTTGTGGTAGTTTATTTTATCAGTTGAATCCATAACGGCAGAAGTAATGAAATGAGAGAGGTGACTGCAGTATGGGATAATAAATGGTAACTCGGAACTGCTACTTCAAATTAAACTGTGACAGCAGGAGAAGGGAACATCGATTCCAGAGAGTAAAAGCCAAATTTAGGATCCGGATTGGATGCCAGAGAGAAGCCTACACTGTTGGAAGAATCTTTTTAACACCAATGGGTAATTTTGACTTTAGGCCATCGTGTGAAATGAGCGTCCGTGAATCAGCATTGCCTTTTTCCACCTTTCTCCATTTTCACGTCAAGTGACGTCAATGGATGTGAAAATGTTTATGTTCATGTTTAGAGATACAGCACTGAAACAGGCCCTTCGGCCCACCGAGTCTGTGCCGACCATCAACCACCCATTTATACTAATCCTACACTAATCCCATATTCCTACCACATCCCCACCTGTCCCTATATTTCCCTACCACCTACCTATACTAGGGGCAATTTATAATGGCCAATTAACCTATCAACCTGCAAGTCTTTGGCATTTGGGAGGAAACCGGAGCACCCGGAGGAAACCCACGCAGACACAGGGAGAACTTGCAAACTCCACACAGGCAGTACCCAGACTTGAACCCGGGTCGCTGGAGCTGTGAGGCTGCGGTGCTAACCACTGCGCCACTGTGCCGCGATTGATGGCGAGTGATGCAAACCGGGCTGACCATTTGCTATCGTTCCTTCTGCAGTGACCCTCCAAAGAGTGAACCAAAGATGGAATGGACTTTCAGTCAAATAGTGGCTCCAACGCATGCATTTCTGGCCTTAGCACGGGCAAGTTTGCATTCTGGTGAGAAACCTACTCGCCAGGGTCAGGGATTTCATCATTGGAAGTGTGCAGGTACTTACTGGCACAATTAACGTTCTGAGGAGATGTTAATGAGATAGTTTACATTTTTTTAAAACTTGGCCCCAAATTTTACTTGAACAGAATTGGTTACCCAGGACTTGGGAAAGTGACCTGGAAAACAGAGGCGAGTTTAAGCAGCAGCTCACGTGAACAAAAAAAACCCTGGAATGATTTCAGAAACAGTGGATGCCAATGACGAACTGCAGCCTCTTTCCAGATGGATCAAGCATACTGACCAAAGGCGCTTTCTCATGCATATCCATCCTGTAATCTTCTGAAACGAGTCAGCTACTGGAAGAATAGCTCATTAATAACCTGCACGGCCGAGTGTGACAAGTCAAGTAAGATGATGCATTCTGCAATGCTAAAGTGTTGACTCCTGGTAAAACGGCACAAATCCAATAAAATATACATTCTGGGAGTAATTTCATGCGTCCCCACTGCCAAAGGGGACAATCCTGTCTGCTGACACCACAAATTGACTCTTTTCTTGATGCAGAGGCCACTTGAAAAATTTGCAAAGCCACAGCAAAGGTATTTTTAGAATCATCTCATCGAATATACAGCACAGGAACAGGCCAATCCATGCCAGGGTTCATACTCTACTTGAGCCTCCTCCCATCCTTCCTCATTCCTCACCTGACTCTATAATCACAACTCTCTACTCCTTTCTCGTTCATGTGATTATCCAGCAATCCCTTTTCCACATTTTCACCACTCTCCAGGGAAAGAATTTCTTCTGAATTCCCGATTTCATTTCTTGATTTCAAGATAGAAAAGAGCCAGCTTCTTAATCCTTTCCTGAAGCTATAAATATTTGGTCAATATCCTTTTTATAACACGGTGACCAGAACGGTGTGCAATACTTCAACAAGTTTCGTAGAACAGGTCTACTTTTCAGTCCTATCCCTCGAGAAATAACTCTCATGCGCAGTTTGCTTTTGTTATGACCTTATTAACCTGTATTGCTACTTTTAGTGATTTGTGTATTTGTCCTTCCAGATCTCTTTCATCCAGATTTCTGACCAAAATATAATACCTCATCCTGATCTGTGTGGAAATCTATTGGCCCATTATATCCCCATTCTGATCACTGTTGTTGGGCTTTATTGATGGATTGGGGTAGAAATGTCTATCATTGTCCCAGCTGGGGTGACCGCAAGCTGTGTGGGCTTAGGATACAAATGTACTACTGCGTTTGGATGCAATTCTTATCTGTTGTTTGAATCATGTTGCTAACCCATTTACAATAGCAGGGTTTAAATGCACTTAGAAGTGACGGGGGATATTTGCCTTTTGGGCATGGCTGAGGAATTTTGCTCGATGAAAGATTATGCCAATTAATGAGGAAGATACATTATCTTAAAAATTGGAAAGAAAATGCTTTAGTACTCGTCAATTTGACACAAGTGGATGATGCTTCCAAAGCCATGCGCACTGAAAGACAAATAACCCAAGAGTATTGTACTGGGATTACACAAATGATTTGCTGTTGATCTGCTCAGATGACCTCAGAATAATTACCACGCCATCACATTCTGCACTGACAAACTAGCACAGTTGACCTAGCTGAAGCTTCTGAGTGAGATCTGGGTTAGCATTCTGATACTTTACTGCATCCCTTAATCTGCCCTTCATTCTGTGCAACTTGCTTTCAGCAGCCTCCGCAGGCGACAAAGAACAAATTTTCAAAATCTCCAACCTCAGACCAGCTGTACAGTGCTCTCCCATTTCACATTCACGCTGGGAGTACCCACTGCCTCGCTAATATGTTCTGCAAGTCTGAGGATAACCCTGAGAGGTTTTGACGAGCCCACTCATTGACTTGTTTCCCGTGCAACCAGTCAACTGAATGTGCTACTGAAGTCACCGGGCTGTGTGACTGCAAGTTCAAAAGAAAATTAAGCTGTCTTCTCAAGTTCTCCTCCAGTAGCTCACCCAAATGTGTGTCTGCTAAACCCAGCAGGTTGGTCTTGTCTAATTCTTGATTCTCACTTACTGTATCATGGGGAAAATATGCATCACACACCCTGCCTCCAGCAGAAATCCATCACACTTCAGGTGCCACTTTTTTTTCTGACTTGCAGCAGGGAACTTAACCACTAAAAAGGTAAACTTGCTTCATCTACAGCCACTGAGCTCTACCTGACATCAACAAGTGTCAATTTACAATAATTATATTTTGCAGCTCTACAAGAATCAGCCACAAGATCACAGACGCAGTGCAGAAGCAGATTAATAGAATGGACGCGACATCATTGTAATGCTCCTTTCCATCCCCAGGCAAACAACAATAACTTGCATTTATTTAGCGCCTTTAAAGTAGTAAAATGTCCTCCGGTGTCTCACAGGAGCATTATCAAACAAAGTTTGACAGCAAGCCACATAAGGTGATATTATGACAGATGAACACCAGCTTGGTCAAAGAAGAGGTTTTGAAGGAACGTACTAAAAGAGGAGAGTGGGGTAGAGAGGCGCAGAGGTTTAGGGAGGGAATTCCAGAGCTCAGGGCCAAAGCAGCTGAAGGCATGGCCACTAATGGCGGAGCAGCTGAAATCAGGGATGCCTAAGAGGCCAGAAAGAGAGAAGTGCAGAGATCCCGAAGGGCTGTATCTAAAGGGATCGGGAGGGATGTGAAAACGAGGACGAGAATTTTATAATTCCTTTCAATGTATCCTCCGACTTACTGTAAGCAAACCCTTCGGGGAGTCACAAATACGGAACAAAAATGTTGTCCACATTATATGAGGAATGAAAAGCAAACCTGGAAAGAGTGAAATATGAAGAAGCTGAAGAGTTTCAACATTGTTGTAAAAGCATTTTTAAAAGTTACACTCATCGAATGTCCTTTCGGAAAGGAAACTTACCATCCTTAAATGATCTGGCCGAAATGTAACTCCCTTTCCACATCAACATGGTTGAGTCTTAACTACCCTTATCAGTGGCCTGACAACCACTCAGTTACATCATCCTAATAACCCGGGTGACCAAGGGATGAGCAATAAATGATGACCTTGCCAGAAATGCCCACATTCTGAGAATTAATTTTTTTACAAGGCCAAGAACAGAAGCTGAGGAAGAATCATGTGATCCCAATGTCACTGTAACTAAACTATGGCACAGTACCACTGTACCTGCCGCAGTGGTGGGGATGTTTACTAGACAAGTTAGTAACTGAGACTTTGCTGTATTAATCTGAAAGTCTAATATTCTATTTGCTAACAGATGAGTCACCACATAGCGAAGATTAGTTTAAAAAAAAGTTGTGTTGAAGCTGAAGAAACTCTCATTTTTCAAAGCATGTCATTTCTAGCCTCTTCTCTATTAAGGTTTTTTTGTGAGATATTAAGGACATTTAAATCTGTGCTTTTACATGGCGTTGCCTAACAATCATGAAAATTAAATACATGAAATAAAAATGCTCGAATTGAAAGTCGTGTTCGTACAGCAGTGAATTGGATCCAAGATCTTTCAATTTTAGTCAAAAGAGATTTTAGGAAACAATCGTCACACAATGCTGGCCTCATTTTCATCTTATCAGTGAACCAGAGTTGCTCGGCGCTTGAAGGTACTGCTTGGGATATTACTGAGTTGTACAAATCAGCAAGGTCCTACCCTCATTCCTGATATGTGCTGAGGTGGCTCAGTCAAAGAAGCAGTGAGGGACACTACAGATAACCTCAGCACCTCTGGTACAGGGAGGAGAAGCCCACATTACTTTACAGTGATGCTTGCTGCCTTCCTCACACAAAGAGCAGTGAAAATCTGGGACTCACTTCTCCAAAAAATCTGTTGAGGTAATTGAAAATTTCAAAAGTGAAATCGATATGGGATCCCTGTCTTTATCAATTGAGGAATAGAGTACCAAGCAAAGCAGTTAAGCTGAACCTTTAAAAAACCCTGGTTGGTTCTCAGCTGGAGTACTGTGTACATTTCTGGGCACTTGACTTTAGCAAGAACGTTAAGGCCTTGGAGAGGGTGCAAAGGCAATTTACGAAATGGTACCAGAGGTGGTTATGTGGACAGAGACAGGCGACGAGAGGAAATACTTTTTGTCACAGCAATTTTGTATGTTCGGGAATGCACTGCCTGAAAGGGTGGGAGAAACAGACTGAATAGTAACTTTCAAAAGGGAATTGAATAAATAGTTGATGGGAAAAAATATATTAGCTATGGGCAAAGACCAGGGGAGTGGGATTAACCTGATAGCTCTATCAAAGAGCCAGCACAGGCACCCTTCTTTGCTGGGTCATGATCTATGATTCCATCATAGATTTTTGTTAGTTAAGTGAATCGTCATGCTAAGCCCCCAACTGCCAAGAATGAGGCACATTAATTTTGTCATCAACATAGATTTTAAACAGTTACTGGAGTTAAAAAAGGACTTGTTAAACAATTCAGCCGTGGCTGGAAAAGACATTTGCATAGTTTCTAGTGGTGTACCGCAAGGATCTGTTTTGGGGCCACTGCTGTTTGTCATTTTTATAAATGACCTGGATGAGGGTGTAGAAGGGTGGGTTAGTAAATTTGCGGATGACACGAAGGTCGGTGGAGTTGTGGATAGTGCCGAAGGATGTTGTAGGTTACAGAGGGACATAGATAGGCTGCAGAGCTGGGCTGAGAGATGGCAAATGGAGTTTAATGCGGAAAAGTGTGAGGTGATTCACTTCGGAAGGAGTAACAGGATTGCAGAATACTGGGCTAATGGGAAGATTCTTGGTAGTGTAGATGAGCAGAGAGATCTTGGTGTCCAGGTACATAAATCCCTGAAAGTTGCCACCCAGGTTAATAGAGCTGTTAAGAAGGCATATGGTGTGTTAGCTTTTATTAGTAGGGGGATCGAGTTTAGGAGCCACGAGGTCATGCTGCAGCTGTACAGAACTCTGGTGCGGCCGCACCTGGAGTATTGCGTGCAGTTCTGGTCACCGCATTATAGGAAGGATGTGGAAGCTTTGGAAAAGGTGCAGAGGAGATTTACTGGGATGTTGCCTAGTATGGAGGGAAGGTCTTACGAGGAAAGGCTGAGGGACTTGAGGTTGTTTTCGTTAGAGAGAAGGAGGAGGAGAGGTGACTTAATAGAGACATATAAGATAATCAGAGGGCTGGACAGGGTGGATAGTGAGAGCCTTTTTCCTCGGATGGTGATGGCAAACACGAGGGGACAGAGCTTTAAGTTGAGGGGTGATAGATATTGGACAGATGTCAGAGGTAGTTTCTTTACACAGAGAGTAGTAGGGGCGTGGAACGTCCTGCCTGCAACAGTAGTAGACTCGCCAACTTTAAGGGCATTTAAGTGGTCATTGGATAGACATATGGATGAAAATGGAATAGTGTAGGTCAGATGGTTTCACAGGTCGGCGCAACATCAAGGGCTGAAGGGCCTGTACTGCGCTGTAATGTTCTATGTTCTATGTTCTATATTAACAGATGGTGTTTGGAAGGACAAAGCAGCCATTCCCTGACTCATGCAACCCACAATGAACTTTCGATCACCAGACGTTGAAGGTGGGGGAGCTCGCATTCCAGGCTGACTGCTAAGATGGCCGACTACACAAACGAACATGGTCAAACCAGTGAGTCACATGACTAACCTGCTTGGCAACTTGAGTTTTTTAAATTCGCACAAACAGTTTGGGCAGAAAGCTGTTTGCTGTTGGACTGAGATCTCTCTCCTGTCTGCTCCCATCTCTTTCTCACAATCCTCTAAATCCACTGAAGACAGATGAACCCCAAGAGAGGAAAGTCTCCTACAGCGAACAAGGTTTAAGAATAATACTGGGCCCCAATGAAAAGCAAGATCTACCAACAATCAAGGACTCTACAGTGCGCTCGAAGAACCATAACAACAACTCTTCAGATATTGCCTCAAACCGTTCCACTTTATTTTTCTTTTGCTCTTTTCTGCCTCTATTTGCATGTGTGTATCGCTTATGCATGTCAGCGTGAGGTGCATTGTGTATCCGTAGGCGTGAACCGAATTCGAGTTTAAGGTTAAGTTTAATAAATTTCAACTTTTCTTCTTTAAACCTAAGAAAGCCTGTTCGAGCTGGTTTCTTTGCCCTATCATTGGAAAGTGGCGAACAAGGATTCACCAAGGGGAGTTAAAAACACGGTGTGTTTAAAATTAAACCCTGTTACACTAAGACCACGTGAAGACCGAATGGGATCCCTGGACCCCTTTCTCACCTGGTCGTCACAGTATTAAGGGTTACAGGACGAAAATGGAGTTAAGATGCAGATCTGATTCAATGGCAGAACCATCTCAAGGGACTGAATGATCTACTCCTCTTCCATGTTCTTAAGTGGGTGTTGAGTGATCTCATGACTAAGTGTGGCTGTAACGGGCACTCCATGTTCATTCACACAGGCTTTTGACACTCTAACTCACAGTTCAAGCACCAGATGTGTGAGAGCACTGCGTATTCCATGGTACAATATCTCAGTTCGAACGAATCCTTCAGGACAAGAGAGGATAGGCTGGACACAAAGATAACTTGAGATTTCCGTTAGCCTTGCCTAATTGTGTGGCTTTAAAAGATCACACGCACATTAGCAATACAGAAATGACGATTGAGTTTCGTAGCTGGTGAGTATTTGTTTATGAGACATTTCTTTGCCTACCATTTCAAAGGCAGTGTTAGTTCATTTAAAGTAAGCAAGCAAATACCTGCAGTAAAATCTCAGTGGGAGAAATACAAAGCAACACAAATGTCTGGCCACCGATATCTGCAACAATCAGTTCTTTGCTGGAATATTTAATTTTACGGCCATTTCAGTAAAATCCTGACATTCAGATTTTTGAATAGTTACAATCTCAAAATTAAGTATAATTAAAATAATCTTCATTATTTGTCACTCCTTATTTACTTTCATTGCCAAACGTAGTTTTTTTTTGGCTGAGTGACTCAGTTTAACGATTGGTAAAATATCAATGTGCAGAAAGGAGAAAAAGATGATTGCAAAGAAAGAAACTTCACCTCAGTAGTTTAGCTAACAGAAAGTCAAAGTTACTCTTAGATGTTCCAATTGATTGGCCTGGGCCATGTAAAACACAATAATGCAGTGAGAAACTAACGTGTGGATATGTTGCAGTTATCCCTGAACTGCATTCTTCTGCGACACCCCTCCATGTTGGAGTACTGTTACGGAATTTCCATTTTTTTGTGTTAAAACTTTGGAATCTATATTTTTAAAAACTAAAAAAAAGATTTCATGGACATTGAAATGTCTGCAGATAGCTGAACAAGGTCAACAAGAGGTTCCTGGTTTTGACCAGTAAGCAAATACTGGAAACCAGGTGGTTTCAAGTAAACACCACAGGGGGTTTGACTTAAGAGCTACTCTTTTTGTGACAAGACAGAATTTATGACGAGCATGAGACTTGCCTGGAAAAGTAGTTTAATTTTAAACTGTTAAAAGCCAATGGGTTTGGACTAAAGCAGGCAATTGGAATTTGAGATGGACCTGCCAGGATTTTAGAAGAAAGTTATTACCTCTCTTTGAAGAATCCCTACTACTGAAAAGCAAAAGCCTGTATGTAGTGGTACTCTTGTCTCCTGCATTTTTAAGAAACTCTGAATATTTGCACAAACCTTGCATCTTCAATGAACTTTGTATCAAATATGCGTGAGAACTGATACCTGTTGCTGCACACCTGATGGAAGACCTATGTGAAGCCTTCTGCAGCTGAATTTCTTGGCCTGGAAAAATTCCTAGTGGCAGCCCACTATTTGACTTTGGGACACCTCACCAAAACAAAGGACTTTCATCTCTTCTGCTCAGTAGAAGTTTTTTTTTATTCCTTCCATTTCTTTGTAACAGCTGTTAACAAAAATTGCTTTTTTCCCCAGTTAACCGGTTTTGGATGTATGTGAGTGTGTGTGAGGGCCAGGATATAAAATAATACGGGGCTTTAATATCTCAATTCACGTATATACTTTCTTTGTTATTGGTTAAGACTTGGTTTGATAATAAACAGGTAATTTTGTTGTTTGTTAAAGAAACCTGGTTAGTGTGCTTTATTCTGTGGACAAATAGAGTGTCTAATATGTTGTTGCGGTAAATGGGAAAATATATTGGTATGTTGTGACCTGTGGAGAGTGGGACTGAATTAACAATGCACTCCTCTCACCTCGGTCCTAACAGTACACATAAGATGACAATGTAGCACTCCCTCGATACTGCACTGGAGTGACAGCCTGAATTTGAGATCAAACTCTTGGGGAGAAGGGGCATAAAGCCAAACTTGTTCCAACCCATTGACAAGAATGCTGCTCATGGTTTGCCACAGTCCGACCATCGGCAGGCAGCAGTGCTAGCAAAGGTGGGCAACAGTGCTACCATTGGAGCAAAGCAGACACCCTTTGGGCAAACCAGCAGCACGATTTTTCACTACTAGCTCTGCACCTCTCTTAAAGCGGAGCGAGTACAGGTTCTGTTCACCCATGTCAAAACACAGGTGAAACGCTTGAGAAGAGCAGACTCCTCTGTTGTTTCTTAACTAGGATTCCAGATGTAAAGGCAGTTCAGCAAATAACCTGGGAGCTCTTGCCAGTGAAGCAAGTTAACAAGAGAAGAGCTCGATTAGATTATTTTGGCTGCACGTTTAATCAGTGTTTTTTTTCAACCTGAAATTATGAGATTACACATCGGTGGTTTCACCATCTGCTCAGGGGTTCAACTGCACAGCAGCCGATGTGGCAGTATTTGAACACAGTTTTTGCAGTGAGACATTTTCAAGTAATTATAAAACCCTTTGATTGTGAACGGCTCACATCTAATTACATGTCCAAATGCAGAGGAACTGAAGAAAGTGTAAATGAAATACGATCATTGATCAAGCAGCTACAACAAAAAGTACAGCAGTCCACCCCTGAAAGAGAAGCCTCGACTCTCAGGTCAGCTTATTAACCAGGAAGTCACCTGCAGGGAACTAGCAGTCGAGTGGGTCACCTTTATGTAACAGATGTTTATCATCATTATTGCAGCTTTAAGGTTTACAGTAAATACTATTCAACACTAGAGAAGTCTGACCTCTTAAAAAACCAGGCTCTGGTTGCCAGAACCATTTCCTTGCACCAACGGCTGTTGAATAGTTTAATTAAAGTTTAAGTAACTGCTCTTAGCATCCTGAGGTCGTGCTTATTCCTTAACTACTGATGTCAGATCTGTTTGCAACAGGCCTGTGGATTATACTAAAAGCAAAATACTGCGGATGCTAGAAATCTGAAAAGAAACAAGAAATGCTGGAACCACTCAGCTGGTCTGGCAGCATCTGTGGAAAGAGAAGCAGAGTTAACATTTCGGGTCAGTGACCCTTCTTCGGAACTCTGCTTCTCTTTCCACAGATGCTGCCAGACCTGCTGAGTGGTTCCAGCATTTCTTGTTATGTGGATTATACTGCCAGGGGTAGGCTCTGGGTTTACAAACATGCTCGAAGTTCCACTCCCCGACAGTAAAGGGGGAATTTTAACTCCCACAGCCCAGTGGAAAAGGGTCAGTGGTGCAGTTACAGTCGAGGTGGTCAACTTACTGCTCCATTCTTGTTCCACTTCCACTTGGCCTGGTTCTTCGCACAAAATGTAATTCTGTAAATCAGGCAGTTCCTCACTGGAATTAGAAGGCTTAGAGTTGACAGGATTCTACATGGACTAACTAATGGAAACCACAAGTTATTTCCCCTGGACTGGAACAGTAGAACCAGATGATGCCTGCACTTGAAGGGAAGTAAATTCAAAATTAATCTGACCAAAGAACATTTTGGTGAGTGAGTGAGTGGTCAATATGCACAACAGGCTCCCCAAGGGGACAGTGGCAACAGATAGTATTGACTAATTCAAACACAAATGAGATAAATTCATTCAAAAAATAATTGTTTCGGACTACAGTATATGAGTAACTTGAGACACGACATGTAGTAAGTGCAATGTGCTTGGCAGTAACAGGTGATTTTGGACCTAAGGGTGCTAAAGCACTCCAACACTGGGATTTTCCTTCCTTAAGACTGTCTCTGTTATAGACTAATGGATAGAGATAGATTGTTAGGATTAGTAATGGTTCCATTCTCACTAGATCGTGTGACTACCATGATGGTGGAAACCCAATTAGATGGACCTTGGTCATTCTTCTTCCAGCATTCCTTGGGCTGCTATATTCCACTGGACAACCATGGCACCTACTTTTGTACCAGGTGGGAGCCTCAGTAATCTATGCCAACTGGGGTCCTAACGCACGACTGTATTGTCTGGATGATTCACTAGGGACACTCCTATCAGTAAAAACCTGGTGGGCAGGAAGAAAAGGCCCAAGAAAACTGAAGTTATTTTTTGTGGGGGTCAGGAGGAGCAGGAGAGCAACTCAATCGCACGACCTCTCGGACCTACCTTTCAGCCAATCTAGTTGTTCTCCGAGCCTCCCAATATTGCCTGGCCCAGGGTCGGTGAGCTGCAGCGGAAGCCCATTTGGAGCTGGCTGGATGTATGCTCATGAGGTCAATCTGTCCCTCCAAGTGGACTATGCCTCCCGGCACAGGTCAAATGTCTTTAAAAAATGGCATTGGTGCTCACATTTTTCAAAGGATTTGAAATAAGCTTTGGGTAGATTTATAAAATGTCTCTGTGACCGAACAGAATATATTGAACACTGCACTGCAGTTATACAGCAAAAGCAACATGAGATGACGTTCCGTGGGAGTTGCGTAGAGATGTGCTTTGAAATCTGGACCCTGATCTAGAAGTTAGACCCTCACCTTTGCACTGTCGCAAATCAGAAGCATTTCATAACAATGCAAACAATGACCAGAAAGACCCGAGTTCCTAAAGACAATTTCACCGTCTGTCTGAGGCCCACTGTTTCTCATCTGTTGTCTCGTTTTTTTTTTTAGGACGAACACAATTCCCTTCCAAAACTCTCCAGGTAATTTATCAATTATTGCTTGAATCTCCACGAGCTGAAGGAACTGAAACCAGTCAGAAAAGAATGAGTGAAAGGGTTTGAGTGGAATTGCGTTGTTCATCAAAGAGTCAAGGGAATAGACAGCTGGTCAGCCGGTACAGATCGCTTCGTGCTTCGACAAAGCCAGGAGAGAAAACAGGAGAGTTTGCAATCCAATCTTAATCGACACACAAAAAGTGATCACATCATCTCAAGGGTTTACAATCTGGAAAAACAAATAAATAAATAGGAAAAATACAAAAGACATATAAGGTAAGCAAAACAAAGGTCCTTTCAGAAGGCTTAAATGAGTATGTGGAAAGATTGCTGATCGATATAAATAAATATAGCAGACACATAAATGTTTGCAAAACACATAACTATAGGAAAGGGTTAAAGAAAGAGTGATGTCACTTGAAGTGAATGTGTCTTTTGTAATAAAGAACAAAGGACTGTAAGTTACATTCAACCAATTTTTTGCATCTTTTGTTTACACAGGAAACCATGATCCCTAATTTTATGCCATCTGAAAATCTTGTTATCTTGCATAAATACAGCGACCGCAACCAGACACAACACTCATGTGTCGGCTCAGTAATGCTTCATAATGTTTGATGAATATTTTCTTGCATTTCTGTTCAAACAGACGAACATTTTATTACATGATATGATTATAAGATAATTCTGGTTTCAATTGATTTTTTTTTCCTTAGCTCACATTATGAAATAATATACAGACGCAGCTCAATGGGAAGCACTCTCTCGACTCTGGATTAGAAGATTTGTGGGTTTAAGTCCCACTCGAGAGACTTGAGCACATAATCCTGGTGGAAGCTCAAGCACAGCACTGAGGGAGTGCCAAACTGTTGGAGGTGCCGTCTTTCGATGAGACAGTAAAACGAGACACTCTCAGGTGGATGTTAAAGATTCCACAGACACTATGTTGAAAATGAGCATGGGTGTTATCCCCAGTGTCCTGGCCAACATTCATCCTCAACCAATATCACTAAAACAGTTTATCTAGTCATGATCTTGTTGCTGTTTGTGGGATTTCGCTGTAAACTAATTGGCTGCTGTGTTTCCGCCACTACAACAGTGACTGCTTTTCAAATTGGCTGTAAAGAATCTTGGGATGTCCTGAGGTTATGAAAGGGGCTAAATAATTGCAAGTCTTCCTTGCTTTTCACTTGCTAATCCTATTCACGACATATGTACTGAGATCAATAACTTGCACAGAATGCACAGCACAGAAACAGGCCATTCAGCTCAACAATGCTGCTGTTTATGCTCCACACAAACCTACTCCCACCCGACTTCATCTTAACCTAAAACAGATTCCTGCTACTTCTTGCTTTAAGTACTTGGCTAGCTTACTCATAAAGGCATTTCTGCTATTTGCTTCCACGACACTGTGCGGCAGCAATTTCTACATTCGAGGGGCAACCAGTCTCTGAGTAAAGAGGTTTCTTCTGAATTCTTTATTGGGTTTATCAATGACTATCGTATATTTATGGCCACTATTTTTGGACTCCCGTGCCAGTGGAAAAATCTTTTCTATCAAATTCCTTCACAATTTTAAAGGCCTCCATTCAGCGACCATTCCTCAGCCTTCTCTTTTCTGGAGAGAAGAAGCCCAGACTGTTCAAAATTTCTGAATGTTCTGCCAGTTACTAAGCTCCTCTGAATTTATACATGTTTCCATTTGTCTCTGAACTTGCTGCTGTCTCATGCAACTTGGAATCATCTGCAACCCTACATACCCTGCATTGATCATTCCCTCGATGTCATTAATAAATGGTGTGAACAGCTCAAGCCTGGAGCCCTTGGAAACTTGACAGGTCAAGCGTGTCTAATTAAAAACTATCACAAATTATCATCTTTTCCTTCTTAGTTGCCAGAAAGTTTGTGTTCGAATTTTCAACATCCTTCTTTATTCAAAGGCTTTTCACTGCAGGTGCAGGTGTCTTGTGAGACACCTTCCCAAATGCTCCTGGAAATCAACTTTGCAACACCCACTTAGTCCAGTTCCATCCATGTTGCTGTTCAGTTCGTGTCTTTCTCCTTCCAGATTGCTCCAGAATTAGCACTGCCCACAAGGATGGAAAAGGAAGAGCAACTCTCCTGCAGGCTCTTGGTGGGGGCATTTTATTTCGATAATTTCAGTGAGAAAGAATGAAGTGAATTAGCAGATGGAAGAGGGAGTGAGGCTGAAAAGGTAGCTCAGAGAAGGATCGAGGTCAGGGGTCACCACCACATTGATCAAGAGCTCTGGGTATCTCAGTGTAGGTCTTTGAGCAGCTCACATAAAGTTTGGAAAACTGCACATAAAAAGAAAAATTTCCTTTGAAAAAAGAAAAAATGCTGTACATGAGTAAATGCAGAATCTATCAGCAGTATATTACAATGTACCCCTCTGAAAAAAGGAGATTATTTGATGTGTCCCTGCTCTTTGACCTGTCCCTAGCCCAGATACCACACCGAACGCTCTCCTCTCGCCACTTGTTTTGATTCTAATTGGCTCCCACTGAGCACCGCTCCAACCACCCCAGGCTCTCTGAACAATCACAGCAGGCCTTACATCCGCTGGTGTCACAGCCAACCAATTAAACACGTTTTTTAAGCAAAGCCAAGGTGAGCAAGCGCCTCCTCAGCCAACAGTCTGCACCTGGAAGGAGCAGCCCGACCCGGGTAGGTGTCTGTACGTGGAGGGAGAGTCTATCCCTGGAGGAGCAGCTGGAAACGGGACAGAGTCCGTACCTGCAGGGAACAGCCTGACCCAGGGAAGGGAGTAGCTAGCTACCGAATCATTTTCGAAGGGAACAATTCTTGTACACTCAAATCATGGAATTTTCTGAAATTTTGATCCTGACTGACCGACAAGCATCTGAATGACACCATGAGGGTTTCCCTCTCCAGTTACAAGCCAAATTTCACAGGACTGGTGGACAGCGTGCAGTGTCATGTATCACACCGAAGCAAAATTAAGATCAGCTATCCTTCATATTAAATACAATATAATGTAATTTGAAATGCAAACTAAAGATGTAGCTCTTATCAATTCATAGTTTTTCATTATTTGTTTAGGCTCCTTGTGATATTTTTTGTTTATCAGAAGTAGCTCTCATTGAAGAAAAGGTTGGCAATCCCTGATCTACTGGGACACGGACACTGATGCTGTCTGGAACTTTTTCCTTCTGGATGACAGTGCTGGTCCATCAAGCTGACAACCCACAGTTATCAAGATAATCTCTCTGGAACACCTCTTCAATATTTGGCTACTAGCCTTGTACTTCAAGAACTGTGAACATTTTCAGCACAATCCCTGCGATTAAAACCCCCATTCCATTAAGTCCCATTGAATGCATTCTATTTGCTTCTGTCAGTGCTCCTATCGCATAATCCATTTCATTACTCATCTCTATTTTTTCCATGACCTTGGACACATTCCCTTCTTCTCCAATTAGTTGAAGATGCTCAGCTCCCCTGACTTTCTAAACGTTTCCACATTCCTCTGAACTTAATGCTCCCGCATACAACTTGGAACCATCTGCAATCCAAAACATTCTCCTTCTATCCCTTTCCCAATACCATCAATAAATGGTGTGAACAGTTCAAGCCTGGAATCTGGGGTCCTTGGAAACTGGGAAGGTCCTGCACATTCCAGTGAAACCTGCTTTCGCAAGGGCCCCTCCCGAAGCCCCAACCACCCCCACTGAAATAAAGTACACCCGCCTCTCCCAACCGCACCCCCCCCCACCTTGCCTCGCCAGGGCCCAGCCGATTGTCCCCCACGAGGCCCCAAAACGTATCCCTCTTCTGGGCCCAATGTCCACGATTCTGCTGTTGGCTGGGTGGAGTCCCAGCAGTGGCCACCGCTCCCAGTGGCGCTGCTGGGACTGAGAGCTGCTGGCCCACTGATTGACTGGCAGCTCCCGGAAGTGGGACTTCCTGCCTCAGAGAGGTGGAAGTCCCGCCCAAGTCCTGTGGGGGTGGGGGATGTGGAGGGGGGGGGTGGGATCAGGGGGGCGTAAAATCCCAGTGTGGCTCCCAGGCCTGGCAGAGGTGGCCTTTTTTTTTGGCCGGTGGGCGGGATCCTCCTGTCCAACGTAAAATTCCAGCCCTGGTTTCCGTCAGGTGACCAGAGCTTTCCTTTCATTGTTCTCATCAATGGTGCCTGATGGTGAGGACATGGTTAGACAGTGGGGTCTGGGTGTCACTCATCATCATTCCATCTTGATACAGTGGTGTTTTTCACACCCACTCTCTTGAGTTTGAATTTGGAGTCACCAAGTCTGCAATGCCATTCTTGACCCAATTTGTTGGACAGAAATAGCAACTGATGCAGAATGGGTCATTTACATTTTAATGCTTTCTCCAAGGCTTGTCCAAGTTCTTGCAGTTTCCATGTGTATTAGCAGTTCAGGATAAGGCCACCTGTTCGCTCAAATCCATTTTGTTTTGTCAGAAATGTGTCTCTTTTGCGTTTGTTTCCTAAGTCCATTATATAGTTCATAATTTCTCCTTGCAGAAGCATGACAACACCATCACCTGCAATTTCCTTTCCAAGTCACACATAAGTCCAACTGGGAATTATGTCACTGTTCCGTCACTGTCACTGGGTCAAACTCATGGAACTAACAGCACTGTGGGAGTACCTTCACCACACAGACTGCAGCAGTTTGAAAAAGTTACCACATTCTCAAAGCCAATGAGGGATGGGCAATAATGCTGGGCTTGCCAGCAATGCTCAAACCCTAAGAATGAATTTTTAAAAATTATCTTAATCTTGTATATTGTCTGAAGAGGGGTGAATTTGAAGTTCGTGAAATGTGGTTTGACAGTCTTTTTATCTCCTCTGTTCTTACTGCTGCTGGTTCAAATTCCTCACTGCACTATAACTAGCACAAAATTCCAAGGTGCGCTGTTTTCGGAAAACAATTATTGTTTGAAGCATTTGGGCAACGATTTAGTTACAACAGAGAGAAGAATTTGAGACGACCATATGTTAAAAACAGTGCACAGGTGGATTTTCATTAGTGAGCTTCTTGATCATCAATACTTTGGCTCTGAAAGTACTATGTAGGAGTGCTTAACAAATTCATCTGAAATCCCTCTCTCCACCTGTTTAGTGAAGGAATAAAATAAATGGGTTAACACCTCTGCCAAAGTAGACGAGCAGGCGAATACATGAAGTGAACAGTAAGCCATTGTGTAATTTCAGATTGCAGATGCCCGAACCAAATATTTTTCCTCCTCCAATCTCTTTGTTTAAGTCTGACCCAGTTGTTTTGCACAAATTGAAGATGTGCATTCCAGCTCCTGTAGTCTCATGAATATCCACCCTGATTAAACATTTACAGTTCTCGCTAAATCCAGTCCCAGTTTTCAACTTACTCCATTGCATTGTCTGTCCTCCTACAAACCAAAAGCTAATTATCCTGCTCATTTCTACATAATCGTCAGACAGTGCTGGAGATATCTCAAGAGAACACTCAAGGTATGCTTTCATCTTAAAGCCTTCTAAATATTTTGGTATATATCTTCTTTTGTACCTCAGATTGCCTCCCTTCAAATCATTGACTGCAGTATAAACAACACCCAGAGGCTTTCTTTCCAACTCCCTTCACCATGCAGTCTATCTACAATCTTTCCTATGTAACTGACCTTCACCCCAGAAAGCACAAAACTCATGATTCACTCCTCTCCAAGGTCTAATTATTTCATCTCCATCATGGCCAGTTGCCCTGTTACTGCCCCACTGCACACGATATTCTTCAATGTATTTTCACGACCTTCCCCATTTTCTTCCTGCTTCATTTTATCACCCAATTTTAGCTGAGCACACCTTCTTAGGTGACATCTTATTCTCTTCAACAGCTCAATAGAAGGGAGGGGAGGAAATTGTATACCATTACGATTCTTGAAATAAACATTGGAATCTTTCCTGTCTGCTTTGTGATGTCATTAACACGTGGAAACCTAATGAAATTTCCCAATGATTCTTATCCAATATTTCCATCTTTTACCTCCCACAACTTGTCACAACTTTCTGACAAACCTCTCTTTGCTTATAATGTCAACACCAGGGGTATATTTTTGATTGGTACTGTTCCCTTTAGGACGCTTAATATGCTCTCACTAAATCTCTCTTTTCTTAAAATAAACAGATTGAGATCTGCCTTGAAACTTCCTGGCTTCAAAGGAAAAGCACAGAGGGATTCAGTATGAACGTGTGTGCATGTGTTCAAACAAGAATAGCACGGGTTGGAAAATGTAACACTCTATTTCTTATTCACACAGGATATTCTGCAGCAATCATGCCATCAGTTTTACTTCCTTCCTTAAAACAATGTAATTATTCTCCAAGAAATGCTATCTGCCTTTTTAATCGATCATGTGTTTGACGCACACAACACTGCCACTCAAGGGCCTTGATCGGCCTGAGGCGGGCGGTTTCCGGCCGCCCCTCATAAATTTGCAGCGGGGCCGGGAAGGTGTCGGGAATGGCACGTCACGCCTCCCACTCAATTTTACGATCTCCCCTCCCCCGCCACCAGCCCGCTCCTGCGGGTGGGGGCGGGGGAGTAAAATTCCGGCCATGGTGTCCCTTTCCAGTACGTCCATGTCAATATTGATGCTACCCAGTTGTGACTCGTCGCTGATAGCAGATATTTTATCAGCATAATGTTAAATGAAAACACAAAAATGAAAAAGCTCTTTTCCAATATCCTGAAAAATGTGAGGGGACACCATCAAGATTCCTAGAGAATAATATTTACAGACCACCAACTCAGTAATTGAACACAAATTATACCTTAACAGAGGTAATACCGTGGAGGGTGAAATGGTGCTCTTATGTTAGGAGTGAAAGCATTAACACGCTCTTATCATGTGCCAGACTGTTTACAACCTTGGTGTTGTATTTGACCCCGAATTGAGCTTCTGACCACAGATCCCTGACATCACTAAAACCGCCTATTTCCGCCTCCATAATATTGCCAGATTTCGCTCTACCTCAGAAACCCTCATTCGTGCCCTTGTTGCCTCGAGACTTGACTATTCCAATGCACTCCTGGCCATCCTCGCACCTCCCACTCCCCATAAACTTGAGGTCATCCAAAGCTCTGTTGCCCATGTCCCGACTCCCATTCATTCAGCACCACTGTGCTCACTGACCGAAGTTAGCTCCTTGTCCAACAATGTCTGAATTTTAAAATTTTCATCTATATTTTAAAATCCCTCCATGGCCTGGCCACTCCCGATCTCTGTAATCTCCTCCAGCCCCACAACCCTCCAAGATATCTGCAATCCTCTCATTCTGATCTCTTGAGCATCTCCGATTGGAATCTTTCCTCCATCAGGATGTGATTGCATTGGCCTTCATCTGCCAAGACCATAAGCTCTGGAATTCCCCCCACCAAAGCTCTTTGCCTCTCTATCCTCCTTTAAGATGTTCCTTAAAACCTACCTCTTCATCAAGCTTTTGATCATCTGCCCGAACAGTTGATGTGGCTTGGTGTCACATTTTGTTTGATAGTGCTCCTGTGGGACATTTTACAACATTCAAGGCACCATATAAATACAAGTTGCTATTGTTGTTGTACCCCTGTCCATTCGGAGCAAGGAACAAAAGCATATATTGATGGGGTTAGGTGAAGATGGGTGGGAAGAGGCTTGCGTGTATCATAAATACTGGCATAGACCTGGTGGGTCAAATGGCTTGTTTCTGTGCTGTAAATATTTTGTAACTTTCTTAATGAAGGCTTTAAACTTATCATTTTAAGCATGTCCGCACCTTTGTTAAAAAGCAGACACAATAAGTTCCTTTCAATGAGTTAATGCATTTATTATTAAAATCAGAGAGTGCAATTCAACCTTCCTACAGTTTTCCCTAATTTTTTCTTCTTGACTATTGCGGAATGCCAAAACCCATGCGCGCTGGTTGCCCTTCAGCATCATGTTGATGCCAAAACCTGGGTATTCCATGACATGAAGTCAAGGCTTTCGTGTCTCAAATTCAGGTCCAGAAAACCTGGTCAATCGTTGAACATACTGTTCATCTCCAGCTACGAAAAGAATTATTTCTCACCACATGTAAATTTGCAATGAGAAAGTGACCTGATGCATTAAGCATCATGAATTCAATCGCTAAATTATGCTTCAGTTACACAGGGCATTGGCGAGACCACATCTTGAATACTGTGTGCAGTTTTGGTCTCCTTATTTAAGGAAGGGCCCACATCAGAGACGCCATCTATGAGTCAGCTTTGACCACCTACGGCAAAAGTGCGAAGAGAAATGCAGACTGGTTTCAATCTCATAATGAAGAGCTGGAACCTGTCATAGCCGCTAAGCGCATTGCACTTTTGAACTACAAGAAAGCCCCCAGCGATTTAACATCCGCAGCACTTAAAGCAGCCAGAAGTACTGCACAAAGAACAGCTAGGCGTTGCGCAAACGACTACTGGCAACACCTATGCAGTCATATTCAGCTGGCCTCAGACACCGGAAACATCAGAGGAATGTATGATGGCATGAAGAGAGCTCTTGGGCCAACCATCAAGAAGATCACCCCCCTCAAATCTAAATCGGGGGACATAATCACTGACCAACGCAAACAGATGGACCGCTGGGTTGAGCACTACCTAGAACTGTACTCCAGGGAGAATGCTGTCACTGAGACTGCCCTCAATGCAGCCCAGCCTCTACCAGTCATGGATGAGCTGGACATACAGCCAACCAAATCGGAACTCAGTGATGTCATTGATTCCCTAGCCAGCGGAAAAGCCCCTGGGAAGGACAGCATTACCCCTGAAATAATCAAGAGTGCCAAGCCTGCTATACTCTCAGCACTACATGAACTGCTATGCCTGTGCTGGGACGAGGGAGCAGTACCCCAGGACATGCGCGATGCCAACATCATCACCCTCTATAAAAACAAAGGTGACCGCGGTGACTGCAACAACTACCGTGGAATCTCCCTGCTCAGCATAGTGGGGAAAGTCTTTGCTCGAGTCGCTCTGAACAGGCTCCAGAAGCTGGCCGAGCGCGTCTACCCTGAGGCACAGTGTGGCTTTCGTGCAGAGAGATCGACTATTGACATGCTGTTCTCCCTTCGTCAGATACAGGAGAAATGCCGTGAACAACAGATGCCCCTCTACATTGCTTTCATTGATCTCACCAAAGCCTTTGACCTCGTCAGCAGACGTGGTCTCTTCAGACTACTAGAAAAGATCGGATGTCCACCAAAGCTACTAAGTATCATCACCTCATTCCATGACAATATGAAAGGCACAATTCAACATGGCAGCACCTCATCAGAGCCCTTTCCTATCCTGAGTGGTGTGAAACAGGGCTGTGTTCTCGCACCCACACTTTTTGGGATTTTCTTCTCCCTGCTGCTTTCACATGCGTTCAAATCCTCTGAAGAAGGAATTTTCCTCCACACAAGATCAGGGGGCAGGTTGTTCAACCTTGCCCGTCTAAGAGCGAAGTCCAAAGTACGGAAAGTCCTCATCAGAGAACTCCTCTTTGCTGACGATGCTGCTTTAACATCTCACACTGAAGAATGCCTGCAGAGTTTCATCGACAGGTTTGCGTCTGCCTGCAATGAATTTGGCCTAACCATCAGCCTCAAGAAAACGAACATCATGGGGCAGGATGTCAGAAATGCTCCATCCATCAATATTGGCGACCACGCTCTGGAAGTGGTTCAAGAGTTCACCTACCTAGGCTCAACTATCACCAGTAACCTGTCTCTAGATGCAGAAATCAACAAGCGCATGGGTAAGGCTTCCACTGCTATGTCCAGACTGGCCAAGAGAGTGTGGGAAAATGGCGCACTGACACGGAACACAAAAGTCCGAGTGTATCAGGCCTGTGTCCTCAGTACCTTGCTCTACGGCAGCGAGGCCTGGACAACGTATGCCAGCCAAGAGCGACGTCCCAATTCATTCCATCTTCGCTGCCTTCGGAGAATACTTGGCATCAGGTGGCAGGACTATATCTCCAACACAGAAGTCCTTGAAGCGGCCAACACCCCCAGCTTATACACACTACTGAGTCAGCGGCGCTTGAGATGGCTTGGCCATGTGAGCCGCATGGAAGATGGCAGGATCCCCAAAGACACATTGTACAGCGAGCTCGCCACTGGTATCAGACCCACCGGCCGTCCATGTCTCCGTTATAAAGACGTCTGCAAACGCGACATGAAATCGTGTGACATTGATCACAAGTCGTGGGAGTCAGTTGCCAGCATTCGCCAGAGCTGGCGGGCAGCCATAAAGACAGGGCTAAATTGTGGCGAGTCGAAGAGACTTAGTAGTTGGCAGGAAAAAAGACAGAGGCGCAAGGGGAGAGCCAACTGTGCAACAGCCCCAACAAACAAATTTCTCTGCAGCACCTGTGGAAGAGCCTGTCACTCCAGAATTGGCCTTTATAGCCACTCCAGGCGCTGCTTCACAAACCACTGACCACCTCCAGGCGCGTATCCATTGTCTCTCGAGATAAGGAGGCCCAAAAGAAAAGAAAAGAAATTTAAGGAAGGATGTCAATACGTTGGAGGCGGTTCAGAGGAGGTTTTCTAGATTGATACCTGGAATGAGCAGGTTGTCTGAAGAGGAAAGGTTGGACAAACTGGGTTTATTGTCACTGAAGTTTAGAAGAGTGAGGGAAGACTTGATTGAAATATATAAGATCCTGAACGGTCTTGACAAGGTGGATGTGGAAAGGATGTTTCCTGTTGTGGGTGAGTCCAGAAATAGGGGGCACTGTTTTAAAATTAGGGGTTGCCCTTTTAGGACAGAGATTAAGAGAAATTTTTTTCTCTCAGAGGGTTGTGCGACTTTGGAACTTGCTGCCTCAGAAGGTGGTGGAGGTGGGGTCATTGAATATTTTAAAGGCGGAGGTAGATAGATTCTTGTTAGTCAAGGGAATCAAAGGTTATAGGGGGTAGATGGGAGTGTGAATTTCGAGACACGAACAGATCAACCATGATCTTATTGAATGGTGGAGCAGGCTCAAGGGGTCGAATGACCTGCTTCTAATTCGTATGTTTGTAAAGGGGTGAGGGAAGAAGGAGGGCCATGAAAGATGTGGAACTTTTTGATTTTGACTTTGTAGTACTGCAAGGAACTAATCTCGAGGCCAAAAAGCTTTTGTCATTGATTTCTTCCTTGAATTAGGTTGAATTTAGCAGATTGTATGCAAGTTTCCTTGAAGCTGAATTGCTTCAATTGTTTGAACTCCATTCATTTTATGTTGCACAGAATAATTAACTGCTCTATCAGAGCAGTCAATTAAAAGTAATGAGCTGTTTTGTTCAATCCAGTTAATATATGTGAACTGATCTGAATTTATTAGCCTTTGTTTTGCTGCTGCACATACCATGGAAGAGGACAATGACTTCCTGAGAACAGATGAGGTAAGTCAGGGCTCCTTCGCCTCTGAGTGTTCAGTGTGGACCTTATATAATCGAGACTTGCGTTCATTTAGCACCTTACCATGTCACCCAGAAACATCTTTAAGTGGTTTTCACACAGTGATTAACTCCAAGGTACACCGACAGTGGTTATGAAAGGAAATGTGCAATCCACTTCCTTTGACCTGGGTTTAACATTTCACCTGAAAAACCCAGCAGCCCCCATACATACCCACGTTCACCCCTCCAACCCCACCCCGCAACAACTAAACCCTCAACTATACATAGAGATAGTCACTAAAGAATCCAATAGGAAAATAAGAAGAAATTTCTTTACTCACAGAGTGGTCAGAATGTACCACGGGAAGCGACTGAGGCAAAAGTTTAGTTTAGTTTAGAGATACAGCACTGAAACAGGCCCTTCAGCCCACCGAGTCTGTGCCGACCATCAACCACCCATTTACACTAATCCTACACTAATCCCATATTCCTACCATATCCCCATCTGTCCCTATATTTCCCTACCACCTACCTATACTAGGGACAATTTATAATAGCCAATTTACCTGTCGACCTGCAAGTCTTTGGCATGTGGGAGGAAACCGGAGCATCCGGAGGAAACCCACGCAGACACAGGGAGAACTTGCAAACTCCACACAGGCACTACCCAGAATTGAACCCGGGTCGCTGGAGCTGTGAGGCTGCGGTGCTAACCCCTGCGCCACTGTGCTGCCCAAAGGCTCAGATGTTTTCAAAAGAAACGAGTCAAGTACATTGCTAATTGTATAATTATGTTTAATTGTATGCAGGAAGTGGGCATTAACTGGTGACTCATCTGAATCCCAATAAATAGACTGATAGATTGAAACTGTGCATGTTGGGTTAGGAGATGTATGCCTGTAATGTGTAACTCTGTAAATAAATACAAAAGTGTGTAAGGATTGGCTTCAGTTCCGTCCTTTATCAACTGGCTTTCTGGAGTGTAACATACACGAAACAAAAGGAATTCGAAAGATATGCTGGAAGGCTGAGATGGTGTAGATGGAATGAGAGGAGACTTGTGCGGAGTATGAACAATAGCACAGACTAGCTGGTCTGAATACACTGTTTCTGTGCTGTGTGTTCTACTTAAAATCCTCTGACCCATAAGGAGAGTGCAATTGACCAAGCTGAGCTGATACTGAATAGAATCGAGAAGAAGCAGAAAAAAAATTCTAGATATGTTAACACAGCAGGATAAAATCACACAGATGCATTGTCGTGAAGACTCCACTTAGGACACATACCAGGAAGCCCTCCTTTGTATGAGATGCTGTCCAACAGTTAGAATAGGTTGTTAAGAAGGGTGGCTAGATGAGATCATGAGAAATAATAGGACGGGAATTCTGAAAGCATGGGATTAAATGTGGCAAAAGGTCCTCCTGCAACTGGAAGATCATTGGCAAAAAAGCCAGGTGGGGATGAGGAGGATAAATATTTTTAAACATCAAGTTGTTGTGAGCTGGCATTTTCTGCCTGAAAGGGTTGTGGGAACAGGTTAATGTTAACTTTCAAAAGGGAATTGGGTATATACTTAAAAAGTAAACATTTGCAGAGCTAAGTAGAAAGAGCAAACAAGTGGGACTAATTGGAAAACTCTTTTAAAAATCCCGCACAGGTACAATGGGCTGAATGGCCTCCTTCTGTGAGGATCTGAAACCTCTGTCATCATAGATCCCTCTTCGCCCTGTTCAGTGAACTGTCCTCATATTTGGAGTTATCTGGTCAATAGACGTGCAGGTTGCACACATTTTTGCCAGGGATTCTTTGCTCTCACTACTCATTGATTCTATTATGGAACGAGTGAATGAGAGCATGTTGTATTTAAATGAGGTGACTATTTTTGTTGAAGTTAGTTGCAGAATGGGCTGGATACTTTTTATAAAGGTCCCTGAATGATATGGTTTCCATCAATGTGTGTTGAATGGATATATGCTGAAGTTCTGCTGAATTGAAGGTTCACTGATAGATTGCCCAATCACTGAGCCATTCAATCTATATTTCTCTACCCATAATAGCTTCTGGATGATTTATTTATAATCCATTTGACTGAAGTCTCCTTCTTCAGTCGGTTAAATAAGCTTTGCATCGGCGTCTTAGATTGAAGAGAAAGGTTTCCTCCTGCATTGGAAAACTAACGAGGACCCAGTCTCAGTGACAATGGGCAGCTGAAGATGGAAAGAATTATCTTGGGTCAGTCCTTCTTTTGGGCATAAGTACAATTTGTCTTTTTTCGGGGGCAGAGGTTTCCAGAAGTACTTGAATCTCTAACGTGTAGAGTCTGTTGATAGGGTATGGGGTAATTGCTATCTATACAGAACCTTCATTTGCTGCAGAAAGTATTCCATTAAGTGGGATAATATCTGAATGAGCTGTAGGGAATGGGAGCATATTGACTATCTTACTAGACCATTAATCCAGAGACCTCAACGAATAATCCAGAAACATGGGTTCAAATCCCACCATGGCAGATGGAGAGTTCTAATTGAGTTAATGACATTAATCTGGAATAAATGCCTCTTTTTCAGTAATAGTGACCATAAAACCTTTGGATTGTCATAAAGACCCACCTGCTTCACTTATGTCCTTTTGGTAAGGAAACCTCCTGTCCTTACCTGTTCTGGATTATATGTGACTGCATACTAACAGCAATGTGGTTGACTCTTGACTGCTCTCTTAAATGTCTTCGCAAGCTACTCAGTTAAGAGCAATAAATGCTGGCCTTGTCAATGATGTCCACATCCCATTCATGAATAAAGAAAACAACAGATACTTTCACTCTAAGAACAACACGGCCCGCTAACACTATATGTTGTTCATGAGTATATTCGAGAGCAAAAAATCCACTATCAGACAAGGCAACGTACTTACAGTCCGGAAACAGGCCATTTGGGCCAACTGGTTCATGCCTGTGTTTCTGCTCCACACGAACCTCTTCCCACCTGATTCATCTCACCCCATCAACCTATCCTTCTCTTCCTTTCTCCCTAGGTACTTATCTAGCTTCCTCTTAAATGCATCTATGCCATTTGGCCCAACTACTTCTTGCGGCAGTGAGCTCCACATTCCAAACATTCTCTCGGTAAAGAGGTTTCTCCTGAATTCCCTATTAGATCTTATATTCAGGGCCCCTAGTTCTGATCTCGCCAGCAAATAGAAACATCTTCTCTATCACTACCCTATCAAACCCATTCATTATCTTAAAGTCCTCATACTAGGTCTCCCCTCAGTCTCCTGTTTTCTACAGAAAGGTGATCAAAATAATATGAAGCAACTGGCTGAGAAAGGAAGGCCTCTTTTGAGTAGCAGTGGCACCTCTAATCCACAGACTGTTGTACCTTTGAGAGAGTCATGTTTGACTGGAGATGTTGGATTCTGGATCATGTCTTTCCCTGACGTTGCCCCTCCCTCTCTCTCTAACTTTCTCCAGCCCTAGATCTGCACTCTGATCTCTGCACTCCTTCAATTCTGGCCGCTTCATCATCCCCCGATTTTAATCGCTCCACAACTGGCAACATGCCTTAAACTGCTTTGGTCTTGAGCTCTGGAGTCCCTCCCTAAACCTCTCTGCCTCTCTGTCTCTCTCTCCTCCTTAAAACCTACCTTCTTGACCAAGCATTTGCTCATCTGTTCTAATATTTCCTTTTGTGGCTCAGTGTCAAATTTTGTTCCATATTACCCCATGAAGTGGCTTGGTGCTATATAAATGCAGGTTATTGTTGTCTCACTGTCATGTGTGGCTCTCTTTTGGAAACATTTGCGCCAAACCTTAGAAACCACTTCAGTTGAGAAGCTAAATGAGGTGACAGCAGTCAGCAATTACTACTGCTGTTAAAGAGCAATGTCTGCCCTTCAGTCGGTGAAGGCTTGAGGGTCACAGTCAGGGACAGCAAAGGCACAAGAGCAGAGGGGCACAGCTTCAGACAGCATGGAAAGATTTTAAGGGAATCCACTTTACTCCCGATGGATTGCTCTACAAGTGTCACCAAACTCGAGAGGGCAAATGGCATCGAACGAGAGAGAGAGAGAGAGAGAGAGAGAGATTAAGAAACAGCAGCAAGATAGATAAGGAACATGCAGACTGATGAATCGGAGGAGAAGAAGCTGTTCACTGATGCACATCTAACAAGAGAGACAAATAAACTGGGAGAAAGTAGGGGATGGCTGGAAATAAAAAACACTATACTTAAAAAAAAAAGACAAGTACATCATTTCCAGAAGAACTAATGTGAAACAGAAACTGTGCAAGAGAAAGCAACCAGACAAAAGTATCAGTGGGATGTGCACTGGGAAATCTAACCAAGGCAGTGGAAATGGGAGAAGATCTCAAACCAACTGCATTAATTCACCTATATCGGCAATTTTGTGGAGGAAGAAAAAGCAGAGTCTTCATAATTAGGAATGGAAAGTTTCTTACAGATAAGGGTGCATGGTATTACAGGGGATGTGTCAATTTAGACAGATAAAGGATTAGAAAGGAGAAAGCAATGAGCAGCTACTAATGGAAAGTACTTGGAAAGGAATGAGGTGAATAGTCGAGTACCAAAGGGAGCGGGAAAGCCTCATCCTCCACATCTTCATTAATGACCTTGAAGCTTACATCTGAACAGCAGTGAATGGCAAAATGGTACACAAGGAAGCTAGAACTGAAGAAACAACTTAGAAGAATACAATGCCTGAGTGGTTTCTTGTAAATACTGTTGTTAAGGTAGATATGTAAACATTACATTATGAATGGAGATTCAAGCTTGTAACTAATGGAAGGTTCAAATGCTTCTTGATGTTGCTGGTTTTCTTCAATCTTTTGTCCACCACAGCAGTTACCCGTACGTGGGCAAAATACTCTGCATAGTCTGGCTAGTTCTGTGAAGGAATACGCCAGCTGCTCCTGTGACAATCACCAATCAATGTTTGTCATCTGTGGCTCAGTTGGCAGCAGTTTGCCTCCGAGTCAGTAGGTTGTGGGTTCCAGCCCCAACCCAGAGATCTGACCTATGCTGACACTTCAATGGAGCACAGAGGGAGTGCTGCACTGCTGGAGCTGTCATCTTCCAGATGAGATATTAAACCAAAGTCCTATCTGTCCTCTCAGGTGGGCATAAAAGATCCCATGGCACTGTTTCGAAGAACAGCAATAGAGTTCAAATGATGTCCTGGCCAATGATTATCCCTCAACCAACATTACAACAAAGCAGATTTAATGTTGTTGCTGTACGTGGGAGCTTGCTGTGCGCAAATTGGCGACAAAAAATATTTCATTGGCTGCAAAGTGCTTTGGGATGTCCAGAGGTTGTGAAAGATGCTGCATAAATGCCCATTCTTTCTTTCTTTTTCTATGGAGTACATGGTAACCTTTCAGGCATCTGCAGCAAGATCCCTCAGTGATACGAGTCTGAAGCCCAGTCAGAGTAACTCTCATGAGTGTTCAGATCACAGTTATATTGGCTTTGGGTTCTCTGCTACAAGAGACACTCTTTCTCAGCTGGGGGATTGGATTGAGGGAACCTTGAGGGAGGATGCACAGATTTCACGGTTGTCCACAGGTCTGCACCTATCCAACATTGGATATGCCTCGAGACAGCATCCATGCAGTCTCTCAAGCAACTAATCTGGCTCAACGCAGACTGACGACAGCACAGTGGGTGTGGCTGAATTAGTCACAGGACCATCCCAGGAACCAACACAAGGAGGTGCAGGATCTTACAGGCTCCAACCAAAATGTTTCAGCCAGTTACTGCGACCTTTCACAGGGGTATAGGTGGAAGAACTTGCAGGTTTGCGATGATGCTGGCAGACAAGAACACTCAGTGGAAGTCGTGTGAGGAAAAGAAAAAAAATCAGTGATGCCATTGACACATTGAAGTAAAGTCGGTGAGTCAAGTGGTTGCACTGCATTTGAACTTTGTCTGGAGAGTTTCTCTCTGATTTCGTAGAGTAAGGCAGCAGTCGAGCAAGTAAATGGCAAGAAGTCAAGCAAATAAAAGTGGGACGAGATGAAAATCAGGATGCTGATTCACTGTCACCCCTTTAAGATCAGAACATAAGAAATAGGAGCAGTCAGGCATTCAGCACTCCCAGCCTGCTCCACCACTCACTAAGCTTCTTGCTTTCCTTCTCCCTCAACTCCAGTTTTCCATCCAATCCCCAAATCCCTTGATTCCATTAGTGTTCAAAAATCTATTGATCTCAGGCTTGAGTATACTCAATAACTGAGCAGGCACAACCTCTGAGCTAGAGAATTACGAAAATTCACAACCCTCTGAGTGAATAAATTTCTCCTCAGCTCAGTCCTAAATGGCCGACCGACTATCACTCCCTAGTTCAAGACTCACCAAACAGGGGAAACATCCACCCGGCATCGACCCTATCAAGCCCCTTAAGAATTTTACATTTCTTTACTGCACACAGTCAATATAACCTCCAGTTTGTGAAGACAGCAGCTTTCACTCTGCCCTCTTTAGCTACGACTGACAACGAAGTTTAATGCACGTTAATCTCAAGGCACAAGACTGGCACCAAAAGCCGACTGAAAATCACTGCAGCATTTTCCAGCAAATACTCAGCTGGTGAAAAATGCACAAACATTGAGGCTTGAGACAGCAGGAATTGGAGGAAAATTGCACAGCCAAGAGCTCATCCCCTGACAGCCGTCGAGTGGATTCCAGGACCATCATGTGAGAATACTGCGTTTGGCGGGCGGGCGGGGGGAGGCTGAAATGCTTCTTGTGAGGCTTGGAAAAGCAGTCGTGCAGCTCCTCCGAAACCCAGGAGGAAAGGAAAAGATGAAGAGCAGAACTCATGGTTTTTTTGGCCCTCTTCTGGGACCTGAAGCATTTCCTCATTGGATGTGAAACTCGCTGTTGCTTTCCTCTCAGGCCGTGCGGTCCCGGGAATCTAACAAAGCACCTCACCGGCACTGGATGGATGATCCATCAGCCATTCAACGAAGCAGGTTCAAATTGCAGTCAGCCAGTTCCAGGTAGGTTAAGGACGGGTAAATGAGTTGCTTGATTTGAAGTGCCCACCCGCTCGCTCACTCACTCAGTTAGGGTTGAAAGCCATTGGAAGCTCTGGATGCAAACGTTGACACAGCTGAGGTGATCAGCGGCATCGGTAGCCTGACAATTTGACCATTTCTCTCAGATTGCAGCTTTTTCCAGAAGAATGAAGCTAGAATAAAATAATTCCACAATGACCTGATTCAATCTGTGCCCTATTTCTCAAACTGCTTCCAATACTTCTCTTTGTCTCTCAGCTCAACAGACTTTCTGAAGTGAAAAATGGAGAGCTTTTCTTGAAAAATTTAGTTGAAAACTATTCAAATTCATCAACCAGTTTGTCGTCAAATAATTTTCAACAATGTCCAAACAGAAATATTTCAATCATAGAATGATGTTTCAAGTTCCATTTCTCCACAGGTCACAACATATATTTTAATGTTTACCCAGTTACCTGTACGGTCAATTATAGACTCTACTTCTTATTCCAGAATAAAATACACCAACCAGTTTCTTGAATCAACAACAAAATTATCAGTTTATTACAAAAGAAGTCATAACCAGTATTGATGCAAAGTATGAACACACAGACTGAAATATGAAAGTTCCCTTTTACCTTAGCCCTCACAGACACACACCCATACACAGAAAAAATAAAGAGATTTTCTCTTTTGAGCTCTGTTACAAAAAAAAGAATACTTTAGCCAAATGCTTGCTAATTCTTGAAAAAAAAGAGAAGATATGGAAAGATGTCAGTTGTCCCTTTTTGGTATGGCATCCCAAATACGCATAGACGGCTGTCACTGGGATCTTTCTAGAACAGTTCTTTTCAGGTTTCTGGCAGGCCTGTCAAGAGGAATGCAGCATCAATTTCTCTATGACTTACACTCGCTTCAAAGAGAATCTCAAACAGATAGAAAAGCTGGCAGGCTTTTCAAAGAGATGGAAAAAAAAGCTGAGCTGGGGTTTTGTCCTTAGCAGGTTGATTCTTAAACTCCATTCAAAACAC
This sequence comes from Heterodontus francisci, assembly GCF_036365525.1. NCBI lineage: Eukaryota > Metazoa > Chordata > Chondrichthyes > Heterodontiformes > Heterodontidae > Heterodontus > Heterodontus francisci. Next base: position 12,156,011 of record NC_090417.1, read on the forward strand.
TGTCCAAACCCCAACTGACTGTCCAAAGCAAAACGAAAAACAAAATCTCAAGAGTCAAGCCGCCTGACCCCGAGAAATCTTGACTTGTCACTTCTCTGTAAACATCTCCCCCAAGTCAAAAAGCCCCTGCTGGGTATTTATCTGAATACAGGTGACTTCCAGTAAGTGTTGTTGCCAGGTCCCCTCAGTGTCCTTTCAATCACCACACTGGAAAAAACATCCATGGAATCCTTTTCAGTTTTCCTAAGTAAAAGAATGTCCATAATTCAAAAATACATGAGTTTTCAAAAAAAAAGCATTAAAAAAATAGAAGCACCTTCGTCACACAGCACAGAAGAATCCATTCCACCCATCGTGGCAGAGCTATTGTTATGAATGCTGGACTTTTTAGTCTGGTGATGTTTTAAAAACTGTAGTGTAAAATGGACATTCAGAGGAGACAAGTGACCTCACACCAATTCTGCCCAGAGGCACGCCGAGGATCTTGGTTACCAATGAGAACATGGCCCCAGGGGAGCACTTCGTGTCTGATCGAGGGACCCAGCTAAGAGCCACCCCACCCCTGCCCTTGCTGCTGAAACCCCTGCACCCTCTCCCCTGCGACCCCCACCCCATGAAACCCCTGACTTACCTGTGGCCTGGGTCCTGGGTCTCAGATGAGTCATGTACTGACAGCAGCCACTGCAGTGGCGCTGCTCAGTTAAAGCGCTGCCAGCCTCAAATATTTATCGAATTCTGTTTTGCAAGTTACCAATGAATCTGCTTCCGCCACCCTTTCAGAAAGTGCATTTCAGATCACAAGAACTCATTCTTTAAAAATCAAGTTTCCTCAAGTCGACTCTGTTTTTTGCCAATCATTTTAAATTTGTGTCTTATGATTCCCGGCCCTTCTGCTTTGAAAATAGTTTCTCCGTATTTACTCCATCAAGACGATTCATAATTTTAAACACCTCTATGAAATCTCCTCTTAACCTTCTCTGCTGTAAGGAGAATAACCCCAGCTTCTCTCAGCTCTCCACATAACTGAAGCCACACATTCCCTGGTACCAGTCCAGTCAGTCTCTCCTGCACCTCCTCCAAGGCCTTGACATTCTTCCTAAAGTGTGGTGCCTAGAACCGGACACAATATTCCAGCTGAGGCCGAACCTTAATGAAGGTTCGTCATAATTTCCTTGCTTTTGTACTCAGTGCCTCTTCTAATAAATCCAAGGATCCCGCGCGCCTTCTTAACAGCCTTCTCAACTTGTCTCGCCACGTTCAAAGACTTGTGCACGTACACCCGCAGGTCTCTCTGTTCCTGCACCTCCTTATATCATTATTTAGACAGAAAATTCAAACAGACTGATCGGTTGCCATGGGTGTGCAGTTTGTCTTATTTTCGAGGGATGCATTTTTAATTTCTGTCTCTTTAAACAGCTTTGTTTCTTGAAGACAAAACACTCAATGGAAACTTTCACTGAATAAAGGTTTTGTAACTTGTCCTCTTTATATTCCAGTGAATAATTTTTGAAAAGCAATCCAAGGGACACTGTCACAGACCAAAAAAACTGTTTGGCGACTTGGGTGTGCAAAGCACCTACTGATGTCGCCTGGAAACGGTAAACTTAGCACATACTCAGACTGCAGATGACTGTCTGGTAATAATCCCAGCTCTGGGCAAAAATATCAAGCCCTGCTGTAAGCTTCTGAGACAGGCTGAAGCCTTCAAGTAAAAATTACTGTAAATTCGTGTCCTCAAGAGCTTTAATGCCAATGAATTACCTTTGAAGAGCAGTCACGATCGTCCTGTAAGCAATCGTGGCAGCTAATTTGCACATGGCAAAGTCTCACAGACAGCAAATAGGATGAATGGTCATGAAATCATACAGCACAGAAGGAGGCCATTCAGCCCATTAAGCATCTGCTGGCCCTTTGAAAGATTTCTGTCCCACACCCCAGTTTTCTCCCCGGTAGCCCTGTAAATTAGTTCTCACCAACTATGTGGTCAGTTAATCTAAGTGGTCAGTTAATCTCCGCCGGGATTAGGTGAGGGATGAATATTGGAGTTAAATTTTTTAACTCCATCTGACCTCCCTGACAGACATGACCTCAGTTTACTGCTCAACCATGAAGGGAGCACTGCTTAGTTTTGATTTATCAGTTATCATTGGATCGATTTTGATACATGCTGTTTTGCATTCCTTGGCAGAAGGATAATTATGTGCGAGAGTGAACATTCATACAAAGATTCTTCCTGTAATCAACTGCAGACATGGTAATGATGTTACTGAAAATCATGCTTACCCTGGAGTGATTAGAAGGTAATAAGGGTTCAAATGAGATCATAAACCGCAAGACTGAAATTTTTAGTAATTTATAACAGCCATCTAAAACTTGGGGATAAAATTTTCAGCCTTGAAGCCACTGCAGGCTACATATTTATTTTTACTGTCTGTGGACAAGGTCATAAGGGTGGTTTAATTCAATATTTTAGCGCAGTGGTCTTCTACAGTCGGAGGTGAGACTCTGCAAATATAATGCGGTAGTAAATCAATCTACCAACATCCTGCTGCAAATCTAGAAGGTCATTTTGGATGATTGCTGAAGCCCTTCATTGATCTCCCTTCAACCTTGACGACCGATGGCTAAATGCTTGGAAGAGCTGTGACCAAATGGATTCCTTATGGAGGATCCCACAGGAAAAGGAGGAAGGGTCAATCCTTCCTTGCAAACAGTGGACAATCATGGACCATCTCAGAACCAGCCAGGGGAGATGCTGCCACCCTCTCCAGAGATGAAAGATCAAAGCATCCCCATCATGCGACCACAGCTCCGAATGAGACCCGAGAGGATATCATCGAACACTGCCCACAGAGGGACTTTGCAGGCAGCCTAAAGATAACTGGAAGCTTTGGCCTGGATATCTGACTTAGATATTGAAATTTGATTTTTTTTTGCCATTTGCGTTAAAAGAAGTAGTAAATCAATAAATACAAAAAGAATGACAGAAATCTGATGACTTGGGACCTGCTTAGAGATGCTTTGGGGACCAGGAAATTCTCGCTTAAAAGCCTAAACTGTACATATTTCTTTTAACTCGTGACACCTCTCATTTTGATCTGCAGCAGTGTAATGTGTTGCAGATGTACTCGGTACAGATATGTTAGGTTCGATTTTAACTGGGTGGTGCAGGAAGGCGGGGGTGGAGGGATCACGCTTGGGATGGGTGGGTGTGCAGGAGGGAGAGTACCACCCCACCCCACACAATAGGATCTTAGTGTGAGGTCTGGGACATTGTAACTCACAGGCTACAGTTTAGGTCATCCCAAGTCGGCCTGCCTCCCAAAACTGTGAGGACTGGAAGACGGGAGTGGGAAATCAGTTAACAAGAGCCGAAGGACAACGGGGACTGCAGAGAAATGGTCTTCAGCATCTCATCAAGGCCTATGGTAGCCAATGCCAGTGTCCCAAGACAAAGGCAAGGCCAGGGCCTGGGAAGGCACTTGCAGAGTCTGCGATGGTGGTGGAGAGAAACACTCCAGCTCCTCCTAGCCCACAAGGATTTCACAGAGCTTGAATTTCCTTAAGCCTTATCTCTTGGCCACTTCTGGCCAGTCGGGGCATCCTGCTGCAGCTTGGCTAAGTGTGGGCCTCCTGAAGCCAGGGGTTCAAATGCCACTGCACCACTTTTGATATGATCATGCCGTGACTTGTAAATTGAAATGAAGCCCTTGCTTTCCTGAAGCAGAAGCCTTGTCTAACTGCGGGGTCGGTGAAGAATGGGATGTCAACGGGTGGGAACGGTGTGACCCCATGACGCGAAGAGAGCTCAGCTTGATCCGAAATCCCCTCCATGCCCCATTCTCACTGGGTTATAGCAGGGCTGGATCGGCCTATTGTGTGATGACTACTCGCTTATAAACTGGAAATGAGAAGCATTTAACGCTCTTGTATATTCCGTGACATGTGTTAAGGGTCACAATGTCAGCACAAAAATAAACCATGTCAGCCTTAGGTCATTTTGGTTGCAACTCTCACCTCACCTCTCAGTCAGAAGCTTGTGGGTTCAGCCACTTTGCAGAGCCGTGAACTCTGCTATAGCCGAGAGGGTAAGACATGGACCTCGAAATATATGGGGCTTCCCTTCTGAGGTTTGAACCAAGCTCGTAGTGGATCTGCTCAGTGTCAAATATCAGTTTCCCAAATGGTTTATTTTCTTTAATTGGCTTCCTTCGCAGATCACTGGCCCCGAAACTGCTCAGTATTTGTCCACGGAATTAAAAAGCAACAGACAGGTTCATGCCTCCCAAACCCAGGAGGTAAAAAGCCTTCGTGGCGCTGATGACATCAAAATGCTGCAACTTCTAAATTGAAATTGGCATCAAAACTGCATTTCTGGCAATACAACAGCGACTATATCTCAAAAATACTTCATTGGCTGTAAGGAGCTTTGAGACGTCCGGAGGGTGTGAGAAGCATGATTTAAATGCAAGTCTTACTTTTTCTGTGCGCACATTGTCCGACCGGGTACTCCAGCGGAGTACTGAGGGAGTGCTGCATTGTTGGGAGAGCTGTCCTTTGGATGAGACGGTAAACCGAGACTCTGTCTACCTAACCAGTTGGACATTGGAGATCTCATGCCATTATTCAGAGGCCAAAATCCCTCTCTCAACCAGCACCACCACTAGAAAGATTAACTGGCCCTTCAACTCATGGCCCTTTGTGAGACTTTGCTGGATGGGAAATGGCTGGTGAATTCGCCGGGATAAGTGAGTGCACTTCAAAGTGATTCACATGTATGAAGTGATTTGTGACATTTCTGCAAAATGAGGTAAGGCGAAATATAAATAAAAGTCTTTCTAATCTAAACATATGATATGAACACTGTTATTTGTATGTGTATATATATATATATATATATATAGAAATCAAACAAAGAAAAGCTGGAAGAGAATGCATTCAAAACTGTAATCTAATTTCTAGATTCAGATGACTGTAACAAACTGGCCGTTAATGATGGAATCTGAACACTTTGATTAAATTCCAGCCTGATAATCACTCCCCAAGCATCCATTATTCAAAATCTCTATCAGCAGGTACGGTGTGTGCCTTGGCAGTGCTGTGCAATGAATTCTGGAACTGACTTCAAAAGCCTTTGGCCACAACTCTTTACACTGGGGAGTCTGGCAAGCATTACGTGTGAATTTCCACTGTGTGATATTGATTTATCAATGTGTCCGTTTGTATGCTAATCCCACACAGTGTGATTTTGCACCAATTGCTGCTGAGACTTCAAAGCAAGATCCTTGACAAAAATGCCAGCTGGTCTCAACGATAAAGCATGTGAGATTACAATAAGGCCACAAACGTGAAAAAGCCAACACACAGATCACACAATAAACAAACTCATGCCAGGCAAGTGCACCAGTGCTTTAAATGCACAAGGATAAGCTGGGAGTCAAATTTGCTTGTGGATAATCTGCGTTTCACCTTTATGAATTAAAAAATTGAAACTGACCACAGATATCCTATCACCTGATCCCCTGTCGGTTTGAAAGGATATCACCGACATGATTATGGTTCCAGGTGGTGAGAGCTCATGTAACTGAAAAGTACTGCATTGCCACTTTCAGCTTTGTGTCTGTCTGCAGCTTTCAGAAGGGACTTGCCAAGTTTCTTCAGGAGGACATTGGGGTCAATCAGAACATCTGCGTTCGTTCAGTCGACTGAACTGTGCAGGAGGGTGACCCTGGCCTCTTGGAAACTTCTTGTTGACATCTCCCAGTTCTTCAATAAATTGGTCGCTGGTATCTTTTTCTTTGTGTTTATACCTCCCTCAGGATTTAGCAGTATGAGTGGTTGAGGGGCTGGGGGGCAGTATCTGATGTACATTGCAAGCTTTGATGGGCTGGATGGTCTTTTCTTGCCCCTCATATGTCTGCCCAGAACCATCTGGCAGTATAGTTTTTCCAATTCCATGCAGTGAGATGCACCATCTGCCCTCTCAGGTTGAGATAAAAGATTCCATGTGCCTAATTCGAAGAACAGCAGGGACATTCTCCTCAGTGTCTTGGAGACACTTAGCCTTGAAAAAAACAGAAGATCGCTCCGGGGGGTGGGTCACGAAAAGGTAGAGGTCGGCTTTCCCCGTTCCCCAAGATGTGGGTGTCTCTGGCAAGGCCAACATCGATTGTCCATCGCTAATTGCCCTGAACTGAGTGGGTTGCTAGATTATTTCAGAGGGAAGTTCCGAGTCAACTTAGTCTGAGGTGACATATAAGATAAAGACAGCAAATTTCCTCTCCAGAAGGCCATGAGATGAGCTTTTACAACAACTCAGCAGTTCCATGATCACCACGACTGATAGTAACGTTTTATTTCAGATTTATTGAATTTCCCCAGTTGCTATAGTAGAAACTCATGACTCTGGATTAATAGTCCAGGTCTCTGGATTACTAGTACAGTTAACATAACAACTATGCTACCAGAGCCCAAAAACTTCCCTAAGGTTTTCTTTGCGATGTCTTTTTTCCAAAACTCTGCACATCAGGTTGCTTCTTCGAGCTCTTTGCTCTCATGTCAGGATCAACCTCGTTGTTCTGCTCTGCACTGCACACAGAAGGAGGACAACCCTTTATGTACTGCTACAAACTCCCCTGATGTATACGTAACTCTTCTGAGCAGGTATTGATGTTATTAATAATTTAAGACCCTCTCCCCCTCTCTCCACCCCCTCACAATTGAGATGAAGTTTGCAGATTTGTAAATATAATTGTTGGAATGATAATGTGATTCCACTGCAGTTATTTACAGGAAACTTTCATAACCACAGGACCTGTCTCCAAACAATTGACAATTCTCTGCATAGCTAATGCACTCTCCGGATTTATGTCAAACTCTTTTGCAAAGAATCTGTCTGCCAGAAATTACTGAGAGACCAGTAAAATACCAACTGCAATCGCAAAAGGAGGCTGCAGATCAATTGGTGAAATTCTTTTCATCCACAGAACGGGAACATTACAGTTAAGTCCATGTGTGGGATGGAATTCCATCCATAGGGCTATAATTAACTATATCAAAAGAAATCATGACTTGTCATTGGGTGGCAGACAATGGTGCATTTTAACTGACGCCCACTATGTTAAAGTAACTAAATGTTTGGAGGTGAAACCCAGCTCCAGATGATCAGAACTATTGCAAGTGACTCTCGCTGTTTACTTGACCAGTTGGAGGTCCAGCCTGCAGTCCACACTCATCTCCTTACGGCAGCATCCCAAATATAAAGAGATTTTGAACATTTTTACAAGTGTCGAAACTTCATTGCGAAACATGCAAGTTGTTTTCCTGACTGATACGATAGAGAATTGGGGAAGGCAGGGAGGCACTTTCATGTTTCTTGGATTCTGTATCTTACAATCAGCCAATATAAAGAGAGGAGATAGTCAGTTGATGGCAGATCCTTCTTTATGGAGTAGTCAACAAATTGAATGGTTGCCAAGAAGAGTGACTGTGTGCAAGACAACGAGACACACTTAAGCTAGATGCTGTAATGGGTTGGTATTGTGTCAAATGGGCCAAAGGGAGTAACGAGCAACCAAGGGGGAGGTAGTGGGGAAGTGGTAATGTCACTAGACTAGTAATACAGAGGCCCAGGCTATTGCTCTGGGTTCGAATCCTGCCACAGCAGATGGTGAAATTTGAATTCAATTCGTAACTCTGCAATTAAAAAGCTAATCTAATGGTGACCATGAAACCATTGTCAATTGTCATAAAAACCCAGCAGGTCTGGCAGCATCTGTGGAGAGAGAAGCAGAGTTAACGTTTCAGGTCTGCCAGACCTGCTGAGTATTTCCAGCATTTCTTGTTTTTATTTCAGATTTCCAGCATCCACAGTATTTTGCTTTTATTTTATTGTCATAAAAACCCATCTGGTTCACGAATGTCCTTTAGGGAAAATTAGGGATGGGCAATAAATGCTGGCCTAGCCAGTGACATCCACATCCCACGAACAAATAAAAAATAAAAGACTAGAATGAGAGACGGAAAGAAGATGTAGAGGGACATGTGAGGGGAGTGAAAAAGAGAGGGACAGGAGAGGTAGCGAGAGAAAACCAAGAGATGAAGAGATAGAAAAATAGACACTGATAGGGGAGAGAGGACCAAGTGACAGGTGATAGTGGTGGGAGAGAGGGATGGACACAAAGAGAAAGAACAGGGGAGTATATACACAAGAGAGATGGGAGCAAAAGACATGAGAAAAATGGCAACAAGAGAGAAAGAGAAAAAGAATAGAGGAAGACCGTGAAGCAAGATGGAGAGACAGAGACTTGCATGAGTACATGACAGAGAACCAGGGAAGGAGAAACATAGGAGAGGATCAGAGGAGGTAGAGAGAGAGAGAGGAATGGGAATGAGGGGAAACAGAGAGGTTATCACACATTGGGGTTTCTGGATTGTCTTGCTATCTAAATCACTAGCAGTGGAGTCTGGCTTGCTTCAGAAAAGTTATTGGATAGAGTGTTCCAGTACCACCCACAGCTTCAGATGACTCATAAAAATCAAGACAATGACTCCACACTGCCAACTCTCCTATGTGAACCTTCACAGTAGTCATCTATGTTTGAAGATGATTCACTGCCTCCCTGGGCAGAGGATAAATCATTTCAATGAGTTTAACATTGATGTACACAAATGAACCTTGTTGGGAGGCTTTTGGATGATTACATCAGCTGTCTACTGTGATTCTATTCTCACTCCGCCAAAACACGGATGTGCCCAAAGGAGGTTGCTTTACCTGTGTGCTGGTCCACAGTTTCTTCAAGCAAGTGTTCATTCTGATGGACCCAGTCTCCGTTGCACTTGAAGAAGATCTGCATGGCGGGCATAGCTTTGCAGCGCAGCTTGATGGGGTTGTTCTTCACAATGTACGAATCCTCTGGTTCAACCAGGAAACGTGGCAGGGTCCCCAGAGGTATGGATTCAGGCAGGCTATCTCCATTGCTTCCCCCTGCTGAGAAAGAACATTGTGAAGTTCTGTCAGAACGTGAATATAGTAGAACCCTCACAACATTTATGAAGTATTTAGATGAGCACTTGAAATGCCACAGCATACAAGGCTATGAGCCAAGTGCTGGAAAATGGAACTCGAATAGTTAGGTGCTTGATGGCCAACACGGACACGATGGGCCGAAGGGCCTGTTTCTGTGCTGTATAACTCTATGATTCTAAAAGCCAGCAGGCATGTTAGGCCTCTTGCTGTTACCAACTCTACCATTTACACCATCACAGCACACAATCTCTTGACTAATATACCTCTCGAAGAGGCTGCTCACCTGTGCGGTGGTCAGTAATTCGCCAAATTCCTTCCAACAAGAGCTGGACCTGATTGTGGCTGGGAGCAGATGGACTCTTACAAATGCCAAGGAATTCAGGGACAGATTGATCTCCTGGATTAGTTTCGATCACCACTGGGGAGGGGGTTGGAGAGGGATTTCTCAGATTTTTCTCTCTCCGAATTGGTCTGGGGTTTTATATCTGGTTTCCCGCCTCTCCCAGATCAGGGGTGGGGTGGGCAGGCCAGGGAATGTGTATCGTGTGAGATACAAGGGATCACAATTACATGGGCTAGGCTGGATGGACAAGAGGGTCTTCTTCTGTCTGTCATTATTTGTACGTTTCTCAGTAAATCTTCAAAAAAAGTAAATCACATCAAAAATGCCTTCCCAACCACAGATATAATGAAGGAAAAGCCCAAGATTCATGCCACATATTCAACTCTCAGTGACTGCATTCCATTGGGGAAAATATTCACGGACATGGCTGCATCATGCTCTGCACAGCAGTTCTCCTGTAATGCAGGACGAGAAGGTTTTCAAAGAGGAAATAAGATGGGTTAAATGGCCTTGCTTGTTTGTATCTGTGATGTGACTTAAGCTGATTTATCCCCTTCAATCCAGCAATTCATCAAGATACTCTTGGTCACTTTCACCCAATTTTGGGATTTAAGGGGAGATTTTCTGCACTCTACGCCATTCATTGAAAGGGTTGAAATATCACAAGTTGAGGATTCTCAATTTCGCCATGTTCACTTGGAGAGTACCAATGGGAATTCTCCCCTCCAATCTTGCCTTAGGGCACTGAAAACCTATGTAACTTTGCTCCACATGCTTCCTGTCAGACAGCAATGCGTTACAGTTAGTGCACAGCCGAAGCTCCAGCAGAATACAACTGCAATTGGGTCCACTTGTTCAGCTGTTGAGTGAGCAGAAATTGCCTAATTCCCCTGGGTAATCGGCCTGCTTTGAGTGATTGGGTAACTGTGTGGGAAGACCCTTGAGCATGAATTGAAACATTTACCCAGTCATGCAAATCAGCATCTAGAAAAGGGCGGGGGAAACAAAAACTGCCAACCTTGGAAATGTGAAATGCGAGCAAAAACTCTTCAAAACATATATGAGAAGAGTGAGCATTGGTTGATGCTCAGGGTAGAGACTCTGGGCTGGATTTTTAAAAGGTTTCGGTGCCCGGATCGGAGGTGGGTGGTGCCGAGGCCTCCTTGCCAGTTCCCGGCCACGATCCCGAACCTGAGCCATTTTGAAAGAAGCCGGCTCAGGGTTCGGATCGGCTGCCCGCCGGGAAACAGCGGGTAGCCAATTTAGGTGAATTAGATATGATTAAGGTACCTGCTAAGGCCCGGTTCCCGCACCAATTGGTATTTCCAATCGGCAACGCGGGCAACTCACATCGGCCTGGACCACGTGGCTAACGTGGTGGGCTCAGGGCAGGAATAAGGATGTTGGGTGCGGGGTGGGAGCTGGTGGGAAGGCACAACGTATCAAGCGAGGGACCACCCTCCCACAATATCCATCATGGCCACTGGGCCACAGCTGCTGGCCATCCCATGGAGGGATTTCCCCTCCAGGATCATGGTCTGGCAGCTGTGCCATGTCAAAAAAAATGAAGTTACCTTGGCTGCCCTTCTCCCTTGCTATCTGCACCCTCACATCGGCAGCTCCCACCTCGGCCAGTGGAGCGGCCTGTTTGGATGGCGAGCCTGCTCCCTGGCCTTGAATTGGCTGAAGCTTTGAAAGTTGCGGTCGGCATGTCTAAGGCACGCCTTGCAGCGTCAGGACCCCATGTCCAGTTTCCAACCCCTGATGAAAAATTCAGCCCTTGTAGTCAGTTTAGTTGAAGGGCTTTGATCTAAAACAGTAACCCATCTTTTTTGTAAACAGACATTGACAGAACTGCAGTGTTTTTCCACCATGTTCTGCCTTTACTTGCACTGCAATTCAGTACTGCATGATACTGCACGTGCAGATCAGTACATATACATATTTGTAAGTTTACTGCTATCGTCACCATAAACAACAGTAGAGGCACAAAGCATTCTCGCATTTCCAAACCAGTGGCAGCTCAAGAAGATTCTACTTGACACATAATTTTTTAAAATTTTTATTCATGGCATGTGGCTAGGCCAGCATTTATTGCCCATCCCTAATTGCCCTTGAGAAGGTGGTGGTGAGTTGCCTTCTTGAACCGCTGCAGTCCATGTGGGGTAGGTACACCCACAGTGCTGTTAGGATGGGAGTTCCAGGATTTTGACCCAGCGACAGTGAAGGAACGGCCATATAGTTCCAAGTCAGGATGGTGTGTGGCTTGGAGGGGAACTTGCAGGTGATGTTCCAAAGTGCCTTTAGGCAGTAGAGGCAGTAGGTTTGGGAGATGCAGTCGAATTTATAAATACATCTTCTCCTCAAACAACCTTTTTGGAACCCCAAGTTCAATGCGTGAACTGTATGGAAGTCTCAAATTCAATCATGCTTTGCTTAATGTCAGCCTTTGCAATAAACATCTGTAATCCTGTCAGTAGCCAAGCCTCTCTACCTCACATTCTTCCTTCAAGCTCAGTGTTTCGTTTGATAATGCTTCTGGGAAGTGCCTTGAGATATTTTATGACGTTAAAGACACTAGATAAATACAAGGGCTGGGATTTTATGGGCCCTCCTGAGGTCCTAAAGTGGCCTATTTAGGACCAATTAAGAGCCTCTTCCCGAATCATTGGGATCTTACCAGCGGTGGTGGGGGACGTGGGGGGACCCTCCGCCACATGAGGAAGGCGCCTTGCAATACAAGATGTGCTCCCTACAGCTTTGGGGGGGGGGGGGTCCCTCATCTGTGGGCAAACTGCAGCCCATGGAAGACCCCCGCCAGGAAGTACTTTACCCTCGGGAACCCCTCCCCCGGACTGCATGATCACTCCTCTTGGACTGGTCCCGGCGACCCCGCCACGCTTATCTTGGGTCCGGGTTTCCATCGCTGGGTCTAGGTCCAAGACCTCCGCAGGACTGGCAATGGTCACTGCTCACGGTGGCACTGCCGATGCTGCTGAGCTGCCGGCCCAGTGATTGGCTGGCAGCTCCTGGAGTCGAGACCCCCGTCTTTCAAGAGACAGGGATCCCGGCATCGGACACTTCGCCAAAACACAACGTAGGATCGCTCCAGGGGTTTGGGGAGGGAGGGACACATTAAGGCAGAGGCGGGCTTTCCCCGGCCTTTTTGGCAGGGCGCCAGGAGGCCCCACCTCCAGCACAAAATCCAGCCCAAGTTGTTCTTGTTGTTGTTGATTCCGAGAACATGACTGGTCACATTGCAAAGCTGTATTTATTTTCTGATGCAGCAGAAAACAGACCGAAATACAAAGCTTGTAACAAGAGCTGCTGCTTGTGAGAAAATATATATATAAGTTATTTATGCAGGAGAAATAACATCTCCTTTTCAATTTGATGAGATGTGCCTCTTAGTAGTGCTCAGTGGCCTGTTTTCTGCTGGGAGGCATCTATCCCAGAGGCTGCAGTTAAGGTGCAACTTTAATTGCTCAGTTATGCTGTGAAAAAATGATCAACCAGAGTGGAAACAGAAGCTGGCAATAAATGATCAAAGACACGGCTCGGACAGTCCCTCAGGAACAGATGAACATTTCAAAAAACCTCACTCCAGATAAAGGGATTACACTGTTGGGCCTCAGTTGAATAAGCCAGTACATTTCAGATTTTCCTGTTGCAATACATCCTTCACATCCTTCAATGTCGTGCCAGGGACACCCTGAAAAAGCTGGTGTCGTCCCAGAGGTCCCCTTGAAAATATCAAGGCACTTCCAGGGACCCCATGCACAAACTGACGCGTTGTCAGAAACCTCTCTGTTCATCCCGACGCATTCCCAGGGAACCCTTGCAGATACTAATGTAATGCCAGAGACCCCTCTTGTAAATACTGATGTGCAGTCAGCGACCCTCTGTAAATAATGATGCATTCTCAGGGAATCCCTGACAGGACTGATGCACTGCCAGAGAACTCTGCAATTACAAGTACAGTTCCAAGGACCTCCGCAAAGACTGTTACACTGGGTTTGAGGGTAATCTGCCCCTTTTTTAACCTCTCTACATTGGCTGAGGGGCAACCTACTCCTCAGTACCTCTCCACACTGGTTGAGGTTACCACCCATCTGGTTAAGACTACATAGTCCAGTTTTCAAGACAACTGTCTGGAAACTTCCAAAACAAGAACAATCACAAAAAGTCAGTTCCTGAAAGCACAATCCTGTCCCTTTTGTGCTCCCTTCACTTTTTCATGGTGTGAGCACTTCAAATGTTAAGTTATGAGGCTACTCCTGTAGCATTGTCAACTTGTGGAATTTACTTGCGAGTCCACGATTTGTGGATTTTGAAAAATACTTTCATGGTCTAGGGGCATCACTAGCAAGGCCAGCATTTGTTGCCCATCCCTAATTACCCTTGACAACTGAGTGGCTTGCAAGGCCATTTCAAAGGCCAGTTAAGAGTCAACCACATTGCTGTGGGTCTTGAGTCACATGTAGGGCAGACCAAGTAAGGACGGCAGATTTCCTTCCCTTCAGGACCTTAGTGAAGCAGATGGGTTTTTACGACAATCGACGATGGCACCATTACAGAGACTATGAAGCTAACTTTCAATTCTAGATTTTTGTTAGTTAATTGAGTTTAAATTCCACCAGCTGCCGTAGTGGAACTTGAACCCATGCCACCAGGGCATTAGCCTGAGCCTCTGGATTACTAGCTCAGTGACATTACCACTATTTCACCGTCTCCCCTTCTGGATGTATTTTTTTCCCCAGTATTTGAAGCACACAGAAAATGTCGGTATCCCTGGGCACCATATGGAAAGTAAATCTTTCCTTCATCAGAGTCCTGGCCAATATTCGCTCATCAAGCAACAGCATCTGCAAACCTCAGTAACCGGCCATTCAACTTATTGCTATTTGTGGGAACTCGCTGTCTTGTTTGGCACCACACTTCAAAGTAACTCGTTTATGTGCAAAGCGCCCTAAGATATTTCTGGATGATGTCATCAGATGTTACAAAAATTGCAAATCTTACTTTCACCATTCAGAAACAAACAGCAGGGATCTCTGTCACTTTAGGTTATACTTAGGTTTTCCTTTTCAGTCAATGATGGTGCACTAAGTGTATATACTTGGCTTCCTGCTGCAAGCATGAATTACCTTTATAAATAAAATCAAACTTGTTTCTTTTCATAGTGTTCAGTTGAATCTGAAACAAGTTAATAGCATAAACGGATATTGTAGCACCAGTGCACTTCCAGCAACGCTATGTCATTATCATCCGTGGAAATGAATAAAGAGAGGCTGACATATATACACTAAATGCTGGAAATACTCAGCAGGCCAACGTCCGGTGCTGCACCCGCCCACTATTCCTCGGCACCTGCCCGTGCAAACACACGAGATACAGCATCTTCCCTCTCATCTCCTCCCTCAGGACCCCAAACACTCCTTCCAGGTGAAACAGCCATGTATTGTATTTATTTAAATCTAGTATACTGCATTCGCTGCTCACAATGCAGCCTCTTCTACAAAGGGGAGACCAAACGCAGAAACATCTCTGCTCAGTCCGAAAGCATGACCCCCCGAGCTTCCGGTCGCTTGCCATTTCAACACACCCCCTGCTCACATGCCAACATTTCTGTCTTTGGCCTGTTGCAGTGTTCCAGTGAACCTCAAGGCAAGCAAAGGTTAAAAAAGAATTAGGTATTAAGCAACCTTTTCAGCCTTCACTTGCTTCAAATCTAATTCTTTTCGAACCGTTGCCAGTTCTGATGAAAGGTCACAGACCTGAAACGTTAACTTTGCTTCTTTCTCCACAGATGCTGCCAGACCTACTGAGTATTTCCAGCACTTACTGTTTTTATTTCAACAATTTCTGCTCCTGCTCATCATCCTTGTTGCCATTTAACCACTCCTACCTTCCATCCTATCCCGCACCTTCCCTTTTGTTTTCCCGCTCCCTCCTTTGCCTGTCTCTGTACTTGCTTAAAACCTGTTACATCTCTCTAACTTTTTCCTGTTCCAACGAAAGGTCACAGAGCTGAAACATAAACTCTGTTTCTCTCTCCTCAGATTCTGCCTGGCCTGCTGAGGTTTTCCAGCATTTGCTCTGCAAATTTCAAGATTTCCAGCATCCCCAGTATGTGCCTTGGCAGAGACAAGCTGATGTCATGACTGTCCAGAAAATGAATGGTGGGTCTGGATATTTCCCAAGTCTACGCTACTGGCAAAGAGCATCATCAACCCAAGGAGAAATGGAGATCAACAGGCTGCCCCCTCCGTCTATCATTTCCCGATACATGCAACGACCAGACAAGACCCTTGCCAGCACATACAAGCAGCACTCCACAATGTGTCATTTTCAGATGATGGGTACATGGCCCTGATTCCCTGGCTTAATTGGTGTTGCTGATCCATTATTCAGCTGTTTAAATCTGATTAATAACAGCAGAAAGAAACCACCCTCCCCCCCAGAACCCCCACGACACCACCTGGTTTCAGGATCCCACCTCCTATTTACTAAAAGGATCATCACTAAAACAAATGACAGATGACCTGGCGATTCTCCTGCTTGCAGACATTGATGGTGCAGGATGGTTGATTTGTTGACCAACATAAAAATCAGTTCCTGTATTTCAAGAACTAACTCACATGAAACACTCTTTAATGCAAAGCCTGATGTGTGGATGCCAGCAGTAATGCACTGATCAAGCTCGAACATGTAAGCTATGACCTTCATTATCAGCTGCTTCCTTGTTTCATCAAATCTGCACTTGTATGTAGGGTGTTCCAAAACACATTGCCTTTTGTAAATTATGAACTTTTTATTACAGTGAGGCTTCCATTCAGCACCCTCCACTGCTGACTATCAATTGGTTGCGTTTCTAGAACGCTCAACAGTAGGACCAGAGGAATATCCAAGGATTGGAAGTTTGTTTGAACGAGGAGGTAATTCAGCTGCTTGAAGGGTTTAAACTGATAGGCTGTCTGTACGAAAAGTTGATGAGGCACCAGGACCGGATGAGATGCATCCAAGGATACTGAGAGAAGTGGCCATAATTTCCAATCTTCCTTCAACTTGGGGGTGATGCCAGAGGACTGGAGAACTGCAAATGTAACACCCTTCTTCAAAAAATGGTGCAAAGATAAGCCCGGCAACGACAGGTATGAAGCTTCTAGAAACAACAATTCAGCGCAAAATTAATAGTCACTCGGACAAATGAAGGTTAATTCAGGAAAGCCAACGTCCATAGAGATGGTGCAGAAAAGATTCACAGGAATAGTTTCAGGGATGAGGAACTTCAGTTACGTGGAAAGATTGGAGAAGCTGGGACTGTCTTCCTTGGAGAAGGGAAGGTGAGAGGAGATTTGAGAGAGGTATTCAAAATCATGAGGACAAAGTCGATAGGGAGAAACTGTTCCCCATGGTGGAGGGATCGAGAACCAGAGGGCACAGATTGAAGGTAATTTGCAGAAGAAGCATTAAGGACATGAGGAGAAACTTTTTCACGCGGCGAATGGTTAGGATCTGAATACGCTGCCTGTGTGGTGGAGGCAGGTTCAATCAAGGCATCCAAGAGGGAATTGGATTGTTCACTGAAAAGGAAGAATGCGCAGGGCTATGGGGAGAAGGCAGGGGAGTGGCACTCGCTGAACTGCTCCTTCAGAGAGCCAGCACAGATCTGGTGGGCCAAATGGCCTCCTTTGGTGCTGTAATCATTCTATGATTCTATGAAGGACAAGTCGAGTGCCTGGGTGTTTTTTTAAACATGAACTGCTATTCCCTGAAGGTACATCTTCCACTGTCATTAATCAACAGTGCCTGCTTTTTCTAATTTGGTGCTACTTTAATTTCCTGAGTTTCAATCATGTATGTTTGCACACTGTCTGCATTTTAACGCACACTGAGGCAACTTCAAACCAAGCTGTCAGCATTACTTGACTGCAGGAGTAAATATGACAGGCAAGCACAAGAGTCTGAATTGGAGTGCCTGCGAAAAACAAGTTCGCCCAAACATCCTTGCCTTTGCTTTAATCATTATGTCCTTCCCTAATTTTAATCCTCTGCAAACTAAGCCCTCTTGTTCACAATCTTGCCACTGGTTACGATCACATTTGAGGTGAAGCCTCATGCCAGGCTTTGAACTCATCATCTGGGCTTGAGTTTCATTTCCAGAGGGCTAGAACTGAAAAGCAGAGAAGTTATTTTAACTTGCTTTGCACCTTGGTTAGACTACACTTGGAGTACTGTGCGCAGTTTTGGTCCTCATATTTTCCAAAAGATATAGGGGATTGGAGACGGTGCAAAACTGATTCACAAAGATGATACTGGAACTGACAGGGTATATGTATCAGGAAAGGCTGAACAGGCTGCGACTCTGTTCTCCAGAAAAAAAGACTGAGGGGGTGACCTGATAAAGGTCTCTCAGCTCATGAATGGGTTTGAACGGGCGGATGTGGAGAAAATGTTTCCACTCCTGGGACAGTCCAAAACCAGAGGCTGCAAATACAAAATGGTGACTCATAAAACTAACAGGGAATCATGGAGAAATTTGTTCACCCAGAGAGTGCTGGGAATGTCGAACTCGCCACCGCAGGGAGTAGTGGAGGCAAATACATAGATGCATTTAAGAGTAAGTTAGATAAACACATGAGGGAGAAAGGAAGAGAAGGGTACATTAATGAGGTTAGATGAAGTCGGGTTGGAGAAGGCTGGTGTGGAGCATAAACATAGAAGAGTTGAACCGATTGGCCTGTTTCTGTTGGAAGTGACACTCCAGTAGAATACGCAGATGTGCTGCATTATCAGACATTCTAGCATTCAGGTAGAAGTTACTGATGCCATGGCAGTATGCCAAGAAGAATAGGGGCATTCATGGTATTCTGATCAATAACCTGCCCTTAAATAAACAACAAAAAAAGGAAAGTAGTCATTCATTCAATGGCTATTTCAATATAGTACACAAAGCAATGGTGACTGCACTCCAAAAAATGAAACAAATTTGTTGTGTGAATTACTTTAAGCTGCTGTGACAGGATAAGGTGCTTTGGAACTATAAATATTATTTTCTATTTCAAAATCGAATACACACGTTCCACATTTGGATCAGTCTGTCCTTTGTACTTAAATCACACACACAATTTACGATGCTTTAAACCTTAAATTTTGTCAAGTATGGAGACTTACTGAGGGAGAACTATGACTTGGTGCAACGGTGGAAAGCGGGTGATACTGAGTCAGTTGCCCACTTCACATCTCTCCCCATTTATCTTTTCATTCATTCTTGGGATGCGAGCGTCACTGGCAAAAGCAACATTTATTGCCCACCCCTAATTGCCCTTGAACAGAGTGGCTTGCTTCAGGGGGCAGTTAACCACATTGCTGTGTATTTGCAGTCACATGTAGGCCAGACAGGGTGAGGACAGCAGACTTGCTCCACTGAAAGACATTATTAAATAAGAAGGGTTTTTACAACAATCTGGTAATGTTCATGGTTTGTATCCATATTTTAGAGATCACTTTTTATTTTGGGAAAATTTAATGTGCTGCTGTAAGATGATTGAAATTCTCAAATTTAAAAAGGTTGCAGGACCACCCAAGAGATTTGACTTCAAAAATAATTCCATATGTACTACTAGAGACAGAGTTAGAGAGGTGAGAGGTATAAAACAGCAGGTAGGCTCGTTTAGTTGGGGCACTATAGCCAGAAAGTCTAGAAGGAATTGCGCTGTCATTATTAGTAGTAATAATTATTCATGTAGATATCAGAAATCAAAGAGATGTTCTGGAGTTGGAGGTAATGAACTTAAATTGCTATCTGGGACATCCCATTACATTACTATGGAGATAGATGATGGAGGGGGGATGCCCATTGGTCAGGTGCTTTACCATTGTGTTTTGTCTCACAGAAAAAGTCAGTTGGTTCAGAAAGGCTTGGAAAGCAGCTTGACTCAGGAGCAGGAAGACCATCAGGAACCAGGGGTGTTTCCGATGTCAGGTTCAAGCGCAAGCTTGATTCCTGAGGTGTTGCAAGAGAGATCGAGGATTATCTAAGAAAATACTAAAGGGAGAATTCCCGTACAATCTTATACCTCGCAAAATAGCTGAGGAACTAAGAAAAAACAAAGTGTATTCCTAACATGCTGCAGTACACTTTAGATCAGTCCCAGGAGAAGTGACCAAACTATCAAGATCCAGTTATGTACAGGCGAAGTCTTGGGTGAAAGTAAAACGGGGTGTTCTGTTGAGTTTTAGAGTTTGAAGTATACATCTTCATGTTATGTTAAGATTTGAAGATGAAGGCATAAGTCATTTCAAACTGTAGTGTTAATAGTGATTTGCTTTGTTTAACTCTTGTACAGTAAAATGTTTTGTTTAGAACGTGAAATCTTGTGGCGCAATTCTTTCAGTAATAACAGGGAATTCGAATTTCTTTTTTTTAAAAAGCGTCTCCAATGGGATCGTAACAGTTGTTTCAAGATTATTGTTAATGAGACAGGCATTTGATTCCAGATTTCTTAATTAACTGAATTTAAATTCCCTGGCTTCTGTGGTGAGATTTGGACTCATATCTCTGGAACATTAATGCACGCCTCTGCATTATTTGGCCAGGAAAATGACCACTGTGCTACTGTCTCCCCAAGCTGCTCTGCTTAAAGTCACAGCCATAGAACAGAGCCAACCTCCCAGTATGTGGAAAACGCCAGGACTAAACTCCACACCACAGTGTGTGGGTACACCACCTGCTGCTCCATGGTGTGCCTCCAAAGCAGCTTCATTACACTTAGTAAACCAGAGAAGATTGTTAGCTCAGCAAACTGTAGCACCTTGAGAGATACGAGCAGTCATGCCTGGCAACATCTCCAAACTGCGACCAACATATGATAGCAGAGATGAGGTGGCACTGGAGAGATAAGGAGAACTACTGTGAAATGCAGTGAGCTGTTATGATCTGCAACGCACCACCCGAAAGGGCGGTGGAAGCCGACTCAACAGTAACCTTCAAAAGGGAACTCGATAAATACTTGAAGGAGAAACATTTGCAGAGCTATAGGGAAAAGCAGGGTGAGTGGATATCTCTTTCTAAGAGCTGGGCAGTATACGGTGCTGTAACTTACCCGGGATTGTTTGCTGGGGCTTAAAAGAGAGAACCTTATTCTGTATCTAACCTGTATTAAACCTCTGCACTCCATCCTATACTGGCAGTGTTTAACGCTGACACTCAATGCCTAAAATGGAAATGCCCAGCACTAAAATGTGGCAACTATATGATTTGGAACGAGTGATACAAAGCTACAATTCATTAGCTGGCGTTCCTACTTTTTATATGTCAAAAAACTGGTGTTAATATCGTGCAAATAAGTGCACAAAGGCTATAGAGATTTTAATGAAGCCCACTGTTCGCATTGTGACATGTGACAGGTGCTGTACAATCTGCAAGTAACTAATTACACTAATCTGCTCCTTGTTGTTCGAGATCCTCACACTCACAGGACTGAAGGACTCAGAGGGAACAGTATAATTGGAACAGGCCAGTAACAAGGTGAAGATACGTGCTTGTTAGGCCTAAATGTGACGCAGAGCTCACTCGATTTCAGGCATAATAGAGAAGAGGAGGCTGAGGGGTGAGGTAATAGTCCTTAAAATTATGAAGGGGTTTGACAAGGTGGGCGGAGAGGTGGCCACTCGTGTGCCACACCAGAACTAAGGGTCATAAATAGAAGATAGTCACTAATAAATCCAATAGGGAATTCAGGAAGAACTTTATGCAGAGTGTGGCGAGAATGTGGAATGAGGAGTAGTTGAGGTAAATAGCGTTAATGCATTCAAGGGAAAATTAGATAAAGACATAAGGAAGAAAGGAATTGAAGAATATATTTAAAGGGGTAGATGAAGAAGGGTGGAAGGAGGCTCGTAGGGAACATAAAGACTGGAATGGACCTGCTGGACTGAATGGACAGTTTCTATGCTGTAAATTCTATGACTTCTGTGTAATCATAAATAGGCTCCACTGAAACAGTGAAAAGCTCGTCAATAAAAAAGTGTATTTACGCCAGTGCAGCTCATTTTCCACAGAGTTCTGCAGAAAGCACGAGCTGTTAATAAATCTGAAATGCAAGGTGAGTTCTTTTAAAGGGGAGCTGAACAGACAATGGCGTGAAGGACTGATTGGATAATCACTTTACAGGGTCACTAATCCCCCAAACGCTTTAATTATCACACTACGCCAACCTGAATTTCTTGTTTCAGTCACAAGAACTATAAGTTGAAGCAACGGTAATTTGCTACTAACTTTTACAACTGGAAGGTTACCACTGAGTGAGCCTGAAGTTGAAAAACCAGCATTACCTATTGGTTAGAGCAAGAGCAAGAGGCAAATGCCAGATGTTGGAGCTCACAGACTGACTGGGCATTCAGGACACTGTTGAGTGAGTGCTTCATTGTTGGAGGTACCATCTTTTCGATGAGACATTAAATTCAGGCCCCCACCTTCCTGTTACAGCAATGTTAAAGATCTCCTCATATGACCTCGAGAAGGGCAGGGAGTGTGCTTGGTTTTCCAGTCAAGGTTCTTCCCACAACCAATGTCATCAAGAATAGATCAAGTGGTTATTCACCTCAAATCTCTGCACTGAATTCTTGGTGATGGCTGCCAGGTTTGCCCAATCACAACAATTAAAAGCAACAGGTCTTCGGTGTTAACCTGCCCACAATGGACAGGAGGAGCAGTTAAATCCTGAAAAACACAAAATGCGACCCGAACCTGAGGCATGTACGCCTGCTCCTATCTTTACCGAGATGGGTCGCGTGCCAAGTGCACCTGATTTAAATGTAATCGCTGCCATGTGGATTTCCCAAGGCTTGGGTAACCTGGCAGTGAAAGGGAGGCAGGAGTGCCAGCTCAAGTGCCTTTCAGAGCATTCCTTGTGGACCAGAAGGAGCAGGTGTGTCCCGTCCTCCACCAGCCCCACACACAGAGCTTCAGCCTCCGCCCCGCCCCTCTTCCTGACTGGCAGAGACCTTCCCCAAGACGTTCCAGCTTTGGCCTCCTGTAACTGGTTTCCCGCCTGTTGACCTGGCTGGGTGAAAAATGGAATGAAAAAAAAAACGATAATGAGGTCCTGCCATAAATTTCATCCCCGGGTTCCTTGGCCGCCTTCGGCCTCCCCTGACTCCCTCTTCTATGTGAAATGCTTTAAGACATACCTGAGAATTGCACCAAGCTGCTACATAATGTACACCTGTTTTATTGCCAAGATAACACAAGCAACTTCTAAAATAGCCACTTTAATCATAACTGATGAACTGCGATTCACAAGAAGGGAAAGGACAAATCCTCCTGGGTATTAAGTTTTCCAACTATCACAACAGTTTATTAGGTGCATCCATCAGATGCTCGGGATTGTAGGCAAGTTAGCCAAGAGAAACATTTTACTTCAACATGTCATTCAGTGAGAGAAGACTTGAAGTCGTGTCACTTTTCCTGCAAGCCGAGCTGGCAAATGACAAAAATGATCACCATACTGGTTGAATATTGCACCCTCTCCCTTCATTGACGCACTGAATTCTCACATCAGTTTCCAAAACAGTTCTCACTGTTTCCTCAGTGGACCTGGAGTATGTGTTTGGACCATATGCACTTCATGCATCCTTTGCAGTTCACACTTAAAACATTCACTCAACACAGTTAAATACCAATGAAGCAATCAGGTATTTGGCAATCAATGGTTAAACTAACAGGCAAAGCACTACAACAACAACTTGCATTTATATAGTGATAGTAACATAGCGATAACATCCCAAGGTGCTTCACAAGGGCATTCCCAAACAAAATTTGACACTGAGCCACACAAGGAGGTATTTGGGAAGGTCATCAAATGATTGGTCAGAGGGGTAAGTTTTAAAGGTGGAGAGGTTTAGGCACGGAATTCCAGAACTTCGGGTTCAGGCAACTGAAGGCATGGCTGCCAATGGTGGAACAATGAAAACTGCAGACATGCAAGAGGCCAGAATTAGAGGAACACAGAGTTTTTGGATGGCTCTCAGGCTGGAGGAGGTTACAGAGATAGGGAGGGGCCGAGATTTGAAAACGTCTGCGACACTGTTCCCTTCAAACTGCCAGAAGGTTTGTCAACTACAGCTGTTCCAAAAATCCTGAACTGACTAAATATCTGACCCAATAGCTTTTCCAGTGAATTAAATCTTCACATGTTTTGCAGAGGCTGCGATTCACAACTCATTAAAGCTAGATAGGCAAATATTCAATATAAGCCCAGTGACTCCAACAGCTTCTTCAACTACACTTCCTGACACCCTACTTCCTGTCAGCACTCCATTCCATTCTCCCAGTTTCTCTTTCTCCATCGCATTTGTTCTGATGATGCAAACTTCCATACCAGCACTTCTTATTTGTCTTCCTTTTCCCTCAACCAATGATTCCCCTAACCCCACCGTGGTTTACTTGGCCCTCGACATGTCCATCCCATTTCCCACAATTCTGCTACCACCCCTTTCCCCTGTCCAACAGCCACAATACAATGCCCTTTGTCCTCACCTTCCAACCCTGCAGTCTTTCTATTCAACAGATCATCCTCTGCCATTTCTGCCATCTCCAGCATAATACCACCACCAATCACATCTGACCCTCACCTTTCAGAATTCCAAATGAACCACTCCCTCTGGTCCACTCTTTAATCACCTCCAACACTCCTCCCCTTCCCATGGCACCTTTCCATGAAGCACAGGAGATGCAGCTTTTTACCTTCTCTCTCATCACCGTCCAAGGCCCCAAACACTCCTTCCAGGTGAAACAGCGATTTACGTGTACTTCTTTCAATTTAGTATATTGCATTAACTTCACAATGCAGTCTACTCTACACTGGGGAGATCAAACGCAAAGTGGGCGACCGCTTTGCGGAACTCCTCTGGTCAGTCCGCAAGCATGACCCCGAGCTTGCGGTCACCTGTCATTTTAATTCTCGAACGTGCTTTCAGGCTCTCTGTCCTCGGCCAACAAAAGCCTGAGGGGCAGCACGTCATCTTTTAATGAGGCACTTTACAGCCTTCTGGACTAAATACTGAGTTCAACAATTTCAGACTGTAATCGCTGTCCCCGTTGTGCTCCCTTTATCATTGCACGTTTCAGTCTTACTCTTGTTTTACTCGTCTTCGCTTTCGGGCGGCAGCTGTTCATCATTCTGCCATTCACACCTTTTGTTTCTTTACCTGTCTCATTACCACTCCCTTTGGCCCCGCACCACCAACTCTTTTATCATTTTATCTCTCTTGTCTTCCACCCGATCACAAACCTCACCTTGTGTTCTGTTTCCACACTCCACCACCCCGATTAAAACCTACTGCATTTCTAACTGTTCCCAGTTTCGATGAAAGATCATCAACCTGTAACGTTGAGCTGAATTTTACCAGGCCTTTGGGGATGGGCTGGGAAGCGGGAAAGCTGGTCAAATGGCACGGGGAAGGTGGCGGGTGCTGTGCCCGTCTTCCTACCACCATGCCATTTTTGCCAGCAGTGGGCAAGGTGGTCAATTATAGGCCTCTTCCAGCCTCCGCTGGCATTTTACCAGCTGCTGTGGGGGGGGGGGGGCCTTCTGCCACGCGTCGAGACCATCCAGTGAAACATACAGCCTCCCGGCAGGCCCCAGGTTTGGGCCGGTAGCGAGGGGGGGTGGGGGGGGGGGCGGTGCGGCATGGGGGAGTACCTCCTTCTTGGGCACTCTTTGGGCCATGGAGGGATCCCCAGCGGCAATTGCCACACCCGAGGCAACGATGCTGCCGACCCTTGGCGACCCACCTTTCCCCCACCTTGTCAGGGCCTGCCTGATTGACTGGTCCCGGCACCCCCAGACCCCTCTTACCTGACTGTTGAGGGCGCACGGTCATGGGTGCAATTGGGCCAGCAGCTCTTGGGGGCCTGCCGCCGTCCTGAACAGCCACTTAACTGGCTGCCGCTGACAAAATGCGACCCCGGCTCCTGCCCTCCCTCCCCCTCCACCAAAGCGGGGCTGCCCTCCCACACCGCCGCCCACCCAGCTTTCAGCCCCAGTGGAGGGGACCCCCTGCCCCTGCAAAATTCCAGCTGTTAAATCTGTTTTTCTCTCTCTGCAGATGCTGCATGACCTGCTGAGCATTTCCCAGCATTTTCTGTTTTTATTCCATTAAAGCTGGAGCCTGGGATTAAAATATGGATGCTTATCACATTTCGAGCAAATTCTTTTGTCTGCTATTCGCACCAGTTGCGAATAAACAGGTGACTGCCTCAGTTCAGTAGGTGGCAGCGGAATTTGAAATGGATGCATTAAATGCTGCTGCAATGGTGTTGCATGCTGTGATTTCCAATTTCTATATTTGTTGAAAGGAGCATCTGTCATCCTCCAGACTGTAAAAAGTAATGAAACAGAGAAAAAGGCAAGTTGCTCTTTCGTAACCCGATGGCAGAAATTTATAACCTACCTCAGCAAAATGCACTTAAATTCAGACTAATATTGGAGGCTATTTAGAAAAAAACAAATTGAAACTGAGCCACATCAGAAGATATTACGCCAGGTGACCAAGAGCTTGATCAAACAGCTATGTTTTAAGGAGTGTCTTAAAGGAGGAAGGAGAGGTAGAGAGGCAGTGAGGTGTAGGGAGGGAACTCCAGAGCTTAGGGCCAAGACAGCTGTAGCCACGGTCACCAATGGTGGAGTGATTAAAATAAGGAATGCTCAAAAGGCCAGAACTGGCAGAGCACAGAGACCTAGGAGGATGGTACGGCTGAAGGAGATGACCGAGAGATGTGGAATTCTCTCTCAACAGGTTTATGATTTCACTTCACACTGCACCTAAAGGAAACCTTCTCCTAAGCAATGTTCTTAGCACTTCAAGAACCTTCAGTCCCCTTATCAACAGACCTGTTCACAAAATAAAATCCAGCCACTAATTTTAATGAAAGTCATGCTTGAAGCTCAGCTACAAGGTGCTGTGGAAGTGGGTCTGAACCAGAACCAAAAGAGGTGAGCAATCCGAGTGCATCTTTGTAACAGTATTCCCAAAGCTGTTCATCTCTTTTTCAGATCAATGCTGCACTTGGTCAAGCAACTGCCGATGAGAAATTAAAATAACATGCATCATCGTAAAACCCTGCGCTATGTTAGAAATGGTGAGAGCATGCTAAGTGCTTATAGCTTTCCATGTAATGGGGATAATGCCACAGAACAGCATCTCTCAAACACTGCTGTGACTGTGACATGCCTTTTCTTCCCCCAGGACTTCAGAAATTACTGTACATGATCATTTTTCCACTGCAGTAATGCAGTGGCGAGTCACAAAGGGATGCATGAAAGGACAGACCAGAATACAACCATTACAGTCCAGCACCGACCGTAAACTATTTGCATCTCTCATACCCCTACATCATCTACCTTATGAAATATCCATTCAGCACCCTCCTAAATATATTAACCTACATCACCTCCACTGCCTCCTCAGCCAATCAATTCCGTACTTTCACCATCCCAGGTGTGAAGGAGCTAAATCTAGTCTATCTCTTCATCTATCCTCTGCTAAGCTCTCATCTATTCTACAGTTTCTGTGGCAGTAAGGAAAGTATGGTCAGAGATCAGTTTGTACATAGTTCTTCGGATTCTGAATACATCAACCAGATTTCATCTGACGCTTCACTTCTCAGATGTAAACATTCCCATTTCCATAACTTCTCCGAACTGCCAGGTAGAAATTTACCTGTCTGTATCCACACATTGTCCAAAACTAAATTGTCTCTACTCTTCCTTATGGTAAAATTGGGTTGATTCTTTCCTTCATCCTCTGTCACCTGAGAGGTGCATAACCTTGGACCAGCGATTTACTTTCCAACTCTCAAAAGTTTTACACAAAATGAGAGGTACACATCAGAAGAGAGGACGAAAGCAAGGTAGATAGATTTACGGAGGGAATTCCAGAGTTTTGAGCCCAGGCAGCTGAAGGCACAGCTGTCAATGGCGGAGCTATTAAAATCGGTGATGCACAAGGGGCCAGAACTGGAGGAGGGCAGAGATCTTGAAGGATCATAGATAGGGCTGGAAGAAGTTACAGAGATAGAGAAGGGGTGAGGCCATGGAGGGATTTGAAAATAAGAATGGGGATTTGAAAGTGAGGGTGTTGGTGGACCGGGAGCCAATGCTGGTCAGCACAGGGGATGATGGGTGAATGAGATTTGCTGTCAATGAGGATATGGGCAGCAGACATTTGGAAGACCTCAGGTTTATGCAGGGTTGAGGGTGGGAGGCCAACTGCGAGAATCTTCACTGAGGTGGGAGGAAGGCTTTGAATTGTCAATGAAAGAAATTCCCCTTTTCTCACCAGTGAGCATCTCAGAATAAACATAATCCAGCACCTGTCATTTCATTGCTCTCAACCAACAAAAGCCACCCAGTGGCAATAGACTGCACAGTGCCTCTAATAACTGAATTCAGAATCGGAAACTGTCACTTCTTTATTTGCCAGTGTCTTTAAACATTGGCTTAAACATGAAGTATTACTCAATAACCTAATGACTCTGACATGGTATGTCTCTCATCTCTTTACTCATGCAGAGAGGTTGCAACGTGTGATGGTGTCAATTTTGCAGATGAAGGTGAATATGACAGCTTGCCTACATACTGCAAAGCAGAAAGCAAATCAGCTCCTGAAAAGGTTTATGAACAATACAACTTTGTTCCTTTGGCAAGACATGTAGAGCTTGATAATTCAGCCTTCCTTTCCAACCGTAGTAAAGAGAAATAAAAACAAGAAATGCTGGAACCACTCAGCAGGTCTGGCAGCATCTGTGGAAAGAGAAGCAGAGTTAACGTTTCGGGTCAGTGACCCTTCTTCGGAACTGACAAATATTAAAAATGTCACAGGTTATAAGCAAGTGAGGTGGGGGTGGGGCAGGAGATAACAAAGGAGAAGGTGCAGATTGGACAAGGCCACATAGCTGACCAAAAGGTCATGGAGCAAAGGCAAACAATATATGTTAATGGTGTGTTGAAAGACAAAGCATTAGTACAGAATAGGTGTTAACAGACTGAATATTGAACAGCAGCAAGTGCAAACATGAAAAAAAACAGTGGGTAAGCAAACTGAACAAACTAAGATGAAATGAAATAAATGCAAAAAAAAGGTTGTAAAAAATGGAAAAAAGAAAAAAAGAAAAAAGAAAAAACAACTAAAAATGGAAGTAAAATTGGGGGCTGTCATGCTCTGAAATTTTTGAACTCAATGTTCAGTGCGGCAGGCTGTAGTGTGCCTAATCGGTAGATGAGATGCTGTTCCTCGAGCTTGCGTTGATGTTCACTGGAACACTGCAGCAATCCCAGGACAGAGATGTGAGCATGAGAGCAGGGGGGAGTGTTGAAATGGCAAGCAACCGGAAGCTCAGGGTCCTGCTTGCGGACCGAGCGGAAGTGTTCCGCAAAACGGTCACCCAGTCTGCGCTTGGTCTCCCCAATGTAGAGGAGACCACATTGTGAGCAGCGAATACAGTATACTACATTGAAAGAAGTACAAGTAAATCGCTGCTTCACCTGAAAGGAGTGTTTGGGGCCTGGGATAGTGAGGAGAGAGGAGGTAAATGGGCAGGTATTACACCTCCTGCGATTGCAGGGGAAGGTGCCATGGGAGTAGTAATTTCACGTAGTAAAGAGAATACTGGAGTGAGTTACAGGCTGTATAATGAAGTTAAACATTCTGGTTGGCTTAGGCATTTCAAGAAAAATTGACTCTTTGGTCAGAGTTCAGTGGCTGGAATTTATTTGAGGGGTTCAAGTGGTTTATAGGTGTACAATAATGCTGGTAAATATAAACCAATAAATTAGGTGTCTAATGTGGTTGTCGGCAGCACAAGTGAAGTAAGCATTTTGTAAGCATCGTCTGAATCCCTGAAATTAGATTTGTGTGTTGAACTCCATGGGGTAAAGATTTGTCTTTGGTGGTAGCGTAAAGAAGATGGGCTGCCAGTTACAGGCTCCTCCCCATATTCCACTGATGCCAATGGAACTGGAGGGGCTGATCCCATAGCTGTGTCTTGCATTGCCGCCCAAAATGAATGTCTGCCTGCCTATCTGCCCCTTCTCAAAATAATAGACCAAGCTTTCATTATACCGAAGGGTTTTTGACAGAGGTTGGCCCGCGAGTGCTGCACTGCATGCCGTTTGCACCAGGGAATCAAAACTCCTAACAGCAGAATATTGAGTAATTATCTGCAGACATTCCAAGTCTGGTGCATATTACAGATGTTGTAATCCTTTCTTGGAGAGCCCGACAGAATGTGCAACACCTACAGATTGAAAAGAAAGTCCTTGCCGATGAAGAAAAAAACTTCCTCGCAGTATTCGATCAAAGGGCTGAATTTTTTGGTGAACGCACTGCCAGGGTCGAAAGCAGGAGCTGGCCCCGCTTCGGTGGGCAGTGAGAACCCGCATGAGCAGCATTTTGCCCAGGGCGGCCAATTAAAAGGCTGCCACTGGGGCCACCGTCCAACTGAGGGCGGTGACCCACACCCCCCTCACCACCACCCCCCCTCCCCACAAGAGCTACCAGCCCATGAGAGGTACTGCAGCCCAGCAGCATCTCCGCACACAGTGGCTAGTGCCGAATGTCCACCACCAGGGAAAGGAAGCTTCAATGCTGAGACACCCTCGAAGACATGTGGGCTGAATTTTACAGACCCCCCAATGTGGGGGGGGGGGGGGGGGTTGTGGCGCCAGGGGTGGGTAGGGGGGGCGGAAAATGCCTCCGGGAGTGTGCTGCCACGCACCCCGACACCAGGAGGGCCCGGCCCAATATTGCCGGCAGTGGCAAGGCCTCATGGCGTCCCCTCCCCACTTGGCGATGGGCCCCCCATTTACATATTTAACTAAATGTAAATGAATTAATTAATCAGACTTACGTCGTCGCCTTCCTGCTGGCCAGCACTCCAGCACCTTCGCATCCCAGTCCAGGGAAACGAGCGGGGAGGAGTTAAGTTTCTCAGTGCAGGGGGTGGAAAACAGGGTCAAACTAACATCATTGGTGTCGGGGATGGTGGGAAGGGTTTCAGGTTAATGTTTAAGCATTTTGAGAGCTGGGGGAAGGTCAGGTGGACAAGGTAAGTGTTTTGGTGGGGGAGAGGGCAAGTAATTAATTTTATGGTTATCAAAGGGGAGGGTGGGAGAGGGGCAAAATAAATGGATTCAATTTTTTTAAATAAACTACCTTTAAATCCTTATATTTAGCAGTAGGACTCAAAGCCCTTTAAAGATAGTGTCAGTGCCTATGCAAAGGCAGGTGATCCCATTGCTGGGGACGGGCAGCCTGCCCCCTCCACATGATCGGGGGGGGGGGGGGTGGCGGGGAGGGGATGAGTTGTTACAGAAGTGGAACCTGGGTGTGGGGATGGCCATTGCCACTGGGGGGCCCCTCCGTTGGCCATGGAGCATCCATTAAGGAGAGCCCCATCCTCCCTAATCCCCCCCAAGCCCCCGCCCCCCCGGGAACCCGCCATTCTCCCCATGTGGCTGTGGGCCCTCTCAATGCAGGGAAAATGCCCATGGGTTGGGAAGTGACCCTAAATTGGGCCAGTGGGCGGCTGTGCCACGAAGGTTACCACCACTGGGTATCTGTCATGGTGGCAGGAAGGCATTGGACTGTCCTCTTGATGCCTTTCGCCACTGTATTGCCAGCTCTCCTGCCTCCCAGCCCAGCTCCAATGAGTCATAAAAGCTAAGCCCAAAGACGATGTGAAGTCAAAGAATTTCAATACCCATCAACACTACCAACCTAGTGTTTGCAAGTTTGCAGTCTTGTCAATGTGCCAAACTGTCACAACGTTTCATTCATGACATAATAAAAGGAAGGCATTAGTCTGAGCAGCAACTAGCCTGAGATATGGAATTATGAGGACGTTAAACTTAGGCAAGACCTTCCCAGATGGTGGGTGTAAATGATTCCAAT
Organism: Heterodontus francisci; assembly: GCF_036365525.1. Classification (NCBI taxonomy): domain Eukaryota; kingdom Metazoa; phylum Chordata; class Chondrichthyes; order Heterodontiformes; family Heterodontidae; genus Heterodontus; species Heterodontus francisci. The sequence goes on from NC_090417.1 coordinate 12,187,342, forward strand.
GGCACTACTTTGAAGAAGAGCAGTGGGGTTTGACCAATATCTAACCCTCACCCAAGATCATTAAAAATAGGCGATCTCATCATTATCACTTTGCTGTTTGCGGGAGCTTGCTGCGTGCAAACTGACTGTCATGTTTATGACATAACAACCGAGATGACATTTCAAAAAGTACTTAATTGGCTGTAAAGCGCTTTGGGACGTCTTCAGGTCTTGAAAAGCGCAACAGAAATGCAAGTCTGGCTTTCTTGATCCATTTGCATTAATGCTAATTTTAACGTTGCCAGTTATTGGGTCTTAAGTGCTCTGTTATTCTGGGCAGAATCAGCTTTGCTTTCTCACGAGGAATTTTGAGTGACATAGGATTTAGTAACAAATGAAAGGGCACTTCAGCATTAATCTCAAATCGGATTAAAAAAAATTAATTATGGGATAAAATCTGCTGGGTTTCTTTGAATAAAAAAGATACATTCAGTCCACCCAAATTGGTGCCCTTCAACCAATTCAGTCCAAGCACTGAACAGTGGTTTTTGAGTCAATGCGGAAAGCTTTTGCAGCTGACTTTAAACCTCCTTCAGGTATCCTAATTACATGGTGCTTACACGCGTCATGACTCCCTGCTGTACTTAAATACTGAAATACTTAAAGAGAGATCCCACAGGAAAATGTCTCCTTACCCTGATGGAGCCAATTGGGGTGGTGAGGTTTCTCACATCTGAAAGGAAACAGACTCGTCAATAGAGTGGGGGAGTGGGATTGACTGGATTGCTCCACAGAGAGCCAGCATGGACTCGATGGGCTGAATGGGCTCCTTTCGTGCTGTAATGACTCTAGAGGTGACAGGAAGATTTTAGAAAGGGCCATTCAGCTTTTGGTGCATTATATGTTGCATATGTAACAATACTGAATTTTTATATATGATTTGCATTCAGGTTATCTTTTATGACTCATTATTGCTCTCATGGAAATTCCAGTCATCGTACTTAACATTAAATTACAATAAATTAAATCTAAGTTACATCAGGAGAGACTCATAGACAAGTGGAGGCATAACAATAATTGATCTATTCCGTCTCCTGAAGTTTGTCAAACGTTGTAATTTCCATCTGGTCCAGCAGGCAAATCTCACTTGCACAATGTGCATATGCAGAGCATGGTGTTAATTTACAGGGTTTTTTTCCTCCACTTTCATGGAACACTTTTTTTTATTCGTTGCAAAACTAATATTACAGTAGGGATAAAAGGCTGTTTGACTGACAGTCAAGAATCATCCAGTAAGTTCAGGAAGAGTCTGATCACTTTTACATCAACATGAAAAGGCTTTGCATTGTTAGCAAGGCCATGCCCGGCATGACTGTGGAGGCAGGCTGGTTGGAGCTGGGAGGTCACAAGAGGAAACCTCGAGAAATGCATCCATGCTGAGTTTATAATCCTCAAAGTCGCCTGCCCATCAGAGTTAAGGAAGAAATGGACAGTGTCCACTGACACCACTGTGTCAGCCAATGAGCTGAAGGCAGGACATGCAACGAGCAGCGAACCAAGTCTATTTACTCAGCAATGATAGTTACATCACACAAATGAATTATTCCTCCAGTCAACTGCAGTGAGTGGAGGATGGCGACACAGCAGGAAGTCGGCAGGTGGGATCAATCCCACTTAAGGCAGTGCAGGATGCAAGAAAAAAATGACTTGCATTCATATCGCGCCTTTCATGACCTCAGGATGTCCCAAAGCGCTTCCCAGCCAATGACGTATAACCACCATTGTAATCCAGGCATGGGCCAATTACCCAATCATCTCCAAACTGGCCAGAAGTGTTCGTAGCTGTAAAACTGGTTGTGGCCAAGCTGGGTTGTTTTAAATTGCTTTTCTTGGCGACTGGTCTGTGGCTTTTATTTGAGCATGGGTTCTGAAGCTTTTTCTCAGACCCCCTCCTTGTATTTGTGTTGATTTGTGGCGATTTGCAATATCGAAAGGAGAACTGCTTAGTTCCATTCTGGGCTTCTCAGACATCACAGTAAGTAGGACGGTTTGATTGCCAGAAAATGCAGCGAGAGACCGTGCTGAAATAAAAGCCACGTCTACAGTCACCAAGGACCATAATTTAAAACAACCAGCTTGACCACAATCAGTTTCACGGCCACCTAATGTGCCCCTGCAGAAACTAACTCTCATCAATCAAGCTGATAAGTAAACGCTTTGAAAGTTTCTGTAAAATAATCTCATTTCAGCACTAATGAGGTCCTTGGGAGACAGCAGACAGCAATCCTTAACTTCAGGGCATTTTGAGTTTGATTCACAGCTCCAAAGAATGTCATCCTGAGATGCTCCATCCCCCAAACGCCACCGGAGCGATTTTAACCCTGCCCATCTGTCGGAAACGGGGAAGGCATGCAGTTAAAATTGCCCTGACACCCTGCTCTCCTCCTGCAGCCTTCAGTTTTAACCTGCTCTTCTGAGCCAGGCAGGAAGGAGACCTGAAGAAAAAGATGCCCATCCATAAATGTGCAGATCAGGCTCCAATGGTGTCCCTGGAGCCCAATTGTGTTTGATCAGGGAAGCAAGTCATGACTTTCGCATGAGGTCATCCCAGCAGAGAAGAGGAGCCAGAGCCAGAAAAGGCCCTCGGAGGTAAGTTTCCTTGTGGGGACCTGGATAACCTCGGATCCCCTCCACACCCCAAATATTGCCTTCCTTCTACGAAGAACTTACCAGAGTGCTGAGGACCGTTCTTTTAGTCCCCCCAGCAGTGTTCTACTGCGATCCAATATGGGCCACAAACTGGCCACTGACATGCTGTCAAGACCTTGGCCTCACTTTATCTCCATCAGGGTGGTCTGCCACCTGTTCATTTCCCGCTCTGAGTTAAATTCAGGAATAAACAGTTCAGCTCTTTCCTGCATGAGATCACTGTAAATGTCACTTTGATAGTTGTGACTCCTCCTTACTTTAAGACCTCTGACAACTGGGAAGTGCAAGAGGCCTGAGTGATACAAACAGTCCTTTCATCTCATCGGTGGTCTGAATTGTGTCCAGTCAAATGAGGTGAAAGTCTCCTGTGTCCGTCAGCTGCAAGAATCCTACGTGAAATGAGGTGCACAGTCTGAATCTATTTCTGGAACATAGGGCTGTCCGAACTGCATCCTTCGTTTAGACGGGCCACAGGATGGTGTTGCTTGAAATGGAAAATGTCCAACTGATAAATTGGGAAATCAGTCTCCTGAGTCTGGGCCTGAGGCATAATTGAGGGAACTTTAAATTGCAAGCAACTGAAAATTTCTGCAAAAGTATTTTGTTTTGCACAGTGAGGTGGGGAAGGTTGTGGGTACTCAGAAGGCATCAAATATGGGCAGGTGCAGAGAAATTCTCCCTTTTCTCTGACTCTCCATCCCAATGTGAACTTGTATCAGCCAAAATTGTGCCCTCCTTGAAGGACATTACTAATCAGTTTTAAATTTACCATGTTTGCTGCAATGGAGACCGCCATGCAGCCTCGTCATTGCCGGCAATATCGGTTTGAAGCTCAAAGTTGGGATGGCCCAAACTTGTTTCGTGGGGAGTCAACAGTGGAGTGAGAGTTTTATCCTATCATTTGGCCTGTGTTTATGCTTCACATAAGCCGTCTCCCACCCTCCTTCATCTCACCCCATCAACATATCCTTCCAAACTCTACTTCCTCATTTGACTACCTAGCTTCCCTGAAAATGCATCGGTGCTACTTGCCTCAACTACGCATGTGCTGAAGAGTTCCACATTCTGACCAGTCTCCGAGTCAAGAAGTTGCAAGATTGGAATCACATTTGAAATAACTGCATTCATGAAGGTCCAGTGCCTGACAACCACAGTAATCCTTGCCTCAGTGTATTAGCCCTGTCCCTTGTGCAAATTCCTTGATCCACATATTAAATACCAACTGCAGTGCTGTTTCAGTCCTGTGCTCTAATTATAGGAGTGCACAATGTACCTTTCACCAAGTTAGAATTAATGGAGTAATACGTTTCTCCAGTTCAGGTCCAATGAGTCAGTTAATGAACTGACAGAACTCTCACCAAGCTGTAAACTAAAGGAGCTAACACTGTAAATATTGACAGAAGTTTGTCATGAAATGGAAAATGTCTGGACACATACCAGATCGTTGCTCCCAAAATTAAATCAGCTGTAATTTGGGTCTGGCTGAAAAAAATATCAGCTGAGATCAAGTGTTATTCCACCATGAACAACTGGACAGCCATCTTCAGCACTGTATGATCTCCTAACTTCATGCAGAGTAGCGTTTTGCCTACTATTACAAAGTAAAGCTCTGCATCTGCAAGACTATTTCACCTGTCTATGCTGAAAATGGTCATCAGAATCGAGGATAAAGAGAAGAAAATTCAAACGGTTGAGTTGGGTAAGAACTGTACATTGATATTGCATCCATAAATTAAAGCGCAGAAACTTCAACACTCAACAAATTGCCCTATTTTTGTGTTCAAGTTGAATACAGGATGCTTGCAATGATTAGGGTTAAGTAGCTTCCTGGGCCCTGCTGGTTGGGTCAGAATGTGGAGACGATGCCTGCAGCATGACGTAACTTGCCTCTGAAGCGCAAAGGAGCTTTGAAATGCCGGTTCATAAGTAATGTCAGTGTTGTCAATAATGAATAAAACCAGTGTGACAACTGTAATTGTAAGAAGAAGGGTCTGAAAACCTCAAAAGCCTTCTCACCATGTACAACTCTCTCACCGCAGGGCTTCTTATTAACTGGGTACCTGCTGCTTTCCCATGAATGCAGGTCACAACTGCTGAGAAAATAATGTTGCCTCTGTGATTTTGTTTTACCAGTTATATGAAAAAGTTTTTAACAATCATCTTCCAAACGGGAGACCAATTAAAAACTACTAAATTTAAACTCTCAACCTTTCCATTACAGCTTTCAGAACTGTCGACTTCTCAGTCAGTTAAGGAAACAGAGAAACCAGAAGCTTCACAACATTCAAACGTGCAGCTTTTATGTTGAAAGATGAAAGCTCTTTCCACATGTTTTTCGAGGCAGAATAATCTGACTATGCATGAGGAGTAGATGTTAGGGGGAACCAGGTACAAAGATCATAAAAATGTCATGAACAGGTCCAGAAAATAATTAAAAACGCTGATGGCATGTTGGCCTTCATACCAAGATGACTGGAATGCAAGGTGGTAAAAGTCGTGCGCCAGTTGTACAAAGCCCTGGTTAGACCACACCTGGGGTATTGTTTGCAGTTCTGGACACCACAGGAGGATATAACTGGCCTTGAAGGGTCGACAAGAATGATATCTGCACTCCAGAGGAGAAATTATGCCAAGGGGGGTTGTAGTTCCCATAACTTAGAAGGTAAGGGGTGATTAGATCAAAGTTTTCAAGATGTTGAAGGGAACAGATCGGGTAGATAGAGAGAAACTATTTTCTCTGGTCGGGGAGTCCGGAACAAGGGGTCATAGTCTAAAAATTAGAGCTAGATCTTTCAGCAGTGAAATTAGGAAACACTTCTCCACACAGAGGGTGCTAAATGTTTGATACTCTCTTCCATGAACAGCAATTAACGTGAAGCCAATTGTCAATTTTAAATCTGAGATTGATAATTTTTTATTAACCAAAAGGTATGAAGGGATATGGGTAAAGTTGGATATATGGAGTGAGGTCACATATCACTCTTGATCTCATTGAATGGGTGGTTCAGGTTTGAGGGGCTGAATGGCCTACTCTTGTTGCAATATTGCTAGGAACTGGAAGCAGTTAGATCTGCTGGTGTCCTTCACACGGTTCCCCTGTCACAATCACATATATATCTCAACAGTTAAATGCCCAGTTCAAAGTCCTGTTCAACCATGAACTGAGCTTCAAATCTGACATCCTGCCATTCTGTAAGAATGCCTACTTCAACGTTTGAAATATCACCCATCTCCTTCTGTACCTCACTCCCACCTATCTCCTTCATTCAGCCCCTCTTCCTCGTCACTGTCACCCCCAGACTCAACTTTCCCAACACCCTACTTGCCAGCCATCTCAGACCCATCCCATATACGTTTCAACTCTCCCGGTGCTCTAGCTTCTGTTTCTGAGCTCACACAACTATCACCATTGTCTCCTCATTCCTCAAGATATCAACTTCAAAACCCTTATCCTGATCGACACGATCTCCCCTACCCGGCCACCGCAACAACCTCGCTCTAACCTCTCTCTGCAACCTCTTCCAACATTAAATCCCTGCTCACACTTGCCAAATCTGCTCTATTGCACATTCCCACCCTCCCAACTCTATACAGCTTCGGCCCAGGCTCCATTTAAAGCTCTCCCGAAACCCCTCGACCTTGCCACATTTCTCTCCATCTTCAAAGACCTCCTTAGTACGATGACTGCACTTTCAACCACCTCCCTTAATTTTGCTTGTCTTCCTCCTTGTATCTGGTCCCCAACTATGAAGTGCTTCTAGGATTATTCTGTCACAAAACATCTGGTGTGAATTTAAGTTGTTGTTGCAATCTACTAAGTGTTGTGAATAAAGGAGGCCCAGAAATTGGTACGTACCTGAAATGGGTAGGCCCAAGGGACACCAAAATTGGACCTCAGGCCTCATTTACAGGAGAGTAACAAACTGAATACACCCACTGGACATCCCCAGCATTTCAATTTCAGACCAGCAGCAGCTCTCGGATAGGTTCTGGAGGGTCATGAGGAGAAAGCAAATGGGAATGAAGGGGTCAATTGGGAAATGGGTCTTTGGCACTGCAGTGGAGCGAGGAGATGCACTCCTGGGACGGGCTGCGAGCTAGAAGGGCTGGTAAAATGGCAAGGGAAGGCAGGGGGTTGGGGGGGTGGGGGGGGGTGGTTGCGGGGAGGGACGGGTGGAGTACCCGCCATCTTCTAGCTGCCATGGCATTTTATCAGCAGCAGAAGGTGGAGGATAGCCCTCCCACCCAGAGGCCAACTGTGCCACTTGAGTGGCCAATTAAGGGCCTCATTCCACTGCCACTGGCATTTCACTCGCGGCAGGCAGGCCCTCCACCATGTGGGGAGACTACCGAGCGAATACTGACGGCCTCACTGCAGCATGGGGGAGGGGGGTGCCTTCCTAATCGGGCACTCTGCAGCCCACGGAGGGGACCTCCTGCGGCAAAGGCCACCCCTCCCCACGTAAAACGCCCTCTGCTTCCCACACTAAACCCCCACCCCCACCTCGCCAGGGCCTGCCTGACTGGCCCGAGTGACCTCCGACCACACTCAGCTTGTTGCGAGGTGGCGTCCATCACTGCATCCTCTCAGCTGTATGCAGTCCCAGCAGTGGCCAGGGCTCCCGGCGGTGCTGCCCAGACTGAAGAGCTGCTGGCCCTCCGATTGGCAGGGGCAGCTCTTGGAAGCGGGCTCTCATCCCTCAAAGGGACGGGAGCCTCGCCAGCAATGAATTAGTTGCTGGATGGGCCCGAAATGCGGCCGAGAGTCCCAGTTACAGCTGAAGCGGAGTTTCCCTCGGGGTCAATGTCAGGGATCCCGACGCCAAAACAAAATTCAGCCCAGCACGTCCAACCAGTTCCATTCAGATCAGCTCAATTTTGCATAAATCGCCTGAAACTGGAGTCAGGCCCCATACTTGCATATCTAATATCCCGAAACCCTGTTTCAGGTGCAGGGCCTGTAAGCCTCTTGCTCTTCCTTCATCAATATGATACACAATGCCTATCTGGCATGCAATGCCATACTGAATGCTCAGATGCCAATTTGCATGTTAAAAACAGGTGCAGTATCAATCAAAGTACTATTCCTAAGGCAGAATATTATCAAGATGACAAAGTGCACATTATTAAACATGAAAATTTAGTGAGGAGGGAAATGTGAAATCTGGTCTCACTAGAATCTCCATGAATTTAAACTGATGAGAAAAAGTATTATTGCACATTCTCACAAAGAAACTTAGCCTCTTATTTCACAGTGTGCTTTTGAGAGAACACCCAACACCTGTCTAGCTGATATGTAGATATACGCCCTTTATGCGAGTGGCAAATAGCTTGTAATCGAATATGAAACTAAATATGTGTTTCTCCTACATTATAAGCTATAATTTTTAACATGTATCCTGTGTTGCAAAGGGCTGCTGGAGGCTCTGGAGCTTAGCAGTAAGAGGCCCATTTTGGAGAGGTCTTCTCAAAACTTGGCTTGGTACCCCATGGAATGTAACTCCAGTGCAGGGTCAAGCTGGGCTTTCAGAAGTTCTCAGGGGTTCTGTATCAGACTGCAATATTGAACCATCAGTATAACTGCAGCTCAGTAGCCTTTTTTGTGAACGCTATGGTATGCTTAGCACAGAGTGTCTATGGACACCACTGTGTCAAGCCAATGAGTTGGAGAGTGTTCTCCAGGCATGATTGATTGGATAGATTATCCAATCATCTCCGTTCTGGGTAGGAATAGCGCTGTCACAATGCAGCACTCTTGGTTTAGTAATGCTTGATGGAGCTCAACAAGAGGAGGATTATACACAGTCCTAGATTTGACAGAGGCCTCTTCCCTCCACAAACTGCACAGGTGCTTGAGATGGGCACCTCTCCCCACCAGAAACATAACTAATAAAAATGTTCACGTCCTACAACAACACCTATCACTCAGTTATAACATTATGTTCTCTCACAAACATGGATCCTTTTTCAAAGCTTTGGGGGAAGGGTTCTTGAAAAAGAGTCTGGATTATGCCATGTGTTTTCTGATGTTTATTATTACTGGTTGCAGGGTCTTCCCTCAATTACGCGAGAACACGAAAAGTATCGAATGAGACACAGCTAAGAAGTCCCACCAAACCTATCCCTTCACTGACTGTTATGGATTCTCTTCAACTTACTCAAACCCCACAAGGAAGCCAAACAACTGCAGGTCAGCCTCGTAGTTAATGACGCACATGAACTATCTGCCTAATTCTACAGAACCTGTATTGAAAACCAACATTCCAAACCCACAGTTACAAATCTGACCCCAGCAGTGCATATGGCATTCAATCACCTTTGTCACTTTAGATCTCTGAAGGCAGAAGGGCAGGTTAATAGGGTGGTGAAAAAGGCATATGGGACACTTGCCTTTATCAATCGAGGCATAGATTACAAAAGCAGGGAGGTCATGTTGGAGTTGTACAGAACTTTGGTAAGGCCACAGCTGGAGTACTGTGTCCAATTCTGGTCGCCACATTATAGGAAGGATGTGATTGCATTGGAGGGGATGCAGAGGCGATTCAGAGGATGTTGCCTGGGATGGAACATTTAAGCTATGAAGAGAGTTTGGAGAGGCTTGGGTTGTTTTCACTGGAGCAGAGAAGACTGAGGGGTGACCTGATCGAGGTGTACAAGATTATAAGGGGCATGGACAGGGTGGATAGGGAGCAGCTGTTCCCCTTCGTTGAAGGGTCAGTTACGAGGGGTCACAAGTTTAAAGTGAGGGGCGGGAGGTTTAAGGGGGATTTGAGGAAGAACTTTTTTACCCAGAGGGTGGCGACGGTCTGGAATGCCCTGCCTGGGAGGGTGGTAGAGGCGGTTGCCTCACATCCTTTAAAAAGTACCTGGATGAGCACTTGGTATGTCATAACATTCAAGGCTATGGGCCAAGTGCTGCAAATGGGATTAGGTAGAGAGGTCAGGTGTTGTAATGCATCGGTGCAGACTCGATGGGCCGAAGGGCCTCTTCTGCACTGTATTATTCTGTGATTCTGTCTGTTCTTCTTCTTACACCCAATGGTCTTCAACAGATACTTATCCCACTAAGCCAAAATCAATTGCTTTTGCTGGGAATACTTTCAAGATAGCCACTACTGATTGGGGGTGGGGGGAGGGAACTTTCTCATCTTTTCCTTTGCTTGAGGATTGCTGATATTGTACCCACATCGTGCACTCTATGATCACAGACCAAGAAATAATCTGCTGACACCCGCATTATCCACGGTTCTCATCATTTCAAAGGCCTGAATTATGGCCCTGCTAATCGCTATTATTACTTGCAATGTATCCTGCATCCTTCAGGCCATAAAGTCTTTGGATCATCTTGGACACCCTACTCTGAACTCTTGCCTTTTGGGTCACCTGCATCCACACCAGTGGATGAAATCAAACTCGCCTTCTTGTAAAAATACGACAAATCTCTATCCAGTCCAATCAAAACACAATCGCTCGAACAAAGCTCTGTCACAGATACATCACCATCACCTTGGGAATATGCAGCGGGCACAATGATCTCCTTCCACGCTGTCAACTTCAATGGTTCTCACAGCAGGTTTCGGCAGTCTGTCAAGTCCTCCACAAACTGGTCAAAGTTTGCATTTCCAGGAGTGTGACGTTATTTGAAGGGGTTTCCTGTTGTGATCTCCATTTGCAAGTGGTGCCCACACAGTGACATTGGAGAATGACTTATCTAAATTACTGTTTTGCTTTACTTTAAAAAAAAATAAGGCAGAGCTTCATCAGTAGCCGGCCAAGCACATTTCAATTCCCTCTTTACACTTGAGGACTTCCTCTTGGCTGTCAGGAGACCAATGAAACAAATTGGATGAAAGGCATGGGCAAATTAGATTCGATAACTGGGACAGGAACAGCAGAGAGAAAATGATGTCCTTGTTGAAGAGAAAAGCAATGTCGCTAGCAAATGCAGAAAGAGAATGTGGATATATCATTCCATTATTTGTGTTTTCTTTTGCTATTGATTTCCCTGTGGCAGATATTGATTCCAATGGCTCAGCCTGGGTTTTGTTCTTGATGCCTTGCTCTGTCTATATCGAGCTATGGTCAGAGTGCTCATTACAAATCATTCTTACAGGACTGTAGCAAAAAAAAAAAATCACTGGTACATTTTCTGCCAGTCTTAGTACAAAAAGTAGATAAGGGTATAAAAGGGGGAGAAAATGGAATGAAAAATCTATGGGTTACTGACATATCACCCCTGCACTGCTCATTTTGAGCTGGAGGGTGCAGTGCTTTATTATACCCAGTTATGCACAATACACTGTTGTCCTGATAGCTGGAATTGTTTATAAATGCCTAGTCTTGAAAAGGGAGCTGCCTTCTTGAACCACTGCAGAACATGTGGTGAAGGTGCTCCCACACTGCTGTTGGGGAGGGTGTTCCAGGATTTTGCCTGAGCAACGCTAAATAGCGATAAAGTTCCAAGTTGGGATGGTGCGTGATGTGGAGGGGAACTTGGAGGTGGTGGTGTTCCCATACACCTACTGCCCTGCTTCTTCTAGGCAGTCGAGGTCATGGGTTTGGAAGTGTTGGCAAAAACAGTCCTCCCATTGTCTTGCTTCCAGTGAACCAAAGACACGAAGGGATAATTTTACACACTGACAGCCTTCCAACTTGTGAGATGATGGCTTGCGCTTTGGTGATCAACTCTCTGTTAAACATGGCCTGGTGGTGGAGGGGTAATCTTGACTTTAGACAACACTGCAAAATGGGCGATATTAGCTCAAACACCCGTGTAACACCTCTGTCCATTCTGGTTTCCAGTGAAAGCAACGCAAACAGAAATCGGGAGAGGCGCTTTGAATGAGTTGCTGGGCAGTTATTGCACTTTTTATACCATCAGCTGAAGTCAAAATGACCCCAAGTGGGCTGTTACCAATGTAGCCTGATAGGAAAGTGTGGTGGGGAAAGATATTGGAGCAAGTGTGATACAGGTGATGCTTTACTCAAGACCTTGAACATTTCAAATACGTACATATCACACACACATACATTTTCATCTTAAAGATAGTAACTATCTCTGATTACAATACCTGGTGTGAGAATGCTCTTCAACCAGGAGTTTTTTGAACTTTGAGGACAATGAATGTACTTTACGCATTCCATCACGAGACATAAGGGTGCAAATTGCAGTTTCTGTATAAATCACGAGTGCCAATTGCCATCAGATCATTTGGGACCCCCTTGCAAATATTGAAATATTCCAGGAAACCCAAATCCTAACTCCCGAAAGTAGCTATCGTTTACAAACACAGCAGTTTTTAAAAAAGCATTATCTAGTAATAGAGATGGTAGAGAATTTGTAGACACAAAAAGAGTATTTCCACTTGTGGGGTAGAGCAAAACTACAGGCCATCAATCTCAGGCAGTGACCAAGAAATCAAATAAAGAATTCAGAAGAAACCTCTTCACCCAGAGAGTGGTGAGAATGTGCAACTCTCTACCACAGGGAGTAGTTGGAGTGAACAGTACAGATACATTTAAGGGAAAACGAGAGATGGAGATGAGGAGGGAGGATAGGGGTATGCTGATAAGAGTTAGATGACGAAGGATGGGAGAAGAGTCGAGGAGAGCATAAATGCCAGCATGGAGTGGTTGGGCTGAATGTTTCTGAGCTGCATATTCTGTGTAATTCTATGTCATATGGTAATGGATTTTTGAGTATAGACAAAATTTACTGCATTCAAGGCGTGTGGGAAACATAGCCTCAGACAGACACCCAATGGGCTTCGAATTTCAGTGTTGAAACCTGTGATCTGCAGTGGACTTTGGCCCCATGGGTAACAGAATGTGAAGGTCGGGGGGGTGGTGGTGGCTGATTGGGTTTTTACTGAATGCACTTCATTCTGACACCTCAAAATTAAAACCCTGCACTTATATTGTGATTCAGCCTGGCATAGAGAGGGATCAGTTATGAAACTTGAGTGCCTAGTATTCTGTAACTCCCTAACCCCTCAATTTCCCAGCTTGGCTCAGTTGTGGCACTTATTCCTCGGAGTCCGGAGGCTGCAGGTTCCAGCCCCATTCTGGTACTTTAGTTCACAAGTCTAGGCTTGAACCCTCAAGGCAACATTGAAAAAGGATTGCGTTGCCAAAGCTGGCGGCCTGCAAATCAGCCACAAAAGAGTGCCTGTCAGTTCTGCTGTGCAGGTGGATATTAAATATTTAAATGCTTCAGCCATTCAGATATTTTAGGGCAATTTAGGTAGCAGCAGCAATGGGGATGAAGGTGTGTGAAGTGCTCAATTAGTCTGTTTAATGAGCTTTAGGTCAGTTCCAAGTGGATTGACCTGAAGGCGGGCAGCTTGTTATAAAAAGCGCTGTTACCTTTCCACCTTTAATCTGACAGCGTTATGGATTCAATGTGCACTGCTAATGTGCATTCTTCAATTAAATTATTTAGAAAGGACTGACAACTGGGCTGTCAGTGGAATTCATCTGGGCAGCACAGGTCCAATTATTGGCAGACATTAGCCCACTGTATCAAAGGAATATTTCAATGAGCACTAATTTGCATTGACGTGTTTCTCAGTGTCAGAAATGAAAGCTCGGATTTTAACTCCTGGCGGAAGACTGAGGTGGACAGAATGGTCCGGACTGCCACAGTGCGAGGCCAGATGGATACTGACAATTGATTGCATCCCACAGTGGGTGCATTGCATGCACCGATTCGCGCGGGATAAGTGCCACGTGAAACTGGAGCTGGCTGTATGTTATCATGAATTGAATGCACAGCCAGTGTTACCCGTGTTGCTTCCTGCTCGTCAGGAGGAGGGATATCAGGCCTATCTGAGGCAGCCAGCCCCTCTTCAAGGGAAGGTGCATCCTGGCTGCAGATGTCAGGGAGGCAATGAAAAGATCAAAATGGCTACAAGAGGTCCAGCGAGGTCCCACAGATCTCCAATGCAGTGTTGGAAGCCCTGGTCAAGGTGATGGGCAGGAGGAGAGAGGTGAATGCCCTCCAGATGGGCAGGAGGAGAGAGGTGAATGCCCTCCAGATGGGCAGGAGGAGAGAGGTGAATGCCCTCCAGATGGGCAGGAGGAGAGAGGTGAATGCCCTCCAGATGGGCAGGAGGAGAGAGGTGAATGCCCTCCAGATGGGCAGGAGGGGAGAGGTGAATGCCCTCCAGGCAACACCTCCGCTTGTCATTGGGAAGAGGTCACTGAAGAAGTCAATACCAGGAGCTAAGTTCCTAGGACATGGCTGTATTACTGAAAGAAGTTGAAAGGTCTCAACAGAGTCGACAAGGTAAGAACCTGACTCTCAGCTCAATGACTCTCTCTTCACTCTGTCATCATCACACCTCCTTTCAACTCTCCTACAATCACTACATCACTCCACTTCCTCAGCCTTCTATTCCACACTCTGCATCTACAACTCTCAGCACTAATACTACCATCACTTACCCATAGTTCACACATAGCATCTGCACTATTCAATCACGATAGGCACATTCTCGAACAGCTCATACAGCTGTCAACAATGCACTCCCTTCTTTCTTGCAGGAGAAGTTCACGTACCATATCAGCCAAGTGGCAGTGACTGGAGGAGGTACAGGCCTGCAGCAAAGCCACCCCGCATTTGAGGAGGACTTGCTTGACATCGTGGCAGGTGTGAGTGGCAAACTACTGAAGACAAATTTAGGGCTGGTATCTGGAGGCTTTTCTTTGGACAATGTGTCTACCATTCCTCTCATTTTCCCTTCACTCCACCTCCCCCTGCTTTCTGATGGCAATGACTCATGCTGGGACACAGGTAAATAGCAACTTTTGTCATATTGAGCCCAGCACTGAGTGGAAGAGGACTTTCAGGTATAGCAGTGAAGGCAAAAGTCTTGTGCACCATTTAAGAAACACCTGAATATTCCCCATAATAATACTGAAGCCGGTGTATATATTTTTAACATGTTTTAGATTTAGATTTACGGATACAGCACTGAAACAGGCCCTTCGGCCCACCGAGTCTGTGCCGACCATTTACCACCCATTTATACTAATCCGACACTAATCCCATATTTCTACCACATCCTCACCTGTCCCTATATTCCCCTACCACCTACCGATACTAGTGGCAATTTATAATGGCCAATTCACCTATCAACCTGCAAGTCTTTTGGCTGTGGGAGGAAACCGGAGCACCCGGAGGAAACCCATGCAGACACAGGGAGAACTTACAAACTCCACACAGGCAGGACCCAGAATTGAACCCGGGTCGCTGGAGCTGTGAGGCTGCGGTGCTAACCACTGCGCCACTGTGCAGTCAATACCAGGAGCTAAGTTCCTAGTTCTTTGCACTTTTAAAATCTGCACTATAGGTCAGTAGAGGCAATTAATTACCATTCTCCTTGATGATGTGTGCGAGGGAAACTTCATGTTCTTTGTGAATAGTGTCATTGGATGGCTTTCCTTGTGTGTATCGGAAGAGACCTCGCACTTCTATTTTGTCCTTCATGATCTCAAGGTTTCCCAAAGTGCTTCACAGCCAATGAAGTACCGAGCTTGTCTTCTTCAGAATATTGGAAGATTTCTGTTCTGATTAGCTTTGAAATTGCTCTGCACAATGCGAGCAAACAAATGCTTGACACATACACATATGTTTCATTCATCCTCCATTAAATGGAGTTGTTAAACCTTTCAACATAAAAAACAGGCAAAGGATCCTGAATGGAACAGCAAAGTAATGGTGCCTTAATCGTCAAAAGAGCATAATATCAAGATGAATACAAGTAATGGGGTTATACAATACATACCAAGTGTTCTCAATGTCCAGGACAGGTAATGTTGAAAAATAACCGAGCTCCTGCATCAGCTAACTACAGTTCAATGTGACCAGGAGTAAAACAGCATTTTTAAACATTTCATCTCTTTTAAGTGGATGATGATAAAAATCTAATCTTCTGCTGACTGATTGCTTCATAACGCACCTACTGCTGAGTTTCTGCTTTGAAAACAAAATTTAATACCACAACCTTTGGAAAATATATATTTTCAATTAATTTCAGCAGTAACTGAGTTCCAATGCCCTTCAGCAAATCTCTTCTGTAGCATTACATGGTTGATAGATAAACTTATCCATTTCCTCATCCAAACTGATTGTGTGGCTCCCACATTGCTTTTTAATTCATTTTGATGCAATGCATTAAACAGTACTCTATTTCCCCTGCACTGTTGACATACTTGGTCTGAATGAATTGAAATTATGACAATAGATAGCTACCTGGGTTCATTAATGCAGAGATGACATGAATTATTGGAGGAGGTGGAATTAAGGGAATGAATCCTCTCCCAGGGAATCTCAATATCTAAATTCTAAACAGATTTTGCCAAATGTCACTTCGTCCTCAGAAAGCACTTGTACATTAAATTGAATGAAGGACATTACTGCTTTTGTGTGTGATTATTAAGGATCAAGGTTCTTGTGGAGCATAAGCTCACCTGTTTCTGTGCTGTTGGCTCGACGTAACTCAATGTACTGCAAGATGCATTTGCTCTGAATTTGCACTTCGTGGCCCAACAGATCATTTGTCAAAGACATATTACAGCAGAGCTGTGCAGAGCAGGAGGATTCTCAGCACAATCCCTGGTCTGTGCAGGGTTACTGATCTCAGCTGGAGGAAGAGTTTGCGGTTCTGCATTCAACCCTCGCACTCCTGCACGAGAGAAAATGAGCCAAGGATTCAATTCCTCAATTCATGCAGTGATGCATGCTTTTGCAGACATTGGGTGGGCACAGGATCAGGCTCGTGTATCCCCCAATACTCACTGTCCAGGTTCACTATGAAAAAAAGTAAAAAATCTTTATCAAAGGAGGAGGTTTGAAGGAGAATCACTGCAATGAAGTGCTTTGAGATGTGTCTGAGGAATATGATTGGACATCATATAAATGTAAATCTTTCTTTTTAAATGCCTATTGTACTCCATCGTTTGCTTTCATTGAACTCTTTGTTCCTGTCCATGTTCTTTCCCTCATCTTCTGAGGTTACAGAGTTTGGTCTCGTGCAATTTCCTGGACACCAGTTTCCCTTCCTTATTTATCTTCAAGTCAAGATTTGCAGTTTTTCGGCATTTTTGTGATCTCTTACAATCATTTGCCTTCCTACCAAATAAATAATCTTGCAAAATCTCCAACACTTTGCCAGATCACAATTATTGAATATTTAAAAGAAAGAATTCATTCAAGGGGAAAGTTCACACGCGCAGTTATTCTTTTCGGTCCCCACCTCCCCTTATGTCATTGACATAGTTACTATCTCTATAAACTCCTTCAGCTCTACAAGCCTCCAAGATCTTTGCAATGCTCCAATCCTGGCCTCACGTGCATCCCTGATTTTACACCCACATGCACATTGAAATGTCTCCAAGTATACAGGAGGGTCTCATAAACTGGATATAATGGAAAATAAAACCACGAATGGAACCAAAGAGATTTAAAGCACAACAGATCATTCAGGCCATCGTGTCTGTGCCAACTCTTCACTGAATCCTAAACTAATCCCATTTGCCTGCTCTCTTCCCACATCCATGTATCTTCCTCTGCTTCAAATATTAATCCATTTATCCTTAAAGATGCAATGCTCTTTGCCTCAAGCTTTCCCTGTGGCAAAGCGTTCCATGCTTTACTCACTGTTCTTAACAACAATTTTAGATCCTCACCAGACTCCTCAATTTGAGAAAATAGGCTTTCCCTTTGATCCTATCGAACCCCAAAGTCATTTTAAGAACCTCTATTAAATCTCCTTTTAACTTGTTGTGCTCCAACAGAAAAACTTAAATTGTCATCATGTCTCCCCACAACTATAGTGTCGGAATATCCAAACTTTCTGTGTGTTGGATTTAAAGTTTCAATTCATGTTCCCATTTGTCTGTCTCTCAAGATTTAGTACTGACAGACCTCAGTATTCAGATTTAGCATTCACTCTGTGATGAGGGAGCAACAATAACAACAATTTGCATTTATATAGCACCTTTAATGTAGTGAAACATCCCAGAACCTCACAGGAGCATAATCAGACAGAATTTGGCATCCAGTCACATAAGCAGGTATTCGGACAGGTGACCAAAAGCTTAGTCAAAGCGGTAGGTTTGAAGGATTGTCTTAACAGAGGATAGAGGGCTCAGCAGCGATGAGAACAGCCCTTTGAAAACGACCAGCCCATGAAATTTCAACAAGAGAAAGCCATGGAATACAAAATATAAGCTCAACTAGAAACTGAGTTGCTGGGGTTTCATGAACTGGGTCACCTGAACCCATGGACACTCCAAGCACTCCCCTCCATGTTTTCAAATCACTCTCTGGCCTCCCCTGTCTCTATCTCTGTGACTTCCTTCAGCCCCACAACCCTCTGTGGTTTCTGTATCCTCCAATGCTGGCCCCCTCATACATTCACAATTTTAATTATTCTGCCATTATTTTCAGCTGCCTAGGCCTCAAGCTCTGGAATTCCCTCCCTAAATCTCTCAACCTCTCTCTCCTCCTTTAAGACAATCCTTAAAACCTACCTCTTCGAGCAGACTTGAGGTCACCTGTCCTCACATCTCCTTATGTGGCTCCGCAACGAGTGTTGTTTGGTGATTCTCCTGTGAAGCACCTTGGGTGGTTTTACCTTGTTAAAGATGCTAAATCAAGGCAGGTTACTGTTGCTGGAAAAATATTCATTCATAGATTTCTCTGCAATTGAACCAAGGTGGTGTTGCATTTACTGTGAACAGGAGGTAAACGCCTCCAGTGACATGTAAAGGATTTACAAACGACCGCTGCAAACAGTGATTTCACAACTGTGACTGCACCCTCCCCATCACCATGAACCCTACTTCACACACCTTTTGCGTGTCCAAACCTGTAATGACAGAATAATGGACGTAAAATCCGGAGAGGTTATGTGCAGCAGAAGCTCTGGGTGTGGAGCTTGCGACTCAATCGAGTGAGTCTACTGAAGTTCATAAACTGCACTTGTGCTTTCTATCAGGACAGCTTGAGTGAGTTAGAGCCTTTCAAAATCACTGTCACTCACTGTATTTCAAGTACACGTCCCTGTGCTGCAAGGAATGAAAGATAAGTCTGGGGACATTTAGCCATACCAGACTGTGTGGCCTTGCAGTCTTTGTTTTTGCTTCGAGCTGCAGTTCTCTGCTTTTTCAGACTGTAAAATTTAATTTACATTAATGTAGCCTGTTGAGCATTAATTTATGATGCAATAAACATCCAATTTATAATTGAACAATGCTTCAAACACCTTTGGGGATAAGAGCTTCAGGACATTATCTCTGACGGATCAAGCCATTTTGTTGTTGCAGTGCCATGCTCTCGTCCTGCTTACTGTTGCAATTTCCTGCCTTGTACTGCTTTTGATGCCACGTCCCACAGTGGGCACAGCTTCTTCCGAGTCCATCTGCACGATCGTGTGAGGGAATTTCTTCATACAAGTTATCTACAGAGATACATTGAACGAGCTCCTTGCATTGAACTGGAGCTTGACAAATCATCGTGGTGGTGGAGATAGCTAAAATGAAAGCATACACAAGGTTTTCTGCATTCATTTCACAGGGCTTTTAATTTAGTTAATCTTCATCAGTGTTGAAACAGAAAAGCAAAAGCAGTTTGCCAAGTGGATTTTTGGGAATCCAATTATTATTCATTAAGAGAGATCAACCCAAGGTACGTGAGGAGAATTAGAAACAGGCATTCAAAAAAAAAATTCAGAATAAGGTCACTTTATGAGTGGTGATTATTAATAACTAGAAGAAGATCTTCATTATCAAAGATTTCAGAGTTTAACCTAAGATGAAATCTATGCATTACTCAAGGGACACTGAAGCACACATTGTCAACAAAGATTTCTCTGATGGCGTGTAACCTTTGAACTTGTGCACACGATTATTAAGAACAAGTTCTGCAGCTTCAGCAACAAAATTGCTGACTCTCATTTGGACAGTTGGGTTGAGATCTGGACATTAAAGCCAGAATTTTGAACCCCACTCCCCCCACAACGAGCGGGCTGGTGATGGGGGCGATGGGCTGGGGGGCCAGAAAATTGAGTGGGAGGCGGCTGCAATTTTACACAGGGCAGCAGCAGCCTGTCCAACCAGGCCAATTAACTGACACTTAAGGGCCTCCTCCGACCACCACTATCCTTGGCGGCCAGACGACGAATGCCCCAAGAACCCCACCAGGTAAAACCTGGCGGCCTTATTGCGGTTTGTGGGGCGGGGGGGGGGGTGGGTGGGGAGGGGCACCCTCCTGATCGGGCACACTGTGCCCCCACAGAGGTCTGCCTCTGAAGCCCCAACCGCCACTGCACAACACCCCCTCCCCGAAAACCAACACCTCACCAAGCCTCGCCGGGGGGCCCGGCCAATTGTCCCCTTTGTTCCGGGGTTGTCCTTGGCCGGCAGCTCCATTAGGTGACACTTCCTGTCACAAGGAGGTGGAAGCCCCGCCCAAGGCCAATTAAGGGCAGGGGAGCGAAAAATCCTGGCCTGGCTCCCCAGGCTTGGCAGGGGCAGGCTTGCCCCTGACTTTTCAGTCGTTGGGCGGGAGCCTCACACCCAACGTAAAATTCTGGCCAGAGACAGAGACTATGGCCAGTATTTTACAGGCCTCCCAACGTGGGGCTCCGTGGCTGGGGGGCCGGAAGATCATTCAAGCAGCGCCCCGCCACTGAGCCCGATGCTGGGAAGGCCGGGCCCGATCCCCACCCAGTGGCAGCAAGGCTCCGTTGCGGGACCCCCTGCCACTGCCACTTGGCGACGGGACCTGGATTTAAATATGTTCATCAATAAAGTGAATAAATTAAAATGCACTTAACTGCCATCTTACAGGCCTGCAGTGATCTTCTGAACGGTGGGCTTCCAGGTGACTTTTCCTTCTGGGGAAAGCAGGTGCCGTATGAAGGTGGTGGTGTACCTTTTCCATGAGGCACTGCGGTCCACCTCCAAGCCTGGGAACAATGCGAATGGTAGCATGATGGTTCTGTTAGTAGACAGGTAATCCAAGAAGTCTGGATTAATGATATGGAGACATGACTCCAAATACTCCGATAGAAGCAGGGAAATATGATTATTATGAGGGGTCTGAAGAGAGCAGAAAAGGAGAAACTGTTCCTATTGGCCAAATGATCCAGAACCAGAGGACATCGACTGTCGGTGATTGGCAAAAGAAACAAAAGCGACATGCAGAAAAATCTTTTTTACGCAGTGAGTAGTTAGGATCTGGAATGCACTGCCTCAGAGTGCAGTCAAGGCAGATTCAATCAAAGCCTTCAAAAGAGCACTGGATAATTAACTGAAGAGAAAACATTTGCGGGGCTATGGGGGAAAAGCAGGGGCGTGTCACCAGGTAAGTTCTCTTACAGGCAGCCTTCATGGACACGATGGGCTGAATGGCCTCCTTCTGTGCTTTAACAATTCAATGATTCTGTCATTTTTCATAAATAAATCTGGAATAAAAATGTAGGATAGGTAATGGTGACCATGATGCCATCGGATTATCGTAAAAACGTATCTGGTCACTAATGCCCTTCAAGAAAGGAAATCATCTGCTCTTTCCCAGTCTGGCCTGTACGGACTGCAGACCCACAATATGTTCTGATAAAAGGTCACATGACCTGAATGTTAACTCTGTTTTTCCCTCCACAGATGCTGCCAGACCTGCTATGTATTTCCAGCACTTACTTTTTATCCCACATCAATGTAGTTGACTCCTGAACTGCCCTCTGAAATGGTCCAGCAAGCTACTCAAGTAAGGGCAATTAGGGATGAGCAATAAATAATGCTGGCCTTTCATACAAGCCATGAATGAGTAAAAAATATATACGCAACTGCTAGCGTTTCAATGGACCCTTCCAAAATGCACAACACTTCTTCTGAAAGTCACGTGGCAAATTTGTGATCATTTCAATCTGTTGGTCTTGAACTCTTAACTCCAATCGTCCCTTGCAGTTCCACTCTCCATGTTCTCTGCTGGCTGCTGTGCCGTCACAAATAACACTGAGTGCACCAGATTTGCCACTGTTAATCTTTTTTAAGGAATTGGGAATGTATGAAACAGAGACAGCAATCCCAACGTTTCCAGAAAGGCTAGGTGCAAAGGTCCACAATAAATCAGTCAATGGCCTATTAAGCTAAAGCGGCTTATCCATTGACTCCTCCCCCCAAGATTAGGAAGACCTCATGACTAAAGTGCTGGAGTTGTGAAGATTCTCCTCGTGAAGCATATTTCATTTTTTGTGAAAGAAGATTCATGATATAAACACACTTCGAACACTTATGAAGTATGCAAACGACCACAGCACAACCCGCATTCAGACAAGTTCTGCCGATCCTCCTCATCTCTGCTCCCTGGGGGGTAGGTTTAACTGCATGTGACTGGTGGGAGAAGATTTGTGTCATCCACCTGTTATGAAAGTGATTCCTTTTTTTAACATTTTTTTGAGGACTTGTGTTGAAACTGAAAAGATTCCATGGATGTGTTTTTTTTTAACCAAGTTCACTGAAAGGACACTTGAGATGTTTGAAAACAACCTGTGCTGGAAATTATGTTCTTTAAGCTCATTAAACAACAACTTGGTGACCTGGGGAAGGTGTTTACAGAGAAGCCACATGCCAAGGTGTATGGAGGTCAGGAGGATGACTTTTTGTTTGGGGTTTGGATATTGTTTTGGTTCAGCTGGGGTGTGAACTGTTTTGAAGACAGTTGGTGTTTTGCCTGCCAAGGAAAAGGAAACCACCCAGATCACCTCTTTCTCTACCTCTTTGAGGAAACCCTTCAAAGATCCAGTGTTGGAGAGCTAGAACCCCTGGTGCTGCATCCCGCCTGAGAAGCTGGAAACACCTGCCAGATTAATTCTAAATGCTGGGTGAAAAGAACTGCTTCAGAAAAGATCTCAGTGACCCGTCTTCGTATACCAGGATGCCAAACCAAAAGGGACAACTGACTTCCTTCCATTTCTTCTCTTTTTTCTTCAAGAATTAGCAAGTATTTGGCCAACGTACTTTTTTTTGTAACAGAGTTCTGCAGAGAATTTCTACTATTTTCAATATGTATGTGAGTGTGTGTGGGGGAATTTAAAAAGGGAATTTCCACATTTCAATTTGTGTGTTAATGCTTTGCTTTGTTACTGGATATGTCTTGTTTGATAATAAACTGATAAATTTGTTGTTTATTAAAGAAATCTGGTTGGTGTATTTTATTCTGGTATAATGAGTAGAGTATATGATTGCCCGAATCAGACACTGGGTAAACATTTTTTCAAACATATGTTGTGACCTGTGGAGAAGTGTGACGAGGAAAGACAGTGCACTCCTCCCACCTCTGTTGGTAACACAACTCAAGTCCCTGGGAAAAGTCACGAGACAAGTTTCAAAACAAAAAAATTGCCAATATCTCTTACGCTCCACTAGTTAGAGTGTGATGTTTCAACCATGTGAAGAATCAAAAGCACTATCAGCATTGTGTCAGATGAGCTAGGATTAAGGACAGGATTAAGCTAATTTCCAAGATGGATCTAAACTCCATGAAAAGTTGCACTGCTATGAGACAAAGCATCAGAGATTACCTGCACATCATACGATAACATCCCATAACTGTGTGCAATGTGGCATGAAAATTAGCTCCCAGTAGCACATAGAAATGAATAAATGCCATAGCCTAAAAACATAAGAAACGTCAAGGATGGGAATAAGCTATTAGGCTCACTCAAGCTGCTCCCTGTCCAGCATCAAACAAAATCTGCAATTCTACAAATAAGTCTCCAATACTCTGCCCTGGGAGATTACAGCAATCATTTATCATTCTTTGAGTAATGAAGTTCCACTTAATATATCTTGTTTAAATTTACTTTTCACTCTTTTAAATTATGATCTGCAATCTGACTTTATCATTATTGTTTGAGGTTTACCTTATCTTTCTAATTTAATATTTTATACCCCTTGATAAAATCCCTCCCTTCAGTATCTGCCCTCCAGAACCAAACAGCAGATTTCTCAAATCATTTCTCATAACACGCTCCCTTTATATTTGAGATACAACTTATTGCTCTTCTCTGGCCCATCTCCAACGATCTGTATAATAAATGAAATGTGCACAACATTTTCCTACATATGTTTGGTCGCACACCTTAAGTCAAGACCTGAAGCAAGTAGCAGAAGTATTGGTGAAACCTGCTCCTCTTATTTGCAGCACACAAGGCTTAGAAGTGTATAAGCAAATTGCACTTGCACCCCAAATTGTGTATAACTGGGTACACAACCATTTAAATGCCAGTGTGTGTCAGTTGTAACACTCTCAGCTCTGAGTCAGAAGGTTGCGAGTTGTGGGGTTTGAGCTCATAAATTAGGCTGACCCGAAATGCAGTACTCAGAGAGTGACGTAGTTTCAGAGATACGTGCTGAGCCACATGCAGCATTTAACAAAGTAGTTCAGTTTACCTTAATCCATGGGTTGGATTTTGGCTCGCCACCAGGATTCCCACCCCAAGCAGCTCAGGGTCGGATTGACTGCCTGTCGCTTCCTGGCGGGCAGCCAATGTTTGGCAATTGTGGGGCATATAAAGGCCCCATGCCTGCGATGATTGTAATTTCCAATCGCCAATGCGGGCCGCCCCACCTCCCCTGCAGACACATGATGGGGTTGCCCCTTCAGGATCACGGCCAGGCAACTGTGGCTTTTAAAAACATTAAAAAACAGACTTCTCCATCTCTCTGCATCTTCAGATCGGCAACTCCCACCTCGCCGGTGCTGGAGGATCTGCCATTGGCTTTCCAGCATTCGGAGCCCCACCTAGCATCCCTAATTGGACAGCGAGCCCACTCCCTGGCGCTAATTGGTTGAGGAGTTGAAAATCCCAGTGGGCGTGCTTAAAGCATATAGTGCTTGGTCGGGACCTGGAGCTCACCCTCATTTCCAGTTCCTGACCCCTAATTGAAAATCATCTGGAGAAAGAAAGACAATTATCACTTGTCAATTCTCAACATGCCATTGGGTCTGTCAGCTGTCAGGATCAGCTTCAAAGTACTAACATTAATTGCGTAGTCTATTCCAAGGCAGGGTTATTATGATTGAGATAGATGAAGAAATGCAGATTGTGTTCTCATTTCACTGCTAGTTTGTGGTACTGTATCACTGCATAGATGGAAAGGATGGTGTCTCATTACATTTGAAGTTGCTTTATATGCAAATGAGCTACTTTGCAGTACAGTCGCTGTCGTTATATTCGCAAAAGCCGCAGCCATTTTGCTCACATCAAGATTGCACAATTTACAATGAGATGCGGGACCAGTTAATCCTTCAATCGATGCAGGAGCAGGTTGGTCAGGGCATCAGGAAACCTCTTCAACAAGTGCAATGAAATATTAAACATCTCGCATTTCTGGACATTGCTTCCGACAGCACAGCCCACCCTCAGTACTGTATTGGGGCTCAATTTAGCTGAAATCCTGGAGTAGCACTTTCAGACTGGGAAGCAAGAGTGCCACCAACCCGATCGTTGTTTCACCATTCCCCCTGCCCAGTCAGGTCCTGCCATCTCCCAGCCATGGCTTCACACAGCAAGTCTTCATTTCTCGAATGAAACACAGGAAAAGGCCACTTAGTCCATCGTGCTGGTGCTAGCTCATTGGTAGAGCTGTCCAATTCAACCCATTCCCCTACTCTTTCCCTGTAAATTGCTCCCTTTAAGTATTTATTAAATTCCATTTTTAATGTGATTATTGAATCTGTTTCCACGACCCTTTCAGGCAGTCATTCCTGATCATACTTCTACTTCTTTTGCCAATCACCTTAAATCTGCGTCTTAATCGGCCTGTCAGCCATTGGAAACAGTTTCTGCTCACTGACTTCATCAAAACCATTCATGACTTTGAACACCTCTGTCAAATCTCCTCTTACCCTTCCCTACTCCAAGGAGAACAAGCCCAGCTTTTCCAGTCAATCCACGTAACTGAAGTCCCTCATCCCTGGCACTATACTAATTTGTGACATCAGGAGCAAGTAGGCAACATTATTTATAATATTGCGTTGTAATTTTATAAAAAGAATGGCTAGTTAGGTGTCATTGCCTTTTCAGGTTTATCAGACTCAAGGTGAAGTCTTACTGTTGAGATTTGGACCCCTTGCTGGGTTTCTTGGAATCAGTCCCATTCACCCATTCTTGTCTATGAAACACTACGTACTATGCAACACGTAACATTTGGCAAGTTAAGCTTCATCATCTTCCGCACTGTCACAGTGCCATACATATTGTGAAATGCCACTGATCCCTTTTCATCTACCTTTTCAATTATCTGTCTATCTCTATGGCATTACGAGTACTTTACCAAATTATTAGTCTAATCTTTCGTGCAATATTTGCAAGACACAGGTGTGAGATTGGTTGGAAAATAACCTTGGAAACCAACTGCTAATTTTTTGTTTTATGCATTCACAGGATATGGGTGTCGCTGGCAAGGCCAGCATTTATTGCCCACCCCGAATTGTCCTTGAGGTGGTGGTGGTGAGCAACCTTCTTGAACCGCTGCAATCTGTGTGGTGAAGATTCTCCCACAGTGGTGTGAGGGAGGGAGTTCCAGGATTTCAACCCAGTGACAATGAAGGAACATCGTTATACTTCCAGTCAGGTTGGTGTGTGATCTGGAGGGGAACTTGCAGGTGGAGGTGTTCCCTTGCTTCTGTTGCTCTTGTCCTTCCAAGGGATAGAGGTCGCAGTTTGAGGAAGCCTGGGTGAGTTGTTGCAATTCATCTTGAAGTTGGTACACACGGCAGCCATACTGCATCGGTGGTGGAGGAAGTTAATGTTTCAGGTGGTGAATGGGAGGGTACCAATCAAGCGAGCTGCTTTGTCCTGGATGGTGTCGAGCTTGTTGAGTGTTGTTGGAGCTGCACCCGTTCAGGCAAGTGGAGAGTATTCCATCACACTCCTGACTTGTGCCTTGTAGATGTTTGAGAAATTTTGGAAAGTAGGAAGTGAGTCACTTGCCATTGACCTACTCTTGTAGCCACAGTTTCTGGTCAATAGTGACCCCAGGATGTTAATGGTGGGGATTTGATGATGGTCATGCCATTGAAGGGGTGGTCGTTAAACTCTCTCTTGTTGCAGATCATCATTACCTGGCACTTATGTAGCGCAAATTTTACTTGCTGCTTCCCAGCCCAAGCCTGAATGTTGTTCAGGTCTTGCTGCAAGCGGGAATGGACTGTTTTCTTATCTGAGGAGTTGCAAAATGCAATCATCAGCGAACATCCCTACTTCAGACCTTATGATGGAGGGAATGTCATTCGTGAAATAGATGAAGATGGTTGGGCGTAGGACACTACCCTGAGGAACACCTGCAGTAATGCCCTGGGTCTGAGGTGACTGGTCTCCAACAACTACAATCACCTTCGTGCCAACTATGACTCCAGCCTGTGGTGAGTTTTTCCCAATTTTGCGAGGGCATCTTGATGCCACATTCAGTCAAATGTTAAGTTGATGTCAAAAGCAGTCACTCTCACCTCACCCATGGAATTTAGCTCTTTGTCCATGCTTGGACGAGGACTAGAAGAGAGTGGTCCTGGCGGAACCCAAACTGGGCATTGGTGAACAAATAATTGGTAAGTGTGCTTGATAGCCATGTTAACAATCCCTTCCATCGCTTCGCTGATGATTGAGAGCAGGTTGATGGGGCAGTAATTGCCAAGATTGGATTTTTCCTGCTTTTTGTGAACAACTGGGCAATTTTTCACTTTGTCAGCAGGTTATAACTGTACTAGAGCAGCTTGGTTCGATCTAGTGTTGGAGCCCAAAGCCAGAATTTTACTTGGTGGCAGAGGCCACACCCACTGGCTTAAAAGTTGGGGGCGAGCCTGCCTCCACTGGGCCTAGAAGCCATGCAGCGATTTAATTGGCCTTGGGCAGGACTTCCGCCCCTCTGAGGCAGGAAGTCCTGCCTAGAGGAGCAGTCGGCCAATCAGGGGGGGGGGGGGGGGAGCAGCTCTTCAGTCCCAGCAGCGCCACCGGGAACAATGGGCACTGCTGGGACTGCACCCAGTCAGAAGATGACCATGGACGTCAGCCTTCATAAAGGTGAGTGGCGTTTCGGTTCTTGCTGGGAACAATCAGCTGGGCCCCGGCGAGGTGGGGGGTTGGGGGTCGTTCAGGAGGGCAGGGGTAGGTGGCTTGTGCAGCTGGGGGGAATCCCTCTGTGGGGTACAGGGTGCCTGATCAGGAGGCCCCCTCCCCCAGCCCCGCACAGGTCAGCAAGGAGGCCACCTGGTATTACTGGGTGGCCTCCTCAGGTGCTGAAGTTCCTGCAGGAGGCCCCTAAGTGACAAGCCATTAGCCACTTAAGGGGCTTGATTGGCCTGGGGCAGGCAGGCCATTCTCAACCTCCCCTCCTGCTGGTAAAATGGCAGTGGGGTATGGGTCAGCGAAGGGAACGGCACCACCTGCCTCCAACTCGATTTTACCCCATCCCCACATGCCTTCAGCCCACTCCCGGGGGCGGATTTGTGAAATTCTGGCCCAAGTCTTTAGTACTGCAGCCGAGATGTTGTCATGGCCCAAAGCCTTTGCTGTATCCAGTGCACTTAGCCATTTCTTGCTATCTGTGGAGTGAATCGAATTCGCTTAAGATTGGCTGCTGTGATGGTGTGGGCCTTGTGATTAGGTCATGATGGAGCATCCACTTGGCACTTCTGGCTGAGGATCATCAAGGGAGAGACAACTATGCACAGAAGGGTCCTCATTAAAACTGTGCGGCTGCCTTGTGCCCTTTGTTTAACGCACTCATCATCAACACAACAGGATTCAGGAAAAAGTGAGTTTCAGCATAAGAGAGGATCTTGAAGTCAAGCCCACTCAGGAACAGTCTTCTGAATGATATGGATACTGTCGTGAAATACAGGGGCTGTATTTGACGATGACCATTTGTATCATGTATTTAATTAGCTACCATGGTTGACCCAGCTTCACTCATTAAAAACGTGATCCAACTTAATCTACTTGCACTGTCTCCCAGGAAGTTAGTTCCAGGCAGTTTTCATCCTCTGTGTGAAGTAGTTAAATCTAAACTCTGCTGTTCATGTTCTCCTCTTCTGAGTCATGCCCACAGTTACACAGCTTGCAGTTACGTCAAGCAATTTATACCCCTTTAAATCCTGAAAACTTCAATAATGTCTCCCCTGAGTCATCGTTCCTCCAGTGTTAAATTCTGGTGTGAATTGTACTCCAATCTGGCACCAAGAACCGAGGGACAGCTGCTCTCTCACAGCATGTGCATAGCACTGTCAGTTATGCTGCTACCTGCATCGTCTTAAGCAGCATCTGTTTCCTGCTTAATTTGGAACGATATGGCTGGTTTCCAGATACAGAGTATAGGCTATGCATTAAACAGATCATTGTGGAGTTCATCAAAGTCTTCAACTTTCCTTTTAGTTTTCTTCCAACACGCTGCACTTCACCATCTGTACAATTTCTTCAAAGTCTTGCTGAACACCAAATGGAACACTTTTTTTTGGAGAGTTTTCGCCCCCATCTCTTCTGAAGATATTGACATATTCTCATATTTCTCTCCTGTTGTAGAATAATCTCTATTCCTTTCAAACTAGGGCACTGCAGCCACAGCTATTTAAGGAACATTTTTATCCGTTCTCTACATCAAGTGTGCAGAGCAAACTGGTTTTCATTTGAAGCTTACATCAGAAAGACATGAACAGCACTAAAAAAAGCAGTTCTGAAGAAGGGCCACTGACCTGAAACGTTAACTCTGCTCCTCTCCACAGATGCTGTGAGACCTGCTGAGTTTTTCCCGCCGCTTTCTGCTTTTGTTATACTAAAAGAAGTGCAGTGCTTGGTCACGACCTTTCACTTGGTCCTGGTTCAAATTCAGCTCAGAGTAAAGGAGTATAAAGCCTGCTTCATCCCTGGCTGAGGAGATCCTGTGCCAAATGAATCCAGCCAATCTCAATCTAGCTGCAAATGGGCATGGGCACAAAACTGGCACGAATTAGCAATCTTCTTCTGACAGGACAAAGGATGGACGGTGAGGAATATGGTGCAGCATTGAGGCCATTTTGGGCTTGGGGAGTGTGGATGGATCTTTGAATGATTTCAAACCGTTATTTCTGACCTGCCAGTGCTTGAGGCTGACACAAGCTAGCTGGAATAGAAAGCATGCTATCCTCCAGCAATACCCTGGCTGAGAACAAACTCTGTTTCAAATCGTGAAGGGTTTAGACAAAGTGAATAAAGAAAATGATTTCCAATGGCTGAAGGGTTAATAACCAGAGCAAACAGATTTAATATAATGGGCAAAAGAACCAGAGGCAACATGAGGGAAAAACCTTTTTGCACAAGAAGTGTTTAGAATTTGGAATGCACTGTCTGACAGGGCAGTGGAATCACATTCAATAGTAGCCTTCAAAAGGGAACTGGATAAATACTTAAGGAGAAAATATTTTCAAGGTTCTGGGCTAAGAGTTGGGGGGAATAGAACTAAATTGATTCCTCTTCGAAAGAGCTGACAGAGATTCGATGGGCTGAATGGTTTCCTTCCGTGCTGTACGATTTTATGATCCTGCGAAAAAGAATATAATTCTTTAAAATGAAAGAAAAAGTTTGCCACCTTTAACCAGTTGCCAATTGCTGAAAATAGTGATAATCGCACCAGTTTTGAGAGCAGACTGTTCTGTTTGGAATCTGTCTCAAAATATACTCACAATATAGCAGCAATACATTTCAAGTGGTAGATGCTACTTATTCTCCTTCAGTAATTGGCATCCAGGACACCAATTAACAATGTGTGGGGCTAGGAGTAAGAAAGGAAGACTGGACTCAAAGCTTACTAGATTTTTGGAACAAGTTACCAGGAAAGGCGACTGACGGGAACATTGAAAATGGGTTCAAGAAACAACAGGACACACTTTGGGCAGAGAAGAATGTGTCTGTGACATAAACACATCATCAGGTTCCACATGTCAGCTGATGACACCCAGCTCTACCTCACCACCACATCTCCTGGCCCCTCCATTGTCTCTGATTTGTCATGCTGTTAGTCCGACATCCAGTTTTGGATGAACAGAAATTTCCTACAGCTAAATATTGGAAAGACCGAAACGATTGTCTTTTTGTCCCTGCCATCTCCCTTGAGCTCAACCAAAACTCTGCTGCCAGTATCATAACTCGTATCAAGTCTGGTTCACTCCTTACCCCTGTGCTCACTGACCTACATGACTCCTATTGCGTCAATGCCTCAACTTGAAAATTCTTGTCCTCGGTTTCAGATTCCTCTACGACCTCCTCTCTAACCCTGTAGGCTCTTTCAGCCTTACAAGCCTTCGAGATCTCTGCACTCTTCCAATTCTGGCCTGTTCTGCATCCCTCATTTTAACTGCTGCACCACTGGCAGCCTTGCCTTCAGCTGTCTCATCCCAAATCACTGGAATTCCCTCCCGAAACCTCTCCATCTCTCCACCTTTAGGTCAGTCCTTGAAACCTTCCTCCACCATATTTTTATCTGATGGGAGGTTTTGTCACATGAAAGATGCTACATAAATGCAAGTTGTTGTTGAGAGATAGGCTAAGAAAGTGCGGGGTGCCTTTGGTCTATCAAAATAGTATGAGACGAATGACATGTTTCTGTTAAAAAAATATTTTGTCTAATCCAGTGAATGTGACATTGGCAAGAGCTGTCACACCAATTCAAAGCGAAAAAAAGTTCAATCCCAAGCTGGTCAACTTCAGTTTCTTTTCAAAAGATACAATTTTGTCAACTGACTAACTCTACCGTTGTTAATTTCAAAAGAAAACCGAGGGCAAGAGTTTTTATTGAAAGTATTTATATGAAGTGATAACGGAACAGAAGTGACAGTGACTGAAAGTCATGCCTAGAAGGCAGACACATCCACCTCACACTGTTCCCATGGCCCAGAGACTGTCCATTAAAGTAAATGCAGATGAAATCAAGTGACTGTCTGAATATTCTGCTGAAGCATAAATTAACAGGGTGCTAATGAGCTGGTGAAATGGATGCAAATCTACATTGAACAGCCAACTCTACAGGAGCTACAACTCCAGCTTCTAATTTTAGGTTTATTGCCTCACAGATGGTAGAAACTTGCACCTGTGCCAAGGCAGCTACTCTGAAATCAGCCTGGATGATCCAGATGGAATCTGCCGACTGGGCAAGTCACACAAGTCACACCCACTGCAGGGGAGCACTCACTGGAAATTCGGCTGCCCAAAAACCTCAAGGTGCCCAATTCCAAGTTTCACCAGAACATTATGTCAAACATTATCATGGTTATGGTCTCACCGCTCCTGATCTGTAATCTCCTCCGAGTTGGCTGCACTTTAATTCTGGCCTCTTGAACATCTCCAATTTTAACCGCTCCACCATTGATGGCCCCACCTTCAGTTGAGGGGGCCCGAAGCTCTGGAATACCTTTCCTCTGGACCTCTCCACCTCGCTTTGTTCCTTCAAGACACTCCATAAAGCCTACCTCGTCATCTGACTAAAATTTCTCGTTTTGTGGCTTGATGTCCGACGTCTTTTTATAATGCTTGTCTGACGTGCCTTGTGACATTTTATTTACATTATTTTTCACACATGCCACAGCAGTCAAAAACTGCTGCTAAATGTCTCGAGGGTTGCACCAGGGGCCATAAATATAAGATAGTCATCAATAAACCCAGAAGGGAATTCAGCTGTTACTTCTTTACCCAGAGTGGTCAGAATTTGGAACTTGCAGCCACAAGGAGTAGTTGAGGTAAATTGCACAGAGGTATTTAAGGGGGAAGCTAGATAGCACAAGGAGAAGGAACAGAAGGATATACTGGTAGGATAAGATGAAGATGGGTGGGGAGGAGCCAATGTGCATCATAAACATTGGTATGAAACAGTTCGGCCAAATGGGAAGCAATGGATATGGCGATAAGACAGGAATGTGAAGATGGAGTAGAAGACCAGCCCTGATATTGAACAGCGAAGTAGGTTCGAGGAACTGCATCGCCTACTCCTGCGCCTATTACTGATAGGTTGAATTTAGTGCTGGCAGCAGAGGGTACCTTTGACAGTTCCAAAAGCAGGAGGCGACACCGCTTCAGCGGTCAGCAGAACCCAGGGCCGCATCTTGTCATAGGCTGCCAAGAGGGCAGCCGTCCCTATTAAGGGCAGCCTCCCACCCACAAGAGCCAACGTCCAATCAGAGGGTCGGCAGCTCAGCAGCAGCACTGGGAGCAGTGGCCAGTGCTGGGACTCTATCTTTGAGGAGGAGGGCATCGGGATGGACGGCGCCCTTACATCCAGTTAAGTAGGATGTGGGTACACCAGGGCCAGTCAGGCAGGCCCCAGCGACAGGGGCTTGGGGGAGTTCGTGTTGGTGAGGGAATGCGGTGCTGTTGCTGTGTGTGTGGCTATTGCCATTGGGGAGTCCCTCCCTGGCTCAAAGAGTGTCTGAAAAGAAGGGTCCCCCCCACCCCACCTCCCACAGCCCGCTGGGTGGGCGCCAGGGTCTACCAAGTGGTCTCAACAACACCCCCCCACAACCCCGCACCCCACCACCACTCCCCACTGTTGGCAAAGGACCTTAATTGACCACTTAGGTGGCTCAACTGGCCTCTGGGTGGAAGGGTTGTCCACCACCTTCCCCACTGGCAAGTCGGCATGGGTGCGGGAAGAGGACGGGCACTCCACCCTGCCTTCCTGTGCCATTTTACAGGCCCCGTCACCTCCCAGCTCGCACCCAAAAGGGCGAGTAAAATCCAGTTCGATGTTTCCCTCCTGTAGACTCGATGTAATTCCATGTACATACTGATGCAAGTCTCTGTGCTGAGATGAGGGTTGCTGAGTTACTGGGCACATTGGGGCTTTGCAGGGAGCGGGAGCCAGATACTGCAATTTAAGATATAGACAGGGGAAAGCTGCTCTGATTGCAGGGAAACACTGAAACTCACCTCAAACGTCATGAAAATTAGAGTTTGACTCTGCCTGTCCCATGCCCAAATGACATGCTGGTAAAGCTGCTCACAATTGTCTCCTCCTTGCCAGGTCACTCTCCAACCCAGGTCCAGCGATATTCAAACTGTGGCCCATAAAATCTGCAAACTTGGGCTATTTAGCCCACATAAATGCAACACCAATGCCAGCACTCTCCACTGGCAGAGGCACAATGGGGCGAAAAGAAATAAGAGCAGGAGTAGGCCAAACAGCGTCTTGAGCCTGTTCCACCATTCATAAGATCGTGGCTGATCTGCCTCAGCTCCAATTTCCAGCCCAAATATGAACATAAGCACCTGGCTGTCCTTTTAGCTCATGTCAAGTAAGTGGAAGTGGAAGCTCCATGCAGGGACCTAGTATGTGTGTGTCCCAAGTTTTCTCACACCCACCTTCTGGTAGTTTGAGAGGAACAGAGTCACAGGAGTTTTGAAATCCCTCCACGGCCTTTCCCCTCCCTATCTCTGTAATCTCCTCCGGCCCTACGACGCTCCGAGATCGCTACACTTCTCCAATTCTGGCCTCTTGTGCATCCCGATTTGAATTGCTCCACCATTGGCGGCTGTGACTTCATCTAACTGGGCCCCATGCTCTGGAATTCACTCCCTAAATCTCCCTAGCTCTCTTTCCTCTTTTAAAACTTGCCTCTTGCACCAAGCATTCGGTCACCTGTCTATCTCCTTATGTGGTTTAGTGTCAAATTGTGTTGATAACACTCCTATGTTGCGCCAGGGACATTTTATGATATTAAAGGCACTATATAAATGCAAGTTGTTTTTTCTCTTGGTGGTACTGCATCAGTTGGTGGCACATGAGGATATGATACTTCACTTCCTTTTTGTCCTATCTTTTTTATTTACTGAAGCTGAAAATTATACTGGTGTCGGAGAGCCTCTCCAAATGTAGGAAGTATCAAGAGGTAAGGCACAGCTGATTGGGTAAGATGAAGTCAGGTGGGAGGAGGTTTCTTTGGAGCACAAACACCAGCATAAATCTGATGGGCCGAATGGTCTGTTTCTGTGCTGGTAATACAATGCAATTCCACGTATTATATAATTCCATGTAATATTAATAATATTAAGTCCTCAAACAAGACAGGTGGGCAACATTTGTGGCTGAATGACGCAGCTTTTCGTACGACATCCGACTACCTCAGCTTGCTTACTGCCAAATGGGACTTAATGATCCACTTTAACATAGCCATTTTCCATTTCCCACTTTCTCAATTCTACAAGCTGATATATGAGATTCTGCACTCGCGCGCCATCTCCCCACCCCCCTGCTGAATGTGTGCAATGTTTACTGAACTGCTGTGTTAATCCTCACACACGGACAATACCAGTTAATGAGAGCAGCATCAATAACTCAGATAAATTCTGTCTAGGTTATTGCTGCAGTCATTAAATTGCAGGGAGGATTCTGCATGACTAATAATTTGACACATGGGGTAGGACTGTTGCAATTTCAAACCTTTTTGAACTTGGAGTATTCTAAATGAAAAGAAAAATGTTCCATCAGGGTTATAACAGAAAGCAATTTCCACTGGCACTGTTTAAAAATGCAAGTTATGCACACGAAAACTAATGCATTTGATTTAATTTCCAACCGTGTCTTTCTGAGTGTGCCTTTTGCGCAGTAAAAAATGAGATATTAATCCAGTGAATTACAGGGCGCGAGTTCCTGCATTCGGAAAGCTGTGGGTTCAAGTCACACTTCACAGACTTGAGCGTATCATCCAGGCTGGCACTCCCAGTGCTACTCTGAGGGGAGTACTGCATTGTCAGAGGTGCCATCTTTTAGATGAGACATTAAGCCAAGGGCCTGTCTGCTGTCTCAGGTGGACATAAAAGATTCACTATTTAGAGAAGAACAGTGGGGTTCTCCCTGGTGTCCTGGCCGATATTTGTCTCTCAATCAATGCCTAAAAAGCGTGCAAACCCCACTACAGAGAATCAAGGGTATGATCTAGGACTGCACTGCAGTGCAGAACTGACCGAGTACTGCATTTCAGAGGTGTCATCCTTCAGATGAAGCATTAAAGATTCCATTACATCATTTCAAGAAGAGCAGTTGAGTTCTCCTAATGTCCAAGCCAACATTTATCTATCAGCCAACATCACTAACGCAGATTACCTGATCACTGCTGTTTCCGGGACCTTGCTGTTTACAAATTGGCTTATCATAATTCCAACATTACAAAACTTCAAAAGTACTTCATTGACTGTAAAGCATTTGGGAGGTCATGCAAGATCTTTCTTCACCAGTCCATGTAAGCTTCCAATGTCTCTGCCACATGGTCAACAATAAATTTGCATTACTGTATGAGTGGTTAGTACAATCGAGCTCTGCTCGAGCTGATTTCTTCCTCATTCTAAATTCTGAGGGTAAACCCTATCCAACAAGACAGAATGCCTATTCATCATTTTTTAAAATTCATTCTTGGGATGTGGGCGTCGCTGGCTAGGCCAATATTTATTGCCCATCCCCAATTGCCCTTGAGAAGGCAGTGGTGAGCTGCCTTCTTGAACCGCTGCAGTCCATGTGGGGAAGGTGTTCCCTACAGTGCGGGTTCGGGAGGGTGTTCAAGGATTTCGACCCAGCAACGATGAAGGAGCGACCAATACATTTCCAAGTCAGGCTGGTGTGCGACAGAGAGGGGAACTTGGAGGCGGTGGTGTTCCCATGCACCTGTTGCCCTTGTCTTACTCGGCAGCAGAGATCACAGGTTTGAGAGGTGTTGTGGGGAAGCCTTGGTAAGTTGCTGCACTGCATCTTGTCAATGGTACACACGACATCGCCCAGCTAACATCAATCTTAATGATTTTAATTTAAGCAAAAACCAACAGTAGACAATGTGATAATTGGATACCACATATTCTGTTTTCAGACTGTGCGAATACTGACTATTTTTTTTTAAAGCTGGCATGGACCAAGCTGATAGCTGCACCAACACAAACACCACATGAGAATTTCATTAGAAATAATTACAGTGCCAATAAAAGATACTGCAATAGGGTCAAATGGTCAAGAAATGTTTAGAAGCCAATCCTCCCACACAGATGAAATATTGTACCCAACTTGATGGGCCAGATTCTACTGAAAACACAACAGCTTGTGCCGCCTTTTAGATGTGACGTTAGATCGAATGACTCTATTTAAATAACAGCAGCATAGTTCTCCCCAGTATTCTAGACAACGTTTATCTATCAACCAGCATCACAAAAGCAGGTTACCTGATCATGTATCTCATTCCTGTTTGTGCAATATTACTGTGTGCAAATTGGCTGTCACAATTCCCGCCATTGCAACAGTTCAAAAGTACTTCATTTTGTAATGTGCTTTGGGGCATCCTGAGGTCCTGAAAGTCGACATACAAATGCAAGATTTTTCTGAACCGTTAGTGAGGCCATAATTAATGCGCAAATCAGCCAGCAACTTGTGGTGAGGAAGAAGCACCCTGTGAATTGTGAACCACCACAAACTGTTGTCTGATTTGTGCCACTTTGCCATTTGATCTGCGAAAAAGCATTTCACCCTGAACCGCCTCGTGAGTTTCAATAAGTTGTTGCATTTGTACATTAATTGTCCATTAAACTCGCCACAGAAGTTATGTCTCATAATTAACGGCGTAAGTACCCTTTCAACAACGTGATAATTGGAAATGAGTGCCAATGTACCTTGTTACCCAGACAGTGAACAATTTTAAACGCAAAATACTGCAGATGCTGGAAATCTGAAATTAAAAACAGTAAGTGCTGGAAATACTCAGCAGGTCTGGCATCAGCGAAGCCGAGTTCACACTTCAGGTTGATGACCTTTACAATTGCACAGTCTCATTCCTTCAGGTTGCAAACTGTTTTAGGAGACTCTAAAGACGTCAAATTTTAAATTCAATTTTTTTCTTACTTTTCCTCGTCTGTCTCTTTTCTCTCTCTCTTACTCCAATCTTGATTTTCCCCCTCTTTACTTGTTTCTGTACCTGATTTGTCATTGAATTGACCTCTAATTGACCTCGCTTCTCACTCCTTCCCCTGTTCATTTCTTAATCCTTAAATCTCATTAACGAACTGTGCTGTTTGTCCTGTTCTTCACCAGGGTCCCAAATGCCCCGTTACCCTCACTGCAGTCTTATCAGCTTGTACTTTCAGCAACTTTGTGGGGAAAAAAATCTGAAAACCTAAACCCTGCGAGAGTAAGTCTAATTAATGGGAAACACCGTGAGATGCCGCACTCCAGCAAAATCTGGCCCATTGTGTGACAAGTATTTGCAAAGATCGAACTCAAATTTGAATAGCAGATGCGTACTTAATTGCAGAATACTTTGGGTAAATGTGCCATGTGATGGGGTACCAAACCATGCAAGATCCTTAGGATGTGCTGTGTTAGTTGAGCTCAGCAGAATTTTGTGTAAGGGATCCGACAATTAATCTGACTGTATCTGGGACAGGGAATGGGAAAAATATCAGCCACCATGCTGGTGTCACGAAAGAAAACTTATACATGTGGAAGTCAGGTGAAGATTGAGGTCAGTGTGATCTCTTTGCATGTTGATATTATAGTGTAGGATCACATATGATCACTGCCGAGTGGACAGGTAGATGAAGACAGCTACTGGAAGTGGGTCTGAGTCCTGATGGGTCAGCAACTTCACGAAAGCAAGGGTAAGGGGACAGAAGGTTGGGGTCTTATTATAAGCTTAGAATGCAACGGTTTCTGTTTCACACACAGAAGAAGTGGCAGCGAAATTCCAGAGTCACACCCGAACCTGGTTTTGGTGGGAACAGAGTAATACCCCCAGAGAAGGCAATGTCACACAGAGTGATGTCATGTGCAGCAATCTCACAGGAAGTAGATGTCCACTGCAGTGTCAAACTAGGCTTGAGAAGTGCTCGAAGGGTCCCTTGCACCGCATGGAAAACCCATAAACTTATATAAAATGGTCTGAAATGCTCTGAGAAACCGAGTGCTGCTCTGAAGACACTTCAACTCAGTGGACATGCTGCAGCACCCGACATATCTGCACAGCTCTTTCCAGGCCATTGAGAAGGTCGCTGAGAGGCAGGTCATGGAAACAAGGTGGTGACAACTGGTGTGTAACTACTGGGTGAAAAAAAATCAGTTGCTAAGGATGAATGGGTTCTCTGCCACAACACCGCCCAAACATCGTCATAATATCACTTGCAAACTGAGGTCGTACAAACTAGTGAATTTGGCATGAATTTGTGAAACTTGCTCATATATCCCAATAAAATAAGGTCTCAGTGACATTTCATACAAACATCTGAAAACTCTGCGAGTTCACACAGGATTCCAATTACAGGATTTTTTTTGTCCCCATTCATGTAGAAAAATGAATCTTGGGATTAACATCAGTTCCACAGAGTTTAATGCTGCAAATAAGCAGAAAGTCAATTTCCTGACTTGTTTCAATCTTTTCTGAAGAAAAGTGCAGAGGTGATTGCATCAGAATCATATTACTAAAGAGTCAACGATAATGTAACCTGTATATCATTGACACTATTCAACTTTGTCAATAGATTGGCTCATTCCACTCATAATCCACATGTACCTGTACATTTTCTCCCCTGACAGGGGGGTATAACAGAATAGAAAGAGCTGGTAAAAATGCTCCTATTTTAACCAATTATTCATTCACATCTTGTTGGGTCTCTGTTATTTTCTTCCTCATTTGTTTGTGTGTCACCGTGTGTCAGTAAGCTGCGGGTTTAAGTCTAGGCTGACACTGCAGTGTCAGGTTAGTGCTGGGGGACTGCTGCACTGTCAAAGATCTCTTTAATATATCAAACTGAGATCCACAGGACTTGTGCAGGTGGATGTTGAAGAGGAGAAGTAAGTTCTCTTCCTCAACCTTCTTCCTTAAACCAGCTCCCCCACCTCTCCTCCCTAAAATAGATGAACTGGTCATTTGTCTTGTTCATATTTGTGTGATTTTGCTACATCTAAAATGTCTGCACAACAGTCACCACACTTCAAGATAATTCATTGTCTGTTAAGTGCTGAGTGATAGAATAAGGTACGAGAGAAACAGAAATATCTTGTTCTCACAATAGGATCTTTAGTTTTTTTGTAAATGTCTTATATAGCGTGAATTTTGTTGTTGAAACCTTAGTTTCTGTTTAAGACCATTGTGCCAAGGGTATCATAATGGCATGAAAGCAGTTACATTATTGCAGATAGATAGATTATAAACAACATTATATTTCAAATTTGTGATAAGCATGCTATCTGTTGAGCGCTTTACAAGATCAGAAATTTAACTGGGCAAGCCATATAAATATGGTGGCGACAAGAGCAGGTCAGAGGCTGGGAATTCTGCAGCGAGCAACTCACCTCCTGGCTCCCAAAAGCCTGTTTACCATCTACAAGGCACAAGTCAGGAGTGTGAGGGAATACTCTCCACTTGCTTCGATATAGCTCCAACAAAAGTCAAGAAGCTCGACCATCCAAGACAAAGCAGCTCATTTGATCTTGCTCCATCCACCATCTTAAACATTCACTCCTACCACCACTGGCACACAGTGGCAGCAGTGTGTACCATCTACAAGATGCACTGCAGCAACTCAACAAGCCTCCTTCGACAGCACCTTCCAAACCCGCAACCTCTACCACCTATAAGATCAAGGGTAGCAGATGCATGGGAACACCACCACCTGCAATTTCCCCTCCAAGCCACGCAACATCGCCGTTCCTTCACTGTCATTCGGTCAAAAATCTAGAACTCCCTCCTGAACAGCATTGTGGGTGTACCAATAGCAGATGGACTGCAGTGGTTTAAGAAGGCAGGTCACTACCACCTTCTCAAGGGCAATTAGGGATGGGCATTAATTGCTGGCTTTGCCAGACAGGCTCACAGGAATAAAGAAAAAGATCACTGCAGATGCGGGAGGAAATCCTGTCATGTCATATTATTGTCTCTTCAATACAGGTAAGGCTTTGTCTCAGTTGCCTTGTCTGGAATTGCATTCCAGATATTGGTCACACTTTGTAAAACCGATCATTTTTAGCAGATGCCTTCTTGTTCTAGTGTCTTGGCTCACCTTGAAATAAATCTTATCTGTACCAATTAATTAATTTTTTATTAACTTCCAGGACGTTTTCTCTCAGTCAAACTTCCTTTTGAGGTGAAAGGATCGCATTCTGCCCACGACTTCCTCATAAGTTAGTCCTTTCAATCGGCCTCTCTGCACCCTCTCAATGGCCTGAATGTTACTCGTGACTTGGTTGCCGAAACTGTATGGAATAATCAACGAGTGATCTGATCAGCCCACAGTTAAGCTTAAAGTTTAAGCAAGACACGGCCCGAATTGCACACTGCGGAGATTTGGTGATATTGTTCACTGTAGTACTTGTGATTTTCTTTGCTTGTTGCTGTTCCGTGCTGATTAGACACATGGGGGAAAAAGTGCATCTCGGGCAGTAGCGCAAAATAGGAAGCATCTATCAGTCACCTGTTATACGTCCCGCCCAATATTCAGTTCTATTCATGTCAGTGGAGCCCAATCCACTCGACAGCTTCAGAGAGTTGAAAAACAAAGCAGGTCGCAAGAAGTTTATTATACTTAAATACACGACAGCAGAATAAAAATGACAAGTTCTGAAAGGGCTTTGAGCTAAGCCACTCAAGTTCATCTGTCCTTTTTGTCCCTATCTGTAACCAAGATTGGTAGCAGCTGTGACAATTCAGCTGTGTCAATGACATTCAGTCAAGTGTTACATTTAGTAAAAGAACAATGAAATGGGATCCCAGTCAGTCAAAATGCCATCCACTCTCACACTGGATTGTACTCTAATCTAAACTCATGAGTCAACAGTTAAAACTAAAGATGGAGCTGAAGGAAATTGTCGAGTTTAAGTGAATGATAAGGAGTGACAACTTCAGGGACACAGAAAGGTCTCAACGTTTTTCAAAAAGAAAGAGACTGGATTCCAAAGGAAGAGAAAGCAGAGCTGCAAATCTGTATGGTGGTGGTGGAAATACACTGACGGGGTTGGTTTTGAGGAAGGCTTTGGAAATGAGGGAGGGGAGGTGGCAACGTGGAGACATTCAGGGAGGCATCTCCACAGGGCACGAGACAAGTTGACTGAAATGGTGGCTGCTGATGGTGGAGCAGAGGGAACCAATGTTGTTTGCAGGACAATCGGTTAAGAGGAGATCAGTGATGTAGGGTGGTAGAAGGACACCAGATCCCCTAAAAATCCAGACACCCCTCCAGGGATCCCCAACAAATAATGACATACTCCCAGGGTCCCCACCCACAAATACTTACACACTCCCAGGGAACCTGCAAATACTGAGATGCTACTGAGGGCCCTTCTCTAATGATTTACGCAAAGGACAGCAGTGTTACCTTCGCAGAACAGGTTATTATTGGCACAAAGCAGCTGGAATAATGTGCTTGTAGGGCAACAAATACAGATGAATACAGAAATATGATGACGTTGCAGGCAACTGGGCCCAGTTTGCAGTACAGATGCTGATGCACCTGCTCTGAATTTCTAGCATTTATTTTTTATTTTCCAAAGAATTCGATCTGTTTGTTTCGACTGTGAAGCTTGCTTTGAGTCAGGAGCAGGCCAGATAGCATCAAATTACAGGTCTTCAGCTAGCACGAGCTATTTGCGAGGAATTAAAAGGATGTACTTGTGTGTTTTGAGATGGTGCAGGGGTGGGGGTGGTGGTGGAAGAGAATACAGTCTGTTTGCAATGGGTTTATCGGAGTCAAGATAGAAGCAATTTTATTGCAGTGTGGCAGGAAAAAGGCTTTTTCAGTCTTAAGTGACATCTAAGAAGCTTCATTTTTACTGCTCAGATGGCACATTTGATTAAGAATGTCTGTCAGTTTTGTGCAACCCAAAATTCATGGAGACAGTGTAAAAAGGGGAATCACAGCATTTTTATAGGCCTGAAAGTCGTATTACATTTTGATTGCTTCTGTAATCTGAAAGATGGAAACAAGATTCCCATCCACAAAAACCTCCGGATTCTGTGCTTGCCAAGTAAACAAAATGCAAAATGAGAAAGATAGGGAGCCAAGAAATGTCGGCAAAAATTATGACCCAGTTCTTCCTCAACCATTTGTGTACTGGAAGGTCATCGACACTTTTAAAATACAGGCTAATTTTTAACACCTACACATACAATCTGCACATCATTTGCAGTTGCTTAATAAAATCTGATTCCATTATTTAAGCATTAACTTCACATTTTCCTTTGTTATTTTGGTTATGTTCAGTTTATTGTTACGACTGAGGCTGGAGAAATGCACTGTCTTTCTCTCGTTCCACTTCTCCACGGGTCACAACATATAATATAAATGTTTTACCCAGATATGGCCTATTATATACTTTATCTATTTTAGTTTCAGGATAAAATCCATCAATCATGTTTCTTTAATAAACAACAAAATTATTAATTTATTATACAATTAAGATTCAAAGCTTACTAACACACAGGTTAAAGTATGAAGGTTCCCTTCTAAATTAACGCAACACACACACACACACACACGAGTTAAAGAAAAAATAAAGAAATGTTTTCTGCACAGATATCTTTACAAAAAGGACAAAAAAAAACTTTGGCCAAATGCTTGTTAATTCTTGAAGAAAAAGGCTAAGATAGGGAATGTTCTCAGCTGGTGCTTTGGTCAGGCATCCAGATACATGCAGACAGCTGTCAATGGGATCTTTTTGGAGCAGTTCTCTTCCGGCAACGTCGAGGATTAGTCTGGCAGGCTTAGCAGGAGAAATGCTGCATCAGGGGTTTCAGCTATCATACTGGAGTCTCAGGGTTTCTCAAAGAGATGGAAAAGGATGAGCTGGTGACTTATTAGTAGGCTTAACCTCAACTGACTCAAAACCATGATTAAAAACGAAACCAACTCTTGACCACCATAAATCTAGACCTGTCATTTCTCTGTAAACATCTCCCATAGTCATCAATGTTCCTGCTGTTTACTTAGTTTAAGACATGTGACTTCCAGTGAGGGTTTGTTTTTAACAAAGTCCCAAGTCCTTCCAGTGACTTCCTTGTTCAAACAAAACAAAGTCCAGCATCTATGGAATCTCTTCAGTCTTCAAATAAATCAATTTCCACAATTTTGAAACACAAAAATATTAAAAAATTGAAGCACTTTCATAACATTATTCAGAAAAAAGCTGATTTCTCATGGCAAAGTTAGGCTGGTCCATTCAGCTCCCTGGATCTATTCTGTCATTTTACTAGATCTTGAATGATCTGTACCTCACTCCATTTAGCATTATATGTCAGCTGTGGCTCAGTTGGTAACACAGGAGGTTGTGAGATCAAGTTCCATGCCAGGACTTGAGCACAACAATCTAGGTTGGCACTCCAGTGCAGTATTGGGGGAGTACGACAAAGTTAGAGGTGGCATCTTTTGGATGTGATGTTAAGCTATTCAGACTCTATTTGCACTCTATATTAATGACTTGGCTGAAGAGACAGAGAGTAATGTATCTAAGTTTGCTGATGATACAAAGCTCGGTGGAAAGGTAAGCTGCAAGGAGGATGTAAAGAAGCTGCAAAGAGATATAGACAGGTTAAGTG
The DNA here is from genome assembly GCF_036365525.1 of Heterodontus francisci. Classification (NCBI taxonomy): domain Eukaryota; kingdom Metazoa; phylum Chordata; class Chondrichthyes; order Heterodontiformes; family Heterodontidae; genus Heterodontus; species Heterodontus francisci. Next base: position 12,231,617 of record NC_090417.1, read on the forward strand.
AGTGAGCAACAAGATGGCAAATGGAGTATAATGTAGGGAAGTGTGAAGTTGTTCACTTTGGTTGTAAAAATATAAAAGCAGAATATTTTTTTTAAAAGGTGTGAAACTGGTAAATATTGATCTTCAGGGAGACTTGGGGGTACTCATACAAGGAACACACAAAGTTAACATGCAGGTGCATCAGGCTATTAGAAAGGCAAATGGCATGTTGCCTTTATTGCAAGGGGACTGGAGAACAGGAATAAAGAAGTCTTAGTAAAATTATACAGGGGCTTTGGTGAGACCGCACCTGGAATACTATGTGCAGTTTTGGTCTCCACATTTAAGAAAGGATCTACTTGCACTGGAGGCAGTGTAGCTAAGATTTACTAAGTTGGTCCCTGGGATGAGGGGGTTGTCCTATGATGTAAGGAAAGTGGGCTTATATTCTCTGGAGTTTAGAAGAATGAGAGGTGATTTAATTGAGACATACAAGATTCTGAAAGGGCTTGATCGGGTAGAAGCTGAGAGATTGTTCCCTCTGGTCAGGAAATCTAGAACGCGGGGACACAGTCTCAGGATCGGGGCCAATCATTCAGGACTGAGATGAGCAGAAATTCCTTCAATCAAAGGATTGTGAATCTTTGGAATTCTCTATCCCAGAAGGTTGTGGATGCTCCATCATTGAATACATTTAAGTCTGGGATAGATAGATTTTTTCAGTCTTGCAGGGAATCAAGAGATCTGAGGAGTGGGCGGGAAAGTGGAATTGAAGCCCAAGATCAGCCATGATCGTATTGAATAGTGGAGCAGGCTCGAAGAGCCATATGCTCTCCTTCTGCTCCTATTTCTTGCGTTCTTGTGTAAACTGAGGCCTCGTCTGTCCTCCAAGGCAGATGTAAAATGGCATTCTTTCAAAGAAGAGCACAGAGTTATCCCACCGCCCCACCCAGTCCTGCTCTTAATCAATATCAAAGAAACAAATTATCAGGTCATGATCACATTATTGTTTGTGGGATCTTTCCTACATTACAACAGTATCTACACTTAGACAGTATCTCATTGGCTGTGAAGCACGTTTAGACAACTGGTGCTCGTGAAAGGCACTGTATGAAAGCAAGTCTTTCTTTTTTTTAACCTGGCTTTGCTCCCCTTCTGTTTATACCCTTACACCAGTCAGACATCTTGGAGTGTGGGTCATGGTTCGAATCTTTTGCTGGGAACCTGGTGTGTCCCTGCAATGCAGTTAGCTGACGTACTTCCATGTAAGGAAGTGGTCCGATTAAGCACATCCTCAGCTCAAGTGTAGACTAATTGGGACTTTTTGTAATGTGGCGGGAGCAGACACTCCTAATCGCGTGCACAAATGCAGATCTCATGTGGCATCGCTCATGCTGTGTCAAAAAATGCCATAATTTTCTGTGTCACACACATACAGTAATCAGGACTACTTTTCTATGGTAATTAAATATATATAATATGTTTTTATTTAAGCAGGACAGGAACATTTGGGGTTCAAAGTGCGTCCATTTTTTAAAATTGGAAACTGGCTGCTGGTTTTGCGATGTAGTAAATTGTATGCTTTACAATAGGATGGTTGTAAGGCAGATGCCAAAGACATCAGGTAGGTGAAGGAACCTAGAAATTGTGAAGATTGGAAGCCAAGTTGATGTAATTTCTGTTGTGCTGGGAGGCTGGTCTAGAGGTAGAGAAGCAATTGAGGGGTTGGTAGGATTTGGAGCAATGGGAAGGGAACTTCTTGATGTTGCCGCAAATATGGGGCTTTCAGATTGGAAATGGAGCAAGGAGAATGTGGAGATGTGGCAGAACTAGGTGGGTGGTCTTGGACTATGGACGCACTGGGACGATGATGGCTGGAAGTAGAAGGGAGATATTTTAGCAGTACAGATTCCATTTCAGTCTCCCAAATAAGGCAGGCACCAACACTAACGGGCCTCTTCATCACTCCCTCAAAACCTTCTTCAAAAATCAGCTATCATCAATCTGATTTGTTTGTAGAGGTGCATAAGGTGTGTATGGAGTGACAATAAATGAGAAAAGGCTTTGTGCAAAGTCATCTTTGGAATGCAAATAGTCTCTAAGCCACAGGTATACTTTTAAATGGAATGGATGGTGTGATTACAGGCCAGATGCAAAGCAGTAGTGAAAATGGTGAGGCTAATTAGGAGATGATATCCCCATGAATACATCCCTTGAAGACAGCAGGGATTGGAGAAGTTCAAAGATTGGGAATATACTGCAAATCTGTGCACTGTGCCACATTCACAGGCAATGCTCAGTCTCCTTAAAGCAATTCACTCAATGTGCTTGAAGTGATGCTCATCTCGATATTAAATGCTGCACTTGGACAAATTTTTCTGCCTTTCCAAAGAACTCTCTTCTCCTGCATTTACCAATTGTACAGTGGGGGATAGAATGGGAGGGAACCAGAAACATTCCAATAAGATAGCTTCTTATGCAACATTATAGGCTAACGAGGGAACCAGATGCGAACAGCTGCATGGGCCAGAATTTTTACACATCCAGGTTTCTTACAATTCTGATCAAAGATATGCAAATTGTTCCTCTGGCCAGATGGAAACAGTGCCTGACAACACCAGATGAGACTAGGCAGGAGGCCTCAGCACAACAAAGATAACAAAGCAGCGTCACGCTGAGAATGAGACAAAATTATTCATTATTTCCTTGAAGGAACAAGTTACAACTGACTCGCAAAAGGTTTGCAATGGGCATAGCAGCAGGTGAAGGGGAGAACATGAGTTTATATCAATTAATTTGCCAGTTCTATGCCATGTGAACATTATGCGTTTATACTTGTATCAATCAGTAATTAACCTTGCTTTAAATAAAAAGGCCTCTACATATCCCAAATACTGACAATCCCTTTGGGCTCCAGATGGTCAGATCTGGAAATTCATCACTCCCAGCAGTCTGGGTGAACTTGCCACTTCTCTGCATAGCATTCTGCAGGAGCATTCCTCAAGACATGGCACTGGATCACATTAATATTCCACCGTTAGGAGTTCTTGGAAAACTGCAGTAAAGAGCAAGAAGGAGAAATCTTGCATGTAGACAGAACCCTTCATTTCCTCCCCAAAGCGAATTATAATCACTCAAGTACTTCTTTTGAAGTCCAGTCACTGTTGTCATGCAGGAATCAATTTGAGCACAACAAATTACCACAAACAGGAAGGTGACAATAACCAGATAATTTTCTTTTTCGTGATGTTGGTTGAGGGATAAAGATTGGCCAGGACACCAGAGAGAACATGCTTATTCATCTTTGAAATAGTGCCGTGGGATATTTGACATCCACTTATGATAGTGTGATTAGGCTTTGTTCCAACACAGCCATGATGTAGGAATGAAGGATTATGTCTAATGTGGCAGTTTTATGATCAAAGCAATTGCAGCTAATATTTACATGTTATTATCCCACTGTTGCTCTATCAATTCATGTATGCATGCCTACAAACAAGCCTGGACAAAATTAGGCTTAACTGTGCAGCAACGCTCCTCATTGAGAAATGCTTGCTTAACAGCCAACATAGCTTGCACATGTCGTTTGGCACATGGTTTTCCATTTTACAAGAGGCAAATGGGCTTCAATTCTAGGATTCTCATTTCTCACGAGGCTACTGCTTTCCTGGTGCGGTTCTGGCTTTGTTACAGGTTTAGAAAAGTGTCTTTTTCTCTGTGTCTATCCTCACCAAATGGGTCAGCTGTAGGGTTGTCAACTCTGACTGGTTGCATACTTGGAGGTTTTATTGCATGGTCTCGTGCCCCCAACCACCTTGCCCCCAACACTTCCATATTTGGTCGTTCAGTATGTCCAAAATGAACTTTGCGACTCAATTGGATGATTCTTGACTGGTTAGTCAAATGGCCAATTTTCCCATCTCCAAAATTTTCACAACTAATTGGGGAAAGTACTCAAAGGAAATGTAAGTGACAATACAATTGTTTATTCATGCCCCGGTGACTCCCGTTCTCCTGGGCTTTTGCTGGCTAGAAATTAATCAACCCTGGAGGGTTGTCAACCCTGGTACTGTGCTCTCAAGTCTCTCCAACCAGGCACCAACAAAATATGAACAAAGATAAGTTAAATGCTGCAGAGCTCTTGTTCAACCTTATACGAACGTAAGGATTGTTATCACAGCTGTTACAAGTAACCAGAACATTGAATGTGAGTTAGGCTCCAATGTTAGTACAACTGACTCTTTGGAAGCTTTAAGCTTAAGCATTGCACCTGGGTTGAAGGAAATATTTTACCCACGTAATCCAGATCAATTCTGACAAAATGTTGCATGGTTTGGGTGAGGTGTAAATCAAGGATCTGTCTGATAGGTCAGATGGGCATCAAAGATCCCATTGCACTCTTCTAAAATGTATGGAGTTCTTCCAGTGTCCTCACTGACCTGTTGCTTGTAGGGCACTGTTGGTGCAGAATGACTGCTGCACTTGCCGACTTCACAACAGTCACTGCGTTCCAAAAAGCAATTCACTTTGTGAAGTGCTTTGGAAAGTTTTGACGTGATAAAGTGTGACATAAGTATTAGTTCTTCTTTTCTCTCATTACTCAAAGCCAAAACCTATTCTGTTTTGTCACAATTTAAGACACAGCCAATGTCTCAGATCATAAACGTTTCACTGTCTGATACAAAAATTGAGCATCTTTTCAGTTCAAGATAAAAGCCGCTCTTTGTAATTCAGTCATAAGTGCCAGCTTGGCTCCGTTGGTAGCACCATGGGTCTGAAGGCCGTGTACTCAAGCACTATTCTAAGCTACATAGTTGACGTTTGAGTCAATCTGAATTGTATTTATCAGCCAAGTAGGAACAGTGAACTCTGCTCACAGGAAAAATGATCAACTCTTGGTCTTGCACTGAAATTCAAATTAAAGCTGTATTGTCCCAAATACACTGCACTCGGACAAAGAAGCATTGAGTGGCGCTTTTGCTGATTTGCTAGATATCATTTGTACAGGAGGCACCAGAGATATCAACAGAAAAACGCGAAACTTTTATTACAGTTTGCCCTCAGATCTCAGTTTGAGGTGGTAGGAGTGGGACATTGACTGTTCAGGCTCAGCAACAGACAATAATTGCGTGGGAGAAGTGCCAGAGCTCAAGGGACGTTGTGGAACCTCATCTCGGCCACGAGTCAATCTTTCACAAGGGGTGGGGAGAACAGAAAACGTAGCAAAAAAGAAACAAACTTGCCATCATCGAGTCATTACTCTTGACCTACATCACCTTGACTCCATTACAGACTGGATGGATTTCTGTCAGAAAAATAACATATTGAGATGCCGCATATGAGTAATTTGAGATAAGAAATATGTTAAGTGTAGCGTGCATGCAAGCAACAGGCTATTTTAAACCTATGGTTCCCAAAGCTCACCATCGCTGGGGATTTTCCTTGCCTCATGTCTGGGTCTGTTGCAGACGAATTGATAGAGATTGATTGCTATGATTAGTCAACAACTCCATTATCATTTTCTCAGGATAGTAGAAGGCAGAATAGATGTGGTCTTTTGTACTCCAGCAATTCCTACGTTCCTATTTGCTGTCACTTCCAACCTTGATAAATGCCATTCACTTGTGTTTCCCGATTAAAATCAGGACCACAGAATTCATTGTATGAATCTGAATATGGACAGTTCCTGTTCCAGTTCTCGTGACACTGAGTTTAATGGCACTGTTCTGAGTCCAGTGAAGAAAAACCTTGTGCAATGGGCAAAGGGTCGGATAGTTCTGAATCATTGAAAACTGAACTTCGTGACTTGCCTCTCTTCAGACAATTCTCGTTGCAAGCTAAAAGCAACTGCTCTTGCTGATAGAGCAAAGCCACAGGATGACAGGTCAAACAAGTAGAGAATTTATTGGATTTACTGGCGACTAATCAATCATCAATACACATTCCAAACAATCTTTGCAGGCGCACCAAGCTTGTAATGATCCCTATGGAGATCAATAAACCAAAAGAACTGAATTTACTGAATGACCCCAATAAAAAAAACAAATGGACAAGATTTCACTTGAATAACCTTGACTCTAACAATCAAACCAAAATCAGCATGAATTAAACAAGTATTTACAGATGTATCACGTTATTTTTATATATATATATATATATATCTACATAAAATATATATATAGGCAGCACAGTGGTGCAGTGGTTAGCACTGCAGCCTCACAGCTCCAGTGACTCGGGTTCAGTTCTGGGTACTGCTTGTGTGGAGTTTGCAAGTTCTCCCTATGTCTGCGTGGGTTTCCTCCCACAGCCAAAGACTTGCAGGTTGATAGGTAAATTGGCCATCGTGCAGGTAAGTGGTAGGAGAATGGTGGGGATGTGGTAGAGAATATGGGGTTAATGTAGGATTAGTATAAATGGGTGGTTGTTGGTCGGCACTGACTTGGTGGGCCGGAGGGCCTGTTTCTGTGCTGTATCTCTAAATAAATAAATTTTATATATATATATATATACACACAAAATACACATTACAAATTACACAATTAACTATCAGATAGAACAAAACTAGATCTCACAGATATACTGGGCAGTCCACTCAGCATATATGACACCAATTACAGGCACAAAGTGCAAAGCTCCAAACTTCTTCAGGTAGATCTTCAGTTGCCGTCTTCCAAGATGCAGCCACGGATTCTCCTCTGACACCAGATTCCCTTCAATCTCGATTCCACGAGTGCGCTTTTCACCCAAAATGGCACACTTTTCCAGAAACTTCTCAGGTCTGCTCACGACAGGCTTGATGGCGTGGATCCACCAGTATTACTTTTATCTGTGCCCTTCAGTGACAACCCTGTGCACAGTATGGCTGAGTCTGGTGAATCAGTTCCTCTTAGTAACAGAAATAGCTCCTGGATCCAGCCTTCACCTTCTTGCCAACTGAACTTTGGATGGTTCTGTCTCTTTTTTTATCTGGTTCCAACCAGTTTCAGTTTCCCCAGAAACCTCAGGTTTTTGTTTCAGATCCGGTGAGGGTTGTCTGTCCCAGTTCCACACAGTCTGTTCTCATACCTCACATTCTACCCCAACCAAGAAACAATCTTTGCAATCAGGCTCAGTGCACCTCATCGAACTTTCGACAAGTAATCTATTCAGAAGACAGCCCACACATGCTCCCCTTGGGTCCCACAGACCTCAGATTCCATGACATTATCTGTCACTGTTCCTAGGTTTAAGTCAATTTTTGCTGGGGTCCCTGAGTGTATAACAATATTTGCAGAGGTCCCCGCATTTATATACAAAAAAGCAGGAATCCCTGGCTGTACATGAATATTGCTGAGATGCGTATGTGTAGGTCAATCTTCTTCTTCTTCTTTGACCTCTTCGTCTCGAGAGACAATGTGAAGCAGCGCCTGGAGTGGCTATAAAGGCCAATTCTAGAGTGACAGACTCTTCCACAGGTGCTGCAGATGAAATTGGTTGTCGGGGCTGTTACACAGTTGGCTCTCCCCTTGCGCTTCTGTCTTTTTTCCTGCCAACTGTTAAGTCTCTTCAACTCGCCACACTTTGTCCCCGCCTTTATGGCTGTCCGCCAGCTCTGGCGATCACTGGCAACTGACTCCCACGACTTGTGATCAATGTCACAGGACTTCATGTCGTGTTTGCAGATGTCTTTAAAGTGGAGACACGGACGGCCGGTGGGTCTGATACCAGTGACGAGCTCGCTGTACAATGCGTCCTTGGGGATCCTGCCATCTTCCATGCAGCTCACATGGCCAAGCCACCTCAAGTGCCGCTGGCTCAGTAGGGTGTATATGCTGGGGATGTTGGCCACCTCGAGGACTTCTGCGTTGCCGATACGGTCCTGCCACCTGATGCCACAGAGTCTCCGGAGGCAGCGAAGATGGAATGAATTGAGAAGTCGCTCTTGGCTGACATACGTTGTCCAGGCCTCGCTGCCATAGAACAAGGTACTGAGGACATAGGCTTGATACACTCGGACTTTTGTGTTCCATGTCAGTGCACCATTTTCCCACACTCTCTTGGCCAGTCTGGACCTGATTTCTGCATTGACAGACAGGTTACTGGTGATAGTTGAGCCGAGGTAGGTGAACTCTTGAACCACTTCCAGAGCGTGGTCACTGATATTGATAGATGGAGCATTTCTGACATCCTGTCCCATGATATTCGTTTTCTTGAGGCTGATGTTTAGGCCAAATTCATTGCAGGCAGCCGCAATACTGTCGATGAGTCTCTGCAGACACTCTTCTGTGTGGGATGTTAATGCAGCATCATCAGCAAAGAGGAGTTCCCTGATGAAGACTTTCCGTTCTTTGGTCTTTGCTCTTAGACGGGCAAGGTTGAACAACCTGCCATCTTATCTTGTGTGGTGGAAAATTCCTTCTTCTGAAGACTTGAACGCATGTGAGAGCAGCAGGGAGAAGATCCCAAACAGTGTAGGTGTGAGAACACAGCCCTGTTTCACACCACTCAGGATAGGAAAGGAAAATGTTTATCAATACTTTAGCGATAAACACTCCTCAGATCAAGTATCAATGCCCAGTCATAAAGGATTCAGTGATTTCAGTCAGCATGTCCTCAAAATTGCCAATTTGAACAGGTTTTCTGGCTTTGTTAGTGTTCCAACCCGAACCAAGTGCCAGAATTAGCCCAATAAACAAGATGTGTTATTTTTATTAAAAATTGATGTGAATCTGACTTTTACAAATGCCCACACTTATAAGCATGATTTAATAAACCTAAACCTTTAAATAATGAATACTGCATGGAATATATTAAATAAATCTTCAAGGGTCAGTAAACATGTAATGAAAAGTAATAAATGTTTCATTAATTTCAATAATATCTAATAACAATGCATTTTGTGCAACAAAAAAGTTCTGCTAAAATTGAATAGCAAATCGAGTGCAGGATTTCCATCAGCATGTGCTAACTCGACAGTGCATAAATCATCAAATTCTTAAAATTGGGTGCATTCCATCTCCCTGTTATTTACATTTTCGCATTTTCATTACGTCTTCTGCAATTGGTGTGCAACATGAACTGCTTTGGCAAAACCAATTAGAAAACAGAGGAAAGGATTGGTCAAAGCTTCAGATGGTCAGAAACTATGGATGGTGGCATTAATGTTTGCTACAAGCTTATAAACTGGGCCATGCTTTGGGATACTTAACCCAATTCTACCATTTCTAAATCTCAGTCATCTTTCCACATCTCCCACCCCTCCTCTTTGATAAGGATTTACAACACTGAAGTTGGTACATTAAAGCAACGTGTTCTTGTCCATCAACTAAATATGAGCTGTGAAGGTGCCAGCCAGTTTGAACGACGTCGAAATACCCAGGCAGCGACCAAGTGCAAACAGCGGCAGGAGCGTTCGGAAATTCGAGCGTCCCATTCACAATGGCAGAGTGTGCGGATCCAGAATTGGATTAATCAGTCACTCAGGACCCACAATCCTGGAGTGGAAGAAAGTCACCCTTGTTCCGGAGCGACTACATAAGAAAAGATAAGCTGTGAAGTGAGCAAAAAGGTCTAAACAGCACTCAAGTTACTGACTGATTTAATCTGAGGTTATCGCATTGCAACATCAACTTGCATTTATGTAACTCCTTCAATGTAGAGAATGTCCCAAGGCACTTCACAGGAGTACAGACAAGAAAGGACATTGATCCAAAGGAGAATATGCTCGGAGGGATGAGTAAATCTTGGCCAAAGATGTACACTTTAAATGAGGGACTGAAAGAGGAGCAGAGGTTTGGGGAGACAATTCCAGAACTTGGAGCCCAGAAGGCTGAAGGCACTGCTGCCAATTGTGGGGTGAAAGGAATTGGGGGATGCAGAATTTGTGAGGTTGGATTCAAAATAAGGGGTCGCCCATTTAAGACAGAGATGAGGAGAAATTTCTTCTCTTAGGGCCGTGAGTCTTTGGAATTCTCTTCCTCAAAAGACGGTGGAAGCAGAGTCTTTGAATATTTTTAAGGCAAAGGTAGATAGATTCTTGATAAGCAGGGGGATGGAAGGTTATCGGGGGTGGGTGGAAATGTGGAGTAATCAGTTCAACCATGAACTTATTGAAGGGCGGAGCAGGCTCTAAGGGCCGAGTGGCCTACTCCTGCTCCTAAATCGTAAGTTCGTATGAACCTGTTTTTCTGGGAGTTCCTCATTGACGCTAGCATAGGTGCTACAAAGTCACAACTTTCTCTGATGAGAAGACTGCCGAGGTGATTGTGTAAAAGCTGTCAGGCCGCGCACTCTACGTACTTTCCTAGTCCTTCAAAATGGCCTGTTCTCATGCTTCACATCATGGAGACAGAGTGCTTGAGGAGCTGCTGTAGCCTATGCAGTGGAACTGGAGAATACAGCAGCAGCACATCTTTGTCAATAGGCCTGTTCTGCCCTTGTGTACAGTAGAGATGTCTCTCAGCAGCTCAACAGCATAAAAGATACTGCAGGCAGATGCACATGATCCTTTGTACTTCCTTTTCATTTTGTCTATTATATCCATAATACCCAGTCTTCTCCATAGAGCTGTGCCACCCAAGATTCATACCAAGCTAGGGGACAATCACAGAACTGAACTATCTCCTGCAGCCAGACCCAAGCTAGAACAGCTACCAGAACTACTCAAACACTGACAACGGAAGTGACAAACCAACTGAGCTTTTAAATCTCTGGTTCTTCTCAGTTCACTACAGAGGATATATGATAGTAAGCCATCCATCACAATACTGCATACATGACAAATGTCCTCTTCCAACTGCAACAGGTTTATTTAACAAAGCGACTCCTGACAAGGCAGCAGCCTGCCGACTTCATCAGAGCGCTCCAAGCTATTCACATGCGCAAACAGCCTCCTGTGCTCAGTGAGATGCTGCGCATGTGCCGCCCCCTCCCCCCCCCCCCCCCAACAACCCTGGCCCCCAGTTCTCCTGCTGTTTGCACCATCTTTAATCCTGGCAGCTGCCTGAACATCGCCCCCTTATGTTCTCTTCACAAGTTACTTTCCTACCTATCTTTGTTTGATCATCAAATTTAGCAACCATATCTTCAGTCCCTTCATCTAAGTCATTTATATAAATTGTAAAAAGTTGAGGCCCCAGCACAGATCCCTGTGGCACACCACTCGTTACATCTCGCCAACCAGAAAATGACCCATTTCAGCCTCTTCTCTGTTTCCTGTTTGCTATCCAATCTTCTATCCATGCCAATATGTTACCTCCTACACCATGAGCTTTTATTTTCTGCAATAACCTTTATTGTGGCACCTTATCAAACGCCTTCTGGAAATCGAAGTACACTGCATCCACCTTTATCCACAAAACAGGTAACTCCCTCAAAGAACTCCAATAAATTGGTTAAACATGATTTCCCTTTCACACATCCATGTTGACTCTGCCTGATTACCTCGAATGTTTCTAAATGCCCTGCTAAAACATCTTCAATAATAGCTTCTAACATTTTCCCTAAGACAGATATTGAGCTAACTGGCCTGTAGTTTCCTGCTTTCTGTCTCCCTCTCTTTTTGAATAAAGGAGTGGCATTCGCTATTTTCCAATCTAACGGAACATTCTACGAATTTCTGGGGAATTTTGGAAAATTAAAACGAACGCATCAACAATCTCTCACTTGCCACTTCTTTTAACACCCTAGGATGAAGTCCATCAGGAACAAGGGACGTGTCAGCCCGCAGCTCCAACAATTTGTTCAGTACCACTTCCCTGGCGATTGTAATTTTCTTGAGTTCCTCCCTCCCTTCCATTTCCTGATTTACAGCTAATACTTGTTACTTGTATCCTCAGTTGTGGAGACCGATGCAAAAATATCTGTTCAATTTATCTGCCATCTTCTTATCCATTAGTAATTCCCAGACTCATTTTCTGTACGACCAACGCTGACTTTGTTAACTCTTTACTTTTTTAAGTACCTATAGAAACTACGATCTGTCTTTATTTACTTATTTAGAGATACAGCACTGAAACAGGCCCTTCGGCCCACCGAGTCTGTGCCGACCATCAACCACCCATTTATACTAATCCTACATTAATCCCATATTCCTACCACATCCCCACCTTCCCTCAATTCCCCGACCACCTACCTATACTTGGGACAATTTATAATGGCTAATTTACCTATCAATCTGCAAGTCTTTGGCTGTGGGAGGAAACAGGAGCACCCGGTGAAAACCCATGTGGTCACAGGAAGAACTTGCAAACTCCGCACAGGCAGTACCCAGAATTGGACCTGGGTCACTGGAGCTGTGAGGCTGCTGTGCTAACCACTGCGCCACTGTGCCGCCCTATTTCTAGCTAGCTTTTTCTCTTACTCTAATTTTACCGTCCTTATCAATCTTTTTGTCATTCTTTGCTGTTTTTTATATTCTGTCCAATCTTCTGACCTGCCTTTTTGGCTTTTTCTTGACGTTTCACACTATCTTTAACTGTTTTAGTTAACCACAGATGGCGGGTCCCACCCTTGGAATTTTTCTTTCTCGTTGAAATCTATCTATTCTATGTATTCTGAAATATCCCCTTAAATGTCTGCCACTGCATTGCTATTGACCTCTCCCTTAACTCGATTTGCCAGTTCACTTTAGCTAGCTCTGCTTTCATGCCCTCATAATTGCCCTTATTTAAGTTTAAAATACGAGTCTTGGACCCACTCTTCTCTGCCTCAAATTAAATGTAAAATTCAATCGTATTATGATCGCTGCTACCTAGGGGCGCCTTAATTGTGAGGTCATTAATTAATCCTATCTCGTTGCACAATAGCAGGTCTAGTACAACCTGCTCTCTGGTTGGCTCCAGAATGTATTGTTCCAAGAAATTATCTCGAAAACATTCTCCGTACTCCTCATCTAGGCTACCTCTGTCCATCTGATTTTTCCAGTCTAAATGTAGGTTAAAATCTCGCATAATTCTTGCTGTACCTTTCTGACAAGCTGCCATTATTTCTTCCTTTGTACCTCGTCCGACAGTGTGGTTAATGTTAGGGGGCCTGAACACCAGTCCCACAAGTGACTTCTTGCCTTTATTATTTCTCATCTCTACCCAAACTGCTTCTACATCCTGGTATCCTGAACTTTGGTCATCTCTCTATTGCGCTAATACCATCATTAGTTAGCAGAGCTACCCCTCCACCTGTTCCTAGCTTCCTGTCCTTCCTAAATGCCATGTACCCTTCAATATTCAGGTCTCAATCTATATCATCCTGCAGCCATGTCTCTGTAATGGCTATCAGATCATAATTATTTATTTCTATTTGCACTCTCAGTTCATCTGTTTTATTTCGAGTGCTATGTGCATTCAGATACAGGGCCTTTAGTTTTGTCCTTAAATTATTTTTGCAATCGCTAGCCTTTTCTGTTGATTTACTCTGAGATTTGTATGCTCTGTCCCTTTCTGTCATGGTCTGTTTATCATTTCCCATATTAATACCTTTCTCTCTTGCCTTGTCTCTACTCCTTGATTTACCATATCTTGCCAAATTTGATCCCTTCCCCCCACTAATCAGTTTCAAACCCTCTCCACTTCTTTAGTTAGGCAGCTCGCTAGAACACCAGCCCCAGCACAGTTCAGGTATAGACCGTCCCAACGATACAGCCACCACTTTTCCCGTACTGGTGCCAGTGCCCCACGAACTGGGACCCACTTCTACCTCTCCAGTCTTTTAGCCACGCATTAATTTCTCTAATCCTATTTGCCCTAAGCCAATTTGCACAGGTAATAATCTGGAGATTATAACGTTTGAGGTTCTGCTTCTTAACTTGGTGCCTAGTTTTTCATACTGACTATGCAGAACCTCTTTCCTTGTCCTGCCTATGTTGTTAGTTCATACATGCACCATGACAACTGGCTCCTCCCGTTCCCACTGTAAGTTCCTCTCCAGCGCTAAGCAGATGTCCCGAACCCTGGCACTGGGCAGGCAACACAACCATCTGGACTCTCGCTCTTTGTTGCAGAGAGCAGTGTCAATCCCCCTCATGATACTATCCCATACCACCACTACATTCCTTTTTTCTCCCTCCGCTTGAATGGCTTCTTGTACCCTGGTGCCATGATCAGGTTGCTTGGGCTGCAGCCTCAAACCTGTTGGACAATCACAAAGGCTGAGTGAGGCTCCTGCACTCCTGCCTTCTGGGTCCCCGTACCTGCCTCAGCTGCAGCCACACTTTCCTGTCCCTGACCACTGACCAAATCAAAAAACCCTATCCTAAGGGGGTGTGACCACCTCCTGGTACAAAATATCCAGGTAATTTTTCCCCGCCACCACCCCACATCACCATCCCCACCACCCCCCCGCCCCGTCGATGACAGTTCAACAGCTGAAGTATGGTTGAAGATGAGTTTTCATTGCAATGTGGAGCTTAACTTAAAACTGTGAACAGCTCAGAATCACTTCAGCAATTCAGCTCCGCTCCGTGGCTCCAGGACAGACACCACTTTCTCTTCCTTATCCTTACTGAACACAATTTCAAGCCAACCTCAATCCCAAAAAGTCAAAATCACTTGGAATTTGGTCCCCTTCCTTCCTCTGTTCCACCACTGTTCAACAGCATTCAGCAATTGGGCAAGACGTCGCATCCCATCCCACCATCTAGCTATATCTCCCCCCACCTAAAAGCCTCCTCTCTGATTACACCTTTGGCCATTCGACCACTTATTCCCTGACTCCTGGCCAATGATCAGCTCTGCCTCTATCTGCTTGTGAAACACCTTGGAATATTTTGCAACATTTAAGTCTGTTCTGGGTTCGTTTGTCTTCTGTTCACTCCTCTATCTAGACATATATTGGTCCACATTAATTTTAAAACATCTGTGTCTACGTATCTCTGTTTTAAACACTTCCCAAAAAGCCAGGCATCACATTCTCAAAATCCCTTAAAGTTCAATTAAATTGGTGAACCCAATTTATTGTATGCACCTGATTAGCTATCCTAAGTAGTCACTCATTTCATCCAGGACTCTGGTCCTGGATACAAGAGCATGGCTCCCCAACCCAAACCTAACTGGGCCCGACTACATGTGTCGGGTTCGCGTTGGGTTAGGTCGCTCTTCCGGGTCTGGCATTCGGGCTCGGGTCGGGTCGAGCCGGGTCGGACACAGTGACAGCCAGGACGTCAAGGTGGGAAACGTGCATTTGGACTCCGCACTTGTCTGCGGTGAGCGATTCCATCGAAGGTAGAACACAACCTCTTTAATGTAATCCCGGTGGTCGGGTCAGGTCGGGCACAGGGAAAAAGTCAAAAGGACTTGGGCCGGGACGGGCCGAGCTCGGGTTGGATGTGGTTCTGTCAGTCTCGGGTTTCATTTGCAGACTTGAACAGGTCTTTACTGGATACAACTAACTGACCTATAATCCCCTCAACTGACCAACACTTTCCTAGGTCTGGAATTTCACAGGGGTCTGTGACTGTATCCAAACTCATACTGCTGAATGCACACAGTTTGACTTTATCCAATAATGCAGCTTTCCCCTTGCAGAGAAATACTGTGCCATTTCAGTAATAATTATCTCCCGGCATAAATGCTAAACTTAAATGAGATGCTGGACAAGAGAATGAATAAATATGTAACTGGCAATGAGCAGAAAAACAGATAATCACAAATGTCCTGTTGGTGTTGAGTGTACTTCACTCAGCATCATGCAATGGATCAATCGTCTCAGTCAGAAGATTGTGCCATCATGCCCAGCTCCAGAGAATTGAGCACACTAGGCTGACAGTACAGGGCAGGTCTGAGGGAATTCCGCACAGTTGGAGGTGCAGTCTTTCAGATGAGACATTATCTGAGGTTCCATCCGTCCTCTCAGATGGATGTAAAGAGGTCCCATCGCACTATTTCAATGAGAGCAGGGGAGTTCTGCCTGCTGTGCTGGCCAATATTTATTCCTCAATCAGGGTGGCACAGTGGCGCAGTGGTTAGCACCGCAGCCTCACAGCTCCAGCAACCCGGGTTCAATTCTGGGTACTGCCTGTGCGGAGTTTGCAAGTTCTCCCTGTGTCTGCGTGGGTTTCCTCCGGGTGCTCCGGTTTCCTCCCACATGCCAAAGACTTGCAGGTTGATAGGTAAATTGGCCGTTATAAATTGCCCCTAGTATAGGTAGGTGGTAGGGAAATATAGGGGGATGTGGTAGGAATATGGAATTAGTGTAGGATTAATATAAATGGGTGGTTGATGGTCGGCACAGACTCGGTGGGCCGAAGGGCCTGTTTCAGTGCTGTATCTCCAAACCAAACTAAATAAGATCATATTATTTGTGGGAGCTTGCTCTCTGCAAATTGGCTGCCATGTTTTCTAAAACAGTGACTACACTTCAGAAGTACTTCATTGGCTGTGAATCACTTTGGGATGTCTCAAGGTCATGGAAGACGCTATATTACATACAAATCTTTCTTTCCTCATTTGCAATCAATCGATGCTGGCTTCAATCCACCATTATCCCCACACTGCCACGTTAAGGTTTCTACTTTAACTTTACCCCAGAACCAGTCCTAAGCCCAACCACCTACCGCTGTTTCATTAATGATTGTCCTCCATCATCAGGTTAGACGCGTGGATGTTCACAGATGACTGCAGTGTTCAGTTCCATTTGCGACTCCTCAGATACTGAAGCAGTCTGTGCCAGTATTCAGCAAGACCTGGTCAACATTCAGACTTGGGGTGATAAGTGCAAAGTAACATGTGTGCCACACAACTGCCAGGCAATGACCATTTCCAAAAAGAGTCCAACTACCTCCCCATGTCATTCAATGGCATTACTATTACCGAATCCACCACCAACAACATCCTGGGGGTTACCACTGACCAGGAACTTAACTGGACCAGCCACATAAATACTGTGGCTGCAAGAGCAGGTCAGAGGCCAGGAATTCTGTGGCAAGTAACTCACCTCCGGACTCCCAAAAGCCTTTCCATCATCCACAAGGCACAAGTCAGGAGTGAGATGGAATACTCTCCAATTGCCTGGATGGGTGCAGGTCCAACAACACTCAAGAAGCTGAACACCATCCAGGACAAAGCAGCCAACTGACTGGCACCCCATCCACCGATACAAATATTTACTCCCTCCACCACTTGCATATTGTGACTGTGGTGTGAACAAGATGCACAGCAGCAACCCACCAAGGTTCCTTCGACAGCACCTTCCAAACCCGCGACCTCTACCACCTAAAAGGAGATGCATGGCAACACCACCACCTGAAAGTTCCCCTCCAAACCGCACATCATCCTGACGTGGAAGTATATCGCTGTTCCTTCACTGTCGCTGGGTCAAAATCCTGGAACTCCCTCCCCAACAGCACTGTGGGTGTAACTACCCAACATGGACTGCAGCGGTGCAAGAAGGCGGCTCACCACCACCTTTTCAAGTGCAATTAGGGATGGGCAAGAAATGCTGACCTTGCCAGGAACATTTGCATCCCAGGAACAAGTCAGAAAAAAGGCAGTATGGAGGCCAACCTGGTTAGGGGGAGGGGGTCGCTGGTGAGGTTTGCCAGAGTGGGTTAAAATGAGGCATTATTTTCAGGCCTCTTCTACTGTACCATCTGAGTGGAACATCCAGAGCAGAGGCTGTGCCCTGTAGACACTTAAAATGTCATCTTCCTAAGATCCCAATTTGTACATCATATGCCCCAAACTCGTATCAGCCAGCCAGCTGACAGGGAAGGGGGTGATAATTCGTCACCTCCATTTTAGCCCTGCTTCTGCTGCCTCCATTTCTGCCAGAGGAGGGTGTTAAAATCTCTCCCATTATGCCATTCTTGTCGGAGATAATGAGTGCCTCAGTATGATTAACATGCAGGTGGTGAGGCCTTCTTTTAATATCTCACTTGAAGGACGGGAAATGTGGAAGAAAGCTGCTTCAGGAGACATCAGCGAACAAATATTGAGCAGTGTCTCCATGGTCTGCAAGGACGTGTCATCAAAGAGCCTCCCAAGGCCCGGGCAATTAGCAAAGACAGAACCTCATCAAGAGATTGTCAGTAACGTCAGCTGAAAATACCAATTAACAAGAGCGATCTCTTGGGCAGGCTGTTACTATTATAAGCTTCAATACCCAGTCAAGTTTTGGCATTCATGTTGTTTCGTGTTTAGCATTTGTGTCGGCTGCATAAATTTCCTGCTGAAACGCGAGGACGACTTCACTCAAGCAGTGGCAAGGATCTGAAGTTGTTTACACCACACTTCACTCTCAGGCTTCTCCAGGGATCAGGTATGTAAAATTCTGTTTTTGGAAATTCACAAATTAAATGGCACAGCTGTTGGAGGAAAAAAAAAGTCAGTGAACTTGGAGAACTGGAAAATAAATACTCAGTAGCTTGACGGCAATCCAGTCCTCAAAGAAAGTCACATCAGATGGCGCAGTTAACTGGGATAGGCAATCGAAATGATGCTGCAAGCACACAGCCGGTCAGTTAGCATCTGAAAGATATTATTATTTAATGGGGGAAAGATGTGAGCCTGTGTTGCCAGTATGAAGCCTAACCAGATGTGACCCCGGGCTGGAGACAAGGTGATGACACTTGCGAGGCTCCACACAGACCGCAGAATCTTGTGACATCATCACAAACATTTTGCATGGAATCCTTCATAAGGACCTTTTTAATTCACTCATGGGAGGTGAGCGTCAATGGCAAGGCCAGCATTTAGTGCTCATTCCTTGAACCGCTGCAGTCCATCCAGGACCAGGTAGTGGTGCAGGTAGTCCCACAGTGCTGTTAAAAAAGGGAGTTCCAGGATTTTGACCCAGTGACGTGAAGAAATGGCGATTATAGTTCCAAGTCAGGTTGGTGTGTGACTTGAAGGAGAACTTGCAAGTAGCGCTGTTCCCACGTGTCTGCTGCCCTTGTCCTTCTAAGTGGCAGAGGTTGTGAGTTTGGAAGGAGCCTTGGCAGTGTATCTTGTAGATGGTACATACTGCTGCCACTGTGCACTGTGGTTGTAGTGTATTCTTTATTTATTGTTCATTTAATATGTGGTGTATTCTTCATTTGAGGCCTTCGTACATACTTGGTGTTACATGCGCAGTGTGCCGCAATAGGGAGTCAATAATCAAGTGTCAATTTACAGCAGCAATCCAGAAGGTCATGCTGTATGTTTCCAGAGAATTACAATGGCAGATCTATAATGTGAGATCTTACAGTGTTGCAGGGAGTGAATGTAGAAAATGCTGGATGGTGTGCCGATCGAGCGGCTGCTTTGTCTTGGATGGTGTCGAGCTTGGGTGTTGTTGGAGCTGCACTCATCCAAACAGGTTGAGAGTATTCTATCACACTCCTGACGTGTGCCTTGTAGATGATGGACATGTTTTGAGGATTCATGAGTTGAGTTACTTGCCACAGAATTCACATCCTCTGACCTGCTCTGAGCGCCACAGTATTTATGTGGCTGGTCCAGTTTGGCTTCTGATCAGTGGTGAATCCCCCGCCCCTCCAGCAGAATGTTGATATTGTGCTGGTTCAGAATGGACATCATAAGGCTAGGCGCTGAAAATGGACCTGATTCCTGGCCCTCAGCACTCCCAGGCAGCTGGCTAGCACACTCTGCTAGTCTGCCACCACTAATTAAAATCCACCCTGGTCTCAGGCAAGGCAGAAGCTCACAGTTTCCTCCAGGCATATGTCATGACTGTAACATGCGAACATGTTACAATTCCTTGCCTGTCAGATGCATACAAAGAAGCACTGCATCCTACAACTCTCATTCAATAGCACAGGGTTTCACCTGCTATCTGTAGGCTTAAGTCAGTTCAGCCTGGCTCAATGGGCAGGACTCTCTCTCTGTGTCAGAAAGTTGTGGATTCAAGTCCCACTTCATAGACAGGAGCACAATCCAGGCTGACACTCCCAGTGAGTTCCGAAGAAGGGTCACTGACCCGAAACGTTAACTCTGCTTCTCTTTCCACAGATGCTGCCAGACCTGCTGAGTGAATCCAGCATTTCTTGTTTTTGTTTCTCCCAGTGCAGTACTGAGGGAATGCTGCATTGTCAGAAGTGCTTTCTTTCAGACAATGCCCTGTCTGCTCTCTCAAGCAAATGTAGAAGATCCCATGGCACTATTTTGAAGAGGAGCAGAGGAGTTCTTCCCAATGTCACATGGATGATAGTAGAATGAAGGGTAGGTAGTTAGTTTGATCTTAGAGTAGGTTAAAGGTTCGGCACAACATCGTGGGCCGAAGGGCCTGTACTGTGCTGTACTGTTCTCTGTTCTGTGTCCTGGCCGATATTTATCCCTCAATCAACATCATGAAAAAAACACAGATTTTCTGCTCATTATCTCAGTGCTGTTTGTGGAATCTTGCCATGCACAAATTAGCTGATGCATTTCCCACATGACAACAGTGATGATACTACAGAAGTACTTCATTGGCTGTAAAAAGTGTTTTAGACGTCCTAAGGTCATGAAAGGTTTGATAGAAATGCAAGCTCTTTGGAATTCCCAGTCCTCTGTGGATCCCAGCCTACGAGACTTTATTACCCTATAGACACTCTTGGAGATGCTCACCCCACAATGAACTCCCAATCCCATGGGCCTGGTGCACATCCATTGTGAGAGAAGTGTTATGGCATGAGCCTCCTTACTGAAGGGTGGAGGGTGTCCCAGATTTGTAACATCCTATGAGATCTCTGAAAAAATTCCATTCAGCATTTTGTGACCGATTTCTGGAATTGCATCTCTGTGTCTGTCTTTGTTCTCACTTTCCCCCATCTGCATCCCTCCTTGTTTTTTAAGTCTGGGAATTTGGTTTTATATTGAGAGTAATAATGTCTAAATACAATGATATAAGGTCTTGGTGAGACCACCTGGATTACTGTGTACAATTTTAGTATCCTGAGCTAAGGAAGGATATATTTCGAGGGAGTGCAACATAGGTCTATTTGGTCAATCCTCTTATTTCAGGAAGCAGTCTACGAAGAGATTGAGTCGACTGGGCCGCTGTTCTCTGGAGTTTAGAAGAATGATTGCATTGAAACATATAAAATTCTTCAGGGGCTTGACAGGATCAATGCTGGCATGATGTGGCCCCCAGCCAGGGAGTCGAGAACTAGGAGAGACCTTCTCAAAATAAGAGGTTGGCCATTTAGGACTGAGATGAGGAGAAATTTCTTCACTCAAAGGGTTGTGAATCTTTGCGATTCTCTACCCCAGAGGGCCGTGCGTGCCCAGAAGTTGAATATACTCAAGTCTGTGATCAATAGATCCTTGAATTCTGAGGGAATTAAAGGATATGAAGATAGTGTGAAGATGGAGTTGAACTAGAAGATCATCCCTGATCTTATTGCATGGTGGAACAGGGTCGAGGGGCCATATGGCCTACTCCTACATCTTAATATCCTTATGTTCAATTGAACTCAAGTGTGGGAAATTCAATACCTCCAAAATCAAACTTCATTGCAATTAAACCGACAGCACTGTCGAGCACAAAGACTTGATGGCTTCCAGCTAAGGTTGCCAACCGTCCTGAATTCGACGGGAGTTTCCCAGAATGGGGTAGGGATTTTTGCATTCAATTTTCCATTGCACTAACACGCTCCACCCCAACCTCCAGCTCCCCCACCCTCCCTCTCGGTGCCAATTCATTGGATAATCGGTTCGAAGTGATTAATTCTCATTGCTGCATTAAGGTAATGGGCCTCAAAATTACATTGTGGGTTACTGCGGGCATGCAACACATTTATCTGATATTCCTCCACTGTTTTAACTGAAGCACTAACCTGTTTATCTGAGTTAATGTGTCACTTTAAATTGCAGAATTTTTTTCTGTGAACATGTTGAATGTCCATACACTAGAATCCTACAGTGTCATTTCAAGGCCACAGAATCTCATTATCACTTTGATACAATTTCCATGCAGACCAAAACCTGACCAGAAAACCTTTCTGTCTGTTCCGGACTACAAATAACCCAACCTCTGAAAGCCAGGAAACTCTTCAATGAGATGTTATATCCATACAGCTCCTTTCTTTCTGATAATCTTTCCCCCATTTGTCATGACTGACAGAATGAAAGTCTACATTTTTCTTTTTGTTCAGAATGTTTGTAGGACATTAAAGGGGATTCACTTATTTGACTGGGATAAGTGCACTATGGAAATATCAATAATCTAAATATTAGCTGCAGTTTTCAATCTTGAGATGAAGGTGGACATATCATGAACGTACTAACCTATGTTAATGTTTCCAAGGTATATACTTTCGAAGACAGTTAAGTTTACACACTGGCTATAAGATGCATTAACATTACAAATTATTATGATGTTCTGTTCACTCCTGCTTTCCTGCCCAGAATGGTAATTTGTCTCCTTAGGTTGCTTCTTGCCTCTGAGCTAGATGTTTGTGAACTTGTGCCCCCGATCAGGGCTTGAGTACGTAACCTAAGTTGACATTCTAGTTGAGTACTGTTGGAGTGCTGCATTGTCAGAGCTGCTGCCTTTTCACACAAAACATTAAAATCGAGGCCCTGTCTCAGCTGTTTTCAGGAGATGTTTAAAATAAAGTGGCACTGTTTGAATGAGAGATTTGTTCTCCAGTGTCTTCGCCAATATTCCTCACTAAATTCACACCACCAAAAACAGATAAACTTGTTCTTCAACACATTTGTAGTTTGTGGCACCTTGCTGTGTGTAAGTTGGCTTTTGTATTCGTCTACATCGCTACTTATAGGACATGAGCTGTGAAGTCCATTGGGAACACCTGACTTGGTATCTCTTTAATAGATTTTCCCATGACTTGTTTAACTATGGTGGCTATTGTAAAGGTTACAGGAAGGGAGGGTAACCAGTCTGAACTAGAATCTGGGCCCAAACTATTCAAAAGCATGAGGTGATAGCCAAAGTTCTAATTTTTGCATTCCGTACACCATCAACATTCTACGTTAGCAATCTGTCGAGAATGTAATTATGCTGAAGATTTTACTTTTCACAATACTGATGCAAATTCTTTTTCATTTTTTAATGTCTTTCTGCAGTCACAGTATCCAAGCTGTCCAAATAAGAATATACCTTTGCAGAAGTGCCTCTTTAAAAATTAATGTGGTTAAGAGGCACAGTTCAGCCATCAAGAACACAGATTCACTCTCTGTTATCAGAATTCATCGCTCGCACTACACAGCAAAGAAAGATATGTGTCATCCTTCCTGAAAGTGTCAATGAGTTTCTGAACCAGTATTTTACAAAAATATACACTATGGGGAAAAAGGGTGAAAGGTTGAGAATCAGGATCCAAACAATTCATCATCGCTTCACTGACACCTTGACTTCGGCAGAAATCGACACCAACTTCACTTTTGCATAATATGCAAATTCTGGGACAAATCAGATTTTTTTCTTAAAAAAGACAAACTTTGTTTTCTGAGCGAAATGCTAAAAGTGTTGTAAATGTCATGACCCTGTCGTGTTATGTTATCACCCTGTGCCTGTCCTTCATTCCTAAATTATTTTCTTTGCACTCGCTGCAATGAAGGATGCCAGTTCCAGTGAAAGGAACATTATCCCATAACCGGGAAAGATAATAAAACCTCAAATGCTGAGAAAGGAAAATGAAAACAGAAAATGCACTTGCAGAGTGGAAGATGGTTTGGAATGGAAATCCCATGTCAGACCTGGACACAACCATTAACCAGTCACATCTCCTTCAGGTACTGACTGACATGCCGCACGTTTCCAGCTTTTGCTACTTTTCTATCCTTTAACGCGATCAAACATTGACAGAGTCACAACCCAATGGGGCACTGCGTGACAGTTTTGGAGCCCTTGCTCTGACCCTCCACTCAGCTCCACTTCCGAGAAGTGAATGATTAGGGTCACTGATTAGTTTCAGTGTCATACCACATCAATGATATTAATTCACCACAGAAACTGATGCACAGGACAGTGAAACAATTATAGACATCAGGTATGCTGACAGGTCTTGCTGAATCGGTTAAATGTTCTGATACCTGGCTGTGACAGTGCTCTGGAGCAAATACACAGCCATGCGCCTGCTACATCACCTCACGGCCAAACTCTGCAGAGCCTGGACAGATCTAGCAGGGGAATACTTCTACTGCCTCGACCAGCCTTTTTTGCAGCCACTGCTTGTGCTTTTCTTCCTACACCACCCCTCAACCAACGCCACCCCCACCCCATTCACACCTCTATAGACTCTTTCACATCACAAAACCATCAATATAAGATTCCCAAAAAAATCAAATTGGGAATTCCAGAGAAACTTCCTTCCCCAGAGAGTGGTGAGAATGTGGAACTCGCCACCACAGGGAGTAGTTGAGACAAATAGTATAGATACAGTTAAGGGGAAGCAAGGTGACCATATGAAGGAGAAGGGAGCAGGACCCAGACCTCCCAGTCTCACCATGTCTTGCTCTCTCCCGCTCCCGCAGGAGCCGTTGTTTTGAATCCACAGAGAGTGGCATCCTGCACTGAAAATCCTGCGCTTTTTGGGTAACATCTGATATGCCCTCCACCCCCGTGAATATGTTAGAGTGGAAATCAGAAGGACAAAGGTAAAGTACCCTGTGCTGAGGTGCCGAGACCTCTCTGCCAGTTGGCTGCAGGGTCTAAAACTCATTAACTGCCAAACCAGTCTGGGTTAGCTTCAAAATCAGGTTGCAGGGATATTTTAGTCACCGACAACTTTCCGATAACTGTTTTGCTGTTGCTGGAGATAAACCATTGAAGTTGTGGAAGAGCCAGTCTAGAATCATAGAATGATACACCACAGGAAATGGCCATTTGGCCCATTGTGCCTGTGCTAGCTCTTCAAAAGAGCGATCCAATTCGTCGCACACCCCTGCTCTTTCCCCAAAGTCATGCAAAACTTTCTCCTTCAAGTACATATCCAATTCACTTTTGAAAGTTACCATTGAATTTGCTTTCACCCTTACATTCCAGATCAGAGCCTATCGCTGCTTAAAAAAACAGACACTCTCCTCATCTCCCCTCAGGGGCTGGTGACATGTCTGTATGTATGTGTCCGAGGTAAATATTTCTGAGGTCTGTGGTTTCCATCCTCTGATTGACAGTGGGCCGCCTGTGGCTTGGCTTTGATTGACGGTTCTCCTATGAAAGTGCATGTCAGGCGGAGGCGGGACCTGCATCTGACGGATGGCGGATGACTGTCTGTGAGTGGTTACTCTCTGTGACGGACAGCGGGCTGCCTGGGCAGGAGGAATGCTGATTGGCGGTACATGGCACAGGCGTGCTGGGATCGGACGCCCCTGCTATTTTCGCACAGTTCAGGGAGTGGCTGCTGTGGGGGAGAGGGAGAGAGAGGCTGAGGGGAGAGCAAGAAGCCAGAGGCGCGGCGCGGAGAGTCCGGCAGCCCTTTGAACAAGCACCGGCCCAGGGAGCAGAGGAGGATGGGGGGGGAGGGGAGAGGGGGAATGGAAGTAGAGGAGGAGAGGGGAGAGCAGGATGGACACGGTTTAGCGGGGGGGGGGGTGGTGGAGGGAAGAGTGGGATGGACATGGGCGGGGGTAGAGACGGATGGACACAGTGGAGAGGGGGATGGGCAGAGAGGGGAGAGGGGGATGGACAGAGACGGGAGGGAGAGGTGGATGGACATAGAGATGGGAGAGGGATGGACACAGACGGTAGGGAGAGGGGGATGGACACAGACTGGAGGGAGAGAGGGATGGACACAGAGGAGTACATAGGGGGATGGACACACAAAGTGGGGAGAAGTGGTTGAACACACAGAGAGCGGAAAGGGATGAATACAGAGAAAGGAGAGGTAATGGACACAGAGAGGGGGATAGAGAGAGAGAGAGAGATCACGATCACTCCTGACAGATGAGCATCTATTCAAATTCTGCACATCACTCTTTCAAGTGTGTGGGCAGACATCGACTACTTGTGCAAGCAAAAACAATGCCAGGTATCTTACTAAATAGAGAGAAATGTGTTTTAAATTGAACTGTGTTTTGATGGCATTACATTGGCCATACAATTTATGGGCAAATTAACTGCCCCCATGTTGTGGCTGAATCAGTAATTTTGTCAAAGATCCGTGGTACCACATGTTGGTGTCTATCCCAGTCTCCCTTCTGGTTCTTTTGCGCTGTTGTTGGATGTGTTATGTCACATATTCTCTGTATTATCATCACCAAACAGCATTGTCGGGCACGGGTATGGGACAGCATAAAGGAGAAAATAAAAGTGCAGGAAATATCGGCCAATAAATCCACTGAGGTCAGAACTCAAAAGCTAAACTATCCTTGAATTGCATCATCGAAAAAGAAGACAAAGTCACCTGAGGGCAGTGTGCTCTTGCAGGCAGTTTCACTGAATGTGCAATTCATAATGCCAAAAAGAATTCTACAACCAACAATTGAACCGTGCAATCTCTTGTGACAGCCCATAGTGACAGCCTGAGGAAGGCAGCAATTGGTTTCTCAAAGACAGTGGACAAAGATGGCAAGGCCTGAAGATGCTTTGTCATAGAATCATAGAGTAATACAGCACTGTAGCACAGTTTGACTCATCGATCTATAACAGCTCTTTTGAAGAGCAATCCAGTTTGTCCAACTCACCCGCTCATTCTGCATACTCCTGCAATTTTTTTCTCCTTCAGAGTTTATCTAATTCCCTTTTGAAGGTTACTATTGTTTCCACTACCGTATCAGAAAGTGCATTCCGAATCCTAAACTCTTATTGCATACAAAAGTTCTTCCTCATGTCGCCTCTGGTTCTCTGGCAGTCACCCTAAATCTGTGCCTTCCACGTATCGACCCTTCAGCCATTGCAAATAGTTTCTTCTGATTTACTCGACCCTTCAAAGATTTTAAAGGACCTCTTTCAAATCTCCTCTTGTCCTTCATTGTTGAAGAGGAGGACAACCCCAGCTTCTTCATTCTACCCCTGAATGTAGTAAACTCACTCATAATGGTCTCCACAAAACTAAATTACTGGTGAAAGGTAGTTTGATTTGAAAAAATAGTGAAGAGAATAATGATCAGATAGCGTTGGAATGACAGTCTGTCCCACACTATTGGCTGAATTTTATGGGCCTCCCCTGAGGCAGGGGTGGGAGGGTGGTGGGCCATAGAATGGCAATGAGAGGCTGGGGGTGGAGGGTCCATTGCCAAGCAACTTTGCCGGGCGCGGGATAGGCCGATGATGGCCTCCCCGCCCAGAGACCAATTCTTATATGGTGCCTCCACTATGCCTTGTATTACGAGACGCCCTTCCTGTGGGCTTGGGGGTGTGGCCACAGAAGACCCCGCCAGCAACACCTCCGCCTCCATGGACCCCACCCCAGACTTCACGCCCACCCTCCCACCCACACCCCTCTCCCTGCCACCCCTCCTCCACCCTGGGGCCTCCCAGACTGGCACCGGGGTGACCCTGCCACACTTACCTGAGGTGCAGGGATCCAGTGCTGGACCTGGGTCCAAGGTCTCCGCAGTACCGACAGTGGCCACTGCTCCCGGTGGTGCTGCCAACACTGCTGAGGCAGGATCCCCATCCTCCATGGGACGGAGATCCCAGCGCCGGAAACTTTGCTTCCGGAACAATGGAGAATTGCGTAAGGGGCTCGAAGAGGCTAAGGTAAGGGTTCCCCAGCCTTTTCACCCAGGTGTCGGGAGCCCAACCCAAGGTCAATGATTAGTGAGATGGTGCTCTAACATCGGAAGGCCTTTCTACAACCGCTGTGTACTCCGATCATTAAAGATGGTAACTCTTTCCAATGAAGGCAACTCATGATATTTTTTTAGAGTAAATGCAACTTTCTCCCGCTTCTCCAGTTCTACTTCCTGGAATCACGACAACCTTTTTGTTTGTAAAGATGATCCCGCAAACAGTAATCAGGTGAATTCCTGGCTGATTTTGTTCTGGTGACGTTGGTTGAGCAAGGAATATTTATTAGGACATCCAAAGAACTCTGACGTTCTTCAAAGAATCATGGGATCTTTTACGCCACCCTGAACAGACAAATAAGACCTCAGTTTAATATCTCATCCAAAAACTGGCACCCCTGACAATGGGACACTCCCTCTGTCCTGTTCTGGAGTGTTGGCCTAGTTTACTGGAATGGGAGCAGCAGCTGTAACTTTCTGGCTCAGCAGTACTCCACCTGAGCCAAGCTGTTAATTCTCCTCTCCTGAAAATGGTAACCTGTGCTCAGGTGGAGCGCCATGGGTGGGCACAGCTCTACAGCACATTGACAAAATGTTCAACCTTGAGTATTGTTGGGTTACAACTGAGCTGAACCCAGTATCCAGATGTGTGCCACTTTCCAACAGGGATCATGGGACAACAATCAAAAACAGGAACCTTGGTCAATTTGCCCACCTCCAGCCTAGAATCTACAGCGGGCAGTTGGGAGAGCCAATAACTGTGACCAGCTAGCTGACCGCAGGGCAGGAATCAAACCTGAAACCCTGATGATCTGGAGAGCTCAGTGCCACAACAACAACTTGCATTTATACAGCACCTCTAACATAGCAAAACGCCCCAAGCTGCTTCACAGCAGTGTTAGCAAATGAAATTTAGTATCAAGCTTCATAAGGAGATATTGGAAGCGCTGACAAAGGGGTCAGTTAGAAGGAAAGTCTCAAAAGGAGGAGGAGAGAGGTGGAAACTTTAGGAAAGGAATCCCAGAGCTTAGGGCCTTGGCGGCTAAAGATTCGACTGCCAACAGTGGAGCGATTAAAATCGGGACCGTGCAAGAGGCCAGAACTGGAGGAGCGCAGTGATCTCGGAGGGTTGTGAGGCTGAAGCAAGTTACAGAGATGGGGAGGGGAGGGTTGAGGCCACGGAGGGCATTGAAAACAAGCATGAGAATCTTCAAATCGCGGCGTTGCTGGACCGGGAGTCACGTCAGTCAGCGTACACAGAGGTGATGGGTGAATGGGACTGAGTGCAAGTAAAATTTTGAAGGCTGTGTAATATAGCCAAATAATTTCATATTTTTTTTCTCTTTCTTTTAAATGCCTAATGCTAATTACTTTTAATGAGAGCTGCTTTAATTTTCATTTTGCACCCCCCCATACTTAAGTCAATGAACCCAGGTGGGCTATTTGGCCATGTGGGCTATCAGAGCGAAGACCATCCATGTTTTTATTAGCCCAGCATCCAGATGTGCACTTTCCAGAAGGGGTCAATGGAGAGCTGGCATAAACAGGAATCTGTCCAATTTATCCTCCCCCGGCCTAGCCCATGGTAACTCCAGAGATTATGGTGTTTTATAGTGATACATCCAAAGGTTGCACTGTCTCATGCAAAATGAATGATATAGTCACGAGCAGGAGTGTAAACAATTAACAGCTCCTTCTTGACAGTCACAAAAGGGCTGACTTGAGGAAAGCTCCCTGTTGCCAAGGAGGTGAGACACCATTTTAAATAAAATGTTAATAGCACCATTAAAATACTGGATAGTTGGACAGAAATGCATTCTGTATGTATAAATACCACAGTGCAATTCTGAAGATCTGATTACTTAAATCTTGTTTTTTATTTATTCAGGGAATGCATGCGTCCTCAGCAAAGCCAGCAATTAATGCCCATCCCTAATTGCCCTTGAGAAGGTGGTGGTGAACTGCCTTCTTGAACCGCTGCAGT
The DNA here is from genome assembly GCF_036365525.1 of Heterodontus francisci. Classification (NCBI taxonomy): domain Eukaryota; kingdom Metazoa; phylum Chordata; class Chondrichthyes; order Heterodontiformes; family Heterodontidae; genus Heterodontus; species Heterodontus francisci. Next base: position 12,261,170 of record NC_090417.1, read on the forward strand.
CCATGTGCTGGAGGTGCTCCCACAGTGCTGTTTGGGAGGGAATTCCAGGATTTTGACCCAGCGACAGTGAAGGAACGGTGATATAGTTCCAAGTCAGGATGGTGTGTAGCTTGGAGGGGAACTTGCATGTGGTGGTGTTCCCATGCATCTGCTGCCCTTGTCCCTCTAGGTGGTAGAGGTTGCGGGTTTGGAAGGTGCTGTCGAAGGAGCCTTGGTGAGTTGCTGCAGTGCATCTTGTAGATGGTACACACTGCTGCTACTGTGCGTCGGTGTAGAGGGGATGAATGGGAGGTTTAATTTGCTTTGGCACCATGCTGCTTCAATGTATGAAGCAAGTCCATCTTACAATGTGCACCCCAGAAGAATGCTGATTTTTCCAGAGGAACTGTTTAGTATTTAGACACCCCCACCAACACCCCACAAGAATCACCCCACAAAAGAGTTTTCAAGACACTGCTCCAGTGATGCCTCCTTTAGCACCAAGTGCATCTCATTTGCATCACATGAACTGAATGATAACAGGTAGGCTGGGGCTGATATTTAAATACTAGAAGTGTTTGACAGCTTTATGGAGATGTAATATAAATCAGTTTTATACCAAGATAAACAGGTTTGTGTCAAATGTTAAAATATTCCATTTGTTACTGCGTAATCACCTCTGAGACTGAACTGAGCTGAGTGGAGGTTCAGTTAAAAAAAAAGTTGCTTTAGCAATTTAACATGCAAGATAGAATGCATTTCATTATTCATGTCGGACAAGGTAAAGTAGTGAGTTGTCAGGGAAGAAATATAGACAGCTTAAGATAAGGAATGGAAATGAGTATTTAAATGTTTAAACTTATTAGTATATTAAGCTGATGTGCCTCTCAAGACTCCCACAGGCCTTCTAACCACCTGTTGCATGTACAGCAGGAGCCAATATGTAAATAAGAGCATTGATTCATTCACATAACATGCAGTTAACATGCAATTAATTCTCATTATAAACTGAGAAGGGCACAAGCGCCAACCAACTTTGTCATCTTATGAAACGGAGAAATGACCGCACTTGGCTCCCCAGAGAGCAGGGGGAAGATCGACCCACTGCATAAACAGTTTAATTTCCCAAAATGCCAGCTGTAAGTGGAAACGAAAGGACAACACCAGGCAATATTTTTGCTGCATGTACACACACACACACACACACACCACCCTGAGTCACTGAGCGATCTGCCCCACCGGGACTACTTTTGTTGTTTCGACTCACCGAAACATCTCCAGGCGAGAATGAATAATAGTTTTAAATGGCAGTGATACACCACACTGAGAGCTTCTTGCACTAATTATTTCTCTTTTGGTCACAGGTAAGATCTTTCAAAGCCAGAAGGAAATCTTCCAACATTATGATCTGCAAGTTATGCGTGTTGCTTCCATTTAAGTAAACACTTTCTCAGGAAGTGTTGCCAGTATAACAGGACAGGACAGGACAGAAGTTTCTGAAGTATGACTGCGGCGAAAGCTTCCATTTTCAGATCAGCATCTGCATTTTCACCTCAAATTCTCTGTGCCCAGTCACACTTTATTCTGACGAAACTATCCTCCCTCATCAGGTTCATTAAACATCCACCCTGCAGTGCGTATATCCAGACTGTGACCAAACTAACATGATGGCCTCTGGTTCCTACCTTTGAGACCAGACTTCAAATCCAGCCTAGATCAATGGAAAGAAGTAAAGAGAGAAAGATGGATAATTATATTACATCTTTCACAACTTCAGGATGTCCTAAATCACTTTATAGCCAATGAACTGCTGTAATACAGGAAACATGGCAGCCAGTTTTGCACAGAGAAACCTCCCACAAATAGCCATGAAATAAGATCAGATAATAAGTTTCAGGTATTGGACGAGGGATAAATACTGGCCAGGATGCTGAGAGAGCTCCCCTCTTCTTGTTCAACTGGATCCTTCACGTCCACCCGAGAAGGCAGATAGGGCATTGGTTTAATGTCTCAACAGAAAGATGGCACCTCTGACAGTGCAGCGTTCCCTCAGCACTGCACTGAAATGTCAGCCTAGACCTTGTGCTCAAGTCTCTGGAGAGGGACTTGAAGCCACAACCTTCTGATTCAAAGCCGAGAATGCGGAAAATGAGCCAAGGCTGACACATGAAGGATGCGATGAAATGTTGCTCTCTTTGCCGAGGCTCAGGATTGTCAATCCAGCTCTACGTGGACACCCTCATACCGTAAAAGAAAAACTGGCACTTCCACTCAGCCTGAGGCTGCAGGATGATTGACAGAGAGAAAGGGAAAAAAAAACACCACACTGTGGTGACTGCAAGACATGTTTTTGGTGCAGAGCAGCGGGAGCTTCACTCTGTAACAGTGCAGGGCCTGACCTGGCAGTGCTTGGTATTGAACTGTTCTGAGATACGGAAGAAAAAAGATGTTCATGAGTTCAAAAAGTCAAATCCAAACGATAAAACAAAAATGTCCAGGAAGAGCCAAAGAAACACATTTGCATCTACCAAGGTGCATCCACAGCCAAGATGAAAAACTACCTCAGTGCATTGATGATGCATTCCCTGCAACAACTCAAGCACAGACACCTGATGCAGTGTGTTTACCCACTTCATATCAGGCAAACACACTGTATCTTGCGCATTCCCGATCTTAATCGCTCCACCATTGGCAGCCGTGCCTTCAGTTGACTGGGCCCTAAGCTCTGGAATTCCATCCCTGATCCTCTCCACCTCACTCAATAACTAGCAGCTGGGTAATTAACACAACTTATAATCAGCTGCACTTCTGTATAAATTTATTAGAATTAGAACAACAGCGCAGTAAGAACTGTCCATAATGCTCAACAACAACTTCTCAGCAGTTTTATCACGGAAGTTGGTGCTGCTGCCTTCATGAAGTTTGCACGATGATAAATTTCATCTTGTAGCTTTCAATTTCTGGCTCACGGACAGAGCGAAGGGGGAAGGCTTTGATTGTGTGCCTGAAATTGGACAGACCTGAAGTAACAGCACCGAAATCCATTACAGCCTGATTACATCCATCAGCCGTGGCTGTGTGCAGTCAGTTGTGAACATCAGTATTTAATCCATAAAAAGGAACTAATGAGAAAATTTAAAATGGAATCCACGCACCAGTAGCTTTGGAGGATTTTTTTTTTGCTGGGATTAATGATCTGCCGGCACGCCATCTACATGCTGATATGGGATACACGGTGAAGCTGTTCACCAGCATTATTTTTTTTCAACTTGCTTTACACTCATTAGACATGGCTTGGCTCCTGGTCTGTAAACGCGGCTTGCAGTGGCATTTATCAGCTGTGTACGGTACTAATTCCTGTCGTCTCATTTGTTCCATTTACACTGACCTACTTACACCACAGTTGGAACTGCAGAAATGGAGGGATTTATAGCAGAGGAGGAGGCCATTTGGCCCCACAGGTTGATGCCAGCTCTTTGCAACAGCATCGCCAAAAGCAATCCCACTACCCCAGCTATCTCTCCACAGCCCTGCATCTTCCTCTGCCTCAAAAGAGCATCTGATTTTCCTCTGGAAGCTGCAAAGATTTCTGCCACAAATGCAGATAGTGTTGCACATTCCAATTTTTGACTTGCAAAAGTCCAGCAGACACGAAGGGGTCCCTCAGTCTTGGCTGTTGGCAATCTGTGCCCACAGCTCTAACTTACAAAACGGCAGAGGGGAGGAGATGATTTGCAAAGAGTTCATGCACTTCATATCAGGCAAACACACTGTATCTTGTGCATTCCCGATTTTAATCGCTCCACCATTGGTAGACGTGCCTTCTGCCTCACTCTCCCCCCTTAAGTCGCTCCTTAAAAACCTGCCTCTTTGTCCAAGCTTTTAGTCAGCTGTCCCAATATCTCCTGACGTGGCTTGGTGTCAAAATTTGTTCCATAAAGCTCCCACAGAGGTATTTTCACTATGTTAAATGTGCTATCCAAATGCAAGTAATTGTTATTGTTATACATTGCTGGATTTCTCAGCACATTAGCTTGACTGTAAATATAAGGAACCAAAGAAAGGAAAATGTATACTCTCGTGCAAGTCTGAAAAATAAAGGCCTTGAAGTTACAGGTGTGAAGGTCAGTGTACAAACCCTTGGACACAATACCAGACTCTGCTATTTTGAGGGAGGGGTGAATCTTTTGTAAACAAATAACACCTTCATTGACATAGTGAGGAAGTAGGCGCACATTCATACACTAATCTTAAAATTACAGTTTGAAGGCCAAAGCAAAAGGGATGGAATAAAACAAGCATTCACTGGGGGCAGTCTACAACTATTTAGTGCCGACAACAAATCATAAAATCACTGCATCTTCAACCATCAAAGCAATAGGCAAGTGCATCCAAATTTGCTTTTGAGAGTTTTTGTCTTCATTCAGGTGATGTGAACATCGCTGGCAAGGCCAGAAACTCTTAACCATCCCTAATTGCCCTTGTAAAAGTGGTGGTGAGCCACTGCCTTGAACTATTGCAGTCCATCTGGTGTGGGTACACCCACGGTGCTGTTAGCGAGGGAGTTCCAGGATTTTGACCCAGCGACACTGAAGGAACGGGGATATAGTTCCAAGTCAGGATGGTATGTGGCTTGGAGGGGGAATGTCAACCATGTTATACACCTTTCATCACTTCATCACAGGAAAGAATGCAGATCTGTGCATAAGGTCATGAACATGGTTTTACATTCAGACCTACTGGAGTTTCACAGAAGTTAGCAATCAAGGGAACATATATGGCTCTGGTGTCAGCAATCACAAAGCCTTTCCACCATCTACAAGGCACAAGTCAGGAGTGTGATGGAATAATCTCCACTTGCCTGGATGGGTGCAGCTCCAACAACACTCAAGAAGCTTGACACCATCCAGGACAAAGCAGCCTGCTTGATCGGCACCCCATCCACCACCTTCAACATTGGGAGGAATTTTATGCTCTCCCTGACAGCGCCGTTCCTTCACTGTTGCTGGGTCAAAATCCTGGAACTCCCTTCCGAACAGCACTAAGAGTGTACCTACACCACATGGACTGCAGCTGCTCAAAAAAAGCAGCTCACTGCCACCTTCTCAAAGGCACGCCCATGAACAAAAAAAATGCTCAACCAGTCACGTGTCTTATTTCGCAGCAACTGGTTGCAGAGGCGTTTGTATCCTGCCAATTACCTGTGGAAAGAGAACTAATGAAGAAGGATGAAAGTGGCCTTGATATAGAGCACAGAAGGAAAACGGCCATTCTCACAACTCTGCATCTGTACTCGTCAGCTATAAATCAGCTTCCTGTTCCGCGGTTTTCAACACCTGTCTTCTGAAATTCCTTAGAGTGCTGTAAAACCTGATTCTTATTACACTGCAGTGAAACTGTCAGCTCTGTGGCCACCCTCTTCGAGGTTTTATCGCTGACCTCGCTGAAGGCTTTGTGAAATAGGCAGCTTTCAGCTTCTCAGGCTCAGCGCTGCACTGACACAGAGGGAGTGCTTTGGGTGAGACATCAGACTGAGGGCCCAGCGACTTGCCCAGGTGGGTATTAAAAATGCCATGTCACTATTCAAAAGACAAGCTGTCTTTAAGAACATTTACCCCTTCAACTAACACAGATTAACTGGTCATTTATTTCACTTCGGACCTTGCTGTCTGCAAATTGGCTGCTGCACACGCTGATATAACAAGACCAGCTGTTGTTCAAAGGTGATTCATAAGCTGTGAAGTGTTTTGGAATATTATGAAGATGTGATAATGTGTTTTATCTAAGTGCTAGTTATTTCATTCAAACAGAATATTGTCCGAAGCAGCATAAAAAAAAAAATCAGCACAAATAGACTAAGCGATCCTCCAAAACAAAAATAAAACTAAGAAATTCAATCCTTGCTGCCCTGACCTCTGACACTGTGCTGTTCCTGGTAAAATTACATCGAAGAAATCTTTGACCCATTTCAGAACAGTCAATAATGCGCGCACACACGCACATGCAGTGATCAACCAAAATCAAATCAATGCTGATCGAAATGATAGTATCAAGACTGAAATGCATGAAGATACAAGAGGTTCAACCTGTGGGTCAGGAAAAGGAGATGTAAGCTAAATAAACAGGAGCCGAAACGATTGATGGGACAATTAAAATTGAGCTGAGCGAAAAAAAAACTATTTGTTCAAAGCCTCCAGGAGCTAACAGTAAGGGAAAGCTGCAGGATTATAGAAATTGATTATAGAAACTGAAACAGATTAAATGAGGTATCAGAAGGACCAGAGGGTGCAGAACAGGAACACAGAAAATCATGGGCAATTACATTATTAGAATAATTCTACACTTAAAAAAGGGAGCGAAGATTCTGAAGGATAAAAGTGATATGAAGATTGAAAAGAAAGTTGTCAAAATATGTGATCAATGCTTTCTAAAGTCTTTACTAAACAGGAGAGCACCGAGTCTCTTTCCACTTTTGAGAGTGCGTCCAATATTTCAGAGGTTTTTGAGGTCTGTGGTCTTTAACTTCACCTATTCAGCGCCTATTTTCCAGTCACTAACCAGCCTACTAAGACCCCAATATGGCGGGGAGGAAGTGCGCATACATTTCAGACTGGAAATGCGACAAAAAGGAGGGAAATCTTGTACAATCCCAGGACTGCCGATAGGCATGAAGCCCTTCGCATATGGAAGTAGGGGCCTCACGCCTGTTTGAGGCCCTCGCTGCAAGACTGGCTTGCCCTGAGGCTCCACTCAGTAAAACCAAACCTCAGGACAGCCCGCTACGAAGGCGGCCAACTTTTGAAATTCAGTGACTTGAATGTAGAGCTGGAATGAGCAGGAGTGCTCTCTCTCTCTCTCTCTCTCTGCTACGCCCGCCACTCAATCCACAGTTAAAGAATATGGGTCATCGCTGCCCACGGCCACCGAACGTCATCGCTCTCTGCTACCCAGCCTCCGATCCCCATCCTGGCTTCTAATCACCCACCCCACTTCCTCCACCTCCACTTCCCTTCCCCAGCTTCCAATCTCATCATTTCCTACAGCCTCCGAAGCTTACTGGGTTACAATCCCCCCGTCCCTGGCCTCCTAATCTCCCCACCACTTCCCTGTGTCTTCCAATGCCCATTCTCTCCCCATCGTCTTCCAATTACAACCCTGAACCCAAATATCTCCCTACCCTTTACCTTCGATTCCTCCTCCTGGCTTCTGTTCTTCCTCCCCGATTTTGGAATCCATTTGCCCTCGTTCCCCGTCCATCACCTGACCCCGATTCTCTCTGATTCCCCTCACCGGCTAGGTGACATAAACTGAAACCTGCAGATAAAGATTAGTCAAGAAATTTGTGGGTCACTGGCTCTTGTTATGAAGGAATCATTGAGCAATGCTGACATTTCATAAAGATAGGAGCTGGTACCTGTCGAACCCACAAATAAACAACAGGATTCAGACAGCTGCGGGTTGGCCAAAATGCGCGTTCAAAAAAGCCTGGCTAAACTGCGCAGCTGACAAAAAAAACATTAGGATACTGGGCTGCAAGTTAGGTCACTGGAGGGAAGAAAGGGCCAATGCGTGTTCTCAGCTGTGACTTCAGGCAAATGGTGTTTCATTTCAAATCACATTCTGTGGACGACCCACCTCTGTTTAAACAAAGAACGCAACTACCCCAAGTCGTTTCCCTTCAAGACAATTGGCATCCTTATGTGTTTTGCACAGGGCAAGTCAATTTGTGAAGCTGACAACAATAACGGCGACCTGTGCTCAAGATTACGTGTAGGAGCAACACCACTCCAGGAAATGAAAAAAGTGAAAAATGAGCTTTATTTTGAAATGAAAAGTTTTACACGGCCTGCTTGGTTTCATCAATTACGTTAATAGTCTGCCTGTTTTGAGCCAATATTTCCCTCTTAGTGAAGCTAATGATATTGAAAACCAACCAATTCCGCCTCTGTCAACTTGGCTCAGTTGGTAGCACTTTTGAAAGGTAGTCAGCAGATTGTGGGTTTAAATCCCACTCCAGGCTGTTACTCCCACGCACTGTTTTATTAACAGAGATGTCCATCCTTCAGATGAGACATCAAAACAAATCCCTCCAGCCGGTCGGTGGAAACATTAACGTTCTCCTACATTATTTGAATAGCAGCACAGAATTCTCCCAGGTTTGTGACCATCGATACTTCTATTATTCCTCATCAACCAAAATCCACCAAAAACAGATGAACTGGTCACCCATCTCCCCACTTCCGGGACCATTTTGCTCTGTCAAGTGGTAACTGTTTGCCCACGTTATATTTCAAACCAATTAATGGTGTGTGAAAGACTTCCAGATGTTTGAGAGACATGATAGTCTTTGTTTATAGCAGAGCAAACAGTCCTCTCTCCGACAGTAAACTTGCTGCAGAATTAGTGCGATAGATGGCAGTCGTCCTCACAACGGAACTGCAGTAGACCATTCAGCCCCTCGAGTCTGTTCCGTCATTCAACGAGATCATGGCTGATCTACAACCCAACTCCATCCGCCCGGCTTCATCGCCGTTAATAGCCTTGGCCAGCAAAAATCGATTGCCCTCAGATTCAAACTTATTAATTGAGCTTGCATTGGCTGCTTCTGTGGGAGAGGACCTATGTGAGGATAAGTGTTTCCTAACTTCTCTCCTGAATGGCCTGGCTCTGGCTTTAAAGTCACTTCAGAAGATGAATATCATCTGGTATGCCAAACACGTTTTTTAAGAGGCTAAACTATTCTTAAGTGAAGTTGTTTACAGAAGCATAGGGTATAGGTTAGACAGTGACTACTCTATTTCGCATGAACGTTGTCAAATATTTGTGCCACATGTGCACCAGTTTAGCCCCAGATAAAGCTTGACTCGCAATAGGACAATTATTTCAACATTTGGCTCATAATTTTGCTGCAGCAGGAGGGCTTTAAAATTAAGCAATGAACATTCTGCCTTCATTTTTGTCCAAAATTGGAAGACCCTGCCAAGTCATCAAGAGATTCAGATTGGGACTCACCCTGCGATTAGCTTAAAAGACCCCGAAGAATTGTATTAGTCATCTCAAGGACATCTCTGGAGAAGTCATTCTGCTTCCTATTCATTGCTCTTTTGAGCAGAATGGCTCATCAGTCCATGTCCACTGGCCAGAAGATTCATTTTTGTCTAATTCTTACTCCTTGTTCCACAAACCCTCGACATCTGAAGGCTGTACTTTCAGCTACCCCTGGGATGCCTCTGGACGCTCCCCCCAAACTCCCCCCCTTTTGCAATTCCACTCCCCACTTGCAGAAGCCTCTTAATAACCCTGCACTGTGATTGAATCTTTGCCTTTCCAACAGGCCTTATCTGCACTCATTTGCACTGCTTTTTTCTACACCAGAATTCAGAAATCTCTACGTGAAGGGCACTATGGAAATTTAAGTGGGTTTCTGTCCTGATTAATAGCAGTTAGGAACATAGGAACATGAGTAGGCCATTCAGCCCTTCAAGCTTGTTGAGCCATCCAATTAGGTCATGACTGACACGTACCTTCAGTCCACCTATCCACCACTTCATTCATGATGCTAAAGAGGAAGTTATTTGGCCCATGCTGTTCAACTGGAACTATCGACTCCAATCCCATTTCCCTCAATAAGCCTCAACAACCAATTGTTGGAGCATGCGATGTTTTGCAAGAGACCGTTGCATCTTTTAAAGAAAAAATTGAACAAATATTTGACTTAGAAGAACATACAAGGCTATTGGAGAAAGTTGTGCATTAAGATTAATTTTGAATTACTCTGGTCAAAAGAGACAACACAGACATGATGGGCCAAATGCTGTAAACTTCAATGATCCTATGGCCCAATGACCCTTGGTGCGAAAACCTTTCGCCTAACTTTCCCTTTTGCCCTTACAGTGATAATCCTGTATCTAATTCGCACCAATTCGTCAATACTCTCTCGGGTGCTTGCCCTCTCAAAATCTGTTCTGCTCCACCGAAGAAAAGGGTCAGTTTTCCAAGCTTCTCGTCAGGAGCTGTTGTTCTCTTCCGAAAGGCTGAGGATGCTGGGACAACTGGGGTTTGAGCTCAATAGATCTTTCTTCAGTAGTGGGCTCGATGAGCGAATTGGCCTACTCCCGCTCCTTACATTCTTATGCTCCAAATGACAACCTGTCATTTCTGGTATTATTTTGGTAAATCTTTGCAGTATCCTTTCTCTGCCGCGAGTGTCAGTTTTGTCAGGAGGTACCCAAATCCTCAAACTGTAGTCAAACCAATGTCTTCTACAAACTGAGCATCACTATACTCATTGCCCATGCATAAAACCCAGCTTCTGATTTGATATTTATGACCTGTTCGACCTGTTGTTTGCAGTATCCAGAGAAAGGACCAATAAAGGAGAACTGAATTTTCCAGCCAGATAAAGCCATATCAAAACATCGGTGGAGATAGTTCTATGTAGGGAGCTAAGATACTTGTTGCGAACTCCAGCATTAACAATCTTGTACAATCAGTAGAACAGTCTTCACAGCTGCTGTCACTAATGCTGTAATCTCCTGCCACCACTTTCAGCTTGTTTTGACACGTCTTTCACTGAACCAACTTTTATTATGCTTCTCCTGTCCCTTTGCTTTGCCTCAGGGTACATGCCCAAGAGCTCTTTTCTGATAAAGCCTTTCCAAACAGCCTCCAGACTGCCCCAGCTCCCCCACCACTTCCCCTCTCCACATCCACCTTGGCTTTCTACCATTTTCAGCAACCTCTTTGCCATTTCCTCAGGCACACAACATTGGCAGAGCTCGAATGCAATTGCTCATTTAACAATCTATTCCTCCAGGTGACGTCTTTGCAAGTCTATTTTCGGGAATGCCTCGAACTATTCTCTCCAAGCATCTGTCAGTCACCAGCTTTCAAACTGGTACAGGGGCTGAGAAGAATTGGTAGCTTCTGATGGTGTGTAACTCAGCAATGCTTACGTGGAATACCATTTGACCCCGGGATGAGCTTCCGACCTCATATTCATATCATCACTAAGACCGCCTAATTCCACCTCGATAACAATCGCCCAACTTTGCCCTTGTCTCAGCTCATCTGTTGCTGAAATCCTCGTTCATGCCTTGGTTATCTCTAGACTTGACTATTCTAAAGCACTCTTGGCTGGTCTCCCACATTCTACTCTCCATAAACTTCAGGTCATCCAAAATTCTGCTGCTCACGTGTCTTAACTTGCATCAGGACCCGTTCCCCTATCACCCATGTGCTCACTGACCTACAGTGGCTCCCAGTCAAGAAATGTCTTGATTTTAAACTTCTCTTCCTTGTTTTTAAATCCCTCCATAGCCTCAACCCTCCCTATCTCTGCAATCTCCTCCAGCCCCACAATCCTCCCTTGCCTTAAGCTCTGGAATACCCTCCCAACATCTCTCTACTTCTCCACCTCGCTTTCCTCCTTTAAGCCACTCCTTCAAATCTAGCTCTTTGACAAAGCTTTTGGTCATCTGATCTACTATCTCCTTTTGTAGCTGGGTTTGTTTTATAATGCGCCTGTAAAGCACCTTGGAATGTTTTATTACATTAAAGGCACAATATAAATCTACATTTTTTTTATTCGTTCATAGGATGAGGGTGGCGCTGGCTAGGCCTGCACTTATTGCCCATCACCAATTGCCCTTGAGAAGGTACTGGTGAGCTGCCTTCTTGAACCGCTGCAGATCTTGGGGTGTAGGTACACCAACAGTGCTGTTTGTGCTGTTGTTGTTTGAAGAACACGATTAAAGCCATGTTGTGTCACACAGACCAAGTTGCGCCCTGGTGCAAATGCAATTATCTGAAGTAAGAACATGGATGGGTGAGGAGCTGAAGAAATACCCAGTAATTTGTTTCTGCAGTGGAAGTCAAGTGAAGGAATATGCTATGACTTGGGAGGATAATAACCAACCCTTTGAGTATCAGCTGTGGCACAGTTGGTCGCACTGTCACCTCCAAGTCAAAAGATTGTGGACTCAAGCCTTCAAGTCCCAGTCCACAGCACAAAAAACAAGGCCGACACTCCAGTGCAGTAGAAGGGGTGTTCCAGTGTTGGAGGTGTTGTCTTTCAGATGATGTGTGAAACTGAGGCCCTCTCTGCTCTCTCCAGTGGTGATTAAAGATCCCACACTACTATTTCATAGAAGAGCAGGGGAGTTATCCCCGGTGCACTGGGCCAACATCTATCCCAAAACCACTAAAACAGATTATCTGGTCATTCATCTCATAACTGTTTGTGGGAGCTTGCTGTGCGTAAATTAGCTGCTGTATTTCCTATATTACAATAGTGACCACACTTGAAAGAAGTAATTCACTGGCTGCAAAATACAATGGCAAGTTTTTCTTTCTTCGGGAGTTTTAAGTGGGTCCAACTCAAAGTGATTAACCACAGATTAGGATGATTCTTGACTCCATCAAAAAGGGGGAACAAAACAGGCAAGACATTCCGGAACATGCAGAGCTTGCAACTGCAACCGTATTAATTGTAAATCAGTGGTCTTGATGATGATTACTGTATGTTTAGTTACATATTAAATTTTACCTTTTAGTTCTTTTTGAAGTCTAGGTTCAGAGCAGAATGTTCTGCATTGTTAGCAGTCCTGTACCAGTGTTGTTGAATGGGTGGGGAAAGGCAGGATCAGGTCATATTAAGAGGATGTTCCAGCAAAATGTGAGCACAGGGAAGAAGCTATGTACCGTTATGCTTGACTGATGCCACAAGATTCTACCACACCCTCCATCTCACCATAAACAAGGCCACGGGGCATCCACTAGTTAAAAGACTGCAAGAACATAAGAAGGCGTTGCTTCCCTTAACCAATGTTACCCACAATGGACTTTGAGCACCAGGTATTGTGTGTAAGAAGGGACATTACAGGGTCAGCTAAGACAAGAGAATCCACAAACAGACATGGTCAGACCAGCTGGTCACGTGACTAGCCTGCTTGGCAACCTGTTTTTTCTGATTTGTATGAACAGTTTGAACTCAGACTGTCTGTTTGCTTCTGGTCTGAAAAGCCCTCTCCTGGCTGGCTCTCCTGTGTGCTCCCATCTCTTTCTCATGGAACTCGAAACCCACTGAAGACACATGAACCCCAAGAGAGAAAAGTCTCCCACAGTGAACAAGGTTTAAGAAGAATACTGGGCCCCAATGAAAAGCAAGATCAACCGACAATCAAGGACTCTGCAGCGAGCTCGAAGATCCGTAACAAAAACCCTTTTCAGAGATTGCCTCAAACTTTTGCACTTTATTTCTTCTGCTCTATTCTGTCTCAATCTGCATGTGTGTATGGCGTGTGCATTGCTAGCGTGGGCACATCGTATATCGGTAGGCATTAACCAAATTAGAGTTTAGGTTTGTGTTTAATAAATTTCAATCTTTCTTCTTTAAACCTAAGAAAACCTGTTTGTGCTGGTTTACTTGTCTTATAATTGGAAAGCAGTGAACAAAGATTCACCAAGGGGGAGCTAAAAACACGGTGTGTTTAAAATAAAACCCTGTTACGGTAAGACCAGGTGAAGGCTGAGAGGGAACCCTACACCCCTTTCTCACCGAGTCATAACAGCATACAATGCGAAAAACGTTGGTATGATGTTGTTCTGTGTGTTATTTTAACCAAAGATGGAAACCAATTTAAAATAAGAGAGAAACAAAGGTCATTGCATACTGGAAACTATAGCACAGGAAGAGGCCATGAATAGTAAAGTGCAAGGAATGAATCTGCTAATATCACATTATCAGTCCCAGACCATAAAGCCCAATAAATTCTAAGTGAACTGTCCCTGTGTTCTTTAAGAATACAGCAATGAGCTCAATGCTAATTATAAATTTGATGGCTTGGTCAGAGATGGTTCATTAGTTTCTTTTGGCTGAAACACCCTGTCACACTGACACCGCCGTTCACTTGATAGATGTTGAAGAAGCCTTTGGGGTTATTCTATCGCTACAATTCTTGGTTATTTTTATCTGTAGTCCTCAGATAATGAGCAGTCAAACATAAAGCTCTCACCTCACACACACACACACACAAAAAAATCAATTCACGTCTTACTTTGATAACGTTCAATGTCGAGACAGATGGTGGCAACCCAATGCTTTGGTGCGCAGTTGCACTTCTGCATCATTTTGAATAATAAAATCTCTTTTTTTACGTGACCGGCGTTAGATTTCAGAAGTTTGTGGATTCAAGTGCCATCCCAAGGTTTTCAGACTATAATCTAAGGTGACACTCCATTGCACTGGAATGGAGTAAAAGAGCTCGTACTTATAAAGTATCTTCGGAATGTCCCGCAGCGTATGACCAAGGGATATATTACCATGCCAAGGGATATAGAGGATTGGATAAGAAAATAAAGGAGGCTTATGGCAGATTCAGTGCTGAAAACAGCAGAGGCCCTAGAGGAGTATAGAAAGTGCAGGGGGTACTTAAAAAAGTAATTAGGAGAGCGGAGAGGGAACATGAAAAAACACAGGCGAGCAAGATAACGGAAATTCCCAAGGCATTTTATAAGTATATTAAGGGCAATAGGGTAATCAGGGAAAGAGTGGGGCCCATTTGGGACCAAAGTGGCATTCTGTTTGTGGAGCCAGAGGACAAAGGTGAGGTTTTAAATGATTACTTTTCATCTGTGTTCACTATGGAGAAGGACGATGTAGGTGTGGAGATCAGGGAGGGGGATTGCGATATACTTGAACAAATTAGCATTGAAAGGGAGGAAGTATTAGCTGTTTTAGCGGGATTAAAAGTGGATAAAACTCCAGGCCCAGAAGAGATGTATCCTAGGCTGCTCTGGAGGCAAGGGAGGAGATCACAGGGGCTCTGACACAAATTTTCAAATCCTCTCTGGCCACAGGAGGGCTGGACGACAGTGAATGTGGTACCATTATTCAAGTAGGGTAGCAGGGATAAACCAGTAATTACAGGCCAGTGAGTCTAACAGTGGTAGGGAAACTGTTGGAAAAAATTCTGAGGGACCGGATTAATCTCCACTTGGACAGGCAGGGATTAATCAGGGATAGTCAGCATGGCTTTGTCAGGGGGAGACCATGTCTATCAAATTTGATTGAACTTTTCAAGGAGGTGACGAGATGTGTAGATGAGGGTAAAGCAGTTGATGTACTCTACATGGACTTCAGTAAGGCTTTTGATAAAGTCTCGCATGGGAGATTGATTAAGAAGGTAAGAGCCCGTGGGATCTAGGGCAATTTGTTAAGTTTGATTCAAAATTAGCTTAGTGGCAGGAGGCAGAGGGTGATGGTCGAGGGTTGTTTTTGCAAGTGGAAGCCTGTGACCAGTGGTGTACCACAGGGATCAGTGCTGGGGCCCTTGCTGTTTGTCGATGGCATTAATGATTTAGAGCTGAATATAGGAGATATGATCAGTAAGTTCGTAAATGACACGAAAATTGGTGGTGTCGCAAACAGTGAGGGGGAAAGCTTTAGATTCCAGGATGATATGGATGGGCTGGTAAAATGGGTGGAGCTGTGGCAAATGGAATTCAATCCTGAGAAGTGTGAGGTGATGCATTTTGGGAGGACTAACAAGGTGAGGGAATATACAAAGGATGGTAGGACCCTAGGAAGTACAGAGGGTCAGAGGGGCCTAGGTGTACTTGTCCACAGATCACTGAAGGCAGCAGCACAAGTAGATAAAGTGGTTAGGAAGGCATAGGGGATACTTGCCTTTATTAGCCGAGGCATGGAATATAAGAGCGGGGAGGTTAGAATGGAGCTGTATAAAATGCCAGTTAGGCCACAGCTGGAGTACTGTGTACAGTTCTGGGGACCACACTATGGGAAGGATGTGATTGCACTGGAGAGGGTGCAGAGGAGATTCACCAGGATGTTGCCTGGGCTGGAGCATTTCAGCTATGAAGAGAGACTGAAAAGGCTCGGGTTGTTTTCCTTAGAGCAGAGAAGGTTGAGGGGGCACATGATTGAGTTATACAAAATTGAGGGGCATATATAGGGTAGATAGGAAGAAACTTTTTTCCCTTAGCAGAGGGGTCAATAACCAGGGGACATTAACTTAAGTTTAGGGACAGGAGGTTTAAAGGGGATTTGAGGAAAATATTTTCACCCAGAGGGTGGCTGGAATCTGGACACACTGCCTGATGGGGTGGTGGAGGCAGGAACCCTCTCAACATTTAAGAAATATTTAGATGAGCATTTGAAACGCCATAGCATACAAGGCTGCGGGCCAAGTGCTGCAAAATGGGATTAGAATAGATAAGTGCTTGATGGCAGGCACGAACATGATGGGCCGAAGGGCCTGTTTCTGTGCTTTATAATTCTATGACCACCAGTGCATTGCTTTTTGAAATGCAGTCATTGTTACGACAAAGGGAAACACACACAGTCAAAGGCCTCACTAACAGTAATGGAGACGAATGACCTGATCATGTTGCCCCTGATTCACGGGGGAATGTTGCCCTGCACTTGTTTGAAAGGTACCATGGGATCTTTTCCAGCCAGCCAGTCACCTGAGCAGGAAAATGGGGCTTGACGTTAATTTTTCATCTGACCATCAACAGTACAGCAATCCCTCAGTATTGAAATGAGACATAACAATATAAGAAATCGGAGCAGGAGGCAGATTTATAGCCCCTCAAACCTGCAGTAAGATCGTGGCTGATCTTATCCTTCAGCTCCAATTTTCCACACTCTCACCATGTCCCTCGATTCCCTTCGTGCTCAAAAAGGCTATCGATCTAAGTCATGAATATACTCAACGACTGAGCCCAAGTCTGCAATGTGCCTTGAACCCACAGCCTCCTGATACAGGAGCAAGAGTGCTATCAACTGAGCCAAGGTGACCAAGAAGGAGTAATCTATTGTCATTTTGTACTTCTCCCTAATTTTCCCCCTCCTCTCCTGAAGGTGCTGTCTCATCCTGCAGTGCAATTCTATGGTCACTAAAAGCCTTCTCAGAACCTTGTCCAAACCTTTGTGTGTAAACCTCAGCAGACTGTCAGCAGAGTCAAAATTCTCATACTCTTTACCCAATAGCACTGTGGCTGTACCTAAACCATAGAGAGTACAGTGGTTCAAGAAGGCGGCTCACCACCAAGGGCAATTGAGGGTGGGCAATAAATTGATGCCCAAGCCCCGTGAATGAACTCAACATCCGCAAACATGTCTTTTCAGGGAGGGCTCAATGAACGGTGATCAGGAGCAAGCATTTAGGTCCAAGGTCAGTTACAGTGCAATCATGTCACCTGAGTTGATGTCAGCTAACTCAACATAGGTCAGGCTGCAGACATGGGAACACTGCAAAGAGTCGTGCTGCGGTGGGTGTGTGGGAGGAAGGGATTCCAACCCATTTCCATGTAACTTACATTTTGTTCACTGGATTTGAGTTCAGAGAGGCATCAGCAGACAAACCTCCACTGTGACTGCATTTATTGAGTGAACAATAGACGAAAGAAGTGTCAGCTTGACAGCACTCGAGCACTCAAGCGCACAGTCTCGGCTCACCTGTCAATGTAGTGCCGAGGGAGTGCCATGCTGGCCGACTTGCCGTCCGAGGACGAGCTGCATCTACCTGTTCCGGCGGGCGTTACAGATCCTGTGGCACAACTCAAAGAAAAAAAATAGGGTGTTTTCCCAGTATGCCGGCGACATTCTTCCCTCAAACGAGAGCTCACTGCTGATCGTAAAATCTCTCTGCAACAGGTTTGCTGACATCACAATAACTGTGCTTCAGTCAGTCACAATAACCAGCATGCCAGAATACACTCTGAGCAACAGAAAGAGCTTGTTATTGAAGGGAATTAAAGGATACAGAGAAAAGGTAGGTAAGTTGAGTAGAGTTGAATCATGATCTCATCAAATGGCAAAGCAGATTCAAGGGATCTGACTGGCCTATTCCTGTTCATATAACTGTGAGCCTTTCTTCTTGACAGTGAAATGAGAAAATCTGAGTGTTGCAAATCTTTCAGCTGTTTAAAAATAGACAATTTTTCGAAAGAAATGCAACCTAAATGTCTTTTCTCTGGATTTTGGTCCTTAGGAAAAAATATGTTCAGTTTGGATGCCATGAGATTGAATAAGCCATTATATTAGAAGAGGAGCATCCAAACCCAGTGTCCTCATGGGCAACATATAAACAATTACAACTGAAAACACCTGGTAACCATTAACAATGATCACTTCTCTCAGCTAAATTGCTTTTATATTGCAATTTAATCATGTCAAAAATAATCAGGAAGCAACAAATCTGATCGCTTTCACACTGCCTGTTCACCCAGGAATTTCAAGATTTATTGACGTTTGAAAAACTTTTGATGTGTCAAACACCAATAAAACTTCAAATCCCTGGAAAAGCAAGGAGAGTGCAGGCTGTCAAATTTGCAGGTACTCCTCTGACTGCTGAGTGCTGGCTGGTTGCCCTACCTTCTGCCGGGTTCACTGTGTATAATTCTTTGGCTGTTGGTGGTGCTGAACTTTGTAGACCTGCAAAGCTCTTAATCAA
Source organism: Heterodontus francisci (assembly GCF_036365525.1). Lineage (NCBI taxonomy): Eukaryota > Metazoa > Chordata > Chondrichthyes > Heterodontiformes > Heterodontidae > Heterodontus > Heterodontus francisci. Next base: position 12,279,628 of record NC_090417.1, read on the forward strand.
TTGGCCAAGTTATGGCCGAACCGCTTCGACCAAGCTTTTTGGCATCTGTCCTAGTATCTCCTAATGTGGTTTGGTGTCAGATTTTGATTGATAATTGCTCCTTTGTGCATTTTTAGTTTTTTTTCGTTTTAGAGATACAGCACTGAAACAGGCCCTTCGGCCCACCGAGTCTGTGCCGACCATCAACCACCCATTTATACTAATCCTACACTAATCCCATATTCCTACCACATCTGTCCCTATATTTCCCTACCACCTACCTATACTAGGGACAATTTATAATGGCCAATTTACCTACCAACCTGCAAGTCTTTTGGCTGTGGGAGGAAACCGGAGCACCCGGAGGAAACCCACGCAGACACAGGGAGAACTTGCAAACTCCACACAGGCAGTACCCAGAATTGAACCCGGGTCGCTGGAGCTGTGAGGCTGCGGTGCTAGCCGCTGTGCCGCCCTTTACCAAGCGAAAGGTGCTATGTAAATGAAAGGTGCTGTTGGTCAACAGGGCACTACATTCTGTACGTACGCTGTTCAAAATAAAAAGCCCTCCTTTGCTGCTGATGAGCCTCTGTTCTTAGTTTTCACATGTCTGCTGATGACACTCAGCTCTACCTCACCACCACTTCTCATGACTCCTCCACTGTTGCTAAATTATCAAACTGCTTATCCGCCATCCAGTACTGGATGAGCAGGAATTTCCTTCAATTAACTATCGGGAAGACTGAAGCCATTGTTTTCAGTCCCCGCTCCAAACTCCGTTCCCTAGGTCCCTCACCCTGGCAACATTCTGAGATTAAGCCAGTCTGTTTGCAACCTTGGTGTCACACTTGGCCCCGAGATGAGTTTCCAATCTTGTATTTGTGTCATCACTAAGACCGCCTACTTCCACCTCCGTAACATCGCCCGACTGTCCCGTCTCAGTTCATCAGCTGCTGAAACCCTCACTCATGCCTTCGTTACCTCTAGACTTGACTATTCCAAAGCAATCTTGGCTGCTCTCCCAAACTCTACTTTCTGTAAACTTGAGCTCATCCAAAACTCTGCTGCCCGTGTCTTAACTCGCACCAAGTCCCATTCCCCTGTCACTCCTGTGCTCGCTGACCTAAGTTGGCTCCCAGTCATGCAATGTCTTGATTGTAAAATTCTCATCCCTGTTTTAAAATCCTCCTATTTCTGCAAGCTCCTCCAGCCTCACGAGCCGCCATGATATCTACGGTCCTTTAATTCTAGTGTCTTGAGCATCCTCGATTTTAACCGCTCCATCAGTGGCAGCTGTGCCTTCAGCTGCCTGGGCCCAAGGACTGGAATTTCCTCCCGACACCTCTCCACCTCTCTTTCCTCCTTTAAGACACTACTTCAAACCGAGCTCTTTGACCAAGCCTTGCTCATCAGATCAAATATCTCATTTTGTGGCTCGGTGTCATACTTTGCTTTGTAAATGCACCTGTGAAACGCCTTGGGACGTTTTATTACAATAAAGTTGCTATATAAATAGAAGTTGTTGTTGTTGCTTTTCAAGAATCTATGGGACCCCTGCTCTATTACAGTAGTGGGTTTCTACTGTGTGAGATCAACATATTACCTGTGTGAAATGAAGCACTGGATTACTTGCTTTCCACACCATTAACAGGCTTCATACAGCACACACCCATAACTTGAATAAATGTTTGTGACCGTGTGCTCGCCCGAGACAGAAAAGAATTGCAACGTAGCAAAGTTTGGGTCGTGTTAGTAAACACATAATTCCTCAGCGTTAACACTCATCATATTCAAACAATAAAGCCCAACCAGTGGAGGAATTTCACCTCCCTGTGGCCTCCCAGGGTGCAGCTAACAGAAGGTGTGCAATATGACAGCGTGAGACAGCTGGATGGTGAGCTAGTTGCTCAAGTAGATTGCCCTATTCCAGGGGTCTATCCGAGGACTGATGGAATTCATCAGATATGGCTCATCAAGTTTCATGCCAGAGCCTGCAGGGGACTTTAACAATGTGAAATGAACATTTTCTATTATATTTACATCCAGATAGATATGAAGTTTTATATTTTTTTCTAACAGTGCCTGCAGAGAAATGCTTTGGTACATTGGTTTTGTTGACAGCAACCCAAGTTTAGCAGCAGGGCCCAACAAGACCAGCCACCTTTGATTGTCGACCCTTCTGCCACGGGTGCAAGTCCCACTCCAGAGACTTGCGTGCAAAAACCTCCGCTGACACTCCAGTGCCGTACTGAGGGACTGCTGCACCGTCGGAGCTGCCGTCTTTTGAATCAAGGCCCTGTCTGCTCTCGCGGGTGGACATAAACAATCCCCTGGCACAATTTTTCCAAGAAGAGCAGGGGATCCCTGGTGTTCTGCCCTATATTTATCCCTCAAGCAACATCACAAGAAGCAGATTATGTGGCCATTAACATATTGCTGTCTGGGGGGAGCTTGCTGTGCACAAACTGACTACTGTGTTTCTGGCATCGCAACAACGACCACACTTCGAAAGTGCTTTGTAATGCCCCAAGGTTATGAAAGGTGCTATAAAAATGCAAGTCTTTCTTTTTCCTGTTCTCCCCACTACACATCCCGTGCACACCTCAACAACCCTTCTGGATACTTTATATTGTAACTGTTGGATGATTTTTTTTGACAGATTTAAAATCAGAAGGTTATGCTCCCAGATCAAAAATATGCAAACAATTACCAGGGTGACTGAAAGATGGGAGAAGGATTCTTCTTTCTCTTGGAACCTCACAGTCTTGACAATTGGTTCAGTGCCAAAGAATTAATTCCACCAACCAATCTCATCAGCAATTCTTTATTTGTGTGGATTGCTGCAATAATTTAGTATAATAAATCCAAAAGAGACTTTAATGTGCATGAAGGACTACAGTCACCCTTTTTGGCTGGATGTCGTACTGTTTTCAATACTCCTGGTGTCCCTGTAACATTCTCCCACGACAACCGCTGACTTATATCTGACTTGTTGTCACTGTTAATATGATGAAGAGGACAGAAGAGGAGATTGCAAGCTTTCAAAATTCAGCCAACCAACTTGTCATATTTTTGTCTATAGCCATTAACTAGATCAAGTGAAACTGTTTTGCTTTTTGAAACGGTGGCCTGGAGCTATCATTTCCATCTTCCCTGCACAGGCTCATGCATTGTGAGGGCAACATACTGCAGAAGAGATAAAAAAAACTGTAAAACCTTACCTTGTGGCAATGTTTCCAAAATGTTTAATTCAAAGTGCAATAACACTGCTGCCAGATTCACATGATAATCACTTCACTCGGGTTGATGGTTGCGCAGGGATATTTATTCAGGGCTTTTTCAACCTCTGAAAGTCTTTGAATTTTGTATTTACAGAGCTGCACACTAACCTTGACAATACAGGTTCAGTTTTTGAGTATCCATTGGCTACTAGTGATTGGACTGAAACCCCATAGTGATTGCCCGAAGATCTTGATTTTTGAAATATGCTGTAGGGGTAGATAACTGGAACTCTCGAAGCTTGGTTAGCAGTTAAAGTGAGGGACCGATAGACATGGAGCTGCAGCTCATTTTAACAATTTCTACCCCACACATGCACATGGCCACAATTATCCGCCGGCTGTCATCTCTGGGACTGTGCTCGCCATTGCACTCCGAGTGGTTAAGTCTATGAGGAGAACTGCATGAGGCCAGCAGCTGACTGTGCCATGATGGGGGAACCACCTTCAGACAGAAAGGTTGGTACCTGTCTGCCGCCGAGAGGAGGTGCCCCCAACACCCCTCGCCACCAAATCCCTCTTCAGCCCTCGTGTAAAGCGACAATACAAACGGACGTTAAATTTTTTTAAAACTCAGGAACACTTCTTGATGGGTCCAGAACAATTCCCTCATCTCAACTCAGCTGAACATCAGAGATGAAAAGCAGCACCTGAGACAAGGCAGCACTCCCTCAGCATCCGTCCAGACTATACTTGCTCAATTCCTGCCTTCTGACTCAGGATCAAGAGCAGTACCACAGTTGCTTCCATGAAAGTCTTGGCATCAAGGAATCTTACAGCACAGAAGGAGGCCATTCGGCCTGCTGAGTCTGTGCCACCTCTTCGAAAGAGCTGTCCGACTTAATCCCACACCCAGCTTCTTCCCAATAACCCTGAAAATTAGTTCTGTCCAAGTATATATCCAATTGCCTTTTGAAAGTTCTGGTGGAATCTGATTCCGCCACCCTTTCAGGTACTGCATTCCAGATCTGAAGAACATTCTGTGCGAAGGAATGTTTCTTCATTTCCTCTCTGGCTCTTTTGCCAGTTATTTTAGGGCGGTGACCTCTGGTTACCGACCCACTTGCCAGAGCAAAATTTTTTTCCCTGAGTTCTCATTCAAAAAGCCTCAATAATTTTGAACAACTCTGTTAGGGTCTCAGCTAAACATCTCATTCAGAAAGCAGAACCGGGACAATGCAGCACTCCCTCAGTGGCACAGAAATCGACAATGAGGCAAATCAGCAACTGGTTGAATAAAAATCTTGCAACAAAAAAAAAGGAGACTGAACATGTACAGCAGATGGATCTCTGCCCAGTCCCAATCCTGGCTGGCCCCCACACTCTGGCTCATGATGGGAAGGTGGTAAGTGTTCCCACTGACCCAGCAGGTATAGAACACAAATTAAACGTATGGTCTGACAAACTCAGCCAAACCAAGGCTGAGTCACTCTGCTGGATGTAAAATCTATCTGCTCAAGCAGTGGATCCAAAATCCAACTGAACAAAATGATACTGTGCTGAAACAAAATGCATTATTCTTCAAATGGTTGCAGAAGTCTGCATGCCAGCTCGTATTTAACCCTTTCACTACCAACCTTACAATGTATAAATCAGTATCTCCTTCTTATTCAAGCAATTCTGTGGTTCAGATTCAGCTGACTTTGGCACCATATTACTCTCGACATTAAAACGCATACCTGAGTCAAGTCTCTTGCGTACAATCCATCTGCTGTTGAATTCTCTCTCATCAGGACTAACACAGGCAAAACATTAATTTCAGGCTTTGGGAAGGTGAGGTCAAGGCTTGATGTATGCATTAAGCCTGTGTAAAATCTATAATATACTGATGTGTGCAACTCTCCTGCAGTACTCAGTGAACATATAAGCCAATGTGATTAATTCAAAAAAAAGTCTAATTCAATCACAGCCGCCAGCTGTCTGTGGAACCACAATTGCAACTGCTTTTTACTAAGGAAGTTAACCCTAAGTGCAGACATTAGAACGACAAATGCAATTTGTATTGTTTTTCCAAGTATTACTGCCTGTGTGGAGTTTGCAAGTTCTCCCTGTGTCTGCGTGGGTTTCCTCCGGGTGCTCCGGTTTCCTCCCACATGCCAAAGACTTGCAAGTTGATAGGTAAATTGGCCATTATAAATTGCCCCTAGTATAGGTAGGTGGTAGGGAAATATAGGGACAGGTGGGGATGTGGTAGGAATATGGAATTAGTATAGGGTTAGTATAAATGGGTGGTTGATGGGCGGCACAGACTCGGTGGGCCGAAGGGCCTGTTTCAGTGCTGTATCTCTAAACATCATGTGCTCAGTGCCTCGTGTGCTCAAGCCTCTGAACAGATGAAGCATTACCCTCCACATAACACACCTTGCCCTGCCCGTTACCCTCCATGTAGTATCTCCCACAAAGGTTGTTCCAGCCAGTGTCCTACCCTGCAAATAGAAACATAGAAAATAGGAGGAGTAGACCATTCGGCCCTTCGAGCCTGCTCCGCCATTCATTATGATCATGGCTGATCATCCAACTCAGTAACCTGTTCCCGCTTTCTCCCCATACCCTTTGATCCCTTTGGACCCAAGAGCTATATTTAACTCCTTCTTGAAAACATGCAATGTTTTGGCCTCAATTGCTTTCTGTGGTAACGAATTCCACAGGCTCACCACTCTATGGGTGAAGAAATTTCTCCTCATCTCAAATAACTTTCTTCAGCCTGCCTATTTTACATTTATTTCTGTGGTAGACCTTCATGTGTCATGAAGCAACAAGAAACATTTGGATGGCTAACAGGGATGTACAACAAAGAGTGATGGTCAATGTAGAGGGAGCTGACTTTTATCAATGTACAAGTAGAAAAAGTCAAAGAACAGGTGGCACCATTTAGAGATGCGCTTGTGAGTGAGGAATAACAGAGATGGTTAATAAGGTTCTCACATCAACTTTTACAGAGAGAGCTGAAGATAGGAAGGTCCTGAGGGGGCAATGGAGATTAATATTTTCAAGAAAGCACTGCTCAAAGTAGAAGATCCTATAGGCCTCCATGGTTTGCATCCCAGGCTGCTGGGGAGGAAGTATTTGCATCAGGGAATTGTGTGAATGGAAATGAAAGGGAGACAGCTCCAGTGAAACAGCTAGTATTGGCTGATGTGCAATGGGCTGAATGGCCTCCTTCTGAGCTGAAATTTCTATGTCCCTATAATCATTAGAAATGCTGTAGAAATTGCAGAATGCAGTTTTTTTAAACATGAAGAAAAACATATAGCTTGGACTGAGTTGAATCCAGCAATTTAATCTTACTCTCATGGTTTGTGACATTGACTGAATTACTGCCTTGGAACTGATGCATGAGTCATCTATTAGACAACAGGCAAGTTTTACTGCTGCTTAAGATTGGAAAGAAATTTGCATCGGCAGTGAACCAAATCAGATTTGTCAAATAGTCGTAGCTGTTCCCTTGCAGTCCTTTTCAGTGTGAGAGTGTCTGACAAGAGTCTACCATCAACATCATATCATGTTACAGTACTGTCACATCAATAACCTGAACCCAACAGCATACAAACATTTTGTTTACATCGGCCACGTTGAGTGAACCACGAAGCCCTGCAGGAAACGGATAATGTCAAGATCGCCTCTTCGCATTAATACCCTTGGAAGGAAGACAAGGAAGACAAGGAAGGAAGGAACGAAGGAATCAAAGAAGGAGGGAAAGAAGGAAGGAAGAAAAGAAGGAAAGGAAGGAACATAAGAAACAGGTGCAGGAGTAGGCCATTCGGCCCCTCGAGCCTGCTCCACCATCCCATATGATCATGGCTGAATTTCAACATGAGCTCCACTTTCCTGCCCTATCCCTTGATTCTCTTAATGTCCAAAAATCGATCGTTTTCAGTCTTGAATGTACTCAATGACTAAGCATCCACAACCCTCTGGGGTAGAGAATTCCAAAGGTTCACAACCCTCGAAATGAAGAAATTTCTCCTCATCACTGTCCCTTATCCTGAAATTACGACCCTTAGTTTGGGACTCTTCAACTAAGGGAAAAATCCACTCACCATCTAGGCTGTCATGCACTGTCAGAATTTTATACGCTTCAATGAGATCACCCCTCCCCCGCCCCCCCCACCTTCTTCGAAACTCCAGAGAGTGCAGGCCTAGTCTACTCAGATCCTCCTCACAGGACAGCCCCCTCATCCGAGGAATTAATCTGGTGAACCTTTGTTTCACCCGCTCTTTGGCAACTATATCCCGCCTCGGGTAAGGAGGCCAAAACTGTACAGAGTGCTCCAGGTGCATTCTCTCCCAAGTTCTATATATTGGAAGGTTAGCTGGAAGGAAGGGAGGAGGGACTTGGGACATAGAACAGAACAAAATACTGAAGGAGGCCATTCAGCCCATTTTGTCCGTGCCAGCCAAATAAGCTATCCACCCAGACTAATCCCACCTTCCAGCACCTTAGGTGCATGTCCAGATACCTTTTAAAAGAATTGAGGGTCTCTGTCTCAACCACTGATCCACTGAATTCCAGACACCCACCAGCCTGAGTGAAAAAGTATCTCATCGTGTCCCCTCTAATCGTTCTACCAATCACTTTAAATCTGTGCCCTCTGATAACTGACGTCTCCGCTAGGTGAAACAGGTCCTTCCTGTCTACTCTATCCAGGCCCCTCATAATTTTGTACACCTCAATCAAGTCACCCCTCAGCCTCCACAATTCCAGGGAAAACAACCCCAACCTATCCAATCTTTCCTCATAGCTGCAATCCTCAAGCCCTGGCAACATTCTTGTAAATCTCTTCTGCACTCTCTCCAGAGCAATTATGTCCTTTCTCTAATGTGGCGACCAAAACTTCACTCAATACTCCAGCTGTGGCCTAACCAGCGCTCTACACAGCTCCAGCATCACATCCCTGCTTTTGTGTTCTAAACCTCGGCCAATAAAGGAAAAAAATCCATCTGTCTTCTTCACTTGATTTACCTGTCCTGCCATCTTCAGGGACTTGTGGATATGCACTCCAAGGTCTCTCACTTCTTCTGCCCCTCTCCTGTTTATTGTATATTCCCTCTCTTTGTTTGCCCTCCCCAAATGCATCACCTCACACTTGTCAGGATTGAATTCCATTTGCCACTTTTCCACCCACTCAGCCAAACCTTTGATATCATTCTGGAATCCACCACTCTCCTTCTCACGATTGGCTCCACAGCCACTTTTTGTGTCATCAACAAATTTCCCAATCATGCCTCCCACATTTAAGTCCAAATTATTAATATATACCACAAACAGTGAGGGACCCAAGACTGAGCCCTGTGGAACACCACTGGAAACCACTTTCCATTTACAAAAACATCCGTCGACTACTACCCTTTGTTTCCTGTCACTGAGCCAATTCTGGATCCAACTCGCTACATTCCCCTGTATCCCCTGGGCTTTCATTGAACTGACCAGTTGCCATGTGGGACCTTGTCAAATGCCTTCCTAAAATCCATGTAAACCATATCCACTGCACTACCCTCATCAATCCTCCTTGTTACTTACTCAAAAAACTCAATCAAGTTGGTAAGACATGACCTTCCCTTACCAAATCCATGCTGACTATCCCTGATTAATCCGTGCCTTTCTAAGTGACAGTTTATCCTGTCCCTCAGAAGAGATCCTAACAATTTACCCACCACCGAGGTCAGACTGACTGGCCTATAATTGCCTGGATTATCCCTCGCACCCTTTTGAAACAATGGTACAACATTCGCAGACCTCCAATCATCTGGTATCTAGTGAGGATCTGAAGATGATCCTCAGCGCATTCGCTATTTCCTCCCTGGTTTCCTTTAACAGCCTGGGATGCAAAACATCCGGTCCTGGCGATTTATCCACTTTCAGGGATGTCAGTTCCTCGAGTACTTCCTTTCTCATTATGCTTATCTTATCTTCCTCTTTAACTACAATGTCTGCATCAACCCTCTCCTTTGTGAAGACAGAGACAAACAACTCATGAAGAACCCTGCCCACATCTTCTGCATCCACACATAAGTTCCCCGATACATCTCTGATAGGCTCTACCCTTTCCTTAGTTATCCTCTTATTCTTAATGTGCTGATGAATATCTTCGGGTTTTCCTTGATTTTACCTGCCAAGAACTTTTCATGTCCTCTCTTTGCTTTTCTCATTTCCTTTTTTACTTCACCCCTGCACTTTCGAGACTCCTCGAGGCTTTCTAAAGTATTAAGAAATTTGTGACCATCATAAGCTTTCTTTTTTTTGCTTTAACTTGCCCTGTAATGCCTCTAGATAACCAGGGAGCTCTAGATTTGGCATTACTACCCTTTATCTTTGTGGGGACATGCCTACACTGTGCCTGTAGAATCTTGCTCTTGAACCTCAGGCCATCCCAAAGCGCTTTGCAGCCAATGAAGAACTTCTGAAGTGCAGTCACTGTTATCATGTAGGAAACATAGAAGCCAATTTGCGCACAGCAACTCCCATATATAGCAAACTGATAATGACCAGACGATTTGATTTAGTGGCATTGGTTGAGGGGTGTAAACTCTTGGATTTCTTTAGTGACATAGGAATCTTTTACATCCATCTGAGAGGGCAAATGGAGTCTAGGTTTAATGCCTCATCTTAAAGACAATACCAAGAGTGTAGCAGTCCCTCAGTCAGCCTAGCTTTTGTGCTCAAATCTCAGGATATCGCAAGCTGCCGCCACCACAAACCTTCGTGTAAAGATTTAAAACATAGCCAGCTGCAATGCTAAGAACAAATATTCCAACCACTGGGCCCCACAAAGTTGGGAACAAATCAGCTACTTAAGATATTTCAGCACAAACAGGACTTACTTCATGAGCCACATTGTTGGGGCTGGAGGGCTACAAATGGACACCAGGCTTCAATATGGACACTCCTGGGCTGAGCCAGGCTTTTTACAGAGGGGAAAATTGGGCTGTATGCTGTGAGTAATAAATGTGCCAGACGTGTTCATGTGAAATGTCTGAGATTTCCAAAAAGATGTTAATCAGCTGAACATAAACAGACTGCCCTTGATAGCATAGCACACGACGGAATTGCAGCTAAAGACGTCAATTGTGGAGAGCGCATGGCCTGATTTTAAACTCACTCAGTTCATTCTTCTACTCATCATTTCGAAGGTGATGGATATGGACAGCAGCTGGTGTTTCTGATGGTATATTCCATCCAGACTCACATCACCCAACGCTCCCAATCCTTACCTCGAGTTGTCACTTTGAACAAGCTGCTGCATTTCTGCTGTCATAACAACAACTTTTGTTCCCTAAAACCCCTATGAATCCAGGAAGGCCTCAGATATTAGAATCTGAGCAAACCTTTGTGTGCAGTTGATCCGTCCTCTGGCATGCCATTGCTGGTGACAGCACAGTCAGTAATTAAGGGGAGACCTGCAGTCTGAGCATTCTGCAGCACTCTGTTTTGCTTGCCAGGTACGAATTGTGCCTGATCAGCCAAGTGGAAGCCAAAACAAATGAAGCCTCATTCGATGCACTACCTTCAATAGCTGATCACAGATCCCAGGAAAATTTGGAAAAGGCAGAATCATGAAGGTACTACCAACATGAAATAGCCAGAGTAAAACCACCGGAGAATGCCCAGATGTTCAAAAAGGGCTTCTCCCAGATTTGGAAATGGCAAATATTAAAAAGTACAATGTGTTTTTTTTTAACAGCAAGGCATCTGTGCGAATTTCAGTGCATGGTCTACCGAGTACGAGAGAATCTCTGGCATTCCCCGTATCCTACTGTACATGGAATAGGTCTGTTGGTCCGAATAAAAAAAAAAACAACTTTTCTTTCAGCACAGCAGACCACTTGGCCCATCAGACCTGGCTCGACAGTAGAGCTTCCCAATTAGTCCCACTTCCCAGCTCTCTCCCCACAGCCCTGTGAAGTTTTCTCCTTCAAGTTTTGATCCAATTCACTTCTGAAAGTGAAAACTGAATTTTCTTCCACCATCCTTTCAGGCATTGTCCTTCCAGATCACATTCGAAATGATGAGTAGAAGAATGGTGTCTACTGAACAGAGTGAGTTTCAAATCCGGCCATGCGCTCTCCACAACTGAAGTGTTCAAGTATTTTTTTCCTCATACGACCTCTCATTCTTTGACAATCACCTTAAATCAGTGTACTTGCCTTCCTGGCTCCCATGTTAGCCGATAATGTTAACGGTTCCTTCTCCTTTGGTTCCATCCCTCTCTCATTCAAATGTGCAGTCATCATTCCCCTCCTCAAAATACAACCCTTGGCCCCTTCGTCCTTGCAAACTATTGCCCCAACTGCAAGCTCTCAGATTTGAGCCTCCCATATTTGTGCCCACCTTTCCTGGCAATCCATGTTTAAATCCCTCCAATCAGGTTCCCATCCTGCCACTGAACTGAAGCAGCTCTTATCAAAGTCAGAAATGACATCCTTCCTTCGTGACCAAGGAAAACGATCCCTCCTCATCATTCTCGACCTGTCTGCAACCTTTAGCACAGTTGACCTCACCATCCTCCAATGCCTCTTCTTACCTGGTCCCATTCTTCGCGATCTAATAGTAGGCAGAGAATTGCCATCAATGGCTTCTCTTCTGATTCCCACACAGATACCTCTATCCTTGGACCTCTCCTATTTCTCACCAACCTGCTGCCCCTTGATGGCCTCATCCGAAAAGACACGAGTCGGAATTTTACGTGCTCCCCGGGAGGCGTTTGGGGGGGATTTGGGGGGAGGGAGTAAAATCGTGTGGGAGGCAACCTCGGGGGGCGTGGGGTTGCCATTCCCATCACATACCTGCCCCCGTTGCCATTTTACGAGCAGCGGGGGAGGTTGAAAACGGCCCGCCCGCCCCAGGCCAATTGAGGCCCTTAAGTGACCAAATTACTTGCCACTTAAGGGCCTCCTCTGCCCACCAGGTAAAAACTGGCGGCCTCCTTGTGGCATTTGAGGTGGGGGGGGGCCCTCGTGATTGGACTCCCTGTGCCCCAAGCAGGGGACCCCCCTGCTCCGCCCACCCTCCTAATAGACCCCCAGCCATCTCGCCGGGGCCCGGCCGATTTTCTGCGGGCAAGGGCTGACACCCCACTCATCTTTCAGTGGCTGGCATCCATGGGCCTCTTCTGGTTGGGTGCAGTCCCAGCAGTGGCCACTGCTCCTGGTAGCGCTGCTGGGACTGAGCAGGTGCCGGCCCGTGATTGGTTGGCAGCACCTGGAGGTGGGAATTCCTGCCTAAGAGGACTGGAAGTCCCACCCGGGGCCAATTAAAGACATGGGCCACGCAAAATCGCTGCGTGGCTTTCGGGCCCGCTGGAGACGGCCTCACCTCTGACTTCTCAGCCGATCGGCGGGGGTCGCTGCCGCCACGTAAAATTCCGGTCAACATCAGTTTTCACATGTACACTGAGGGTACCCAGCTCCACACCACCTCTTCAGACTGTGTCTAAATTATCGGATTGCTTATCTGACATCCAGTACTGGATAAGCAAAAATTTTCTCCACTTAAATACAAAGTGATTATTGACAACGCAGCCCGCAGCTGACGTCATCAGACTTCGCCAATCTGCGCGCATGGGCAGATTGGCTCCTACTCCCTGCGCATACGTTGCGTTCCGCATTGCCAGGACTGGTTGGCATATGCGCAGATGACATCATCGTAACGCAGGCAAAGAGCGAGGGTGGGAGAAGCAGGGGTGGGGGAAGTGGGGGTGGGGGAAGCGGGGGGAGTGCAGCCGAAGACCTTGGTGCTGGTGGGTGCACTCTCCCCCGCCCCGCTCACTCGCTCACCCCCACCGGCCCTCTTGCCCACCTGTTCGCTACCCCCCACCCCACACTCGCCCGCCGACTACCTCCCCCCCCACATGCTTGCTTGTTCACTTGCATGTGCCACTGCAGCGCCACCTACTGGTAGTGTTGTCAACAAACACAGCTACCTAAATATTGGGATGACTGAAGACATTGGCTGGAGCAGGAGGACCCACCCACTGGCCAAAAATTCAGGGACGGGACCACCTCTACCGGGCTTGGGAGCCACGCCAGGATTTTAACCCCTCGCCCCCGCCACCAGGCCCTTAATTGGCCTTTGGGTGGGACTTCAGTCCCATGGAGGCGGGAACTCCCGCCTCCAAGAACTGCTGGCCAATCAGCGGGCCGGCAGCTCTGAGTCCAGCAGTGCCACTGGGAGCTGTGGCCACTGCTGGGACTGCAGCCAGCGTCAGCGGCAAGAGGGATGCCGACCCGGAAAAAAGCTAAGTTTGTGAAGCCTCGCCGGTTATACCAGGCGGGGTTCTTGGGGCCTTTGCTGTCCACCTGCTGAGGGCAAAACTCCGGTGGCAGCGGGAGGAGGTCCTTACGTGCCAGTTAATTGGCCACTTAAGGGCCTTGATTGGCTTGGAGTGGGTGGGCTATTTCTCGTCGCCGCCCCGCGTAAAATTGCAGCGGGGGCGGAGGGGGTCAGGAACAGCCCTTCCCCCGCCTCCCACTCAATTTTATTCCCCTCCCCCACCTGCTCCCCGGCCACCAGCCTGCTCGTAAAATTCCGGCCCCACATTCATGCCTTTATTGCCTCCAGACTTATTTCCTGATTTTGAACACCTCTATCAAATCTCCTCATAATCTTCTGCAGGGCTACAGACCAAATGCTAGAAGGTGGGATTAGAATAGGTGGATCATTTTTCGGCTGGGACAGACACGATGGGCCAAGTGGCCTCTTTCTGTCTGTTAAACCTTCTTTGATTCTATGATTCTCTGCTCGAAGGAGAACAACCCCAGCTTCTCCACATAACTGAAGTCTGTCATCCCTGGTACCACTCTAGTAAATCTCTTCTGCACTCTTTCTAAGGTCTTGACATCCTTTCCAAAGCATGGTGACCAGAATTAAACACAATTAAACAGAATACTGCAGTTCAGAACAGTGTTAATTCATATAATGAATGTCCCATGTTTTGAGGAGGCTTTTGGAGATGGGGACAGGGTTATTAAGAGGCAGTGGTTCATGGAGTGAGTTCCCGAGTGTGGGGCTGTGGGATGTGTCACCAATGGCGAACTGGAGGGAGGGAGAGACACAGGAGCTCACCAATGGCAGACCACAGAGCAGAGGTTGGTACTTAGCACTGACTTTTTCCTATTCCAAAAACCTGTGATCCAGTTTCCTGCTCATTATCTTACTCTGTCAAAACACAGCATGCGTGACTGGTTTAAACTAATAAATGTGCATGGAAATTGTACTGGGGGAATGGAAAATAAAACGTTGTCAATGAATGAGCATTTTAAGTACGGATTGTCCAACCACCAAGATTATTGCAATGTATCAGAAGGGCTGAGGTTGCACTGGTCATAATGGGAAGTGGCTGATAGATGTCGTTGCCAAGCTGGCAAACCAGGACGTAGAGTGGTCAAACCAGAGAGAAGAACTGCAAATGCTGCAAACTAGATATGAAGTAACAGCCTAATATAGTGTTAATGCACAGCAGGTCAAAGCACCTCAAAGTAAAAGATGGGCTGGCATTTCAAATGGGACTATTTTTTGGTACAACTTGGGTACGACTTTTCTTAAATGCATTTCAGCTGGTTAGCTCACAGCTAACAGTAATTGTTTGCAATTTTGGGCACCCAATTGTACAAAGGGCTTTAATGCCACAGAGAATGTAGTGTAGGTTCATTAGGAAAATGACAGGGATGGGAAACTGATTCTTAGAGGAGACTTGAGCTTTTGGGACAATTTTTAGCAGCAGCAGACAAGCTCAAAGAACATTTAAGAGTGTTTTTTTTTAAAAACATGAAGTGTTTTGATAAGGTAAATGGGAAAGCCTTTGCTCTAGGGATCAGTGACAAGGATGGTCAATTTAAAATGGTCACAGGGACAATGAGTTGAGAGGTTGGGAGAAATTTCTTTATGCAGAGGGTTGATGAAACATGGTTTGCATTGCTGCAATGAGTGGTTGTGGCAGAGACCATTGCTTCTTTGAAGGAGAAATTGGATAAATATTTAAATCTCAGGAAAGTACAGAGCTGTGAGATTAATCAAATGATTTCAAAAGGGAATTAGTTGGGCGCTTGAAGGAAAAAACCTGCAGGAAAACAGGGATCGAGGGGGGGGGGAATGAGAATAGCTCTGTGGAGAGCTGGCATGGACTTGATGGGCCGAAAGGCCTCCTTCTATGCTGTATATGACCCTTATGATTCTATTTTCTATGTGGATTTCACAGGTTCCTTTATTTTTAAGCTTTTCCTCAGACGGAGGACGATCTTTAAGTTCAACTTTCCACTTGAGAACGGGTTTGATTTTGCTGGTTGCATCGGTAATCCCATTGCTCTTCTGGGGGTCTTAGGGAATAAACTTCGATACTGTCCTTCTCTTCGTAGGAGCACCATTTTACTCTACCCATTTCAGAAGGTTCAAATATCGTTCTTCCCCATCACGCTCCCCAAACCATCCACGGCAGCACATTGGGTCCCAAGCGCAAACAACCTGCAATGGTGTATTTCCCAACCCTGTTGGGAATTTCTCCATGCTCACCGGTAATAGGGCTACAATACACCGATTCTCCATCCAGCACTCACATCGAGCGCACAGTTGAAAAGGTGCCACGTGGAGAAATAAGCAAGTGAGTTTTCATATCATGTTCTCTTCTTCTTCTTTGGCCTCCTTGTCTCGGGAGACAATGGGTAAGCGCCTGGAGGTGGTCAGTGGTGTGTGGAGCAGCGCCTGGAGTGGCTATAAAGGCCAATACTACAGTGACAGACTCTTCCACAGGTGCTGCAGAAAAAACTGGTTGTCGGGGCTGTTACACAGTTGGCTCTCCCCTTGCGCTTCTATCTTTTTTTCTGCCAACTGCTAAGTCTCTTCGACTCGCCACACTTTAGCCCAGCCTTTATGGCTGCCCGCCAGCTCTGGCCATCTCTGGCAACTGACTCCCACGACATGTGATCAATGTCACAGGACTTCATGTCGCGTTTGCAGACGTCTTTAAAGCAGAGACATGGACGGCCGGTAGGACTGAAACCAGTGGCGAGCTCGCTGTACAATGTGTCCTTGGGGGTCCTGCCATCTTCCATGCGGCTCACATGGCCAAGCCATCTCAAGCGCCGCTGACTCAGTAGTGTGTATAAGCTGGGGATGTTGGCCGCCTCGAGGACTTCTGTGTTGGAGATGCGGTCCTGCCACCTGATGCCAAGTATTCTCCGGAGGCAGGGAAGATGGAATGAGTTGAGACATCGCTCTTGGCTGACATACGTTGTCCAGGCCTCACTGCCGTAGAGCAGGGTACTGAGGACACAGGCTTGATACACTCGGACTTTTGTGTTCCGTGTCAGTGCGCCATTTTCCCACACTCTCTTGGCCAGTCTGGACATAGCAGCGGACGCCTTTCCCATGCGCTTGTTGATTTCTGCATCGAGAGACAGGTTACTGGTGATAGTTGAGCCTTAGTAGGTGAACTCTTGAACCACTTCCAGATCATGTTCTATTACTCTGTAAAATGGCATGTCTAATTCCAACTGCTGGCTGTCTACAGGAGGCAGCCTCTGTACTCTTGATTGCTCCTGTACTGTCATAATGACTGGCCTTAGCTTGACCTGGATAACCTTAACCCCAAGGACGAGCCTGGCGACCTAATGAAGATCTTAGAGCACATTAATAAATTGTGAATCAATCAGCGTGGTCGACATGTCTTCCTTCTGCACTGTAAATAAGCCGATGAAACACTTAACACCATGAAAACCACCGAGAAAAATCAACATATCTCGTCACATTTCTGCAACTGAAGAAAGGCCTTGAACTCTGAACATGTGGTATGCTGGTAGATTTTCAACTTGCACTTCACCAAATTACATATTCACATTCAGATGCTGTCACCGTGCAGCTCCCCTGTGTTTGACAAAAGCAATAGCAAAGCCTAGTCTCTGGAGAGCTTTCCTGAACATGACTCCTGTGTATCAGCAGCGCACAAAAGAACCACTTAATTGATCTTTAACTGATTTGTGCCTCAATAGATTCTGAGAAAAAACAAGGCAGCGACGTCTTGAAAGGTTTAAAGGAAATGGACTTGCAGAGATTCCCAAGAGGAAAGATGTACAATCATTTACAGCAAGAGATAGATTACACATAAACATAGGGAAACCTTGAGAACTAAAATTGGATACACAAATCAAGTTCCATGTCGAGTAAGATTCACAAAATCAGACTTTAAAATAGCCAGTGACAAATGGCGCTGGGCAGGTTTAACATATCAGGCTGTCTCTAGTACTCGGGCAGTGATTAATACAACCCTAAGCTAATAAACGACAGTGATAGCTGATCTGTGCATGCAGCAATACTCCATGAGGAACACAAGTAATTCACCCAGTAACGACAAAGGAATCATCAACAGCTCATCTCATTTATTGGATATACGCCGCTGATAGATGGGAGTTATCAGTCATATCGCAGTGTCAGTGCATGCAAATAAGATTATGCTAATGAGGCATGAACCACTACATTAAACAAAATATAGATACTGCTAAAACCTTCTCATCGGGAAACATATTCATGGAAAACAAGCCAAGCCTTTTTACAAAGTCGTCGCCATGAGAAACAGCCAAGGGGGAAATTCTCCCTGGGACCAATTTTCTAATCAGCAGTCACATTAATCTCAAACTATTCCCAGGGTTTAGGGGCAAATCGTTCTTCATTTTATCATGCAGTTCCCCCAATTGCCTGTTCAAGTGAATAGAGGCAATGGTCTGCTATGATTCTTCAGACATAAGAACTACTCTGGAGAAAAAGGGCTCGCATTGGAGCAATGGGTACACTTAAATAGAGCAGGAACGATGAGAGTTGAAAGCAAGATACAGACAGCTACTGAAGAATTACTTGAACGAGCTGGGAGGGAGAGGTAATTGGATCCCAAATGAGACTGACATGCGAATTCTGGAAACTAAAAGAGGGGGGAAAATCTGCAATAAAAAAGCAGGAGTTGCATTTTTATAGCACCATTCACGACCTTAGGACGCCCTGAAGCACTTCACAGCCCATGTGGTACTTCTGAAGTGTCGTCACTGTTGTAATGTTGGAAATGCACACAGCAAGCTCCCATGAACAGCAATGTGATAGTGACCAGTAATCTACTGGAGTGATGTTGATTGAAGGGTAAGTATTGTTCAGGCACTGGGGAGAACACCCCTACGCTTCTTGGAAATAGAGCTGTGAGATCCTTTGCACCCAACTGAGAAAGCAGATGTGGCCTCAGTTTAACGACTCATGCAAAAGATAACACCTCCAACAGTACAGCACTCCCGCACTGAATTGTCAACCCAGATTTATGTGCTCGAGCCTCTGGAGTGGGTCTTGAACGCACAATCTTTTGACTGAGCCATAGCTGACACTCAATAATTTGCAAACACATGCTGGAATAAGATATATGAACTGCAATGGGAAACTACAATATGCTAAGAACCCAAGTGGTAAAGCTCTATATGTCATGAGCAACTGGGAGGTTGGGTGATCCCATGGGATGTGGAAAACTACTTAATGATTTCCTCTGGCTGGGTATTTTTCACATGAAAAACAATAAAACTAGGAGTCTGCTACAGCCCACCAGGTCAGAATAAGAAGGAAGACAGTTTACTCTGCAAAAAGACCAGAACGGGGAAGTGAAAAAAGGTTAGCCCTAGTCATGTGAACTCAGGGAGCAAGAATCAGGGATAATCCAAATAAGACAACAATTTCAACATCAGCAGGACACACAAGTCCAAGAAAAGCTGCAGGGGCTCAGAACAAACAAATCCACAAAGAAGAACTGCATTTTACCAAAGGGTTTGAGGAGAAACAGGACAAGATCAGAACATAAATAAATCTTTGGAGGTGATAGGACAAGTTGATATTGCTGGAGAAAAAGCATCTGGCATCCTTGCCTTGATCAACAAAGGCACAGAGTACAAAAGCAAGGAAGTAATGTTGATATCTTTACAGATCACTGCCTGGGCCTCAGTTAGTGTACTGTGCTCAATTTTCAGCATCATACTTCAGAAAGAATCTCAAGACCTTAGAGAGGGTGCACAGGAGGTTTACCAGATTGCTATCAGGAATGAGGAACTTCAGTTGTGTGGAAAGATTGGGGAACCTGGTGTTGTTCTCCTTAGAGCAATGTGAATAGAGGTGCTCAAAATTTTGAAATCCTTTGAAAGAGTAGATAGGAAGCAACTGTTTGCACTGGGAGGAAGGTCGGTAACCAGAGAACACAGATTTAAGATAATTGGCCAAAAAATTCAGGAAATAAGGAGAAATGTTTTTATGCAGCGAGTTATTGTGATCTGGAATGCAATATGTGAAAGAGTGGTGAAAGCAGATTTAATAGTAACTCTCAAAAGGGTGGTTCGATGAATCTGAACAGGCAGCCCAGAAACTCAAACTGGGGTCTGCGGGCCCATGGGACTCTGTACAAGTTGTACACAAAACAGTGGCAGCCAGAGGTGGGCTTGATGTAAGCAGGATGGTAGGAACGGAGTGCTGCTGCCGTGTGTGCAGTGCAGAGTTGGCTGGCTGTCTCGCCCAGAGCACGTAAAGCGGCAGGAAAATCACCAGACAGAACCGCAGTTACCAAGTTTGGTGGTGGGGACCAAATGAGTTCAGCCTTGCTCACGAGAGGGGAGTTTTTGAACTCCTTAAACTCAAAGATAGGGTGCGAAAATACAAGTTTGCCCAGGTGTTACAAGTGTTGCACAGCATGAAATTCTAAATTGGGGTGGGTCTGTGATTCCCAATCCATTTGAAGATGGGTCCTTTAACCAAAAGAAGTTGGATAACCACAGACCTAGAAACCTACAAAATACATTTGACGAAGTATATAAGCTGGTAGACCAATGGTGAAATGAAATACAAACAGAAAAATAGAAATGGCTGCACACAGCAACAAAACATAGGAGCAGTATGTCATCCATGGAAGGCACCAAAATCACTGAGAGTGAAGTTGAAAGATATTTAAGGGTGTTAGTAGACCCTGCACTGAATAAATCTGGTCACTGTGGAGCAGTCAACAATGAGGCAAACAGATCATTGAACGAAGAGCCAAATACGTGCAGTTGCAAGTTGGACAATGTCATGTTCAAACTCAGACTGCTCCTTCAGTGTTGCATCCAGTTCAGGATACTGAGCAATGCACAAGCCATTCAGGTCTTGGAGACGGGCAAAGTAGAGCCAAGAAAGAGGCAAGGCAGCTTCCTAGTGCTAGACACTGGTTAGACGCAAACATTGGAGGAATGTCAGCTCTACAGGGTCAAAAGGGATGAAATGGAAGAGGACCTCACTGAAGCAAAGTAATATATGCCAGGTGTCAGCACCTGAAGAGAGAGTTGGTTAGAGTTTCAGGGATATGAGTCCTCTTGTTTTAGTTTTGAATTTCAGATTTCCATCATTTGTAGTTTTTGAAATGCACTTTTAATTTTAATTCATTTATGGGAATGTGCAAGTTGCTGATAAGGCCAGCATTGATTGCCCATCTCCAAGTTCCTTTGAAAAGGTGGTGCTGGGCCTTCTTCTTGAACTACTACAGTCTGCGTTGTGATGGTGCTCCCACAGTACTGTCCGGAGGGAGTTCCAGGATTTGGACCCGATGATGATGAAGGAATGGTGCTACATTTCCTCGTCAGAATGGTGTGTAACTTGGGAGGGGAATTTGGGAGGTGGTGGTGTTCCCATGCACCTTCTACCCTTGTCCTTCTCGGTGCTAGAGATCACACGTTTGGGAGGTGCTGTCAAAGGAGCCTTGGCAAGTAGAAGTTTATGGGATGGTAAATGGGTTAAAAATGAAAAGTCTACGATGTTCCCACAAGTTAAGAACTGGCAGTGGGACAAGGTGGCCATAGGTCCAAATGCATGATCAAAACAAGAATGGGCCTCAGAGTAGAGAACAGAAATGGTTTATGAGTCAATTGGATCGGGTGATGGCGGAGTTTACAGGTGCAGAATAGAGTCGATGTGTTCTGGGCAGAGGTGCCAGGATGGTTTGAGATGCATCTATCAATCCTGTGCTGCACAGGAATTCCACATTCTTTCAGATGTAATCAGAATACACCGTCAGCATCTCAGTCATTGAGAACCAGCCACTGCAGTCCATTTTAATCTAATTAATGGAATTACTGTCACACAAATTGCACACAGATGAGACACGTAGAGGTGGAAGCTGAAGCAATTTGCTAAGGGAAATAAAAGTTGACCAAATTGACAGTGATAAGGTGTAGCCAGGTACAAGTAAACTATGGCTATTGATGCTCAGATACATCATCTGCACCCACTGGATAGCTATGCTTCAAGGTTTTCTCAGCTGATTGTTATTCATACTGTGTTCAATTAAGCTCTCCGATGAGAAGCGTTATTGGGTTTTGCTTCTCCCGCCCCCTCCCCACTTCCACAATCACAGGCACGAAGTTTGAATAAACCACAAAGGATTCAGAAATGAAACAATTAGTGCAAAAAAAAAATCACATGAAAGGGTTCATTTTCAGAGCTCTGTACTCCAGGAGTCAGAAGGTTTGGTCACTCTGCACGATATGACATTCACTGATATTATGGCCCTGGTGCCCACAGTGAGAAAAAGTCATTTGACCCACCACTCCCATTCCATCCAGACTGAACGTCCAATTATTCCACAACACATTTCTCCCTTTCTACTCACTTTCAAGGAAAATTTTTTTTCTGCTACTACCCTTAAATAAATCAAGTAATGCTTTTCTATCTCATTTTTATCTAGACATGAAGCACATATACATCATTTTATTTGTATGGGCAAGTAAATGGACTTAAAATAAAATCGGATTGGTTTTCTCTGCTGGCATTCTATGCTCCCACAGAAAACAATTTGTTGTGATCATCCAGCCTGTGCTAAGTTGCAGCTTCTTTCAGCCCATGCCCTTCTATCAGCCGGTGAGAAACAGAAGCATTTTTTTTCAAATGGAAGCTTTGAAGTGATTCGGGAAATCAGCTTTGCGCATTCGCCCTTTCAACCAGTTGCTACTGTTGCAACTACAGGTGATTCCCTTTCTGAAATTGCGCAAAGTTGTGCAAAAGTTCCCCTACATTTATTCAACCATGACACATTGCTGATCAAACTATCTTTGGGAACACATAACTGTCTCAAAATGCAGTGTGTGCTTGAATAGCTCTGGGCACAGTCGAGGCTGGTTTCATTCTTTAATGGACAACTTTTATGTTACAGAAGTGCCACCAACTGCAGACCTCCAAATCTTCTTGTGTCGTTTACAATCCGGAATTTAAACAGCGAAGTGGAATATATAACAATTTAGCACTTGTGGATAGATTAAGCACAGTAAATGCAGGAGCAATTCTTCTGCAGTTTTCTTCTCATCAGAGGGCCCTCTGTGTAAAGACAACAACTTGTATTTGTATAGTTTCTTTAATGTCGTAAAACATCCCAAGGTGCTTTATGGGCACGTTATCAAACAAAACCTGATACTGAGCCACGTAAGGCAAGATGAGGCAGATGGTCAAAAGCTTTGTCAAAGAGATAGGTTTTGAGGTCCGTCTTAAAGGAGGAGCGAGAGGTAGAGGGAGTCAGAGAGGTTTAGGGAGCGAATTCCAGACATTAGGGTCTTGGCAGCTCAAGTCCTGGCCACCAGTGGTGGAGCGTTTCAAACTGGGTATGCTCAAGAAGACAGAGTTATAGCAGTACAGAGATCTCAGAGCTTTTTGGGGCAGGAGGAGATTACAGAAATAGGGAGGGGTGAGGCATGGAGGTAATTGAAAACAAGGATGAGATACCCGTAGTGGTTCATGAACAAAACATCGCAAGGGACTCGGCTGCCCTTCTAATGTCGCTAATCTTATCCTGGAACCAAATCTACCTCTACCTTTTTTAAAACAAGGAGGTTCTCCAGTGAAAGTCAATCCAAATAAGGACGTGCTCACAGTCTGAGGACGACAGGGCTGCATGAAAACCAGAACAAAGTCAATATGAACAGTGAAGAGCAGTACATGGAGAGGAACCTACAAAAAAGAACAATTGAAGATGAATTACAGCCATCCTGGGGCTGGAAGCAGTTATGTGGTTGTGATCTTCAGGGACCAAAAGGCATCAGGTTCCATTCCCACTTGGTTCTGCGAAGCAGAGGGACTAATATAGTTGGTCTCAGCACTCCCAGATTATGGAGGGAGGGCGAAAAAAGAAACGAGGCAGAGTTCTCTCTCTGTATTGTTATGTAATGCCCTCTGGTGGATCTGGATCAGGTTAGGCTGTGAAGCGCACATGGTTGAACAGCCTGCCAACACTCGCAGTCCAGGTTTATCAGTGAACATAACCAACTGGACAAGATGCCAGAGATCAGCCACGAAAGTACAGTCTAGCAAGAGGTGAGGAATAAAATTGGAGGGGAAAAAAAAACGATTTCCCATTATTTTAAGTCTATTTGCGACAAAATGTGTCAAATTCTCATGCTCAGTCTGATTGGAGAGTTCTGTGTGAAGTGCAGTATTCCAGTTTCTTGCAGATTCTGTTCAGGTTAATGCCCTGCTTGTCATTTTCACCCATCATGCCAGCTTTAAAAATGTGGCTGGACTCTTAATACTTTCACAGGACACGCTGGCAGTTTGAGGCCATTAAGCCGGTGCATCAAGTGAGAGTAATGCAGTAAATGGAAGGTAAATTTGAACAAATTATAGCCTACTTCAGGTTAGGGTAATCAAACACTTAACTTGAAATATGAAAGAAGACAGGAAGCATATTTTTCAAACCTGGCATACATAACTTCAGAGAACATCTAATGACGACACTATTTCTGCATCAATTCACATCGCTCAGCAAGCTCAGCAATTTCTGATGATGCGTCAGAGAATTCTGGCTTGCAGCACAACTTTTGTGCAAGTGTGTCTGCGCGTGCCATGATTATTTGTGCCTTACCTCTTAATTTATTCTGCTCTTTACAATCTTGGCAGTGTCCTGAACTAATGGCCTTGCCCTTCCCCATAGGCTGAGACTTGAGTGCAGTAGAGGGGGAGTGCTGCATTGTCAAAGATCCCATCTTTCACATGGGACGTGAAAACAAAACACCATCTGCAAGTTTAATTGGGCATAAAAGAACGCATGCCACAATATCAGCATGGGCGTTCTCCTGTCTCTTGGCCAACATTTATCCTCAACCACAAACTAACACAGTGAATAGTTATTTAGAAGACTTGTTTGTAGCACTTGTTGTAAGCTATGTGGCTGCTGGGTTTCTTTATATAACAGTCATTCATTGGCTGGGAAGTGCTTTGAGACAGTCTGAGTTTGTGAAAAGTGACATATGAGTGCAAGTTAATTTTTAACATACTGGTAAAATTAAGAGCTGGACTGTTCTGTCCGAATAGCAGTGCCAATTTGCACTTAGTCAGACAGTAAGCACAAATGATGAAGCACATTTCCACACAGCCTAGAACAACTTTATGTCTCAGAAGTTCACACCTAGCTCCATGTATGTTCCAGTTTTCAACAGACACAAGTATACTTAATTAAGAATGAAGAAGCCCAAACAAATATTCATCTTGTTGATCTCCAAGAGGAATTTTGGGAGTACAGCAAACATACAGTTGTGTTCCAGCAGCAATCCTCAATGATGGAGCTGAGCGAAGGTGATGTGTGCTGTGGCTGCTTCTACCCCTGGTGAAATTGGGTATAGAAGGGAGACACAGCAAGAGAGAGAGAGAGAGTTTGTGGGGAGAATCGAGAGACACAAAGAGAGAGGAACAAAGAGACTGAGAATACAGAAAGACAGCGAGAGAAGGAACAATGTGCAAAGTGCTTTTGCAGTTGTTGACCTTTATCATAATTAGCAGTTATCATTCAGTAGACTCTGTACTAGATGCAGTTTTTTTTCCAGAAGATGCTGTTCGCCAGCATTTACATGGGTCTTCACACACTGTTCATACAAATGACCAAAATAGCACCTCATCACTTCACTCCCTAAGGCTTCTCACAAAGATCAACCAGGATGCTGACCACCCACTGTCTTGGTAAAGGGTTGTAAAGTCTCTGTAGTGAAGACATCCAGGGCATTACTTTAGTAATTAGGAATCCAAGCTAAGTTTTGGCAAAAAAACAGTGTGGCTTTACTGAAAGGGTCTAGAGATGGGTAGCAATTGATCAAGAAATTGTGATGACTTAAGTGTTCTTCAAAGTTTACAGTTAGATTGCTCAAACTCCTTTCTGTTGTGTGTTGTTGTATTTAGTCGCGTAACAGGGACATTCCGGAGAACGTCTCAGACTCAGGATAAGGTCAACTAAGAAATGTTTATCATTTATATAATACGATGTACAATCCCATCAAGCCTCCTAAGCAAGCATCCTTCGTGCTACTCTCTCTTCTCTTCAGCCTAAAGTTACGCCAATGTGTTTTGTTGAATGATCATTTGCTTTAATCCACTGACTGGAGATCTGAATTTGTATTTTTTGAAAGACATTTTTTTAAAAGACAAGCTGCCAGCAAAGTCATCCTTTCAGCTTAACATGATCATCTAGTTTCCAACACTGTATCCTGCACTGCAAAGGACTGTGTTGAGGGAGACGAAAGTCTGTGCATTTCCCAGCAAAAAACAAAACCCAGGAGGTTTAAAGGAGCTACCTGTTCTCTAAGCAAGCAGAGAAATACTGCTAATTGCTGTGGTTGAATGACTGAGTGAGTCATGTGACAAGCCCTTCGCCATCTGCGATTTTTAAGTGGCGTTTTTCTCTGCAGAGAGGAGAAGAACTGGACTCTGACACAAGCAGATCCGATGTGGGGGTCCCTATCCCTTTCTCTCCCTCCATTCCAGCTTGAAAGCTTTCAAATCCCACCTGTTGACTGACCACCTTTGCATACACCGGCAACAATCAGGAACCCCAATGGAGGAAATCATCCGCATCGCTATCTCCAAGAGACTCAGTGAACCAGTTATGTACCTATTCAAACCAAAATCCTCAGTACCACTGAATTCATCTAGAAGCCAACCAAAACAACTATTTCCGCAGACTGTATACCTTTTTAATGGATTCTAACTCAATCAGTCAACCTTTAGAGTTCTCCACTCTGTAACCTATTTGTGTGTGTGTGTGAGTGAAAGTTGGCACGTTGTTTATTATTTTATTAGTTCTGTTCAGGTACAATAAAGTTAACCTCTTTCTTTGTTAACTCAAGAAAACCTGTCCGATTGGTGCTTGTTATGATCATAGTACATCCACTTTCAAAAAGAATTAAACCTCTTGTAGTCAAACAGGGAGAGGGGAAAGGGGGAAGTCCTTCAACCCTTCCTCTCTTCACTGCAATACTGACCTCATGACATGATCACTCTTACAATGACAGGCGTTGTTCTCACTGTCTTCAGCATGAAGCTTTTACATCCTGATCCAATACTTTCTTTGTAAGTCGACACAGAAATTGCTATGTCCACAGAACAATGGACGGGCTGTGCCATGTACACCCACCCACTGCAGTTCTGAGGGAATGTTGCGCACATTGTCAGTCTCTACAAGTTGATAAATGAAGCACTGGGGAGCAAGCAGAAGAGGGCAAGAAGAGTATGCGCCAGCAGAGACTTCATGAGCTCAAGGGCCTGGTTCACCACTGGGGCATTCTACAATCCTAGACAAATACAAGGTTTGGTACATGAAAATAAAAATAGGAGGGACACCTGCTTTGCAGGTGGGAGCAAATATGCCTCAGGGGTAGATAAATGGTGTTACTTTGCTGTCCGAGACTGGCCAAGTCCAAACAAGATGAGGCAGCAATTTAAAAAATCAAACAGGAAGCTGGGGTACACTCCCAAATCCATTGCGTTCAAATCTCCAGATGCCATGTTGAAGTTGTACAGTTATACATTGAGTGCTGGATCAGGACTATCATCCCTGCACCTGGATCTGGGTAGAGGGCTAGGAAAGGCGTACAAGCAAATAAACGAAGGCCCTTCAGTCTCAAGAACAAACAACAAGAGGCACCCTTAAACACTTAGTATTAGGGTAGGAAAAGGAAACCCAGAATAATACTTCAGATAATGTCCTCGTAATAGAACGAGAGGGAGAAGGTTCAGGGGCTGAAGGGAAAGTTTAGGATAGACACCAGCAAGTATTTATTCCACACGTAGAGTGAACCATTGCTGGAACAGTATACCAGGGCAGGAGATTAACTCTGCAACACTTAACTCATTGAGGATGCAGCTCTGATGTTGTAATGGGAAGACAATGGAGTTGGTAACCTGGGAGGATGAGACCAAGTGACTCAACTTCATCTAAGCTCATCTTGTGATCAGGAATAGACATTACGAATAATAAAAGGGCCCCCAGTTCATACCAACACATCGGTTTAGATTTGACATGTGTTCCTGAAGACCTGACATCAGCCTGGCATGAAGTACTTTTCAAAGGGAGTGGATACAGAAGAAAATTCTTGCCTGTGCTGAGAAATGTTATGTCTCCTTCACAGGCTAGGGAAGAAGGAAAGCCAAAGGAAAATAGATTTGAAAATGTTCTGTCAGGACTGGATGAGGTGGGAGCACTTTACAAAGACTCAAAAAAGGAGAAAATTACCTTCCGCCCTGATATAACATCTAATAGTGAGAGGGGAAGGAAAGTACACAATTTCACCGCCTTTGGACCCTGATATGGTTGCAGCTCAGGCATTAAAATATGAAATTACTGATGGCAACATTGAACCTATTGCAGTCCATTTGCCGTGGCCCATTAACACTAACCCAGTCTCTCAAGCCTGGTCATTCATATAAAAAGCCCATCGAGTGCTATTATAAATCCATTATTGCAGGACATTTTCATTGGCATCTGTTTGCTCAACCAGTAACTGGCTTCATCCAGGTTTCCTTTGAAACTGCAAATCTGTATTCAGGGGAAGTGTTGGAAGGAATGAGCAGTTACGTGGCTTTGCATTTCGCCGCTTGCTGAATAGTCATTTCATCTCGGTTCCCAACCAAGGTGCAATAAAAGGTAAAATTTCCAACTCATAACTGATCAGACCTTGTTGAAATAGTTGTGGAACTATTAATCAAATCCTATTTTATTCAGAATAGAACTGCAAATATCCCTCTCTCTGGACCCTTCTCTCCACAGCCAAATCTCTATTTCTGGGCATTTTGCCCTTTTATTGAACATAAATCCGATGAACAAAACGTCTCCGTTCAATTCTTGCCCTGGCCACATGGTGTTTACAAGTCAAGACGAAATCAGTCGAGCTATCTCCAGGTCTCTTACAGAATATTTCCAAGTATTTCGAGCACATAAACAGGTCATTTAACCCAACAGATCTACGCTGGTGTTAATGCTCCACGCAATCCTCCTCGGAGTCCTCTTCATCAAACCTCATTAACATATCCTTCTATTCTTTTCTCCCTCACACACATATCTAGTTTCCCCTGAAATGCATCGATGCGAGTTGCCTCAAAACACTCCCTTTGGTAGCAAGTTCCACATTCTAACCATTCTCTGGGTAAAGACATTTCTCCTGAATTTCCGATTGAATTTATGAGTGATGATCTAATATTTATGACCCCTAGTTCTGGTCTCACCCACAAGTGGAAACATCACTACATCTGCAATATCAAGCCTTGGCATAATCTTGAAAAAAAAAACTCTTATCAGGACACCCATCAGTCTTGCCTTTTCCAGAGAAAAGAACCCCAGCCCCAGTGTGACATGGAGCAAGGACACGATGAGGTATGAGAGAGAGTGCCCAGTGCTCCTTCTCATGGAAACGCTCCTGATCTTCAGTCTTCACCAAAACTACATGCCAACTTGTGTAAGGAATAACAGAGGCAACCATTAAACCAGTGCACTGCACCACAGAAATCTACACTGGTGTCACACATCAGCTGCTTGGCTTGTCATTTTCCCTAATTTGAAATCCAGGCACTTTTCATGAACAAGGGGAATATGTTCTGCATGTCAGCTGTCGCAAAGATACAAACAGGTTTATACCATCACGAGCCTACTGAAGAAATCTCTACTGCCGTCTCTCCTGCTCCAAATCAAGGGCCTCAGAATTGGATTTCTTTCCTCACCTCAGCTTTCCATCTCGCCTACAATATATAGAGGCTTGTAAAATTGAAGTTTTCCTTCACCCAATCACTGCTCCTAAACTTACCTCATCTTCACTACTTTTTAAAAAAAATTAATTTGTGGGATGTGGCCATCAGTATTCAGCCAGCATTTATTGCCCATCCCTAATTGCCCTTTAGAAGGCGGTCAGCCGCCTTCTTGAATACAACCGAGTACCTTGCCAGCCCACTTCAGAGGGTAGTTAAAAATCAACCACATTGCTGATGATCTGGTGTCACACGTAGGTCTGACCAGGTAAGTACAGAAGATTTCGTTCCCGAAAGGACATGAATGAACCAGAATTTATTTTTCCCAATGACAATTCTTGGTCACCATGACTGATTCTAGTTTTTAAAAAAAAATTCCAATTGAATTTAAACTCACCCGCTGATATGCTACTCTCCCCCTATGCTTGGCCCTTCTGAATAGATAAAAATACATAACAGGTGCTGGTTCTGACTTTCTTTGCTGCATAACAAAGCCGTGGGCTGAATTTTACACCGCTCCAGGAGGCCTACGCGCCTTGCTCCCGCCTCCAGTTGACTTTATGGCAGTCAGGCGTCGGTGGGGGGGGGGGGTGAAGTTGGCGAACGGCCTGCCCACCCAAGGCCAATCAAGACCCTTACGTGGCCACTTCATGGACACTTAAGTGCACGCGCCCACCTCCATGGGTATTTTACCTGTGGCAAGCGGGCGTGCTGGGGACGTGAAAGACCGCCCAGCGATAGCTGCCAGCCTTTCCATGCCCCAGGGGTGTGTATCGCAGTCAGGCACAGGGTGCCCAATTGAGGGCCGCCCCCGCCTCCCAACCCACCCCCCCGAGGACCCAAGACTGCACCCCCCCCCCGCTCCCCAAACTACCACTCCAGCCTCACCAGGGAAGGACTGATCCCCCTGGTGAGGCATGCTCACTCTCCAGGGTCTATTGCGTCGGCTGATTGGCTGGCAGCTCACGGATGAGTGCAGCTGCAACAAGCTGGAGAAGCTCGACAGCATTCAACAAATAAGCAGTTCGCTTGATCGGCATCCCGTCCACCATCTTAAATATCCAATCCCTCCACAATGGCAGCAGTGTGTACCATCTACAAGATGTACTGCAGCAGCTCACCAAGGTTTATTCAGCAGCACCTTGCAAACCCATGACCTCTACCATCTAGAAGAGCAAGGGCAGCAGATGCATGGGAACAGCATCATATCTACTTTCCCCTCCAGGTCGCACACTATCCTAACTTGGACGCACATCGCCATTCCTTCGGCGTAGCTGGCTCAAAATCCTGGAACTCCCTACCCAACAGCACTGTGGGAGAGCCTTCACCACACAGACTGCAGTGATTCAAGGAGGTGGCTCATCACCACCTTTTCAAAGGCAAAGGGTGGACAACAAATGCCAGCTTCGCCAGTGATGTTCATATCTGAAGCACCATTAAAAACAAACAGCAATCGCTGCTCAGTGAATCCATCTCTGGTCTGCACTAAGACTGACTCAAGAGCCCTGCATTTGGACGAGCAAACATCAACCAGTCACCAGTGCTTCAAATACACAAGATGAGAGATTCACGGTGCTATTCAATGTAAACTAAGAATTTCTCCCAATATTTTGGCCAGTATTTATCCCTCAACCAACACCATCTTAAAAAAAAAAAATTAACTGGTGTTAATTGTTCTATAAGGGATGCTGCTGTGTGTAAGATGATTGCACATTTTATTGTGAAGGGAGAGGCAATTTAAATTCATTGTATGTGATGCTTTAAAATGTTGGAGATATGACACCATATAACTGCAATCTGTCCTTTATCAATCGACATTTAAAAGGTGTATTATTTGAGTTAACATCTGTTTCTTCAACATTCAAAAATTTGGGCTCAAAAAGAGGATCTATTGTGTCTATGACATGCTGCAATAAAATTAAAGCTTACAATCTATTTCACTTCTGTTAATTTCAAGAGAGATTAAAAGCAGATCCTGAAGGGAACAGCAGGCCATCTTCAAGGCTCTCGGTACTCACTGATCTATCTCCCTCAATTTAAACTTCCCTTATCGACTGAAATTCTCAAGCATTCACACCCTATAATTTGAAGAGAACAAGTTATTTTCATCGTTATTAGCTGCATTGAAACAAAAAGCTTTTCCCCTCCCTTCCAACAGCCTCAGTTAAGCCTCGTGACTGAGTAACCTATATTGTTCCATGTCACTGCCAATATTCCACATTGCAACTGATACTGGACTGAAGTAAGATGCAAAAGCAATTCCTGCTCTTTGAATCCCTTTCCACTGTCCTTCAAAGGCAAATATTCTTGACTGCAAATACATATTTTTACATCTGTGACTAAATTTTCAAGATGCCATCCTCATCTTTGGCAACACTTATTTTTCATTCGTTCATGGGATGTGGGAGTCACTTGCCAGGGTAGCATTTATTGTCCATCCCTAGTTGCCCTTGAGAAGGTGGTGGTGAGCTGCCTTCTTGAATTGCTGAAGTCCATGTGGGGTAGGAAGGGAGTTCCAGGATTTTGACCCAGCGATATTGAAGGAACGGCGATATATTTCCAAGCCAGAATGCTGTGCGGTTGGAGGGGAACTTGCAGGTGGTGTTGTTCCCATGCATCTGCTGCCCTTGTCCTTCCAGGTGGTGGAGGTCACAAGTTTGGAAGGTTCTGTTGAAGGAGCCTTGGTGAGTTGCTGCAGTGCATCTTGTAGATGCTACAGATTGCTGCCACTGCGCGTCGGTGGTGGAGGGAGTGAACCTCCTGCTTGATCTCCAAACAAAGAGCTTCCCTGACCAATGGCAGTGAGTAAATGAACCACCTGGTCAAACACAGCTTCTAACCTGCTCTACTATCCATGGCATGTGTGTTGGTCCAGTTGCGTTTTCTGTCAGTGAAGGTTAGTGGGTTCCAATAGGAACAGCAGCATACAGTGTCACACCACGAACTGTTAAATGAATGCTATATCTGGCAAGCACAAAACAAAGTGTTCAGTTGAAGGAGGTCGAAGTCCTGCCCAAGGCCAATTAAAGTCCTGGGGAGTGAAAAATCCCGGCCTGGTTCGGCGGAGGCGGGCTCTTCCCAACTCTTGGCCTCATGGGTGGGGCCTCCCGCTCAATGAAACATTCCGGCCTAAGACAGACAGAGAGCGTGAGTGTGACAGTCACACACAGAAAGGGACACAGGCACCAAGAGAAACTGTGTGTCCTCGTGCATAGAACATAGAACATAGAAAATACAGCACAGAACAGGCCCTTCGGCCCACGATGTTGTGCCGATCCTTTGTCCTCTGTCAAGGACAATTTAATCTATACCCCATCATTCTCCTTTATCCATATACCTATCTAAAAGCCGTTTGAAAGTCCCTATAGAACATAGAAAATACAGCACAGAACAAATGTGTTGGATCCTTTTACCCTGGAGCATTCCTCAGTTCTCAGTACACGTTACTTATTATAGAACATGCATTTAAGGACGCGATTGTAATACAAAAGAAAAGCTATTAGTTTTTGGGCATGATGCCAAGCTTCTTCATAGATGATGAAGGTAGATTTGAATAAAAGTGGACTTTATAGACATTCTTCAAATAGAATGGCATCTTAAAAGTATCTGCTTTCATTTTAAATTTGCAGGAGCCTGCTGTTAATCCTGTGTGGTGACCTACGGATAATCTTAGATCTCAAGCTGCTTCGAATGGATTAGTGAAAGGCACAGGAACTTAGGATAGAACTTTTCTCTCAGTCAATCAGCAGGAAGTAAAAGCCATTTACCCAACAAGCTAAAATTTCCTCATTACACAAACACACTGTTGGAGGAATGTACGAATGAGTGCCTTTGTTAAATCCCTTTTAGCGTTGGAGCCTTCAGCTCATAAAACATTCAATGCAGTTTTCCAATGTACCCATAAAAATGTTACTACTTATGCTCCACAGTTCTTCTTCAGAGTTTTGCCCAGTACAGATTGCATTAAACACGTACAGAAAGAAAAGATAAACATGAAAATGAGTTTCAAATACGAATAAGACAGTGAAAATAATTCAAACAGAAGAAAATAATCAGCAGGAAAAGTCTTCACATAACCTCCCTGTAACCCGACTTGTTGCCTGCTTTTTTTCCCCTTTTTAAACACTGGTATGGTGTTTGCCATATGAAGGGTTCTGCACACATTGCAAATCATGGCTGCCATTGGCGATACAAGGGTAGGAATATGTGACCCAATGGTATGATATCCCTGTCTGTGGTTTTTTGATGGAAGCATTGGTTTGAAAAAGTTTCTAGAGTAGCCACAATAATGAGTGGAAAGGCAAGTCAACTGTTGGTGCGCTGACAGAGCAAGTCATCATTTCTAAGCTCAGCTCACTTTACTGATGCCTCGAATCCTCTCCCTGAAGATTTTCACTTCAACAATGTCATGAGATGAATAAAAAGGCAATGCTGATTCAAACTTTTTCTTTGCATTCATCAATAGCAAATGGGCATCTGGGGCAACCATTCTTTTGGTATCTCTACGTATCGATATTTCATTGTGAAGATTTCATCACGAGCACTGCTAGCAATTCCACAACCCTGTTCTTTGAAAACTCCTGAACAATCTACAAACAGACCAAAATGAAGGACAGGGAGAAAGGAGCTAAACTGTCATGGCACAACTTCTATAGTCCCCCTTTGGCCAATCTCTTCAGAGAAGAGAGAACATTCGACCACCAGGAATGTGGGACAGCAAAGCTTTTCACCAAAATATTTCTTATGTCACTAATCATGACAACCAGAAGGATTCTGACGTCACAATTCATTAACAAATTCCACTAACTCTGTTGTCCATTGAAACCGATATAGCCTGTGCCGCTGAACTCGGACAAGACTGAAACACATTGGCTCCTCTCCCACCTGAGCAGTGACCATTTGAAGAAATTTGCTGTTTCAGAAGATCCCTTTGAGTCTTCTCCTCAATGGCAGAATCCTTCAGCCAGACACTCACACTGAATGGGGCAGTTTGGAGGTAAACTGAGGCACCAGAGAACCATCCAGTTACAGAGATACAGCACCAGCAAGAGTAACGGAGGGCAGTGCCTTCCCTAATTGTGCGTTTGGATAAGCAGAGTATTACAAGGTACAAGAGCAAGAGGAGTCATTCGCGGCACCTTCAACTGAATCAGATGGTTCATTAAAAATACTCCATTAAAATACTAAATATAGTTCAACACTCACCTGTCTGACATAATTGAAAGAATAACTTCATAAATACTGTTTTTACAGGCCTTGACTGCTGTCTCAGGGCGGAATCCTTCTCCTGTTTAATCGTGTAATTTGAATTTTCCACAATCACCTTCCTTACAGTTGCTGAATTACAAGCAGTTTTCTGCTGTTTAATTATGACTACTGGGAACTGGACCTAGAATGGTCAGCCTTCATCACTAACTCAAAAAGGCAGATTCACAGACTGTCCTTTCTGGGCTCATGAAAGCTCAGCCAACATGAAAGCACAACCACACACTCGGCGGGCGGCACAGTGGCGCAGTGGTTAGCACCGCAGCCTCATAGCTCCAGCGACCCGGGTTCAATTCCGGGTACTGCCTGTGTGGAGTTTGCAAGTTCTCCCTGTGTCTGCGTGGGTTTCCTTCGGGTGCTCCGGTTTCCTCCCACATGCCAAAAGACTTGCAGGTTGATAGGTATATTGGCCATTAGAAATTGCCCCTCGTGTAGGTAGGTGGTAGGGAAAATATAGGGACAGGTGGGGATGTGGTAGGAATATGGAATTAGTGCTGGATTAGTATAAATGGGTGGTTGATGGTCGGCACAGACTCGGTGGGCCGAAGGGCCTGTTTCAGTGCTGTATCTCTAAACTAAAACACTCCATACTCCTTTCGGAGATTCTGAGAGGAAGTGGAATGGCTGTAATTCCAGAGGAATTGTCATACCAAAGTGCCAGCCCAAATACTTGGCTCCCTGTTAATGCCAAAACCAGGGCAAGTTCAGTGTCCACTTAAAATACTGGAAATCGTCAGCAGGTCCAGCAGCATTTGTGTTGGGAGAAGCAGAGTGAACATTTCGGGACAATGACCTTGCGCCAGAACTTTTCTGATCCTGTTCTGATGAAAGGTCATCAAACCGAAATGTTCGCCCTATTTTTCTCTCTTTCCACAGATGCTGTCTGAACTGCTGAGTGTTTCCATCATTTCCTGTTTTTATTTCAGATTTTCAGCATCGGCAGTATGATGCTTATGCATGGAGTATCAAGGTCCTTTTCATACCAGCTGTGGTACATTGTGAAATGCATCTCTTTCGACATTGTCCAACAAGGAGCATCTCAATGAAAGACCAAGGCAAAATAAGTCCCTGCTTTCAAATAGGGATGGGTAAGATCACAAGTACATGGTGTCTTGGGATGTCTTTCCACATTGAAGGCACTCTGGAAACATGAATTGTTCTTGTTGTTACTCTGGTCAAAGCTGGAACAGACTTTCGGCTGCAAAAACAAGGCTTTACTCACTGCAAGAAAATATTCCTGATGCAGCTTAAACTGTTCAAAAGATTTCATTCCCCGAGGGACTTTTGTCAGCAATAACTGCAAGGAGCTGACACAAACCTCAACAAACTGATGATGGGATGGTGAGAAGTAGATTAAGCAGCAGTCCGGAGCAGGAGCAGGATTAGTTAGCAACAGAGCATTGATGAATCGGCAGCAGGCCATTCGTTTCCCTCAACTTCCTCATTGCCAATCTAAATTCTTCTGATCAAAAGCACAAAGTTGAGCAGATTGCGACAGTGACACCGAAACCCAGTTCCGCTGCTGTCAGTGCTGCAGGAGACGTCATAATAGAGCCTGTGATTTGTTGTCTTTTTTCCCCACACACAAGAGGTGCTGCCACATAAATTGCTGTTCTTGTTTCAAAAGGAAAAGCAGAAAATTCCTGGAAGGACACAGCATCTGAAAAGCCGTGCTAACCTGTCTTTTCCCTTTTTCAAATGCGAGAAAGAGGTCCTGTAAATTTTCGACACTTTGTCAGGTTTCCAACATTTTACAGTTTTCTTTTTCCTTTCACCTCCTCTGCCATATTATGAACAAACAAATAAACAAGGATTTTCCAAGACATGCAGACCTATCATTTCAACTGGCGCACAGGCCTGTGCTATTTCTGGTCGCTATAATGGTGCCAGAAGATGATGAAGAACCATTTTTACTTTCCATGCAGTAAAAGACCTTTTGTGTCTTCTGAAGCAGAGGTTGCAAAGCTTAATTGGCCAATCCACTCTCACCCTGACTCCCATTTCCAAATCAATTACTAGAAAACAGAAAATAATGATGTTCTTGAGTCTGTCACCACACCACATTCTGCCAGCAAGGGACAAACTCATTTTCCAAAAACTCTTTCTTCAAAGCTTACTCAGGCATGGTATTCCTGTAATTCACATGTACATTAAAGATATCAGGGAAAATCACAAGTGTTGCAGTGAAAATTCAATTAACATTTTGCACCTTTAAATCGTTCCTTTGGACTTGCTGTTTGAAGAAGCTTAAATCAGTTTCTGTCTTGTTGACAGTTTCCAAGAGTCAAGTTTGATGACCGGTTCTGAGTGAAAGGAAATGGGTTTCTAATGAGAACATATAAAGGGGCCAACAGCCAGAATTTTACCAAAAAGTCAGTGGCGAACCCGCCTCCGCCTGGCCTGGGGATCCAGACCACATTTTGTGGTTCCCAGGCCTTAATTGGTCTGAGGCAGGACTTCCACCTCATTGAGGCAGGAAGTTCCACCTCATGAAGCTGCTGGCCAGTCAGCAGCCGGCAGCTCTCTGTCCCAGCAGCGCTACAGGGAGCGGTGGCCACTGCTGGGACTGCAACCCAGCTGAGGACAGAAGATGTCAGGGAGCCCCAGAGAACAGATAAGTTTTTGGGGCCTCACCAGGGGCAATCGGTGCCAAGTGTCAGACATCCTGGAAAGTTAAGGGCTAATCATCCATCTTCTCTCTATTTTCGAGGAGTGGGCTTTCCAATACAAAAAGGATGACTTTGAAGTGGCTCAAGGGAGAAGCCTACCTTGTCTTTTGCTCTTATCCTGAGTATGATGTATGAAAAATGATTGTCCAAAGGAACTGAATCAGAAAATAAGAGTAGCTTGGCTGGTGGTGAGAAGGGCCCTCCCCGTCAGATCCTTCATGCACACCCGAAGTCTCGCCCCTTCCGCACAATGCCCCACCGTTGGCTGTGGTGGGGAAGAGACGGTCGCCCACCTCCTCCTGGAATGTGCCTTTGCAAAGCAGGTGTGGAAAGAGATGCAGTGGTTTTTGTCAAGGTTCATCCTAAGCAGCTCTGTAACACATGAGTCTGTGCTCTACGGGCTGTTCCCAGGGACGCACATCAACTGCTGCTGGAGGACTATCAATTCGGTGAAAGACGCCCTTTGGTCTGCCCGAAACTTGCTGGTCTTCCAGCGCAAAGAGTTGTCCACCACCGAATGTTGCAGACTGGCACATTCCAAGGTCCAGGACTACGTGCTGAGGGACGCACTAAAGCTTGGGGCAGCCGCAGCAAAGGCTAAATGGGGAAAGACCACAGTGTAAGGTTCCCCCACCAAGCTGGACAGAGGGGCTGGATCAATGGGAAACCCCTCGAACTGTATCGTTAATATTCTCAATTGCTGTAAATGTAAAACTGTAATTGACATGACAATTGTGAAACAGAAGGGTTGGCAAGAAACCCATGACAGTATTGAAGGAAACTGATCTCCCTTGCAATGTTTGTATTTTTTGGTGCTGTTTGGAAACTGTCTGGCAATGTAATTTTTACAGATGTTTATGAATAAAGTATATTTTGGAAATAAAAAAAAAAAAATCAGAAAATAAGACAGCACAGTACAGGAGGCCATTCAGCCCATCGAGCTCTTTCAAAGAGCAATCCAATTAGTCCAACTCCCCTGCTCTTTCCACATCTTCTTCTTTGGCCTCCTTATCTCGGGAGACAATGGGTAAGCGCCTTGAGGTGGTCAGTGGTTTGTGGAGCAGCACCTGGAATGGCTATAAAAGCCAATTCTAGAGTGACAGACTCTTCCACAGGTGCTGCAGAAAAAATTGGTTGTCGGGGCTGTTACACAGTTGGCTCTCCCCTTGCGCTTCTGTCTTTTTTCCTGCCAACTGCTAAGTCTCTTCGACTCGCCACACTTTAGCCCAGCCTTTATGGCTGCCCGCCAGCTCTGGCCATCTCTGGCAACTGACTCCCACGACTTGTGATCAATGTCACAGGACTTCATGTTGTGTTTGCAGACGCCTTTAAAGTGGAGACATGGACGGCCGGTAGGTCTGATACCAGTGACGAGCTCGCTGTACAATGAGTCCTTGGGGATCCTGCCATCTTCCATGCGGCTCACATGGCCAAGCCATCTGCACATTCTAACCACTTCCTGAGTAAAAAAGTTTCTTCTGAATTAACTTTTGAATAAGTGACAGTAGGACATCAAACCCGAGCGATTAAGGGGCAACTTCAGTGGCTTGGATAACAAACATAGAGGGATCCAAAAACCCATTCTTTGAAGAGGTTAAGAACAGTTACGTCAGGCAGTCTTGTTTCAGGGAAGTCATTTTGGAATGAACACCCACAACTCTTTGTGTGAATAGACTGTCGTCAAACATCATGAGGTCATAACTGTGACAATATATCAGGAAGAAAGTCTGTCCAAGACACTCCATCATCAAATGTCTTGTGCTTCCTTGAAATGTGTTGTTTTGAAGAAGGTTAAATACTAATATAGAGCATCAAAGGAAATCAAAATGAAGTAGTCTCTATCACAAGCAGCTGACCTGTAATGTCAGTTGTACATCTGGCTGGCAAAGTGAAAATCAACACCTTACTTTTATTTTTATGTAAAATTATGTTCTGGGGTTTTCTAATTAATATTCCAGTAGCAAAACTGGTTTAGAATGCTTGAGACTGTAATATTGGTACTTGCGAGCTGCACACCAGCTAGTTTGGCCCATGATCTTGGAGGGAATCTGCAGGCCATTCAGCCCATCTTCATGCTGATATTTAAATTCCACACAGGCCTTCTCCAACTTGAATTATCAATTCCTGTCCAGCACAACCACAGCCATCTACTGCAGATATCTGTCAAGAGCCCAGCAGCAATCTCCATCGGACACATAATGCTGAAGGCATTCTGCAAAAATATGTCAAAGTGAAACAAATTACAAATGCTGGGATACCACATAAATTTGAGAGACCAAACAAAAGTAAAAGTGGGAGGGAATTCAAGCCCTCCCAAGTGGGTTTGTAGTTGCCTTGTTAGCGGGTTGGTACGTCTACCAATTACTATACAGAAATAGTGACAGGTTACAGGAAGATATGGTCCCAGTGTGGTGTTATTTTCAAGCTGGTTTAATTGGATTCAGAACACTATTGTGGCAGAAATCTGTTGCCATGAGTTGAGGATATATTTTTTCCAATACCTATTACAAGTTTCAGCACATTTTTTAAAAAATGCTCCTTCTCAGGGTGTTCACTCCTCACTGGGGTGACTTACCACTGGAATGGGTTACTTCCTGGTACAACACACAAGCAGCCATTGGTCCGATATGATGCTGGACAATAACCATTGACAGGCTACTCAAACGCAGGCGCCATCAAAGCTGAGCCCCATACTGTTCTCACACAGCAATCACACACGTAGACGCAGAGATTTGAATACGAGCTAATTTTCCCCTCTGTACCCAAGAGGCCCATCTAGCAAATTACAGCATCTCTGCTATCATCCCAGCTGAGAGCAGCTGATTGAGCACAGGGTGAAGGCCAATCCAGGGGCCTTCTTGACCTATTCGCTGCCTGCTGCAGACTCTCAACTACGCGCAAATAAACTTTCTCAACCATCAGAGGACGCTGACTCCTCAACATGAACAGATGCATAGAGTTAGTGCGACACTGCAGCACTGCAGGAGAGAGGATCCAAGACACGTTTGATTACAAGACTCGGGAGATCTCTTTTCAACCAAGGAACAGACTGTAGCAGTTTTTAAAAACAAACTCTGTACTATTCCCCTTTATTATTGCCTCATTTTACATTATGTGCACTAGTTGTTGCAGTGTTCCTCAATAAAAAAATAATTATTTTCATGTTCAGATTCATAATTGAAACTGTTGAAACACATTTTCTTATTTTTGGTGCACTTTGCCAAGTCTCCATATAATTTATGAAGTGGTTCAATTACAGACTTTATTCATCATGCAGGCCAGTCTCTGTTTATTTTCTAATTACTACATCATAATTGCTGTCTAATTACAATTTTGCAATCAATTCAACTGTGCAGAGGAAAAGTTTGTATTATGTTGTGACATGAATTTGGTCATCATTTCTCCATGTAATGACTTGGTTTACAGTTAACTACTCAATCTGAGCTGATGATTAACCAAATGAACAACCACCAAAAAAACATTTAATTCAGTGTCGAACCAGGAAATCGTCTAATTAAGCTGGAAAGGATTCTGAGCAATCTGAACCAAGAGGCTGCAAATGGTTCCATAATATTCTTTCTCCACTGAGAAGCTGCAGGCATCTTTTTTTTTTGTTTCACCACATGTTAACATTTCAGGTGCAATCCCAATTTGTGAACAGCAAAGAAAGGAGGAAGGAGTGAGTAAAGGGGGGGGGGGGGGCGGGGGAGGAAAGATAAACAGCATCTTATCAAATATCTCAGGAATTTCTCAAATTCATAAATGAACTTCAAGCGCATTCGTATACACGGGCCAATTTGTGCAAAGCAAAATCTCACAAAGAATGATGAGGGAGATGAACATTTAATCTGCTTTTCTGCGTGGATTTTGAGGGAAAAATGCTGGACACAGGTAGACGGGATTAGAATTCTGAGGAAGAGTATTCCTGACTGTGCATCACTCCCACAGTACTGCACTGAAGCAGCAACCTGGTATCTGCATTCAAATATCACGGTGAAGCGTGAACCCACAATCTCTTGACTGAACTGATAAGCTAGTTGAAGAAAATTATCTTCCTTATTAAATGTGGTCCGAATGAGGATGGACCCAAGTTATAATGATCTTCACAGAAGTGCCCAGTGAGATGAGTTTCATTGTTAAATTAAGTGGCAGACTGAAAGGAGAATCACAGGGGTCATCAGACAGCTTTGAAGCATGCTTAAACATAACTTATTCGGAACCAGATTTCCTGGTGTTGGCCGGTGAGGAACACTCATTTCCAGGAAGAAGGGTCAGGAAAATGGGTCCAAGACGTGTTTGACAGGATCTGCATCCCTTTCACAATGCAACAGTTGTCACAGGCTCATAACAGTCAGTGCTCCCAGCCATTTTGGGAGAATGCTCGCTGAGTGACCAACGCCTGTGAGTGCGGAGGGGGCAAGTGAAATCTTCTGTCGTAGCCTGCCCTGGAGCCTGATCGAAGAAAGGCAGCACTTACATTTTCTCCATCCTGCCTCAGGAAATTTACAGGCTTCCAGCTGCTGATCTCCATCAGAAAGCCCTAGCTTTGGATGCCTGCCATGCTGCTGTACACCCGAGAGGCTTTCAGCTATGCTCAAATTTTCTCCAGCACTTGGCCCGACACCATCCTAATGCCATAAAGACAAGACATACCAGCACTTGTCTCGTGTTTGGATTGGAGGGGGCTGAGAAAATTTCCCCCCACACACACTTTGCTCGGTCCCAACTCGGTTCTGTAATAAAATAGGCAAGAACTGAAGATCTAGCAAGCACGTCCCTTAACTGTTCTGTTGATAACCTGAGTGTATCTAAACATCCATCTATTATGCATCCAGAATGGGCAAGCAAGGCTGTACTGAGAACAGTTGTGCAACAGATAAGTGTCTCACGAATGGATTGAACAGCCAAAAGCTCAGTCCAGGTTTTAGGGAGCATCTTAAAAAGGAGGAAAGGCAGGTAAAGAGGTGGAAAGCTTCGGGCCCAGGCAGCTGAAGGCCAAGCAGCCAATGGTGGAGCCATTAAAATCCAGGAGATACAAGAGGCTAGAATTTGAAGAGCGCAGAGATCTCTGAGGGTAAGGCTGGAGGAGATTGAACAGTTAGGGAGGGAGATAGCCTGACTGTGGGGTTAAGCCATCAAGTCTGAGCTGTCGAAGGTCACCAAACCTTGAGTGATTTCCCATCTGGTCACTTCATCCAGTCTCCTTTGCAATACATACTTCAGCATTTGTTGAAGGCAACTTTATTCTTTCTCAGCCCATTTGTTTTCTGGCTGGCAGATGTCATGGCAAACACTGATGGCCAGGGAACAGCTTGTAACTGATGTGCAATAACTTCCTCACTGAAAGATTCAATAAGTATAATCATTGCAAGATAACTGGAATTCTATCTGTCATCTATGGCTGGGAAAATAACCAAATATGAACTGCTAATTTAGATTCATTTGGTTATCGCAACCATGTTCAACACTGACATGAGCATCTTTGAATGCCTGCATTGTCTCAGGGGAAATAGCAGAGATACAGCAGGAGTGCATTCATAGCTCAGCAAAACAGCAAAAAATGAAAGCTAAGAAGTGGTGAACATTCAGTTTGCACCGGTGTTAACAAATGAGCATGAAAGCACATAAAAACGAATTGAAGGTCGATCCTACATTTTCTCAAGATACACAAAAGAAGCCTTTAATTTTTTTCAATTAGAGATACAGCACTGAAACAGGCCCTTCAGCCCACCGAGTCTGTGCCGACCATCAACCACCCATTTATACTAATCCTACACTAATCCCATATTCCTACCAAACATCCCCACCTGTCCCTATATTGCCCTACCACCTACCTGTACTAGTGACAATTTATAATGGCCAATTTACCTATCAACCTGCAAGTCTTTTGGCTTGTGGGAGGAAACCGGAGCACCCGGAGAAAACCCACGCAGACACACGGAGAACTTGCAAACTCCACACAGGCAGTACCCAGAATCGAACCCGGGTCCCTGGAGCTGTGAGGCTGCAGTGCTAACCACTGCGCCACTGTGCCGCCCTAATATCTGACTG
The DNA here is from genome assembly GCF_036365525.1 of Heterodontus francisci. NCBI lineage: Eukaryota > Metazoa > Chordata > Chondrichthyes > Heterodontiformes > Heterodontidae > Heterodontus > Heterodontus francisci. The sequence continues at coordinate 12,322,887 of NC_090417.1, forward strand.
ATGTGCAAAGGTCTGCCAAAAGTCTTTACGACTGCAAAAGCCTTTATATTTTCACAATACCTCCAAATAATTACATTCATCCTGGAAATCAAATGTTTTCTGCAATAATCGAACAGATTACTGTGTTGTGCAGAATCCAAATTGACGTCAAGAACTGCAGTAACGTAAGTTTCTTTAAAGATCCTTGGAAGTTGCACAATATTTTCAGATCCTTTGAGTTGAATGCGTCAGTCAACAGTGAGATACTGTATCAGCCAGCAGTAATTTATAGTCAATTGTTCTCACTTGCATTGAATGCGAAAGGCATGGAGGGCTGGTTTTCTGGTGCCACCCATTAGGTTCTGTGACTCCCTTCCTCCCACAAAGGCACTGGTCCAAACAATGGGCAGTCTTAGAATGTCACCTGACTGTGCAGTCTGACTCTGTCCTCAGCCACACACAGCATTTTGGCTGGCCTCTTCGCTCTTGAGTTGCTGAGGCCTATTTTATTGGCTTGACTGCCAATCCCACCTCAGACTGACTATTTGTTAACTAACTTTACTGAGCCATCAGGAGGCTTTGATGGGAAAACTCTGCACTAAAGGCGGGAACAAACATGCAAGGCTTCTGTGGATTCCAAGCAGCTCAGTGATGCCAGATGTTTGTGAAATTCAGCAAAATGGTCAAAGTGCAATTATCATACTCTGGCAAAAAAACAACAAAAGGAAAAATGAAGCAGCTGACAATTAGAAAAAAAACTGTGCTGATCAGAAACTTCATAACTGTGCCCGACATCGTCCAGAAAAGGTTATTTCACAGCTGATGTGCCCTCACTGCAGAGGCAATCGGCCTGGAGGGCAGCAAAATTCACTTCAGATGCACATTCACTCTCTTTCTTCCACCCCCACAGGGAAAAAGAAACACTCACCATGAAATAAGTCTCACAGAGCACAGCAAGATAGGGTTAAGCGAGAAGTCAGGGAGCATTTCCTTGATGTAGAAAAAAGAGGTGCTATCCTGCAGTGATGAGGCATGGCAACTAGAGGTGGTTATGGTACTCCCTACCCAGCCAGAGTTTGGAGAAGGTTATGAAAATCTACCCAAGGCAATGAAGATTAAGGTACTCTCCCCACCCAGAGTAGGCAGAGGTGTAGAATCCTGACAGCTGAAACAAGGAAATATTCTGTTGTTGCTATCCTCTTTCTGCATCTGGCTACAATTGTATTATATCTGAGCTCAACAAAGAGAGACAACATGCACAGGGCAATGAATTGATCGTCACCTGAACTGAAACTAACCTAATTAATTCGCCTCCATACTAACTTAGAAATGCACTCATCAACGAGTGAACTCAAATCATTAACAAGTAGACCCAATCCAAAAGAAACAACTGATCGGAGAAGTACAGCACTGCTGCTTCTGGCTTTTCGTGAATCACGAGAGAAGCATCAGCAACACTGGACCCATTTGGAAGCAGGTCACTTCTCATCGGGATACCTCTGCGTTCTTGCACACTGGGTGAGGAAGAAAGTGCATATTTGGTGATACACGAGCTATCACAATTGTTTGGAACAAGCTGGATGGACGTGTGGGCCATTTCCTGTCTGTTTGCAAAGCACAATACAGACAGTGTCCACCATAAAGAGGATACTCCTGGAACACTTTTAGGTGTTCCATGGTGTGCATAAGAGGAAACCTTTCTGCATTTAGAAAGTGAATTTCTTTTCTCTGAATACTCTTCATGGAGATTGTGTACACTTGTGCGAGATCAGTTGTGAACAACTGGGTTGCACTTAGCAAAGTGCAATATTTTTTCACAGCCATTAATGCTAATTATCCAATGCTGCAAGACAAATGCGTTAAGCAGCTGAAAATCTAGTTTCATAATTTAGTTCCAGTGAATTCATATTCATTGAAAGTGCACTGTAACAATGGAAACTGAATGTACTTTGCATTACTGGTTGCAAAGTTCAACCAAAGAAAAGGGCTCCACTTACCTTCTGCCACAAGGATAGCAGCAAATCAAAAGAAGAATGGAAGGGAAGAAAGTTTGGAGTGGGAAAAAGATACTCACTCATGCAGCCCATTCCTTTCACGTTCCCTGCATCATGGCCTCAATTGTGGACTCTGCCACTCTCCACCCAGGATCTCTAGTCTCCCTTCCTAATTCCTGTTGTGTGGAAACAGATCAATTGATGACCAAGAAATTCCTTGGAGGTGCACCTGATTTGCCGGTGTTACTTTGCAAGGCATGTAATATAAACAGCATGCTTGCCGAAGTTACTTTGAAAGAGAGGGAGCAACTCTGATGAGTTTCCTGTCCTTTATTCACTATAATTGGAGACATCTGCTGTCCATCTCCAGAGGCACAGTCCCCCTGTACATAGAAAGAGGGAATATGACAAACTCAAGGAAAAGACAAGACCTTCTGTCCATCAGTACTCATGTAACACCTCTCACACCTGAGCAGGCAAAACAAGCCAAGAGAGAAAACAAACTTCATAACACATGGAAAAATTCTGGGAAAATTGATTTCTGTAAGTCAATCAAGGTACCTATGATGCATTATGAAGGAAGACACTCATCTGTCTTTCACTCACAGGAATTTTCAAGTCCCTTCATAAAGGATTGCGGTGTACAAATATAAATCCAACCTATACTCTTCCTAATCTGTGAATCCCTCTAATCAATGAAAACCAGACCAAGGCATAACACCTTGCATTCAAGTTTCATGATCTCATGCATTATCTCACCTGCACATTCTAGACAGCTAAAATCATTGAGAAATGTTAAGAAACAGATAATTGTTGAAAGTCAGCCATTCACTTCATAGAAAAATAAAAAGGAAGCATGCTAGAATTCTGGAATTTAAAACAGAGCCATCTTTCAGATGAGACATTAAGTTGAGGCCCATCTGCCCCCTCAGATGTAAGTGATATAATGGCACTATTTTTAACAAGAGCAGGGGAGTTTACCCCCAGTGTCCTGGCCAATATTTATCCCTCAATCAACATCACTAAAACAGATTATCTGATCATTATCACATTGCTGTTGGGGGAGCTTGCTGTGTGAAAATTGGTTGCTGCGTTTCCTGCATTACAACAGTGGCAATACTTCAAAAGTACTTAATTGGTTGTAAAGAGCTTTGGGATGTTCTGAGTTTGTGAAAGGTGCTCTAAAAATGCAAGTCTTCATTTGTTTATTGGAACAGACAGACAGAGTGCACCTTGGCTTAAATGTTAATAATGGCAGACGTCCTTCAGTACTCGCACTGGAGTGCAACCTTGATTATTAGCCCAAATTGCTGTCACGAGACTGAAACCCAAAACCCTCTGACCGTCCCTCACCCCACCACCAAAGGCAGAAGTCCTTTCAGCAGACCCAATTTGATTAATTATCACTGGCTCCCATTAAAGTTTACATTTGTTTGGAAAACTTGCATTATTTTGATTCTACGCACACTTGTCTGATCAGTATCTGAAAGCTGATTCTGGAGCTGTGGGAACTGCAGATTTTAAAACACACACAACGGAAAAGCAAGAGATAAGGAAGCAACCAAACAGTATTTGAAAGTCTATCATTTGGTTTATGAGATGTGAGTGCTGATGTAATTCTTACTTCAAGTTTAGCATCCTGATATATAATCTGATAAAGACTTCTTCAATTTGCAGATTGAATTTAATGCCCACCCATGACATGAAATATAATGAAATAAGTTCAGTTTCTCGATGTCACTTCTACTACTGGTTCTGGGAGATAAACACTTCATTGACTCGATAATAAAGTTTCAGCAGAGTCACGGGTTTTCAACAATAAGCACTCCAACAGGCTTCTGTATTTTTTGTTCGTATTCTCATCCATCAACATGACAGGAGGCATTTCAGCAAGCAATTACTGATTACCTGATTTTAAAAGCAGTGCAGGTGAAGAGAAGGTTGGAGAGTGGGTTAGTAACACAGCAGGTGTGCACCTTTCACAAGTGAAGTGAAGTTCAAACGGAGGAGTCCCACTGAACTTGCCAGTACCAAAAACACAAGAACAGGTTATCTGGGGAGCAGCAGTTTCTTCCCCCATCTTTTTCCAGCTGGTCAAAAATGCATGAATTCTGTTCAAAGTTATTTTAAAAAATAACATTACTTTGATATAAGACCTTCACAAATTCTTAGATGCCAGTTCACAGAAGCCCTTGTAGCTGCCACGATGCACACAGCATAACAAATATGGGCTGCGCAGCAAAAGTCACACGTGTTGATTCTGAAGGTTTGGCCTCCGAATTGGAGACCAAGTTTGCATCTTCATTTGAATTTTTTTCCTGCTTTGGCAAAAGACAACCAGGCAGCGACAGCCTGTTCATCATCCCTGGCTTGCTGGGTCAATTACTAACTGAGCACAGCTCACGATAGCAATTTGGACTGTGGTAATGGACCTCAGCCCTACCAGTTACTCACGGGCAAACAAATTTTCTTGGGAATATTTTTTGTCAATATAATTTGAAGTTCAGTGACATTTCTGTTCATTCTCTCACACTCATCTCCACGCAGTGCTTCTGATGTTGCATGGGCAGCTTGCTTATGGAGCACAGAACAATCACAAGGTCAAATAATGTGTGTGAAGCTGAACATGTTGCAAATGATGCCAAGCAATTAAAATTGTAGCTTCAATTTTTTATCCGTGCTCACTTGGATTTAACAGGAATTATTTGGTGAATTTTGATTACAGTCATAGAATCATCGTCATAGAGTTATACAGCACAGAAACACGCCATTTGGCCCATTGTGTCCGTGCCGGCCATCGAGCACCTATCTGTTCTAATCCCTTGTAGCCTTGTCTGCTGTGACGTTTCAAGTGCTCATTTAAATACTTCTTAAATGTTGTGAGGGTTCCTGCCTCTACCAACCCTTCAGGCAGTGTGTTCCACATTTCAACCACCCTCTGGATGAAATAGTTTTTCCTCAAATCCCCTCTGAACCCCCTGCCCTTACCTTAAATCTATGACCCCTGGTTATTGACACCCCTGCTAAGGGAGAAAGTTTCTTACTATCTACTCGATCTATGCCTCTTATAATTTTGTATACCTCAATCAGGTCCCCCCTCAGCCTTCTCTGCTCCAAGGAAAACAACCCGAACTGTACACAGTACTCCAGCTGTGGCCTAACTAGCATTTTATACAGTTCCATCATAATCTTCCTGCTCTTATATTCTATGCCTCGGCTAATAAAGGCAAGTATCCCATATGCCTTCCTAACCACCTTATCTACCTGTGCAGCTGCCTTCAGTGATCTTTGGACAAGTACACCTCGGTCCCTCTGACCTTCTGTACTTCCTATGGTCCTACCATCCATTGTATATTCCCTTGCCTTGTTAGTCCTCCCAAAATGCATCACCTCACACTTCTCTGGATTAAATTCCATTTGCCACTGCTCTGCCCATCTCACCAGCCCATCTATATCGTCCTGTAATCTAAGGCTTTCCTCCTCACTATTTACGACACCACCAACTGTCGTGTCATCTGCAGACTTACTGATCATACTTCCTAGATTCACATCTAAATCATTAATGTATACTACAAACAGCAAGGGTCCCAGCACCGATCCCTGCACCACTGGTCACAGGCTTCCAATCGCAAAAACAACCCGCGACCATCACCCTCTGCCTCCTGCCATGAAGCCAATTTTGGATCCAATTTGCCAAATTGCCCTGGATCCCGTGGACCTTCTTGACTAATCTCCCATGCAGGACCGTATCAAAAGCCTGACTGAAGTCCATGTAGACTACATCAACTGCTTTACCCTCATCTACACACCTAGTCACTTACTCAAAAAATTCAATCAAATTTGTTCGACATCATTTCCCCCTGACAAAGCCATGCTCACTATCTTTGATTAATCCATGACTGTCCAAATGGAGATTAATCCTGTCTCTCAGAATGTTTTCCAATAGTTTCCCAACCACTGATGTTAGACTCACTGGCCTGTTATTACCTGGTTTATCCCTGCTACCTTTCTTGAATAATGGTACCACATTCGCTGTCCTCCAGTCCTCTGGTACCTCTCCTGTGGCCAGAGAGGATTTGAAAATTTGTGTCAGAGCCCCTGCTAGCTCCTCCCTTGCCTCACATTGCAGCCTGGGGTACATCTTACACCTTGGATAAAAGAAAATAAAATTTGAGAAAAATGGAATAAAGTGATGTTGAAATTACACAATGTCAATGTTGATGCATGCTGTGTGAAATTATCAATATTCACAATTCCCACACCAGATAATAGATAGTCAAATACTGTTAAGTTGCCTTTTTACTCCCTTGGTTTTTCTTTCATATAAATATTTTAGCATCTTTAGTTCAAGTTAAAGGAATTTCATTATTTCAAATAAGTTATAGCCTCTGTTCAATACCAGACAATGGAATGGCAAGAGACATAAAGCATCTGTAAACTAACATTCAAAGAGCACAGTTTCAAAGCTAAAGTGTGCGCTTACTGTGGTTTTTAAATGAATTATGAATTAGCCACTGCAACTTTTATTTTCATGACTTAAACCAAACTATGAAATTACCATGACAGCAGGTCGGGAAGAGTCTATAACTAGAAATCACAATCTCAGGATAAAGGGTCGGCCATTTAGGACTGAGATGAGGTGATATTTCTTCACTCAGAGGGTTGTGAGTCTTATAAATTCTCTACTCTGGAAGTATGGCTGCTCAATCACTGAGTATATTCAAGACTGAAATCGATGTCTTTTTCCAAGGGTCATCAAGCGATAATGGGGATAGGGTGCAGAAAGTGAGATAGGAGATCAGGCACAATCTGATTGAATGATGAAGCAGGCTCAATGGGCCTCCTGGCCTACTTCTGCTCCTGTTTCTATCACCTTCTTCAGCATGCTTATCACGTGAGAGAGGTTCTCTGGCTAAATAGTCCATGAGGAAATTATCAAAAATGTTAAATGGGAGCTGCTGGAAATAGAGGAGGTCAAATCAAAAGTCAGTGACCAAGTTTATAATCCAGCCAAGTTTGAAATATGCCAAAGACTTGCAGGTTGATAGGTAAATTGGCCATTAGAAATTGCCCCTAGTATAGGTAGGTGGTAGGGAAAATATAGGGACAGGTGGGGATGTGGTAGGAATATGGAATTAGTGTAGGATTAGTATAAATGGGTGGTTGATGGTCGGCACAGACTCGGTGGGCCGAAGGGCCTGTTTCAGTGCTGTATCTCTAAACTAAACTAAACTAAAGTACAAACATGTGAAAATGACGCGAGGAAAGGACCAAATGGCCCATCAAGCTTAGGCCACAATTTGAGTACTCTGTGCAGCTCTGGTCACCTCAACTAGAAAAATGTAGCTATGAGGAAATACTGGATAGGCTGGGATTGTTCTCCTTGGAATAGAGGAGGCAAAGTGGAGATTTGATGGAAATGTTTGAAATTGTGAGGGGCCTGGATAGAGTGGATGGGAAGGGCCTAGTTACCTAAGCAGAGATTTAAAGTGATTGGTCGAAAGATTAGAGGGGAGATGAGGATAATATTTTTCACCCAGAGGGTGGTAGGGGTCTGGAACTCACTGCCTGTAAGGGTTGTAGAGGCAGAAACCCTCAACTCGTTGAAAAGGTATCTGGATATGCACCACTAGTGTCCTAAACCTGCAGGGCTATTGGCTAAATGCTGGAAGGTGGGATTAGGCTGGGTGGTTTGTTTTCCGGCTGGCGCAGACACAATGGGCCAAATGGCCTCTTTCTGTGCGGTAAACTTTCTATTATTCTCTGACCTCTGGATCCAGAGGTACTGTCAGTGTTAAGTAACAGATGCAGCTCAGTGGCCCCGAAACTGTTCCAGCTTGGAGGAAGCACTGTGCAAAAGTAGAAGCACAAATACTTTCCAACAAAGTTATAGCACTAATCAATAAAAGCAGCGGTTCCTACTTGTACTCCTGAAGTTATGGCCAACATGATTAAAAAGGCTTAGCTGGCCAGTCAATCATTCATTTGGTCTTGGCGGAACCTTGCTGTGTGCAAAACTGGTGCTGCATTTGCTTGTACAATAGTGGTTGCATTTCAAAAAATAATCAACTGGTTGGAAAGCTCTATGACAATGAACGACGCTGTAAAAGAAAAGCTAATTCCTCTTTTATGCTGAATCTTCGAGTGCAAAGTCTCTCTCTGGAAGATTGGCTTCACCCCGACAACTCCGTTCTTGACTTCATCACTCTGAAGACATAAACATACCTAACAATTTTTTTTTTTTTAAATTTATTTATTTAGGGATACAGCATTGAAACAGGCCCTTCAGCCCACCGAGTCTGTGCCGACCATCAACCACCCATTTATACTAATTTTCTCTTCTCTAATCCTATATTCCGACCATATCCCCACCTGTCCATATATTCCCCTACCACCTACCTATACTAGGGGCAATTTATAATGGCCAATTTACCTATCAACCAATACAATGGATAATAATTTTATCCCAAGAACATCTGACAGCTCATATTGCAAAACTCACTCTTGACACCAATAGTTCAATACGAACATACTAATTAGGAGCAGAAGTAGGCCATTCAATAAGATCATGGCTGATCTGTTTGTGTCTCGAATTCCACACTCCCATCTACCCCCAATAACCTTTGATTCCCTTCCCAATACTGCAACAATGTTCCCATCTTAAACCTGCATCAATGTATGAATCTGCTGGATACTTAAGCTAATGTAATCCTGCCAGGCTTTGTCAGATTCACTGGAAATTCATAAAAACAAATGCCGATGGATTCTTAGATTCATACAGTTCAGGAGAAAGCTATTTGGCCCATCATGCTGATGCCAGCTCTTTGAAAGAGAGATCCATTATAGTCCCACTCCCCTGCTCTTTCCTCATAGCCCTGCAATTTTTTCCCTTTCAAGTATTTATTCAAATACCTTTTGAACAGCATAAAGTTGCTGCATTTGTGCAGTAGATATGAACTAAACTCACCACAGAAAGATGCAACAATTACTTCAAATCAACCTTCATGGCATTGAGAATTAACTATTACAAGTGTCGCATGTCATGTCTTCAGGTATTAATTGTTGTTAGAGATTGTGAAGCATTATTAAAAAACCTTTTCCTGGCAATCTTCATTTTCCTCTCTTTTAATCCAATTCTTTTTCTCCCTCTCTTTCTGTACTTAATTTGACATTAAATTCACCCACTCCACACTTCCTTCTCAGTCCTTGCATTGTTAACTCCACAATCACTGTGTCAGTGGTGGCTCAGTTGACAGCACTCTTACCTCTGAATTACAAGGTTTCAGGTTCAAGTTCCATTCCAGAACTTGAACTCAAAAATCAAAGCTGACACTCGAGTGCAGTACTGAAGGTAGTAATCCTGCCTTTCAGGTATGATGTTAAACTGAAGCCCCATCTGCCTGCTCTGTTTATGTTGAAGATCCTGTCACACTATTTCGAACAAGACCAGGGAAGTTATCCTTGGTGTCCAGGACAATATTTATCCTTCACTCAAAATCACAAAAACAGGTTATTTGGTGAGTATTGCATTGCTGTTAGTCAGAGTTTGCAAAATTGGCTGTAGTGTTAGCTTCATTATAACAATGACTACGCTTCAAAAGTAAATCGTTGACTGTCAAGCACTTTGAGACGTCCAGCAGTTGTAAAAAGCGCTATTTAAATGCAAGTATTTCTTTCTTCAATCTGATTGGTGGAGGAGATATCCAAATTGTTTGGTCTGGTCTGTCAGGTCGCAAATGTCCTGTTTCCCTCACTGCACCATTATCAGTTCTCACTTTCAGCAACTTGCCACACAAAAAGTTTAAAAACCTAAACATGCAAGTCTAACTAATGGCCAACACTAATAAAAGTCTTACCAGAGCAAATTATGGGTCAATCGAACAAAGCTTACTGTCCCCAGGAAAGAACCATCATGGAAACTGGCAACTAGAGGAATTGGAAATGGTTGGAAAACAAAAACAGAGGACACAGTGCCACTAAGGAATGCTCCTTTAGGAATCAATAGGAGTTCTGAGGGCTTCCACCCCACCTGTGTGTGTGTGCATTGGGGTAATTTAGCAGGGAACTTTCATATTTCAACTTGTGTGTTAATAAGCTTTGAATCTTAATTTAATAAGTCTTGTTGTATAATAAATGAATAATTTTGTTGTAACCTGGTTGGTGGATTTTATTCTGAAACTAAAAATAGAGTATATAATTGGCTGTATTAGTAACTGTGTAAAACATTTAATTATATGTTGTGACCTGTGAAGAACTTGAACTGGAGAAAAACAGTGCACTCCTCCAGTCTCGGTCGTAACAGTAAGCTTACAAAGTCAAGTGACCAGGTCATAAACGTTCAAACACATCTGTGCAAATTCAAGCCACATATCAAATCAATTTTCCGCCTGGGCCTTTTCATGCAGGAAGGATTCAATTTAATGCCTGTCCTATTGAGAGTTTCATTAACCCCCTACTGTAACAGCTGACAAGGGGAAATGGTTCTCAAGTACAGCTGGCCCTCTTCAAAGCAGCAGTCAACATTGCTTGAGAGTGTTACTTGGTTTCACAATCAAGGGTATAACCACAAATAATTGTCAAAACATTAAGATTTCTGGTGTGTACACAGTGTATGGAGACCATACCATGGCACTCATGGCTACTGTCTCATTTTTACACAGTTGGCTTCATAAGGTAAGGCAACGCACTGACGAGAACTACTTCCCAGTTAAACACTACACTAGCCGAAGAGGTCATTCAAACAGCTGTGGGCTTGAGGTCAGCTGCAGTGGGTGTCGCCTGTAAGCTATATCGCTCACACCAAACCCTCCCAAGCACGGTCATCTTCCGCTCTGTGTGAGATCCCTGCCAAACCTCCAACTAAAAGCTGAGCTTATTTTAAATTAATGAGTCAATGGGAAATTGCCTCAAGTAAAAATGTAAATGTGATGCTTATTCTGGTGGGGATCATCTGTGTAACTCACTTGCAATGCTTTTTTCCTGGACAGCCAGCCTCTTCTGCTTACTGAGAACCCTCAAAACCAACGATTTGCTCCTGGCTTGTTCCAGAATGCTACTACTTCATTTGCCGTGGATTGAAAGGATTGTTGTTTCTATGCAGTAAGCTCTTGTTTTCAATTCGAGTTGTGCACACTGGGGTCTCATTAGAATTCCTTTGTCATGAGCAAATGGTTGGGACAACAAACTTCAGCACCGATTCCCAGCCCAGAATTCCCCTCAAAGAGGGGAATAGGAATGGAGGCCCAGGCCAGATGGCTACATGGAGCTGGAAGCCCAATGAAGCAAGGCCTTGATTTTAAAATTCTCATCCTTGTTTTCAAATCCTTCTATGGTCTTTCCCCTCCCTATCTCTGTAATCTCCTCCAGCCCCACAACTCTGAGATATCTGCACTCCTCCAATTCTAGACTCTTGAGCATCCCTGATTTTAATCTCTCCACCATTGCTGAACGTGCCTTTAGCTGCCGAGGCCCTCACCTAAACCTGTCCACCTTTCTTTCCTCCTTTTAGGTGCTCCATAAAACCTAACAATTTCAACAAGCTTTTGGTCATCTGCCCTGATATCTGAGTTGGTTCAAATTTTGCTTTATAAAGCTCCTGTGAAGGGCTTTCGGACATTTTATTACATTAAAAGGTGCTATGTAAATACAAGATGTTCTGGTTGGTGTTTAACGTGAAGAGGAACTAAGTCACAAAAGACTTTCAGGCTGCATTTGAGGACCACTGTCCTAGCAGTATCCTCCGATTAGTAGCCTGCTATTAATTCTGAACAAGGTACAAGTTTATTATGGCACAACAATTGAAGAAAACTTTTGGGATTTAAAAAAAACTACTTTCCTTCACTCTTTTTAGGTTCTTCCAGTGCTCACAGGCTCTGAATTCAAAGCTTAAATGAAACTATTAGAAACCTTGCTGCTCAAGTGATAAAATGAACAGGTTGTGAAAAAAAATAGAGTAACCAGCAGAATTACCGCCTCATTCATATACAATCTAGAGTGTTACTTCCCAGCCCACTGCAGAATTGGAGGGAATATTCCCTTGTGGGTTGCTGCAAGGGAGTGTCTATCAATGAAGCAGCAAGGACATATGCTTGATATTTTGTGAAGAAGTCGGGCAATATCCAACTGGGTATTGAATTAAACACTGAAAAGTCATATTGGCACTTAAACAGCCTGACTTGCCAGTATATACTCACCAAAATTATTAATTTGAAAACTGGAAATGGATTAGTCACGTGAAGCCCAATAAAAATATCCTTATACGAAAATTATAATTGGTGAAGATGAAAGTCATTAAATCTGTCGATGATCAACGTGGCTCCTGACCTTATCCATTGATCCATCATCTTAATTAACTTAATTCATTTAAACTGCATGTCCAAACATGACTGAGACTTGTAGAGTTTGGAAATTACATTGATGCAAATTGAAACGGCAAGGACTGGAAGTGGTAATTTGAGGATTGTTGTCAGGAAATTCTTCATCGTACAAAATCATCAAAGTGAGGAATAAACAACAAGGTGGAGCAGTGGAGGTAAAAACCCTGAAATCATTCAAAGAACAAATGAAATTCCGATGGGAAAGGAATGTTCAAATTTCTCTGGAATTATAAATTAAGATGTGCCTTTCTCAATCGTAATGATCTGGTGAATTGAAACTTATGATTGAAATTTGCATTTGATGCATGGCATTCCTATTTTTCCCAACATGGTGTCAAGTCCCTTTACGATGCCAGGGTAAGTAAAAGGCAAGATATGTTTCTTTCCAGTCCAGCAGATGGTACAAGGGTTCATTCAGCTCACCATAACTGTGACAGCTCTCTGGAAAATCCATCCCATTAGTTTCACTCCATTTTTCTCCAAGTCCCTGTGAAAAGCCATTCAAGTATTACTTCCATCAAACTTTCTGTCAGGGTATTCCACAACCCTATGCACACAAAAATTCTCCCACTCAGTTATTGTCCTCTTTTGGTGCCAACCTTCGATTTATGCTCACTGGTGAGCAACTCATCAAATAGCTGAAATAGAATAAAATCGGGAGAAAGTACCAAGCTCACTCAGAATTCTGAACACCTCCTCATCACCTTCTTTGTTCGAATTCAACGAGGCCCAATGTCACTCGTCTCTCCTCCAAACGAATGCCTCTCATCCCTGATATCATCCTAATGACTCTCTACGGCACCCTCTTGACGGTTGGGGTAAAAATTACCCTTGCCGTCCAGCAACAAGCTCAAAAGGAAAATGGCAGGGTGGGGAAGGGTGGCAGAATATAAGTGATCTTTAGAATTCAGTGATCTTTTGTGCCATAGATTTGCTGAACAGCTCCCCAAGTCACCTAGAAAAGGTGAGCTTTGCAGGAATACGAATGGCTTTGGGACAGGAAGGGGAGAGTGAGTGAAAAGAAAAGTCCTCAGGATTTTGGAAGTTAAGCCTCTCAGTAGAAATTGACCAGGTTTTAAGATTGCTCATCGTCTCAGACCAAGGTTGTGTTCAACTCCGAGTTGACTTGTCAAATCAGTCATGGAATTGGCAATGTCCTTCCTTCCAAACAGGCAATGAGTTTGGTAGAATGAGCCTGCAAATCTGATACCTGTTTATTGCAATAAAGACTGCTTAACCAGACCCAATCTCGACCAACTCTGCGACAACCCCTAAATATGGAAATGGTTGCGCCCTAACATTGTTGCTATGAGGGAGATAAAAATTACCACAGTGCTTGGCTTTAAGTAAATCCTCACCTTGCTCCAGTGCCACGATTCCAATATCTGCACTGGCACCAAGCAGACACAAACATTTGGCTCCAAATACTGTAACATCTACATTAGTATGCTGCAAATGACTTGTATAAAGCCAGTCATGATAGATAGGCATCCAAAAGGATTATTGTTCCATCAGTATTACTTCTGCGACTGAGGCAATATTATCTGAGATACCAACATTTCCAGATGAGATTATTTCGGTTTCCTGTGAGCAACTAGGGTCAATCCCAAAAAGCAGGCTGCTTGCTGAGTATTGCTGCCCTCAAGAGAATAAAACAGAGAGGGAAGCAACTGCTGTGCCAACAGCAGAACACAAGCTTCTGGATGCAAGAGATCTGATGGTTGTGGTATTAATTACAGAGCTAACACTTCAGGCTGTTGGGAATATCATCTTCAACTTACTTGCAAAAATGTAATTAACACCTCAAAGAGAGCACATGTTTTCATTTAAAATGGTCACTTTGGGCCACATTTTCCTCTCCAAGTTGTGATTAACAGAGAATAGGCATGTTACAGATAAAGTTAATGAACCTTTATTTTATATTCATTTAAAACCCAATCTCACAGATTGGCTGAAATGTTTTAGCGACAATGAACAACCCTGGAAGAGAAGGGAATAATTTCCTCTGGTGTTCTCCAATTAAACAGCACAAAGTGGGTTATTGGCAGGCAGAGCTCATGCTGAATGGTGTTTTTGAAGCCTGGAAGGCCACATATGCCCTTCCAGGCTTGCAAGATTGCAGTGGCTGCACAAGGTGGTCCAGATCCCCCACTCCCTTCGCATCTCTTGCCTTCTCTTAACTCTCAAAATCCATTTCAGGAAGTTTCCTGTTTTGCAGGCCACTCAATACTCTCACTTTTCTTCTGTATTGAAGTTCAGCCTGCAAGGTATTGTCACCCACCAGGTGATGGGGTACTCTTTGGACCAAGCAGAAGTCGACTCTTCCCACCCAACGTGACATTTCTAGCAACAAGGCAGCAGGTTCCACTGTTACAGCATTCCCCCCCCCCACACAAAAGATGTCAAATCAGTAAGGTGGCAAAATACTGGGGTCGAAAACTCAGCCTTAAGACAAGGAAAGACGGGAACTTGGATCATCATTCCAGCCCCACTTGTTTTCTTTCCTGGTCAACACTTAAGGAATCTCAAGTGCAAAAAGCAAAGAGTTTTTCTTCTGAGAGTGTCAAGATGAAATTTAGATTTCGATTTATCTTCAAAGGAAACATGGATGGAGTATGTTGGGAAAACAAAGTAGTGAAACAGGAATCCTCTTTTGGTAGAAGGAAGGCAATAACATTTGGCTCCATTTGGTTGTGCAGCTTGCCAACATTACTCAGGTAAAAATTCAACTGTCATATAGTATTGGTTTCAAAAAGAGTATTGATAAATACAAGGCTGGGAATGCTGCAACAAGTTAGATTGTAGGTATCTATCCAGAGAGTCAAGTGCTTCACATTAAACATGTACTCATCTGTAGGGATGCAGGATGCCATCTTGAAGGTGGAAGATTAGGGTGCAAGAGTGGAAATGTGAGGCTAGATGAATCTCCCTTGGACAACAGAAAGTATTATGTAGAACATTTGCTCAGGAGATTAAATGGTAGGACAGAGCCCATGATAGGGTAGACTGCGCATTGTTCAAGGCGAGAACAGGCTTGCTAGCCCTTTAGTTTTCATGTTTACTTCATAGTCCTTTAAAAAGCCTGGACGTAAACTGGTCAACAAGCCATCTGGAGATTTTTTTTGAAGATTCCTTGACATTGACAGTTCCAGGTGTACACATGAAAAAAGACAGTACAGTTGGCATCTAATGCAAGTTATCCACACTGGCTGAAACCATTCTTTGAGGGAAGGTATAAATTGCGACAGCAAACAGTGGCCAAAAGCAAAAGGTGGTTTTGAGCTGTGGGCTCACGGAAACTTTATTGAAATTTCCACAAAACTCATTTCACTGCAGCTGTTAACTTGGAATGTAGTTAAGCTCTTTTTCATTTTACTGCTCAGATTTTAAGACCTTTCCCATCCATCAGATTATGACAACATAAATAACAGGAGGTTTGCGACATCATGATGGGCTTCTGCATTTCTAACATTGCAAAGTGCCGATCTGTTCTTGTTCACTGACACTCCCTTGCTGAAAACATAGATTTAGCGCAGTACTGTTTAAATGTTATCTTTGAAATGTGAAGAAGTTGGGGAATTCAGTGGTACAGCTGGTGGCAAATCCCTCACTTTATCAAAAGGCCAGTCGAGGAATTTTTTTTAAAAAAGCAAAGAATCATCTGTGCATAAATTTTTGCCGGAAATATTTACTCTGGATCAGCGATAAATCTCAAGAATTCTGAACAGTTAAAGACCTGTGCACGGTTGAGATGTATAAACTTTAACCTCATGGGCTGCTCAGGTGCGTAGAAATGAGCTCCACATGGCACATTGAAAATTTAGATCAACTGCTTGTTTTTTCAGATTTCGGGGTTTATCCCCAATGAGATGACGGTAATTTTGTTAACGTGCGATAACGTAAAATGCGTGATAGTGAGTCGACAGCCCGTTTTATGTCTCTCACAATTCTTATTTCCACTGAGTTCATTGTGGACCGCATTAGGTACCATGGTCACGAGTTTGGGAAACCCAGTGTCACAGGTCATACAAGACAGAAGGAAGTCATTCAGGCTCCCATGCATATGCTGGCTCTTTGAAGGAATTATCCAATTAGTTCCATTCCCTTGCCACCTCTGGTTCTTTTGCCAATCACCTGAAATCTGTGTCCTCTTAACCATCTCTTCTCTTAGTAGAACAACCCTAGCTTCTCCAGTCTCTTCACATAACTTAAGTCTCTCATCCCTGGTACCATTTCAGTAAATCCCCTGCACCCTCTCTGAGGCCTTAACGTTCTCAACATATGGTTCCCAGAAACGAACACAAAGCTCCAGCTGAGGCCCAAACAGTGTTTCATAAAGGTTTAGCGTAACTGCCTTGCCGTTGTACTCTATTAATATTGCCATTTGCTTTTTTATACATCCTTCTCAACTTGCCTTTCCACCTTCAAAAACAAGTGAGAATACTTCTGACCCCGTACCCACGCCACCCACCATTTACTCCTGAAGTTGCTGAAACTTGCTCAGGTCTGGTTTTATTGCACTGATCATCACCTAGTGCTTCTGTTGTCATGAGCATGCTTCCATTGTTAATGTTTTTTGAAGGGTTCTGTTCAAAAGACTTTGGAAATACCTGAGGTGATGCGGAACTTTTTTTTTTCCAACAAGGATCACTGGAAGGACACTTGGCACTTTGCTTAAAGACACTTTCTGGAAGTTACATGTCTTACGCTAAGTAAGCAACAACAGCTTTGCTAACCATTGGAGTTGTTTACAGAGAAGGGACATGTCTAAAGTTATAGCGGTCAGGAATTGGTTTTGTTTTTGAACTGTTTGAATGTCAGTTGGGATGTCAGCCTGCTAAGAGAGAGAGAGAGAGAGAGGGGCTACCAGCTCATCCTGTTCCTTCTTTTTGAGAAACCCTGAGAATCCATCTTGAGAACTGGAGAAACTGATGCAGCATGTCTCCTAGGCTTCTGCAAGACTTTCTCTCAACGCATCTCCTGAACGCACTGCTTTTGAAAAGACCTCAGTGACCACCACATTTGTCTAGTGACACCTGTTTATGTGTAGCTGTCCCAAAGAATCATCTGGAAAATTCCATATCTTATTCTTTTTCTTCAAGAATTAACAAGTATTTGGCCAAAGTACTTGGTTTTTCGTAAAGTTGATGTCTGCAGAGAAAGTTTCTTTATTTTCCCTTGAACTGGTGTGTGCATGTGTGTTGGATTATTTACAAAGGAACATATATTTACTTTCAGATTTCAAACTGTATGTGAAAAAAGCTTTGCATCTTTATTGAATGAGTCTTGTTTTATAATAAGTTCATAATTTTGTTGTTTATTAAAGAAACGTGGTCAGCGGAAGTTTATTCTGAAATTAAAATAAGGTATATAATTGGCCATAGTAGTGATTGTGTAAAACATTAAAATATATGTTGTAACCTGGGGAAGTGGAACGAGAGAAAGACAGTGCACTGCTTCAACCTCAGTCGTAACAGTATCAAATGGAATTAAAAACAGAAAGTGCTTGAAATACTCAGCAATTCAGGCAGCATCTGTGGAGACAGAAGCAGAGTGAATGTTTCAGGTCTGTGACCTTTCCTCAGTTTCTGTTTTTATTTCAGATTTCCAGCATTGCAGTATTTTGCTTTTCATAAATGGATATGCTTCGTGTGAAAGCCTACATAGATGCAGGTCATTAGCAGGTTGTTGTTTTAAATGAACAAGTTCACTAGATCAAGCAGCAGGAGTGACGGGTAAAGAAAAAGTTATATTAAATTTACACGTACAAAGCATCAGGGCATCTTAGAAGCAAATTACATAACATGCAACAAGTTAAAGCCATTGTGTGTTCGAAGTCGTTCTCTCACTTTTCTTGCATGTAAATCTCCCATTCTTCCAGAGCCTCTCAGTGTCTTGCATTCCCTGCCTGTTCCATCCCTGTTTATTCCACTTTGTAAGTGGCTGTGATGACAGACTGGCTAACATTGAAAACTCAACATCTCCTGCACAACTTGGGATAGTTGCCTCTCGGTGTCAAGACAACATATTCTAAGGTTGAGTCGTGTGCTGCAAATATCATCTGAGTCAATTTGGCAACACATCAATCTGCCATGCCTTTGGCTATTTTAACATGATTCATCCAGTAACAAGACAATGGGGGACTTGGGGGGGGGGGTAATTTCAGCCCCCAAGGACAGGTGGGAAGTAAAAATTTGAAAACGTTCAAGCGGGACTGCAGTCTGCTTGCACTTACGGATTTAATGGAGGTGCATTTGGATGCACGAGAGTAACCTGTTTAGTGGAGGTGAGTCCATCATTAGCCAAGGCAATTCAATCATCAGAAAATGATAATGAGACACTTCTCAAATGATTTTAACTAATGCCAGTGGAGGAGTCAGGAAACCTGCCAACGAAACGAAGGAGAGAGTCAGCTGCACTTTGTGGGGTGCTTAAGGTTCAGATTGCCTGCTATCAATAATGGTTTAGTGCTTGCAGCTGCTTTGCGAGCTCTCCCTGGAAAACGTTTTGCAGAGTTCTTGTGAGTATCCAAGTGTGGAGGCCTTAAAATGGTTATCATCAGGATGGGGAGCACAGGGGCGCAAAGCAGGTGCTTCCAATAGGACATCGGACGAGGATGAGCATCACCATCCACAGCAGCAATGTCTTGCTCTGGTGAGACCTGCAAGTGCAAGAGAGAGGAATGCACAACAGTGAAGGTGCACAGCAGAACAAAGTGGTCAAGAGCAGAATGGGGAGGAACAAAGGAGACAAGATCACAGGAAGCACGACCTACATGAGAGGGTCTACAAACAGAGGCTCATCTTCCTTGACCTATCTCTGACACCAGTCTCTGCTTGCACTCACTTGTGCATTATTAATTACCAGGTGAAGACCCAACTAACTCTTGAACGGGACTCAAAGCGTGAGTACATGCAAGTACTTGCGCTGTTACATGGCTGTCCAGCCTGTGATGGTGCACCCTCAGAATAAGGTCCTTTTAGGACTTGTCCACATACTCTTGCTCTACACATGAAGGCCTTGGAAGACAAAAGAAAGGGACATCAATTAGTCCTGGGAAGGTAACTTGAAATCACCATACTCAGGCGCCTCATAGTTCAGTCACTGATTAAATAAAATAAGCATGTGTGTCAGAGCTTTTAAAAAAAAATTTTGTCACCAGGTATCTGTGAGTTCCCAGTCTCTCTGCCTCGGTTTGAGTGTCACAGAGGTGAGAGTTATCTCTGTGGCCTCCTCCTCTGCATCAGTGAACTGGACTGTTTGCAGCAAGCCTCCCACTTGCATTTTGGGCGGGGGAAAGAACAGACCTGTGAGTAACTGAAGGTTATACACTCACCCAATGGGTGCAGTGTTTTGAGTGAGGGTGACTATCAGACAGATCGATCAGATTGTATATGGACTGGGCTGAGTGACAGCAATGGATGGATAAATGGGGAAGTTAGGAAGTGCTTGGAAAGTGAAGGCTGGGTGTTGCTGGAACTTAGGTGGCTCGGAGGAACGATGTGATAGAGTTGGGTTGGGGGTATTTTTACACCAAAAGGTATTGGTGAATCAATAACTGTACTCACTTTTCCTGATCTGATTAGATCATGAAATAGTTTCCTGTACTGAATCAAAGATCAGGACACAAAGCTTTTGCTGCTCACCATCTCTGCCAACTCCAAACACAGTGAGATCAGCAGGTTTCTCCCTCCTTCTCCTGACTGCACCAGATTGGAGACTCAAAAGGTGGAAGAGAAAGTGTAAATCACTCAGCCAAGTTTCAAATCAGAGAATTCGATTCGCCTACCAGCCCTCTGCTTGGAACCCGTTTTCCATTCATATCGTTTTTGTTTCTGAAGTGCCTGTCATGGGTGGCAAAGCTGTGACATGTTTTGTAGTTGTACATTCCATTACATTACAACAGTGACAAAACTTCAAAAGCACTAAATAGGCTATAAAGTGCTTTGGGGCATCCGGAGATCTTACGGCACTGTATAAATGCAAATATTTACCACACGGACAGCAGCGGTTCAAGAAGGCAGCTCACCACCACCTTCTCAAGGGCAATTATGGATGGGCAATAAATGCTGGCCTAGACAGCGACGCCCACATCCCATGAATGAATTAAAAAAAAAATATAAGGCTTTCTTTTCTCCTTCACGGACACAAATCTGCGCTCTGTCCCCGGCACCTTGGCATAAGAGTAACCTCAAAGAGACCCTTTATCAAAGAGTATTGCTAATTTGGTAAAATGCTAGACTGCTCATTATAATGGCACATATGCCATCATTAATGGTCTATTCCCATTTAAATTAGGCCTCATGGAAATATTAAATGGCAGTGATGTGCAGCAATAACAGATGATCAATAAATACCAAATTCCCTGTATGGAACACATACAACACCTGCCTTTTTCATATAGCTGCTTTAATGCCTGCACTGCCATCAGCCGTGCCTCAGCTGTTACCACTCTCACCTCCCGAGTCAGAAATTGTGGATTCAAATCCCACTCAAGCAACTTGAGAATAAAACTGGAGGCTGACGGCATGCTCCACTGTCGGAGGTGCTGTCTTTCGGATGAAAGGTTAAAACAGAGACCCCTTCTGCTTTCTCAGGTGGACCTAAAAGATCCCATGGCATTATTTCAAACAAGAGCAGGCACGTTGTCCCTGATATCCTGGGCCAATGTTTTTTCATTCAATCAACATCACTGAAGCAGATTATCTGGTGATTATCACATTGCTGTTTGTGGGAGCTTGCTGTGCGCAAATTGGCTGCTGTGTTTCCTACATTACAACAGCGACTACATCGGTTGTTCAGCACTTTGGGACATCATGAGGTTGCGAAAAGCCCGAGAGAAATGAAAGTCTTCCTTTCTCATTTGGAATTGATATTCCAAGTTCCTGTTACTTTTAACATTTAAAGGCTTTGTGCGTTTCTGGTAACCTCGATTCCACACTGCTTCTTAAATCTTGGAGGTCATATCCTGTACATTCCTTCTGTTCTTTGCTGCAGTCTCTCCCAATGTCTGTATTTTCAGTTCGCTCTGCTGACGGCGAGATCCCTGATACACAAGTGCAATGGCACCGGCGAGCAGATCTTTTCAGGCTTTTGTCTTGCGAAGACATGGCACTGGACAAAGGAAATGGTGGAAAGCAGGAAGGGGATGTGTCCTTTCCAGGTTGGCAAAGAAAAAAAAAACCACAAAAAAATTTATCCAACAGACTTTTTACAGTGGGTTGTCTGGGATTTAAAGTTTACAAAGAAAGGAAACAAATAATTTTTTTCCATTTCTCCTGAAGCTGATACTACATTGAATTACAGAAATGCAGAATTGCATTTGAAGTACAAATCCTGCTTATAGCAGACGGTGAGCTATTATACCATAATGCAAATCCAGTGCAGCAAATATTAAAAGGCATTGCCCGCTTTTTAAGCAGAAACAATTCTTAATGTTTCTGGCAATTTCCCAAATGCCAAAACATCACTGCAATGTATGCAAATAAATCAATTTAGCTCAACCTGACATCAACAGCTGCTGCAATTTTGCATATTTACATTTTTCCCCTTCCCATTTTAAAATTGCTATTCCATGCAATTTTCTCCTCTGGTGCCCAATTTTAATTGTTTGCAGCTTTGAGCTACCCTGACGCTGCTCAGCTTTGCAGAACTTCAAGCAGTTCGCACAGTCACAGAGTGGAAAAAAAACCAGTACAAATGCACACAGTCAACAAGGAGGACGAAGGGCCAACTGGACTCAACACAAGTGACCATCACTGTCACCAACCCAACCATGGTCTTTTACTGTGCGCACTGGATAAAACATAAACTGTTGCCTACTTGGTCGTAAAACCACCAGCTCGAAAACAAACAGGTTAAAACTCTCAGCTCTCTGGAAAGGACAAAACTGAAGGGGTGACCTGATAGAGGTCTACAAGATTATGACAGAGTTTGGGAGTGCGTCTGTAGAAAAGATGTTTCTACTTGCAAGCGAGCCATTATAAATGTAAGACAGCCACTAATCAATCCAACAGAGAATTTAGGGGAATTTTTTTTTTACCCAGAGTTGTTAGAATGTGGAACTCACTACCACAAAGAGCTAATAGCACAGCTGCATTTAGGGGGAAGCTAGATAAGCATGAGGGGGAAAGGAATGAAAGGACACCTTGATAAGGTTAGATAAAGACGGTTGGCAAGAGGCTCATTTGCAGCATAAACACCGGTCTTGACCAGTTGGGCAAAATGACGTATTCCAGGGCTGTAAATACGTTTTTATATTGTATTATACTCGACGCCACATCAGAATGCAGAAATGGCGAGTTCAACAGTACACCTGTTGTTTCTGTGCATGTCACAGCTGTCAGTAATGGGAAATCTGCATCCCTACAACCTCCAAAGTGGAAGATGTTTTGGAGGAGAAATGGTGTGGGCCAAGTGGTTGATGGTTGTTACGGTTAGGGAAGTCAGTCAAATAACATCCAATCCAATTAGTCCCATTTTGAACTGCCACATATGATTCAGACCTTTGCACAGGAACTGATTCACACAACGTTTGAATCACAAGTTGACGGGAAGACTTGCGATGGGATTATAGAAATGCTGACTGGGAAACATTAAAGGGAATGGATAAAGAGCAGGAAAAGGGTCTTAGGGTGGAGGGGGCTAACATTGACACAATGGGCCAAATGGTCTCCTTCTGAACCAACTTTTGTACTTCAAGCCAACTTCAACTCTCACATCTCAAAGCCAAAGAGTTGGGCATAACTACACAGGAAGTGCAGAGTCATTTTGCCTGCATTTTAAAATAATACATCAAACTCACAAATAACTTTACTCAGAGACTGACCAAATTTACTGCATCCACAGAACATGGCTGAAAATTTATGTGTGCCCTTCAGAATATGGCTTCAGGACCTAGAAAATCACCATATTTCACCAGAGATCCAAAAAAGGAAGAAAATTCTGGCCAAATCACTTGAAGGGGACAAAGGGAAGTGTGTGCTGAAAATGCATGTACATCAGAATGCGTCCGGTTTCTGAATTTTGCAATATTGGGCCAGTCTCAGTGAAGTATGTGGCACTGTAATTTCTTCTTGAATTCTGCTTCCCCAACCCGTCCCCCTACCAATGAAAATTAAATCACTTTCATCCTGAGATTTGCTGGTTGCTACAGTCATAACACCTGCCCACATCAATAAATAAAATGCAGCTCTGTCATAGTACTGAGGCAGACATGACCAGGATTGATACCTCAGCAGATCTCAGTCAGAGCTTCCGTCAACACACCGTAATTGGTTTTAGTCTCAGAGAGGGAGAGAGAAAAAGAGAGTGAGAACCAGAGAGCGAAAGAGAGGAAGGGAGAAAGTAGAGAGAAAAAGAGAGAAGAAGAAAGCAAACATTGCCCAAGGTCTCAACTGCTGACTGTTATCCAGGAAACCCTGTTGGGAAGTGAACTTGTGTCGATATTGAGCGAGGCAACATGAAGCTTGGCTCTGCTGCCCACCACAATCAAACTGTCTGCCATCATTGCCTGTTGAAAGATCACACAAAGACCAAGTAGTTGGTCAGGTCAGCTTAAAGCTGCCAACAACCGCAGCCTGAGCTGGAGAAGAGGAGAAAATTGGGAGGAAATAAATTCAAGCATTTCATGATAAAGAAAGACCTTCATGAGACGCAATAAATTCCAAGGATCGATGGTTGAAGGGCATTGTTCGTTCCTGCTGGTCAGACCATTAAAACAAATCAGGCGAAGTCAAACCAACTGTCTTGTGAATAATTTTGTACCCGTCAAGTTGAAGGCAGTGAGCAATGGAGGGGAGGAACTATTTTCCAAACCCGGCATCTGCTGTCAGGCCTGATTAGGACAGGCTTCCCTAACACATGACCAACAATGGTGAATTATTTATTGTATAACTTGAGGGGGAAATGGGGGAAAAAGACCACTGGGATGGTCTCCAAGCTGGGGAGGGTGGGTGGTGGGGTGAGGGGGGTGCAGGGGGAGGAGCTGCAACAACCCTCAGTCTTTTCAGAGCATCCCTAACTGGCCTAATGCTCGCTCTCCCCATTTTTCACACAAACCACCCTTATTGCCTGTCAAAGTGAGATAGCCAATTCGTGCAAAATCAGTGCAATTTCTTTACTTTGGACCCGTACCTACCCGGGGTTCAGAGGGAAATGGCCCATTTATTTTGGACCCCAAGACAGAGACTTGAATCCTATCAATATAGAAGCAAAATCCTGTGGATGCTGGAAATCTGAAATAAAAACAGAAAATGCTGGCAATACTCAGCAGGTCAGACATCATCTGGAGAGCATGAAACAGAGTTAAGGTTTCACGTTGATGACCTTTCGTCCTTGCCCTTGGAGAGTGTCGCCTGCTGAACAGGTGGTTCCCACCTCCTATTTCTCCCTCAAGCTATCCAATAAATCTTTTACCATTGTTGAGCTGTGTAAAAGGTCTGATAGTCGATGCCTACTTTGGAAAATGGTTCATCCCCCATTGCTCACTGCCTTTCATCCCATCAGTGCTGGATTCTGCCCGCATCCCCTTTAGGTAAACAAAACCAATTTTCGATACATAGAATCCTTTATATCTAGGGGTGATTGATTCAATCAGCTTGTTAAGGAGATCACAGGAATCAACTTGACTGAGCAGTTCTCTTTATTTTCAAAATGACCAGGAAAAGGAATGAAAAATTACATGCCAGGAGCAAAAACTGCAATTACCTGTTCGTTACAGCAATAAGAGGCAGAGTTACAAAAGAATTGGGAATCAAGAGTTCCTGCTGAGGATTCATGAAATGAATCCCAGTCACAGAAAACGCTTATCGCAGGACATTAATCATCACACTCGCACAGCTAAAACACTGGTTTTATACGGAAATTAATGAAGAAACATTTAGAATATTTTACCAAAGTAGGTCCCCATCTGAAATAACTGAGCAAAGTTTGGCCTCAGTGATCTAGCCGCCTGTCTCAATTGCTTGAGTGCGCCATTACAAAGTTGGAATGATTTTATTCGGGTAAACCAATTCTTGTGCAAACAGGATTTACAAAGGGAGTACATTTCATTCAAGGCCTTCCCCAAATACAGATGTTTGCATAAAAACTGAGCTTGGTTGCAAGCTGAAATTAAGGGGCTGTCTCACATACAATGTTAGCATGATGGACCTCAGCCTGGATAAAGCCCAGTACCCTTCCTGTTTAGAAATCTCCAGTAGCATGATCTTTGCTCCTATTTCTGGGCATTATCCTCTCTCACACTTCCTCAGAGACAGCAGTCAACAAATTCCCAACTCTCTGGAGAGCGACAGCCTTAGCTCAGAAGGTTGCTCTCCCACCTGAGTCAGCAGGTTGTGGGTTCAAGACCCTACTCCAGGGACTTTAGCACAAAAGTCGAGGATGAACCTCCCGTGCAGTATTGAGGGAGTGCTACTCTGTTACAGGTGCTGCCTTTTGGGTGAGACTTGACACCTTGGCCTCAACTGCTCTCTCAGGTGGACGTAAACAATCCCAAAGTATTATTCAAATTAGAGCAGGGGAGCTCTCCAGGTGTTCTGGCCAATATTTACCCCTCAACGTATATCACATTGACTATCCATCACCTCATTGCTATTTGTGTGCACAAATTTGCTGCTGAGTTTTCGACACTATGACAGTGACGAGATGACAAAAGAGTAGTTTATTGGTTGTAAAGTGCTTTGGTACGACCTGAGGTCATGACAAGCTTTATAGTATAGACACAAGTCCTTCTCCCTTTATAGTGGTTGTTACATGGTTTACCTCTTTGTCCATTGTCGGAGGCTGGAGATTTGAGCAGTGCATGTTATTGTCGAAAGGTGGTGTCTCCAGGGCACTCCAGCAACACTATCAATCTGGAGGAAAAACCCCTTTCACTGCAATGAGAACCTAGACCATGAACTGCTTGGGTCAATCTGCAACCACTGGCTCAGGAGGAAATGAAACAGGCTGGCTATTTTTATTGCATGGGTTTCTTTCTGATACTGGAAAATGGCCAAGAATTTTGAAACCCAGCAGTTCAGCTTTTAATGGCTCCACAGAAATTCAAAAGATGAGTTTATGAAATGGAGTGAGTCATTAATTCTGCCCAACAACACGAGCGAAATAAAAGAAACACTCCGCACATCAGTCCAAACCGCCATTCTGAAAGTTTGATACCTTCCAATTTAATTATGCAAAGACTTGAAATACTTGGCTCCAGGTTATCTTCTGGTTTTAAATATTCAAGCACTTAAAGATTTTTATAGACAGTGTCAAGTTTGATCTCTTCACTGTTACTCTGCGCCCTGAGGCACCGCCCCAGGTGCTCAGATTGCTGATAAAAAAGACTCCCATTTGAAATGAAATGGACGATATCAAATAAAAGTATCTCCCGTGACTGCACTGACTTCTGTTTTGAACAAGTAGCAACATAATAAATGCTGTGATTTTGTGCATGACACTTGACAAGATATAAAAACCCTGTAGCTTCTTTATTCTCAGTCAAACTAAAAGGCACAAAAGATTATTCTTCCCCCTGAGAATTCTTGATATAAATCCATTCCTAGTTTATGAGAGCCATTCCAGCAAATCTCTCATTTAAGCATTATTGCTTGAAACATTGGAGGCAAAAGTGACATACTTTTGTTTCAAAATCCATTCCGCAACACAGTCTTTCAAATCTTTGCTGTTTATTTTTCATTGCTCAGGTGTTTACAGCAACTACCAGCACCTGTGAGGTGACCACTCAGTGCTACAATAGCTCCTCAATCAATGCAACATTTTCAAAATAAGTATAAATTCGCTGATCACAGACTCCAAAGCGCAGAGCTGCCCTTGATGGGGGCAACTGTATTCTGAGCATAGTAACAATGTTAAATGCCCCACATCACCCAACTATGACGGGGATGGGGTAGCTTAACGTTACAAACCTCTGAAACACCAACCTCAGCCTGTCTCAAACGCAACCATTCTGGTTTTAATGGGAGCAGGTGGGCGACTAGACTGTACCCTGAGGTGGGTCCATCTTTTTTATGATATGCTAATGAGGCTACGTGCCTCAGATTTTAACGGACTTGTAGATTTAATGGATGTGGGTCAGGTTTCCAAGGACTCTACCTCCAATTTTGGTCATCTTCCAGAGACTGACAGGGAGAGAGATTGAGAGAAGAGACAGAGAGACTGGGAGAGTGGGAGACAGAGAGTAAGATGCAGAAAGAAAGAGAAAAAGAGAAAAAGAGAGAGAGAGAGAGAGAGAGAGAGAGAGAGAGAGAGAGAGAGAGAGACGGAGAGAAGCAGAGAGACAGCGAGAGAGGGAGAGGGAAAGAGACAGAAGCAGGGTCAGACAGAGAGAGGGAGAAGGACACACAGGGAGGGAGAGCAAAACAGAGAGAGGCAGGGGAATCACTGCAAGTAATCCTGCACTGAAAGGTCCTTGTGCTTGGAAGAAGACAGGGACAGCATTAGCTTCTGCTGTGATGCCTCTCCATGGTCGAATACCTTGTCACCATTTTGACAAGGGTCCTGACATGTGTAGAAGCATACTAGAGCAAACATCAATATCTTCCAGACGGGTGCAGTGAGGTGGGGAAAAGTGATGTACTTTGGAGCCATGCTGTGACAGACAGAGATTTGTTGAGTGGATGTGCGCAGCTACTGTCACAACGATGTAGCCTGGTATCTTTTTGTGTGCATCTGCCAAAAAAGCTACAATTCAGACCACAGACCATTTGTCGTCAAAGAATACAAAACATTGTTTGTTGTTCTGGAATTATTGCTCACAAGCAGGAGTATGGAAGGAAAAGGCGGCTCCAGCAACCAAAATCAAGAGGTGTTGTGCTTTGAAGCCACTTCCCTTTTGAATAAATTTTCTTTCACAAACCAGCTCAGAGCTCCAGTCAGACAAGGCACCACCTCAGGATCATTGGGATGTTTTCACAGACAGGGTCATTTGAACTTCACCAGAAGTGTCTATTGAAGCAGACACAAACACATCATCTGAAATGCACTGAAAAAGAAATATAAAAACAAGGATACAGGCGAACAAGATGAGAACAGGCAGCTGCAGTTACAGAGCTAACGTTGGCATATGCACAAGGGGCTGAATGGTTTCCTTCTGTACCAGAAATTGAGTGTTGAAGCAATCAATTCTGATCTAGTTTGGGGTTTCACTCAACCAATTTCTGAGGAATTAAGCAGTAGCCATGTCTTCCCATTATCCAACTTGGGTCATCTAAAGGTTACAAGTATGTAGGGCATCATTCAAGAAATTGCCCATTTGGACACAGTTCCAAATAGGAGCATAAGCTCATCAACGTTTAAGGAGGAACAAAATAATATATTTCAGTCCATATCAGGTCTGGGTTAAGTGTTCATCACTGAAGCAAGGAGCAGCATTGGCAGAAAGTCAGTTTGTTTTGCAATGCAAAGTGAATTTGTGTGGGAGTTAACTTGGGGGTCTGGGTGGGTGGGTTTAGGAAGGTCGGCGATGTAACTCATTCCCTGATAGAGAGATAGAGAGACTCGTTGTCTCCCAGGTTCTTCAGCCTGGCAAACAGGCATAAAATAAGTACCAGAGAACAGCTCAATTTTCCCTCGTAATATGGTGCAAAAGGTACTTCAACATCCAGAAAAATGTAATTGCTTGAGATTGTACTCCAAATAAGAACATAAGTGTAATGAGGCAGTCAAAAAAGGTGCATTTCGAGCAATTTAAAGTGCCTGAATTACAAGTCTGTGAGATGAATACAAGGTGGCAGAAGACTGTGATAATCCTATTATGCAACAGGAACATTGCAGTATCATTAAATCCTTGGACAGGAACCCTGTGCCTAATTAACTCCATTTTCACTATTGGCTGGTGACTGCGTGGGTAGAGTGACAGCATTTTTGCCTGCTCGTCCTGTGCACATGCATACTCTCGACAGCAATTAAAACAGGGAAGCTAATCACCCTACAATAAATAGAACATAAATCTTTGACCTCACATTTCAAAATTAAAATGCACTGCACTTGTGCACTGAGAGCTGAATACTCCTGCACTGAATACCTGCAGGATACAGGTACACAGCTGAACCCAGAGAGAAGAGAATTAAAATTCATGATACATGGTGGCTACTGACTGCAATTTCCTGGCATTCCTGGTGGCAACTACTTGGTAAATTTCCAGCATCATACTCTGCAACACCAGTCAATGATTGAACATGCCCAACTGTGATATACCAATGCAGTGCTTGAGTTTCTGCATTAAAATACTACTGCCCATCAAAATAATCTATGTACCTTTATCGACCTGAAATGTTCATTTTATGTCTCTCTCCACACCTACATCTTGGGGTTACCATTTACCAGACACTTAAATGGACCAGCCACATAAATATTGTGGCTACAAGAGCAGGTTAGAGGCTGGGAATTTTGCAGTGAGTAACTCACCTGCTGTCTCCCCAAAGCCTGTCCACCATCTCAAAGGCACAAGTCAGGAGTGTGATGGAATACTCTCCACTTGCCTGGATGGGTGCAGCTCCAACAACACTCAAGAAGCTCGACACCATCCAGGACAAAGCAGCCCGCTTGATTGACACCCCATCTACAAACATTCACTCCTTCCACCACCACACAGTGACAGCAGTGTGCACCATCTACAATATGGACTGCAGCAACACACAAAGGCTCCTTCGACAGCACCTTCCAAACCCGCTACCTCTTCCACCTAGAAGGACAAGGGCAGCAGATGCATGGGAACACCATCACCTGCAAGTTCCCCTCCAAGCCAGACACCATCCTGACTTGGAACTATATCACTGTTCCTTCACTGTGCTGGGTCAAAATCCTGACACTCCCTTCCGAGCAGCAATGTGGGTGTACCGACCTAACATGGACTGCAGCGGTTCAAGAAGACAGCTCACCACCGCCTTCTCAAGGGCAATTAGGGATGGGCAATAAATGCTCGGCAAGCCAGCGATGTCCACATCACGTGAAAGAATTTTGAAAAATGCTGCCTGAGCTCCTGACTATCTCCAGCAGTTTTTTTCTTTGATTTCTGATGAACAGCTTCCGCAGTGTTTTGCTTTTGCAGATATATTTATCTACTGATCTTCTATCTACAAATAAAGCACAGTACGTGTACAACCTTCAAATCCTTTTGAAGTTTTGAAGTCAATTTTCCACATATTAGCAAGAGTTGCATTTATATAGGTCATTTTATGATCTCAGGATGTCCCAAAGTGCTTTACAGCCAATGAAGTACTTTGGAAGTAAAAACAGAAAATGCTGGAAATACTCAGGTCAGGCAGCGTCTGTGGAGAGAGAATGTTTCAGGTCGATGACTTTTTGTTCGATGAAAGGTTCTGATGGATGGTTATTGATCGGAAGCAACTTTGTTTCTTGTTTCCAGCATCCGCAGTATTTTGCTCAAGTTCCTTTTAAGTGTCGTCACTGTTGTGATGCAGGAAACCGATACTTAGCTCAGATTCGCTCTTTGAAAGATTAGTACCAAACCCCGACTTTTTATCTGAACCCTCTAAGTTCCTCATCCTGAAGTTCCTGTCCAACTCACTTTTGAAATTATTTATGGAAATCAGCTTTCACCAGCTTTTCAGATAGAATATTCCAGATTTTGAGTGAAAAAAAATGTTTTTCCTTACCTCCCCTTTAGAGCTTTTGCCAACCGTTTTAAATCTATGACCTCTAGTGATTGAAAGTTTTTCCTTTATCTGCTTTATCAAAACCTCTAACTATCCTAAAAACCTCTAGAAGGGCATAATATGCTAAAATAAAAAAATCTCAAAGCCAAGGAAAGACATAAAATATTTGAAATTGCGAATTAGATTGTGAAATGTTGTTTGATAACTATAAAGTTTAACTAGGTTATGATAATTCAAGTTGCTGTTGCTCAAGAGTCTGTTACATGGGTGAAAATGAATCATGAAATAATGCCAAACTTCGAAGCTTAGTTAAAATCCTACTTTAACTGGTTGAAAACGATAATTTTCATTAAAACAAGAACAATGCGGAGAAAAACAAGTTTGGAGAAACATTCTGAACACAATACCTGAATTTAGAGCGGTTTACCAAAAAGTTCCACTAAATCACTCCAAATACCGTTGCAAAACTAAATGGTAAATTAAAAAAATTGAAATTAATAAGGTTAAAAACAAAAATTTTGGCTCACCATTCCTTCAGCCTACAAAAAGTCGAACTCTGAGCTGATGATCAAGGAAGAGTTACGATCTCAGATTACCCATGTGCAGAGGTTTATTTATTTAACGGTGGAATTTATCTATGTGCAATGGACAAGCTAAATACCCATTATTTTACAAGCAAACAAAAAACACTTCAGTGCATCTCAGGAGATGTCTTAACATTCTTCCCAAACTCTGAAAATGTGTAGCTGTCCCATTTCCAAAATCTAGCACCCTTCTTCCAAAAAAGTGCCAAGTCTGACTCACTGTGAGCAAAGTCAGGACAAATCTGCTCGTAAAAGTCCTGCATCAAGCCCACATCAGTCATGCCAGAGTGACTATGTGCCACATGCAATGTATTTGTCAGACTTATTCAAATGGCTCAAATATCATTGATAAAAAGGAACAAATCACACCAACTGAGCAATCATACTTGAAAAAAAATCCAGTGTGGGATGCTGATTATTTCTCTGATCTACGCAAAGCTCTCAGCAACACCAAGTAGCCCCCGACTGACCTCAGCATGTGCCATTCCCCCAGAGGGAGCAACAGCTGAAACAGGCAGGAAACATTAAATACCGACTCATAAATATGCGCCAAACCACAGACTTCCCCTGAACAATGCCACGAGAGATCAGTTAGTTTCAAAAATTAATTAATTATGCATTACAAATCCAAAGGTGAAATTAACAGTGTAATCTCATTAGAGTTGCTACGGAGAGAACATAAATGTTGGGACATATAGATCAACTTCAATAGCTGTGATGGCATCAGACTGCAAGTTCAGTGCAATCTCTGTTAATGACAGTCACCTTCAAACAGTGCAGTTGCAGCCCATAGCATGAAATGCCAATAAATTCTGCACTAGGAAAGAGCTATGGCCACTGTCAAACAATAATGAGGCATGGCTTCTGTGATTTTTCCCAACTCACAAGCAGGTAAAAGGGCACACACCTGCTAATGCCAGAGAAAGTTTCTCCTCGGCTTCACCACCAGAAGTATGAAGCAGATACATTCACAGAATACTGCTGCAGAGTGTTTGTCTGACTGAAGCGCCTGTGTAGTGTCTGTGATTCCTTCTCCTGTAGTTCGCATCAGCAGCAACTGATAAGTATCAGACATGTGGTTGAACAGAAAATGTGTCACTATCTGGGCCTCCCAAGGGAGTCAGTGAGTGGGGAAAGTTTATTAAATGAAAGCACGATCAATGTAATTGCAATGATTAACTGCTGCAATTAACGAGCAAACACCTCAGCTTCAGCACGGTTTATCTGTTTGCGGGTCGTGGCTATAAAAAGGTGATTATACAGGTATAATACTCAAGCAAAGAAGGATTTAATTGGTCATCTATAAGTGATTTACTCCAAGACAATTTGCTTTAGTTTACTGCATTTTTACAACATTTAACACAAAGTCCACAGGTTGGCAGGGCTGAAGGAGTAATTCAATCTTCAGTTTCAATAAAAGAAGCCTTTTGGTAAATTTGATCACATCCTCTGGGAATCCATCTCTACCTTTTCCCCATTGCAGCTTCAGCATCTCACGTGAAGGACTGCATCTCATCCACTGCAGCACTCTTTCAGCACTGCACTGGAGCGTCAGCCAAAACTATCTGCTGAAGTCAGAGTCTAAGGTTTCAACTTGCAACCTGGAACTAAAGGTGCTGCTGACGGAGGCAAGTGAGACAAGATTACTTCACAGACCGCGACATTGTAAAATGTGAGTGCCACGTGACAGGTGTCAGCTGTTGTTCAGAGGGTGCCAC
Source organism: Heterodontus francisci (assembly GCF_036365525.1). NCBI lineage: Eukaryota > Metazoa > Chordata > Chondrichthyes > Heterodontiformes > Heterodontidae > Heterodontus > Heterodontus francisci. The sequence continues at coordinate 12,356,161 of NC_090417.1, forward strand.
TCTCGCCTCTGAGTCAGATGGTTTCAGGGCTCAAAGTCCAACTCCAGAAACTTGAGCACAAAATCTAGGCTGATGGTCCAGTGCAGTACTGAGCAAGTGCTGAATTCGTGGGGAGGTGTCATTTTTCAGATGAATTGAGATGTTAAACCTGTCTGCCCTCTCAGGTGGATGTAAAAGATGCCGTGGCACTATTGAGAATAAGCGTAGCGTTGTAGCAAATATTTATATCCCTTAACTAACATCAATAGAACAAATTACCTGGTCATTATCACATTGCTGTTTGTAGATTATCACATTCCCTTTTGTAGATTCCAACAGTGACTACAATCCAAAAGTACTTGAATGGCTGTAAAGTGTTTTAGGATATCCTGAAGTCATGAAAGGCACGATATAAGTGCAAGTCATTCTTGCTTCAATTCATGTGGGCGGCACAGTGGCGCAGTGGTTAGCACCGCAGCCTCACAGCTCCAGGGACCCGGGTTCAATTCCGGGTACTGCCTGTGTGGAGTTTGCAAGTTCTCCCTGTGTCTGCGTGGGTTTTTTCCGGGTGCTCTGGTTTCCTCCCACAAGCCAAAAAGACTTGCAGGTTGATAGGTAAATTGGCCATTATAAATTGTCACTAGTATAGGTAGGTGGTAGGGAAATATAGGGACAGGTGGGGATGTTTGGTAGGAATGTAGGATTAGTATAAATGGGGGGTTGATGTTCGGCACAGACTCGGTGGGCCGAAGGGCCTGTTTCAGTGCTGTATCTCTAATCTAATCTAATGTAATCATGCAATTCATGGTCCTTCTCCCTTTTGACATGGTTGCCAACAACTAACTCTCCACCAATTTTAAGTAAGTTGAAGATGTGCTGCGAAATAAAAGAGGCTTAACTATCTGATTGATGTTCCAATGCCCAATTTATCAGAGCTGCTCACAGTATGTCAGAGGTGCAGGGCACTGTTCAAGGACAAAAGCATTTTGCCGTGGGCTTGACAGGGTAGATGCTGAGATAATGTTTCCTCTCGTGGGGGAATCTAGAATCTAAGGGCCATAGTTTCAAAATAAGGGGTCTCCCTTTGAAGATGTAGAGGAGGAGGAATTTCTTCTCTCAGAGGGTCGGTAATCTTTGGAATTCTGTCCCCCAGAGAGCAGTGGAGGCTGTTTCATTGAGTATTTTGAAGGCTGAGTTAGATTTTTGATCTACAAGGGAGTCAACTGTTTTGGGGAGGCAGGCAGGAATGTGCAGTTGAGGCCACAATCAGATCAGCCATGATCTTAATGAATGGTGCAGCAGGGCAGCAGGCTTGAGGGTCCAAATGGCCTACCCCTGCTCCCATTTCTTATGTTTTTAAGGAATGTACAAGGTATGACTCTGCTGCATTGAATCCGGCCGGTGTCTTCAAAATCACGAGTGATGTAAAGAGATATCTTCCTTAAATTAATTGAGGTTAATTACTATTAGCCACAATTTGAAAAAATTAGAGGGTACTTGTTTGTACTTCGAGATTGCTCTTCGAAAGAGCTGCCATAGACTCACTGGGCTCCTTCTCTGCTGTCCGATTTTATGATTTGCAATTGGCTGTGAAACCCTGGCCCCAAAATCAACAGGAGATGTTTCTCCCTCCTCTTGTTTTGCCCTTACCCCTGACTGCTTACCGATACCCTTCTCTTTCATAGAGTCATAGAGAGATACAGCACTGAAATAGGCCCGTCAACCCACCGAGTCTGTGCCAACCAACAACCACCCATTTATACTAATCCGACATTAACCCCCATATTCCCCACCTTCCCTCAATTTTCCTATCACCTACCTACACTAGGGGCAATTTACAATGGCCAATTTTCCTATCAACCTGCAAGTCTTTGGCTGTGGGAGGAAACCAGAACAGCCGGCAGAAAACCACACGGTCACAGGGAGAACTTGCAAACTCCGCATAGGCAGCACCCAGAACCGAACCCGGGTCACTGGAGCTGTGAGGCTACGTGCTAACCACTGAGCCACCCCACACTTTCCTTTGGTCCCCTTGTTTTTCCCATTCAATTTGAAATTGGCAGAGGTAAATTGAAGAGTGTGAGCAAAGAACAGACAATGGTAGGATCCCAAGGCTGGAGAACACAACTTGGATAGGATCAGAAGGGAGGATGTGATAACTCGCGTATGACGCAGCAGTGGGTGGTAAGTGAGGTAAGCATGACCGTCAGGTATGATGGACAAAGCATAACGAGAACACCAGTTTTCGTTCAAAGTGCTCCACATTTTATGAAGGAAAGAAACACTTACATGCATATTTTGTTTTGACATTTGTGCAAGTACATAGAAAATAGTAGGAGTAGGCCATTCAGCCCTTCGAGCCTGCTCTGCCATTCATTATAATCATGGCTGATCATTCAACTCAGTAGCCTGTTCCCGCTCTACCCCCATATCCTTTGATCTCTTTCGCCCCAAGAGCTATATCTAACTCTTTCTTGAAAACATACAATGTTTTGGCCTCAACTGCTTTCTGTTGGAGCAAATCCCACAGTTTCACCACTCTCTGGGTGAAGAAATCTCTCCTCATCTCAGTCCTGAAAGGTTTATCCCGTATCCTTAGACTATGACCCCTGGTTCTGGACTCTCCCACCATCGGGAACATCCTTCCTGCATCTACCCTGTCAAGTCATGTTAGAATTTTATAGGTTTCTATGAGATCCCCCCTCACTCTTCTGAACTCCAGCGAATATAATCCTGACCGACTCAATCTCTCCTCATACGTCAGTCCCACCATCCCAGGAATCAGTCTGGTAAACCTTCACTGCACTCCCGCGATAGCAAGAACATCCTTCCTCAGATAAGGAGACCAAAACTGCACACAATATTCCAGGTGTGGCCTCACCAAGGCCCCTTATAACTGCAGCAAGACATCTCTGCTCCTGTACTCGAATCCTCTCGCTATGAAGGCCAAGATACCATTTGCCTTTTTTTACCATCTGTTGAACCTGCATGCTTACCTTCAGCGACTTGTGTACGAGAACACCCAGGTCTCGCTGCATATTCCCCTCTCTCAGTTTATAGCCGTTCAGATAATAATCTGCTTCCTGTTTTTGCTATCAAAGTGGATTACCTCACATTTATCCACATTATACTGCATGTGGCATGCATTTGCCCACCCACTCAAATTGTCCAAATCACCCTGAAGCCTCGCTGCATCCTCCTCACAACTCACCCTGCCACTCAGTTTTGTGTCATCTGCAAATTTGCAGATATTACATTTTGTTCCCTCATCTAAATCATTCATATATATTGTGAATATCTGGGGTCCTAGCACTGATCCCTGTGGTACCCCACTAGTCACTGCCTGCCATTCGGAAAAAGACCCATTTATTCCTACTCTTTGTTTCCTGTCTGCCAACCAATTTTCGATCCATCGCAACACACTACCCCCAATCCCATGTGCTTTAATTTTACACAGTAATCTCTTATGTGAGACTTTGTTGAAAGCCTTCTTAAAGTCCAAATAAACCACATCCACTGGCTCCCCTCATCAACTCTACTAGTTACATGCTTGAAGAATTCTAGTAGATTTGTCAAGCATGATTTCCCTTTTGTAAATCCATGGTGACTGCCCGATTCTACCACTGTTCTCCAAGTGCTCTGCTAGAAAATCTCTGACAATGGACTCTAGAATTTTCCCCAGTCCTGACGTCAGGCTGACTGGTCTATAAATCCCCGTTTTCTCTCTACCTCCCTTTTTAAATAGCGGGGTTACATTAGCTACCCTCCAATCTGTAGGAACTGTTCCAGAATCTAAAGAATCTCCAAAGATGACCACCAACGCATCCACTAATTCTCGGGCCATGAGTGTAACTGCCAGTGTAGATTCTCCAGTCAACTCTTGCCCTCTCCCCTGCTATGGATTGACATTGCAAAAGGATAGAATCCCAACCTGCAAACACTCCAGAGAGGCTCCAAGCACAACAGCTGGGGCTGCAACTTCAAAACAGACCAGTCGCTGATTTGGTGCCAGCGATTCCAGGAAGCCAATGCTGCCATCTGGAAAATCTGCTTCTCAGGCAGTGTTACCAATTGTCAGGTTCCCACAGCTCCAAATAGAGCTATCCAGCTCAGGCTGGTTTTAAATTGCATGACATTCGGTTTTCTGCAGAGCTGCTTGTGATTCAAAAGGAATAGCAGAATACTGAATGTTGCAAAAGTCAAACAAAATTCTCATCAGGTTATCATCAGCTGAAGCTCATTTGGTATCTGAGTCAGAAAGTTGTGGGCTTAAAGAAGGCACTTGAGCACAAAATTCTAGGCTGACGATCTGGTGCTGGACTGAGGGAGTGCCGTGTTTCGGATAATACATTAAACCAAGACCCTGTCTGCCCTTTTAGGTGGAACCAAAAGATCCAATGGCACTATTTCAATGAAGAGAAGGGGAGTTACTCCTGGTGTCCTGGCTAATATTTATCACTCTATCAACATCACAAGAACACAATATCTAGTCGTTACCATGTTGCTGTTTGTGGGGGCTTGCTGTAACTGCCGCATTTCCGACATTACAACAGTCACTGCTCTTCAAAAGTACTTCACTGGTTACAAAACACTTTGGGGAATCCTGAGGTGGTGAAAGGTGCTATAGAAATGAAAGTCTTTGTTTTTCTTTCCTTACATAAAAAAGTGCTCCATTTAACATAAAGTCAAACTTTCTTTCCCTTTTGGATAACGAGGGGGTCACTCACGGTTTCAACTGCAGACCAATTGCCCCTGGGGGATATCTTTCCTTTCTAGGCTGTCTCGTGGCTCCTCATGTTTGAGCTTACGAAATGAGTTTCTCCTGCCACATGCCTTTCCTTCTCCAAATAAAGTCAATCAACACGTGGGGACCACAGGAGTAGAAGCTCGAATGTACAGTGTTTAAACAGTAAGAGGTCAAGGTCGAGCTAAGAGGACATTAACTTAAAAGTTACCAGGGATGTGGGTCTTCAGTTATGCCAAGAGACTAAAGATATTAAAACAGAGGTATTCAAAATCATGAAGGGTTTTGGCAGAGTAAATAAGGGGAAACTGTTTCCAGTGGCAGGAGGGTCAGTAACCAGAAGACACAGGTTTAAGGTAATCGCGAAAGAATCAAGGACATGAGGAAAAAGAAGTTTTATACAGTGTGTTGTTATATCCTAGAATACGCTACCTTAAAACCAGATTCAATAACTTTCAAAAGGGAATTGGATAAAAAAATTTAAGGGCTGTGGAAAAAGGGGAAAGGGAATGCGACTAATTGGATAGCCGTGTCAAAGAACTGGCATAGGTCCAATGGGCCAAATGGCCTCCTTCTGTTCTGTATTATTCCATGAACGATTTGATCTGCGCAATCCCCAACTGAAAGTGCAGCTTTCCATTGTTGACAGTGAACCTGAGGAGTTGGACATAGCTATACATCAAGAGATGTGGCCACCTTGGAATATTGTTCATTTTTGCCATGTTGTCTTGGAGTCAAGACAATGAAAACCAGTGTCATAATACCACCTGAGGTAGGTCCTGAAGAAACGAACACAATCAGTAGCAGTAAAGGAATGTCAGATCTATAATGGGATTTCTTACAGCTGCAGTGATATGAATTGCTTAAACCCTTCAGTAACACATGGATGATTTATCAGAAGACAGCATCATACAGAATGTTACTGCAATGTGGCTGAAGATATTGTCATTTGCGGCCCCTTCTCTGCATGTACTGATCGGAAGAAAATGTCAATTCGGCAACCAAGTTTTAGCCGCTTAAAAACATTCTTCAGTTCCCAGCTGGATTCACAAAGCCCAGTGTGAAAGGGAAGCACTCCAGCATTACATGCGATCTTCTATGTATTCTGCAGTTGTTGTTGGAAGTTTGATTCCTGAAGAACCATGAACATTGAAATATGACTTTTGTCTATGAGGATAGTTTTCACCTTCACCGCATTGTAAGCTAAAGCCTAGAATTCCTGTACATGCTTCAGGATCATGAAGCAAGCTGAGAGACAAACTCAACACGTTGAAAAATACTCATTGGGTATAAATGCAGGCCAGCATCCATGGTACCCACTTGTTATCTGTATTTTTAATTGCTGCTCAGATTGTGGTCCTGTAGATTTTGCTCATTTTAGTCTGTTGGCTTAGAGGTATAAAATAACAAAGGAGGACGACATGAAATGCCACTTTTATTAATGGATTGATATTAGTGATCTATCAGAAAAAGTTCACCTCCCTCAACTTGTGGAGTGTTGAAGTGTGATAAAGTAACCATTTTTCAGTGAAATATAATGAATTAACTCAGTTAAGGCAGCCTCATTAATTGCTAGACGGTTGAAGCTAGTCAGTCTGTTTAAATGACATTAACTTGGTTAACTGTGAATAACTTATCAATAGCTCAACGCAAGCTCAAGTAACAGCACCACGTCTTTTCAGCTGGGTACTTTACAGCCTTCTAGACTCAACATTGAGTTCAATGATTTTAGACTGTAACCTCTGCCCCTATTTTGTTTGTGCTTCTTGTTTTTTTTTCCTCTGTCTCATTTCCTTTACTTAACTTTTGGATGGCAGCTATCCTGCTTTTTGCATTTCCTCTCGTCACATTTTTTTTTTCACTTATCACATTTCCATTCCCTTTGGCCTTGCATCATTAAACCTTTTCTCATTTGATCTTTCCTCTGACCTTCCCTTTTGTGAAAACCCATTATATATCTAACTTTTCCCAGTTCTGATGAAAGGTCACAGACTCTGTTTCTCTCTCCACAGATGCTGCCTGACCTGATGAGCGTTTCGGCAATTGCAGGCTTTGACAATTGAAGAGAGAGGGAAAAACACCCGATTCCAGGCAAACAAACAAGGACACAATAGTTGCAGCATTATGGCTGGCTGAAGATAGGCAGAGTGCAGCGAATGAGTTTTGGCTGAGGTCGGGGCCCACCGAGCCATACAGAAAAGGGTACACATGAAACAGAACAAAACATAGCAGATCTGAACAAGATTCACCTGCTGTTGCTGAAAGACTTAGACCTGGTAATACTGGCGTTGCTGCTTGAATAATTGGTGCAAGTTTAATTCTGCTAATGTTACAGGTATGCCTTCTTATTCTGAATTAGGATTGCGAAGCTGTATCATTGACAGAGCAACCTAGGGCCGAGAACCCGGCATGGAACTCCATTAAGCCAATTGGAGCAGGAGGATATTTTCATTGAAGGCAATATTTTCAAACTCTTACATTTATTTACAGAGTGAAACATTACAAGCACACACCTCCTAACTCAACCATACCACAGTTTCAGAAAGTGTCTCTCGATATGTGCTCAACTGAAATCCCAATTAATGCCCTCTCCCTGCATGTAATTAAACACAATTGATATGTAATTAATACCCTGTAACGTCATGGTCTGTAATCTGGTGCCACAGATCATCCTCCTTGCAGAACCCAAATAACCCATTGATTTCGACTCATTTCATTAAAATACAAGGGTTGTGGGGTAAGGTGAAGGTCAGAGGCAGCACTTTATAAATAAATTAATGAATTGACTATGAAAGGCCTTAATGTGTACAAACGGTAGGGGGAGAGGCTGGATTTTAGAGACTTGGTTTTAACATGGCCTGATTTGTTCCGGAAAAGTCGTTATTTAAATATGACCCTGTTGTGTTGCAAACTCAGTTTGTTTATTTTGTTGCCCATTTGATGTTTTTTATAATCACAGGTCAGAGGCTGGAACTCTTCCACATTCCTGAGTGAGCGTGATCAGTGTATGGATTCTGTGAGCGTTTTATCTCTTACGCTGACCTTGTCTTTACTCATGGATGCTTGAATCATCTAGCTGACTAGGCTGGTATTCACACTAAAGTTTAATGGTCTGCTGCTGTGAGCAAAGAACTTCATTTGGCTGTAATGCACACTGCGATGTCCGGAAAGGTACTGCAGAAATGCAAGTTCTTTTTTTGCTTCGGCTGGGCAGCTATTTGAGGATGAGGAACTAAACAGGATTACAGACAAAAAGCAGGGCTATGGGATTAAGCATAGCTGCTCTTTCAATAGAAGCAAAGGCACAATGGGTCAAATGGCCTCCTTCTGTGCTGTGAGTTTCTATCAGTTTACATCAGCTGCTTGCACTTATAAAACATGGGTAAGGGGGGGGGGGGGGGGAAGTAAGAGAGGAAAATAGGCACAACAGGAGGCAACTGAAAACATGTGATAGGAAAAGGGGGAGCAGAGCAGGAGACTGATAGGTCAGGGGGCTTGTTTCTGTAGCAGCAGTCAATACGTCCACGAATCTGGATGCAGAAATAAATAAAGGTTGCATGCAGATAGCTCAAATTAAATTGCTGCACATTATGACATCTGGGGTTTACGAGGTAATCTGGCTTCACAGTAACTCAGCACATTTTCTTCTCACTGGCAAGAAAATTGACAAGTGTGCCTGACAACCTTCAAAACCCAAATATAAATTGCATAGAATCCACTGAATGAAGCAAGGACAAGTTCAAGTATCACACCTTTCAGGTACAAGTCATCTTCATGTCATTGAAATGGAATAGCTGCCATGAAGCTAACTATTAATAAGCAAAACACTTGTGCATTGGGGAAATAACTATAAGAATAAATACTTGATCTACATTGCACTCTATCAGAGACAGAAAGATCATCAAAGGTTTCTCTGGCGAAGCAGACATCAATAACGCAAGTCTCTTGTGCAGTGTGCCGGTGTAAGTCAAAGATCTTGAGTTCAGCATCGTGTCTCACGAATGCCTTTGAAAAGTGTATTAGTGTATGCAGCTCCTGCACTTCCATACTGATCATAATCTTTACATTAACTATTAATACTGTTGGACCTCATACTGCAACATGTTTACTTCTTCAATAATGATCCAACCCCTTAGAGTACATTTTTATGTGGTTGGAAACTATGGTGTTACAACCCGGTGAGAAAGAGGTCTAGGGTTCCCCCTCAGCCTTCACCTGCTCTTAGAGCAATTGGGTTTAATTTTAGAAACACTGTTTTTAGCTCCCCCTCGGTGAATCCTTGTTCACCACTATCCAATTATAAGGCAAAGAAACCAGCACCAACAAGCTTTCTCAGGTTGAAAGAAGAAAAGTTGAAATTTATTAAACTTAAACTCTAATTTGGTTAACGCCTATGGATACACAACGCGCCCACGCTAGCATGCATACGTTATACACACATGCAAGTAGAGACAGAAAAGAGCACAAGAAAAATAAAGTGGAAAGGTTTGAGGCAATATCTTAAGAGTTGTTGTAACGGTTCTTCAAGCTCACTGTAGAGTCATTGTTTGTAAGTAGATCTTGCATTTCGTTGGGGCCCAGTATTCTTCTTAAACGTTGTTTGCGGTAGGAGACTTTTCTTTCTGGGGGTTCATCTGTCTTCAGTGGATTCAGAAGCTTGTGAGACAGAGATGGGAGCAGACAGGAGAGATCTTCTCAGTCCAGCAGCAAACAGCTTTCTGCCCAAACTGTTTGTACAAATTCAAAAAACTCAGGTTGCCCAGCAGATTCGTCTTGTGACTCACTGGTTTAACCATGTCTGTTTGTGTATTCGGCTATATTAGCAATCAACGTGGAATAAGCACTCCCCCACCTTCAACGTCTGGTGATCAAAAGTCCATTCTGTGTTGCATGTGTCAGGGAATGGCTGCTTTATCCTTCCAAACACTATGTTAATATGCAAATGTCTTTTCCAGCCACGGCTGATCTGTTTAACAAGTCCTTTCTTCACTCCAGTAACAGTTTAAAATCAATGTTCATGACAAAATTAATGTGCATCATTCTTGGCAGGTGGGGGGCCTAGGATAACAATGGTAATCTTGCTCTTAAGAAGCAACATCTGAAAAAAATTGTGTTAAAACCTGGAAATGGTGCTCTGATATTATTGTAAAAAGAGTAAATGTTTTCAGATCAAATTTCTTTTTCCAATATTTAAAATTGTGTTAACTATTAGAAACTATGAATGCCTTTACCAAAATAGCAGAGGCATTTGATAAGCATTAGGACAGTATCACAGAACTGCCTGCATTTACACTGAGCCTTTAACTCAGGAAATGGGAGGGATGGGAAAGGAGTGGAGTAACATGAGCATAAGTTTGACACAGTTCAGATGGATGGACATTATGGTACAAGAGGTAGTTTTTGGAGAAGGTTTTACCAAGTGCTGGAGCAAGCTGGGGAGGTTTAGAAGGAGAAATCTGGACTTCAGAGGCATAACCAGTGTGCCACTGACTGTGGAGTAGATATAGGAGAAGCAGTGGGGTCATAGACAAGTATCACACTCAAGGGAAGTGCAGCAATGGAAATACAAAAATAAACTGAAGCGTTGTTAAAAAAAAAAACACAACTTAAAAAGACTGGCGCACTTGCCTTCAACAAGATGGAGGACAAAGTCACATGACACATACCTCCTCCTGCACTGAAATACATATTCATGTCCGCTAGAAATGAAACTAATTAATGCCGCCTGCACTGAAATTGAACAGCTCAGTATAGATGGATGTGAGCCATCCACAAATTGAGCTAAAACAAAGACACTCACAGACACCAGGTCTCCAGTTACTGTCACCACAATAAAGTGTGAACATCCCTCATCTTATCAAAATGGGCTGACATCAGAAGTTATTGTATCACCCTTCAGGAACCAAAAACCGAAAGTCACATGGACAAACTTAACACTTGATGAATTTACCTTTAAAGGTAACCTTTTTGGAGAATACAAGAACATCAGGACATCAGTCTGAGACCTTCAGCCACTGACAGAACATCGAAAGCCATCTTGAATTCCAGCACAAGGTTGAGAGATCAGTTTCAGCTATGACAGTGGTCACTGGGAGGTGAACAGTGGAAACCAGCCATGCCATTTCCCACCTATCCATAACACAAGAGCAGTAAGTGGTGTGGATATGGACCTAGGGCACGGAGAAGATTGCAGAGTTAAGATGGGACAAGACCAAGTAGGAATGAGGAATTCAAAATCAATGTGCTGTGTGCAAGGGAACCAGTGGAAAATAACAAGGAGAGGCATGAAAGTAACTTCCAAGCTTCAGTAATCTATAAAGTAAAATGAAAAACTTGGTAGGTCAGTGTTTATTCACATAAGGGAATTACAACGAACTTCAATAGAATCAAATCCACATAATAAAAATTCAATACTTTTCTCCCAATTAGCATGATTTGCCATGAGCAATTTACAATTAAGGAAAATTCCTACACCAATTGAAGTTGTTTTGAAGGAGCAAAAGTCGGTGCAAGTTATTTTGCATGAATAGGACTGTTTTTAAAGATATGAAGCTGATTGTTGTGTTTTAAAGAGGCTTTGTGCTTCTGCCCAATGTTCAGCAAACACTGAATGTGATGACTGAATGTATAAAGTCATGTACAACTTGACCAGGCAATAAAGGTACACCCACCCACCACCTTCCCATAGCCATAAAAAAATGTGTGGTCAATTGAGTGACCTGCACATTTGAAAAATAGAGATGATGAGAAACCAGAAATGAGAAGTAAAAGTGATGCTGGAAAGTCCAAATCTGATGGGACAATCCATGTTCGGAAGAAGTGAATATACTGCTCACAGCCATTTACAATGAATCGTATATGAGACAAGTGCCCCACTTTCAAGCTCCAAATAACATGCAAAATTTTGGGTTTTATAGAGTCACAACAGCACAGAAAGAGGCCATTTGGCCCATTGAGTCCATGGCGGCTCTCTGTAGACCAATGCAGTCAATCCCATCCCCCCCATTTTTATTTCCCTCAAGTACCTATCCAAAGCCCTTTTGAAATTATGGATAGTCTCAGTTTCCACCACCGTTGCAGAAAGCGAGTTCGAGGTCATTGCCAGTCACTGCATGAAAAAAAATCTTCCTCACATATCCCGTGTCTCTTGCCTAAAGCCTTAAATCTGTGTCCCCTAGTTGTTGTAAATCAACTAATCAAGTAACTTTCATGAAGCACATAGGAATTGCTAGACAAACAAAGACCAAGGTCAATTTTATTTTGCCGTTTACCATCCTGGTAGTTGAGAGAGTGTGGTGCAGTGGTAATGTCACTAGTAATCCAGAGGCCCAAGCTTGTGCCTTGAGGACACGGGTTCAAATTCCATTAGTGGAAGTGATTTTGGATTAATTAAGAAAAATCTGTAAGTGAAAGCTCCTCTCAGTAATGGTGCCATGAAACTATCAATCGATTGTTGTAAAAACCCATCTAATTCACGAATGTCCTTTAGAGAAGGAAATCTGCCAACCTTACCTGGTCTGGCCTGCATGTGACTCCAGACCCACAGCAATGTGATTAACTCTTAACTGTCATTTGAAATGGTCTGGTAAGTCACTCAGTTGTCAAAGGCAATTTGGGATGGTCAATAAATGCTGGTCTGCCAGCAATGCCCAGATCCCATGAAAAATAATGGAGTTGTTGACTAATCATAGCAATCAATCTCTTACAATTAGTTTACAATGAATCCAGACATGAGACAAGGAAAACCCAAATGAGGGGAAAGCTTTGAACACATTTGCTCCGACGTCACCCATCTGTTTCTCCCAAACTTGCTACTTGTCTTTGATTTATTGAATGGAATGACACTGCCTTTTCTCAAATCCTCTATTACTTACCACAGGTTAATGCTTTTCATTTGTGCACAGTTTTTCAAACTGTACACACAGTAAATTGTTCAACAATAGGGGGTTGTCTCAGCTAAATGCGTGACACAATATGTGATGACATTGAATGACTAAGGCTGTTCTGCTGTCACTATGCAATTAAGGGGCATAAGTGAGAGGCCAGCTCACTTGACCTTCCTCAAGTGTTCCAAAGTGATGCAATCATGCGGAGAGTCAAGAAAGATTTATAAAGCATCTCTCAGGAACATCCTAAAATGCTCCCATTGAATCACCATGCAATACAATGACTTATGCAGAGTAATATGCAATCATTGTGCACAGAGCAAGATGCCACACGAGGGACATTTGTCTCTGTCATGACATCTTCAACATCCACTCAAACCACTGAAACAGGAGAGATGATATCCCAGTTTGGGCTCCACCACCCACCCACCCACCCACCCCAAATCCCCCACAATACTTTCACTTATTTGAGGAGCTGCAGGACATGCAAGAACTGAACCGTGTGTTTTATTTGTTGCCATATTTGGCTAAGTACAACATGGATCTAATCATTAACAGTGATAGCAATCAACTGTGTACTGGTTAATCAGCAGCTCTCTGACTACATCTTCTGCCCATTTTCATGATCGAAAACATCACATATTAAACAAGTTGAACCTTTTTTACTGACCAGTGACATCCACAAAACAAAAAAGTGATTGGTTAAACATTAAACAGTACAAAACTAATGCAAAAATAAGAAAAGTAGCATGAGTTTATAAGGATCTGCTACAAAGATGATTTTTCACAGTTCCTTTGAATTAAATACAGAGCCATTTTTCTCCTGGTATTCAGCCTGCTGTCTTAAGTAGTATCTTTCAGGATAAGGTGTTGGGTACTGGAAGCTTACATATTCGATCAAGCCAGAACTAAAGATTAACAGCCAGAACTGGGATATTTATTCCATGCAATTTCTTTGAAGTAAAGCCACTTTTTAAAAAGCAGCACTCAAGAAAATTCAGAATCATCACTTCTTGGTAAACAATGGGCTTGTAACGACCACAAAATACCCAGACTGTTTTAATACCAGGCAATTTTTAACAATTATACTTGTATCTGACAAAATGCTGCACATACTAATCTCTTAAACCTGCTACCCCACCATCAATGGAAATACTTCCAGATTCAAGCAGTGTCTGTAGTTCACCATTTTGTACTTCATGAAGAGTAATCTCTCTTCTCAACTCCAGTTACTTGGCAATATGTAAACTTAAAGACAGAAAACCCTATTTTGGTCCAAGATTAATGATATGTCTGGAGGCACAGCACCACTGACGATACAGCACACCCTCAGTGTTACGCTTGGAGGTCACGATAGATAATAAAATCAAGTCCTGGAGTGGGTCTTCAAATCAAAATCTTCCAACTCGAAAAGCAGGAGTGTTGCCAAAGGAATGCGCAGAAACAAATCCCTACTGGGACATCTTTGATTTATTGGATTGTCAAAATATGGTCGGCGAATGTTTTTGCTGAGAGGTTTTAGTGAGAATTTATAATCTTGCTTTGTTTTCTTTTTCACTTGTGGAATTTATGACAGAAAGAGAAGAGACTGATGCGACAATTAAGAGTCACCTTCCCCTCAGTTACTGCAATGACTAAATAGAAGAGACAACCCTAACTGGGTCAAACTCTTGCATCTTCATCCCAATCATTTTAGTTGCCTATCTTAAGCAAACCTCATGATGGCTCACCTCATCATTGCCTGGACTGAGCTTGCATGGCTAGAATTTCCACTTTGGGTACTCTTGGGAAATTCAGCCCAAATTGCCCTCAATGTTCTTTCTTTTGGGCCTCCTTATCTCGAGAGACAATGGATACGCGCCTGGAGGTGGTCAGTGGTTTGTGAAGCAGCGCCTGGAGTGGCTATCAAGGCCAATTCTAGAGTGACAGGCTCTTCCACAGGTGCTGCAGAGAAATGTGTTTGTCGGGGCTGTTGCACAGTTGGCTCTCCCCTTGCGCCTCTGTCTTTTTTCCTGCCAACTACTAAGTCTCTTCGACTCGCCACATTTTAGCCCTGTCTTTATGCCTCAATGTAACAGCTCAAGTTTCCACTCGAATGCATTTGCATTAATACAAACATAAAGTGCTGAACCAATCGTATATTCTTCTTTGCATTAAAAATTATGCACTGATATACTTAAGAGTGGTAAATGAAAATTAGTTGATCACAGAAAAGTATTTTATTTAAATAATATCGTGTCCTCCACCCGAGTAACCTGATTTTAAAATTGCTGAAAATGACTTCTAAAGAAGCTCCACTGAACCATTCACTGGTTTCATTAATGTGCACTTAGCAAACTAAATCATTTTTCAGGTGTCAAAACGTGACTACCAGTACCTGTGCACCGAAGGACACCAAGCCTAACCGAGTAGGCAGATATGCAAATTAAGCATTTTTAATCTGATATGATTCTAACAGTTGTGACCAGGACATACTCTACTGTCAGCCATAAGCATCACTCCCAGCTCCCACCTAAAAAGGTCAGAGCAGCAAAGGGAGTACGCGGTCGTCTCCAGCAAACCCACTGGCAGATTGAGTCACAAAACCAGCAGTTGATTGATCCGTTGTTTTATTTGCTCGCTCACAGCCACCTCCCGCTCCCACCATCAACCTGCTGGCAAAGAATTTAAGATCTTTATGTGAAAATGAAAAACTAGTAACAGTGGAATCCAGACAGGGAACTGACTTGATTCTTCATAGGAACTTGTAAATGGCCATCAATAAATGTCAAAAGAGTAACAGATTGACAATCTGGAGAGAGTCCCTTCATGATCATTCAGGCAATTCAGCAGAGGACACTGCTCCTACTTGACGACTTAACAGGTTTACATAATATGAATTTGGATGGCCACTGGCCTCTGTAGAAGGAGTGATCTGGCAATGGGAGGGTTGGGAGAAAGAGTAGGGAAAATAGAAGGTAACAATGGGCTGACTGGCGTACATCCACGAACCAAGCTACATAATTGTGCATGCAATATTGCACACTAAATAAATTGAAGATAAATAACACTCTACTGCTAAGCTTATCACTCGATTAGTGCTAGACTGATACCCAGCAGGTATTCCCTGCAGCAGCATAGATGTGTACCACCAGCACAGTGGGTTAATTGAAGCTAAGTGCAATTATGCCCTTGGGGTACAGAAACCACACTATTTCCCAATATTACAGAACACACACACATGCACACATGAATAAAACATGCAGCAAATTAGAAAATTATGGCATGAAAAGAGAAAATGTTGGAATCACTCAGCAAGCAAGTTGAGAGGGAAAAAGAGAGAGCCAACGTTTCAGGTCGATGACCTTTCATCAGAATGATCATGCACCTGAAACATGAACTATTTCTCTGTTCACACCTACTGCATGATCCACTGAGCATTTCAAGCATTCTCTCATTTTGGTTTCAGTTTTCCACTATCTCCAATATTTTGTTTTAGTTTTCACAGATTATGAATTGCTCTCGTGTACCAAGTTACACCGTCGCACTATTTTATTCAATTACAACACTCGACATGGCGCCGCAGGACCTAAGTGACTTTCAATCCAAACAATCTCTCTCACTTTCCTGTTCCAGGTTGTTTTTGCATCTCACTTCCAATGTGGAAGAAAACGGGCTTTGCTTTCCACCTATTCCATTGTCACCTAAAATATCAGGCTTTAAAAGCTGGAGCAACTGGTAGATAAAACAAAAAAAAACTGTTGCATCAACGTCATTGAGGGAATTGAAAACTAAGTACCTGGATTCATCTGCACAGCAAAGGATCCAACTATAAGAACAACTTGCATTACAAAGCACATTTAATGTAGTAAAATATTCCAAGATGCTTCACAGGAGTGCTATCAAACGAAACCTGACACCAAGCAACATAAGGAGATATTGAGGCAGATGACCAAAAACTTTATAAAAGAGATAGGTTTTAAATGGTGTCTGAAAAGAGGAAATAGAGGTAGAAAGGCAGATAAAAAACAAATGGGTCTCCAGAGCTAAGTTTACGTTTGGCATTCTGACAAGTATGCGAGACCTGCCCAAATGCACTGCAGGAAGGTAAAAGCATCTCAAATGAGGTACTGGATGATGCTTGCTCTGGACCCTCAACTCCTCCATCATGTTGCCCTTGGTTCCAAAACTCAGAATGAGCAATGCTCTAGTATTTTAAACTTAAATAAGGGCAATTATGGGGGCATGAAAGCAGAGTTAGCTAAAGTGAACTGGAAAATCAGGTTAAGGGAGAGGTCAATAGAGATGCAGTGGCAGACATTTAAGGGGATATTTCAGAATACACATAATCGATACATTTCAATGAGCAAGAAAATTTCTAAGGGTGCGACCCTTAATTAAAACAGTTAAAGATAGTATCAAACTTAAAGAAAAAGCCTATAATCGTGCATAGATGGGAGGGAGGTCAGAAGATTGGACAGAACATAAACAGCAAAGAATGACTAAAAGATTGATAAGTAAGAGAAAGCTAGCTAAAATATAAAGACAGATAGTAAGAGTTTCTATCAAAGTGAGTGTTGGTCCTATAGAAAATGAGTCTGGGGAATTAATAATGCAGAATAAGGTGATGGCAGATGAATTGAACAGGTATTTTGCATCAGTCTTCACTACTGAGGATACAAGTAACATCCCAGTATTAGCTGTAAGTCAGGAAATGGAAGGGTGGGGGAAATCAAGAAAATTACAATCACCAAGGAAGTGGTACTGAACAAATTGATGGAGCTGCGGGCTGACAAGCCCCGGGTCCTGATGGACTTCATCCTGGGGTGCTAAAAGAAGTGGATAGTGAGATAGTTGATGCGCTCGCATTAATTTTCCAAAGTTCCCTAATTTCGGGGAAGGTTCCGTTAGTTTAGAAAATAGCGACTGTAACTCCTTTATTCAAAAAGGGAGGGAGACTGAAAGCAGGAAACTACAGGCCACTTAGCTCAATATCTGCCTTAGGGAAAATGTTAGAAGCTATTGTTAAAGATGTTATAGCACAGCATTTAGAAAAATTCAAGGTAATCAGGTACAATTAACATGGTTTTGTGAAATGTTTAACTAATTTATTGGAGGGAGTCTTTGAGGGAATTGCATGTGCTGTGGATAAAGGGGAACCAGTGGATGTATTGTACTTAGATTTCCAGAAGGCATTTGATAAAGGTGCCACATCAAAGGTTATTGCAGAAAATAAAAGCTCATGGTGTAGGGGATAACATATTGTCATGGATAGAAGACTGGCTAGCTAACAGGAAACAGAGAGTAGGCATAAATGGGTCATTTTCTGGTGTAACAAGTGGTGTGCAACAGGTATCTGTGCTGCGGCCTCAACTTTTTACAATGTATGTAAATGACTTAGATGAAGGGACTGAAGGTATGGTTGCTACATTTGCTGATGACACTGTCAGGCAAATGCCCCAACATCCAAGACTGAGGCACACATTATTTCGCCACAGGAACATTAAAACTTAAAATTGCAAGCCCCTGACTAGAAAGACATTTGCAGACAGTGTTGAAACAAAGAAATCAGTCCCTGCTGCAATACACAGAAGAGACCTGGTCAAACCAGTCGGTCATGTGACCACCTGATGGCCAACTAGGGGAGTTTTAAATTGGGAAAAACAGAATTTGAAATCGGAACGCCGTGTGCTCCTGGAACTGAAGCAGAACCATCTCCTTACCACGGAACTGAATCTTGTGAAAAAACGTGAACCTCAAAGAGAGAAAAGTCTCCTACGGGATCAAGGTTTAAGCAGAATACTGGGCCCCGACGAAAGCAAGAATTACCTACAAAAGAACTATACCATGAGCTCGAATCACAGTAACAAGATATTGCCTCAAACTGTTCCACTTTATCTTTTCTGTCCCGATCTGCACGTGTATATCGCGTGTGCATGCTAGTGTGGGCACGTCGTATATCCAGAGGCTAGATTAGAGTTTAAGTCTAACTTTTAATAAAATTTCATCTTTCTTCTTTAAACCTCAGAAAGCCTGTGTGAATTGGTTTATTTGTCTTATAATTGGAAAGCTGTGAACAAGGATTCACAAAAAGGGGAGCTTAAAGCACAGTGTGTTTAAAAATAAAACCCTGTTACAATAAGACCAGATAAAGACAGCAAAAGACCCCGAGACATATTTCTCACCTGGTCGTAACAAAGATGGGCAGGAAAATAACTCGTGAAGAGGACATAAGGGGGGATACAAAAGGATATAGATAGGTTAAGTGAATGGGCAAAGACCTGGCAAATTAAATATAATGTGGGCAAGTGTGAAATTGTCCACTTTGGCAGGAAGAATAAAAAAGAAACATATTATCTAAATGGTGAGAGATTGCAAAGCTCTGAGATTGAGAAGGATCTGGGTGTCCTCATGCATTAATTGCAAAAGGTTAGTATATAGGTACAGCACATAATTAGTAAAACAAATAGAATGTTATCATTTATCACAAGGGGAATTGAATATAAAACTAGGGAGGTTATGCTTCAACTATACAGGGCATTGGTGAGATCACATCTGGAGTACTGTGTGCAGTACTGGTCTCCTTATTTAAGGAAGGAGCTAAATGTGTTGGAGGCAGTACAGAGAAGGTTTACTAGACTAATACCTGGAATGGGCGGGCTGTCTTATGTGGAAAGATTGGACAGGCTAGGCTTGTAGCCGCTGAAATTTAGAAGAGTAAGAGGCACCTTGATTGAAACAGATCCCGAGGGGTCTTGACTGGGTGGCTGTGGAAAGGACGTTTCCCCTTGTGGGAGAATCTAGAACTGGGGTCACTGTTTAAAAATAAGTGGTCGCCCATTTAAGACAGAGTTGAGGAGAATTTTTTTTCTCTCAGAGGGCTGTGAATCTTTGGAATTCTTTTCCTCAAAGGGAGGTGGAAGCAGAGTCTTTGAATATTTTTAAGGCAGATTTTTGATAAGCAAGCGAGTGGAGGGTTATCAGGGGCAGGTGGAAATGTGGAATAATCAGTTCAGCCATGAACTTATTGAATGTCAGAGCAGGCTCGAAGGGCTAAGTGGCCTACTCCTGCTCCTAATTTGTATGTTCGTATGATGCAACAGGCATACATTCCGACAGAAACCACACCTGCCAAAATGAGACATTAATTTCATCATATGGAACATTATTTTTGAACTGTTACTGGACTTGAAATCTTTTGGGCCTCCTTATCTCGAGAGACAATGGATACGCGCCTGGAGGTGGTCAGTGGTTTGTGAAGCAGCGCCTGGAGTGGCTATAAAGGCCAATTCTGGAGTAACAGGCTCTTCCACAGGTGCTGCAGAGAAATTTGTTTGTTGGGGCTGTTGCACAGTTGGCTCTCCCCTTGCGCCTCTGTCTTTTTTCCTGCCAACTACTAAGTCTCTTCGACTCGCCACAATTTAGCCCTGTCTTTATGGCTGCCCGCCAGCTCTGAAATAACTTGCTTAAAAAGACCACAACAGGGGCTGAAAACATGGCTGAAAATTTGCATTCTAAAAGACAGTTGACTGAAGAAGACAATGGGAGTACTCCCTAATTCAATTAGCCTGATGGATTTTTGTCAATGGGGATGATCAAGAGACATTGAGCCAGCATTCCACCCACCCCTCCCCCACCACTGAGTGTGTCTGGAGCTTGAAAGGATCCACCAAACCTCGCAGGAGAGACTGTTCCAAATAAGGAGCTAGTCACATTACTAACCTGCTGGGCAACCTGGGTTGTTTGAATTGTGCCACACGGAAAGGAACTGACTTGTAATTTGAAGACCAAAGAGAAGGAAGGTCTCTCCCCGTCTCGCTCTCTCTCTCGAGCAAAGTTCCAGGGACCCACGGAAGTAACTTAAGCCTCAAGACAGAAGACCAGCGAAACACGTTTCAAGGTGTGCACTGGGCCCCATCAAGAACTGCAAGACCTAACTTCAAAGACCTACATCAAATCCAAAACCAGTAACTGAACTCCAGCTATTACTTCAAACCTTTCCCTTTCTTTCTCCTCCTGTATCTATCTGTGTATATGTTTATCGTGTATGCATGATAGCTTGGTCTCATTGCGTATTTTCAGTAGTTTTAACTGAATTAGAGCTCTAAGATGAATAAACTTACACCTTGTTTAAATTTGAGAAAACCTGTCTGATTGTAATGGCAAAGACATCAATTAAAGAGCAGTGAGCAAGGACTCACTGAGAGGGAAGCTAAAACACAGTATTTTAAAAATTAAACCCTGTTACGGCCAAACCAGAAAAAGGCTGAGAGGGAACCCCTCGACCCCTTTCTCACCTGGTCAGAACAATATTCTCAATAATAGGTTTGACATCAACCCTGAAAGTTCAGGAGCCTTGGAGAAGTTGACTTTCTCATTCTAGTTTTTGGACTTTATTGTACTTTTTGGGGTAGCCTGGCAGAAGGTGGGGGGGTGTATTCACATCCCATACATCTCAATGTAATTGTAATATTGGAACTAAAGTCATTGAAATAGCATAGCATCCTGGAACTGATTAAATGGGCATGAATTCAAAATGACATCCTTCACATCTCAGCCTTTTCAGAGATGAGCAAGACAAGTTTTTTTCCAATGCATTTGTTTCACCCGCTCACGGTAAAGGAGAACGAGATGGAAGAGACTAAGAAGGGAAGGGCAAACGTGAGGGAGGCTGGGTCAGTAAATCAATAGAGAAGTAAATTATGCCAATTTTGCGTCAGTCTGGTAAATTCTCTGCATCTGCATTGCCTCACATTATCCATGTTAAAATGGTGATGTACAATGCTGCCAGCAATTTGTTTTAACTTAACAGTTATCCAATTTGGCTAAATGCTCAATCGCACCTGTGCTATGCATGCTAATCTCAACTCTTTCCAGCATCTGCAGTATTTTGCTTTTATTTCAGATCTTTTCAGGTTCCCCATAAAAAGATTCCTCCAGCAAGTCAGGGGAAAGTTAAAAAAAAGTTTCTAAAATTTAAATGCAGCTCATTAAGCTCCCCTCCCCCACCCCCAAAAAAGCATTTCCCATTTATGAAAATGTAGAGTTAAATGAGTCAGTCAAATGTTTCGAAACTACTGCTGTGTGTTTGGGAATATCTCAAAATATATATTTGCCTTCCTTGAAAAATACATTTCAGTTTGTCGTCGTCTCTCCCTCCCCCGAAAGAATATTCACTTCTGCAACAAATTAAACTATTGCATTTTACAAAAGAAATCAAGTCTAATTCTTCATCCAGTCGACAAACTCAAGAACTGCTCTGGGAAAGGGCTCCTGGACAAAGCTTTACTGAATACTATCGGCATATGCTACTCTGATAGCAACCAACTACTGCTTCAATTAAAGATATCAGCTGCAATGAATAGAAACAACTGGAAAACTGGAAAGAGAGTTTAATGAATGTGAATTTTTACTTTGCTCTTTGACCTCAATACAATCGCAATGATTTTTCAGCAGGAGATTGTACTGGGAAGAAACACAATTGATTCCATTAGCATTCAGATTAAGTAGAGCCTAGACTGTTGATGGAACCTTAGACTTTTTTTTTCTGAAAAGACTTCTGACTGTCCTTGGAGAAGGTCAAACTGCAGCACTTTTCAGAAGGGCTTCCCAGACTGAAGCAGTGCCCGGGACTTCCAGAAGGAGGCACACTTGGACAGGATGAAAAACAAATCAATCAATCAATCAATCAATCAGAAGTGGGGACATGAACTAGCATACCCAAATTTAAATTGACACTTTGATGGCCACAGACTCGACATATCAGACTGAAAATGCACACTTTTGAGAGAGAATAGCTAAACTCGTTAAAAGATATTCTTACATAGTTAAAAAGTTTGAAATAAAATCCCCCACCCCCGGTGATTTGCAAGTTAGCAACAGATGGAGAGAGAGATTGCAAGCATCCTTTCCAAGCAGAAATGCATTTGAATCCCTGTCCCTGAAGCAGGCTGGTTAAATTTACAGCATTTCACTGCCGTTGCTCTAATGCAGATTTTTTTCTCACCATGATCTACATCAGCCAGCAGACTCTGACCGACCATAACTCAAACACATGGGCGAGATTTATACGGTCTCTGAAAGGAAGATTCCAAGCAGCATTGTACCTTGGGGAAAAAATGCATTTCAGATATTTTATGCACAACCTTTCGGCAGATAAAAAAAAAGTTCACTGGAAATTTATTGCTGACATATTCATGAGCTTGTAAAACTGGACACACCAACTGCTTGTGAGGACTGAAAGTATTTCCATACGCTCAGCGGGTATGCACAGAAGATATCTTTCAAGTCCATGAATGCTAATCTACCTGAACACAGGAATTGGACGTGCCATTCAGTCCGTGTTCAGAAGCGCCTCGACAATGTCAGGACAGTTGATAAAAGGTCATCGACCTGAAAGGTTAACTCTGCTTCTCTCTCCGCAGATGCTGCCAGACCTGCTGAGTATTTCCAGCACTTTCTGCTTTTCTTTCAGATTTCCAACAACCGCAGTGTTTTGCTTTTATCCACTTGAAACACACTTCTCTGAAGCCTGCTTTAACATCAAATGGAAATTAAAAAAGAGAAAACGCACTAAGTATCTAAGAATACCAAATGCGGCGAGATTACAAGGCACTCAACCTTAAATATAAAAACACCGTCGTTTCTGAGTCCGGCTGGCATTTTCCGCGACCACCCCTGCAACGTTTGATAGTCAACAGTTCAGGACAATGCCACCTTTCCTTTCATGACATTTTGAACAGAACTCCCGTCAGAAAAGTACTGCGCTGAGATCTCTCAATGGAGAGCAACTTTTAATTCAATTTAATTCCGAAGAAGGGTCACTGACCCCAAACGTTAACTCTGCTTCTCTTTCCACAGATGCTGCCAGACCTGCTGAGTGGTTCCAGCATTTCTTGTTTTTATTTTTAATTCAATGGGGTGTTTTCGATCTGAGGTTGAACGGCGTTTGGGTGATGGCGTGAGACACTTGCAAGTCTGCTTTGAGGACCATCACTCACAAACCCGAAGATTAACGGTGCTGCCACGGAAGAGAAAAGGTGAGAGGGGCTGTTCTGGAACACATCCTCTCGGTCATTCCGATCTTGTAATTGAAAAATCGATGCCGTGTCCTGCAGTCAGTGAGATACTGGGGTGAAAAATAGACGCGCTGTTCACCTTTCAGTTTACAGTCGCACCAGACTTTCAACCCAATTCCATGTCCAAACTGCCAGGGAGGGCACTTTCAGCCTCAGAGATGCAAAGAATGTCTTGGGCATTGGGAATGTCTCTTTTCGCATCCTAACCACAATTATGTCCCAGTTTTACTGGCTCGAGTCAAGGTGGCAGTAGCAAGTGGGTTTAGTTGGTGGTGGAACATGAGGTAATGAAAGAAGGCATAAGTTTGTAATAAGTGGGCATTTCAGGTAAGGATTAAGAGCCTTTCCAAGTGACAGGTTCAGACTGCCACTCTTTGGCTCTTGTGATGAACTTACTGGCAGTCTCTCTGCCCAGACCACTCATGCACACCTCTCTACCGGAGGCAGAAAAGGTCCCACTTGCACCCCTGCATATTTTATTGCATTTGCAACCAGCGGAAAAAGCAGTGACAATTTTCCTCCTTTTATTTGCCCCTCTTACCCTTCTCCCTTCGACTTGCGGCGCAGAGAACCAAGGGCAGCAGCCAGCTGCAACAGCAGCATCCCAGCAGCAGTCTCCTCATGGTCTTTTCAGTCGGGGCTCCTGGATGCGGAACAACCTCCGCAAGCGCTGCAGCTTCTTTAACTCTGACGATAGCGGGTAATCTTGTGCCGGAGGGCCGGATGGTCGTCCAGCAGCGGATCCTTTCATGCTGCGCTTGCAGCCAGCACTTTCGCCAAACTCCAGCTCGGCGAGCGAATCGCGGATCCAGGTCTTTTTTTTTTTGCAACCTGCTGCGCTCAGCCGAAGCTAATTGAGCCGGGGCGCTGTGATTGACAGCCGCGTCCTCCAATCAGCGCCGTGCCGCAGGTATCGGCATGCCATGAGTGGAATGTTACAGACAAGCCGCCAGCCAATGGGAGCGGGGAGAGCAAAGCGCGTGCGTCCCTCGTTCTTGCAGCAGTGAGTCTGCAGCTGGAGGCAATGCTGTTCCCAATCACAGAGGGAGAGGGTTTGGGGAGCAAGAGGGTGGGGAAGAGTCAGCCTTTACCCCCTCCCTCCCTACCTCCACCAAATGCAAAATAGCAGCAGTGGTCAAGACTCTTTGATCTCCCCACCCCTGTGCGTCAGAGGTGCCTGTTTGCGATTTCTTTCCAACGTTGAGGCAGTGCGGACACGGTGTAACATTTTTGAGATAAGAGGTTGTCTGTCGTATTCATTTCGGAACAGACAGCTCACCCACAATGTTAACCGTCGGAGCTCAGACACTATCTACCTATCAGTTGCACTTCTCTGTGTCTGACTTATTGCTGTCAAACCTGTTGCATAACCCCTGCGTTGAGAAATCAGCCTGACTGTTAGAACAGAGGGGTGTCTGTCTGCACGGACCCAAACTCCATTCCGAAAGCACACAGCATTTCCAGATGAAGCAAAAGGACTTTGTGAGGGTGTAACTATCCCACTCACAACAATCATGTATTTAAAAGAAGCAGTTTGATATCATTGGGAAGGGTTATGGAATTTGAGATTTTTCTAAGGGTGGCAGATTTTTCAGGTTCTGAATTGCAACAACATTGGTAACAGACCAATTAGCAATAAGATGCCAACAGGAATCCAGTTTCTGATTTCTTGAGGTGCTGTTCAATTTTGGCTGACCTCCAAACCAAACAGGCACAATGATGTTATCAAAAATAGCTTGATTACAAGTAGAATGATGTGACCATCATAATCCAAACCATTTAGTTCATGATTAACATTGTGTACCACACTGCTTCAGTCCAGCTCAACGCAGCAGTCTGAGATTGGTAATTAATGTTACACAGTGCGTATTGCATAGTGACAGTTTGTCTCAGTTGGGAGCACTCTCACCTCTGAGTCAGAAGGTAGGAGGATCAGTCACGTAACTCAAGCTGCTTTGCTGGAAGTGCTGTTTGTTTAACAAACACTTCTCCAAAGAGATTTTAAACTGAGGTCCGATTCGGCTGTTCAGGTAGATGGTGTAAGAGCTCATGGCACGAGCTGAAGATGAATTCATGCCTCCCTCAATCAAAACTAAACAAGAAAGACTTGCCATCTAGCAACCACAAGACATCACAAAGCACTTTACGCTGAACCAAGTACCTTTAAAGTCACTGTTGTAGTGCAGGAAACAGAGCAGCCAATTTGTAGACAGCAAGTTCCCACAAACAGCAACGTGATAACGACCAGATAATCTTTTTATGGTGTTGGTTGAGGGGTAAATGTTGACAGGGTACCAGGGATAACTCACCTGCCCGCCCTCGAAATAGTGCCATGGGGATCTTTTGCATCCATCTGAGAAGGCAAACAAGGCCTGAGTTTAACAGCTCATCCGAAAGCCAGCACATTTAACAGAGCAACACCTCTTAGGTACTACACTGGAGTATTAGCCTAGATTTTTATGCTCTACTCCTGGAGTGACACTGGAACCCACAACCTTCTAACTCAGAGCAAAGAGGGCTACCAACTGAAACATGGCTGACACAAAGCCAAAAAAATACATCAACTGCTCAATCAGCTCAGTGCTGTTTGTGGAAGCTTCATTCCTTACGAACATACGAATTCGGAGCAGGAATAGGCCACTTGGCCCTTCCAGCCTACTTCGCCATTCAATAAGTTCATGACTGAACTGATTACTCCACATTACCACCTACCCCCGATAACCTTTCACCCCCTTGCTTATCAAAAATCTATCTCCCTCTGCCTTAAAAATATTCACAGACTCTGCTTCCACCTCCTTTTGAGGAAGAGAATTCCAAAGACTCACGACCCTCTGAGAGAAAAGATTTCTCCTCATCTCTGTCTTAAATGGGCGACCACTTATTTTTAAACAGTGACCCCTAGTTCTAGATTCTCCCACAAGGGGAAACATCCTTTCCACATTCAACCTGTTGAGACCCCTCAGGATCTGAGATGTTTCAATCAAGTCGCCTCTTACTCTTCTAAATTTCAGCGGATACAAAAGCCTAGCCTTTCCAATCTTTCATCATAAGACAGCCCGTCCATTCCAGGTATTAGTTTCGTAACCTTCTCTGTACTGCCTCCAACACATTTACATCCTTCCTTAAATAAGGAGTCCAGTACTGTACACAGTACTTCAGATGTGGTCTCACCAATGCCCTGTATAACTGAAGCATAACCTCCCTACTTTTGTATTCAATTTCCCTCGCGATAAACAATAACATTCTATTAGCTTTCCTAATTACGTGCTGTACCTGCATACTAACCTTTTGCAATTCATGCACTAGGACACCCAGATCCCTTTGCATCTCACAGCTCTGCAATCTCTCACCATTTAGATAATATGCTTATTTTTTATTCTACCTGCCAAAGTGGACAATTTCCCACTTTCCCACATTATAGTCCATTTGCCAGGTCTTTTCCTACTCACGTAACCTATCTATATCCGTTTGTATCTCTGTTATGTCCTCTTCACAAGTTACTTTCCTACCTATCTTTGTGTCATCAGCAAATTTAGCAACCATACCTTCGGTCATTTATATAAATTGTAAAAGGTTGAGGCCCCAGCACTGATCCCTGTGGCACACCACTCATTACATCTTGCCAACCAGAAACTGACCCATTTATGCCTACTCTCTGTTTCCTGTTAGCTAGCCAATCTTCTATCCATGACAATATGTTACCCCCTACACCATGAGCTTTTATTTTCTGCAATAACATGTGGCACCTTTATCAAATGCATTCATAAGTTCTGATGAAAGGTCACTGACCTGAAACATTAATTTTTCTTATCTCTCCACAGATGCTGCCAGACCTGCTGAGTATTTCCAGCATTTCAAGTTTTTATTTCGGATTTCCACATCTGCAGTATTTTGCTTTTATCTCCTTAAATGTCTGCCATTGCATCTCTATTGACCTCTCCCTTAACTTGATTTGCCAGTTCACTTTAGCTAGCTCTGCTTTCATGCCCTCATAATTGCCCTTATTTAGGTTTAAAATACTAGTCTTGGACCCACTCTTCTCTTCCTCAAACTGAATGTAAAATGCAATCGTATTATGATCGTTACTACCTATAGGCGCCTAAACTATGAGATCATTAATTCACCCTAATTCGTTATGCAATACCAGGGCTAGTATAGCCTACTCTCTGGTTGGTTCCAGAACCTATTGTTCCAAGAAATTATCCAGAAAACATTCTATGTACTCCTCATCTAGGCTATTTCTGCCCATCTGATTTTTCCAGTCTATATGTAGATTAAAATCCCCCACAATTATTGCTGTACCTTTCTGACAAGCTGCCATTATTTCTTCTTCTGTACTTCGTCCTACAGTGTGGTTAATGTTAGCCTGTACATCACTCCCACAAGTGACTTCCTGCCTTTATGATTTCTCATCTCCACCCAAACTGCTTCCACATTCTGGTCTCGTGAGCTTTGGTCATCCCTCTCTATTGCATTAATGCCATCATTAATTAGCAGAGCAACCCCTCCACCTTTTCCTAGCTTCCTGTCCTTCCTAAATGCCATGCACCCTTCAATATTTGGGTCCCAATCTATGTCGTCCTGCAGCCATGTCTCTGTAATGGCTATCAGATCGTAATATTTACGTCTATTTGCGCTCTCAGTTCATCTGTTTTGTTTCGAATGCTACATGCATTCAGATACAGAGCATTTAGTTTTGTCCTTTTATTATTTTTTTAACCTCTAGCCTTTTCTGTTGATTTACTCTGAGATTTGTATGCTCTGTCCCTTTCTGTCATGGTCTGTTTATCATTTACCATATTAACACCTTTCTCTCTTGCCTTGTCTCTGCTCCTTGATTTACCAAATTTTATCCCTTCCCCCCACTATTCAGTTTAAAACCCTCTCTACTTCCCTAGTTACGCGGCTTGCTAGAACACCAGCTCCAGCACGGTTCAAGTATAGACCGTCCCAACGTTACAGCCACCACTTTCCCCAGTACTGGTGCCAGTGCCCCACGAACCAGGACCCACTTCTATCACACCAGTCTTTGAGCCATGCATTCATTTCTCTAATCTTATTTCCCCTATGCCAATTTGCACGTGGCTCAGGTAATAATCCAGAGATTATTACCTTTGAGGTTCTGCTTCTCAATTTGGTGCCTCGTTCCTCAGACTGACACTGCAGAACCTCTTTCCTTGTCCTGCCGATGTTGTTGGTACCGACATGGACGGCGACGACTGGCTCCTCCCGTTCCCACTGTAAGTTCCTCTCCAGCCCTGAGCAAATGTCTCAAACCCTGGCAACACAGCCGTCTGGACTCTTGCTCTTTGTTGCAGAGAGCAGTGTCTAACTATACTGTCCCCTACTACCACTACATTCCTTTTTTTCCCTCCACTTGACTGGCTTCCTGTATCCTAGTGCCATGGTCAGGTTGCTCATCCACCCTGCAGACCCCACACTCATCCAAACAAGCTGAAAGAACCTCAAACCTGTTGAAATATCGCAAAGGCTGAGGCTCCTGCACTCCTTCCCCCTTGGGTCCTCTTTCCTGCCTCAGCTGCAGCCACACTCTCCTGTCCCTGACCACTGACCAAATTAGTACTGCACGTGAGTGTCAGCTGAAGTTATGTGCTCAAGTCCGAGAGTGGAATTTGAACCCACAACCATCTAGCCCAGCCACAAAAATTCAACCAACTGGACAAAGCTGACGTAATAGCTATAAGAGAAATAAATCCAATATAATATCGTATGATTCAGCAACTTTCTTTTTAAAAACTTACGAAAGCAGTCGACACTCAAATGATCAAGAGTTCCCAAAATGAAACAGGGTAAGCACAGGGTTATCAAGCACCTCTTACTGTAGTGTGTCAGAATTAGCTTGTGCTGAAGCTCGTTGGCAACACTCAGGTTAGGTTTTCACCTCTGCGCTGAAACATGAAACTGGTCATGTGAACTGGCCGGTCCATAGAGAAACTGCACCATTTAAATTTCTTTCTAAATGAAAACTGGGCAGTTTCTATAAAATGGCTGCTGTTTGGCAAGGCCAACAGCAACAAACCTGTGTTTATATAGTGCCTTAACATTGTGAAACATCCCACGATGCTTCACAGGAGCATATTCAGTTGAAAATCGATGCCCGACCAAAGAATGAGACATTAGGAGGGGTGTGTAAAAGCTTGGTCAGAGGTTTTAAGGAACGCAGTGAAGAGGCAAATAGGTTTAGGGAGTGAATTACAATCATTAAGGCCTAGCTGACGAAAGCTATTGCCGCTGATACTGGGATGAAGGAAATGGGGAATGCACGAGAGGTTAGTGTTCAAACAGCGTAGAGTTCTCAGTGGTTTGGAGAACTCAAGGATGCTGGAGAGATAGGGAGACAAGGCCATAGAGAGATTTGAATTCAATAAGAATTTTAAAATCGAGGTGTTGCTGGACTAGGAGAATAATTTAGGTCAACAAGCAAAGGGGTGATGAGGGAATGGGATGGTACGAGCTAGGAGACAGCCAGCAGAATTTTAGATGAGTTAATGTTTATGGATGGGACGCCAGCTAGGAAGGAGGCATGGATGAGGGTTCAGCAGCAGCTAGGCTGTGGCAAGAGTGATATTACGGAGTCAGAAGTATGAGGTCTTTGTGACAGTGAAGATACGGGGTTCGAAGCTTAGCTCATGCCAAATTGTATGTCGAGGTTGGGAACAGTCTTATTCAACCTGAGACAGTGGTCAGGGAGGGGGTTTGGAATCAACAGACAGGGAATGGAGTTTGTGAAGGGGGGCAGGGTGCCGAAAACAATGTCTTGGGTCTTCCCAGTATTTAACTGATGGAGATTTTGGTTCATCCAGGAATGCATGGCAACACAGAGACAGTGATAGGGTTTGAGAGAGGTGGTGGTGAGGTCGAGCTGGATATCATCAGTGTGCATGTGGGACCTGTTGTGTGTCTTTGGACGATGTGATTGAAGAACAGTCTGTTGATGAGAAAGGAAGGGGGCCAAGGACAGATCCTTGGGGGGGAGGGGTGTTCTGTGGTGACAATGTGGAAGTGTCACTCCAATTTTGATACGAGTCCAGAATGCAGTTGTGTGTGACTGCCTGAAGGTCTCACTCTATTTGATTTGACATCACATGAAGTATCGCTCCAGCACACGATAAAGATTATTTAAAAAGTTTTTCAGAGAATTGGTTGGATTTCATCGACATTTCTAAACTTACCCTTAGTGTGTCAGCTTTGCCTCAGTGGGTAACACTCTTGTGTTTGACTCAGAAAGGTGTGGGTTCAATTTCCACTCCAGCAACGTCAGCACAAAATCGAGGCTGACACTTCAGCACAACACTGAGGAAGTGCTGCACTGTCAGAAGGTGCCGTCTTTCAGATGAGACATTAAATTGAAACCCCATCTGTTCTCTTAGGCGAGTGTAAAAGATCCCATGGCACTTTTTAAAGCATGAGTGGGGATTTTTGCTAAAATTTATCCCTCAACCAATATCACTGATCTGGTCATTTATCACGTTGCTGTTTGTGGGAGCTTGCTGTGTGCAAATTGGCTGCTACGTTTCCGACATTACAACAATGACCACACTTCAAAAGTATTCATTGGCTGTGAAGCACTTTGGTGCATCCTGCGGTTGTGAAAGGCACTTTATGAATGCAAGTCTGTCTTTCCTGTTTATTTCTCTTCCTTTTCTCTCTGACAGCAACTTGATGGTGTGAACTTTCTCACTCACACTCTCAAAAAGCTTAAAATTCCCCATCCGGGAATGGAAATCTGCGATTGCGTACGATATGTGCGTTGATCTCCCTCTCTCTCTCTCCAAATGACAAGAGTACCATTCACAGACAGCCAGTATGAACAAGGTGCTGCGCGCTTTGAATGCATATTGCAACCAGTAATCTCAGATTGGTAGTCAAACGTTTCAGAGAGAGATTGTGTAATATTTCAATCAACATCCCCACCACCGCCCCACCTTCCCCGCCCACCCTTCCCCGCCCCCCTCGCCCCCATTGTACTACAAAGATGAATTGTTTTTCCCTGTTCGGCTCGACCTTATTTTAAAATATTTCCCCAGATCACTGTAATATGGAGTGAGAACTTTCCTCCCACATGTCCTGTCGAAACACAGTATGTTGGGTTTTATTTTGTGATCTAAAGCATTTACATCGAGACTGCAAACATGCCAATCTCCTACACTTTAAAACAAACAAGTACACCACCACACAGGCTGCTAGCACAATCCAGCTGTTGTATGTTCACAGGGGCATTTGCTCCTGTTATTTATCTCCACGTGTACAGAGACACCGACACAAAAGGCACATGGCTTTCAGAGGTGCAATCCGCTGCTCTGTCTGTCGTCCCTGCTCCACCAGCTGCTGTCCAAAAAGCAGCCAGGACCCAAAGGCATAACGATGTGAATGTTCAAATCTGCCATTGGGTGAAAGGTGCCTGTTTCCAAAAAGTGAACCGAGGAAGCCATTCCTCCATTGTGCCACTCTGGGTCTCAGTGGAGCCCAGTCAGGTGATAGAGGTCGGCTTTGAAAGAAAAAGAAAGACTTGGATTTAAACCGCATTTCACGACAACCTGTCTCAGAGCATTTTACAGCCAATGTAGTACTTTTAGAAGCACTGTCACTATTGTCAGACAGGAAATGCAGTAGCCAGTATGCGCACATCAAAATTCCACAAACAGCAATTTGATCACGTTCAGATAATCTGTTTTTGTAATGTTGATTGATGAATAAATACTGGCAATGACACCAGGGATAACACCCCTCTGCTATGGGATCATTTACATCCACCCAAGCAAGCAAGGTTTAGCATCTCACCTAAAAGGAAGCACCTCCAACAGCCCAGCACTTCCTCTGTATTGCCCTGGAGTGTCAGCCTTGAATTTTGTGCTCACGCTCAGAAGAGCTTTATAAGTTCAGAACCTTATAAGTTAGAGATGTGTTATCAATTGAGCCACATCTTTTAAGCACTGAAGCACGACAAATTTGGGAGCTCCCATTTATGTTTCGTTATTTGCAAATGCAAAGGGCCGAATGCCTGCTTCAGGCACTGGTGCAGAACAGCTGTTGTTTATCCTTACCCAATATCGTGAAGGTGCACTTTCGTCCATAAGTGTGTATTTTGGAGCATTAATAGACCATGTGAAACCTGAAACCAGGTGCCATGTGGTCTATATTCTCAGCCTATCTATCAAAGGGAGACAGCAGTGCACCTCAATCCATGTCCATCGACAGAGCCTAGTAAACTTGGTAATGTAAAACTGCTGGACACAGTACTCAGTGGAATGAGAAACTGGTTGGTGCAACACATGAACAACAGTGTTGATGTGAGCCAAACCAGTCCAATAATCCCATCATAAAAATATCACATCACATTGAAACCAATGCCATATCTTATGTTTGCACAATTATTGACTAAATTATTCTGAAAGCAATAATCAATATGGGAAACAGCCCCCTTACAAGTGTTAGCATTTGAATGGCTGGAAGGAGATCAGAGGGGTTGAAGATATTATATATCGGAGAAATTAGAGATGAGAAATGGCTATTCAGCTCATTCAATTTCACTCCTCTCCCACCACACCATTCAATTATCAAGAACCCTGATATTCTTTCCTCTACAGTCTGAAACAAATTCCAAACATACCTCACCGAGACAGGAATTTATTCATGATATCTATTTTAAATTCACTTTTCACTCAATTACATTCACATCTTCTGGTCCTAACTTCCCGGCTCACTTTAAAGAAACAATCAATTCATCTGCACCTTTTAATATGTTATAAATCTCATTTAGGACACCCCATACCAGTGTCTCTCTGGGCTATGAAGCTCAAGCTTTTCAAATATTTCCTCATAGCGTCTTTACACTTGGGATTGATCCTGTCACAGCTTTTTATAATCTCGTCATTAAAAGTCTTGGCACCTCAGTATCTCAGTCAGGGGAATGAGCTGGCAAGGCAAGCAGTATTTTGGAACTATGCAGGCCTCCCTTCAGGCCACGAGTGTAAGTGACACATGGTGGTCATATCAGATTCCTGCAGGTCTTTTCTCGAGGTTTATGACGACGAGGGTGCCTAGTAATTCCACACCTGCACTGGCAGATGTATTATTTCAAAACTAAAAGGCAAGCTACAGTGTATACTCCAGACATGTTCCCGTCTCTGACCTTACAGGTTAGAAATCCTGAAGACTACTGGGAGCATGACAGATCCTACCATCCCGTTAGACCCCATACTTCATCTACACTCTACAAATTCTGCCCGCTTGTGCATTCCTGATTTAATCACTCCATCACTGGAGAGTACGCCTCAGCTTCCTCGGTGCTAAGCTCGAGAGGTCCCTCCCTAAACCTCGCTGCCTAGCCACCTCTCTCTTGCCTTTAAGACATTGCTCAAAATCTACCTCTTTGACCAAGCTTTTGATCATTTGTCCTAATATCTCCTTTTGTGGCTCGGTGCCAAATTGTGGTCTGATAATCGCTCCTTTTAAGTGTCTTGTGATATTTTACGATGTTAAAGGTGCATTATAAATGTTTTTGGCCATGCTGGCAATAAGGGAAGGCTTTCCCCAGGACTTGCAGATTCTTTAGCTCTTGTTTATAGCAGTTCAGAATACATAGGAATTGCTAGATGGGAAAAGACTAAGGTCCATGTTATTTGCCTTCTCCCATCTTGATACCGTTGTTGACTAAGAACCAGAAATGACTCAAGAAAAAACGCCATGCATGGAGAGCATTGGGAACCATAGATCTGAAGTCACCTTTTCCTATCAAGGCAGAAATGCACCCCTTACATATGATAGAACTCAACGCACCCCACAATAACCAAGTGGGCAAAACAACAGTGGGGTGTTTACAATCTGAGGGAGTAGTTCTTGGGCTGCATGCGGAATCGAGAGAGCATTAAGCAGTGAAGTCCCTTTTTCTGAGGGCAACCTCAGACAAACTTTCTTCCAAGGCCGCTATCTAATCCCACAAAGTTGACAACTTCCCCACGACCAAAGGGTAGTCAGAGAGACCCAGCCTTTGCCCTGTTCACAATAGCGCCTCAAGAGGCTACACGCACGCCACACCCGTCTCAACAACCAGTGTTCAATGAGTTTCCTAACCCAATCCCTCACCCAACACACTCCCTCATTTACCAAAGATAGACATTGACCCGGATTGGATCTGAACAGGTAGCACATTACTGATTTCAGTTCTTAAGAAAAACGATGATGTAGTACAGAGTCCTGGCCCAAAGAGAGACAATTTAAACCAAGAAACAGAACTAACTATTTGCAGTCACATTCTGCATATAGATTCGTACAATATTTCTTTGCAGTCTATTTTCAGAGTAAATCACTTCTGTGAAAACAGTGGATGTGCCTAAATATTCATCCTCTACTATCATAAACACTGAATTCATCACATTGTCACTGCAGTTTGTATATTTAATGTCAGTGTGGAGTAAAAGAACAGTCTGTTGCTTCAGTAAATCAGACTTGAATCACATGTACTATTCCAATTTGATGAGGAACCTGCTTCATTCCCCTCTTGGCTCGTGTTCTAAGTTGAACAATAATATGTGCTTTGAATTCGCACACTGATTCCACCTGATGCCATGTGAATTAAGCTTTTGACTGACGAGCAATGTCATTGTGATGCCAGCATGTCACAGATCAGCGCAGTTCTCTTCCGATCGAAAGGAACACTCAGTGCTTTTTTGCAGCTGCTATTTGTTTTCTCTTTTGTCACTGAAGTGGCTCTGCAGCAATAATTTAAGGACGTTGTAAACTATTATCTAAAAATCATCCAGCTAGATGTCGCTGTGTGTGACGTGCTTCTATGTGAAATTTGAGACAAACCCAAGACAGGCTTGCAACCTGCAGAGCTCAGGGGCTTTTTTAATACAGGCCAGATGAGGCATATTCACATTAAACTTCAAAATTGGCATTCAGTGAAATTGAAGGAAATGAGAACAGGCAAATTAAGCACCATAGTCACTGACTTTAAAGCAATTTGTAAAACTACACCTCAGCCCGCTTTCGAGATTGAAAGTGTCAGCATTTGCAAAGATTTAAAAAAAAATCTATTTCTCTCACTGGTCCTCCCCCTTCCCACCTCGTCTCTTCAGTAAACATTTATGCTTTGTGGGGTGGGCTTTCAAAGCATAAGTCCTCCTGCAGCGTAGTCCGGTAGAAATCATTGACTATCCACTGGGGTTGGTGTGATGATACTGTGTTGGCGACATGCACTAATCTTAATAGAAAGTACCTTGCACACACTGGTAGAGTGAGGTTAATGCTCTTCATATCTAAATGCACACTTGACAAACATCTCCCACCATTCAGTAACTGAGGAAGTAAAGCAATCACAATGAACCCCAAAAGACTTTCACATTCCTATTTCCCTCTTAGCATTTTCCCAACAAAAAAAATCCCAAAATTTCAAGTACTCCTGCAGGGTCCCACCAACAGGAAATGACTAACAGCCAGTTAGTA
Organism: Heterodontus francisci; assembly: GCF_036365525.1. Taxonomy (NCBI): domain Eukaryota; kingdom Metazoa; phylum Chordata; class Chondrichthyes; order Heterodontiformes; family Heterodontidae; genus Heterodontus; species Heterodontus francisci. Next base: position 12,392,295 of record NC_090417.1, read on the forward strand.
TGTCTTTTGCAGTGACTGGTTGAGGGATGTAGACTCGGACAAAGACAACTCCCTGCACTTGCTTCAATCGTGCTGTCCGCTCATTAACATCCACCAGAATATGGTGCTGCACAAGTTCTCCTCCACAGGATAGTAGCTCGAACAATGTCACACACACTCAGTCCAGCACTGCATTGTCAGCTCAGCATATGTACCCAAACATGCAGTGGTGGTTGAACCCAGAGGCAAGAGTGGTACCCACTACCTCTGTCACATTTGTGTTTGAGGCTGAATAGCCTCAGCTTATTTATTAATTCCTCACAGCTAATGTCTCTTCCACCAGAGATCTCTCCTGTTGTTGTTCTCCTCTGCACTGCCTTTAGTATGAGAGCACCAGTGGAAGGCCATTTCCCAACAGAATTATTTTTCATTGGTGCAAGATTTACCGAGTAACCCAATGACATGCTACGGCTCTCATTCTCCATTTAACTTTGACAAATTAAGTAGAAAAAAAAAGAAACCTAAAAGGCGCACAGGTAAATCAAACTAATCCAGTCACAAAATACAGCCAAAGCATGATGGGGATAACTTTAAATATGGGCAACGGTATGAAATGGATTTCTTCGACAGCACCTCCCAAACCGGTGACATCTGTCACCTAGAAGAACAAGGGCAGCAGGTGCATGGGAACACCATCTCCAAGTTTTGCTTCAAGTTATGCGCTATCCTGGCTTGGAAGTATATCGCTGTTGTTGTTGGGTCAAAATCCTGCAACTGTGTCAACTGCATCTGCTGACATAACAACAGTAACTATGCTTCAATAAGAATTAATTGACTGTGCCGCATTTTGGATAACCTGAGGAAATGACGAGAGGTTATACATATGGGATTTCTTTTCTTCTTACCGTTCCTTTCAAAGTGCTTTTTTCTGCATTTCATGATCGTAGCATTATCGCATGGTGACAGTACAGAAGGAGACCATTTGACCATCATGTCCATTTTGACTCCCGGCAAGAGCAACTCAGCTAATCCCACTCTGCTGCCTTTTCCCCATAGCCCTGCAATTGTTTTTGCCTTCAGGTAATTATCCAATTCCCTTTTTGAAAGCCACGATTGAAACTGCCTCCATCACACTCTGAGGAAGTGCCATCAGATCCTAATTACTCAATGCATCAAAAAGCTTTTCCTCATGTTGTCTTTGGTTCTTTTGCCATTCACCTTAAATTGGTATCCTCTGGTTCTCGACTTTTCTGCCAGTGGGAACAGTTTCTCTCTATTTACTCTGTCCAGATCCCTCATGATTTTGAAAGCAAGGAAGTTTCATTCCCTGACTGGAAATCAAACCAAGGCCATGGTGGTGAAAGCACTGAATCCTAACGACTAGACCACCAATGAGGGCTGTGGTCGTGGAAATGAGCCAATTCCAACGTACTGCAGTTAAATTCAAGGTCAAGCTTACTTTGCCCCACTGATAAGCTTTAGCCTCAGATGAGCCTGTGTGGAAGTTTTTTGTTTTCCACATGGGCCATTGTTTGGCTTGTCTGCGTCAGATTGCAAGATTTTCACCAAACTCCACCTTGCCTGGGCATCAGATCCATCCTTGTTGTTTTATCTTCATGGTTGACAGTGTGCCTTTCTACTCCTCTACCTATAACTCTTAAATCACTCCAGGCCTGATTTTAACTGTCAGCTGTGGTGTTAAATGGGTGGTGATAGATCCGCTATCATCCGCCACCACCCACAGTTAAATCAGCCCTTCTATCACGTCCTCATGCCAAGTCTAAACCCTTCTACTTTCTCCCACAGGTTATCACAGCACCACTGAACCCTAATGCAGTCTATGAATAGCATTCCTTGTTAGAGATTAACGGCAGACGGCCTTGTCCTCACAGTTAACCTCCACCTTCAACTCCTTCTCTAACCATAGACAGTTTATTTCTATCCTGCATCAGTGCTTTGTCATTTTCTGTTCCTCCCTGTTCTAGACTCCCTCATTTCCTTCTTGAAAGGTTTTATGGATTATGCATTCATTGTGATTAGCAACAATTTATTTAGTAAATTTACAATTCAATGGGAGAAGAAATGGTGCCTGTGTTCATGTCTTACCAAAGACTGCTGTGTTTAGAATCATAACTCTTGGTTGTTTGTTACCAATTCTGCACAAAGAACATGCCAGCTTTCAACTTATTGATTTCGTTCATAACCCGAAACACTTGAATATGATTCTGCAGATAGTTCTTCGACTTTTTGTAAATCACACACTACTGATTATGAAGGACACTGAGCTGAACAGCACCATCAGCAGTGTCTTATCCTTGAGTTCAAACTAACTGACATAAGTCTCATAGAATAAGCAAAACTTTCAGAACTTAGACGAGACTATCTGCATGAAGAATATAAGAGATCTTGTAACTAGAAAGGCTGTTCGGCCCATCAAGCCCATACCTACACATTCCATGCATGACTAACAAAGTCCTACTTCTTTCCCAACAGTTATTTCTGGACCTTGTTCCGATATTTTCTCTGGGAAACTGTAGAGGTGTCATTTTTGTTATGTGATGACAAACCATGGTTTATGTAGGGTTGAATTTAGAAAGCCCATTTGGAGCAGGAATGGAAGCGTACGGCGCCAGAGAATAGCGCTGGTCAAGTCTGTGGAAATCTGACGTTACGATGTTGGTTCCAGATTTAGTCAGTGGCAGGAAAGCACCAAGGCGGTGTTTTTGCCCAGAAGCAACAAGAGTGCAATGTAAATTGTAGAACAGTTTGTTTTAAAACATTAGCATGTAATTGACGGTGATTCAATAGGGGGCTTGGAATTCAGTGGACGATGGGCGGTTCTCGTGTGCCTTCGGATCCCCAGCTGTTGAAAGCTGGCGGCAACGAGGCGAGACCTTAATGCCATGACAGGTAGGCAGCCATGACCAACGCTGCAGAGGGGAAGCAGGGGGAGCAGAGGCCATTGTCGGACTGCAGTGCTGCAGGCTCTGCACGGTGGGCTTGATCTCGGGTGGAAGTACTGGATGGGCTTGATCTTGGGGGATTCTGCAAGGGTGCCCGTACTGCTGGGCAAGAGGGTCGGCTTGTTGCAAGTTGCGATGAGATTCGATGGTCACCCTATGCCCATGGCCTTGAAGATCAATGAAGCACTTAACTTGAGGTGTCTGGCTGGTTCCAAGGATCCACCAGGGACATGTGTGGTCTCTCCAAGGCAGCAGCCCATCCCTGCAGCAAAGAGGTGACCAATGCCCTGTTCAAGAGGGCCACAACGATGAGCGTGACCAGGCCGACCCTGACAATCAGGCCGAGAGGGCAATCGGATTCGGGGCCATTGCTGGATTCCCCCGGGTGCAAGGTGTGGCTATCAAAGCTCCAATGGACCAGCCATCTGCCTTCATCAACAGGAAGGGCTTCCATTTCATCGACATTCAGTTGGTCTGTGGCTGCCCAAAGCGTTTCCTTACATGTGTGTGCCTGCTTCCTGGAAGCAGGCACGACACTTACACACTTCAACAGTCCGAGGTGCCACAGCTTTTCAATTCTCCCACTCGCCTTCAGGGATGGATTCAAGAATAAAGGCTACCCATTGAAAACATGGATACTGACGCCTGTTAATAACCCTCGCACTGCAGCAGAGGAGAGGTACAACACTTGCCATGGCTCTACCTATGTGACAACTGAGCAGGACACTGGGCTGCTGAAGATGCGATTCCGGTGCTTGAATCGATCCGGTGGAGTCCTGCAGTATGCCCCAGTGAGGGTCTTGCTGTGCACTCCAGAGTTGCAAGGCCTTGCATGAAGAGGACATGATTGAATGCCACTGCTGAACTGGCGAGGAGGATGCAGAGGAGGGTGATGAGCAGGCAGCACTGGATGTTGAACCCTTTACACCGGAGGCCAGGCACATTGAGCGATGGGCCAAGGAGGCAAGAGACAGTCTTATACTTACCTGCTTCCAATCACCATGATGGCCTGTCCGAGAGAAATCAATGAAGACTCACCTCAATGCATTCACCTCCCTTCTACTTGTCTTCCATACCTAGTGCCCAGCCAAACCATGCGTTCAGGCCCAGTGGAGACACTAACCAAATTAGGGCTGTGCCGATACTGGCAGCCACTAAAGTGGGGTGTAGTCAGCAGCTCACAATCAAGGCATGATAGAATATGTTTACGAGTGCTTCTACGAGGTGTAACCCCTGCACCAGCAGCTGGGCTGGAGGCAGGCTGCTGATCAATGCTGCCCCTTGGCCTGTGATGATTTCGGCAGTCGTCCTCTGGCTGCCTGAGGCCTGGAGGGTCCCGGCTACCTGGGGGTTTCCAGCACAGGTACAGGACTCTCCTCAGGTGATGTTGCTACTGGAGCCGGGCTCACGGTGGAGAGGCTGAGGAGCTGCTGTCCACACTCAGAGCGTCCTGAGGGGTGCCCCCAGCTGTGGAAGTCAGCCTCTGCTCCTCGCTTTCAAGGATCACTTGAACCTCCCTGCTGACCAGGGAAGGATGCAGAGCTGGAGAGGACTCCATGGGCCTTGTCCTGCTCTCGCCTTGTCACTGCTGTGTTGAGCTGAGCGCCAAGGCGATGGTGTGTCGGTCTGGGTGCATCTGTGGGATCTGGCTCTCCATGAGGGTCGCTAACCTCTTGATTGAGGAAGCCATGTCGCTCACATGCCTGAGACATGGCACAACCCATGGCATGGACGGACTCCTCCATCATCCTCACATGGCTCTGCATCGTCTCTGGCAGCTCTGCTAGATTTTGCCTTACCCATCTCTTTACAACTCCAGCATGCCCTGTGCTGTCGACACCAGAGGCTCATCATCAGCCTGGGACTCAGCATGAACCTGGACAACAACAGTCCTCCTACTGTCAAAGGCCTTGGCAGTCTCAGCCTCAGCCTATTGATCAGGCGCATTTGCAGTGCTCTCATCAGCTTGTGATCCTGATTCTACAGCTGAATGGAAACCCACCAAGGTGAAAGTATCTGTGCTAGTGGTTGCTGCAGGAGAGTCATGTGACGGTGCATCCTTTGGCTGCTCTCTTCCTCACAGGTTAAATTATGACTCCCTTCTACTGGAGTCTCCTGCAGCCACTGACCTTGCATGGAGTCTCTCCATCTGCTATTGAGCGGCCACCCTGGGTCCCCACCAATTCAAATGCCTCCTCCTCAGCCATGGAGAGAGGCCTGATACCTGGGATGCCTCCACCAGTCTGCGATGTCTCCTTGCTGTTATGGGCCCTCTTGTCCTGCAAGTGGCAAGAGTAAGATAGTCATACTTCACACAGAGATCCACAGGACAGTTCTGCTTGTGACAGCCCCTCATCCCCGACTGGGGCATTCTGTGTACCTCATCCTCCCATCAGCTCTCAGGGAAGTTAATGGGGGGTGAGCTGTGAAAGAAGGTGGCCTGTGGCTGAGATGCAGACATGCATCTGTCAGCATGAGGTGATGCTTAAACTCCTTTTCCAGTGACTTTGTGGTGCCTCCCTCCCTCTGTCCTGCTTCCTCCTGTGTACCCACATGCAAACCCTAACAAGGAGAGGCATGGAGCAGTCAACTTGGTCGAACGAAGGAGGTCGTTGACCCTCTTGTGGCACTGCATCCATGTTCAGGCTGGGGTGGCGGGGAGGGGTGACCCAGTGGCTGCTGACCTTCTCTGTGATCTCCATCCAGGATTGCTTGTTCGGTCGAGAGGACTTCTTCTTGCCATCGCTGGAGAAGAGGACCTCCTAACTTTCCCTTGCAGCTTGGAGGAGAAACTGCAGGGAAGCATCACTGAACTACCCCGTGTCTTCCTTAAGCCATGGTCGCTGCAGGCTCTCATTCAGCTCCTTGCTGATCAGGCAGCAGAGGCAGCAGAAGGGGTCCTGGAGCAGCAGAGGCGGCAAAAGGTGTCCGAGGGCAGCTGAGGCTGCAGAAGCAGTTCTAGGGCAGCAGAGGGCAGTCAGGAAGACACTCTTTTAAACCAGGCAAGAATGAATGCAGGGGTGGCAGCGCTCTAGTCATCTGACATTGTATTTGGTGCCTCGAATCCCGCCCCTGTCACACAATTGGCAGGTCCCCGTGCCTCCATTATTATAATTGGCCGCCCGCCATGTGATTATGGTGGGCCGGCCACATCTATGACGAGTGCAGTCAGCGCCCACTTCCGGGTCTGCCACCGGGACCCATGACAGGCTCACTAAATCCAGCTTGTGAAGTCCACTGGTTAGCTTGAAGTCTTTCACAACTGGTGCTCACGGCAGAATGTTAATTGCATTATTGACCCAAGTTACTAATTTGCAATTTGACCTTAGTTTGGACAGGCTGTTCATCCATCACTCGTCGTGCCCTCCTATTCGGGGTAAGGCATTTGTGCCCGTTATCAGAACTCAACGACACTCCATCGGCCAAGATGTTTTCTAAGGGCATCTCTAAATGCTTGTGCTGTAATGTGGCAGGGACCTGCTGTATATTTTCAGCATTTTCTCTTTCGATATTAGAAAGAACTTCAATCTTGTAAGCTTATCTTTTCAGAGAACTACATTAAGACAGATTTATGGCTGGTTGTATTCTCTTAGTAATAAAACCAGAGGGATATTGAAGAACAGCAGAGGAAACATCATCTCTCAAGTTACATTTCAATATTTTTTGACAGATATCCAGACATGTGATTTCCAGAGTGCTAATTTTCAAAGGGAGGAAAGTGATTAATAGCCGTGAGTCACTTGTCATGTTGTGAAATATGACATTTGATTAAAATCTGAAGAATTTGCTACTTGTATGAGCTTACAAAATACTCCATAAAAACATTCAAAGGACATAAATTATATGGACAGTGAATATTTTGCTTGGAGGAGTATTGAGTCTTCCAGTGTCTGGCAGGTTGGGGGAGCGCACAAGTTCAAATCTGGAGAAATGTCTGAGCGCTATATGAGGTCAAATCAGATATCTAACTGGTTAAAGCCCCAGTTGAGTTGGAGAAAGATCCCAGAGAGTAGAAATTTGTCTGGGCACAATAAGTGCTGCAGGCGCAGCACACACCTGAATGGAGAGGCCCGAGGTAATTCCAGAGCTAAGGGCCGAGGCAGCTGAAGTTGAGCTCCATGCACTTTTTCCAACTGTTGCTGCTGCTCCACTTCCTCTCACTGGATTGGAATCATAAAATCATGGAATTACAGAATAATACAGCACAGAAGGAGGCCATTTGGCCCACTGAGTCTGCACTGGTTCTTTCGAAAGGTAATCCAATTCATCCCACGACCTTACTCTTTCCCCATATCTCTGCAATTTTTCTCCTCTGAGCATTTATCCAATTCCCTTTTGAAAGCAAGTGTTGGACGTTTTTTCACCACCTGATCGGGCAGTGCATTCCAAATCCTAACCATTCATTGCGTAAAAAAAAGCTTTTCCTCCTGTTGAGTTTGGTTCATTTGTCAATCAACTTGAATCTCTGGTCCCTACTGATCAACGTTTAAGACAATGGAAACAGCTTCTCTTTATTCACTCCATCTCGAAGCCCTTCATGATTTTAAACACATCAAATCTCCTCTTAAACTTGGCCAGAAGAATTGCCATTTTCACCAGCACCCACTTATGCTTCCTGAAGGTTACTCAGCAGGTCCAAGCCAAATGAAAGGCAGCAATCTGCACCCAAAACTGGTTGAGATACACAAGCAAGGTGCCTGCCAAACAGTGATGGCAATTTAAATTACAACAAGTGAATGCTCTTTGATATATCATTGAAAATGGCCATTTCCTACCCTGTTCCATCATGACTCATGGGTAGATTTTAGAAGCTTTGCGGCAGCCCTGACTCTGATGAAAATGCCCCCCAGTCTGAATTGCATCATAGGATGTTAATTTAAATTAATTTATTAAGCCTGAACCTGTTTCTGGTGGCTGATTAAATCAAAGCCTGCGACTTCCAACTGTTAAATAGTGACTTTATTCCTTCAATGTATTGTCCTGCCACTAACAGTATTATAACCATTGGACAGAGTATCAAGCAAGAAATAGTTGGACCTTGTAACAAAGGCAATGTAATAATTGTCGGGTCTTTAATCTTCATCTAGTCTGGACAAATCAAATTGGCAAAGGTAGTGTCATGCTAACAAAGGGAACAGTGAGGAAATATGAAATGAACTGGAGGAATGATGAAATAAAAGTTAACTGTTGAACTGAACCACAAGGAAATAGACACATTTGTGTCACAGGCAAAACAGAGTAGAGGTCAGGTGACCCCTCCTGTACTGTCAAAAAACAGATCTGTCTGTTGAAGACGAAACCCATTATCCACATCTGAATTAGCTTTGTGGAAAACACATTGAAATGGCAAACAGCCCAATCCATGCAAACAACTCCTATCTTTGGAAATGGAATGAGCAAAGTCTGTTGTCGACAGACTGACTCCGCAGCCAAGACTAAAATAACAAGGTGTGAAGTCGCGCCTATTCATCAGAATGGACCACAATGAGATGCCATCATGGAACAATGGTTCCCATATCCTGGGCATTGTATGAATCACCCCAAGGGAGAGAGCCCCAGTCACCAACCCAATGTGACAAGTTTCTACCTTAAAAGATATCTCTCTGGAGAGAGAGGGGCAGGACAGCAGAACAGCCAGCGAATGCCTTTTCCAGCCAGAACATCTGTGAGACAGTTCGAGCTAAGCAGAAGCCCTGCTGCTAATACCCATTTTACTACCGTAGCAGAGAAATTGCAAGGTGACTTTGGAACTCCCCTACCTGTGAAAGTGAACCAGGATTTCCACTATCGACTTCAGAATAAGGCTAAACCACAAAGAGCCTGCAACACTTCATCCTTTTCAAGACAAAGTACCTTCAGGCCTGTACCGTTGAAAGATTTCCTGCCGAAAAGCTTCTAAAGGTTTTCTTAAAACATCGAACCTTCTGAATACAATTAGAACCTAACTGCAGGCTACCATTCTACTCTCCCTATCTTTTCTTGTGAGTATGTGTGTGTGTGTGTGAATGCTTAAGTGGGTGAGGTCGCAAACATTTTTCGGTTACTGTGTAAAATAAATATTTATCTTTCTTTTTTAACCCACGAGAAAACCTATCATTTGTCTATTTATTTGACTGTTAAAACACTCAGGGACTAAAACACTATTGTTAAAAACACTATCAGCGGTTAGTTGAGAGCTGAAAAGTGGAAGTCACCCACACCACCTCCCACCTGTCCGTAACAGTAGTCTGGAAGATGTGCTTGCGGAATGCTTTGATGACAGCTTCCGGGAACGATATGTTGTGGAACCAACTCAGGACAAAGCTATCTTAGATCTATTATTGCGTAATGAGGCAGGGTTAACTAATATTCTCATCGTAAAATATCCTCTTGGAAAAAGTGATCATAATGCAATGGAATTTCAAATTAAGTTTGATAGCAACACACTTGAGTCCTTAAACTTGAACTCAAACAAAGCCAATTACACATGTATGAGAGGAGAGCTGGCTAAGGTTGTTTGGGGAAATCGACTACAAAGGTGTGGCAATAAATAAATAGTGGGAAACTGAAGTGCTGGGGCAGCATGGTGGCCCCCCACCAACCACTGCTCAGTGACGGAAGTGCAATCACCATATGCAAATAAAGGAAATTAATAGATTTACATGTATTTACTATTAATCTTGATGTCCCACTGCGATCTTCGGCTTGGCAACCGTCAGTCCTGGGGAAACAAGGCGCAACATGGTGGGTTGGGGGGAGGATGTAAGTTTCTCAGTACAGGGGTCGGGCGACGGGGTCAAATTAACGTCATGGGTGTAGGGGATGGTGGGAAGGGTTGAAGTTTAAAGTTTGTACAGTTTGATTAGATTTAGATTAGATTAGAGATACAGCACTGAAACAGGCCCTTCGGCCCACCGAGTCTGTGCCGAACATCAACCACCCATTTATACTAATCCTACACTAATCCCATATTCCTACCAAACATCCCCACCTGTCCCTATATTTCCCTACCACCTACCTATACTAGTGACAATTTATAATGGCCAATTTACCTATCAACCTGCAAGTCTTTGGCTTGTGGGAGGAAACCGGAGCACCCGGAGAAAACCCACGCAGACACAGGGAGAACTTGCAAACTCCACACAGGCAGTACCCGGAATCGAACCCGGGTGCCTGGAGCTGTGAGGCTGCGGTGCTAACCACTGCGCCACTGTGCCGCCCTTTGGGAGTGGGGGGGAAGGTAAATATTTTGCGGGGGGGGAAGGGCAAATAATTAATTTAATTGTTATTGTCTGGGTGGACGAGGGGAAAAAGAGATGTATTTATTTATGTTCAGTTAATCTTTCTTTCACTATTTAAATATGCCGATAGGGCTAACAGCCCTTTAAAAATGGTGTCAGCACCTGCGCACAGGCAGCTGATGCCATTGCCGGGGACGGAAAGCCCGTCCCCTCCAAGTGATTGGGGCCCACCCCGGCTATTTAAATGAGCCGCCGTTCTCATTTTTGTCCCCCGCCGCTGATATTCAGCCCTTCATGTCTCTGTCTTCGCAGTAGAAGACACATCTGAGAAATGGAAGGTGGCCAAGGGGCTAATAAGAGTGAGGAACTTATAATAATTAACATCAGCAGAGGAAAAGTCTGAGAGAAACTTAAGGGACTAAAAGCTGACAAGTCCCCAGGTACTGATGGCCTACATCCTGGGGTATGAAAGAGACTGCTGCAGACATAGTGTATGCACTGGTTTTGATTTTCCAAAATTCCTGAGATTCTAGAATGGTCCCAGTAGATTGGAAGTTATGAAGTGTAACACTGCTATTCAAGAAAGGAGGGAGAAAGAAAACAGTGAACGACAGGATTGAGAAAATGGTGGAACTTAATTTGAACAAAGTCTTAACAATGCAGTTAGAAATCACAGTATGAGCAAACAGGGTCAACATGGGTTTTGGAAAGGGAAACCGTGTTTGACAGATTTATTGGTGTTTTTGAGGATGTAACTAGTAAGGTAGATAAAGGGGAATCAGCAGATGTAGTATACTTAGATTTTCAAAAGGCATTCAGTCAGGTGCCACACCAAGATTGATAGGCAAGATAAAGGCTCATGGAATTGGGAGTAATATATCAGCATGGATAGAGGATTGGTTAACAGTCGGGATAAACAGGGCATGTTCAAGTTGGGAGGATATAACGAGTGGAGCATCGCAAGGATCAGTGCTGGGGGCTCAGCTATTTACAATCTATATTCGTGACCTAGACAAAGAGACCGAGAGTAATGTATTCAAGTTTGCTGACAATAAAAAGATAGGTGGGAATGTAAGCTGTGAGGACACAAAGTGGTTGCAAAGATAAATAGACAGGTTAAGTGAGTGGGCAACAAGTGGCAGATGGAGTAGACTGTGGGGAAGTGTTAGGCTATTCACTTTGGTAGTAAGAATAGAAAAGCAGAATATTTTTGAAAAGGTGTGAAGCTTTTAAATGTTTATGTTCAGAGAGACTTGGGTGGACTCGTATAAGCAACACAAAAAGTTAGCCTGCAGGAACACCCAGCAATCAGGAAGGCAAATGGCATGTTGGCCTTTTTTGCAAGGGGAATGCAGTGCAAGAATAAGGAAGTCTTGCTACAATTGCATCGGCCTTTAGTAAGATTTCACCTGGCGTCCTTTGAGCAGTTTTGTTCTCCATATCTAAGGAAGGATATACTTTCCTTGGAGACGCTACAGTGAAGGTTCACTAGATTGGTTCCTGGGATGAGAGGGTTATCCTATGATGAGAGGCTGAGTAAATTGGGCCTATATTCTCTGGACTTTAGAAGAATGAGAGGTGATCTACCTCCGCCTTAAAAATACTCAATGACCCCGCCTCTACCACCTTCTGAGGCAGAGAGTTCCAACGTTACACAACCCTCTGAGAGAACAAATTCCTCCTCATCTCTTTCCTGGAAGGGCGAACCCTAATTTTAAAACAGTGCCCCCTAGTTCTGGACTCACCCACAAGAGTAAACATCCTCTCCACATCTACCTTGTCAAGACCGTTCACGATCTGGTGACTCACAGCAGGAGGACTGGACACCCTTACTAAAATGCTTATTTTCATGATAAAGCTAAATCAATTCAACTGCACCAGGTTGCCACTCTTAAATAGATCAAGGAATATTTAATGGAAAAAAATAAACAAATGTGTTGTGTCACACATGGAAGATTTTACACTTCTGAATCCGCAAATTAACCTGAACAGGAAAATGAACTGTAACTGCACCAGTACAATTTCAAGGAAATTTTGGGCAGAATTTCCCGATTTTGCCCAAAGTGGAAACTCGACTCCACCAACATATCAGTTCAGTTGTTTATAATCCTTGAAAATACTTTGCAATAGCGGATCGTGAGATTTGATTTCACCCTGTTATTTCGCCCTGCACGAGTTTGAAGGCACACTGTCCTCATCAAATAGTGTCTGGCAAATTTTTGTTTCGAGAATTGTGACATTTTTATCACGAGCAAAATGACCCAATATTCCATTTCAACTTATCGCATTCAAAACGAACAAAGTTTACCCAACACTTTTTCCCGGACTTGAAGTAGGCTAAAACTTTGAGGAAGTCATGTATTTGCAGACAGTCCATAGGACAGTGTCAATATTTGCAGGGGGCCTCCCAAGAGCAGGTGGCAGTATTTGCCCAGAATTTCCCCACACAGAAATGTTTGAATAACACTGATTTTTAAGATCGATAAAGTGCAGGTCGATTATAAATATCTTCAAACATAGCCCTGCAGGCTGCCCAAAAATCCCACGGCAATGGAAAAGAACCTTTCTTGCCCTCAAAATGCTCTTTGCAACATTAACTGGAGCGATATTCTGCATGCAGTGTTTGCTCAGCAGGTTAAGGATTGATCTGAAACAGCAGCAACAACTTACATTTATATAGTGCTTTTAGCATAGTAAAATGTCTCAAGGCGCTTCACAGGAGCACTACCTGATAAAATTTCACACTGAGTGATACAAGCAGAAATTGGGACAGATAATCAAAAGTTTGGTCACAGAGGTAGGTTTTAAGGAACATCTTAAAGGAGTAAAGAGAGGTGGTGAGGCACAGAGTTTTATGGATGGAATTCCAGAGGCTAGTTCCTTGGCAGCTGAAGGCACGTCCATCAATTATGGAGCGATTAAAATTGGGGATGCTCGGAGAGACGAGAATTAGAGAAACACAGAGCTCTCGGAGGTTGCAGGGCTGGAGGAGGTTAATTCGAAAACAAGGATGAGAATTTTATAAAAGAGGCACTGTTTAACGGGAAGACAGTCACTGAGTTAGATCACAACATTCTGATGAAAGGTCACAGACCTGAAACGTTAACTCTGTTTCTCTCTCCACAGATACTGCCTGATCGGCTGAGTATTTCCAGCACTTTCTCTTTTTATTGCATGAAAGACTCAAGAGTGTTCCTCCCCACTCATATCTACATTATGCAGCCCTGGCCTGCTCACTTCCAGACTGCAGTCTTCCCAAACTATCCCACAGCATGGGAAAATATTGTATCCCAGGGAGGATTTCATCATCTCAGAGCCATCCTCACCATGACTGCACGTTTTATTGAAAAGAAAAATAAAATTGGCAAGCTGTTAAATGCAATTAAAGAGGTATAAAATATCACTTACTTAATGCAATTTAATTCTATTGTGTTTTAAATAATTGATCAGCTGGTAATTTGCTCAACCCCTTCGGATCATCAATTGCTTGATATTTCTATTTGCATTGCTATCACCTGATACTTACTTTCTATATTCTGCTGGAGCTGTTTCGCAGCATTTTCTCAGCTTTACCCATCTGTTGCACTGTGGGGGGTGGGGGCAGAGAGGGGGTGGCACAGTAAGAGATTCACAGCATCTCTCAATTCAATGCCTCACTCACCAGTATTTTCTTCAGCCACTATTCCAATACGATGATTAGCATTTTCTTTCCTGGTGTGCGGCTCACTCTGTAAAGCTGGGGCCCCGTTTATTCCTCGCCTGCTGTTGCTGACCTAAAACCACCGATCGAACAACCAGCGTCTGTGCTCGAAAAAGACTTGCATTTATATCGTGCCTTTCACAGCCTTGTGATATCCCAAAGTGCTTTACAGCCAATCAGAGAAACATAGATTGGTTCCAGCACAGAAGAGCATTGGTCCCATTCCCCGCCCTTTTCCTTGTAGCCCTGCAAATATTTTCCCTTCAGATAATTATCCAATTCCCTGTCGAAAGCCACGATTGAATCTGCCGCCACCACACTCACCGTCAGTGCATTCCAGATTCTAACCACTTGCCATGCAAAAAAAAGTTTTTCCTCCTGTCACTGTTGCTTCTTTTGCCAATCACCTTAAATCGATGTCCTCTGATTCGCGATCCTTCCGCTAGTGGGAACAGTACTCCCTATCTACCAGACCCCCTTTGATTTTAAAAACCTCCATGAAATCTCCTCTTACTCTTTTCTTTTCCTCGGAGAACAGCCCCAGCTTCTCCAATCTATCCACATAACTGAAGTTCCTCAAACCTGGAACCATTCTCGTGAATATTTTCTGCACCCTCTCTAATGCCTTCATATCCTTCCGAAAGTGCGGTGCCCAGAACTGGACACAATCCTCCAGTTGAGGCCAAACCACTGCTTAATACAGGTTCATCTTAACTTCCTTGTTCCTGTACGCTATGTCCCTATTTATAAATCTCAGGATCCAATATGCTTTATTAACTGCTTTCTCAACCTGCCCTGCCACCTTCAATGATTTGTGCACATATGCCCCCAGGTTAATGGCTGATGAGATTAATGCTTTGTTACAGTTTCCACATGTTTAGTCTCTTCATTGCACTTTTCATGGTATATTGTACTGAAATTCTATGAAGTCTCTACTTTGACAAAACTCTTTTTACTGATTTCAGATATGTGACTGAAACAACATTGGTCAGATATTAGCAGAAATAAATCAGAAAGCTATTTGGTTTTCAATAAATAATTGGACGAAGCACAAAATGATCAGTTCCTGACCTCAACAAGTATCTGGCAACCCCGCTGTCTGTGTTTTGTTAACAATGAGGAGGCCACATACATTTTGCATATATAAGAGTCCAAATAGGGTCCAGGAGCAAAGGGACCTATGAGTACAGATACACAAATGATTAAATGCAGTGACACGGCTTAATAAGGCCAGAAAAAGGAAAACCAAGCACTGGGATTAATTTCTAGAGTGCTAGAATTGAAAATCAAAGAAGTTATGCTGAACTTGGTTGGACCACACTTGAAGTTCTGTGTACAGTTCCAGTCTCCACATTATCGAAAGGATGCAGAGGCACTGGAGAAGGTGCAAAAATTTACAAGAATGATACCAGAAATGAGAGGATATACCACAGAGGAAAGACCTTGGGCTTTTCTGCCTAAAAATTAAAAGACTGAAAGTTGATCTGATAGAAGTCTTTAATATTAATAAAGGATTTGACAGGGTAGAAATTGTTACAACTGAGGTAGGAGGAGTGCACTGTCTTTTCTAGTTCCGCTTCTCCACAGGTCACAACATATATTTAAATGTTTACCAAGTTACCAAATCAGTCAATCATATATTCTACTCTTCATCCCAGAATAAAATACACCAACCAGATTTGTTTAATAAACAACAAAACTATCAGTTTATTATAAAACAAGACTTAGCCAGTAACAAAGCAAAGCATTAACATACAGACTGAAATATGAAAGGTCCCTTTTTAAATACCCCACATACATTCACACACACACTGGTAAAAGACAAAAAAAAAAGACATTCTCTCTGCAGAGGTTGTTTACAAAAAAAAGACAAAAAGGAATACTTTGGCCAAATAGTTGTTAATTCTTGATGCAAAAGGATGAGATATATTGTGTTCCAAAATGGCATACAATCTGGCATCCAAGAACATGTAGCCGGGTCACTGAGATCTTTTCTGGAGCAATTCTTTTCAGGCAGCATCGAGGATTAATCCGGCAGGTTTTCCAGCTTCTCAGGAGAAACGTGGCATCAGGGGTTTTAGCCCTCACACACACTGAACTCTTAGGGCTTTTCAGAGAAGTGAAGAAAGTGATGAGCTGGGTCTTTCTCTCTTGGCAGGCTGACCTCCAACTGACTCAAAATAGTATTCAAAAAATGAAACCCACTCTTCAGCACCATAAATCTTGACATGTCACTTCTATTGGAAACAACTTTCCCAAGTCACCAAGGTTTCTGTTCTTTATTGAGCTTAAGGCATGTGACTTCCAATGACGGTTGTTTTCAAACAAGACCTCTCAGTGACCCTTCTAAAAACACATCCAAGGAATCTTTTCAGTTTTAAACACAAGTCCTCAAAAAAAAATTTAAAAATGGAAACACTTTCAGAACAACACAGAGAAGATGTTTCCACTTGTGCAGAAACCAAAACTAAGGGCCATAAATATAAGATAACCACAAATAAATCCAGTCAGGAATTCAGGAGAATCTCCTTTATCCCAAGGTTGGTTAAAATGTGGAACTTGTTACCACAGCGATTAGTTGAAGCGAATAGCATAGATGCACTTAAGGGGAAGCGAGATAAGTGCATGAGGGGAAAAAGAGATGGAAGGATATGTTGATAGGGTGAGATGAAGTATGGTGGGAGGACGCTCCTGTGGAGCATAAACACTGGCATGGATCTGTTGGGCCAAATGGCCTGTTTCTGCACTGCACGTACTCTGTGAGTGCCCCCTTTCAGCAGAAGCTCATACGTATGCTGTCACGAGTTCAGTGCCAGAGAGCAGGAATGTCATTGGGTCCGAATCGGGCAGTAGCTCCTCTGTCTCTGTTGGTAACTCCCTGAGAGGAAATAATTGTCCAGTTGCATCACTGCTCTCTCTGGTGTGTGTCTAAGAGGCTCAACTCCCAGTGCCTAATGGTTATTCACCAGTGTACCTTGCCAAGGTAGACACTTCGAGCATGGCAGCAGTGTCCTGCTCAGTCATGTACCAAGAACACACACTTCCATAACCAACTTTGGGCGCCTGCTTCAAGGATGCTTGCAAGCCATGACCTGAAGGCCCTAAATGTCGACTATTGCACTTGGGAGTCACAAACTGGCGAAAGAGAGAAATGGTGACACATCCTGTGGACTGGTGTGCATTACCACGATGACCAAATGTTTTTTTTTTATTATTCGTTCCTGGGATGCAGGCGTCGCTGGTTAGGCCAGCATTTATTGCTCATCCCTAATTGCCCTTGAGAAGATGGTGGTGAGCTGCCTTCTTGAACCATTGCAGTCCATGCGGGGTAGGTACACCCACAGTGCTGTTAGGAAGGGAGTTCCAGGATTTTGACCCAGCGACAGTGAAGGAACGGCGATATCGTTCCAAGTCAGGATGATGTGTTGCTTGGAGGGGAACTTGCAGGTGGTGGTGTTCCCATGTATTTGCTGCCCTTATCCTTCTGGTTGGTACAGGTCGCAGGTTTGGAAGGTGCTGTCTAAGGAGCCTTGGTGCGTTGCTGCAGTGCATCTTGTAGATGGTACACACTGCTGCCACTGTGCGTCGGTGGTGGAGGGAGTGAATGTTTGTAAATGGGATGCCAATCAAGTGGGCTGCTTTGTTCTGGACAGTTACAGTGTCAAGCTTCTTGAGTGTTGTTGGAGCTGCACCCATCCAGGCAAGTGGAGAGTATTCCATCACACTCCTGACTTGTGCCTTGGAGATGATGACAGGCTTTGGGGAGTCAGGAGGTGA
Source organism: Heterodontus francisci (assembly GCF_036365525.1). Classification (NCBI taxonomy): domain Eukaryota; kingdom Metazoa; phylum Chordata; class Chondrichthyes; order Heterodontiformes; family Heterodontidae; genus Heterodontus; species Heterodontus francisci. The sequence goes on from NC_090417.1 coordinate 12,409,934, forward strand.
GTTACTCACCACAGGATTCCTGGCCTCTAACCTGCTCTTGTAGTTATGGTATTTATATGGCGACTCCAGCTCAGTTTCTGGTCAATGGTAACCCCAGGATGTTGATAGCAGGGGTGTCAGCGATCGTAATGCCATTAAATGTCAAGGGGAGTTGGTTAGATTGTCTCTTGTTGGAGATGGTCATGACCTGGCACTTGTGTGGTGCGAATGTTACTTGCCACTTCTCAGCCCAAGCTTGGATATTGTCCAGATCTTGCTGCATTTCTACATGGACTGCTTCAGTATCTGAGGAGTCACGAATGGTGCTGAACATTGTGCAATCATCAGCGAACATCCCCACTTCTGACATTACGATTGAAGGAAGGTCATTGATGAAGCAGCTGAAGATGGTTGGGCCTCGGACACTACCCTGAGGAACTCCTGCAGTGATGTCCTGCAGCTGAGATGATTGACCTCCAACAACCACAACAATCTCCCTTTGCGCTAGGTACAACTGCAACCAACGGAGAGATTTTCCCCTGATTCCCATTGACTCCAGTTTTGCCAAGACTCCTTGATGCCATACTCGGTCAAATGCTGCTTGGATGTCAAGGGCAGTCACTCTCACCTCACCTCTTGAGTTCAGCTCTTTTGTTCATGTTTGAACCAAGGCTGTAACGAGGTCAGGAGCTAAGTGACCCTGGCGGAACCCAAACTGAGCGTCGCTAAGCAGGTTATTGCTAAGCAAGTGCAGCTTGATAGCATTGTCAATGACACCTTCCATCACTTTACTGATGAATGAGAGTAGACTGATCGAGAGTAGTGTTGTTCCTGGCATGCCCTCCAGCACTCTTCATTGAACCAGTGTTGGTCTCCTGGCTTGATGGTAATGGTAGAGTGGGGATATGACGGGCCATGAGGTTACAGATTGTGGTTGAGTACAATTCTGCTGCTGCTGATGGCCCACAGAGCCTCATGGATGCCCAGCTTTGCATTGCTACATCTGTTCGAAGTCTCTCCCATTCAGCATGGTGGTAGTGTCACACAACATGACGGAGGGTATCCTCAATGTGAAGGCAGGTCTTCATCTCCACAAGGACTGTGCCGGTGGTCACTCCTATCAATGCTATCTTGGACAGATGCATCTGCGGCAGGCAGATCGGTGAGAACGAGGTCAAATTTGTTTTTCCCTCTTGTTGGTTCCCTCACCACCTGCCGCAGACCCAGACTAGCAGCTGAGGACTCGGCCAGCTCGGTCAGTAGTGGTACCACCAAGCCACCATTGGTGATGGACATTGAAGTCCCCCACCCTGAGTACACTCTGCACCCTTGCCACCCACAGTGCTTCCTCCAAGTGCTATTCAACATGGAGGAGTACTGATTCATCATCTGAGGGCAGGTGGCAGTAGGTGGTAATCAGCAGGAGGTTTCCTTGCCCATGTTTCACCTGATGCCAGAAGACTTCATGGGGTCCAGAGTCAATGTTGAGGACTCCCAGGGCAACCCCCTCCTGACTTTATATCACTGTGCCGTCACCTCTGGTGGGTCTGTCCTGCCGGTGGGACAGGACATACCCAGGGATGGTGATGGCGGTGTCTGGGGCATTGTCTGTAAGGTATGATTCAGTGAATATGACTGTGTCAGGCTGCTGCTTGACTAATCAGCTCTCCCAACTTTGGCACAAGCTCTCAGACGCCAATAAGGTTTGACGTTGTTGTTCGCGCTGCCTGGGTCTGTGGGTCTGCAGTCTGGAGTCACATGTGGGCCAGACCAGGTAAAGATTAGAATTAGAATTAGAATTAGAATTAGAATATTACAGCGTAGTACAGGCCCTTCGGCCCTCGATGTTGCGCCGATCATCTGACCTACACTATTCCATTTACATCCATATGTCTATCCAATGACCACTTAAATGCCCTTAAAGTTGGCGAGTCTACTACTGTTGCAGGCAGGGCGTTCCACGCCCCTACTACTCTCTGCGTAAAGAAACTACCTCTGACATCTGTCCTATATCTTTCACCCCTCAACTTAAAGCTATGTCCCCTCGTGTTTGCCATCCTCATCCGAGGAAAAAGACTTTCACTATCCACCCTATCTAACCCTCTGATTATCTTGTATGTCTCTATTAAGTCACCTCTCCTCCTCCTTCTCTCTAACGAAAACAACCCCAAGTCCCTCAGCCTTTCCTCGTAAGACCTTCCTTCCATACCAGGCAACATCCTAGTAAATCTCCTCTGCACCCTTTCCAAAGCTTCGACATCCTTCCTATAATGCGGTGACCAGAACTGCACGCAATACTCCAGGTGCGGCCTCACCAGAGTTTTGTACAGCTGCATCATGACCCCGTGGCTCTGAAACTCGATCCCCCTACTAATAAAGGCTAACACACCATATGCCTTCTTAACAGCCCTATTAACCTGGGTAGCAACTTTCAGGGATTTATGTACCTGGATACCAAGATCTCTCTGCTCATCTACACTACCAAGAATCTTCCCATTAGCCCAGTACTCTGCATTGCTGTTACTCCTTCCAAAGTGAATCACCTCACACTTCTCCGCATTAAACTCCATTTGCCATCTCTCAGCCCAGCTCTGCAGCCTATCTATGTCCCTCTGTACCCTACAACACCCTTCGACACTATCCACAACTCCACCGACCTTCGTGTCATCCGCAAATTTACTAACCCACCCTTCTACACCCTCATCCAGGTCGTTTATAAAAATGACAAACAGCAGTGGCCCCAAAACAGAACCTTGCGGTACACCACTAGTAACTAAACTCCAGGATGAACATTTGCCATCAACCACCACCCTCTGTCTTCTTTCAGCTAGCCAATTTCTGATCCAAAGCTCTAAATCACCTTCAACCCCATACTTGCGTATTTTCTGCAATAGCCTACCGTGGGGAACCTTATCAAACGCCTTACTGAAATCCATATACACCACATCCACGGCTTTACCCTCATCCACCTGTTTGGTCACCTTCTCGAAAAACTCAATAAGGTTTGTGAGGCACGACCTACCTTTCACAAAACCGTGCTGACTATCGCAAATGAACTTATTCTTTTCAAGATGATTATAAATCCTGTCTCTTATAACCTTTTCCAACATTTTACCCACAACCGAAGTAAGGCTCACAGGTCTATAATTACCAGGGCTGTCTCTACTCCCCTTCTTGAACAAGGGGACAACATTTGCTATCCTCCAGTCCTCCGGCACTACTCCTGTCGACAATGACGACTTAAAGATCAACAACAACGGCTCTGCAATCTCCTCCCTGGCTTCCCAGAGAATCCTAGGATAAATCCCATCTGGCCCAGGGGACTTATCTATTTTCACTCTTTCCAAAATTGCTAACACCTCCTCCTTGTGAATCTCAATCCCATCTAGCCTAGTAGGCTGTATCTCAGTAATCTCCTCGGCAACATTTTCTTTCTCTACTGTAAATACTGACGAAAAATATTCATTTAACGCTTCCCCTATCTCCTCTGATTCCGCACACAACTTCCCACTACTATCCTTGATTGGCCCTGTTCTAACTCTTATCATTCGTTTATTCCTGATATACCTATAGAAAGCCTTAGGGTTTTCTTTGATCCTATCCGCCAATGACTTCTCGTGTCCTCTCCTTGCTCTTCTTAGCCCTCCCTTTAGATCCTTCCTGGCTAGCTTGTAACTCTCAAGCGCCCTAACTGAGCCTTCACGTCTCATCCTAACATAAGCCGCCCTCTTCCTCTTGACAAGCGCTTCAACTTCTTGAGTAAACCACGGCTCCCTTGCTCGACAACTTCCTCCCTGCCTGACAGGTACATACTTATCAAGGACACGCATTAGCTGCTCCTTGAATAAGCTCCACATTTCGTTTGTGCCCATCCCCTGCAGTTTCCTTCCCCATCCTACACATCCTAAATCTTGCCTAATCACGTCATAATTTCCTTTCCCCCAGCTATAATTCTTGCCCTGCGGTATATACCTGTCCCTGCCCATCGCTAAGGTAAACCTAACCGAATTGTGATCACTATCGCCAAAGTGCTCACCTACATCTAAATCAAACACCTGGCCGGGTTCATTACCCAGTACCAAATCCAATGTGGCATCGCCCCTGGTTGGCCTGTCCACATACTGTGTCAGAAAACCCTCCTGCACACACTGGACAAAAACAGACCCATCTAAAGTACTCGAACTATAGTATTTCCAGTCAATATTTGGAAAGTTAAAGTCCCCCATAACCACTACCCTGTTACTCTCGCTCCTGTCGAGAATCATCTTCGCTATCCTTTCCTCTACATCTCTGGAACTATTCGGAGGTCTATAGAAAACTCCCAACAGGGTGACCTCTCCTCTCCTGTTTCTAACTTCGGCCCATACTACCTCAGTAGACGAGTCCTCAAACGTCCTTTCTGCCGCTGTAATACTTTCCTTGATTAACAATGCCACACCCCCCCCTCTTTTACCCTCTTCTCTGTTCTTTCTGAAACATCTAAATTCCGGAACCTGCAACATCCATTCCTGCCCCTGCTCTACCCATGTCTCCGAAATGGCCACAACATCAGGATCCCAGGTACCAACCCATGCTGCAAGCTCACCCACCTTATTCCGGATACTCCTGGCGTTGAAGTAGACACACTTTAAACCAAGTTCTTGCTTGCCAGTGCCCTCTTGCGTCCCTGTAACCTTATCCCCTACCTCACTACTCTCAACAGCCTGTACACTGGCACTGCAATTTAGGTTCCCATTCCCCTGCTGATTTAGTTTAAACCCCCCCGAAGAGCACTAACAAATCTCCCCCCCAGGATATTGGTACCCCTCTGGTTCAGGTGAAGACCATCCTGTTTGTAGAGGTCCCACCTACCCCAGAAAGAGCCCCAATTATCCAGGAAACCAAAACCCTCCCTCCTACACCATCCCTGCAGCCACGTGTTCAACTCCTCTCTCTCCCTATTCCTCTCTTCGCTAGCACGTGGCACAGGCAACAACCCAGAGATAACAACTCTGGTTGTTCTCGCTCTAAGCTTCCACCCTAGCTCCCTGAATTTCTGCCTTAAATCCCCATCTCTCTTCCTACCTATGTCGTTGGTGCCTATGTGGACCACGACTTGGGGGTGCTCCCCCTCCCCCTTAAGGATCCCAAAAACACGATCGGAGACATCACGTACCCTGGCACCTGGGAGGCAACACACCAACCGTGAGTCTCTCTCGTTCCCACAGAACCTCCTATCTGTTCCCCTAACTATGGAGTCCCCAATGACTAATGCTCTGCTCCTCTTCCCTTTTCCCTTCTGAGCAACAGGGACAGACTCTGTGCCAGAGACCTGCACCCCATTGCTTACCCCTGGTAAGTCGTCCCCCCCAACAGTATCCAAAACGGTATACCTGTTGTTGAGGGAAACGGCCACAGGGGATCCCTGCACTGCCTGCTGGTTCCCTTTCCTTCCCCTGACGGTAACCCATCTACCTACTTCTTTTACCTGAGGTGTGACTGCCTCCCTATAACTCCTGTCAATAATCCCCTCCGCCTCCCGAATGATCCGAAGTTCATCCAGCTCCAGCTCCAGTTCCCTAACGCGGTCTGCGAGGAGCTGGAGTTGGGTGCACTTCCCGCAGATGCAGTCAGCAGGGACACTCTTGGCGACCCCTACCTCCCACATTCTGCAGGAGGAACATACAACTGCCTTTACCTCCATTCCCACTATTCTAGATTCCCAATAAATCTACTGAAAAACCAAACGAAAAAAAAAGTCAAAACTTGTTCGCTTAGCAATCCGACGGACTGAAGTTTTAAATAAAAAGCTTACCTTATCAACACCCTAGAGTCCTTTTTTTTTGGTTAGAGGAGGAGGGTGGGTGGGAGACACTACACGTGTAGTGTCTCGGGTACTGCCACTGCCCAAATAAATAGTTTTCCCCTACCCAGCAGTCCCCGGTCCTCCGAAACAAAAAAGGGATTAACTTGTAACTTACTGAAATTGACCGCTCAGCTGAAAGTCCGCTCCGCACCCCGTTCTATCAAGGCTGCTCCTCGCAAAAGGCAAAGATTTTAAAACTGCCCAAATAAATAGTTTTCCCCTACCCAGCAGTCCCCTTCCCTGAAGGACATTAGTGAACCATATGGGTTTTTACAACATTCGGCAATGGTTTCATGGCCATCATTAGACTAGCTTTTTAATTCCAGATTTTTATGAATTGAATTCAAATTCCACCTTCTGCTGTGGTGGGTCTCTAACCCATGTCCCCAGAGCAATACCCTGGGTCTATGGGTTACTATTCCAGTGACAATAACATTATGCCACCGCCTCCCTACAGCGGCGACAGCAGCTTGGCAACAGGCGCCAATGTCAAAAACAACAACTCAAAGCGTCACTTGGCAGCTTCACGTGCAGCACTTGTGGCAGCACCTGCCTCTCAACGATTGGCCTTCACCGTCATCAACAAAGGAGCACCAAGAGAAGACACCCCACCGAAATGGATTGTTTGCTGCATGTCCATCACCTTTCGTAGGTGGAAAGATGCCAACACACCCATTATCAAGGGGATGGCAAAGTGTCTGTTCCAATAACAGGGTTAGCATTGCAATAACGTCTGACCATCTGTTCTGTAGGGAGCAACTGATCCAGCAGAGTGAGGAGCTGTTAGCAAGTAGGGAACCACTGATGCTGCTGCTGACAGATAAGGTAAAACTCTTGCACACAGCTATGGAGTGCTGCAACCAGAGCATATACTACATGGCATTCATCCATGCACATTTGGCCAGAGCTTTCTGGAGTAGGAGCTGCAGGAAATTGATTGGTGTTTTAAGACCAGGAATACTGCCTGGCCTTTAAACAGCGGGGAAGGTCGCAAACAAGTTTGTAAGATCAGGACGTATTGATAAAATCAGGACAACTAAAAGAAATAACATAGGCTCTTCACCGACAACTCTCAGTCCTGAAACAAAGACAATTAGATTCTTGAATGAATCACAATAAAATAGTCAAAGACACGCCAACTGTGATTTGTTACTAAATTTGCTCTGGTGATATTTGTCACGTGACACAACCATAAATGTGTTGTCCTCACACTGAGAGCCAACGAGACAAATTTCTCCATCAACATCTTTCTGAGGTCAGCTCCTGGTGCCACTGAGGATTCTGCCATCAATTTTCCCACAGAGATGCTGGCACACTGCTCCCATATGCCACCCAATAGAATTACTGTCGAGCTTAAATCAGTCACTCAACATGCAGAGGAACATGTCGACCGACACACTTTTCATTCCTCTATGGCAAAATGGCTTGGTACTGCGACATGTGACACCATTGCAAGATCTTTCAGACATTGTTCCAACAGATTCTCTGCCACCCCATCTGCTACATTAGCTCATTCACCAATCACATTGTAAGTCTCAGACAGGGCATAAACTGTAAATAATTACAAACTTGTCTTGAAAAGAACAGATTGTTAACTGCAATTTGCAATATGATTTTCATAAGCATGCATATAAAAGTACTCAACAATGGAAAGTAATTGTGGATTTTAATTGTAATTTAACTACAGCATTAATGCAAAAACAGATAATTACAGGAAGAGACACATCTCACTGCCAACTTCATATGCAGCACTGAGGCATTCTGCACTGTCATTTTTCAGTTTGTTAATGTTCTGATATTTTTAATTTTTGAAAACTTTGCTTCATAACAGTGAGAAACATTCCATGCAATTTATCACTCAATTTTAATTTGGGCACTTGCACCTGCAATGGAGAAAAGCCTCCCAAGACGCTTCACACAGGTGTAATCAGAAAAAAATGGACGCTAAGCAAAAGAAGGAGATATGAGGAGGGGTGACCATATGCTTGGACAAAGAGGTGGGTTTTAAGGAGATCAGGGAGGTGGTGAGGCAGAGGGGTTTATGAAAGGAATTCCACAGTGTAGGGCCTACACAATTGAAGATATGGCTATTGATATGGGAGGAAGGGATGCACAAGAGGCCTGAGTCAGAGGAATGCAGAGTTCCTGGTAGGGGTGGGAAACAGTGGTGGGGGATATGGAGATAAGGAGAGGGTGAGCAGATGATGGGATTTAAACTGTGGCTGTGGAGGATAAAGTGCTGTCTGCATTTCTCATTGCAACATCATTCCTGTGTTGCCAAGTCATCAAGCCACAGAGGAGCAACTGTGGATGGAGAGTTGGGGGAGGGGCAATATCTGAGGCAATTCTGGCACTGGGAGCAAGAGGGAAATTCAGGGATATGGTTGGGTAGTGGTCATGTTATTGGACGAATAATCAGAGGCTTAGACTAATAATACAGAGAATGTGAGCTCAAATCCCATTTTTGTAAAAGCCCAACTGGTTACTGAATGTACTGAATCCTCCCATCTTTAGCCCATCTGGTCCCACACCAACATGGCTGAAGCTTTTCTCTGCAGTGACCTCGCAAGCCACTTGATTGCATCAAATTGCCACCAAGAATATTGCAACGGTACAAGAACAAGTCCCACCACGACCTTCTCAGGGCATCTAGGGATGGCCTATGAATACCGACCTTATCAGTGATGCCAACATGCTGAGAATGAATGAATAAAAAAAGTGGGGGAATAATCTCTTCCACGGTCACTTTGCTTATGACACATCTTTGGTTTAGAAAACCAGGCACAATGATTCATCAAACACTTTCATGAATCACGGGGCCTCAGGAATGTTTGGCAGATGGCAGTTGATGTTGTGTATGTGGACTTTCAAAAGACCTTTGACAAAGAACCAAATTATAGATATTTTAGCAAAGTTCAAGTCCATTGGATCAAAGGAACAGTCGTAGCATGAATAAAAAAATTGGCTGAGGGACTATCGGCAGATAGTCATGGTGAACAGTTGCTTTTCACTTTGGAGGGAGGTACTCAGTGCTATCCCCCAGGGGTCAGTAGTCGTCGGATCACTGTTCTTTTTCTTGAAACATATTCATGATCTGGGCTTCGGGATAGAGGGTAACATTACAAAGTTTGCAGATGATACAAAACTTGGAAATGTACTAAGTAATAAAGAGGAGAGTAAGACTTCACAAGGACATTGATATACTGTTGAAATGGGCAGACACAAAGCATGAAATGCAGAGAAGTGCAAAGTGGCACATTTTGGAAGGAAGAATGAGGAGGGGCGATATGTACAAAATGGGACAATTTTCAAGGAATGCAGGAACACAGAACCTGGGGGAGTATGTACACAAATCTTTGAAGATGTCAGGACAAGTCAAGAAGGCTGTTAAATAAGTATACAGTAGACTGAAATAGTGGAATACAGAACAGATTTAGCAGAATGCTACCAGTTATGTAGAGAGACTGGAGAAGCTGGGGTTGTCTCCTTAGAGAAGAGAAGAATTAGAGGAGATTTAATACAGGTGTTCAAAATCATGAAGGATTTTGATTAAGTAAATAAGGAGGAACTGTTCTCGTGACAGAATGGTCAGTAACCAGAGGACACAGATTTAAATCGATTGACAAAAGAACCAAAGGCGACATGAGGAAACATTTTACACAGTGAGTTGTCATGATCTGGAATGCACTTCCTGAAAGGGTGATGGTCACAGGTTCAGTCAGAACATTGGATTGGATAAATAATTGAAGGGAAAATATTGACAGGGCTTTGGGGCAAGAGCAGGGGAGTGAGGTCAATTGGATCGCTCTACCAAAGAGCCAGCACAGGTGTGATGGGACGACTGTCCTCCTATAATTCAATAATGCTGAAATACATTTTTTCTGTGCAATGATCTGCAAGTCACCGCGCAGTGTTTAACAACTCTTTTCATCAGATGACCTGTTTATCATACTGTGGTACTAAATTCCTTCTCCTTCCACAAAGGCAGGAAAGCTTTTCATGACAGCAGTGACCCTTTCATAAATACTGCAGAGTTCACAATTGTACTGCAACTGAGTAAACCAGTTACATTGACAGCAGACCAAAAAATCGTGATCATGTTGCCTGAATCCATTGGCTCTTTCAGATTCTTTGCTGGGCTGTTTTCCTTTATTTTTGCTGTGTCAAGTACTTTTTCACGAAAAGAAAATTCTTAAAAGACGAACAAAATGCTTACTACCATGAAAATGTCAGAATATTTAATGGTTAATGATGCTAATATAAGTATGTTACAGCAGATATTTTGTTAATGCCATTCCAAAGAACATGTATTATAACAAGCTTTTTGGGGAAAAAATGTCAAAGACAGAATGGAAATATCAAAGATTATCAAACAGTTGCATTAGGTCAGTTCACTTTGTACGGTAATTCATATTGTTCTGTTGTAAAATGACAGTGTGTCAAGAGTGCTCCAATCACAGGTTCAGTGCCCTAGATGGCAGTGCAAACACCAGAAGCATTTATTAACCTGCATTTCTTGTGAAAGGGGAATGCTTTGTAATACAAAGACAGATCCAGAAGAGACATGACTTGATCTTGTTGTCTGCCTTTTCATTTGTCCTCCGTCATCTATTCACGCGTCACGTTAACCCATCTATGTCCAAACAGGCCCTTTCATATCATTTTGACTGAGATGTTGTTACATTTGAAAAGATTGTGTGGAGCAAATAACTCTGTAGCAGTAATGCACAATGAGTTATTTTCAAGGAGAAAATCATACATGCTTTTTTGTACATGCTTAACAAGGGCTTGTTTACAATTTTGTCTGAAATGAAATCCTTTCATGAATGCATTTCTCCTGCTGCTAGTGACAAAGCAATTATTACCCAAACGTGTGGCTAGCAAATTGATTTCTCGTCATTGGGATTAAGTCCAGCCCAGGATGAAGGGATGAAAGACTCCTCTGTATGTCATGTGTTTGCCTCACTCCCTCTGTTTCTTAGTTCATTGAAATGAGTTTCAACAGTCAGAACTCAATTTCAGGTAAACTGCCCATAATTTGCGACAGCCTCTCTTAATAACTTGGAAATTTCACTGATAAGCTTCATTATGATGGTCAGTTTCACTTAGCAAACTGACCATACCAGTACATTAAGGGGATGCTTTCTGAGTATGGATGAAGGTGCTTGGGGCAGAGTGGTATGAGATTTTCTTTCCCTCTGACCTGTGTCTTTTGTGATGTGGGAATGCTTGAAGGAGAGTGGCTCATCTCCTGATTCCCAAAGCATTTCCACCATCTACAAGGTACAGGTCAGGAGTGTGATGAAATACTCCCCACTTGACTGAATGAGTGCAGCTCCAACAACACACAAGAAGCTCGGCAACATTCAGAACAAAGCAGCCGACTTGAGTGGCACCCCATCCACCAACTTAAGCATTCACTCCCTCCACCAGTGGCAGCAGTGTGTACCTTGCTGGGTCAACCTCCTGGAACTCCCTCTCTAACACCACTGGGGGAGTATCTTCATCACACAGACAGTTGCAGTTCAAGAAGGCAGCTCACTTCCATCTTCTCAAGGACAATTAGCAATGGGCAATAAATGCTGGACTTGCCAGTGATGGACACATCCTGAGAATGAATAAATAATAAAAGACACTGGGGAGAATGAGTGAACAAAAGCTCACCCACCCCACCTCTCCACACCCCTCGCCCTGCTATCGGGATCAGGGCTCCATCCCTTTCTTGTTTTTTCACAGGTTTTATCAGAATGCCACTGCACAAACGGAACAGTGTATGGGTTTGGTACAATCCAAAATTCACACACAAATGGAACAACATAGCCTCCTTCTGTGCTGTAAGATCCTATGAAAGAAAGGATATCAGACCGGACTTGTGGATTTTGTGAGATCAAACCCCACTCCAAAGTGAGGCTATATGAGAGAGTGCTGCAACATCAGAGGTGCTCTCCTTTCAATGTGACCTTCAAGTGAAGAGCTGCTCAGGAGGACATTAAAGATCTCAGGACACTATTCAAGGAAGAGCTGGGAGTTCTGCCAATGCAATATTCCTCCCACAACCAACACCACCAAAAACAGATTAGCTGATCATTCACCATGCAGTTCCTCGTGCATAAACAGATACCAAAATTGTACTTCAAAGTAATCGGATGCACATGATGCACTTTGAAACATTTCTGAAATATCTAAGGCAACATGAAGTCATCTTTCTTTCGACTGGGAAGTAAACCTCTCACTATGACATTTAGCAAATGATTCAAAGCACAGATGCGCTGTGCAAATCTGACTCACCCAAGAACACACACATTCCTGTCACTGTACCTCGTCTATCTTGTATGCTTACTGATTTTCAGTTCACTGAAGCTGAATTTTGTAAACTGGAGCCATATGGAGAGCCTTTGCAATGGGGAATTTCCACTGTGGACAGATACTGCAATACACTGTGATGCAGAGGTGTCCTGTGACACCATTATGTGCCATTTGATGAATTGAGTAGGGAGATGAGGTGGCCTGTGTGTGCATTATGGAAAGGTAGAAAGTAGATATTTGTCTTTCTTGCTCACAGTATATTTTCTCTCTTTTCATGCTAATGATGACTTATGCTATAGTTCCTTGGCTGACAAAAAACCCTCTGGCATCTCATTCAAATAACCATTCTTCACACGTGATGAGACAATGAATTTCCACAAACTATTTTACCAAGAAGGGTATTAGATCTGAATCCAATCCTGTTCCCACCTGGTGGTCTAATTAGACAAAGTAGCAATGCTAATTATTAGCTGCTCATTAACTGCTCATTTAGAGCGGTTAGAACAAAGAACAAAGAACAGTACAGCACAGGAACAGGCCATTCGGCCCTCCAAGCCTGCGCCGATCTTGATGCCTGCCTAAACTAAAACCTTCTGCACTTCCAGGGCCCATATCCCTCTATTCCCTTCCTATTCATGTATTTGTCAAGATGTCTCTTAAACGTCGCTATCGTATCTGCTTCCACCACCTCCCCTGGCAGCAAGTTCCAGGCACTCACCACCCTCTGTGTAAAAAACTTGCCTCGCACATCCCCTCTAAACTTTGCCCCTCGCACCTTAAACCTATGTCCCCTAGTAACTGACTCTTCCACCCTGGGAAAAAGCTTCTGACTATCCACTCTGTCCATGCCGCTCATAACTTTGTAAACCTCTATCATGTCGCCCCTCCACCTCCGTCTTTCCAGTGAAAACAATCTGTGTTTTTCCAACCTCTCCTCATAGCTAATGCCCTCCAGACCAGGCAACATCCTGGTAAACCTCTTCTGTACCCTCTCCAAAGCCTCCACGTCCTTCTGGTAGTGTGGCGACCAGAATTGCACGCAATATACTAAGTGTGGCCTAACTAAGGTTCTGTACAGCTGCAACATGACTTGCCAATTTTTATACTCTATGCCCCGACCGATGAAGGCAAGCATGCCGCATGTCTTCTTGACTACCTTATCCATCTGCGTTGCCACTTTCAGTGACCTGTGGACCTGTACGCCCAGATCTCTCTGCCTGTCAATACTCCTAAGGGTTCTGCCATTTACTGTATACTTCCCACCTGCATTAGACCTTCCAAAATGCATTACCTCACATTTGTCCGGATTAAACTCCATCTGCCATTTCTCTGCCCAAGTCTCCAACCGATCGATATCCTGCTGTATCCTCTGACAATCCTCATCATTATCCGCAACTCCACCAACCTATGTGTCGTCCCTAAACTTACTAATCAGACCAGCTACATTTTCCTCCAAATCATTTATATATACTGCAAAGAGCAAAGGTCCCAGCACTGATCCCTGCGGAACACCACTCGTCACATCCCTCCATTCAGAAAAACACCCTTCCACTGATACCCTCTGTATTCTTTGACCGAGCCAGTTCTGTATCCATCTTGCCAGCTCACCTCTGATCCCGTGTGACTTCACCTTTTGTACCAGTCTGCCATGAGGGACCTTGTCAAAGGCTTTACTGAAGTCCATATAGATAACATCCACTGCCCTTCCTTCATCAATCATCTTCGTCACTTCCTCAAAAAACTCAATCAAATTAGTAAGACACGACCTCCCCTTCACAAAACCATGCTGTCTCTCGCTAATAAGTTCGTTTGTTTCCAAATGGGAGTAAATCCTGTCCCGAAGAATCCTCTCTAATAGTTTCCCTACCACTGACGTAAGGCTCACCGGCCTATAATTTCCTGGATTATCCTTGCTACCCTTCTTAAACAAAGGAACAACATTGGCTATTCTCCAGTCCTCTGGGACCTCACCTGTGGCCAATGAGGACGCAAAGATTTCTGTCAAGACCCGAGCAATTTCTTCCCTTGCCTCCCTCAGTATTCTAGGGTGGATCCCACCAGGCCCTGGGGACTACCCTGTCTACCTTAATGCTTTGCAAGACACCCAACACCTCCTCCTTTTTGATAATGAGATGACTGAGACTATCTGCACTCCCTTCCCTAGGCTCATCATCCACCAAGTCCTTCTCTTTGGTGAATACTGATGCAAAGTACTCATTTAGCACCTCGCCCATTTCCTCTGGCTCCACACATAGATTCCACACATATGTCCTTGAGTGGGCCAACCTTTTCCCTGGTTACCCTCTTGCTCTTTATATACGTATAAAAAGCTTTGGGATTTTCCTTAATCCTGTTTGCCAATGACTTTTCATGACCCCTTTTAGCCCTCCTGACTTCTTGCTTAAGTTCCTTCCTACTGTCTTTATATTCCTCAAGTGCTTCGTCTGTTCCTAGCCTTCCAGCCCTCATGAATGCTTCCTTTTTCTTTTTGACTGGGCTCACAATATCCCGCGTTATCCAAGCTTCCCGAAACTTGCCAAACTTGTCCTTCTTCCTCACAGGAACATGCTGGTCCTGGATTCTAATCAACTGACGTTTGAAAGACTCCCACATTTCAGATGTGAATTTACCCTCAAACAGCCGCCCCCAATCTAAATTCTTCAGTTCCTGACTAATATTGTTATAATTAGCCTTCCCCCAATTTAGCACCTTCACCCGAGGACTACTCTTATCCTTATCCACAAGTACCTTAAAACTTATGGAATTATGGTCACTGTTAGCAGAGAACAGGAAATTCTACTCAAGATTTACTTCATTCCAACATCGTCAATATCTCCCAATTGAAGTTGTTCGTGGTTTCTGCAGAGATCCAACAGTGAGCAGAGCAGGAGGTATTGGCTGAAAGAGGAACCTGGGAGGCTGAAAGCCATAGGTGGTCGACTTAGAGACCTCAAGGGTATCTGATGCAGCACGAGCACCACCAATGTTTTACCTATCTGGATCTCAGTGATGAACAGCGTATAAAAACTAAGCAGTGTCAACTCCCAGATCCAACCAAGGAGCAGCAATTGGACAGGGTATAAATGAAAGTGAGCCCCGCACTATACTCCTACACCACCAGCAGCAGGCGACATCAAGTGAATCTGTACGCTGCTGCATCACTGAGATGTATCTTCCGCAAGGTATTGGCATGAATCAAGTTCAACAGTGGTATGCAGCACCAGCTGGCAAGCCAGAACCAATTTGAGCAGTCATGATGATGGGACTGCAGTGGTTCAATAAGGTGACTCACCACTGTTGTGTATTGTTAGAGCGTAGATCGAGTGTTGCTTAAAGAAGTCTCTGGTTCTTTGTAGGGCTAAAGAATTGGTCATTTATTACTTACAGATATTACTATTTCTCTCTCTCTCTTTGGGCTCCTTGTCTCAAGAGACAATGGGTAAGCACCTGGAGGTGGTCAGTGGTTTGTGAAGCAGCACCTGGAGTGGCTCTCAAGGCCAATTCTAGAGTGACAGACTCTTCCACAGGCGCTGCAGATAAAATTGGTTGTCGGGGCTGTTACACAGTTGGCTCGCTCCTTGCGCTTCTGTCTTTTATCCTGCCAACTGCTAAGTCTCTTCGACTCGCCATTCTTTAGCCCCACCTTTATGGCTGTCCGCTAGCTCTGGCAATCACCGGCAACTGACTCCCACAACTTGTGGTCAATGTCACAGGACTTCATGTCACGTTTTCAGACGTCTTTAAAGTGGAGACATGGACGGCCGGTGGGTCTGATACCAGTGACAAGCTCGCTGTACAATGCGTCCTTGGGGATCCTGCACTCTCCACAAGCCTGTCTGGACAGCACACCTCGTGCTGCTTCCAACGTCTTCTCAGACTAATCCCCTTGTGACTATTTAGATTTTTTTTTTAGATTTAGAGATACAGCACTGAAACAGGCCCTTTGGCCCACCGAGTCTGTGCCGACCATTAACCACCCATTTATACTAATCCTACACTAATCCCATATTCCTACCACATCCCCACCTGACCCTATATTCCCCTACCACCTACCTATACTAGGGGCAATTTATATCGGCCAATTTACCTATCAACCTGCAAGTCTTTTGGCTTGTGGGAGGAAACCGAAGCACCCGGAGGAAACCCACGCAGACACAGGGAGAACTTGCAAACTCCACACAGGCAGTACCCAGACTTGAACCCGGGTCGCTGGAGCTGTGAGGCTGCGGTGCTAACCACTGCGCCACTGTGCCGCATCATCATCACGACAGTGGGAGGGTTTTACTCACACTGTCTCAAACATGAACCCTTTCAGGCCCTTATACTACAATCACCACCTTTTCAAGGGCAATTCGGGATGGGCTTTGCCAGCGACGTCTACGATATATGAAACTAATAAATTATTTTTAGCAGTCATATGACATTCCTCACGTAAAAGGAATCATTTTCAGCACTCCTGTGCATCTGCAGGTCGACTATCAACAGAAATTTGCTCCCTCAATGTTCAGTTGGTATGTGGAATTATGCAGATGCTCACCACACTCCCAACTTGAAGAATCAAGGGGTCCATCCTGCTCTACAACTGGTATCTGGGAGACATGATCTACCCATTTCAAATGTGGCTGATGAGCCTCGGTGGAACGTCAGACCCTACAAAGGAAGGACAAGTACAGTAGAATAGGTCTTCATCTTACTCAAGCTACTTTTCACATGTTTATCATGTTCATGAGCGACGATCATACATTGGCACCTGAATAATGGACAGTGTAATCAAAGCCATTGTTGAAATGGTGATCTGCAATGAGCTCCTGCTACATTTGACCCGGAAATGCTCCACACTTCCTGACTTCAGTTGAATTATCCCATCTCCCCCTCAATGAACACAAGAATTCGTCAAAACAGAAAATAGATTCAAATCACAAATAATCAAGGAATCTCTGTCAAGGTGACGAAGGAAACTTAACCAAAGTTGCTTAAAACACATCTAGTGTGCGTCAGCTCAAATGAAAAGCTAAATTAGTGTGTGATTAAACTACTGCAGCCAATTCTAATAAATTACAGAGCAATATAATCAGGGAGAATTAGTGCTCAGCTTGGACAATATGATTTTAAGAAGCTTTCTTTCAGAAGTGATAATTATAATGGAATGTGACTTCACATACTAATAACTACTGGATTGACAAAGTACCATGACAAGTGACTTGCTTGCCTACCTTTGAATGACATTCAATGTAACCATCTGAAGACACGATAAGATGAACTCAACTCAGAACTGTTCTGATGATGTGATGCACCACTATTATCAGTGGCGTTCTGATACTGCTTTGGAATTTATGCATAATGCTGCATTCTCGCCAAATTTAAGTCTGGTCCTTCAGGAGAAATGGTTATTTTACTGATCTATTTATTCACTTCCCTTAAATATATTTACTGGTTATTCTGTCAATGAGAAAACAAGCTTCTAAATATTTAACATTTTTTGATCATTGTAGATTTATGCAAAACTTTGGAAAACTCATTGTCATACAATGTTTGGATATTGGCTGTATTTTCACTGACATCACTGTTGTCTGGCATCGAGTATCTTGGCAGTGCTCAGTGTTTGCTCCCATTATCTACACACATTTACTTCTCTATTTTAATTCTATGCAGTCATCTATGGCTCTGAGAGACAAATGTAATTAAAACTAATAAATCCACTTACTCATTTTGCCACTCACATAGTTAAAAATCTCAATTAACTAAGGCAGGTCAGTGCTCGGAAAGCATGCTGATAATGGTTGCTAATTTTGGATCGAAAAACTCCCTCCATATTTCTAAATTTCCTCTCCTTTAGGTTTGTGTGCAGCACACACTGCTCCCCTGGCTGATAGGTTAGGCAGAACTGTCCCAATTCTGTTCTGCAACCTTGTGCATAAGGGTAGCACAGCACTTGCTTGTTGTTCCACTGCACCGTTGGCCCTACAAGGAAGATTGATCCTGTGGTCAGCTTCTCTCTCTGTGATGGATATTCTGAGGAAACGACCTTACAAGGAACTGTGGAACAATGGCACATCCTCGTCATCTTTGTGATTAAGGCAGGCTCTGGACTGCAGAGACCTGCCATTGCTCAGCAAAGCAGATTGAACGGAACTGAAATCTCACAGACCTTCCCAAAGGAGCCTTCCACTTACCCACGTTGCCTGCCGAAAAGTGAAGTGCTTCCCCAAAATGCATTCATCAACCAAGGTGATCACGCACACCAGTCAGCAACCAATTACTGAGTAGTAATGTCAGTAACCGAAATGAATAAATCACTCAATACAGGGCAGTCTGACCGCAGAATCGAGGGCATAGTTTCATGTCACAGTCCCAACATTCTGAATTTCCAATCTTGGCTTTGCAACAGTGGGGCATGCCAACATGAGGTGACTGCAAAGGCCAGTTTCAGAGCTCAAACAGTCTGTTTGCCCATGGATGGCTCATGACACAGCAGGGGAGAAAGAAGAACATCTTACATCCAGTACCTTTGCATTCAGAAATAGAGGATCGATATGAACTTAAAAATAATAACAGAGCATATATTATTTCCAGACCCTAGATCTAGAGCAATATGGGGATCACAAATTCTGTCATGACAATATTTTGAATTTATCCTTATGCCACGCATTATGGAAAATAGCACTTTAAACTTCCCACATTACACGATGACCAATTCCACCCTGAAATCAGCCTCTAATTCTTCAGCAGCTGCAGGGAAAACAGGTTGACAGATATTAAAATTGGTTTGTGAATATTAATACGAAGGCAACAACCTCAGCTTTGTACCACTGAATGAATTGAGATTTGACGCAACTTTTAGTGCAGGTGTGCATGCCAGTCGAAATTGTGCAAAGCTCCAAGACCAGAAAAAAAAGGGCCACAACTTAGGCTCGCAGCCTCAGTTGACAGTCTCTTGCAGTACTGAGGGAGTGCTACTTTGCTTTTTTTTTGTGGTTCAGCGTGACTCATTGCTGGCACTCTAGCTTCTTGAGTCAGAAGGTTGTGGGTTCATGTCCAACTTCAGTGGCTTGAGCACAAAATCTAGTCTGACGCTACAGTGCAGTCGTGAGGCAGTGCTGCCACTGTCTGATATGCCATATTTCAGATGAGATGTTAAACTGAGGCCCTGTCTGCCCTCTCATGTGGACACACGTGGCACTATTTCATAGGGAGGGGTGTCACAGAGTGCGAGAATCACAAAATTTGCTGCTGGGTAATCTCAACATACATCGATGGGCTTACAAAGAATGCTGGTATCACCAGATTTACTGATGCAAAAGAGCACACAGTATTAGAATCACAATAATGGTGAAAGAGATAGCACAAAGTGCGATAATTACAGCATTTGGGGACTCAGGGAGTACAAGCTGCTCACAACAGCCACTGAAATAAACAACTCAGTGGAGAATCTCAAATATATTTCAAGGCACTACCACATTAAAGGTGTAAAAGATAAAAGCTCATTCCTGTTGACTGTGCCTCATGCCACACTCTAAATTGTGTATTCCCCTAAACCATGTACCAATTTGACAATTGTTCTCCTCATTAATGTCTTTCTATTTTCATGGTGACAGCAATGGGGTGTTGTCTCTTGCAGTCCAATTGTGAAAGAAATGGTATTGCTTCACCAGATTGGCACAGTGAGCTCTCCTAGTAATAGGGAAATAACCATAGCAGGTATGCAGGATAATAACTCTGCCGAAAGGGCATATCAATGATGGCAGCAGATATATTTCATGCCCTGAAATGCTTATTTAGCTAAGCGTTTTGGATGCAATCAAAAAGCATGGGATTTCATAATAAAGGTTGTGTTGCTTGGAAACTGTCCGGAACAATGTTTAATGTAAAAATTATGGAGCAATCAATCTGTCCCACCAGTACTTCCAATATTGCTGAACAAGCTGCTCTGTCAACAGCTACATCATTGTATAATGAATTTCTCAAAACAATAAGGTGAAGGTTTGAAGCTGTTCAGTGTTTCCTCTGCATGACATTAAATATTGATAGCTTACCTTAGGTGTGAATTAAGCCGATAATTGTTATATATAAAAAAGCTCTTTGGCTCTTGCTTGTGTTCTTTTTGTTTTAGACAGGAAGTACTTTTGTGCAGTTTATTTTTATGGTGCATCTTCTGAAAGGGATGAGGGGATCCTCCGTGGTGTTGCTCGAGACAAGTCAAGAGATTGTGGGTTCAAGAACCACTCCAGAGGCTTGAACACAAAATCTAGGCTGCTGCTCCCAGTGCAGTACAGAGGGAGGGCCGCAGTGACAGAGGTGCCACCTTTTGGGTGAGACATCAACCTGACTCAAATGCCTTCCACTGTTTGAAGGAAAGTGGGAGAGTGGCTATCCTGGTATCCTGGCCAATCTTAATCCCACAAGCAACCCCGAAAAGAGATGATCTGGTCATTTACTTTATGGCTTGTTGGAGCTTGCTGTGTGGAAATTGGCACTGCCAAAATTACAATAGTGATTAATCTTCAGAAGTGTGTCATTGGCTAGAAAGCCCTTTTGGGCGTCCTGAAGTCATGAAAGGCAAGTCTTTCTTTCTATCACAGATACATTCCTGGCCTCTAGGGAGGCATAGACCAGGCTCACATAATCATCCTTGCTGTCTGAACTGAGACATGAATAGCAACAAACAACTGTGTTAAGTTCAAAAGTGTTTTGGATCACACTTCAAAGCATCTTATTTTGCACAGTTAGCTGAGTTGAGTGGGGCTGGGGGCGGGGCGGGGGGGGGGCGGAGGTGCCAGTTGCAGGAGGGATACTGTTCTCAGTATCCCTGGGCTATGTAGGGAAATGAAACCACAGTTCAGTCAGGGTTTTCATTTTTGATTGGCTTGGTGACTATGCCGGAATAGCCTCCGATGTGGGTATCCGTTGAGGACAGGAGAAGGTTTGGTGGATTGGCTTTCCACAGTATCAATGCTTCGCTTGAAAGACAAATGAAACTTTGCTAACCCTGAAATAACTGCTGGCTTTATTAGGTACTGCATTGGATAAATAATTTAGTTTCCTGCAGCCGAAAAAGTAGGCAGGAGGAGGTTTATGATGACAGCAGTGGCTCCAAAGCTATTGGATACAGTGGCCTCAGAATTTGCCACTGTCACTGACCTTCCTAATTCAGCATCGTCTGGTCTGGATGCAGAGTGACAGGCACTGGTGATAATATTCCGGGTCGAAAGTTAGGTTTGGATCCCCAGGTCAGCAGGGGACTGGCTGATGTAATTTTCCTCCTGTCGTTTTATTCTGCTTTCTTCAGCAATTCTACAAGAACTGTGTGAAGGTTAAGTGAAAGATGGTATGGCAATATTTCTGGATTGTTTCTGATTACTTTGGATAGGCGGGCTTTCATTAAAAATAAAACATGCAACCTAGATTACTTTGCATCCATCTAATTTAGAACTCATCTGGTGCCATTAATTTTATCATGGTGTTTTTACTGTGGTAAAGTGCTTTCGTGTTCAACACTCTTCGAGTTGTACATCTCAATTCATTTGGATTCTTTCCAATATTGTCTCGATTTTCTCTCACAATAGCAAGTCAATGGAACAGGGATACAATGACCTGTTCTGAAAGGAACATTTTTTTCTACCAAGTAAAGGTTTAGTAATTACAGTCTTCTTTTAAAGCTGAACTGTCTTTCGCTCACGAATGCATCTCTCACTCTCTGCACATCCTCCGTTGAATATTAATTGTTTTGCACTCATCTTATGTTTTAAATGGATACTTAACAAATTTAATTTGACTATTACAGCAGCATCGTACCTTTCTACGTTAGATGATTTTCTTTTTTTTACAAAATAATGTACCACAATTCTAATTGCGCTGAATGGGTAATAAATGTTGTAGAACTTGTAGTTTCTTTACATGGAAGCTAGCATCAGTGAAATGGGAGTGAAGCCCAAATACCAATTAGGTTTTCACACTGGTGACCCAGATCATATGGCGGCTGCCGTGTCAGCAGATTTGTGTATTTTTCTGATTTTGTTGCAAGCTTAGTTTACCAAGTCAGCAACCTAGACCTCGTACGAAGACTACTGACCATCCCAGACAGATTACAATCAGATCGGGGAGAGTTGTCAATCATCCGGTGAGACGGAATCTTTAAAGTCAGAAACCTGCGGGGAGAGAGTGTAGTCGAGAAGTCATAAATGTATATATGTTTGGAAAAATGTTGGATAACGACTTGGGGGGAGATGTAGTATGAGGTTTGTAAAGGGTTAATACCAAAGACAGTGAGAGAGACCCCTCCCATCGTACAAACAATGAGGTAACAGTCACATAAGATAGGCTTGAGGAGAAGAAGGATGTTAGCTTCGCTGGCATGTGGACAGTATGTATAGTAACTGTAAATAGTAGAGTTGTTAGCTAACCTTTTATAAGAGTCTAAGACTTTCTCTAGAACACCCTACAATGCTGCTAATACGAATACAATGAAACTCAACAGGCGAGGCCTATGGCGCTGGGCCGAAAAGGTGGGGGGAACCCCAGTTCGGACTTTCGTAGCCCATCCACCGCCCTCCCACCCCCTGTACCAATTGGTGCAATCTAATGGCACTCAGGCACAGGGCCAGTGGTTCAGCAGTGCTACGTGGCGCAGTGGCCATTGGTGGTAATGCAAGGGGCCTTGTACCCAGGTCCAGCACTAGAGCCCAGACTCAGGTTAAATGAGGTGGGTTCGCCGGGCCAGACTGGCAGGCGTCAGCGAGTGGGGATGTGTGGGGAGGGAGAGTGGGCAATTAGTGCAGGGGGAGGGGGGTGAACTCATGTGGAACTTTTCCCGGTGGGGACCCTCCGTGGGCCACAGATTGCCCCTGGAGGAGAGCACTCTGTCCCACCCAGCCCACAGGGAGGTGGCCTCATTTAATTGGGTGACCCCCCACCACGCTTGGCAGAGGCTTTTGCCACTGGTAGTGTTAAATCTCGGCGGCGGTAGGAAAATATCCTTAAGCGGTCAGTGAGGCCACATATGGGCCTCAATTGGCCTCTGGGTGGGAAGACCATCGTCGGCCTATCCAGCCCCTGACTCAAGTCCGATGTGACAGGAAGGCGACAGGTCCTCCGCCTCCCATCGCAATTCTACGGGGCCCCCCTGCCTCCAGATCCGTCTCAGGGAGACCTGTAAAATTCAGCCCTCCTTTTGTACTGTACTATTTTGTCTTCTGCTTTCGCAAGGAAACCAACAACTTCTTACAATTATAACAAAAGGAACATCAAACTGCAGTTTGTTTTCACTTAATGTCCTGTATTGGCTTGCACTACATTTAATCCAGGACGTTACCACATATCTGTAAGAACTGTTATTTAACTATAAGAGGTGCAAAACCCAATAAAGTTAAACGAGAAAGGACCTCAGTCAATTATCAATCACACAACAGGCTTGTTGGGACGGGGGGCGGTTTGGGGGAATTACTCTAAATGACAGAATTAGCCTTCCCGCTTAAGAGTCAGAAAAGGATTTAGAGCTGTCCTCAAGCATCCTGTAAAATTGGAGCTAAAATGTTGTGCAATTTGGTTTGTTACTAAATAAATGAGCTTAAAACCTAGAGAAGCATATCGATAGCAGAGCACTTGGAGAACAGTGGTAGAATCGGACAAAGTCACCATGGATTTACGAAAGGGAAATCATGCTTGACAAATCTACTAGAATTCTTCGAGGATGTAACTAGTAGAGTTGATGAGGGGGAGCCAGTGGATGTAGTTTATTTGGACTTTCAGAAGGCTTTCGACAAAGTACCACATAAGAGATTAGCGTGTAAAATTAAGGCGCATGGGATTAGGGGTAGTGTATTGCGATAGGTAGAAAATTAGTTGGCAGACAGGAAACAAAGAATAGGGATAAATGGGTCTTTTTCCGAATGGCAGGCAGTGACCAGTGCGGTACCGCAGGGATCCCTGCAGGGACCCCAGCTATTCACAATATATATTCATGATTTAGAAGAGGGAACTAAATGCAATATCTCCAAATTTGCAGATGACTCAAAACTGAGTGGGAGGGTGAGTTGTGAGGAGGATACAGAGAGGCTTCATGGTGATTTGGACAAGTTGAGTGAGTGGGCAAATGCATGGCAGATGCAGTATAATGTGGATAAATGAGTACAGGAGCAGGGATGTCTTGCTGCAATTATACAGGGCCTTCGTGAGGCCACACCTGGAATACTGTGTGCAGTTTTGGTCTCCTTATCTGAAGAAGGATGTTCTTGCTATCGAGGGAGTGCAGCGAAGGTTCACCAGACTGATTCCTGGGATGGCGGGACTGACATATGAGGAGAGATTGAGTCGGTTAGGATTATATTCGCTGGAGTTCAGAAGAGTGAGGAGGGATCTCATAGAAACCTATAAAATTCTAACAGGACTTGACAGGGTAGATGCAGGAAGGATGTTCCTGATCATGGGGGAGTCCAGAACCAGAGGTCATAGTCTAAGGATACGGGGTAAACCTTTCAGGACTGAGATGAGGAGAAGTTTCTTCACCCAGGGAGTGGTGAGCCTGTGGAATTCGATACCACAGAAAGCAGTTGAGGCCAAAACATTGTATGTTTTCAAGAAGGAGTTAGATATAGCTCTTAGGTTTAAAGGGATCAAAGGATATGGGGGGGAAAGCGGGAACAGGTTACTGAGTTGGATGATCAGCCATGATCATAATGAATGGCGGAGCAGACTCGAAGGGACAAATGGCCTACTCCTGCTCCTATTTTCTATGTTTCTCAGCTTTGGATGGGTTTGGTGAGGTAAATGTCTGATGGGGACTGATCTAACTTTTAAACACGACACTGTTTCATCACAAGGGATGTTGTCATGCAACATAATGGCATTGTTTTATTTATATATTCTTGAGATATGGGAGTCACTGATGAGGCCAGCATTTATAGTCCAGCCCTAATAGCCCTTGTTAAGGTGCCTGCTATGCTTGGCCTTTTAGGTGGTAGAGGTCATAGACTGAGGGGTGCTGCTGAAGAGGCCTTGGCGAATTGCTGTCGTGTATCCTGCAGACAGTGGGAGAGGCAGTGAATGTTTTAGCTGGTGGATGTGGTGCCGATCAAGTAGATTGCTTTATCGTGGATGATATCAAACGTCTTGAGTGTCATTGCAGCTGTACCAGCCAGGAAGTGGAGAGTATTCCATTATATCTCTGACTTGTGCCTTGTAGGTGGAGAGGCTCTGGGGTGTCATGGGGAGAGTCATTTTCCACAGCATACCCAGTCCCTGACATTCTCACAGCATTTATATGGTTGGTCAGTTGTTTTGTGTTAATCGTGCGCCCCCAATATGTTGATAGTGAGTGACTTTTTAATAGTACTGTCACTGAATGTCAAAGGAAGGTGGTTAGGTTCTCTGTGATTGGAGATGCTCATTGCCCGGCACTTGCCATTTATCAGCCAAAAGCTGGATGTTGTCTGGGTTTTGCTCAGAAATTGCAAGTGAACCTAAACACTGTAACTTTGTCAGCAAACAGTCCCACTTCTGATTTCATGGTGAAGGGAAGTTCAATGATAAATCAGCTGAAGATAGTTGGCCCAAGGGATACTGCTCTGAGGAACTCCTTCAGCAATGACCTGAGATGATTGTCCTCCAACAACTGCATCCATCTTCCTTTGTGCCATGTTTGACACAAGCCACTCGAGAGATTTCCCCCGAATTCCCATCGACTTCAATTTTACTCGGGTTCTTGGTACCGTG
This sequence comes from Heterodontus francisci, assembly GCF_036365525.1. Classification (NCBI taxonomy): domain Eukaryota; kingdom Metazoa; phylum Chordata; class Chondrichthyes; order Heterodontiformes; family Heterodontidae; genus Heterodontus; species Heterodontus francisci. Next base: position 12,435,771 of record NC_090417.1, read on the forward strand.
CTTGGTCAAATACAAGGGCAGTCACTCTCAGCTCACCTTTTGAATTCAGCTCTTGTGCTCATGTTTGGGCCAAGCCAAGAATGAAGTCTGGATCTGTGTGCTCCTGACACAACCCAAACTGAGCTTTAGTGTTCTTGCAATGTTTTAAATGCATATTTTGAAGTAAAATTAACTTGTTATGTGTTACTTACAAAGAACATAATCGAGTGAATAAGCTGGAAATCTAGGAGTTTATTGATGTTAAATTAATTTCTTCTTGCTGGGCCATATCTGGGTATTTCATTCACATGTTTCTCCAACTGTCTCTACTTTATTCCAGCTCAAAGGACAGGATTCTAATGAAACTGTAGCTTTGACCAATGATGTCACTGAGCGCAACCAGAACTAAAGGTGTGCATTGCAGTTGTGATTCTGTTTGACATGCAAAGTTCACATCAAATGGACAAAAGGCAGAAGAAGTCTAGGCAGAACCCACAAGGTTCTGACAGAAGTGTGAGTGCTCCCAATTATAACCTCAAATTTAAGGATTATAATTACTAATGAAGGAAGCTGCAGTCAATATAAAATATAACCCAGAGAATAATAATAATTATTCATCCAGACAGTCCCTCATGAATATGTAGAATACTAACCTATTTTCAGATTTTTTCAAGATTGGTTTGTACGAGAAATATCTGAATTATTTTTTCAGCTTTATATGTCCGCTTTATTTCCTTGCAAAAACACAAATACAGAACTATTATAAATTGCATACTGATTCAGAATCTGTAGTCCTGTCACTAGTTTCAGCTTCACTCTGCTAGTTTTATTCTCTCAAAGAAATGCTGTCCTTGCAAGAATAGAAACAAATAAAAGGTAAAATAATCTGTCTACCTATCAAACTATCTGTGTAAAAGTCAGATTTGAAAGTCTCAAGGGGACATAAATAGGAGAGAGAAAGAAAAGCAGTCATTTTAACATGACCTGCAGCCAGAAATCTACAAACCTTGCAACCTGCAAACTTCCTTCAACAACAACAACTTGCATTTGTATGACATCCTTAAGGTAGCAAAATGTTCTCAGGCATTTCACAGGAGCGTTATCAAACAAACGTCAGACTGAGCCTCAGAAGATGATACTCGGGCAAGTGACCTAAAGCTTTGTCAAAATGGTAAGTTTCAAGGAGCGCCTGAAAGGAGGAAAGAGAGGGAGATGGATGGAGAGGTTTAGGGAGGGAATACAGAGCTCAGGGCTGAAGCTGAAGGCACGATTAAATTTAAGGCATAATTAAAATCTGGGATGCGCAAGAGGATTGAATTGGAGGAGCAGAGATATGTCAGAGGGTTGCAGGGTCGAAGCAGGTTACAGAGATAGAGAAGGGTGAGGCCATGGAGGGATTAAAAAACACGGATGAACGTTTCAACATGGAGGAGTTTGACCTCATGTAGGCCAGCGAGCACAGGGGTGGTGGGTGAACAGCACCAACAGTAGTCAACTATTACCTGACCCCAGAATGTGCCTTTACAGCAAATAGACTGTCAGGTCAGGCTCAATTTCAAAGAACTACATCTTAGCAACATAATAATGGATTGTGCATTATTTGGTATGACACTCCTGTCCTTAGAGTTTCCTCAGAATTAACAGCAGCAATGCAATGGAAGACATCCGGGCATTTTTGACAATCATTTTCTGCACATAGAATATTACTGTCAATATTTGGGTTCAAAGCAAAAACCTTCCAATGCCAGGCAGAAAGGAAAATGGTTGTGGTTCATTGAAATTCACCCTCAGCCCAACCATCTTCAACTGCTTTATCAATGACCTTCCCTCATCACGAGGTCAGGAGAATTCAGCATGACGATTCCATGGTATTCAGCTTTATTCACAACTTGTCTGTTCATTACTTAGCCTACAAAAAACAACAGCAGGACCTGGATAACAGCCAGGCTAGAGCTGACATGAGCCAGTTACCATTCATCCAACTGAGTGTCAGGTAATGATCACTGTGAACAAGAGAAAACTTAGCCATCTCCCAATGACCTGATCTTTAGAAGGTGGTGGAGGCGGGGTCATTGAATATTTTTAAGGCGGAGTTAGATAGATTCTTCAATAAAAGCAAAATACTGCAGATGTTGGAAATCTGAAATAAAAACAGAAAGTGCTGGAAATATTCAAGAGGTTAGGACGGAAGAGAACAGAAAGGAAGGCGTGTGATAGGGCAGAGGGCAGGAGAGATTAAATAACAAAGTTGTCCTGGGACAAAGGTAAAGAGTGTGTTAATGCTTGTGGTGAAAGACAAAGCATTAGTCCACAGAGAGTGTGAGTAGCAGAATAAGAAGTATCTCTGTCTACATGAAAAACAGGCACATAATTAAAAAATAAAATAAAATAAAATGAAAAAATTTAAAAAGCCAGTCATGCTCTGAAGTTATTGAACTCAATGTTCAGTCTGCAAGGCTGCAGAGTGTTGCAGAGTGCTCCTCAAGCTTGCATTGATGTTCACTGGAACACTGGAGCAGGCCAAAGACAGAAATGTTGGCATGAGGGCAGGGGTGGATGTTGAAATGGCAAGTGACCAGAAGCTCAGGATCATGCTTTCGGACTGAGCGGAGGTGTTTCGCAAAGCGGTCACCCAATCTGCGTTTGGTCTCCCCAATGTAGAGGCGGCCGCATTGTGAGCAGTGAATACAGTAGACTAAATTGAAGGAAGTACAAGTAAATCGCTGCTTCTCCTGGAAGGAGTGTTTGGGGCCGTGGATAGTGAGGAGAGAGGAGGTAAAAGTGCAGGTATTACACCTCCTACGACTGCATGGGAAGGTGCCATTGGAAGGGGGTGAGGCATGGGGGGTGATGGAGGACTGGACCAGGGTGTCACGGCAGGAACAATCCCTTTGGAATGCTGACAAAGGAGGGCAAGGGAAGATGTGTTTGGTGGTGGCAACACGCTGGAGGTGGCGGAGATAGATTCTTGCAAGGCAAGGGAATCAAAGATTATCGGGGGTAGATGGGCATGTGGACGTCGAGACAGAAACAGATCGGCGATGATCTTATTGAATGGCGAAGCAGGCTCGACGGGCCATATAGCCTACTTCTGCTCCCAATTCGTATGGTTGTAGGGTCGCAGTAGTAACTCCATTCCTCAGTTATCCACCAAACAAATTACTTGGTGACTATTGATCAGAAAATTAACTGCCATATCAACGCCATGACTACAGGCGGAAGGCAGAGGCTGGGTCTCCTTCAGGGAGCAGCTCGTCTCCTGATCCTTCAAAACATTTCTACTGACGATAAGGTTCAAGACAACAGTGTAATAGAGAAGAAAGTTAACAAGAAAGGACAAGGCAATAGTGCAGGGTAGCAATATGGGTCATGATAATCTGAGCTTGACCGTCCTGATGGCACTGCTGGTACAACTGAGCTGCTGGCCCTCTGATTGGCAGCTCTTCGAGGCAGGATCCCCATCTTGAAAGAGACGGGGACCCCAGCCGCAGGGCACTTAAGTGCCTGAGTGCCTTTCGATTGCGCCGGGAAGCTCTGAAAGGCCGAAGCAGAGCTGCCGCTGCCTTTTCGGCCAGGCAACAGGAGCCCTGCTGGCACCACAAAATTCAGCCCAATATCTAGCTCTTTCATCACTGGCACACTGTGGTGATTGTCTGGACAGTCAGCAGGATGCACTGTTGCACCTCCTTTTCCTTTTCCTACTACTGAGAAGAACAAGGGAAGAAATGTTAAGGGAGCACCATCTTTAAGATTCCCTCCACTATAAGTTACACGGCATCCTGACTTGGATTTACATTGCTGTTCCTTGTCACCAGGCCAATAGTCTTGAAAGTGACGACCCGATAGCATTATGGGAGCACCATCAACTCAAGGACTGCAACAGTTCAAAAACGTCATCCACTGTCTCGGGGCTGGGCCTGCAAATGCTGTCCGATATCCTAAAGCTAAATATAGAAAGATGCCCACGGAAACATTTCGCAAAATGGACCAAATGTTTGGCAAGGTCCAGCTTTGAAGTTCCTTTTCTTGTCTGCCTCCAGTGCTTTGCCTCAGGGGTGGCATTGGGTTGCATCAAAGCTGAGACAAATCTGTCCCTATCCAATCTCCACACACACAGGCGACACCTTGGTTGATATTTCTGTTCTCGAAACAAGAATTATTGAGACAAATTGTAACATCTCTGCCACTATTCGTGCATGGCACCGATTATAGTAATATGGCCTTTCGACTTAAATTGAATAGTATAATTATTGCCTAGAAAACCTGGTAATTTTCTGATTCAGAGACCATTTTCTGAACTACCCATCAAGCAATAAGTCTTCAGGCTTAAGTCCTTCTTACTCCCGGTTGGCTGACAATTGAAGATTTTTTTCCTCCTGACCTTTTGCCTCCTCACACTAGATGTAATTTTGGTAATTGAGAAGTCCTCTGAAATGTTTGCAAAGGTTAAGAAACATCATCAGTGGTACATACTTCTCACAATGGTTGGAGGGACATCTTGAGTACTGTGTACAGTACTGGTCTCCTTATTTAAGGAAGAATGTAAATGCATTGGATGCAGTACAGAGAAGGTTGATTAAACTAATACCTGGAATGGGTGGCCTGTCTTCTGAGGAAAGATTGGATAGGCTAGGCTTGTATCCTCTGGAATTTAGAAGAGTAAGAGGTGACTTGATTGAAACATATGAGATCCTGAGGGGTCTTGACATGGTGGATGTGCAAAGGATGTTTCCCCTTGTGGGAGAATCTCAAACTAGGGGTCACTGTATAAAAATAAGGGGTCGCCCATTTAAGACAGAGATGAGGAGAAATTTTTTCTCTCAGAGGCTCGTCCTCAAAATGCAGAGTCTTTGAATGTTTTTAAGACAGAGGTAGACAGATTTTTGACAAGCGAGGGGGTGGAAGGTTATCGGAGGTAGGTGGAAATGTGGCGTCATCAGTTCAGCAATGAACTTATTGAATGGCGGAGCAAGCTCGAAGGGCCGAGTGGCCTACTCCTGCTCCTAATTCTTATGTGCGTATGTCCACCATGTTGGGAGGTGTGAGGTTCCCTTAAGTGCAACACAAAGACAAGGCAACAGCAGAACAGTTCAATAATGAGCAAGGCAGCAATAGAAAGCACTGTCAACACAAGGAATCCTCTATCCAACCCTGCAACGTTCCTCTTTTTATAAATCTTTTGATTCAAGTTTACTTGACTCTTGTGAAAAACATCTGCTTTGTGCTTAATGCTCTTGTACTACCATGTATTCAATCATTCTTAAGAACATGAAAAGGCATGGACTGGGAAAAGGTATTCATCTGACTCAGCAGTTTCTTCCACAGACCATGTACAACTTGACCTATCATAGACTCTATCCACTCATCTAATTTGCTGAGCGAAACCTCTGTGCTAATACTCTTGGATCCTCCAACGTTATCAAACAAAAGCAGCAGAATACCTATTCATGGTCACATTTCCACTCTTCAAGCCTGGACTGGTGTGTAGTCTATGGACAAAATTGTTCCCCTCACCAGAACTGCACAAAGAGACATGTGTTCCATGGAGTATTCCATTGTCTGAATCTGCAACTTCCAATCCGAACTCCCAACCAGATATTCATGCAGCTTTAAAGGGGATCAATAACACAGCATCAATTGCTTTTGTTGGCAGACTATTCCATACATCCACTATTTGCATTTTCCTGTTCTTCCACCACCAGCCCATTTGTTAATTTAAAACTGTGTCCTCCATTCTTTCCTGACAGTCCAAGCTAAACAGCCTGCTTATATGAAAAATCATGAATCTATTTTTTTGGTGGTGGTGGTAGTTTAGGAAGAAATGCTAACTTATATGCCAGGTGATGACTCTGCTTTTCTTTAGTGTGCTGTGGGACATTAAACCCCTACCTGAATACCTGGAACAGATTAAAAGATCATGGCCAGAATTTATTGAGAGGTGAGGTGGTGGGTGGGGCAGAAGCGGGTCCATCTGCCAGCTGAAAAGTTGGTGGCGAGCCCATCTCCGCTGAACCTAGGGAGCCAGACCGGATTTTACACTCCCCCGGCCCTTAATTGGTCTTGGGTGGGACTTCCACCTCCTTGAGGCAGGAAGTCCCGCCTAATGGACCTGCTGGCCAATCACTGGGCCAGCAGCTCTTAGTCCCGGCAGCACCACTGGGAGCAAGGGCCACTGCTGGGATTGCACCCAGCCATCGGAAGAAGATGAGGGAGAGCCCCGGAGAAAGCTAAGTTTTTAGGGCCTCGCCGGGGACAATCAATCAGTCAGTTAGGGGGGCAGTGGGGAGTATTGTGAATTGGGGGCACAAGACACCCAATCAAGATGCCCCCCTCCCAGCCCGCAAGAAGGCAGCCTGTTTTCATCTGGTGGGCTTTTTGAGGCCTCAGTCTCCCGCCAGCCCAGGGTAAAATACCAGCGGTGGCAAGGCAGAGGCCCTTAAGTACCACTTAATTGACCACTTAAGGGTCTTGATTGGCCTGGGGTGGGCGGACCGTTTCTTGCCGCAACCACCGACTTAAATTGGCAACAGGGGCTGGAGGGGGGTCAGGAATGCCCCCCCTGACCTCCCACTCAATTTTACGCCCTATCCCCCCATCCCCCGCCGCCAGTCCGCTTGTTTCGGGGCGTAAAATTCCAGCCCATCAGTTTAATGTCTCAACTAAAGGACAGCACCTCGAACAATGTAGCAGCTTCTCGGCACTGCACTGGAGTGTCAATTATGATGATGTGGTTCAATTCTGAAGCAAAATTTGAACCTACAACATTTTGGCTCAGAGGTGATTGTGCAACCAACGGAGCAACGTCTACAGCCTATAATTCAGTTTGAATGATAAATCTGGTGTCAAAGCCGGAGAGAGTTTCACAGTTTGTGCCTCTTTTGCGAGTTAAGCCCTTGAAAAAATCTTCACTGTTCCTTTTGGGATTCTGCATGCCCACTTCCATTGATTTTATTTGAATAGTTTTGTTTAAATGTTGAATGCTGATGACATTACTGGATGAAGTTGACTCTGAAGATTGACTAAACCCAACGGTGTGTGGGAACTGAATTAACAGATGAGATTGCTGAAGCACATTGGCTTGATGACAGTACACATTGATATTTATTCAATTGTCTCAGACTGTCAGTCTCAGTAATGCTTTCCAGCTGGTGTCTCACTATTTAAATACCAATATTCAAAACTAAACAAGAAAAAAACTAAAGCATGTAACTTGGATAACAGCTGGGACAGCGGAATTAGCTTCGGTTGTCCTGGGCTGTGGAGAGCAAAGATAGCGATGGATCCTGCTCGTGACAACTGTCCACCTGTTGAAAGCACATATTAATGGACATCAGGGATGACAAAGCATTTACAACACATTCGGCCCAGCAGGTCCATGTCAGAGGACAGGGAGGTGGCTTGGCCGTGATTCCAACCGCGGTTAAACAATCTGCCAAAACTCACACACAAACAATAGGCAGCTGTCAGAGGAAAACTACTGAGCTTGGCATGAGTCTGTATCTTCAGGAATGCAGGAGTGTCAGAAGTCTATCAATTCATTTGTGTGTGCTGAAAAAAACTAATCATTCAATGTGTTGATGACGAAGGGTTAAAAACAAGCAACTTTATTTGCTCATTGAAGATCAAACGATGTTTGATCCCAAAGTTTAAAGCACCTCATTCTCATAAGTGTTTGGTTACCTCAAGTGACATTTAGCTGTGCTGTGATCCGTTGAGCATTTGTATCAATATCTGTATTCATTCCATGTGTTTGTTAATGCTGACATCAAAAGAAAATACAGTTTAACAAAGTAAGATTTTCCATTTTCAAGACTAAACTCTTAATCTTGAACGTGAAGCTATGAAAGAGACTGGAAAGTTTTTCTTTGCATCATTGTATTGAAAAACTGCGCAGCAAGACTGATGACTTATCCAAACGATATCAGGAAGTTCAAAATGGTAATTAACCCATTGTGGGCATTGATAATGACATTTCTCATTGATCATTGCACTGTGTTGGTCTGCAGCTAAGCCCATTTCTGCTGCTGTTTCAGATGTTGTAAATTTGAAACAGATACATCAATGAAATCTGTAAAAGGACTAATCTGTTTTTTATTCTGCTTCTGAGTTAATTGAAACTGTAGCATGAGTCTATATAATGTCCAGTAGACAGATTATTACAGCTAGTTAACTGTCAGTTGTAAAAGTAGACACAGTTGAGCTACATCTTTGGACTTCTAAAAAGCATTTGATAAAGTGCCACACAACAGACTTGCGAGCAAATTTACAGCTCATGGAACAAAAGGGACGGGAGCAACATGGATACGAAATTGGCTGAGTGACAGGAAACAGAGAGTAATGGTTCATGGATCTTTTTCAGACTGGAGGAAGGTTTGTAGTGGAGTTCTCCGTGGGTCAGTGTTCGGACCATTTCTGTTCCTGATATTTATGAATGACCCAGATCTTAGTGTCCAGGCCACAATTTCAAAACTTGTGGATGATACAAAACTTGGAAACATTGTGAACTGTGAGGAGGACAGTGTAGAACTTCAAAAAGGCATCAACAGGTTGGTGGAATGGGTGGACAAGTGACAGATAAAATTTAATGCAGAGAAGTGTGAAGTGATTCATTTGGTAGGGAGAACACGGAGAGACAATATAAAATGAAGGGTGCAATTCTAAAGGGGGTGCAGGAGCAGAGGGAACTGGGTGCATATGTGCATAAATCATGAAGTTGGCAGGACAGGTTGACAGCGCGGTTAATAGAACATGCAGCAGCCGAGGCATCATTAATCGTGGCAATGAGTACAAAAGCAAGGAAGTTATGTTAAACTTGTATAGAACACTGGTTTGGCCTCAACTGGAGTATTGTGCCCAGTTCTGAGTGCCACACTTCAGAAAAGATGTGAAGGCGTTAGAAAGAGTGCAAAAAAGATTCATAACAATGATGCCAGGAATAAGGAACTTCAGTTACGTGGATAGATTGGAGAAGTTGGGACTGTTTTCTGTGGAGAAGAGAAGGTTGAGAGGAGATGTGATAGAGGTATTCAAAATCATGAGGGGTCTGGACATGGTTGACAGGGAAACACTGTTCCCATTGGTGGAGGGATCGAGAACAAGAGGGCACAGATTTAAGGTAATTGTCTCTGTTACTTCTTTTGCCATGAGGAAAAACCTTTTCATGCTGCGAGTGTTTGGGATCTGGAATGCACTGCCTGGCAGTGTGGTGGAGGTAGGTTCTGTTGAGGCCTTCAAGTGGGAATTGGATTGTTATCTGAAAACGAAGAATATGCAGGGCCGCAGGGAGAAGGCTGGGGAGTGGCATGAGGTAAACTGCTCTTTCGGAGATATGGTGGGCCGAACCTCTTTCAATGTAGTCTTCTGTATTTGCTGCTCACAATGTGATCTCCTCTACATTGGGGAGACCAAACGCAGACTGGGTGACGGCTTTGCGGAACACCTCCGCTCAGTCCACAAGTAAGACCCTGAGGTTCCGGTTGCTTGCCATTTCAACACCCCACCCCTGCTCTCATGCTCACATCTCTGTCCTGAGCTTGCTGCAGTGTTCCAGTGAACATCAACGCAAGCTCAAGGAACAACATCTCATTTACCGATGAGGCACACTACAGCCTGCCGGACTGAACATTGAGTTCAATAATTTCAGAACATGACGGGCCCCCCATTTTACTTTTATTTTTAGTTATTTTTTCTTTTTCCTTTCTAAAATTTTTTTTTTGTGTTTGTTTTATTTTATTTCATCTTAGTTTGTTCAGTTTGCTTACCCACTGTTTCTTTTCATATTTGTACTTGCGGCTGTTCAATTTTGAGTCTGTTAACACCCTATCTGTACTAATGCTTTGTCTTTCAACACACCAATAACATATTGTTTGCCTTTGCTCCATAACCTTCTGGTCAGCTATTCTGTGACCTTGTCCTATCTACACCTTCTCCTTTGTTATCTCTTGCCCCACCCCCGCTTTACTTGCTTATAACCTTTCACATTTCTAATATTTGCTAGTTCTGATGAAGGTTCACTGACCAGAAACGTTAACTCTGCTTCTCTCTCCTCAGATGCTGCCAGAACTGCTGAGTATTGCCAGCATTTCTTGTTTTTATTTCAGATTTCCAGCATCTGCAGTATTTTGCTTTTATTATGACGATGGGCCGAAATGGCTTTCTTCTGTGCTGAAAACAATTCTGTGATCTTCGGAATAAGAGGAGAATATGCATGGATCTTTGAGCTGAGGAACTTTTAAAAGTGTAATGGTTATTTTGCAGAGCTTAAATTTGACAAGGATTGAAACAGCATAGAAAAAGATGCATCACCATTTTTTGGAGCTGTTGTCCGAGCCAACCTGCGCTTCTCTCTGCGTGAAGCACTTGTCATGAGTGAGGAGGTAGACATCCCACCTGCCACCTGTTCACAGCCCTTTGCCGATGCTGAACTGTAGCATTTAGACTCCATTCATAATTCTTCAATTCTGGAAAACGCACATAAAATTCAACAAAAGCACAGTGGAACTCAAAGACCTGACACCTGTCAGTCACAGTAAGCAGTAAGGAAAGGGTTTGATGGAATGTCTTGGTGAGAATTGGTCTGCTTGCACTTACACTGCTTTGGATTTCCATTGTTGAAATGGCATAATTCTTGTAAATAACAGCAGGAAATCACAATGAAATGAATGGTGCTTTTTAAGTACCACACACTCAGGTTGCCAAGGCAAGTTCACAAATAGATCCTAATGTGACAGCTGCTTGCAAGTCAAGGAGTTTCAACAAAAGTGAAGGTAAATACAGCCAGATTTCCAAAATCATAAACTCATCTCAAACACTTCAATCTTCATTGAGTGAAACATTAAGTGGTTGGAGAATCTGCTGCTGAGACAGTACTATCCCTTTCAGGTATAACTTGTTGTCATTGACAGCTGTTGCTCTTTGCCTAGTTTCCTTTGACTGGGCAGAGCCATACCAAGGTTTTCTTCTGAAATAAATTTACTGATACTACAGCCGGTCCAAAGATCATATTGATTAGTTGTTACAGTCATCACTCTTTTCATTCAACAACTGGATATGGCTATAGTAAAGTGGAAAGGGAATGAAGAAGGAGCTGTTTGCATTTCTATATCGTTTTCTCACATTGCACTGCTTCACCTACACTGACAACATTGAAATTTAGTGACTTCTGTAATGTGGAAAAATGGAGCAGCCATTTTGTATACAGCAATATCCTGCAAATAACAGAGATGAATGATCACCTGTTCTTTATTAGTGATTTCAGTCTGAATTTTGTGCAGACCTCGGGGATGGAAACAGAGGTTGGGGGGGCAGAAAATCAGGATGGGAGATGTTGGACAGGAAGTCCAACGTCGTGACGTCCCATCCAAATTTTGTCCATGGCGGCAAATATGGACGGCAGAGATAAGACATTGATAAAGTGGGCAGGCAATTAGGGTACTATTGACAATGATTTTATTTTTATTTTTAAATTTTATGAACAGCAGACAGGATTCACAGGGTTTTAAAGCCTCACCTGGTTGAACGAGGTGACATGGAGGTGGGAGTTCATTGCTGGAGGCCATTGCAAAGGGAAGCCATTGGGGCAGGCAGCATCAACTGCCAGGCAAGGTGGAGAAGGGAAGGCATTGGGCATCGTCTGAGGAATGGGGGCCAAAGGTCCCAGAACTGCGGAGGGGGGTGAATACAAGGGGGGCAATGGGCAAGTGCCACCTCGTCAGGGGTGACAAGTAGAGAAAAGGTCGGGGGAGGGCCACTGGCAGTGATGGCCTTGTACTTAGGAAGAGGCCACCTATCATGAGCCTCATTCATCCAGGCTTCAGGGACCCCATCGAAGAAGAGGTGCAGCACAGCATGAGGGAGGTTCAGGCATCTGCAGCGGCACCACAGCCACCTGTGAGGCCACCGGATGGGGTCACCAGTGGCTTCCAGATGGTTGTGAAGGTGATAGAGAGGAAAGACAGGTGGCTCCCCCTCACAGAAGGAGGTACCCTCCAGAGCGGGTCAACAGGTCGAGGCTCAAATAGCTGCAGCTGTCAAGAGGCAGTGTCAACGCACCTCATTGCCCCAAAATAAGCTGCACCCGCATCTGGTCCCGAATGTGGGACTGGCGCTGTAATCATTAAATCCAGCCCAATATCACCCGAACAGGCAGTCAGACGCTGTGGCTCATCTGACAGGACCTTAGGCAACTATCATGCAATAGTTCTCTTGAGTAGCAGCTCAAATTCCTGTGATGGAGCTTGTTGCTACAACTCTGAACCCACAGCCAACAACACAACCAGCTGAGTCAAGGTGACACATAATCTGATGAGAAGCCATGAGCTAATCTCATGAGACGTAAAATGTTCTCGTCAAGATCTATTTCAGCCCCATAGCAGAACTTGAATGCACAAACTCGGGTGACGTGACAGTGAGCACTGTGGGAACGCTGCAATGTCAGATCTGTCATTCTTCAAATGAGTAATTTATTGACACAACTTGCATTTACGTAGTGCCACATATTGCAACAGGTAGCCAAAAGCTTGGCTAAAGAGAGTCTGAAGACGAGTCTTCAACGGGCAGAGAGGTGTGTACAGGTTTAGGGAGGCAATTCCAGTGCTTAGGGCCGAGACAACCGAAGGCACAGCAGTCAGAGAAGTGATTAAAATAGGGGATGCACAAGAGGCCGGAATTGGACAGATCTCGGAGGTTTACAGGGCTGGAGGTCCCGCCTTATTGCTTGACTCAAAGTTATATTCTCAGAATGGGAAAGTGGTGGAACTGGTGGTGCAGAATGAAGGGGATCAAATGGGCTGCAGAGTCTTCTCAATTTGAATAGATTTAACTTAATTTTAATTATACATCAGCAGCATTATCTGTTTCATATTAGCATTTCTTTTTTTGGAGTCTGAGTGACAATTTTCCGAATGACGAGATAAGGCAGCTACTACTGGAAAAACAACAGAAGAATATTTCATGAGGCTTTCAGCAAGAAAAATATGGAAACAAGCTGCATATTCATCAATCCATATCTTTCGCAAGAGGACCCATGTACTATATGTGTGAAATCGATCTAACAAGGGAGTAATGATCCTTTCAATGGGTACATTTTTTTAATTAACTATCTGTAGTCTAACTGTAGCATATGCCATGAGAAGGTATGAGTAATTTAACCTGTTAATGTAACAGACTGTTTTCTACATTATCACATCAACAGCAACTTGCAACTTGCGCTTGCACAATGTAGTAAAACTTTCCAAGCCACCTCACAGTAGTGATTATCAAACTAAATTTGACACCAAGTCGCAGAACGAGATATTAGGGCGAGTGACCAAATGATTAGTGCAAGAGGTAAGTCATAAAGGAGGAGAGAGAGAGAGAGGTCGAGAGGTGTAGGGAGGGAATGTAGTGTCGACAGCTGATGCCAATGGTGGAATAATGAAAACTGGGGATGCACAAGGGACAAGAATTGAAGAAAAGATCCTGGAGGAGCGTAAGGCTGGTGGAAGTTACAGAGATAGGGAAGGGCAAAGCCATGGAGGGATTTGAAAACAAGAATGAGAGTTTTGAAATAAAAGCAAAATTTTGCTGAAGCTGGAAATCTGATATAAAAACGGAAGGTGTGGGAAATACACAGCAGGTCTGGCAGCATCTGTGGAGAGAGAAAGAGAGTGAACATTTCAGGTGACCTTTCATCAGAAGTTAGATCTGGAGGAGCCCTGCAGTACGACCCAGAGAGGGTGGCCCGCATCGTGGTGGTCTGCTGCTCTCTACGGAATATTGCAAGGAAGAAGAGGGAGGCCTCACATGAGCAAGACGTGCATGAATAACAAATATCCTCCAAAGAAAAGGACGCGAAGGAGAGACATGGCCAAGCAGCTATGGAAGAGCACAGCACGGCGATGGAGGCCAGATATGGTGAGCAACACGCAAGGGAGGCAAAGGACAACCTTATAATGACCAGTTTTCAACAACCTCAATAAGAATATTGAAAATACTGACCCATCATGTATGTAGTCTACCACCTCCGTACCATCTGTTTCACCTGAAGAAAGGCCACTTACAATGTGCGCTAGAGCCCATGGGACAGCATTCATAGAATACTTCTCCACTCACGTTGCCATGATAATGATGTACGTGGTCACACTGGCAATGCTTTAAGGGTTATTTTGGGATTCTGAGAGTCACAATTAATGCATTTTGGAAGCTGACTTACAAACAATGAAGGCTAATGATTGGCACATAAGGACATTTAATTAAAGTAAACATGACATAGTTGTGTCACCCATGAATACTCATGTGTGTGTATGTGTTTTTTTCAATCCGTTTGCAGGTGCTCCTGTGTGGTGTAACCCCTGCACTAGCAGCTGGACAGGAGGCAGGCTGCTGATCAGGACGTTCCTTGGCCTGGGATGACTTTGGCGTTCGTCCTCTGGGTGACTGTGACCTGGAGGACCCCGGCTGCCTGAAGGCTTCTTGCACTAGTGCAGGACTGTCCTCAGGCGTTGCAGCTGTTGGAGCTGGATGGACTGGTGGAGGGGCTCGTTTGAACATCCCTGCTCACCAGAGAAGGGCTAGGAGCGGGAAAGCTGTCCAGGCTCCTGGTACTTCTCTCATCCTGCCAATGCTGATCTGCACTCATGGCCAAGGCGAAGGTTGGCAGGTCATGCCACATCTGTGGAATTTGGATCTCCAAGAGGGTCGCCAACCTCTCGATGGATGAAGCCACGCGCTCATATGCCTGGGACCTGGCAGCAGTCATGACATGGATGGACTCCCCCACCGTCCGCTCAAGGCTACGCATGGCTTCTAGTATCTCCACCAAATGTTGCCTTCCTGCATGCCCTGTGCTGTTGACATCAGAGGCTCAGTAGGGAGCACTTTTGCCTGAGTCAAAACGTCGCAGTTTCCAGACTCAATCCACAGACCTGAGCACAAAATTCAAGGCTAATGCTCCAGTGGGCCACTTAGGTAGTGCTGGACCGTTGGAGGTGTTGTCTTTCAGATGAGATGTTAAATCTCGGCCCCCTTTCAGCTGTATGCAAAAGATCCTGTAGCAGTATTTTTAAAAAGAAACAGGGGAATTATCCCTCATGTCCTGGCTAATACTTATCCTTGCATCACCAACACCAAAAAAAAATTAGATTATCTGCTTAATATCAAATTACTGTTAGTGGGAGCTTGCTATGCACAAACTGGCTGCCCTGCTTCCAACATTACAACACTTCAAAGAGCATTTCATCAGTTGTAAAGGACTTTGGGATATGGTGAGGTTATGAAAGGTGCTGTACAAATGTAAGTTTTTATTTCTTTAAACACTCCCTGGTGCAGTGTGCAAGATGCCTTGAGGCTTGATTTGTGCGACATTTGCAGACCACAAATGGCTACAGTGCGCCATTTCCCACAGAGATGATGAATTCCACCACTGCCTTCAATGTGCCAGCTCTGCCTTCAGCCAACTGAAGAAGAGAGTATTCGAGGACCAGAACATCAAACCTGGGACTAAGGTCATAGTGTACCGGGCAGCAGTGATCCCTGCGCTCCTGTGTGCTTTGGCGACTTGGGCAATTTATAGCAGGCACCTCAAGGCACTGGAGAAATACCACCAATACTGTTTCCACAAAATCCTTCACACTTGTTGGCAGGTTAGGTGGTCTACCATTAGCATTCTCTCCCAAGCCAACATTCCCAGCACCAAGGTGCTAATCACCCAAAATCAGCTTTGCTGGACAGGCCACGCCACTCATATGCCTGACACCAGGCTCCCGAAACAACTGCTCCACTCTGAGCTTTGTCACGGCAAAAGACTCCCAGGAGGACAGACTTTAGTGGCGTTCTCAAGGCATCCCTGAGGAAATCCAACATACCCCTCCCACCCTCCCTATCTGACTCATGGGAATCACTGTCCATCTACCACTCAAAGCGGGGAAAGTGCATTCGGGAAGGTACTGAGCACCTTGTGAGATATCGATGAGAACTCGCTGAGGCCGAGACCAGGCAGCGGAAGGACCGCACAGTGCCCCACACCAAGACAATCCTATCCAACTCTGCAAACACCACCTGCCCCACATTGGTAGAGTTTGTGGTTTGCACATCGGACTCGTTAGCCATGTAAGAACGCAGAGAACCGGAGTGGACGCAAGTCATTCTCGGTCCAAAGGGACTGCCTCAGAAGAAGAACAATTTGGGTTTATCTTCAATACTCCCTTGGGTCGAATTGATTTTTGAAAAACCACTGGCCCGAGTGGTCTGATGGTCGTCAGGAACATATGCTGGACCAATGAAGAAGAATGAACGTCTTGCTCCTTTGTTATTACACAGAGCTGCACCCAAGTCCACAAATCAGGGATCATCTTGACTGTGAGGTCAAGAAAACGAAATATTGGAAGAGATGTAGAAGAGTCTGCCGACACCTGTTTTACACTATCACACAAGGTCAACATTTCCCTGTTGTCTCTTCAGTTTAAAATCAAATTTCGTAGAAGTTAAAAAAAATACTTATTTTTATCACAGGTGGTTCAACTCAAGAAAATCATTTAGTTTTTTTACGAAAGCTGTCGGCAGATTTGAAAAGGAACTGTCAAACACTTGTCAACTGTTTTGAACAAAATCATTGTGGGGGCAATGGATCTACGTGAGAGAACTGAAGGGTAAAATCATTCATCGTGATGAAGTCCTTTGAATTTAACATAAAGATATAAAGCTGCCAATGTGAGAGTCCAATTGATGTTGTCAGTCGCTTGTCTTCCTTCCGATGCATGCTCAAGATTTCATAGTTTACATTTTTCTTACATTTCTGTCAGCAAGAAGATCAACAAGAATTAACAAATGCATCAACTTGGTCAGTTAATATAATTCTCTGCCCTGAAGGTTTGGGATTTAAGTCCTTCCAGGATGGAAGGTCATAACCCAGGCTGAAACGACAGTACAGAACTTGGGGAGGTGGTTTCCATCACAGGCACAATTCAAAGAAGAGCAGTCAGTTATCCCCATGTCTCAGTGAACATTCCTTTCTCAGCCAACACTGCCAAATGTGTATTCGCTCATCATCCAATGCAATGCCAATTGTGGGATCTGACTGTGCATCAATGGCTGCCCTATTTGTCTTCATGACAACAATCACTGCACAGTAAGGTATCTAACTGATTAAGAAGAGTTGTAATTACATGTTATACAAATACAAGTCTTTTCTTAAATAACCTAGTAAATGCTGGGAGGGATTATGAAAATGGTTAACATTTTCTTCTGCATTTTCAATATCCACCCTCTGCAACTTTAGAATTCCCAGAATGTTGAGAATTGGGAATTCTGACATTTCCCATCACTGTTCTACAAATGGTCCTTCCACAGCCAGTTCTTGTCATCATCTGTGTGCTGTTCTTTCTCAACTCTCCCGTAAAGATCATAGATGTGCAAGTTATATCTTGCCAATGCACAAAACAGCCAGAGTCTGCGATGAGAAGACAGTAGGGCCAGTAAATGGACATCAAATGGGCCTTAGAATCTTCTTCATCTGAATATAATGTGATCATACACATCCTGGGCAATCTTTGGGATTGTTTAAAATCCTTCTAAATTAGATTCAAAGATTTCAATTAATTAGAAATATCTTCATTCCCTTCCGACCTTGGGGCTGGCAAGTGCATTAGGCACCAATAGAAGTTTTGCATCGACCAAAACTTACTCTTTTATGGAATTGTTATTCACAAGAATCGCCCTTTGCTGCTGTGATGTACTTGGATCAATTGTTTTAGGACCATTTCCTCCTTCTATCTGTGGCTCAACTCTTTGCAACATCGCAAAGTGAGATACAGGTGAGCAGACTGTTCTGCCCATCATAATTCATAATAAGAAGTAAGAACCAGCAGTTTTGATCCAGCTTTTTCTCATTATGACAACTTACACATGTATTTAACAGCTTCATTAGAGCAAAAGAGTTCACAGTTTGGACTCAGATCCAAGCAAGAGTAGGAGGTAAACTATAGAAAGTGGCCTCAAGGCTCTGTCAATGAGTTAGGTTTGCAGAATGATTTTGAAAGTAGGGAGAGATGGAGCAAGACAAAAGGGATCGAAGGAGGGAGATAACGAAAGGCCCTGTCATTGGGTCGCAGACCAGAAGAAATGCTTTCATAGCAGGCAGAGAACAGGGCTTGAGGGGGATGCATAGGTAGGAGGGGAGGATGAGGCCACAATTTGAAGACAAAGGCAAGGATTTTTCTAAATCAATGCAATGGTGGATGAGGAACCAACGAAGATCAGGAAACATAGTTTGTGATGTGAGAAACATCTATCAGGTGTCTCCTTCCTAGGCTCATACCCCAAGTTTACCCAATATTTCCTCCGATTAATTATTTGAGGCTGTTCAGGTGGAAGGAGGAAATATGCAGTTTTCTTTTACATTTTTATCATCTAGGGATGGTCCCGAGTGCTCTGTGTTAAGCTTGCTCGTTCATTGGTGCTGCCTTGCACTGCACCAGCCCCCGAATTGTTTCTAAAACTAATAAGATAAAGCAAACAAAAATAATCTCCAATTACACGTGCTTATTTGAAAACTCACAACCCTTCAGTGATACATTGTAAAGTGCCACTCCTGCAGCAATTTGTGTGTTGGTTTAGTGAATATAACATCCTTGTTCTGTTCTACAAGGGCATCTATGTTCTTGGTCCCGGTCCTGCCCCCAGCGTCTCTGAAACCCCCACCAGCTCTAGGTCTATTGCCAGTGCACACCTTCCATTTTTCCACCTATAGCCATCTTTGTACTTCTCTCCCTTACCTGAATTCTTGCACGCTCTCCATGACAGAGACTTTGGCTGTGTTTTTTTTGTAACTTATTTGTTCATGGTATGTGGGTGATCTGGCAAGGTCATCATTGATTGTCTGTCCCGAATTGCCCTTGAGAATGTGTTGGGTGAGTTGCTTTCTTGAACCACTGCAGTCTGTGTGGTGAAGGTGTTCCCATAGTGCTGTGATGTAGGGAGTTCCAGGATTTTGACTCAGCAGTGATGAAGGAATTTTGATATATTTCCAAGTCAGGATGGTGTGCAACATGGAGAGGAACTTAGAAGCAGTGGTGTTCCCCTGCATCTGCTGCCTTGGTCCTTCTAGGTGGTAGAGAACATGGGTTTGGGAGGTGCTGTTGAAGAAGCCTTGGTGAGCTGCTGCAGTGATTCTTCCAGATGTTACACACTGTAGTTACTGTACGCTGGTGGTGGAGGGAGTGAGCGCTTAAGGTGGTGGAGGTTGCAAATCAAGTGCACTGCTTTGTCCTGGATGGTGCCGAGCTTCTTGAGTCTGGTTTGAGCTGCACTCATCCAGGCAAACAGAGAGTTTTCCATCATACTCCTGACTTGTGCCTTGCCCTCACATTCTAGAAACACCTCATTTTCAAAAACCACCTCCAAACTCACCTCTTTGACCCATGCCTTCCATCCCAAAAGAAGAAAGACTTCCATTTATATAATGCCGATCACAACATCAGGACATCCCAAAGTGCTTTACAGCCAACGAAGTACATTGCAAGTGTAGTCGCTGTTGTAATAGAGGAAATGCAGCAGCCAATTTGCACACAGCAGGCTCCAACAATCATCAATGTGACAATGATCAGATAATATTTTTTAACAATATTGATTGAGGGATAACTGTTGGCCAGGACACTTGGGATAATTTCCCTGCTCTTCTTCAAGATAGGACTATGGGATCTTTGGCATGCACCTGAAAGAGCAGACAGGGCCTTGGTTTAACACCTTATTTCAAAGACAGCACCTGCGAGAGTGCAGCACTCCCTCAGTTCTGCACTCAAGTGTCAGTTTAGATTTTTGCGTTCTGGTCTCTGGAGTGGGACATGAACCCATAATCTTCTAACCTTGGGGGGGCAAGCACTGCCAACTGAGCCATGGCTGTCAGATTAGTTTTATTTAACTTCCCCAACTCTTCTCCCATCATATGTTTGCTGTCGGTGTTGCCCCTGTGAAGCACTTCTGATTTTTATTCCATTCAAAGTGCAATTGTGGTTATGAAGAGAAATTGCCAATTCTTTATGAAATTTTGATTTCAGCTACAGCTCACATGCAGATGAATACTTCCCCCAAGTTTGCCTACAAAATAGGTAAAATGGGCCACTTCAAAATATCTTCCCAAGTAACTGCATTAGAATTCCAATTAACATTTCATTGCAAAGCCTCATAAACTAAAGATGTTTGTGTTTTAAACATGAGATACTAACAATGGAGACTTCAAAGATCATTTCACGAAGGGACTTGGAAATAGTCACCTTTGCAGTCTGCTGGACATGGTCCTCCCACACTTTACAACTGTGCGGTAGGTGTTTGCCAAACATTCCTGACATATGGGAGGAAGTCAGACAAAGATATTTTCAATGTGGATGGAACTCATTCTATCTTCTGTCATATCGTTCTTGCAAATCATTTGACTCTTCTTGAATTCTCTCTGTGCTGCAAATTCATCATTAAATAGGAGCATGGATACAGACAAAGAAAATCAGAAGAGTTTATTGTTCAAAAGTAAATTAAATATGTAAATGGATTGCCTGAAGCAGGTGTGGGTGTTGTCATGGAGCTGTAATGTTTTTTGGCAGAAGAAAGCACTGATGGATGGTTGTCATGGAAATGGATCAGTTTGTGGTTGAGTGCGCAATGCTTGAGGAACATGTCTGCTGGATGAGCGTGTTAATGGAGGTCAGCAACAGCACGTTGAATTCCTTAAGAGCACTGTACTGATTTATAAAATAAACAATTTAGCCAAATGGTCCATCCGGTTTTATTCTCATTATACTTCTTTGCAGCATTTTGCGAGGAATGTGCCCCATTCACCTTTGTAACAAATTCTACAGCACCAAGAGCAATGTGTCCTTATGAACGATTACTTGAAGTTCTGACTCGGAACTTTTAGTTCTTGCTGTTTCTCCTTCGCTGACTGCTTAAGAATATCTGCTGTTCAAATTTTGGAGCTGTTAGTACCATTTCTGCTCCTAACAGTTCCTTAGTGTATAAGTCTAGTGGTTCCTTGATAGTTGATTATACTCATTTCTATATCAGAAGACTGTGGGCTTAAACCCCACTTAAGGGCCAGATTTTTATGAGCCCTGTCAGGACAGGAGCGGAGGCAGGGGGACCCGTAAAATTGCAAGGAAAGGCCAGGGTCGGGGTGGGATGCAGTGCAGTGCCTGTCGCCTTCCCAACTCCATGGAATTTAGTCTGGGGCAGGGAAGGCTCGGATGGCCTTTCCGACCAGAGGCCAATAGAGGCCCCTAATTGACGGCCACTAAAGGGCCTCATCCCGCTTCCACTCCCATTTCACTGACATTGGAAGAGCCTGCTGCCGCTTGGAGCCACCACCAGGTGAAACCTGGTGGCCTTCTAGTGGGCTCGTGGGATGGGGAGCCCACCTCTGGGGCAGACCCTATCCCACAGAGGGCTGTCCCCGGCGGTGATGGCCGCTCCCATGTCAACTAGCAGAACCCCACCCCTGCCCACCCGCCCTCATCAGCCCCAGTCACCCCAATCCCTCGCTGGGGTCTGCCTGATTGGCCCTGGCGACTCTACCCTAATGACCTGGATGCTGGGGTCTCCTCCATGCTCACTTCTGCAGGCCTCCTGCAGTGGCCACCGCTCCAGGAGGCGCTGCTGGTACTGCTGAGCTGCCAGCCCTCTGATTGACCGGCAGCTTTGAAGGCGTGGGTTTATCTCCGAAACTAATTGATTGCCTGTCACGGAATTAGGCTGTGGGTCTGAAACAGGTCCAAGGCGGGGTCGTCCCCCCCCCCCTCCACCCCACCACCCCCCTACTCCCCCCACCCCCACCCCCCCCTCCCCCCCAAGCCCATTGCCGCGACCCCCGCCGTCGGGATAAAATCCAGCCCAAGGACTTAAAACACCATTTCTGCTGACACTTCAGTGCAGTACTGAGGGAGCGCTGCATTGCTGTTGTTGCTGTGATTCGGATGTGATCTTAAATTGAATGCTACTGGTTCAGATGGACGTAAAAGTCTGCTCTTCTTCGATACGCTGTCCGTTCAGAGGTTAATCCCCACCCCTCCCTCACAAAAACGGTTAGCAATTCCTCACTTGCAGGAATCGGCTCTCTCAATTCAAAGCAATATCATGCAACATAACCCAAATCTGTTTGAAATGACAAGTATTCAATAACTTAGCAGCCAGTGGTTTACAGACTAAAGCTACACACTCTCTTCACCTAGAAATGACTGTTGGCATAATGAGTAGAACAATACTTCATTCATTTATTTAATCAGAGGTTCCAAACTGCAGTTCAACTAACACTACTGGGCTTATGTTCCTTCAAGTCCCATTGTTAGCTTGTTTGATCTCTGTGAACTAGAAGGATGGTGCAAGAGGGAAGAAAATATCTGCAGAAGGGTGACTGAGGAGCTTTTGGGGAAAGTACCGTCTGTTCAATATCAATTAACCAGAATGTCCGCTAATCATTCCTATTGTTCTGATCAAAAATATATCAGTTGTTAAGTTAAAAAGCATTTTAAAATTAACCAGTAGGCACAATGCCAAAAATTCACCTGGGAAATATGCACACCAGTGACAGTGCTGGCTACATTTGAATAAAACATGTACAAGCTTGAATTTCCTGCCTATGCTTCCAATATTAAGGCCTTTCCATTCCATTGCACCATTCAGTGAGGCTCTTCCTTGCTTGCCTCTTAATCAATGACCTTCGAACGTTCCTCCAGTAACATCCCCAGCAACTTTCCCTCTGATTCCCTAATAATTCGCGCACGTGCCATTTTTCTCCACGTAACCTGCCTCCTTTCTCATACTAGCTCGAGGACGCCGTCATTCCTCTTTTTAATTTTGTCCAACACCTTTTTAGCAGAGATCCGGAGCACCAAAGTTCAAACGCCTCCGTCCACCACATATTACAGTTCAGCATTCTCCTTATCATCTGATTGATTTTACTGTTACGTCAAAATCCTTCCTGTTGTTAAATGCCTCTCAATTATAGAATCACGGAATTGTTACAGCGCAGAAGAAGGCCATTCGGCCCATCATGTCTGCACTGGCTCTCCGGAAGAGCAATTCACTTCGTGCCACATCCCCGCTCTCTCCCCGTAACCCTGCACATTCTTCCTTTTCAAATAACAGTCTAATTCCCTTTTGAATGCATTATTTGAACCTGCCTCCACCACATTCTCTGGCATGCATTCCAAACCTTCACCACTTATTGCGTGAAAATGTTTTTCCTCATGTCACTTTTGCTTCTCTTACTATTTTAATTGCTATCCATTTAGCATCTTTGTCATTTTCTGCCATCTGATCAACATTTATTTTCAATCCATTCTCCGACTTACTTTATCAAGTACCTCTTCTAATTTGTCTTTTGTACTTATAATCAATATTGTTTCATTGACTTAGTTTGTTTATTAATTTTCCATTGATCACATTTTACGTCATCCAAGATTCATGATTAATTGTAAGGTTTACAGGAGCTTGAATTGATGAAAATAAAAGGGTAATCAAGAACCTTTACTGAAGCTGGACAAAATGAAGAAAGATCACAAGAAAAATGAGACAGCAGTGTTAGTTCACCCAGTCTTTTTAACTGAAGCCAATGATAATTTTATTTATGAACAACAGTAAAATTTAGAGCATCAACCTTAAAAATGCAATATATATATCTGAACCTAAGTATAATAAAACAAAAACTTGGAATTATGTGGCACCATTGAAGTACTTTCGAAGAGTAGTTATTGTTGTAATATTGGAAACGTGGCTGCCAATTTGCGCACCGCAAGCTCCCACAAATACCAATGTGATAATAACCAGATAATCTGTTTTTGTGATTTTGATGGAGGGATAAATATTGTCTGGGACACTGGGGATAACTCCCCTGCTCCTCTTCAAAACAGTGCCAGGGGATCTTTTCCATCCACCTGAGAGAACAGATCGAGGCTCGGTTTAATGTCTCATCCAAAAGATAGCTTCAATCGTGCAGCACACCCTCAGCCATGTACTGGAGTGTCAGCCGTGAATTTTCTGCTCAACTCCTGGAGTGGTACTTGAACCCAGAATCTTGTAACTCAGAAGCAAGTGGGCTGCCAACTGAAGCATGGCTAGACTCAGGGGGAATGCAGGTGGTCTCCTCTTATTGGGGAGACCAAATGCAGGTTGGGTGATCACTTTGCGGAACACCTCCATTCAGTCCGCCAATGTGAATCTGAGCTTCCAGTCGCTTGCCAGTTTAATTCTCCATCCCAATCCCAGTCTGACCTCTGTGTCCATGGCGTCTGACACTGTTGCAATGAAGCTTAATGGAAACTCGAACAACAGCACCTCATCTTTTCATTAGGCACTTTACAAACTTCTGTACCTGCTGGAGTTCAACAATTTCAGATCATTACCACTGCTCTCTTTCTTGGACAGTCGGTGCTGGCAATGATTCTGCTGTTCATTTAATCAATCCTGCTTTCCATCCTATCACAGACTTCCCTTTTTGTTCTTTCCTTCCTTCACCCATCCACACTGCAACAGCCTCTATCCTTGTGTAAAAACCTGGTGCATCTGTAAATACTGACCTTGTCTGCGACACTCACATCCCATGAACAAATATCAACAAATCTGTAGCATTTTCTAGTTCTGATACAACCTGGCTTGAAACATGAATTCTTTTTCTCTCTCCACAAAGGCTGCCTTGCCTGCTGAGGGAGCATTTCCAGAATGTTCTCTTTATATTCCAGCACAGACTATTTGGGCCTCTTTCTGTGTGGCATATTCAATATAATTCTATGTGTAATGTGAAAGTCACTCTCGTTCAGTTCACTTCTGGAGATCCATATCATGCTTGGCTGACACGACAAGATCTGCACAGCCTAACCCACACACGTTTGTGTTCTCTCATGCAGGTTGGTGTCCGCAGGAGGCTCCAGCTGAAGGGAGGCAGCCATCAATCTCTGAGGAGGATCAGCAGCCAGAGTATGCACTGTCACATGAATCTCCTGCACCTTCCACCAGTGCTGATACTTTCACCCCGGTGGGTTTGAGTGCGGCCTCAGAATCAGACTCACAAGCTGGTGAGAGTACCGCACGCTCACTCGATCAGCTGGCTGAGGCTGTGGTAGCCCTTGGGCCCATGCTGAGCTGCAGGCTCATGACGAGCCTCCTGGTGTCGACAGCACAAGGCAGGCTGGACTTGCAGAGAAAGGTAAGGCAACATCTGGCTAAGCTGCCAGAGGCCAAGTGCAGCCATGAGCAGTCGATGGAGGAGTCCATCCATGCTACGAGTGCTGTCATGTCTCAGGCGTGTGAGCACAGGGCTTCCTCCATCGAGAGGTTGGCGACCCTCATGGAGAACCAGATACCACAGATGCGCACAGACCTGCACACCATCGCCTTGGCGATGAGCTCGATGCAGCAGTGACAAGGTGAGAGAAGGACGAGGTCCCTGGAGTCCTCTCCAGCTCTGCGTCCTTCCCTGGTCAGCAGGGAGGTTCAAGTGAGCCTTGAAAGCGAGGAGGAGAGGCTGACCTCCGCAGCTGGGGGCACCCCTCAGGGCACTCTGAGTGTGGACAGCGGCTCCTCAGCCTCTCCACCATGAGCCCAGTTCCAGTAGCCACACCACCTGAGGAGAGTTCTGCACCTGTGCTGGAAACCTCCGGGCAGCCGGGGCCCTCCAGGCCTCAGGCAGCCAGAGGACGACTGCCGAAGTTATCGCAGGCCACGGGGCAGCGTTGATCAGCAGCCTGCCTCCAGCCCAGCTGCTGGTGCAGGGGTTACACCTCGTAGAAGCACTCGTAAACATATAAAGAAAACCACCTAGAGACACTTGGGGTTTCATGGGTGTTTGACATTTCACATTTGTTTTATCTTATCAAAGTTAACTTTCATTGTGGAAAATGCTTATTCCATCATGCCTTGATTGTGAGCTGCTGACTACACCCCACTTAGTGGCTGCAGACGTAGGCACAGCCCTCATTTGGTTAGTGTCTCCACTGAGCCATAACGCATGGTTCAGCTGGGCGCTCAGCATGGAAGACAAGTAGAAGGGAGATGACAGACTGAATGCATTGAGGTGAGTCTTCATTGATTTCCCTCGGAGAGGCCATCATTGTGGCCGGAAGCAGATAAGTATGAGACTGTCTTTTGCCTCCTTGGCCCATTGCTCAATGTGCCTGGCCTCCGGTGCAAGGGGTTCAAATGCTGCCCAGTGCTGCCTGCTCATCACCCTCCTCCGCATCCTCCTCGCCAGTTGAGGGGTGGGGTTCAATCCTGACCTCTTCATGCAAGGCCTCCCCCCTCTGCAGTGCTGAATTGTGCAGAGCACAGTCGACCACCACGATACGCGAGACCCTCGCTGGAGCATATTGCAGGGCTCCAAAGGATCGATCCAGGCAATGGATCCATGCCAGATGATCAGTCAGCCTCCAGAACACTGTCCTTGCAGAGACGAGGTTACCTTGGCAGCTTCCCCTTTGCTACTCCTCTCAGCAGACTCGCTAATGGTCCTCAGTTCCCCTGCTTGCTGAGAGCCAACCCTTTCACCCAGCAGTATGGCTACTCGACCCTGTCACCCAGCAGTATGGCCACCACCCGGCACTATCCCCCCCCCCCACCCCCCGAGACCAAACCCACCCGTGCAGACCACCCTAGTCCAAGCTCAGCTGGTACTGCCTCCTGAATCCAAGCCCAGCTGGTACTGCCTCCCGACACCAAGCCCCCCTGTGCATGACCACCCAAGACAAAATGCACCCAGTTCTACCAAGCCCATCCGTGCAGAGTGTAAAGCACTGTAGGCCGACAATGGCCTCCACTCCCCCCTCTTCCCCTATCCAGTGCTGGTCATGGCTGCCAATCCATCATGGGACTCAGGCCTCCCCTTGGTGCCACCAGGTTTCAATGGCCAGTGTCCAAAGGCATGTGGCAGCCACCCATCATCCACTTCATTCCAAGCACCCTCCCTCCCATTGAATCGCGATCAATTGCATGCTAATGCATGAAAACAAACTGTCTACAATTTAAATTGCACTCCTGTCGCGTTGGGGTGGCTTTCCTGCCACTGTCTAAATCCAGAACCGACGTGGCAATGTCATATTTCTGGGTGGATGTGTCCGACGCTATTCTCCAGCCCCCATGCCTCCATTCCAGCTCCAAACGGCCTCACTAAATTCAGCCCAAAGAATGACAAACTTACATGCTTTGATAAAACATCTTTCAATTTCTAATAGTGTCCCAAAATGTTTTGCAGCCAATGAATAACTTTTAAAGTGCAGTCATTGTTGTTACAATAGGAATGACAGCTGCTCATTTGCATAGAACTAGGTCCCACAAACAGCAAGTTCATGAATGGGCAGATAATCTAGTTTGTTGTTGTTTGAGGGATAAAGACACGAGGAAAACTTCCTTTCTCTAAAGTAACTAGTGCCATGGGATTTGTTATGTACACCTGCACAGGTTCTTAGTTTCACATTTCATCTGATAAACAGCACTTCTGACAATACAGGGCTCCCTCAGAACTACCCTGGAGTATCAGCTGAAAACATACGCCCCAGTCTAGGATTGAGCTTGCACACACACAAACCTCTAATTCAGAGGGACAAGTGTTACCAGTGAAGCAGCAAAGGGCTGACCTTGGGACTGAACCCTTGTGAGAGTCATCACATTCCGCACAGAAGAGAAGAAAGGAGGAAAGACAGAGTAAATCAGCTGTGAATTGTTTTACAAATAAACCACAAGGAATTGCAGAGCTTCTAAATTGAAGATAGCTGTAATATGTAAATATGTGAGTCTGTAAAAGGAAGACAGGAGTTTTGCATTTTTATGATGTTGCTCAGTTGCATCGCAAAGTGCTGCACACACAATGAACTAAACTGGAAAGTGGGTAAACGTTTCCGTAATGTACCCATTACTCAAAGCATTGTTCGAAACCTGAATGCATTTTAATGAGCAGCATGCTCTTCTAAAGAGAGGGTGCATTACATCAAATCAGTCGATAATTTCGAAAAAGGAGGTATGTGCACTCCTCCGTTGCTGTCTGTTGCTATGTTTTATAATTCTGAACTGGGAGTGAGTGGCAACCTCAGAGCAGACAATTTGTGGGCAGCTCTCTGACGTGAGCTGAAGAAATTCTCTCGTATTATGAATGGTAACGATATGTTGCAGCGAGCACATCCCAATTCCTGAAGCCACTGGAATGGAACAGCATGCTGTGCGAGGGCAAACTCTGCAAAAATGTCTGTTCCCAGGTTGCCTCTGTCCCAGAACACAAAGCGTGATAACTGGGTTGGACTGCGAGGTGGCAAAACATGTAAAGATATTTCCCTTTGCAACACTTAGGGATGATGTGGCTACTCAGTGGAATACATCATCGACTTCAAAGAACACAAGCGTTGACATTTTCATACGCCACACAATGCTCTGAGGAGCATTGTTTAACTTGAAGTGGACATGCTTGCTTTACGGTTCTTTATCCTCATTCCCAAAGCCGTCTGACAATTGAATCGAATAATCAACTATGCGATTGTTTCTTCACTTGCCTCTAACACGGCAGGCATCCCTCATTTCAAAAACCATCCAGGTAGGACCAAGATGACCTAAAGCAATAAATTTTCCCAAAGATCACAAACTTCATTTGAAAGAAATGGTTTAATCAGACAGATCCTTAGCATCAGAGTACTATTGTTCGGAAAGACTGGGAAAACGTGAGCTGCTGGGCCTCGTAGGGAGAGGGTATTTCACACAGAGAATGAATTGAGAAGCTCTGTAAAGTTAAATGACGGGGGCACCTGGGCATGAATCAAATGGGCGGCACAGTGGCGCAGTGGTTAGCACTGCAGCCTCACAGCTCCAGCGACCCGGGTTCAATTCTGGGTACTGCCTGTGTGGAGTGTGCAAGTTCTCCCTGTGTCTGCGTGGGTTTTCTCCGGGTGCTCCGGTTTCCTCCCACAAGCCAAAAGACTTGCAGGTTGGTAGGTAAATTGGCCATTATAAATTGCCCCTAGTATAGATAGGTGGTAGGGAAATATAGGGACAGGTGGGAATGTGGTAGGAATATGGGATTAGTGTAGGATTAGTATAAATGGGTGGTTGATGGTCGGCATAGACTCAGTGGGCCGAAGGGCCTGTTTCAGTGCTGTATCTCTAAACTAAACTAAACTAAATGAGAGGAAGGCAAATTTAGGATTGGTTTCCTAAGTTTTCCACATATGATATTAATTCTGGATACTTGAATATTGCTGAAAAGAGAGATATGTTACTCAGCTTTCGTCTTGCACTCATCAGGACAAATGCAAGAATGCCAAATTTCAAACAATCAAAACAATTTATACGACAGGAGAAAAGGTTGCTGATAGTTGACTCTGATTGGCTGAGGTGCTGCCATGGAGAAAGCAATGGGGAACTAGAGGCTCCCCAAGTTTCCAGGTAATTCAAAAAAGGTGCAAGGCCTGAACATATTCTTTTTGTCTGCAGACAACAGGTTCCTGTATATGTCGCTTCTAGCAAGCATAAAGGAGCCACGTTGTGAGCTCGACTGATTATCCTGAATTGGTTGTTAGTGTAGCTATTTGTGCACTGAAGATTGTTCAACAAGTGCAATTGCAGAATCACAGCTAACAGTGAACGTTTTGAGTTTTGCAAGCGCGGGCTGGTTTGGTCCAGTTAGTACTCTGCCTCTTCCAAACAGCCGAAGGAACATGCTGTTTGATTCGATCAGCCAGTCGTTGGGACGTATGACCTACATGCCTGGCATCACACCGACACTGAAATTCATACATGACATTGCTCAAGCATGTGCTCAATTCTGGATACATCTGTGAGGGTGAAAACTCTGGAATCATAAAGAAACTGTTTGATGTAATGTTGTTGCTTCTTTCCTGTTGATATCCTTGGCTGAGTCAAAGGCTTTCCTCCTCTCCATCAGGCTTGGGATCTCTGAGAGTGCTGTGAGATGCTCTTAAAGCCAACATTTCAAGATGCTCAAATTATCATCTGGAATTAATGAATGACCTGCTAATGAAACTTCAATCTCAGCTTTCACTCATTTCAAAAACATGTGCTCCTGCAATTTTATTTGTGGATTTTGAATTACAGAGCATCCCCAGTTTTAATTATTCCACCATTGGCAGCCATGCCTTCAGCTGCCGAGGCCCTAAACTCTGGGATTCCCTCTCTACCTTACTCTGCTCTCTTAAGATTCTTAAAACCTACCTCTTTAACCAAACTATTGGTCACTGTCCTAGTATCTCCTTACGTGGCTCGGTGTCAAGTGCCTTGGGATGATTTACGATGTTGAAGGTGCTATATAAATACAAGTTATTGCTGTTGTAAGGGTACCCAGGAGTACGGAGCAATTTCAGGAGAATGAAGCTGAGGTGCAGACCAGCCATGATCTTACTGAATGGCAGAATAAGCTCAAGGGGCTGAATGGCCACTACTATTAACAACATTTCTACGATGATCCATATATCTATTGTATTTTACACATCATGTACTCGATACACTTCCTGTGTCAGATTTACTTCTGGAAACATCTTTCTCATCATAGTTGTCCATCACAGTTGTTCATTATTCTGGTTGGTCTTTTCAATGAATTTCCATTCAAAAAGAAGAAAGTTCTAACCAAAGGGATCACAGACATCGAATCTGTCATGTCCGTGCCAGCTCTCTGCAAGAGGAACTCACCTCGACATACTCCCCTGCCTTTTCCATCTGCCCTGCAATTTTTTTTCTCTTCACATAATTATCCACTTCTCTTTTGAAGGCCTTAATTGAATCTGCCTCCACCACACTCTCAGCAGTGCATTCCAAATCCTAACCACTCACTGTGTAAAAAAGATTTTCCTCATGTCTCATTGCTTCTTTTGCCAATCACTTTAAATCAGTGTCCTCTCTTTCTGGATCCTTCTGCCAATGGGAGCAGTTTCTCCCGATCTACTCCGTCCAGATCCCTCATGATTTTGAACACCTCGATCAAATCTCCTCGCAACCTTCTCCTCTTGCACGAGAACAGACCCACCTTCTCCGATATATCCACGTAAGCTCCTCATCCCTCGAACCGTTCTTGTAAATTTTTTCTGCACCCTCTCTGATGCCTTAACATCCTTCGAAAAGTGTGGTGCCCAGAACTGGACAGAATACTTCAGTTGAGGCTGAACCAATGTTTTGTCAAGGTTTACCATAACTTCCTTGTTCTGGTACTCTTTGCCCCAATTTATAAAGCCCGAGATCCAAAATGCTTTGTTAACCGCTTTCTCAACCTGCTCTGCAACTTTCAATGATTTCTGCAAATTTCCCCAGGCCCCTCTGCTCCTGCACCTCCTTTAGAATTGTACCCTTTAACTTATGTTGCCTCTCCTCATTCTTCCTGCCAAAATTAATCACTTCACACTTTTGGGTATTAAATTTTATCTGCCACTTGCCCGCCAATTCCATGAGCCTGCCTTTGGCCACTTGAAGGATTTCACGATCCTCCTCACAGTTCACAATACTTCAAGTTTAGTATCATCTGCAAGTGTTGAAATTATGCCCTGTACACCCAACTGTAGGGCATTAATATATATCAAGAAAAGCAGGGGTCCTAACACCAACCCCTGGCGAACCTCACGAAATACCTTCTTCCAGTCCGAAAAATAACCGTTCACAACTACTCTCTGTTTGCTGTTACTCAGCCAATTTTGTATTCCTGCTGTTACTGTCCCTTTTATTCCATGGGCTCTAACTTTGCTGACAATTTTGTTCCGTTGCTTTTTATCAAATGCCTTTTGGAAGTCCATGTGCACCACATCAACTGCATTACCCTCGTCAACTCTCTCTGTTGCTTCATCAAAAAACTCAAGCAAGTTAGATAAACACAATTTGCTCTTAACAAATCTGTGTTGGCTTTCCTTAACTAATCCACATTTGTCCAAGTGATTATTAATTTTTTCCCCAATTATCGTTTCTATCTTTTCCATCATGAGGTTAAACCGACGGGCTTGTGGTTGCTGGGCTTGTCCTTACACCCTTTTTTGAAGAAGAGTGTAACATTTGCACTTCTCCAGTCCTCCAGCAGCACACCTGTATCGAAGGAAGGTTGGAAGATTATGGCCGGTGCTGCAGCACTTTTCACCCTTCCTTCCCTAATGATCCTTGGATGCATCTCATCCGGCCTTGGTGACTTATCAACTTTACAGCCAGCCTATCTAATACCACCGCTTTATCAATTTTCAGCACATTCTGTGTCTCAACTACCTCCTCTTTCACCACGACTTGGGTCGCATCTTCCTCCTTGGTGAAGACAAAGTACTCATTTAATACCTCAGTCATGCCCCTGCCTCCGTGCATAAATCCCCTTTCGTCCCTAATCAGCCCCGCTCCTCCGATTACCACCCTTTTAATACCACCTTTTTTCTGTTAGCTGCCAGTCTGTTCTCATACTCTCTCTTTGTTTCTCTGATTTGTTTTTTCACTTCCCCTCTGAACATTCTATATTCAGCCTGATTCTCAACTGTATTATCCACCTGACATCTGTCATATGCACCTTTTTTCTGCTTCATCTTACTCTCTGTCTCTTACGTTATCCAGGGAGCTCTGGATCTTTTAGCCCTACCTTTCTCCCTTGTGGAAATGTACCTCGACTATACCCAAAATATCGCCGCTTCAAAGGCAGCCCATTGTTTATTTACAGTTGCCTGTCAATCTTTGATTCCAATTTACTTGGACCAGATCCATTCTCATCCCATTGAAGTTGGCCCTCCTGCAATTCATTATCTTTACTCTGAACACTCTATATACACTGGTAGGAAGCAGAGACCTTACCAGACCAGATAGGAACATTTTCTGGCATGCTTGTCGGTTAAGAATCGGATGCCATTGAAATTAGTACCTCTGATGTACTTCACATGATTTTCAGTGAAAGCAGCATGCCTGAAATTTGACATCGTTTGCTCATATTTTCAGAAAGAAAACATTATTTTTTTCTCAATTGTGCGCACGTTTTACTGCAGCAAAACCAAAAACTTCAATTATTTTTGAACCAACTTACTGGGTGGAAAATGAAAACACTGCCAACTGAACAAAGTAATGCTGAGAAAGAGTAGGGCTGGCCGATGTTAAAGCACATCGAGCTGTCCAAAGAAGTGTGGAAAAGTACTTTGGGCAAAGGCAAAGGCCACAATGCAGTGCTCCCTCAGTTCCACACTGGAGTGCCAGGCTAGATGCAGTGGTGCTTGAACCCACAACCTTATGACTCAGAAGCAACAGTGCTGACAACTGAGCCCAATGGCTGTGATAGTAAGTGTGACATTATTATCTGTTGATTTAAACAAGTGATCGATTGTGTCTTAATCTTTTCACTATCAGAACAATACTTCTGCAGCCCTGCAATGCAGTTGATATTTGTCTCTTCACTCAGTAATTGGGGCTTGATATAAATGTGCTGTCCAGATGGAGGGAGTGGGATGTTGGAAAGCACTTCCTCTTTCTGAGCACAAACACATGCAGTCCTCCATCACAAGTTGTGGGATGATTATTCTGGTAGATTTCCCTGCAGAATTTGAGCTAACCATGTTGCAAAGCTCCATTAATGATAACTGAGGGTTTCTCAAGGGCAATTAGGGATGGGGACTAAATGCTGGACTTGGCAGTAAAGCCCACAATCCCATGAATGAATAAAAAATAACAAATATCATAAAAGGTTTGAAAATGTATAGTGCGACACATCACTTACTGAAAAGTAGGCATATTACAAAACAAGCCCTGCAAAAGTTGTGAAGTTCAATGTGATCGCTGAATTCTGACAAATATGACCCTATAATTTATAATCCTTATGTCAACCACAAGTTCCATGAAGAATTCATTGGAACAAAAGTTTGCAAGAGTCCTATTCATTTTCTGCTGAAAAAATGGAGACATCCCGATCAGCACCTTGGGCAGAGGCAAGTGCCACCTCTGCTGCTCTGATTGGCAACGTCGGACCAAGCACCATATTCGCTCTGTAACATGGACCGATTACATTTGGACAACCAGTAAACACTGAATAACTGATCGATTCTAATATACGTGTGTTGCAAAAGGAAGAAAATGAGGATTAAGCAGATTATATATCAAGTCAAAGCAAATGTTTGGTTTATTGACCTATAATGACTGTGAAATATGCCCTCATTACAAGGAAGATAGCTGCCACCAGTGGGAGATAGTTAAACAAGAGCAAGCTCAATGAACAAACATGAAAACACAGAAATCAAATACATGTAAGTAAGTGGTGAATTTTAAGTTTACGTGATTTTTGACAGAGAAATTAGAAGCAAGTTATTGCTTTCTCCTGTATCATCTTGTCTTCCAAAAATACTTAATGCCTTGTTACCAGGGATTTATTTTTTGAAGATTCAGCATATTAAGGTTATTTGTCGTTTCTTGAAGGAAACTGTCATCCAAGCCTGAGCTTCAGTGCTTCGTGTCAGCAATTAGCATGCTTCAGGCAAAACATAGTTCATTATCAATCTGCAAAAGTTTGAATAGGAAATAAAACACAGAAAATGCACGCAGAAAGAAACACATTCTGTTTCATTTTAATTGCTTGCACCAGTAGTAATAAATTGACATTGATAAATATGCCAAGCCTAACAAATAAAACACTGTGGTATTAAGGCACAGTGGACACACAAGCTATTCCTCAGTGATTTCATTCACCTACGCTTGACATTCTTCAACATGCTCCGTTGCTTAGCATTATTTGCAGTGCACTCCTCGCAGCTGTCTGAAAGAACACACTTTATACAAAACTGTTCTCTCAGCTCACCAGAAAATATTGATTCTTCATCGTATTTTACAGTTCTTCAAATGAGGTAAAGAACTCTCTGGCTTAGAAATTGATCCACACAGCACCCATTTTTCAGGCACTGCTCTGTCGACTGAAGCCCCAGTAGACTGAGCAGGAAGCACGTCTGCTTTTCTGGCCAGAGGTGCGCCACTTGCCACAGTGAATAAGGATAAAACAGAGGAGTCTTTCACCCACACCTGAAACAAGCCTAAACAAAAAGGGGGTCTAACGCCCATTTGAGATACCTTTGATAAGATTGGCAGCGAGAGCCAACAATAAAGAAGGTGAATAATTTTAATATCCAGCTTCCTCCGACCCCACATTAAAGGACCCAGCCTCCCCATCATGGTCATTCCACTTGATCTGACTCCTGATTCGATTGACCAACTCTCCCGACAACGACTCCCAAAATCCCCAACACCATTCTCCTCACTGCTCGCCCTCATGTCACTGGCAGGCTTTACACACTTTGCTGGTAATATCGAAATGAGGCCTGAGGCCGAACACGTTGAGTGCCTCGGGTCTTGCCATTCAAGCTTGAGAGAGTCCAAAAATAGTTTGCGGCCCAAATTTTTTTAATATTACAGGGCAGGAAGAGGCCATTCAGCCCATCAAGCCCACCCTGGCTTTCTGTCGAGCAATACAATCAGTCCCATTCCTCCGCTCATTTGCAAGTTTACTTAAGTGCCCATTCAATTTCCTTTTGAAATAATTCATCTCCTCTTTCACCACCCTCGTAGGCAGCGAGTTCCAGGACATTTCCACTTGCTGTGTAAAAAAAGTTCTTTCTCACAGCCCTGCTGTATCTCTTGCCTAAAACCTTAAATCTGTGTCCCCTGGTCCTTGTACCATCAGCAAATGGGAACGGCTTTTCTTTGTCTACCTTATCTAAACCTGTCATAATCTTGTACTATCTCGTCTATCAAAGCTCCCCTCAATCTCCTTTGCTCCAAGGAAAACAACCTCAGCCTCCCCACCCTAACCTAGTAGCGAAAATCCCTCATTCCTAGAACTATTCTGGTAAATCATGTACACCCTCACAAGGACCCTCACATCCTTCCTAAAGTGTGGTGACCAGAACTGAACGCAATATTCTAGTTGTGGCCTTACCAGAACTTGATAAAAGTTCAGTGTAACTTCCCCGCTTTTGTACTCAATACCTCTATTTATGAAGCCCAAGTCCCTTATGCTTTGCTAACTATTCTCTCAATCTGTACTACTACCTTCAAAGGTCTATGCACTTGAACCCTGAGGTCCCTCTGTCCCTGTACACTCTTAAGAACTTTGCCATTTCGTCAATATCGGCTCTCCCTATCCCTGCTACCAAAACCATTCCTTCACATTACTGTGCGTTAAATTGCATAGGTCATTTGTCTGCCCATTCTGCTTGCCAATCTATGTCCTGTTGCAGTGGAATGGTATTATCATCATTGTTTGCTACACCCCCAAGTTTGGTATCATGGGCAAATTTTGAAATTTTACTCTGCATTCCAATATCCAAGTCATTTATATTGTTATGATCAGGTGATCCTTTTTTCCCTCACCTTATTTGACCACAACAGGTTTATTTATTTTTTAAGTGGATACAATTGCCAATTCAGTAAGTGTTTAACTGTTTACGGGCTGTGATCACAAAAAGAACAATTGGACAGGTTTTCTTGAGTTTAACAAAGAAAGAGGTTAGCTTTATTGTACTTAAAACGATGTAAGTAAAATAATAAAATATGCTCCAACTTTCGCACACATACACACACTCAAAGTTCACACACACACACACAAATAGGTTACAGAGTAGTGAAGGATAGATTGGTCAAATTAGAGTGCAGAGAAATAAAAGGGGTGTACAGTCTGTGGAGGTTGGTGTCTTGGCTGGCTTCAGGCTGAATTCGGTGGTTGCATGACTTTCCTTTGGTGGCCCTAACGCTTCTGGTTTGAAGATGTGGATGGCTGATTTGGTGGTTCTCCTGGAGACAGCA
Organism: Heterodontus francisci; assembly: GCF_036365525.1. Taxonomy (NCBI): domain Eukaryota; kingdom Metazoa; phylum Chordata; class Chondrichthyes; order Heterodontiformes; family Heterodontidae; genus Heterodontus; species Heterodontus francisci. The sequence continues at coordinate 12,472,479 of NC_090417.1, forward strand.
GCGTGGCTGATTTCCTTCAATGGGTCTCTGTCTGCAGCAGGGATATGCCTAGGTGGTCATGTTCAACAGACAGGGTTTGAAGCTTGCAAGCTGGATTGGAGAGAGCGAAAGGAAGGAGGTACCCCACTTAAGTCTTCTCTTGTCAGTGTCTATTGTTGCTTGTCTGGCTGCTGCAGAGAAAACACCAGCTTAATCATTTAGATGGGGGCCTGTCACATGGCTGGGACCTCGTGATTCAAGCATGGTGGTTACCAGTGTGTATTCCCTCTTGCAACTTAATCAGTCCATGTCGAGGAATTCCTTTCGCACAACCAGGGTCCCATTGTTCAAGTGATTCGGTTCGAGTGGTTCATCTCCACCAATTTAAAGTCCAGGACATGGCCTTGATGCTTTGCTAATGAGAAGAGGATAGGTAGTTCACTCTGATTCCCCAGGTCATTGTTCTTGATGGGTCTGTGCAGACAATCCATCTCCACCTCAGTGCATTAGAATGTGGAGTACAGTGATGCAAATTGGAGTGGCCATCTTTAGCTGCTAGTATTAAATTGTGTTAAATTCCATATGTCATTTGTCTGTCCATTCTGCTAGCCTATCTATGTCCTGTTGCAGTGGAATGGTAATTGTTTCTTCTCTTAAAATTTAATTCAGATTTCCAGTCGGTGGAATTAAAAAAATCGTTTGACATTGCATACTTTTATGACGATTTATAATAAAAAAAGCAATGGTCCTATCACAGACCTTTGAGGAACACTACTGTCTATCAACCTCCAGTTTGAAAAACAACCATGTCCCACAACTTGCTGTTTTATTTCCTTAAGCCACTGACACTGATTCTCCTTTTCCACGAGCCTGAATTTTGCTAACTAGTCTTTCATGTGGTACTTGGTAAAAAGCTTTCTTAAAATCCATAGAAGCAACTTCCATTGCTTTCCCTTCATCAGCCTTCCCAGTTATTTCATTTTTAAAAAATCAACTGGATTAATCAAATACGATCTACCTTTTACAGATCCGTCCTGGCTCTCCTTAATTAACTCAAATCTGTTGATTTTTTCCCTGATTATTGTTTATAAAACTTAACCTGCCACTGATGTTAAACTGACTGATGTGTAGTTACTTGGAATGTCCTTACACCCTTTCTTGAAGAATGGTGTCATATTAGTCACTCTCCAATTCTCTGGCACCGCCTCCTTGTCACGAGAAGATTGGAAGATTATGGCGAGCCCTTCCATTATCTCCACTCTAATTTCCTTCAGCAACCTGGGATGCAAGCCATCCAGACCAGGCAACTTATCAACTCAAAGCATAACCAGCCTTTCCAGTATAACCTTCCTATCATTTTTCACCCCATCCATTACCTCTACCAGATCCGCTTCTCCTGATATTTTGTCAGCATCTTCCTCCTTAGTAAACCCGAATGCAAAGTATTTATTAAGTATTTGAGTCTTGTCCTGCGCCTCCAAGCATATATTACCCTCTTTCTCCTCACCCTGCCCCTTCGTACCACTTCCTATTTACATGCGAGTAAAAGATTTTTGGGTTCCCTTTTATGTTAACTGCCATTTTATTCTCATATTCTCTTTGCCAGTTCTATTTTTCTCTTCATTTCCCCTCTCAACCTATTCACCTGACATGCATCATACATCTTTTTTCTTTCATCATATTCTCTAGCTCCCTCGCCATCCAAGGAGCCCCAGCTTTAGTTCACTTACTTTTTGCCCTTGTTGGAATGTACCTAGTCTGAATCTGAAACATGTCCTTCTTAAAGATCAACCATTGTTCCATTACCATTTTTCCTGTCAGTCTTTGGTTCAATTTTACCCTGGCTATATCCCCTCTCACCCTATTGAAGTTAGCCCTCTTCTAATTTCGAAGTTTGACTTTTGATTGTTCCTTGCTCTTCTCCATTTCTAATCTAAACGTTATGATACAATGATCACTCTTACCCAAGTGCACCCCCACTGACACTTGGTCCACCTCATTCCTCAGCACCAGATCCAGCTTTCTCCTTCCTAGTTGGACTGAGAGCATTACTGGTCAAGGAGGTTCTCCTGAACACATTTCAGAAATTCCTTCCTTTACTCTAACATTATTCCAATCGATATTTGCGTAACTAAAGACCCCCAGTATCACCATGCTATAGTTCTTGCACATCTCTGTGATTTCCCTGCAGATTTGCTCCTCTACATCTCTCTCACTATTTGGAGGCATATAGAATACCTATATGATCGTGTGATCGTACATTTTTCGCTTTTCAACTCTAAACAAATGGATTCTGTCTTTGCCCTCTCAAGGACATCCTCCCTTTCCAACACTATGTCTTCCCAAATCAGCAATGCCACCCCACCTCCTTTTTTTCCTTCTCTATTTTTTCTGAACACTTTGTATCCTTGAATATTAAGCACCCAGTCATCAACATTTTTAACCCACGTTTCTGTTATTGCCACTACATCATATTCTCACCTGCCTATTTGTGCTTGTAGCTCACCAACCTCATTCACCACACTTCACACATTTGCATGCACGCATTGTAAACCTGTTTTTGTATTCTTCATAATCCTTCTTAACTTACTCCTATCTAATTTGGTACTTCCTTCGCCGGTACTATCCAACGCTCTCACTCCTTATTCTGCACCCTCTCCATGATGTCCTTTACCTGGCACTAGGGAGGCACTCACGCTGATGGTTACTGAAATGCCTGTCTGTCCCCCTAACTATGCAATCTCCTATAATGACTACATTTCTATTCTTCACTGTTCCCTCCTCCGCAGTCCCTTGTCCAATGGTGCCATGGTCTGGACTGCACTCCTTCAAGGTGTCATCATCCCAGCAGTCTCCAAGGTTGAGTGCCAGTTTGAGAGTGGCACACTTCCTGAAGGTTCTTGCCTCTGCCTACTCTCCCACATAGCCACCCATCTACTATCCTGAACTCTCGTTGCCCGTGGGGTGACCATCTCTTGGAACGCATGATCCAGAAAACTTTCATTCTCTCTGATGCTCTGCAGTGACTCCACCTGCCACTTGGAAATCCTGAGCTCGAGTTCAAGCAGCTGGAGACACTTCCTACACACATGGTTCCCCCCAAAACATGTGTCCTGAAATTCCCAGATGATGCAGGAATTGCAAGCAACAAATCTCAGCTGTTCATCCATGGTTGAAGGAAAAAACTCCATTTCCTCTTTTCGAATCTAGTTAATACCTTGAATAAACTATTAATTTCGAGGCTGCTGTATTTACAGTGCAGTGCTGTTATCTTTTCCTAATGACATAGAGATATTTATTTCAGTTTATGTGTGGCAAGTGAAACATTAGTCCATGTTGGTTATCACAGATAAGATTTAATACTTTATTTCTTGTTCAAATTCTCTGCCATTTTATTGCATATCGAGTTTGTTGAAGTTTTGCCATCATCAACAAGAATAGTTTCAGTTCAACCTACATCTGGACCAGAGTAACTAGACATCGGCTTTGGCTGCAATTATGTGGGAAGCATGAAGCCATACACAGTAATTTCTCATTTTTTGGCTTATCTGCTGCAGTTACATAGGCTCATAAAAATTACAATCAAAGAGTTTCCTGCCCATCCTCTCATTACACAATCCCTTTCATAGTATGACATTAACTACACTCATATATTCTCAGCACACATCAAATTACCTACCTTTTGAGTGAGAACATTTTACACTTCAAATCACATTGATGAAAACAATAAATTATTTGGGCACTGTAAAATATTTATCAAAAGAGTGTTTTTTGTTCTTGATGCAAATTACTATTATTCCCTAAATAATGGAAGCCAACCAATACTTTTAAAGCCAATGGTAACTAAATTATGTAAATTGAGGAGAGGAATGGAAAAGGAGACTGGCTGAACTGCTCGGCTTTATATATCTTTCAAACACGTTCTCTAGCTTCTTGCATGGCTGCTTCCAACCCCAGGTGAAATTACGGCTAAAGAAACTCAAATCGACAAAAGTGCCCAGACAAACTAGCAGATGAAAATGACAGGATAGACGAGCGTGAACCGTCCCACAGCAACTTGCATTTCCCATGCCCACAAATCAAATATTTCAACTGGGAGCAATTCGTTCTCCGCGCAGTCCTGGCCACACGTCAATCCCTTATTATCTTTCATACTTCCATTCAGAGGCCAAAAGCAAAAATGCAGACTTCTAATTTTGACCACATTGCACCACGAGCTCCAGACAACACATTTCTCGACACTGAGCGTCATCATAAGACTGTAGTTAGTCATTTTGCGTGTGTGTGTGTCTCTCTCTCTCTAGATGTTAGCTATGGCTTATCAGACAGCACTCTCACTTGAGTTAAAAAGTTAGGGGTTCAAGCCCCACTCCAGACACCTGAGCCCCTAATCTAGGCTGGTACTCGAGTGCAGTACTGAAGGAGGTGCCATCTTGGGATGAGACATTAAACTGAGGTTTCAGGCGGAGATAGAAGATCCCCTGCAGCCATTTAAATAAGTACAGTGTAGTTCTCCCTGTTCTCCTTGCCAATATTTACCTTTCAATTAACATCACTAAAACATTTAACCTGGTCATCATCACATTATTGTTCATGGAAACTTGTTGTATGCAAATTGGCTACTGCGTTTTCTACAACACTGGCTACACATGGAAGTACTTTATTAGCTGCAAAGTTCATTGGAATATGCTGAGGTTATGAAATAAAAATTCAAGTTTATATATATATGTATTTTTACGCATATGCAGACAGGTGTCGAAAGAGATACTTGTGACAGGTGTGTATGTGTACTTGTGTTGGAGTAGGTGCACATATGCTTGCATGAATAGAGGATGTCTGCATGTGATCGCATGCACACGGATGTATGTGCGTTGGTAACATTTTCTATTTATTTTTTACCTTCTCTTTCCCCAGCTGTTCTTCCCACTTTATCACTGTGAGAGATGGAACAGTGAGCAGAAGATCTGATGCTTGGCCCCTGGCAATAATAGCAGGAAGCAAGATACTTAAAAGAGCACCAGAGTAGATTTTTCACCCTGCTCTGTTTTCGTGATTTCAGTCTCAACTGGGTTTGCTGAATGCTAGGGCTCAGCGGTGTTATTCACTTCTTTAATATTTTACTTGCAGCCTTGGTAGTTTTCACAGCAGATTCCTTCTTAGTAACTGACTTGATCATACCTCCAGCCACAGTTTGTCTCATGTCACGGATAGCAAAACATCCAAGAGGTGGGTATTCTGAAAAGCTCTCCACACACATGGGCTTGGTTGGAATCATCTCTACAATGGCCGCATCTCCAGACTTCACAGCTTTGGCGCAATCTTCCAACCTCTTGCTCCCAACAGCATCATGGCTGCAAATGTTTTAAGCAGCTGATGAGCCGAGTGTCAACTTCCGGAACATCTGCAGGAGCCCCACCCACCCGCCAGGAGTACACCCTGCTCCTCTTCAAATCGCACTTATGGGGTCTTCAAACATTCACCAAAACTGACAGTTGGAGCTTCAGTAAAATGGCTGATTTGAAGGAGAGCGAATATGCCAGAGCAGCACACCTTCACTATGACACTGAAGTTTCAGCCGAGATTAAGTCCACAAGTCCAAGGGTTGGTGCTCGAGTCCACAACCTTCTTACTCATGGGAAAAAATGCGACCTACTATTCTGGAGCCTTTAACTTGGAAGCATGTTGGAACTATTGCAGAAGTATGATGAATAGTACGAAAAACTATGAAAACTTATCGGCTCTGTGCCTGTTCACTGGGTTGCTTGGAATGCTCGGCAAGTGTAACAAAGCTATCATTGATTTAAAAAAATAAGAGGTTTCTCTGACTTACTGTTACATACAGCAGATGGTACAATGGAGCCAGTAGTCTAGTTATTGTGAAGCTTGCTGAATCAGGACAACTGGAGTGGATATGCTCTTTAGCCAACAATACCCCCGGCACGGCAAATGAATCTTCAAACTACAGTATCCTGACATCTTGATTTGACTTCATTTCAGAGCTTGTCAGTTGGGTTCTCAACTCTCTTCCCTAATCAGTGTTATAATACAGAACACTGTAAAGCCTGATAGCATATTCCCTGGAATCACAGCCTGAACTCAACCCTGCTGTACATGAAATAAAAACAGAAAATTCTGCAGATGCTCCGCAGGTCATGTAGCATCTGTGGAGAGAGGAACAGAGTTCACACCTCAGGTCACAACATTTCATCAGAAACCTGCTGTGCACGTACAGTTTCTAAAAAAAAAAGTACCAAGTCAAGTTATGAAGATTGTGGTTGCTGAAAAGCAAATGAATCCAATTCAAAATGGAAAAATATGACTAGCTTTGTAACAAAAAAAAACCAACGGCATGAAGCAGAGTATTCCAAGGATTAGCAAGCATTTCAGCTGAAGGACTGAACTGATTAAACTGTGTGAGAAATGCCAGATCATTATGGATTAACAAATTAAAAATCAGAAGGACGATGACGTGAGTTTCAGGTGTTCAAGACTCCAGCATAAATCTGTATTTGTTACTGTCGGTAAGGAAATGCACTCAGTCAGAATAAGGTCCTGCATTTATATAGCGCCTTTCACAAACTCAGGACGTCCAAAAGTGCTTTACAGGCAAAGAATGCTTTTCAAGTGTAGTCACGCCTGAAATGTAGGAAATGTGGCAACCAATTTATGCACAGCAAGATAGCTTGTTAGGCCTCAGTGAAAGTATTGTGTCTAATCCTGGGCACCACACTTCAGGACGGTTGCCAATGCCGTGCAGAGGAGATTTATCAGAATTGTACCAGGGATGAAGAGCTTTAGCTGTGTGGATAGAGTAGAGAAGTTGGAATTGTTCTCCTCAGAGCAGAGAAGGTCAAGGGAAGGTTTAATAGAAGTGTTCAGAAATAGGAAAGGTTTTGATCGAGCAACTAAGTAGAAACTGTTTCCACTGGTCGAAAGGTCAGTGAGCAGAGGACACAGACTTAAGATAAATGACAAAAGGACAGAGGGAAATTATTCGTTAGCTTAACATCTGTCAAAGGGAAAATGTTAAAAGCTATTATTAAGGACGTTCTGGCAGGGCACTTAGAAAAATTCAAGGTAACCAGGCAGAGTCAACATAGTTTTGTGACAGGGAAATCATGTTTAATCAATTTACTGGATTTTTTGAAGAAGTAACATGTGCTGTGGATAAAGGGGATGGACCGAACTTAAGATTTCCAGAAGGCATTTGATAAGGTGCCACATCAAAGTTTATTGCAGAAAATAAAAGCTCATGGTGTTGGGGGTAACATTGGCATGGATATAAGGTTGGCTAGCTAACAGGGAACAGAGAGTAGGCATAAATCGGTCATTTTCTGATTGGCAAGATGTAACGAATGGTGTGTCATAGGCATCAGCGCTGGGGCCTCAACTTTTTTATAATTTATATGAATGACTTGGAGAAGGGACTGAAGGTATGGTTGCTAAGTTTGCTGATGACACAAAGATAGGTAGGAAAGTAAGTTGTGAAGAGGACATAAGGAGGCTACAAAGGGATACAGATAGGATAGAATATAGAGTGGACAAAGACTTGGCAAGTGGAGTATCTGGACTATAATGTGGGAACATGTGAAATTGTCCATTTTGGCAGGAAGAATAAAAAAGAAGCATATTATCTGAATCGTGAGCCTTTACAGAGCTCTGAGCTGCAGAGGGATCTGTGTGTTCTAGTGCCTGAATCACAAAAGGTTAGTATGCAGGTTCAGCAAGTTATTAAGAAAGCTAATACAAAAGTAGGGAGGTTATGCTTCAGTTATACAAGGCATTGGTGAGACCACATCTGGATTACGGTGTACAGTATTGATTTCCTCATTTAAGGAAGGATGTAAATGCGGTAGAAGCAGTTCAGAGAAGGTTTACTAGACTGTTACAACCAGGTGAAAAAGGGGTCTGGGGGTTCCCTCTCAGCTTTTTCCTGGTTTGACCGTATCAAGGTTGAATTTTTAAAACACCATGTTTTTAGCTCCCCCTCAGTGAATCCTTGTTCGCTGCTCTCTAATTGTAATGGCAAAGAAATCAACCAGACAGGTTTTCTTGGATTTCAACAAGAAAGGTGTAAGTTTATTAACCTTACAACTCTAATTCGGTTAAAACTACTACAAATACGCGATGCGACCACGCTAGCATGCATACGCGATAAACACACACGCAGCTAGAGATGGAAGTGGAGAAAGAATAAAGGGGAAATGTTTGAAGCAACAGCTGGAGTTTATTTACTGTCTTTTGAGTTCGATGTGGAGTCTTTGATTGCAATTAAATCTTGCCATTTCGTTGGGGCCCAGTGCACACTTTCAAACTTGTTTCGATGGAGGAGTCTTCTCTCTTGTGGTTTAAGTGGCTTCAGTGGATCTGGGAATTCGTGAGAGAGAGCCAGGGAGAAACTTTCCTTCTCTTTTGTCTTCAAATTGCAGTCTCTGTCTTCAAACTGTTCAATGTGAACACAATTCAAAAACACTGGCCAGCAGGTTGGTCATGTGACTAGGTTTTTTCAACAAGCTCTCCTGCATGTTTTGCAGATTCTCCATCTTAGCAGACACCCTCAGTTGTGGCGGGGGGGAGGGGGGTGGGGGTGGAAGATGGAATGCTGGCTTGTTACACATTCAATGTCTGGCGATCAAAATCTATTTGGGTTAATTGGATCAGGGAGAAGTTCCATTGTCTCCTCCAGGCAACTGTCTCTTCGAATGCAAATGTTTCCAGCCACTGCCGTGATCTCTTTAAACAAGTCATCTTTTCAGTCCAGCAACAGTTTAAAATTAATGTTTCATATGACAAAATTAATATGCCTCGTGTGTGGTAGTTGGGGTCTTCATAACAAGACTAATACCTGGAATGGGTGGGTTATCTTATGAGGAAAGGTTGGCCAGGCTAGGCTTGTATCGGTGGAGTTTAGAAGAGTAAGAGGTGGCTTGATTGAAACATATAACATTCTGAGATGTCTTGAAAGGGTGGACGAGGAAAGGATGTTTACTCTTGTGGGAGAATCTAGAAGTGGGGGTCACTGTTTAAAAATAAGGCGTTGCCCATTTAAGACAGAGATAAGAAGAAATTTTTTCTCTCAGAGGGTCAAATGTCTTTGCAATTCTCTTCCTCAAAAGTCAGTGGAAACAGAGTCTTTGAAGATTTTTAAAGCTGAGGGAGATAGATTCTTGATAAGCAAGGGGGTGAAAGGTTATTGGAGGCAGGCAGGAATGTGGAATTGAGGTTACAATCAGATCAGCCATGATATTATTAAATGGTGGAGCAGGCTCGAGGGGCCGAGTGGCCTCCTAATTATGTTCTTGTAATATTTCACAGAAGATTATATTGATCTGCACTGCACTGCCTGAAAGGGTGGTAGAAGCAGATTCAATATTAAAATTCAATTGGATAAATACTTGAATGGAACAAATTTACAGAGTTATGGGGAAAGAGCAAGGGGAGTGGAACTAACTGAACAGCTCTTTCTCGAAGAGATGGCATGGGCACAATGGGATGAATGGCCTCTTTCAGTGCTCTAAGATTCTATGATTCGATGAATGACAATGAAGTGGTAAGAATTGCTTGAGATGCTCGATGTCCCAAAACTGTAATATGTTCATCTTGATTTGCTGTAGTCTGAACTTCCAGTGAACTCATAACCACATTCCTTTTTCTAATGTTGCTTCAGATAGAGACGAGAACATTTGCTCCTTTGACATTGATGAACTAACTAAAAGCGAGAGAGACACAACCCTCGAAATTATAGTTGGTGAAATCAGTGGATGAATACTGAATGAAACTACTTCAAATAAAGACATTAGTGCCTCCATTAAAAAAGTGGGCGGAGGAATGTCATCAAAGGGCAAAACTACTGATCTCCAAAGTGCATGCTTGATTGTTTGATGTGCTCCTACACTCCCATTTTTGCAACTTGCATTTATGTAATGCTTTTAATGTAGAAAAAGATCCCAAAGCAATTTGCACTGGCGTAATCAGAAATAAATGGTTGCTGAGGACAAGGAAGGCGATAAAATGAGGTTGATTTTAAGGAGGACGTTAAAGGAGGATAGGGAGATAGAGAGGCAGTTGGGGTCTCGGGAGGAAATTCCAGAGCTTGGGAACTAGAGAACTGGAGACATGGTTGCCAATGGTGTGATGAAAGGAGTCCAGAGTCAGAGGAATTAAGACCAGTGGTGAGGGTGGGGATGTGGTGGGATGTTGTAGGGTTGGACGAGGCTACAAAGATAGGGAAGCATGAAGCCATGAAGCAATTTAAACATAAGAATGAGGTATTTTAAAGTGGGGGCAATGAGGGTTTAGGAAGCAATATATGTGAATGGAGACACGGGTGCTGGGTGATTCTGGTTCGACCTGAAACAGAGATAAGGGACGAAGTGGAATTAGTCGTCAGGGTACAATGTTTGTGCTGGGGCTGAAGACAATGGCTTTGATATTCATAATGTTTAAATGGAGAAAATGGAGACTCATCCAAAACTATGGGCTGGATTTTAAGAGTCCGCTGCCGATCTCCCGCACAGCGGCACGCCGAAGAGCCACTGCGATCTCGTGGAGGGGGTGGGCTGTCCGTCCCCAGCAATGGCGCCAGCTGCCTGTGCACAGGCATGAGCATCATTTTTGAAGGGCAGCCAGCCCTGCTAGCTCATTTAAATTTTGAAAGAAGTATGCCCCAAAAATATACAATACGTTTCTAACGCCCCTTTCCCACCCCACCAATAACATTTAATTAATTACTTGCCCCTTCCCCCGTCAAAACACTTAGCTTTTAAATGTGACCTTACCACCCAGACTGCACAAAGTTTAGAGTTCACCCCTTCCCACCATCCTCTACACCCATTACGTCTATTTGACCCTGCCTCCCCACCGCCCACAGAAAATGTGAACTCCCTGCTCCTCCGCACCAGTGTCACAACGCCTTTCCCCGGACGTGGAATTGAGGGTGCGGGAGTGACGGCTGCCGCTCCAAAGATCGCGGCGGACCCGGAAGATCGAAGATAAGTCCATTCAACCGTATTCAGTTTCTTAGTTTAAATATTTTAATTCCGGTCCCGTCATCCAGCGGCAGGGGGGGCTGCCACGGAGCTTCGCCACCCCTGGGAGGATTGGTCCGGGCCTTACCGGTGTCATGGTCCGTGGCGAGCCTCTTCCGGACCCATCTTCAGGCCTCTCCACCGTAGATCATGACGCTGGCGGGGTCAAGATCCAGCCCTGTATGTCACACAAGCATTTTAACAAAGCAGAGGCAGTGAAGGGGTTGAGGTGGTCGAGAGGTAAAACTGGGTGTCACTTCTTTGGATTATGTTGCCAAGGGGCAGATGATCGAGTTGACTGTGTCAAGGATAGATTTTGGGATGTTGCCAAGCTAATAGTGAGGGGCCAGGCAGAGAAGTCATTGCTGGTAATGGTCTGGTTACAATCAGACAGGTAAGAGTAAAACTAAACACAAAGTGGTGACAGCTGATTCAAAAGTAACTTTCAATGGGGAATAGGATAGATTCTTGAAAACAGCAGGGACGTGGACCAATTGAATAGCTCTTTCTAAGATCTGGCATCAGTACAATGGGCCAAATGGCTTCTGTGCTGTACCATTCTCCACCAGACTGGGAGCCAATGTAGGTCAGCAAGCACAGGGTTGATGGATTAGAGTTTGGATTCGGGAAGCAGAGCCTGAGGTGAACTCAAGCTAGGGTAGGGAAGGAAGGAAGGAAGGAAGGAGGTTTAAAGGGCCAGTGTTTCCCACCCACTTCTTTTGTGGGATGGACTAAACGGCCCTCTTCTCCACTCCATTCCAAATCCTGGAATTTCTCTCGATGCCCCACTTTCCCAAAATAGTGAGATGCAATTTTGCCTCAGGTCTTGGGTACCATCAGAGGCGAGAGTTCAACTCCCATAACATCGCTAATAGACTGCCCATGGTGCGAGGAAAGGGCATCTGTTGCTTACATCTGCTCCTTTCATGAGAAGCACAGACCATTTCGTCAGAGAACATAAAACAATGACAATCAAGTTAACGGTTTGAGCAAATCTGGCAGTACCTGCTGTTAAGGTGGCCAGGAGACCAAGAGAATGATATTTCTGTCAATTTAATCACCAGACAAAAAACGGAGATTGAGACAGCAGCCCATTAAATAGCTACAGAAGCTGAAAGCAGTGGAAAGGACAGAGAACAAAGAGCAGAGATCAAAGAAGTATTCACAATTTGAGAATTGTTTCCTTAGCTATAATGTTTCTGGGATATAATGTTGAAAAGTGCAACTGCTTAACAGAGGGGCTTTTGGGGCCATTTTCCTCAGCAGATGCTGTACAAGGATAAGTATCACAGCAGTGTCTGCACTCCGGGAAGTACTGAATCACTGATGGCTCCTGTTGGCCTCATTATAATGAAGAGCGTGGGTTTTTGCACACTGCTGCAGGCTCTCTATTGGGCACAGGACCAGTGAAGGCAGCAAGACTGGAAGCAATTCAGGTCTTAAAGGTAGCAGCACCATTAAGGAGGCAAGTGCAGTAAAAGCCACAGGAGAGATTGAGAAGATCTTTCTAAAAAGCAAATAGGCAGCGTTTTTATAAGGCCAGCTTCAGATGGCTTGTGCTGAGCTTGCATGATGATGCACCAGAAGTTGTGATTTGTATGTCGGTGGATATAATGTTTGTTAAAAGTTACCATTCCTCGTGAATGAGTTTATGGTGCTGTGCCTTGCCTGGGATGGTAGCAACACACCAATCCAGATGCCTCTGCAGTCTGCCTCAGAAGAATTTGGTAAGAACATGGTATCCTGGAGCCAATCAGCAGGTGGAGGAATGGGAGAAACAAATGTGTGTATGATGATGCCAGCAGGAGGTTGCTGGTTGGATGTGAACCTTCTCTGTTTATTCCAGGTCCATGCAACAACAACAACAATAATTTGCATTTCTGCAGCTTCTTGAGCATTGGGAAATGTCCCAAATGGCTTCACAGGACGAAAATCAGACAAATAATTGACTCCAAGCCAAAGAAGGAGACATGAGGGCAGATGACCAAAGGCTTGGTAAAAGAGGTATGTTTGACGCAGTGCGTTGACGGAACAGAGGTAGGGAGGCGGGGAGGTTTAGGAGAGGAATTTCCGAGTTTAGGACCTAGACACCACATCCAATGGAAGGGCAAAGTAAGTGGGGGATTCACAAGAGGCCAGAGATAAAGGAATGCAGATGTTTCAGAGGGCTGGGTGGCTGCTGGAGGTGAGGGAAGGGGGCGATTTGAACACCAAGATAAGAACTTTAAAATCGAGCCACTTCTGGACTGGGAGCCAGTATAGGTCAGTGAGCACAAAGGTGAATGGGATTGGAGGCACGTTCGAGTATGAGCAGTAGAGTTTTGGATGAGCTTGAGTTAATGGAGGGTGGAAATAGGGAGACACATCAGGAGAGCATTGGAATAGTGAAGTGTGGTAGTGAGCAAGCATGGATGAGGGTTTCAGCAGCAGATGGGTTGGAGCAGAGGCAGAGACAGTTCAAGGTCAGGGAGATGGGGGCTCCTTCGTATTCTGTGTTAGGAGAATCGTTAGTCGTGGCTCAAAGAAGGTCCAAGCGACTTCCATGGCTGCCTCAAGAGCTTGTGGTTGTCTCTCTCCGCCTGCCTCCAAATAAGATCCCATGGCACTGACTGAAGAGAAGGGGAGTTAACCCCAGTCACCCCGACAATATTTATCCCTCAACCAACATCATCAAAAAATACATGAAGATCTGGTCATGATAACATTGTTTTTTGTAGGAGCTTTCTGTGTGCAAATTGGCTGCCATCTTTGCGACATTACAACAGTGACAATACGTCATTGGTTGTCAAGTGCTTTGGGAGGTCCTGTGGTTGTGAAAGATGAAATATAAATCCAAGTCTTTGTTTCCTTACATATGCAATTCACCTCAACTACACCCTGCCGTAGCGAGTTCCAAATTCTAGCCACTCTGTGGGTACCGAACAGGTTGACAATGGTCTCATGCAAAATGTGGTGCAGAAATAGACAGAAATTAAAACCATCTCCACATTTATAAGGGAAGGACAAACAAAATGGTAGACAGTCCCGCATCAAATTAGTGCTTCCGTTTGCTTGTTGTGGCACTTCATTTCCTAGGGAGCCACAGGAAATACCTCCAGATGGGCAAGTCTTGCAGGCATGGTTCCAGAAAAAAATCTTTGGATGGGCTCCCCCCAAGGACCCACATCTTCATAGTCATCGTGGAGTGAGAGCAGATTTGCAGCATGAACCAATTCATAACTAGCTCAAAGTGGAAAAAGAAAAATCTGGAGCTTCCGTTGCCGTCAATGGCAGGAAGAATGAACACAAGTGATTCTTAAAAAAGAATCAGCCACTGGAAGAACTTGGGGTGGAGTTTGGAGGGAAAATCTGAGGGGTGCAGTGGTTTACTCCTGAGAGCGCTGACCCATGCTTGGTCACTGACCTTTCACCACTGTGGTTTGACTTCAATTGCAGCCAAATTGATGGGTCAAAGTTATCTCTGTCCTTACTGTAACAGCAAATTGTCAATTTTGTTGGACAACTGGTGCAGGAAATGGATAAAGGTTACCCTGGTACTCTACAGTTGGAACTGAGGCATACTGTTGTGACAGAACGGTGGGAGCATTTCTCTGCATTCATCTGCTTTTTACCTGACTTGGGATCCATGAATCTGAAACCTGATAGTTGAAATACACTGACGAGCTAATTTTAAAAAATATTTTTAATGTTACAGCCACTCATTGCATAATGGAGGAGAGGAGTATGCTGCTGTTGAACACAAGTGGACTTGAATTTTGCTACTTTAATTCAGTGTAAAATCAAACAAATGTTCACCTTTTGATAATTGCTAAGCTGTTAAAATAAAAAGATAGCAAAATTAATTGTTATGATTCAATCATTTTTTCCAAACAAGTGTGATTTTCAACTCATTGTGAATCATTTCACCCCTCTTTCTGTATCCTGACTCCCTGTCTTATCTAAAAAAGAACGCTCTCTGCAGCTAAACGTTACAGGAAGGGTTTTTTGTTGAATTTATGTTGCACCATTGCAGCTGGAGACAATTTGCAGCCTGATGGCAGACCTGCCCTTCAATCAAGCAAGCACCCTTACCTCTGGTAGTCACAGTGTAATCCCTCAGGAAATAAACAGCAGTAATGAAAGCCACCATTTTTTATTGCCATGGTCAGACTGCAGTCTCAGTCTCTTCTTTCATTCACATGGGCTGTATTTTATGCAGCCGGTGGATTCCTGACGTTAGGCCAGAAAAGCGAGGGCAAACTGCCTCGGCGTTTGGGGGACCCCTGGCTGTAATTTAAAGGCAGGGATCCCGCCTCCAAGAACTGCTGGCCAATCAGAGGGAATGCAGAAGACCCAGAACCAGGAGCAGTGCTGGACCCCCAGGGAGGAGGTAAGTGGGGTGGGCCCTGGCATGTGTTGGTGGGGTTGTGTTGTTGAGGTTGGTGGTGGTGGGCTGTTGGCACAGGGGTGGCCTTTTCTGCTGGGGGGGGGGGGGCGGTCCTGCGTGGGCCACAGATTGCCCAAGCAGAAGGGCCACCCCCACCAGCCCACACGCAGGTTGCCTGGTGTCACTGGGTGTCTTTCCATATGGCGGACAACTCCACCCGCCCCCCAGCCGCTGGTCAAATGCCAACGGGACAAGACCCTTCAGTGGGCATTATTTGGCCACTTAAGGACCTCAATTGGCCTCTGGGCGGGAGGGCATCCTTGACCTTCCTTACCGCTGACTAAAGTGAATGGTGTCAGGAAGGCAACGGGCACTCCACCCCTGTCTTCGCTCGCAATTTTACAGGCACACACACCATCCTGCTTGCGCCTAGAGGGTTGATAAAATTCATTCTCTTGTTTGTGTATCCTTTGTTTTTTCTGACTGTCCCATCCCTTTTGCCATTTAATTACTCCTGCCCTCCACCCTGTCACAGACCTTCCCCTTTGTTCTTCTTCTTCTCCCCGTCCCCGCACTTTTCCTGCCTCTGTACACGCTTAAAATCTGTTACATCTCGAGTTTTTGACAGTTCTGAGGAAAGGTCGTCCACCCGAAATGTTAACTCTGTTTCTCTCGCCACAGATGCTGCCTGACCTGCTGAGTAATTTTTCAGCACTTTCTGTTTTTATTTCAGATTTCTAGCCTCACGTGTTTTCGCTTTCGTTTATGAATTGCTGCCGGGCGAAATGGCATTTTTTTTTTCCAGTTCCCCCATCTTTTTGACTTCAACATTTACAGCCAGCAAGCAGAAGGAAATATCAGCCCTTCAGTCCAGTCTGGATACGGACCCAGAAGCCAAGGGATAGGGAGAAGGGTGGGTAGTGCCAATATTTGAGATCTGATTTCTGATCTACAGCCCCACCCAGTCCACGAGGATAAGGTTGAACGATCAATCTTGGAGTGTGAATCTTTTCTCGGAGCAGACAACAGGACGTAAAACAATCGGCGCAGGAGTCGGCCATTCACCCCCACTGGCTTGCTCTACCATTCAATTCCATCATGACTTGTCTTGACCTCACCAAAACAATCAGAACATTTGGATGAATTGGCTTCTGATCACTTTAGTAAACCTTGAGTCATAACGAGTTCACATTAAATAAAAAGCAACCTTTTTTTGGATTTTTCATGGTGCTGAGGTACAAAATCGACATTCTCATCACTGTACAAAACAAAGTGTCATTGCCAGGCCAATTCGGCCAGTTCTGTGCCAAACAAAACTGAAGCATTTCACACTGAGAACTAGCTGCTCTAAAGGGAGAAAGAACTTGCCTTTTTATAGTGCCTTATCATGTCCTCCGAAATATCTCAAACATTTCACATACAATTAATTACTTTGAAGACTGTTGTGTGCAAGAGGTTTTGTCCACAATCTGTTTTTGATAGTGTTGGTTGAGGGAGAAGCATACACAATACAGATTCAAATCTAGAGATGAAAGGGAGGGAAATGAAATCAGAGGGTAACATTTTTGTGTTAAACTACCAAAGGTATATTTATAACCCACTTGCTGATGAAATTGCCCGACAGCAGAAAGCAACATGGTCTCTGCAACAAAGCAAATGCTGCAAAGTCCATCTCGTGACAAAATTTGACCAGTTCAGCCGACAGAATTGGAAGTGCAAAACGATACTGTAAAAAAGATCAAATTATACATTCAGTAAACTGACAGGATAATCCACAATGTTACATGTTGAGACTCTCCAGTCCTGTCAACTTCTAACATTCCAAGATTGGTTCACCCCTTTCGCAATGAAAGGCTGAGAGCTAACGTCAGTCGAGGTCATATTACCATCTTGGCAGAGTTCAGTGGAATCAGGAACATTGCTGGTTTGAAAAGCAGTGTTATTTCTAACCACCCTACTTGGGAAGCAGATCAATTACAGTTCATGCATGGGTCTGGTGGTGCAGTGGTTATGTCACAGGACTAACAATTAAGAAGAATGCAAGTTCAAGTTCCATGATGGTAGTTAGAGAATTTGAATTCAGTATTGAGAGAGAATAGAATATGAATGTAAGCTAGCGAAAAATATAAAAACAGACTGTAAAAGCTTCCACAGGTATGTAAAAAGGAAATATGTAAGACAAATGTGGGTCCATTATAGGCAGAGTCAGGAGAATTTAGAATGGGGAATAGAGAAATGGCAGGGAAGCTAAATGATTACTTTGAGTCTGTCTTCACTGAGGAAGATGCAAGAAATCTCCCAGAATTAGAGAGCCAAGGGATTAGGGGAAATGAGGAATTGAAGGAAATTAGTATCAGTAAGAAGGTTGTATTGGAGAAATTAATGGGGCTGAAGTCTGATAAGTCCCCAGGACCTGATATTCTACATCCCAGAGCATTGAAAGAGGTAGCTTTGAAGATTGAGGATGCATAGGTGATAATCTTCCAAAATTCCAAGATTCGGGAGTGGTTCCTGCAGATTGGTAGGTCGCAAATGTCACCCCATGATTTAAGGAGGGATAGAGAAAACAGGGAATTACAGACCTGTTAGCCTTACATCAGTCATTGGGAAAATGCTAGAATCTATTCTAAATGGACACTTGGATAATAATGATCTGATTAGGCACAGTCAACATGGAGTTATGAATGAAAAATCACATTTGATGAACCTGGTGGAGTTTTTTTGAGGATGTTACGAACAGAATTGATAAAGGGCAGTCGGTGGTCATGGTATACTTGGATTTTCAGAAGGCTTTTGATAAAGTCCCCCACAGGAGGTTGGTTAGCAGAATTAAATCACATAGGATAGGAGTAAATGTACTGGCATGGATTAAGGATTGGTTAACAGGCAGAAAGCAGAGAATAGGAATAAACGGGTCATTCTCACGTTGGCAGGCTGTGGCTAGTGGAGTACCACAGGGAACAGTGCTTGGGCCCCAGCCGTTCACAATATATATCAATGATTTGGAAGTGGGGACCAAATGTAGTATTTCCAAGTTCATGGATGACACAAAACTAGGTGGGAATGTGTGTTGTGAGTAAGATGCAAAGCAGCTTCAAGGGGATTTGGACAGACTTAGTGAGTGGGCAAGAACGTGACAGATGGAATATAATGTGGAAAAATGTGAGGTTATCCACTTTGGTAGGAGTAACAGATGTGCAGAGTATTTCTTAAATGGTAAGAGATTAGAAAGTGTAGATGTACAAAGGGACCTGGGTATTATTGTCAATAAGTCACTGAAAGCTAACATGCAAGTGCAGCAAGTAATTAGGAAGGCTAATGGTACATTATCGCAAGAGGATTTGCGTACAGGAGGAGTGAAGTCTGGCTTCAATTGTATAGAACCTTAGTTAGACTGCACCTGAAGTACTGTGTGCAGTTTTGGTCCCCTTACCTTAGGAAGGATATTATTGCCATCGAGGGAGTGCAACGAAGATTCACCAGACTTGTTGCCAGGATGGCGGGGTGTCTTGTGAAGAGATTTGGGGAAACTTGGCCTGTATTCTCGAGAGTTTCGAAGAACGAGAGGTGATCTCATTGAAAGCTACAAAATACTTAAAGGGATAGACAGGATAGATACAGCTAAGATGTTTTCCCTGGCTGGGGAGTCTGGAACCAGGGGACACAATTTCAAAATACGGGGAAAGCCATTTAGGACAGAGATGAGGAGAAATTTCTTTTCTCAGAGGGTTATGAATCTTTGGAATTCTCTGCCCCAGAGGGCTGTGGAAGCTCAATCATTACGTTTAAAGCAGAGATTGACAGATTTCTAAATACAAATGGCATAAGGGGATATGAGGATAGTGTGGGAAAAAGGGTAAAAAGGCATTGGATGATCATTGTACTGAATGGCAGGGCAGGCTCAATGGGCTGAGTGGCCTACTCCTGCTCCTATGTTCTGAAAAAAAATCTGGTATGATAAAAATGTCACAAATTACCGGATTGTCATAAAAACCCAACTGGTTCACTGAGCTCCTTCATGGAATGCAACCTGCTGTCCTTGCCTGGTCTGGCCTGCATGTGATTCCAGCCCCACACCATCATGGTTAACACTCGACTGCTCCCTAAAGTGGTCGAGCAAGACACTTGGTTATATCCAGGTCTACTGGGCATGGACATTAAAAACTGGCCATGGCAGTGATGCCCACATCCCAAGAATGATTATGACAGAAATCTAGTTAATGCTGGTTATTTATTTAGTGCTGGTTGCTTATACCCTATCTTTTAGACGAAACAGATTCCCTCAGCTTTTCGTGTCAAATTGCAACACATAGCAGAACTGGAGTTGGCTGCACTCAGTCTCCTGAATAGTATTGGTTACCTGGGACAGATTGTTGCTGGACTGTGGTGATTGTTCATGCTTGGATGCTCAGTTCATCGAGCGGAAGAAGCCCAGGGGATTTACACAAATAATGTCTGAGCAGAGTATATATACTTGAGCTGGAAATAATCATGCTGAATCTTGGACTGGCCAGCATCGCTGCTGTGTAATTGGTAACACGATGGAACATGAGTTGGGTTATTTTCCTGGAAGCTGAACTTGTGCTTAGTGCTTCGACTAGAAATAATCCTGTTCATAGTGGATGGGGAGGAGACATTAAAAACTTAAATTCAGAGCTTTTTTTAATGAAAGCATTACATTAATTAAAAGTAATGCAGTCGGGTTGCATCGGTACAGATAGCAAATGTGCACTTATCCCTTGACCTTTACATAGTGCTCTCCCATTCCAGCCATGCACCTGGGAGGCAATGAACTGTGCTTATAGGCATGGTGTGGGCCAACTGGAAGTCCTGTTCAAAGCCTGGCCCCTTCCTTAGTGCCTGCATCCCACTTGGAGCCTGATCCCTGTTCAAAGGCAAGTCCCTCCTTCGCACTTGACTTCTACTCTGTGCCTCTGCTTGATCTGGTCAAGATCGGTGAGATACAGGCTTTGACCAGGAACTGGAAATTGAGCAGAGCCTATGCTCACAAGTGAAGTGTAGTGGGTTGAGAGGCAAAAGGGCCTATTTGTGTTCGATTGTTCACTGATTGATTGCTCTGGTCTGCATTTGTAAGACTGCTCGCTATGCTGTCAGTCAGTCCTGAGGAGAGGGGGGGCGTGCTTCCCAAAAATGAAACTGAAACAGATCCGGACAGCCATCTTGAATAAAGCCTGCACACAGAAATCGTGAGTCTAGTTTCTTCATGCTTGGAGTACGAAACATAAGATCTGATGACAAAGATTATTTACTGCCCCCAGGCGCCTTTTCTATCATTGCCTGGAGATCCTCCCACCTTGTGAGTTTGAAACCTACTTGCACGCGACAGGTATGGATGAGACGAATGTAGCAGCGAGCCAAGAAGGCAATAACTGTGCAGTGCCTCAGAACAGAGGGCCAGTGTTTATTCGAGCAGCTCATGGATCCCACGTCTATGGTGGTAATTTCTCTGAAGAAACACTTTAGCCTGCAAAGAAGTGGGATGATTGAATGATACACGTTTTGCCAGATCTGCCCGGGAATTGCTGAGTCCATAAAACAAAATGGGGCAGCGTTGTGTCAGTTGGCTTCCAAATGTAAATTTGGCACACTAACTAATGAATTAATTTGTGACCAACCAATCGGAAAACGCTCAATCCCACGAATTAGGGAACGCCCACTCATGGAGGATGATGGTTTGACTTTGGAAAAGGCCACAAACTTGGCCATCCAAGTCGAATCCACCATGTTCGATTTGAAGATGCTACACAAAAATACACCCTCATACTCAGGCTTGCCCAATCAGCTCAAGTGCAAGGGTTACGAACAAACGGACCTCAGCAGGCTTTTTAACACTTGCCCTATCACGGTCAGGCACCCTCAAAAACTTGCCCATGGATTCAAAACACCATATCTGGCACGAGGGAGAAAGTACAACCCATGGTCAAAGATGAATTACTTTGCAAAAGTATGCAGGTCATCGAAGAAAACGTTGTCTTTTCGACACATGGAGAGCGAAATATGGTTTGTATATACTACTGTGGACATTGATGTGGGTGCAAAAGTATCAATAATAAGTGAAGACTGCTACCAGTGTTATTTATTGCAACTTTCTCTCACTCGGTCTTCGGTGCGATCACAGTTCCAGTGTGCTACGAAAAGGTCAACCCAGACAAGTTCATGTTCTATGTGGCCAAAGGAAGCAGTCTTATGGAAGTAGACGTCTTCGATAAACTTGGCTTCAAACTTGCAGACCTCACTGGAGCACACATTAATGTGGTCGATGATACAGACGATGCACAACAGTATCCTTCCTTATTCAGTGGATATCCGGAGATGAAGGGATACTGCTATGTTCCTCATGTCGATATGCCAATATCGCCTGTTTCGCAAAATTTGATACAGTTGCCATTAACAACCAGCACCAAAGTGTCACAGGAGCTGAAACGACTTGAAGCAGACAGCATCATTGAGCGAATCAACTCATCCCCATGGATATCGAACCTAGTCATTGCACGACTCAAAAATGGAAAAATGACCTGTGCGTTGACCTTAAGCCAGGCAACGAAACAATTATTCCAGACAAGTACCTGCTCCCTGCAATCCAAGAACTATCGGCATCATTTCCTGACACAGGAAGCCCGACAGGCGACGGAGCTATCTTCAGATACCACTCGTGCAGCGAAGCTGACATCTTACAGTCTTTGTAACAACGGCGTGTTTCCGTACTGCAGAATGCCCTATGGGCTAAGTGACTAAGTTCAGCACCAGCTCTTGTCAGACAGCAAGCGGGCGCTCAACCTTCTCGACGACGCTGTTGGCCATGGAAGGGATAAAACAGAACACGATTAGCAGTTATCCACGGTGTTCGCTTGACTCGCAAAACACAATTTGATGCTCAACAAATGCACATTCATGGTATCCAAAACTGATTTGCTTGGGAACAACGTGACAGTGGCTGGAGTAAAGCCTATGTCCGACAGCGTCAAAGCCATTCATGCACTGCTGACCCCATCGAATGCGAAAGAGTTGGCATTGTTCCTTGACACGAACAACTTATATCACAAATATGTGCCTCAGTATGCGGAGATCGCAGAGCCTCTTTGAAATACACAATGGGGATGGATAATTCACAGCCAACAGCGTTTGACATGTTAAAAATTAAGATAGCATCTCTGCCAGTCCTTGTGCATTTCAAGCCACATGTGGAAACATGCGTCACAACAGACACATCAGGAAATGCGATTGGAGCCGTACTCTCACAGTACATTGCAGGAAGTGAATGACCGATTGCATATGCGTGATGTCCATCGTTGGAAACTGAACACAAGTACTCCACTGGAGGGCAGGAAGCACTAGCCTGCACCTACGCTTGTGAACGTTGGCACATGTATGTTTATGGTAGGAAGTTCACCCTCCACAGTGATCACCAAAACTGACGACATTGTTAGCCATGTCAGGATCTGGTCATTGACCTCTCTGCATCTACCGATAGTGTGACTGACTTCATCAGTACAACTTCGAGGTTGAGTATTCTGCAGGTTCATGCAACCAAGTAGCTGACATGCTTCGCCGCACCACTATCGCAGGCAGCGATAGCTGAGCGATTTGCGACATTGCAGACTACGTAGTCACAATGATTTCGCACGCGACTATGAATCTTGACGTGAGAGTATTTGAAGGCAGAGCCAGCGGCAGACAACCTCCTGCAGAAAATAAACTACTACCGAAAAACCGACTGGCATCACGAAATAGAGGAAGAACTGGTTCTATCCTCCAGAGTAAGTAATAAGTTTGCATTGTTTGATGACAACTGTATCGCATGCAGAACTTAGGCAGTTATCCCGAAAGCGCGACAGCATCGTGTGCATGAAGGACATTTGGGTGTGGTTGAGAGGAAGCAACAATTCTGTGAAGCTGTCTGGTAGCCAGCAATATATCACTGCATAGAAGGGTTCATCAGAAACTGCGTAGCATGTACACTCAGTGAAAAGTCTGCTAAACCATGTCCCACAACTCTACAACTGACCTCAAAGCCAACAAAACAATGGAAAACAACTCCAAGTCGATACTTTCGGAGAAGTGCATGTGGCCCCAAACAATCAATGTTTTTTGCTTGTTGTTAATAATCGACATAACAAGTGGCTGGAAATCACTATAACAAATTCCAGAACCATCACTTCGGTCACTGACATTCTAGACAAGTTGTCTATAAAGAGGGGTTTGCCAGGGACCATCAATATGGACAACAGACCACAGTTTGCTTCCATTCAGTTCATTAAGTTCCGAGCAAGCTACGGAATTCACCCCCATCTGACATTGTGATACAACCTGCAATCGAATGGTGGCGTTGAACATTTTAACCCGGTGATCAAGAAAAGTTTGAGAGCTCGCAGGTCGGAGGGGAAAGAGTTTGAACAATCCATACATATCCTCCTTCGCACATATTGATCCACCCCACACTCTCTGATTGGAAAGACCCCGGACAAACTTATGATTGGTCGCAACATTTGCATGCCGCTGACTATTCTTCAGCCACCACCGCCATCCAATGCAAATGTCAGAGTGAAAGCAGAAGAAATCGCAAAACGACAAGGCGAACTAAAAGCGTACTCCGATAAGTGAACATCTGCAAGGAAACCTCGATTCACAGATAGGAGATAGAGTTCACATCAAATGACCAAATCACAAGCACAAGTTCGCGTTGCCTCTATTGCGACCCAAGCAGATCAAATGGATGCTCCGCACCAAAAGCTTATCTCTTGGATGACAACGCCAAGTGGAATGCAAGATTCTTGTTTGCGAGCAGACCTGGAGAGTTCAATGATCATGAGTACGAGGATACATTTACTTCTCTGATTAACGACCATGATGTTGATCATCTACCTCATCAAGATGATTGTGCTGAACCACAACCATGTCTTCATTGATCTAAGCGCCATTATAGGAGATCTCCATTTCTCAAAAAATATTTGTGTATTTAAAGGAAGAAACAGCTCTAAGAAGTGACTCAGTATACACCTGCTTGATGCTCATGAAAGTTTAATTCAAAATAAGCTCCTTAGTCGACAAGGGGGAAAATATGTTGCGTTCGATTGCTCAGTGCTGTGTTTGTAAGATGCTCACGATGCTGTCAGTTAACCCTGAGTGGGTGTGGTTCCAAAAGACAGATCCAGGCAGCCATCCAAGTAAAGCCGACACACACAGAAATCGTGAGTCTAGTTTCTTCATGCTTGGGGTACGAAACATAACAGTCCACTCGCATTCTTTGATGCAGATTATGCTTCCCTCTCCCTGCCCTCCACGCCCGCTTTCTTCAAATCCCGGAACTATTACTGATATTCCGCCCCTGCCCCAACTCTTTATATTTGCACTTCAAAAGCAGGGAGTTGGCAATAAGCAGAGGCAGCCGGATACTGACGGGGACGAGCAATTTGATGAGAAACAAAGCAAAGGCACCTAGCTGAATGCAGATACTTCACAGGAACTAGATATTAACCAAGAAACATACGAACATATGAATTAGGAGCAGAGGTAGGCCATTCGACCCCTCCAGCCTGCTCTGCCATTTAATAACTTTATGGCTGATAGCTTTGTGTCTCAAATTTCATACTCCCATCTACCCCCTATAACCTTTCATTCCCTTGCCTAACAAGAATCTACCTCTGCCTTAAAAATATTCAATGACCCCGCCTCCAGCACCTTCTGAGGCAGAGAGTTCCAAAGTCGGACAACCCTCGCAGAGAAAAAAATTCGCATCTCCGTCCTAAAAGAGTGACCCCAAGAGGGACTCACCCAGAAGAGGAAACACCCTTTGCACATCTACCTTGTCAAGACTGTTCAGGATCTTGTAAATTTCAATCAAGTCTCCCCTCACTCTTCTAAACTCCAGTGAAAACAAGCCCAGTCTATCCAACCTTTCCCTATAAGACAACCCACTCATTCCAGTAAACGTCCTCTGAACCGCCTCCAACGCATTTACATCCTTCCTGAAATAAGGAGACCAAAACGACACACAGTATTCAAGATGTGGTCTCACCAATGCCCTGTACAACTGAAGCATCATATCCTTACTTTTATTTTCAATTCCTTTCGTAATAAAGGATAGCATTCCACTTGCCTTCGTTATTACTTGCTGCACCTGCACACTAACTTTTTGTGACTCATGCACGAGAACACCCAGATCCCTCTGCACCTCGGAAATCTGCAGTCATTCTGCGCATGAGTAATACTCTGCTTTTTTATTTTTCCCGCCAATGTGAACAACTTCACATTTTCCCACATTATACTCCATCTGACAGCTTTTTGCCCACTCACTCAACTTATCTATATTGGTCTGCAACCTCCTGATGTTCTATTCACAACATACTTCCCTACTCATCTGCAAATTTAGCTACCATGCCATCACTCCCCTCATCTAAGTCATTGATATAAATTGTAAAAAGTTGAGGCCCCGTCACAGACTCCTGCGGGATTCCACTCGTCACATCCTGTCAATCAGAAAAGGACTCATTTATGCATACTCTCTGTTTTCTGCCAGCCAGCCAATCTTCTATCCATGCTAATTTGTACCCCCTACACCACGAGCTCCTACCTTGTGCAATAACCTTTTATGTGGCATCTTGTCAAATGCCTTCTAGAAATCCAAGTACAGTACATCAATGGGCTCCCTTGATCCATGGCACATGTTACTCCTTCAAAGAAGTCCAATAAATTGGTTAAACATGATTTCCCTTTCACAAAGCCATGCTGACTATTGCCGATTTCATTGAGTTTTTCTAAGTGCCCAGCTATAGCTTCCTTAACACCTTCTCCACGACAGACGTCAAGCTAACTGGCCTATAGTTACGTGTTTTCTGCCTCCCCCCCCTTTCTTGAATAGCGGGGTTATATTTTCTACTTTTCACTCTGATGGAACCTTTCCAGAATCTAGCGAATTTTGAAAAATTAACATCAACGTATCTACGGCCTCATTCGCCACCTCTTTTAAGACCTTGGGATGAGGTCCATCAGGACATAAGAATATAAGAACTAGGAGCAGGAGTAGGCAATTCAGCCCCTCGAGCCTGCTCCGCCACTCAATACGATCATGGCTGATATCATCTCTGCCTCAACTCCACTTTCCTGCACGTTCTCCATAACCCTGCAACCCATTACTAATTAAAAATCTGTCTTTCTTTGCCTTAAATTTACTCAATGTCCCAGCATCCAC
Organism: Heterodontus francisci; assembly: GCF_036365525.1. NCBI lineage: Eukaryota > Metazoa > Chordata > Chondrichthyes > Heterodontiformes > Heterodontidae > Heterodontus > Heterodontus francisci. Next base: position 12,499,060 of record NC_090417.1, read on the forward strand.
CGCACTCTGGGGTAGTGAATTCCACAGACTCACGACCCTTTGAGAGAAGTAATTTCTCCTCATCTCTGTTTTAAATCTGCTACCCCTTATCCTAAAACTATGACCTCTCATTCTAGATTGCCCCACCAGAGGAAACATCCTCTCTCCGTCTACTTTGTCAATCCCCTTAATCATCTTATATACCTCAATTAGATCTCCTCTCATTCTTCTAAAGTCTAGAGAGTAAAGACCTAAACTGCTCACTCTCTCTTCATAAAGACAAACCCCTCATCTCTGGAATCAATCGAGTGAACCTCCTCTGAACTGCCTCCAATGCAGCTACATCCCTCCTCAAATAAGTGGTCCAAAACTGGACGCAATACTCCAGGTGTGGTCTCACTAATGCCTTGTACAGTTGCAGCAACACTTCACTACTTTTATACTCTATTACTATAGCAATAAATGCCAAACTTCCATTTGCCTTCCTTATTACCTGCTGTACCTGAGGACACCCAGATCCCTCTGCACTGAAGCACTCTGAAGTTTCTCTCCATTTATATAATAATCTGCCTTTCTATTCTTCTGACCAAAATGGATAACCTCACACTTATCCACTTTAAACTACAAGTGCCAAATTTTGGCCCATTCACCGAACCTATCCATACCCATTTGTAAATTTCTTGTTTCTTTATTGCAACTTACTATCCCGCCTATTTTAGTGTCGTCTGCAAATTTGGCGATAGTACCTTCTATCGCTGCATCCAAGCCATTCATGTAGATTTTAAATAGTTGGGGCCTGATGGCCGAACCCTGTGGCACCCCACTAGTTACATGTTGCCAACCAGAAAAAGACCCATTTATCTCGACTCTCCTGTTTTCTGTTGGTTAGCCAATCCTCTATCCAAGCTAATTAATTGCCCCTAACCCCAGGTGATCTTACCTTGTGTATTTACCTTTTGTGTGGCACCTTATCAAATGCCTTCTGCAAGTCCAGATATACTACATCTACAGGATCCCCATTATCCACTTTACTTGTTACATCTTCGAAGAACTCTAGCAAGTTGGACAAACATGATTTTCCTTTCATAAAACCATGCAGACTCTGATGGATTACGTTTTTCCTTTCTAAATGTCCTGTTATTACTTCCTTAATAATGGATTCTAACAATTTCCCAACAACAGATGTTAAACTAACTTGGTCTCTCGTTTCCTACTGTCTGCCTCCCTCCCTGTTTGAATAATGGCGTTATATTAGCTTTTTTCCAATCCACTGGAATCTTTCCCGCATCCAGGGAATTTTGGAATATTATAACCAATGGATCCACTATCTCTGCTGCCACTTCCTTTAAGACCCTAGGATGTAGGCCATCAGGCCCTGGGGACTTGTATGCCTTCAATCCCAATAGTTTGCTCAGTACTTTTTGCTAGTGATGATGATTGTTCTAAGTCCCTCCCTTTCTATGACCTCTGCATTACCTGTTACTATTGGGATGGTACGAGTGTCCTCCATCATGAAAACTGAGGCAAAATACTGATCTCGTGTCTCTGCCATTTCTGTGTTCCCCTCTATTAACTCCCCAGCCTCATCATCCAAAGGACCAACATTCACTTTAGCTACTCTCGTCCCTTTTACATACTTATAGAAGCTTTTGCTATCCATTTTTATATTTTGCGCTAGTTTTTTTCATAATTTACCTTTGCTGCTCTTCTTATTTTTTTAGTAACCCTTTGTTGATCTTTAAAAGTTTCCCAAGCTTCCAGCCTTCCACTGGCCTTTGCATTATGGTATGCTTTAGTTTTTGTCTTTATGTTATCCTTAACTTCCTTGCTTAGCCATGGATGTTTTTTCCCTCTTTGAATCTTTCTTCCTCTCTGGCATATATTTTAGTTGGGAGGAATTGAATATCTCCTTAAACATCTGCCACTGCTCATCAACTGTCCTACCTTTTAGTCTTCCTGCCCAGTCCACGAGGGCCAAATCTGTCCTCATGCCTATGTAATTACCTTGGTTTAATTGCAGAAAGCCAGTGTGGGACTCCAATTTCTCACCCTCCAACTGAATTTGAAATTCTTGCATGCGATGGTCACTCTTCCCTAGAGGATCCTTAACTATGAGATAATTAATTAATCCCACCTCATTACACAACACCAAATCTAGAATAGCCTGCTCCCTGGTTGGTTCGACAACATATTGCTCCAAAGTACAATCTCTAATACATTCAATGAACTCTCCGTCGAGGCTACCCTTTCCAATTTGATTAATCCAGTCTATATGCATATTAAAATCACCCATGATTATTGCTGTACCTTTCTTACAAGCCCCCAGTATTTCCTGGTTTATACTGTGCCACACTGCAGAACTACTGTTTGGGGACGTATAGATTACTCCCACCAGGGACTTCTTTCCCTTGCTATTTCTCATTTCTACCCAGACTGATTCTACGTCTTGATCTCCAGTGCCTACATGGTTTCTCACGACAGCACTGATCTCTTCCTTCACTAAAAAAGCTACACCAGCTCCTTTTCCTTCCTGCCTATCCTTCTGAAATACTCAGTACCCTTGGATATTCAATTCCCAAACCTGGTTTCCCTGCAACCACGTCTCAATAATCACCACTAAATCATACCCATTTGTCTCTATTTGCACTGTTAACTCATTTATTTTATTCTGAATGCTTCTGTACAATTCCTTGGTGCAATATGACATTCACACGTTCTGTCCCTTCCTTTTATTTTCTGGTAACAATCAGCCTCATCACAAACCTGCACTCCTACCTTCTCCTTTAACTTTGACTCCTAATTTTCCATGCAACGAAACCATCCCCCCTACTATTTAGTTTAAAGCCCTATCTACAGCCCTAGTTTTGTGATTCGCCCGGACTCTGGTCCCAGTATGATTTAGGTGGAGCCCGTCCCATCAGAACAGCTCCCTCCTTGCCCAGTACTGGTGCCACGAATTTGAACCCATTTTTCCCACACCAATCTTTGAGCCTCACATTTACCTCTTGTCAGTCCTCAGCTCCATCAGTTTGCTCAGTATTGCTTCCATGGTGATTGTAATTTCACCAAGTTCCTCTCTTCCTTCTGCCTTCTAATTTACAGCTATTACTGGAATTTTTTTGTATCCTCTATTGTGAAGACAGAAGCAAAATATTTGTTCATTTCATCTGCCATTTCCTTATTATCTACTATTACTCCCCATTCTCACTCTCTTGAGGACCAACACTCACTTTACTTACTCGTTTCCTTTTTAAATACCTGTCGAAACTCTTGCTATCTATTTTTACATTTCTAGCTAGCTTCCTCTCATACTCTAATTTCTTTCGCCTGATCAACCTTTTAGTCATTCTCTGCTGTTCTTTATATTCTGACCAATTTGATCACTTGGATAAACTCAGCACCATAGGAAAAAATAAATCACAGAAGATCATCCGCCTTGCACTATCCACTCCATTCTGAGTCAGCTGGTTCAGAAGAACATGAGCACAGCTGGCAACAGCTCAACTACCTGTTCCTTCAGTGCACACTGTGTATGACGCAGAGGTAGTATCTCTCCCCAACATCAAATTCATATGGTCGTATGTTTGTATTTATCTAGAACCTTGAAGGTAATAAAAACCCCCAGGGAACTTCACAGGAGTGTCAGCAAACAAAATTTGACACTGAGGAGATATCACAACAGCTGAGCAAAATCTTGGTCAAATATCTAGATTTTAAGGAGCGTTTTAAAGGATTAGTAAGTGGTAGAGAGGTGGAGAGGTTTAGGAAAGGAATTCCAGAGCTTAGGGCCTCGGCAGCTGAAAGCATGGCCGTCAATTGTGGAGCGATTAAAATTGGGGATGTGCAAGAGGCCAGAATTGGAGGAGCAACATAAAACGAACTGTCTTTTTCTACTGCCACTTTCTCTGCCTCTTCTCAGTGGTTTTCTTGAGATATGGGTCTGTGAGGCATGCCATGACACTATGTGTTAAAAGGCTAAATGAACACTCTGGGTATCACAGCCTAACCCATATCCTACTGAACACTGACAAAGATGCAGTTCCAGCAGGGACATCTGGATCATGATCAGGAGAAGGAACCTCGGTTGGCTTCTTCTCCTGACTGAGTGGAGGCCAATTGAGCATACAGCAGGAATCATGCAGAACACCCTTTGGATATATTTAATTAGTCGCACACTGGCCAAGAAGTGCATAAAATACTTAAGGATCAAAAGAAACGAAGGTCTTGGAAGAATGAGAGGTGATGGCATTGAAGGATACAAAATTCTTCCAGGGCTTGACGGGGTAGATACAGGATGTTTTCACTGGCTGGGGGTGGGGGTCTAGAACCAGGAGACACAGTATCAGAATAAGAGTTAGCCATTTAGGACTGAGATGAGGAGGAATTTCTTCACTCAGGAGGGTGGTGAATCTTTGGAATTCTCTACCCCAGAGTACTGTGGAGGCTCAGACATTGAGTATGTTCAAGGTAGAGATCTATATTTTTCTAGATATTAAAGATATCAAGGAATATGGGGATAGTGCAGGAAAATGTCTTTGAGGTGGAAGATCAGCCATGATCTAGTTGAATGGTGGAGCAGGCTTGAGGGGCTGAAAGACCTACTCCTGCTCCTATTTCCTATGTTTCCAAATGTAAAATAATCATTTAAACATGAACAGGAACAACTGATTCAGGGTGGAGCATCAGTCTTTCTAACCTCACCTGATCTACAATTATTATTAAGTGTTCCCGTTTCATATTTTCTCCTTTGTCATGTGGAGTAAATCCTGTTGAAGCTCCCTTATTACTGGTGATACAAACACTGAAAGCTCAGTGCTGCTGAATTGAAAGCACTTTCTGTTCACACTCAAACTGGTGGTCAATGGACTGGCTCCACCAGCTGCTGGCTCAAGCTGTGGCTTCAATCACCTCTTGACATCTCCCTCCATGTAATTATTTTGCACGACCTTTGAGATTTTTCTTGCTCGCTCAGTAGGTAATTGTTGACCTCTTCTTCTACGGAGGGAAGTGACTTGCTCAAAGGCCACTTCCACGGGCATTTTAAACAGCACCACCATGTGTTTCTCAAATAAAGGACACCTTTTTCTCCCTTTAATCGCTCTTTCACCTTCCCCTCTCCTCCTTCGCAACTCAGTTCCATCAAAACCCTATATTTTCCAATTGTGACCCTCAGGCAAAGAAAGCCAATTATCAACTTGGGGCTCCAGGTAATGGGAAAGGAACTCATGAGTGGCCCTGAGCCATTGTTTCCAACAATCCAGTTCATCAGCAACTGCTCTAAGTGTGGATGTGCTGCAACCCTGTAATAAGGGACTGTGGTGAGGCAGGACAATGCGTTATATCAACTGTGTGAGTTGACCTAACAGAGTATCATGAGTAACCATGGTCTCTGAGAGCCAGCCTAATTTGGGAGGACTTTCCCAGTGATTTTCCTGAAGCTGGTCATAGAGTTCCCTCCATTTCTTGCAGGAATTAGTATTGCTCGTGGCTGAACAGGGCTGTTCCACAAAGCTGACCGATCCAATGGATAGGGCAAGCATTGATGATGTGATAACCTGTTCTTCCCCTTCCCTTTGCACGTTCCTCATTGTGACATTCACAACTACAATTGTGCTCACTGTGCACTTAACGAATGCAAGTTGCATTCTCACTCTGGTTCGCACACTTAGCATGGGTCGGCTGACTCTTGCTGTCCTTTACATGCAGCAGGCTTAAACTGATGATGCGACATAGTCAGGAAGTGCCACTGTGCAGTGCATTTACAGTACTGTTTAATTATTTATATGCAAGGTAATTTATATATAAACCTCCTGAATTGAATTACTGATATTCATTAAGTGCGAAGCCCAGGCCGTGTGGCTCCTCTGAGTATAATTATTCTGGCTAGATCTTGTGGTGCATTTGAGTCGAGAACTGTAGAAGTTGCTGTACAACAGCATTGTAAATCTATTTTTTGCAATTCATCCCCATGAACAGTTTAAAGAATGGGAACAGACACAGAAAGAGGATATTCAGCACATTGACCCTGCTATGTCAGCACGTTAGCCCTCCACCTCAATTACTTGTCTTTACTTGCATGTCCCTCAATACCTTAACTTTTCAAACATCCATCTCCTTTTTAAATGCCTCAGTTGATTCTGCACCGACAGTCCTGAGGCATTATGCATTCCATGTTCTCATTCTTTGTGAGAAAAGGGTTCTTCTTGGGATTTGCTTTTAACTCACTTCATTCTCATGAGGATTGTTTCCCTTTGTACTGGAATCTCTTACGAGAGGGCAGACTCATTCCTTATCTACTTTGTAACTTCTGTTCATTAACTTAGACATCTCAGTCAGATCATTCCTTACCTTCCCGACTCTGGGGGTTATAATCCAAATTTCCCCAATCTCTCTTTGCGATTCATTCAGATCTGCCTGCTGATCCATTCCTGGACTTCCTTCAAGGCCAGTGATACACCCACCCTGACCAGTGTTCTACTCACGAGCAGCAGGACCTCCTTACTCTTATTTTCTGGAGCTCTTGTAACGCAGCCCAATAGTACCTTTAACACAGTAAAATGTCCCAGGGCACTTCACAGGAGTGCTATCACAGAATCACATCAGGAGATAATTCGGGCAGTTGACCAAAAGAGATTTTTTTTAATGAGTGTCTCAAGGGAGAAGAGTGGGGGTGTAAGGTTTAGGGAGGGAACTCCAAAGTTTAGGGCTTAGGCAGCAGAAGACACTGCTGCTCGCGAAACCCACCGTTGAAATGGAGGATGCGCAAGAGACCAGAAGTAGAGGGTGATAGAGCTGGAGGAGGTTAGAGAGATTGGGAGGGGGTGAGGCCATTGTGGAGCCTAGCATGTCATTAGCTGCCGGCCCCCTGATTAGGCCTGCAGCATTGGGAGTCTTCCCATCATCCTTAACAGGCCAATTAGCAGGCCGCCTCCTGGTAAGCGTGGGCTCGGCTCCCCGGTTTGGTCCTGACATCAGGGGTCCCGAAGCCCGCAGGAAAATCCAGCGATTTTGCGGCCTTGCTGACATTTCGCCGCTGGCGTAAGGTCGCCCAATGAATGCAGAAGCTGCCAGCTCAATGGAAGCAGCTTCCCTGTGGAAGGCTGGTGGCGGGGGGGGGACATCGGAACCAGAGGTTCCATGCCCCAATGACATGGCCTTGGGGAGGAAAGGCCGCACCCACAGCCCAAACATTTTCATCCAGAGGGGTTTCCCCTCCGCTCCAAGGGGCTTTCCAGCTTCGGCCTTCATCATTTTTGAATTGATCCATACATCCGAGGTATTTCATTCGTCAAAATAACAGCCCCACTAACTGGTGTTATATACTTCCTGTGTTGAGGTACACAGGATGATTGGTTTCTACCACTTAGAATTAACCCCAAAACAACCCAATGTCTAGTACAGCACACTATACTACAAAGCCCACCAGCCCTATAATTCAAACTTCATTCATTGGAGGTGAAATTCAACTTCATTGGAGGAACGGAATGAGCAGTACTGTACTGGATGACCATAATTAACTCAGCCTGATTGCCCTTTCTCATTGAGTTCAATACAAGAGTGAAAAGATTATGCACGTGATACTCATTGGAACATAAAATGAGAAATATAGTGTTACAGTAGGCATTTAGTAATAGAGGTGCAACACCTGTGCGTTGGCTGTAATATATTAAATTCAGATGCCACCCATGGCTTAGTGGGTTGCACCCTTGCCTCTGAGTCAGAAGGCAATGGGTTCAAGAAACATGAGCACAAAATCTGGGCTGACACTCCAGTGCTATAACTGAGGGAATGCTGCACAGTCAGATGTACCATCTTCCAGGTCAGATGTTTAACAGAGGCGAAGAACAGCAGGGCAGTTATCCCGTGTCCTGGTGAATATTTATCTCCTAATCTAATCTGATCATGGTCACATGGCTGTATGCAGGATCTCACTGCAGAATTTGGCTGCCACGTTTCCTCTCGAACAATTTCGGTTTTGGGATATCCGGAGGTTGTGAAAGGCACTATATAAGTGCAAGTCTTTCTTTCTTGCTATATGTGGTGCACTCCTTATTCAGATATCATCATTTTTGATAGCCAAGCCTGAAATAACACGCATCTACAATTACTGAGAGCACCTCAAGCTTCCAGAAGCTCCAGATTCCCATAGCCATACTCACAAAATCATGAATGCACTTGGTGGGAGGGAATGGATAGACAATACGATGGGAAGATTCACCTTGTGAATAAATGATATGACAGTTACAACAGATGTGGTCGTGTGGTGGATTTGTCCAGTGTTTCCTCATGTAGGAAACAGGAGTTCAAATCCAATCCAAACTGCCAGCATGAACGTCTCCAGCCATTTACGAAGGCACCTAACATGGATGGATGTTGAGGATAGCTCCTTGCAGAAAACATTCACAACTTGACATATTCATTCAAGAGGTTGACAAGATGAGAAATGGAAAGATTTCTGCTAGTGCCGTGGAATAAGAGTAGTCTTAGGAGGCTGCCTCTGGAATTACCCCGATCTGGAGCTGCTGGACTGAATGCGATGTTGACAATAACTTTTGTTAACCCTTTAAATACTGAGAAGAGTCTTAACATTTTCAGGTCATGTCTGGAGAGATAATTCTCTGTCTGAATATTAGAAAGTAGAGTTGAGCAGTGACTAAGCACAAGCCTGTGTTAAGACCATTCTTGTAAAGATTTGCATTACTCCACAACAAACACAGAAATTTCAAGCATAGAGCAAGACCATTGTGATTCAAGAGGTTGGTGTGAAACATCATGCAACCTTTATCAATGATTTTTGAAGTAGCCTGCTTAGTTACCTTCCTCAATTCCAACACATTTCCATATACAAGTCTTTGTTTTCTCCGAATGCCATAATTTGCAAATCATTTTGCAAGTTCCTTTTCTTTCTCCGTTTCATCCAAATGGATTGAAGTGTAGCACCATGTCAAAGCTTTTGGCTAAATAAGCAACAGTCACTGAGACCACCGTCTACAAAGTCCATTACTTTTTCAAGGAATACAATAAAATGGGTGAAGCGTGGCCCATTGATTAAATATCCTTTCTCTTATTCGTCCATATTTCTTGAGTTGCTTCATTTTCCCCTCCTTCAGGATGCCCTTTGATATTTGGTACAGATAGCCTGGAGGTTCAGCGTGGCCCTTTTATACAACTTGTAATTATGTCTTGTTCATGCTCTGAGTCTGTCATATCTACTGATTTTCTCAACCTGAACCTTGACCTCTGTGTTAACAAGGGAGGCCTTGGTATTCTCCATGACGGTGGACATACACAGGGCCAGATCTTACTTCTTGGAAAAATATAACAACTCACCCGATTATTAATGTGTAAATTCATGTGCAAGTTCAGGGTGAAGAGATATGCTCTGAGTTGTGAATCTGTGGAACTTGCCGGTTGCTTTGCACAAATGGCATCTCGTCCTTATCTTCCCCTTATTTTTCAGAACTGGCTGGATTTGCATCTTCATTGCCCATTCAACTCATGGTAAATAGTTTGGGCTAATGATTAAGAATGCGAGTCCCCTTTTGCAAACGTGCTAAATGTGCTACTGCATATCAGTCTCTCTGGCCCAATGTAAACTGTTCAATCCCATTCGTGCACTTGTAAATTTTTCCTGAAGATGTACAAAAAATTAATTTTAAATTTCTGCCTTACTTTTACTTTCTGTCTCTTCTTTCTGAATCCAATCGTTTTCTTTTTCCTCTCTTTATTTCTCCTTCTATACCTGATTTGAGTCCAATACATCACCCTGCTCTATCATCTCTCTGCTTCTTTCTCAATGCTTAAATCTCATTGGTTAAGGAGATCGACTTTGTTCACCGAGGTCACAGATGACCCATTGCCTTCGCTACGCCGTTAACAGCTCGCAACTTCCAGCAAATGATGGCCCAAAAAATTTTGATCTGAAATTCATATGTTCGTCGGCTTGAAAGGGGTCAGGGAAAAATGTAACCCGCAGGGCAGATCGCAAGATGTCCCTCTCCAGCAAGATTTGGCCCAATGATACTCTAATTTTTGCTTTCAGTTTTAATTGCAACATCAGATGCTATAGCGAAGGGAATGTTTCTAAATTACATTTGCTATTAATTCAGTCACTTAATATGAATTAATAATTAAATTTTTCACACAGATTTTCCACTGACTTGATATTTACATTGCTTAAATTAAATCTTTTCTTTTAAGCACAAGAATGACTTGGAATTATCAGAAGCAGACTGACAGAGGCTTACACTGACACACACTTACTGAAGTCGGGGACCATCTACAAATCCTCATACTGTATCATTCTAGGCTCACTTCCCCTTCCGATAGTTTAGCCCAACGTAGGAACTGAACACGGCCGTATATATATCATAAAGAAAGCAGCAAATATGCACCAATAATTGGCTTTAAGATTTTAATCATTTCCGAGATGGTTTGGCTGAATTTATGAATAAATTAACAGTCCAGTATTCTATTTCTTGAAGCATCACATAGGGATTCCAAAAATCCATGTTGAATTACTTCTTCAACTTTTCATTGGCAATTTGTCTGATCTTAAGTATAGTATGAAACCCATATTGTAATTTGATAGTGAGCCACATAAAGTTGGAACAGCCCTCGCTCAATCCCTGTTTGATGTCGTTATTTGATCTCAGTTAGATTCACAGTCGGAATGCTGCAATAGGCTTGGTATCCTTGAGTTGGGGGAGTCATCGTCACAGAGTTACACAGCACAGAAACAGGCCCCTCAGCCCATTGTGTCTGTGCCAGCAATCAAGCACCGACCTATTCTCATCCCATTTTCCAGCACTTGGCCCGTAGCCTTGTATGCTATGGCGTTTCAAGTGCTCATCTCAATACTTCTTCAATGTTGTGAGGGCTCCTGCCTCGAACACCCCTTCAGGTGGTGTGTTCCAAATTCCAACCACCCTCTGGGTGATTTTTTTTCCCCTCAAATCACCTCTAAACCTCCTGCCCCTTACCTTAATATGCCCCCTGGTTATTGATCCCTCCACTAAGGTAAAACGTTTCTTCCTATCTATCCTATCAATTCCCCTCATAATTTTGTATACCTCAATCAGGTCCCCCCTCAGCCTTCTCTGCTCTAAGGAAAACAACTTTAGCCTATCCAGTCTCTCTTCATAGCTGAAATGCTCCAGCCAGCAACATCCTGGTGAATCTCCTCTGCACCCTCGCCAGTGCAATCACATCCTTCTCTTTTTTATTTGGTTATTTTATTTTAGGTTTTTTAGTGTGTTTAGTTTGTTTCTACTGTGTCTACCCACTGTTCCTGTAATTCAATTTTTAAAAAAAATATTTGTGCTTGGAGTGCTTTGCGCTTTACAGTCTATTCACACCCTCTCTGTCCTAACGTTTTGTCTTTCAGCACACCATTAACATACCATTTGCCTTTGCTGCATGACCTTCTGGTCAGTTATTCTCTGTGACCTTGTCCTATCAACACCTCTTTTGTTATCTCTTGCTCCACCCCCCGCTTTACTTGCTTTTACATATCTAATATTTGTCAGTTATGAAGAAGGGTCACTGACCTGCAGCGTGAACTCTGCTTCCCTCTGCACAGATGCTGCCAGACCTGTTGAGTATTTCCAGCATTTATTGTTTTTATTTCACATCCTTCCGATAGTGCGGTGACCAGAACTGTACACAGTACTACAGCTATGGCCTAACTAGCATTCTATACAGCTCCATCGTAACCTCCCTGCTCTTATATTCTATGCCTCAGCTAATTAAGGCAAGTATCCCATATGCCTTCCTAACTACATTATCGACCTGTGCTGCTGCCTTCAGTGATCGATGGACAAGTACACCAAGATCCCTCTGACCCTCTGTACTTCCTAGGGTCCTACCATCCATTGTATATTTCATTGCCTTGTTAGTCCTCCCAAAATGCATCACCTCACACTTCTCAGGATTAAATTCCATTTGCCACTGCTCCACCCATCTTACCAGCCCATCTATATCGTCCTGTAATCTGAGGTTTTCCTCCTAACTATTTACGACACCACCAATTATCATGTCATCTGCGCAGTTACTGATCGTACCTCCTATATTGACGTCTAAATCAGTAGTGTACACTACAAACAGCAAGGGTCCCAGCACCGATCCCTGTGGTACACCACTGGTCACAGGCTTCCACTCGCAAAAACAGCTCTCCACCATCACCCTCTGCCTCCTGCCACTGAGCTAATTTTGGATCTAATTTGCCAAATTGTCCTGGATCCCATGGGCTCTTACCTTCTTAACCAATCTCCCATGCGGGACCTTATCAAAAGCCTTACTGAAGTCCATGTAGACGACATCAACTGCTTTACCCTCATCGACACATCTAGTCACCCCCTCAAAAAACTCAATCAAGTTTGTTCGACATGATCTCCCCCTGACAAAGCCATGCTGACTATCCCTGATTAATCCCTGTCTCTCCAAGTGGAGATTAATCCTGTCCCTCAGAAAAAAATCAGGCAGACATTCCTGCCTCTGACCTGATGAAAAGTAAACAGTGGATGGTAGAACAGGGTCAGGCAATGCCTAAACAGCCAAACCTACAAACTCAAGCTGGGGTTTACTGCTTCTGTGCACCTCAGCCCTCTAATTTTCCCCCCCATTAAAGCCATAGATCAAAACATTATGGACTAAATGATGCAGAAACAGAACAAGTCCCCCTTGGCCTCCACCCTCCCACACCTGAGATCATGAAGAGCAGTCGGTCCCTGCAGAATTGTGCAAGAATCCACTGTTGTAAGGAGATGAGGCAAAGAAAAAAGTAATTTTGGGAATAAATGCAACATTGATCAGAAGTTGAAAATATTACTGAAAAAGGATAAAAATTAAATAAGAACTGGACTTACACCAAAAGCCACATAAAGAATAGGAACTTATACATTTCCAGACTGTTGAAATGTTATTGATCTTTTGCAACAAAGACTGACTTTAATGCCAAAGAATCTAATTTCCAATATGTAAGCAATAAACAGAATCTAATTTTGTTTTTACTTCAAAAAGCTCATATGAAAAAGCAACAGAATCAAATTAAAGGTGCATCGGTAGGAGACAATCCTAATCAGTGGAAGAAACTGTTGCTGATGGAGGCATCAGATTAGCTCCATTTGTAGCACTCTCAGAGGATGCAGGGTCAGAACCAGAATCCACAGCTGACTAAGTGATGATGTACTGAGCGAGTGCTGTATTTTCAGAGTTGCAGTATTTCAGATGAGGTGCTATACCAGGACCTTGCATGACTATTCTGCGAGTTCAGATGGGCAATAAAAATTCCACAGAACTATTTGGAGAAGGGTAGGGTGTTTCTCTAGTGTTCCAGCCAACATTTCTCCCAAAACCACGAGGGGTCTCCCCTCTTCTTGTCTCAAGCCGATGACTGGTGGTGAGATATGACTATGTGGACACCAGCAGACTTCGGGTAGCTCATGCAAATCATCATTCTGTAGACTCTTCAAAGGGAATTGGCCATTTAGGATTGAGATGAAGAAAAATTTCTTCATTCAGAAGGTTGTGAATCTGTGCACTTCTCTGCACCAGAGGGCTCTGGATGCTTAGTCATTGAGTAAAGTTAAGAGTGAGATTGGCATATTGAGAGACACAAAGGGAATTAAGGGATATGGAGATTGGGTTGGATTGTAGAGGTAGAAGATCAGCCATGATCCGATTGAATGTGGAGTAGGCTCATCTAGGCATTTGACCCATTCCTGCTCCTATTTAGTGTTCTTAAGTTTTTATTCATGAGAGACATCATGGTTGAGTTTGTTTCTGTCCTTACATGATATCAATATACCATACAAACATCACTGGTTAGTGATCAGGAGTGAAAACCCTTGCTTTTTTGCCGAACAAAAGAATTCTCAACCCATTTGTAGTGCCCCACTGTTGCCTCAGCTAAGATGAGCTGACTCAGCACTTAACAGTCTACAAAAATCACAAATAAAATGTATTGTTATACATCAGTGTCTCTGTTTTGTTGTGACTGCAAAGTTGAACACATCAGTCTTCATATCTTGGTGGTCATTAGAGGCACACTGACACTCAACATGGTACAACCTCCTGGCAGTTGCAAGTTACAACTGAATTAGTTTTTACTGTGACAATGGTTACTGGCAAGCAGCAAATTCAATTGCTTAATCTGGTGATATTCCCCAAGAGCAAGACTTCTGTCAAAGTCATCTTCTCCAGTCATTATCCAACACTCTCAGTGCAGAAGACAAGCTGACGTTCCCAAGAGTCACTGTTTATTGTTGATCATATCTTGTTGGTCTTTCATAGACCATAAATGTAGGCAAAGAATTGGATCTGAACTGCGATTATCAGAATCGGAGTTCCAATCTTGCTTAATTGACAGACATTCACAGGAAGCTTAAAGCATTTCAGGTAGGGTCCCCAAAGGAAGGGTGTGCCTGAATAATTTACATTATTTGGAAGGATTATGCCCCGAAGTTATTATTGCCAAAATTCACTTCAGGGCCTCAAATGGCCTAGGGCAGGATGGCCATCCTTGGCTTTCGCTGCCCCGGACAAAAGGGCAGGGGGCCAGGACAACATCGGGCACGCTGCCCAATACCACCCCTTGCCAATTTATGTGACCCCTGCCTCCGTTCCAGTCTTCAAGGGAAGGATAAAATCCTTGTAACGACTCTGTATCTCTGTGACTTACTTCTTCAATAGCACCTGTAATCGCAGTGCTCACGGCTTGAATAAAATCATTCAGACCATGACCTTGAGGTTTGTTTTCTTCAATGCTCTTCGAATCAGCTTCCACTTTCCAAACTAAACCTCATGCAAAATGCCATAGCCGATACTCACCATTCATGATCGCCATGCCGCAGTCGGCTTGAAGCTCCTCATTTGCTTCTTCGAGTCCCTACATGGCATCACCTGATCCTACTTCGGCAATCTCCTCCAGTCACACGTCCCTGCACTTCTCCAACCCTTGTCTATCCCTTTTTCTCCTATCCTGTCACAACACCAGCAGCTGCCACTTCTTAATCATAAGCTCACTCCCCGGAATACATCTCCCCGGCACTTATCTTGTTGTCCTCCTTTAAAAATCTCCATAAGGCACCTTCTCTTTGACCTCTTGCCCCTCTAGTCCCTATTTTGTTTTTTACTTTCCTTCAACTACACAGTATCTATTTTCCCTCTATTGCCGTGTAGTGTTTTGAAATGTCTCTCTGTACATGGGCAGTGCTGTAGTTATTGTATTCATCCATGCAACAGGTGATCGTTGTTGTCAAAAATATTCCATTTCACAGGTCTCGCTTTAATCAGCACAAAAATGTACTTCTTGCTAAAAAGCAGCATGCAACTAGCCTGCCATAGGTAAGGGCCCAGTATATATACACATTATAGGAATAATAACCTGGGAGGTGCAGAAATATGTGTCGAATCTTTAATCGAATGTTGAGAGATGAATTTAATGATCACCTTGATGTAAATCTCATCTCTGGCACCGTCCTGATTGTCCAAATTGTTAACAATTCCAAGATATCCTCCTCATATCCTGAGTACCACTGTGCATAAAACTGGTGAACAACTTTTATCTGTTTGGCCATGTTGCATGGAACAGAACTTGTACCATTATCTCTCATAGCTTCAGAAAGATTTCAGCACAAAATGAGGCCATTTCACTCACCTTGTCTTGACTCTGAGTGAGCTCCCCACAGAGTTCTCCACTTTAATTCCACATCCTTACTCTTTCAAATATTAGGCTGGATTTTAGGCTGTAAATGATGGTGGTCCGTACGTGGGGACCACTCGTCGCAGAGCTGCCACGATAGTAAACGCGGATGCTCATTTAAAAGGCCAGGGCAGACCGCACCCCGCCCCCTAACCCCGATGACATGGAAGGGGAGAGCAATCAGTCCCCGGCAAGAGGGTCGGACATCACTGCACAGGCGCCGACGCCATTTTGAAAGGGCTTCAAGCCCTATTGGACAATTTAAATTTCTGAAGAGAAATTGAATTAAAATTTATTGAAAAAATGAAATATATGTTTCCAGCTCTTCTCCCAACCCCCCCGATAGCCATGCAATTCATTCCTTGCCCTCTCCCTCCAAATATACTCACCTTGTGTCCCTGACCTATTCCCCCCCGCAAATTTCATAAACTTTTAACTTCACCCCTTCCCACCATCCCCTCCACCAATCAGGTTAGTTTGACCCCCTCCCAACCAGTGGCCCGCATCGGATCTCCGAACGGGAATCTGAAGGCGGGTGAGTGCCGGCCAAAAGCAGCAATATCTCTACGGGATGGACGGCGGGAGCGGGTAAGTACTTAATTCATTAGTTTCAAAAAATTAACATCTTTAGATTTGGCTCCTGT
The DNA here is from genome assembly GCF_036365525.1 of Heterodontus francisci. Lineage (NCBI taxonomy): Eukaryota > Metazoa > Chordata > Chondrichthyes > Heterodontiformes > Heterodontidae > Heterodontus > Heterodontus francisci. The sequence continues at coordinate 12,515,386 of NC_090417.1, forward strand.
CGCCGAGCGGTGGGATGGTGGGGGGGCCGTCATGAGGCCTTGCCACCTCTGGCAACGTCAGGCCAGACCTTCCTGGCATCAAAGCCCATGGCGGGCCTCTCCAGGAGGCATTTTCCAAACCTCCCCACCGCCATGACCCCCGGCTTTGGGGGGGTCTGCAAAATCCAGCCGATTATTTTAATGTTTTTCTTCTTCAAATGCTTATCTCGTTGCCTCTTATAGATAAGGCAAAGCAATCCACACACTGAAAGTACTCTATTCGGAGCTAACTGTCATATTACAAACTGCAGCTACACTTCAAAAGCATTTCACTGGTTGGAAAGCACTTGGGGACACCCTGAGGTTGGGAAAGGAGCTATATAAATGCAAATCTTTTTGAAAAAATACTTCACAGGAAAACAATTCTTCTCACCTTCCCTTTTATGCTTCCAGTAAGTTGTCGTAAGCCCTTTGGTTGTCATATCTCAGCAACATCTGAAAGCACATCACATGCAACCGACTATGATAAGTTTCTCAACTTGTCCAATGGATTGGGTGATGATTGATGAGCCTGCTGAAAGTATCTTTGCCCCTCTCACACTTATTATGTCTCTACAGACTGCTTGGAACCAATTGTTCTCTGGAGCCACGGCAGATTCTTGTTTAATAACCATGGGCATCCATATTCAAAAACCTGCTTATTGGACAGATGTATTGAATCTGTCAAAAATACACAGTCATTATAAGTTTTGAAACGATATACTTTATTTCTTCAAAACGACAGAAATCAAATGCCTCATAAATGGAGGGAAGGCTTCTATGCTGTTGATAGCAAAAAACAGAATGCATTGAACTGTGTCACGATTGCATTAAAATTGCTCTCAAAAGCTCAATGTTCATGCTTGCAGTGGTGAAATGTCATGAAAGCCTTCTCCGTTTCAAAGGTATTGATTGTCTTGTCTCTCTTTACCAGACAGCCCGCCACATGTAAAGTGTGGTAATGAGCTGCAGATCCGACCACTGTGCATCAAGTATCCTACCTCCCGAACAGCTTTTGTATGTCTGAAAAGCATCATCACTTTATTAACAAAAAACGTACTGAATCCACATCAGATCTTGCCACGAGCTTCAAACAGCTGAGTCACTGACACGCTCATTGCAAACTACTTCAGCAGCTTTCATGAATGCACTTCAGTGAGTTATTCAGGCAAAGGTCAAAGAGATGATTTTGACATCTGGGATAAAAAGCAAAAGATAAACTCATGCGACTATCACTTGCAATGCAAGTTCCCTGACAGATAATCCCCACCCCTATGTACATTTGGCACATAGAAAGAAACAAAAGCTGAAAGAAAAATTAATTACAATTTCAAGATATCAGGTTTATACAAAATATGCTGAACCAGTACCATATAAGTGAAAGAAAAATATTGAAAGACTTGCATTTATATAGCACCTTGCATGAGCTCAGGACATTCCACAGTGCTTTACAGTCAATGAAGTACTTTTGAAGTGTAGTCACTGTTGTAATGTAGGAAATGCAGCAGCTAAATAGCGCACAGCAAGCTCCCGCAAACAGCAACGCGATAATGACCAGATACTCTGTCTTTTTTGTGATGTTGACTGAGGATAAATATTGGCCAGGACACCAGAGATAACTTGCCTGCTCTTCTTTGAAATAGTGCCAAGGGATCTTTTACACCCACCCGAGCAGGCAGATGGGGCCTCAGTTTCAAGTCTCATCTGAAAGGCGACACCTCCAATACTGCAATGCTCCTTCAGTACTGCACTAGTCTGCGGACAGAGTTACTGCTGTAGGATCTTCAGCCATATCGCTTTTGACCTTTCCTCCTTACTCTTGGTGTGTATTCATTTCCTTCTTTGTCTGCTTAATTTCAAAATGACATCAATTCCATCTTATCAGTTTCTTATATTTCTGACATTATACTGTTAGAAAGCAAAAATCAACTGTCTGTCCTACACACATTGATGGCATCAATATGGGCTCCTTCCAAGAATTTGGGAGTGAAATTGGTCTCCATGAAACAGGCTCATAATAGAGTTACTGCTGTAGGATCTTCAGCCATATCGCTTTTGACCTTTCCTCCATTTTACACCACAGAGGTGGAGGAGAGGGATTGGGAGGAAAGAACAGAAGGGAAGAGAAGCGAGGAGGAAAGAAACAATGGAGAAGAAAATGAGGCGAACTGGAGGGGCACCAATATCCTGGGCAAGAGGTTTGCAAGAGCTCTTCGGGAGGGTTTAAACTAGTTTGGCAGGGGGATGGGAACCGGAGCTACGGATCAGTGGATGGGGTAGCTGTTGAACAGGCAGATACTGAGTGCAGAGAGTCTGCGAGGAAGGTTAGACAGTTGACAGGGCAAAGTTGCAGCCAGTATGATGGGTTGAAGTGTGTCTGTTTTAACGCAAGAAGTGTCAGGAATAAGGGTGATGAACTTAGAGCATGGATCAGTACTTGGAGCTACGATGTTGTGGCCATTACGGAGACTTGGATATCACAGGGGCAGGAATGGATGTTGGATGTTCCGGGGTTTAGATGTTTCAAAAGGAATAGGGAGGGACGTAATAGAGGTGGGGGAGTGGCATTGCTAATCAGGGATAGTATCACAGCTGCAGAAAGGGAGGTCGCCGAGGAGGGTTTGTCTACTGAGTCATTATGGGTGGAAGTCAGAAACAGGAAAGGAGCAGTCACTTTGTTGGGAGTTTTCTATAGACCCCCCAATAGCAGCAGAGACATGGAGGAACAGATTGGGAGGCAGATTTTGGAAAGGTGCAGAAGTAACAGGGTTGTTGTCATGGGTGACTTCAACTTCCCTAATATTGATTGGAACCTCCTTAGTGCAAATAGTTTGGATGGAGCAGTTTTTGTCAGGTGTGTCCAGGAAGGTTTTCTGACTCAATATGTAGATAGGCCGACTAGAGGGGAGGCGATGTTGGATTTGGTGCTTGTCAACGAACCAGGCCAGGTGGCAGATCTCTTGGTGGGAGAGCATTTCGGTGATAGTGATCACAACTCCCTGACCTTTACTATAGTCATGGAGAGGGATAGGAGCAGACGGGATGGGAAAATATTTAATTGGGGGAGGGGGAATTACAATGCTATTAGGCAGGAACTGGGGAGCTTAAATTGGGAACAGATGTTCTCAGGGAAATGCACGACAGAAATGTGGAGGTGGTTTAGGGAGCACTTGCTGCGACTGCTGGACAGGTTTGTCCCGATGAGGCAGGGAAGGGATGGTAGGGTGAAGGAACCTTGGATGACAAGAGATGTGCAACAGCTAGTCAAGAGGAAGAAGGAAGCTTACTTAAGGTTGAGGAAGCAAGGATCAGACAGGGCTCTAGAGGGTTACAAGGTAGCCAGGAAGGAACTGAAGAATGGATTTAGGAGAGCTAGAAGGGGACATGAAAAAGTCTTGGCGGGTAGGATTAAGGAAAATCCCAAGGCATTCTACACTTATGTGAGGAACAAGAGGATGGCCAGAGTGAGGATAGGGCTGATCAGGGATAGTGGAGGGAACTTGTGTCTGGAGTCGGAGGAGGTAGGGGAGATCCAAAATGAATACTTTGCTTCAGTATTCACTAGTGAGAGGGACCTGGTCGTTTGTGAGGACAGCGTGAAACAGGCTGATATGCTCGAACAGGTTGAGGTTAAGAGAGAGGATGTGCTGGAAATTTTGAATGATATGAGGACAGATAAGTCCCCGGGGCCAGACGGGATATACCCAAGGATATTACGGGAAGCGAGGGAAGAGATTGCTGCGCCTTTGGCGATGACCTTTACGTCTTCCCTGTCCACTGGATGACTGGAGGGTGGCAAATGTTGTTCCCTTGTTCAAGAAAGGGAATAGGGATAACCCTGGGAATTATAGACCAGTCAGTCTTACGTCGGTAGTGGGCAAATTATTGGAGAGGATTCTGAGAGACAGGATTTATGATTATTTGGAAAAGCATGGTTTGATTAGAGACAGTCAGCATGGCTTTGTAAGGGGCAGGTCATGCCTCACAAGCCTTATTGAATTCTTTGAAGATGTGACAAAACACATTGATGAAGGAAGAGCAGTGGATGTGGTGTATATGGATTTTAGCAAAGCGTTTGATAAGGTTCCTCATGGGAGGCTCATTCAGAAAGTAAGGAGGCATGGGATTCAGGGAAAGTTGGCTGTCTGGATACAAAATTGGCTGGCCCAGAGAAGTCAGAGGGTGGTAGTAGATGGAAAGTATTCAGCATGGAGCTCGGTGACCAGTGGTGTTCCACAAGGATCTGGTCTGGGACCTCTGCTCTTTGTGATTTTTATAAATGACTTGGATGAGGAAGTGGAAGGCTGGGTTAGCAAGTTTGCCGATGACACGAAGGTTGCTGGAGTTGTGGATAGTGTGGAAGGCTGTTGTAGGTTGCAACGGGACATTGACAGGATGCAGAGCTGGGCTGAGAAGTGGCCGATGGAGTTCAACCTGGAAGAGTGTGAAGTGATTCATTTTGGAAGGTCGAATTTGAATGCAGAATACAGGCTTAAAGACAGGATTCTTGGTAGTGTGGAGGAACAGAGGGATCTTGGGGTCCATGTCCATAGATCGCTCAAAGTTGCCACCCAAGTTGATAGGGTTGTCAAGAAGGCATATGGTGTGTTGGCTTTCATTAACAGGGGGATTGAGTTTAAGAGCCGCGAGGTTATGCTGCAGCTCTATAAGGCCCTGGTTCGACCACACTTGGAATATTGTGTTCAGTTCTGGTTGCCTCATTATAGGAAGGATGTGGAAGCTTTAGAGAGGGTGCAGAGGAGATTTACCAGGATGCTGCCTGGACTGGAGGGCATGTCTTATGAAGAAAGATTGAGGGAGCTAGGGCTTTTCTCATTGGAGCGAAGAAGGATGAGAGTTGACTTGATAGAGGGGTACAAGATGATGAGAGGCATAGATAGAGTGGATAGCCAGAGACTTTTTCCCAGGGTGGAAAGGGCTATCACCAGGGGGCATAATTTTAAGGTGATTGGAGGAAGGTTTCGGGGAGATGTCAGAGGTAGGTTCTTTACACAGAGAGTGGTGGGTGCGTGGAATGCACTGCCAGCGGTGGTAGTAGAAGCAGATACATTTGGGGCATTTAAGCGACTCTTGGTACATGGATGATAGTAGAATGAAGGGTATGTTGGTAGTTTGATCTTAGAGTAGGTTAAAGGGTCGGCACAACATCGTGGGCCAAAGGGCCTTTACTGTGCTGTGCTGTTCTATGTTCTATGTTAATCAAAAGAGCTTCAGATTGCTATCAGTCTTATTTTGCTCCGAGTCCGTTTTGCACTAAACCAATTTCGTCTCCTCTGTACTCATGCTGTTAGTTATCTTAGCATGGAATCTGGGTAAGCTCATTGGCTTCAAATCTAGTCTCCCTTCAGAAATATGAAGGAAAGGTGTTACTAGTTGTTGCGTGTTCTTCAAGGTTCAGGTTGGTTCTTCCTGATTTCTGGAATGGCCTGATCTTGTCAGAATGATGGAGATACTTTTGTAAATTGCTCAGAAGAATCCCTCGAGACTCATGCTGCATCAGAACAAGATGCTCAACAGAATACATATGACTGAGACCCTCCAAGGCACTGTCAGAGAAACTTGCACACTTGTATGTGGAGACTCTTTTTTGCTTGTCACAGAGCTGATTTCTCCACTGCAAACATCACCCCACAGCCAGTGCTGGCTGGCTCTTTATATATACAACACCCAACACCTGTTCATCCTATTACCTTCAACTGCTCACTATTTAATATCCATTATCAGAACTAACACGCACAAAGTGTCTACTTCTACTTCGGATGTTGGCAATGATGTACATGCAACAATCCTTCATCTTCTCTGGACATAGAAAGCTTGTGTGTCCAAGTCTTTGACACTATATCCACAAACCAAGGTTCTTCGGTTCTTTTGGAAAAAGAAAACTTCAGCACTTAACTAAATTACATAGTTCTTGGACTGAACATTTCAACTGGTCCAGCTGCCATGTTTAGTTATCTTGACCTTGCTGAAAAGATACAGCCAAAACAATAATTGAGAAGTCTGAGAAAATGATGCATGTGGGCACTGGTTAGAAGAGAAAACAATGTTTATGTGCTGGATTAGAATGGATAGAATAGAATCAGGCGGGTTTGACTTTGGAATTCAAGCAACCTAATGATAATTCCTGAGCAGATTGCTAATGGAGAGGAGAAACCAATGCCTTTCAGTGCTTTACTCTGGTTACTCATACTTTTCTTGGCTTTTTTGGTTGAAACTATTTACTTTACTAAGAAATATTGATTTCTCATCACTTCTTTCAGAAGCGACCCAAAGCCCTTCACAAGCAATGAATGACTTTTTGTAGATTGGGCAAATTTGGCAGCCAAGATCCCACTGCAATGAGGTGAATGACCAACAGATCTGTTTCTTGGTGGCATGACTTGACAGAGGAACAGTGGCTGGGAGAATTCGTTGATCTTCTAATAGAGGCACAACATCTTTAATGTCCTCCTGAATCATCCAGAACATTTCAGCCCAATTGCTTGTTTGGCACCTTGTTATTCATTTGTCAGTTTATTACCCATGCAGTGCTTAAACATTTTATTGGCACTTTGCAGTGTCTCTCCATTTATTTGGTCTTTTCTTTCGAGTAAAATTTGAAGACAAGCTAAAGGAAATCAAACAGCTCCTGTAAATACTCTGAGTTCATTTTTTTTCTCTTTGAAACCCAGTTGCATTATGTAGGCAATGCCATAATAATGTGTTGGTCTTGCAAAACAAATAACAACAACAACTTGCATTTATTAGAGCCTTTAATGTTGCAAAATGTGCCAAGGCACTTCACAGGGGTGTTAGCAAGAGAAAATTTGAGCTACAGAAGCTTGGTCAAGGAGTAGCTTCAAGGAGCATCTTAAAGGCGGGGAGAGAGGTCAAGAGGCAGAGAGATTACGGGAGGGAATTCCAGAGCTTAAGGGCCACAACTGAAAGCACGGTTGCCAATAGTGGAGTGATTAAAATCGAAGATGCACAAGAGACCAGAATTGGCAGAGTGCAATGAGCTCGAGGCTGGAGGAGGTTACAGGGATAGGGAGGGGCGAGGCTTTGGAGGGATTTGAAAACAAGTTGAGGCGTTGTGGACCGGAAGCTAATATAGGTCGGCGAGCGTTCACTGTTGGGTGAACGGGACTTGGTGCAAGTTAAGGTACAAATAGCAGAGTTTTGGATCAGCAAATGATGTACAATGGGAGATGGGAGGCCACCCAGGAGTGCATTGGAATAGTCGATCCTCGAGGTAACAAAGGCATGGATGAGAATTTCAGCAGCATATGAGCTGAGGCAGGGGCAGAGTGAAATATAGAGATGTACCACACATTACTAAGAAAGACAAGTTCTGGAGGTAGCGAGAAGTCATTGGGCCGGGTGGGAGGAGAATTTAAATGCCCAGCACTTTCAGCTGGATGGCTGTGCATGAAGGAATTGATGTGGGACAGAACCTTACAACACCGATTCTCCGAATCATGCTTCCAACAATGTAGCTCCCTACTTTTATCCTAATCCATCATATGGTGTTAAAACTTTCTGACAAGATCATTAATAACAGAATAAAACTGGCTGGTACTGACTTACAAAGATGTCAGTCTTGCACTTAACGAGCTCATGGTGATCGAGAAAACATCACAACTCAACCTGATTGTTAGAAATTCTTCCTGTTTCTAGAAACACATACCCATTGTGAATCTTGCGAGGCTTGAAATTGGTTTAATTCCAATCTTAACTGAGTCAGTATTTACTGCACTCAATAAAACTGAGTCAGTATTTACTGTACACAGTCAGTATCTGTTCTTAAGTCACTATTGAGATGGCACATTTCTACTCTGTTGTGGATTCAAGGACTTGAGTGCCAAATCCCGCCTGAATCCCCAGTGCAGTCATGAGCAAGTGCTGCACTATGGGAGGTGCCATCTTCTGAATGAAACATTAAACCAAGATGCCGTCTGTCCTCTCAGGTGGACATAAAGGATCCCATGGTACTATTTTGAAGAAGAGTAGATGAGTTCTCCCCAGTGTCTAAGCCAATATTTATCCCTGAAATCAAGATCACTGAAACAGATTGTCTGTTTTTCAATCACATTGGGATGCGCAAAAGTTGGCTTCTGTTTCCTACTTTGCAAGAGTGACGACAATTCAAAAGTACTTCATTGGCTATTGGTTGTTGAAAGCTTTCTATTCATTCTTGAGTCTGATAATACTGTATACAGTGAGTCTATTGCTTCAACGTTTATTTCAGGAGACTAATTAACAATGCCAGTCTTCCAACATGATGTAATGATGCAATAAAGTGGAGGAGGTAAATGGGTTAGTCTGATCAAGGTGGCCAAAATATTGAAGGAAACACAAAGCAACGGAGAAGAAATTTCTTGAGGAAGGAATGCCAGAAAAAGGACGGTAGACTAAAAGTTAGAGCTGAGTTGGGTGTAAGCAAAACAAGAAAAGAATTCTCCACACAAGGAGTTATGACAGTACAGAATGAACTGTCTCAGGACGCGACATGCCAAATCAAATAAGATGTTTCAAAAGGAAGATTGATAGCTACCTGAGAGGTAAGAGTCTCAGGGAATATGAAGGGAAATTTTCCTTTGGTCATTCTTTTGGTCTGAGCACCAAACACACTTGCACCAAATTCTCACGAGCATTATTTGAAGGCATTACAAAGTATTTACAGCACATACACAGGCCATTCAGCCCAACTGGTCTATGCTGTCGTTTATGCTCCACACGAGCCTTCCCCCCACTTCTCGACCTCTAACCCTATCAACCTGTCCTTCTACTCCTTTCTCCCTCATTTTATTCTAGCTTCACCTTAACTGCACAGGTGTTGTTTGCTTCAACTAACTCCTTGTGGTAGCGAGTGCCACATTCTAACCGCTGTCTGCGTAAAGACATTTCTCCTGAGTTTCCTTTTGGATTTATGAGTGGCTATCTTGTATGTATGGGCCCTAGTTTTTGGTCGCCCACAAGTGGTAACATCTTTTTTACATCTACCCCATCAACCACTTCCAGAATCGTAAGGACCTCTATCAGGTCACCCCTCAGCCTTCTCTTTTCTAGTTAAGAGAGGCTCAGCTTATTTAATCTTTCTTGATGGGTATAACGACTCAGTTCTTGCATCATCCAAGTAAACCTTTAGGACATCTTTGCTTGTGCCTTTATATCCTTTTTTAATATGCAGACTGGAACTCCTCATGGTCCAACTCATGTGAATGTCAGCTGATGATAGGATTGAGCTCAGTTATGTTGCTGCTTCTGTTGAGCAGCTTGCCAACCATGCACAACCAGTTGGGGAGGGGAGGGTGCTACAGAGACCTCAGAAGCATGTCCAGAATTTGGAGCCAATGACATGGGGAAACAAAACCAACACCTCAAAAATTGGGGCAACACCTTTTTCATTCATTACCCCCACACCCCGCTGTGGTTCCACATGTTCCCGCAAATACTCACTGTCCGATCTCACGCTTGGAGTTACTTGGAATTAAGATAAATTTGTGGATGATCTGTATTAAATAAGCACTGCGGCCACTAAAGAGTCGTGTGGTGGGGGTGGTGGGGGACATTTGTTCTGTGCGTTCAATATTGTGAAATTGTCAGCTCACCCACTTTCTGCTCTCACATGATGAGTGCGTTCATGTCACTCTTTCCACAGAAGTGAGAGAATAGCCATGTTTTTGAACCTCACTCTGTCCACGAAGTTGGAATAATCGGCAACCAGACTTCAATTTTTTTTTGATGCAGCCCTTAATGATACGAGCACAGCAGCACCGAATACAGTAATCAAATAGCTCGATCTCATAAAGGTATAACCCCAGGCCTCTGAACAGATTAACGCCCCAACTAAAACGGCACTGCAAACTTTTGGGCAGGCGTGCGAAGGTGTTGGGGAGCACCGCAGCATGAGAACAGAATTTTCGAAATCCTGGTGCCTGTTTATTCTTTCAAATACACAGGGAGCAAGATCAAACTGTTAAATCAAGCTGTCCTATCATGATTAGAGTTCCTCTTTGTTCACTAAACTCCTTTGACTGTCAGAAAACCTCACTCAGCTGATTTGACCATTTCAGTTCAGTCCAGTTTCCTGCCTTTTCCTTCAATCGCTCAAATATCTCGAGCAGCAGGTGCTGGGTCTCTGGCTGACAATGAAAGAAGTCTCTGCCGTACTGATTAAAAGAGTCATCAATTGGAGATGCAAGTGTATTTAAAGGAGAACTTGCATTCTTTTTCGTTCCTTATCACCTTTCAGCAGATGTCAAACATAGGTCAATCGGAAGTGCTGGTCGGCATCAAACATTGGAACTTATTTGACATGTAAGTAAGAAATCGTGGCCAGAATCTGGGGGAATACTCTCTCCTCTTCTTTGACTAGAGCTATGGGATCTTTAACCCATCAGAATAAGCAGAAAAGACTTCACTTTAAATGTGATATCTAAAAGATATCTGACAGTGCAACACTCCCTCAGCAGCTTGGCACAGAGGTGAGAATGCTATCAAGTAAACTAAATCAGCATTCTGTTTCAAGTCTTCACCTTACTCTTCAAATCAGCTTGCAAATACATAATGCAATGACTGTATTCCCATCACAAAAATGTTATCGCCTCATGTAAATGCCATCTCGTGGTTGATTCACATTGACTGCTTTGAGCTTCTATAAGTATATAAAAGGGAAGAGAGTAGCTAAAGTGAATGTTGGTCCTTCGGATGATGAGACCGGGGATTAATAGAGGGGAACACAGAAATGGCAGAGACACGAGATCAGTATTTTGCCTCAGTTTTCACGGTGGAGGACACTGGTAACATCCTAATAGTAACAGGTAATGCAGAGGTTATAGAAAGGGAGGAACTTAGAACAATCATCATCACTAGGAAAAAAGTACTGAGCAAACTATTGGGATTGAAAGGATACAAGTCCCCAGGGCCTGATGGCCTACATCCTAGGGTCTTAAAGGAAGTGGCAGCGGAGATAGTGGATCCATTGGTTATAATATTCCAAAATTCCCTGGATGCGGGAAAGATTCCAGTGGATTGGAAAAATGCTAATTTAATGCCATTATTCACAAAGGGAGGGAGGCAGAAAGTAGGAAACTATAGACCAGTTAGTTTAACATCTATCATTGGGAAATTGTTAGAATCCATTATTAAGGAACTAATAACAGGACATTTAGAAAGTCAAAACACAATCCATCAGAGTCAGCATGGTTTTATGAAGGGTAAATCATGTTTGACTAATTTGCTAGAGTTCTTCGAAGATGTAACAAGTAAAGTGGATAATGGGGATCCTGCAGATGTAGTATATCTGGACTTGCAGAAGGCATTTGAGAAGGTGGCGCACATTGGGTTAATACACAAGGTAAGATCACATGGGGTTAGGGGCAATTTATTCGCTTGGATAGAGGATTGGCTAACCAACAGAAAACAGAGAGTCGGGATAAGTGGGTCTTTTTCTGGTTGGCAAGATGTATCTAGTGGAGTGCCACAGGGTTTAGTCATCGGGCCCCAACTATTTACAATCTGTGTTAATGACTTGGATGCAGGGATAGAAGGTACTTTAGCCAAATTTGCAGATGACACGAAAATAGACGGGATTGTAAGTTGCAATAAAGAAACAAGAAATTTACAAATGGATATGGACAGGTTAGGTGAATGGGCCAAAATTTGGCAGATGGAGTTTAACGTGGCTAAGTGTGAGGTTATCCATTTTGGTCGGAAGAATAGAAAGGCAAATTATTATCTAAATGAAGAGAAACCTCAGAGTGTTTCGGTGCAGAGGGATCTGGGTGTCCTCGTGCATGAATCGCAGAAAACTAGGATGCAGGTGCAGCAGGTAAATGGAAGGCAAATGGAAGTTTGGCATTTATTGCTCAAGGAATAGAGTATAAAAGTAGGGAAGTGTTGCTGCAACTGTACAAGGCGTTAGTGAGACCGAACCTGGAGTACTGCGTACAGTTTTGGTCCCCTTACTTGAGTAGGATGTAGTTGTGTAGGAGGCAGTTCAGAGGAGGTTCACTAGATTGATTCCAGAGATGAGGGGTTTGTCTTATGAAGAGAGATTGAGCAGTTTAGGCCTTTACTCTCTAGACTTTAAAAGAATGAGAGGAGATCTAATTGAGGTATATAAGATGATTAAAGGGATTGACAAAGTAGACGCAAAGAGGATGTTTCCTCTGGTGGGGCAATCTAGAACGAGGTCTTAGTTTTAGGATAATGGGTAGCATATTTAAAACAGAGATGAGGAGAAATTACTTCTCTCAAAGGGTTGTGCGTCTGTGGAATTCACTACCCCAGAGTGCGGTGGATGCTGGGACATTGAGTAAATTTACAGGGGAGATGGACAGATTTTTAATTAGTAATGGGTTGAAGGGTTATGGAGAATGGGCAGGAAAGTGGAGTTGAGGTCGAAATGAGATCAGCCATGATCGTATTGAATGGTGGAGCAGGCTCGAGGGGCTGAATTGCCTACTGCTGCTCCTAGTTCTTATGTTCTGTCTATCTCCTTTTATATGCAGAGCTCCAAGCATCAAAACAGCCTCCTCCACTGAGATTCCATGCTGATTAATGAACATACATATGAACATAGGAATTAGGAGCAGGCCTCTCGAGTGTGCTCTGCCATTCAGTAAGTTCATGGCTGAACTGATTACTCCACATTCCCGCCTGCCCCCAATAACCGTTCCCCCCCTTGCTTATCAAGAATCTATCTACCTCTGCCTTAAAAATATTCAAAGACTCTGCTTCCACCGCCTTTTGAGAATTCCAAAGAGAATTCCAAAGACTCACGACCCTCTGTGAGAAAAAAATTCTCCACATCTCTGTCTCAAATGGGCAACCCCTTATTTTTAAACAGTGACCCCTAGTTCTAGATCCTCCCACAAGGGAAAACATCCTTTTCTTATTCACCCTGTCAAGACACCTCAGGATCTTATATGTTTCAATTAAGCCACCTCTTACTCTTCTAAACTCCAGCGGATAAGAGCTGAGCCCGTCCAACCTATCCTCATAAGACAACCTGCCCATTCCAGGTATTAGTCGAGCACAACTTCTCTGAACTGCTTCCAATGAATCAATATCCTTTCTTAAATAATGCAAAACAGACAGATAAATTGATAACTTCAGGATAGGCACTTTGGAAATGTGCATCCAAAACTAAAGTCAGCTTGTGATGGCAACGCTGACCGGCAGTAAGTCTAATGTGCAATCTTCAGTCAATTTATTTCTATGGAGGTACAATTAGAGCCAAGACCAACCACCTGGTTATTGAATAAGTCTCTTCCAATTATCTACCAAAACCAAGCACGACATCTCGGCAAAACAAAAACGGTAGTCATTAAATAATGGCTACCTTTCAAAAGCACTTCATTGGTTGTGAAGTACTTTGGGATATCCTAAGATTGTGAAAGGCGCTATATAAATGCAAATGGTTCATATACGCACAGGCCACTAAATGTTCCTCCTGTTTAAATAAGCACCTAAATTCAAACTTGTCTACCAATTTTTGTAAGTAACTGTAAATGGTCTCATTTAGCTCAGTGCCAATTCAATCGTCATCCCTTTTTGTGTTACAAGGATTAACTATATCATTTTCCACTCCAACTGCAAAGTATTTCTCAACATTGTTGCAGTGATCATATCACGATTGTTACCCCTGACACTGTAAAGTCATAAGATGTCCAAACCATCAGCTCAGTGCGTGAGAGCAGTGAAGAATGTAAACAAGATGGAGAAATAGAGGATAAGACTCAGGCAGATCTTTTATATATATATATATATATATGATATTTTATACATTTTTACAACACAACCTGAACCCCATGATTATGTTTCAGCTTATTAAATCACTCCCAAGTATACATTATTCCATATATAAACCATCTGAAGCATCCACTAGATTCCAGCCTGTAACTCACTCTCTGCTATCTATTATTCTATATATATAAACCACCCGAACCTTCGATAAGATTGCACCACACTCCCCACCATCCCTTATTACCTGTAAGTGGTTCAGTAGCTGTTGTCTTTGGTCATGTTACTAAAAACAGATTTTTTTTTTTAAAAAGCATACTGTCAGTGAGGTGCAGGAGTCAGTCAGTCCAATAACCTCTCAGCAGCCTCCCTCCAAACAAATGCATGCTATTTTAAACTTGACATCATTTATGTAGATGATTACGAGTTAGCCTGCTGCAGCCTTCCTTTCCATTGCTCATCTCGTGAAATGGCTGATGTTATCAGGAAAGGCTGCGGGGAAAAATATGGCTTTGTAATAGTTAGGTGCCTAAAAGATACCACGTTTGTGGCAAGATTTATGGCTCCAAAGTACCTTGGAAATGTATCACAACATATTTAACAAATGCAGTCCTGTTTACTGATTGCTTTCTGTGTGAGGTGGGAATTCAATTTTTCTTTTCTTTTTTTGCTTTTGTGTGTCAGAGCATTTCTTGTTTACTCCCAGAACTAAAAAAAACACTAAATCAGCCATTAACTATGGAGTACAGCTCTGAGCAGACTGATGTGGCACAGTATGCAAAGTTTTCGATATTAATTCGACTATGTTATACTGCTGAAACAATGGTTCACACAAGCTCTGAAAAATCAACATGACTGAAATATATTAAGCTGCAAAACCCCAATAGGCAAAGGGCTAATGATTTTGCACCCATAACTGCAGTTTTCAGGAATAATATATGGGTTGAATTGCACTATTTTAGCAACAGAGGTTAACACAGTGTTTTTAATCATGAATTAGAATATCCCAAGTTGCTTCACAAAGTAGCAACTGGAAACCAAGCAGGATTGGAAAGGTGAGAGGAGGTGATCAAAAACATGGTCAAGAGGTGGGTCTGAAGGAAGCTTAGGAGAGAGGTAGCAAGATGGATGGCTTCTGCAGTTTAAGGCCAATACAGCTGAAGGCTAAGAGTGAAGAAGGTGCAGCAGATGGGGCTGGAGATGCAAAGGTGGATGGAGTCAAAAGGGAGGAGTGAGCACACTGGCATGTTGGACTGTAGGAGATTGCTGCACAGGGAGAAGCAAGGCCAGGGTGGGATATGAAAATGACACTAATGTTACGACTGAGGCGGGAGTCATGCACTGCCAACTAGTCCCATTACTCCACAGGCCACAGCATATTATTAAAGTTTTCCCACTGACCAGAAATTTAGCCAAATTAAACACTTCATTCACCTCCCCTAAATAAAACAGACTAAAACAAGTATCTTTAAACAACAAATTAACTATTTTTTAATAGACTAAATCTTAAACAATATTGAGATAAATCTATGTCTAAAGACCTTATAACTTCTTAATCTTCCGAACCTTCATGCACACACACACACATACATTCAAAAACCAACCGTTAACCAGTTTTAAAAGTGATGTTTAAAAAATTAGAGCTGTTTCTTTGGAATAAATAAATAGCTGGGTTGTTAGTGCTGGTAATTTGCGTTCCCAGTTCAGTGAGGTGTCTCAAAGTCGAATAGTCAGATGCCACTCAACGTCTCCAGTCGAATTCGACAAGCAGTCTTTAATGGATAGGTGTTCAAAGGTGTCATACAGTTCTTTCAACAAGGAGTCCAGCAACAGGTCTATTTGGATGTTTAAATTGGTAGTCTTTCAGTAGAAAATTTACTGAGAAGTTCAGAACTCCCAGAAACAGAAAAAGGCAACAGAAAGTCACTCCTGAGGCAAAGACTTCTTCGAGATTGAAAGTAAAAAGGAATTTGCTACCTCCAACAATACAAAGATTTCCTTTCCGGGGTTTTTTCCCTCTCCAGTGAAACACAGCCTGTAGACCAAAGTAGATTTTTCTGCTGAGAGAGAGACAACTCAATTTTCAGAGGAGCACGCTTCACTGGTCTCCAGATCAAACTGATTGCAGCCAGTCTTTACCCACAGTCAAATGATACAATACAGCATGTGACCTCATCTCTCCTGCTGTCGCCTAGGAAACAGGCTTGCTGTTGGCACACTCTGTGCTCAGAGAATCTAAAAGCTTCTCTCTGCCTTAAAGGGAAACAGCCACCCTTAGTTTTTAAACAGAAGAAAAAAGACTTCCATGACACTAAGGATTTTGAATTTGATATGCTGCAGAATGCGGAGGTAATGAAGATTGGTGAGGACATGAATTATCGGGGCATGGTACTCAATAGGTTCGGACACTGATGACAAAATTTTGGATAAGTTGGACTTTATATCAGTGGAACTCAGAAAGCCGGTGAGGAGAGCAGTGGACTAGTTAAACTTTGACGATGTAGGTTTGATGAGAGGCAGTTGGCATAAGGTAGAGGTGAGGGACACATGATTTCGCAGAGGTGAAGAGAGGAGGTTTAGGTGGTAGCTGGGTTGTCATTTCAAATGGATTACCACTTTTGCTGAGAGAACAGACAAAAAGTATGTCACATCACCATGTTACCATATTCATTATTAATATTAGAGAGATTTACCCTCATAATGGGCAAATATCTGCAGGAAGATATCCTTCGCTTCCTACTTGCCATAAAAATTGTAAACATGTATCTAAAGCAGGTGGTTACAATCTCCCTAAAAAGAGCAAAACCTTCAACAGACATGTTATTGCTGTTGAAATAATGTTTGAATTGATATTTCAATTTAATTAAATTGTAATCTTCAGATTTGGATGACTGGCAATTTAATCTTTTGGTTATAAGATCAATTATGAGAAGGTCGCTGAGATTATTAGCAATCCTTTGAGATATCTGTGCTCCTCTAATTCTGGCCTCTTGAGCATCCCTGATTTTAATCATTCCACTATTGGCTGGCATACATTCAGCTTCCAATGCCCTACACTCTAGAGTTCCCTCCCTAAACCTCTCAACCTCTCTTTCTTCCTTCAAGATGCTCCTGAGAACCTGCCTCTTTCATCTGCCCTAATATGTTTTTATGTGGTTTGGTGCCAAATCTTGTTTTATCATGTTCCTGTGAAGCACTTTGGGATGTTTTATTCCCTGAAAGGTGCTATATAAATGCAAGTTGTTGTTTTTGTTGAATGTTATTGTGTTGTTGGATGTTATTGTTGTTGTCGATGATAAGTCATAAGATTGAACCTGTGCTTTCTTGGTCTGTAGGTCTCAGCTTATACACAGCTCGGGGCAAATCGAGCTGCACAGGTCAAGAGTTCAGGCTTTTACAATATTAGCATTATATACAATTCACAACACAAAACAAGCCATTCGGTCTATGCCTCTGTTTCTGCTTCATGCAAGCCTCCTCCCGCCCCATTTTATCTCACCATATCAACATAAACTTCTATTCCTTTCTCCCTCATGTACTTGGCTGGCTTCCCCTTAAATGCATCTGTGCCCTTGACCTCAACTGCTCCATCGGGTAGCAAGTTCGACATTCTCAGGGTAAAGAAGTTTCTCTTGAATCTATATTAAATTTATGCCACACATTTTAGTCTCCTTCACAGGTGAAAATATTTTCTCTCTGTCTACCTTATCAAACCCTTTCATAATCTTAAAGACTTCTATCAGATCACTCCTCAGTCTTCTCTTTTCAGGAGATAAGAGCCTCAGCCTATTCAATCATTCCTGATAGGTATAACCTCTCAATTCTGGCATCATCCTTGTAAGTCTTTTTGGTACTTTCTCAAGGGCTTCTACATCTTTTTAATCATTTGGAGTTTTAAAGCCAGAAGGTGCTGAGTGAGCTGATCTGAGATGAAGCAGCGTTGGACTGCTCGGAATAATTTCACCAATCTTGGTTTCTCTTTGGGCAGGTGAAGATATAATTGGAGCCACTGTGCGTATTACCTTGGTTCCTAAATGAACCACACTGCTGATGCCATGTCTGTTTTTTGTATGAAAGGTCCAGCTATCACTTGAGCGCAGACTTAACCAGTTAGCATTTATTTGCTTAACTTGTTGATATTTTCTCGGTATCCCTTGTACAACTGCAACTGCTGGCTGACATTCACTATGCAGACACACACTTGGGCGAATTGGTGGGGGAGAACGAATATAGCTGTGGAAATTCACACCTGTAGGAATCAGCACCTTCAAGAGAAGAGGGTGGAAGGACTTAACTTTGACTTAACTATTAACTGCGATAGGAAATTTGCAGGGAACAGTTATAAGATGTTACAAGTGATTTCAGTAACTCTGGGCAAAGGAGCAGAAAAGTCAGAAATCCTGATTCTACCAAGTGCCAAAATATAAGTTAGGCCACATTAAAATGCTGTGCATAGTTCTGTGCACCCATTCATAGAAAGAACATCAAAACCACAGAAACACATACAACGTAGATCAGTCAGGGTGGTGCAGGGATGAGAAACTTTCGTAATGAGGAAAGACTTGGAATACTGGGATGACGCCAACTGCGGCAGAGAAGAGTAAGAGTGGATTTAATAGAGGTTTTTAAAATTCGCAGAGAATTATGGTTGCACCAGAGATGAGGGGGTCATCAATTTAAAATGGTTGTTAAGACAGTGAGGACCAAGACAAAGAGAAATTTATCTCTTCTTGGAGCCTACAATGTTTTGACACTGGGAGTAGTTAAGGACAAGACCATTGCAACTTCTTATGGAAAAGTTGATAAATTTTTGAAGCAGAGGTAGATATCAGGATTTGGGAGGGCTGGGTTGAGGAGATAGTGCAGGGCACTGGGATTAGCTGTAACAAAGAGCAGAGACAGACACAATGGGCCAATTGGCTGCTTTCTCTGCAGTAAACTGTAAGCAGCGAAAGGAACAACAGTGCGCTGAATCTGTTATCTATGGAATTAGGATTGGTAAAGTCTCTGCAAACTCCTGCACTATTTCACTGTGTACTCTTGTAAAGAATAATCAATGATTGCCTGAGGGTACATGCACATAACTCTGACAAGCTTCAGTGAGTGGCTTGCATGCAGGAACATCACCTCTTATTGCACTAGACTGGGCTTATGTGCTGTACGGCTGAAGATATTAGAATGAATGTTAAATAGATGGAAGGCCAAAACTGGGGCTGGGTGTGGGAACTGAATGGAAGAGTGACAACAGACAGCTCGGGCTACCGGTGCAACTGCAAAGCCTTCTGGCATCTATGATTGAAAAGCGTTGGCAACCATTCACATCACTTACTTCTGGCTGTGCAGAACTGTGAGGCAGTTTGCTTGAAAGCAACCTTAGACTGGATCCATGCAATCTGCTTGGCTTATTACTATTCATACACAGTCAGGAACTGCTTCGGGGGGGGGGGGGGGCTCAACACTAGAAACTGAAAAACCTTTCAAGCACATCTGGAGTACTGTGTGCAGTCCTGGTCTCCTGATTTTAGGAAGGATGTAAATGCGTTAGAAGCAGTACAGAGAAGGTTTACTGGACTAATACCTGGAATGGGCAGGTTATCTTATGAGGAAAGGTTGGACAGGCTGATCTTGTACCTGCTGGAGTTTAGAAGAGTAACAGGCGACTTGACTGAAACATATAATTCCTGAGGGGTCTTGATAGGCTGGATGTGGAAAGGTTGTTTCCGCTAGTGGGAGAATCTGGAACTCGAGGTCACTGTTCAGGAATAAAGGGTTACCCATTTAATACAGAGATGAGAAGAAATCTTTTCTCTCAGAGGGTCGTGAGTCTTTGCAACTGTCTTCCTCAAAAGGCAATGGAAACAGAGACTTAAATTATTTTTAAGGCAGAGGTAGATAGATTCTTGATCAGCAATGGGGTGAAAGGTTATCGGGGGCAGGCAGGAATGTGGAGTTGAGGTTACAATCTGATCAGCCATGATCTTGTTGAATGGCGGAGCAGACTCGTGGGGCCGAGTGGCCTACTCCTGCTCCTAATTCGTCCGTTCGCATGGAAAAGGAGGAAAAATAATGGCTGAGATTTTACAAAGCTTCCCAACATTGGGCTCCATGGCAGGGTAGGGTTGGGGGGATAGCGGACGATTGTTCTGGCAGTGGCCCGCGATGGAACCTGACACCAGGAGTGCAGGGCCCGATCTTCCCGGCGAGGCAAGGCTCTGTGGCGACGGGACCAGGATTAACATATTTAAATTAATGAAATGAATACATTTAAATAAAATCAACAGCGATCTTACCTTTGGGCCATGATCTACGAAGCGGCGGCCAGCACTCATGCGCCTTCACTTTCCCGTCTTGGGAAAGCAGGCACCACCGTGGCGGGGGAGGGGGGATCTTATGATTTTTAGTGCAGTGCGGGAGCTGGGGGCAGGGGATCGGGAATGGGCTCTAATGCAAATGACTAGGGTAGGGGAGGGTGGGAAGGGCGGCTCTCTGCACTTTGATCGTTTTGGCGGGGGGAAGGCCAGGTGTTGAAGCCAAGTGTTCTGGTGGGGGGAGAGTGAAAATGTTGAATTTAATAGTTTTTGGCAGGGGAAGGAGTGATAGATTTATTGGTGGTACAATGGTGGGGGGCGTAGCCCTTTAAAAACTTAAATGATCCAGCAGGGCTGGCTGCCCTTTAATAATGGCACCAGCGCTTGCACACAGGCAGCTGATGCCATTTCCGGCGTCAGAGAGCCCGCCCCCTCCACGTGATTGGGGAGGTGGGGGTGAGGAGGGGGAACGCGGGCCAACTGGCTCATTATCTTGGGCGGGAGAAGAAAACCCAGCCCGATGTGTGTGTGTGTGTCTGTCTGTGTCTGTGTGTGTGTGTGTGGTGCGACATAATGAGGGTGAAATTCCCCAGCCTCCTTTCCCACAATGAAAGAGAAAATCGGGCCGAGTGTAAAGCGAGCTGCAGTTGCACTGCTTCGTGGTACCGTGCAAGACACATTTTTTCCCCCAATGAGTTTGTCAGCTTGCCTGTTTGGCTCAGTGGGTTGCACTCTTCTATCTGAGTCTGAAGCGCCTGGCTTTGAAGATCACTCCTGAATTTCATCACGCGTTGCCAAGAGAATTCTTCCTGTTTCCTGTCCAGCACTTATCCTTCAGCAAACATCACAAAGGATAGATGTACTGAGAGTTCATCTCATTTCTGCTTGGTGAACCTTGCCCTGTGCAAAATGGCTCCTCCAGTTTTTGGGAAGTTCCAGATAGACTGATAAGGTGTTTGATATAATTTTTTTCTTTTAAGTATTCATTTAATTCTTGATGAGCAAATTATTTTTGTGTAAGGAAAATACTCTTAACATGAGGTCAACATTAGTGCCACCAACAGTTTGGGAACAGGCAAGGACAGCTTTTATTTTGCTAACTATTTTGTCATAACTTCCATCTTTGGGCAAAAACCCCATGGAAATGATTAATATACATTAAACACGTCTATTAAATGTCCTGTCACCAGCAAACAGTCAGGTATAGTTCGGATTTCATGTTTTTTCAATGTAAGAGGTTTCAGGGTTTAAAGCTGTGTTATTACATTCTGTTATTGGAACTTGTTTTTTCTGAAGGAGATGCTGGTAATCAGTTGTAATATAAGATAGCTGGAACGTCAGAACTATGTGTCCTGGCCTGTCGGAAGACCTTACACAAATCAACGATTCTCGGAAGACCGCCATCATTAACAACGAGCTCAGTAGACTCAATGTGGACATTGCAGCACTTCAGGAGACTCGCCTCCCCGCGAGTGGCTCTCTAGCAGAGCAAGACTACACCTTCTTCTGGCAGGGCAGGGATCCTGAAGAACCAAGACAGCATGGAGTGGGCTTCGCCATCAGAAACTCCTTGCTCAGCATGATAGAGCCTCCCTCAAATGGCTCGGAACGCATACTGTCCATCCGACTGCTCACCACCTCTGGTCCAGTACACCTACTCAGCATCTATGCTCCAACACTCTGTTCCGCACCTGAAGCTAAAGACCAGTTCTATGAACAACTCCATAACATCATTAGCAGCATCCCCAACACCGAACACCTATTCCTGCTGGGGGACTTTAATGCCAGGGTTGGGGCCGACCATGACTCATGGCCCTCCTGCCTTGGGCGCTATGGCGTTGGAAGGATGAATGAGAACGGGCAGAGACTGCTTGAGTTGTGTACCTATCATAACCTCTGCATCACCAACTCGTTCTTTCACACTAAACCCTGTCACCAGGTTTCATGGAGGCACCCAAGATCACGTCGTTGGCACCAGCTAGACCTCATTGTCACAAGGCGAGCCGCCTTAAACAGTGTTCAAATCACACGCAGCTTCCACAGTGCGGACTGCGACACCGACCACTCCCTGGTGTGCAGCAAGGTTAGACTCAGACCAAAGAAGTTGCATCATTCCAAGCAGAAGGGCCACCCGCGCATCAACACGAGCAGAATTTCTCACCCACAGCTGTTACAAAAATTTCTAAATTCACTTGTAACAGCCCTTCAAAACACTCCCACAGGGGATGCTGAGACCAAGTGGGCCCACATCAGAGACGCCATCTATGAGTCAGTTTGACCACCTACGGCAAAAGTGCGAAGAGAAATGCAGACTGGTTTCAATCTCATAATGAAGAGCTGGAACCTGTCATAGCCGCTAAGCGCATTGCACTTTTGAACTACAAGAAAGCCCCCAGCGATTTAACATCCGCAGCACTTAAAGCAGCCAGAAGTACTGC
This sequence comes from Heterodontus francisci, assembly GCF_036365525.1. Classification (NCBI taxonomy): domain Eukaryota; kingdom Metazoa; phylum Chordata; class Chondrichthyes; order Heterodontiformes; family Heterodontidae; genus Heterodontus; species Heterodontus francisci. The sequence continues at coordinate 12,537,899 of NC_090417.1, forward strand.
ACAAAGAACGGCTAGGCGTTGCGCAAACGACTACTGGCAACACCTATGCAGTCATATTCAGCTGGCCTCAGACACCGGAAACATCAGAGGAATGTATGATGGCATGAAGAGAGCTCTTGGGCCAACCATCAAGAAGATCACCCCCCTCAAATCTAAATCGGGGGACATAATCACTGACCAACGCAAACAGATGGACCGCTGGGTTGAGCACTACCTAGAACTGTACTCCAGGGAGAATGCTGTCACTGAGACTGCCCTCAATGCAGCCCAGCCTCTACCAGTCATGGATGAGCTGGACATACAGCCAACCAAATCGGAACTCAGTGATGCCATTGATTCCCTAGCCAGCGGAAAAGCCCCTGGGAAGGACAGCATTACCCCTGAAATAATCAAGAGTGCCAAGCCTGCTATACTCTCAGCACTACATGAACTGCTATGCCTGTGCTGGGACGAGGGAGCAGTACCCCAGGACATGCGCGATGCCAACATCATCACCCTCTATAAAAACAAAGGTGACCGCGGTGACTGCAACAACTACCGTGGAATCTCCCTGCTCAGCATAGTGGGGAAAGTCTTTGCTCGAGTCGCTCTGAACAGGCTCCAGAAGCTGGCCGAGCACGTCTACCCTGAGGCACAGTGTGGCTTTCGTGCAGAGAGATCGACTATTGACATGCTGTTCTCCCTTCGTCAGATACAGGAGAAATGCCGTGAACAACAGATGCCCCTCTACATTGCTTTCATTGATCTCACCAAAGCCTTTGACCTCGTCAGCAGACGTGGTCTCTTCAGACTACTAGAAAAGATCGGATGTCCACCAAAGCTACTAAGTATCATCACCTCATTCCATGACAATATGAAAGGCACAATTCAACATGGTGGCTCCTCATCAGAGCCCTTTCCTATCCTGAGTGGTGTGAAACAGGGCTGTGTTCTCGCACCCACACTTTTTGGGATTTTCTTCTCCCTGCTGCTTTCACATGCGTTCAAATCCTCTGAAGAAGGAATTTTCCTCCACACAAGATCAGGGGGCAGGTTGTTCAACCTTGCCCGTCTAAGAGCGAAGTCCAAAGTACGGAAAGTCCTCATCAGAGAACTCCTCTTTGCTGACGATGCTGCTTTAACATCTCACACTGAAGAATGCCTGCAGAGTCTCATCGACAGGTTTGCGTCTGCCTGCAATGAATTTGGCCTAACCATCAGCCTCAAGAAAACGAACATCATGGGGCAGGATGTCAGAAATGCTCCATCCATCAATATTGGCGACCACGCTCTGGAAGTGGTTCAAGAGTTCACCTACCTAGGCTCAACTATCACCAGTAACCTGTCTCTAGATGCAGAAATCAACAAGCGCATGGGTAAGGCTTCCACTGCTATGTCCAGACTGGCCAAGAGAGTGTGGGAAAATGGCGCACTGACACGGAACACAAAAGTCCGAGTGTATCAGGCCTGTGTCCTCAGTACCTTGCTCTACGGCAGCGAGGCCTGGACAACGTATGCCAGCCAAGAGCGACGTCTCAATTCATTCCATCTTCGCTGCCTTCGGAGAATACTTGGCATCAGGTGGCAAGACTATATCTCCAACACAGAAGTCCTTGAAGCGGCCAACACCCCCAGCTTATACACACTACTGAGTCAGCGGCGCTTGAGATGGCTTGGCCATGTGAGCCGCATGGAAGATGGCAGGATCCCCAAAGACACATTGTACAGCGAGCTCGCCACTGGTATCAGACCCACCGGCCGTCCATGTCTCCGTTATAAAGACGTCTGCAAACGCGACATGAAATCGTGTGACATTGATCACAAGTCGTGGGAGTCAGTTGCCAGCATTCGCCAGAGCTGGCGGGCAGCCATAAAGACAGGGCTAAATTGTGGCGAGTCGAAGAGACTTAGTAGTTGGCAGGAAAAAAGACAGAGGCGCAAGGGGAGAGCCTACTGTGCAACAGCCCCAACAAACAAATTTCTCTGCAGCACCTGTGGAAGAGCCTGTCACTCCAGAATTGGCCTTTATAGCCACTCCAGGCGCTGCTTCACAAACCACTGACCACCTCCAGGCGCGTATCCATTGTCTCTCGAGATAAGGAGGCCCAAAAGGATAAGATAGTTAGAATTTTTAACCTTATCTGGTCCAGAAGTCTGACTTACATAAAATATTGTCTGGTACATGTGGAAAATCAATGGCTTCAAGCATTATCTCAGGTCTATACATATTTCTTTGTCAAAGTCTTCAAGAATGTGAGAAAAAGTCTTGCATTTGTGTGGTGTCTCAGCGTGACTCTCTCAAATTTCTTAAAGTGCTTCACGTGTAATGAAATATATTAAAGTCGAACAATTGCCGCAGCCATTGTATGCACAGCAGGAGCAGGGATAGGCACCAACATGTGGCACCACAGACATGTAACAAAACTCCTGACTCAGCCATGGGGCAATTAATCTGTATATGAAGTGGATAGCCAACCTATTGCCATCAAGCCATAATCCAATTTAAAACACATTTCTCCCTATAAATACAGAAGTTAAGCATACAAACATCAATGGAGAGCAGCACAACTGTATTAGCTGGCTAGCAAGCAAAACAATATGCAATGCCAATGCAAATTACTTTTGTCGACAGAACAGAGCTAGCTACACCATGTGCTAGCATTGCATTGGCATGTAGCCAGCCAGATAAACCATAAAAATACTATGTGAAACATGACAAGTAATTTGCTGCTGGGATGGCTGGTTGTGGAATACAGATGGTCATAGTTGGTGAGTTGCATTAAAATGTTGGATTCATACTCAATTATCCTTGGAAACTGGAAAGAAATTCTGGAAGAAAAATCAGAAGCAATTGCTGTGTTGCCTGGATATGCTTTTCTCACAAATTTTGCTATCTTTTATGTGCATTTAAGACTGGGACAATTTAGCAACCGAAGGTCGCACGAGTTAAGAGTGAATAGCAACTTGTCAAATGTGCAAGCGAGCTTGGCTGTCATATCAAACTTAACGTTCAGCACTAACACGAGAACAGAAGCCACTGAAACTACACAGTTCGGTCCATCAACATCTGCAAAGAGAACAGACAAATTTGATGCTCCAGAACATGATCTTAGAGTAGGTTAAAGGGTCGGCACAACATCGTGGGCCGAAGGGCCTGTACTGTGCTGTACGGTTCTATGTTCTATGAATGGTGTCCAAAGTGTTTGAAAAGCAGCAGACCTTGAAATGTAAAATTATTCCAATATTGAGTGCCCAAAATACAACTAACAATTGTCAAAGAACCAGCTCCATCCCAGCAATAGCCCAGATGATGAAAAATTCATGGAGCTGTTTGAGCTTCGCCAGACCAGCCGACTCTCTAATGCTGATTGAAGCTCATTTCCAGCCAGTGGCCCTTTTATGGGACCCAGACCCGCTTCCATTAATCGGCAGCCCCTTTATGAGGACTAGACCCGGACCCCCTTCTGCATTCAACAATTTTCTCCATTGCTCAGCTCCTTCAAAACGACATCCTGCAAATTCATCAGGGCTCTGTCACTGCAGAAAGGTGAAAGGCCGGCCAAGAATCCTGGCCCTTCTGTGGAAGTCCAACATGTGGAATTCACAGCAGCCAGCAGTCACATGTCTGCTCATGCTTTTTCCCCATTGCTCTGCCCGATCCTTTCTAATTACGTTCGTTCCTGGTAGAGGTTATTTTGAAACATGAGTTTAATGGCTTGGAGCAAGACATATACAATTATCATGGACCTCAAAACTTTTACCGTGGACACTAGTGTCCGTGTACGGACACATCGCCGACCCCTGAGCATGAACCCCCAATCAGCAAAGAGATGAATTCTCACTTAATATCCTCTTCATGTTGTTGATGGAGAGATGAATCTTGCCCAGATTGCCCTGCTCTTCACATAGCGCCATAGTTTTTGTTTTTAATGGCTGTTTGAACCACTGGAACAGGGAGAGGATTGCGAGATGTTGGTACGATGCTCAAATATAAAACCTTCTGAATTCGAAGTGAGCGTGCTCCTCATTGAGACAAGCTGATACATGAAAGCAGGTAAGGAAATGTAGCACATCTATCCCATTCGTGCTGAATCCAACATGAATCTAAACATGTCTAACTTTGGCATGTTTACTCAATAAAGTTCTGTCACATTTATTTTTTTCTTCTTCTCCCTAATTTCCTTCAGTCTTAAGAACACACTCAAGCTTGTGCTACTCCATGGAGAAAGTCACAGGAAGACAGAATCAAACTTCATACCGCTCTGACCAAACCATACCTTGAATGCTATGTCCAATTTGCCAATATTTTCAAACATGGAGGCATTATAGAGAAGAGCCAAGGGGCAAACCCCTAGTTTGAGTTATTTGGAAAGATTGAAGTGCACTGAATTACATTGAGTCCACAGCACAGAAGCAGGTCATTTGGCACAACTAGTGTATGTCAACATTTGTGCTCCATGATCCTTCTGTCACCTCTCTTCATCTAACCCCATCAACATATCCTTGTTCCCTCACGCATTTATCTCTCTTCCCCTTAAATACATCTAGCCTTAACTACTCCTTGTGGGAGCGAGTTCCACATTCGCACCATTCTTTTGGCAAAAGACTTTTTTCCTGAATTGCCCCTTGGATTTATTAATGGCTATCTGAAATTGACAACCACAACTCTTGGACTCCCCCGACAAGCGGAAACATTCTTTTTCCACTTCTACCCTATGAAACCGTTTCATTATCTTACGGACCTCAATCAAGGCACCCCAACAGTAAACTGGGGCCAGATTTTGAAAGGACCGCAGGGTTGGGACCCAGTACAGAAACTGTTTAAAAATCACGGTACCAGAGTTCGTCTCCAGAAATCAATGCCTCCAGGACAGTCCACAAGGTTTAATGTGAGGATCGGGGGAAGGGAATGGGGAATCCACTTGCCTCCAAAGAGGGGGTGGTGGGAGGAGGTGGGGGGGTGGGTACGGGTGGCAGCCCCACTACAATTTTCAGAGAGCAATCCACCGAGCCTGACCAGTCTAGTGCATGATAGTGCAGAGATGTCAGGTTCGCAGCAGGCAGCTTTGTTGTTTGAGGCAGCACCTTTTAAGTCCATGGGAATCTTGTGCCGAGTCCAGCAGAGGACAATTTTTTTTCTTTCTGGAACCACTGCCTCGCCTGTTCATTCCGCAGTCCCTCTGAGGGGATTCTGGCTCTACTCGGCAGCCACATCACCTTTGCCTCTGGCGCCAGACTGGCAGCTCTGACCTCCTGAAGACACTCAGTGCCACTAATTGGGCACCAAGCTCGCTTTCTGCCGAATTGGGCCGAATCGCGTCACGAGGGCGACGCAGCTGAGACGCGGGGTAGGGACCGTGAAATCATCCAGGCGTCAGGTTCCCAATTCCATTTTGAACATTGGGATTTTCAGCCCAAGAAAGGAGGCAAATAGGGGTGATCTTCTAATTTTATATAAGTAATGATGGAATATTCCAGTGAAAGACGCAGTTGAGAGGTTTATCCTGTACAATATATACAGGTTGTGATCAGGAAAAGAAGAAAATTTATTCCACTTACAGCAATTGTTGAGTTTAAGTTGTTGTTCGCTGCTGCCATCATAGAGTTGCCACACGTTCCCACAATCAATTCACATGTACAGGAAATTAGATGAGATACCACAGCACACAATATCAATTGAAGCACAAGCAAATTGTGTTAACTGAACTGCTGTGATATCTGATTTTAGTTCCTTTCTTGTTACAAGGAATAGCAGGTCCTGCACAGATTATATTACAATGGCATCATAATGGTAATGGCATTGAAAGGAAATTTAACCCAGCGGGTTAAACTCTGCAAATGAATTGTTGAAAATTCCAATACATCTTTGAATACTCTCAGGGTAGGTGCAATCTCTGTTAGATTGCTTCTTCTGGTTAAACTGCAGTTGTGCCTTTGATTGACATTAACCAAACACTGGATAAGATATAAGAGACGCCAGCAAAACTTGGAAGCCACGATAACATTCAAAACCAAATTAGCACACTGGTTGGGTTGTACAGACTGTCCAGGTGGCTGTGTCATCCTGTAAAAACAAGAACCAACTTTACTGACATAATAGACAAGAAATTCGATGGCGCCATGTCTGTTTTTCAGGCATGGAATAGGTTCCGAAGCAGCCAAAATAGGAAATGGGGTGCGCACGTTTATTAGCCGCCAGAAGTGTGCCACCCACCATATTGATAAAGGCAGAAAAAAGAGGTGTTGTGGGGAGCACATCCAAAACAAGAGTTAGGCCCTTTGCCCAACACCAAACCTCTGTTTGAGGCTTCCTTTACAAAATGGGGCTGCTCTAAACAGTGTCGGTACTGGGAAATATTACATGGTGCACCAATGCTGAGGGCAGAGGAACCCTGGTTTGGGAGTTGGTTCTCAGGGGTTGTGTGTGGCATCAGGGCCAGGGGTGGGACTGTGAGTCTTGGGGGTCTGTAAGTGGAGGCTGGGGGGGAAAGTGGGGAAAGAGACACTGGAGGTCAGGGCCAAGTCTGAGAGGTCAGAGGTCGGGGTTACCGCCTGGAGGTTGGAGGTTGGGTATCTTGGGGCTGGAGCGGCAATGATCAGGATGGTGATAGTTATAAGCACTGAACTTGTTTTCATGTACGCGATGTTTCGTGTTACTCTCCTTGAGTGTGCTGGTGATGGCTGCCTCGGGGCAATCGAATGTGGGAGTGGGCACCTACAGCAAGTGTTCCACCCCTTATTTGTAGATGTAAAGTGCCTAATGCCTGCTTCAATCATGTGTGGACAACATGTCTTGTTTGTCTTTACCCAATATGGTGCGTGCATACTTGCTGCGTGCCACTTTGGGGCCTTAGGAGGGTGCGTATCATCTGAGAAACAAGCCCAAGTTAACCCCCAAGGAACATAAAGATCAGATACAAAGGGTGAAGAAAGGAAATATTGAAGTTCCTGACATAAAACAGAAATACTCTTCAACCAAAGCCTAATTAAACTTATTAGTGACAAATCCACCTACTTCAGTAATACAAGAACCTCTGTTACTCAACGCTGCCTCTAAATGTTGACAAGTAAATAGCATTTGGCAACAGGCACATCCCATAAATTCCAATTAATGTCAACTACACATATATTCCAATTACTTATTTAATTAAAAGAAAATCACTATTTGCTAATGATCAGCATGTTTTTCTTTAATGTTCAATTCTCTTTGACGTCTAATTTAGTTTGACTTTATTGCAGTGAATGGTGTCCCAGGATGTAAGGTTTGACTCATATTCATTATCCAAGAGAGAAAATCTATTCAGCACATGTGACTCCTGCTGATGCATTTACAAATGGAGCTCACAGTTAATTCGAACATAGACATACAATATCTCAATAACATATATGGGCTAAATTCCTTCATTGCAGGATCCAAATCGAAAACGCATCTCATTTTTTTCTCCTTCATTTCAAGCACAAGTCATAAATATTAGTAATTTGTAAAAATATTTCATAATTCCTTTTTCTACAAGTAGCAATTTCATTTATACAGAAATTATTCAATATCAATACACTTAAATAGGAAGTATTTGAGCAAATATAATGTATCAAATCTCCTGCGACACTATTTACAGTAAATTGGAGGATTCTTTTCAGCTTTGCAACTTTGTAAAACACAACATAGTCGACCAAACTGTGGGTGTATCACTCTAAATTTGAAAAGTCTACCTATTGGTAAGTAAATAATGGGTGTGTTCTTACAGAGGTCAATTATGCAGATATTCTGGCTGCAGTGTTTTGTGCTCCTGGAGAGTTCTTTTGTTTCTGATGTGTGGCTTTGTCATTTGAGTGCGACAGTTGAAGAGTGACATGGAAGTGACAGGAAATGTTTGCTGGAAAAACTGCTTGAATAATATTGCTCTGGCCATAGTCTCAAAGGACCATAGGCATCTCTCCCCATTAGACAGACAGCTGGTGATGTATAGCTTGAGGGTCACCACTCCTTAAGCATGGGGTAAGGCAAGGAGGGAGGCCTCCATGATCTACCACAGTCGGTATGGGGATGGAACCCATGCTGTTGATATCTTTCTGTATCATACACTAGCCAACTGAGCTAACTGACCTCTTGAACAATATTATGGAGCAACTTTTACCGTGGGGCTTTGGGACACTGATATCAGGGCGAAAAGTGGGTCCCGTGCAGGTCAGAGGCTGGGAATTCTGCAGTGAGCAACTCACCTCCTGTCTCCCCAGTGCCTGTCCACCATCCAGAAGGCACAAGTCAGGAGTGCGATGGAATACTCTCCACTTGCCTGGATGGGTGCAGTTCCAACAACACTCAAGAAGCTCGACACCATCCAGGACAAAGCAGCCTGCTTGATTGGCACCCCATCCACCACCTTCAACATTCACTCCCTCCAACACCGACGCACAGTGGCAGCGGTGTGTGCCATATACAAGATGCACTGCAGCAACTCACCAAGGGTCCTTCGACAGCATCTTGCAAATCCACAATCTTACCACCTAGAAGGACAAGGGCAGCACCTGCATGTTCCCCTGCAAGTCACACACCATCATGACTTGGAACTATATCACCGTTCCTTCACTGTCGCTGGGTCAAAATCCTGGAACTCCCTTCCTAACAGCACTGTGGGTGTACCTACCCCACATGCACTGCAGTGGTTCAAGAAGGCAGCTCACCACCACCTTCTCAAGGTCAATTAGGGATGGGCAATAAATGCTGGCCTGGCCAGTGGCACCCACATTCCAGGAACGGATTAAAAAAAAGGTAAAGCCTTCAGAAATAAAGTTCCTGGCGTCTCAGACTATTTTTCCATACTCTTCCACCTTCCGACCTCTGTGCCCATCTTCAAGAGCCTTTTCAAAAACTACCTCTTTCATCACACCTTTTGTCCCTTCACCTTAACTTCTCTTCCACTTCCTGCTCAGTGTTCTGTTATCTGCTGTAAGCTGTCTTACGATGTTTTCTCACGTGAAAGATGCTGCAGAAATACAAGGAAGATGTGAGCACATGTTTTGATGTCACTTCTGTGGGAATGCTGCGTAAAATGGTGGCTCCTGGGATGCCGCTGACCAATAGTTTTGTTTGTTTAAATGTTGTTTCTTTCTGATATACAAAAAAATTAGCATGCTTTTCAGGTCATGGCTTGATACAAAATGTATGGTTCATTGCAGACGCACAATACTTGAAGGTACATGCACTGAGGGCCATATATAGTTGTCCCGCTCGACACATCAGGGTGGATGTGTTCAGTGGCTGAGGTAGTCAGGCGTGAAGGGCTTATTAGGCATTGTATTTGAGGTAGCAGCAATTGGGTTGGAGGTTGGGATGAATGGAAGTGCTACATAACTTCTGGGATTAGAAATTCATCTTGTCACTATAGTTTTTAAGTTATAAAGTTTTAAGTCAAGTAATGGTGCATGAACTGCACATGATGCTGTGTAAACAGTGGTGGATTGGGTCCACTGACTTCCATGGACCTGAATATCAGGCGGGTGTATCAGAGACGGACAACGCAATACCTCCTAAGATTAAATTCTACCCTCTGGTAGAGACCGTGCATCGCTTGACTAAAAGCACAGTAACAAGGCACAGATAAGAAACACAAAGCAGGATATGGAGACCCTTGGGGAGAGCACAATGCCACCCACTTTAGAGATAGGAACTGGAAGGATTCATGAGCACAGTGGCAAAGCTTGTTCTTCAGCTGCAGGTGCTGAGTGGACACCAGGAATCAAAGAGCAGTAGAGGTTAAGTATGGTTGAGAGAAGTCACAATAATCAAGGGGCACAAAACAGGTTGGCCCCAGATCCACAAGACTTATGAAATAAGCTACTGGGCCCCGTGGTGGGCTGGGAGATGATGGGCGAATAAAATAGCAAGGAGCTGTGTCGGCACAACTTCCTGACCCAATCTCACTGCCGGCCTTTTTCCCTGCATCGGGCTGCGATGCTGATCACCTGCCTACTGAGGACCATTTTAGGGAGCCGCCAACATTGTACCGATAGTGGAGCAGCCAGCTGAATGGAGGCAGCCTCCTTGCGGCAGTCCGGCGGGCCATCGGAGCTCGAGACTCCAAGCACAAAGAGTGGGAAGCTGGCAGGGAAGGCAGGCCCCCACGGCCCCAACGATCTCCCCAGAGGGATATCCGCTCCAACGCTTGGCCTCCTGACTTTTTCATTCGTTTTGTACTTACCTGTGGGAAGCTCTCCTGGTGGCTCAGCTGAGGTTTCAGAGCTGCCAGGCCACAGTAGGAACCCAATTAGGAGGCTTCTCACGGTAAACCCTGCTGGTTCTGCTGCCGGCAGATGCTGGCTCTTTGTTTTCATTCGTTCGTGGAATGTGGGTGTCGCTGGTTAAGCCAGCATTTATTGCCCATTCCTAATTGCCCTTCAGAAGGTGGTGGTGAGCCGCCTTCTTGAACCGCTGCAATGTTGTTAGGACGGGAGTTCCAGGATTTTGGCCCAGCGACAGTGAAGGAACGGCAATAGAGTTCCAGGTCAGGATGGTGTGTGACTTGGAGGGGAACTTGCAGGTGCTGGTGTTACCATGCATCTGCTGCCCTGCCCTTCTAGGTGGTAAAGGTCACGGGTTTGAAAGGTGTTGTCTGAGGAGCCTTGGTGCATTGCTGCAGTGCATCTTGTAGATGGTACACACTGCTGCCACTGTGCGTCGGTGGTGGAGGGAGTGAATGTTTGTGGATGGGGTGCCAATCAAGTGGGCTGCTTTGCCCTGGACAGTGTCGAGCTCCAATGAAGGGAACTCTAAAGAATATAGAATGGCATGAAAGGGTGATTGAAAAACAAAGCTTCCGTTTACGGATACTTTCTTTTGCAACATTTTGCACTGTACAACAATTTAGAAACTTCATCTTGCCTCCTAACCTTTACTAACCATGCTCCTGTGAAGTAACAATCGCCTCTATGCACCACAGCGAAGGAACTGAACCTTTCTGAAAAATGTATCTTAAAAGGCAATAATTTCACTGTGCAAAACACAATCAATTTCTGAAAGGTGACACTTCAGAAAAATATCAAAGGGATGTGGATGAAAGGTAAAGCTTCCATGGGTCCGTTCACTTAAACTGAAGCTCAATGAAACACAGTTGTTCTCTGTTGTTCTCTTGCAGTTCAAGTCGAACAGGAAAGAACTTTCATTTTCCTCAGAATATTTTTTCTCATAAATATTGATTCTGAAAGCTTTTTCACATTCAAGTCTGTCAGCTTCAGTTGAACAAGACTTTATTTAAAGTGTGTTTGCATTCCTTTCTTGCAAAGTGAGAAATATACCGAACTCTAATACACAGATAGGGGAGAAGCTCTTCTTAAATCCAAAATTAAATCCCTGCACTGTCTTGTGGTTATTTTCCAGTCTTTGAGCTATGCATGTTCTTACCGTCAGTTCTAACAACCAACACCTTATTAAGGTTGAAAAATGACCTTGAGAAGAATTTATCGATGAATCCATAGCACTTGTAGTTGGCTTGTCAATATGTCAAGTATTGTTACCAAAGGTCTAGTTGAGTTTATGCGTGAGCCCGAAACTGATTGCCCATGTCAATAACCTTAACCAACTCTCATGAAAATATACTTACTCTCTTAACATGTTACATTTGGATTAAGCATTTGTTATCCAGGTTGTGTTGCACAAATGTGTACCAACCTGTGATGTTTAATTGCCTGTGAAATGTATATAAAAGGCTCCAAACTATAGGAGCACTGGATTTTCTTGTTAAATATTGCAGACAGCAATTAATGACAGGTACAAGCTTTTCCTTAATGATTTAGATGAGGGAACTAAATGTAATATCTCCAAATTTGCAGATGATGACACAAAACTGGGTGGGAGGGTGAGTTGTGAGGAGGATGCAGAGAGGCTTCAGGGTGATTTGGACAAGTTGAGTGAGTGGGCTAATGCATGGGAGATGCAGTATAATGTGGCTTAATGTGAGGTTATCCACTTTGGTAGCAAAAACAGGAAGGGCGATTATTATCTGAATGGCTACAAACTGAGAGGGGAATATGCAGCGAGACCTGGGTGTTCTCGCACACTAGTCGCTGAAGGTAAGCATGCAGGTGCAACAGGCGATAAAAAAGGCAAATGGTATGTTGGCCTTAATAGTGAGAGGATTCCAGTACAGAAGCAGGGATGTCTTGCTGCAATTATACAGGGCCTTGGTGAGGCCACACCTGGAATATTGTGTGCAGTTTTGGTCTCCTTATCTGAAGAAGGATGTTCTTGCTATCGAGGGAGTGCAGCGAAGGTTTACCAGACTGATTCCTGGGATGGTGGGACTGATGTATGAGGAGAGATTGAGTCGGTTAGGATTATATTCGCTGGAGTTTAGAAGAATGAGGGGGGATCTCATAGAAACCTATAAAATTCTAACAGGACTTGAAAGGGTAGATGCAGGAAGGATGTTCCCGATGGTGGGAGAGTCCAGAACCAGGGGTCATAGTCTCAGGATATGGGGTAAACCTTTCAGGACTGAGATGAGGAGAGATTTCTTCACCCAGAGAGTGGTGAGCATGTGAAATTTGCGACCACAGAAAGCAGTTGAGGCCAAAACATTGAATGTTTTCAAGAAGGAGTTAGATATAACTCTTGGGTCTAAAGGGATCAAAGGGTATGGGGCGAAAGCGGGAACAGGCTACTGAGTTGGATGATCAGCCATGATCATAATGTATGACGGAGCAGGCTCGAAGGGCCAAATGGCTTACTCCTGCATCTATTTTCTATGTTTCTATGTTTCTGTAGAGTTGAAGTCATATTTAGATACTGGTAGCTTATTGCAAGTGCAACATATATGCCAAGAATTGCAAATAGAAAATGGATCCATTTTCATAGTTTGAGCAATTGCTTAAAACTTGGGTGTAAAATCAGCTCAACTAAAACATAATAATAACGGTGAGATAATCAACTTGTCATTATCATGGAGTAAATCAGACAGTAACTTCTGGAGTTGCACATACTCAGCTAAACTTGAAACCCCAGAAGTTGCTGTCCCAGTTACCCTCTCCTCCACAGACTGCACTATAACAGCATCTTGTCAAGAGACTGGGCATTGAAATCCACGTTAGCGTTTCAAGTTGTTGTACTTACTAAATACAACAGAAAAATTGGTGCATTCAGGTGAAAGTGAATTTTTAACAGCATGATGAGGTCATATCATAATTAATGCCAAACAACCTCTCTGGGAAAGAAAATTTTATTTTACAAGTGTGGAATTTCATTCCTTCAGAATTGGAGATGTAAAAAGATAGCTTTTTTTATTTTTTTCTTTCTGTCTCTTTTATCTCTCTTAATCCTATCTTTCTTTCTCTTTATTTTTCTTTCTGCACACAATTATGCAAGGAATTATATCTAATTTATACCTCTTGGTTTAGCTTCTGCATGTCGCAGTGAAAATTCTTCAGTCTAATTGGTTGAAGAGCCAAACTCTTGCACACTCTACTCAAACACCACAAATTCACTGGAGAAGGCTCTATACTGAAAAGGATCTCTTGGAATCGAAACTTATTGCTTAAAAGTCTGTGAATACTCCGTGGGCAGCTGGCAGTGTGATGAAAGCCAAATGTTGTTGCTTCACCATGACTGCAAAATGCGGGCCAATGAGTGCAAAATTACACACTGAGTGACACATAAGAATGTTCCTATCGTGTGGGAATATCTGAAAGAAATTTCTCCCCCTGTTAATATGTACCCCTGATCCCAAACCACAAACAAACACAACTATCCTAAACACAAACCATCAAGACCTAATGACTGTAGAAGATCCCAAAAATCCATGAAGTGTTCCCACTACTAGTGCTACTCACACTGTATGTTCACTTTGAATTCATTCCATAGAAACAGATGGGATTGTTACCTTGTTTCAGTTGGTAGATCTCCAGTCTCTCAGAATGACCTTATGATTAAAGCTCCACTCCATGATTTGAGCACATAATCCAGGCTGATGCACCAAGTCAGTACTGAGATTCATGGATAAGCTACGAAACCAAAGCCCCGTCTGCACTTTCAAGGATAAAAAAATCCCACGGCACTTTTCAAAGAAGAGCAGGGGAATCCTCCAGATCTCCTGGCCAACATTTATTCCTCAACTCATGGTCATTTAAACAGGTTACACTTATTGCAGTATGTGGGACCTTGCTGTGCACAAAGGTGATTACATAGCTGGAACAGAATTTCACAAAACAAATTAATTGCCCAGGACTTTGACGTATGATATAGAATGCGTCTCAATAATTCTTCTTCAGCTGCAAGAGTAATTTTGACTGTAATTTTGACAGTCTGAAGTGAAAGGAGACTGCTTTTTAAGCCAGGGAAGAGCCTTTCATAGTTAATGCTATTTTCTTTCTTCCTTGAAAACTTTCCCTATACAAATGTCACTTCCAACATTTATTTCTAAATAAGGACAACAGGTTTATGAGCATATTTAGATGGGTGATTAGCTTTTGAAAAGGAGTTCAAAACACAAGTAGGTGCTTATGATCAAATTTTGAGAAACCAGTATGTCCTGACATAATGGGCCGAATTTTCATTTCAGAGTAAGGAACCCAACGTCAGGAACATTTCTGGATCCTGATCCCGTACTGTATCAGCGTCAGTGACACAATGCAATTTTCAAAGTGTCAGGTGCTAATTGCCCGAAGCTGAGTTCTGAACCCAATTCGGGGTGTTGGGTGCTCAGCACGGAGGTATAATTTAATAGCGATATGCCACCCATGACTGGGCTTGCCGTTGTCTTTGGAAATGGATGAGCAGGGAGAGCAAAGGGCCAGCGGTGGTTTGGCTGCTGTCCCCACATTTTTCTGTTGCCTCCCTTGAGGCCCTGTTTGTGGCTGTGGCCCACAGGAGAGCTGTACTCTCCCCTCCATCTGGAAGGACAGCTCCCATGAGCCAGACCAAGCAAGCATGGCCAGAGGTGGCCACAGATGCCAGCAGCCTCATGTTCCTCTCAACAGTCCGAACACTGCTCACAAAATCAAGCCTCTCAGCTCTCGCGATGGCAACTCTGTGCCACTGCATGAGCAACTGAGTTTATAATCTCCCCTTTTGTTCAACTATTTCACACTGCAGTCACGAGCACTAATGGCTCCTCACTGTGTTTCCAACAGCTGTGTTCAATTGTGTCCCAGACGCGTTGTTTTGCTTGTGCTTATCAGTTCAAAATTGCTAATTGTTGCTTCCCATACTCCGAACGAGCTCCACAATGAGCTCAATGAGCAATTAATTGGAGGCACGCAGATTGCCAGCTCCCACTTCCAGCCCTCTCTTTGCAAATCGAATCACATCACAAATATTTTGTGTCTGCTTCACAGTGGAAGACACAAGTTTCATACCAGAAATGGACAGTAACCTCAGGGCTAAAAAGAGTGAGGAAATTAATATCAGCAGAGAAAAGGTATTGGAGAAATTTAAGGGACTAGAATCTGACAAATCCACCTGACCTGCTGGCCGACACCCAAGGGTTCTAAAAGAGATTGCTGCAGAGATAGAGGATGCCCGAGTGATGATTTTCCAAAATTCCTTCGATTGGGAAAGGTCCCATCAGATTGGAAGTTGGCAAATGTTGAAGAAATGAGTGAGCGAGAAGACAGTGAAGCACAGGCCAGTTAGCCTAACATCATTCATTGGAAAAATGCTGAAATCTATTATTAAGGATTATTATTCATGCAGGTAGAAAAGCACAGTAGGATTAGAACAAGTCAACATGGTTTTACTCAAGAAAAATCCTGTTTGACAAATTTATTAGAGTTTTTTGAGGATGTAACTGGGAGAGTAGTTAAAGGGGAGCCAGTCGATGTAGCATACTTAGATTTCCAAAATTTGATGAGGTTCCACACAACCTCATGGAGCTGGGGGTAGAATATGAGCATGGATAGAGGATTGGCTAATTGACAGGAAGCAATGAGTGGGCATAAATGGGGTATTTTCAATTTGGTCGGCAGTGAATAGTGGAATGCTGCAAGGATCAGTGTTGGGATCTCAGCTATTTACAATCTATATTAATGAATTAAAGTAATGTATGTAAGTTTGCTGTTGATACAAAGGTAGGTGGAAAGGTAAGCTGTGGGGAGGACACAGGGAGGCTGCAAAGGGATATAGACAGGATAAGTGAGTGAGCAACAAGGTGGCAGATGGAGTACAATGTCGGGAAATGTGAAATTATGCACTTTGGTGATCAGAATAGAAAAGCAGAATATTGTTTAAAAGGTGTGAAACTTGTAAGTGCTGATATTCAAAGAGACTTGGGCATGCTTGTATAAGGAATGCAGAAAGTTAGCATGCAGGTATAACAAGCAATGAGGAAGGCAAATGGCATGTTGGCCTTTATTGCAAAGGTAGTGGAGTACAGGAATAAAAAGGTCTTGCTACAATTCTACAGGGTTTTGGTGAGACCGCATCTGGAGTACTGTATGCAGTTTTGCTTTCTACATTTAAGAAAGGATATACTTGCACTGGAGGCAGTGCAGCAAAGGTTTATGAAAATGGTCCCTGGGATGAGGGGGTTGTTCTATGATTGGGCCTATACTCTCTGGAGTTCAGAAGAATGAGAGGCAATCTCATTGAAACAAACAAGATTCTGAAGGGGCTGGACAGGACAGACACTGAGAGATGGTTTCCACTGGGCGGGGAACCTACAACACAGGGGCACAGTCTCAGGATAAGGGGCTGATCATTTAGGACTGAGATGATGAGAAATTACTTCACTCAAAGGGTTATTAATCTTTGGAATTCTCCACCCCAGAGAGCTGTGGATGCTCCATTGCTGAATCCATTTAAGACTGGGATAGACAGATTTTTGGTCCCTCAGGGAGTCAAGACAGCAGACAGGAAAGTGGAGTTGAAGCCCAACATCAGCCATGATCGTACTAAATGGCAGAGCAGGCTCGATGGGCCATTAGGTCGATTCATGCTCTTGTCTTCTTGATGCATTGGGAAACAGTGGACGCCTTCCAAGTGTACGATTTTCTGGGCCCGCCCGCAACCAAACTAGCCCATACTGTCGATTGAAAATTCAGTCCAATGTTGCATTCAGTCAAGAGGGTTGTTGTTCAAATACATGAGTTTTATGCTGGGGTCAATTAAATGTCAAAGCGAATTATAGTTTACACCTCAATGTTCATGTCGCACAATTGATTCTGGTGTAAATGTGTTTCATTTTAAATAGCACTTACAAATTGTAGCTGGGCTCTGGCACTTCGCAAAACTCTATGTAAGGAAAGGAATGGCATTTTATGTAATTTCTTCATCTTCTCACAGTCAGAATTATGAAACTCTTTACATTGTAACAAAGCGAGAAAAGCAAATATTTCTTCATTGCAATGAAGCACCAAGATCCAGCTTTCAGCTTGAGATTTTGTTTCTGTCTTGCTCTGGTTACAGCTGCAAGATGTCAAGTCAAATCTCCTTAATGTGGCTTTTTAAGGCTTTTCAGTGTCTTCAGAATTTCCAAAGCTTCCCTTTAATCTCTTTGACTGCTAATCCCTATTTAAAGGCAATCAAACATCCCCTTGCAGGGCAGCAACTCCCTGGTTTATAGACCTGCACATAAATGGCAAATCTCAGCTTACCCAGACTTAGTCTCTACGCACATAATACTTTTTGTTTCCGCTGCTCAACTGCTTCACTACGCTGTCTCTTCATCTTCTTTCCAGCTTCAGTCTGGGCAAAGAAAGTCTTTGGAGTTGAATCTAAATCCTTTCGACTGGGAGTGGACCAGACACAATTTAGAAATTGGAAGTAAAAGACAGGCTAAAAAAAACCCCGAAACATTGGGCATTTTCACACAACAAATACGCGTTTCAAATGCACGACGCAGTATGATCACACTTGTGCTGAGTTCCTGCCCATTAGCGACAATGCAACAGTAAGATAGAAATGTGTCGAATGCATTTGCATGATTGATATGTCATCTGAGTGATGCTGGTAAAGTAGGGAGTAATGTTGGTGCAGTGGTGAGTGTAGCTACCAAGGTTTGATTCCCATCCATTGCAGTATGGTGCTTTTTCCGACATTTAGACCTTAGATGAGGAGAAATTCCTTTACTCACTTGTTATGGATCTTTACAATTCTCTACCCCAGTGGGCTGTGGGTGCTCAATCTTTGAACAGATTCAAGACCGAGACCGGTAGATTTTTGGACACGAAGGTATCAAGGCATACGGGGAATATGGAGTTGAGGTTGAAGATCAGCCATTGTCTTACCAAACAGCAGACTCGAGGGGCCATGTAGCTTACTCCGGCTCCTATTACCTATGTTCTTAGCTTCTTATGTATCAGATTCCTCCATCTGCTATTTTAAAGACATTAACCTACATAAAATAAACTGATTAGAAACTCTGTTAAAATAATGATGAGAGGAATCTGATGCATTAAATGTTTGTTTGCTAGCATTATGCAGTGCAATCTTTGAGCTTTTGGGCCTGTGAGACTCGGACTGTGGAGCCGAAAGCAACACTTTTTAAGAATACTGGCAGGGATTACTCTCCCTCACCCCATCCGTACAAATTCATTGGTTCTTCAGAGTTAATCTTCGTACATTCACAGTGAATGCGACGCACTGAATTATATTTTCGATTCCCTTGTTGCTAATGGTGTGTAACCATACCTATCAGTGAAAAGATGTAATGAAAATGATATATACATAGGCAGTGGAATGCCAAATGAAAAGCCTTCAGGACAGCATGACCCTAATTATGCCTGAAATGGCGAAATATAAATCAACCTAGTTATAGTCGCATTATTGCTTGAATCCAGAATAACGCAGATTACATATCATAGGTTTATTATGAAAGACTATCCATTGGTCTCATAAATAAACATTCATTACAAGTTCATTGAGCTGATAATGGAAGAGGAAAATGTACAGCATGTGCCTGTTGTGAAAATTGCTGTCTGAGTTTCACTCAGACGAAGACACCAGACATTTGATCAACTAATTTAAGGTTTGTAACCCTCTGGCCATCTCGGTCATTTGAGTAATGAAGCGATAATAGGTACAGGAAAGGGAAGTAATTTCTGTGCACATGAGATTGTTTTGGTGAAGGGCTAAAATAAGTATAAATTTGCAAAATGCAGGATACGCGATGATTAGCAGTGGGTTTCCTGAAGTAGGCGGATCCATTAATTCATAACTGAGTTATGGCCATCTCCATTTATGAATGGACACAATCTTGTGCTTTGAGTTATCGGGAATACAGTAATAAGTGGTGTCTACAATATCATTTATTGCAGTTAAAACAGTGATCTATATAAAATTAGAAATAAGCATCAGAAATGACCCAGCAAAGTTGGGATTTTGTGCTGAAAAGAAATGAATTACTTGATCAGCTGAATTAAGCAAATTTGAATGAATGTGGGATTATAGTTAAAACTTACAAAATGAAAGCGTGACAAGAAAGGCATTTTTCACTGCCTTGGGACATCAATGGCACTGATTCTTGCAGAGGTTCTTGATTTTATTGTCCCCACATTACTGGAATGATAAACGGATCTGTGCAGCAGTAGGTGCATCAAACCATATATCCATCCCAGCCGATGAAGAATGTTGACACGTTTGTGTCGCTCAGTCCGACCAGAGCCTTGGGGGGTGGGATGTAACCTTTTCGTCAATGTTGTTTATGTCTCGTGCCTCTGAAACTAAAACTTTGTTCAAGAATACAAAAGAAAATTACCACTGAACTCCGCCAGGCATTTCTCAGTGCCCACCTGCTTGGCTAATGATATTGAATAAGCATAACCATGCCATCTATTGATAGATGCCTTTTCATCAAACCTATCCTTTGAGAATGAGCATAAATATCAAGATTTCAAAGTTCACAGCAGACATCCCAAGTTCACACTTCATAGGGTCTTTGCCCTTTCTGGGCTAAAGGACTAACGGGGGAAATTTTTCCTGCATGGAATTGTGGTGAGGAACTTGAACTTTGTTGGCTCAAAAACTATGCATTCCTACAACTTTCCAATAAGCACTGGCAGCTAGCGGTGTAAGTTAAATTTCAAATTATCCTCGTGGCCCCACCTTATAAGACATACAGAAATCTTCAAAATATGGTTGTAGAGATTCAAACATAATCAAGTTTGTCCATTTGCAGGCTTTTGCCTTGTGTTCAGTTCAAGACTCATCACAACAAACCAATGCCATTTGATTCTTTTCTTGAGCTTTGAAGCTGTGGGACTTCTAAGTTGCCTGTGTTGCCCCTCCTTACAACAATCAACAGGCTTTTAAAATCCAAACTTGTGTTACCAATTCACGAATGTCACCTGTTTTCTATTCTTTTCAACCTTACTGTTGTCCTGTGCTTTGTTTCTAAGCTGACATTCAATCACCACACTCATGTCCTTGGAGAGCTACTTCTAACCTGCCTTCACAGAGCAACTTGATTGCATTAACCAGAACACAAATTTTAACAACTGAATTCTGCAGCACACAGGGAGCAACCAAGAAATATAGTCAATAGGTTTCTCCATGAAAATAGAATAGAAACCATCTCGCCCCACGACCAAACATCAATGTAGTCCAATGTAAAAACCCAACAATGTGTGGCTCATTAGGACATTATAATGGTGACTCTTACCTTGACAGCCATGAGTATTGTTTTGCCTTCATAACGTTTTTGGTAAATCCAGCTGACTGAGACAAATCAATTTTGTCAGTCAGGTCTTATTGAGTATATGATGATACATTGTCCAAAAGCTTCTTTTATGTCTTAGTGAGGGTAGATCATCTGCTGGGCCACATAACAACAAAAAAATCCATACTGTGACTGTCAACAGTACCATCATGCTTTGAAAACTGAGAAGGCACTTCAAGCTGTGAGCTCACCCCTGAGCAAAATGGTCAGACAAAGCCCTTGATTCAAACACTTTCTTTTGTGCTTTGTACGCAGTTCTGTGTGCAAGAAGAGCCAACAGTTTGCTTTCCCTCAAATCCTGACAATGTTTTAATCTTATCATGCCTCCAATCAATTGGTTGCCAGAGAGTAACCCAGTTCATTTTGAAAGGGAATTGTTGTGATTCTATGTTTGTTAAGAAATTTAGATCATCAAGGTGGAAGACATTTCATCACCACACTCAAGCCCTTGGAGAGATACTTCTGACCTGTCTTGATGGAGCAACTAGATTACATTATCCAGAGCACAGCTTGAAATTTAAACAACTGAATTCTACATCACACAGGGAACAACTAAGAGAAATAGTCGAGAGGGAGCTGAATAAGAGGTGAAAGTGTTTTGTCTTGTGGATGAGATCTTTCAGACCTCATATAGTGCAATTTCTCTTGATGTCTCCAACATAAATTCCAACAGTTTGCTTTGCTCTGCATTTTGCTCTCAAACAGCCAACTGTTTACCACGAGTTCCATGCAAAACCACATCATTGATCAGGTCACCAGAGTATTTGGCAAAAGCAAATGTTAACATGAAACAACATTTTGGTGCATAATAATTCCAGAACAATACCACTTCTCTGATAACTTACTGAGCATCACCAAATAAGTGCATGAGATCTAATTTAAGGAAATGTGCATTTATAAAGGCAGTGAGAACAATGGCTTAATTGCACAAGATTTTCGCTGTTATTTGAATCTGTGACGCTGGAAGGGAAAAAATGATAAAGATCGACAGGAGATTGAAAATCACAACGATTACATCCACAGGTAGCAAACAGCTAATAATCAATGTAAACTGGAGTAGAAATAATACCCACGCATACCACACATATCTCCGAGTGTATGCGACTCCTGAGCTGTGTCATTTTCATGTTGTCTGACACCGTCATATAATGTTGCCATTCCTGCATGACTCCTCAGTTAAGTTTTTCTGGACATCAAGTTGTGCAGTTGGAAAAAACATCTTTTTCTTCAATGCCAGTCAGTCAAAGTGTCCACATTTATTTCACCTAAAATCAAATGCAAGCCATTGGTTTGACAGGCTGAAATTGCTATTCATCGACTTAATTTACAAAGACAAAAAAAGTGATAAAATTTCAATACACAAGGCAATTGGAATTTAGAAAATACAGTTCACCAGCACTTGCACATTCCTTTCTGCAATGTTTAGAAAAGTTTCTAGGGGCAAAAACAATCTTGTGGAACTTGTCTTGAGGCAGGTAGGGAGTTTTATGTAGTGTACACTTGTGGAACACTTGTGACTGAAAAACCTTCAGAATATAGCAGCAACTAAAAGTTCTATAGTAAGGGGACATACAAAGAAGATTCTGTGATACGATTTTAATGAAATTGTCCGCTGAAGCACAATAAGGCACGGGAGATAACAGAACCTTCAATGAATTACTTAAAATACAATGGTGCAAATTTCTGATAGAAATGTTTCATAACAATCTCCTTGACATTCGCGTTTTTCAAGGTTGATTTCGAACTTTTCACCCAGATATTTTCATGCACACCATTATTTATACAGTACAGTGAAGACACTTTGATATCTGATACTACACAATGACAACATTCATTTGAACAGTTCCTGAAGCAGGACTGAACGTCAGGCACCAATTTACAAAGCACAATCTTGTGCAATGCATAACTTGGCATATTTACACTTGGAGCTTTGGGCGATGAGCTAAAATTCGGTCAGGAAACTAACACCCTTTGACATAGAGGAAAAGGCAGTCACCCATCTCAGCCTTAATCTGGGAAGAATTTCACTGGTGATTTTTTTTCAAACATTTCTGTGGTGTTTTCATGCAATTTGCACTCTTCCACTTTGAGCTGAGGAACCCAATTTGGAAATTCTTCCTTGAGAATATAGTTATGACCCTTTTCTCGCCTCTATTCCTTTGGATTTGTGCACCAGAGAAGAGTAATTTCTTAAACATTAAATGCAGCACATAAAGGGAGTGAAAGAAACTAGCTGAGAAATCTCTTCTAAAAATAAAACGCACATATCTACTTTTGGTACTTAGGTTTAATGGAACTGATGCAATATCTTCTGTGATTACAAAGTGGCAAGGGCATTTTAAAAATTATCCTCTTTGTAGTTGGTGTCAGTCTAAAATGTAATTACAATTGCTAAACATTATACTCAGCAAGCATGTCAAAAATACAGTAAAGAATGAAATTACATTCATTGTTTTGTTCTGCTCCGTTTTTGCTACCTCAGCTAAATCATCCTCAGCGATCTGACTTCCAGGTTGTATTAATAGCCCAAACAGATCAGATCCAGTGGTAAATCTTCATTGAACTGATATCACATTGTGCAAGTTCAGTATTTATCTGTGAACTCCACTTGATTACATCAGCAACGGCGCTATCAATCTCACTTGTTCCGCATTTGTTTGAAACGACACATTGCAAAAACAAAAGATCTTGCTCTCAAGCAAAAATAAGAGATAAGTTTGTAGATATGTTAACCTTGGCTTTCATTCAGAGAAAGTGAGTGTTCTTTCTGAGGAGAGAAGAAAATTACCATTGCAATTGTTGCTGCAAGGAGCTTGCAATTATTCACCCATTTCTCCTGAGACATCTCCTGTGATGGATAAAATTCCCATTTTCCATGTTCATTCTCCCCTTCTCCCAATGTTCTCCACTGAAAACATGGACCACCAATGGAGTATGGTACTTCAAGCAATGGCAACCCCTAGCACTGCATCAAAGCAACTATGCTTCATCAGCCTCGGCAGTCAGTGTCATCAGCTAATTCAACCACAGAAGATATCACAGCCTGTTCTCACCTGATGCATATATAGCTTCCAGTAGAGGTCACTGCATCAGAAGCTGCAGCAGAATATCCAGTCATATATCTCACTGCTGTTCGAGGAAGCTTTCTGTGAGTAAAGTGGCTGCCATGCTTTCTACATTGTAGCAGTGACGACACGTCAGAAATAATTCATTGGCTGTAAAGGACCTTGGGATGTCCTGAGGTTGTGAAAGTTGCTACATCAATACAGGCTCTTGTTTCCTTTTCTTTCTCAATATTTTTATTCCTCATGCCTTTATGAGTTTTAGGTTTGATAGATTATAGATTCAAGGAGAAGAATATTATTGCCTTGAAGACTAGATCTAAGGGGAGCTCATAAGCAGCAGTTCCCATTCCATTTGACAGTTCTGTTATTGGCATTGAATTTTCCTGAAGCTCATTTTCCTGAGCTCAGTGAGAAATAGTTCCATGTTGGGATGGCACTCTCCCAAACACAGATTGAAAATAATCATGGGTTGTAAGTTGCCACACTTGTCTGAAATGAGTCACTACATGACAAGTTAACTTGTTGGATGTGAAGCACCCAGAGACGCTTCTGAGAATTGGAATATGGCATTTATATAAATGCAAATCTTCCTTTATTGCAAAGGTTATCACTGATTATTTCTGATTATGAGTTCAGACTTCCATACAACAGCTATTATATTTAATTAAATCCCAGAACTTCATTAATTTTATATATCTGCTACCATTTGTCTTGTTAAATGTATAACAAAAGTAATGGAAATGGTGTTGCTGTATGATCTATCTTTTAATTTGCGTTTATTAAATGTGGAAATATTATATGCGTGAATTGACAATTTAGACACTTACATAATTCAGGTGCAGGCAATTCCACTCAGAGACCAGGCAGCCGATATTATCCACTACAGCAATCTATTCAAAACAACAAGTGACCTGAGTAAAGAGGGAAGCAAAACTGGTCGGGAGTGGGAATAGATTTGTTTTTTGTTCATTTGTACCAGTGTAGAAAGAGATATAAGTTGCCTATAATTCGCACTGCCCCGTTCACCAGTTGCCCCTGTGCTCTGATCACTGAGTAACTCCATTTTAAAATTGTCATCCTAATGTTCAAATCCCTTCATGACCTCGCTCCTCCCTAACTCTGTATCTTCCCAATCCTCTGAGAACTCTGCATTCCTTCAACTCTGGCCTCTCATTCATCACCCCACCATTGTTGGTTGGGCCTTCAGCCATCTAGGCTCTAAGCTCTGGAATTCCCTTATTAAAGTTCTCCTCTCTCTCCCCGTTTAAGAGATCCTTAAAACCTAATGCTTTGGCCAAGCTTTTGTTCACCTGCTCTGATGTCTCCTTCATAAAAACACAAACTATTGGAAATACTCAGCAGGTATGAGTGGCAAGGGAAACAAGACCATTCATCGAAACACAGATACCCCATTGTTTGGCTCGGTGTGAAACTTTGCCTGATTATACTCATGTGAAGCACCTTGGGATGTTTTACTCTGGTAAGATATTACATAAATGCAAATTATTATTTTAACTGAGTAAGAGGCTTTTGGTTCATGTTGGCATTTATCCTCCACACAAGCACATAGTCCTAATCACATTCCCCCACCTTGTCACCATATCCCTTTAACCCCCGTTTCCTTCATCCTCTCAACCAATCAAAGCTTGAATGTTGCACTATGACAGAGTGTCTGCCTCCAAAACCAACTCTGGAAGTGAATTCCACAGCTACACAACTCTCTGCATAAAGAAGTTCCTTGTTCTCTATTCAAAATCTCTTGCACATACTCCTGTAGCAAAGACCAACCCTCCTCTATTATATTAGATGCCTCAAATACTGGAGACAGTACGCTTCTATCTACTCCGTCCCATCATTTTGAATTCTTCTATCATATTGCCCCATAATCAGCATTGTTCTAATGAAATAAACACCAACTTTCAAATCTTTCTTTGTGTTGAGATTCGCTCATTCTGTTGAATTCTTGTGGTACCCTCTGTCAAGCCTCAATATTTTTCCTACAGTCTGGAGTTCAGTACTGCACTTAATCCCCTAACTGAGATCTTATTAAGGTTTTATAGAGGCTCATAATTATGTCAAATTTAATATTCCATCCCTAATGATAAAACCTAGAATTCTATTATCTTTCTTTACAACTTTATCAACTTGAGGTGCTGCTTTTCATGTCCTGTACACACAGATCACCAAGTTCCTCTGCTCTTCCAGATCACCGAGCCTACTCTTATTCAGAGTATAATTACTGTTGTGATTTTTTTCATGAAAAAATATTACCTCACACTTCGTGTCATGGAGCTCACCTGCTACCTTTTAATCCATTACTCTACCAATTCCTAAATATTTAGAAGGCTCAGAGCCTATTATAAAGGTGGAAATGGAAATGTTGGATGGCTATGAAAATATCTTACTTGCTAATATGCTTTGTGTACATGGCACTGACATTAACAGTACAATAAGGAAGCCACATAGTCCTTGGAAAATAAGGGGGAATGCTTAATGCCAAGAAACGAGTGGGTTTGGGTCAGATAGGGGGTGAAAGTGTGACTCTCAATCCAAACCCGACTCCAACTCACCCACGTCCGATTTTAACGGAGATGGGTCAGAGGACAGGCGATCAACCCGCTCCCAGGAGATGGGCTGGCACGTTAAATATTATACTGAGGCTGCGTGCCTCGTTTTTATTCACTATTTGAAATTTCCAGGCCTTGGGAAACTTGCCAGCTAAACTGAGGTGATACACTGCTTGATCTGCCTTTCCCACTGGCCTCCAATCCTTCAGGCCTCTGATCTCTGACATCCCCCCACCAGCCCCATCATAATCCGACAACCCCCCACCATTCCCTTCCTACCCCAGGACCCCAGGATCAGACGCCCCCACCCCCTCGGGACACTATGATTGACAGCTTGACGGATTGTTCCTGCCGCTCCCCTGGGCTGACCCACCCAACCCCTCAAGTTGGGACACAGGCCCACATGATCCTGCAGCCTCCTCCAGGCTGCTCCTCGCCTGAATGGCGGCCAAAACTGTCGCCGATGTCACGCGTGCGGTGTGTTGTTAAAAAAACACAGTGCAGGGGATTCCTGACATACAGGTTTCCCATGCTCTATCGAGCCCACCTGCCCTTCGCATGCCAAGCAAGTTTAAATTCCCCTGGAACTGACTCAATGGGTTAGTGCAGGGTCAGCAACCTTTTTAACCTGAATAGCCTTTCTTGAACAATTTGCTGAAAATTAAAACTACTGGGAGCCGCAAGACGAAATGTTGGTATTTCTAAAGCAAATACTTGGCAAATTGGTAGAATGCATAATTTCATATATAACAAAATAAAATACATGTATTGAATTTATGTATCAGTAGAAAAAGAAATTAATACAGACCTCACTCTGAATAATCACATTTTTACATTTTTCTTCGGATAATTTTGTCAGTAAAGTCATCTTTAAAATCACAACTTAAGGTGCGAAGAATTAAGACAACATTTTCAGCTCTTGACTCCCATGACAAAACAAAAACTTTGAATAGTACATTCAGAATTATTTATCGCCTCAGCTATATTAGAAACAGGAATGGTCGCAACCATGAAACCTGTTCCTCCAAACAAAGGTGTGATCTATAACAATAGTGTAGCTACACAACTCAACAGGTTTATTTGGAGTGCACTGACATTTTTCGTGAAATAATCATTTGAAACAACCGTTAAGTGCAGCAGAATGATTATCTTTTTATCCCCACGATAAAAACACGGCTCTTACATTTCTTGACAATTTATTTAGGCTTTACTCATGTCAGTGCGATCCAACTGGAAAAGGTTGGGAGCCCCAAATGAGATGTTAAAGAGCTGCATGCAGCTCCGGAGCCGTAGTTTCAGACCCCTGGGTTAGACTCTAACAGATGAGGAACAAAGTGATCTGAGGTACAGATGTATAAATCACTAAAAGTAGCAAGGTAGGTCAATGAGGTCATCAAAAACAAAACACTGGGTTCATTTCTAGAGTGTTATAATTGAATCATAGAGTTGTACAGCATAGAAACTTGACAACCATCAAGCACCTATTTATTCTAATCCCATTTTCCAGCACTTGGCCCGTAGCCTTGTATGTTCATCTAAATACTTCATAAATGTTGTGAGGATTCCTGCCTCTACCACCACTTCAGGCAGTGTGTTCCAGGTTCCAACTACCCTCTGGGTGAGCATTTTCTTTCCTCAAATCCCCCCTAAACCTCCTGCCCCTTACCTTAAATTTATGCCCCCGGGTTATTGACACCTCCGCCAAGGGAAAAAAGTTTCTTCCTGGATACCCTACCTATGACCCTCATATTTTTGTATACCTCAATCAGGTCCCCGCTCAGCCTTCTCTGCTCTAAGGAAAACAACCCTAGCCTATCCAGTCTCTCTTCATAGCTGAAATGCTCCAGCCCAGGCAACATCCTGGTGAATCTCCTCTGCAGGAAGTTCTGTTAAACATGTATAGAACCTTGGTCAGATCTTGGACGACTGTGAACAATTCTGGTCTCCATGTCAAAGAAAGGAGATAGAGGCATTGGAGAAGGTGAAAAAGTATTTTCCAGAATGATACCAGACCGAGAGGTTATGTCTATTCAGAAAGACTGAACCTTTTAGTTTTGGTGACTGCAGCTTTGACAGTAGCGAAGGTGCGAGAGCGAGCTTACAGCTGGGAAGTCAATTTCAGTGGAAGTTTAAAAGTTAATTCCCTTTTGTTTTCGGAGGACCAGGGGACTGCTGGGTAAGTAAAAACTATATATTTGCGTGGTGACTGTACCTGAGACACTACACTTGTAGTGTCTCCCACCCACCCTCCTCCTCTAACCAAAAAAAAGAACTCTGTTGTGTTGATAAGGTAAGCTTTTTATTTAAGAAGTTCTGTCCGTTGGATTGCTAACCTAACAAGTTTTGACATTTTTCTTTTTTGGTTTTTCAGTAGATTTGTTGGGAATTTAGAATAGAGGGAATGGAAGTTAAGGCAGTTGTATGTTCCTCCTGCAGAATGTGGGAGGTAAGGGTCGCCAAGAGTGTCCCTGCTGACTGCATCTGCGGGAAGTGCACCCAACTCCAGCTCCTCGAGAACCGCGTTAGGGAACTGGAGCTGGAGCTGGATGAACTTCGGATCATTCGGGAGGCGGAGGGGGTTATTGAGAGGAGTTATGGGGAGGTAGTCACACCTCAGGTAAAAGAAGTAGGTAGATGGGTTACCGTCAGGGGAAGGAGAGGGAACCAGCAGGCAGTGCAGGGATCCCCTGTGGCCGTTTCCCTCAACAACAGGTATACCGTTTTGGATACTGTTGCGGGGGACAACTTACCAGGGGTAAGCAATGGGGTACAGGTCTCTGGCACAGAGACTGTCCCTGTTGCTCAGAAGGGAAGGGGGAAGAGGAGCAGAGCATTAGTCATTGGGGACTCCATAGTTAGGGGAACAGATAGGAGGTTCTGTGGGAACGAGAGAGTCTCACGGTTGGTATGTTGCCTCCCAGGTGCCAGGGTTTGTGATGTCTCGGATCGTGTTTTTGGGATCCTTAAGGGGGAGGGGGAGCAGCCCCAAGTCGTGGTCCACATATGCACCAATGACATAGGTAGGAAGAGAGATGGGGATTTAAGACAGAAATTCAGGGAGCTAGGGTGGAAGCTTAGAGCGAGAACAAACAGAGTTGTTATCTCTGGGTTGTTGCCCGTGCCACGTGATAGCGAAGCGAGGAATAGGGAGAGAGAGGAGTTGAACACGTGGCTGCAGGGATGGTGCAGGAGGGAGGGTTTTGGTTGCCTGGATAATTGGGGCTCTTTCTGGGGTAGGTGAGACCTCTACAAACAGGATGGTCTTTACCTGAACCAGAGGGGTACCAATATCCTGGGGGGGAGATTTGCTAGTGCTCTTCGGGGGGGTTTAAACTAATTCAGCAGGGGAATGGGAACCTAAAATGTAGTGACAGAGGACAGGATGTTGAGAGTAGTGAGGTCAGGGATAAGGTTACAAGGACGCAAGAGGGCACTGGCAAGCAAGAACCTGGTTTAAAGTGTGTCTACTTCAACGCCAGGAGCATCCGGAATAAGGTGGGTGAGCTTGCAGCATGGGTTGGTACCTGGGATCTCGATGTAGTGGCCATTTCAGAGACATGGGTAGAGCAGGGGCAGGAATGGATGTTGCAGGTTCCGGGATTTAGATGTTTCAGTAAGAACAGAGAAGATGGTAAAAGAGGGGGGGGTGTGGCATTGTTAATCAAGGAGAGTATTACAGCGACAGAAAGGACGATAGAGGACTCGTCTACTGAGGTAGTATGGGCCGAGGTTAGAAACAGGAGAGGTGAGGTCACCCTGTTGGGAGTCTTTTATAGACCTCCAAATAGTTCCAGAGATGTAGAGGAAAGGATAGCGAAGATGATTCTCGACAGGGGCAAGAGTAACAGGGTAGTTGTTATGGGGGACTTTAACTTTCCAAATATCGACTGGAAATACTATAGTTCGAGTACTTTAGATGGGTCAGTTTTTGTCCAGTGTGTGCAGGAGGGTTTTCTGACACAGTATGTAGACAGGCCAACCAGGGGCGATGCCACATTGGATTTGGTACTGGGTAATGAACCCGGCCAGGTGTTAGATTTAGATGTAGGTGAGCACTTTGGTGATAGTGATCACAATTTGGTTAGGTTTACCTTAGCGATGGGCAGGGACAGGTATATACCGCAGGGCAAAAATTATAGCTGGGGGAAAGGAAGTTATGATGCGATTAGGCAAGATTTAGGATGCGTAGGATGGGGAAGGAAACTGCAGGGGATGGGAACAATCGAAATGTGGAGCTTATTCAAGGAGCTGCTACTGCGTGTCCTTGATAAGTATGTACCTGTGAGGCAGGGAGGAAGTTGTCGAGCGAGGGAGCCATGGTTTCCTAAAGAAGTTGAAGCGCTTGTCAAGAGGAAGAAGAAGGCTTATGTTAGGATGAGACGTGAAGGCTCAGTTAGGGCGCTTGAGAGTTACAAGCTAGCCAGGAAGGATCTAAAGGGAGAGCTAAGAAGAGCAAGGAGAGGACACGAGAAGTCATTGGCGGATAGGATCAGGGAAAACCCTAAGGCTTTCTATAGGTATATCAGGAATAAAAGAATGACTAGAGTTAGATTAGGGCCAATCAAGGATAGTAGTGGGAAGTTGTGTGTGGAATCAGAGGAGGTAGGGGAAGTGTTAAATGAATATTTTGCGTCAGTATTTACAGTAGAGAAAGAAAATGTTGTCGAGGAGAATACTGAGATTCAGGCTACTAGGCTAGATGGGATTGAGGTTCACAAGGAGGAGGTGTTATCAATTTTGGAAAGTGTGAAAATAGATAAGTCCCCTGGGCCAGATGGGATTTATCCTAGGATTCTCTGGGAAGCTAGGAAGGAGATTGCAGAGCCTTTGTCCTTGATCTTTATGTCGTCATTGTCGACAGGAATAGTGCCGGAAGACTGGAGGATAGCAAATGTTGTCCCCTTGTTCAAGAAGGGGAGTAGAGACAGCCCTGGTAATTATAGACCTGTGAGCCTTACTTCGGTTGTGGGTAAAATGTTGGAAAAGGTTATAAGAGACAGGATTTATAATCATCTTGAAAAGAATAAGTTCATTAGAGATAGTCAGCACGGTTTTGTGACGGGTAGGTCGTGCCTCACAAACCTTATTGAGTTTTTCGAGAAGGTGACCAAACAGGTGGATGAGGGTAAAGCAGTGGATGTGGTGTATATGGATTTCAGTAAGGCGTTTGATAAGGTTCCCCACGGTAGGCTATTGCAGAAAATACGGAAGTATGGGGTTGAAGGTGATTTAGTGCTTTGGATCAGAAATTGGCTAGCTGAAAGAAGACAGAGGGTGGTGGTTGATGGCAAATGTTCATCCTGGAGTTTAGTTACTAGTGGTGTACCGCAAGGATCTGTTTTGGGGCCACTGCTGTTTGTCATTTTTATAAATGACCTGGAAGAGGGTGTAGAAGGGTGGGTTAGTAAATTTACGGATGACACTAAGGTCGGTGGAGTTGTGGATAGTGCCGAAGGATGTTGTGGGGTTCAGAGGGACTTAGATAGGCTGCAGAGCTGGGCTGAGAGATGGCAAATGGAGTTTAATGCGGAAAAGTGCGAGGTGATTCACTTTGGAAGGAGTAACAGGAATGCAGAGTACTGGGCTAATGGGAAGATTCTTGGTAGTGTAGATGAACAGAGAGATCTTGGTGTCCAGGTGCATAAATCCCTGAAGGTTGCTACCCAGGTTAATAGGGCTGTTAAGAAGGTATATGGTGTGTTAGCTTTTATTAGTAGGGGGATCGAGTTTCGGAGCCACGAGGTCATGCTGCAGCTGTACAAAACTCTGGTGAGACCGCACCTGGAGTATTGCGTGCAGTTCTGGTCACCGCATTATAGGAAGGATGTGGAAGCTCTGGAAAGAGTGCAGAGGAGATTTACTAGGATGTTGCCTGGTATGGAGGGAAGGTCTTACGAGGAAAGGCTGAGGGACTTGAGGTTGTTTTCGTTGGAGAGAAGGAGGAGGAGAGGTGACTTAATGGAGACATATAAGATAATCAGAGGGTTAGATAGGGTGAATAGTGAGAGTCTTTTTCCTCGGATGGTGATGGCAAACACGAGGGGACATAGCTTTAAGTTGAGGGGTGATAGATATAGGACAGATGTCAGAGGTAGTTTCTTTACTCAGAGAGTAGTAGGGGCGTGGAACGCCCTGCCTGCAGCAGTAGTAGACTCGCCAACTTTAAGGGCATTTAAGTGGTCATTGGATAGACATATGGATGAAAATGGAATAGTGTAGGTCAGATGGTTTCACAGGTCGGCGCAACATCGAGGGCCGAAGGGCCTCTACTGCGCTGTAATGTTCTAATTCTAAAAGAACCGGCTGAAGCTCTTTTCTCTCGAGAAGGGAAGACTGAGGGATGATTGATAGCAGTCTTTTACAGCATGATAGGTTTAACAGGGTAGCTGTTACAACCAGGTGAGAAAGAGGTCCAGGGTTCCCTTTCAGCCTTCACCTGGTCTTACTGTAACAGAGTTTAATTTTTACACACACTGTTTTTAGCTCCCACTTGGTGAATGCTTGTTCACTGTTTTCCAATTATAAGGCAAAGGAACCAGCACAAACAGGTTTTCTTACATTTAAAGAAGAAAAGTTGAAATTTATTAAACTTAAGCTTAAACTCTAATTCGGTTGACGCTTACAGATACATGCTGTGCCCCATGCTAGCATGCATACACAATACACACATGCAAATAGGGACAGAAAGGAGCAGAAGAAAAATAAAGTGGAAAAGTTTGAGGCAATATCTGAAGAGCTGTGGTTACTGTTCTGCGAGCTCATTGTAGAGTCCTTGATTGTAGGTAGATCTTGCTTTTCATCGGGGCCCAGTATTCTTCTTAAACCTTGTTCACTGTCGGAGACTTTTCTCTCTTGGGTTCATGTGTCTTCAGTGGGTTTTGGAGATCCGTGAGAAAGAGGTGGGAGCAGACAGGAGAGGTATTTTCAATCCAGGAGCAAACGGCTTTCTCCAGGCTCTCGGATCAAACTGTACAATTCAGAAACCCCCAGGTTGCCAAGCAGGTTAGTCATGTGATTAACTGGTCTGACCACGTCTTGGCATTGTGTATTGTATCATCTCAGCAGGGAATGGAATGCGCTTTCCTGCCCTTCAATGTCTGTTAGTATATAAATGTTTCTTTCCAGCCAAGGTCTGGTAGTCCTTGTAACAGGCCTTCTCTTCTTCCCAGCAACAATTTGAAATTTCATGTCCATGTGGCAAAATTAATATGCCTCATTCTTGACAGGTGGGGGCCTACACGACAGTAGACGTAGAGAAGATGTATCCATTTGTAGGCAAGACCAGAACGAGGGGCTACAAATACAAGATAGTCACCGATAAATCCAACAAGGAATTCTGGGGAATCTTGTTTAGTCAGAGAATGGATCGAATGATACTTGCTCCCAAAAGGAGTATTTGAGATGGATAGCACAGATAGATTTAATTGGAAGCTCAAAAATACATGAGGGGGAGAGGAAACGCTGGTTGATGCTATTCGATGAAATAGTTTGGGAGGAGGCACATGAGAAGCATAAACATTGGGGTGAAGCTATTGGACCCAGCGGCCTGTTTATATGCAGTCACTATTGCGTAGCTTGGTAGCAGTACCCCAAAGAAAAAGCCTTTGAAAAACCACCATGACACATCTGTCTGATATCTTCAGAATAATACTGAACTTTTCCAGACCTACCCAAAACAGTCATGATTTCCAACTCTGAATCTATCATGGATCAGAGCTAATTTCATCGAAACATTCTCTTCAAAACTAGACTGAACTAATAATTGGTAGTGGAACAGTTCCACTTCAGTTTTGATGGTTTGTTTTAGCTGGCTTTGGAAACCATTCACACATACCTTATTTAAAGCTTACTGTGGGAAGATTTCATCCTTGGCCAATAGCTCCGAACCTCTACTTAGCAGAAAGAGCACCATGTACTCAAAAAGATATATTCACTCATTGTGAAAGTACAGGATTCTAGCTCCCTGCCCACGTACTCATTATTCCAGTCGAAATGACATATATCAGAAAAGGTCCAGGGATTGAATCTCTTCTAAGTCGTATCTGATTACATTCTGACTTGATTTGAATAAGATAGATTACCTAGCGTGCAGGGTCATCTTTCTTTGATACGTTAAGGTTTCTTCACAAACTATTGGACTATCGTTGTGGATAGGGTCTGAGGAAACTGTATGTGCATATGAAAATGTCATCACAGTTTTGTGCATAGGGAGCTAAAGCTTTTTTTTTTGTAAATGTCTCAGAGCACCTCCCAATGAAAATAAGAATATACGAATGTAAGAAATAGGAGCATGGACAGGCTATTCCACCCTTTGAGCCTGCTTCGGCATTCAATAAGATTATGACTGATCTTCTATCTCAGGTCCACCTTCCTGCACTATCTCCACATCCCTCGATTCCCTTCGTAATGATCTCTGTCTTGAATGTACTCAATAACTGAGCATCAACAACTCTTTGGGGTAGAGTCTCAGTCCTAAACCGCTGACACCTTGTTCTGAGAGTGTGACCCGTAGTTCTAGACTCTCCAGCCAGCCAAATCATCCTCTCAGCATCTACCCTGTCAAGTCCCTTCAGAATTTTATATCTTTCAATGAGATTAATGGTTTACACAAAAATCCAGAGAGATGTGCAACCCATTCCCCCCAATGGTGGGGGTCTGTGAATACAAATCCAAGCTCATTTGTAGATACTTTCTGAGTTGCAGTTTGGGAAGGTACGTAGTGAATCTTCAGGTGGACATTTGTGCTTGTTATGACTAACCTGACAAGGTATATGAAGCCATTCAGCAGTGGGCTAATCCAGTGTCACTGTGGTGCCACCATCAGTATCCGACTAGATTAATAGTTACTCCCTTGAAGAGACTCGGCATATGACGCCCTTCATCTATATGGATATCAACACCCAGTGGTGGCACTGCTGTATTAATCTTGGTCAATGTCAATGAATTCTCACCAGCAAAGGAGTCCAAAACAGTCCCAGTGATATCAGATACTGGTGAGTCACTGGTGTCAAAGAAACACGCTGACACAGGTGCTGGTATTTCTACGGCATCCATCGGTTGCAATGTGTGTGTAGCTATACCTGACTGGATTCCTTTGTTTTATTGTACTTGCTGATTTTGTTCTGCATTATGTTGTAAACACAATTCAGCTCTATCTTCCTAATGCTTGTTGTCGGACCCTTTTATCAAACTGGACTGCTTCAGTGCTTGGCTCACCACTCAAACTCATCCTACAAATAGGCAGCAAGGACCCTTCAACAAGTTATTTAAAGGGCTCATCCAGTGTGTGAAGGGTTTGGATACAGTAAATAAAAAGAAACTGTTTCCAGTGGCTGAAGGGTCAACAACCGGGGGTCACATGTTTGAGGCGACTGGCAAAAGAACCAGACGTGACATTAGGTTCAACATTTAGAGTTTAGA
This sequence comes from Heterodontus francisci, assembly GCF_036365525.1. NCBI lineage: Eukaryota > Metazoa > Chordata > Chondrichthyes > Heterodontiformes > Heterodontidae > Heterodontus > Heterodontus francisci. The sequence goes on from NC_090417.1 coordinate 12,573,572, forward strand.
GATACAGCACTGAAACAGGCCCTTCGGCCCACCGAGTCTGTGCCGACCATCAACCACCCATTTATACTAATCCTACACTAATCCCATATTCCTACCACTTGGGTGACAAGTGGTTAAGATTTGGAATGCACTGTTTGATCGGGTGGTGGAAACAGATTCAATAGAAGCTTTCAAAAGGGAATTGGATAAATACTTAAAAAAGAAAAAAAATTGCAGGAATATGGGGAAAGAGTCAGGAATGCGAGGAACTGGATTGCTCTTTGAAAGAGCTGGGACAGATTCGATGGGTCAAGTGACCTTTTGTGCTGTATGAATCTCTGATTCTTTGACTTGGTGTACTGGAGAAGGGAGGGATGGTTCACATGCAGTACTAATATAAAATACAAACAAGAAATGCTGGAAATACTCAGCAGGTCTGGCAGCATCTGTGGAGAGAGAAGCAGAGTTAACGTTTCAGGTCAGTGACCCGTCTTCAAAACTGGCAAATATTAGAAATGTAAAAGGTTATAAGCAAGTGAAGTGGGGGTGGGGCAAGAGATAACAAAGGAAAAGGTGTAGATCGGACAAGGTCACAGAATAGCTGACCAGAAGGTCGTGGAGCAAAGGCAAACAATATGTTAATGGTGTGTTGAAAGACAAAGCATTAGTACAGATAGGGTGTTAACGGACTGATAATTGAACAGCCGCAAGTACAAACATGAATAAAAAAGTGGGTAAGAAAACTGAAAAAACAGATGAAATAAAATAAACACAAAAAAAAAAAATTTTTTTAAGGAAAAAGAAAAAAATAACTAAAAATAAAAGTTTGGGCAGCACAGTGGCGCAGTGGTTAGCACCGCAGCCTCACAGCTGGAAAAGGAAGACAGACTTGCATTTACATAGTGGTTTTCATCGCCACTGGATGCCTCAAAGCATTTTACAACCAATGACGTACTCTTGAAGTGTTGGCCCTGTTGTAATTGAGGAAATTGCACACATCAAGCTTACACGAACAGCAATATGTTAATGGCCAGATAATCTCTAATCGTGATATTAATTGAGGGATAAATATTGGCCAGGACACTGGGGATAACTCCACATCTCTTCTTCAAAATAATACCATGGGATCTTTTACATCCACCTGAGAGGGCAGATAGGACCTCGGTTTAATATCTCATCCGAAAGACGGCACCTCCAACAGCGCAGCACTCCCTCAGTACTGCACTGATTTTTGTGCTCAAATCAGGGACTGTGACTTGAAACCAGAACCTGGTGGCTCAGAGGCAACCAAGCTGACAGAAACTGGCTGTTGTTTTTTCCTACATTACAACAGTGACTACATTTCAAAAGTATGACATTGACTTTTAAACGCTTTGGGACCTTCTGAGGCCATGAAAGATACAATATAAATGCAATCTTAAAGGAGCAGTGTCCTCAAAAAGAAATCAAAAGAGTCAAAGATTATTCCATCAGGTCAACATGTACAAGAATCAAAAGATGTGCAATAAAAACAGTGCTGGAAATACTCAGCAGGTCTGGCAACATCTGTGGATACAGAAACAGGGTTAACATTTCAGGTCTGTGACCTTTTATAAGGCTAGTGATAAGGTCACAGACCTGAAACGTGACCTCTGTTTCTCTCTCCAGAGCTGTTGCCAGACCTGCTGAGTTTTTCCAACACTTTCTGTTTCTATTTCAGATTTCCAGCATCCACAGTATTTTGCTTTTATTGAAAAGATGATCTGCCTTTTGTTATGATGTGTTTGTAAGTTAAAGTTGATGACATTTTTCTTTAACATGTTGCTTGCTCAACTCAACTTTTTGAAGATTTGTGATTTTTCATTCTCATTTCTCCAGAAATGCACAATTTGATTCACTGGTTGACAGTAAAGTGCAGAATATTTAAGCACAAGACAGACCAAAGTTGCTGAAATATACAATTTTCAATTAAAAATTAAATGGTTGAGCTCCCTCGATGGCTTTGTGCCCAAATGCACCATGTGTTACAGTACTGAGCCATGCAGAATATGAAGGGCACTTAGTTTAATCTATGGCCCATGTTGAGTTTGCACATTCCAGCCTGGTTGGCACTGAGCAATGTAAAATTGGCTTCAGTATCTCCGCGCTGGAGAATGGGAAAGAAATCAACTTCGGATTGGTATCTGATGGTTGTTACTGGAAAGTGCACATGTGCAGCTATCAGGTGAGCACAGATGCCTTACCATTGGCTTACATCATAGTCACTACACTGTAAAATTAATTCCTTTTATGTGAGATGTTTTGTGATGCTTCTGAGAGAAGTTGCTATATAGATAAAAGTCTTTCTTGATTCGGTCAATTCGGGAAGGTACCAAAGGGATGCCAAGGCCTGTGCCACAAGTCAGCAACTTGAAGAGAGATTTCAAGAACACTGGAGGAAACAAAACTGAATGAGATACTGGTTGTGGTATTGTTAATTGTGTGATTATATGCAGGTGCAGGGAGTTATTTGGGGTTTCAGTTGAGCACTTAAAAGCACACTCACTGGGACTGGGACAGGGATTTGTGTGAGGAGCTACGTGTTTGTAATCCTTTTACTCTGTACAATAAATGTGAAACTGAGTAAATGTAGGTTCCAGCATTATACTTCTATAACAAGCTTTCTGGAGTTTAACAGTATGACTGTGACATGTCCCAACTGCCCAAGACATATTGCTTCTGCTTGTTTTGATAATGCAGATACAAGTGAAGAATATTTTCTTCAATTCCAAATGACCAAGCTATTCCCTGATAGTTGTTAGTGCCATTTAATCTGTTTACCTAGTCCTGCACTGTGAGCCTGAATTCGAGGGAAAATAATTAACAGATCAAGATTGGTTTGAAAAAGCAGAATGGAGAAAGGCACACAAGGAACAATTCAAGTGATGCAGGAAGGGCAGGGAGCAGAACTTTTAACTACCTTAAAAGCAGCCCAGGAAGCCTTGTAGTCAGAAAGCTTCATTATTATAAATTCTTCCAATATTACTGTACAAGCCTTAATTACATCACATCGGCATACATATACATAATGATATATCGCATAGAGATTACTTCTTAAACCCAGTCCCTCTGTATTTTATCTTTATTTTTAATACGAAACAATTGATTTTTGACTCTCTATAAATGCACTTTGATGCCATTTATTGAACTCTTTGATTCACGAATGGCTTTGCTATGGAAAAATTATTTGCAAAAATGTTCCACCATGAGAAATAATATCAAAAAAGTATAATTGCGAAATACCTTGACACCAAGATTAAAAATGAGCACCTAACGAAAAATTCCAAGTAAACACTTGGATGCAACCTATAACAAAGGAAGAGCACCAAATTAAACTGACAAAGAATAAAAACCATTCAGATCAAAGCAGTCAGCTTGATCACCAGCTCTTGCACAACCTTAAACATCCACTCCCGGCGCACTGTGTCAGTTGTGTATACTATCTATAGAATGCAGAAAAGAACCTCGTCAAGGTTCCTTAGACAGCAATCCCCGCACCACCCTGCCACCATCCATGACCTCCAACACCTAGAAGAACAAGGGCAGCAGGCACTTGGAAACGCAATCAACTCCAAGTTCCCTACCAAGTCACACACCGGCCTGACTTGAACATTTATTGCCGCACTTCTTTCATTGTCACTGAGTCAAAATCCTAAAACTCCCTGCATAACAGCATTGTGAAAGCACCTGGACTGCAGTGGTCCAACAAGAAAGCCCAACATGAGCTTGGCAAGGGAAACTAGCAATGGGAAATGACTGCTGGCCTTGTAGGTGATGCCAATATCCAGAGAATGAATTAAAATAAGATTCAACTTATCATGAGGTTCACTCTGATCAGCCATGGTGCACCAGGCAATTAAATACCATTATTGCTAAAAGGGAATCCATTCCGTTTTGAAAGGAGCAGGTAATTGAATAGCCTATTGTCCCTCAACTGTCCAAACCTAACATGTAGCCCCACCATCACAGCATCCAAGTGTTTCCTCAGTCTGTAAAGCATCTAACAGTTTCCTAAATGATTCATTTCACCAGCTTCAGCCTCTGACCCCCTTGTCCTAATCTCATTGTTTAATTTGAAGTAACGACGCAGATTTACCTCCTCTAACATTTATTGTTTCATTGACCGCGATGGGGGTCCTCTCTCATTCATCTCCTTTCCAGGCTGAAATGCCCATATTTCTTCAGTCTTGCCTCATCTTGCAGCACGCTGACACTCGGGATTGGCTCTGTGACATTTCTCTGCAGCTCTCCTCCTCTGTATTTCAGTGACCCAGTCTCAGTACAGTATGCATGCTGTGGAGGATCTGAATACTGTACAGGTGCATCATGTCTTGTACTGTTCTGATTTAGCAATATATTTAAGCATTCGTTTGATCTGTTGATTGGAGTGATGTGGTTGTAGAACAGCAAACATCTTTTCAGGGACAATTGTATATAGAACCTGCAAAAGCTAAATTATGGATTTGGAAACAAAGTGATGAATTGCTTACACCTGACAAGTGAGGAAGTATTTCTTTGCTTGGATATCTTTTCAGCCAATGAGTGTAGTGCATGTAATCTACACCATTGAGCATTAGAGGCTCTAACAGCACAATGGAATCCATTAAATTATGTTTTAGCACTGGAGAGGAAACTGTTGCCAAGATTCATGTCCCATCTCTTTAATTCCATTCGGTTTAACTGTCAGAGAATGAGTTTTAACCTTGGGGAGGAGGTATATGAGATATCCTCGGGTTCGGCTGGCTACAAGATGACATACCTGGAGACAGGGAATAAGTCAATTTTTGATAGACTTGCTAATCGAATGCAAGAGCCAAGTAAGCAGCAGCACTCCAGGGTGCTGGTGATGACTGGTTAGGTAGCCTGACTGATTGATGGGATCCAGAAGCGAGACACCGAAGGTTGAGGTTCATCCCAGTTGGCTCCAAATCCAATCGGTACAGATGTCTTGCTTGCACAAACAGCAGGAAGCTTACCAGTGCTCTGTGCTAGCCAGCTGCACAATTTTATTTCACCAGATTCACAGTACCCTGATGCACATTTCGATCCTTGGCATTTGGTGTAATGAATCTTCAACATGGTATGGGTGTTTGTGAATGGGTGGGGTACTCAGCTGACCAAAAGAAAATACTGCTGCTGACTCGAAGCTTCAAAGATAATGAACAAAATGAACTGTATCAGTTGATAATTCACAATTCAAAGAGACACTTTGCCACCAATATCCCTTTGAGACATCATCGACATCTCAGAAGATATCTCACCTTCTGTCAATTTGTATTTTTATTTACAGTTGATGGCACTTTGGTGAGGTACTGGGGTACGATAGCACAGTGGTCATGAAATAAAGAAAGACCTAGACTAAAGATCCAGAGAACATGAGTTCAAACCCCACCATGGCAGCTGGGGAATTTAAATTCAGTTCATGAAATAAATCCAGAATTTTAAAAATCTGGTATCAGTAATTGAGACGATGAAAATACCAGATTGACGTAAAATCTTAGCCTGTACGCTGATGTCCTTCAGGAAAAGAAGTCTGTCATCCTTACCCGGTCTGGCCTAATATGTCCGAAGACCCACAGCAGTGTGGTTGTCTCCTAACTGCCTTCTGAAATAGTCAAGCAGGTCACTCAGTTTTATCCGAAGGGCAATTAGAGACAGGCAGTAAATGCTGACCTGGCCAAGGCCGGTCACGTTCTGTGAATAAATTAAAAAAAATACAGGTGGCCTGGAGACACTGCGAAGCGAGCAGTGTAAGAGAGTTGAGCTAACTTTAGGAAATGAAGGGTTAATAGCGTGACGCTCCATTGCTGGCAGCTTCTGTCTATCTCTCACATGGTCGCAGTAAATTACCCCTCAACTTGATAACCTTAGGGAGCTTTAGCTGTACATACTCATTCCGCTCCCACAATCTGAGTGCCTCTTCCAAGATATCCCTCCTGATGTGGTCATGAGCACACACCATTTGAAAAAAAACAAAACCACGAACAGCAGGTTGAATACTGAAAGAGGATAAAGTTGATTAGAATTTATGGCAGCAACTTGACTCTTTAAAGCAACACTGAGCTTCTCCCTCTTTGAATCATTTCCACAAAATCAAACATTTCTCACATTGTTTTGATTCTACTATTGGCCGATTACCCTCCATTTCTGACAGTCACTTCCTCTAAATGACCAGTAACTTGATTTGAAGTTCACTTGCTCAAAAGCCAAGGCCTTTCCGCAGCGGAGTGACTTGAGTAAACACAGGAATCCTGTGCCGATGTTGCATTTGGCCAGCTCTGCAGAGCTCTTAGCTGGGTTCCTGACGCGTGCTGCTGGCGGACAAAGCCCCGTGCCATAATCGCAGATTTGTAAAAATCTATCCAGCTGTTCTTTCCATCTGTACAACACCTGTTGCCTGTATAATCCTGTGACACAGCTCAAGATACATGGTTGACCAACACAAGACGTGACATTGCCCACTCATCCCTCCACCCATTATTTCTAAAAATGCACAGTCCAAGATTCCAACAGCTCCAGGTTGATTTGACCTAGTGTCTGCATTATATGTGAATCTGGATCAGTCACTGCAACATAAAAGTATCAAAAGATGCCAAAAAAAACAGGCATTTTACAATTTAAAAGCTTTGTTGATATCTGAGAACATGTGGGGAAAAATGCCAATTAATCTGCTTACTGCATGCTCCCGTGAAAAAAGACGTCATTCATTACAGTTTAAGATTAGATTGCCCGCTCTGAAACCCTCTCACAACAGAACTCTGAGCTTGCTAAATAGGGCTCCTGGAGGAGACTATGAGTTCCTGAATATGGGACTGCTGGGGTTAGACTGGCAAGATGGGAATCCTGCCAGACTGATAAACGTCCACCTTGATGTTGGAGAATTGCCCAGGATTTTGTATATTTTTGTCCTGGTGTTCCTGCCACCACTTGGAGTGTGCAACGGAGGTACGAAGTAGCCACTGCTGCAAGTTTCGGACATCTATGACTGTTTAAAGCAGCTGGCAGCCTCATTTTCAACCTCTGTTTAAAACCTGCGATCTTCTTGGAAAAGGAGTAGGCTCGTCAGTACCTTGGGCCTGCTCTGCTCTTTAATTACATCATGGCTGACCTGCACTTCAACTCTATTTAGCTGTATTTGCTCCATATCTGACAGAAAACTATTAATCTCACTCTTGAAAGCTCCCAGCACCCATTGCCTTTTGCGGGAGAGAGTTCCAGGCTTCTTTGGGGGAGATAGTTCCAGATTGTTACTCCACATCTCTGCATTAGTTGACCCTACGTTGACTGCACATGCCAATGAGGACCTTTAAATTTGTAGCTGGATTGCTTCTCCCCGAGTATCACTGGGTGCTTGTTGTATACGACTGTTGTTAGATTCCAGTGTTACAAAGCTGTTAATGACAGAAGCGTGACACTTGGAGTCACTTTGTCACTATTGCCTGCTTTAAGAATGACCACCCATGACTGGGAGGGTTCTTGCCTGGACATGCCATTTCCAGCAGTAACATGCGGTCAGCTATAAAATCCGGATTCCCACCCAATTTTCATATTCACCATACCATTAACACCATAAAACAAGAGGAAAACATACGTTAGTGGGATAATCTTTTCATTGTTATTGCTATAATAAAAACAGAAAATGCTGGAAATACTCAGCAGGTCAGACAACAACCGTGGACAAAGAAACAGAATTAATTTTTCAGTTGGTGACCTTTCATCAGATTGGCTTCAAGATTGGCTTTACACCATTTCCATGTCAAACTAGTGCCAAGATGAGGACCCAAGTTTGTTTTCTTCAGGGTACCTCACACTGCTATAGAAAACTCATGCCATGTATAGGACCGTGGTAAAATCTGCAATGTCCCCCATTCATTGATGCACAATCTGCAGATTTTGGCATGTAGGAATACAGGAACAGGAGGAGGCCCGTTATGCCCTCAAACCTGTTCTGCCATTCAATGAAATCCTGTCTGATCTGAGACCTAACTCCCACCTTTGCCCCATATCCATTAATGCTTTTGGTTAACAGAAATCTATCAATCTCAGAATGAAAACTAAAATTTGATTGAGCATCAGCTGCCATTTTGGAAGAGAGTTCCATACTTTACCACCCTTTGCGTGTAGAAGTGTTTCCTCAATTCAATCCTGAAAGGCCTGCCTGTAATTTTTAGGCTATGTTCCCTTGTCCTCAACTGCCCAACCAGTGGAAACTGTTTCTCTCTCTCTACCCTATCAGTTCCCCTTAAGATCTCAGAAAGTTCAATCAAAGTACACCTTAAGCTTCTAAATTCCAGGGAATATCCACATATAGTGCATTCATAATTCCACTGTTGGAGTCATTCTGGTAAATCGACACTGCACTCCCTCCAAGGCCAAGTATCCTTCCTAAGGTCTGGTGTTCAGAACCGAACATACTATTCCTGGTGCTGTTTGACTCGGGCTTTGAATTGCGTAACGTCTATCCACTTCTGTACCTGTCTCTGACATTTTAATGACTTATGTACATAGACCCCGAAATATAATGGTTCCTACAGCTCCACTGATGACACAGCATGTTTATCCTGTGACTAATAGGAGACACACAGAGCAAGAAAATCCTAGTTCAATCCATGATCTGTGCTGAATGAGCTCATTTCAGGCAGGGTGGCAGAACACGCCTACATTAGCCAAGGGAAAATTAATCAGATTTCCTCCACTTAACTGCTTTCAGCAATCCTTGCTTGAAGCACATGCTTGGACATCAGCTGAAGCTAGAAAATGGGTTGAGCTGTGATGACATCCCTGCAAGAATAGCCTGACAACACTCACAAGTAGGGCTCAATTGTGTCGGATACCACTGAGCGATCGATGTCTGCTGAACTATACCAAACACCGAGCCAGAATGGAGGAGAGGGAAAGATTGGCTAGAAAATAATTTGCCTCACGCAATTAGGTGCTGCAAGAATCAGAAATTGGAATGAAGCACTTCAGCCTCATTCATGCCTTCTGACCAGTAAGGAACAAAGTCATAGTTCTTTCAGGGCTGGTTCCTTAATAGAGAAAAAAAACTCACCCATATCGATCACTCAATGCAGGATTTTCCTGCTCTGTGTGTCCCATATTACTCACAGGATAAACATGCTGGATCATAAATCAGCAAAGAGGGTATCAATGTAACTGACTGATAGGTAGCCAATTTCTCAGGTAATGACTGTGCCCTAACTGACTTGGTGACTAACTTATTTTAAGGGACTTCCAAGTGTGCTGTTGGGAGTCTTAACTTCAGCTTTATCAAACATCTTGTGCTATCTTTCTCATTGGTGAAATACAGTTTCTGATGTGCACGTGGTGTGCTCTTAGTAACTTCAGTAAATTGCAAGGAGATCTTAAAACTGCTTCAGCTTCTGTCTCAAAATTTATGGCATCATCTGAACCACTTGATGTGTGATTGCCTCATAACACAGTGCTCTAAGATGTTATCCCAAACAGCATTGGGTCCTTCAGAGAATTGTAAGGTTGACTAAATCTCAATGTTGAGGATGTGTTTTAGAGACAGCTTGAGCCACGAATGTTGATGTCCAAGATACACAGATGGTCCGCAACTGCAGGACACTGCAACAAAAAAGGCAAGTTCAGGGCTAATATCAGGATGTAATTCCTTGCCCAAAGAGTGATCAACACATGGAATAGTGCTTTGGTGCTCAGAGAAGATGCCAGGAGACAACATCATGACATTGAATATCCCAACGCAGGAAGTGTTGTCCATTAAAATTACTGGATGATGGCTAAACTCCATTGGCTCGGGCCGCACATTTTCCTGATATGCAGTCGTGGGGCGCGGCATAAGGACTGAAAACAGAAACTTGCCCCATAAGTAATAATTTCTGCTGTACGTTTCTATGGAAGGATGAGCCAGATGGACTGAATGGCCTCCTTGTTTTAAAGTTACCGCTGTTGTCCCTCTAACCAGCTGCTTGTGTCCTCAGTACTCTCAGTCACCCAATCAGACACAGTTCCAGATCTTTAAAATCATTTATGTTTTAGCTTGTGTACACAGCAGATAGATTAAAGCTTTCTTGTGTTTTTTGTTTGCAAAGTGGCAGCTATCAATAATGGAAATTTCCAACATGCATCTTTAAAATACCATCAAGGGAATCAACTCCTTGAGATCAATTACAAATTACTGTCTCTTGATCCACCTCAGTGCAATGAAACACAAGAAATGCACTGTGCTGTGTGCAAGGGGATAAGTCATCAATGCTGAAATAGTAAATCAAGATGGAGAACACGGCTATGGCTGTTGACAAATCATAGAAAGGTGGAACTCAGCTCTGACCTCAGAGGAACACCCTCCCACTGCAACAGTGTTAGTTTTCTTTCACGTCTCACATCAGCTGTCCTGTGGCCAAATGGTGCCAAATTAGACATAGTCCATGATGCCAGCCATGGCTCAGTTGTTGCACCTTTACCTCTGAATCAGGAGTTTGTGGATTCAAGTCATATTCTAGCGACTTATGAGCAAAAATCTCGGATAACTCTCCAGTATAATCTTTTGGATGAGATGTTAACCTGAATCTCTGTTGCACATGAAAGACTGCATGGCAATCTTTCGAGAAAAGCAGGGGAGTTGTTTCCAAAGTCCTGGTCAAGTCATTCCCTCAATCAATGTCACTGAAAAAACAACTTATCTGGTCATTCTTATTTATGGGAAATTGTTGTTTGCAAATTGATGGCTGCATTTCTTATATTACAACAGTGACTTCACTTAAAAAGTGCTCCGAGACATCCTGAGGTCAAAGAAAGCGCTGTATGAAGGCAAGTCTGTCTTCCTTTCACGCCTTTAGGAGTTGACTGGGACTGCCCAAACTCAATTTGAACTGGACGCTTCCCATCAGAAGCTGTCATCTCATGAGTCAGGGCTGAATTTCAGCCCAAGTTTCAGAGACAAAGGGCCAGCGTCTAGCCAACTGCACCACCCAGTTCTCCAGGTTAAAAACACTTGAGCATTTTTGTCAATAAACACTTCTATTTTATTGGAGGCGTTAAACCATTCAAAATAAACAGCTTAATACCTCAGTGAAAACAACAGAATTTCAGCTGAACCTGTTAGGTTCCTTTTGTCCTCTTATTACCCGACAGTTTAGGTTCAAGGTTATTATTATTCTTAGCGAGACAATGGTTTGTTCCCCTGAATAAGAGCAGATGCAGTTGAAAGACAAATGTACCAGGACATTGCCCCAGCAACGTTATTTTGAGGGAATATACAACAGTAGATGGGGCATTGAATGCTCCTGTGTGTCAAAATGCTGTGTGTCAAAAACAGCAGTGATCAAAATATTGTGAGAGGCAGAGAAGGAAGACAGAATTGGAGAGACAGATACAGATTTACAAGAGCAGCAGAAATGATCCAGACTCAAGTACCAGAGTCTTTACACTTTATTCATGAGCAAAGCTGCAGGACATCACGAGTAAGAATTTGTTTTTCAATTGTTTCTTATATTTCATTCCCATGCTTTTGGAATTTTCCATAAACTTTGACTATAACTTTGATATTCCTTGAAGTGATTAATGGTTCAAAAGGTAATCCAGGAAATCAATAGGAAGTAGATCTGAACATTCCTAATCCTCTAATTCACATTTAACACATTATGCAGCCTTGTCACGCAATTACAAGTAACCCGAGCTCTAACCCTTGACTTCAGACTCGGAGATGAGTCTTAGATGTTTCACTGGGAATTAGAAGCGAGATGCTGACGAGGTATTATCAATTAATTCTTCAAATTACAATTACTTTATTGCTGGACAATTGATTTGAAGAATATACTGAAGACAGTTATTGCCTGTTAATTTCATTCTTCAACCAATCACTCTTAATTCATTGTGTATACACGATAGGCCAAGCAATGATCTAGTTTGAGCATTTATTGGTGTGGCATAATTTGTACAGACTTTAGGGTGAATCCCACTGCCAGCCCAATAACTACAAGCATAACCCAAAAATCAACACATTTGCCGGTTATAATCTCATTGCTGTTGTGGCAGCTTGCTGTGTGCAAATGTTTCTTACATTACAACAGTGACTGCACTTCAAAAAGTACTTCATTGGCTGTTAAGCACTTTAGAAACTCCCGAGGTGAAAGGCATCATACAAATGCAAGTCTTTCTTCCTTTTAAATGGAAGGGGGCCATTATTAATATAAATGGGTGGCCAACCCGAACTAAATTAGCACCAATTATTGTGAAAAACAATTTTGTTTAAGTCAATGAAGCATTCAATCGTTTCCGGTTACCAAAGGATCCAAGTGAACTGGTGGACAGTAGTAGATTCATTCCATGATTGCTTGGTGAGTATGAGAGCCCCACATTTCGGCAGGCAGTTGGAGAGTCATGAGAGTTCACTTGTCAGGTCTGTGACCTTTCATCACATGAGAAGTTCTTCTATCAGGAGTTCATTTGAAACACTGTCAGATGTTTTTGAACCTTTTCAATAAAGCCTTTGAACCATGAAACAAATTCAAATAAGAAGTATATGTGATACCTCGTGGGTAAGGCATTGCCAGCTGCAGGACTAAGCCATAGAGGTCAGTGGTCCCAGGATCAATCCCTGCTTGTACCAAATTAGCTATTTCTGTAGGGCAGCACTCGGAGCTCAATTAGCCTCAGTGCTCTTGGGCTATAAGGGGAAAATCACCTGGGGTTCCTGCTGTGCATTTGATATCTGGTGATCCCTGGTGGGAAGTGGACCTGACCAGCTTGGCTGTGATGCTCTTCACAACCGTATACTGGGACAAATTGCCTAGACTCACATGCGCATGATGAGGAGGCAAGGAAACATATCTCAGCAGAGCCAGTCGTGCAGAAATGCATCATCGTTATTTTACAGTTGAAAAGATCAAAAGTTTAGCAGTACAAGGGCCTGCATCCAATTTGCATGTGCATTCGAGCCACAGCTAAATATGTCAGGGCCTTGAGTTAAGCGGCCGTCTTAAACGAGGGCGAATCCCATTTCAATAATCAAATGAGTCCTGCACCTGTTTCAGGCCCCATTTGTTCAATCCAACTACTTTTCCTGTTTTACAGCAGCCTCCCCAGCATTCCTTAAAGGGCTGCTGGATGCTGCCGAAGAAATTGTCAGGGAACTTTATGCTTATTTCAAGGTGAAACTGCTCTTCCTGCATCCACCACCTGCCGCCGCCTTTCATTTTCCTCCTTGCTTTGCTTCCGGGACCTACCTGCAGGATACTGCTGGTGAGTCAGACTGCCGAAACTGGAGCAGAGCAAACTGGTGAACTGCCTCCAGATACACAACAGCTTAGCATAAAAATAAGGCTTGAGGCCTCATTTCTCGGGTCTCCCAGCTCCGAGGTAGGATAGTAGTATGCTGGCAGTTATGTGCCTGAAAATGAGCCACAGCAAATTTCGAGTCCTGCGTCTTCAGAAGAGGAGGTGAGAAAATTTGGGAACAAAATGAGCAAGCGAAGGTTCGAAGCAACTGGATGCAGTTCAGCCTTATAGCAGTAAGGAAAGAGCAAAGAAATTGATAGCAAATGGAAAGATTAAAACAACAAGCATAAATTTATACAAATAGCAAATATCCTTTAATTGTTTTCTAATGGAACCTTCTGTTTAAATTATGTAACATTAGTTCAGATGTCAGCATCATGTTCCAACATGGGCAAACAAATCAAATTAATGTTTCATTTTCCAATACACTCAATTCAATTAATTCTTCTGTTAAATGAATTTTACATTGGAGAATCAAAATCCGTTTTTTTTTTTGTTTACCTTGATATTGTGAGCTGGAAATTCCAATTAAGTAAATGCTCTCTTTACGAAGATTACACACTTCATCACACTGACAACCCAGCTTGTGCATGATGAACTGTGACTGCTGATCAAAAGTAAAAGATCGCAGTAAACCCAGTTTTACCGTATTTTGCTTCAGTGCAACATGCATACTTGCAACAAACCCCAGATTATTTCCAAGTGTCAAAAGCATTACACAAAAAACAAAATGCCAATAATTTCCTGCTGGTTTTTTGAAATCTTGGGGAGCAACCAAAGATTTACAAATAGCTGCCAATCTGGAGAGAAACACCTGGACTCCAACTGGCCACAATATGTGCCTACTTACAGCAATGAGACCTTCTGGCTTTGAAAGGAACTATGCTACCAACTAAGCCAAGCTGACTCTTTCATGGAAGAAAGCATGTGCCCGGGTTCCTGTCACGTACTCCGATCGGGCAAGGCTCTCTGGTGGGAGCAAATGTTCAGAAAGGAACCGACAGAGATTATGCTCGGTTTTATGGGTGTACCGGATGTGATGTTTGCAATTCTGGTCACTACTCCACAAAAAACAGACATGCACACTGGAGTGGGTGCAGAGAAGAGTGTACAGAAATGAACTAAGAGCAAGAAATACAGAAGCCTAGAGTCTTAAGAGAAGGCTACTCATGGGCATCTGATCAAGGTGCATAAACTATTAACTTAAAAATTGAAGGTAAGTTCAGAATGTTATTTCAAAGTAATCAGTGTTATGACTGAGGATGGAGAAATGCACTGTCTTTCTCCAGTCACACTTCTCCACAGGTCACAACATACATTTAAATGCTTTACCCAGTTACCGTTGTGGCCAATTATATACTTTATTTTAGTTTCAGAATAAAAACCTGCCAAGCTGGTTTCTTTAATATGCAATAAAATTATTGATTTATTATGGAACAAGACTTATTCAATAAAGATGCAAAGCTTATTCACACACAGTTTGAAATATGAAAGTATAAATATATACCCTTCTAAAATAACCAAACACACACACCAGTTAAAGAGGAAAAAATAAAGAAAAATGAAAAAACTGGGCCTGCAGAGATCAAATTTAAGAAAAATAATTTGGCCAAGTTTATGTCAGTTCTTGAAGAAAAAGGGTAAGATATGGAATGTTCCAGATGGCCCTTTGGCCTGGCGTCCAGGTACATGCAGACGGGTGTCACTGGACATGTGCGATTGTCACTGGGATTTTTTCAGAAGCAATTGGTTCAGGAAATGTCGAGAGGAAGTCTTCCAGAAGCTTCTCAGGAGAAATGCTGCATCAGTTTCTCCAGCTCTCAGAGTTTCTCAAAAAGGTGGAACAGGCTGAGTTGGTTGCTTCTCTCCCTCAGCAGGCTGCAATCCCAACTGTACTCCAAGCAATATCCAAAGTGAAACCATAACTCCTGAGCCATAAACCCAGACATGTGACTTCTCTAAGTCCAAACAGTTCCATAGTCCGTAAGGCTCTGGTTGTTTACTTAGCATAAAGACATGTGACTTCCAGAAAGTGTTTGTTTTTAAACAAAGTCCCAAGTGTCCTTCCAGTGACCCTTTCAACAAAAAACAAGTCTAGCGTCTCCTCAGGGATTTTACAGTCTTTTAAACACAAGTCCTCAAAAATATTAATAATTGAAGCACCTTCATAACACCAAGCAATTTTTTTTATTCATTCACAGGATATGGGTATCACTGGATTGCTCTTGAGAATGTGATGGTGAGTCTCCTTGAAGACAATTGAATGGCTTGCTAGGCCATTTCAGAGGGCAGTTAAGAGGTAACTGTACTGTTCTGGGTCTTGAGTCATCTCAGCCAGGCCACGTCATGACATATTTCCTTCCCTAAAGGACATTCAAGAACTAGCTCAGTTTTTGCAACAGTCCACTAGTTTCATGGTCACTCTTATTGATACCATTTTATTCCAGATTTATTTAATTAATTGCATTTTAATTCCACAGCTACAATGGCGGGATTTGAACTTATGACTCCAAGTTGTTAGTTCAGGCTTCTAAAATTCATAGACTAGTGATATAACAACTATACTACCACATGCCAAAGGATGTAAATAAAAAGTAATCATGGTAAATTTAAAACTGGAAAGACAAACTGAGTATCTTGACTTTGTAGAATAATAGAATAATGGAATAGTACAGCAAGGTTGGAAGCCAATCTACCCACTGAGTCTGTGCTTCAAAGAGAAATCCAGTCAGTCCCATTCCCCCACTCTTTCCCAAATCCCACAATTTTTTCTACTTCTAATATTTATCCAATTCCCCTTTGAATCTGTATTCACCACCTGATCTGGTACTGCATTCCAAATCTGAACCACTTGCTGCATAAAAAAGTATTTCCTCACGTTGCTTCTGGTTCTTTTGCCAATCACCTTCAAGCTGTTCCCTCTCGTTACCAACCCTTTAGCCACGATAGAGCACTTTATCTTCAAGAGCAAGCAAAGTTTTTTTTGCCCACATCATTAATTATCTTGAAGAGCAGTCAATGTCACTATTTATTAAAAGGCTGATAAATGTTTGAAATAATATGATGGATCGATCAAGGCATTAGGGCTGTTCAAAATGCTTCTGGATCCTATTTTGGTAAAATTGGCATACCACAGGGATGAACGTTTGACTATCCTTAAATTATTATATGCGACATGTCATTTGAAACCATGCCTTACAATTTTTCCCGTGGATATAGAACACCCTCATCCCTCCAAAAAGCATTCTGATACAACTCACAAACAGTGCTCCAATGTATCGTGTATATAATCTCTAGTATAATAAATACCATCTGTGACTTCCATCTATAAGGAACACCCTGATTTCTGTGTGTACTGTATATTGTATGTGATCTCTCTCCATCTATGTATACTGTATGTGACCTTTATCTATACTATACTGTGTGATCACAATCTACAAGACACATTTAATATGTTTGATCTATAATGGATCCTCATCTGCAGTGTAAACACTTTGACCTCTATCTATAACATATACTGCATGTGATCTTCACTATACCTGATGTGACCTTGAACTATAACATATATTAGGAGGGATCTCGACTGTAACAGACACTGTTCATGATCTCTGTCCATAATGGAACTGTGCATGATGCCAATAGCTGTATTTGATTTTTTTTTAATATTGAAGGTATCCTTCCTTACAGTGTTATGACCAGGTGAGAAAGATGTCTCAGGGTCTGAAACCATCTTCACCTGGTCTTATTGTAACAGGGTTTAATTTTAAACACACACTGAGTTTTGAGCTCCCCCCTTTGTGAATCCCCGTTCACAGCTTTCCAATTATAAGGCGAAGAAACCAACACACCAGGTTTTCTCAGGTTTAAAAAATAAAAATGAAATTTATTAAACCTTAAACTTCAACTCTAATATGGTCCATGCCTACGGATATACGACGCGCCCACACGAGCATGCACATGCGTAATACACATGCAGATAGGGACAGAAAAGAGAAGAAAAGATATCGTGGAACAGTTTGAGGCAATATCTTGTTACTGTGCTTCGAGCTCACGGTATAAGCCTCTTGTAGGTAATTCTTGCTGTTTCGTTGGGGCCCAGTATTCTGCTTAAACCTTGTTCATGTTGGAGACTTTTCTCTCTTTGAGCTTCACGTGTTTTCACAAGATTCAGTTCCGTGGGAAGGAGATGGGAGCAGGCAGACAGGAAAGGGTTCTGCTTCAGTTCCAGGAGCACACGGTGTTCTGATTTCAAATTCTGTTCTTCCCAATTTAAAACTCCCTTAGTTGGCCAGCAGGTGGTCACATGACCGATTGGTTTGACCGGGTCTCTTCTATGTATTGGGGCAGGGACTGGTTCCTTTGTTTCAACACTGTCTGGTACTATGCAAATGTCTTCCCAGTCAGGGGCTTGCAATTTTAAGTTTTAATGTTCATGTGGCGAAATAATGTGTGCCTCAGTCTTGGCAGGTGAGAGATTTGCCTGACAACAGTCAAAGTAAATCCAAAGACTGAGCTGAAACGGTCAACTAGATTGGTACATTTTTGAGTCTTTTCCACTCTTACTGCTCCAGACACTTGGCTTATCAATATTCATTTTGTAGGTAAGTCCTAAACCCCCGACGCTTTCAAGAAACCTGAGATGAGTCTTTGGAAGTCATCTCAGCTTTTGGAAACTTTTCCAAGGCAGTGAATGGAACAATATTTCTGTCAAATAATTTTTAGATACTGGAATTATCTTATATCTGCAGGACTTCTCCTGCCTTTTGTAAACATCAGAGCTTCAGATCTCATTTTCAGTTTAAATTATGGAGTATATTTATTTTACAAAAGACAAGCAAGCAAATAATTAACAGTGAACTAATATATAGAGATGTTTACAGTAAATCCAATCAACTGGCTTGACAGGAAAAACAATGAGAAGTGTTGCAATCTAATACCAATCTTTTTTGTTAGGGAAAACTTTTACATCCGCAGTGCTTCTTTTGTGTCAGTTTTTAATCACTGTGGAATCTGATAGTGGGCTAAACTATTCTCTAGAGACTGGCAGAGGTCAGCAGCTCTGGATTTTAAATATTGGCAAAATAGCACGAGGGCTTCTTGATTTTAAATAGTTGACAATGACAATTGAAAATAATTGGATATTATCCATGCAGACTGACAAGTCACAGCAGCTGCACTTGGTCCAAGTAGCTCTGGCAAACTTTGCAGACAACTGGGTGAAATTACAATATAACTACTTTCAGCTGTGGCTCAGTGGGTGGCATCCTTGCCTCTGCGACATAAGTTTGTGGGTTCAAGCCCCATGCCAAAGACTTCAGCACAAAATCCAGGCAGAGAGTATGTACTGTTGGAGGTGCGTCTTTTCGATGAAGCAGTAGACCAAAGCGCTGTCTGCCCTTTCAAGCGGACAGAAGATATCCCAAAGCACTATCTGGTGTCCTGGGAAATCTCCCAGCCAACATCATTAAACAGATAACCTGGTCATTTATTTCATTGCTGAGACCTCACTGTCTGCAAATTGGCTGCTGCTGCACAGCAGTAAATGCACTTGAAAAGTATTTCATTGGCTGGAACGTCACAAGGACAGAAAAACCTCTATAGATATACAAGTTTTTCTTTTTTGAGCTTGGGGCAGGATTTTGGCTGAAGTTGGCTCTTAACCTCCTGGTGTATCGCAACTGGAATTAAAAGGATGGCCACTGAACAAAATGTTGAGACAAAAACTTGCATTTTGCAATGCAGACGCTGTGCAGCCTTGTAATCACTAACTGAAAACCAATTTGTGACAAAGAAGATGAGTTAATAGTGCACACATTTCAGCACCTTGGACAACAACTGAACCTAGTTTTTTTCTATAGTCACAACATAGAATTAACTACCTATATCAGGGCCACAATTAATGGATAAGTAAATCAGGCCAGCATAGGAAAGGACACAGGGGTCACACAAAATTGTTCTGGATTGTCAAGCTATCAGAAAATAAGGTTATCAAGTCATTAATGCCTCTCACAACAGCTCAGCTCCCAATCCTGTTATCCTAAATTTATGCAGACTTATTGGCAACAAAGAGGGAGCAAAAAATTACATTTTCCAGATGCAAATGCTTCCCCTGGCTTGCAGATATGAAATTACAGTGGTTATTAGGGATGGCAGCATGTGCTAAATATCAATATCTCAGATATACTTGCACATTAGGTGACACAGTATAATATTGACAGTCCTTTATTATCAACTGTCACTTTGCATTACTATCAGGGCACGGAGTGGAAACAGAACCTGGGGATACAAGCCTAGGCTGATTACACATCCTGGATTAAAAGTGTAGGTTATGATCTGTTCTCATTTGTACAAATGTCAAGGTACCACATGCTTGGTGCAATTTAAACTGCATCCAACCATTTACTCCATCAGCACAAGGCCCACTGATGTGAATATTGACACTATCAAAGCTTCCAATATTTCCTATTTATTTTTCATCCCTCTACCTTTTGCTCTCTCTCTTCCTCTCTCTAGGTTTTGAGGCATGCTAGTCACTCTTCAGGCATCACGGTTAGTTGCACATGCTAATTTCTGTGTCACATTTAAAACAAGTTATAAACTAAGAGGAAGAAAGCAAATCATTTTCTCATGGATCCTTCTGACCTTGAAAAGGAAATGGGGATTGAATATAGAGAATTTTCTTGAGTGTTTAATAAACCTCAGCATGTGGCTAGTTCTAGCAATTGGACCCATGCGACCTTAAAGGTGCGCAACAGGTCAAAGACAACTCCTCTGTAGTAGCATTGTAAATCGCACAGTTGAATGGACTTGCACTTATAAAGGGTCATATCTCCTGATTTATCGTCAGCAGTGACACAGGAGAAAATTGAAAGGTCAACTCGAACCTGTCTGCTTTAAAGAGCCACAGTGATTCTGACCAGTTGTTTCCTATGACACATGAGTGGGATTATATACAGAAGGCAAAGAGTGCTCTGGTCCTATTTTGTTATGAGCCACGTGCATCCTGATTTAGGAAAACACAATAAAGGAAATTGGCCATTGTAAATTGCCCCTAGTGCAGGTAGGTGGTAGGAGAATTGAGGGAAGATGGGGATGTGGTAGGGAATATGGGATTAGTGCAGGATTAGTATAAATGGTTGATGGTTGGCACAGACCCGGTGGGCCAAAGGGCCTGTTTCAGTGCTGTATCTCTCTATGACTCTATAACATAGGAACAAGAGGATGCCGTTTAGCCCTTCCAGCCTGTTTCGCCATTCATTGAGATTGTGGCTGATCGGTGACCTAACCCCAGAGACTCACCTTTGATCCTATCCCTCAATACCTTTCATCAGCAAAAATCTATCAATCTGCAATTGAAAATGAACAATTAACTCATATCAACTGTCGTTTGAGGAAGACAGTTTCAAACTTTGACCTGCCCTTGCTTGTAGAACAATTTTCCAACTGCACTCCTGAAAGTCTTGGCTATAATTTTTAGGCTATGTCCCCGAGTCCTAGACTCCCCAATGAGCCGACATAGTTTCTTTCTATCTACCCGATCATTTCTCATTAATACCTTGAAAAATATTGAATAAATACGAGGAGGGTAGGTAGGTTATCAGCTCCTGCTGTGGTTCTAGTTTTTACCTTCATGACACTGTTTGGAAAAAGGCTAGTTATGACACTCCCAGCCAACATTTATCCCTCCATTAACAACACCAAATGATCCATCAACTGCCATTCATTTTCGTAATATGAAAGCAAAATACTGCAGATGCTGGAAATCTATAAAATAAACAGAAAGTGCTGGAAATACTCGGCAGGTCAGGCAGCATCTGTGAAGAGAGAAGCAGAGTTAACGTTTCTACTGAAACATTAACTCTGCTTCTCTCTCCACAGATGCTGACTGACCTGCTATTCATTTTAACAATGTCTGTGAATGTCGCCAAGTGCAATGCAACTGCTATATTATCTACAAAAGCATTGAATGCTTTAGGCTGTTTCTGAGAGATGCAATAAGATCCTACATCAATGTTCGTCTTTGTTCTTTTTTCAAGACAGATGACTCCCGATGGGAGCACATTAAGTTTTGGAGGTTGTAGTTCACAAGGCAAAGTTTTCCCAGAGTTTTCGGCAACCATGAATTAGTAACTGCTGTTTAATTGTTGTTTTGAATTTCTGCACTCTGCAACAACTGAGGCAGAGGAGTGCACTGTCTTTCTCTAGTTCCACTTCTCCACAGGTCACAACATATATTTAAATATTTACCCAGTTACCAATATGGCCTGAGATAGTCTATTTTTATTTCAAAATAAAATCCACCAACCAGGTTTCTTTAATAAACAACCAAAATTACCAATTTATTACAAAACAAGACGTATTCAGTAAAGATGCAAAGCATTAACACACAGATTGAAATATAAAAATTCCTTTCTACCTTAGCCCAAAACAAACAAACACACACACACACACACACACATACACACACACACACACACACACACACACATACACACACACACACACACACACACACACACACACACACACACACACACACACACACACACACACACACACACACACACACCGGTTAAATAAAAAATAAAGACGTTTTCTCTGCAGAGATCCTTCGACAAAAAAAGGCAAAAAAGAATACTTTGGCCAAATACTTGTTCATCCTTGAAGGAAAAGGAGAAGGTATAGAATGATATCAGTTGTCCCTTTATTCTGGCGTCCCAAATACCCATAGATGGGGATCTTTCTGGAGCAGTTCTTTTCAGGCGGCATTGAGGATTAATCTGGCAGGCTTTCCAGGAGAAATGCGGCATCAGGGGTTTCAGCTATCACACACTGGATTCTCAGGGTTTCTCAGAGAGGTGGAGAAAAGATGAACTGATGTCTTCTCTCTCAGCAGGCTGCCCCCCAACTAACGCAAAACAGTATTCAAAATGAAACCAACTCTTGACCACCATAATTCTTGACATGTCACTTCTCTGTAAACAACTCCCATAGTCAGAAGGCACCTGCTGTTTATTTCGCTGAAGAAATGTGATTTCCAGGAATTAATGGTTTTAAGCAGAAAGCTCAAGTCCCAAAGTCCTTCTGGTGACTAAAAAAAAACAAAGTCCAACATCTATGGAATCAGTTCAGTCCTCCAAAGGAATCCATTTCGACAATCTTTAACCACAAGTCCTCAAAAGATATTAAAAAATAGAAGCACTTTCATAAAAACTCAAGTTCCAAAGCAGAGTCAAACCCAGGTTTCATTGCTCGCACATCTCAACCAGAGTGAAATTATGCTTTATGATGCTAATAAATGAACAAATCAGCACAGGCTTTAAAGAAATGGGTCAACATCCTTAGCTAGAATAATGGAAAAATGAATTTCATGCAATGGTATTCAAATGTTCAGAAGCCAATGGTACGTAGAACACATATGCATCTTAATGGGTTAACTATGTTCTGGGTACCTGGAAATCAACTTGAAAAAACATTTGTACTGCCAACTAATACTGTCATGTCACAAGCAACTCGTCTGACAGTTTCTGTGATTGCATTCCACTTGAATCCTAAAATTTTAATCTTCTTCAGTTGTTCTATCAAAGAAGTGATTCAGGATATGTTGACCTTTCCTGTACAATATCCAACAAATACATCGTAACATTTAAACATTTTCAACAGGTAAAAAGATTGAAATCGGACACTGGGCTCAAATGTCATCAGTATATGAAAATTCTAAGTTGGCAGTTCATAGCATGGCATAGGAAAGGTCAGTCAAGTGAAATGAACACTTTCAAGGACTTTGATCAAATTGCCGTCGCTGTTTCTTTGCTGTGTCAAACTGGGTCATTTATGCAATTCTTTCTCAATTGCTTCATTTTTATTTCAGTTCAAGATGATTTTGTTGAGTCAAGTACAGAAGACGACAAAGACTCTGTCTGGGGTCAACATTTGAGGTCCATGTTCGCAAAAATAGAGCTTCAGTTCGGACCTGGAAAAGGCTTGCTTTAAAACAAAACTTGCAAAATCCAAGGTCTGGCTTCATGAAACATTGGCAATCAATGACAAGTACCCCGAGAGGGTGATTCAAGCAGGGGCACAATTTCATTGTTGTTGGCGGCTGTACCTCATCCAACATGACCACGAGACAGTGAGGGTTTCATTTTCTTCAGTAGCACAGTGACGAAATAAAATTGCTTCAAGAGTTTTCTCAGCCCATTTGTTTACCTGATAAAGAACTATGTTAAAGTAGCACAGAGAGGAATTTATCATCCACCTTTTAATCAGTGCATTACCAGATGAAACTCACCCAACAATTATTAGCAAGTTATTCAATTGTGGAGATGAGTGCAAGTCCTTGCCTAATATTCAATTTCCAGCAAAGGTCACTGGATAACAATCAAGAGTAGGAACCCCATTTCCTCTCCCCTTGCCCATGAAGGCTAAAACGATATGTTGCACCTTCACGGTTGAACGTGACTGAAAGATTCACTGTAGCGGCAGAGGTTGCTCACAGTAAGGGGCACAAAATCACCAAGGGGCAGAATCGATGATCGTAACTATTGAGGAGAGACCCGAGAACGCAGCTGGGAGGTTTGTCAGGGGTGGCCACATTCATCCACTGTGGCGAGCTGCCTTCTTGAACTGCTGCAGTCCAGTTGGTGAAGGTGCTCCCACAGTGCTGTTGGGTAGGGAGTTCCACGATTTTGACCCAGCGACAATGAAGCAACGGTAACCTGTTTCCAAGTCAGGTTGTTCTGTGACTTAAAAGGCAACATGGTGGTGCTCCTATGCGCCTGTTGCCCTTGTCCTGGGTGGCAGAAGTCGTGGGTTTGTGAGGTGCTGTCAAAGAAGCCTTTGTGAATTACTGCAGTGCATCTTGTAGACTCTGGAGCCAGATTACACCGGTGGTGGAGGGAGTGAATGTTAACGATGATAGATGAGTACATTTTAACACAATGCTATCTCGTGCTGGCTCACACTTTGCTCTCATGCTCGAGCCAGGTGCCCTCGAGCATCAGCGCACATTGTGGGCACGTTTGGACTCTGTTGTGATGACCCTTCCTGTTGGAATAGCCTGCAGGCTTTCACATATGGAGCAGAGCCATTCGGCTGAGATACTGGTGGGCTCCCAGAATGCAAGGAGCTGTACCTGGCATGAGACATTCCCTTCAGAAGAGAAGGGAAGAAAAGTAGATGGGCAAAGAAAGAAACCTAGATTTGTAAACTGCTATGCCTTCTTTATTGAAAAACTCTGTAATTTATGCTGAGTAATAATTTTCCATCAAATACCCAATCAAATCATTTATCGCAGTCTATTTAAACACTGTCATTTTAATTGTCCATTTGGGACCATGGGAAAGAATTCTAATTGCATTTTCAAAGTGCTATTCATTTGGAGTGCATTAAAAAATTGTAAATCTGTTCCATGTTAATGAGGCTGTGAGACAATGTAAAATGCACAAAACTGAAGGAGGTTGATAAATTGAAATTTACTTTCTTCTAATGGCCCCCAAATCCCTGTAACTGGTTGTCGTGTAGTGTTTTGAAAGTACAATTGCATTGTATATAGTGCACAATTGGAGCAGCTGTAGAATACACATGCTAGTAAAGGCAAATTGAAACTAAAACAAAATAAGACTCCATTATGCTGTCTTAGTCTGAGCATCTTATCTTACAGTAAACTCGGGCAGACCTCAGAGGGACATCACAATGGCAACGAGGTAAAAAAAAACAAAGAGAAAGGATAGTGAAAAACTGGAAACATTACTTTCAAGTATGGCAATTTTTGGAAGGTTTTAGTTTCCCTTTAAGTTGGATACTGTTAGAGTGACACACAGAGTATACGCACACACTGATCTCTCCAAAATAACCATCCAATCAAAAAATAATAATCTCAGATCATTGCACAGAAGCTTCCTCTGGAAAGGAACGTGATCCCGGATCCTTTATCACTGCGCTGCTGATCAATATGGCGTTGTCTATGCCCAATATACCACCTTTTGATGTGCATTCAGACTCATCATCTGTATCCCCATATTGGCAAAAGTGGCTGCGATCTTGTGAAGGCGAGATGGCAGGTTTCGCTATCACAGACGACGCAAGGAAAAAGGCCTTACTTCTGCACTATGGAGGTGAAGAATTGGAGGATAACTTTGAGACACTTACGACTGAGCAAATGGCTACGACTCAGCAAAAAAATGCGCTGACCGCCTACTTTACACCTGTATACAAAACCATTGTCTTGAGACACACTAAGCAAGGAGCAAACGAGACAACTGACCAATATTGCATGTGACTGAGGCAACTCGCAACCAGATGTGACTTTGGTGATGAGTGCAAAATTAAAACACAAATAATCGAAAGCTGTCTCTCCAGTCAACAATGCTGAAAAGCACTCAAGAAAGACAGAAAGTTGTCAGAGCTGCTGGAGTTAGCAAGATCACTGTCACTCTCAGAGTCCAGGGCTGGAATTTTACTTTGGGCGGGAGGTCCTGCCCACTGGCCAAAAAGTCGGGGGCGAGCCCACTTCAGCCAGGCCTGGGGAGCCATGCAGGGATTCTTTGCTCTCCAGGCCCTAAATTGGCTTTGGGCAGAGCTTCCACCTCCTTGAGGTAGCAAGTCCCACCTCATGGAGCTGCCAGCCAATCAGCGGGCCGGCAGCTCATCGTCCCAGCATCGCCACCGGGAACGGTGGCCACTGCTGGGACTACACCCAGCCATCACAAGCAAGCCGAAGAACGGCTACGGAACCAAGGTAAGTTTTGGGGCCTCACTGGGGACAATCGGCCAGTGGCCGTGGGAGGAAGCCCTTAAGTGGCAGTTAATTGGCTACTGAAGGGCCTTGATTGGCCTGGGGTGGGTAGGCCGTTTCTCATCGCCCCGCGTAAAATTGCAGTAGGGGCGGGAAGGAGTCGGGAATGGCCCCGCCCTCACCTCCCACTCAATTTTATGCTCCCCCACCTTGTGTGGGGTGGGGGGCGTAAAATTCTGGCCCAGCGCTATTGAAGTTGAGGCTGATAACAGTAACTACCACACTCCAAGTTTATCTGCTGTGAACACTATTCATCGCTCACCTGCCAGGAAACCACCTGCAAAGCAACAACATCTCACCAACAGAGCTGTGACTTATCCAAAGAATGTTTTCCCTGTGGCAGTGCTTACCCACCACTTGCAAGGGGTCATCGATCGGACTATCAAGCGGCACCTGCTCAGCAATAACCTGCTCACTGATGCTCAGTTTGGGTTCCGCCAGGGCCACTCAGCTCCTGACCTCATTCCAGCTTTGTTCCAAACATGGACAAAAGAGCTGAACTCCAGAGGTGAGGTGAGAGTGACTGCCCTTGACATCAAGGCAGCATTTGACCGAGTATGGCATCAAAGAGCCCTTGCAAAACTGGAGTCAATGGGAATCAGGGGGAAATCTCTCTGCTGGTTGGAGTCATACCGAGCACAAAGAAAGATGGTTGTGGTTGTTGGAGGTCAATCATCTCAGCTCCAGGACATCACTGCTGGAGTTCCTCAGGGTAGTATCCGATACCCAACTATCTTCAAATGCTTCATCAATGACCTTCCCTACATCATAAAGTCAGAAGTGGGGATGTTCGCTGATGATTACACAATGTTCAGCACCATTCATGCCTCCTCAGATACTGAATCAGCCCGTGTCCATATGCAGCAAGACCTGGACAACATCCAGGCTCGGGATGATAAATGGCAGTTAACATTCGTGCCATGCAAGTGCCAGGCAATGACCATCCCAAACAAGAGAAAATCTAACCATCTCCCCTTGACATTCAATGCCATTACCATTGCTGAATCCGCCACTATCAACATCCTTGGGGTCACTATTGACCACAAACTGAACTGGACCAGCCACATAAATGCTGTGGCTACAAGAGCAAGAGTGACTCACCTCCTGTCTCCCCAAGTTGCAACAAAACAAGATGAGCCTGTGCAATTATGTGTGAAGACTAGGGAATCTCAAAACGTGATCGAGAAAGCATCAACGAACAAAATCGCTCACACACTACAATGTTCAAAATTAGCTCACCAGAACAACCACACCTGAGCTTGTATTACACAACTGTACTGTCATTCCATACTCATTGAGTGAATGTGTTGTCCGTATAGCACATGAAGGACACCAGGGAATAGTCAAAAACAAACAACTCATTAGGGAAAAGATTTGGTTCCCAGGGATTGACTGTATGGTAGAGCACAAAATCAATCAGTGTTTGCCATATCAAGCAACCACAATGTCAACTCTTCATGATGCTGTCAAGATATCGGAACTACCTCTAGGACCATGGATTGAAGTCAGCATTGACTTCACAGATTTGCCCACCAGTGAACACTTAGTTGATGTCACTGTCCACAACAGATCTCTAATAGTGGAATTAGTTCCATCAACTAAAGTAGTCATCCTGAAGCTTGACCAGATCTTGGCTTTGTTTGGAATCCCTCAAATGGTAAGAAGTGATGATGGACTTTCATTCAACACTGATGAGTTCAGTAAATTCACAAGCTACCTAGGGTTCACTTGTCGGAAAATTACACCCCGTTGGCTCAGAGCTAATGGCGAAATCACAAGACTTATGTGAACCTTGAAAAAAGTGATACAAACAGCTACAGCTAAGAACAAATCACGTAAGCAAGAGCTACATCACTTTCTTCGTAATTACAAAATGACACCTCACTCGACTACTGGAAAACCTCCTGCTACACTCACCTTTGCACATCCTATGCGCATACGTCTACCTGAGCTACTCTGCAGAGTTGACGATCAATACGTACACAAATGTGAGGGTCGAATGAAAGTAAATGCAGCATGAAACCTGAAATTTAGAGCTACACGGCTTAAGCCAGGAGATAAAGTACTTGTGAAACGTGATGGTCATTTTGGAAAGCAAACAACCCCACATGACATCCAACTATATGTTGTGACCAACACAAAAGGATTAATGATCACTGCTTAGCACAGTTCACAAATCATGATGAGAAATGCTTCATTCTTCAAAGCACTGAAAACACCATTCGTAAGTATTGAATCCGATTCCGACATCGACTTCTCAGATGAAGAACATGAGTCAAACGAGACTACTTCTGATGTCAGACAATGTCCTACTCGTGAGAGAAAATGCCCGCCATACTTAAGTGACTATGTTACAAGGTGAAATATTTATGTGTAAGTTTATTTTTACAGTTTTGCAAACAAAACAGTTGAAACATGCTATGTCTCTCATTTACAAAGAAGGGGAAGGATGTCGTGTTGTCGTGTTTTAAAATTGCAATTGCATTGTGTACACTTGGGGAAGCTGCAGAACACACATGTTAGCAAAGGAGAAGTGAAACTAAAACAGCATAAAGGAGAAGCCTTTGTGTTCAGCAGCATGCTGTGTCTGTCTTTGCCTCATACCTTATACTAAACTCGGCTAAATCTCACTCCAGTCCCGAGGACATCACAATGGTCAACAAACGGCACCTGCCATTAGTTCTTTCTTCTTTCTTCTTTCACGGATGTGGGCATCACTGATAAAGTGAGCGTTTATGGCCCATCCTAAGTTGATCTCGGGAAGGTAGTGGTGAACCACCTGCTTGAACACTGCGGTCCATGCAATGAAGTGCTCCCACTGCGCTGTTAGATACAAGAGTTTCAGGATTTTGACCCAGCGACGATGAAAGAACGATGATATATCTCCAAAGTCAGGATGGTGAGTGATTTGGAGGGGACTCGGAGGAGGTGGAGTTCCCATGCGTCTGCTGCCCTTGTCCTTCTAGGTAGTAGTGGTCGCAGGTTTGGAAGGTCCTCTTGAAGTTTTGGTGAGTTGCTGCAGTGCATCTTGAAGATGGTACGCACTGCTGCCATGTTGCGCCAGTGGTGGGAAACTTAGACTTTCCCTTCTCTGTTTAATCTCCATGATATTTATCTCTGCAATTTGCTACAAGTGCACAATGGAAACAGTGCAGTGCCCTCTACAAGACATCTGGGGCCTGAATTAAAAGGCAAGCAACTGTGTAACTACTTAACCAGTCAGACTGAAGGACTGTAAAATGAACAGCACAATGTCTGAACAAGAAAGCGGAAATAATATAAGGGAATTCAATGTCAAATCAACATAAATAAGGAGAGGAAAATAAATTTTAGATAAAAAGAGGAAAAAGAGACAAAGAAAACATTAAAAGCAAGTTTTTAAAAAAATGTTGTCACAGAGCTCTCAGGCAAAAATCCCTTTTATTTTTCTGGTTAACCAGTGTATTTCAGTATGTGTGACTGTGAGCATCAGAGGCGAAGGTAAAAAGGGAACTTTAATATTTCAATCTGTGTGTTTATGCTTTACTTCATTACTGGTTAACACTTGTTCTATAATAAACTGATAATTTTGTTGTTTATCAAAAAACCTGGTTTATGTGTTTCATTCAGGGATAAAAATAGAGTCTGTGATTGACCGTCATGGTAAGTGGGAAAAAATTTAAATATATGTTGTGACCCGTGGAGAAGTGGAACTAGAATAAACAGTGCACTCCTCCCACCTCGGTCGCAACACCTGGGAGCTTCTGACACTTGACAACTTAGTACAACATCAGGCAGTGCCCTTCTCGTGAGATATCAGAGCAGCTGACTGCAGTTCCATTTCACATCAAGTTAAAATTGGATGAGAACTGCAGCAGCGTATCACTGAAGTACTCATGGTATTGTGTGAGCTCCCGGTTCTTTCAACATGAATGATCACTTAAGATGTATGTTAAAGATAGAAAAGTGCTACCGGGGAAGCCAGATTTTAGCAAATAAATTTTAGACACCAATGCGTCAAGTAAATGTAAATTAGATTTGCCTCATGTAATAGTTGTCATGCTAGGCCCCCACCTGCCAAGAATGAGGCACATTAATTGTGTCATGAACATTGATTTTAAACTGTTACTGGAGTGAAGAAAGGACTAATTAAATAGATCAACCATGGCTGGAAAAGACATTTGCATATTAACAGACAGTGTTTGGAAGGACAAAGCAGCCATTCCCTGACACACTCAACCCACAATGGACTTTTGATCACTTTTGAAGGTGGGGGAGCTCGCATTCCAGGTCAACTGCTAAGTTGGCCGAATACACAAACAGACACGGTCAAACGAGAAAGTCACATGACTAACCTGCTGGGCAACTTGGGTTTCTTGAATTTGTACAAACAGTTTGGGCAGAAAGCAGAATGTTCCTGGACTGAGAAGATCTCTCCTGGCTGGTTTGCCACAGCCTCTCCTGTCTGTCTGCTCCCATCTCTTTCGCGCAAGCCTCTGAATCTACTGAAGACACATGAACCCCAAGAGACAAAAGTCTCCTACAGCGAACAAGGTTTAAGAAGAATACTGGGCCCCAAAGAAAAGCAAGATCTACCTCCAATAAAGGACTCCACAGTGAGCTCGAAGACCCGTAACAAAAACTATTCGGATATTGCCTCAAACTTTTCCACTTTATTTCTTCTGCTTTTTTCTGTCTCTATTTGCATGTGTGTATCACTTATGCATGCTAGTGTGGGCGTGTGGTGTATCTGTAGGCGTCAACCGAATTAGAGTTTAAGTTTCATAAACTTCAACTTTTCTCCTGTAAACCTCAGAAAGCCTGTTTGTGATGGTTTCTTTGCCTTATAATTGGAAAGCGGGGAACAAGGATTCACTCAGGCGGAGCTAAAAACACGGTGTGTTTAAAATTAAACCCTGTTACGGTATGACCAGGCGAAGGCTGAGAGGGACCCCTGGACACCATTCTCACCTGGTCGTAACATGCTGAATGAGAATGTCCTGTTGTGTCAGAACTCCACCAAGATAAGACGAGAAGAGCATTTTTCAGTTGTAACATTCAGCAGCAGGATATAATGGAATGGTGTCTCTGCGAGTCTCCAAACAGGAAGTTTCACAGTTCATTGTGAAAATACATAGTCCCGAGAAGAGCAGATCGTGTTCACTAATCATGCTGTCAAGTACAACATTAGCGTGAAGCAGCACATTCTCCAACTAAATTAACACATCGTAGACAGAGCAGGTAGACAGACACGCATAAAATACAGATGAGGAAAGCCATTTGCCTCACCTCTGCCCAGTCCTCCATGGAAAGCTGCAGTTTTCTTCATCACAGCATAGAACCACTTCTCAAACCATTCCAGAGTTATTTTTATCTCCTAGTATTGATCACCAATCAAGAGCCTGAATTTTTCTAACCTCTTGCTGCTGATTCACTCCTTCAGCACCAGGGATTAGCTTTGTGAGCATTCTCAAGGTTTGAATGTTTCCTGTGTACCGTGGTGCCAATACACACAAATATGCACACACACAAGGTGATTTGAAGAATTCAAAGCTTCACAGATAGTGTGTCAATAAAAACTGTTTCCTTTGATCAGTGATGGGAAATATTTTGGACAAGTTTTATCTTATTCCGACTTCATGTGAAATCTCTGCAGCCTGAAGAGTCAGCTAGCACTACCTGACTCCAACGCTGTGTACACTATGACCAGCAAGCAAGTATCCAATAAAACATTTATTTCAGTTTTATCACTTGAACACTTACAGGAGCTGTGCTGATCTGCCTGTTCTTTTCCAGCGAAGCTGCAATTGCTGTGAAGTCAAAGCAACTCAAGGATGCTTCTGCCAAGTGGTCTCCTACCTGAAGCAGAATCACAGGCTCATGGTGCAGTTCTACCACACGTTGCGAAATGCCAGAGCCTCTTCATAAGGGGCAAAGCATGGAGCTTAGGTCATTTGGATTGACCTAAACTGTTGGATTTCACTCATTTAGCTGATCACCTGTCAGAGCACAAAGCAGAAACAAGTATTCCAACATTTGGTGGTGTGATGAAGAAACCAGTGAAAGGCAACAGACATAGAAGTAGTGAAGAAAGAAATTTATTAGCTGATTACAACAAAGCTTGTCTCATTATGCTTTATTTCAGTTTTTCCTCTATCTCTTCTCCAGGTAAAATTCTTCATTATTATTCTCTTTTCCGCCTCCTTAAATCTCCCATTTTCCATTGTCCTTCCTCCCCCAGCTGTCCATTTCTCTCACTGAGAGTTTTTTGCCACCATGTTCTGTTCTGCTTGCTGTGGCCTGGCTTTCCCTTGCTCATGATACATGGCTGAGCGATCCAGATGCAGATCAGCTTCAACCTCTTTCCAAGGTTCTGGCTGTGCTAACCTTTCAATGGTCTATCCCAATCCATGGTCTAGAAATAGGACTTCAGTAAGTAATAGTTACCACTGTATTCTAAATTTGTTTGATATGGAGTAACCCAGACACAGAGCCACAGTGCAGGGCATCACTGAGGTTGAACAGAGAATAATAGAGAAAATAAAGAACACCAAGAAACAATGAATAGGCAATTACAAGCTTGGGTTTTTAAAAGTCTGTAGATTGCAGGAAAGAAGTGGAATGAGAGAGTTAAACAGTTATATAGTTTTGAGGTCTGAGCACAGTGTTACAACTGAGGTGGGAGGAATGCACTGTCTTTACTAGTCCCACTTCTCCACAGGTCACAACATATATTTTAAAAATGTTTACCCAGTTACCGATTTGGTCAATTATATACTCCTTATCCCAGAATAAAATACACCAATTAGGTTTCTTTAATAAATAACAAAATGATCAGTTTATTACCCAACTCGTCTTATCAAGTAACAAAGCAAAGCATGAACACACAGATTGAAAAATGAAAGTTCCCTTTTTAAATTCCCCACATACACTCTGGAAAAAAACACAGCAATTCTCTCGACAGAGGTCTGTTCCAAAAAAAAAGAAAGAAAAAGAATACCTTGGCCAACTACTTGCTAATTCTTGAAGAAAAAAAGAGACGATATGGAATGAAGTCAGTTGTTCCTTTTGATCTGGCATCTGGGTATATGGAGACGAGTCACGGGGATCTTTCTGAAGCAGTTCTTCTCAGGTGGCATTGAGAAATAATCTGGCAAATTTTTCCCAGCCTCTCAGGAGAGATGCAGCACCAGGGATTTTAGCTCTCCCACACTGGATCTTTGCAGGGTTTCTTCAAAAAGGTAGAGAAAGAGGTGAGCTGGGTGGGTTTCCCTTGACAAGTTGATCTCCAACTGTCTTCTAAATAGTTCACACCCCAAACAGAAAGTCCACCTCCTGACCTCCATAAACCTTGACATGTGGCTGCTCTGTAAACATCTTCCCCAGGTCACCAAGGTTTCTCTTGTTGATTGAGTTTAAAGCACATGATTTCCAGCACAGGTCATTTTCAAGCAACATCTCAAGTGTCCTTTCAGTGAACTTGGTTAAAAAAACACAACCATGGAATCTTTTCCGTTTTAACACAGGTCCTCAAAAAAAATTATTAAAAATGGGAGCACTTTCGTAACAATCAAATGAATTAGAGTAGGAGATGATGTGGTGTGCATTGTGCTGCAGTCTTGTGTCCAATTCTGGGCACCACACTTTCGAAAAGATACGGAGGCTTTGGAAAGAGTACAGAAGAAATTGTGCCAGGGATGAGGGATTACAGCTCCCTGGAGAGACTGGAGAAGCTGGGGTTTTTCTCTTTAGAGCAGAGAAGGCTAAGAGGAGATGTGTTTAGAATCATGAAGAATTTAGATAGAGTAAGTAAACAGAAACTATTTCCAGTGACCGAAGAGTTGATAAGCAGAGGGAACATACTTAATTTAACTGACAAAAGAATCAGAGGCGACATGAGGAAAAAGATTTTTATGTAAAAGAGGATTTGGAATGCACTGCCTGATAGGGTGGTGGACAATGTTACCCTAAAGCTGCGCAGATGTGCGGCCGTGCAATTGAGACTGTGCTATGCAGGAACAAACAGACCGTGCACAAGCAACGTTTCCTTAAGAGGCAGCATGTGCAGCTGTGCGTCATTCTTAGAGAGATTGCACACTGCAACAAGCCAGGCGCGCAAAGCAAACTGAAGTTAGACGGAACATTGGTGGTGGATACAGATTCAACAGTAGGGAATTGGATAAATTGAATAAATATACAAGGGAATTGGATAAATATTGCAGGGATGTGGGAGTGGCACTAACTGGATAGCTGTTCGAAAGAGCTGGTGCAGACAGATGTAGTATTCTATGATTCTATGTGCTGAGGAAGAACAATGGACAGGATAGTGTTTAGTTCAGTTTAGTTTAGTTTAGAGATACAGCACTGAAACAGGCTCTTCGGCCCACCGAGTCTGTGCCGACCATCAACCACCCATTTATACTAATCCTACACAAATTCTATATTCCTACCACATCCCCACTTGTCCCTATATTTCCCGACCACCGACCTATACTAGGGGCAATTGCTAATGGCCAATTTACCTTTCAACCTTGTTATTGTCATATAATAATACCAGGTGCAATAACAGCAGTACGTACAAGTCAGAAGACTGGCTGCAGATTTTAATTCAACATGAAATGCAAGCGAACAACTGAAATTTGTCACTTTTCAGGCACACCAGGAGTGATGGTAAAATAACATTAACCAACTCGCAGACATGCAACTTTATTGCCATAACCCACCTTTCAAAATCACCAACAAAATTAAAATGAGATTTTGCAGATAGCATGAGTAAGATCAAGCATCGCCGTCAGTTGGAGAGGTCTAAGGATGAATTCAGTAACGTTTTCAGAGCCCTGGGGATATGAACATCATGAATGATGCTTGACGGAAAGAAGGGCAGAAGTACACCTCAAATTTAAAAAAATTCCAGTTCATCTTGAACAAATCAATACTTACAACTGTTAAAATAATACTATTGACTAGATACGGAACACATCAATCTTGCAACTAATAATTATCAGATTCGCCCTGTAAGTAACACTGCTGCTAACATGGCAGGCCATCGAAAAGAAAAAGGATTCGAATAATATTGTTGTTTTTAATGGATTAGTAACACTGCAGAAAATAATGGGTTTTATTTAATTGGGCAGTTGTCTAATGCAAGGTAGCTCCTCTTCAGATCTATTGTAAACTGTAATCTAAACTAAAAGGTTCCGTGGAGGCTAAATTTGATAGCCTCAAAACAGGTGAGGAGATTGCACTGCCCGATTCACCCACGCATCTTTAATGTAATGAAGGCGGTAAGCTAACTTTGTGTTGTCTGCTCATTTCCATGATTTCTGCATGTACCCAGCGCTAACTGTGCTATATCAGCAAGGGGTCCAAATTCATAACTTGCTCGCACCATTTAACCTGGACAGCTTAAAGGTAACCTGCACCTCTTCAAGTGGCTGGTGCAGGTGCTGGCAGTCTTTCCTTCACTGTTGCTGGGTCAAATTCCTGGAACTCCCTCCCTAACAGCACTGTGGGAGTACCTACACCACATGGACTGCAGCGGTTCAAGGGCTACTGGGGTTGGGCAGGGAATCCTGGCCCTGCCAGCGACAGCCACATCCCCTGAGCAAGGAAACAAAATAGTTGTGCAGGAAGTGGCTCTGACCTGAGAAACTGTGAGGAGTGGCACAACACGGGAGCGAGTGTGTTTCAGGGTTTTTGGAGGCTACACTGGAGGTCCTGGTGGAGGAGACTGACAGCCCAGTGTAGGCTGAGGGAGTGTTGTACTGTTGGAGGTGCAGTCTTTTCGATGAGCTGGTAAGCCAAGGCCCTGTCTGCTCTCTCAGATGGATGCCAAAGATCCCATGGCATGATTCAAAGAGGAGTTGGTAGTTCTCCCCACTGTGCTGGTGAATATCAATTACTCAGCCTAAATCACTAAAAACAATATCCAGTCATTAACTCGTTGCTATTTGTGGAATTGTGCTATGCACACATTGATTGCTGTGCTTCCCACATCACAACAGGGACCAAATTTCAAAAGTACTTCAATGACTGGAAAACGCTTTGGGAAGTCTTGAGGTTGTGAAACATCCTATAAAAATGCAAGTTATTTATTTGTACCTTGTTGTTTGGTTGATCGCCGAGGTATCAGTACCTAACACCAGTGTGGAAGCAGCATTGTCACTGCAAGGCCTCAAAGAGCACCACACTCTCAGGCCAAAGAGGAATGGGAAGTAAGCACCAGCTTTGCAAGTGCTGCCCACACCCTGAAGGCTATATTTTAAAATTTCAGATGTGTAATTTTTTTTTCTTTTCACACATCGGTGGAGCAGATTGCAATGCCACAAATAAATGCCAGTGGAAATAAAAATTCGACCGATTGACTATCACTTCCCCCAACCCTGTTTATACTCTGGTGCAAAGACAAAATCTATTCCTATGTGTCTGCATGGACATCAGAGAAGAATAAGATCAAGCCTGGGTGCGATAACCTCATGCCATCATCTCAAGTTCAAGCTCACAGTTGCAGAATGGCTGCTTGCACATCGTCCCATAGGACTGTAAAAAAAGACTGCATTATCATGTTTCCCCTGTGATGAAATGAGGTCAGTCAATGAAGCAAGACAATCAAATGAAGAACTGCTTACTGGAGGTCAGTGTGCACAGTTTAATTAATCCTGTTCCATCTTTTGGGACAGAAGCCTGACCACCATCTAAAAGCCAAAAGCGTCAATCAACCCACAGCTCGGAGCATCAGATGGGAGCCGAGAGTATCTGTTTCAAGGAGGTCTGGAGCACTGAAGAATGAACCATTTATTCAGGGAATTAGGGAATTCTGGTGTATTATGTGGGTGCCGACAGTTTTTGCTTCATTGATGTGAAGCCTGGGAATCATTCAGAAGGAGGCTGCAGTGAGACATCCTCATGGCAGTGAATTTATTAATGTCGTAAATCTGCTTAATTATTTTATCACCAAGGTTAGTATTGGGGCAGACTTGGGTTATTAAGACTTTTAAGGTGTTTTGGTGTTTTGTTTTTAAGGTAATTGTGGAATTTTTCCTTTGAAGTGTACAGGGGTCGAACAGAGATGTTTCTGAATACTTGGGAGCTACCTAAGATCTTTAGAAAAGACACAGTTGGTATGACTGCAGCAAGGGCAGCCACAAAGATAAGTGTTTCTTGGATGAACTTCCATGATCTGCTGAGGCAATTTGAAAATGTCAAGGCATAAAGAGAGCAAAACGGAGGAGGATAAATGACAAAAGAGTGAAAGATGGAGAAAGACTTCATCAGAAATGGTCAATATTCCGAAGGCAAGGTAACAGAACATAAATTTCTGTATTTTACCATGGCAGAATTCCACTCTTCAAAACTCTTGCAGCAGCAGGAAGCAGAAACAGAGACAAAGGAAATTAAAAGGAGTGGGGGCTGGAAGAAACAAAACAGTTGTCAGGATACGAATGACAGAAAAAAATGACAGAAGCAGAATCTGGAAGAGCTTTTCTGAAGGAAGCGGTTTAACTATTTGGAAAAAAATATATTTTTTAAAGGGTACGACTGAACAGAGGCATTTAAAATTATGAAAGGTTTTGATGGAGTAGACAGAGAGAGAGTGGGCTGTATTTTGTAGTTCTGCCTGTGTAAAAGATGACGGCCGGCATGCACGGGCCGCAAACTGCCACGCCGCTGCAATCTTGAGCCTGGTGGCTTATTAACACATGCAGGGCAGCTGTCCCTCCCCCCAATCATGTGGCAGGGGCAGCTTCTGCGATACCGTGAATGGTGTCAACTGTCTCTGCGCAGGTGCTGGCGCTATTTTTAAAGGGCTGCCAGCCTGGCTCAGAAACCGCCCTCCCCAACAACACCAAAAATACACATTTTCCCCGTCCCTTCCCCACCCCCCAACTGCACTGCCAATGCAGAGTTGCCCCCTTCTCCCCCAACTGCACTCAGTGCAGAGTTGACCCCTTCCCTGCCACAACTGCACTAAGTGCAGAGTTCACCCCATTCCTGCCGCCCACCCCCACGACACTACAAATTCGGAGGCCCCCATTCCCCACCTTGGCAGCACCACCTTTCTGTAGTCGGGAAGGTGAAGGCACGTGAGTGCCATCTTTCGCGTTGAAGATTTGGAACTGCAGGTAAGATCTCTGCAGATTAGATTTTAATTAATGTAAACAGCTACTTTAAATATGTAAAGTTGGGTCCTGTTGCAGAGGATCTTCCCTGCCGCCGGGTAGATTGAGCCCAGCAATCACTGGCGTCGGGTTCGATGGTGGGCTGCTGGCGCTGCGATCTTCCGGCACCCCCACAACCACCACAAAGCCTGCCGTCGGGAGGAGAACAAAATGCAGCCCAGTGTTACCACTTGTGGGGAAGAACAAAACTGGAGGCCATCAATATGAGATATTCAGCAAGAAATCACATTGGGAATTCACAAGAAACCTCTTGAATCAGAATGGTTAGAATGTGGAACTCGCTTCCACAGGGAGTAGTTGCAGTGAATCGTGTAGATGCATTTAAGGAGAAGCTAGATAAGCAAATGAGGGAGACGGAAGTCCAATGTTATGCTGACAGAGTAAGATAAGGAAGGACTGGAGAGGCTTGAGTGGAGCTGTTTTGGGCCGAATGACTTGTTTCTGCGCTGCATATTCTAGGTAATTCTATGGGGATGGGGAGCGGTTATGCTCATGGAGCAAAGTGGATAACTCTTTCAGAGAGCTAACACAGGCACACAGGGTTGTGCGAAAGATTACGCTTCAACTGAGAAAACTGAACAACACGAATCAAAGACACTGAAAAGCAGACAGTTTGTCAACAGGGCAGATTATAAGCCTCTAATG
The DNA here is from genome assembly GCF_036365525.1 of Heterodontus francisci. NCBI lineage: Eukaryota > Metazoa > Chordata > Chondrichthyes > Heterodontiformes > Heterodontidae > Heterodontus > Heterodontus francisci. The sequence goes on from NC_090417.1 coordinate 12,612,431, forward strand.
TATAAAAGTGAGCAATTTCATTGAAGGTGCAGTGGGACATGGGCATATTATTAACACTGTAGGTATTCCCTTGTGAGGAGGAAAATTCCTTCTTCAGTCCTCATCAGGGAACTCCTCTTTGCTGATGATGCTGCTTTAACATCTCACACTGAAGAGTGCCTGCACAGTCTCATCGACAGGTTTGCGGCTGCCTGCAATGAATTTGGCCGAACCATCAGCCTCAAGAAAACAAACATCATGGGGCAGGACATCAGAAATGCTCCATCCATCAATATTGGCGACCACGCTCTGGAAGTGGTTCAAGAGTTCACCTACCTAGGCTCTACTATCACCAGTAACCTGTCTCTAGATGCAGAAATCAACAAGCGCATGGGAAAGGCTTCCACTGCTATGTCCAGACTGGCCAAGAGAGTGTGGGAAAATGGCGCACTGACACTGAACACAAAAGTCCGAGTGTATCAGGCCTGTGTCCTCAGTACCTTGCTCCATGGCAGCGAGGCCTGGACAACGTATGTCAGCCAAGAGCGACGTCTCAATTCATTCCATCTTCGCTGCCTCCGGAGAATCCTTGGCATCAGGTGGCAGGACCGTATCTCCAACACAGAAGTCCTCCAGGTGGCCAACATCCCCAGCTTATACACACTACTGAGTCAGCGGCGCTCGACATGGCTTGGCCATGTGAGCTGCATGGAAGATGGCAGGATCCCCAAAGACACATTGTACAGCGAGCTCGCCACTGGTATCAGACCCACCGGCCGTCCATGTCTCCGCTTTAAAGACGTCTGCAAACGCGACATGAAATCCTATGACATTGATCACAAGTCGTGGGAGTCAGTTGCCAGCGTTCGCCAGAGCTGGCGGGCAGCCATAAAGAAGGGGCTAAAGTGTGGCGAGTTGAAGAGACTTAGCAGTTGGCAGGAAAAAAGACAGAGCCGCAAGGGGAGAGCCAACTGTGTAACAGCCCCGACAAAAAAATTTCTCTGCAGCACCTGTGGAAGAGCCTGTCACTCTAGAATTGGCCTTTATAGCCACTCCAGGCGCTGCTTCACAAACCACTGACCATCTCCAGGCACTTATCCATTGTCTCTCGAGATAAGGAGGCCAAAGAAGAAGAGGTATTACCAACATTCATTCCCTTCTTTAAAGGCAAAATACTGAAGATGCTGGAAATCTAAAATAAGAACAAGAGATGCTGGAAATACTCAGTAGGTCTGGCAGCATCTGTGGAGAGAGAAGCAAAGTTAGCGTTTCAGGTCAGTGACCCTTCATCAGAACTTCATCAGTTCCAATGAAGGGTCACTGACCTGAAACGTTAACTCTGCTTCTCTCTCCACAGATGCTGCCAGACCTGCTGAGTATTTCCAGCATTTCTTGTTTTTATTCCATTCCTTTATATTGGATGCAAAAAGTACCGGGGAACACAAAAGGGGATATATATTGGAGAGACATAACTTATTTTCTAACAGTCTATAAACATGCTCACCTGCAAGAAAAGGTTAAATCTAAGCTTTGGTATATTTTCCAGGATTTTAGAACCATAAATAATCGAGAGCATTCTATTTTTTCCACTCAAAATGGAAAGGACATCTGCTGAATTTTAATGAGAACTACTCTCTATTTGTCACCTGGGAATTAATTACTTCCTTTGATACTTTAAAACTATTTTCTTCCAGGAGTGGTGGATAATCTATCGCTGGGAGAAAAAACTTCAACTGATTTTCTTGCAGATGCAGATTGGGGATTTGAACCAGGTCTGATTGGCCAAGAGACCATTCCAGCCAGGTCTGGAGTCAGTATATATACAATTATGCACATTTGTTCCACAAGCTCCCATACACATCCTTTGTGGGAACTAATGGTGCATTTTTCGGAAAAGGGTCCCAGTGGGTCTCGCCCTTGGCAAAAAAAACCACTTTTGATATCAAACAAGGTGCATTTTGGTTAAAGCTTTAAATACTTCTGTATTTTTAATAAGCGATAGATTTTATAATCCCATCATTCAGACCTTTAACTCTTCTCTTTTTATCAGATCGTCCTTGTATCAAACAACACCTCCGAGAAAATCAATAGCTCACTGCGCAAAAAATTAGCAACTGGATAGTTTGCAATGTAAGGGAATGAGTGAAGAGGAATGGTTTAAAAAGCTCAAATATCTCCTTTGACCAAAGTACAAAAAATACTGGAGGAATGTATTTGCATAAAGAATGACAGACATCTGGAGTAATCAGCCAGATGGAACAGTGGTTCGGGAGCTGTTTGAGGTTCTGAAGCCACAGTTGTATGCCTTTTCTTCCAGAACTCCAGTATCACGAAGCAAAAAGCTGAATAAATGAGCTCACTTTTTAGAAATGCAGGGATAATGAAGAACGTAAGCAAAAACAGGACATAGGAAACATATAAAATGAAACAATAATATTATCAGCCGTATTGACAATGGCCTTCAGTCTCCATGGTCCTAGGCTGGGAAGGTTGGACGATGAGAGGGATGGGTTTCAGTGTGCCAAATGGCTTCTCATTCTTAATCTGTTTCATATTCTCTGGACTCCCAAGCCAGCAAAATCAGCTGACCTTCCCATTTTATGGCAACTTTGCTTCCACTCCACATAATAATCAGAATTTCACTCCTCCAGCAATAATATCACAAGAACATAAAGAGCAAGAGCAGGAATAAGCCATTCAGCCCCCTGAGCCTGTTCTGCCATTCAATAAGATTGTGTTGATCTTCGACCCCAGCTACACTTTTCCGCACTGCTCCTTTGTCTCTTAGCATCCAAAATTCTATCAATCTTGACTTGAATATACTCAATCGCTAAGCACCCACAGTCCTCTGTGGTTGAGAATTCCAAAGATTCACCTTTCAGTTTTTTTAATTTGTTCATAGGATGGGAACATTACTGGCTAGGCCAGCATTTGTTGCCCATCCCTAATTTCCCTTGACAAGGTGGTGGTGAGCCACCTTCTTGAAGCGCTGCAGCCCATGTGGTGTAGGTACACGCACAATGCTGTTAGGAAGAGAGTTCCAGGATTTTGACCCAGCGACAGTCAAGGAAAGGCAATATAGTTCCAAGTCAGAATGGTAAAGAAAAAGGAAGCATTCGTAAGGGCTGCAAGTCTAGGAACAGACGAAGCACTTGAGGAATATAAAGACAGTAGGAAGGAACTTAAGCAAGGAGTTAGGAGGGCTAAAAGGGATCATGAAAAGTCATTGGCAAACAGGATTAAGGAAAATCCCAAGGCTTTTTATACATATAAAGAGCAAGAGGGTAACCAGGGAGAGGGTTGGCCCGCTCAAGGACAGAGAAGGGAATCTATGTGTGGGGCCAGAGGAAATGGGCGAGGTGCTAAATGAGTACTTTGCATCAGTATTCACCAAAGAGAAAGACTTGGTGGATGATGAGCCTAGGAAAGGGAGTGCAGATAGTCTCAGTCATCTCATTATCAAAAAGGAGGAGGTGTTGGGTGTCTTGCAAAGCATGAAGGTAGGTAAGTCCCCAGGGCCTGATGGGATCTACCCCAGAATACTGAGGGAGGCAAGGGAAGAAATTGCTGGGGCCTTGACAGAAATCTTTGCATCCTCATTGGCGACAGGTGAGGTCCCAGAGGACTGGAGAATAGCCAATGTTGTTCCTTGGTTTAAGAAGGGTAGCAAGGATAATCCAGGAAATTATAGGCCGGTGAGCCTTACGTCAGTGGTAGGGAAATTATTAGAGAGGATTCTTCGGGACAGGATTTACTCCCATTTGGAAACAAACAAACCTATTAGCGAGAGGCAGCAAGGTTTTGTGAAGGGGAGGTCGTGTCTTACTAATTTGATTGAGTTTTTTGAGGAAGTGACAAAGATGATTGATGAAGGAAGGGCAGTGGATGTTATCTATGTGGACTTTAGTAAAGCCTTTGACAAGGTCCCGCATGGCAGACTGGTACAAAAGGTGAAGTCACACGGGATCAGAGGTGAGCTGGCAAGATGGATACAGAACTAGCTCGGTCATGGAAGACAGAGGGTATCAGTGGATGGGTGTTTTTCTGAATGGAGGGATGTGACTAGTGGTGTTCCGCAGGGATCAGTGCTGGGACCTTTGCTGTTTGTAGTATATATAAATGATTTGGAGGAAAATGTCGCTGTTCTGATTAGTAAGTTTGCGGACGACACAAAGGTTGGTGGAGTTGCGGATAATGATGAAGATTGTCAGAGGATACAGCAGGATATAGATCGGTTGGAGACTTGGCCGGAGAAATGGCAGATGGAGTTTAATCCGGACAAATGTGAGGTCATGCATTTTGGAAGGTCTAATGCAGGTGGGAAGTATACATTAAATGGCAGAACCCTTAGGAGTATTGACAGGCAGAGAGATCTGGGCGTACAGGTCCACAGGTCACTGAAAGTGGCAACGCAGGTGGATAAGGTAGTCAAGAAGGCATACGGCATGCTTGCCTTCATCGGTCGGGGCATAGAGGATAAAAATTGGCAAGTCATGTTGCAGCTGTACAGAACCTTAGTTAGGCCACACTTAGAATATTGCGTGCAATTCTGGTCACCACACTACCAGAAGGACGTGGAGGCTTTGGAGAGGGTACAGAGGAGGTTTACCAGGATGTTGCCTGGTCTGGAGGGCATTTGCTATGAGGAGAGGTTGGAAAAATTCGGATTGTTTTCACTGGAATGACGGAGGTGGAGGGGTGACATGATAGAGGTTTACATAGCTATGACCGGCCCTGATTCTGAAACTGTGACCCCCGAATCTGCAGGGTGAGACATGTAAATCTGCCACCACTGCAGATTGTTGCTCAGCAACACCACAGAGCAGAGAATTGAGCATGGAGATCAGTGCGCTTAACTCAAAATCATTCAGTCGTGGAATGATTAGGTAGAGAAGGAGGTATTCAGCCCATCATGCCTATGCTGACTCACTGCATTAAAAAAATTCACACATTGCTTCTGGTTCTTTTGAGAATCACATTAAATCTGCCTCCTCTGGTTACTGACCCTTATGCCACTGGAAACAATTTCTCCTTATTTACTCTCATGATTTCAGGATTCTGAACACTTCTACTTAATCTCCTTTAACCTTTTCTGCTGTAATGAGCTCATGATTTCCCTGACAATCAAAAATTGGGAACTCTGCAAATTGGGTGCCCAAGTGTCTGAGCCCCATTTTCTGAACTGTATGAATGTGAGAATGTGCATGACAGTAGGGTCTCACAGCTCGGAGCCATAGGCTCAGTTTAGAAGAGAATGAGACGGACATCGTCGAGTAGAAACTGGTCTGAGTTGTGTCCGATAACCAGCACAAAGCATACTAAAGGCTGTTCCTTTGCTAAATTTGGGGAAGCCATTTTTAAGGGATCCTGGGCAGACGGGGGCCTCAGACCTGTCCTTGCTCAGTGATTCTTCAGTGGCCCTGACATCCAACTAAAGGTAAATTTTAGTTTTAATCTTTCTAAAAGACCTTTCTGTGGAGCCAGGAGAAGCAGGAGTGCTCCCCCAACTCCAGAGGGGTAGCGATCACAGCCCCACTTCCCCCACCATACAACACCTCCCTGTTGCCTCATCCCTACCCGTGAGGCAGGATGTCCATATGGTGAGCTGCCCGCAGAGGTGCAACCAGCACCGGTAGCTTACCCGAAATATTCAGATGAGACCGAAGAGCAATTTCTATCGTTCACTGGGGCCTCTTAGTTCAGGTGTGCCCTGCCTCTGCAGTGCTCACCCAACTTTGCCCCTGCCTCAGCTCAGCTGCTACTAAAGCCCTCCTCTGTGCCTTTGTTAACACTGGACTTGACGATTCAAACGCACTCCTGGCCAGCCTCCCACATTCTACCCTCCGTAAACTTGAGCTTGTCCAAATGTCTGCTCCCCAGGGCTCAATTGCACAATGACCCTTTCACCCATCACCTCTGTCCTCGCTGATTAACATTGCCTCCCTGTAAAGCAATGTCTCGATTTTAAAATTCTCATCCTTGTTTTTTAATCCGTCCATGGCCTCACCCCTCCATATCTCTGAAACCTCCCCCAGCCCCACAAGCCTCCAGATGTCTGCATCCTAAATTCTGGTATATTGCACATCCTCGATTTTAATTGTTCCACCATTGGCAACCATGCCTTCAGCAGCGAAAGAATGAAGCTCTGGAACACACTCCCTGAACCTCTCTGCCTCTCCCGCTTGCTTTCCTCCTTTAAGATGCTCTTTAAGATCGACCTCTTTGACTAAACTTTTGGTCAGTTCTGAAGAAGGGTCACTGACCCGAAACGTTAACTCTGCTTCTCTTTCCACAGATGCTGCCAGACCTGCTGAGTGGTTCCAGCATTTCTTGTTTTTATTTGCTTTTATAATGTTCCTGTCAAGCTGTTTGGGACATTCTATTATGTCAAAGGGGCTGTACAAATACAAATTTCTGTTGTTGTTGCCAGATCTGGGGCCACAACTGGGCTCAGACTCGTTTCTATCCACATATCTTCAACATGATGTCTGACCTTTTATCTTGAAAATGCTGCAGAGTTTCCAGAGAAGGTGGGAGGAACGAACTTGTTAGTTCACAGGTCTGGTCTTGCCCCAAGCTAATTAATTCCTGGCAGAAAATTTGATCCACTAGTCAACATTTGTATAACAGACAAGCAATCTTGCTGGCTATAAAACTTTATCCATTAGGCTGTCCCCTGAACACACAGCAATAGCTGAGCTGATTGATTTCATGGTTTTCACAGGAAAGGGATGTGTGGTGGCACCTCCATTATCCGCAACAGTTTTGAAGCGAGTCAGGTCATAGCTTTGCATAAACCAGCTAAATGAAACTGAGTGTTTTCTTGTGGTATTGCTGATCTGGACATCCAGTGCCTGGTCGAGTTTACCCTCCATACAGCATTGATAGCAGGTCCCAGAGACCGGCTGGGGTTGGGCTGCCAGCACCCTTTCACAGAACATCTCATTTTTAAGATGCAAGCAAAAAAGTGGGTCTTGCCTAACCCTGCAGGCAATTTAGTGAGATTAAAGAAGTAAAGACCTGCATTTATTTAACACCTTATCATACCTCTTGAAGATGCCTCAAAGCACTTCAGGAGTGCAATTTGACTTGAGGTAATCTCAATGCCCTCTTATATTGGTGTCAGTGAGGTATTTGTATCACCAGATTCTGAATTGTCTCACAACTGTTACAAGTCAGCGCTCAGAGAACTGCTGGAAAAATTGCTCTTTGGGTTGCTCTCCCATCCACTGGGAACGACTGACAGCGATATTTAAAAACTTTTTTTTTCCAGCTCCCCAGGTCTCTGCTGTGAGGGAGTCCCAAGGGTTTCACATTTAGTTCCATGAAACATGTGCTTCGGTAGCAGGTCATGGTTGCTGCAAGCCATTCCCTTTTCGTTATCACTTGCAGGAAGGGCAACCTCTCCATTGTTCACAATTCTCAACGATGAAGCCAATATCCACCAAGGTTACAGTTATTGGCTGACTGTGGAAATATAATTTCCATATCAAAATGGAGGCACAGCCAATGAGCACAATCTGTAATGACTTTAGTTATTGACCACCGTTATCACGTTCATGCAACAGAACATAATACCAGGTGCTGCCAAAAACAGCACTTGATTCACCACCTTGAACAATCATTTCCTGCAGTACCGGCACAGCACCACTGCATGACGTACCATCTATAAGATGCAATGCAGCAACTTCCCAAGGCTTCTTCAACAGCACTTCCCAAACCCATGACCTTCACCACCTACTTGGGCAAGGGTAGCAGGCACCTGGGAACACCACCACCTGCACGTTCCCCTCCAAGCCACTCATCATTCCTACTTGGAAATATTTCACTGTTCATCATCGCTGGATCAAAATCCTGGAACTGCCTACCTAACAGCACTGTGGGAGCACCTTCACCACATGGATTGAGAAGGTGGCTCACCACCACTTTCTGAAGGGCACTGAGGGAATGACAATAACTGTTGGCCTTGCCAGCAACACCCACATCACATGAATGAATACACTTTTTAAAATGATTGAGTCTGCCAGTGAAATGAGTGATAAATAAAAAAAGAAAAGAGCAGAAATTATAAATGAACACACATGTATAAAGTTAGTAATATGCTTGCAGAGGATTGTAGTAGTGTTGACTTGATTCAATACGCCTCGGACGCCAGATCAGAGCAGTCTGCTCCAATCCATTGCCTGCTCTCGCCCTAAAATACCTTTATACTCTTCCTCAAATATTTATCGAAATCGCTTTCAAAAGTTGGGATTGACTTGGCCTCAATAGCCATTTATGATAATCCACTTCATATTCTGATAACTCTTTTGGAGAAATTGATCTCTCTAATCTTTCCCTTTCTGCTTCCAGTATGAATTTCGATTTTATGCCCGCCAAATTACTGATTTACAAGAAACAGTCCATGATGCCGGTTCCTCCTCATCAAAAAACACAGAGATAACCAAATATTAATAACCTTGCTTACTGACAGAAGCACAAGAAGATTACTGATTGATGTGTTTCATGCTGGAAACTCAAAGTACCACGAAATCTATAATTCAAAGAGGATTATGTTAAGAAAGCATTCATTATTTTCTGTTCCAACCCAACTGAAAGACCAGTGTAAAGGCAGCTACAGTTCATGTGTTTATTCTTGAATTTCAAAATTTTTAGCCCAAATATTTCTGAAAGTGCGTTAATTGAAAATGTAATGATAAATGATAAGTATTTTATTTCAGTTTGATGATGTAGTTTGGAGATATTTCCTCAGCAATTAATATCTGTAAATCCAATGAGGCAACTGGGTTGATTCAGATTTCACGAGCTAAGCGTCTGCCAGGTGAAGCTTGCAGGTTAAGGCTGAGCAGCCGCACATCAAGTTGTTTTAAACCTGAATAATGTAATTCTTTTATCATTCACCACTGGATTAATCCACCTTAAAGCAAGCTCAAATAAGCCGCTCAGGGCTGGGTAGGGAAGGTCGCTGAGTTAGTTTATCTTAGCCTATTGGTTGGAGCATGACAGTTCACTAGGGAAGTGGAACATCACCTTGCTGCTGATCGTTATCCATTGATCCGTATTGGAAAGTGCATGTATGTGGAATGAGAAAGGGGTTGAGCTCAGTTGTCAATAGTATTAGAGTCGAACAGCTTGCCAACAATCACTATCTGGATTCAGATATAAGGAATGGAACTTGGAAGAGGTAAAAGATGCTTTTCTATAGCACTTTTCAAGTCCTCAGGAGGTTCACAGCTAATAAATGTGTTTTAAAGTGTAGTCAGTGTTGTTTTGCATTCAAATATAGCAGCCAATTTACACACTGACATTCCAGAGACAGGAAAGAAGATTAAAGCCCATTTTTGTGGTGTTTGTTGAAGAGTGAATGTGACCAGTACACTGAGAGAACCCCTTCCTCTTTCTCGAACAAGACAATGAACTGAGGTCATTAAACATCTGTCCTGTCCGTGAACATACAGGATCACATGGCACTATTCGAAGAAGGGCAGCAATGTTCTCCCGGTGTCCTGACCAACATTTATCCCTCAACCAACACCATCAAACTATAACGGGGTAGATTTAACTTCAATGGAAATAAAAATCGGGAGAGGTGGAAAATGGATTGCCGATTCGCTATCACTCATCTTACAATATTCTGTTAAATCATAGCCACCCTCATAATCTGGTGATTATCTTTGTTATTGGGATCTTGCTGTGCACAACTTGGCTATGACATTCCCTACATGACAATAGTGCCTACACTTCAAAGAGCTTTGGGACGTCCTGACCTCATGAAAGTCGCTTTGCAAACGCTCGTTCATTTGTTCTTACCAAGAAAGTGTCATAGATTCTTTTACATTCACCCAAATAAGGGGCTGAATTTTATGAGTGCGCCGCAAAACGTGGTGGCGCGCTCTGATTTCGCCGGTCTTCCCGCATGGATGTGCCGTCACTGAGCCCCCGCGATATTTTGCGTGGGGGCTCACATAAATGGAGGGGCGGAGCGGCTGCCCCCGATGACATAGATGGGGTGACCGCTCCATCCTCAGCAACGGTGTCTGGCACCACCGCGCAGGTGCTGGCGCATTTTCAAAGGACTTCAAACCCTTCAGCTAAATTTAAATTTTTAAAGGTGCCACCACCCTGAAATGGAAAATCAAATTGCAGTGAAACTTTCAATCCCATTTCCGACCCCCCACATCCCCCCGCAAACCCAATTTTTAAAATAAGTACCTTTCACCAACCCCACCCCCCCCCACCCCCCCCCCCCCCGCAAACTTCAGCACCTTTGACCCTCAACCCCTCCCCGCCACGACTTCTGACGTCGGAGGGCTAGTAAAATTCAGCCCACGGTCTCAGTTTAATTTGTATTCGAAAGACAGCACTTCCAACAACAAAGTATTCCATCCGTACTGGAGTTTTCACCAAAGTTATGTGCCAAAGTCTTGCAGTGTGACCATCAATACACAATTATCTGATTCATAGAAACATAGAAAATAGGAACAGGAGTAGGCCATTCGGCGCTTCGAGCCTGCACCGCCATTCAATACGATCATGGCTGATCATCCATACTCAGTGCCCTGTTCCCGCTTTCTCCCCGTATCCCTTGATCCCTTTAGCCCTAAGAACTATATCTAACTCTTTCTTGAATATATTAATGATTTGGCCTCAACTGCTTTCCAAGGTAGAGAATTCCACAGGTTCGCTCTCTAGGTGAAGAAATCCCTCCTCAGCTCAGTCCTAAATGGCTGACCCCTTATCCTTAGACTGTGACCCCTGGTCCTGGACTCCCCCGCCATTGGGAACATCTTTCCTGCATCTAGTCTGTCCAGTCCTGTTGGAATTTTGTAGATTTCTATGCGATCCCCTCTCATTATTCTAAACTCTAGCCAATACAAGCCTTATCAACCCAATTTCTCTTCATATCATCCTGCCATCCCAGGAATCAGTCTGGTGAACCTTCGCTGCACTCCCTCCATAGCAAGAATATCCTTCCTGTGGTAGCAGTTTTGCTGACCTTGGGGTCTACAGCTCTTTGCTTTAATGACTCGTTTGTCTGCAGCAACCTGCTAAGCAAAACCGCAACCGACACAGACATTATCAACGGGCAAATGTGGTATCTGGAGTATGCATTGACTGAAGGAAAATAATAGCTTGTTATGTACAGCCTTATGCGAAGCTGACCTCGGATTCTGCATGGTGTATAGTCACGTAGGCCGTCCTGTGCTTATCTTGTGGTTTTGTAACTAACTGGGAAACTGTCAGCTCGGCATCTGTTGTACTATATAAATCCGCGGAGATCTGGAGCGCTTTGGAGCAGCACCGGACCGTGATTAGGAAAGGTGTCCTCTTCATGATATCATGCAATAAACTTTGTTAATGCTCAAGGTCTGAGTCCGGAGAATTTCTTAGACAATCAAATTTCTTCAACAATCTGGCGTAGTCGGCAGGATCCCTTAATTACGGGATCCTGCGCGAACCTAAAGTATAGAACCGGCTGGCTGCATGATTCTGACCTGAGTCCACAGGCTGATCCCAAGTTACGGAAAGACGCTGTGACAAGACGGAACGACCGCTGCCGTAGAACGCCGGGAATAAAGTATAGAACCGGCTGGCTGCGTGATCCTGACCTGAGTCCACAGGCTGATCCCAAGTTAGGGAAAGATGCTGTGACAAGACGGAACTGGAAAGACCGCTGCCGTGGAACGCCAGGAATAGTAATCAATTAAGGTGACCTTGAGGGATTGACAACGGCGCCAGCGCAAGTTTGTCTTTGTTTAGTTTGTTGTTCATTTCTCCACAGATTGTAGATCCGCGCTTCGGAACTGAGGAAGTGACGATGGGGTCGATGAGTTCTCAACGGAAGAAAGAAGGGCCGCCCCCGGGGACAAGTAAACCATGTCCCGCTGAGAAGGGCGGCCCACATCCGTTTGCCCCCTCGAGGAAGACGCAGAAGCACCACGGTAAATACGTGCAATGTAAAACGAAGGTAGGAGACCCTCTGGTTCCGCCAAGGTCACCGGCCGATATTGTTTGGAGGGCACAGGTGACAGTAGATATGTTATTCCTTTCACCTCCGATCTATACGGGTGGTTCCACGGCAACTGGCCTTATGGAGGCTCCTTTAAATTGGAAACGATTGATTACTGGAGGACATGTGTTGAGAGTGGGTGCGGCGACCCCTCATGGGATAATGCTTACATGCTCCGGTGTTTAGATAAATTTAAAGAATTGCGAAAGGCCATCAGCCCCCTCAGCCTGAAGAAACAAGAAAATCATTGACAAAGTTTATGGCAGAGTGACATAAAAGACTATGTTTTAGAGTAAAAACAAGTTACTGGGTCTTTGATTCGAATGTGTGAATGTTGGAAGCGTCCACGAATGAATTGAATGTCTGGGATTGTGTTCTGCACAAATTGTGTTCCGTCGAACTGACTGTCGTTAACTCTTTGTTGTCTGACTTTAATGTTGAAAGCATCAGTCTATTAAGTTGTTTGGAATTGAATGAGTGTGAAAAGTGATTGTTGAGTGTGTTCATTTCGATTTAAGATTGTGCACCCAGGAATGGGATATAAACTTGAATTATATTTAAGTTAAAGTTTTATTATTTTAAAAGTTGGTTTTGCAACTGTGAAAAGGCAATGAACAATTTTCTAAGAGATAAGCTTCAGCCTTGAAGGTCTGAAGATGTTTGGCAGAAATCCAATTTGAAGTTTACAACTCCTGCTTTAATTGGAGTTCCACTTTAAAATCTGTTCTAGTTTCTGGAGTTTAAATTAAAGACATGTTTTATTGACTGTTTTAAGTAGCAAATGTCAGGAATTGGATATTGGTTTAAGAGAGAGATGGATAAACAAAGGAGATATAGGAAAGATTCTGTGTGTTTAAAAAGCTGGTGTTAAATCTTTTGTTATCAGAATGTTAAATAACTTTTTCTTTAGTTTTTGGTTTTATTACAGTCATTTGAAAAGGCGCCTGAAGAAGAAGAAAAATGACGTAATTTACCTATCTTTTAAAATAAGCACGTGCTGTTCTGTTCTGTGTGTAGGTAATAAGTATTATAAGTTAATAAGTCTGAATTAAATTAATACTGTTAAGGTAATTAACCTGTTAAGTTGAAAAACTGGAAATTTCATTTGTGGCCACAATGAACTTTCAAGGTTATTATGTTAAGTTTTGGAGGAGCCTTCAGTTCCGGATACAAGACTCGTTCATATAACATTGGCAGTTTTGGTTTTTAAATATTTATTGCAGTAAATTGGAATTTGGAATCATCTTTGTTATTAAAAAAATCCTGGCATCAGAAACCACTTACAAAAGATGCTAAAAATTTGAAAACAATTGCAGTTTGATCTAAAATGCTATCTTTCCTGAAGGAGATGTTTTCCTTTGAATTTGATCCTGTTACCAATGATTTTGTTGTTTTCAATTCCTAAGGATACCAAAAGGATTGAAAAAAAGTTTAAAATGGACAGTAGTTCTTTTTGATCAGAAAAGAAAGGTTACGTAAAGTGACGCAGCTGAGAATGTTTTGCTCCGCCCCCTTGGAGACAAACAAAGAACGTAACCCTGCTGCAGCTTTTTGCATTGCTGAGAGTAAAATTTATACATATTGGACATTGTTAAATTTTAAATTTCTAAATTGACAGATATAAGTGGACAAATTAACCCATTGGGCTCAGGGGCAGAGCCACAATGGATTCTTTGTGTTTTTTTTTAAGCAGGTGACGGCAGGTTCCAAGGCCATGTGAGAACTGATGCCACAGCAAGAGATCCAGCAGCTTTGAGAATTTAAGAATTTAATTGCAGACATCAAATGCCACAGCATCTTTATCAATGAGACAAAGTGCTTGGGAAGGAGAGATAGTTGCAAGGACTTCTGTCTTTAACGTACAAAAAGTACAACCAAGTCTGGGCATAAGAAATTGGAATCAATAAACAAAATTTAATTGATATAAATGGTTATTTAAAGCACTCAAAGGGAAATTTATCTGATATTTAAGAGGACAATCAAAGTTTTAGAAAATAAAATAACAAAACAGTCTAAGTGGTTTACTTTGTTGGATATTAGCATTGGGTTCTTTAAGTTTACATTCCAGGGACAACAGTTCACCTGGACGTGTCTCTCCCAGGGATTTTATAATAATTGATCGGTATTCCACCTTCCTCCAGAAGGTCAGAGTGAAAGTTAAGCTGAAAAAGGCACAGATAATGAAGGAAAAGGTTTCTTATTTGGGAATAGTAGTAACACAGGGAAAGCATGAGATAGAACAAAAGTGAGTGCAGACAATCCTCGAACTCCCCCTAGCGCAAGATATTAAAGCTCTAAAAAAAAAGGACAGTTCCTATTCCAGGTTGTGAGATTAAACAGACAAAAAGCACCAATCCCCACGATTACCCCCACATCCGAATTACTGACGAATTACCAGTCACAAGTGACTGGTCTCCTTTGCCCTGCCTTAACTGCAGGACCAGAAAATGGACTTGCGATAATAAAAACTAATAAAATTGTATTTGATAATATAAAGCTTGAGTTGGTACCGGTATTATTGAATATCTCAGATTGGAGGCAAATTGATGCAGGACAGGTGCCAGTTTGGATCAACGACACCCAGTCACACAAATGATAAAATTACCAGGTGCCAACTCAGAAAACTTAAGGTATGGAAAGGTCAGGAGTGTGTAAATACAAGATCTATGAGTATTGGAGCAGTGTTGGGAATACCTGTAATTCTGAGATAAGTTAGGGATGCAATTATACAAAGTAGAAAATATAGAGGTGATGAGGGGAAAAGATTACATAAAATACAATGATATATTACCCTATGTTATGGAAATATTATGGAAATTGGAAAAGAGGTAATTGGAACAACATTGTCCATTGTCTGAGTGTCGTCTGGAAAACCAGGTGGTCATATGTCCTCATCCTATAAAATGGCAGAATCAAAATGTGGATTTAATGCCACTGTAAATTGCACCATGGAGACCAGGAAAGCATTGTCAGGGTTAACCCATGTGGCCTATATGGAAAAGGGGAGATATTGCTTAACCACCACAGCGAAGGAGTACCAGTATGGACATAAACGGACTTGGCCGGTGAGCAACAGTACATTTTGGTTCAACCCACAAATACCAACCCGAGTAGGGAAGATGGAGTTGGTAGAGATACATAAACAAAAGACAGAAACGATAACTGTGACAGAAAGTATTAAGGAGGATTTGACAAATTACCTCCGGGACTATGAATATATTATTCAGCCATTGCCCACATGCTTGGGTAAAGAGAGACAGCAGCTAGAAGTCATTGCTGTAGTGTACTACAATCTGGAACAACAGTCGAAGATGCTACAAGATGAGATTGACGAGATAAATGGCAGGAGGACTTATGGAACTGGGGGTCAGACGTGCAGATATACCCCTGGTTTAGAATTATCTCCCATGTCCTGACAGTGGTTTTGGGTATCATGGTGTTATATGTGACCTACTTAATTTGGCAACTTTAGAAATTAATTAGGCGATGTAAGAGGATGTATAAACACAGGTTGGACAGCTACCCGAAAAGCAATTAGTGTTCGAACTTGCTCTGTCAAAGGAGGGATAATTAGTTATGCCATAAAAGGGTAATTGTATAACCTTTTCATATATACTTAAAATGAATTAATGAATGATCAATGTACTCTAAGCATGGAATTGTATTATGTTTGTACAATCGATTATGGAACAGTGATGCTTAAATGAAATTGTAATTGTACAAGTGTACCACCTTTTATGTTGTAAACAAGTAATTGAAGCCCCTGCAAAACTTATGCCTTTACAGAGTTCCCGCAGGCCCCTCTTGTGGCACAAGCAGGCAACGTATTGAGTGCGACCCCTCTGGGTGTTGAAGGCTGTTTCTAGACAAATAGAGACCATCAAAGGCACCTAGGTGGGATCAAGGGAAGGATTCTTAAAAGTGTTTTGAAGAATCAAAGGGGGGACTGTGAGAACAGAATTTTAAGAACAGAATTTTATGGGGACATTTAAGATGAAATAATTAATCAATCATGTATTGCTAACAAGCTAGCTTCAGTGCTGCAGGGAGGGACAGCTTATCAGAAATGACTTCATAACTTCAGGGCTGCAGAGGCAACTTGGCCTTGCAGCTGGTACAGCGCAATAGCAGAGAGAGACATTGTGCTTCAGCAACACTCTTATCTCATCACCCAGACATGACACATTCCTAAGGAACAGTTAGTGTGAGAAACATACTGACCAGGCAAACCCACGCCCCTTGTCCGAGGGTGGCTCAGCCTAACGTTCCCAGGGAGATAGGGGAACAAGAAACTGCTTGAGGAGAGGATGACAAGGCAGTGCCCCAATCAGACCCTGAGGACTACCCTTCTGATTCCGAGCCTCCACCGCCGGATAATCCCCCAGGACCTGCTCCTTTGATCTTATAATCAAAAAGGAGGGATTGTGGTCGCAGTTTTGCTGACCTTAGGGTCTACAGCTCTTTGCTTTAATGACTCGTTTGTCTGCAGCAACCTGCTAAGCAAAACCGCAGCCCACACAGATGTTATCAACGGGCGAATGTGGTATCTGGAGTATGCATTGACTGAAGGAAAATAATAGCTTGTTATGTACAGCCTTATGCGAAGCTGACCTCGGATTCTGCATGGTGTATAGTCACGTCGGCCGTCCTGTGCTTATCTTGTGGTTTTGCAACTAATTGGGAAACTGTCAGCTCGGCATCTGTTGTACTATATAAATCCGCGGAGATCTGGAGCGCTTTGGAGTAGCACCGGACCGTGATTAGGAAAGGTGTCCTCCCCATGATATCATGCAATAAAATTTGTTAATGCTCAAGGTCTGAGTCCGGAGAATTTCTTTGACAATCAAATTTCTTCAACACTTCCTCAGATAAGGAGACCAAAACTGCACACAATACTCCAGATGTGGTCTCACCAAGGCCTTGTATAATTGCAGCAAGACATCCTTGCTCCTGTACTCGAATCCTTTCGCTATGAAGGCCAACATACCACTTGCCTTCTTAACTGCCTGCTGCACCTGCATGTTTCCTTTCAGCGACTGGCCCACAAGGACACCCAGGTCTTGCTGCAGCTCCCCCTTTCCCAATCTATCACCGTTCAGATAATAATCTGCCTTTCTGTTTTTGCCACCAAAGTGGATAAGCTCACATTTATCCACATTATACTGCCATGTATTTGCCCACTCACTCAACCTGTCCAAATCACACTGGAGCTTCTCTGCATCTTCCACACAGCTCACACTCCCACCCAGCTGTGTGTCGTCCACAAACTTGGATATAAGACATTTAATTCCCTCATCTAAATCATTAATATATATTGTGAATAGCTGGGGTCCGAGCACTGATCCCTGCGGTACCCGACTAGCCACTGCCTGCCATTCAGAAAAAGACACGTTTATTCCTACTCTTTGTTTCCTGGATGCCAACCAGTTCTCTCGCCATGTCAGTACCTTACCCCCAATCCCATGTGCTTTAATTTTGTACGCTAATCTCTTATGTGGGACCTTATCGAAAGCCTTCTGAAAGTACAAATACACCACATCCACTGGTTCTCCCTTATCCTACTCGTTACATCCTCAAACAATTCCAGTAGATTTGTCAAGCATGATTTCCCTTTCGTAAATCCATGTTGACTTTGTCCGATCCTGTCACTGTTTTCCAAGTGCTCTGCTATTACATCTTTTAGAATGGAATCACACATTTTCCCCGCTACTGATGTCAGGCTAACTGGTCTATAATTCCCTGTTTTCTTTCTACATCCTTTTTTGAAATAGTGGGGTTACATTAGCTACCCTCCAATCTGTTGGAACTGTTCCAGAGTCTATAGAATTTTGAAAAATGACCAGCAATGCATCTACTATTTCGAGGGCCACTTCCTTAAGTACTCTGGGATGTAGATTATCAGGCCCTGGGGATTTATCAGCCTTTAATCCTGTCAGTTTCCCTCAAACCATTTCCCTACTCATACTGATTTCACACAATTCCTCCTTTTCAATGCACTCTATGATTCAGAGTTGAGAGAGCTACCAACAGAGTCAAGCCAGTACCATTTGCCTGAGAACATCCATAAAACTATAGCTCAGCATGAGTCAGAGCCTACAAGTGAGGAGATGAGTAAAACGGAGGGAATGAGAAAAACAATGCCAGTTACATTTAAAAGACTTGCACTTATCGGGCTGAAATTTATGATGCCACATACATAATTGGTAGCGGATGTAAACAATGGGGGTCGACCTGCGCAGGGCGCATGTCGCTGAGCCGCCACGATATTAAACACGCCGTCTCATTTAAAGGGCCAGGGCACACCATGACCCCCCACCCCGATGATGTGGAGAGGCGGGCGGTCCGTCCCTGGCAATGGCTTCAGCTGTCTTTGTGCAGGCGCTGATGCCATTTTTAAAGGGCTTTGGGCCCCAAGGTTACATTTAAATGTTTAAAGGAGAATGGATTTTTAAAAATTAAATTAATTGATATTGCCCCTCTCCTACCTCCCCAACAACCATAGATTTAATTCCTTGCCCTCTCCCCCAACAAAATACCTTATGCATTTGAACTTCCCCTGGCCCAAAGTTGATAAAATTTAAACTTTACACCTTCCCACCATCCCCTACACCAATGAAATGACTCTGACACTGCTTCACACCCACCACTGCACTGAAAAACCTCCCTGCTCCCGCCTCCCCACCAGCGTTCCGCCTCAGATCCCCGGACGACAATCCGAAGGCACGGGAGCACCGGCCACCGGCACCAATATCGCCCCGGGATAGACAGCAGGAGCAAGACGGTGATCAATTCATTTATTTACATTCATTAACGTATCTAAATTGGGCTCCCATTGCCAAGCGGCAGGAGGGTGCAGGGGTGCCGCCACAAGGCCTCGTGGTCACCGGCAATATGGGGCCAGGTCTTCCCAGCTCTCCCAGAGGCACTTTCTGGTTCCCACCGCCACAACCCCCGACAGCGTAGTGGGGGCGGGGTTTGTGGGATGTGGGGTCGGGGGGGGCGTGGAGGTGGCGTCTGTAAAATTCTGTCCACATTGTGCCTTTCACACCTCAGGGTCCCAAAATGCTTTGGAGCCACTGAGGTACTTTTGAAGTGTAGTCACTGTTGGCAGGAGCCAATTTGCACACATTAAGGTCCCTCAAACAGCAATGTAAAACGACCAGATAATCTGTTTTAGTGATGTTTATTGAGGGATAAATATCGGCCAGAAGACCAGGGAGAAATCACCCTTGTACCAATTCAAGGTATAAGTTACCAGGAGGTCAAAGGAAATTCAAGTGAGAAAAACAACCGTATTCTTTTTCAGCAACAGCAAAGCAGAACTGAACTGCTTTGTTGAAAGATAGAGCATTATCTGCTTTACCTGAATAAAAAGAAATACATTATGCTGGAATATTGCTGCATGGGTTGTAAATGTAAAATCTGTGCAGCAAGTGCCGCATACAATGTCTTGTAAGCTGTCCAACTGTTGGCATATCTGATAGCATCTGTGATTTTGAAATATACTATTCATATAGTGGTACTGTGCAGCCAAGGTGTAGATGGAGGAGTCAAAATGATCTATGCTGAAAATTCTTTCAGGTCCCTGTTCTCGGGTTCCTTCAGTTCGGTTCCGCCTGACTGTTTAGAGAGATACATAGTACAGAGTTCTTCAAGAAAATCCTATTATAGTGGTTGCTTTGAATCTGTGCTCTTGCACCTGAGCTGTAATAGCATTAGTGTAGCCCTTGGCATGAAATGATAAAACAGAGCACTGTACAGTCTGGTAATAGTTTTCCTGTCAATGAAACAAATGACTGAAGACAGCAAACTGTAAAATTCATTTAATCCACCCCAGTGTTCAGTCCAATTATTTCCAGAAACCAACATATTTACTGATCTTTTTTTCTCAACTTCAGAAATCTACATCAGATTTAACTTGTTGTGCCCTGTACACATTAAGCCAGGGTTCACAGACTGAATTACCCTTTATGCATGGATACAGCAAGCTGCCACCATAAGTTGTGGACCTCTCATGATTGGAAACTAAAGAAAGGCGGGGTGACTTTAAAGATGTCAATTCTGTATCAAAATATCCTGAATGAGTCAAGAAGGCTGGACTTGCTGATCAATCATGCATGGCCTGGGACTCTCTTTTGGGGGGATGAAATCAAGGTACAGGTAATGAGCAAGTTTGTGCATTGATATGAAACCCCTCTGGCTGTTTTATCAGTCAAGGCAGGTTATTGATATCGTGACAGACAGGTAGAAAGGGGTGTGGGTAGTTCCCACTGTTCACCTTCCAACTGACCGCAATGGTGTTTTGTTAAAAATGGTGAGTTAGTCCCTGAATGTTGTTTAGGGTCAAATGGAGAGTCTGAAAGTCACTTTGTGATGTCTCTGCTGTAGTGGCTGTTCAATTGTTGTTCAGCAGGCTTCTCCTTGCTTAGCTGGATCTCTTGCACAGCATCTCAGTGGACTGCTTTCTGAAGGTGTTGACTTGATCTCCCCTCTCTCCAGAGGGCTACTTTTTTCAGGTAAAAATCTATCACATTAAGGTTTCTGTTCAGAGAGACATGACCTTCTCCCCTAGGCCAGGAAATGATAACCATGGCTATCGACTGATGTCTGAAAGTGGACCATTTTGGTAACACAGTGCTACTTCACCCTTATTCATCTTGGTTTGGGCTGTGAGTCTGTCTGTCTCCAGAATTCTTTGTTAGTTCATTCATGTCAATTGCAATATTAGTTAAGGAGTCAGTTACTGCGGTAAGGAGAGATGATACCTTGGAGGGGGCATCAAATGAAGCTTTATCGAATAAAAAAGGGACAGCCATATTGCTAGGTGTTTATTATAGACCCCCAGATAGTTAGCGGGAAATTGAGGAGCAAATATCTGCGCAATTCGAAAAGGTGTGTAAAAATAATAATAGGGTAATTATATTAGGTGATTTCCAACATTAATTGGGATAGTCATCGTGTTAAGGGCTTAGATGGAGTGGAGTTCTTAAAATGTATACAGGAGAACTTTTTAGCTCAATATGTGGAGGATCCAACAAGGGAGGGTGCAGTGCTGGACCTAATTCTGGGGAATGAAGCCGGACAGGTAGTTGATGTGTTGGTGGGGGAGCATTTTGGTGATAGCGACCACAACATGGTTCAATTTAAGCTTGTTATGAAGAAAGAAATAGACAATTTGCAAAAAAAGGGTTTTGGATTGGGGGAGAGGAAATTTTAGTAAAATAAGGCAGGATCTGGCCAAGGTAGACTGGAAAGAGTTACTTGCCGGGAAATATACAGAAGAGCAGTGGGGGGCATTCAAAAAGGAAATGGGGAGGGTGCAGGCCCAACATGTTGCCTCTAGGGTAACAGGTAGGAGCAACAATCCCAGAGAACCATGGATGACCAGAAACATTCAGGGTACGATGAGAAGGAAAAGAGAGGCTTTTAGCAAATACAAGGAGAGCAAATCAACAGAAGCATTAGTGGAGTACAGAAAGTGTAGGATGGAGCTTAAGAAAGCAATTAGGAGAGCAAAGAGGGGGTATGAGAAAGCTCTGGCTGGTAAAAGGAGGGAAAATCCCAAGATATTCTATGTATATCAATGGAAAGAGGATAACCAGGGAAAGAGTAGGACCAAGGGGGAAATCTGTAGGTGGAGCCAGAGGACATTGGTAGGGTGTTGAACGAATACTTCACATCTGTCTTCACCCAAGAGAATGATGATGTAGATATGGAACTCAGAGAGAGAGAGAGACTGTGAGGTTCTTGAGAAAATTGTCATAGGGAGTGACAAGGTATTGGAGGTTTTGGCAGGCTTAAAAGTAGACAAACCTCCAGTTGCAGACGATTTGTGTCCCAGGATGCTGTGGGGGGCGAGGGTGGAGATTGCAGGGGCTGTGACCCTAATTTTTAATTCCTCTCTGGCCACGGGGGAGGTGCCAGAGGACTGGAGAACAGCTAATGTGGTCGCATTATTTCAGAAAGGTTGTAGAGATAAGCCAGGGAACTATAGACCAATGAGTCTCACGGCAGTGGTAGGGAAACTATTGGAGAAAATTCTGAAGGAGAGTATCTATCTCCACTTGGAGAGACAAAATTTGATTAGGAATAGTCAGCATGGCTTTGTCAGAGGGAGGTCAAACCTGACAAATTTGATTGAATTTTTTGAGCATGTGACCAGGTGTGTAGATGAGGGTAGTGCAGTTGATGTAGTTTACATGGATTTCAGCAAAGCCTTTGACAAGGTACCACATGGGAGGCTTATCAAGAAAGCAAATGCACATGGGATGCAGGGGAACTTGATAAGGTGGATTCAAAATTGGCTTAGCTGTAGGAGACAGAGAGTGATGACAGATGGCTGTTTTAGTGACTGGAAGCCAGGCGTTTCAGAGGTTTAAGGGGGATTTGAGAAAGAACTTTTTTACCCAGAGGGTGGTGAGGGTCTGGAATGCACTGCCTGGGAGGGTGGTAGAGGCGGGTTGCCTCACATTATTTTAAAAGTACCTGGATGAGCACTTGGCACGTCATAACATTCAAGGCTATGGGCCAAGTGCTGGTAAATGGGATTAGGTAGACAGGTCAGGTGTCTTTAATGAATCGGTGCAGACTCGATGGGCCGAAGGGCCTCTTTTGAACTGTATTATTCTGTGATTCTGTGATTCAATAAAGTCATTAATATGCAACAGTGCTCCTTTCAATTTCAAAGGTGTTCTCCCCAGAGCTATTTCAGATGAGTTCCATCTTTGTAGACAGGTTTGTTGATTTCCAGTTGAGGAGGGGTCACGTAACCGCCTTGGTACAAGTGTCCATGTTCTTGTGGTTTCGTTGAACAGTTGACTTATTAAATTCATAATTCTTCCATTTCATTGTTTATTTTATCATGGCCCCTTCTGTGCATGACAATATGTTAGTATGCTTTGACGCATAATGCAATTTCAACATGGATGAGGAGTGTGAAAACTTTCCTTTGCAATAAGTCAGTGAGTAATGATAGGTATGACTAAATGTGGCTTACTAAGTCTTCAACTATATGAATTGTCAGGCAAACCCCACCTGACAAGACTGAGGCACACATTAATGTTGCCACATGAACATTAAAACTTTAAAAATTGCAATCTCTGACTGGAAGAACATTTGCATAAGTACAAGACAATGTGGAAACAAAGGGGAGCCAGTCCCTGTTTTCCAATACACAGAACTAGTCAAACCAGTTCTACAGGATGTTGAAGAGACTTTTCCATTTTAGGTGCGAGTCACATGGCTAACCTGCTGAGCACCCTGGTTTTTGAATTTGAACTCCCAAACAAACGTTTTGCCTGTTAGAATGCCGTGTGCTCTCCTGGAACTAAAAACACCTCCTGTCTGCCTGTCTATCTGTCAGGGAACTGAAACCATTGAAGACACGTGAAACTAAAAGAGAGAAAGGTTTGCCACAAGAACAAAGTGTTAAGAGGATTACTGGGCCCCAACAAAATGCAAGAATATAACTTCAACCAAGGACTACATCGAGCTCGAGAAACAGTAACAAGAGATTGCCTCAAACTGTTCTACTTATCTCTTCTTTTACTCTTTCCTATCTCTATCTTGCATGTTTATATTACGTGTGCATGCTATTGTGAGCGTGACGTATATCCGCAGGCGTGAACTGTATTATAGTTAAGTTTAAGGTTT
Source organism: Heterodontus francisci (assembly GCF_036365525.1). NCBI lineage: Eukaryota > Metazoa > Chordata > Chondrichthyes > Heterodontiformes > Heterodontidae > Heterodontus > Heterodontus francisci. The sequence continues at coordinate 12,636,072 of NC_090417.1, forward strand.
AATAAATTTCATCTTTCTACTTTAAACCAAAGAAAGCCTGTTTTTGCTTAGTTATTTGCCTGATAATTGGAAACTGTGAATACGGATTTACAAAAAACAGGGGAGCTCAAAACACAGTGTGTTTAAAATTAAACCCTGTGACAATAAGACCAGGTGAAGACAGCAAAAGACCCCCTAGACACATTGCTCACCTGGTCGTAACAGAATACCTAGGAACTGAATTAGTATCGGGTTCAATAAGTTGCCAGGTAGGAGTTGAGTACTCAGGTAAGAAGCAATGATGGATGAGTTGCTCAGACTGTCAGTTAGAATCCGAGAGAAAATCCAAGGGATGAGTGATCATAGACAGTGTCGGGAGACGAAAACTGGCCTCAAACAGGGAGTTCTTTTTTAGTTTCTTTTTTTCTTTTAATTCACTGGATTTGGGCATTGCTGGCAAAACAAGCATTTATTGCCCATCGCTAATTAGCCTCGGTTGAGGAGTTTCAGGATTTTGACCCAGCAACGATGAAGGAAAGGCGATATATGTCCAAGTCAAGATGCTGTGTAACCTGGAGGGGAACCTGGAGATGGTGGTGTTCCCATCTCCTTGCTGCCCTTGTCCTTCTAGATGGTACAGATCACTGGTTTAGCAGGTACTATTGAAGAGGACTTGGCGGGTTGCTGCAGTGCATCTTCTAGATGGTATGTACTGCAATCACGTTGGAGGAAGCGAATATTTAAGGTGGTGGGTGGTGTCTCGATCAAACGTATCATGAAGTGGTAGTCTTCAAAGTGCATTATTGACAATTACCCCTGATTTAAATTACCATTTTGCAACAACAGTAATTGTTAGGAAAGGAAAGCAGATGTAGAGTCTAAATAAAGAAAAGGTGTCATGTTTAGTATCTCGTTTCCATTCAAAATCATGTTCAGCATCTCACAAGAAATATTCAACAGTTCTGTTAAAAAAAAAAATTTCAGGAGAATACAGGGATGTATAATAGCAGCTGTGTGTAAGCCTGGCTCAACTGGTAGTTTACCTGCTTCCAGGTTAGAAATTTGTAAGATTGGGCACCAACCAGGAGTGCACCACTCCCTGGTGTGCAGCAAGGTTAGACTCAGACCAAAGAAGTTGCATCATTCCAAGCAGAAGGGCCACCCGCGCATCAACACGAGCAGAATTTCTCACCCACAGCTGTTACAAAAATTTCTACATTCACTTGTAACAGCCCTTCAAAACACTCCCACAGGGGATGCTGAGACCAAGTGGGCCCACATCAGAGACGCCATCTATGAGTCAGCTTTGACCACCTACGGCAAAAGTGCGAAGAGAAATGCAGACTGGTTTCAATCTCATAATGAAGAGCTGGAACCTGTCATAGCCGCTAAGCGCATTGCACTTTTGAACTACAAGAAAGCCCCCAGCGATTTAACATCCGCAGCACTTAAAGCAGCCAGAAGTACTGCACAAAGAACAGCTAGGCGTTGCGCAAACGGCTACTGGCAACACCTATGCAGTCATATTCAGCTGGCCTCAGACACCGGAAACATCAGAGGAATGTATGATGGCATGAAGAGAGCTCTTGGGCCAACCATCAAGAAGATCACCCCCCTCAAATCTAAATCGGGGGACATAATCACTGACCAACGCAAACAGATGGACCGCTGGGTTGAGCACTACCTAGAACTGTACTCCAGGGAGAATGTTGTCACTGAGACTGCCCTCAATGCAGCCCAGCCTCTACCAGTCATGGATGAGCTGGACATACAGCCAACCAAATCGGAACTCAGTGATGCCATTGATTCCCTAGCCAGCGGAAAAGCCCCTGGGAAGGACAGCATTACCCCTGAAATAATCAAGAGTGCCAAGCCTGCTATACTCTCAGCACTACATGAACTGCTATGCCTGTGCTGGGATGAGGGAGCAGTACCCCAGGACATGCGCGATGCCAACATCATCACCCTCTATAAAAACAAAGGTGACCGCGGTGACTGCAACAACTACCGTGGAATCTCCCTGCTCAGCATAGTGGGGAAAGTCTTTGCTCGAGTCGCTCTGAACAGGCTCCAGAAGCTGGCCGAGCGCGTCCACCCTGAGGCACAGTGTGGCTTTCGTGCAGAGAGATCGACTATTGACATGCTGTTCTCCCTTCGTCAGATACAGGAGAAATGCCGTGAACAACAGATGCCCCTCTACATTGCTTTCATTGATCTCACCAAAGCCTTTGACCTCGTCAGCAGACGTGGTCTCTTCAGACTACTAGAAAAGATCGGATGTCCACCAAAGCTACTAAGTATCATCACCTCATTCCATGACAATATGAAAGGCACAATTCAACATGGTGGCTCCTCATCAGAGCCCTTTCCTATCCTGAGTGGTGTGAAACAGGGCTGTGTTCTCGCACCCACACTTTTTGGGATTTTCTTCTCCCTGCTGCTTTCACATGCGTTCAAATCCTCTGAAGAAGGAATTTTCCTCCACACAAGATCAGGGGGCAGGTTGTTCAACCTTGCCCGTCTAAGAGCGAAGTCCAAAGTACGGAAAGTCCTCATCAGAGAACTCCTCTTTGCTGACGATGCTGCTTTAACATCTCACACTGAAGAGTGCCTGCAGAGTCTCATCGACAGGTTTGCGTCTGCCTGCAATGAATTTGGCCTAACCATCAGCCTCAAGAAAACGAACATCATGGGGCAGGATGTCAGAAATGCTCCATCCATCAATATTGGCGACCACGCTCTGGAAGTGGTTCAAGAGTTCACCTACCTAGGCTCAACTATCACCAGTAACCTGTCTCTAGATGCAGAAATCAACAAGCGCATGGGTAAGGCTTCCACTGCTATGTCCAGACTGGCCAAGAGAGTGTGGGAAAATGGCGCACTGACACGGAACACAAAAGTCCGAGTGTATCAGGCCTGTGTCCTCAGTACCTTGCTCTACGGCAGCGAGGCCTGGACAACGTATGCCAGCCAAGAGCGACGTCTCAATTCATTCCATCTTCGCTGCCTTCGGAGAATACTTGGCATTAGGTGGCAGGACTATATCTCCAACACAGAAGTCCTTGAAGCGGCCAACACCCCCAGCTTATACACACTACTGAGTCAGCGGCGCTTGAGATGGCTTGGCCATGTGAGCCGCATGGAAGATGGCAGGATCCCCAAAGACACATTGTACAGCGAGCTCGCCACTGGTATCAGACCCACCGGCCGTCCATGTCTCCGTTATAAAGACGTCTGCAAACGCGACATGAAATCGTGTGACATTGATCACAAGTCGTGGGAGTCAGTTGCCAGCATTCGCCAGAGCTGGCGGGCAGCCATAAAGACAGGGCTAAATTGTGGCGAGTCGAAGAGACTTAGTAGTTGGCAGGAAAAAAGACAGAGGCGCAAGGGGAGAGCCAACTGTGCAACAGCCCCAACAAACAAATTTCTCTGCAGCACCTGTGGAAGAGCCTGTCACTCCAGAATTGGCCTTTATAGCCACTCCAGGCGCTGCTTCACAAACCACTGACCACCTCCAGGCGCGTATCCATTGTCTCTCGAGATAAGGAGGCCCAAAAGAGGTTAGAAATTTGTAAGATTGGGCACCAACCAGGAGTGTGTGCTTATAATCGAGACTGACACTCTGGTGCCCTGTGATTGTTGCATTGGTAGAGGTGTTGTCCTTCAGAAATCTGACATGAAGCCAAAGCCCTGAATACCTGTTCAGTTGTACGTTTGCAATATCACTGCACTAACTGAGGAGCAGTACTGAGTTTGGCAACCTGTCCAGGCACCCTCCCTCAGTCAACAGATTGACAAAGTTGGTCATACACCTCATTGTCATTTGTGATCCTTAACTCTGCACAACATGGCTGCTGTGTTTGCTTAATGTAACAACGCTGACTGTACCTTGAAGTAATTCATTGCATGCGAAGCATTTTTCAGATGTTTCTGAGAGAGATCATAAGATGCTATATAAATGCAAATCTTTCATTGTTCGAAGAAACACTCCATCAGCACTTAATCTGTACTACTGATTCACTTTGTGTCAGTGCAGTCATTGTAATCAGGGCTGAAGCACCTCTGTGGATTGTCTCACCTCACCTGAACTTGTATCAAAGAATATAAAAGGTTGGTTGTGGGGTTGCTGGAAATCGAGAGACTCATGAGGCACCATGGACAACTGATGTTTGCTTGATTGCCTTTGGTGGTGGAAGTGGCATATCACATTTTTAAAACATATTTTTAAACAAGAAACTTTTTTTGAATAGCTGGGAGGTGGTAGAGTGGGGGATGGTTGGAGAATGGGAGTGTGTGGGTTGTGGAGGTGGAAATCAATAGTACATGAGGTTGCACTCTGTCTGGATGGGGATGGTCTGTCCCTATACTTCTTTGCATGCTCACAATGATTGAATGTGCCCTCTTGCACCTTGTCCAACTGGCTGTTCTTCATTTGTGAGCACAGACTGTGAGTGGTGGTGAGTTTTTTGCATAGAGGGCATCACTGTGAAGCCTGACGCCCATTGCACTCTCTATCTGCGGCCACTGTGGAAATGCAGAACAGGAAACCCAAGCTAATATTTCTCCCTCTCCCCAGTGCAGGGGTGAAGACACAAGAAAGCGCAGGAACTTGCTCTTTAGGCAATGATTAGAACATTAACTTGTGTGGCTAGCTGCTCTTCCACTTAATGTTGTTAACCAAAGGTATTAAGGGATATGGGGCAAAGGTCGGTAAATGGAGTTCGGTCATAGATTAGCCATGATCTCATTGAATGGAGGGACAGGCACAAGGGGATAAATAGCCTCTTCTGTTCCTATCTTGTGATGTTCCTGTCTCAATCTTACAGTTCAAACAGAGTACCAAACCATCTGGCACAGCTCTCAAAGCGGTTGCAGCAATTGCTTATGGGACGGATAAACTGTTTCTGTAAACCACTGCTGAAAGCTCCCAATATTTAACAACATGGATCAGGTTGGACTCATTTGTGACACTATCAGGGATCACAGTCAAACACAACTCAAAGCCAGACCTTTGGAACCAAGTGCATATGTGACCAGCAGGTAAGGAAGAGCACATGGAACCACTGTAACAAGGTGCTACACATGATTGCAACTCCTTCAATTTGAATGGACTAACTAGAATAACATTGACAATAAAATCTCGATATTTAGTGGATTTCTTGTAATAGATGTTCCAGGAACTTTATTTTTGTGTGGTGAGAATGCCGTGGGATATGGGTCAATTGGCTTGAGGTCTAGGTCAGCCATAATCTTGTAAAATGGCTGAACAGGCCCCAGGGGCTGAATGGGAGACTTCTGTTCCTATCTTCTTTTACAGGAGATTAGAGGACATCAAGCTGGAAATGTGGGAGAGAGGTATGGGGTGGAAGGAGTCGTTTTAAGGAAGCTTTTGAATGTGGCAAGAAATGCAGTGAGAGAAAAAGGCTTTGGGAAGCGAGTTCCAGAATTTAGAGGCAAGTTGCCACAGTTGCAAAAGGTGAGTGGGGGAGCACAATTTGAACGAGAGTCAGAAGTTGTGGTTACGTGCTGGAAATTAGTGAAGAATTCATATTTAGGGTGGAGTGCAGTCATGGTGCGATTTAAAAACAAGAATAAATGTTTTAAAATCCTGCAGGCTCTGTAACCGGCTTAAGGTTAACAGAATAGGCAAATGGTATAGCACAGAATACAAGAGCAAACGTTCTGGCTGAGTGAAGCAAAATGAAGCAAGGACGAAAACAAGTGTGGTGGAAGTGTAATTTTAAATAATAAGGTTAACCAGACACCCATGACCTTGTAGTATCAAACCAGAGAGCCATGACCATACAGGATAAGTAACACAGTAACTCTGCAAAAAAAAATTCTCATCCCTTCCAGGAGATAAGTGGTAAAATCACAAAAAATCTTTTCACGTACAGTTGTATAAATTTTGTCCATGTAAAGTTATCTTGCGGATAATGATGTTCTTCATTGCAGATAATTTCTTATTGTTGACGACGTGATTGCATCTCGGGTAATGATTTCTTAAAAACAGTTAATGGTCAACCACATATCGGTGAAAATGTGTTCAAAATCTGCACTGCGGAGCTGCAATTTATAAAATTGAATCATGCTCTGTCTGTGCTCAGGCAGCAGAGCAGCATGGATTATATTTGACTTCAGAATCCCTCGGCTTGGAAAGTGGGCAAAATCAGAAAGCGTTCCTGCACCTAATGATCATCCAGTCTCCTGGACAACATTTGTCCCTCAACACCTAAAAAAAGGCATCACAGTCATTGATTTAATTGGTGTTTGTGGGAGCTTGCTGTGCGCACATTGAACGCCATGCTTCCTTCATGACAACAGTGACTGCACTTCCAAAAGTACTTCACTCTTTGTGAAGCTCTTTGGGATGTTCTGAGGTCGTGAAAGGTGCTATGTAAATGCAAGTCCTTCTTTTCTTTCAGTGACCTGACCCTTCCTGGAAAATGCATGTGTGAACAACAAAAAATTCTGGTTCTCGTATTGAAATCTCTTAGGGACCTCATTTAATCCTACTGCCATCATCGGCTTTATGTTCTCATAAACTCTACTCCTCCAATCCTGCAGAACTGTACATTTCCCAGATCCATCATTCAGCAGATAGATCAACTCTTGGTGAGCTGTGGCTCAGTTGGTACTCCTTTCGCCATTGAGCTAGAAGGGTGTGGGTGCAAATCACACTCCACAACTTGAGCAGGAAAATCTAGACCGACATTCCAGTGCAGTACTGAGGGAGTGCTCCACTATCAGCGATGCTGCTTTTCAGATGACTCTAAACTGAGGCCCCGTCTTTCCTCTCAGCTGGAAATAAAAGATCCCTTGACACCATTTCTAAGAAGAGCATGGGAGCTATTCCCAATACCCCGTCCAAGAATTATCCTTCAATCAACAACACTAAACTAGCTTATCGGATCATTATCACATTGTTGTTTGTGGGAGCTTGCTGCACTCAAATTGGCTGCTGAGTTATAACAATGACGACACTTCAAAAAGTATTTCATTTGCAGTGAAGTGCTTTGGGACATCCTAAGGTCATGAAAGGCGACATAGAAATGCATCTTTCCTTTTTCTGAAATACCCTCCTGATCCCTTCCCTGCCTTTTTTTACAACATTCAAACCCCCCCCCAAAACCTTCTCTAATACGCTGTGTGTCACGAGGGCTTAAACTCTTTCTTATAAACCAGTGTACAATTTCATAATGCCCAAGACTGAGTGGAAATCTGTTCCCTTCCCTTAAACAGAACTGGATCAAGCTTGGTTGTGAGGAGGTGGTGGCATAGTGATAATATCACTGGATGAGTAGCCCGGAGGCCGAGGCTTGTGCCCTGGGGACAAGGATTCAAATCCCACCATGCCAGATGGTGAAATTTGAATTCAATTAATAAATCAGGAATTTAAAAAAAAGGCTAGCCTAATGGTGACCATGAAACCATTGGAGATTGTTATAAAAACGCACCTGGTTCACTAATGTCCTTTCGGGAAGGAAATCTGCTGTCCTTACCTGGTCTGGCCGATATGTGACTCCAGATGCACAGCAATGTGGTTGACTCTTATATGCCCTCTGAGATGGCGTAGCAAGCCAGTCAGTTCAAGAACAATTAGGGATGGGCAATAAATGCTGGTCTCGCCAGCGACGCCCATATCCCAAGAAGGAATAAAAAACACCCTTTTGGGCCTTGACCATTTAACGCTTAGGTAGTCTGTGGATCAATGTGCTAGCTCCCCACATTCAGGCTGCAAATCCAGCTCCTTATCAGGGGGTAGAATCATATCAGGCACATTTTCATGGGGCTTTGGGGATAAAGGAGCTGGTTTTCATAACTGCAGTGCACAATGTCACTGTTCTGCGATCCAAACAGTGGAAGTGTAAATGTAAGAACACTTTCTATGGTCAAGTAAGCTGCTGACACTTGACGGGGGTGAAATTATTCATGGGCACAGGTGCATCATAGGCGGACACGCACTGACCACCCTTTGTACCACAGACCCGCAATTCAGCTCCGCTGAAGTCAATGGAACTGAAAGTTGGGTGGAGCGTGCAACAGGTGACGGGTGCCATCACATAGGCGCCGGCACCATTTTAAAAGGGCTTTAAGTCCTTTCGATTAATTTCCATATTTAAAGGTACCTAAGTGCAATTTTTTATTTAGAAATAATAAAGACGTGGAGGCCCTTCCCCAACCCTCCACAATGGTCACTTCATTTCCCAAAATGACCAACAATTGGCTTTTTCAAATACCCTAACTTTCCCCACCAACCTTCAATCTTTTGCCCTTCAGCCCCTGCCCATCATCCCCATATCCAATCAAAATTGTTTTCCCCATGCCTCCACCTCTCCCGCCCTGAAAATGTTATTCAGCCTCCCTCCTCACCAGGTTCTCGCCTCGGAACAGAGTTCCGAAGACGCGCGGAGTACAAACGGCAACTGTAAAATCGGCGTGGGACAGCCGCCACCTGCATGGTAAGTACATTTACATCTGATTAATGCTCAGTTAAATATGGAGATGAAGGGCCCCCCGCGGGGGTGGGGTGGGGGGACGGGCTGCACTGAGGTCCCACCGCCGCCAGTAATGTACAGCGGGTCCTTATTGACATCGCGGGTTGAGGCAGGCCTCTCCCCACAGAATGTTACTGGTCCCCGCGCCACGACCCGCGGCACCGAAGGGCCGGTAAAATTCAGCCCACTCACTGGACTCCACAATTTCCCTTAAACTCCAGTGACAGCATCGGCATGCAATTTAACTAGGTGGACGGAATATATGACAGCATTAAATGTAAGTTAAAATATCTGTCTCCTCTTGTTCCCATTGGAATACCTGATTCCTACATTAAAATTGGAATCTAGCAGAGGCAATGGCTTGTGCAGGGAGGGATTGAACCGGCTTGGGTAAATACCACAGGGAATGTGATCATTCTTTCTTTTGTCATGTAAGTGGAGCACGTTATTAAATGTCAACTGTTTGATAAGTAGCTGGAAAAATAAAACTGAAGTCACGGAAGACTTGTTTATGTAATAGGCATGTCTGCACGACACAGGGAATCTTACTCCTCTGTCAATTGTGCATAAATATTAAATGCCAATCAACCTTTCCTGCTGGTCACGGCGATAAGAAAGTAGAGGGGATGCAGATTAACATGCAAACGTCATCTCGGGAAAGCAGCCTGCAAAATCTTGTATCTTGTCCTTTTTTAAATTCTTACATGGGATGTGGGCTTTACTGGCAAGGTAGGTTTTTGTTGCCCATCTCTAATTGCCCTTGACAACTGAGTGGCTGGCTGCGGCATTTTAGAGACAACCACATTGCTGTGGGTCTGGAGTCACATGTAGGCCAGACCAGGCAAGGAAAATCGATTTCCTTCCCTAAAGGACATTGGTGAACCAAATGGGTTTTTACAACGATTGATGATAGTTTCATGGGCACCAGTACTGGGATGAGCTATCAATTTCAGATTTTCATTCATTGAAATTATTAACGAATTGAATTTAAATTCCTCCAGCTTTCATGGTGGGATTTGAACCGCCAGCACCTCCAGATAACCCGTCCAGTGACAATACCACTATCCCCCTTGCATGTGCTGACCTTGTTAATTAATGTTGTGTTTTATTTTATTTTATGCTGAAACAACAACTGGCATTTATATAGCACCTTTCACAGGGTAAAACATCCCAAGGTGCTTCACAGGGTCATTCACAAATGAAGTGTGACACCGAGCCACAAGATCTCAGGGCAGATGACCAAAGAAGCAAAGTGAGGTGGAGAGGCGGACAGGCTTACGGAGGAAATTCCAGAGCTTCGGGCCTTGGCAGCTGAAAGCACTGCCGCCAGTGGTGTCGCGATTAAAATCGAGGATATTCAGCAGGTCAGAATTGGAGGAGTGCAAATACCTTGGAGGGCTGGAGGGGTTCCAGAGATAGGAATGGGGGAGGTGGTGGAGGGATTTGAAAACAAGGAGAAGAATTTTAAATTATAGTCTGATGGCATATTTTTAATACAATTATGTTCTTTCTTCCCGATATTTTATTTATTTTGAGATACAGCACTGAAACAGGCCCTTTGGCCCACTGAGTCTGTGCTGATCAACAACCACCCATTTATGCTAATTCTACATTAATCCCAAATTCCCTACCACATCCCCTCCATTCTCCTACCACCTAACTACACGAGAGGCAATTTACAATGGCCAATTTACCGATCAAACTGCAAGTCTTTGGCTGTGGGAAAAAACTGGAGCACCCAGCGGCAATCCACGAGGTCACAGGCAGAACTTGCAAACTCCACACAGGCAGTACTCAGAACTGAACCCGGCTCACCGGAGCTGTGAGGCTGCGGTGCTAACCACTGCGCCACTGTTCCGCCCATGTCAGTCATGCAACTAAACGTTTCATGCAGTAACAAATCCATGCTGTTGGACTGTGCTTCTGCTCTGTGAACCAGCAGCACACTGGACTCACCCTCCCTGCCTCTGCTGCAGAGTTCTCAAGAGACTTGACACAACCTGTTGGAATGTTTCCACAAGCTCTTGCGTGCACCCCCGGCTGCAGAGAAGTCCAGCATAATCAACTGGCACTGAGATTCTGAACTCATATTCTGAATCAGGTTGAAGGAGATGCATTCAAAAATCAATATTCTGAAACCTGACCTCGCAGAATTGGTCACAGTGAAGGGTTCACAAAGCAACATGCAGTTGAGTTCCGAAGAAGGGTCACTGACCCGAAACATTAACTCTGCTTCTCTTTCCACAGATGCTGCCAGACCTGCTGAGTGATTCCAGCATTTCTTGTTTTTATTATATGCAGTTGTGTGGTATCTTTCACATCAAAGCACATTTCAGAACACTCAGCTCAAATACCAAAGCTGAGACAGGAAAGATTAAAGGGGAGAATGCAAATATGGCCCAAGAGAGGTCATTTAACAAGAGCTTGCGGTTACAGAGAGTCATAGAGAGAGTCATTGAGTTATACAGCAGAGAAACAGGCCCATCGTGTCTGTGCCGGCCATCAAGCACCTCACTATTCTTGTCACATTTTCCAGCACTTGGCCCATAGCCTTGTATAGTATATATCTTGCACATCCTCAGAATGTCTCAAAGCATGTCAGAGCCAATGAATTATTTTTGAAAAGCTGTCACTGTTGTTATGTAGGTAAATACAACAGCCAATTTGCACACAGCAAGGACCTGTAAGCAGCAATGAGGTAGTGACACAATAACATGTTTGAATGGTGATGAATGTTGGCAAGAACTCCCTGCTCTCCTTCATATGAATGCATGGAATCTGGAATATCCACTTGAACAAGCAAGCATCTCATCCAAAAGATGGCACCTTTGACAGTGCAGCATTCCCTCATTACTGTATTGAAGTGTCAGTCTAGATTATGTGCTCAAGTCCCACAGTGAGTTTTATCACCCAGAACCCTCTTGACTGAGAGGTGAGAGTGCTACCACTGAGCCAAGTTGCCATTATTGAGGCTGTTCAAGCAAGGGATTGAGTGGAAAGATGAAGTGAGTTAAGGGGAATTCCAAGAAGCAATGTCATCGTGACGGAAGAGATCTTCTGTGTCGGAATGGAAAGAAGAGGACAGCAGTAAGTGCAAGCATCGGATCAGAAGATGTGGGCAGAATAAATGGCTGGAGAAGGTCATTCCGATAAAGTGGGAAGAGGCTGTGGGTGTGGAAGGGTTTGAGGACCTTGAAACTGCTGTGTTAAATACAACAGACCTTAGTTAAAAATTAGGGTGTTACAAGTGAAAGGCATGTTAGACAGAATTTACCAGGGAAGTGGTACTGAGCAAATGGTTGAAGCTGCAGGCTGACAAGTCCCCGGGTCCTGATGGACTTCGTCCTAGGGTCCTAAAAGAAGTGGCTACTGAGATAGTTGATGCGTTGGTTTTAATTTTCCCAAATTTCCATAGATTTGGGGAAGGTTCCACTAGATTGGAAAATAGTGAATGTACCTCCTTTATTCAAAATGGGAGGGAGACAGAAAGCAGGATGCTACAGGCCAGTTAGCTGAACCTCTGTCATAGGGAAAATGTTAGGAGCTATTATTAAAGTTGTTATAGCAAGGTAATCAGGCAGCGTCAACATGGTTTTGTGAAAGGGAAATCATGTTTAACCAATTTATTGAGTTCTTTGAAGAACTAACATGCTGTGGATAAAGGGGAACTGGTGGATGTACTGTACTTAGATTTCCAGAAAGCATTTGATAAGGTGCCACATCAAAGGTTATTGCAGACAATAAAAGCTCATGGTGCAGGGGGTAACATATCGGCATGGATAGAAGGTTTGCCAGCAAACAGGAAACAGAGAGTAGGCATAAATGGGTCATTTTCTGGTTGGCAAGATGCAACGAGTCGTGTGCCAGAGGGATCAGTGCTGGGACCTCAACTTTTTACAATTTATGTAAATGACTTGGATGAAGGGACCAAAGGTATGGTTGCTAAATTTGCTGATGACAAAGATAGGCAGGAAAGTAAGTTATGAAAAGGACATAAGGAGGCTACAAAGGGATATAGATAGGTAAGGGAGGGGCAAAGATCTGGCAAATGGAGTATCATGTGGGAAAATATGAAATTGTCCACTTTGGCAGGAAGAATAAAGAAGAGGCATATTATCTAAATGGTGAGAGATTGCAGAGCTCTGAGACGCAGAGGGATCTGGATGTCCAAAAGGTTAGGATGCAGTTTCAGCAAGTAATTAGGAAAGCTAATAGAAAGTTATCTTTTATTGCGAAAGGAATTGTATACAAAAGTAGGGAGGTTATGCTTCAGTTGTACAGGGCACTGGGGAGACCACATCTGGAGCACTGTATACAGTACTGGACTCCTTATTTAAGTAAGGGTGTAAATGCGTTGGAAACAGTACAGAGAAGGTTCACTGGACTAATACCTGGAATGAGCGGGTTGTCTTATGAGGAAAGGTTGGACAGGCTAGGCTTGTATCCCCTGGAGTTCAGAAGAGTAAAAGGCGACTTGATTGAAATGTATAAGATCCTGAAGGGTCTTGACAGGGTGGATGTGGAAAGGATGTTTTCCCTTGTGGGAGAATCTAGAACTTGGGGTCACTATTTAAAAATAAGAGGTTGCCCATTTAAGACAGAGATGAGGAGAATATTTCTCTCTGAGGGTCGTGACTCTCTTCCTTAAAAGGTGGTGAAAGCGAGTCTTCGACTATTTTTAAGGCAGAGGAAGATAGATTCTTGATAAGCAAGGGGATGAAAGGTCATCGGGGTAGGTGGAACTGTGGAGTCGTGGTTACAGTCAGATCAGCTATGATCTTGTTGAATAGCTAAGCAAGCTCGAGAGGCCGAGTGGCCGACTCCTGCTCCTAATTCATATGTTTGCAGGTTACTTTCACCCCAAGGGTAATTGAGCTTTGGGGCAAGTCACCAGGGAAGAATATCGAAGTGGAGGGTATGAAATACATTCAAGAATCAAGTAGTTGCATTCGCAAGTAAGAAAGATTTAAGGGATACATTTAGATAATCTCTTGATCTATTAAGTGTGGGCAGAGTCTTGAATCTAATGTTTCCCTCTCCCCAATGTAAAAATTCTGCTTTCATGAATTGACTGATTAAATTCTCAATCATCTTACCATGACATAAAGCTACATTTGGGTTAACAATGATTTCTTGTCAGGCAGTTCATATTTCCTCTTCCTTCTCCAACTGAAAACTATGAGACTGGAAGTGCACTAAAGAAGACAAGCCTTTCCTGACTTCTTGCATTTGTGTTGGTCATGCAAGAGGACACCCAAGGGAACCCCAAAGGACCGTGCCTCAGTAAAAAGAGACTGTTCAATCTTTATCAGAGTGTTAACTTATACCATTTAGCACTGTTTGTGAAAAATACCGGAACTTATTCATAAAAGAAAAAAAGACTTGGATTTATATCGCGCCTTTCATAACCACAGGACGTACCAAAGTGCTTTACATAGTCGCTGTCTGAAATGCCGCAGCCAAGTTGCACACAGCAAGGTCCCACAAACAGCTCAGAGGGCAGACAAAGCCTTATCGTTGAAACAATTTTCACATGCAGATGGTGTACAAATTCTTCACTGTCCATATTTAACTCGTACATCACAATTGTCACACTTCTAATTTTTCCACAACAATTAGATATTTTGCTTGTGAACCATGCAGATAAAGAGAATCTCAGTTTCCTTTCCTGTCTGTACTTAGTTCATTTCCTGTGGCAACTGGGTAGTGCTAGAGACAATAAAATCCATCCAGAAACCACCCCCTCCAGTTCATTATCCAGTGACTTTGGCGAAAGTGCATGTCTATGAAAGTCAGGTGAGGTAGTTCATGCTCGGATGTGACACCTTTCATGGATGGCAACATTCACCCACTGGCACAAGAGGGTCAAGTGCCAGAGCACCAGCCTGGCTTGTTAATTTTAGCAACAAGGGACAAATTAGATTTATTTTCCATCAGATAATAAAATGTTAATTAAACTGAACTGCAGGGCCTTCCTCTTCAGAGCTGAGCTGTGTTGCCGGCTCCATCAGATTATTTACACTGTAAGCCAGTCACAACTCACTCTGGTTATTGCATTACCAGACAGAAGGAGAGATAACATCAACCTGTTTGATGCAGGCTTTGCAAAAATCAATAATAACCTAATGGCAAAATAAAGTATCTCGTTAATGTTCAATAAATGAGCTGTCAGTTATTTACATCCACACATCTGTTACTTCAATGTGGTATGAATGCTTCAGTCACTTAAAAAGCTGATAATAGCGCAGGTCCTGTCACATAATCCAATTTACCTCCAGGTTCTACAGCATGAAATCAGCAATGCCCTTTGTTCTACAATACAGTGCATTCCTTTCATCTTTGAATTTCATTGGAAAATCTCCACATTAAAGAGATGAACCATCACAATAGTGGGGAGAAGTACTAAAATTGAACTTTTGCACTCTGATATGTACTTGCCAATGGCAGCAGATGCCTTCAGTGAGTTACAGAATAGAAATCCAATCTTGGGGCTCAGATGAGGTACAAGAACTGTTTTGTCTTTGCTGAACAGAATCACTCAACTGGATGACCTTCTTGTCCAGGTATCTATTCTCACCAAAGGTTAATCTTACCGCCCCTGTTCAACTGAAAATGTGTCAGAGGTCAGAAATGCTTCATGTCGCCTGGACCGATGGAATGAAAGTTTCCCTTGTCTGCTGGTTGTTGCAGTTCTCTGCGAAACGAGTTTCAGCAGTCCCAATCCAGTTCCTCATGGCACACAATCAGCAGTCCACCAGCTCGACCACCCTCCAAGATATCTGCGTTCTCACAATTCTAACCTCTTGCGCATCCCGATTTTCATCGCTTCACCACTCGGGGCGGACCATGCTTTCAGCTTCCCTGGCTGTAAGTTCTGGAATTCCCTCCCTTAACCTCTGCACCTACCTCTCTCTCCTCATTGAAGATGCTCCTTAAAACCTACCTTTTTGACCAAGCTTTTGGCAATCTGTCCTACTCTCTCCTTCTGTCAAATTTTGTGTGATAATTGCTCCTGTGAGGCACTTGGGATGTTTTGCTAGGTTAAAATATAAAATTCAAGCTGTTGTTGTTGGCAACTTCTCAGAGAAAATTGGCAATTTCACTCAGAGATGCCACAGTCTGGCTGGTGTGGAAAAGAGATAAAAATGTCATACTTGTGCATGAAGAGGTGCTTTGTTAAAGGCTGGAGCTGGGGTGCATTCTTGAGGGTTGTTGACCCTCAATATCAATCTCTTTACTGTCAACCCAGCTGAAAGTTATTGAATGGAATTTCCTCGGCACTGTGGTGACGGGCTTGGAGGGGGGCAGGGGCCAGTAAATCAGGACAGGTGAGCCCATTAGGTTGGCTTCCCGATGCATTACTGCATTGGGGATCCTCCCCAGGGGCGGGCTGGGAAGAGGATCGGCTGCCTGCTCCATGGAGGCGGTGAGCCAATTATGATGGTAAAGGCTCCAATTGGGGGTGATTTTGCAGCTTTGCTAGCATTTCACCGCTAGCGTACGGTGCCAAACTCAGTGCAAAAGCTGCCAGCTCAATGGAAGCAGCTTCCCTGCGGAAGGCCGGGGAGGTGGGGGCCATCGGAACTGGTTCCATGAAGGTTCCATGCCCAATTACAGGGCCGTGGGGGGGAAAGGCCGCACCCGTGGCCCAAACGTTTCCTCCAGAGGGGTTTCCCCTCCGCTCCAAGGGGTCTGCCAGCTTCGGCCCTCATCATTTTTGAATATGATCCATGCCTCCAAGGGGCGCTTCCATGTTGAGGTGCCCTCGCTGTTCTCAATGCTTCAGAAGCGCCCACCTCTCTTGGTGGCTGGCCAGGCTCCAGAGCTGCCGGCCCTCTGATTGGGCCTGCAGCATCTGGAGTCTGCCCACCATCCTTTACAGGCCAATTAGCAGGACGCCTCCTGGAAGACTGTGCCGCTGGCAAGTGTGGGCTTGGCACCCCTATTTGGTCCTGACATCAGGGTCCTGAAACCCACAGGAAAATCCAGCCCTTTAAGACAGCACAGAGTAGGACATTTGCTGGTCTGTTGAGCAGAGAACAGTTCATGTGGTGGGTTCAGTGAACCCTGAGCATGATCCATTTCTCATAATGTGAAAATAATGTCAAATTATTGGCCATATTTTTCCAAAAAAACCCAATAATGACTGTATTTTCAATAGATTTTGACAGCTACTCATCAAGATGGGGGCCCTTGGTTGTGGTTACTGCAACAAAACTTGTCCAAGCTGATTTTATTCGTCGAGATAACAGAAAAAACACCAATCACAATGCATGGGGTGAAACTGTGCTTGTACAATATTAATGTTCAGTTAATATTCCCCTGGAGACTATTTTAGCCAAGAAATTAAGCTATTTAAAATAAATGGACTGACAGATGGAGGAATTTCCAAAGACTCATTCAGCAGTTGTACATTGAAATTCATTGAGCCTAATTTTAAAGCTTGACTAGCTAATGAGCTACTGATGCACAATATCAATGAACACTCCTTTCTGAACACACATGCCGCAGCACGCACACACACCTTCCCGCTATGGGACAGGTTTAATGTTTGGTGTTTAAGAGTAAAGATACCTTTTCTATTTTCCTTTTCCCTTCTTAAATATTTTTCTTATTTTCCTTACCGCACATATTAGTAATGAACTACTACTGTTTGGAAAAGACATAAAACTCTGAATAATTTACCTTCATAAAGAATTTTGAAGAAGTATACAGGCCAGCCGAGGAATATGCCATTGGGCCGTGCCAACTGAACAGGGAAAAAGAGTGGAACACTTGTGACTGGAGAACTAATAACAAACAAATTTAACATGAACATGACTATATATTGCCAGCTCTGTCAACTTTCTTAAATGCCCTTGAACTTACAAAGAGTTTTACAGTGTTGCCTGGGTGTCATAGCATCTTTATCTCAGAATATCTGGAGAGGAACTGCAATGTCACATTTTACTGAGGAAGGTCCCTCGTGGCATTAAACAGCTTTCAGTAAATTTATGATCAATCTGCTTTGTAGAAATCTCTGTTTGATCCTGAAGGAGTTTTTAAAAAATTCTTTCATGGGATATGGGTGTCACTGGCAAGGCCAGAATTTGTTGTCCAGTGCCTAATTCCCCTTGACAACTGAGGGCAGTTAAGAGTCAACTACACTGTTGCGGGTCTGGAGTCACATGCAGGTAGCAGACAGATTTCCCTAAAGGACATGAGTGAACCAGATGGGTTTTTTACGACAATTGATGATAGTTTCACGGGCACCATTGCTGAGACTAGCTTTCAATTCCATATTTTTATTAATTTATTGAATTTATTAATCAATTGAATTTAAACTCTTGCAGCTGGCGTGGTGGGATTTGAACCATGTCCTCAGAGCATTAGCCTGGGGCTCTGGAGTACTAATTCAGTGACATTAACACTACGCCACCATCGCACATAGTTGTACTCCTAATCTGATATATACTGTTGCTAACTGACTCATTGTATGATTGACAGGGCAGGGTCAGAGGCAGTGGGGTGCAGAGAATTGCGACAGGTGATAGGGGGGTGCGCGGTGGGGTGGTAGAGGGCCTGTTGCTGCTCCGTTGCCAAGTTATTTTCCCGGGGCAGGATAGATCGATGATGGCCTTCCCGCCCAGAGACCAACTGAGACCGTTAAGAACCTCTTTCCCCTGCCACTGGGATTTAACCAGCGGCAGTGTGGGGCCTCCACCATGCAGAGAGGACGACTTATAAAACGAGCTGACTGGAGGGGATGAGGGTCCCTCCTCCATGGGCAATCTGTGGCCCATGTAGGGCTCTGGTTGTGAAACAATGCACGTCCCGGGACTCCCCTCCCCCTGGACTTTGCAACCACCCCACCTCCCTGAGGCCTTCAGGCCTGGCCCTGGCGACCCCGCTTCACTATGTGGTATCTGGGGTTCCAATGCTGGGCCTGGGTTCGAGGCATGTGCAGTACCACCAGTGGCCAATCGGATAGGTTTTCTTGAGTTTAAACAAGAAAGAGGTTAGGTTATTGGACTGAAAACCAAAACCCGATCTAAGTAAAATAATAAACTATGCTCCAACTTTAACACACACAAACACAAATATGTTACATGGTGAAGAAGAATAGATTGGTTGGATTCAAGCCTGGAACAAATAAAAGAATATATAGTCTGTGGAGTCTGGTAATTTAGTTGTCTTCTGGATGAAATTGCGGTGCAAAAGTTTCTGGCTAGTCGAAGTAGCCACCTGTTTCAGGGTTTTCTTGGAGACATTGATGTCGATGGTTTTCTCCCCAGAGTCTCTGTCTGCAGCAATGATAGACTTGGATGTTTTGCAGCCCGCAGGCAGCTTTCAAACATACAGCGCTGCCTGGAGAGAGGGACAGACAGACCCCCACTTGGGTCCTGCACTGGTTAAAACGCAGAAGCTTGTCTGGTGCAGCCAAAAGAAACTCCAAGTTTTCACACAGATGGAGAGACTGTCACATGATTGTCCAGTGCATTCTCTCTTGTGTATCTTAATTCGTTAAAGTCTTAAAAATTCCAGTCTCTCTCTTGGGTCCCATTGCTTCTATGTTTACCAGCGTTCATGTTCCAAGATGGTTTTTAATGTCTTGTCAATGGAGGTAAAGCAGTTAGCTCATTCAAAATTAGCAAGCCATTATTCTGGTAGGAGATTAACCACACATTCGTCTCCACCTCGATACCTTGGAATGTGAGGTATTTCGGTGCAAATTGCGGTGGCCATCTTAGCTGATTTCTTGGATGGATTAAAAATAATCATTCTGTATCACACATTTTCATGACACCACTCAATGCGTAAAAATATTTTTCCTGTCATCTCTGCTTCTTTTGCCAGTCCCCTTAAATCTGTGCTTTCTGAATATTCAGCCTACAGCCACTGGAAAGTTTCTCTTCATTGACTCTATCTAAACCCTTCAAGATTTTAAGCACCTCTATCAAATCTCCTCTTAGCCTTCTCTGCTCTAAGAAGAATGCATATCACAAAGATACCTATCCAAATCTAAAAATCCCATCAACAAGTTCCAAAAGCTCAAATATAACCTCTGATTCCTTTTCCCTCGCTACTGTCACAGTGTTGATGGGGTTCAGAGTCTTTCTGGCTCTGCTTATTTTCATTTTTTCACTGCAAGGTTTTCCCCTGAAGTCTCTCACTTTCTCTCTCTTTGTTTGGTGTGGTACTGCAGGCATGTCAGCAACAGAAGATGAGGAGATCTGGTGAAAGAAGACTATGGTTCTGAAAACAGAAGAGAAAGAGGAAATGGGGCTCTCAAATTCTCTCACTGTGACAGTCACAGGGTGGTTTCTCTCTCACAATCTCTCTCTGCTGACATCATTCTTTCAGAGTCTCTCAGGAGTTCAACATCTCTTGCTCTACTGGGTTATCTCAAACAAGGATTGAGATGCATTAGGGCTTGCATTATCAAAAATATTTGTTATTAATTGTACATTTTTCCCCAAAAATTGGTTATATTTTAAATCAGAAATGAGTACTTTTTCTATTTTAGCACATTTGTTTCAGATATAAATACATTTATAGAAGGAATTAAACATTGGGATTTCAAACAACTTCATTCATCACAAATTTATTCTCAAGTGGGCTACTTTTTAGGAGCATTACTTTTCTGAATCGTACTGACTAATCACTGACAAACGCAAACAAATGGACCGCTGGGTTGAGCACTACCTAGAACTGTACTCCAGGGACAATGTTGTCACTGAGACTGCCCTCAATGCAGCCCAGCCTCTACCGGTCATGGATGAGCTGGACATACAGCCAACAAAATCGGAACTCAGTGATGCCATTGATTCTCTAGCCAGTGGAAAAGCCCCTGGGAAGGACAGCATTACCCCCGAAATAATCAAGAGTGCCAAGCCTGCTACACTCTCAGCACTACATGAACTGCTATGCCTGTGCTGGGACGAGGGAGCAGTACCTCAGGACATGCGCAATGCCAATATCATCACCCTCTATAAAAACAAAGGTGACCGCGGTGACTGCAACAACTACCGTGGAATCTCACTGCTCAGCATAGCGGGGAAAGTCTTTGCTCGAGTCGTTCTAAACAGGCTCCAGAAGCTGGCCGAGCGTGTCTACCCTGAGGCACAGTGTGGCTTTCGTGCAGAGAGATTGACCGTTGACATGCTGTTCTCCCTTCATCAGATACAGGAGAAATGCCGCGAACAACAGATGCCCCTCTACATTGCTTTCATTGATCTCACCAAAGCCTTTGACCTCGTCAGCAGATGTGGTCTCTTCAGACTACTAGAAAAGATTGGATGCCCACCAAAGCTACTAAGTATCATCACCTCATTCCATGACAATATGAAAGGCACAATTCAACATGGTGGCTCCTCATCAGACCCCTTTCCTATCCTGAGTGGCGTAAAACAGGGCTGTGTTCTCGCACCCACACTTTTTGGGATTTTCTTCTCCCTGCTGCTTTCACATGCGTTCAAGTCCTCTGAAGAAGGAATTTTCCTCCACACAAGATCAGGGGGCAGGTTGTTCAACCTTGCCCGTCTAAGAGCCAAGTCCAAAGTACGGAAAGTCCTCATCAGGGAACTCCTGTTTGCTGACGATGCTGCTTCAACATCTCACACTGAAGAGTGCCTGCAGAGTCTCATTGACAGGTTTGCGGCTGCCTGCAATGAATTTGGCCTAACCATCAGCCTCGAGAAAACGAACATCATGGGGCAGGACATCAGAAATGCTCCATCCATCAATATTGGTGACCACGCTCTGGAAGTGGTTCAAGAGTTCACCGACGGAGGCTCAACTATCACCAGTAACCTGTCTCTAGATGCAGAAATCAACAAGCGCATGGGAAAGGCTTCCACTGCTTTGTCCAGACTGGCCAAGAGAGTGTGGGAAAATGGCGCACTGACACGGAACACAAAAGTCCGAGTGTATCAAGCCTGTGTCCTCAGTACCTTGCTCTATGGCAGCGAGGCCTGGACAACGTATGTCAGCCAAGAGCGACGTCTCAATTCATTCCATCTTCGCTGCCTCCGGAGAATACTTCGCATTAGGTGGCATGACCGTATCTCCAACACAGAAGTCCTCGAGGCGGCCG
Source organism: Heterodontus francisci (assembly GCF_036365525.1). Lineage (NCBI taxonomy): Eukaryota > Metazoa > Chordata > Chondrichthyes > Heterodontiformes > Heterodontidae > Heterodontus > Heterodontus francisci. The sequence goes on from NC_090417.1 coordinate 12,657,627, forward strand.
ACATCCCCAGCTTATACACACGACTGAGTCAGCGGCGCTTGAGATGGCTTGGCAATGTGAGCCGCATGGAAGATGGCAGGATCCCCAAAGACACATTGTACAGCGAGCTCGCCACTGGTATCAGACCCACCGGCCGTCCATGTCTCCGCTTTAAAGACGTCTGCAAACGCGACATGAAGTCCTGTGACATTGATCACAAGTCGTGGGAGTCAATTGCCAGCGTTCGCCAGAGCTGGCGGGCAGCCATAAAGGCGGGGCTAAAGTGTGGCGAGTCAAAGAGACTTAGCAGTTGGCAGGAAAAAAGACAGAGGCAAAAGGGGAGAACCACTGACCACCTCCAGGCGCTTACCCATTGTCTATCGCGATAAGAAGTCCAAAGACTGCAATTTGGTGAACATTGGTCCCATTCATAAAGCACTGAGCAAGTGAATTTCCAGAGGGGCTGTGCTGATTGTCCACTGTAACTTTGATAGAAGAACTCTGGAGCAACTACATTTCTGTCACTCCTCCAGGATTTCTGCAGAACTTCATCCAAAGTGAAGGCAGACGAAACCCTGCAGAAATTGAAATGCCGAAGACATTTTAACCTCCCAGTTAGATCTTCAGTAAAGCCAATGGCTGGTGAGTGGTGGCAGCAGATTGGGGGGGAGTCAGGGTGGGGGTGGTGGGTGAGGTGGTGAGGCAAGGAGAGCAGGAGCAACAGCAGCAGCAAGTGGAAAAACAAAAATCATAAATGAACAGGGGAAAGCAGGTCTTGGAATCCGCAAATGAAGAAATTCTGGATTGAAGCAGAACACACAGCAGCAGGCTTAGAAAGACTATGCCAATCTTTAGAAAGGCCAATGCAAAATAAATCGGGTGACAAGCAGTGATACGGTAAGAGAAGAACAAATAAATGGCTAAGTTTAATTGTCGGTGACAGGAAAAAGCAAGCACAGATGATTAATTTCTCTCAGGAGCTTTGTGGTAATGTTGTTAGTTTGATATCCTGGAGCTTTTGCTCAATATCTTTGAGGTATTGGGGAAAGAGTGGCAGGAAAAAATCTCTGGGACCCAAATCTCACGTTCAAACAGTGAGCAAAAATCTGCCATTGTGCAATGGAAGTCCAAGAGTTCACCGAGTTCTTCCGTTTCGGATGCTTGGCCTGAAATTTCACTTTTATAGTTGCTGAGCCCAATTTAAAATTGATTAACTAAAATGCAAATTGCAAGTTTAGCAGCAATTTGGGTAGTTAATTGCTCGTTTATGGGCATCCTGGGAACTTTGACTTTGATGAGGCTTGTGCAAGAATCTTTCAGAATACAAGTTGGCAGCATTCATAGAAGTCTTGTGCTTGATCCTGTTATATATTTTACTTCTTTCCCTCAATATATCTAGCCTTGCTCCCATTCCTTCCTTCTTGAATGACCATCCCAAACAAGAGAGAATACAACCATGTTCTCTTGATATTCAATGGCATTCCCATCGCTGAATCCCCCACTATCAACATCCTAGGTGTCACAATTGACCAGAAGCTGAACTGGACCAGCCACATAAATACTGTGGCTACAAGAGCAGGTCAGAGGCTGGGGATTCTACAGTGAGTAACTCACCTCCTGTCTCCCCAAAGCCTGTCCACCATCTACAAGTCAGGAGTGTAATGCAATATTCTCCACTTGCCTGGATGGGTGCAGCTCCAACAACACTCGAGAAACTCAGCACCATCCAGGACAAAGCACCCCATCTACCACCTTCGCTCCCTCCACCACTGACGCACAGTGGCAGCAGTGTGTACCATCTACAAGAAGCACTGCAGCAACTCACCAAGGCTCCTTTGACAGCACCTTCCAAACCAGTAAAGTCGACCACCTAGAAGAACAAGGGCAGCAGTTGTATGGGAAGACCACCACCTGCAAGTTCCCCTCCAAGCCACACACCGTGCTGACTTGGAATTATATTGCCGTTCTTTCACCGTCGCTGGGTCAAAATCCTGGCACTCCCTTCCTAGCAGCACAGTGGGTGTACCTAGACCCCACGTGGACTGCAGCGGTCACCTTCTCAAGGGCAATTAGGGATGGGCAATAAATGTTGGCCTAGCCAGCAATGCCCACCTCCCCTGAACGAACAATAAAAAAAATTCTGTTGATACGACTGTCATTCGTTTCCCTACTGATTTCAATCTCCTTTCGTAAAACCATCTCTGAACAGTCTTGGGCCCAGATCCACAAGCTTCAGTGAGCTGGAAAAGAACGAACACAGAAAGCAGACACAGCTCCAGCTTGATGAAAGTAGACTCCGGCTGAAGGCATCCACCTGGACATTACCTGTTCATCAGGTGTGTTGTCAACAGCAGCAAAACCTTCATCTATGAGAGGAGAAGTGATAAGGGAGCTGTAGCTACCTAAGGCTGAAATACAATGTAATGATCCTTCTGCAGGAAGACCTGCAGCCATAATCCATCATCTACAAGACAATGACAGAAGGTTAAGGTCATGACTGCTCGACCTGATGTACTGTGGGTTACTTGCCTTCCTATTTTGCTTCAGCGCAAAGAAAACATTTTCCTCTCATCCTCCCAGGTGCAGCAGTCTCCTGGCAGCATCATTCACAGACAAGGGATCAGTTTCCACTGATGACACCCCACTCTACCTTTCACCATCTCTCTAAATGCCTCCCCTACCTCTATTCTGTCAGACTGACATCCAGCCATGGACGGGCCACAGTTTCCTCCGGCTAAACATTGGGAAGACCGAAATTATTGTCTTTGTCCTCCACTACAAATGACATAACCTCGGCATGGACTCTATCCTGTTCCCAGGTTACTGCCTCAGGTGCAACTAGACTGGTTGCAACCTCAGTTTCCTGTTTGACCCCCACACTGAGTTTTGCAGCTCCTTATCATCTCCATCGCCGATATCTGCCCCAGAACTCTCATGTCTTTGCCACCTCCAGGCTTCATTTCCTCCAACATAGGATCCATTCTCCCATCTCTGTAACTTTTGGCTCAAGTGAAACTCCAGCAGGTGTCAATGTGGCTCAGCAATGTCATCTCTGAGCATAAGGCCACTCCAGAGTTTAGAACACATAATCTCGGCTGACACGCCAGTGTAGTACTGAAAAGGTGCTGCACTGCCTGTGGTGCCATCCGATGAATCAAAAACCAACTCTTTATCTGTTCTCACAAGTGAGTGTTAAAAGGATACCACAGCACTGATGGATGAAGAGCAGGGGAGTCTCCCCATTATCCTGGGCCAAATATATCCCTCAAGCAGCATCACTAAAAACAGATTATCTGGTCATTATCTGATTGCTGTTTGTGGGAGCTTGCTGTGTGCAAATTGGATGCCGCACTTCCGACATTAGAACAGTGACTGCAATTTAAGAGTACTTCATTGGCTATCAAGAGCTTTTAGACACAATGAGATGCTCTTGAAATACAAGATCTTTGTCCAGATAGTATTCGACAACAAGAACTCTGAATTCCTGCCTCAGCCCTGGGGCACTGATTCCAATTGTCGTACCCTTTCCCTTATCACAGCTAACTCAGCATAAACCAGAGATAAAACTTGGGACTTGTATTGACAAGCTCCTCAATAGTTTAACCAAATACTGCAATTTAAACTATTCATAACTTTCCCTTCTTTCTAATGTTCCTTTTCTTTACTCTCAGTCTGATTTTGAACGACAATTACCCTTCTGTAAAATCAATCCTATTCTTTTCACTATTACTGTCATATTATCTGTGTAGTGGATGAAAAGCAAAATGATAACTGGCTGAATGCATTGTTGGACCCTGAGGGAGCTAGAAGACTTGCAAACTTTTATAATGCTTTAGAATCTTTTTGAGAAGGCGTTTCATCTCATCATCACATTGCTTTGCCGTGCTGTCTTGCTCCTCAGTAATGGAATAAGTGGCATTTAGCCCACGGCAGGGAGTGACAGAGCTGAGTGCCATCAGATCTAAGCCAGACTTTCTGCTGACAGTACAAGCAAAAAGAAAAGCCAAAGCCCCATTTGTAAATTGCTGCCACGATCTCGACATGGCGTTTCATTTCAATTTTGCATACAACTTGTCAGATAATGCTGTTGAACACCGCCTGTAGTCCTGAAATATGCAAGCAGTCCCTCTCTCTCTCTCCCACTCCTTAAAAAATGCTCAATGGCTCAGCCAGTTTTCAAATCCCTCCATGGTCTCACCCCTCCCTATCTCTGTAATATCCTCCAGAGCTACGACTCTCCGAGAATCTGCACTCCTCCAATTCTGGTCTCTTGCACATCTCTGCTTTTAATTTCTCCATCATTGGTGGTTGTGCCTTCATTTGCCAAGGCCCTAAGTTCTGGAATTCCCTCCTTAAACCTTTCTGTTTCTCTACCTCTCTCTCCTCCTTTAAGGTGTTCCTTAAAACCCTCCTCTTTGACCAAGCTTTCTGGTCACCTGTCCGAATACCCACTTATGTGGCTGGCTGTTAAATTTTATTTGAGAATGGTCCAGCAAAATGCCTCGGGAAGTTTTACAACAGGAGAAGTCGTATATAAATGCAAACTGTTGTTGTTAATGCATCGAGTCGCTGAGCCAGAAAGATAAAGAACGTAAAAGCAAAATACTGCGGATGTTGGAAATCTGAAATAAAAACAGAAAGTGCTGGAAATACACAGCAGTTCTGGCAGCCTCTGTGGAGAGAGAAACTGAGTTAATGTTTCAATCCTGTGACCTTTCATCAGAATTGTCAAAGGTTAGAAATGTAATCGGCTTTGAGCAAGTGCAAGGTCAGGGAAGGTGGGGAGAAGATGCACAAAAGGGAAGGTCTGTGATAGGGCTGAGGGCAGGAGAGATTAAATGACAAAGATGTCATGGAAGAAAAGACAAAGGGAGGAGTGTACCAGGGATTCGATACCACAATTGGTCTCAGTGCCCTGGAGGAAAATGAAAACTCCTGCTCTAGGATATCCTGCAATCCCTGCTGATGAATGTGAGTGTTTGACAGGATTGGGTTCAGCTATTCTGCCCCACATGGCTATATATCTTAGGGTAGAAATTTGGCTTGGTTCGATGCAGTTCTATTGAAATCCATGGAACCGAATATCGGGCACGATGGGTAACAGGCAGCTGATACCATCGCGCCCATTTTTCACGAGCATCCAGGACCACTCGAAGAGTAGTGATGAAATATTCTTTTTAGAAACATGCCACTGATCTGGGACAGTCACAATATGGGAGTGGAAACATAAAGTGAAAGCTTTATTGCTGAAGTTGCTTGCAAAAATGTGTTCTTCCTTTTTCTTCCCCCTTAATTGTCTCTTTCTTTTTGTGAGGGTGCAGTGGGGGTATTTGTGCTTGTACAACAAGAAATATTTCCACAATCACAGTTCCCCAAAGCAGGCCTCAGTTCGCCTGGCTGAAAATTTATGGTAAAAGTTACAGAATACAATTTCACGTGTCAAGCATATCGCATAGGAAACTGCAAAATTCCAAATACAACATAAATACTTTGCAGCCACCTAAGATCATCGATAGGCCTACACTCTCTCCCATTACGTTTGATCATTTAACCCTGACAGGCTGTTGTTCTGAGAATGACTCAGAGAATTACAGTGTACGAATGCAAGGAACATAAGTAATGATCTTTTGATACCCAAGGATAAATTATTTGAAGTGGCTGATGAGAATTTGGAAGTGAACAGGACAAGAAGTTACCTTCCTGACACAGTAACACACAACACATATAGTTAATTCACGAATCATTTATGGGCCCTTTATCGACCAATATTTTTTGTGTGTTTTGTGTCTTCGAGATATCAGTCTTTTCTTCAAGTACATTTTGGATACTAGCACCAATTAAGCTTCAGTAAAAATTACAGTACAATTAAAGGAACAGCTCTGATTTAAACCCCAGTGGCAATGCAGTGCCTCAGTTCTTGAAAACAAAGCAATAAAAGCAAATATTCCAAGTGTTATGAAAGTGCTTCCAGTTTTTAATATTTTTTGAGGACTCGGGTTTATAAATTATGGAAATTGATTCATTTGAAAGACTGAAGAGATTCCATAGGTGCTGGAGTTTGTTTTTTTTGAAAAAGGTCACTGGAAGGACTTGGGACTTTGCGTAAAAACAAACCCTTACTGGAAGTTATGTGTCTTAAGCTAAGTAAACAGCAGGCACCTTGATAACTATGGGAGTTGTTTACAGAGAAGTGACATGTCTAAATTTATGGTGTTCAAGAGTTGGTTTTATTTTTGGATATTGCTTTGAGTCAGTTGGGGGTAAGCCTGCGAAGAGAGAAGCCACAAGCTCATCCTTTTTCCATCTTTTTGAGAAACCTTGAAAATCCAGTGTGATAGCTGAAAGGGTGGCATAGTGGTGCAGTGGTTAGCAATGCAGCCTCACAGCCCCAGTGACCCATGTTCAGTTCTGGGTACTGCCTGTGTGGAGTTTGCAAGTTCTCTGTGTGACCGTGTGGGTTTCTGCCAGGTGCTTCAGTTTTCTCGCACAGCCAAAGACTTGCAGGTTGATAGGTAATTTGGCCATTGTAAATTGCCCCGAGTGTAGGTAGGTGGTAGGAGAATTGAGGGAAGGTGGGTATGTGGTAGGGAATATAGGATTAATGTAGGATTAGTATAAATGGGTGGTTGGTGGTCGGCACAGAGGCGGTGGGCCAAAGGGCCTGTTTCTGTGCTTTTTCTCTCTATGACCCCAGATGCAGTGATTCGTCTGCCAGACTAATCCTCGATGTCACTGTGTATTTGAATGCCAGAATAAGGGAACATATATCTTATCCTTTTCCCTTCTCATTCTTCTAAACTCTAGTGAATATAGGCCCAGTCGACCCAATCTCTCCTCATACGTCAATCCTGCCACCCCAGGAATCCTTCCTCGGATAAGGAGACCAAATCTGCACACAATACTCCAGATGTGGTCTCACCAAGGCCCTGTATAACTGCAGTAAGACATCCTTGCTCCTTTACTCAAATCCTCTTGCAATGAAAGCCAACATACCATTCACCTTCCTAATTGCTTGCTGCACCAGAATGCTTGCTTTCAGCGACTGGTGTACAAGGACACCCAGGTCTCGTTGCACCTCCCCCTTTCCCAATCTATCGCCATTCAGATATAATCTGCCTTTCTGTTTTTAAAACAATTTATCTACATTATACTGCATCTGCTATGCATTTGCCCACTCACCCAACTTGTCCAAATCACATTGGAGCCTCTTTGCATCCTCCTCACAGCTCACAATCCCCCTCACCAGCTTTCTGTCATCTGCAAACTTGGAAATGTTACATTTAGTTCCCTCACCCAAGTCATTAATATATATTGTGAATAGCTGGGGCCCAAGCACTGATTCCTGCGGTACTCCACTGATCACTGCCTGCCACTTGGAAAAAAACCTGTTTATTCCTACTCTCTGTTTCCTGGCTGTCAACCAATTCTCAATCCACGCCGTATATTACCCCCAATTCCATGTGTTTAATTTTTGCACATTAACCTCTTATGTGGGACCTTATCAAAAGCCTTCTGCCGTGTTCCATGAGAAAACGCATCGAAAGCAAGCCTCGGAACTCCCCAGAACAACACCTGCCTCACTCCGACTTCTCAGCAAACCAAAATGACAACTTAGGACAAAAAGTTAAGCTTCTCTCCCTTTGGGGATAGAGAAATGTTAAAGCAATGCCATTCCATTAAAATGTTAATTACATTTGCACATTAAAGTTAATTGGGGCCACTTTGACCTGGATCACGTTAACTGAAATGTGATGGTAAATACAGCTGTGGTTTGCAGCTCTGTGAGAAATGTTCAAAAATACATTGATGAAGCCACCTTTTGCCCTGGTATATAAAAACAATCAATCCTAATAGGTTTTGACAGTGCTAATTGATTACACGGAAACAGCACAAACAGGCAAGCAGAGGACAATTGAATGTTTGGTGCCCAATAAAGATGTAGAAAGACCTTTGTGTGCAGGTTATATCAAGAGTGGTTGAGCTGTAGGAATTGTGATAATGGTCTTTACATAGAGATGTGTACACACAGTCGGTGAGAATGAAACTGCACTGTTGCCTGGGACCTGCTTATATTGGTATTTCATATATGTGGTGCTGAATACTTTAAATCAAATTGCTTTTGAAAGAAAACCCTTTTTAGTAAAACTATGTACAAGCACCATTATTTTATCATGGGAGAAAAATCTTTTTTTTCATTCATTCTTGGGATGTGGGCGTCACTGGCTAGGCCAGCATTTATTACCCATCCCTAATTGCCCTTGAGAAGGTGGTGGTGAGCTGCCTTCTTGAACCACTGCAGTCCATGTGCAGAAGGTACACCCACAGTGCTGTTAGGAAGGGAGTTCCAGGATTTTGACCCAGCGACAGTGAAGGAACGGCGATATAGTTCCAAGTCAGGATGGTGTGTAGCTTGGAGGGGAGCCTGCAGGTGGTGGTGTTCCCATACATCTACTGCCCTTGTCCTTTGAGGTAGTAGAGGTCGTGGGTTTGGAAGGTGCTGTCTCAGTAGCCTTGATGCGTTGCTGCCGTGCATCTTGTAGATGGTATACACTGCTTCCACTGTGTGTCGGTGGTGGAGGGAGTGAATGTTTGTAGATGGGGTGCCAATCAAGTGGGCTGCTTTGTCCTGGATGGTGTCGAGCTTCTTTAGTGTTGTTGGAGCTGCACCCATCCAGGCAAGTGGACAGTATTCCATCACACTCCTGACTTGCGCCTTGGAGATGGTGGACAGGCTTTGGGGAGTCAGGAGGTGAGTTACTCACCACAGGATTCCTAGCCTCTGAATTGCTCTTGTAGCCACGATATTGATATGGCTACTCCAGTTCAGTTTCTGGCCGATGGTAACCCCCAAGATGTTGATAGTGGGGTATTCAGCAATCGTAATGCCGTTGAATGTCAAGGGGAGATGGTTAGGTTCTCTCTTGTTGGAGATGGTCATTGCCTGGCACTTGTGTGGCGCAAATGTTACTTGCCACTTCTCAGCCCAAGCCTGGATATTGTCCAGGTCTTGCTGCATTTCTGCACGGACTGCTTCAGTATCTGATGAGTCGTGAATGGTGCTGAACATTGTGCAATCATCAGTGAACATCCCCACTTCTGACCTTATGATTGAAGGAGGGTCATTGACGAAGCAGCTGAAATTGGTTGGGCCGAGGGCATTACCCTGAGGAACTCATTCAGTGATGTCCTGGAGCTCAAATGATTGACCTCCAACAACCACAACCATCTTCCTTTGCGCTAAATATGACTCCAAACAGCGGAGAATTTTCCCCTGATTCCCATTGACTCCAGTTTTGCTAGGGCTCCTTGATGCCATACTCGGTCAAATGCTGCCTTGATGTCAAGGGCAGTCACTCTCACCTCACCTCTTGAGTTCAGCTCTTTTGTCCATGTTTGGACCAAGGCTGTAATGAGGTCAGAAGCTGTGTGGCCCTGGCGGAACCCAAATGAGCGTCACTGAGTAGCTTATTGCTAAGCAAGTGCCGCTTGATCGCACTATCTACGACACCATCCATCACCTTACTGATGATTGACAGTAGACTGATGGGGTGGTAATTGGCTGGGTTGGATTTGTCCTGCTTTTTGTGTACAGGACATACCAGGGCAATTTTCCACAATGTCGGGTAGATGCCAGTGTTGTAGCTGTACTGGAACAGCTTTGCTTGGGGCACGGCAAGTTCTGGAGCACCGGGCTTCAGTACTATTGCTGGAATTTTGTCAGGGCACATAGCCTTTGCAGTATTTCATTTATTTCTTGATATCATATGGAGTGAATCAAATTGGCTGAAGACTGGCCTCTGGGATGCTGGAGACTTCAGGAGGAGGCTGAGATGGATCATTCACTCAGCACTTCTGGCTGAAGGTGGTCGCAAATGCTTCAACCTTATCTTTTGCACTGATGTGCTGCGCTCCCCCATGATTGAGGATGGGGATATTTGTGGAGCCTCCTCCTCCAGTTCGTTGTTTAACTGTCCACCACCATTCACAACTGGATGTGGCAGGACTGCAGAGCTTAGATCTGATCCGTTGGTTGTGGAATTGCTTAACTCTGACTATCTCATGCTGCTTACGCTGTTTACCACGCAAGTAGTCCTGGGTTGTAGCTTCACCAGGTTGACACCTCATTTTGAGGTATGCCTGGTGCTGCTCCTGGCATGCCCTCCTGCACTCTTCATTGAATCAGGGTCTTGATGGTAATGGTAAAGTGGGGGATATGCCAGGCCATGAGGTTACAGATTGTGGTTGAGTCCAATGCTGCTGCTGCTGATGGCCCATAGCGCCTCATAGATGTCCAGTTTTGAGTTGCTAGATCTGTTCGAAGTCTATCCCATTTAGCACAGTGGTAGTGCCACGCAACATGATGGAAGGTTTGTCTTTAGTTTAGTTTAGAGATACAGCACTGAAACAGGCCCTTCGGCCCACCGAGTCTGTGCCGACCATCAACCACCCATTTATACTAATCCTACACTAATTCCCATATTCCTACCATATCCCCACCTGTCCCTATATTTTCCCTACCACCTACCTATACTAGGGGCAATTTCTAATGGCCAATTTACCTATCAACCTGCAAGTCTTTGGCATGTGGGAGGAAACCGGAGCACCCGGAGGAAACCCACGCAGACACAGGGAGAACTTGCAAACTCCGCACAGGCAGTACCTGGAATTGAACCCGGGTCGCTGGAGCTGTGAGGCTGCGGTGCTAATCACTGCGCCACTGTGTTTGTCTCCACAAGAACTGTGGTCGTCACTCCTACCAATACAGTCATGGACAGATGCATCTGCGGAAGGCAGATTGGTGAGGCCAAGGTCAAGTATGGTTTTCCCTCCTGTTGGTTCCCTCACCACCAGCAGCTATGTCCTTCAGTACTCGGCCAGCTCAGTCAGTAGTGGTGCTACCGAGCCGCTCTTGGTGATGGACATTGAAGTCCCCCACCCAGAGTACCTTCTGTGCCCTTGCCACCCTCAGTGCTTCCTGCAACTGGTGTTCAACATGGAGAGTCCTGATTCATCAGCTGAGGGGGTGCGGTGGTAGGTGGTAATCAACAGGAGGTTTTCTTGCCCATGTTTGACCTGATGCCAAACATAAATTGGTCATAAATCTGTCATAAATCTTAAATTGGCAACGCAAGGGCACAATTTTAATCATTCATTCTCAGGATCTGGGCATCACTGGCGTGGCCGACATTTATTGGCTTAATTGCCCTAAAAAGGTGGTGATACCACTGAGTGTCTTGCTGGGTCACTTCAGATGGGCAATTAAGAATCAACCATGTTAGTGTGGGACGAGAGACATATGGGGCCAGATTGGGTAAGGACATTGGTGAACCAATTGGGCTTTTACAACAATCTGATGGTTTCATGGTCCCTTCTTTTTTAAACTGAATTCAAAAGGATTGTGGAATGCATATTACAAAAGGTCAGTCATGTCTTGCTGGTTTCTTCTGACCTGCATCTTGGAATTTACCAGCCGTTACCATTTTGAAAACTTTCCATCCCATCAGCAATTGACTCTAGTTGACTTTGGGATGTCTTCGTTTGAAGCAATTAAAGAACAAGCCAGTAAAACACTGCTTCCCCCTATCAGCAGCTGCCTAACATGTGTGTGGCATGGAAAAGAGTTACTATCATCATCAAATAGTATACCCCTGTGATGTGCAACACCATCGGAGATCTGACACAATGATAAATAAAGTAAACCTGATTTAACAGAAATAAACTAATAATAGCTCCCTGAC